>NC_091014.1:15183577-19983577 GCF_041296385.1 Aphelocoma coerulescens
GTGTGGACAGAAAACAGTTGACTTTGTGAAGCACAATCACTGTTGGCTTTTATCACTCCAGCAAAAGCTGGCAACATCCAGGCATGGAAGTTCAAGGACAGAGCTGGCTCCCAGGCCAGATGGAGCCCAGTGCAGCTATGTGTGACAGCCTTTCCCAGGTCACTGATGTGGGTGACACCAAGGTCACTGAGAAGATGGCTGGAAAATTTAGGGCGTTAGGAGCTAAATGAGTCTGAGTCTTGAATCCTGAGGATCCCCAGGCTGGGTTTGTCATGTTCATACAGCTCATCTGCTCTCTCTAACATACTTCAAAACTTTGCTTGTTTTGAAAAACAAGACTCTTCATAACTTTTCCTAACATCTTAAGATGCAAAATAATATTTAGCTATAAAATCATCTACCCTAGCAAGATTTTAAAAATCTGATGTAATTATTACTTCCTAAAGATCATCGTCTGATTTCCTGAAGAATAACATTCCAGATGTGTAACAAGGGTCTTCCAGTTTTAATTTCCACCTATGTTTACACTGGTTAAACTTTCAGAGATTCTCTTTCCTGATACAGAAGACAGGACAGTTGCAGCTTTGAATTTCCAACAGTTAAGAGAGAGTTTCGCAAAAACTCATTATTAATTTAAACTATCATTGTGCATGGTTAACTTCCTTTACAAGAAGATTATGTGCTTCTTCCAAAGGCACTGGAGAGTTTGAGTACAGGAGGGTGGAGTGGAGAGTTCTGTTTTATTTTTTCTGCCACTTTGTAACTCATCCCATAAGTGAAGGTAATGGTATTTATGATACATCTCCTGAGGCACATTTTCTTTTTACTTTTCAAGAGTCCTAGTGTGCAGATAAGTTACTGGTCCATTATCATAAATGTAGAGAAGAAAGAAGCATGATTTTTACCGTATGAGAGCAAGCCTGTCTTTTTCAGATGGATGATCATCGAGCCACTGGGAGTAGCGGGCAATGGACCACTCAGCCCTCTGATACAGAGAAACACAAACACCAGTTACACAAAATGCAAAAGAGGAAACAGACACACCAATTTCAGAATCAAAGATGACACAAATGAAAGCCACATGAGGCCCTCTTAATACTGCAGTGATGCAGAATGAGTAAAGGAATCAAGGACAATTAACAGGAATAGCCCAGTATGTTATTTGGGAGCTCAGAGGTGATCTCCTACATCAGCTGTTGGCCCATTTCTGACAGCAGTTTTTATTAGGTTTCCTGCATCTTACAAGAGTAGGATCCAGGCAATTTGCAGTCTGGGGAAAGATCTGCAAATTCTACTATGAGCTGACAGAATAGTAAAGAATTAGGAGTCTATTTAGTATCAGGTTATCATATCCCTACTATTAATTAATCAATTAATTAATTAAATTAGTAAGCCAACTACCATTAATACCTTTGCCACAATAAAAACACAACCAACAAATCGTATAAAATATGCACTTGAATAATTTTTAACTACAACAGATAGGGCAAACTACAATGCTCATTCCATCTTAGGACATCTGAAAAGAAAAGATAGGTTGATCTTCTTACCTGGAAGGGTGATTTTAGCTCTGGTGGTGCTCTTGTAAATAAGAATTGAAGAATAATGCTGAATGGAATAACCTCTCCCAGAGCTGGGCTACTGGCAATATGCTCACTGGTCTGGAACAGCAGTGGTCTAGAAAAATGTAACAATATACTCATGAAATGAAAAAAAAGCTTATCTTATGCATTAGAAAAGTGCCTCTGTGAGGTGGCAATATTGCATTAGGATAGAATAATCTAATTTTTTGCTACTACTCTGCATCTTAGGTTTCCAACACAGGTCCAGTTTGCAAAAATTTACAGTAGTTGCCTATTATAATTAACACAGGACTGTAAATTTTATATTTCAGTGAAAACATTTAAGGTAACTATAGAACTTGCTGTCATACAAAAGATGTACTGAAAGGAACACAAAAAAGTACAATTTGGCCAACATTTGCATGACAAAGATTGTTAAATCATAGTTATACTCTGCATAAAATTTAAAAGAACTTTAATCTATTTCTAATTTGCAGGTGGGTGTTGCCAAAAAAGCCCTCAGTTCAATCAGAACTAAGACAAGGTAACACATCAGTTTTGAAATACAGTTTAATCATACTGTGACTGCAACTCACCTGAATGACCTCAGCTGTCTGTAAGATTTTCCTAAGTCAGAGACTCGCCGACACAGTGGTGCTACTGCTAACTCCATCTACAAAAACAAACAGTTCCATTTGAATTTGATTCTCCCAAGACATAACACCTGGTATTGAAGTAGCCTGTCTTTAAGCAATAATCCAAACTTGCAGAGTAAGTCAGTGACTTCTCTCTGGTGGCTGAATTAAGACAAGAAGCATGTCTTTTCCTTTCATACTGTGTTGCCCAAGCCAAGACTTCTGCCTTATTCTTGGCAATGCAATAAGCATTTCATGACAAATGATAGAGACAGCCTGTGGATCACAACAGAAGGAGTCTCATGAGCTTTCCCAGACTTAAGCTTTGTTTCTTGTAGCAGGTTTATTTTGTTGGTGATGAGTTTCCTGATGAAGCACTTATGTCAATATTCAAAAAATCTGACCACAGCCTGGGAAGAAAGCAAATCTAGGCAGGTCTCCACAAACCACTGCTAAAGCAGTAAAACTGCAGACACATTTGAGCTGGGCACCCTTTCCTTTGGTGAAGGACAAGGTTAAAATTAGTCCTTCCTGAACAGTGGGCCCCAAATTTTGGGGCACAAAACCTATGCAGATTAGATAGGAGGCAGCTGTGATCTATTGCCAAAGGGTCATATGGAATCATGGAGAAAAGAGTAAGAGCATTATTTTCATACTTATTTTCATACTGTTGGGTTTCTGAGTTACAGCAGCCATCTTTAAAAACAAATGAGCTTAAAACATTTTCTGTTGTTTAAGCATGGGAGTTCTGCTTTTTTGAAGAAGAGCCAGGCTCCACTTGGGTTTTTACATCTAAATCCAGGCTCAGGCTCTTTAGTAACAGTGAGGACACAGAAGTGAGAAAGAACAATTTCCCTTCTGGATCCCAGACTGAACATGAACCTTACACAGCAAAGTTCAGCTAATGTGCACACCAATACAAACACCACCAACTTGAAAAACCCCACAGGTAATTTTACTCAGACATGGATGAAATCTTTATTTTTTGCATTCCTGAAGAGTCAGTCAAATGAGGGATCAAGCTTTATTCTCCAAGTACATTTTTTAAAATATCCAACTTGAGAGACTATTCAGACTTAGATTTACACATAATGCACAATTAAAATAAGTTTCAAAGGACGACAGCTAAAGTAAGTAGAAAGATCGAAACCACCATATGAGTTTCCCATTTAAGTAATATTGCTGAACAAGTTTCAAAGTGTTTGGGATATGATGCTATTTACAGTGAAGTCTTTAATACTGTTATATTATTCTTTCCAGCTGCAGCATTTCCTCAGACAGCTGGCTGCTGGACCACCAGCTTTACCAAGAGCATGTAACCATGCTGGGGTTCCAGCATAAACAAGAAACGTGGTGCAGTGAACTATGATGCCATAGTTTATCTAAACCCAGAAGAACTTAAATTACTGAATAATGCAAATCAAGGCCATATACTTTAGGCATCCCTCTTAAAAGCAGGTGCCAGGATGGGAGTCATCTCACCTACTTCTCAACATCTACAGGTTCTCTTCATAGGCAGTGGAGAGAAAGAGCCACTCTTGGGGTGTGATGCACCTTTCCCCAAGGTAGACTCCTAAAATAGGTCAGGCAGATCATGTTTGTAGGAGTAACCCCCTACAAAACACTCAAGCAAAGCTGGGAAAGCCACAGGGCCCAACCCAAGCATCTTGGCTACCCCTGCAGACCAGGAGAGGTGGGTGCCCCTGGAAAACAATGGGGAATGTCCCACTGAGCTTTCCTATGGGCAGTGCACAGCCACTGCCCAAGCCCAGGGACCTTGGAGTACATGACCACATCAGGCACTTCCAGGCCAGCTGAAATGTGAACTTTATGCAGATTTCACTCACAGGAGAAGAAAGTGAATAAAAATCCAGGAACTAGAAATAAGGAAATAAGCCCCTGAGTAACAGCCTGGCTTCCTCTTGCCTGCTGCCCTTTTGGTCCCCAAATCTTTAGGCTATGAAATGGCCCCTCTCTACACCCTGAGGATGAGGTCACCTCTCCTGCACGAAGGTGGTTAAGTCAATGTCCCTGTGGCTCAGGAGCCACCAGCTGCTGTGCTGTGCTGAGTCTGCTGGCACAAGGGAGTGAGGGCATGCTCCCAGGAAAGGCAGGCTCTGCAGGGAACTGCTGCAGGGAGGCGCTCCAAGTCCAAGCTGCAGTGAAGCTTACAGCAAGTTCATTGTGTTGTTCCCCCAGGTCTCCCAGGGACACAGATGGGAGCCAAGAGGCTGGTCTGCCACACAGGATCAGGAGCAAGCAGCCAAAAGGAGAAGCTAAGTATGCTTTGCTGCATCATGGTACAAGAACCCTGCAGATCCTGAAAAACAAATGGGAGCAAGACTGATTTCTCCAGAGCTTCTTTTCAGACATCAGTACTGGCTAGGGGCAGCTGGAAGCAACTGATATCCTGCAGGAGCTGGTGTCCCAGCTCTGGTGGGAGCCGTGGGCTTGTAGCTGTGAGGGACCAGGGAGAAGATAATTCCTTTAGGTTCTTTAGAGACTTTGATAACAGGCAACAAACTGCCAGTCTGACTTGTGGAAACAGAGATGTGTGGATCAAACGGTACTCATGAGGGGAAAGAAATAACAGCATAGCAAAATGTAATTTTGCTTAATAAGTTTTAAAAGATTGTTTCACTCCTGGAACATAATATGAAGTAATGAGACGTTAAGTGAAACTTTCTACAGCTTAACCAATTCCTTATTAAAACAAATTTAAATGAATTCTCTTGAATATACTTTGTAGTTTCCATAAATTAAAATTCTTAGTCTTAAGTACTAAAGAAGAAAAATTACTTCGGAAAATTCTATTACTTCATCTTCAACCTTTATTCACTGTAGGAAATTATTAGTATTGCTAGAACTAGATAGATTTAATGGCAGCAGATGGCTGATTCGTGAAGTAATAGCTGCCAGAGAAAAATATTGTTTTTAAGCTTTGCAGCATACTATACTATCTCACATTGACTCATGAAGAGTGGGAATGAGCAAAAACTAATGTGGTAAAAATGTACATACACCACAGAAACTCTTTTTAAAAAAGTTCACAATACTAGTCTGCTTTGTGTTATAACCCAATCTCTCTCCAACAAAAAGTATAATTCACGTAATTACTAAGATTGTTTTCTTTGCTTGAATTTTACATGTTTGAGCCCAGTGACACAGTGGGATGCTACGGCATCCTTCTGCTGTCACAAACATTTCTGAGGCCACTGAGAGGGTTTTAGTGTCTCTGCTGAGCACTGTGCCAGCCCGGGAGCAAGTGCTGTGGAGGAACCATTCGGCTGGAACAGTTGCTGTTTCTGAGGTGCTGGAATTGGGCAGAGAATTGAGACCGTGCATCACTTCTTGGTTGTGTTACCTGTCATCACCTGAAACAACATCAACTGTTGATTCATACAGTGGGTTTATACTGTAGCAGCTTTTGCTGTGATACACAGCTGTAGTTTCCAAAGCCTGTCGGTGAGCCCTTACAGTCGGGGGATGTTTCTGGCTGTTGGCAGCCAGTATTTGTATCATGTGTGTCAGTATGTGTATCATGCAAGGCCTTTCACACAGCCACATCCTGTGGACTTTACATATAAAAGAGTAAGCAGTATTTTCTGTTTGTTTTCCAAATTTCCCTTCCAGAACTACAAATCTGAAAATTCAGACATCCAGGTTAAACTCAGTGATAAATCAGGTTCAAGCAGTAATTTGCAACCACAGAGGCTTGATGTGATATAATCATTAACAGAGGATCTGAGGGGAGTACTACGAGATGGATGTGCTTGCCAGAAAGCAAGCAGCAGACAGAAGAGAAGAAGGCCTAATGACTTGTTTCTTCTAGCTTTGCTCAAAACCCATTGCTTTGCCATGATTTATTCATGTTAGTTTGCTATGCTTCACAGGACACAGTGGAAGACTCCTGCCCAACATATGGTTCTTCTCAATGGTTCATGCTCTCTAAGCCCAAAAAGGCAATATTATCTTTTCTTCTCATGTGACTCTGCCATAGCCCATGGCTAGGTGGTCAATTATCTGTTCAACTATTCACTGGCTGGCCATATTGAAAAAAATACATCACATGCCTGGCTTCTCTAATTGGATTATGTTCAGCAACCCAAGGGTGAAGTTAATACGTAGTCTAGATACAGATAATGCATATGTATTGAAGAGTGCTTTAAAAAACCCCATAGTGAAGTTATTGTTTAGTGCCTATTGTGGTATTTTCAAGATCTCTCATTACTTAAACAGCTGTTTTTTCAGCTGGAAAATCTTAACATTAAATTTTTAGCAATTACATTTCCTGCTGGCCAAGATGAATTCCAAGGTTTTAAATGTTAACTCAAAATGCTTTTTTCTAGCCATTCACCAAGACAGAATGCTTTAACAAGCACGGGAGCAGAAGAGCTCTGAACTATTATATGAAAGAAGCTGGCCTTGAAGGGATGTGGAATTTGATTTCTCCCCAGTGCAACAATTCCAAAACAGTTGATGCTTAAGTAAATCCTTCAGCTGTAACACCTCTAAAATAACACACATCAGCAAATAATTCCCTCTTTCCAGGAAGATAATTAGCACTAAACAGTAAATGTATTTTAGCTTTAGTAGTTTCTGTCCTTACGACTACAACTGTGATTACAGCATCCTGCTGCTCTCATTTCTCTGTAAGAAACTAGGAAGCAAATCTTTTTGGAAAAATTGTAAAAAGCACTTTTACACTTGTATCATCATGTTTGATCAAATGAGCAAATCTGTTTACATTTTAAAAAGTCCAAATGCCTAATATTCTTGCTTTTTTTTTATGCCACATACTGAATAAGGAAACAAGATTCTGACCACAGGGTAGCCAGCAGATAGGAAGAGCTCTTCTACAGTAGAATTTAGCACTGTAAACTTCTACCATAAAAACATTTTTCTAGGAAAATTCAATAAAACACAAATATTTTGCAGTATTTTTTTTGAGAAAGGCTTGAAGAGTTGGTGGCAGTGTTAACTGTACCCTATCAAAACTGTCTGAACATAGTACTGAACAATGCCAAAAATCCCAACTATAAATCATGCCTAGATAAGAAATACAGGAAAGCATACAGAGAATAGTATTAACTCAGACAGGACCAATAAAAATAGTTCACTCAACAAGGCTGAAAATCTCAGTCACGACATGAGGCAGGGTTCTTGGCACTGACAGTGGCTCCTGCCTTGTATGTTGCTCCAAAATAGATATGAAATCATGTCATGCCTTCATGCCATGAGGCATAATGATTACTTTGTCTTTGCAATTTCTAGACTAGTTTATTTCAATGCAGTTGTGATTTGTATTTGCTATTAATAAACAGCTATTTTCCTGTACCAGTTTATAAACTCTGTGTAGCAGACTACCAATTTCCATGCCAAATATTGCTGTAGATTCCTCATTTCTTCTAAATAAACTCCTCAACTGATCCTGTGTATACTTCATTCTTTGCTGCATTGTCCAGCACTTCCATCGGGTTTCAGGAAGGCCTGAACTACAAGCCACAATCCCAAAGTGTGCCTAAGTGCTGTAACAACTCTGAATACCAAGCAAGTTAAAAGGTCCTCTGAAGAAGAACTTGCACTTCCCAGAAACAGAAATGTTGAAAACCATCAGGGCTTGCTGGCTTGCTTGCCTCCAGGAGAACATTTTTTTTTCAGTCTGACAAGTACTGAATTAAAAAGTGAAATTCGGTATTAAATATGTGAATACTGAACTATGGGCACCTTGAAAATACAAAACCAAATAAAACAAACTGATTCAGGAATATACTGGAGTGAGCTGAAAAGTGATCTTGTGCAATTGCCTGCATAAAAACTGAGAGTATGAGAAGAGGTGAACTCAAGCTGTAGACTGGAAATATTTCAAATGAGACTCCCAAGGAATCGTGGCACAGCACTCAGTAACAACCTTGCAGCGCTGTGCACATTTCCTAGGGCTTGCAGCATTCCCATGTTCCTGCAAGCACTGATTTACATGAAATCATATTAATGATATTCAGGCATATTTCAAGCCTACCATAGCTCTGTTTACAGCTGCCACAGTAGCACACAGCTAGTCTCACTGCTGAGAAATCTGTAATGCACAGGACAGCCAAATGCTGACACTGGAAACAGGGTAAGACAGAGAATTCAACAGAGCTACAGCAGTAATTCCTAATGTATAAGTAGCTGAGCCTCACTACAGAAAATTGGCTGTTATGCACCTCAGCAAGCCCAGTTCTGAATGAAGGGAACTTGAAATCCATTTTCCCCCTTCTGTGTGGACACCTGCTGTTTTGAGGCAACTTATCAGTCAAACACGTTTTCAGTGCAAAAATTTTCAAATCAGACTCTCAGCCAAAGCTATTCTGCTGAGTATAAGGCAGCTGTAACTCTGTGAGTGCCCTGAAAGAATGTGCACAAGTATGAGATACCGAAAATCTGATGCAATCCAAGGTTATCTGACTCACTGCATGTGTGTTTATAAGAACTCGAATTAACCAAAGCTTTTGGACAGATTTCTGCCCAGGTCTTTTACTTGCAAGCAACTCCAAAATACCAGCAGGGGTTTTAGATCTCAAAAGTCCATTCTGAGCAGGAACATGTAACCCTTTTTGCATAGAGGAAATTCAAAATTACTCTACAAGACAGAGCACAAGAAAAAACAGTTCATAAACAAACCTACTCCTCCACACAGTATCTTTCCAGGCAGGTTGTTTCCTTTGGGTTTGGCTTTAGTCCAACAATGCAGTGCCTTTCTGAAAGGGACTGAAAAAAACCCTGCACACAGCATTTATGGCCATTTGGAAAAATTTATCCTTCCCATCAAGCCAGCAGCCCAGCTGAATACCTGCTCCCTGCCCTCCTCAGCCCAAAGCAGCAGCAACCTCTCTTAGTACTGATTAGGATTAAAGCTGCACTTACACCAGGACTCCTGGCTGGGTCAGAGCAACAACAACCTTCCTGTCAGGCTCCCAGGAGCTGGCATCAAGGGCATGTGCCCAAAATCCACCAGGTTTTTGGGAGGAGCACATACATCCCAGAAAACATGGATATAAGGCAGTGTCCACATGCAAAATATTTCAGTCCTTTTACATCTATCCTGAGCAAGAGGATGTAGTGTCCAGGCCATGCTGGACACTACAGCCTCTGTGCAGCTTGGGACACCCAGCGGAGCTCTGTGCAGAGATGCTCAAAGGCACAGAGTGAGCACTGAGCTGGCTGTATGCAGCTGGTTGGACACAGATGTCTTGTCTTAAGCTCATTTTTAAACAAGCCAAGAATACGGTACAATGTGAAGAAAAGAAAAACACAAGGCAGCCCCCAGATGCAGCAACAGTTGAAGGCAGGAGACAGGAATGAATTCAAACCCATTTTTTTGATTCTGTGGTACAAAGGAAATCAGAGTATTTATCTTTACACAGTTGTCCATTCAGGAATTATAATCAGCACAGTGGGGAAGACCAAATTTCTCTACACTCTATGAAAACATACCTTCCTTTTTCACTTAAAAGTCAGCCCATGTCAGAATGAGAAAAATCAGTGTTAAAAAAATTATAAACATGTTATATTTTTAGATTGTAACAGGTGCTTATATCAGATGCTCTTACTGTAGAATCAGGTGAAAATATTTTCCAAATTCATATGACATACACTACTTAAAATTAGCATAAATAGCATAAATTACAAAAATTATCTCTATTCCTTTCACAGGAAGAGTCAAGTGTCCTTTTCTTGCTTCCAATTTTATGCCATTGTCTTCAAAATAGAGAAGGGACTGGAACCTCCTCGCTGAAAGCAACTGAAAACATCCCCTTAATTTCTGTGGTTAAGGGCTGATTTGCTATTTTTGAGTAATGAATAAAAAAATTTTACTCAGGAGTATGTAACTCACAGGCAAATGATACAAAGCAGCCACAAGAAGAAGTGGAGGTGGCAGGAATTCCTCCCTCCCTGCCTTCCTCTCCTACCTCAGTTACCTACCAGCCAAAAGCAGAACTCAGTATGCAGACAGCTGGTGCTAACTCCCTTTTCCACTTGGGTAATAATAAACGGCAGCCGCAGATTGATCTCGTGGATGCCTGATCCTTTGGCACGGTAACCACAGAGTGGTACTGCTGACAAATTAAATTTTATATAGTACATAACACAGACAGGTAGTGGATGTGAATCTGGCAATTTCTTTTGTGGTTTAGTCCTGCATAGGAGTTAGGTAAAGCTGGGAGGCAGCTCGGTCAATCAGGTTGTGAAGAGAATCCCACAAGACAACTGCCCTTCTTTTTCCAATAGGGCAGCTCCTCCCAATGATATTGATATTTCTTTAGCTTGTCTCCTTCACTGCAAAGCAGCTGAGTTAGCCATTAACCACTGTGGGCACCTTGATATATACAGTGATTAAGGAGTGACACACCACATTCTATTAGAAGAGAGAGAAAGAATGAAGTGAATGAATGGTGGCAAATGATGGATGTGTCAAAGAGGTAGGCCAAGTGGGATAACATGCCAAGATGCAGCTGAATTGAAATGCAACAGTCACCTGACAGCAAGCTGTCAGACCTCCCTGAAAGTGCCTTACAGAGATGAGGGATCTTCAGCTACTTAGTGGACACATTTCTCAGGATCCAGTATCTTATCAGAGAGCATGTTCAGGCCTGGAATGCACCAATCTCTACAAGTGCCTGTTTATACTTTGATGGGGACAAAAATATTGATACTTTTCAGTGAAATGACACTAAAAAGCAGGAATCAGTATGGAGGGTACCTGTGCAAAATCCGCTGCCAGGCGCATCTTCCCACCTTCACCGAGGGGCCTTATTAGACTGGCATTGCGAATGAAAAGTTCAATTGCTCTTTGAGCCATGGCTTCAGTGTTATCAAAGACAAAGTCAAAACACTCAAAATGTCTGAAGTAGTCGCTCATGACTCTTGCTATAAAACCCTGAAGCTCTTTCATGTAGAGAGAACAAGGGACATCTGGTTTTCCTGAGCTGGATAATGATCTGGAAAAAAAAGAAAAGAAAAAGAAATAGGAGCAGCTAAATTAAATCTTTAAAACACAACCAAAACCTATTGGATTCTTTTAAATTTTTTTCCTACCCCACCAAGTCATGGCATGAATTGTAGAGTCTCATTTCTACTCAGAATAAGGAGCATATAGCTCTCTCTGAAACTACAGTCAAAAAATATCTCTTTATCAGCCATTCCCATAAAGAACTAAAAGAAAAAACAAGAAATAACAACAGCATCACCTCACTCCTACCCAACTGGCTGAGCCTCCTTCAGTTTGAAGCCTACACCTCAAATCCAGACCCTAAATTTGAATGTCCCACTTGTTGATTCAAAACTCTAATAGCGGATCATCAAATATAAACATATGTCACAGGGTTACTAGTTTAGCCTATCAATCCCAAACCTGTTCTCTGTATGGATTAGTTTCCTAGATTCCTCCAAACCCAGGATTATAAAGTCAGTATCACAGAAGCAGTACAGAAGTCCCTGGACACAAACCAATCCCCTTTCTCTTTCTTTGACTGACAGTCAGGTAAAAGAGCTCTTCCAAACTTACAAGAACATTCAGGCTATCTAACAACACTTAGCCTTTGGCTGGAAACTGTTTACCCACCTAGAGAGGTATTGTGCTACTGGTGCCAAAAGAGGGTAAGGGTAAAATATTGTTAAAAAAAGTCAAAAGGAAAAGTCAAAACATCTCTGAAATATATTATTTTCAGTGAATTTTCAAGACAGAAAACAGAACAATTGTTTAAGATATAAGCAATGTCAGAACAGACATGATAACCAAAATAAAATTTGGGAAGGAAGTCTCAATTATAGATAAGACTCAAGATCTTGGCACATAAAGAATACTGGAAATTTTAATGAAAATGCTACAGGAAAATAGCGTAACATACTGAACCTGAGATTTAAATATAAAACAAGTTAAAATTAACTATTACATCAGAGGCTATATGCCTTGAGAAACAGGAATATTGACAGTTCTGAAGACTGTCCAAAAAACCCATATTTTGAAAGCAAAAGGGTTTTTTAAAGCACAAAAATGGTCTCTTGTCAGCTTTCTTTTTCTATTTGAAATTAATTTTACTCAACAGATATGAATACAAAAAGGGGGAGGGAAAGAAGACAGATGCTACCTGATTAATTTGTTTCAATAGGTGTAATTTTGCTTCCTGTGTTCATTAACCATAAAGCATTGCCTTCCCCTCAACAAACAAGCACTCTTGCTTCAAGGACATTGTGGCAATAACAATCTATTATGCACATGCAGGACATCTTACTAGAGCAATAGTAAATTTAAAAGATATTTCTAGTTACCCAGAAAAATCTTCCTGGTGCATGGTGATGATAATAGCTTCCACTGAATCTCCTACAGAGTTCAGTAGCGGCTGAACAGCACTACCCATTAGATCATGGACTGCCTAAAATAGAATAAGGCAGAAGTAAGGAAACAAAAACTAGAAGCATTTTCATTCTGACACCTCAAAAATACCTCAGGAAACAGTTCATTTCATCAGTGCTTTTTATTATTCAGCATGAGAAAATGCTAAATAGGAGAACCAAAGCTAAAGACAACATTTCTTTTTAATTGATTTTACCAGTGAAGTACAGAAATTAAGCTGCTTCTGTGTAAAGCCTTCCTTCAAAAAGGTGCACAACAATTTGGCTTTCCTGGTTTGTACATGAGCATGTTTCAGTGCACACTTGGCTCAGTTGTTCATTCCCCAGACACAAGCTGCCCTTCATTCCCCTGCACACAACCCCTCCCAGGTCAGCGCCCAGCAGGACAGACGTGGAGAGCTGCACAGAGGCTGCACTGCCATCCACATCCCCCTCCAGGAAAGTACTGGGTCGCATAAAAATTATAATTTGATGTATCTGTCAGGGGGAGGAAGGGGGTGATGAAGGATCCAGCTATTGCTGTGTGAATGCTGCAGCAAAAGACATTTATTTTCACAGTCAGATGACATCTATGTTCTGACCATTATGAGAATATTCTGAACACAAACACGACTCAAGCAGTGACTTGGCACAGGTAACACATATGTAGCTGCAGATACAATAAATTTAAAATGTCAGAATATTTGTATACCTGTTATGAAATATACTGATGTAAAATAATATGTGGGAAGGAAGTGCCTGTTTTAAGGGTAACAAAGCCAAGCTCAACCCTATCCCTGCAGCATATGGACATTCAATTACCTTTAAGGCAGTTGTGATGGTTTGCTCAGCAGCTGCTGGAAATGAGCTCTGACTGGTAATAACCTAAAAATTATAAAGTAATTGTTAGTAGTCAGCATTCAACAAATTATTAGAATCCATAATATTCAACGTCATTTAAAAACATACTGAGTTATCCTTAGTAATGAGTGTTTACATAGTTACAGATAACTATCAAGTGTGCTTTATACAGAAAGAATTCCCAATGCATCAGTATCAGTCCTTTGCTCTCAGATTTCCTATGGACTCTGCTTCTGCCTTGGCAAAGAAATGACTCAATGGAGTTAAGCTGAAATTTAGCTGAAGGGCTAAAAGAACTAGAATAAAAATAACTGGTGTATTCTCCCACTGCTAAGTATAGAATTCATGGAGAACTGTACAAGCAGCTCTGTGGCAAATATCTGAAAGAATGGTTGTTCTTTCTCAGTATTATGACTATCATAGCACTACATGTTAAACAGTTGTTTATGTAGAGCTAAAACAATATTAAAATTGAAAGTCAAGGAATGATCTGAAGGACTATTCTACCACTTTCCTTACAGTTATGAATGTGCCACACAATAGTATTTTTAAGCCAGATAAGTACTTAACTCAAAGACTGAATCATATCAGATCTCCCTCCAACACTAAGACACATGAGGTTCATTACTAGATACATCAGAGAAAGCAGACTTAAAAGTTGATCTACCATCTGTTTGCAAAATCCAAGGAAATTTTATAGGCTTTTTAGCATTTTTTAAAATTCTTTGACTATCCAGAGTCAGGAATACTCATGATCTTTTTTTTTTTCTAATAAGGCTAGGATTGAAACATGATTAATTGCAACTACCAATATATCTGTTTGTTTTAGTTTACAAAGACTGGGTAACAATTGGTGCCACTAAACCAGTAAATTGGAATTATTCATAACAGTGCTTAGTCCTGAAAAATTTTCAGGCCAGACTTTAGTCACAGTAATAATGTATGGAGATATTTTTGAGGTGTTGCTTTTACTGATTTCATCATTTACTTCCCCTTTTCATTTTAGCCACAAATGTGGGAAAGCATTGAAGGTCTTCTGAAAAACAGAAGCTAGGGCTGAGGCACATGCTGGAAGGGGGCTATTAGGCTGATAATTACGAAGACAGATAAGGAAAAAAACAGTTCCATCATTTATGCTCACGAAGTAACGGCTCTGAGACGTGATTATTCTCTATAAACACATCTTTATTCTTTAATATTGACAATTTGTCACATAGTGGTACTTACAAGGGCCAGCCAAGTCTCAAAAGAGTTGTACAAATGCACAGCAAGGTGCAGCTCTTAACACAAAATTGGGCTGTATTTGTCAAGAGTTCTCATCCGCTAAATGGAGCATATGCACAGGATAGAGCAAGAAGGTAACATTATGGCAAGAGGAGAAATGCCAAAGGAAGCCTACCTTCAGAACTGCCTGGTGCAGTTTGTACAGAGAATTAACTACAGCCACGTTCCTCCTCTGGCCCTCTGTCAGTGGCCCAATCACCTGGCTGGCGTCTCCTTGAGTGGACAGCTGCAGTGATCACAGAAATTGTTAAGTACCAACTCTTGAAACCATGTATCTCCCCAAACTAAACTTCAACCACAGCAGAAAGCCAAAGGCCCTCACTACCCAGTGAGGGTAACTCCATTTAACTCTTGTCTTGATTCATAGAATTTCCATCTTCAGATAAAACAGACTGAATAACAGCAACAGGAACCTTGAGAGACTGTTTCAGCTCCCAAACCACAGCACTGAGACCCACATCTCCTGGAGACACCTAGTCCCAGCAAAACTTGAACTTTGTAATCAAAGAGTCAGGTGAAATCACCTACCTGAGGATGCCCAATAAACCACCAGCAGCTTTTCTCTATGAGCAGTGTACATTTTTCTGTATGCCCTCAGTCTGTCCTTCTGACAACCATTCAAGCCTCTCCTTAAAAACTGCTTTTTCAAATAGATGGCTTAGAGCTTTGTAAATAATAGAGGCTTATAAGTCAACAGAAAAATAGAACTACCAGGACCAAAACTGCTAGACCTGTCATTAAAGAGTTCTATCCATGAATCTTTCAGCAAAAATCAAAGAAATATTTCTTCATATTTAAACTGCACAAAGCATGCATTTTTTATTATGACAACAGAAATCAAAGTTTCAGGGTGATCCATAAATAACCATTAACTATGGAACAGTCTTGTAAGGATACCACAGCATATATTTGTAATTTAAAATATCATAAACTACAATTGGGAAACAAATGAAAATTTTCTTGTGCACTGAAAACTGCAGAAATACAAAGAACTGACAAAGGGCTATGTGAATTCTAGAAGTACATCTAAACATTAAAGCAAGAATACCTATTAATAGAATGCTTCACTGAGATATAATTACCCAATTAGTTATCCATATTTCAGGATACAGAATTACCCTCCAGGAAACCCCTGAAGATGCCTAGCTCCAAAAGTCTCCCAGTAAAAATATATTCAACTCACTGAGCAAATGGTCAAGAGACTTTTATGGAGTGGGTCTGAACACAGTTGCAGGTCATACAGAAAGCTCCTAAACTAAAACTGAATATACAGTTATAATTGTTTAAAAACAAAAGAAACAAACATAGTAACAAATTTTTTAGCTTATGAGAAACAACGAATCTTTACTACTGAAAGACTATTCCTGTGCTTCCCATAGCTTCCATGCAGCATAAACACAGACAGTACACAAGCACAGTTATCTAGTATTTTCCAGCATTGCTAATGATGAAGTTTTAGACAGGTTCTTGCAAGCACCCAGGAACTCTGATTTATTCACAGCACTATGGTGACAATATCAGTTCACTTCCCTTTCTTCAAATTCAGGGATTATTTCAGGATAAATAGGTTTCTGAGGCCATTGTAGAAGGAAAGATCTTTTTCCAATCTACCTTCAATTATTTGACATAAAAATGTATCTTTAAACTAGTTGACAAATAAATCATTGTGTCAGCATTTTCCTGCCTCCCTGATGAGAACAGCCACGTGAGCCACGAACATCCTGTTTCTTTCTAGATACTTCTGTTTGAGAGACCTGACTGGTTTTTATAATTCTGCTTCTCACGCTTACAGCTTCACAGATTAATAACAAAACAGCTGTGCAAAGAAAGACCCCATTCACCCAGCTGACCACCCTCCCAGACACAAATAACCTTCTTCTCCACACTTTTTAAAGTACTGTACAGAGTAATTTATATTTTTGCACATTTACAACTATTAAACATAAAAGATACTATTAAACCAGTAAAATTTTTCATCCCAGTCACTTAAATTTCAGTTCCTCAGAGTTTATTGTAAAGGTTTCACAATTTCTTAGACATTAGACTGTATCTCTCCTGATGATGAAAAAGCTTAACTGGTAAGTAAAACCATTAACAAGTACAAACATAACCCTTCTGCAATAACAAGAAACTCTTGCAGTCAGCAATAGCACACAACAGCTTCACAGGAAAAATTTGAAAATACCTTAAAAGCAACTAATCTTTTCAAAACTGTTTACCATATTATATTTCCTTTAACTAATCCACTTGAACTTTGACAGTTAGATGTGCTGATCCCTTGTACATCCTAAAATCACTGGTCTAAAGCAAAGAGGCCTGAAAAATTTGACTCTTTAAGTAGCAGTTGGAGCTGGGCAGCCCAGGGTTCCCTAGGACCGTTTCTCCTGTAGGTGTGCCATGGGAACATCTGGCACCTACGTGGGCAGGTGTGTCGTACCATTTACAGAAGTCTCTCTTGCTGTCACAATGATTTCTCTGACTTTGCCTCAAGGCAAGAAAGTTCTGCACTCTGTCCAGTTTGGTTCATGTATATACACTGTGTCACTGGCAAAAGTCCGGATTTTAGACAGTTTATCATTATTCCAGTACTCTAATGCCTCAGACTGAGTTCTTGACATCACTTATATCCATTATACACAACCATGCATCCAGTTAGGAAAAATGTCATTATTGTGTCTCTCTGGTTCCCAGAAACCAGGCTTATGGACCATTTACTATAGACACAAACCATCCCCCAGTTTCTTTTCCAGCATACCAGGTTTTATCAGTGATTCGCATTTATCACTCTCTTTTATACAGAAAGTACTTTTAAATTTCTGTGCTAGACACAGGTTATGCATTTAAACTCAGTGGTAATGTGACTGTTCCTCTGTTATCTGTCCACTGGGGATTGCATTGTGTAAATAGGTTAAGTCAAGTAAGTGTGAAGCCTGTGCACGTCTGCTCAAGCTGTCTGAAAGACACAGTCCACAGGCCTTCTTTTTGATGAGGACACTGGAGAAAAAATCAGATGCCTTTTTAATCAGTCAGATATATCCTGAAATGCAGAAAGCCAGGAAGGGTGAATTATGCTAAGCAGAAACAGGGGGAACAGAAGGGGTGATTTCATCCCAAATCAGAATCTATTTTGGGAAAAAAGACCAAATGCAGCTGAAGGCCAGATCCCATCTCCAGGGAGCTGTCAGTCACCCTGGGAGTTAGTCTGGCTTAAGCCTGCTAGCTGAAAACAGAGGAAAAGAAACAATGCTGAAGCCAGAACTGAATGAGCAGCAACAACAAGGCCTGTAATTGTTCCATATTTCTGTATCTGCCTTAAGTATAGCAATCGATTTCTTACACTCTTCACTTCAGTTGGTTAAATTGTTTCTGCTTTTACCTCAAGCCTGTCTACTATTTCCAGTAATTTCAGGGGCAGTAGCACGGGCACCCATTCCCCAGCAAGCATCAATTCTACAATGGGTGACACATCAGTGTGAGCTTCCTCTGCCAACAGGAGCTACAAGCACGCTGCCAACATGGGATGCTCACGAAGAAGAGTGAGGCAGAGAAGTGTGCTACCAGGAAATATTAGCCAGGACTGTTGTATCCAGGCACTGGGACAAAGGCTGTGTCTCGTGGTGCCCTAAAAAATGTGAATGTAAGCTTCTGTCCCACACAACGTTTAAAAACAGAAAGGGCAGCTGTTAAAATGAAATGAGAAAGAAACACTGGGAGATAGTGCCTTTCTGACATATATAAGTGTGTTCTCTAAAGTTGGAGGCTGAAATGTGCATGTTCAATCCAGCAGCTGACTAGCTGGAAGAAGCTGCATAGAAGAATTTTGGGGGGGTTTAAATCTAATCCAACTGAAGCTGAGACCAAAGCAGTAGATTGATATCAAGTAGCTTACTGAAACAAAAAGGACACTTGTAGAAACCACTACACAAAAAATGTGTCATGAAGGGGAACAAGCTGACTTAAGGTCATCTAACTTACTTCACTCTGGCATGGTTGAGAAAGTGTAAGCCATGAATGCTCTCACTGAATTCAGAAGTCCTTATGAAAAATAGTTTCTTTTTGTTTATATCCTTCAGCACAGCTACATGGTTACACTGCTTCACCTCCAGAGAGTGCAGGTGCCTCATCTTGGGTCAGTCAGTTGCCCACAGCAGAAAATTTCAGGAATGATTCACCTGACCACAGGCAGGAAACCACGAAGCAGAGAAGTAAGAACTTGCATTGAGTAATTCACCTAGGCTATTTCAAAGCCCCTGCTTTGGGAAGTGAGCACCTGCACCCCGTATGCGCCTACTTCCCTTCACTACCTATACAAGGAATTTAAAGCAGTAGCACAGATCCCTAGTAGTCATGCAAGATGTATTCTCACCCTATAAATGTATTTGCACCCCTTTGCATAGACCTATTTTGGAAATATGTCTTGGAAATAACCAGATCAAATGTTCTGGATTTGACACTTTTCTGTGTTTGATGCCTAAGAACAGACATGAAATGTGACAGCATGGATTTGATCTCACATGTTGAGACATGTGCAATGATAAGATTGCTTTGGGATTAAATTCTTGTTTTCACCATGAAGCAATGAATGCAGAATTTAGATTAGGCCATGAATGAAATCACCAGTTCTCCCTTGGGTTATAAATAAAATGCTAACTGAGTTTGTCTTTTTCTTCTAGGAAAGCTCAGTCTATTGATACATCTTTTCCTGTAATTTTTTTAGTGCTTCAAAGTGACTAACACTCCTCTCTTTCAACAGGTGGCAGCTCAGAAGAGACACTGATTTGTGAGCTGGTTTGCTAGTAGTCCCTTCATAGACTACATATCTTGTGAAAAACTTCAGTTTCACGCTCAGTAACTAAGATCTCCTGTGCATCCTTATTGACAGTTTTGGAAAGCTCCATTTATTTGATTTCCCTGAAGCAGCCTCAGCAAATCCATTTTCTTTAGAGCAGGAAACATCATCATAATTTAGGAGTATGGAGAAGATCCTAAAATAAGACTAAAGTAGGGCTTCTCAACAAATCATTCAATCTAACTCCAGGATCACGAGACTAAAGAGTGTTTTGATAGCACAAACTGAACTCCAGTTGTCAAGCTGACATTTTCAACAATAAATGCATTCCTAATAGATGCAGCTGATGTTGCCATACCTCTGGCAGAAGGCAATCAATCCATCTGGTACTTGGCCTCCTGCCTGATCATAACAACTTATTATAAAGCACAGAATCCATTTAGAGAGTTTCTGAGTCAATAGGCCTTGGCCCTGGGATTTCTCCCATAAACTACAAATAATTGGGATGATTTACTATTAGGTTTAATGTTTTCCATACTGCAGAAGGTACCTTTTACAATCTCTTTCCACCTAAAAAACACACAGGTTTAGTAGAATCAGTTTGCTCCTTTTTGTAAAAAAAACACCATTTAGCAGAAAAATACAGAAGAATCTGAACTCCATTAGCTATTCCACTTATTATATTAGCTACTTAGAGGATAATTTGCAAGAAGAAGAGACAGAATTTAAAGGTTCGAAGTGTGGGATTTGAATGAATTTGTCAGTGGAAATAAGGTCCTTGACTGATGAGGATAAATTAATATGAATGTTCTGCTTAAAAAAAAAAAAAAAAAAACTAAAATTTAAGAATAAATCTTAAGTAAGAATTTATGTTCTTGGAGCAGCTTCTAATTTTGCAAAGAAGAAATATTTCAAGACGTGAGGAAAGGAATAAGCTGTGAGTTCAGGCAATAATTTAAAATGTACATAATAACATGCATATTGCACCTTCAGGACATTCTTGTAGCTTCCAGAATATCTTTTTTTTTTTTAGCTTCCACGGAAAAATGAAAATTTTTTATTCTAGAAATATAGAAAAGGAGTTTGTAGGTGAAGAAATTAAAAATCTTACAGAAAATGCAATCATTATTTTTGGAGGAAAAATCTGAAGGGACAGTTAAGTCCTTGACCAGGAAAAAAGACAGAACATCACGCTCATACTATTCATGTTAGAAGAAGCAGCAATCATTGAACCATTTCCTCAGGGGTATTTCTGCTTTGTTTTGGTTTTTCTTCCTTAATATTTTCAAAAGCCAAAGAAATGGAAGAAAAACAGCAAATGGTCTTTCTGTAACAGAAAAGACAAGATTTATCTCCAAGTCTTTGAATCATCCGAGAAGAAAAGCACTGTACAAGTAATCAAAAGTGAGTAATAGTTCATGGTGCTTAAATAATGAGCTGCTTTAAAACAGCTCTGCTATCAGAAAACACTCATAAAACCAGTTCCTTTAAGGAATCTCAGAGAATCCTAAACCTGAAACACTTGGAGTAATTTTTCAACTACAGAAAATTAAGCCCCTTCTATTATCCAGCCAAGTCTGAGGAGGATTTCAAGGACAATGTGTGTTGATCCTGATACCTCTGACTGTAACATTTGCATTTTTCATGCTTGCCAAATTAATGACTGAATGATTAGTCATATCTTATATGTAATCCCATTAGCTCCTGGTTTCAGCCAACTACTGAGAATGCCCCTCCAGAGGTGAAGAGCAGACATCCATCCCCAAGACACATGAGAAGTTCAACACGATAGGGTGATATTCACCTACACATAAAAAATACAATCAACTTATTGAATTGTCATCTGCCTTTTGTGGTATCAAGTCCCGCATTAACTGAGATTAGAATATTACCACCCTGCACAAGTCTATGATTGAACTCTACATGGTCCAACTCTCATTGGAGCTGTTCCAAAATTGAAAAATTCCAAATCCTTTACCATATAGATATCAACATACACCTAACCAAGTCCTTTTATGAATCACAGAATTTAATTTGCTAAGAAATAACTTAGAGCTTACTATAACAAAATACTGTAAGGATTGTGCCATCACGTTCTTTTTCTACATGCTAGCAAAACAACATACTAGATCTAAAGAAGTCTTAATCAACTTCCTAGCAAGATAAAATAAAGTACACAGTACTCCCAAAACCAGACTTTTATATTTGGATGATTTTTTTCTGGAGATTAGTCAGGATATCTTAAAAAAAAAAAAAACAATTAAAAAAAAAATCACACATTTCTTATGTGAGTCACGATCTAACCAGCAAAAGGCAACGTGAAAAAAAAACATCCTTTATGAAGTTATTTAATTTAACTCTCTCCTCCAGATTTTTAATTCCAGTTTTAAAAGTTTAAATGCTTTCTAAAGTGATTTATCAGATAGATATTTCTAAGTATTCTTTGACCAATATAAGTAGCTTCCTAATGAGTGTTTCAACAAAGCTCTTCTCATCTTTCTATCAGAAAAATAAATTACAAAACCTTACCTGACTTCTGATTATTTTTAAATTAGACCTACTGCCATCTTTAGCTTTTATTACTGTACAGTGAAATAGTAATTATTCTGAAATTATTTTATTATATAATAGTCTCCCACATATTCTATTTAAATACCTATTAATGAATTCTTTTAATGTGCCAAACATTGAATTCATATTTTTGGGCTCTCTCATTTAAATAGCATGGATACAAGGTTTTCATTGACAGTAATACCATCTCTTCAAGGTACTGGTACAATACAATTAATTCACGTATCTCAAAAAAGAACTGGGGAAAATATAATCCTTCACATTACTTACACCATTGTTACTGACCCGTTATTTACATAAACCTTTCCTGAGGTGTCACTTCACTACTGTTCCTGATGATTTGTGAGCTTATTAGATTTCATACTTCCCTCCGAAGTTCACAATATTCGACATTTAGACAGGAGGACGAGATACGTTTCCCTGGAACTGTCAGACAAATCTCATTGCTGGAATATGTCCTGAATAGTGATTCACCCGCAAATGAAAGCTTACAATTCAATATAACACCATCTAATAAGAGACATGGATTAATTCTTATAAGATCACGTAATAAAAAAGGCAATCAGAAATACACTTTATGTCATTACAATAAGGATTCATCATGCTTTTCAATTCAAAACCACCACAGGCCTCATAAATTTGCTGGGGTTTAAATCTGATGCCAGAATTCCAGGGCATTTTTATCCCTTCACTGGATAAGAATTTGGTTTCAGGAGGTCTTTTCTCTCTCCCTCTCCACCCTGCTCTCCCCTACTTGATTGAATTATTCAGCTAGATGAATTTAACTATGCCACATAAGAGGATGGGTGGGAATAAAGCCAACACACATACCCCAAACCACACAGCTATGTCAATAAACATCAGTAAACATCCTAACAGAGATGCAGCTCACATCCATTTTCTTGCTACTCCAGCATATTTCATTTGAGGAACTTGAATAAATTAACTGGGCCAAAAAGTGTTTTTGCACAGTGTAAGGTACATTTCTCCTTGAAATATATATGACTAATGTCAACTCAATGAATGCTTTCCTCCATAAATGAGGTCTTTATTCTTTTCATTTCCCTAGGAGAAACCAGAATTACAGACATCCTGTATCAACATTTATCTTTCTTGCAAGATGTTATGGATATTTGTCTCGCCACTAGACAGACTGGGGCAAAATCAGTGGAGAACGTGTTGAGTCCAGCCCCTCTCTGCCTTTTCCTAGTCAACCACTAAGGACAGACTGAAAGGTTCAGAAAAAAAACCCTACTCCCATGAATACTCAGAGAAAACTAAGACTCAATCCTTCTCATCCAAGTGTTTTCTCATTGCAATGTTTTAACTTTTAAATCCCATCCTTCCTTGCACTTCTACTTTTCATAATTTCACTGATTAAGCTGAGGTGTTCCAATATAGTCTCCGGATTAGTTATAATACACTTAGTCTTTTAGATTCTGGACAAAAATATGCCATTCATATTGCTTATCATCTAAATAACCCTCTGAAAACAGCTTATTTAAATCTTCATTGCCCTGATCAAGCATGACAGACACCTTCTCTTCTATAAATGACATTACAAAAATTCCTTGTAAAGACTCAGTCTCTTTCTCAGCTCAGTGTTTTAAGCTGAATTAATTGTTGGGTTTTTATTCCATCTGGCATTCTAGCCTTCTCCTTCCTCATTCTCTTTATTGCAACCATGTTTACAAGCCACCAAGGACAAGCATTAATAAAGTAGAGATTGTTTATAACAGTAGTAATAAAAACCAAGATCAGAGCACATTTGATTGCATTCTCAGGAAGAGAGGTCCTGAAAGATCTGTAAAGACATGGCATGACAGCATTACACTTTCAAAACTACATCATCAAAAACAAACAGCAATTTTTTTCTATTGACTATAATATATCAGATGCACCATAAACCCACTAAGAAAGAAATAATGAAAAAAACCCAAGACTCATCTGCTACAAATAGTTATGATGATGGGATGGATATGCAGAAAGTTGAGATCTATTTTAAATGTCAGTAATTACAAAGTAGTTTTTAAAAATACTCAAAAGAAAGGATCAGCTTTTTCAGAAAACTTGAAACATAAAAATACTTTTTTCTAGAGCGGTGTGAGAAGAATACGGTTTGTTTTCTTACACTCTGCCTCTAAACTCAAAAAATCTTCCAAATAATCTGGTCCAATCCATTCGAAATGGTTAGCTAGTAAACCAGATATATTTAATAAGAAGATATTAATTCTGAGTACCCACTAAAATTTGAAAATTGAAAATATCATTTTGAGTAACAGCAAAGATGAAGCCACCTGAGCACCAAGAAAGAACACAACAGCAAGAAATGTAAGTAAAACAGAATTTGGAATCTTGCATTTGCAAATCACAAGTTCTAATATAAATTGGATTGAAGGACAATGAGAGACAAATTTGTCTCCATTTCAGTCCTGGTGAAAAGTGGGCATTTATTAAAATCTTCATAATGTGCATCACTGACTATCTTACTTGAAGCCTCAGGAAGGAGACCTGTGACTGAAAAGGTCTGAGAAAAGATAAAATTAATCTTTTAAAGTATTTCCTATAGAGACAGAGCACAGTGGCAGGGCAATGCACTGAGTTATACCAGTTTTGTGGGCAATACTAAAAATAATTTAAGAACAACTGCAGCAGAGCTGACTTTCCATTGTATATATTTTGATGCTAATCTTATGTAATACATTTGGTGCTGATCAGCATTACAAAGATCAGTGCTCTAAAAATATCTGAACATGACAGATAGATGTTCTTCAGCCTGTATCTCCATCCATTCCATTCACTAAAAATAGAATATTAAATTACAGAAGGGCTTGGTTGCACCGGCGTGCAAAAAGGTGTCATCTGAGTTGGCTCAAAGAAACACTTGGCTACTGGAAGAAAGAGCTGAACACTGAAGAGTTAACATCCAAGAGCTTTCTTGCACCCATCCAGTAGTACTGGAGTTGCCAATTAGCCACAATGCCACAGACAACTGTACTCTTTTCAAGGTCTAAAACTGGTAGAAACACCAAATGCTATACGAAAATAAGTCAAGCTCAGCTGACAAGCACTGCAGACAGAAAAACATGTTTTGGAAAGCATATATTTTGAAACTCTGGCAATCTAAGAAAATCTTAAGAACAAAAGCAATATTACTACAAAAGAAATCACATCTCCTAACTTTTGCCTTAGAGATTTGTTTACAGCAGAAGGAAGTATGGATTCCAGATGCAAGAAAAAAATTACTCCAATCTGTCAGCATTTTAAGCTTCCTCTTGAACAGATTTTGCATCTCGCTGTTGTTCAGTCTCAGTCACATATTGGCTACACCCATAGCTGTGAATTAAAGGGTGCCAGGAAAGGTCCCTGGATCTGGCACGTGATTGCCTGCATCACTAAGCTGGTAGGACACCCATCAGCAAATTTTTGGCCTGGGCCAACAGCTACTTTCCCCAGTCTCCAGCCACAGCTCAGGAGAGTCAGTCCTGCAGAGACTATTGCCAGAAAGGCTCTGGCAGCCAGACACTGCTTGGGGGAAGGGTAGCCCTCCCTGACGCCATGAAGTTTTTTTGCCTTTTCTTTTATACCCCTGTTATACCTTTTTACAACTTCTGTATTCTTAGTGCTTTTTGTCTACATTCCTGGACTTGTTTGTCAAGCTAAGAGACTCAACATTTTAGAAGCTTCGTAGTTAGGGATCAGTGTGCCCCAGACCCCAAGGTCCTCTCCAGAATACATTCTGTAAACTAAGATAGAACCATCCAGGGGAAGGCTCCTTGGGGAGGGGGAGGGCTCATTCAAGCCTCTCACTGGGGAATTTTTGATAGATATGCTAATTAGTAAAATCTGTAATGTTATACCAGATCTTTTGGGGGTGTGCATTTTGGCGGTGTGCATTGGGCTGCATTCAACCTGGACGTGTGCGCCTAAGGATCCTTAAAATAAATACCAAGGTAAAATCTCTTTTTCCCTTCTAACCATGTTTGACCCTTGATTTTAAGACCAGGAAAAGGCATCACCCCCAGCTGGGAGGCATTGCCTGGCCCCACTGGCCACAGTGCCCCGGGGTGTTTCCAGGCGCCTTCTGCTCCCCTAGTACAGACATCACTGTTACCCTCCCATCTCAGAGGGATGTTCACAGCTGGGATGGCAATTTAAGTCCTCAGTGCAAGTCACAAACCTTTGCTGACCTTGTGCTCTCAAGCAAGAGAGGCAAACATTAATACAAACACCAGGGTGACAGTGTGGAGCAATTCAAGACACAGCCCTTCTGCAGCAAAAACAAAACATGTTTTGCTGATCCACCTTGAAGTGAGGCCAACACTAATCAGAACAAGCCTCGATGATAAAAATTTGCCTTCACACAGATGAGATCAAGCTCATTTACTTACTTACATTTATTGTTCTCAGGACAGTTACTTGTTTTCCACACCCACACTCTCTTTAAAAAGCAAACCCAGACCACTTGGGGACAAGCAGTCAGTGATTGGTATATGCATGTATGTAGTGTTTGCCTCTGAAGAAGGGGTTGACACAACAATGAATTGTTACATTTTTCTGCTTATGCTCTTTTTTGGTATTTACTTTCTTAAATTATAATGCACTAAAAAAAAACCTGTCATCAAGCACATGCTTCTCATCATTGTGACAGATAATAATACTTTCCAATAACATTTTCCTAGTTACACAATCTAGTACCAGTTAATTGAAAAGTAGATCTCAGTAAACCCTCAGAAGTTTAAAAATAATGTATATTAATTTTAATCATAGAATTTTTATGTTAGAGCCACTTTACATTTAAACATTAAGCCAGTTAAATATTCAGAATTGTTTCACAACATCTGAAATCCAGTTTCACCATTGCATTCAAAAACAGGATCAGGCTAAATCAAAGCTTCCCAGTTACTTCCCCAGAAACTTTTTGTGCCAATGTATTACTGCTCATATTACTGCTCCAGTGCTCTGCAACTGATGCACATTCTAGAGCCATGCATAACATTACATAACTCAAATATTTACCAAAGTAAATGTAAATAAATCCCAATATACTACTGAGATCCAGGACAGTGAGAAAGAAGCTGCCTACTTCTATATATATACACCCTATATCACAGATATCAGCTGATGCTGACTTTTCCCTCAAAACAATCCAGAATCTTAAAATGTCAGTCACCCGGGAAAATCCACACAAATGTTCTTATGTCTGAAGTGTACAGTCATCCATCACTTTTGGGATCAGAATAACAAATTCTCTCTCATTTTGTCTCTTGGCATGTCCAGTAGTAGAGGTCACCAATAGGTGATTCAATGTCCTGCCCTTTGAGGATATGTGACAAATATTTGAACCTTGGTGCAGCGACTCCAATTTTTGAGACACTTATGTATTCTCTTTAATCTCAAAATTTGCTTCTATTACTGGATCTTTAGCATTTTAACTTTGAAATACGTTAAATACACCAAGCATTGTCTTATGTTTTCTTAAGAAGGTCAGGGAAGAATTCTTCGGAATGCCAGGGAGGACTGTGCTCTCTGCACAGTGCTTAAAAATTTCCAGGTGGCAAATGTGATAATCACAAATACCACAGCCATTGCCCAGGCTAAAATCCTGATGAGAAGCCAAGTCTCTAGCATGAGCTGTAAAGGACAGGTTAGTAGCTGAGGGCACAGGTCAGCAGCTCTCCCAGAGCACTGCCCTCAGCCTGTATTTTGGACCTCTGCCTCATTCATCAGCTTTTGTGAGATATGGCATCAGTTTAACCACACTGAGTTAGGAGAATAAAAAAAATATTCAAATTCTCTACTTCCTTCCTCCCTCATTACACCCACTCTCCATCTCCACCTTTTGAGGGCTTCCTCTCTATGATTGCTTACAAGTCTGACAGTGGGAAAGATCTCCATTATATCATCTGCCTGCAGCCTCTTGTCTGCTGGAAAGATCCCTTTTTTTAGATAAACTTATTACTCCATAAAATACAATATTCCAAATTTAGGAAACACTCCAATTATAGGCATTCACAGCTCCCACTGATTTTAGCCTTTTCTACCCTAACCTTAGGAAAAATCTGCCTAGTTTAGTATGGCCATGCAGGGTCTTGCTTTGTCTGTACTTCAAGCAGACATGAACTTTCTCTGCTTGTGCTCCAGGCTGAGTGAGTGTCGTGTTCGGCAAGATGCCACAGCTGAACTGGTCAGCACAGACTGGAGTGGAGCTAAAATGTGCTCTGCCATCTGGCAACACAGTAGAGTGAGTTTGTGTCTGCCTAAATCATGTAAGCACACCATTACATATCCTCATATAGAAATGTTATTTAAGATAGTTTAATCCACCAGAATTTGCCAGCATAATCGCCCCCACCTGCTCTGAAAAGCAAGTGGACAACCTCATTTTTACAATCCTGCCTCTGCAAATGACTCTTTGCTTGTTTATTGGCCAACAGATGACATCGTCTCTGATGATGTCTCTAGTGATGCCCTGTCGTGGGAGGAGTCAGCAAGACACAGCCTCCATCAGACAAGGCAGGAAGGACTGCTCTGGGACTCTGATCAAAATTAATAAAGACAGTCTGACAGGATGACTATAACTCTAGGGAGGAAACTGGTAGAGGTCGCCAGGTTCACAAAGTAGGAGAATCACACCTTCTCTAAACAACTGCATTTTCATGTTCACAGCACAACACATTTCATCTATGTGCAATTGGTGGGTGTGTTAGTGTATTTCAATCCACCCACATGACAAGCTGAACAGAAACAGCACAAAAGTAAGAGAACAGGCAGTACTTACATTCAGGTAACTGAAATCATCACTCTAAAACCAGAAAGAATGCAACAAAAGCCCCAACAACAAATATTGTTTCAAACGGTCCTGTGCTGGGAAGGTAATAGACTAGAGGATCAAAGAGGGCTCTTCCATCTTCAGTATCTATAAGGGACAATGGGTCTTGCAATTTATTTTTCTGCTTGTTGGCAAAATTACATATCTTGTAAATTTCAGAGCTTTTAACCCTCAATGCTTCATGACTGCTCTATCAATAGCAAAGAGAAACCACAACATTTCAAGTACATTCAAAACTCAGCTCAGTAAATGACAAAATTACAGGTAACCAACTGGGGAAACACAGTTTTGTTTCTCTTTCAATCACCAGGCTACCATCTTTTTCATTTTTCTATAGATAAATAAGAAATCTGATTTAAAGTAGCATATTAACAAAATCAAATATTAATTCAAAAGACTGCAATCAATGAGGCATCTTTTCCAAAAATTAACAGACAAAGTCTGTTCTGTTATTATGGAAGATTACTGCAGAGTATTATTTCAGAGCAGTGGTCTTTGAAGTGGGGCACATGCACCACAAGGACTGGGCAAGACAATACAGTGGGGTGCACGACAAAAATATCAGAACTTCAACAGTACATGTATAGAAGTTATAAATAAACAAGTATACATATAATGAGGGTGCAAGCTCAAAAAGTTTATACTGACAGGGATGCATAACCAAAAATCTTAAGAGATCACTGCACTAGAGGATCCTGCCACACAATTACTGCTGCCATGTCAAAGGCATTTAATAAAGATGTTGCTGAGTTTATTATAAGCTCTTTTTTACACTTCTCAACTATCAGTTAAACAAATGGGTAAAAATATCTCTAGGAAGCAGATTTATGAGCTCCTATCATTTGTTAAGGAGCATGGATCCTCATAAACACCCCAAATTACTCAATTTTGTTTTCAGGAAATGCAACTTACTGCCTTCTCACAAGTCTCTTCCCTTCACTGTACTTATTGTAAGCATTGCATGAAAGAGCTAATTTTCCTGATGTGTCCAGTTAAACAAGAGCACAACATGTTGTATGGATCAATCAAGACAGGTGATTTAAAGTATTTGCAAATGGGAATGGATGACTCCCCTGGAATTGAAGAGAGGAGAAAAGTTAGTGTTCTTTTTCATCTAGGCTACCTCACTTGCAAGAAAAAGTGGCCACTGAACAAAACCTGGCTCAGTAAGCAGACCTTTTGTTAAAATCTATGCACTGGATTGCAAGGTGCAAATGCAGAAGAAGAAAATTTTATTCTTATCCAAAACATGATGATCGGATTTGTTAATATCTTTTCCAATCTGGAATGAGAAGGTTGTGGAAATGGTGACTAAACAGAAATCTGGTGGTGTCTTGTAATCATTATGAAGATGTCTGGCCTATCTATTTTAAGGAAAACGTGGATAAGAAGAAACAAGATTATAATGGCACAGAGAAAATATACCAAGCATCCTTTCTCAGCACCACAAAACACGATGGGTGATGAAAGCTAATACTCTTAAATTAACAGAAATATTTTTTAAATCTAGTGCAATGTATAATTATCCCTTCAAACACTGTATACTGAGAACATCTGCAATTACACTGAGTGAAATTAGGACAATAATTCTGAATGCTGCATGGTATACACCAACCACATCAAGCATCAGCAAGGGGTTGACTAAAGATTCACCCAACAGCAGAATGTATCTACATATTGCTTCCAGAGATTATTTCTTATCTTCTCTGAACCAGTTAATACAAGAACAGGTCTCAGGTGCAGCACGTTCTTGATGTGGGGAAAGCTGAAATGGGTACAAAGCCACAAATAACACAGACAAATGTTTTGGATTTACAGGAAGAGGCCATTTTTTCTTAGTCGTCTTAGCTTTAGGACTGTATGCACAGACTGACAGATGCTGGTTTTGCTCAAAGGTAAAATCTTTGAATCTTGAGTAACATTTTTCTTGTTATTTGTCTACTTAAAGATATCTGGAGAAACAGTGATGAAATCTCAGTGAATTGCAATTCCTTGTTCTGGGAAACTGAGTAAATAAAAACCCTGACATCAGAATGTCTCAACATTTTTAGAACTGCATATTCCAGTTCTTCACCTTTCAAATCTACCTGCAATATTACAACATTAAAAAAAAAAATTTAATTACTTTTTAAAGTCTCCTGCCCCCATCTTCCTTCACTGAGAATTCTGAGATGCTTTTGTTTACTTTTAATTTGGAAGAGAACTCAATTTCATATTCCTCCAGGAAATTAAATTTCCATCTCTAGCACTGCTCTACTATAGCTATCAGACATGAAGCATCTGAGCGGATATGTTACATGGTCCCCTTCTCAGCTTTAGAAAGCTATTGTTGGAGGCTGGATTGCAAGACTGAATTAAGATTGCATTCTTGGCTAAACCAGTAAAACATAATGAAACAGTGCTGTCTGACATAGCTCCTGTTCTACACATGGTGCACAATTCAGGCTCAATCTGTCTGTCCAAAAATAGGCACCAAAAAAAGGCTAAGTTGTTCCAGATTATATCCAGAGGGCTGGCAAGCATGGCACAGGACAAGTGGGAGAGCCGTGCCCTGCTGGAGAGGCAGCTGGAGGCTAGGAATGATATTTCAGCACCTCAAAGATGGCTCTTGCACTTATGTCTTGGCAACTGTGTTGAGCACTTCTGGTTTTTAAATTTATAATGTGTATCAGCAAGGAAAGAAAGAAGTTTAAAAAAAGGTAGCTGTGCAATACTCTTGATATGATTTTACAGTATGTAGGTATGTACCTGAAGGACATTGATGTTCATCTGCCAGCCTGACTAATCCCATCACTTAGCTTTTCAATGTTTCAGGTTTGCATCTTCAGTTGTCAAATCCAAGAAGTTCAAGGGCTCACACTCCCTCTTTTCTTCTACATTCTTTTACTTTAATGTTAGCTAACACAAAGCCACAAATAATATACTTACCACCTTATTTCTAAGTATCTTGGTTTTTTCAGGGTTTCTTAAAAATTTGCCAGCTGTCTGATCACAAAATTATGTTCACTTCCAAAGAATCCCCTGGCCAGATTCAAACTCTAACAGAGAATATGAGCACAACCCTGGTACTTTCACAGTTACAGCTGATGGGTCTTTTTTTTTCCAGTTGAATGCCACTATTTGACACTACACTCTATGATATTTAGACAACAATGTATTTTTTTTACCTATGATGATTCTCACAACCTACTAAAAATCCTCATTTCTGTCATAAGCAAATTTCATCCTGAAAATACGAAGCCATGATTTGATATCCTTAAAAGCAGACCCAACTTAAGCACTATGCTTTAAACAGCTAACAAAATAATGTCAACATTTGCTTTTATTTAAAATTTAAAATATTCTTTATGGCCTTCATGACTGCTTCACCTATGTACCTTTTCCGTACACCAAGTTTGCAAACTTCCAAGACAATCCAACAGACAAGGTAAACAAAGTGTGTGTTACTGAATTTCAATTTTTTCAAAGCTATTTAGAGACAGCAGATGTGTGAAAGGTAAACAGAAACCATACTAACTAAATTGCTGCAATGTTTTGTAGCCAATTGGTACAAAAAATATTAGTAAGCATCTTTCTTTAAATGAAACATATAGTAAATGAATGTTACTGGAGTCTGAGTCTGCTGTCAGAATTAATGTTGTTTATTAAGTGAAAATCTTGTTTACAAATACAAGTAGTTAGTCATTTCTGGTGGGTCTGCATATTGCAGAAGTTAATTTTCATCTCTTCATAAAAAAGCCATTACAATTTCAGCAAAAGTCCTTAAGAGAAAATTGTTCATCTGAAATTTTTTTTTGTATGATGACAACATTCACTGTACTATCCACAGGCTCTTTGAAGGCTCTTACCCAAAAGATAAGGCTTTAGGGATCCTTCTTCTATTCAGTTTAACACTAGATACCACTGCATGGTAAATGATTGGAAATATGTGACAAATGCCAACAAATCAAAGGTCAGTTAAATGTATGTCAAATAATAAATATATGGAAAAACCCAAAATTTCTCGCAAGTAATGAAAAATTGTATTTGAATAGTCCAGATTTCAATACCATAAAGATGCTGTATCATGTAACTGATGTAATATCAAATGTTGGTTAATAAGAAACTGAATTTAACAATCTTGATTTTACTTAATGACAGCTACAATTTAAAAATTAATATGGCAAATTCAATTTGGAGTTATACAGATAAATTTTACTGCTATCAGTAGACTGAGTTTGTCTGAAGGTAGAATTTAACTGAAAATGTTCATAAATACAATGGAAAGCTAACTGGAAGGTTTTGTCTGTCTAGATTGCTTTACTTTTATGTTCTAAATCTACAAAAGCCAGAACACTGTACATGAAAAAACATTAGGTTTTAGAAATTTAAAATTACTTACAAGCTGCTCAGACTTTACACCGTAAAGCTGAATGGTCTTCGCCACATTTTTGGCCACAGCTAGACTCAGGTCTGGATCAACAGCAGCCACATTCAGCTCACTGGAAGCAAAGATTACAAATCTCAATTAACGACTAAACAGTGCTGTATTGAATCGATAAAGAATTAACTATGAATACCCAGTTACGTGGCACGTCAATTTAGAGAGTAACACATACAACCAAGTCTTTCCACGCACCGTAATTCAGTTTACAATTTAACAAGTCATTTGGGAATTTTATGTGCAGTGTTCCTATTCTAGTAAAAATGAGCAAAGTTTAGGAATGACACTTCAGCATGAAATCACTATTAGTAAGCCATTCAAAAATATTGACAGCAATTAACTACATTCAAGCTTTGGCAGCAGCCTTCAAACATTACAGGTGAATACACAGTCATTCAACTCTGGAATTACATGAGCTGTGCAGAAATACCCAGGGGATGCCTTAGCTTGACACAACTAATAAGCTGTGTTTTAGGCAATCCTTTATAGTAAAAGAGGCCCCAAAGGAATGACAGGGAACAAATGAAGAAGGAAAAGACTTCTAAATCATTTCCAGTATTTTCTGTTCATGAACGTCCCCAGATCTTCATCAGCTGGGGCTGCATGCAAAACTGCTCTGCTGAAGACAGGCAAGCACAAGAACCATCATGTTGCTTGTGGTGAGTTTAACCTCTCTCAAGAGCTGGAGAATCATTAGGCACCCCAACCTAGAATAATCTCTGAGAACTCTCTAGGGCCCCAAACACCATTATCTAAAGGTAACTCTGGAAAACTCAGCTGAAATTTCATAATTTTCATGTCGTTTTCCTTTTGCTTTTTCGAGAAGCAAAATAATATCAGACACCAACAGACATGTTCTGAGCATTTGCAACTCCCAGTCACAAGTATTGTGTCAGTATTTAATACTTTACACACACAAACATACTGTGAATACTGCCCATCTATTTTCAGACTTTATTAACCAGAGTAGACCTTACCAAAACCTTATGAGGGAAAATGCACCACTGGTAATTTAAGTATCTCATTCTACAAATTCTACCTGGAGTAGTCATCTTTATCTTTTATCTTGCTGTTTTACTTTAACTAAGTATTTACACCAGGTATTACCACTTGCAGCCAAGCAACTACCAGTTCTCTTTGAGGCAGTCAGAATAATTACGAGACCAGACATTTACAGTATGTGTAAAGTTTCTCTTCCTGATCTTTTATAAGCTCAAACATTAAAACTTATATTAAAATTTCATTTATCCCAGAAAAACAAAATACAGAAAATAAATAATAAAATGCATTGTTTATTATCAGTAATAATAAAGAGGTGCTTATCTTGCTGTATTCAGCATTGGTGCAGCTTCATCTTGAACACTGTGTCCAGTTTGACGTCCCACAATTTAGGAAGGATGTGAAGCTACCTAAATGTGTCCAGAGGAGGGCAACAGATCTGGTGAAAGGACTGGAGGGATTGTCCTATGAGGGATGGTAAGGATTTGGGCTTGTCTAGTTCAGAGAAAAGGAGTCTGCGGGGCAACGTCATTGCCCTCTACACCTCCCTAAGCACAGGAAGCGGAGAGGGAGGTGCTGAGCATTCCTCCCTGGGATCCAGTGACAGGAGGTGTGGGAATGGTTCAAAGCTGCATGAGGGGAGGTTCCAACTCAGTACTAAAGAATCATTTCCTTAACAAGGTGTTCAAATAATGGAACAGGCTATTGAGAGAGGTGGTCGATGCCCCAAGCCTGTCAGCATTTAAGAGCCATTTGGACAATGTTCTTAACATGTCTTTGCTTTTGGGTAGCCCTGAAGTGTTCATGCAGTTGGACTGGATTTATTGTTTTAGGTCCCTTCCAACTGAAATATTTTGTTCTATTGTGTGCTACTCTATTTTATCCCATCCCATCCCATCCCATCCCATCCCATCCTATCCTATCCCATCCTATCCTATCCTATCCTATCCTATCCTATCCTATCCTATCCTATCCTATCCTATCCCATCCTATCCTACCCTATCCTAAATTCTGATTTCATTTTTGCACTAACCTGCTTTATAAATAAAGAATAACCAACTTTTTACCACTAAGGAAGTCTAATTTCTAAAACTGTAACTTATGAAAAAATACATGTTGAGTATTACATTTTGCAATGCCTTATATGTACATACCTAGCTATAGTTTTTATGATGCTGTCAAGCTCATCAGAAGAGGGAGGATTCCGACCTCCAGGAGGGAAGACAAGATTGATGGGGTCAAACAGTCGAGATAAGGATTTTGACAGATAGGCAGCTTCATATTGTTGCAGTGAATCTTTCAAGGCCTTTTCTGGACTTTGGATATAGGAAAAGGTTACTACATTTTAAATTAAAATACACAATAGCATTAAATCTTTCCAGACATACAAACTTTGCCATACTGAACCTGTTTTTCCTTTCTACTCTTTAAACATACACATATGAAAAACATTCTTCTGAAAGTCTCCCACTGACTGCTCAAGAACATATTTAAGTCAATACAATTCCCATATAAAATATTCATTTTATCTTACATAAGTCTAGAAGTCCTAATAGAATTGATGAGCTTGTTTCAATTTGATCTTTCTCATATCACGTAGATCATGTTTCTTCTATGATGCAAAAACTAAAAACTGTGAATCATAACAACTGAGCATTTGTCACACTCAAATGATTGCAGTGTCATTAGGAAAAAGCTACTGCTGTAATCACAATGCATACAAAACTGAATTTTCAGCATTCTCCTACTCTTTTCACTCAAAGAGACAAAAAGATAGAACTTGTTCAAAAGTCAGAGGCTTTATGAAAGACAAGACAACCCAACACCATTAGATATATAGCCTAATGAAAAGCCTGCAGCTCTAAAATAGCATTAGAGCAGTAACTGCAAGACGGGAAAAAAAGTCTTAAAAATTCTCCCACAGTGACAATTTGAATAACAGTAAGTTTACAAAAATATTCTGTTTTCTTACAGTTTGCAAAGATTTATATTTTATAGTCTTACAGTTCTTAATACGTACTCATAATCTTCATTTTTTTGCATGAATATGTCCTGTGCATCTTCTTCCATTTGTTGTAGTTCAGCAAAAAGATCAGTAGTTCCATTTTTGTTAAAATTCCTCTGAATATTTTGACTGTATTGTTGGAGGCGCTTCCACAAGTCATTATAAAGCCTCAGTAATTTAGGGTATTCTCCTTCAAATGCTTGTTTCAAAAACATAGAGGCTGCAAAATAAAGAAGTCAGCAATACACAATGCTAAGTTCAAACTAATATTTTTATTCATATAAACAATGCTATCCTAAGTTTAATATTAATAATGTAATATTCATAATTAATTTTGAAGTGACATAACTATAATATTAAATGCACTTGACAGAGGATCTAAAGCACCAGTATAAAACCCACAACTGGAAGACTGGATATGAAAAGCTTTTTTTATTTTGTACAGTAAATGTTTGGTATCAAACTTAATTATTATCATCATTCATTTAAGGCCAAAGTACAATTGGAACTCTCTAAATCTATAGATTTGCTAACAATATCTTGATGGAGGAAAAGTGTGGGGCTGTGCAACCTTGAAGATAACAATTTAAAACAGACAAAGATAACTCCTATGAACCAAAGTCTTCAGAAAGGTAATGGGGGAAGCATATGCCTTTATGTACACTTCTTAAAACAAGGTACTTAATATGCAATTCCTAAACTTGTCAAAGAATGACAAAGCCAGCAGAAAAAGAAGCATTATTTTCAGGCTAGAAAGGCTTGCCACAAGTAACAGGAAATGAAACAAATGTACAACTGCTTTAGCAACTGTTAATCTTGATCTAACATCACTCATACTCTATAGATTTCCCATTACATTAGGAGATTAACACTGTTCCATTCATTCCTAGGTTTTTCAGGTTCCAGACATCTGCCCCATTTCACCCAGCCTGTGCTTTCAACTCAAATATATACTAATTTTGAATACTGGAGGATTCACATTTATTATCAAACACAGAGTTATTGTAGGCAACGAAGCTATGTTTACAAAGATGATCCCAACCTCACAAAAGCAGATCATGATCTAATATCAAACCTTGTAAACTGCCATAAATCCCTATTTTACACTATTTTTCTGATATCTCATCTTCCTCTGATATAGATGATCCAGAATCTGACTGATGTCAATAGATTCAGTCACCAGAAATTTATGTTAAAAATGAACATTCTCATGTAGATGCCTCACTTAAATGAAAAAATTTGCTTACTGTAAACATTATCTCCCCAAAACTTAGCTGTATCAAAATAAAAACATCGTTCACATTGAAAACCCCCATAAATGTTTATATAAACACATTATTAAAAACTGCAAGTAATAAAATAGTTTTGAATAGCTGTTCGAAAAAGTACAGCTGACAAAATGTAAGAGTTCCCTCAGTTCTGCAGTGTTGGTTGGTGCCATTAACTGATGTCATAATTTTACAATCTTAAAACTGAGTGCTGAGAACAGCTAGCACGTGTTCAGTTTGAACACAGGAGGCTCAGGGTATGTACATACTGCTCTTGAAGCAATGCATAAGGCAAACAGTAAAATTAATATGTTTTAACACAAGATGCATACATTTTCTTTTGGGATCATCTCGTTACTTAGCAACCACTGAACATGAATCCACCAGCTAGTTCCTCAAAATTATACTGCTGCTATAAAGCCTGGAAGGACCAAATTTTGAAGAGCCAGTGCAATAGCTGAGATCACAAAGATAAATGCACATCTTATGCACTTCACCTCTATGTGCAAAAGATTAACTTTAAACACTCTATGCAAACGTGAAAGACACTTTTATGAAAGTACCAAACTCACCTATGATCCAACTGCATGCTGCATTAGCATGTTCTGGTAATAGAACTGCCTTATGTTAACACATTATTTATATTTAATATTCCTTGATTGTATCTGCTATTTACGTATTACACATGCAGAGAAAATTATGTATAGTCAGAACACCAGCTGATTATCTGTATTTATAGAAGACAATTTTGAAGTAACTAAAATCCTGTTTATAACGGTATCCAAAAAATTGCTGAAATCTGATTTTTACAACCAATCAGTGTTTAACAAGAAAAGACTAAGAATTTATCTTTAAAATCAAACTACTGATTTTGAATTTGGCAAACCTACTTGCTTTAGGAAGTGTAAATGTACTATTCCAAACATTTTTACCTCCACATACAGTTCTAAAAATACTTTTTGTTATTAGATAACTATTTAATGAAACAGAAAATATTTCTTTCTGAAAATTCAAACCTAGTTTAGGAGGATCCTGTCGGGTTACAAACCCAGAAGTTTCAAACACACAGACCTTGTACTGAGTGAACCACTGCTATAGTTCTGGTAGAGGAGATACCAAGCAAAGGGCTTACTGAAAAGCAAAATTCAAAATAATTACAGAACACATTACAAATCATTTATGCTGAATACTTACAGTCTGTTGCTGACTGAAACTGAGAGGAAAGTGTCTGGGTTACTGCAGTCCAAAATTTGTACAAAATATCAGACTGGCCATCCTGAGAACAAGGGACAAAAGGAATACAAGTTTCAAAACATATCCTTTTCAAAGAATCTCAAACAATGCAAATGCTTCCAGTCAAAGCTGCTCCTCATCACTGGGAATAAAAGCAAAGTAAGTGAAATCTGAGAAATTTCCCTCAGGTTTAGAGCTAGAAAAAGCATTGGAGAAAAAAAAAATAAAAGCTTCAGTCTTGTCTCAAATGAAATATTTTCCTCCAAGTCTGAGAGAAATGCTCCCAGCTCTCTAGGGGTGTGAGAGCAGCCCGAAGCAGCCACACCTCAGGAGATGTGCTAGAAAAGCTCTTTGCACTGCAGTGACCTTCCCATTCCATGGGAGTTCTCGTGCTAGCTACACCACAGCAATTATTTACTGCCATTACCATGAAAACTCCGACCAGGGATTAAACCCACTGTGTGCTGCACACAGAGCAGCTCCAGTTCCCAAAAACATAAAACACATGAAAATACAGTGAACCTCACAGCTGCCTGGTGCCAGCAGGGCAGAAGTGGAAGTGGAAACAAGGGAGCACACCAAAGGACAGGTAGGCAGAGGCAGGCTACTTCCCTACTGCCCCCAACATCTGGCACTTAGGATCAAGCATTAAAGCGTGATTTTTGATCCCTGTCTGTGTGCTTGAGGTAGAAAAAAAATTCCAGGAGATGAGGATGAGTATCCTGTCCTGCCTGCTTGTTAGATACTTGGAAGACTGTTCAGTGTTGTCATGGGAAGAGAAAACCCGCTCTGAACAGAATGGTTTTCTTCTGTGTATGGTGTATGTCATCCACTGACCCTACTGCTACATTAACCAGTTGGACAAAATCAGTATAGGAATGATAATCAGAAAAGAAAAAAAAAGTCAGTTCATCTTCTGCACTGCCCAGCAGTACCACAAAAAGGTGGAGATAATCTATTATATTTAAAAGTATGGCTACTCCAAAATGAATTACTTCTACTGAAGATGATAAAGGAAAAAAAATGCTCTCTTTTCACTTGCAGTGGCAATAACAGGCAAAGAAATGAAGGTGTTTAGAATGTCATTCATTAAGATGTACCGCTGCATCCCTCTTGAAGATCTGTTCATTAAAAGAGTGCAAGTTCAAGCTCAAGTTTCAGTTAAAAAAAAATCATCTTAAAGAATTAATATAAACCTGAAAATCAGTTAAAGGTATACTGATACAGCTAAAAGTAGTGATAAAAAATAGGATTATCACCATAAACTCTACAATTAGATGAGGAATTCATCCAACTCTACTCCTTATCACTAAAGATAAAGAAGGATAAAGTGTATGGGTCATGTGTTAAGAATTGAGAGAGAACATCTTTTATGCTGTTGGACTCAAAATGTATGGTAATTAACACTGAATGCTAAAATAAACTGGGATTACAGAATCTCATTTTTGACTGCTTGAGGACAATGATGGATTTAGAAACTGAAGTAATTTATTTTATAGCTATGTTTGTATTTTCTGTAAAATTGTACTTGACTTTCATAAATGGGCAAAGTAAAATTAGAATATCAGAAAATTATTCAGAAGGTTCACTGCATAAAATCTCGGTAGATTTATTGCTATAGCATAAATGTGAAATTACTTAATTCTTTATTTCACAGTTTCAAATTTAGAACATGAAGACTACAATAAAACAAATGGCCTTTCACATCAAGTATAAATTAATCGGTTTTCATATTCTCTATTCCAACCTGGAACAATGGTTTCCTATTGAGCATGGTAACTCAATTCAAATTCTACATAATCTAATGGAGGTGGAAAAATACTTACAAAGCACTTTCAAACAACTTTTTTTCATTACTGTAATCACCATCTACATCTCTGTCACAGTCTCAGCAGAAAACACAGTGATTAAAGGGTCCAGAAAACAAACAGCCATGTGCCCTGCACATCAACATTCCTATCCTAACTGTCAGATTCAACATGGTGACAAGTAACAGTAACATAGGTGTGATGACATACGTGTGGAAATACGTAACTTTTCTATGTATCTCTATATACATATATAATATAAATTCAGACATACATACATATGTTCTCATGCATAGATAGCCACACCCATACCAATTAGCCTCTGCTCATTATCTTGTGTCTTCTGACCTGGGAAAATGGTGTTCATTAGCTGGATCAGAATTTTGTAGTGAAGAAGGCCCTCATGCTCAGCTAGCCAACTCTATTATGTATGAGGAGAGGCAGAAGGGAAAAGCTACGTGGAAAAGTCATGTAACATTTCATACTGACTGACTACTCAGTCAAAAATGTTTAGGGGGAAAAAATAAATGCCCTGGTTTCAAACCAACTAAAATCACTATCTACAGAGTGCTGGTTGCTTCTATAACACATGATACGAGATTTCAGTTTGTCCAGTGCTGAGATGCAGTCTCTCTGGAGGTGAAATATAGCTGCTGATTAATAGCACAGAGAAGACCATATAAGAGCATTTGTGGCAGGAACTAGAGAATACTGTTGCCTACGCATACACCAGGGGGTATTTAAGTGGGTGGACTGTAGCTACCAAAACTAGAATACAGCAAGGCATTAGCATTAGGTACTCCTGAGGGAGTAAGAAGTGCCATATGCAACCATGACCATCCAGAAACAATTTATTTTGTTTAAATCTGTAATTTCTTTTGCTTACATATTAATTCAATATACTACTTTTTAAAGTACATTTAAGACTCTCACTGCTTGTTTTTTAAATAATGTGTTCTAATAAGGATTAGATCTATGCCTGTATGAGAATTATAATTTAACTGCTTAAAATGTGATGTGCAATTCCATTTGACAATAATCAATACTAGAAAATGACGCAGAAAGGGTAGCAAAAGGAGTGTTTTTCTCCACCTTAGCAGGAAATTAAAGGAATGTCCCTTGTACCGGACAACTTCTTCAAGGACTGAAAAAGATAGGCAGGATGAATATGGAAGACGAGAAGGCAGTTCTGCTTGCCTGAAATGTACACAGCAAATCTACTGGATTATCTTAACGTAATGGAAAGTTTATAAGCCTTCCCCTATGCCTCATATGCAGCATTGTGAGCAGCAACCGACAGTATCAGAAAGTAACTGCTCTTTCGGGCCTTTCGCTTTCAGAAAACTAAAATCAGCTAGCTAAAATTACCTTCTTGTCATCTTCCCATCTGTAAATAATGAATATAGTCCTCCTCTACACTTATACCAAATATCCTCAGTTGTAGACAATGTATGGGAGCATTGGGTACATCCACATTCGTGATTCAATGTGTAGATAGGACTCTTTTGGTCCAAAGCTGTCTTGTGTCTAATGCTTGTTGTCTTGCAGAACACATTGAAGTGTGCTAGCAGACTAACTTCCACTATTCAAGGAATACACTGCTTCATAATTATCTTAAAAAGAACAACTTCTGCAATTAAATAGCTTTTTGCAGTATATCATCATGTATTTGTAAAATAACCCAGAAGGATGTACTAATATTTCTATCAATTAATATTCTGAGACTTTAAATCAGGAATTTTCAATTTCTCTTGCTTCTGAAAATGAAATAAAATTGAAAGATGTTAAATTAGTTACACCCCCTCCAAAATAAAAATGCTTGCTTTGAAATCTAGTCACAAGCAGATTAACATCTTGTGATACAATCCCTTGTAGCAGGAGCAGCTGACAAGATGAGTAATGAACTGCATCCGATTATCTTTTCAGCTCTGTAGCAATCATTTTCCAACAGCTTCCTATGCCATAACCAACAACACTGGAAAAAGGTCACCGTTCTGTCATACTGCCCCCCTCCCGAGTATGTGTTTAACAACACAGAGAACACATAAACCTTTGGAAGCTGAGGCGTTGTTATCTGGCACAAAGCTGTCTCAGGTGCATACTGCGTACATAGAAAGCCTACATAAAACATCCGTACATAATTGAAAGTCTCCCAGAAGGAAATTATTGCACATTAGCATAAAATATAATGTTATTTCCTCTTGTCATGCGATACATTCTTTCTTCAACAAAAGAATCTTAACTGTAATTGATGGCATTTAAAACTCATGGTAGGCAAGATTCAGGTTGACATATACATATTTTCTCCATCATGAAATATAACCAAATTAAATCTAAGAACATTAATTGCAAGCAATTGTAAGACTATAATGGCAAAACAGAACTTTCCCCCCAAACCAGATCCATTTCACTCAGCAACTTTTGAATTAATGGTACTGTCTGTTCGCAACTTTATTTTGATCTCACAGCACACAGGAAATCTGAACATAAATCATACTTTGTACCACTACAAAATGGTGGGGAAGTAAGATCAGCCAAAGAAATGGCTATTTTCTAATAAAAATCTGTTGTGAAAATGCTCCTATGCCTAAAGCACACTTACATAAACTAATATCTAACAACAAAAACTGTGAATTAAAAATACTGTCGCTCTTGTTCGTGTGACCAGTGACCACTTTATTCCCCAAAACCGAACAGCTGAACAGGCACTTACATGATTTAGTAGCCCCTATGCAATCCTTTATGCAGTGCAAGACAGTTTAGATCTGTCTTCCTCTTGTTAATTCTTTATTTTCAGAATGAACTGAACAACTGCCCAGTAACATAAATTAGGGCAACCCTCTGTCATTCTCACCTGCTGGACAGCTGGCCACAACCAGGGGAATGGAAAGATACTTTTGACAGACATATGGACTATAAACACTTAGCTACTTTTAAGAATGTTATTTCTAGGTAACCCACTTGCATCTGTGCAGAGTAAAATAGAAAAACACAACAATCAGACTGCACTCTGGCCCAGCCACTGTAATTTTCCCCTTTTTCATACTGTCCAAAAATTTGCTACTCAGTCACACATAGTATTCACACAGGAATTACTTTTCATGAAAATGATACCCATAAATCAGACAAAGTATGTCCAGCAGGCTAGACCACAAATGACGATGCATTTTTTCAACAGTAGGCTCACTTTATTGTGTATGTGAACTGGACAAAGTTTATCTTTATTAAAATAATAGATGCAGGTAGTTTGTTTGACTTCCATTATATATCTTACTTATGTGAAATTAAAAATATGCTTAAGTGCTTTGCTGAATCAGGGCCATAACCAGTAATGCACTAAAAATACTTTCACTTTATATAACTATTTCATTTCAACTATTACTATAAAGTCACTATTGTCAATACTCAGCACAAACAGTAACACTGCGCAACTTTCCCATAATAGAGCAGGTTTTAGATAAAACATTTAAGATTCTATAATAGAATCACAGAATTAACTAGGTTGGAAAAGACCTTTGAGATCATCAAGTCCACCCTATGACCTACCACCTTGTCAACTGAACCATGGAACTGAGTGCCATATCCAGTCTTTTCAAACACCTCCAGGGACTGTTACGCCACCACCTCCCTGGGCACCCCTCTCCAATGCCCAATCACTTTTCCTGTGAGGAACTTTTTCTCAGTGTCCAGCCTAAACTTCCCCTGGTGCAGCTTAATAACACTGCCTAATGCCAGTGCCAGGAGACATTTGGACAGTGATAGTTCATCCTGCTCTCTGTCCCAGGAACTCCACGAGGTTCTGGTCAGATCATTCCTCCAGTCTCTTGAGGTGCCTCTTGATGCCAGTATGACCCTCTGGAACATCAGCCACTATTCCCAGTTTTGTGTCATCAGCAAACCTGCTGAGGGTACACTCTGGCCCATCATCCAGATGACTAATGAAGATCTTAAAACAGGACTGGACCTCGTATTGACCCCTTGAGGCGGGCACACCACTGACCTGCTGCTAGACTCTGCACCACTGATCACCACTTTCTGGGCCTGGCCATTCAGCTGGGCCATTCATGATTAACCCCACTTTGATAAAAAGCTGAGTTTCAGAACACAGTGCAACTGGGAGAGCCTGTAGACTCAATCATCTTCTATGCAGTGACGAGTGGCAAGGAATGGATTTAGATCAGTATTCTTTTACTGGTATGGAATGAATGGGTGTGGGGGAATTTATACTTGTCTATTAATTTTTTTTTTCAGTAGTCCTTTTATCTTTAGTGCATGGTATTACAGCACATAAGCAGACTTGTTAACAGTGTGAAGCAACACTATTACTCAGATTGATGCATTGACTGCATAGATTTGAAATTTAGATTCAGTGTTGCCTGCTTGCAAGATTATAGAAAAAACTAGGGACTGACATAATTAATGTGCTAAACCCCTTCTCACTCACATGAAAACGATTTGTTTTCCCAGTTCAAAAAATATAACCCATTTTCACTAACAGCTCCTAATAAGTTAATAAATCACTGAACAATAGTGGGCTGAGTACCAGTAACATCAGAGGGAAGATATTAGAAGATCTGTATTCACTGTTACTATACAATAATATTAATGCTAAAGCCTGGAAAACTGATTTCAAGTCTCCTCAAACATAAAAACACTTTACCTAATTTTAAAAACCCATATCGAACTACTGATTAACTTTGCTATTACTGAAATGAAATTAAATCTCTTTAGCTCTGTTCTTAATATAACTATTTAGTATCTGACATTAAGCATCATCAAGGTATCTCTCAAGGAATGACAATAAAAGTACCCCCCTTCTTCAGTATTAGACAAGAATGTAAGAAGATGCTGAAAGGACATATATTTATTTTTACAAATGTCTCTATTTCCTCTACACTGTAAATTTAGAACTTAATGAGTATCATTTCCCATCTGTGAATTATCATATTTGTGTGTGTCTAAAATAGCTATTTTAACATTCAAATAATAAATCTGACCCACTGATTCTAAACTGGCTCCTACTTCATGACAACCACTTCCAACTTATTTTTCCCTGTAGAAATTTTGATACTTTGAGTAGAATGTGAAAAGCATCTTTATTGTGAAGCCTCTTTGAAATGTAAAACAATATAGTGAATATTACCATGCAGCCAGTTGCTGCAGGCTCCTGAAATCAGGCTTTGCATACTAATACATACAGTGTTTTCTATCTGTAATCAAACGCTCTGCCATGGAGAAATGCGGGACTTGCGAATGTTGCTCTAAAAACAGAAGACATTTAAAGGACAGTCTAAATATTTTTTCCACCAATAAAGCAACAATGCAAATGATTTAACAATTTCGTACGGCAAGATCTTATGGGACAGAAATAAGGAAATCTATTTGCACTATTTCTATAGCAACACAATTGCCAAATGTTAGACTGTGAACAAAAAGCCATCATCCTCAGTAGTGTAATTAATCAGTAAAGAAAAGACAAATTCTGAGCGTATTTTCAATAACCCTTTTCTATATCCTTAAAGTAGTCAGGATTAAATTTCTTAAAATAAGAGTGAATTTAAATTTCTAATGTTGTTTACATTATACATTACAGGTGCAGAGATGTCAATAAATGACACTGTGGTTTAAAAATGACCTTGATTTTTTTGTTTTACTGCAGGGCACAGAATTTCATTACACTGGGTTGATCAGTTTATATCCAAGGTGTAATAGTTTCTAGACTTCCAGCAGTAGTGCAACATTTTAAAAAGGTCTCTTTATGCAGGTAATGAAACAAAAGCTGGTTTGCTTTTTTTTTGAAAACCTTCTTGACTAGAATATAAAGTTAAGACTCTGCATTCCATAGAATACTGGAATTCTTAAGCGATTCCTCAGAAAAACCAACTTGTAAGGAAGAAAAGTACTTAGGTATTAAACAGTGTCCTATATCTTCAAAACTACTTAAAACATTAATTAATCTTTCCATATTCCTGCAAGATATGCATCAACTGAAAATAAATGAACTTAGTATTCAAAAGCCAGTAACTACCCCAGGGATTTGACAGCTTTCCTCTACCCAGAGAAATGATTTAGTATGTGCAGCTTCAATTCAAACTATGCTTTCACCTTGACTACTCCATATCCCCTCCAAGGATGAAAGGGTGGTTTGTTACCATGTCCACTCAGCCTGGAGCTGTTAAGGTAAGATTGACAAGAATGATGATAAAAGGCAGCACTTCTGGTAAATGTATTTCTTTTCCAATGGCAAGCTGACTAAAAACCAACTGACTTAATAATTTTCAGTCATCACTGATCTGCAATTTGCACAAACACCACCAAACCAGAAGTGAAAAAGAACAAAGGTCATTATTACCTACTAACCCACACCACCTCCACATCATCCCTTTTCTTCACAGCTGCACATTTCTGTCAGAGAAACAGAATTAAAGTTCTAGAGAAATCGTAGTGTCATTAGAAAACCATTGCACAGGCTCTGACCCTCCCATGTGAATTAGAATCAAATTACTTTTAGAATGGCTGTCTGGGCACACAGATCCATCCAAAATGAGAATTGGGACTTCTAACTGATATGATCTTTTTCGCTCTTTAAGAGTTCTCAAAAATCCTGCAAGTGAATTCAGCAGGGCAATTTGTAGATCTGAAACAAAGAGCGTCTTCAATATTTTGGGAACCAAAAACCTGCTCATCCACCTGTGTTTAGATCTTCACAAAGTACCTCATTATTGCTTAAATAACAAACAGAAATCACAGAAATGACGTGCAAGTAATCAAATTCTGCTTCTACAAAAAATACTGAAAAATAAATCATATACTTGTAATAATTGGTGAAAACCATACTATTTTCTGAATTCACAGAAGACAATAATTAGATTATTTTTCAATTTTTTCCACTTGGGATTATTTTTTAATTGGGTCAACTGAATGTGAATATGTGATGATAGATGTGAATTATTTCAAAGCAGCAACATTTTTTAACAAGTTTGGACAGGGAGGAGAAATAAGAAGGTGAAATATAAGTAGACTCTGTCAATAAATATCTATATTTTCCATTTATTTTCTTTATCTTATGTAATGCTGAGGACATTTCTTTCTGTGTCGTTAACACCTCATATTGCCAGTGTTGACAACTCAGGAAAAAAGCCTGCTTACTCACCAAACATTCATCATCAGCAGCAATGATAAGAGCCCTCCACAAAGTACATAATAACACTCCCTACAACTCTCAGCTCACTTTTTTACCCGGAGGCTTACATAAACGACAGGGTTTGTGATGTGCCTTGGTTACAAACAGGACAGCCAAAGGCGAGCAAGGGCAGATCTGCCTGTACCTTTCTGCCCAGCAGAGAGACCCCAGCTCATCCTTTCTACTGACCACCCCAAACCACCACTAAAAATGATTTGCTGCTTTTCAGGCTGCTTTTCTCTTTGCAGAACTGCTCCTTGACGCCTATGTAGGAGTGAAGGACCCAAAATAGATGAGGAGCAAAGATCATTTTCAACTCTTTTACAAGGGGCTAAGAAGGACTCTTATCTCTAATTAGGAAGGTGGCTGTCACAGAATATGTTCTGCTGTGATTTACACTGAAGTCAATTGTAGTTTAGGCATTACAACAGCTGAGGAAGGATTAGTCACTACACATTAAAAGAGAGAAGCAATAAAGCAGAATAAACTGAAGTAACTTATTAGCTCTCTGAAAGTGAATGAAGCAATTGAAAGAAGCGATATAAATAACCAGTCATTAGGTGAACAAAAATATCAAATTTAGATTATTTAAATCTTATTTGTAATTTTAATTTTTACTCTTAACATTATGACAGCATTAACCCTACCTTTTAAAAAATGTGTGCAATGAAAGCTCTATTCATTTTCCCCAAAACTAGAAATCAGAACTCCATGAGTTCTGAATTCTTTTAGCACTCTTCAACTAAAATCTAGTCATTAAAGGCCTTTTTTTCTTACATAAAACCCACAAAATGTCCATTCAATCATATTTCTCCTTTAAATAGTTCATAGATTTGTTAAAAAATTAAATCTGTAATTTAAATGTGTAAAAATTAATAATGAATCTATAGTTCATGACTAGTATGAAATGAAGCTTTTAGAAGGTACTATGAGTGCATAATTTCTTTTCAAGATTGCATTAATTTCATATTGTGACAAAGGAAAAATACCAAAATCTAGATCTGCAAAGGGAAGGAGTGAAAAAATGTGCAGTATAAATTTAATCTCCAGATTCTTCCTTGATCCTCATGTAAGCCTGAGTCTTTTACTTAACTCTTGGCCACATCTAAAGCTGGTAAAAATTGGAAGGGAATTCTGTAGGAGAAACCATAGGATAGAAAAGATGCAGGTGTTGTTGTTGCCCTCTTGCTGAACGGCAGTATTTAAAATCTTCCAAGTTCTGTACCTTAGTTTCTTCATCTGTCAGGTTTTGTTTCCTTTGTTTTTTTTAAAAAAAGAGAGTTTTTGTGAATCCTTTAATTAATTAGCTAGTGCTTTTAAAACTACATTTTTGGATACAACATGATACAACACTACTAAATATTATGGTAACAGGTAACAAGAAAGCGGAAAGCACATGTTTGAGATCATAATACAAAATTAGAAAAACTGCAGGCTGTGCTATCTGTGAAGAGAAAGACACAAAAAATCCCCAATGGAAAAAGGGAATGATGACTTAAAAAAAAAAAAGGCAAGTAGCTTCCTTGCTATTAAAGGACTTGTGCTTTAAAAAGGCTGGGTCTCCTCCTCTCTTATGCTTCCTAGGATGATACTTGCACTGCAGTAATCAAAACAAGGAAGCAGATGGACAGGCAAAGTGGTACTGCAGCTGCTGCAGAAGATGACTATAATAATAATGTTGACATCAGTAACAGTAATTAGTGCACAGACTGTAGAGTGGATGATTCGTTTTCCTATCTTCTGGAGTGGGCATGCTGCTCTAGCAAATGGGTACAATGTTAGTACCTTCAGCTTGTTTTGTTCATTTGCTCAGTTTATTAATGAAATTGAATACAATAAAGAAAATCCAACTTCTCTTCCCCTCCAGAACACTTGCTGAAGAAAGCACGTTTCAGTTTGGTTTAATACGAGATGGAATCTTCATTAGCAAATGGCAAAACACCAATTTCTTATCTAAAACAATTCATACTCTCCCCTACAGCCATCTGTACATATGCTCCTGAATTTCAGCAGCATGCAGTACTTGTCTGGTTTTGTCTGAACAACAGTTCTACTCTTTGGTGTGACCTCACCCACCTGCAGCCTGGTGCCACACCTTTTTCAAGAAACAAATGGTCTAACTGTGAGAATGTCCAAGAAAAACACTGTGCATACTGAACCATTTCAGGCAAGGAGTAAGTAAAGCATCGGTGCCATCAGCAGTACTGTGTCATGCTGAGAGAGTTCTGCTAGCAGAACATGTGATAAGGATGTACGACTCCTCCTTAGCTGCCCCACTGAGAATGACAATGTCCAGCCTGGCACTATACTACACCAAAACATCCACCAAACAGCAATGTAATTGGAAGAGTGATAACTGTGGAGAAGTAAATAGATGGATTTTATTTGGGAAATACAATTTTTCACTTAGATGCAATCCTGCAATATGAACTTAAAGTGAAGGAAGAGTAATCAGAGAGATCATGGAACATGCTTAGCATAAGACAACCCAGTAAGTCTTTTATTTTCTAATGAGTTTTTCCTTACCCTGCTTCCACTGAAATTCATTTTCCCTGGTCATTTAGTCTCCAGGATGACAAAATATTTTCTTTGGCTTCCCTCAATTATCAACCTCAAAAACTGGAAAAGCTCCTTTTTCAGTTGGTGAAAAACTCCTTTTCAAGTGATGTTTTGCAAGAGGGAAGAGTGAAAGTGAGAAGCACGGGCACAGGGTGGGAGCCACTCATGAACACCAAGAGATCATTTATCCAAGCTCCCTTTCCATCCCAACTCTTCCTGAGCCTTTCAGCATTTCTGGTCTGTCTCCAGGTTTCTATGTTTCTCCCTAAACTTGCTGATCCCCTGAAGGGCTGATCCACCCAGGAAGCAATAGATATTTTTTGCCAGATTAAACTTTTTTAAATTAAGAAAATACGCTAAAAGTTTCAAAACTTTTTGAGGGGGGTTGTGGGATTTTTTGTTTTGGTTTTTTTTTGTTGTTGTTGTGGTTGGCTTTGTTTGTTTGTTTGAACACAGAAAGAGAAGCTTGAAGTGCCTCATAGAAAAGTGATGCTCTGTGCAACATCTTCTGGAAATGGGCTTAAGAGACAGAAAAAGGGTGTATTTAACCTTCATTATTTGCTTTCACCGTTGAGAAGACCACGTTTGCATATGAAGAGCTTCCCCAGGTTACTTCAAATATTAAGTCCATGTAAATTAAAAATCCAGTTATACACTTGGAAAGAGATGTCAGCAGGAACACATCTTTTGTTTTTGCTCTCTTTTACTAAGGTAGATGAGACAGTTTCAGTAATCCTGTTCCTAACACTGAAGGAGACCATTAATCAAATTATTCCAAATATGAATAAAAAATAATGCAAATGAATGGAAAATAATAGGTATTCAAAAGAACAGCCATGATTATTTTTCAAGGGAGAAATTGTCAAGAAGTGAGAAACAGATGGCTGAAAATGATAGATGAAGACACATTCTCCTATGCAAACGAACAGATTTAATTAATTACTCAAATCACATCATATTATGGAATGACATTAATGATCCATACAGTGGTGCCTTATCAGCTCCCTTTAAAAGAAAACAAAAGAAAATACAACAAAATGAACATGTTTACATCCTAAAGATATAACCCACAGACCACAAATATATCCTTCAATGTTAGTTTGACTTTCAACACTTTCCCATCAACTTAATTTAAAAAAAATTATGGAACTGTAAAATTGTAAACAAACTCCTCTTCTCATCACATTTTTCTTCACAGATTTACTAAACTATGTTCATCTAAATTAAAACTTTACCTTAACTATCTCCTCTATGAAGCAGACATGTGACACAGGATCTCTTTTCTTTGCCAATACTTTCTGCAAATGCTGCACCTGTAGGAAAGAATTTATTAAGAGAGAAAGTGACATCTAAATTCTTATATCCAAAATTGCATGACAAGACAAACGGGAATTAGCTGGAGAGTACCTGTCCGCAAGCAGCACAGATCTGATCCATGAGCTTCTCCATGTTTGTCCAGAGGGCTGCTCGAAAAGCTGCTGTGTTCCCAGGTGTTGGCATAGCAGCTCTACCAGGGCCACCTAAATTGTTTTTAAACATACACAGCAGCACAATTCAGCTTCCCCACATGAAAATTAAAATACTAGAAATATAGATCTCTATGCACTTTGACAGATACTTTTTTTTTTAAAGCACCCTAAAATACCTTCAGAACAGAGCTTTGTGAATGGCCTCAGATGTCTGAATTGAGAAGTTGACTAAACTCTGAAGTTCAGTGGGGATACTTCATGCTCATGACTGTTACATGCTCTACCAATTCAGACCTCCACAGATACACCACAGTAATGCCAATGAGCAGTTTTGCAGGATTTAATACCAAAATGAAATGGCAGAAAGAGTAGCTGGGAAAAATAGAGGTATTATCAGCTCAGGACTTAAATGCATAGACAAACTGCTAAAAAAAAGTGATTCCTTCCAGCTGAAGGGCATGAAGCTTCTAAACAACCACTTCCCTTGAGAGAGGATGCACTTCTTTATTATGCCACTGATTATGGGTCTGGACCCCCACCTTGTTGCAAGACTTGTTTAAAAAAAATTAAATGTTTGTATCACCAAAGTTCAAATTTGCCTGCCCACCCAACTCCTCCGTATCTTTTGGTATCTGACCTAACTCGAAACTAAATGTTTAATAGTGCAACATTTCTTCATATTGAACAGTCTGCTTTGAAGCAACTTCCACCTGACAAAAGCATAACAATGTGGTTTCTTTCACTGATTGCAAATAATTTCAACCTGTAGTCCTCCCACCAATACAAAGAAAGCAGAATTTGGAGTCATCTTTCCATGAGAAACTGCTAAGAAAATGCCACAAAGTTGTAACCTAATGAGGACAACTTTCTGTGCAAGTTAGGAAGGAGAGACAGGGAGGAATAAAGGAAAACGACCGAGCCAAATATCAGACAGTCCCGATTTTGGCTTGCAAAGCCAAATTAAATGATTTCTGAGACATGCCTACTCTCACCCTCTACTGGTTAAAGCAAGCAGGGAAGTGTTTCTAGAATAGGCTTGGATGTGAGAGTTTCTTCCATTTTATAGATACAGTACTCCTGTAAAAAACATAATCAGTTATCATTCTCTGTAAAACAAGAATCATACCTCTTGTGACTGTTTGAGATGGTTGGGTCAATACTTTGATATCCAAAGCATTTTTTATGTTCTCTTCCAGGACTGTGCAGTATCCATCCACCACATTAGCAATGGTATCTTTCAAAGTCCCAAGATTATGGAAAACCTGAAGAGCAGTTCCCACTTGCGTAGGATTCTGACGAAAGAAGATATTTTAAAAATAATGATTATCTTTAGCTGTTCTACTGGGATGTTTTAACCATGATGAGACAGCATTTTAGTGGGCAAGTTCATCTTTTAAGTTCAGTCTGCTAATTCATTTTGTTTCAGTTACTGGCATCCTTACCACAAAACAGAGAACAGAGGGTAAAGGAGACGACTGATTTCCTTTGATCTCTGAGCAATGCTTTGCTTAGATCCCTTTGGTGCTATCCTCAGAATATGACGAATTGAAAGAAAGGAACTGGAAGCCCTGCTAGCAGTATCTAACCTGGGGTGGGTTATCAGCAACTGATCCAGTAATTCTGGGGTTAGTTACAGTACAACTGTATTCAGCTATGGTGTAGTTAGTAATATTGTGATACAGGCTTAAAAAAAAGTACAAACGAAGGATAATAAGAAGCAAGCAGGTCAAGCCCCTACTACTGACTACTGCAGAATTTAAGCTTGTATTTCTACATTTCTATTTCTACTGCTGACAGTAACTTTATTTTCTTCACGGCAGAATTAAGAAACAAAGCAATGCAGTGATTATTTCCAAAGCTTGCAAAAAAAAAAAAAAAAAAAAAGGCAAAAAAAAGCTCAATACAGAGCAGTGAAAACTATCCAAAAACTGTCCAGGTCCACTATTTAAGAGACCTCTGATTAAGATTGAATCTGATGATAATTCCACTTAGCAACACTAAACACTGTCATGGGTGCTATTTAGCAAGAGAAAAGCCTCAAATTATTGCCTTTGGAAACTAAGCACTGTCATCCATACACTGAATACTGCTTTTTTAATTAGCATTCACAGGCAATTAGTGGAGGGGGCAATCAGTTGATCACACACACATTAGAGATGCAGTCTTTTGTCATTTTTCTTAGTGACTTGTGCCAGCAGTAAAGAACATCGTCTGACAGAAATGCTGGCAGTCAGACTGGACAGAATCATCTGAGACCACAGGCACTTCCCAGTACAAAGCCCACTTTGGCTTTGGCCATGGTGCAGCTGCTGTGCTGAGGATGCACTTGCTGGTACATCCACCTATGGCAACAGGTTTTCTGATCTGTTGGCAAACAATGCTCTCCTCAAACCCAACATTTCAGAGGTCACACCCCTATAACTGCACATTCATGCCAATTTTTCTAGGGTTTCTATAAAGATCAAAACCACAGTTAAAGCAAAAAAAACCAGGTCCCGTCTTCTTTCCCAGCTCCAATGAGGCGTTCCCAGGTTTAGTGGAAAGCAAAGGAATATTAGGCATGTATTATGGTTTGCAGACCTTATACTAACTATACCAGTTTCTTTTTCCAAACAGTGTGGGAGTTAATGAGCATTCCCAGCATAGTATTACGGGTCTGGGACTTGTAGGTTTAGTTTTTTGACAACTGGGTATGCTGTAAAATTTCTAAGCATCCTGTGGGTGTGCTTGTGGAGGTGGGAAAGTAAGCCATAAAGACTGGAAGATTAATGGGATGTCAGAAAATGAAGAGTACTATAATGCAAGCAGGGAATTTGGGGACAGAATGAACATGAGAAAGAAAATATAAATGGGAAGAGGACGGGGAATAGAATGAAAAGACTCTGGAAGAAAAAGAGAATGAAACTGAAAGGAAGAAAAGATAGAAAAGACACACCTCATTTACCAACCTTTCCTAAATGGTTCTAATTTTTACAGAATACTTACACAATTATGAAACCAGGTAGTGAGTCAGTAATACAAAATCAATACCTTACTACTACTATAGGAGCGCTCAACTAGATTTCAGCCAGGCTCTAAAGTTCATATATTAAATCATAAAAAGTAGAACAGCATCAAAAGGTGAGCTGGGCACTATCCAGCCTTAAATAATCAATGGCCAGATACTTATTTTCCTGACAAACAGGCAATACAGGCACAAGTAATTGCAGGCAAATAATCAATCTTAAAGCTCCGACATGACAGTTTAGCAAGCTAACTCTGCATCTACTGGGCACGAAAGACACTAAAACATGCTCCAAGAGAGCCTGAGCTTTATTTCTAAAGAACTGGTTTTAGCCAGAAGTTTCAAACCAAAGTACATCATTATGGAAACCTGCTGATACTCAAAGTATCTTCCAAATCTAGTAGCAAAATCAAAATCAGAATGGAACAAAGATTATGCAGGAGGCCTATTTCTTATTTGCTTTAAATTGTGGACATGGCCGCAAGATAGAGGGTTTCTAGCTCATGTGTTCATCTTGTATAACTGGAATTAGAGACATATCAAATCCCTGACAATGCAGAACAAAATGTATTCTTTTATTTGATTCATATACAGTAATTTTCTCACCTCAGAAAACAGTTTTTGTTTCATATGCCCCAGACAAGCTATGTAACAGTCCACTGTTGGTTTATGACTAATCCTAAGAGAATGGAAATTTTTATGCACAGCTAGTTTCTAGGTTTAGACAATATGTTAAAAAAAAAAATGAAGCACCACTTGGGACAAAAATTATGTGAAAAAAAAATATTGAAAAGCAGTGCAGAAATTAATTATTATACTTTAAGGCTTGCATAGACATCTCAAAATTAAACTGTTCATCATTAATACACACTGCACAAAAAGTTGAGAACCAGTATTTCAGAATTTGCTACCACTAACAGATTTTATTGATAAGATTTGTACCTAACATTTTCCTTCTACCCGAGAAAGCTTAAAGCTAAACAGTTCTGAGATTCGACAGGCTGCCATAATTTTTATCAAGAACAAAATATGCATTCAAAGTTAAAGAGAACTAACCTCAACAGTGATCTACAAAGGAAAATGGAATCACATCAGAGAATATTCAGAATAGCTATCCAACAGGAACAATATGGAAAATAATATAACTACTTTTGAGATGGAATTTAATGAGTTAATCAGCAGTATTATATAACCAAGTTGTCTGCCACTGCAGGCAACCAAACTTAGCAATTTCAGTGTTCTCCTTAGAATCTCTGTCTGTAAAAAATTTGTACATTTGCCATAAACTTGAAGCTATGGCAATCAAGAGCACAGAGGTCAAAGAAAAACAGAAGAGCATTTAGTAATATGTTAGCAATACAGTGTAATCTAAGTGCATATAAACACAAGCATACACAAGTGAAATAAAAACATGACCCCACAAAGTGCAGGGAAACAACACTACCTACTCAGAAATTAACTACAGTGATCTTCAGACTGCAAAAATTATAATGAATCAGGGAGTTAAGGAGAGATGGCATTAAGTCCACCAATAATACCCTTCTCCATTCAAAGCACTCCTCCATCTGGCAACTCACAACATAGTATGTTACAGATAGATGGAAACTAAATTCCACAAATGTAAGTGCTTAAGAAGATTCAGTGAGTCATCAATTCAACATATGAAGGAAACAGAAGAAAAATCAACATGCTCAAAAGCTAGTTCTACCATGAAACAAGTCTCACAAATATTTTACAACATCAAAGTTTCTCAGCATCCATCAGACAATAGATTAGACAGCTTTGTCAGAAGGCTGATACCAGTCATCACCTGAAAAAAACAGAATGGGTATTTCACTTTATGTTTTTGCAAAACATAAAGATACTCTTTCAGCAGAAAACTATGAAGAGATGTTCACACCAGATGCATTTGTTCATTTTCTCTATCAATGAAAACTGTTCGTTTTATTAACATAATTTCTGATTAATTTTATCCCATCCCATTCCATTTGGTTCTGTAGACAATCATACACAAGAAGAGAAGTGTCATGCAGTCATTAGTATGAATGTGGGGTTTTTTTCACAATTATATCATGCCATTGTTTCAGAGAGCAGGCAACTGGACTCAGTAACCCAGCAGATGCTGTCCAGGCCAGCATGGCAGTTACAGTCATTCTCAGAGACAACCCCATTTGGTCACTTCCTTTCCCACAAAAATAATAACCCTATGAAGACTAAATACAAATGTCATTAAAGACTTAAATAAATATATATTACATTTCTATTTTGAAAATATCTCCTAGGATGAAACCAAACAATTTTGTTCTGTTAACTCCAATATTGCAACTATTTTATAAGGTCCAAAATTGTAGGTTTTTATTTTATGATTGCCACTAGTATTATCAGAATAATCTTCTGAAAGCATGGCTAAGGAAAGAGCAATAATCTTTTTCATCATTAGAAATGCAGCTTGAGTGAGCAAACCTGCTCCTCACAAGGGAGTGTGGTGATGACGCTGAGCTAATTTGGTGACAGGAAGATTCCTGGCATAAGGCTGAACCAAAAATAAGAAACTTGGTTAACAGGCAAAACTAATGGCTCAAGTGCTACAAACACAGCTTCCAAACTCACACTCCACCTTCTCACGGTACAGGATTCACCATGTGGATCGTTCTTCTCTACCCAGTTCTGTCTTAGGGAACTTCACATCATTATTTCTTTATCCAGTACAAGTCTGTCCCTAAGATCCCATGCCATAGGGTTTTCACCTGTGTGGACTATCAACTCCCTTCTCAAATGAAAATGTGTTAATTAGCAAAAATATTTATGGTCAATACTATCTGTGGCAATTACTACTACTATCATGAAGAAGCAGTGTTACGAATGTAATTAACTGTTAACTTTCATGCAGTTAAATTTCACAAGGACCTGCACCACCAATAATCAGAACACCTCTCTAAGGAAATGTTCTTTTACAGTAGAGTTTGGAAGGACCATATACAGAGAAGTCAAACTTGTCCCTCACTTAGAAATTAAGTTCCATAGCTACTAAGGTATACAAGAACATTTCTATTGTGCTGATTAAAATCAGAACAGTGGCTCTGACTGAAAATCTTTACCATTCTGCAGAGGGCAGATAACCCTGTTCAGGAGAGGCTGTGGCAGAAACCCAATAGAAAATTTTCACCACCTTTAGACAGATATCTATACATATACCGATAGAAAGATAGATATTACTCATTAGCTGTGATTTCAGCGTGCTGTCACATCCTCACCTCTTATGTAAAACATTTACCATGTCCCATACGCAAGCAGTAAAAGTGTAACCCAGCTCAAAAATAATTACATTGGGTACTTAGATGAAGGAAGATCCATAATTACTAATTATTCCAGGAATCACTTAAACAGAGTGGTCTGACAATGTGGCAAGCAAGGAATACCACAACATTCCCTAACCATCAAGAAATAATCAGCACTAAAATACAACAGTCCTAGAACAGGATGCGCACTGAAATAACCAAACTCATAAACTAATGTATATTCTCTGACGAGGAATATAAAAGGCTACTGCAGTCCTTACAGAGTAAGTGCAAAAACAGTTTCCAGCTTACACTTCTGAGTACCTTTGACTGGAATTTAGTATTAACTAATTTCATTTGACAGAAGATTTTCTATATTGGCAACTATTTCAGTTACTTTTTTAAGTTTACTTCACACAGCTCCTTTTGTTTGTAGAAGACAGCAGTTGCAATTTCCAACACAGTACTGCTTTACAAGGTCAAAAAAAGACCCTTTTGTCAGGCTGGAAATCCCCAGTCAGATGCTCCTTTACAGTGTTTGCCCCTTCTCCCCTCTCACTACCATTACAACATGCTGCCTCCTTCAAATAATTTTCCCATAAATAATGTTACTATCCCTAATGACAAGTACTACTTGAAGACCAAGTGACTGAGAAAGTTTTGCAAGCACTTGCAGCTACCCAGTTCTTAGTCATCTCTTCCAGACACCGGAAGTGCAAAAACTAGAAGTTATTCCAGGAAAAGCTGCAGTTCAATTTAAAGAGCTCAAACAGGTAAACAGTGAAGAAAAGTTGGCCACCTAAGTCACGGTCAAGGCAAAATGACCTACTGAGCAGAATTAATAACTGACTAAGAATCACTGGAATTCTTGCTTTGAGGTATAACTCAGCTATTTTAAATGAAGAAAAAGTAACAAAAACCTAAAAGTAGAAATTAAATGCCAATGAAATTCAATTTCAGTCTAAAAACAGTATTTTATTCTGTTTCCAAAAGTCCATGCCTAAAAAAATTAATTGGTGTATCACTACTCCTAAAAATGAACCTACTTAGGGAAGCTCATCTCTGTGTTCATTATCACTCCATCTGTCTTTTACCCTGTTCATCTCTAAAACCTGAGCAATAAATGAAAAGGTCAAATGTGTAAAGCCAGAGAGTACAGGCTTCTTCCTAATGATATCCCAGATATTCCTGTTTTGGCCTTTGCAGTGTTGGGAGGAATGAGAGGTTAAAATATTATGATTTGCTATAGAAATATAATAGGTAATACTGACATAACACATTGGCTAGATTAGAAAAGAACATTTTAAGCCTTAAGAGGCAAGAGTCCCAAAGCCAAACATTTAAATATGGTTCGGTTATAACATCTACCTTCTGTGAGCCCATGTTTGGAATACACTACCCCTTTTGGTAGAAGGGCTTTCACATGAAAGGAGAACAGCCACAAAGCACAGTTATAAACCTCATCATGTCCTCAGACTAGGTCAGCCTTTTGTTTCTTGGAATAACAAGAAGGAAATAGCAAGAAGCATTGCACTACAAAGGTTGAGGAGGGAAAAAAAAAGAAACAGTAGCAATAAAATACTAGAAAGCAAAGAAACAAGATTTTTCAACACAGCTAAATAGCTTGCCAAAACACTTATTCACCATAATAGTGTAATCAAAGCAACAGATGGCTAAGAGCTAATGGGACAGAAAGGCATCAGGAACTGTTGTGAAGAATTATCTCATGAAACATCAAGCAATGTTCCAAAGTTTACCAAGCCTTAGGCTATCAACGTGACAGCAATTTCAAAGAAAGTATCTGGCACCTCTGAGGACAGATCAGCTAGACTGACTAGCCCATAACAATTACAAATTTTATCCTACAATGCACTATTTGAGTGTAGGGAGAGTATAAAGTCAGAGTAGAAACAATACCAAATTTAGAAAACTAGTTGGGCAACATGGAAATGGGGGCTTCTGAGCCAAATCAAGCTTTTTAAAATGCTTCTCTCATCTCTAACACAATTTGACCAATCTCTAAACCCCTTACTGATAACAAACCAGTTCACATCTGAAGATGTGGCTTCTCTATTAAAAACACAGCTGGCCCTTTCTGATGAAGTTTAGAGAGCAGAAGGTGAGATTGCAGCACCTCTCCTGTCCTTGTGCCACCCCAACTTGCACCTGCCGATTCAAGTCCCATTACTGAAGAAGAGAAATATAAGGACACAAAATCTCATTACTAATTTTGATATCTGGACAAAACTTGTGACCAGATGTTTTCTTCTTCCTCCTCACAATGTCATTATGTACATGCTCACTCTGTTAGATGGTTGAACAAAGCCATTATAAATCAGAAATGCCAAGTTTTACTTTTAATTCAGTATTAACAATTAACATTAGGAATTAGCTACTGAAGGGTTATAACATGTTTTTCTCTCTTTACAAAAAAATCCAAAATCCTATTTCAGACAAAATATCCTTTAAATGGTATGCTCTGAATAATTTAAATATCTACCAAAAGCCATCTGGGTTTTCTTGTTCTCCTGCTAGTCATTGCAACAAGATAATAATTACCCATGCAAGTGACATCTCATTTCTGGAACCTGTGCATATATTGTCAACAGCCCTGAAGTGCCCTCAAGTATTTAAAATGAATGAACTTTAAGATGCTGTTTAGTCTTTTCAGCTAATATTTTCATACTCAACTGCAGACAGATCTCCATCAAGGTCAGACTTGCTGTTGGATAGAATTTTAAAATATTTTTTTTCTTCTTAATACAAAGCTCAAATTTATTGTATCACACACCTACAGGAAAGTTTGCAGATAATTTGGTGAAGAACTGTAGGCTGGCAGGACTGCTGGAGATGCCTTAATCCACCTGCTTGCTCAAAGGAGGCTTTACCACAGCAGTGTGCTCAGGAATGAGCCAGAAGACATTCTTTCTGCTCCACTTTCCCTTCCTAGTTCTTCTTACAGTTTCAGGAGAATGCAACAATGGACTTGTGCAGTCATTTTCATCAGGTTTCACTGAGGACAACTTGAAAGAGAGCAAGCACATATATACACCCCAAACACTTCTTCAGTGTCGGCAGTGTTACCCACACCCTGACAACAATCTCAGTCTTCCAAGTCCTCTTGTAAATTTGTCCACTGGGAGAAGCACGACAAAACTGACCTCTTTTTGTTACAGATTCTGCATTTATAGAAGTAGATTTTACATCTTTAGGCTTTAAAAAAAACAAAGGTCAGTCCCAATAAAATCAAATGGGCAAAGCTGTATCATACAAAAACTTTACTATGAAGGAAAAAAATCTGAAGTCCTCAAAAGAAAAAGAAATACTGTGCCTAGCTTTGCCTGCAGCTAGCACAGGCACTGGGATCCAGTTCCGCCACTGAAGAAAGGCAGTCCCCTCCCCTCACTACAGCTGTCAGCCAGCAATGCATTCTGAAACCTTCACACAAATGGGAACTTACTGGGGGTGTTACCTGCAGAAGGACAGAAGGGAGGTGAAAAAGGAGAAGAATAAGCAGCTGAGTGCACCTCTTCTTCCACACAGACGACATTATTCATCACCCAAGAACTGCAGTATTTTGATGCTAGATTTCTCCTTTCTAATGCAACATACTATTCAGTTCCCTGTGACATTTAAGCTTACCCAAAGCTTTAAATCTTTTGTTACCATAAATGCAACAATGTACAATAGCTCAGAATTTCATGTGGCACTGAGTAGGAGATCAAGAACACGGTGAAGCATTGATTTTTTCTGAGAGGACTAAGACAGAGCAGATTTTTAACCCGAGAAAGAGGCAAAATGAATTATATTATCTTATTTAGATGAGTATCATGGCTAATCAATCATATTTTTCACTCTGCTCTATGCAGATGTGGCTTATTAATGCTTTGTATGTTCTTCTTGGATCACCTAATTGCATTATTGCAGAACCTGTTAACAATCAACAGTCAACAGTAGAAACCACAAATAGAATTACAGTCTGAGAGAGGCGTTTAACAATAACATACTATCTTATCTGGACAGAAAGAACCTCAGTGTAGCTTTAGTTCTGAAGAGACACAGATACATGAAAGTACCAATTTAAAAGGCTGGGATGGATTATACAGAGATCCAGCCAAAGCCCACGTCAGTCTCTGCTCAGTTGCATCCCTGGAATTTAGCAGAATTTCATATATCCTGTTCACCTTTGAGTATCTAAAGCAAATCAGAAATATTAAAATCAATTTGGTATAAACCCCTTAAATGGACTAGGACTTTAGAAGACTACTTTATTTAAGCTCATTCTATAAAGACTAGACCCATGTAATTAAAACACTGCAATGTCTGATAAAGAAAAACCTTCATGGTCTCCATTCCAGTCTTACCTAAACTATTTTCAACAAGATCTAATCTTAGCCTACCTTTCTTCACCTGTAGCAATGCAAACACCACTTCCTTATTTCCCAGCTCTACCTTATCCATCCCCCAGTCCATCCTCCATGTCTGGTTCTCATAACAGCTCCTTCCATTCCTATCTTTCTCTTTGGAGTTACCTTCAAGTCCCAAACTTAGTTTCCAGTTTCTGTACTGACAAATAGTGTTCCCAGTCTCCTTCATTCTACCCCTACAGTGTATTTTATTTACAAAGCCTTTCACAGCTGAGCAGTTCATAGCAGTGACCCAGGCCTCTCCGCATATAAAGAGACGAATCGATCATCATATTTGCATTAATTACCTTAAAAGTACTAGAATCAGATACATTCTTGCCCTTGTAGGTTTTATCTAGTCCTATCTCAGTGTGGTCAGAAATGTCCCAAGACATAATGGTTGGCAGCGCTCCAGTCCAGAGAAACCACCTAAACAGATGGACAACCAGAAGCAGACTATGCAACAGCGTCTAATTTAAAATAACTTCTGTCTGCAAAGAAAGCTAAACTCAGTATTATTAAACATTCCTGTGTTTTCATGATGAATATTCTATGAGGAATAATTTTTTAGTGATCACAAATGACATTTACTAATTGGTTTTAAACCAAACTAAGTGTTTTATATTTCAAAATAACTAGTCTCAGTGGGGAGATCTAAAACACAAGGTCATTTTTAATAGCTTTCTAAGGTATTCTGACTTCCCCCCCCCCCCCCCCCCCCCCCCCCCCCCCCCACACACACACACACTGCATAGCAGCTAATTCTTTAGAATTTATTGATATCTAAAATTTTTGGAACAGTAATGCTATCCAAATTTTTCAAAAAGCATTATCTAACTCTAAATTAATATGTATTTAAAACATCATCTACAATGGAAGATTAAGTTTTCACGTTTACTTGACAACTGGTCAAGTTATTTTATATGAATCTTCAAAGAAAAGAACTAGAAATGAATTTAAAAATTATCCAGCTGATCCTCATACAAAATTGTCACTAAACAGAATACAAAGATTTTGGCAAACAGCTAAGTGGTGATTCATAGCAGAGTGAAGGGATATAAAACATTAATGGCTTCTCAATTTTCACCTATTATTTCACCATAAAAGACAGTTATATAAAAATATTGTTCAGATCAGAAGCATTTTCAGGAATACCCATTTACAGAAACTATTTATAAACCACTTTCTTGCACTAACATAAAAACAGGAGCAGAAATTACAAGATTAGCAGAGCCACACAATAATAAATCCTTACAAATAAACACTGGAAAGTGAAGGCTATTTGTTGTGCTGCATGGAAAAGTGCAATAAAGTACTTGCAAATACTTCATTATCCAGTCACAGATTTTCGGTCTAATTCTGCATTTATGAGTCACAAACACCTACATGAGAAAAAAAAAAAAGAAAGAAAAAAAACTCCAGACACATAATCTGTCAATCCACTTTGATTAACCATTTAGAAAGGCTACGAGCAGTGAAGAGTTTTATTTCTACAAAAATACCATGTCACAGTTGGACATCAATTGCATTAGGCTTCCTAAATTACCTCTATATAGGGCAAGTGCACAATAGCAAAGTGATATAAAGCTTTCTATATCACAGCTGAAAGCAGACAAAGTCTGCACAATCCCATAATCTGTTTCTAATTCAGTATACATCTTTTAATAAATGTGCACAGACTCATCAAAATCTGAACAATCAGGATCTCACAGGACAAAAGAGACTACCACCATGTCTATTATTGTTAAGACTTTATAACTCTGCAGTAAAAAGTTTAAGTCAAAATGTGAAAATAAAACCTGTCAATTTAAAAAAAACACCCTGTTTTTCTAAATTTACACACTATAAAAGATTAATCTACTAGTTCAGAGTGACTTCTCCACCAAAAAGTCTTTTTTTCCCTTAATAATCCTTTAAAAACAGCAGTACTTTTTAAATTTAAAAAAAGGGTAAGTCTTCCTTATGTATTCTCTGTGTATTACATATTGCTTTCCAATACTCCTAGCAGCAACAAACATGACCACCAAACCTTATAGACTATACCCAGGAACTTCAGTGACCAGAGAAAGATGAAATACTTCAGCATTTGAGCTCACATTTTTGGAATATCCCCAGGAAGTGCTATATTTAAATGATTAATCACTGGCATTCCAGATATTTATTTTAACTCAGAAACATTAATGTTCACACATATAAATAGATGTATGTACACTATTATGCATCATCAGAGTGCTGAAACAGACCAAAGTGAATCTGTAAATCATATCATTACTAGCAGCACCGTATTTGTGTTCTTTTTTATCTTCTGCATAATCTTCTAATAACAACAAAACTTACTTGATGGAGTTTTCCTTAGCAAGGGCACGGAGAACAAATATCAAGTAACTTGGGATCTAGTAAGTTCACATCATGCTTTGATCCTCCATCTGAAAAATACTGACCATCATGCACAACTGAAATGTGTGCTAAAAATATATTTATTTAGTTATTGCTCTCTGCACCACCTTCTTTTGAGCTTTGTGAATAATTTTTCTGCCTATGTTTTCTTTAAAAAACCCACAAAAACAAACAACAAAACATCTGGAAACACTGATAAGCTAGATTTTCCAGCAAACATGTCTCACCAACCATAAAGGACAATATTGCTACCACAGCATTACAATACATTACATAACTGACAAATTTTAGATAAGAAGTTCATTGCAGAATATATAATTGCAAGGCTGAGCCCAGAAATGCATTTTCCCCCATGAAAAGCAAGAATATATATTATCCCCTCAACACTCCTCTATTCACTTCCTTCCTTTTCAATTCTGACCACAGAGGAGACACCAGAGTTCTACAAATACATAGACTTCTTAAACGGCTGAATATTCACTTTCATTTGAAACTGTTGTCGTGACAGGTTTCCATAGTACTTTCTTGCAACAATCACTGCTTCTGCCTTCTATATTTCTATTTTTAAAAATAACTTTGAGTAGCAAAAGAAGGGGAGATTAAAAATTAATAAGAAATCACGGACAGGGGGAATGCCTAACTAAACTGCCTCTGCACCACAGCAGAGCAGCAGGAGAAAGGAAGTGATACTAAAAGAGGTTGTTTGCTGTCCCTTCTCCCTCTGCAGGTTTAAATCACCAGAGTATGGGAAAGCTTATTTTTAATATCAGTTTCAACCATGTGAATTCCTGGGTAAGAAGTATAGCAGCACAGTTAATGAACAATCTGTGAAATAGTTCTTTCAATGACTTGAGTTTGGTTTTAAGTTACAGGGAGCAAAAAAAAATCTATTTACTAGAGTTCATATTCAGCCATGTGATTTTCAGCAAGTCACTGAGGCTGAAATTCACAAAATAAGCCAAGAGCAGAACTTCCCAAATACACTATCTATAGTGAACTACAATTATTCTTCCCTTTGCCCTTGAACAGCACATCCCTTGGGTCTACACCATCTTTATTAAGTAGATCCAACCTCTAAGAACACATGAATTGTCTGCACAAGTAAACAATAAGCATGTAAAAGATCACCCAGTGCCATGCCTTAGTCCTGGGAGCTCTTTGGCAGCCACAGCAGTGTGTGACCACCCCAGCCCTGCCTGGTGCTCAAGGGCAGGTCACTCCCTCCCAAATGAGACAAGGCAAAGCCCTTCAGGCTTAGGATCCAGAGCACCCTGGCCTTCGTTTCGGCTTCCTGAAGCGTTTTAATGCTTCTTCTCTGGCACCTTCATTGTTTTCATCACTTGTGCAGTTAAAGAAGCAGTGATCCATGCCTAGAAGGAAGCCCCAGGTATGAAAGGTTTGCTGGTGAATTCCAGCAAAAACACCCCTAGAAGACCTGTAAACGTGCTGAGGTTCAGTTTTGATATACTGACATTCTCTGCTGCAAATCTCAAATCTTCAGTGCTTAATTCACCAAGTGCTTAATTCAGGTCACTTAGTTCACCCAGAAGACTGAAGTGGTTTTGTGAACCCACTCCCATACCTCACACCACACTCTCCACCACCACAACCCTTACTGTGCATGGCAAGACCTGGGAGCATAATAAATCTGTGCATGACCTTTTGCTCTCTCGGCTTCTGTTCTTCACCTGCAATGATGCTGGTACTTCACCTTTGTCACAAAGGTGCTGTAGGGGTAACAGCAACAGCAACAGTAAGGAATTCTGGTAACACAAATTATGGAGTTATCTAATGCACAGAGACATCCAAATTCAGGTAAACTTTTACTGAAAATGCCAGTCCCTCAGCTCAAAAATACAGAATACCAGAGAAGAGCAGCACCGTTTTTGCTATGCACACCTGGAAACAATGTGCAGTAAATATGAAACTTGCCACAGGGAATTTTTGGAAGATGCATAAAGGCTTCTCGGAAGTTTCTTGGAAGCTGGTTTCCTTCTACTGGGAACCTGGGTAACATACATTATCAGAAGAGATGCTTATTGATTTATCATTAATACCAAGAATTAATCTGATTAAATGTTGCAATTTGGTGCTTCCTCTGAATTAACTGGTCCATTAAAAAACATGCAGATATTTGTAACAGCTTGCACAAGGCCTAAACAAAAGATGACAGCTAAGCATGTCAGCTAAAAATTGTATTTTCCTAGCTATGTACCAGTAAATAAAGCCCCATGGACTGACAAAAAGTAAAGACACTAGACAACACATAGAACTATGCACAAGGTCTCTGCAGACATTAGATAAGTTTCATGTGATGTTAGATACTCACTTTTTGAGAAAATTAAATTATTATTTTAGCTTTTATGTTATACATACATAATTTAGTACCTCTAGTTACCAAGCTAAATATAAGAAAGTTGTCTTCATTTTCTGGTCAGACAGACATCCTGAATAAAGATTAAAATGCCATTTAAATCGTGCACTGTTGCCAAAATGTCTAATAACTGAAATTCACTAATTTTTTTTTTAATGGACATTCTGAGGAATTCCCAGAAAAAGATTTTCAGTATGCAACGCTGTGCTTTATCTGTATTCAGACAGATTCATACTAGGATCACTAGTATGTTGTGCACATTTTTAATAATGCTGTCACACGCTAAACCAGTTAAGATGAAAACCACACAATTCCAGTTTGAATATAATGACACCATCTTCAGTGGAGAAAAGGTACAGCTGATAGAAGGGAGAGATGTGGGGAACAGACAAGGAAATTGTCTACTGTCCCCTTCAGTTTATTAATGTAATATGATGCTGTGTTACTGCAAGTGCTAAGTTCTTCAGTGCACTGAGTTTATGTATAAATTTACATTGTGCCTTAGTGCTGAAGTTCTGCAGCTCCACTTAACCTACACAAGCACTGTGTCCATCTTCACTCACCTCCAGTATAACTCGTTTTCAAGAAACAATCTCCAATATAGAAAGAAACTCAAAATCTATTAGGATATATGTGTTAACAACTGTACACAAAAATTATCTATCCATAATGTGCATTTAAATTCCAAAGATGTGAGCTATACTCTACCATTTCTTTACATGACTATTATCTCTACATCTGCACACAAGCTTTTCAATGCAATCTTATATTAAGCAGTTAAGTGGGTGTGGTGAGTACAGCACAAATATTTTGAGAGAAATTCCTGACTGGATCCTTTCAAATTATTTGCAGTATCTTAGAAGAACATTACCCCTTAAAAGACCAACAGATTTCCTTTGATTATTTCTGACATAATGTGCATTTCTTAGACATACAGAGAGTCCCAGCAAACCACAAACATATGCACTCCATTTCAACCTCATGCTCTAATTTAAAAGCTTTAGTAAATACCAACAGATAGTTTAAACACAGAGATTCACACGTATTTCTGAAGGTCTAGTATTATAGAAACATAGTTTTACTTGGGACAATATATTACTCAGACTTGGATCTCTACAGCACTCATCATTGGAGCTTCTTTTTCTCAGACACCATTCCTTGTTTCCAAGAGCATAAATTCCTCCCTGCTCTACTTAACAAACATAATACCCATTTCATCTGTCCAACAAGCAATTATTTTAAAATTTTTGTTTTCCTAATTTCAAACCATTTGATACATTTTTTTCTTCAGAAAATTTTATTATTTTATTATTTACTAGTTATTTTTAAAAGTTTCTTCATCTTCTATTTAACACAAATGTTATTGGTTTGCCTTGCGGTTTGCTTATCACAACCAGCCACTGAGGTCCTTGCAGGTAAGAGTGCTCCAGGTAACAGTTACCTAAAAAAGTCATCATTCAGATTTTCAGCATTCTGGCAAACCACGATTCCTTTTTTTCACTTGCAAAACATGCTGCTGGTCTATATACATGAGAGCAAACTGCTGGTATCAAATGCCTTTCAACCCCATCCAATAGTGTGCCAACGGTTTTACAAAATTATTAATGTGTGAAATACAGTATTGAATTGTCAACAAGGTGATTCACTTTGTTTACAGCAGCAAATATTTTCCATTAGTGAAATCTGAAACCCATTAAAGATGTGAGTCTCTCATCAACTGTAAATCATAAAGCAAACGCAGGGATGCCCAATCCTTCAGGCTGGGGAGGCCACTTGCCTTTGTGCAGGTGCAGAGAAGGGCCATAGGCCACATTCCCTACCCCATGAAAAGACTACAGCACACACACACAAGTGGTGTTGTGTGTGTCAGAGATGTGACACTTCCTGGGGAATTGGCCCTCATGTACACTGAGGTTGGCCCTCAGGTGAGCTCTTATGTGAGCATCCACTGCAATCAGGGTGCTGAATGATCAGTTCTGGTGTCAGTTCCAGGACACCATATCTAAATTTACCACACAGATTGAAACGATCTTCAGAAGGAGTTCAAGTTCACTCTCCTTCTATAAAACAACAGTTATCTACAAATGAAAATACAAACCATCTAGCAGACATTTACCCAAACTGTTATGAATAAGTCTAGTTTTCATTGCTCCCCACTTGACTACCTCTCAGGTTCACTACTAGAATCCCCAGGGCTGAGTAGAGTATAAAGGTCACTCTACTGAGTAGAACTAAGGGATTACTCCAGGTATACTTTTGTTTACACCTCCCAGTACAATATTTCCCTCCTTTGTATCTGCTTGACATGGCTGACATTCAGCTCGTAATTCACTACAACCTCAAAATCCCCTTCTGCAGGTCTCCTATCCACACTGCTGTTTCTGCTATATAGCCATGCTTTTCTTCTCTTGCTCCTTTTCTTCATGCAGTACCTTACACTGTTCCTTTTCAGTAGCATCCTGTTTTTTCAAATCCATTTCACAAGATCATTCTAATTCCGTCCTTACAAGACCTCTTAATCCTTCTTAGACAAGCATAGCCTGCAAATTTAATAAGTATATTCTGTATTCCATCATCCAGACCATTAATGCAAGCACTGAATAGTGCTAGCCCTGGGGTAAATCCCTGCAGAACTTCACTGGATACAATCTTTCCATTTTGGAAGAGAATCAACACTGTGTGTGGTTTTCCTAAACTGTTCTGTATTGATCTCTTAACAGTTTAAGATTATCCTTACTATTATTAAGTCTAGATTATCCTTCCTCAGTTTGAATTTGAAAATGCCACAGGTAAAGAAGTATTACAGACAAAATATCAGATCCCACCTTTCACACTTCCATCAACTATACCGAACACCCTTTAAAAGAAGGAAACTAAGCTGGTCTGACATAACTCACTCTTGAGAAACCTGTGCTGGTCATGAGGCAGACTCAGCACATGTGTGGTTATCAGGCATTTCTGGGATGCCAAGAAAGTGTGTGAACGTGGGCCATGTTCATACACACAACGATTTTAAGGTCTGTGCATAGGAATGTATCGGGGGAGCATCATGGAAGGCCCTCAACACGGGAAGCACAGGCCTGGCACGCAGTGAGCCATCAAAGGCACATACCAGACTGGGCCTCTGTCCCAAGGGGCTACGTGTGGCTTGTGGACTAAAGGCTGATTGCCACTACAGCACATCATCCAAAGCACAGATATCAGCTGCTTCAAATCTGCAACCCAAAGAACTACGTTGAGGTGGAATATTCTGTGGAAAGAGAGTATTTTCTTCTGAACACTGCATGGAATTACCAGAAAAGTACTTCCCCTTTCCAGGAGAGAATAAGTAACATACTCTCTTCTAGCATCCAATTCCTTTTTTGAAATCCAAAGTAGATAGCCTCTAAAATTTGCCTTTTAAGGATTAAAGGTGGTAGCTGAGAAGGTCTAGAAACAACGGTTAAATCTTTTAACTGTCAGCCAGTATAAGTCTTCTTCTTGTATTACATATTCCTGTGACACATTACCATTTTTAAATAGTATCTAATGTATTTTAACTAAAATTCAATCAATACATTTGGAAGGCCAAAAGATTTGTTACCTCAGAAAGACATTTGCTTTCAGAACTATAAAATATTAACATAGCAACATGACTGGGAATGCCAAGAGAAGTATTCAAAAGATGATTTTACCCTTAAAGATGTGTTCCGAAATTACAGATGCTGCACTTACTCCTGATTAGCCTAACTTCTAATTGCTGACACTCCCCAGTAACATGACTGCTTAGTGGTAAAGGAACACTTCAATAGCTGTTTCATCAATATGCTTAGTTTTGGGCTTCTGTCACCCATCATCTAATAGTCCATATTGCTGCTAATCATTGTAATAACCCCCAGTTTTCAGTTTTCCATCACTGACTGCTTTAATTGATCTTGATTATTCTAAGGGAGATGATTTGCACAGAGAAAATGTAGAAGAATACAAGAATGCCCACAGTAATAAATGAAAATTGGGCAATTAATCTCATGTAGGAAGCAGCTGAGCTCTTTTTTTCAGAGTGATAGCCTGGTCAGAAAATCAGCTGCTGCTACTATGAAACCAGCACCTCCTCTAGCTGACAATCCTGAAAATCCTGCCATTGCATGTCTGTACAGTACCTGTACACAGGTATTGTCCCACATGCATCTACACTCTGTTACGCTGACCATAATATGGAAAATTTGCTTTGCTATCTGTTGAAATATTAGCATTGCATTTTTCGGGAGTACATTTTCTCCCTCAAAAAAAGATCACCTAACAGATACATTAGTGGATAAGTTAGCTAATCTCTTTTTTTAATTCTTTTAATCACATTGCATCTCCTCTACAAAAATGTTCTTTAGCTCTTAAAGATTATACAATCTTACTTACGTAAGAGATTATATGTACATACTCATACTGATTCTTGAGTCATATATATCATACTCCCCTTTCACCTTAAAATCTATAGTAACTCACAATTCAGAGCCTTCCTTAAACAAAACTGTTTGATGGCCACCTATGTTTTAATTAATAAGAATGGAGACAAACTAAAGGAGGAATGGTGCCAGTCATATGATTTCATTGCAAAATTGGAGCAGGTGAAGACTTCACATCAGCAACAAGGTGTGCCAGAGTTTACTACTTCCAGTTAAGTAATGTTAGTAATTCCTCACAATGTCTGTATCTGGCCCTGGATATTATGTAGGGTTCTGAAGAGGTTTTTGCTCTTTGCTTGTATTTTAAAAAAAAATTTTATCCATGCATTTTTGCATTTAAAAATGCAACAAAAGCAAAACACCCTGTACAATACAGCCTTTAGATGTCCTCAAAATTCAACAGAGTTTGTCTTCCACACTAGCTCCTGTCAAACTCAATTACAGCTGACGTCAAGAAACTTTCTCCTCTCGTAAAATGTAAAAATAAAAACTCCACATTTCGAAAAGTTTAGGGAGGGTTGTCCCCTCTTTTCTACACAGCAAGTGTCTGAAACACTTTGTCTTCCCAAGGTGTTTAAAGCATTGTATCTGTGCTTTTGACATCTTATCTCAGATTCAGATGAATCAGAAATAAGCTAAAAATATTGGTTATCATGGAAAAAAACCATAATACAGTCTTTCATGTTTTAGCATTTCAGAGTAAGAGCCTGAAATAGTATTCCGCCCACACTCAAAAAATTGAAGATATGCAAAAACTCCCATGTGCAACTTTATTATCTATTATTGAGATGGGAAAATGACAACATTGGCAAAATTTTGCCATTTTTGGTAATAAAGTAGGAAAGCAAATGAATTGGCTTCAGTCCTGAATCTTCTAGTGAACAGCTGGGAAGGAGGAGGCAAACAGCAGCATCCTAAAAGCCAAACTGAAAGAGAATGCCATGGAAAGCCATGGATTGAGAAAAGGTAAAAAGAATGCCTTACTCTCTTTGGCTTGATAGAAAAAGGGCAAAACAAAGAAAAATAATTGCAATTTGTATACTAATTCTGATGACATGTTGATGCTTGTTACAGGGCTGGATTAACACAAATAACATAAAGACTTACCATGAAATTAAATAGAAGCTATGCACTTAAATCCTTGGAAATAAAAATCAGCCTTTTTCCACTGAAAAGACTACTACAGCTATTCACTGTAAAAATAGATTATATTCAACTATACCTTTACTTATTTTTACCTTCCTTGCCTTCTCTCTCCTCTAGTTTATTTTTACTAATACTCAACTCACAGGTACAAAATAACTCCTAATTATTCCAGTGAAAATTAAAGTTAAGTGAAAATTAAAGATTACTTTTTAATTATAGAGTCTTCATTACTGACCAACATTTCTTCCAAAGGTAAGGGATTCCAAAGAGACTGCACTATGAAATATTTCTGAAGGCCATGTAAAAAACATCCTTCCTACGAAAGTCTACAGCAGTAGTGAATAACAGGTGGGAAGGTACAAAATGTGAGAAAGAGTACTACAGTTTTAGTAGATCTTTTTAGCCTTCATCTGTGTATATATGTGAAGCTATGCATTTCACAAATCTTCTCTTACAGATTTTGAGAAAACAGACATCTCTGGTTTGCTTTCTACATCCGCATACCACATGCAGGTCTGTGGTAGAGCAGTAGTTAAATCAGTTCTCAAACTCGGGATACTCTGCCTGCAGCAGATCATTAATAATATTCTTCTCCAATGCACAACTGGGGTTTTTTTTTGGCCAGGAAGAAACAATCTCAAAGGTGGCCTGAGAATATTTCCCCAAAGTTAGATCTAGCCAAATAATAAGGAAAGAGCAACCAGAGTATTTTCAAGTTGTGTCAAGCTATTATGTTTTGGTAGAATTCTAGAGGGAAAGGTCTACACAAAAATTATCATTAGTTGAATCAACTTAAAACAGCCCGTTTACACAGCATGGTTAAGCACAGCCCACTAAAACATTTGCTATTGAGTACTGCATTTGCACAGTTAGTTCTTTGGAGGTGGAAATACGTGGTATATTCATAAACTTCTAACAATTACAAGAAATAATAAACATTTCATTAGGACTTCTGACTCCAGCACCAGTTGGTCTACTATCAGATCAACTGAGACAAATTCTGAATGTTTAGAACACAAGAGGTTTACTGAAAAGCAGCTATCAACAACTATTTAACACCAAAACAAAGTCAAAACATTCACATAACAAGCTGTGAAAGGGTCAAGATAGTGAAGCTGCTCTGCAAGCTATAGAACGTACAGAATAAATGAATTCTCAGAACACATCTGCTTTTTGCCACTCCTCAGCAAGCTGTCTTGTAACATCTCACTCTATGCAGAAACACAGAGGTAGCTTTAAGCCAAATAAATAACTACATACACTTCAGCTTCTCAAGTTGTAAGTTTAATAAGCAGATAAAGGTTTCTTTGTTACATAAGCACTACACCCCTCTAACCTCTACTTTACAGAGGGCAGAAATACACTGTAACCATACCACCATCTGCCATCTCCCACAGCTTCCCAAATATCCCAGGTACACCTTCTGACTCTTTTGATAGATTCTAGAACCAGATTTTGATTTAAAAATGGGTATCTCTCCTACAGGCCTTCTATCTACTGATGAAACCCAGAGAAAAAAAAATTACCACATCATTCATACACTGAGGACAGCCTCAGAAGCAGTGGTTCTGCTGGCTGGAATAAATTTATGTATATTTGTTCCTAATGGGCAGTTGTCACCAAGAAGGCTTTAGATATTTTTCTCATTCTTTACCCTTTAGATCCTTAGTACACTTACAGACACTGATACAAATATTAAAGCTCTAGAGGATCAGCTCTTTATCATCAATCTGAAAAAAAATTCACTGATTATAGTAATTCAGACTTGTTTTCTTTTCTGAATTAAATCCTGGTTCATGAGCCTCTTCCCTGGAGAGGGATCTTTTAGGAAAATATACAAAATTGCTGGCATTTCTGTTCACTCCTGTGATTTAAAATGGAGTGTCACAGAAAAAGAAAATTTTTTTAAATGGTTTATTTTGAAGAGACAAAGTGCACAATCTGCAACATATTCCAAAATATACCATTCTAGAATGATAGACTACAGCTTTTTTTTTTTTTTTTGCAAACTTAAGACAAGCTATGGCAAGGGTTCGTATGATCTGAATCCTCCACTTGCCTTATTGACTTGTGCTGTTTCTCCAGAGAGCTGATGAATCCTTGCTCTCCCTCCTTGTTTGCTGACAAAGAATATAAGGCAGCATTGCAGAAATTATGGTTTCTTATTGATCATTTGAACTTTGCTTGTTGAATCATTACATCAGTGAAAATGCTTGTGTCTGTCTGCATACAAAATCTCAAGGGCAATAAAATATTCTTTAACCTTCTAAGGGATCAAAGGATGATTTGATAATGTAAGAATAAATCAAACAATACATCAGTTTCTTCCCCAGGCCTAAGTGTTGCACAGTCTCATGCATCCATTCCAAACTGGCAATGAGAATTGAAGGCGTAACTCTAATCCTGATCTAGTATGGTAAACTGTATTATATAAGGTAGCATCTTTCACCCAGCAGGGATGACGATGATTGAACAATTCTTGTAATAAAGGATCTTGATTGGCTCCAGCATCAGTAAAGTACTGAATTTCATCAGTGGGCATTAAGATGACTTGCCAAGGAAATGTAATTTAAACATGGATTTACACCCTAAACCATTACTTTTCATTAAAGAAAACTAAACCCAGCATTTTCAATGCTAAGCCTTGTTTCTAATATATGTTTTAAGTCTTAACATTGCATTTAAAAGGGCTCAAGAAGGTACAAAAACCATCTATACCTCATGTAAAAAAAAAATCTGCATTTGTTCAGTTGGATCAATTCTCTTATATGGCTTAACAGGTATTAAAGGAATACCTATCTGCCTACATTTCATTCTTTGTGAGATAACCTATCCCAACAAAACCAATCATCACACTGTATGTTTACCACACAGATTTTTGACTCTTGCAGAAATTTCTGACTCCAGAGCTCCAAATAGCTAGGGTCAAGCTAAATGAATCATAGGTTAACTCTACACAAATTTTCATGTAATTCCTCAGAACACTTCTGAACTTTGTGGAATTGTTCTGACACCTAATATGATATCACTTTACAAAAACTCTAGATCAGGAACTTTCTTGGGTGATAAATACTTGTGTGGGTCATCTGTGAGACAGAAGATCTAATCATGTTCAAGTGTTGTTACCTTGCTTTTTCAAGCCAAAAAAAAAGAGATGCAATGATTTTGTTATAAAAGGGCATGACCTTTTCAGGGACTTGTATCAAAATAAACTCAAAGAGGAAGATCAAGTTTGAAAGGACTCCTAAAAGGGAAACATTTGGGCTAATAATAGCTATTTCCTGTGACAATGTCATTTGGATAAACTTATGTCACATATAAGCACACTGCTGAGGTTAACTTGCAGCAGTCAGCAACCAAGGATGAATTTTTTCTATATATGCACACATTTAAGTGTTAAAAGACTTAAGTGTCTTTTAATGCTTATTTTTCGTGTGAACAAATTCGCCAAGAAGATAATGAATTTCAGACTTCAAATTTGAAAACTTAAGAGTTCTCTATTTATCTGAGTCCACAATGACAGGTATTTAGGAATGGGAGCCTACTTGAAGAATATAACAGAATTACCACATTACTTAGTAAAACTGTAATCTCTGCACACTTAAGCTATACCCCAAAATAATTTTTCACTGAGCTCTTGACAACATGTATGCCAACCAAGTCTTGACATTACGGATATATTAAAGCATGACAAAGAGTCTTAATTTTAACATAATACCATTGTTAAAATATTGTTATCTTACATAACAAATGGTGTCAGAAGTTAGTAAAGCAGACCTTTATAAACTCCTGATAAAAATCCATTATTTTGCTCCAGCCTAACTAGCTGTCATATACAAATATGCCTTCACACTGTTGTAAAGGTCATCAATGCCTGTGAAACAGGTAATAAGCACTGAAATGTTGTTGAAGATCTCCTTGAAAAAAAAAGTAAATTGCAGGATATACAAGAATACTTCCATGCTAACACCTTACCACAATAACAGCACTTGGACTTTCAGGATTTTGCTATTTTCAAGAGACTAAACACATCCTAAAGCATCCTCTTTCCTAAATGCAGGCACATGCAGTCTAATATTCTCACAAGCAAAGAAGCTGCTAGTGCTTAACAATTTTTCCTCTAACATTTACTACCAAAACAATGGTAATGGAATTTTTGTTACTCTCTTTTTGCATTCTCTGGCATTAAAAGAAAATGCAGAAAATTAAAGAGAAAGCAGAGCACGAGTATTATGACTGAGTGTAATTCATTTTTAAAGTTAACTGCAAAATATTAACCAAAGCTCCTCAAGACAAGGAGTCTTGACTGTATTGTCAAGATTCTACAACACACCAATGATTTTATGTTAACTTGAGTGCGAATTAATGTTGAAAACTAAAAGGAACAAAGTTCCATCTTTCTTAAAGAGAGACAGATGCCTGCACCTTTTCTGAGATACAGAGATGTCTTCAGAGATTTTTCAGATTTTAAATGGAAATACTGTCCATAAATGACACACATTAAATTCTTAAAGTTTACATTTTAAATGTCACTGTTTCAGAGACATTCTATATTAGCACCTTCACTGGTCTAAAGTTAATACGTAACAAATAATTTTTCTTACTGTTGTGACTTTTGTAAGAAACATGTTGTAGAAATTGTTTACTACTCTGAAACCCGCTGTTGGACAACAAGTATGTGACCTGGATAGAAAACTGCAAAGTCTAAAGGACTCCATTTTCTCTTCTCTGTAACAGTCACTGCTTTATATACTTACATATGTATTATTTGCTCAACTTATTTACCTTATATACTAAATAACCTCAATATTTCAAATATTTATTCTTGTGACAGTGAGTTTATGTTCCTAAAATTTCTTGTGTTCTTTTCTTAAATTCTTCTAAATCCTACTACTAAGACAGAATGAGTACAGTTTATAGAGTATTGTGAATTTGGCCATATTCCAAATTTACATCATTACATTAATATCTTCTACATCCCTTTACTCTGTTTTTTTGAAAAGCAGATGTATTTTCTCCAACATCTTGGGAGGGGAGCAGAGGGGATAAGAGGTAACATGAAACTTTTAGAATGAACACACTTTGACATCCAGTTTAACAGCTGGTCAGAAACTGTCTTCAACTACGTGAATTTTTTGAAAAGGTCTCAGAGTAGATGATGTTAGTCCCATTTTATCATCTTATTTGGCTGTCAAGGGAATCAGCTATAGTAACCCACAAAAATGTCTGTTTCTACTTCTTAAACAGATGTGCACAGCTACATACAGAAGTAAAAATCTGGAACGATTAGAATAATAAGCGTTCATAAACATAAGGCTTTTCATAAACACTTTATTACAGAAGAATTCTGCTAGATATTTACAGCTGATGTGTGACCCACCTTAGGAAAGGTACTTCAGCTTCAGCATTGTCAAAAATGTACTTTTCTTAATCCATCTGATTTACAGGAGCTGTATATACGTAAGTGTTAATTCTGATCTTAAAATAACTGTCAGCAGCGGGGGCTGAAGAAGGAGAAAAAGAGTTCACTGATTCATTGCAAATTTTATTAAGAAATACTATTGTTTTCCATGAATGATACAGGTTGTAAATGTTTTCATTATCCAAGTTGTAGTACATTAAGAATACATCTGCATTTTGTGATTGCAAGTTCATTAATTACAGTATGCTCCACTAATTATGTCCAGAAAGTACCTTAATTACTAACCTACGTGAGAAAATTCCCAGAAACCCGAGTTAAAATGCAAACAATACATGAAGGAGTTTAAAGCTCTCATATAACAAAGTCATTAACACTGGAGGTATTCTGAAATTACCATCTCATACATTTCTGTTCTTCAAAACTGGACCATCAAACATCAACAGCACAGTAATATTTTAAGTCTTACTGCCATAAAGTAATAATTAATTTACATTTGACTGCACAGTTAAATTACCTTTTGATATGCACAAGGAAATTTTAATATGGTGCTAAATAATAGTCAAGATGGCTTTGTCAGAAACAACTCATGCCAAACCAAAGTAATTTATTTCTGTGACACAGAAAACATACCTTTGAGTAGGAGATATAACATGTTTTGATTTGAAGCAAAGCTGACACTATTTTAAGTGACTTTCTTAAGTAAACCAAGCAAACATGGTCAAACAATGAACAAAAAGATTAGGGTGGGATAACCCAGGGGTATGACACTCCAACACCTGTGTCTCTCATTGTCTGTCCTAGTCCTGGTTCTATTCAACATTCTCATGGACCTAAAAAAGGCAGAAGAGAGAGTAGCAAACCACCATGGTACACAATTTATACACATGGACAGGTTTAGAATTCATAAAGCAAAGACACTGTAGTCTGGACAAACTGAAATGCCATATTAAGGTATATGGAATATGAATTCCACTCATAATAACCATGAGGTGTCTCTGGCTCCTACATATTTAAAAAACCTCCAAAACTCTGTATTTAATTGAAAACACTATTGAAGTTCCTGTATCACAGGTGTGTAATTTTAGCCCAGCTCAGGGAAATACAAAAAGGCTGCCTCTCAACACTGCTGGCTGGCTCTGACAATGTGCCTCATGCTCCAGTCTAAGCTTCATGTGTGATGCTGCTGCATAACTCTGGAAAGCATAGCACAGAACAGCTTGGGTTGGAAGGGCCCTTCAATTACACTAATTAGTGTGAAAACTCCCTGTGACTTCAAAACAATAATAATGATCCTCAGAGACAAAATTCAAGAGATTCTCAGTCAAAATAATATTCTTAGCACATATGTACAATTACACACCATGACATGATTTCATGAATTCTATGTCAAAGTCTCTACTTGTATGAACAGCAGTTTTTGTCTGCAGAAGAGATAAGCTCCCTGACATCAAAGAACAACTTGGGTCTAAAGCACAAGAGAGGGACAATAACTAGAACCTTAACTTTAATTTAGCCCAGCTTCTCCCCATCCCAAGAAAGCCACATAGAGGTAGAAATGAACACTTAAATTATGAGTAGTATTATCAACTTTGCCAGACTTCCTCTGAATACTCACAGCCAAGGTAAAAACCTTCAGTATATATAAAAGATTCAGAGGGATTGTTGACAGAGATCCTTAACTAAAAGGACCTTAGGAAAACTACTGCAACTAAGTAATTCCTCATCCATTATTAAAATTCAGCTGTTATCCCCCTAGTATTTTCCCCTGTATGAATGACACATAAACTGTGAACTTAGCTACCATGAAATATAAATAAGTGTGGTACGGAAAATAAATTTTTCAGCATGCAAACATCTCTTATAGAAACTGGAATACATAATCGCATTATGTGTGAAAAACAACAGTGTTTCAGAACATTCAGCACTTTTACCTGAGGTACACTTTATTCACTAGTGTAAGTTTCAAGAAAAAAATAAAAGGGAATGAATCACTTGTTCATAAAAATTGTATACAGATGCAATGGAAAAAGTCTTTACAGGAGAAGTTTAATGTGCAAGAGAAATTATATATAAGTACAGTTACTTACCAAGATGTAGGATTAAGTTCACTCTTCCACATACCACTATCAAGGCACAAAGTATGAGTTATTCCCAGTGTAGGGGAAAAGATTTCACTTGTGCATTAAATAAAACTAATCTGAGACCCACATTTTAGTTGAAGCCAATAGCCTAGCATTTTTTAAAAGTTCTTATCACTTGTTCTAGAATTAAAATGAAAGGCTCTGAACAGAACTAAAACCTATGCTAAAACATATCTTTTCTGAAAAGAAAATCCCAAAGATAATCTATAAAACTGTAATATTTCTAAACTGAATAGAGAATATAAAATATAAATACAGACCTCATTATTAACAAATCTGCATTTTAAAATAATATGCACAACATAAATTTTCAGATGTTTACAAGCCAGGACATTATTTCAATGATCTACCTTATTTTTGTCAGCAGTTTTGCTGTGTCAAATCTCAGAGCAAAGACTATTTTATTTACATGGCTATACAATTTGTTTTAAAATTCAATACTGTTCGTTCCAATAAATGTTAAGTAATTATCAAATCCCCTGCTTTAGAATATAATTTCTAGCTCATAATAGCTGTTATTCTTTACACCTTACAGCTCACCATCTGATTAATTTCTGTGTCCAGCACTATACAAGTCAGACTACACCAGCACAAGGTTTCTTAGCTCACTGTAGAACTCTGTGAATTTATTAATTTTACTGTTTTATTTTTATAACCTGCACTGAAGCAACATAAACTTGACACAGTGATGCTTTCCCACTGCGCCGTATATGAAAATACTGTCAGAGGGTCTCTGTGAAGAATGATATTTTCTATAAAGAGAAAAATAACCTTGATCATGAGGTAGATTAATTCTAAGGTGTGGTAGAATGCTGATCCTAAATTAAGGGGAGTGAATTCCCCAAATGGATAGAAGAATAGACTGTAGCAGCACAGCAAATGAAAAAGTCTTCAGTCTGTGGAAAGGTTGCTTGTATTTATTTGCAGGCAATTTTGAAATTCAGATTCCTAGTCCAAATTCCTAATGGCTCATTTTAAAGGGGGATAAAACAAGAGTCAAGTAGAAAGACAATGAAAAAGCCTCATGCATTAATATCTCCTTAGGCAGGAAATAAAACCAAACCTGCAGCAAAAAGCAACCAAGTAACATTGTCATACCACAAGTTGCTACTGGGTGATACATATGTGCTTGAGGAACGTGGTTTTCAATATGCAGCACACAAAAACCCCAACAGTAATAATACTGACCTAGATCTGAATTCAGGAAAATCCTTCATCTAACATTAAAATAAAGAAAAAGGTGTCTTAGGCTTTTCTCAAATAAGTCAGTACTTATATCCCAATAAACACAAGGATAGCAACACTAAACAGTAATAGCCAGATCTTCTATAATATTGATCAAGTAAAAAAGACAACCAAATGTTTTGGACAAGAAATCAATAGCATTTTAGAATAAATCTCCAGGAAAGAGTAAAACCTGCAGTGCAGGAGAACATATGGCACCCTCCCATCCTCCTTGCTGGTGACTCCTACTACAGCACACATTCCTTCCCAAATGCATATGGATTTTAGCTTTGCTCATATACAGTGCTGGAGGAGGGAGGGGAAAAGACCGAAAGGAGTTCATCTTCCCCCAGCTTCCCTTCTTCCCCACTCCCGGAGGGGAAGAGTGGCACAAATGGAGAGGGACTGTGTATCAGCACCCAATACCTGGTTATATGTGTGCTTTGTGACCAAGAAGAGAGGGATGGAACAGGGACATGCTGCCCCTCTTGCCCCTGGCATGGACACTCGCTGCATGCTCATGCTCCCTCAGACCGACAGAGGCACAACAGCAGCCTCAGGATGGTTTAGCAAACACAGTACAAGGGATAGATTTAGGCATGAACTAATTCTGCCTAGATTAGAAACGCTCTCATGACTATTTTTGCTACTATGTTATCTCTGTTACCCTAAAATGTGGGCTTCTAAAAATATAAGTCCAGGTACTTGCCGAGTAGTCCCGTTTTCCCAAGAGTATTCACCGAGGACTTCATTGCTCCCTCCTCTTTTACAAGCCTTTCATTCTGGAAAGTACATTGTGTATGGGGCAAAACTACAGCTCTGAAAAATAAATGAGGTGGACCTGCACATCTGGATTTCTGGCATGACATGTCTCCAAACATGACTATGCTTTCCTTTCTTTTGCAGTTCCAACATGTTTACCCAGCAGCAGCGCTGGGCCTGCTTCAAGATGTAAATTACTTATTAGTCAAGTAATTTTTCAAACAATCTTTACTCTATTGTACACAAACAAATACCACATTGGTTAAAGAGCTTGTTGCTACCAAAATTTTTCAAAGTCCATCAAATGAAAACTTGAGGAATTTTATGGCATTACAAAACAGGGTCAAGTTAGAAAGATACAGATTTAACTTCATCATTTTAATAAAGTATCACTAACATACAAACTGTTATGAAACCAAGAAAACTGAGCAGCAATACTAATGTCTCCCTTTTTTTGCTGTTTTTATAACATTAATCTTTATTTTATGCAGCTGTCTTTGTATTTGTAGCAGCTTTTTTCTTTAAAAATCAGACTAACAAACATACAGCAGTACCCTGTCATAAGAAAAACAGTAAAGGAAAAAATGACAGTTTAGATAGTGATGGGTTCTCTGGGAAAGGCGCTGAAAGAGGTCATGGCACAAAATTATTGTGCAAAATCAGATACAGTTTTTAGTTAAAGAAGCTTAGTGACTTTAAGGACTAAACTATTTTCAGTTAAATATGTATAACACACATAGTTGTAGTAATATTAAATAATTTACCTAAGCTAATTCTACCTTTTCCCCAAGAATTTTAATAGATACAAAATAAAAGGCAACAACTCCCAATTAGGTATTAAAATTTCAGCCAAAACCATTTTACTAAACACTTGTATTACCATATGCTTCACATTGATATTACATGAATTATTGAAGACTGATTAAATATGCATGTGTCTGTCCAAGCAGGTTTCTCCTCAAAATGCAGTCTCTTGCTTTCCTCTGTTTTCAATATTTGCTTAAAGGCAGTACTTTTGAGTCTGTGCCTCATATCAACTAATTATGAATTCCTTACACCACGGTGTACTACCTGCCACAGACGGAAGAGAAAAGGGAATGTTTCATGCTCCATTTGCTGTTGATAACATCTCACCGGGGCTGTCTGCTTTGCAAACTACTCTGTGGAACATGTGTCCAGCAGACGTACAATTAATAGTAAGGAGCGCTAACAGATGATCAACAAGAAATATCATGCCTTTGGCCAAGCCACCCAAAGCCCTGAGCCAACACCTCCTCCAGCAGCTGCAGGGAACACTAACAGCAAAGGAGGTGGCAGCTCCCGGTTCAGCCGTGCTTGCCTGGGCCATGGGCTGATCTGCAGGAGCATTTCAGATATAAGTACAGGGCTCTCAGATACAAATATAGGGCTCTCAGAAGGCAGCTGGTGGGCTCACCTGGGGTCACAGATTGGAAATTAACAGAGGTAATACAGCAAGATGTCCAGTGTGAGAGGACTTCTTATTAATTTGGATGCTTTTTAGAAGGCATTTTGAAGCCTAGGGAAATGGCAGTGTAATGGTATCCAGCTGAAGGACAGAGGAAGGAAGGAATGTGTGCCCTGACCACAGAAACGTATGCACCTGGGTACTGTGGAGGAAACTGCTGCCATTGCCACCACCCCAGTGGAGACAGGCAATCCAAATCTGGCAAACAATGACAGCTCCATATCTCAGTTCTCTGCTTTAATATGATTTAAAGAAAAAAAAATCCAAAGGACAGAAAAAAGCATTCTTTAACCACAAACTAATTGAATTTGAAGGTTTTACAAAACCAAAGCTCCTAATATATTGTAACACAGTATCTCCCCATAGTGGCTCATCACTAAAGGGAAACTTACCCATTTTGTTTGTTCTCCTAACAGACTTTATAACTTCAATATCTGGTACATAAAAATCTTTAATTTTACAAGGCCTGAACCTGATCCTGAATACTGCAGGAATTGACCAGAATGGGCTGTGGAGTGAAATGCCAGTGAGACTGCTGCACAGCTGCACAGCCATGGGACAGCCCAGAGCTGGGAAGGCAGACTCCCAGCAAGAGCTGCTAACTGGGAAAGGTGGCGAAGGAAGGCAAGGGGCCCTTCCATGCAAAATTAGTGAGTCCCCTGTGCCCACCCCCACACCTGAAAACTTTCTGCTGAACATAAATTAAAGAATTTAAATCTACCTTCATTTAACAATGCTTTTTCTACTTGACCTGAAAATATTTCAAAAAATGAACAACTACAGTTGACAATATTACTAGGTGAAAAAATAGAAGCTTACAGGATTTAAGAAAAAAAACATTATTTTCATATGGGGGAAAAAGTATTTTCATGAAACAAGGTCGGTGTTGGAGAATTGTTAAAGGATCAGGGACATGGATCATTGATAAAGGGTACAAATCAATAACAGAACTGTACAAGCAAAAGCCTGCACAAGAAAATGCCTCCATGAGAAAATGCCTGAGTGAGAAACAGGCCTGAGAACCAAAAGGGAGTTTTAAGGAGGTACAGTCCTGTGCTGATAAGATGTACTGACCATGAGAAGGGAGGAAGATCTTTGATCTCTCAAGTCAAAACATAAATAATAGAAGCTTGCCAAATGTAGTCTTTTATCTAACCCAATTATGTAGAAGTAAGGATGCACTTTCGTAAGTTTAAACTAATTAAAGAACTGATAAGCATGTACTTTCGCACTATATAAGTGCCTCTGTATTGCCAATAAACAAAGCTTGCTTTATCAATCACATTGATTGTCTGCATGTCTTCCCCCACCGAAAGTCAGCAGGTCAGTATTGTTAAAAAGGGCCAGTGTTGCCTAATCATTAAAGCATAGAAACTTGCAAACTCAAACATGTGTTAGGAACCTTCCTGTTCGCTTCTTGTCATTCAGAACTTCTCAGTCTTTGCCCACTGTGGAATGAGGTTTGCTAATACCTGCCTAAAACACCTACTACACACTTTGTGAGGAATTTTCTAAAGGATGCTGCAAAATTGCGAACCAGAGTCATTAATTAAAAAGGATCAATATTCAGAAAGTAACATGTGACACAGGGTCCTCCACACATTTACAACAGCAAACAATATTCTAATACTGAGCAGGAAAGCCCTAGATATTACTTTTATTTTAAAATCCTGCTATTTTTCAAAATGTTGCTATTAAACTTGCCCATATGTTCCAACAACTACAGCTCTCATGAGTCTTCTATTATTAATGGTAGTTGAAAATAGTCTTGGAATACAGATACTTGAAAAAAATGTACTATTTGAACTATACTAGCACAGCGCAGCTCCATTCTCTCAAAATCCTGTTTCACTGAATAGAGAAACTATCACAAGTTAACTTGTTACTTCTTCCCCATTTGGCTTCTTTCTTTTTTTCTTTTTTGTTTTTTGCTTTCAGCACTATCCTAATTTCCACATACAAAATGCTTAAACATCAAGTATCTTAAATGCAGAACATGTTGTACCTTAAATGACATACAAAAAATGAAAAGAGCCCAAGTGACTGAATAATCAGCCACACACTATAATTTCTACCTGCATGCATGATGCTTCAGGTTATGGGCACTCAGATTCCCAATGGTTTGTTAACAAGATCTCCATATCTTTCCCTCTACATCAATACTGGAGTTACATATCCATTTATCTCAAAGAGATATCTTTTTTAAATACTGCTAATGTTTTTACACTCAAAGCAAATCTCCTCTGATTTAGCAACATGACCTGTTAAAGCGATGTCAGATATCTGATAAAACAGGTACAACTATAGCTGGCATGTTTCCTTGTCTGTTCTTCAGTAATTATCTTTTGCTATAGTCACCTAAGTAACACACTACATATTCTATTTAAATTTTGCTGATCTTTCTTTCTGGCTACACGAAGGTTTTTTGTGTTCTACAAATGATTCCAATCAGAAAATACACCTATACAGTGTAACACAGTGAGACAAAACAATGGCTGGAGATGAAATTTAGAGATGGCCAACAAGACTTATTTTTTTGTTGTCGCAAAACATTTAATGAGCCATTAACATAAAGGAATAATTAATGGATCTTTTTTTCCTATGGAATTGAAAAAATCTTTTGCAGCTGTAAAATAAAATACAGAGCTAATACCTGAAGAATTATGCATAGAAACACCTTATTTTTATTTTTAATACTATTTTTTGTTGTTGTTGTTACTACTGCTCCTAAAATCACTTCAATATGTGTTAGGCGAATATTCCACCATCCTTTTTTAATGCACACTTTTAGCCCTTACATGCAGAGGTTGCAAACTGCAAAGTAGAAGTGAACTATACTGAAGTCAGACATTCATTTTAGCTATTCCAAGATTCAAAACATTCTATCATCTGTTCCTATGGAAACTGAAAGGATATTCTAGGTTATATCAGTATCAGCCGATTATGTTGCCGAGAAATCTGTGGTTTATTTTAATCCATAGTTCAGAGGTATAAATTCATGCTTAGTGTTTAGCTTGGTGATTTTGAATTACTGAAGCATGGTTAACACTTCAGTTCCATTAGATCATACTTTAAGATAAAACAAACTCCTTTTAGACCAGAATAGTAAAGGGAAAATTTTATAAAGTTTGGTTAATCCCCATGAAGTTTACCATTCAAATGTAGGATATAACTAATATATACTTGGGAGATATTTTTTGATTGTTAGATGAGCCATACGTGGCTGTATCACATCTTAATAGAATAGATCAAGGAAAAAATAATTTAGATTTATAGAAAACTCCTTCAGTAGTGCCATGCACCAGATGGCCAGATGAAGGAATCTGATTTAGCAAGCTAACAAGATCATGAAAACCATAACCATAAGACTGAAGATGAAAAATAAAATTGAATAATGCAACATGACTATATTTCTATGACAAAGAAACTTAAAGGTTAGGATAGAATAAAACTTGTGAAGACATTTAAACACATTAAACGAAAACTCTCCATATGTATACAGAGCTACTGTAAAAGAAAGAACAGAAACAGTGTAAGTTAGTAGGATTTTAATTAAACAGACTGAAATGCCATTGTGATCTTTCACAACAAAAGCCAATATGACAGCTATAACATGTTGGAATAAGTCTTCTCTGTCTACATTAGAATTAGAAGAAGCAGTAAAATGGGTGGCTAACATGAATTTAAATAAAAAGCTTTGGATTTCATACTCCATTTTCACTAAACAAAACTAGATTATTTAAAGTCAACTATAGCTACCACCCTCATCTTATGCCAAAAGTAGCAAGCAGGTTCAAATTTTCCTCTTTGCAGATAAGACTTCAGTCTTCTTACTCTAGATGCAAATAATTGACTTCAAACTGAATAATCAGAAATGCCTTCTATTTCTATATCATACTGTAGTCAATCACTTTACAAAAAAAAATTACAAAATAAGTGTCTCAGTCTAGTTTCCATCAGGATCTCCTGCAGGGAATCAAGATGGTGGTATAATAAGGAAATATAACAACTACTGCCTAAAGTGTACTATATTGGTTAAATTTTTGACAGTAACAAGGTTGAATTCCAACTACTAGCTTTCAAGATAGAATTAAATGTCAGAATAAAAAGAAAAAGAAAAAAAAGAAAAAAGCAATTACTACTTTTTTACTTCAAAAAAGCATACCCTCTGGTAGCATTCCAGTTCTAGTTATTTCAGGCTTTTCATGAGGGTAACCAACAGTATATGGATAAAAAGATGAATGGCTACGAGCCAAATCAGAAGGGTTCTTTTCTCTCTTTTTTTCTACTTTATTTGCTATTCTAACGATCATTTCGTAATTATGCACCCCTATGCAGTTATGTACATCTACGTAACAGCGATCAATCCCACTGACATGCTGAAGTGCATAAGGGCTTGTATTATTTAAAATGTATGACAAAATATGATAGCTAATATGTAAAAGCACCAAACGGCAGGCAAAAACATTTGGAAACTAAAATTGTGCTTCTGACTAGCACAGTACATCAGTGTGGGTAATGTAACAGATTCTAAGCTAAAGGAACTAAAGCTGTACATTAGAAGCCCCTACACAACCATGGGGCACACAATGTGACATCCTGCTACAACCTTAAACCTTGTTCTGCAGTCAAGCACATCTCCACAAAGCTGACAACTTTAGAAAGCATATTCATGCACTTGCACAGTCCACTTCACAATGAAGCATTCATCTGAAGATGACACTAAACCAGCAAAAAACAGCACGTATTTTTGATTTAAATTAAAGTGTTAAAATATCATGAAGTAATCTAGAAAAAAGTGCAACACATCCTCTTGCTAAAGTAGGCAAGACTGAAAGTAACTGGGAAACTCAGGATCACAGGACCCCGCCCATACAGGCATGCTCCAAAAGCCATCCACACTTTTGGCAGTAATAATTAGAAGCAATTAGAAAATGAAACACTATTATATTTTTCCATGTTTCATCAAAAAGTGGAAAATGGAGCCCAATCCCAACCATTCTTAATATCTGAATATCTCAAACACCTTGAAGTGCATTTGTATGACAGGAAAATGCTGCCATGGGATAAGTGCATGTATTGCTTAAGATCCTTGACATTAGATTGAACACTGACCTATGAATGATTTAAGAATAATTTCACCAATCTTGCCATAACCCTGCAAGCTGCGGTAGATAAACACTCAGCTCAGAGGGCCCTGAATTGAAATAAATTATGCAACTCCTTGATGACTGTGTCTGGAAAACTGGTCAATTATGTACGTACTTTCCCCCCTCCAATCCCCTGGGGATAAGAAACAAGACCTATTAGAGATCCTTGACAAGAGATTAAATGCTGGTCTATGAGAGATCTCAGATTAATTTCACTAATTTTGCAATATCACTGCAAGACGTACTACACAAGTACCTAGCTTAGGGAACCCTGAACTGAGATAAATTGAGCAACTCCTGAATAATCACCTCCAGACAACTAGTTAACTATGCAGACACTTCATCCTCCCATCACTTTTCTCAGGCACTAAATAGCATTAGTCAAGAACACTTATGCATATACATCTAGTTAATAATTTTTTAATGTAAAGAAAAGCTGTACTTGTTCCAGAGACAACAACTGAAAGGTTCAGCATGAAAAAGAATGCAAAACGGAACAATTCGCAAAACAAATTCTTCTTAATGAGTTACAATATGAAAACTCAAAATGCCCCCAAATTTGTTAAAAATAACAACAGTATAAAGATGTTACACTGTGAATAACTGAGAAAATTTTGTTCAGAGCATACTGTTTACCTATTTTTCCTGTGTATACAAGTCCAGCATTTCAATATGTGTCAGAAGTAGAGTTTTAGGATTTATTTCTGCGCAGTTTTTCCCCTCCTCTTCTTTATTCTGTGAGGTTATAATTAGCAAAGCTCTTCATTTTGCAAAAACATAAATCTATGTATTTAAAAAAAACCCTGCACACACAATTTAACAAAGGATACTTACTGGGCTTATACCTATTTTTTTCTTTCTCTAACATGATCAGGACACTTCACTATATGATCACCAGAAAAATTTCAAAGAATTATCAGTGATTTTGACTCTCTCCAGATCCATGCTAGGCAGGTAGATTTGTCCACACCTCATATAAGGGAAACTGGACAAAAAACATCACATAATTTCTCTAAAACCTAAAAAATGCCCAACTAGTCAGACATCTACAGACTCCTCCAGGAGACAGAGAATGAAAATTTTTAGTATGTGGTCAAAGATACAGAATGTTTCTGTAACACACAGAAGGACAAACCCAGGGAAATCTGAATTCGGCTCTCATTTCCACACCACATCCTGCTAGACCTAAATGGATATTTATATTTTAATCAGTCTTTAATGATACCATTGATACCTCACAACCTATATCCTAATTATTACAGTTTGTATCAATAAAGCCACAAGCAAGAACATAGATTCCTAACGTATTTCACCCATGCAAAAATCCATCCTTCTTACACAGAGACCCAATGCTGGTGTTGAAAGCACTGAATCTAGCTCAGAACTAAGGTTACCTTTTCAGAGGCTGGAGGACATGGAAAAGAAGCTCTTTTCGGCACACACACGGCCTGGCTCCTAAAGCTACCAACATTGTCATTACCAGGTGGAACTAAGCTTGGTCATCCCTGGCTCTAAGACCCACACCAAGCAAGGCAATATTACAAGATAAAGGGTTTGAAGCATGAGCTAAGTTGCAGAGAAGTTTTCTCATTTTTAAGTATAGCAGCCACAACACTGTGTCTGGAAAAACTGTTCTATCTGGAATTGAGCTATGATAATCTTAACAAATTTCTCTCTTCCCCAGTAATTTCTTATTCAGATCTGCTTTACACAATATTGCTGTTGAAAACAGGGGTGACATGGTACCAAGAGCAAATCTAGATTCTTCAGCCTAGGGTTCATCGTGGGAGCAAAAGAAATGCTGGGGATGTTTCAGGTGGTTGCAAGATGCATATATATCTATTTTTTAAATTTTTAAAGCAGAAAACATTGCTGTCCCTTCTGCTGGAAGGGTGGCTTTTAATCAAGTTCTTGATGCATCTCTGCTTAAGCAGTCCTTCCTGCATCCTAGGCTATTTGCCATTAGCCTGCTTACTGTATGAAGGAAAGCTAGCAAAGAGTTTAGTGTGGTTATACTCACAGCTTTTTTACCGGCTAGGCTCGTGGTTCAATGCCTTAGAAAGCCTCGAGCAGCCTAGAGAGGTAGCACGGGCAATCCAGCATTTCAGTAGCTCCAAAAGTGGCAAATAGCAGCTGCAAAGCTGATACCACCAGTAGAAGCAAAGAGGCAGAAATGCAGCCCTTGGCTTAGGCCTCAGTCCTGCAATCAGATGCTTTCAATCGAGACAGAGGCGCACAGAAGTTATTTGCAGAAGGGAGCTCAGCCAAAGAGGGCGGGCCCACTCTGAGCTCTCTCTTTTATTCATGAGAATGGAAAGGGCAGGACTGGGGGCAGCCCCGGGGTGACCGGCCAATCACACACTGCTCCAGCGTCTGAGTTACTTTTGGTTTTGCCCCGCATTAGAACAAAGAGGTTCAGAGCACATGGCAGGGGCAAGTCCTGACTGGTCTGACTAGTCTGGGAGAGGGGGAAGGGCGACCTCGAAGCAGGCAGCAACAGTTTAGGACTAGAAAGTAAAGATGGGGTAGAATCCATTTTCTTTAAATTGTTCTGTGGGTCACAAAAGACCATCAATCTGTGCTATGTACACTAGGAGTGCCTAACAAAGCACACAAGACAATAAAAATCCTGCCTGTAGCCACTGGTACCCCTGTGTGGTCAGGTTTGCTATTATTGGTATTACTTTTGTCAACAATAGCAAAGAGAGCTTACTCTTTCTAAAAGGATTAGGAAGACAAGTGTGGTTGGCAGCTCTATGAGAGCCTGTTAAGTCTAGACACACTGACAGACACTTCCAGTTTATACCCAGATGGCAGCTTTAAGAGTCTACCAGGAACAGGAGTGAAAGGCATCACTTCTAAAGCAGTCAGTGGCTAATGCCACACTTCCAAAGGGGGAAGAGATTTCATTTTTTCTGAGAAATACACAAACATCACAGTATGGACATGCCATAAAAACATGAATTACACTGAAGAGAAAAAGACAATATATTACTTAGGTGTAAGTATCTGTTTTCGTGTGCTACTGCTGGACGTTATTTGGGGGAATCTGTGCACAGCTCATTAGCATGTGACATATGTCATTAAATAAACAATCAAAATAAAAATATTCTCTTTCAGAAACCAAGGGGATATATAAAAATGTTAAAAGGAGCAATTTAGACTCTTTAGCTCCATTCTTTTTGTCAGAGTAACTTCTAGCAGTGTCTCTGAAAAAAAAAAAGGCTGAATTCTAGAGAAGACATTCACCAAATTCTAATGACTTTTGTTTAAAAATAGATACTTCCAGTTTCACTTTTTAAATGTATTTCTGCTTCCTGCTTCTCTTACAGATGGATACTGAAATACTCTAGAATGGAGACATAAGGCTAATTTTCCTCTTAAGGCATTGTTGAAAAGTGCTAGATGAAATATAGAAATACAGCTCACTCTTATGTAGGCAACTGATCTCATGTATTATTTACACAGCAGATGAAAACAAGGGTGGAAACTAAAACTGCATTTGCGAATATTAATATCAGATAACTGAAGAACCACCTGGATAAATACAGATGCACTATTCTCAAAGGGACAGACAGCTACCAGAATATACATTAGCAATATACATTAGCAGGAAGACAGTTCATCTGAGGAATTCTGTACCTAATGCAGGAGAAAGGATGAAGGTCCCATGTCTTCTTAAGGGAAATCTCAGGGGTTGGAAGGTATAGATGTAAATCAGCTTGTCAATAAAACACATAGCTACAGTAATAGGAATCAAAGACCTACTATTCACTAGTCACATCTCAAATTCTAGATTTCTTGGGCAATGCCTGCAGGCGTATTTTCTAAAGCAAACTATTGTTCTCAACATTAAATTCACAAATCATATCCAACAACAAACCTGTGATGCATAACCCAACACCTCCTCATGAAAACATCCCCATTTCTGGTATGACTAAGCACTAATAACATTCTTCTAAACACTCTTCCATTTGTTGGAAACAGGCCCCTGGCTAAAGCACAACAGGCATATACTTTAATAATCTCTTGATTACCTGGCGACAGCCTGGAACACCTAATAAATCTGTCTATTTTTCAGGTGGAGTGGGATTGATTTCCCCCGGGTTTCTTTGTCAGTTCCATTTTAGGACTTAATATGAAGAGAAAATTATCAGAGAAGGTCAAATCTGACATGAAAAACTAGAAGGAGTTCACACTGATGAAGACTTTTGCTACATTTAAAATAAATGTCCACTTGCTTTTTTCTTAGGCCCTATCTTCAGTCAATCTTTATTTAATAATCTGTAAACTTCACAGCTTGCAAAAAGTGCAATCACAGCTTGGCAACATGCTCAAATAGCCAGAAGTTTCAACACTGGAATAGTAATCAAGTGAAAAATGGGGTGGTTTTTTTCCTACCACTTTGTTATCAGCAAATAGTCAAAGGTATTTACCACAACCATGACTTCTTACTGCAGAAAAATAGTTGAAATGATAGGTCTAAGTAAAAGTTTGAGACACACTGATAATTTTAATCCTCAGTTGTTTAATCAAGCCAATTTACTCAATAGGTTTCCTATTCTGTATACATTCTATTTTCATGTCAATCTTCAATAGTATAAACAAATGCTACATTGACTTACAGAGAAGTTTAACCCTTGGTAACAAACAACATAAAAATATCTTGTTCTAAGCCTCTTTGTTCTCTAATTTAAGATCCAAATTTGATAGAAACTTGTACCAGATTTCTCCTCTTAGTCTAGCAATAGAGATTTAAAATACTTTGGTTATTAAAGAACATTAAAAAGTATAGACAAAAGAACATTAAATTTTACAAAGGCAAGAAAATAGCACTAAAGATACTGCAAACAGTTAATAGATGTAGCCAAGTTACTAAAATGTAGATAATTACATTTAATATGAAAGAATGTAATTATGCATATTCATTCTTATTTCCCTACAGTGAATATTTACCTTGAACTTTAAGCTGCTCTTTAAAGTTTTAACACAAATCTTTTCAATATATTTTTGCACAGCTAAAATGTAGAAATCTTCCTAATAGTCTTAAGAAACTGCATTTTTCATATTTCTCTATAAAGCTCAGCAACATTGGCAAAGCTGTATATGGTATTTAATGCACCAAGCTTTTATGACAGTGTTTATAGTTAAAGTCTTCATATCAGCACCTACTTTCTTCCAAATTTCAGGATCAAATCTGGCAAAATTTTATTCCTATAAATATCGCACAAACTGGTTTTGTCAATTTCTTTGAATATTGTCACATGTAAGAATTTCTCACATAAGACTTTTTATTGTTTAATTTACACTGGACAGTGCTACATAAAGCAAAAGAAATCAAGCTCAAGTTCTTTTACACGTCATTTTTGAAAGGAAGTAAAGAACAAAGTGTATTTTACCTGAGTCTCCACACCTTGCTCAAGCAACCTTTTAGCCTGGTTTTCCACCTCAAGACGAGCTCTTGCAATAAAAAGCAGGTCATTTTCAATTACTTCAATTCCAGACAGATCTATCCCTTGAGAAAGATAATCTATAAAAGCAACAAAACATTGATAAGCACGACACAGGATAATGGAACATTTTAAGCATGTTAAAACATTTCAGAGTTACAGTCAGTTCCAAGGGACATTTTTGTGTACAACACTTGACAATACAATACATCAAAATAATGTCTTATACCACAAAAACTGAAAATCAAAGGATTATTACTCAAGAAAACCTAGATACTGAATACACTGAATTTACTTCTACACACTTCTCTAGACCCAGAGGCTGCCGGAGAAGTGCAAAACATGAGTTCTAGGAGCTGCAGAATCAAAATCACAGGCCAAAAAGGGACAAGAAATCATATCCTTGTCCCAAAGAATTAACTAGATCATTAAACTTCTCTAACCAGATGTTCAAATAAGCAAAATTTGCTCTAAGATCTGAAATTAAAGATGCATTAAAAGGTTCAAATTATACTTCAAATATTTAAATGGCACTTCTAAACATCTGGGATCAAACACAAAAGAATGGCAAGAGAAGAAAAGAATACAGTCTTTTCCTTTTTAATCACAGAATCATCACAAAATTTATTACTATCATGGAAACCACCATCAATAGGGTAGCTACAGATTACTGGGTTGGACTGGCAACTGCAGCAATAAAATCTATTCAAATTCAACTTTTTTCAATGGCTTTTTTTCCCTCCTTTTTTATTTATCTGGATTTAAGTCAACACAATTCCCAATACCTACCAGGTAGCCTAGGCCTTTACACTACTGCTTATCTCTAAGGCAATGCAGGACTACTCTCATTTACAGAGTTTTCAACATTTTGCTTAATCAAGCAGGTTTTCCCCTGCTTTTTTTGAAAGATCAAATAAAACTAACAAAATAATAGCCAAGGCATTTCACACAGTATCAGATATTTCCTTCATAAGATGATGTTCCACTATTTCCATTTATAAACAGCCCTCTATGACTTCCTAATAAAGTTATCTTCCTTTTAGTCCTCACAGTAAGTTTATTAAAGCATAGACTTAAACATTTTAACTAGGCTAACTGAACTTTTAAATCTTTGCCAAATAACCTTTCACTTTAGTAGCCAATCATTTTTGTTTATTCACAATAAACTAATCTAATTCTCAGATTAGTTTTAGCAATCACATGTTCACAACTGAACACAAAATTCCAAATGAATCATTTCACAGCTATGTAGAGAACATCCCTGCATCTGCACAAGAAAAATACCATAAAAGAAATCAAAACAAAAAGCTTGCTGAAATACTGCATGAAGCTTAGTAAGGTATAAAGGAAATCATCTCTCTTAACAGTACAGTATGCAAATGCTTTCCTCTGCATGGGTTTGTTTAAAAATGGATCAGAGGGGTCAAAGGTCAGCCAAGCAACAAGACAGCACAGGCTGTTCATGAAGCCCGGCGTGCTGGTGTGTTTACAGAGCTGCTTTTGCCATGGGCTACAGCAGCCACACTTACCCCTTATTTCCCTGCAACTTTTTGCTGTGACTAAGCTGCATCTCTACAGGTGGTCAGGCATGTGAACCCATTAAAACTAACATTAAACTCCCACAAGTTTCAATGAGCAAGTGTCTTGGATGTGAAGACTAGTTTTCTGACCCTTTTCTTTGAGCTGCATGGAAAAACTAAAGGAGCAAAGCACTATCACAAATTCAATCTACTGCCATAGTAAACTCTGAAGAAGTTTCTTGCCAACGAGATTAAAAAAGGTGAAATATTACCAAATATTTACGTGTACCACAAATACAAGAACTGCTTGTAGTTCACTTGTGGCATAAAGTCATATTCTGGAAGCCCAGGCTGCTTAAACAAAACAAAATTAAAATATGGTTATGATCTCCTAAATCCACAGAAAATCTGAGGAAGACGACTAAAAAAGGTACCATTTCTTCCTGCCGTGTTTTATCTCAAAATCTAAATTAAGTCACTTCAAGTGCTAAAAATCTAATCCTTCTGATGGTTTTAAGAAAAGAACAGAAAGACCATGCTGCTTTGGCTTCTCCAAATACCTCCATCTGTGTCTCAGACTGGCAGCCACCTCCTGCTAAACTGTTAAAACCAGCAGCTTTGTTCCAAATTTTCTGCAATCCTAACAAAATGTCTTGGGACGATGCATTTCAAAACAGTGGGCCCTTCTGTAGGTTCAGTGGCTAGCTGTACTACTACAGATGCTCCTAGTTGCTATTCTAACAGTAAGGAAGCCCTAGCAACTAGTTTTCAAAAGAAAAGCAGTTTTCATAAGGACAGCAGGTCTATGTCAGAAACACCTGCAAGTGCTTCCCTGCCATTCTTATGTGAGAGCAGAAGCTGCAACACAGGTAGGGTATGTGCCTTTTGATAGTTTTTGTCATCTCAGCAGACAACACAATATTAGAAATCTCTACACTTGTGTGCTTTCAAGAGTGATGTTGCTATCCTGGACAGCACAATGAAACCCAGCAGAAAGGCAGCTGACATAACAGCAGCCAGATCATACCCAGAATGCCTGTGCATTTCCTATCTGTTTTATTTAAAATATTGTAGAGGAACTCACACATTCCAACTGGTCAATTTTAGTTAGTTAAGAAACCCTGTCAAGTGAAATACAACAAAAATACAATAGGTTATTAACTCAGGGAGTAGCAAATGTAGGATTTTGCTTCAGGCACTTACTTGTGTGATCATTATTTCTTGCCATGCACAGTCAGTCAATAACACTGTGGTCATGATCAGAGGTGAGCAGGACATGGGCTGTGAGGTACTTGTGTCTTCTTGTCAGGAATTAAGCAAAAACAATGGCTCACCCCTCAACTGACACGGACTCTGGGGACTGGTGTCCAGTTTAAAGTGTGTCAGCTTTCCATCTGCTTTAACCTTAAAGCTCTGGAGTAAAACCATTACTGTATTAACTCTTACAGATTTAGTGAGTATCTAACTGACAACTCTCCCTTAAGAGATTTTAAAAGCACATATATAGCATTTTGTTACCTTTGGGAAGACTTGTGCTTTAAACAAATTAGAACCTAAGTGTCTTGTATCACCATGTGCCAGGGCTGGAGCAGCCACCAAGGCATCACCCTCTCAGAAGCACCACATGCTGCTCCAGCCACTTCTCAGCACAGCCAGGGAGCAAATTAGAGGAGGGAGCTATAGTCCCATAACCATTCCTCTACCTCTCATCCCTCTGACAATTCTACCTCTTTATATAGGTTCATGAACATAAAGGCAAATCCTTAACTCTCTCATAGGGTATTGGTATTGCTTCCCTTCTATCACACCCTATTATGCTTAGAATGCACAGCTGGAAATTACTTTTTAAGAACTGAAAATACCAGCTGCCTGCTGAATCCTTTTCTTGAACAAAAATATTGTATGTCAAGGCAGAATACACTAAGACCTAGGAATAAGTGACATTTTATAATCTACTTCAGCCTACCAAAGGGTTAGAACTTCGTATTTTTTAATTTAAAAGAAAAAAAAAATTGTCACTACAATTCTAAATTTTCTTGATTTACTAAACCTGAACAGCTTTTCTATCTGCTGGCGAGATGCTTCTTGAAAACGCATTTTTTAAACCAGTATTTCTAAGATAGTTATGTAAGAGGAGAGTCATAGACAGAGACCAACCCGATATGCAGATCATCAGGCAGAAAAACAGTACTTTGAGCAACACGGTTAGCTTTCCTTAATCTAAATGACTCACCAACACATATTCTTTCTATTATGTGATCTCATTTTTTAACCTCAAATATTCTTTGTGATAATACAGAATCAAGATAAAAAATTAAAACTTCCTGTAGGTATTAAAATGTTTTGGAACAGAGATGACTATGAAGCTCATCCCTACGAGCTCCACAAAAACTATATTACACTTTATATAGACTGAATTGATTTTGAGCTTTTGCTAGAAATTAGAGAATCAACAGAAGTCTACTGAGAACAATCAGCTGCACTAACAAAGAGTTAGTAAAGAAGACAGTAATAAACCAATGTGATTAAGCTGCATCACTCAAGAGGCTACTTGAGTCAAAAGAGAAACTCTTCTGTGGTCTGAGAACTAACCTCAGTGACAGAAATGATACCTTAGGTTTTAACTTTTATATTTTTCAAATTCTGTACCGCTTAATAATAAAGAGGGGGAAAGAAGGAAATTAGAACATCTGAAGTGGATTCCCCAGAAGCAAACACCTGAGATCTGCAGATACATAACTCCCCTCAAATGCAAGAATGCAATGACAAATTAAGAGGTGTTCCATGGGAGATTGGGAAGGGGGGGAGAGGATATTAATGGAAAATAACCTATTTCTGAAATTTTAAATAAACTCATAGAATGATAAAATTACAAATCTTTGTTTGCCTGTTTTAGGAAGGTTTGAATTATTTTTCTTTCATTGGTCATTTGGTTTACTTGGTTCTGCAGTCTTAGTTGCAGATAATATTGGTGATATCTGTACCCTAAGAAGACACTGCTATTTTTCCATAATGAAGAAAAATTACAATTTTTGAAGAAACTACTAATTTAAATTCCAAAAAGTCAACAGGTCTAAATGATACCCAAGAATTCTGTTTGGATTTAAGTATGTAGAAGACGAGAGGCTACACGATTTATCAAGAACTACTATAGAAGACTCATGTGCATTAGTAGAAGACGTTCATGAAACTGAACCTAAACTGCTACTGGCAATATATATTTCTGTTATCTTCCATGGTCTTAAAGGAAATGTTAGTTACAGCACTAGCTATGGAAAGGGAAGGATATCCTGTTTGCCTCACTTGTAACTGAACCAACGACCCAGGATGCTGCTGGGCCCGAATATGTCAATTTGTTTGGTTTTGTCAATGCAGCTAATTTAAAACCAAAGCCCTTAAAACAGAGCCTGAGATCCCAATACCTCAGCAGAAGACCAATGCTCACCCTTTGGTGAAAGCAACCTAGAGTTCTACATTATATCTCTAGACTCTAGGTGGTATAGGCAAACACCCAAACTCAAAGAACAATAGTCTGCTGCTTGGAGACACTTAAATTTGCCATGCAATTGATGCATGGAGCAGGTGGGGAATAGCAAGAGCAGGCACATTTCTAAGTCTTCAGAGTGGAAGCTGATGCCTCCAAAAAGAACCTTTGCTCATGTTCTATTTAAACCAGACTAATTCTCCACTGCCCCACACTCTGCACCAGGCACCTGAGTAATTGCTGAAGTAAGCCTTATATTAAGCCTTTAAATCAAGTGAAAGGGATTCCACTACAGGTACTATTAAACAGTATCTTACAGCCATCGCATACAACTTGAGCACTTCAGAAAAAGATGTTCATTCCTATCAAAACTGCATAGATTACAATGCCTTGTAAAGTATTCAAAATAAGAATGTAACTGCTGTATACTAGGTGCCATATACAATGTCATATATTTTAGATATACTTTACAAAATTGTTACTTTTGAAATTTTTTCTGCAGGTATTATTAATTCATTATTAAAGAGAAAGAAAAATTTATTTTACTAAAATCTAGTTAGTTACAAAACTCTTGGTATCCTTCTTTCCTATTCCTACAGGGCAAAATTCCTGCAAACATTTCTTCAGTGAAATAACAGAGAAAAAAGTCTGTGTCACTACAGTGCCATTAAGTTCCTATGAAATCTGATCCTTATTTAAGCAATTTCTACCATCTTAAAAATTAACTACTTGTATGCATAATACATAAGATTTCAGTTTTTAGGTGTTTGAGCAACATTAAGTAAGTCAAAACTGTCCTGCTGGAGACAGAAACTGAGTGGGGCCCCTTGGCTCCGTATTTCTGTTTGTTTTCTCAGACAGCACATTAACACACTCTTTCTGTTTAAGTCCAGAAAAGGAAATAGAACATATTAGACAACCAGGTATAGTTTCTGATAGATGTCCCTAATGAAGGGGAACATAAAAATAAAGACAGAGCAAAGCACTTCTCAGTTTTTCATTTCAATCCAAGACTGTTTTCATTTTAAAGAAATCAGGCCAACAGTACCAAAACCAAACTGGTGGAAAGCATACAAGTCAAAGAAAGCAGAACTTGAACTGCTCATTTAAACACAGACAATTATCTTGTATTGTCATGTACTTTATATTGTTATAGAATGGTTTGGTGAGAAGGGGCCTTTAAAGAACATCTAATTCAACCCCTCTGCATGGGCAGGGCACCTTCCATGATATCATGTTGCTCAAAGCCCTGTTCAACCTGACCTTGACCACTTCCAGTGATGGAGCATCACCTTAGCTGATCAAAGCTTTACTTCAGAAGAAAACAGAAAATGCAACACTAATTCAAAAGCCATGTAGGTATGAAAAAACTGAACATTTTCTAGCATGTTAAAACTAAGGGAAAAGTTTTAAGTGTAAAGCCAGATTGGAATAAGAAAGAATGGAGTGTCATCCTGCACTTGGGATCAGCTTTGTTTCTTCCAAAAGATTGTTCCTGATTTTTTTTTGTAAACTATGGTTTATGTTAAAATATTTAGTAGTGCTTTAATAATCATCTATGTCCAATCCTATCTACAGAGGAAACCTGCTGTTTCTCTCCAGACTGCATGCAAAAATATAAAAAAACACACCCTGAATTGAGAACAATTATGGGGGAGCAGTGAGGAAGACTGACTAGCTATTTTTAAATTATGTTAAAACTGCATTTAAGTTGTCTTGATGGAAGAGTTAATTCCTACTGCTCTCTGGGCTGGAAATCAGATGCCACGCAGGATCTGGAACTGATGGAAATGAGTTTGATATCTATTTTTATCATCATCACTGACTTAACAATGAGCACCAAATTTTGGAGACATTCCTGTGAAAATGCCATGATTCAGAAAATAGCTTAACACACCAAGACAAACACTACTTAGGTCTAATCACAAGTTATACCACACGACTCCCACACTCACTTAGGCCTAAAGCAAGAGTTGTTGAACTCCTTTAAGGTTCCCCCTCCCACGCACCATTAGATCTCCCCCATTCCTCCCCCTCACCCTTGAATACAAACTCACAACCTTACTTCACCACGACCTACTAAACCTGCTTTCTATTTTGCCCTCTGCTGCCTGGACTGCCGACTCCACGGGGTGCAGGCAGCAGCCCCACATCCAGCTGGTGGCTGTTTAATGCCATTGTTAGTAACCTGGGTGACAGGACAGAATTAACCCTCTGTGAGCTTATGGGTGACAGCAATCTGAGGAAGTGCTCAGCACCCTGGAGAGCAGGGCTGCCATTCTGAAGAACCTTAGCAACCTTGAGATGAGGGCAGACAAAAACATTATGAAGTTCAACAAAAGTGAGTTAAGTAAGCCCTGTTCACCTGGGATGGCACAGCCCTGTCCACACAAGCAGCTTGGGTGCTCACTGGCTGGAAAGAAGCTTTCAGAAACAGACCCAGCAGACAGAGAATTTAACTTAAACCAGCAGTACATCCTTGTGGCAGAGGCAGCCAGCTACGTACTGGACTGGGTGTACCCAGCAGGTTGAGGGAAGTCATTATTCTTATTATTTGGCACTTGTAAAGCCACTGTACTCCATGCCTCCCAGTAAAAGAGAGACATTGACCAATTAGTCCAATAGGGAACCACCACGACAGGGCACTGAAGCATGTGAGTGTGAGGAGGGGCTGAGAGAACTGAGTCTGTTAACCTTGAAAAGAGATAGTTAAGAAGAGAACTAACTGCATCTTCTGCTACCTGACAGACAGACCTTTCCCAGAGGTGCACACGGATGGGACAAGTGGCAAGAGACACAAGCTACAACATAGGAAATTCTAGTTAGACATGGGGGGAGAACACTTTACTTATGGTTCTGTACACGTTACCCATGGAGGATATTAACCTGCAGAAATGCACACACTGTATTTTAATATAATTACAATTGATAAACTGTGAAACATTAGGATCTAGAACTTGAAAAATCACCCTAAGCTTCTTAAGCCTTCCCTCAAAACAGGCTGATTTGAGAAACTTCCTTAAGAGCTCCCAAAACATTTTTAGTAACTAAAACTGCATCTTCTTCTAAATTCTCTGTGATAAAATACTCATACAGAATTGTAACATTCATGCCATTCAATAGTACTTGGGTGGAGCTGAAACCAATTTCAGCCCAAGTATTCTATCTGAGCTATGGCCTAGAAATCAGAAAATATTCAAAAGAAAATTTCTTATACCAATGGCCATAAATTACAAGCATAACAGGTCTGTAACATGAATATATAACTTATAAAGTCCACATTTTGTTCTGACAATTAAGTGTTCATTAAAAATAAACAGAAAAACCCACACTTCTCCACAATAAAATCATTGAAGTTTAATTTAGACACTCCACAGATAAGGAACTGCTCTTCAGATGCACATGGACTTTCAAAATCAAATTTATTCTGGCAACAAAACAATAATACCTCTACAAGTCAATACTCCTCTTGGGCTTTTTTTGGAGCAAAGTAAAAATAAAACATGTTGCCAGTAAAAATCTAGTTGTCCTATTTCAGTTTTGAACAGATTTCATAGCATCATGGATGCAAAGCAAATGTACAGCATGTGTGAAAGATGAAAACAGAAAAGGGGACAGAAAGGTATAATATGGAACAGGAGAGAGATGTAGCCCAAGTGAGGCATTACAGAAGAAATGAACTTTAGCTTTGAAAGAGTTGAGAATAACAGAATGCTCAAAAATAACAGACAGAAAATTATGAAGGAATGTAGTGAAAGGATACAAATACAGATCAGTTCATACAGTTTGGTCTTATTAATCTGTAAGGGTAATTTAGTGCCATCATACGCTTTCCACCTTGACAAGTTCCTTCCCACCCCCACCTAAGCCCATAGCTTCGCACTGCTTGCTCATTACCAAGGCCAATGGTAATGCTCATTTCTGCTCAAATTTCAGGAGAGCATCCAAAACTGGAAAACAAAGAGGTGAATAAAGCTTGTGTTTAATAAGTTTCATGCAGACAGTAATCAGGATTTTTACTGCCTCGAAAATATTTCTTAACATCTCAACAGGTGAACAATAAGCAGTCCTTGAAATGGAGCATCATATCAGTATATAAAATGAAGCAGGATGAAAGGAATGTACTCTCATATTTACCAGAGATAATTGCATTGAAAATATGTTACAACTGCACCATAAACCCATGTAAAAGAAGTATGCCCTTCCAAATGGAGTGGATTAAGTAAACCATCCCCTTCCTGAACTAGGAAACTGAGATAAGGACTCATCTAAATGAAGGTATATGGGCTTGGCTGTCTTTTGTTTGCCTAAGTTAGTGTCGTCACTAAAGCCATGAAAGCCAGCAAAATAGTTATGAGCCGAGAGATGCAAAATATAACCTAAATTTACATGTTGGCCTGAAAATACAAGCCTTTTGGCAGCTTTTACATATTATTAATATGTTATCATTCAATAGCTAAGTAGAATTTCTCAATATAGAGCATTATGTAAACGTGCGATGATTCAGTTTCCATCAGTACCATCCCATGTTGCAATAGACCATGCAATGATAAAAGAAAATGAAAGAAAATGATCATGTGTCTCAAGAATCTTAGTCAAAAATAACTTCTTTCAAACATCCCACCAGTTGCTGAGAAGGCAAAGATGGCTGACTCTTCGCTGAATCACTGCCTTCGAAGGAGGGCAGGGGAGATTTTGGTTAATTTGTGAGTTTTAATTCATGATGTTAATGGTTAATGACCTAATTTTTGAATACTTTACACCTGGATACAGGTATACATGGACAGCCACAGGCTTACAGGTCTACAAGTCTACAATTACCATACTGAACTAGCTAGTTTGCACTTAGTTTTTTTCTTTTTGGTGAGCTTTAGCCTACATTTTTTGAGTTTATACCATTATTTTTGCACTAATATGTGAATCCAAAAATGTAGCTTGCCCATGGGAGAACACAGGTAGTTTCTAACATACACTTGTAAATGACAGGAGACTCTTTAGGATCAGTAGTGCTACAGTGCTATACAAAGTAATAAAAAAAAAATCATGCTATCTTGGCCCCTGCATAAGGGGGAATACTACTTTTTTTCTTTACTACATATGTATAAGCTGCAAATATTTCTTTCATATTCCTCTTTCCTTATGGGTCTCTCCTGCCTCTTTTCAACACCCACCATTCACCCTTTCATACTTACACCTTCACGAAAACACTTCTGCAAAAGCAGAACTGCATTTTCTTTAGTAACAGCTGGGTTAACTCCCTCAGTACTCTAGAATATACATAATTTTTGTCTTCAATAAATGCATGTTTAATTCCTCCCACCTCTCACCTGCCATATCATCAATAACTTCCTGCAACTGGCTGCAGATCTACCTGTTTTTATTATCTTTAGAGTCAACAGATGTTGCATAGGCTATAAATCACACAGGTTTTATGAATCTCAGATACTCTGCAGCAGAGCAAAATGAACCTTGTGTTATACAGAGTGTTTCTGTAGACAAGTTGAACAACTGCAAAATTTTAAAACCTCTAGAAATATATCTTATCTCCTACAGCAAAGCCCTTTTGAAATTTAGAGATCAGCCTATGGCAGAAATCTGCCCCGTCTGCCAGCATTCTTGCCAATTCTTCTAGCAATAATAAAACTTAGCAACAGTACTAAAAAGATGTGCAAGAAAAGAATGTTGTTTGAAAGCCAAACTGAACCTAAGAGTGTTCATATTCCAAACACTTGCATTTGAAATTAGCCAGCACAGATGCTGGATGGAAATGGATGGAAATGGCCAGAAAGTAAAGAGCAGTAACAGTTGCTCTAGGATATTGGCTCCCCAAAACCAACTTTCACTAAAGCAGCCACAGGCACCAGTAACCAGACAGTCCCAGTTAAGTTTGGCTTGACTGCAATGCCCTTTAGAAGGGGAGGCAGTTTGGTTTTGGATGCTTGTGTACTTACTGGATTGCTGAAATGGTGAGAAAGTGGCAAACAGCATCAGAAGGGCCCGTAAGGTCTAACTACTCCAAAAGCATCATCAAGACACAGTAGCACGCTGGGGTCAACACTGGTCAGTCATTCTCAGTACAAAAAACTTTTTCCCAGGCTTGAGAGCCTGAAATACTGAAAATTTCCAGCTACTGAGCATCTTAAATGAATGTGGCTGTCTCAGTACTTGCATCACAGAAGACCTGCAGCACGGTAGAATGGACAGAGCTCGGTGACAGCCACTGCAAATTGCCGCTTACAGCAGGACTCTTCCCACCATGTGAACCCTATTACATCACTGCTTTTTATCTCTTTCTGTTTTCTGATCCAATTAAAGTCATTGCAAGTAATTAAAAAGGCAGGATTAGCTGACTGCATTTCAGGAGACGTTACACAGATCATATTTGTAAATAAAATGGCTTTTTAGGACTGTCTGAAGTAGAGGATCCTGGCTCGTGTTAGCAGTGACCTTTGAGAGGCAGAGCTGCCCATCAGATCGGCAGCCCTAGGTCCTCCTGTGATGGCCAGCACAGCCACCAGCAGGCTGCTGGGACAGCTCCCATGGATCTCAGCTCCTTCACTCTCCAAACGCAAGCACTGCAGAGGGAATAAAGCTCCATGACTACAAGAGTACAAGTACTCCAGATTTAACAGAACTTCCATTTGATTTATACAAATGATCTAACAATGAAAACTGTAGTCTCTGCAAGGCACTGACTTTTTTTAAAATCCACGTATTTATGCTATCATAAATGAGAATTCAAAATTAAATGCATTTTATAAGACATTTCAGTAACTGGTTGGAAGCAGCTATTGCTTCCTATTTAAAGGAAAAATATATTTTGATTATGTCATATTATGTTATGAAATAATTTCAAAGGGAAAAGCAAGAAAGGCCTATTTGTCACAAATTGGATGAAAACTGGACTTCAAAATGTCAAACCTTCCCAGAAAGCAACAATTCCAAGTTTTATCTAACTCTCCTGAAGATTCATTTTCAACCACAAAGTTAATTATGTTTGATCTGAATTCAGTGAGCAGTGTTAGGGATCAAGGCAAATTGCTGGAGTAAGGGGAAATCAGACAGGTCTTCAAAGTCATTCTAGGTAAGACAGAGCACTCCTTAGGAGCATAAGGCTTCAATAATAAAATTTTGTATTTGATAACAGGAAATAGGAAAATAATTTCATTGGCTCATTTAGAGAATGCCAGTTTTCCATCATCTCATATACAAGTAGTGGCTTGTAAGAAGAAAGGAAAATAGAAGAGGGGCTGATGGGTGGATATTTACAAATAATCACTCAAAGTTCATATGCTACAAGAAATGACAGAAAAATGTTGTATGAAGTCTGTTGCAAGGGTAAAAATAAGCAGAACACAAATCTCATTTTAGAAATAGAATGAGGCAAAAAAAACTGAAATTGAGCATCATAGGCCCTGCAGCAACTAAGAGGAGGGATGTCTGTGCAGACTGACAAAGGGAATCATTTACAGTTAATAAAATACACAAACCACCAAAAGTACATTTCTGAGAAAAGTAAAAACAGGAAAAGAAAAAAACACCTCCTTGGTTCTTGATAAAGCAGAACATTTCAGAATACTTCTCCATGCTTCATGTCTCTGAGGAGTCTAAGTACTGTTTGCATGCATGTTCTTCATTCTACCTTCACTCTCCAAGTAACCACTCATGCTGCTGTGAGCCTCAGTCTCTCTCACCCTTTGCCCCAAGTAAAACTGGAAAATACAGGAATCGTCAGGAAAGAGGAAGCAGAACATGGAGAGGGGGAGAGAGGGATCTAACCCCTCTTTCCTTCCCTAGAAAACATCAAAGGGAAGCATCATCAGCAATAGAGTTAAGAGCTAAAAACTGAGTCAGTCCTGAAGAAACCATGGCATAGTTCTCCTGTTTTAAAAGAACATTGGTATGCATGTTTTACTGTGTTCTCTATTACTGAACTTTTACAGAACCCTTGCTCTGCATTCACCAGGTTTTCAGAGTCCTGAAAACTAAATGGGATCTATAAAGTTCAGGTTCTCAAACTTTATCGTGATAATAACATCTAAAAATGTGGAAATACAAAAAAGTAGGATGAGATTTTTCAATCCTATATTGCCACAAGCTAGCAATACAGTCATGGAGGCATAGTACTGACTTGCCCTTTCCAGAGAACATGCAGCAGCTGAGACAGATCTGCAAAGGTATTTTTTTAAAAAACAGGGGCATGGTGGGAGGAGTCTGGGCCTGGTAACAAAGGATGCTATAGTATCCCCACTTTCAAGTGACACGTTTTATGGAGAAAGGTTAAGGAGCTGTTTTTCAGCTACACTTCTCTCACTGTCTCCTCCTGAAAGCGATTGCTGCTGGCTCCCCTCCAGCGAGGGCTTGAGAGGAATCAAACGATTCGCTGGTGAGGACTGCACAGAGAGCTTGCAGGCAGAGAAAAGACAGACAGCATCCTAATGGGGAAAAAACTGCAGACCAGAGATTTCTCTCACGTAAGGGAAAACATGCTGGAGACACTGAAAGGATTTGAGAATTACTGGACATTGGAGGATTAAATTACAGGATTCTCCAATCCTCTTTCACACAGTGAGGACAGAGAAAAAAAGAACCCCAAATCTGCATACACCTTTATCAGCACTCCAGTAAATCACAGATCCAACAAACTTCCAAACCTTTCTTGTCAGAAGGATTTTGCTTTGCAAATGTGTTTGGAAATTGGTAACTACCTCACTCATCTCCACCACAGAAGGATTATTTCATGGTGTGTTGCTTGTCACCTGTTATCAACAGTGTCCTTTGAACCCGGTTTGAGACTACAGAGCACAATATAAATCTGCCACAGCTTTTTGGCCCTTCCTGCCAAGTACTTGCTCATACTCTGCAAAATTATGCAGACTATTAACCTTACATAAATTTTAAAAGTCTGGGTCTTCCCAAAGAACATGCAGAGGGCAGACTCATAGAAATTCTTAACAGCAGTGACCAGGACCAAAACAGACAAGGAAGAGTCATTAAAACCTCTGCCTGAATTCAGGTATAGCAGTGCTGTGCAATTCCTGTACAAGAAAATGTACTGAAACAAAGTCCATGAAAAACAAAGGGTGCTGCAACACCTTAATAACTCTACAAAAGGTCTCTAGGTCTCTTGGAAGGAGAGACATAAACCTTAAGTCTCTCTGCTTCATCATCTGAAGCTGAGCATTTACAACAAAGGGAAAGTACAGCTCTTCCTCGATTCAGAAATAAATTTACCAGATAATCCTAAATATTCCCGCATGAAAGAGCATATCAACCCTAACAAACTTTTTCTTTATCTACAGCACAAGGTTCCTAGAAGATTCAAAAGTAGTTACTGTAAGATTTATTCTAAGTTAAATATTAATGTAAATATTTCTAAGAACTCTTAGCTTCTAGTTTCAATTTAATTATTTTATAGACTTACTTAATATGTTATTGCTTAATGTGCTTAAAATGTTTTGACTAGTTCAGTCAATGTTGAACAAAGAAAAAAGAGTGCAAATGATTTAAGAAAACTGTTCTTCATCTGGAAACAGTTTTCCAACACACAGTGATAGGTTTTCTGCCCATCTGTTAAACCAGCCCCATCAAATTGTTTTGAGGACAAAAAAAGGGGATAGGAAAAAAAAGACTCACAGTATTCATCATGATTCACCCAGTATTTTTCACTAGCTTTGCTTACTAAAGTGTAACAAAGTTGACTCTATATTCTATTCTTAATACATATTAAGTCCAGCTCTTGATCACAAACTTTTCTTAGTGTACCATCCTGGCAATGAAGTGAAAGGTCTACAGCACTTTTATGCCAAAAAAAGCCTAAGTGTACAAAAGGGCTTCTGCTGGTGCACTGTATCCCACTTCACTCCAGAGCTAACACAGGCTGACTCGGCAAAAATGCATTTACACCATTATGTGTATGCTGAAAGGAGGATCTGGAAGAGCCTTGACAGCAAAACTTCTGTCATGCAGCCGGGATCGAAGCCACGCAGGCACCTCAGCACCGGCAGAGCACAAGGCCAGGGGATGTGGCACGAGGCTCTGCAAGAGGCACCTGCTTGGATTTCCAGCCAGTGCCCTGAGCATGCACTGCCAGGCACACAGCAAGCTGAGAATTAAGAATGATGCTGTCACACAGCACTGCATGGGCTGCTGCTCAGCAAAAGTCTATTATAAGCAAGCTGATCTTCAGCACAGCTCACACTGCAATCAAACTGCTCTGCCGTGAATTAGTATTTCCCCAGTTTTCAGAGTAAACAAGCAAACAAACAAACAAAATAAACAACAAAACCCCCAAACAAACTACTGAACAATACATGACGTTTTGAAACAGAGATACTGAGTGTGTGCAACTTTCTCAAGTAGGGCAAATCATTCAACGTGGGACACTTGGCTATAGATAGTTGCCTGGTTCTGTAGATGAGCTATTTTTCTCTTAATGGCAGTAACAGTAAATGAACTCAGTATGTTAAAAACAATGTCGCAGCAAGCGAAAATAATTCAAACCCAATTCAAATTGCTCCAAAAATGATGTCTCATAAAATGAAAGTGCATTAAATAAGCAGGAAAGATCAATAAGACCAAGAAGCAACTGCATATTGATCAAGGAACAAAACTGCAGGTAATTGTCTGATGCTTCACCCCAATTCACTGCTTCTCCTCATACAGCAGGGCTCCTCTCCATGAATCCCTTACACCCTGTCCCAGCAACTAGACAAACTGCCACTCTTGTTCTTCTCCCATCCTGTAAGTTTTAAAAATAGTGTTAATACTTACATTAGATGTACTATATTTCTACTAGTTTATGACACTAAGCCCTAATTTTAAATTCAAAAAGTAACGATAGGTGTTTGGTGGATGGATGAAGGATGGAATTTTAAGTCAGTTTTTGACAGAAAAGGGGATAGATTGTGCTGCAAAAACAGCTAATGAAGTATAAAAGAGTTTTAAAAATACAGAATAATGAAATCACAATAAAAATTAGAGGTGTCCAGGAAAAAAACTTTACTAAAATTTCTTCAACATACTATGGTCACAGAAGGCTTCCAGCTCAAATATGAAAATGGTTGGAAGGCTTAAGGACTCTGCAGATGATGGGATGGAATAAACTCTACAAAGAGAGAAAACAAAGATGAAACTATTCTTTTACGTGGGAAGGCTGCTCTGCCATTGACTCTTATCATTCTCGTTGTTCAGGGTTTGTCTTTTGCTTTTTACCTTTTACTTGATTTTTTTTTATTAAAATGTATTAAAAGGCCTACAGAATTCAGTAGTGTTAACACATTTATGCTTTATCAGACATGTAACCTTATGTAAAAAAATCAAACGAGTTTATTACCTTTTATTAAACTCTTTCCCTTAGTAGTTACAAAGAATGACATAAAGAATGTGCAAACTTTGCTAGCAAAATGGCTGTGGTCAATTCTTGTCTCAGAATCCATGCAAAATTAATTCCTTTAATTTTCTCATCCACACTTAGAAAAATGTATTTAAAACCCTAACAGATACCATGGCAATCTCAATACAAAGCATGCAGATTACACCAACAGCTATGTGCAATGTCAAAGGAATGCTATTACAATAGACATAAAGCAAAAATTAATTGGCAAAACTTATTTCCAGGAGTACTGCTTGGATTTCTGATCGTCTCTTTTACTTGTTATGTCCCATATTCAAAATTATTCTGTCATAAGCAAATGTTCAACTGGTCCAGGTTACGAGTCATTCCATTTACTCTTTCTGAGCTCTGCCATAATGTCAGCCTTCTCCTACCCCTCTTCTTCTGGGTCTTCAGAGACCTCCAGGGAAAGGTAATAATTCAGACACTTACATGTATATAATATGACCATACTACAGATTTTAAGAAAGGGATGGTACCAGACCCCAAGTCTCTTGTGCTTTAGTTCCACATCAGTTTATGCTACCAGTTTTTATTCCAGCTGCCACTGCTCCCTCCCTTCTACATCTCCCAGATATGTCATCTCCTCCCCACGTCTGCACCCACACAAGCATTCTGCTGAAAGTGACCCCAGTAGCTTTCAGCCACCGCTCAGCACCAGCTCCTCACTCCTCCAGAGACACCTATGCAAGGAACAAGCACCTGTGCACGGCAGAGGTACAAGGAGAAAAGAATCACAGGAGAACAATTTATATCAATTAACCAGAGATGGAAGTCTTTAATCCACTGTGTCAAGGGAGCTTCATGTTAAAGCAATAAAAAACAGAACTCTGTAAAGTTTTGGTTTGTACGGACATCAAGCTTTCACTATCTTACTCAATTAGTATCTCTTCTGATTTCTATTTACCCAATAACTCATTAGAGCTAATTGGAACACGCCTACAACATATAAAGAAGTTAATGCAAAAATTAGTTGTGGAAAAAGCACTCAAAAATTTCAAAGCAGAAATACGAATTCTTTAGAGAACAGAGTTGAGCAGAATAACGAATTTGGGAAGGAAAAGTGTCAGATTACCTGGTATTGAAACAAGTACCTTCAGTAAGGATAAACTGTGTGTGGGAAAAGTTTTCAAATGGCAATTAGACAAATTCAGATTATTCAGATAGTACTTGTTATCAGCTTTTTTCAAATGTTCAGTCACTGCCCTTCACAAAAGAGCTTAGGTGGATCCTATGTATATTCATAGTAATTCACTTACTTAATTCAGCTATTTGCTCATGTTTTAGAGGAAGAGGGATTGATTACTTGGCATAGGAGAGGGATAATGATAGTGTCTTACAAGCCAGTGAAGAGCAGTGGTCACTAACCCCTGGAGCAGTCCCAGTCTGCGGGCCAGTGATCAGCGCTCACTCCGCGTCAGGCGAGCCAAGCTCTCACAGCCTGTGCCCAGTCCTACACTCGGCATTCAGGCTTTACTTGCCCCCGTACTGTGCAGGTTATTAAATTATCCAAGTGCACAGATCTCATCAGGATTAGGCCTCCTATGCTCTTAACAGCTCCTAGGAAACTATCCAATACTCGTGTATCAATTCCAAGTATTGATTCAGTAAATTTTAGCATGCTGGTTGCAGAGTAGAAACAAAACCCAGCACTATCCCCTTCCCTAGGGAGTTTTTTTTTCATGTATAGCTTTCATTTCTCCAAGCAGATAAAAGCCTTTACTAATCAGTCAGGGCTACATTCAATAAATGTAAACATTACAGATAAGTATTCTGGTGAAATAATCTTCTTAAATTCTATAAAAATATATTATTCAACCAAAGAGGATTCCCTTCTCCACTCCAATTACACATACCTAACACAGGTGACTTTTTTTTTTTACTCTAGAATTTTATTATGAGGGTGGGACAGGGCAAAAGACTTCTATGGAGAACAGGTCAGGAGTAACACTACTGGCCATGAAGGTTAGTGCAAAGGCAAGAGAGCATGACAAACATTGGGACATGGCAGAAAGGATGACAAGAACATCAGGTAAATAGCAAGCATCACCACCAAGAAACTGAATATAAAACTTCAAAAATTACGGTAGATGCCCATTATAGAATAATTTTAATGAACTTGCAAAGACAGTATTTCAGACTAATTTAACCAAGGAAAACTAAATGAAATCTCCCTGAAATAAAATAGGCTATACAGATGGAAGTCTAGTACTGTGGGTTTTACCTTTGGGAGTTGCAGCCTGCACAAGATTCTATTCTTTCATTACAAATCTGTTGTGTGGGGGGCGGAGGAGGAGTAACTGTGTTACAGGGATAAAAAGAATAGCACAATTGTTGTAAGAACATCTAGTTTTCTCTATGTATTTCTATCCATCACAATCCATCCTGAACTTCACATCTATTTTTTCCTCATTACCTTACCCTATACCATGTCAGTAAAGAATATTTTAATGCTGGAAGGGAATCACTCCATAAATAAAAGTCCCTGAACAGGACATCACAAATTCATTAGTGAAGATCATTAAACAGCGTTCATTTTAAGAGAACAGAGAAAACAAAGAGAGCTGATCAAGCTCCATCAGGAGAGTGAGGAGGACTGGCAGGAATAGCAGCTGTGCTCGAGCTCAGATTGGATTCATGTTGGCAGAACTGTGAAATAAAGCCTACAACATACTGTGCCTTTATGAATCCTGCTTTCCCAATAAAAGGCATCCAAGGAATCTAATGCTTATGTTTTGCCTTTCATAGGCTGTTTTAGTTAGGATGGTTTCTATACAACTAGATTTGTAAAAGTCCAAGATGCAATTATTTAGACACGCTGCTCCTTCGAACGGTGCCCTCTAACAGATACACTAACACAGCCTCATTCATCTGAGTACCTCCAAGTGCTTCATAAACGCCAATTGAACAGATGCCACGAATCTGAAAAACATTACTGCCGGAAAATTTTCTGCTATCTGACTTGGTTACAATAATACGTTTTATGATACAGTAGAAAAGGTCAGTGCAAGAAGAAGAGTCTAGTTTAAGCTATACATTTAACAGCATTTTCCCTGTATCAGTTTGAATAATACATTTTTCACACTCAATTTTGCAAGAGTCAGGTTCCTCCTGTACCAAGAAAAAAAACCCACTAAAAACTACATTAAAAGACCCAAGAGTTTCTTAGGAACAAATTTAAAAACAGAAAGTTATGTGAGACATACACAAAACCCTAAACTTCAAACAAATACAGAGGTGTATGGAAGACACATACGTAAAAAAAAAAATCCTTCTTATTTAAAAAAAAAAGTAAAAACATACATTTAGGATTACATTTAAGAGAAATTTATGCATATTTTGTACCCTGGTCAAATGAAAAAACTTAAGTCGTTTTATTTCATCGAATCTCTCATTTCTGGGCATAGAATACAAAAAAGGAGGAAAAACCTAAAGAAAGAATGGATGGAGAAATGTGTAGGAAGATCTCAAAGTACATAAATATAGTGTTGTTCTTTGTGTTCCCATGTCAAAAGTACAAAAGTAGGTCACCTATTATATATTACAACAGAGCAATATAAACCAACTTCTGACTACCTTGCTAGGGGGAATGTTTTTGAGTATAACATTACATAATACATTCATGCAACTACTTTAACCTGCTTTAAATAAGTAACACTTCAGAATTTGTGAAACTGATGAACCAAAACTTTCACAGCTCAGACTTTCAAACCTGAAACTGGGGCTAGAAACAGAAGCTCAAGCCCAGAAACTTCAGGATTTCAATGGTTTGTTATCTTCTGAGCAAGAATTCAGAGAAGTTCTCTAAGAATGGGATCACTGCACTCATGTGTTCTCAAGTGGGATCACCTATGCAGGGAAACTGAGCAGTTTAACTATTTTCCTTCTACAGGTATGTATACCGGTTCTTTTTTTTCATCTATCCTCTTTCTGAACCAACCTCATAACCCTGATTTCTCTGCTACTATAGAACAGTAAAGTATTATTTTATAAATCAAGCTTCAGATCAAAAGGAAGAAGAAAGTGTCATTCACTACAATTCAGAGGCAGGTAAAAGGGCTGCAGTGTAATGTTCCAAGACAGAATTGCCTTTTCTTTGTGCTTTTCTTAGGTTCTGTCTAAGCAAGCTGCCAATTTATTTAATCCATCCATGAATGAAGGTAAAAAGGATTTGTCCAAGACGACACATAGTTATAAAGTAGAAACTGTAAGACATCATTGTCTATTGAACTCCCTTCAAGACTAAAAATAAACTTCTCCAGTCTTAAAAATGCTCTAATTGACTCAAAATCCAGCCTGGTTTGTTCAACTTGAGATACAGATCACTCAGAACTCAATGCATAACTATTCTAACTGCAAGTGTGGCATAGCAGTATGACAGAAACTTTAAATAAACATATAGAAAACCTACCATCCATAAATCTGATTTATTCACGTTTTGCACTCACCAATAACAGAACACTTACTTACTTCTAATATTTAGTATTTTACTAGAAAGCCAATATAGTGCTTTACATTTCACCAGAGATAGATGTGTATGCCTTGGTAATACAGATAGGAGCAATATTTATTATATTCACAATGGCAGAATGATAATTTTGTCTCTTATATTACCATTATCAACTACAAAGCAGGTTTTCTGTAATAAGCATCAGCTTAAGGCAGTCAGCAGTGAATTCATTCTAGTAATTATGAAAACTAGTGCAATAATTAATATTTTTTAATGTATCAAAGATCATATTTAGATTACAAACAAAGGATAGCATTACTTCAACATCATTTCTTCAGGCATGCTCGCTTTAATGTAAGTTCAAGCAAGGAAATCCTAAAAAGAGCCTGAGAAGATATAATTTTTCAAATCATTTAAAAACCATGCACAACCATGCACAATGGTTTATACTCAGAGGTTTCCTTCTTTAAATCTGAGTAAAGTATCACTCTGTAGACACTGATGAAGGACTACAGTCTAGGCTTCAAACAAGTTACTATTTAACTAAGAATGAAAGAAAAATTTTATGTCAGTTTCATGCACTATTAATTTTTTCAATCAATTGTAATTGTAAAACGTCCTTTGAGCAGTAGCAGTTTTTTCCTTGCTGCTCTTTTCTGCACAAAGGTAATGGGGCACCATGGAGAGTTGTATATTTTATTATTATTAAGGGAGAATTACTTAAAACTAGTTTTAGTACATTCTGTTTGAAATCTTGTCTTGAAATTGCAGTACTTGAGTCTACCCAGATTACGTTTTTCACAGTAATTTTTCCTCCAGTCTTTAAAGCTATCAATATTTACACAGGCAATGATTCTCAGCTTTAAACAGTTAAGGAAGGGAAAGCACCATACTCAGATGCAATTCCTACAGAGCTTTCTCATTATATATAAAGAAGCATTTGACGCATGAAGGTTGGAAGTGAAATCAGTTTCCTTACTGCTTTTCATTCATCATGCAAGGTTGCAGTTTGCAAAATTGCTCACAAACCATAGAGACTGTATTTTTTAAACAACTTTTAGAAGATAGCACTTGTCTACAGTACCCATCTTAAGATCTCACAGCACTTTTGGCTACCATTTTAATCATTGTTATTATAAAGGGAAGAAGTTGAATACCAAGTAACTTGTCTGAGAAACAAATTTACACCTAAACCCAGCTTCCACGCAAGTCCTGTGAACTGTCATAACAGAAATATCATTCTTTGTCTCCGACCTAATACCACCTTTGGATTTTGTCCAATGTTTCATCCATTTCCAGCTGATTAATTATTTTTGCCTCAGTTTTTTTTCCCTTTGACTTTTTTCTACTGATGAGTAGAAATGGAGAGTTAGGAAATCTACCAAAGTGGGAGAAATGAAGAAAAGAATTTCCTTACATCTTCAACTATATATCTATAATTTTTTTAAACTTTAGGAACTAGTTTGGTTACACAAAGGAAATCCCAAATAATGAAGAATTTCTTCACTGAAAGGGTGATCAGGCATTGGAACAGGCTGCCCAAGGAGCTGGTAAAATCACAAACTCTGGAAGTGCTCAAGACAACCAACAACAGGACACAGCACTTAGTGCTATGGTTTGGTTGACACGGTGGTGTTTGGTCAGAGGTTGAACTTGATGATCTTGGAGGTCTTTGCCAACCTTAACAATTCTTTGGTATTATTTCAGATTAAAAATATAAAAGAAGACAGGAATGCTATTACTTAATTTGTACAAAAATCTAAATTTTATCAGGGATTGATATTTTAAATAGATCTGTGTCCGTCTTTTCTCCTTCCCAATGCCCACACAGATAATACTACTACTTCTGATATTTTTAAGCAGAATAGATGTTGAAAGAAAAGCTTTTGTTAAATGGAAGAGAGGGGAAAAAATTATCTCCATTGTCAAAATTAATAAAACCAGGGTCAAAATGTCCATTCAACCTACGGCTTGAACTGATTTTTCCATTGCTATTGCAGCAGGCTTATCCTTGGAAAAAAAGGTTATTTTGGAAAGCCTCTGGACTAAGGGTATATTTCCTCAAATTCAGCATTCTTTCTTGGTACCTTTTTGGAAGCAGGATTCCACTCTGGAGATTGCACTATGCATTGGAGAATCTCCATTTGAAGAATTCAACAATTACACTGTTTCTGTTGCCAGAAAGAGTGTAAGTCGTAGCACTTCTAAGAATCAAGTCATTTTTATAACCACTATGTACTTTTTATATACATACACACATTCATACAAATTATAACTATGCTACATCTATCACAGGAGTTAGAGAATAACTACTCTGTACACAGAGTTCAGCTGAACACGTCAGGCTCACAGGGAGCACTGCTTGTCAGTGGCAGTGGTGACAGCAGTTTTAATCAAATCAAGCAATCACAGATTTCCTCAACAGCAACAAGAGCTGTCTTGTGCCAGCTGAGTCAGAACCCCAAAATTCCAGGTTTGGTAGAGGACCTGGAACAGTGCTGAGAATACCTTGGGTAGTGGACACTGCAGGCATTTTGAGCAGCCCTGCACTTATCAGCTAAACTGAACAGCAAAGAGTTGGGTACTGTAATTAAAACCATTTGGATGCGATTTTCTTCTCCCAGAAGAAGCATAACAGAATTTCCTCATTTAAAGTTCAAATAGCATTCAAATATCAAATAAATAAATTACTAACTCAGTAGGAATTCAAAAGCCAAAAGGCAGTCTAAGAAATAAATTTTGTTGTTCAGAGGGTAAAACAATAGCTGCCTGGCTGCTTTCCTGAGCCTCTGTCAATGAACTGGCTGACCTAATCTGTGACCTGCTCACACTGTTCACTGCTTTGGTATCTAACAAGCACTTACTAGATAATAGTAATCAGTGGAAATTGGAAGCTATACATTAATCGGTGAATGTGTAATATTTGTCAAAAGAGAAACCAGCCTCTTGCATTATTTTGCAGGTGCTAGAATTACTTACAAATAATAAAAGCTCAAGCTATCAAACTAAACGACATTCACATTTATTTCTATCTGCTACTATTATTCCACTATGTCAGTAACCAATAATGCTATCCTAGAGTAGAATACTGCTGCCAATTTTACAAGTAAAAAAATAAAAATAGGTTTTGCCAGAATTAAAACTGCATTTCTTTCCATTTATTTATTCATTCATTCAACAGATGCATTAGCCAAGACTGCACAAAACCAGAATATTAAATTATATCAGCTGGATGAATTTCTAAAAAGAAACTAAAAAATTAAAAAGATTAGTGATTTGGTGAATTCATTTCTTCAGTATCTACATCTAGCAGCTCTCAGCGATCTGCAAACATACTTTGAAAATATAGATGCTTTCAGCCAAGCACAGAAAGAAAAAAATAAATTTTGCATCGTAATCACAGATTTAAACAAAGATTTAAAATTACAGATTAGCAATTTTATGTGGACTCTCTACAGTCCTCAGTTCCCTCTGCAGCTGCTGGTCCATGGAATTTTTGGGATCAATCCCATTTCCATTCTCATTTCTTTGTGTTGTGGATCAAATCTACTCAAGGAAGTTTTGTGCCCAGCTGATCGCAGGATGCCATTCAGCAAACTGCCATACATGGCAGTCGTACCCAATGGAATTATATTGTGGTACCAAAGTGAAGAAATATTGATATTGCTGAACAATTTTTTCAAATCCCCCAAAACTTAAAGCAAGGTTTACAAGTCAAGCTCTTAGCAGTTTCGTACAAAAGCAACAATGAAATTCAACACTCAACATTCTCTATTTATAGCAAAAGATCATTAAGAAAATGAAGAAAGCCTATATAAATAAATCTGAAGAGCAGCTCAGTCACCCTTGGAGCAATTCTCACAACTTCCCTGTCCTTGTGTGTGACTCCTTTAGTTCTCATCAAATATTCATGCGAATAACTCCATGCCTGGCTCATCCTCAATAGACGTCTTTTCTTCTTCCTTCTGCCACATCACACACACACGTAAGGTGGCACTGGGAAGGATAAGAGAAGGGGAGATACACCAATACAAGGCACCTAATATATTAATGACAATTTCTTTTCAGTATGGCACAACCCAAAGTACCACATCTAAAAACATTATATCCAGTTTGTTCTGCTCATAATATTGATTCGTTTAACTGTTGTTAAACTGCATGGTACTGCTTATTTATAGGTTTTATTTATGAAGCATCTTTACACTTAATTTAACTTCCTAGTTGATGATGGAAGCAACAGCTTCTCAATGTCAAATTCCAGGTGAAATATTCTCCAAACATGGTTTGCATTTTTGCCCTGTGTTTAATAATCTTCTATGCATGTGGCAAGGCCTCTTTCCTTAGAGATGGGGGGGTGTTTAATTTTGAAAAGCTGGATGATGAAGTAGAGAGTGCTAAAGTGTTTCATCAATACATTTTTTTTAAATCTCATTAATTATTTGTACCTTCTGAAGGTTTGTTTTGCTTCCCCACCCTTCTTCCAATGCAGTTGAGGGTTTAAAGCAATTTAGATAGAAGTTAGTGCAAGAAATAATTTATATTCTGACTTCACCAATACATTACTTTACTTTAGAAAAAAATAAATTTATGTCTTGAGAGACAGATACATGAACTGTTTTTTCCACTCAAACCTCAATTCTCTCCTTATTACTCCCAAGCATTGCCTTGGTTTAACTTTGTCAAGTCTAGATAGATATTAAAAATCTGTGCTTAAAGATCTGCAAAGAGAATAAATATGGAAAATTTCTACAGTCCATGCATTCTTCAAAAAGAAACCGATCTTGTATTATAGAGACTGGACAGATTAATGGAATACAGACAGACCTTCCAGATCTGTGCTAGGCATCTAGGACATAACCAAACTGTTCTTCTACGAAACAGACTAATGTGAACAGAAACAATGAAGCAGATACAGGATGCTCAGGCACTGTGGTCATGGACATCGCCCAAGAAGCTAAAATCCTTAGTTTAAGGATCCACACTATCTCTAACTGTCCACATAAATTTGCTCTAGATTAAGGGTACAGAATACAAACTAAAACTTGGTGTCTAGTATCAATCTTTATTGCCCCAAAGTACACTGTAATAGCTGCTTTGCCTACAAGCTTCAAAATTACTGAGAGTGGCTCTTATACTCTCAACAAACGCTATCATCACAGCCTGTAACATTTATCAAGGTATGCACTTAGCCAACAGTCCAAAGAGCCACTGAGTCTCATACATACAGATGCACTCAAACACCATTGGAAAATCCCTGTTGAAGTATTCTACACTAGACCTGTATTGCTTATTGTGATAATGCCAGCTTAAAGATTTCAGAGTGGGAGTATTAAACAAGGTATTAGCAAGAGCCCAGTAAACAGGTAGATGCCTAGAATTTTAAGAATATATAAAAAATTTGCAGGGAGAAAACAACTGCCCCAAGGGGAACAGAAAGTGCTGTCTGAGTTTTTCTATTCCTTCAACAGCAAGGCAGCAGAAAAGGTATTCCAACATAAAGCAACTTCAAAAAAAAACATTTTGAGCCTAACCACCAGCAAGCTTAAAATAGTAACCACTTTCAAAGGGCAGGCTCTCCTTTCCTTTCATTCTTTCCTCGCATTAAAACTAATTTGCTTGATTAATAAGATAAAATAATGTTCTCCATATCCAGCTGTCTCTCAGGGGGAATCATTTCTCTCTGGGCACCACATGTACTGTGGAAAGAATGAGAACTAGAAAAGCCCTCTACTTGTGCCAGAACGGCAATTTCTCTTTTAGAAAGACAGCATGGTAACAGGCAGTCAGTATGTAATAACTCACATGGTTTTCCTGTTGATGGGTTGTTGCTGTTGCTATTCTCCGTCTTCCACATTTCCTCCAGGAGCTCCTAACCCAAGGTATCAATTTGCAGAGCTGCTAGCCTACCTAGTAATAGTGAAGCTTCTCACTTTGAAAGGTACCAGAAATAATGCACATAACATTTTTCCTTTTTCTTACTCCAACTACACTTCATAGCTTCTATCACTGCAACTCATGCTACCTATATGTTTTAATTGATTATGTAGATCATCAGTGAAGGCTGCTGAAGAATTTGACAAGCTTTTTCTGCATAAACCTGTATTTGCTCATCATCCATCCGTGTAACAAAAATGTTTTGAACAACCGTTTTAAATTTCTCAAGATTTTATTAGTAAAATAAAACTTAGGCTTCAAGCCTAATGACTGCAAAGCCATCTCCAGGCATCAATAAAGCAAAACAGTATTCCCTTCCTCAGACATACCAGTGACACCACTGCTCTCAGCCTTCTCCCAAAAAACAGCAAATGAAAGCATTTTTCATACAAGCTGTGGTTTGCTTCAGTATTACAGTAAGTGATTTCAAAGACAACAATTATGCAGTGAGGTTAAAAATACTTTGGAAGTTGGAAAAAAACTGAAACTATGGTTTAGGCACAAAAATCCTTGATATTTGAAAGCTTCACAGACAAAATTAGTTCTTCATATGCATGCACATGCATGCATTTTAAAACAGTTTAGGTATTTATTGTAGATTCTAGAGCTACAATATGTATGTTTAAAAAAAAAACCCAGAAAGTATGAAGGGGTTTATATTTCTCTTTCATTTATCCACTTAAGAAAGTAAGAGATGTTTTTCAATAATCAATAAAAAAAATTAAACTATATTATGGATACAAATTATGAAAATGAATGAACCCAAACAACAGAGGAAGAAAGAAAATAAACTGAATATGATACCAACACAAATCTAAATTTAGATCAACATGCACATCAATCAAATGAATATTTTTTTAGCAGAGGAAATGTGAAGCCAACACACTGCACTTAGTTCAATTTCCATATTATTATGCATTTATTATTATAGCTTATTACTTTTAAACTACTCTCACATGTCTTTTTATGGCACTACATAAACAGATTTTCTATCAGTTTCCCTGAACAACCTTGTAAGAACAACTAGAGAAGCAAGGTGGCAAACAGGGAACAACAGAGTAATTTATCATTTTAAAAATCGGACAAGGAAACATACTGCATATAATTTTTCAGATTCTGAGAACTTAATTTGTGGAATACCACCACTGTCAGACTGATGTGAACAGCTTCCTACATTTGAACTGAACACAGAGGCTGACATGGTTTTAACTGCTTATATCACTCATTCACAACAAGGGGGGGATCTAAATACTGTCCTTAGGTTTTATTTCGTTGTCTGAAGAAGGCAAAGCATGCTCCTGTCACATGCAGAGTTACTGTGTGTGGTCACTGAACTTTGATCTTAAGGGTAGTAAGCCTACTGGATCCTTTTCACACACTTTGTAGTGCCTCCAAACCAAATCAGCCAAGCGGCTACCTGAGCAAGACTGACACATAAGAAGTCACCCTGCACTGAGGGTGATCTTAACAAAATTAAAGGGACATGACCGGTGATAGCTATGAGTTCACTCTTTACTTACAGGACAATTAAGATCCTAAGATTTGTCTCTTAATCTCAGCTGGAAGAATGCTCGCTACTAGGCACACCATGTGAACACTTTGTCTTAATTAAGAGACAATGGTACCACCTTCCTAGTTTGCAAAATTACTAGAAACAAAGTCTATCCAAGATCTCTGATGAATAAATAACTTAGAGAAAATCTTCTTGTTTTCTCATTTTGTTTTAAATTAGCAATTCCACTTAAAGAATATTACAGCAGGAAGGTGTGTAACCAAATTCCTGCATCAGGGGATTGTAACAGGGCAGTTAGTGCTGCTCCTGCTGCTGCCCATCCCGTGTACCTGGCTAGGCATGACTTTCACAACAAGGATATCTGATGGAGAATCCTGAACCAGATCCTAAAGTTTAAACCCTGCATGTTAAGTTCAGCTGCCTCCCAATCCAATGCAACATAATCAGCCGGGCAGAACACTTCCTGACACGTCTCCACTGAGACTGCTGTGTGATGCATGAGCACAGAGCTGCCAGGAGCTGGGACTCGGAGGTGCTGGGCAACACAGCCACCCAGCAGCAAGGAACAGCACTGAAAACTTCTTCCAACATACAAATATCTTCATGAAAGAAAGATAAGCAATCTCAAGGCAGTATTTCCTCATTCGACAGCCACACGACATCGGGACTCCAGCTCCAGCACATTTCAGCTACTGTGCTAAACCACTTTGCAACTTTGGGAATAAACGTGGCTTTTTTATTTGTATGTTCAGAGCAGTACAAAAGATACGATGTCAGAACTCCAAAAGCCTTTCCATAATAATGAAAATCCTCACTAAAATTCAGTAACAATTACCAACTTATAACTAAGAAGATTTTACAAAAGCAGAAACCTCTCAAGTTCTCAGAAGAGTCAAAGCACAATTTTAATGAAGGAGAAACTAAACTCACAGCAATATTACAATTTTTAAAGAAAAATGAAAAAATATCCTGAAATTTATAGTCACTAATTTAACTCTTGCCAAAAACTACTACAACATGCAGCACCACTCATTATGAATATTTATACTAGAGGACAAACCACCTCAATGGAGAAAAGCTGAAGTCAGACTGATGTTATTTAAATTACTATTAAATTTACCAGCCATAATTCCCTCCTGATCATAACTGATACTGGGTCGTTGTTTGTTTTTTTTTTCCTTTCCACTAAAATGCTTAAATAATTGTGCAATAATGTACTAGGACCGTGATTTAGCTGTACCACTTAGCCAAATTTATAGTTATAATACAAGAAGGATGCCTTCCCTACATATGAGTGATAGCCAGCACTGGTTTTGCAGTTTTTCTTTGGTACCACCTCATTGTGCAAAACTAAAACAAGATACTTTTTTGGTATTAATAGATAGAGGACATTCTCTAACTTACATATTTTCTCATGAGTACAGAACCTTCCAGTGCTGAAAAGGTCAACAGTTGTTCTAACATGGAATATTACTGAACAAATAACCTATGCCTAACAATTATATAAACCCAAATGAATCTTATAAGACATTCTTATTCCATGGCAAAAGTAGTTACTTTTTCTGTACTTAAGCTGCTATGCTATCATTAACTCTGCATCTTGAAAATTTATACACATTATATAAAAATATATATAAACATGTAAAATATAAATACTATTATATTATACATAACATTTACATATAATCTATTTTATATCTATTTAAAAATGCATGTCTTTGTGTTGCTTCCAAAGGTCTTCGTCTTAGCAAATACAAGAGGAAGCACAGTGAAACAACATATAATTATTCTGGAAAATCCAGATTTTTCCAGGGATGTAATTCTACAGTGGCAGAACCAAGATCAACAATGTCCCACGTGTAGGACTGTTTTCTGTCAAGGGAAACATGAATGTTAGAGAAGTGGAAAAAAAAAAAAAAACAAAAACACAAAACCCAACCTAAATAAGTCATTATAAAAATAATTAAACAAAGCAAGTTGTATGGCAATCAAAAATAAGGGAGAAGAGAAAATAAACTTAAAGGGTAAGACACTGAATGGAAAATTAATTTTTTGGATGTCAGTCCTTGCTGCAGAAAAGGAATAATAGCTTTGGAACAGTTCTCTATAGCTTAAAGAAATGAGAATAAAGTACTTGGGCCAAAAGGAAAAAAGACCATGTTACCATCTGAGTCAGAATGGTACTTATCTACAAATCCTAAAAGAATTTTTGTCATCTCTTCAGCATATCACTCCTAAATAATAATAAAAACCTTTATGACTAGACCTTGTGTATGGGTCAGGAGTCAAGATTTACATAAAAGCATCCTGCAGCATGATCCAGACCAGCAAGCCATAATTTCAGTATCAGGTAAAGCAGAACACATTTACAAATTCAGCATAACCAGGGCACATCAGTACAACTCCCAAACCCAAATAGCTATCATCCACTGCTTATTTTTCTTCGATACTGTAGAAGTTACTGTATTTTCAACAACATTCTAACAAGTTTTTGCAACTGACTATTGAAGAAACTGAGATACAACAAGGTAAGAAACAATTTTAGAGATGCATCACAAGCTCCTAGAACAGATACAAATCAAAATATTCAGAAGAGCTATGTTAGAATTGGGCATCACACTCCTCAGAGTGAGTAAATGAGAAGTACAGAGGACCTATCTAGCGGGAATTGTGCAGATGTGCCATGTAAATATTGCTGAACAACAACACCAGGGCAGGATGTCCAAAATCACCCAATATTAATTTTCTAAAGCAACTTGAAGTCTAAAGACACTATCTGGCACTAAAAAATTGGTATGAGTTAGCATTTCAAGTCTCTAGCAAATATGAAAACAGATGACATTTTTAGACCCAAATGCAGTAAAATTCTAAACAGTTACTAAATGAGCAGCAAGATTCAGACTAGGAAACAAGATGTGCAGTACAAAGGAGGAAAGTGTTGCTGAAGCATTCAGGATGAAAAAAAGAATAATGCAGAGAACAAGGGCAGACATAGTCTCCCAAATGTGCCAATGAAGATCTTCATGAAGATCCATGACATGTGGATGTTAAAACAGTCTGCAGTAGGTTTACGTAAAGTTAAACCCTAAACCACATTAAAAGAATGCTAAAGTTCCAAAATCAAGGACTCTGATAGAAAAACAATAGAATTGGGTTCTTCATTTGGCCCTGCTAGACCTTGCAAGTCTAGTAAGTCTTTCTAAACAAACTAAGCTTATTTAAAACACCGCAGTTCAGGAAACTGCATTCAGGGTGATCTTATCAACACAACAGCAGAGCTTTGACCTTCAGATTGAAAGATGACCTACCACCATTTGGGAATGCACCAACAGTCAATGTTGGGACATTACTTCCTCTGTGTAGAAAGCAAGACAGCAGATAAAAAGACTGAAGAGAACCAAGAAATACACTACAACTTGCAAATTTCTGAACTTCCTGCTCCCAGCAAAACAGAAAAACATATTCTCACATACAGTTATGCCTCCTGAATTGAATTTAGAAGTACTACAGGGGTGTATGTTATGGTAATTGCAATTATCTCTATCCCTGTGCACTCAGAGTCTCTTTATATGCACATGCCTCTACTCCCTTATGCTCTACTCTGCTTCAAGCTCCTGCCTCTTCACATTTCTTTTTCCCTCACATCAGACCCAGCAGCCTCAACCCTTCACACTCTATTCTCTGTTACCATCTGGATCTCCTCTCCCCTTGTGTTGCCATTCTCAAATCTAAGACCCTTCACCATCAGTCTCCTGGTTTAGGACTCCTGTTTCCTGATACTTCTACCATCTCATTACCTTTTCATCCCATTTTTCAGTACCCTAAAAGCCAAAACACCAGTCAAATTCTTTCTCTCATTCTGTACTGATATAGAAACAGGTATAAGAACAGCACATTTTCTGTTTATGCTGGGTGCCTGCACATGGCTCTTTTTGCCCACTCTTCCCTATCTACCCTTTGAGGATGATGTCATCTGTTCACACCATCTTAACTAGCATCTGCACAGCAATGGCTTATAAGCATGTCTATCCATCCACCTACTCCTGATTGCCTCCATATGGTACTGCTTCTTTTCCTGATTTTCTCTCCAGAAACTTAAGCTTAATATATGTTCACAACTCAGCTCCTTATCATCCTCTCAAACACTTTTTGCAGATAAAACTTCTGACAATATCACCTCCTGTCATATAGGTAATCTTTTGTGACCCTTTTGCCTGCATTTGAACCATATATTCATGGTATATCCAAAATCCTGCTACAATTTTCCACCGTGTGTACATCTTTTTCTAACAGTACAGCTCATCCAATACCTCCATCTTTGTTCAGGGACACACTGAAGAATTAGAAAGGGAGATGGAGATTCATCTGTTTAAATTTAGACAGGCTTCCTTACTTATCCTTAGTCATACTGAAAGTGAAGCAAGTAAATCTCTTTAATATATTAGTATTTATGCTTTCATTTCAGGAATCCTCTTTATCACATCACCCTTAAGAGCTATGCTAGTATCACTGGTTTCAAGCTCTTGGGAGGCAGACGATACAGAGACAGCTCAAAGGGCTCAATCAGCTGCTACTCAGCATAGCCAGCTGGTACCTGCTGATCTCTGTGCAAAGTTTTGGCAATCTTTATTTACATAGTTTCTGAATGGAAAAGAGTATATAACAGAAAGCATGCTAGATGGATATGAAGCCATTTTAAAAAATAAATAAAGCATGCTGTTACCTAAAGATAAATAATATATTGGATGTCTGGCTGAAAGAAGAAGTAAAGAGAAGAAATAAAGACATCTGAGTTACACAACTGGATTTTTTATTTGCATTAACAACCTAAAAACAGAGGATCCCATCAAAATTTGACCCAAACTACCATCTTAACACAGTTACTTATGTAAGAACTCTACTTTAACATTTAGTACTTTATCACACTTTACGAAAAAAACTTAAAAATCTTTTAAATCACGGTGAAAAAAAATCCCCACACTCATTTGAGATTAAAAACTACCTACAGGAAATTTTATACTCATATATTCTTAAACTATTTGTTTCAGCAAGCCAATTTTTAAAATAATATTTTGGGGTTTATACTGAATTTATCTCCAGCACCAGTACCAATTAAAACAGATATTGTCCTACACTTCTCATTATGTGGTTGTGAGCATTGCTCATACTGACAGAACAGATTCAGAAATAAGTTACAAAATAAAAAGTGAAAATGAAGACATCCCTTGCAAAGTGAAGGTCAAGAACATCATGCAAGAAAGACATCCTTACAAAAACCTGTCAAGTCTCTAGCAAAATCCATGTGGAACAGACATTTATATTTCAACAAAATTAATAACCTCCACAACTATACATACATTGTACATAGTGATGGATCCTAAAAATAATTTTTTTCTGATCATGAATCAACCGAATTATCACGTCTGAATAATTATCAGGGTCTGAATAATCTCTGTGCATCCTAGCATAAATTTTCCTAATATTCATGTCAATACCAAGTTGTCCTGAATACAACTTATTGCTACAAGACCTAGATGACCACTTGCATGTAAACATGTACGGTGAAATTCAGCATGGCTTAAAGAGCAGTATTATTTCAGAATGTTCTTAGGACAAGAAAAACCAGCCAACCGAAACAAACAAACCAACAAAAAATCAAACAAAAACCCCAAACACCTAAAAGGTTCAGAAATGGAAAGTAGGCAAATTCAAATATAGATTGTTGGAAGCTTTTTAAGTAATAAACCTTTAATCCCTTTTTTTTTCTCAGTGCCATGTGGTTTCCAGTGTACACAAAGTAAAGAGTGAAAAGGTAAAAATAAAACAGGCATACCCTTAATATATTCCAGAATTCATAAATCATTTGTAAATTTAGTCCTTTTATAAAAGAATCCTTATATAAATCGGGGGGAGGGAGGGCATCAATCCCATATATGAAGCACAATTTAAGCCCAACATCACTGACCAATCAAAATTAGTGAATGCACTGCATCTCTCTGCAGTGAGGAGAAGCGACAAGGTAGGCTGTCATTCTGCAAAAGCTGCCCATCGCAAGCTTTCCTCTCAGAAGCACTGCTTTTCTTTTTTAGAAAGCCTGAATCTCAGTGGTGTCTCAGGAGACAAGAAGCCTTCAGTATGTTAAATTACGTTCATTATGTATTTTCAGATGCTTATTGATTCTACCGTAGGAAGAGTGGGAGACTGCAGCAGCCTGTAAACCAGAACTAAAGCAATTGTATACATTAGCAGTATGCTGAAACAATGGCACAGTACAGGCACAAATTTTCAGTAAGGTCATTTTTTGAAGATATGCTTATTACCCTCTTTCCCTTCTACTCTGCTAACAAGTGAACAAAATGAATCCCTCCAACCTGGAACTGCTTCACCTGCATCGAGAATTTACCAAATCTTTAGTGGAGGTAAGACCTGTTCCTTATTATGATATGCAGAATAAGCAACATTAAACCAAAGTAAAAATTGGAGAAAAAAAGGCAAGAGATCAGATTCAACTTATATTAAGCAGTAATATATTGTTATATTTAAGACCAGGAAATATTTAAATGCTATTTCCCCTTCCCCATTAAAAATATAATGATAGAAAAATGTTATTCTGTATGAAAGTCTTATAGAATATTAAGAACCTGTTTTGTTCATACAACATGAAGACAGTACAGTTTAAGCTCATACAGTATTGAGGAAAACAACCACATAAAGCAGCTGGGAATATGCTTTTCCTCCCTTAGCAGTATTTCCAAATATTGGCAGTTAAATACGTTTCAGATTTATTCAGTTACTCTTCGAAGGATCAGACAGTCTGTAATTAGTGTATACTTATTGCTTTATGAAGGTTGGCTAATATGACTAATCTCTGATTGCTCAAGAAATCCCCCTTTTTTGTTGTTTTTTTTAAACTTACTTCTTTCGTTATCCTGTACATTTGTTAAAAGCATGGATTTGCTAAACATTTATTTCAAGAACAGAAATTATAACAGTGTGCAAATTAAACAAAAGCATATTTTCTAAAAGGCTCATTAACTCTGTTCAGTTTCTCATTAAAAGACACGAGAGTTGTATGTATAAACTACCTGCTCACCAGAGCTATAAACTACATTTTCTAGCTTTTAGTCACAGACACACTACACCCAACAGTTATTGCTTCTAGCCAGGATTTTTTGTAACCTGCACTATCTGAGGAACAGGAAACTTGTCCAAAAAACCTAAATTCATGTAAGCTGAGAGAAGAATATGATTTTACTGGCAAAAAGAGAGCAGGCTAACTGATTTTCTATGTAATCTATAAGGTCCAGTTTTAGAGATCCTTTATTCATTAAATAAGTGATATTAGAAAATATATTCTTGCATTATTTTATTTTTGAAATTATAAGCCCTACTTTTAACCTTTTTTTTCCTCCCCTTCACAAGGGCATGCAGCAACTAATTCAGTTTTACAACTGACAATATGAAGAATGCAGTTGACCGGGTATCTTTGTAGCTGTATGACCTACAAGCAGCAGGATGCATCTCTAAAATGTATTCTTAAGACATAAAGGAATTAAAAACAAAACATGGAACACACTTGCATTACCATTTACGTGCATGACACTTCAACAATATACATGGAAGACTAACATATCTGCTCAGATTTTCATTAAAAGAAGAGTGCAATGATTGATTCTTAAAATGGTGAGCATTTCTTAAAGAGGGATTTATAATTTAAAACCAGAATTGTGGAAACTACTGATGCATGAAGAGACAATGAAACATGAAATCCCAAAAGGAGAATATGCATACTTCACCAGCAAGCTGAATAAAGGTTTAACCAAGCTTTTTCTATACTACTCATTAAATAACTTACTTGTCATAATGACTAATGGATATTTTTCTCTCAATTTTATGATATTATGTATTCTCCTTAAATCAAAATAAACCAAATTAGGTAACCCATGGTTACTCTCAAAGCACATGAACTGGATTTTATGATGTATAGCAACTTCTTTCACTAAGCCATCACTCAAAAGTAATGAGCAGGAATATTACAGAAAGAAATACGCAACCATAAACTAAAGGATGTCCACACACTCTGAAAACAGAGATCAGAAATTATTTTTCTTTAAACCTGGAAAATAAAAACAGGCTTCTACAAAATGCAACAGGGGAAGGAAATTAACATCACTTAAAAGAAGGTTTATTTGTTATTGCTGGCTTGAAACTCAGAACAGACACACAGAATATGCCCTGGTCTGTAGAAGTATCTGAGGCAATTAAGAAGTCCCCATGTTTAATCAGATTTTTTTGCTGCTGAACTGCAGGAACAAAAAAAAAGGAAAACAAAAAAACCTGCAAGAAATGAAATAAGAGCTCAGCTACCACTTGATTTCCAGGTTACAGTGCGTGTCAAAAATCTCTCAGTGACACCACGTATCAGTTTCTGCCAAGCTGCTGCCCCGCTGTGCCAGGCCCCTGAGGCACAGAGAACAGGTAGGTGCCCCGGCTCTGCCCGCGCGGCGCTGGGTGAACGAGCTGCTGCCCTCACAGCTCTGCTCCCCGCACCCGAAACCGAGGCAACGCAACAAGGAGGTGATGTTCTATCTATTCATGATGACCTAACACACCCGAGGTTTTCTGTTTTCACAAAATCTCAGTTGCTATAATGTTAGGGTGAGACTGTAATTTGTTTTAGCAGATCTGCTTTTGATTTCTTCCTGGCTTTTGCTAATAGAAAAGAACTTCATTTATCCAGCCATGCATTTGGAATGGTTTCTTGAAATCCATTCACAGCCAGGACAGCATACAAGAGGAGATCACACTCCTGAGGGTTAATGTAAGATGGATAGAGGTTGCCTAAATTAGAAATGAAACAAAGCTTTTGAAATATTTCTTGTTTCATTTCACACCTGAGAGTAATACGTTCTAATTTACATCTTTTTTATTTAAGAGGCACATGTGAAATAACTGTTGAAGAATACCAAGAATTTTCATCATACAATTTGCAATTAATAGTATTGTTCAATTGAGGCTTTTGAGAACTGCAGATGAAATCCATTTGCATACTGTATCCCAAGTGTGCTTAATTCATACTTTCATTTTAAAAGAGCTCAATTTTGTTCACCTTAGTGCTATCCATTTTAATGTATTCAGAATAGAACAAAGGTCGACATTCAAACTTATTTTCAAGCCAAATATGTCCCCTCTTAAATTTAAAACTACCTAAAAAAAAAAAAAAACCCTCTCCAGTATCATAACAAGAAATTGAATAACCTCTCTTTTATTTATTCAGTCAATTACAAACTCAAGAGCTGGCTGACAATATAAATAACACGAACACCAGGTATTACATGCAGATGATATATTTAAAACTTACTGGCATGTGTAAAACTAAGTAGATGAGACACAAAATAAAAAATCTGCTAGACAAAATAAATACCTTTTTGATCCTTACTTATTCCTAAGAGAAACATGCTATATATGTAAATCTGTTGGGTTTAACTGCAGTTTGGAAAAAAAACCAAAACCCCCAAAAAAACCCCAAAACCCAAAAGACACAATTTTCTTTTTAAATATTATTTTCTAAAATTATTCCCTTAAATCTATTCTGGAATAAAATTAAATACTCTTCCATTCTATGTAGGCACTGATTTCTTGAAGAAACTGAATACTCAAATCAGAAAAAGGAAATGTAGTATTTTATGAGAAACTCAATTTCCCAAACCCACGTAAGTTTTGCATTTGAAATTATACATACTTATATAAAACTGTTGTAGTAGCAAGCATCATACACAGAGATGCATAAATGATAAAAATGAACAGAAGGTTTAAACTCTGTAAAAATCTGCTGAATTACAGTACATCACATTTCAGTCCACAACATTACTGTAAACCTCATAAGAAAGAGGTGGATAAATTGGCATAAATAATTTAAACATTCTTTTTATGATACATAAGCAACAGTGCTCCATGTTCCTTTCTTTTTCCACAAGAGCTTTTTAAAATGATCTTGATCACTAATTTGTTAATACTTAACAACATTCTTCTAAAATGACCCTCAGAGCAATACAAAGGCTATGCACAAAGTATGGTTTATTCAACAAATGAGCCCTTTGTGAAAAACCACATCACTATAAACAAAGGCTTGCCTCCCTAAGTGGAAGCTTTTCACTATTTTTTCTTTTTTCAAGCAAATCCTGCTTTCTTTTAAAAAGGAAAGACCTTATTCTAGATCTTCAGGCTTTTGAGCCCATGCCAATTAAAGCTCAAAACAGACTGTAAATGAAGAGTTTGGTAACAATGTTGCTTTTCCTCCCTCCTCCTTCCCCAGCATTTATCTACAATAAGTGCTAAAAAAAGAAATCAAACAGTTCCATATTTTATTTCACCTTTCAGGAGAAAAACCAGCTGCAACAAAAGAATGTGTTTCTCCCCCGTTCTGGAAGTCAACATGCAGTCTGAATCTAACATTACAGTCCGAGATGCCATTGATGACATCGATACCAACATGTACCAACCACTGTCATATCCATTAAGCTTTCAAGTTTCTCTCACTGGATTTTTGATGTTAGAAATTGTTTTGGGACTTGGCAGCAACCTCACCGTGCTGGTACTTTACTGTATGAAATCCAACTTAATCAATTCTGTCAGTAACATAATTACAATGAACCTTCATGTACTTGATGTAATAATTTGTGTGGGATGTATTCCTCTAACTATAGTTATCCTTCTGCTTTCACTGGAGAGTAACACTGCTCTCATCTGCTGCTTCCATGAGGCTTGTGTCTCTTTTGCAAGTGTTTCAACTGCAATCAACGTCTTCGCTATCACCCTGGACCGATACGACATCTCCGTAAAACCTGCTAATCGAATCCTGACCATGGGAAGGGCTGTGATATTAATGACATCAATATGGATCATCTCACTTTTTTCCTTCCTGATTCCTTTCATTGAAGTCAACTTTTTCAGTCTTCAAAGTGCAAGTACTTGGGAAAATAAGACACTTCTGTGTGTGAGTACAAATGAGTACCACACTGAACTAGGAATGTACTACCACATTCTCGTTCAGATTCCAATATTCTTCTTCACTGTTATAGTAATGCTAATTACATACACCAAAATACTCCAGGCCCTAAATATTCGGATTGGTACAAGATTTACAACGGGACAAAAGAAGAAAAACAGAAAGAAAAAAACTATTTCTTTGACCACTCAGCATGAGACTACAGATGTGTCCCACAGCAGTGCAGGCAAAAATGTCGTCTTTGGTGTAAGGACTTCTGTGTCTGTCATAATTGCTCTACGCCGAGCTGTAAAACGGCACCGGGAGCGACGAGAAAGGCAAAAGAGAGTCTTCAGAATGTCCCTTCTGATTATCTCAACATTCCTTCTCTGCTGGACACCCATCTCTGTTTTAAACACCACTATCTTATGTTTGGGCCCAAGTGACCTTTTGGTAAAGTTGAGATTATGTTTTCTAGTAATGGCATATGGAACAACTATATTTCACCCTCTACTTTACGCATTCACAAGGCAAAAGTTTCAGAAAGTTCTGAAAAGTAAGATGAAAAAGCGAGTTGTTTCAATAGTGGAAGCAGATCCCATGCCAAATAATGCTGTAATACACAACTCATGGATAGAGCCTAAAAGGAACAAAAAGATTACCTTTGAAGACAACGAAGTAAGGCAGAAATGTTTAGTACCTCAGGTTGTCACTGACTAGATTTCAGTATTCACCAAAACACATCAAACGGAATATTTGAACAAATTGTAAAAAAATACTGCCAAATAAGAAAAACTTTTTTAACTATTGGCGAGACTGTATATTTTCAATATATATGTTAAATAGAGTAGGTCTTGTATATTCAATTTCTTCATTATGTAAGATACATGTTGCATGGCTGTTTGTTAGCGTAACACCATGTGTATATTTGTCAAAAATATTCAAGTCCTCTTTTTTTAGAAAATAAATAGCCTTAAAGAAGTGAAAACTTTTAAAAAAATTTGTATGGCTCAGTTTCTCTGTAAATATAAAAGAATTTTTAAGCAAAAATTGCACCTGGGAATGCTTTTCTGTAGCACAAATTCATCATTTTGCATGATCTGGTATTTTTAAATTTAATTCATAAACAGTATTGATCAGAGGAATTCTGAATGTTATGCAGCTACAACCTGGAAGCATTTTGACCTCGTATTTAGATATCCCACTTATTTCAATCTTCTCCAGCATGTGACTACCATGCACAGAAAAAGCCATTTACATGATGTCCTTCAGTGAATGGTTCAGAATCAGTTACTTTTGAGATGGGGGAAAAAAATTCAGGCTGGTCCAAAAATTGGCAGTACTCTTACGAAAAGTAAAAGGTTTTGCATATATGATCTCAGATCCACAATTTCTACATAGAAAATACACAACTTTGAATAACTACAATGGACAGGGTAGGTGTAAAAGGCTAAATGAAGGAAAAAATCACAGACAAGAAAATTATTTGGCTGTTACTAAAAGACAACCAACAGAGTCAATCCTGTGCAAAGGCTTAGATTTTTCACAACGAAGGGGCTTAGCTAGACCTCTAGTGGGACACAGAGACCTTTTATACAGAAATTTTTCATTCATACCATCTATCTACATTGATATGATTGTTAACTGCCACAGCTAAAGCAGTAGATAATTTTTCTTGCCCTTGATAACTTTATTATTTTCCAGTGTGTTCAGTTCTGGCCATGCAATTGCCTTGTCACAAACCAATCACCAATACTGCTAGCTACCCTAATCCTGTATTTCCCGGGCAGCCATGGCATACCTTTGTTGTACATCATCATCTTCAATTTCATCTTAAACCTGCACTGAAGAATGAAGAAGCCTTATGAAGTTATCATAATCCATAGCACTGTAAGCAAGAATTAAGATATTCATCCAAACATAAGTTTGTCAAGTTGTTTGCACCATGCCATGATTAAAAATTTCGTAATTTCAATGAAACAGTGGTAGGGAGGGGGGAACCAAACAAAAAGCTGCAAAATCAATGAGCATGATTTCACTCTTCTTGTTACATAAACTGATCAGTGTGTCACCAGCTACCAGTATATTTAAAATGCTAATTCTCAATAACTATTATCTCATATAAAAAAGCAGAGCATATCCTTGAATATGAGAGCTAGTTTGACTAAAGTATTACATGAAAAATTAGGATTTCTAAAGCACTTTTCAGAAGTTCCATATAAAAAAACGGGTGCAGTTTTAAGGGAACAAAAAGCTCTTTTCTACTACATTGCTAAATTATTAATCATATGTGTTTTGCCAAAACTGGTTTTGTGCTTAAAAAAAAATACTTGTAAAGTACCTTAGTTTACTTGGGCTCATGCCTTAACTTACCAGAACAGAAGACTCAAAATATAATACTACAGCTCCATATTCCTCAAACAATAGCCACTTATAATCATCCAAATTCTACCTAGAAACTTTATTATCTGATTTATAGTAACTGATTACGTGAAATTACTGTGTAACATATATTCAAACATATTTTCACTGGCTTTGTTTGTGAAAACTAGCCCAACACTACCTGCATTCAACTGTACCCATTCAGAGCATTTTTTTCATCCAAGTTATCTTTGATTTCCTACAAGAGTTGAAATCCTACCTCTTATTTGAGAGGCTGCAGAGAAGAAGTAAATGCAATAAGCTTTTTTTTTTAAAATCCCACAACCTCCACATTTACCGCTTTAAAAAAATCTTTTGGGAATAACTTCTGAAAAGAAATGTACCCAAAATACTTAAGCAGAAACTATTATTTTTTCTTTTCTGTGCCCCTTCTTCAATTTCCTTTCAAGCTATCCTCTATATTTTGAACACTAGAAGGAAGAGAAGGTGGCATGTATAGTGTTAAAATCATAACATGATTTCAGTGATTACTAATCTTCCAATAAAGCATTCTTAAATGAAAGATACTACTCATTCATTTACAAAGAAGGAAAGGAGAAATCATAATGAACAGATTAATAAGTCTACATCATGTCCTTATCTGAAAAAAGCATTTAAGAAAAGCTTTCAGACTTGAAAGGTTTCTTGACAACATAACTTTACTTTTTAAAATTAAATAAAGCCTCAAGAATTAGACATTTAGTGTTAAAAGCTCATTCATTAGACAGTCAGATGCAATGAAGCAGCACTTCATAGCAGAGAAAGAGCAGCCTAGGAATCACTCAAAGAGATTAAGCCCAGTTTTAAAGGTTATGTCGATCACAGTCATTGACTGCCTTTACAAACATAAGCAGGTTCATTTTTACATTTACTACTTTATCTTCATTAATTTTTTTAAAAAGGGACTTATACTATGTTGCAGTACACTTCGAGGGCTGCAGAAGAAAATTCTGCATACAGCAGGAAGGAATACAAGTTTGAATATGAGCCATCCTACATACACACAGAAACCACTATAAAACAGAACCATACATGATCTGTACCACATGACAGATTAAACACAAGACAAAACAAAGAGTAAATTGTGAAGACACACTACATATCCTACAGACACAAGAGGATTTCAGGCACGATATGAAGGTGTGGGTGCTTGACAGATAGACTAAAACAAAATGCAAAGAGGCAGCATTGCTGAAGAAAAAAGGGCAAATTTATGCCATAGTATTGTACAATAAGAAGCCCACTACATTCTTAAAAATGATCTCACCACAGTGAGTCATTAGTTCAGTTACATTTCACACCACTCAGCCTAAGGCAAGCAGAATTGTACAGGACTCTAAAAATATTAATTCCAGCAAACACATCTCAGAAACACAAGCAAGCACTGCCAATTTCTACACGTTCTCTGTCTCTGAAGTATTAGCTGGTATCTGACTATGTTGTTTTTAACTGCAAATGCACTTCCATTCAATTTTACATTGTAAAATGAGGTTATCCCACACTAAAAATACCAAAATAAGCAGAGTGCAGTGCCAGTATCTATTAGAACATTCAAGAAGCATACCTTCACACACTAGTACATTACAAACCTGTGAAACAGAAATGTAAATACATAACAAATACCTAGTTTCCAGTAGGCAACAATTTTTATGGATTACAAGGCACTGCTACATGGTCGGAAGTTCTGTTTACTTTATTAGTGCCAGGGGAATAGCAGTCACTTTAGTACTTTCTAAATATATTAAATTTAAAATATATGCAGTTGGATCCACATCAGATCAATTCACCTCTCTTCCTTCATTGTTACATAAATACACACATGTATGTCATACTTTATTATTATTTATCCATACACACCAGAAGTTGGGTTTAACTTCAGCATCTATTTTATATTTATATGAAGGAGTTTTTGGTAAGAGTCCACTGAACTGGACTGACAGGCACCGTGTCCCACCACACATAAGCTTAAACATCCTATCTTCCCCACCCTTGTTGGGTTTTTTTTGTTTTAAATTAAATAATACATTGAAAGGCTACAGAATTTACCCAGACAGACAGAAAAAATTTTTGATTGTGTTAACCATTACACATACTATATGGCAGTGCACATAGTATGTGTTAATCATCAAAATTCTTTGATAGTTGAATATTCTAGACTTATGTTTGTTTCCTATGAAGAAAGTTTTAGTTGCCAATTGCCATTAAACTCTTTTGAAAGGAGAGAATACAGCACTCTTTAGCAAAGTTTCAATGCAGTATTAAAAAATCTAGAACACACTAAATTACTCTTCTGTCATCTGCTGTTCAGAAAAAATACCTCCAACATATAGCTAATGACAATCAGCTTCTGTCTTAAAATCTTCGCTGGACTCCTACTTCACACATTCTGCCATAATATCACTGAATGTATTTGTCTTACACCACAAGGAAAGAAGAATCTGACTCTGTAATTACCTTCTTCTTTTTCTACTTCATAGAACACTTGTGCAATTCAAGAAGCAAAATTAAACCCACGGTTTAGGTTTTGTTTTGGTTGGGGAAGGTTAAAAAAAAAAAAAAGAAAAAAACCACATACTAACTGACTAAAAGTAAAATCAAAATCACTCAGAGCCAATAAGCGTTAAATAAGAAAGACATGAAGAAGGTGAGGAGTACAGGTCCAGTGGAAAAAGGCAGAAGGAAGTGCTCTAAGGCAGCTATGGCCACCAGGACCACAGACAGGCAGAGGGCAACATGCACTTGCTCTGGAAAGAAGGCTAACCTCATTTCTAAGGTTGTAACAGCCAAAAAAATAACAACTTATCTTTGAATCATTGAGTGTGATATGTGGTTGTGCCAAAATTGCCGGGGGAGAGGGAAGAACAAGAGGAACAGCAACTCCAGAAAAGGCTTTTGATTTAACAAATAATACACAGAACAACTGACAAACCAAAAGTGTGCATTATGCTACCACCTCTTTTCCTACAGACAAAGTACAAAGTACACACAGAGTACAAGCATTACAAGAAAAGACCTGAAAGTTTAGCATCTGCTCCCAGTGATACTTTTAAAACATGCTATTGAATTTTCCCTTTAGTCAGATAACTTCAGTTTGTCTGGATGCTTCAAGTCTGTTTCACGACCACAGTATGTTTTCAGCTACTGCTTCTTTATCTCAATTTAATTATTTTTGTAAAGTAATAAACTGAAAGAGAACTATCATTAGACTTTATACTATTTGCTAAAATTACACTTCAGTGATTATTATAAATTGAAGCAAAATCAGAGAAATATCTTCTTGTGCATTTACTTTATAGATTTCTGTATCATCTTTTTTTCCTATTTTACAAAGAAATTCTCACACAATGAAAATAAACTCACTTGAAATGAAAAAGCAGAAGATTTACAGTGAAAGTTGTGTGGTAGGTACAGAACCTGAAATTATTAAAACAGATTATTTTTTTATAGTTTGAATGAATTTTTTTTCATTCAAATAATGCATATAAATTGCATATAAGCACTTCTATATCCCCACCCTGATTCCTGACACTGCAGCCAGGCAAGCAGGCAGGCAGGCTGAGAGCACAAAGCTGTTGGCAAACAGAGCACCCTCGTTTCCTTTCCAAGATGGGGTTTTGGAAATATACTTTTGGTTTCTGTTACCCTGATATGATCTCTGACTTCCTACCATATATTGTATCAGTTTAACCTGATACCACATCTAATAAACAAATCAGTGTCACTGCTGAAACAACATTGCTGTAAAATCTGTCACTCTGGCTATGTCAGACTGCTATTAACACAGCCGTATTAGCACAGTTCTACTTTTAATTGCACCAGGAACTCTCACAATCTGTTGTGAGATTTTACTTCAAATTAAATTCAATTTCAACTCATTTAGTAGGGGGAAAAAAGCACAGTAACCTATGGCTACTCTGCACCACAGTTTTCTTCCAAATTTTATTTCAAGAAATTTTTTCATAAATTCCTGTCACAAATAGAGAGAAGAAGGGATAAGTAGGAAAAAAGGACAGCTTCCCACATTAGTAAGTTATTACAAATATCAGTGATAAGTTGTGTACTACACTGCATTTACAACGGGCTGAAAACATGCATAAGGCAAAAGAAATGGGAAAGGAACACTATTTGCAATGTATGTATCATCACAAAACAAAAGGTGAATGTGACCATTGCTGTTGTTAAACACCTTAGTAATAATGAGGAAGATTATTCCTCCTGCTAACAGCTCTAATACCTAGTAAGTGAGACCTATCAGTGAATGAGAACAAACAAAACAAAAGATGTGAACATCATTGGTTGATGAGAAGCTAAATACAACCCAGAAATGTGAACTTTAAGCCCAGAAAGCCAACTGTATCCTTAGCCTCATCAGCATCAAAAGAATCTGGCCAGCAGAAAGAGGCAGGTGATGCTCCCTTTACTCTTTCTCATGAGATCCCACACCTGGGCTGCTGTGTCCAGCTCTGGGGCCCCAACACACAAAACATGTTCACCTGTTGGAGTGAGTCCAGAGGACCATGGAGACATCTGAGGCCTGGAGCAATGCTCCAGTGAAGACAGGCTGAGAGTTAGGGTTGTTCAGCCTGGAGAAGAGAAGGCTCTCAGGAGATCTTAGAGCACCTCCCCAGTACCAATGGGACCTAAAAGAAGGCTTTTTTACAAGAGTATGTCATGACAGGACAAGGGGAAATGGCTTCAAACTGAAAGAGAGCAAGTCTAGACTAGATATTGGGAACGAATTCTCTACTGTGAGGGTGGTGAGACACTGGAAGGGGTTGCCCAGAGAAGCTGTTGGAACCCCCAACCCTGTAAGTTTTCAAGGCCAGGTTGGATGGGGCTGTGAGCAACCTGGTGTAGTGGAAGGTTATCTAAGCCCATGGCAGGGGGCTGGAACTAGATGGTCTTTAAGATCCCCTTCCAAACTAAACCCTTCTGTGATTCTGTGAAGAGAATCTGTGGGTGAAGATTATATTATGGACACATAACATCATACAGTCAAAATTCTTAAAATGGAGGTATGCAGCTCATCTGCACTTGCCTTAAACATGGGTGAAGTACAAAAAAAGTGCACATGAAGACAAGTTAAAAATATCTTTTAAAAGATTCATATATTCAGAAGCTTCTAAGAAATCTTGCCTCAGTTTTACAGCATACAGTGAAGATTTGAAATTGTAGACAACCTGCCAGAGAAACAGTATGTTCTCAAAATAATAGTAAGTTCCTTCTTTTAACAAGGTTAGGTTTCCGCGTTTTTCCCTGAGATTACATGGAAAAAGGTATGAGATCCTGCTGGTTTTCAGCTGAAGAAGGTCTACCTTCAAGGTAACAAAGCCAGTAATCATATCTGATGCCTGTGAATAACTGAAGGTTGGACCTGAAAGGTAAACACATAAGACAAGTGGACTATTTTATGCTTCAAACAATAACTGAAAAGAGTTGATAAAATGCTTAAACAATATTTGAAAATTATGTGCATGAGTTGGGTGACAAAGAGAAAAAACTATTCCTGTGAAAACAGCCTATTCTTAAAACTGTTTCCTATGAAGAATGAAATCTTACTCTATACTTCTCATTACTTTGTATTACATATGGTAACACCTTCACTGATCTTTTAGAGAAGACAGAAACAATAGTTACAGGGATACTGGCTCCCATCCAGGGCCTGAACAAAGATTAGTCTTCAGTCTTCTTTTCATAGCCATTTGGTTAGACTTTTTTAACTAGAACTGGCTATACTTTAATTAGAAATGAACAGAATAAAATTGGTTATTATGTTCAAGATTTGAACAAGCAGTATTTACTTGAGGAATTACAGCAAAATTGTGCATATAATAAAATTTTTCAATTATTTTATACTTCTGAATTTGCCAGGCCTCATTTTCCAGTCCTTAGCTCTTGCCATTTCTTTCTCTGCTTATCCAAGAGCCCTTCTGTGGTCCTTTATTTTCTCCCCATGAATGCACCTCTACAGTCTTAATCTTCAAGAAAAAAGAGCCCACTTAATCGCCCACTGTGACATGTATAATTGCATTTATTCACAGGTAACCACAAAACTGTTTTTATCTGTAGAGCACAATTCCCTACACCATTTCCACAAGTACAGATTTGTTTGACATAGCTGCCTGAATGCAAGAACAGAAACAACACTGGTAAAGCAATCCCAGAAAAGATGCAGTACAATTCCAAAGCTTTACAGGAATTTAGCTTTACCTACCCCCATTCCTCTCTTCCAGCTCACCTGGAATTATCTACTAAGAATGTAGAGCAACTGTGAGGTGAGGAGAATATGGCTTATTTAAATACCTGCTTAGGGGAAGAATAACTTAAGGGGAGGTTTAAGTCATCTAAATTTATGCACATCAACCTATGATGCATCTACACAATTTCTTTAATCAATTCAGTAAACAAAACATACAAATTTGTTTGACAACATGTATTTTCCTTAAAAAGGTAATTGACTATCATTAATTCAGCTTTACAGCCCTAAATTCTTCTTTCAAATGAATTCAACTTGTCTACAATTTTTCTAGAGTAGCTTTGTATCTACTTGACATTGATTTCCAGAAATACCATCTCCTTCTGAATGCTGGAACAACACAAGCTGGACTTTCTCCTTCCCCATTCAGTAAGGAATTACAAACTAATGCCTCTGGGAACTTAGCACTTTTGTGAAGCATCCTTGTTAGTATTTGGCATCCTTACTCTATGGAAGAACAAATTACCCTGCCTTCAAAGAGAAAACAACAGCACTTACTGAAAAATCCTCCTATTCTCCGTCTTTATGAACAATCTGCAAACAAGTATATGAATACGTTTATTCCATGATAGGTGTCTTTCTGGTTCCAGTCAGTCATGGATTATTTTGCAGTATTTTAAACTTTTCATATCTATACTCTAAATTTGTAATGCATTCAGTGGTGTTTATACTTTGCTTTCCAATTGTAATTGTTGTCTTTGCTTTGTCACTACATTAGAACAGGCTTTCAAGCCGGGACTATCCTCTTTCTTGATTGCCAAAAAGCCAGTATTTCACAATCTAATATAACCTTCTCAACAAGCTTTCAGCTTTCAAGTTTGGCTAAATACATTTTCCCCACCTACTGAACAGAAGATCCTCTGCAATGGAAAATTAACTCTTTCAAAAATGAAACACTGAACACTGGGTTTATTCTCAGTTCGCCCTATGCATCATAACTTGCCACTCTGGCAGCAAGTGGCTTCCAAATCCAGTAAGTTTGTTTATTATAAGAGAACACAAAATAACATTTCTTGTGTTAGAAATGGGTGATTTTTAAGCACTGGTTGCAGAGGACAAGTAGTCTAGGCTCCCAGCACTGTTCTTCCACACATTTTGGAAACATGCAATGATTCGCTTTTTCTGGTTTAATTCAGCGGGTTGTGAAAGTAACATCTTTTGGGTTTTGTTAGCTGAGTCTCAGATCTATATGCACCTACAGTAACTTCTAGTAAACTTCTCATTCTATTATCCTCAATGAAATTTTCCAAAAATTATTTACTACCACCATTATTTGATCTTCTAGTAATCGTTCTAATCCAATGCTCACTTCTTTCCATGGTCACCTAACAAGTTACCAGTCCATTTCATCAATTTCTATTCTTTCTCATTCTGTTGCTGAATCTGATTGCTCAAAAAGAAATAAAAACCACTCTGTTTTCTCAGAGATACAATACTGAAATGTTATTTCTGAATGAACCATGTTCTTCTGTTCAACCACTGGGTTACACACTAATAAATGCTTCAGTCCCAGCAGAAAGACAAAGATCGTTATTACGAACTGCTTCTCAGTGTCATTTCTTTGACCACTAAACAGCTGATTTCACCATTGGCCATAGATAAACAAAACCCAGCTACCCTCAGCCAACATCAGGAAAAATACATGTGATGTTTCTCCACACATTCCCATGGACAAGTTATCATCTACTGAACTCAAACCACCAAGTCCGATCACCTAAGAGATCATTACTCTAGTTCTGGGAGGACTAACCTGCAGTTTACCATTGAACTTCCAAGTATATAAATACTCAGGAAGATGGGAACAGAGAAAATTATAGCCACCAATTCCCACCAGAGCCTCAGACAGTGCCTATGCATACTTAGCCAGAAACATAAAACTGTCATTTCCTTGCAGAACTTCCACCCAGAGTAGAACACACCACTGGATCCATACTGTTTCAGATGTATCATTCCAGCTGTAAATAGAACTACAGAACTAAATTTTTCCATGTTAGTTGTTTGTGTCACCAACTTAAGAACCCTAGTTCTTCATTGTTTATTTAAATTTTGATGTCTGTTGAAATACAGTAAGAATATAGCACAAATTTAGAGATGACATCTGTTTTGTTGATATCCCTGCATTCATTTCTTGTTTGAAATGATGTAATTCAACTCGCCTTTCTCTTCATGAACATACACATACAACTTTTGCTTTGTTTATGTAATACATAAGAGATACTGCAAATTATTTTCCAAGTCATGCCATCTGCTCATATGCTCTACAATGTACTGATAATTTACAAGTTGCAAAAAGATAAATCTCTCAAAGACTCACTACTAACCTCTGTGTCCCATCAGATCTCTCAGCCAAAAGTACTTCTTTTAAACTTTTTTTTTCAACTTTAACTAATACAGAGTTTTTAAAGTCAGTGCACAAAAATTACTAGATTCAAAGGCAGACAGAGCTTGCAGATATCTTTTGGCCTCGATAATTTTTGTATGCCACCTGGAAACAGAAATCCAGAGCTTTTCTTTCTACTTTTAATTATGCAGTTCTATTGCAAAAGTATGACTATCCAGTAACAATATTTTTTCTCAAAACTCAAAAATGTCCTAGGATCTGTACTAATTACACAATCATAACTGCCTCAAAACAATCAAAAATAAAAAAAATCCTGTGAATTTGTATTTACCCTGTGTTTGGCTAAACACAAGCATTCATAACTACAAGCCTGTGTTGCTGGTCCTCTCATATCCTTTAATATCTCCACTCTTACGACACAGCTAACAGATACAAAAATACTTACTGTTCAAACACTTGAAAAGATCAAAGGGTAAAGCAAAAACAAGGTCCAAACCTTGTTGGAATGCCATCCTTTTGGTGGGGAACAAATATTCCTTAACAGCAAAACAGAAACAGGCTTGGTATAATTCCTTTATGCTCTACTGGGATGCTTTGAGAAGAGAGTAGAAGGAGAATTTGATTGAAGGAAACACAATATAAGTACAGTTTTCAGATTTTAGAATTACACAGTTAAATTCACTAACTGCAAAATAAGCAAACAAAAACTGGGGAAAAAAGAACTATGAGACCTGGCCTTTACATTTAAGCCTATTAATGAGAAAAGATAGAATGGTGTAATTGCTAAGAGCTTCTTCCACAACTTCTCCTTCCATCACTCCTTCTATTCTTCATTTCCAACCAGTCCTTCTTTCAAAATTCCCAAGTTCCTCTGTTTCAGCATTAGGTGCCACTACAAACCCCAGGTATATCCTCTAGCTCTCAAAACCCCAGACCAACTCATGTATTACTGCGGTGATCTGTTAACCCATTGCTTTTCCTATTTCACATTGTTCTCCCACTTTTCCCTGCCCTTAGCCCTGGCCACTTCCTCAGGCTCTCCATATTGGCTCCTGTACCCCAACCCTGCCCAGGGACCGCCCCTGAGCCCCTGACAAAACCCCCCTGCACCCGGACCTAGAGGTCTCTTTGCCTCTGGGGATCACTGGGACAAGATGTGATTAAAGTTCTCTCAAACCCCTATGGGAGACCCTTCTCACTTCCTTCACCATCACTGGCTGTAGCGCTGCTGGCTGCTGGAGCAAGATCGCGGGATAATCCAAAATGGACTCCGGGATGCGACCGGGTCGCATTGCCCTAAGCATCCCTGCTGAGCTCCCAGGGAGCTACAGCCTGCTAAGATAAGTCTAGCACTACAACATATTAACAAAGCAAACAGAAGACACTGTAGTTACAGTGTAATTGGTAATTTTAAGAAATAAGAAGTATTGGCTTAATCTCAAACACTGAACTGAATGTTCAAAAGTTTAAATCCGTAATAACTTATCAACTGCATTATGGGTGCAGTTATTCTGCTGTCCTGACAATAATTCCTCTCCAAGAAGAAAACACTTTGTGGCAGTACATGACATCCTCCCTCCCCTTCCTTAGTTATTGTTCACTATCATCTCTTTCCCACTGGAGTCCTCTGAACTTTCAGAAGCAAATATATCAAGAGCTGTCAGGCCCTAGATTTTACTCCGTATCTGCTGAAGCCTAGCTAAATGTAATATTGGCCTACAACCAAAACTTCTTTACATTAGATCATACAATGGTAGTCATAACTGATACTAATAATGAAATAGCAGCAATCAGATTTAGGGAACAGATGACAAGGAGTTTGAAAGAGTAAAGCTTTCCAGAAATACAAGGAACAACAGGTGTGGACATCTGTAACTGAGAAAGAAAAAAGCAAAAGACAGAAAATAAGTCTTTGATGGTCCTGGGACACAAGCTTTTATAAATACTCCACAGGCTACAGCAAAAGCAACTTGAACACACCATAATTAACTTCTGACACAGGCTTGCTACCAAGCCATCAGTAACATATCTCTTAGGAACAGGTTAACACCACGACAGAAAGCGGAATACTAAATCCATTTTAAAACATCTGACATACAGCCCTCCAAAAATTTCTATGTATTTGAGACTAAAATTACTAAATACTTAATAATACAGCAAAATCAAATTTTTTGAGTGGTTACAGCTAAAACATTGATCTCATCAATACCAGAAATCAACTTAATGCTTACACAAAAAAAAAATATTTTCACAATTCACTCCATATGGCAAACTTGAAACTTGTTTATGGTTGTTTAAAGGAAACTAGGCATCAAAAAATCCCAGAATTACAATTGTATTTGGATTATTTTTGTTGAACTGTATGCATAAAGAAAATTAAATTCCAAACCCTGGTAATTTAAAAGAGTATGTTGAAAAACAAAATTGCAACAGGACTTTTTTCTAGCATCAATTCAAACTTAAGTCTTTTCTCTCATGTGCCTGTAATTATTTAGTGTCTTCTACTGAAATGGTTAGAAAAAAGAATGGATGTCAGAGATTAGGTAAAACATATGAAATATTTACGTAAAATGCTTTGTCTAACATCAGGTTTCCAAGCTAGGAATCCTAGTCACAGCAAAACACAATTTGATGGTAAAATCTGTATGTTCTGTCTGCCTTGCTCAAAGAGGATAGAGAGGTCATATACTACTGGCCTCTTACTAATGAAAAATTGTATTAAGTTTTGAAAGTCAATTTATTACATGCATGTTAATTTGGCATTTTACAGTCAACAGTTCAAATTAATGAACTTGTTACATACTATCAAGATTTTTCTTTATTTCAAAAGTCAGTAAGAAAAAAATTGACCTTCCCACCAGAAAGGGGCTTTTTTTGGCCTGGAATACTACAAATAAAATTTGCACATCAAATTTTTGCAAAATCTTCCATCTTATGGTAACAGAACTTCAGGAAAAACATAACCAAACAAAATAAAAAACAACTCAACTGAAAGGAGCAACATGAAATTGAAGAACATGGAGATCACATTCAGCTACAGAAAGGCACAGTATTTTTTAGTCCAGACAATTTCAGTGAAGGTCTGGAAGTGTTACTGCTAACACCACCGGAGACAGAAGAAAAATGTTTTAGCAGAATATTTGCACTTCCTATGGATGCAGATGCACCACCTGAAGCAGTGGCACTAATGCAGATGGCTCTGAGCCAGTAATATAATTCAGTCATTCTCAGCAGGACTAATTACCCCAGGGTAAAGAGTCATGCAATCAAAGCCATGTAATTTCTATTAATCAAATAAGTTCACTTACCCCTACAGAACAATAACTGTGCTACATAGATATGTGCTATATTATTTTGGAGGACACTAGGTACTGCACAAGGCAGCAAATTGTAAGGCATCTAAGTCCCTAAGCAAAAGCACCATGAAAGCAAATTTTCCCTCCAGTTTGATGTGTGTTGATTCTTAGGAGAAACTGTGCACGGCAGTATTAGTATCACCAAATCTGTCTGCTCTGTGTGCTAGCAGTGAAAGACTTCACTGACATGACAGTAACCAAGTCCATCCTCACTTTAACAGCAGTCAACACAAGATCTGGCTTGGCAATTCTACACTGTAAATTATTGCTTGGAATAGAAAAATTAAGTTCATCACTGAACAGGATACAGGAAGAAGGCAGCAGTGAAAGAGAACTGACACAGTACCCATGGCAGGTGTTCAGACAGTTTACCATTGCAAGTTTAGCAATACTTGTGTACAGATACGTAACACATATTGAATGTTATTGCAAAAACTGTAGCAGCTAAAATGAAACAGCTTTTAGACAATAATATTTAACCTGAGGAACAAATATTGCAGTCAGCCAATCTGCAATCACTTCAGAATAAGTCACTGTGTATTAGTTAGATTACTGTACTAGTTTGAAAACAAACCAGTGAGAGGCACCAAGTCAGAATAACAATTTAATGGAAATTAAAGAAAAGGAAAAGAAAGTAAAAGAAAACACTGACAGAGTCAAGATACAACCTGAGTCCCTATTAGGCAGGGTAGTGGTAGCAGTCTGGTGGAATGGTGGCTGCAATCCTCTGAAGTGGTGATCCTGTAGTAGAAGGGGTCTGCTCTTCCTCAGAAAATCCAGCGGTGGCTGTGTAGCTCCTGTCCTCTGGAAATCCAGTGGAGTCCCTTTGATGCTCAGAGTCCCAGTTATATCCATGATGGGATGCTTGGTTCCTCCCTCTGGGTGGAGCATCTCACAATGGGGTAATGAGTCATGAGGCCAGGTGTTGATTAGGCTCGTTAACAGAAGATAGTCCAGAGGGAGTTATCTCTGAGTCATGCAGCAGGACAATGATGGGCCATTAACAGAAAGATAGTCTGGGGGGAGGAGGCAAGGAGACACTGCCCCACCTGATTTCAACAGCTCATGAGGATGGTAATAGAATACACCTCAACCCAGGACATTATCCACCCCTTATTCTATTACCATCTACATCATCCCAAATCAATACCTTCTTAAACTCTAAATACACATACATATATATATATATATATACAATGAAACCCTACACACCGTTCTCACCTAAGATTAGGTCTCCCTGTGGTACACAACGGGTTTCCCCATCTTTTTGCATTACCCACCAAGTGCAACCAGGTCCTTGAGCGAAGACAATCCCACGGATGGGTTTGCCTTTGCCTGAGGTAGGATTAATCCAAACAGTCTTTCCTAAAATACCTCTCAGGTGTACCACAGGGACTCTATCTCCATCCACTGTGTGCAAGGGTTCGGACTCGGCAGGACCAGCTCGATTGATGGACCCTCGGGTATTGACCATCCAGGTAGCCTTCGCTAAGTTCGCTTCCCAATTTTTGAAGGTTCCCCCACCAAGTGCCTTTAGGGTGGTTTTAAGTAGTCCATTGCAGCGTTCAACTTTTCCGGCAGCTGGTGCATGATAAGGAATATGATATATCCATTCGATACCGTGTTCTCTGGCCCAGGTGTTGATGAGGCTGTTCTTAAAATGAGTCCCGTTGTCTGACTCGATCCTGTCGGGGGTGCCATGTCTCCACAGGACTTGCTTTTCCAGGCCCAAGATGGTGTTCCGGGCTGTAGCATGAGGCACAGGGTAGGTCTCCAGCCATCCAGTGGTTGCTTCAACCATGGTCAACACGTAGCGCTTGCCTTGGCGAGTTTGGGGAAGGGTGATGTAATCAACTTGCCAGGCTTCCCCATACCTGTACTTTGACCATCGTCCGCCGTACCACAGAGGCTTCACCCGCTTGGCCTGTTTGATTGCAGCACAGGTCTCACAGCTGTGGATGACCTGTGAAATGCTGTCCATGGTAAGGTCCACCCCTCGGTCACGGGCCCATTGGTATGTTGCATCTCTCCCCTGATGACCAGAGGCATCATGGGCCCAACGAGCTAGGAATAATTCTCCCTTGTGCTGCCAGTCCAGATCCACCTGTGATACTTTCACCTTGGCAGCTCGGTCCACCTGCTCGTTGTTGCGATGTTCTTCATTAGCCCGACTCTTGGGTACGTGTGCATCCACGTGTCGAACCTTCACGGTCAGCTTCTCGGGCGGCGATGTCCTGCCAAATCTCAGCGGCCCAGATGGGTTTCCCTCTGCGCTGCCAGTTGGCTTTTCTCCAGCGAACCAGCCATCCCCACAGAGCGTTAGCTACCATCCACGAGTCGGTGTATAGATAGAGCCTCGGCCACTTCTCTCGTTCAGCAATATCCAAAGCCAGCTGGACGGCTTTAAGCTCTGCAACCTGACTCGATCCACCTTGTCCCTCGGTAGCTTGTGCAACTCGTCGTGTGGGGCTCCATACTGCAGCTTTCCACTTCCTGTTAGTGCCTACAATTCGGCAGGAACCATCAGTGAAGAGGGCATAACGTCTTTCAGTCTCCGGTAGCTCATTATATGGTGGGGCTTCCTCAGCACGAGTCACTTGCTCTTCCTCTTCTTCAGAAGATAATCCAAAAGTCTCACCTTCAGGCCAGTTTGTTATAATTTCCAGAATCCCAGGGCGATTCGGGTTTCCAATACGGGCACGCTGTGTGATGAGAGCAATCCATTTGCTCCATGTGGTGTCAGTGGCGTGATGCGTGGAAGGAACCTTTCCCTTGAACATCCACCCCAGCACTGGTAGTCGGGGTGCCAGGAGGAGTTGTGCCTCTGTGCCGATTACCTCCGAGGCAGCTTGGACTCCTTCATAGGAGGCCAAGATTTCCTTCTCTGTGGGAGTGTAGTTAGCTTCAGATCCTCTGTAGCTTCGGCTCCAGAATCCCAGTGGTCGGCCACGAGTCTCACCAGGCACCTTCTGCCAGAGGCTCCAGGACAGACCATGGCTCCCGGCTGCAGAGTAGAGCACATTCTTCACCTCTGGTCCTGTCCTGACTGGGCCAAGGGCTACCGCATGAGCAATTTCCTGTTTGATCTGGGCGAAGGCTTGCTGCTGTTCAGGGCCCCAGTGGAAATCGTTCTTCTTGCGGGTAACCAGGTAGAGAGGGCTCACGATCTGGCTGTACTCAGGAATGTGCATTCTCCAAAAACCTATGGCGCCTAGGAAAGCTTGTGTTTCCTTCTTGCTGGTCGGTGGAGACATCGCAGTGATCTTGTTGACGACCTCGGTGGGAATCTGACGTCGTCCATCTTGCCACTTTACTCCCAGGAACTGGATCTCTTGGGCAGGTCCCTTGACTTTGCTCCTTTTGATGGCAAAGCCGGCTTCCAGGAGAATCTGGATGATTTTCTCTCCTTTCTCAAATACTTCCTTTGCTGTGTTTCCCCACACGATGATGTCGTCGATGTATTGCAGATGTTCTGGGGCCTCACCCTTTTCCAGTGCTGTCTGGATCAGTCCATGGCAAATGGTGGGACTGTGCTTCCACCCCTGGGGCAGTCGGTTCCAGGTGTATTGCACACCCCTCCAGGTGAAAGCGAACTGGGGCCTGCATTCTGCTGCCAAAGGAATGGAGAAGAAGGCGTTGGCAATGTCAATAGTGGAGTACCACTTCGCTGCTTTAGACTCCAGCTCGTACTGAAGTTCCAACATGTCCGGCACAGCAGCACTCAACGGTGGTGTGACTTCATTCAGGCCACGGTAATCCACCGTCAGTCTCCATTCTCCGTTGGACTTACGCACTGGCCATATAGGGCTGTTGAAAGGTGAATGGGCCTTGCTGACCACCCCTTGGCTCTCCAGTTTACGAATCATCTCATGGACGGGAACCACAGAGTCTCTGTCTGTGCGGTATTGCCGACGGTGTACTGTTGCTGTGGCGATTGGTACCTGTTGTTCTTCAACTCTTAGCAGTCCCACGGCAGACGGGTCATCTGAGAGGCCAGGCAATGTACTCAGTTGTCTGATATCTTCTGTCTCCACAGCAGCTATCCCAAAAGCCCAACGATGTCCTTTTGGGTCCTTGAAATATCCATTTCTGAGATAGTCTATGCCGAGAATGCACGGGGCCTCCGGGCCAGTCACGATGGGGTGTTTCTGCCACTCGTTCCCAGTTAAACTCACTTCAGCTTCCAGTACAGTCAGCTGCTGGGATCCTCCTGTCACCCCACAAATGGAAATGGGTTCTGCTCCCACATACCTTGATGGCATCAGAGTACATTGAGCGCCTGTGTCAACCAAAGCCGTGTATTTTTGTGGGTCAGCTGTGCCAGGCCATCGGACCCACACAGTCCAAAAGACCCGATTATCCCTTTCCTCTACCTGGCTAGAGGCAGGGCCCCTCTATTCCTGGTTCTGGTGCATGTTGCTCCCTTCCGGTGAATATGTTCCTGAGGTCCCTTCAAGAGGATCAGTCATACTATCATTCTGGTATCGTCTGGAGTTCTGTGTGTGAGAGACCGGAGCAATGTTGACTCTAGATGCGCTTCTTGTGGTAGTTGTCCCTCTTTTTAGTTCCCGTACCCTGGCTGCTAAGGAGGAGGTGGGTTTTCCATGCCACTTACTCATGTCTTCTCCATGTTCCTGAAGGAAAAACCAGAGATTACCTCGTGGGGTGTATCCTCTCTCCCTGGTTGGGGAACGCCGGCTCCTAATGGCAGAGACTCTTGTTGGTTCTGGCGAGATCTGGTAAATCTCTTCCTTAAGTTCCTTTTTCAATTTCTGATGGCCTTCTTCAATCAAACTCCGGACTTGCTCAGCTGAAAGACTTGTTTCCACGGATGAGACATGGGTGCGAAATGGGGCTGTGACGGTGTCCTCGTAAATCCTCAGTTTGTTCACCAAGACGCCCACCCTGTCCTCGCCTTCCCTCCATTGCAGCGTTGCCAGGTAACGGGAGTATATCTCTGGTCCCAGGCGTGCGAACCTCAACCACATCTGTGACGTGCACTGGACACCATCTGGGCTCTTAGGGAATCTCTCGTCTTCTGAGAAAATGATCTCCAGCACAGCCAATTCCCTCAGGCACCGGATACCTTGTTCCATTGTGCTCCATTTCCCTTGGTGCACCTGGAGGTCTTCTTTACAAAGGTACCTGTCCCTGACACTTGTAAGCAGTCGCCGCCAGAGGCTGAGACTTTCTTGGGTTCTCCCGATCCCCTGGTCAATGACCACATCCCGGGACAGAGATCCCAGCTGCCTGGCCTCACTTCCGTCCAGAATGGTGTCATTGGCTGCAGCATCCCAAATGCGGAGCAGCCAGGTCAGGATGGACTCGTTTGTCTGGCGTGTGAATTCCCTCCGCAGGTCACGCAGCTCACCCAGGGATAGTGACCGAGTGATGATCTCTGGCTCTGCCTCTTCTGCTGGGTGCGAAGGTCCTGCTGCATCCTCATCAGTCACTATGCGGACTGACTTGCTTTTTGATTTCTTCTTCTGCACGGGGGCAACTGCAATCGGTTTGGGCTGTTCTGGTTCAGTGGTGGCTTGCATGGGGACGCTGACAGTGCTTTTGGTTCCTTTCTCCTCTGAGTCAGTCTGCGTAGTCATGGACGCTGTTGTTTTGTATTTGGTTCCTTTCTCCTCTGTGATAGTCTGTGTAGAGATGGACGCTGTTGCTTTGCATTTGGTTTCTTTCTCCTCTGTGTCAGTCTGCGTAGAGATGGACGCTGTTGCTTTGCATTTGGTTTCTTTCTCCTCTGTGACAGTCCGCGTAGAGATGGATGCGGTTGCTTTGCGTTTGGTTTCTTTCTCCTCTGTGTCAGTCTGCGTAGAGATGGATGCGGTTGCTTTGCTTTTGCTTCCTTTCTCCTTTGTGACAGTCTGCGTAGAGATGGATGCGGTTGCTTTGCTTTTGGTTCCTTTCTGTGTGGCAGTCTGTGTAGACATGGTATTTGCTGCTTTGCTCCTTTTTACCTCCTCCTCAAGCAGACGTTGCACCACACCAAGTAGCGTTCTGTTTCTAAGCATGGTGTACACAATGCAGGCCATAGAGAAAAAAGAGAATAGAACTGACAAGAAGATTATACCATCCTTAACATCCAGAGGGAACTCAATATTTTCAAAAACTGCTGTGCCTGGCCTGAAAAGCTGGAAGAAACCACTCTCTACTCCTCCCACCAGGGGCTGGGTGCGATTGTTGAAGAGATCCCAGACAGAGGAGCCCAGACTAGGACAGCCAAACAAAACTGAGTATATATTCCGAATGGTATTCATTGCCTCGCAGGTTATTATGCTATAGACATAATAAACCAATAAAGCAATTCTCATACCAGTCCCTGGTTTTAACAGGAGTAACACAACAGGCAGGTAGTTCCCCATGTGAGGAAAAATATAGAGAGCAAGATACAGAACCCATGCAGACAAGCTGAGCACCATGGTGAATAGGTTTCTGATTGTAATTCTGACTTTCTCTCAGAGCAGGCCCCACGTTGGGCGCCAAATTATGTACTAGTTTGAAAACAAACCAGTGAGAGGCACCAAGTCAGAATAACAATTTAATGGAAATTAAAGAAAAGGAAAAGAAAGTAAAAGAAAACACTGACAGAGTCAAGATACAACCTGAGTCCCTATTAGGCAGGGTAGTGGTAGCAGTCTGGTGGAATGGTGGCTGCAATCCTCTGAAGTGGTGATCCTGTAGTAGAAGGGGTCTGCTCTTCCTCAGAAAATCCAGCGGTGGCTGTGTAGCTCCTGTCCTCTGGAAATCCAGTGGAGTCCCTTTGATGCTCAGAGTCCCAGTTATATCCATGATGGGATGCTTGGTTCCTCCCTCTGGGTGGAGCATCTCACAATGGGGTAATGAGTCATGAGGCCAGGTGTTGATTAGGCTCGTTAACAGAAGATAGTCCAGAGGGAGTTATCTCTGAGTCATGCAGCAGGACAATGATGGGCCATTAACAGAAAGATAGTCTGGGGGGAGGAGGCAAGGAGACACTGCCCCACCTGATTTCAACAGCTCATGAGGATGGTAATAGAATACACCTCAACCCAGGACAATTACTTATGCTATTTTAATACTCAATTAATAAGGTACACCGTGGAAATCATAGGTAAAGTTAATTCCACCTTGCAACAGATATGGCTAACTGGTATAAAATATACTGTGAATACTTACTACTAAAATAACAAATTAGAACTGTTGTTTCCTGAATATTAACTAGTAGTGCTTAGTATTTTGATGAATACAAAACAATATTCATCACTGATCCCAAATACTAAAAAACTTAAGAGAAATAAGAGTAACATCTTTCTTAAAAACAGTTGGACAGCTTGCCTTCTTTCCCAGAAAAGGGAAAAAAAATTAGATACAGGACACTTCCATTCACATAGTCAGTATTACTTCCTTTTTCCTGCTCCCTGCATTCTCCTGGACCAGACTGACAGAAAGCTTTTGAGGGTCAGTTTTTGCAGCATTCAAGTAACACAATGAACTATGTTAAGTTTCGTGAATGTCAGTCACAACCAGAAGAGAAGTAATTCTGTCAGAGGGTTGAGCTGAAGGTCTTTGAGGAGATTTATCTATTTCATCTGAAGGAATGGTACGAAGAGGCTGAATTGAAGTGATGGTATGAAATTTCCAGTCACACTGTCCTAATAATATTCCAGGAGGTATCTGGGAACAATGCCCAACAAACCAACTTGTAAAGAATATTTTACATCAAGAATTTCAATTAAAAAAAAAAAATTACAAAAAAACCAAAAACAAGCAAACAAACCAAAACAAAAAACCAAAACCAAACAAACACACAAACAACTAAACAAAAAATCCCAAAACCAAATAAAAAACCAACCAAAAATTGAGGGAGAAGGGGACTATCTCCAAAAGAAACAAAGGATTGGTAGCAGATCACCTTAGTGAGTCTCCTACTTCAAGGCAAAACCATCCCTATCTAACTGTCCCTGCTCATTGTAGAGGAGTTGAACTAGATGAGCTTTAAAGATTCCTTCCAACTCAAGCTATTCCATGACTATATGATTTTATTCCTGTTACTTGCTCTGTGTAAAACACTTTTAAAAAGGCTTCAAGTACTGACTTCATAGCTCTCCTGAAATTACCATTGCTGGCAGAACTCTTTCCTAACATTTTAGAAAAAAAATTCCTTTGCCTCATTTCAGGCCTATTACTTCTTGTTTCGGTCACAGTGCATATGGAGAGCCACTTACTCTCTTCCCACCTGAAAAACCTTTGTTTATCTGAAGAACATTATTCTCCCTCTCAGATCCCTCTTCTACAAACCACAGCGATACACTTCCAGTCCCTCCACCCACTGACCATCCTCTAGACCTTCAGCCATCATTGTTGCTGTACTTAGGACTTTCTCCAATTAACCTAAGTCTTCCTTCAATGAGGGGCCTCAAAAGGGACTTGATACTGTTTGAAGCATGAACAAAAGATTTGTTTCCAGTGCCTTGTACACAACACCTTTCCTTATAAAGATGAGTACAAACTTCATTGCCAACAATGTCACACTGCTACAAAAAAAATGAACAAGTGGCTTGCACTCAATTTGTGAGGAACTATCAACTCTCTCTGCAGGACTGTAACCCATACAGTAATTTCTCCTGTTCCCCCTCTTAACTACAACTATTTATTATGAGGATTTAGCACTTGTCTGAAAGAGAAATAAAATCAGTTCAGCTAAGACGTATCTCCAATTTGCTAAGAATATCCTTCATTCTAACCCTGTTTCCCAACATACTTTCCATTCTTCTCTGCTTGATTATTGGTTGCAAATTTAATAAGGATATATGCCATATTACATCACTCAAATCATTAATGAAAACACAAGCCAGCTACAGAACACGTTTTAACACCACCTCGCTTGATATACTGCTGGGTAAGTGAACAACAGATGAAGGCTTTTGGGGTACAGCTTACTCTAAACTTCTGAATTCACTGCATGAATGACATTTTCATCTGGATTCTATTGCTGATCCTGCTAGCGTGACACGGTGTCAAGAGCCCTATTTAAATCAATGGTGTCAAGAGCCCTATTTAAATCAAACTACAAGACAGTCATTGATCTCTCTAGTCCCAAGGCCTGTTATGCTGCCAACAAAGAAAATACGGTTGGTTAAACAGGATTCATTCTTGATAAATCTGTGTGTCCTACTATTTAATAGCACTTTTATATAGACTCCAACAAATAGTTTATTTGTTCTGCAGTTCCTTTGCTTAAGGAAGTCAAGTTAGTTTGAATTGTCTAAAATAGATGGCAGTAAGTTCTATTTTCAATAAAACAAGCTCTCCATTAGATTCGGGAATCTAATCTCTCCCCCCAGAATTCATGAAGATAACCACTAAGAACAATGAGATTACTCTGAAAAGCATCTAAGATACATTAAGATGAATATACATATTGTTCATATTTGTATTTATGAATATTATAAATCTTTATATACATATGCTATTATATACGTGTCTATACATACACATGCTATATATATGTACACAAAGGAACATGCTCTCTTTTCTACTAAATAGGCCCATTAGCAATAGAGAACAAGAAGGAAAACAATACTTTCTAGGCTTATAATATTTGGGATTATAATATTGCTCTAATTAATGATATTTTCAAAGCTGGGGGAAACACAGACCATGTTGTCTCCCTACATCAAGCACTATTTTGTATTAGTGTATGACACAAACTGGGTGATGAGCTGCAGTACCGTAGATAACTTCACAGTCTTTGCAACAGTGTTCCCTTTCAGTGGAAACTTCAGGGTACTACATGTAGCAGCAATACTAGAAAAGTGCACTGAAACAGAGAAACCTGAATAGTGGAAAGACAAGGTCCCACAATGCAAACCACTAAGGCAGGTAAGAGGTCACTTTCCTCATTCCATTGCCTCTAATTTCAACTCTAACTGACGTATCAGCTTTATGCAGGTTTTTTTGTTTTTTAATCATGTATGATCCATATTGTTTACCCTAGAAAAGTGCTAAGTCAAATTTATTTCTAGTCTCCAGAAGAATTTTTCATGTCCAAGATTACTGTCACCATTGTGCGGATGTCACTAGTTCTGGGGTACACTTTAGAAGACCAGACTACTACCCCCTACATTATACCAGCTACAAAGAGGCCTTCCAGGCACAGCCAAATAACTTTTTTCAAACTGTATTTCACCTAGTATCATGCAATCCCTAACTAATTTCAGTTTTCTCCAGCCCAGCAACACTTCTTCACAAGCTATTTTCTTTGAATTTCCCTTAAATCTTGTATTGTGATGTTAAGCCTAAAAAACTGGCCCAGGTAAGCTTTGCTCCCTCTTTATAAAGGATTTGCTGGTTTTAGCAAGGATAGAGTTAATTTTCTTCATAGTAGCTGATATGGGCTGTGTTTTGGATTTGTGTGGGAAATAGTAGTGATAGCACAGAAATGTTTTTGTTATTGCTGAGCATGACTTAGACAGAGTCAAGTCCTTTTCTGCCTCTCACCCTACTCCACCAGTGAGGAGGCTGCGAGTGCACAAGGAGCTGGGAGGGGATGCAGCCAGGTCAGCTGAGCCCAAGTGATCCAAGGGATAGTCCATCCCATACAGTGTCATGCTCAGCATACGAAGCTGGGGGAAGAGGGAGGAAGAGGGGGACGTTCAGAGTGATGGTGTCTGTGTCCCTGTGTGATGGAGCCCTCCTTTCCTGGTTATGGCTGAACACCTGCCTGCCCATGAGAAGTGGTGAATTAATTCCTTGTTTTGCTCTTCTTGCATGCCTGGCTCTTGCTTTACTCATTAACCTGCCTTTATATCAACCCATGGGTTTTCTCACTTTACCTTTCCAATTCTCTCCCCCACCCCACCTCTGCTCAAGGATGAACAACCAAGAGGCTGCATGGGCTTGGCTGCTGGCAGAGGTTAAACCACAACAGGAGCACAATGCATATGTAGGGTTTTCTCCATTTTAGCTAGACCTCAATAACTGACAATATTTTGTTACTTCTTTAGAAGTATTTAGCTTTAAAGTAAGGTCATAGTTCTATCTCTGCCCATTCTCTCTAAAGTAACATGGAAGACAATGTTTTCCTGGAACAACTTCTATATATGGAAGATACCTGAAACTGTATTTTAATAGATCCCTTCTCCTTCATTTTATAACTGCACAGCTTAGTCACAGACTAAGTCTGAGTTTACAAAAGAGCAAAATTATGGCTGATTCAAGAGAGCCTGCCTTGAAATACTATATATTCACAAGATCATTTAAGCAAACAGATTAACTTGCTGAAACATAAATTATAATACAAGCATATATAGAGATGAGGAATTTATTGTCATTAAAAGAAGTCTAGGTATTTATATGAATAATGATGACATCATTTATAAGTATTTAACCAGGGAAAGAGAGAAATCCTTTGTTGTCCAGAGGTAGCTCTGTAACTGACAGATGGAATTAACCTGTCCACGCTTAAACTGGCCTTTTGCTGCACAACTCAGAATTTTTTCATCTCCATCTGGTAAGTTAACTGGCCACTGTTAAAGACAGTAATTTCTGTATCCCTCATGGAAGACAGCTGATATTTTAATGCCTGCAGAATTTTTTCTGTGAAAGGGAACTGTATATAATGTACCATTTTCTTGTCACATTCTATTGTTTAATCTTGCTTAGGAATGTTTCTTTTTCACTTTATGAAATATTTGTATTTAAATACCACCAAGAAGCATAGTCAGAGCATATAATTCACTGCATTAGGCACTGTGTGACATCTGAATATTGGCACTTGGTTTACCTAGGCAAACGCTGAACTGGATTGTATGATACAAAGAAATAGCAGTAGAGAAGCAGCTAATAGCTTACTCTGCTTTGCTAGAGAACCCAAAGTATGTTGGAAGGTAGAAGAGTTGAAGAAGTCTGGGGTTTAAATTTATATAAACATATATATATACACATACATACTAACAAATCACTTTTAATCTCTAAAATCACATAGGAAATTCAGTTTTTCTTTTTACTTTGCCAAAGTGTGAAGTTAATTTCAAAGAATGTGAAACTCCAGCACAGAGAAATTTCAGATCTACTTCAGCTCTAAGTAGAGATTGCAGTCAAAATATTACCAAATGCTTTCAGAGAAAGCATCTTCCTAACATCATACACTGAAGCTGGAGATCTGCAGACTACTAGCAACTTTAGGCGTCCAGAAAAAACTGCTTCTCAGTAAAAGCTACTGTTTCTTGTAGTTCCTCTGATTGACCCATATTTCTACCTAATTCAAATATTTTATATATTTACCATAGCCTTTCCCATCACTGCAAAATAAACTTCAAGACACAACTAAGTAAAAGCTGTAAGTGAACTAACAAAGATCAGCTGTAGGAATGTGTGTTAAATACATACCTAAACACGCACATTTGTGTCCCCCAAATATACAGAGTGCAGTAGTACATAGAAAACACTTGACAGTTATCTCAACATCAGAACACCTTACAAGCAATGGAAGGTATCTTTTACCACAGCAAGTGCAAAGCTTTCACAGCAATATCACAGTGCTGATTTTGACAAAGCAGAAATTATTCTGCACCACATGTACAATGAAAAGGTAATAAACAGTGGAATGATTTTTTCATTGAATGAGAGATGAAAGGGATATTCAGGAATATCTGGCTAAAACCACAGATCAGTATTCATCTTGGACATAAACCCCAACTCAAAAGCAAGCCTCTGGGACACAGAGATCCCTACCCAGTACCAGCCTTTCACACCACTCATGTCTACCACCTATTTACTACCATCAGATGTTGTAGTATTTCCCCAGGCCTCCCAAAGCTTTCATATCTCACCACCAAATTGCCAGCACCCCGTGCCTGTTCCCCATGCTTCCCACCCTCCTGACACCACAGAGCACACATCACATTTCCCAGCTTTTTGAAGCACAGCACTTCCACAACCTCACCCCAAGCCACCCCATCCCGAGTGCCCTCCTGCCACATACCACCACCACCTCTCTGCTAGAGATTTCCCACCCATCCCAATGCTTTCCAAGTCCAGAAGCACAGCACAGTGATTCCCCAGTCATATCCCACAACCCAGGTTCCCTACAGCACACTCCCTTCCCGCTGACTCCCACAGCAGTACCCATGCTGACTCCAGCCCCCATGCACTTTCCTCCCCTTGGAACAGAGCCACCCCACACCCAGCAATCACTGCCTCTCCACACGGGACAGGGACCTCCAATTCCCTGCACCAGCATCTCCTCAGGGGGGTGTTCCCATCCACCCAGGTGCTGGGAGGCATGGCCAGCTGGGAAGCAGGAAGAATTCAAACTAGCCAAGGTGGGCAGTAGAGGGTAACAAAGGACAGGTAGCCAAAAATGAAGGAGGGATGCAGATGGAGGGGTATGAAAGAAAAAAGGAAGAGATACCAGGAAATAAGATGGAGAGAGAAATGACAATAGACAGGTACTTTACCTGGCCATAAACCATACAGAATTAAGGATTAAATTAAGGACCCCAAGCCGTGGCTACTGCCATGGACTGTAGAATCAAACTCAAAAGGGTCACCCAAAGGGACACACTTCCCTTCATCTTTAACAATAATTACTCAGACTTTGCTGAGCTTTAGGAAAAGACCAAGTATTTGAAAACAAGAAACTCAAAAAAATGTGGCATTTTAAAAAAAGAGTTTGCACTTTCTTTTGTTAAACAGTGAAAGAAAAAAGAAGGCCAGCAGTAAAAGGCATTTTCTTTCAAAGAAAGAAATCCTAAAACCTACACTAAACATCTCAGATTAGCACTAAATTGTACTAATTTGTTTAATAGGATCTAGTACTCAAATTAATCCCACAACACTTGCAATCCAGGTAGTTAACAGACAGTATTACTTTATATATTCTGAAGCTATAATGCGAGAGCAAAATGGAAAGAAAAGTAAAAAGAATCAGAAAAAATATTCTACCTTAGAATGATACAATTGGTATTTAAGTGCTTCAATCAGACTGATATACTAAATAAATATATAAACTTTTTGTTTGCAACACAGCATCTGCCAGTTTTAAGATTAAGTCATTGTCTAATAATTTTTTGATCACACAGTATAAAAAGAGCAGTAGTGACAAATACACAAAATAAACTTCAGGATGATTCTGAATGTTTGATAGTTCAGCCCTCCCACAACCTATTTTTGGAAGTTGGAATCTGATACCATTAAATCAGAGGAGAAACAGCTGGCAAGATACCATATACACCACCACCAACTATCTTCAAGACTAATGGGACGCTCCTCATTGCATCCTTCAGCCTGCAACCTCCCAAGCTCAAGTACAGAAAATATTTTAGCAATGTAACGTGAGCCTTCATGAGAACTACCCCATTATTCTTCCTAGAAGCCAATAAAATAAAGGGTAAGTTGGTCACTACTGCAGCAGAACACTTCCAGTATCTGAATTAGGTTAGGTATCTGTATATCATATCACCTATGGCTTTCATAAAAGTCACAGGGCCAATATCTTTCTTTTAGGACATAAACTAATTTAAACTATGCCTTATCATAGTGCAATGTCTCCTAAAAGCTAAATATTTATCTGCTGCATCTGAGGATGTTTTATAGAAACATAAACCAGTAAGAAATTGCTTCACAAAAACAATGTTGCCCAAAAGAACACAAGTTATCATAGAATATTCACATTATTAACTACCTGTATTTAGAGAAATCATATGAAAAAAGATAAAGGACTAATAAGTTCTGTCCACACCATTTCTCAATTTAAATCAGGAAGTAGAAAGCAAGAACCACAGTAAAAAGTTTTGGGTGTTTCTTTGTTTTTTAAGTCAAACACTAGTGTGAATCATGTGAGTGCAAGCTAAAAATATATCTACAAGTAATTAAGACTTAAGGACTCACCAAGTTCATTGAGACTCTGGGCAGCTTTTGTTATCTCTCTGCTTCCTCCTTGCAGTTGTCCTTGAAGTCTCTTACTGAGATACAAGATGCGTATTATCCTCCGCAGCAAGTCACAGGCAGCCTGCAAGGAAATTGTGGCATTAGGGGATATTATCAGTACATTATTATCACATAATACCAGTACTCAAATGAGAAAACATCTTAACCAAAAAAGGAAATGTGAATGCAAATAAAAACAAGGAACATTAGAACATTAAAATCCCCTTTTTCAAAAATTTTTAATATGATTCTATGTTATATAGACCAAGACTTTGAAAAGCTGGTAATTACATTCATGGGGCTACTGAGATTATTCTGTCACTACCCACGCAAAAACAAAGGAAACTCAGAACCCCATGACAGAGGCATGCTCTATTTCTACTTAGAAGTGAGCTTTATTTTACCTTGTGCATGTCTCCTCAATACTCCTCCCCTTTTTAAGCTTTAGCAAAGTTAAGAAGTTGGCTTTGCCAATCAAATACTCATCCAAAATAAACAAAATGGCAGCAGTTACTTCAGAAGACAATAAAACTTGAAGACTAAATTGTTATTATAGGTATTGACTCTTATGGTAGGCATATATGTAAAAACTAATTCTCAGCAAAACGTTCAGAAGGCCAGTTACCTTCATTCAGCCAACTGTTAGTTCATATTCTTTCATATGCTTATTAAAATACAAGGCATTCTTGGTTAAAAATTAAGAATATGGACATATATATAAATTTTTAGGAAACATATTAATGTATGTTTTTGTTAGCACCCAATTAGAATAATAGGCATTGCTGACATCTGATCAAACATAACAGTTTCATAATTTTTCACTCAATTAATATCTTGGAACAGCAACATTTTGAAGTGGGTAACAACTAAAGTAGAATTCAAAAATGCAACTCAGATTTCAGTACAGTCATAAGTATGGTCCAACATCTGCAATCAGATTAACAAGAGTGGCAAGTGAGAAATTTGGAACAGGTATGACATAGTGGTTTGGAGTTATTTTCCCTGGTACAGAAGGCAAAGTCTCCTGAAGTATTAACCTTATGGATATCAAAATTAATTTAAAATTACTTAAAAAAAAAATTTAGTATCCAAAATATTTAGAACCTCTTTTTCAGACTCAAGTTCATTTATTGAAAACTAATGTTAAAGTGCCTATATGAAAACATGCACAAGTCAATAATTTCAAAAAATATCCACAGCAGACTGTACAACCTGTCAGTCTCTTCCCTATGCCAGCACAAACTAACAAATCCACAAATATTTATAGTTTCATTTTATTAAACATCTAGACAGAACAAAAAGGAAAAATTAGAAAAAGCCCCACTGAGGCAAATCAGGGAAAGCCCAATTACTCTTGCTGCTTTAGGCTCTCTACCACAGTCTGAAGTGCAAGTTTTCTAAGCATTCTGTGACAACTTAACCACATGATTTCTATTACCCTTACTGAGAACTAAGTGGGGCTTATCCTGCTTTGAGAGATTAATGTATTAATTTTTATTAACTCATTTCTTTAATTAGAAAACTCTTGATCCACATATCACTTTCATATCTGTGAACTAATTTCTGCCAGATTAATCAAAAATAGCTCTTTATATAGTGCACTATGCTTCACCAAATAAGAGGGCATAGTATTATTACTTTGCTTTCAAAATTAATTACTCTCTAATCCAACTGTGTACCTCTGGCTAATGTTTTTCCCCACAAATTCAACTTCTGTTATTTTCGAACCATTGTTCACTTTACATGCCAGAAGAGTATTTCTTTTTCGTTGACTTGTTGCTTATTATTTCCTGTCCCAAGAAACAATCTTTTAAAAGAGAGTAAGAGATAGGGAAAGTTACATTTAGATACAAGAGCAAAAAAAAAGTTTTGATTACTGGCCCTGGGAATTAGTAGGAGGAAAAAAATCCAAAGACACTGAAGATGCACTCTAAATTTCATAGTGACTTCTACTGCATTGTACCCTTGACAAAGATTCTGTTTCACCCAAGTATTTTCATTTATGTGAGCTGTTCAACTTAATAAAACTCCCAGTCACTGTAAACGAATGCTATATATAAGGACGTGACAGAAACAAAGAACTGCATCTTTGGAGTTGTTCACAGATGCCAGATCCTCTAACCTGACTATCCACAATACAGAAATCTGAATTAATTCAGGGAACATTCCCTCCCTGAGTTTGACAAGTATGCTTTTCTAAAGGAGATGCTTTCATCCAAGAAGGAACGAATTCTACTGTTCAAGCAAGAATTAATTTGGAAAAGGCCAGTGGCTCCAGTTAGTCCAGGTAATTTTAAGTAAAATTAAAAATAAACCCCAATTTTTTTTGAGATTACATGGTAGCTATCTCCTGAAATTTAAAACAACATATCAACAATAACAGAAATTACTAGTACAATTTGAGTCAACAAAAAGCCTCTTACCTTTAATCACAAATTAGTTTTAAGAAATTACTGAAAGAAGACTTAATTATAAAGAAAGAGTCACTTGAAAATGTTCCAGTGTGTAGCTCAAACATGCAAGTTAATTAAATGCATATATTCTGTTGTTTATGAAGTCTGAAGAGGAGATAGTCCACTATCTTAGACTACATTTACTATTTATTTACAGTAGCATCACGATGACATCTGCTACTGGTAAATATTTTAAAATAAGAATAACTTTAAAATACAGATTTTTTTTTCAATGTTTGAAATGTTTGGCTATTATAAAGTTTTTCATACACCAAGATACTGAAACATTTAGTTAAACAGAGCTGCACAGAACAGAACCTTCTGAAGGACAAACTCCCTGTCTACACATTTCAGCTGTTAACTACTCCCACTTAGCTTGTGATCAACTATGGAAAGAGTCAGAAGAGGACAGTATAATTCAAAGCAGGAAGTGAGTCTGCTGCTGCCTTAGGATGCCATGAAGCTCTAAGAGCAGACCAAGACATAACATATACAAGCACGTAACAGAGATTTAGAATTCAGAACTAGATTTTAACAACAAACCTGCAGTGAGAATGTTTATGAAAAAGCCACACTATATTAAAAACAATTAAGGATGGAAAAATCTAGCTTTATGCAAGTCAAATATTCCTTCAGTTAGTGAGCAGTCCCACAGCAATCAATGGAGAAGTACTAAAATAACACCATCACGAGTGCAAGACGCACTGAAACATCATGCATTCCAGCAAAACATAGCTGCCAACCCTACAGATTTAGACAGAAGGCAACCTCTTACCAGCTATCTTTTTCTACCAATTGTAGATCAGCTGATAAAATTAGTAAGTTTGACAATGTCCCAAGCCACAAGTCTCACATTTGGGGGCAATTTCATGTTGTAAGCCCAGTCATCGCCAAGGAGTGAACTGTGTGGTGTGCCCCTCCTTCCTCAACAAACAAGTCCCCCAGGTAAAGGACAGCCCAGCAGTGCATCTTTAGGAGGCTGGAGAGTTGAGATTTGACTCAACTCTCCTTAAGTTCACCTTCATTTCTCAATTCAGGTATCCTGACCCTCAACTCCTCCAGCAGCATAGTGCAACATAAAGCACTCACAATATATCTGCCAACACAAGAAGGGACAGCAGCTCCTGTGCTGAGGATAGACCCTCACTGGCAGAGAATCTGGAGTCATCATTCCTCTTTCTACACTGATGCTAGAAGAGCAGCCTACCAGGCTTCCAATTACTCCGCACCTCTTTTTTCTGACTTACAGCAAGAAAAGTCAGATATTACAAATCCCCTGGCACCGCCTGAGTAATGCTGACCCTGAATGGATGCTGCTTTCACACCACAGGAAAACCCATGTAACAACCAAGAGGAAACAAAGAGCACCCAAGAAACACTTCCTAAGTCCAGGGACTCATTCTTCTCAGACATCCTTCTGCAGTTTGACCTTGTGTAAGGACAGTGCAGAAATGATCTTCATCTTTAGCCCCACATTCCTACAACCTTTTCTACATGCGCAACACACCTCAGAGAACGTCAAAAAAATCTGCACCTAAACTGCCACATGGAAGTAATGGGACTTTTGGCCAGTGGCAAGAAGAGTAACAGCTGGAGCTGAAAACAACAGGAGAAGCATCTGGCCAAAATGGCTGCACAGAGTGTTAAGAGCTCCCAGCTGAACTTTACTGCTACTGAAAGTAACACAGAAAATAGAAGTTCAGCCAAGAGACAGTGCAGCTGCTTCACCAGTCCCCAGACTAGAAACTGCATGAGTCTGCAGCTTCATCTACTCTACAACAGCAGTCACCTGCAGACTGCAATCTACTTGAGTGAATATCCACAGCTCAAATTCAGGTAAACTTGCAAAGACAAATAGTTAAACAATAACTCATTAAACACTTGTGGGGTTGGAGTTGTGTTGCGTTTCAAACCATTAACTTAATAGAATGCAGATACATGATTCCTGAAGATCTATGGAATAGTTTTCAACTACTATAAAATTATCAGTGGAAGTGTTTGACACTTATCTCACCATCATTGTGATAAGCTCTCTGCCACTGCTATCCTCTAACACAGATCTACAGTCTTCTTTAGACTCCACTTATATTTAGAAGGCAGGGACAACCATGCACCTGGGCTTACAAAACTCCACAACCACAAATGGCTCCTTAAGTTGTATCTTGACTTTTGAAGAAATTCGAAAGAATTTTGAAACAATTCCCAAACTCTTTACTAAACTGCAGCAAAGCCTGCATTAACTTAGGGGCGAAAAGCATCTTCTGCACAACAGCACCATAACATTAAATACCAAAATGACACAAAAAATTATGAGAATTTAATTAATCTGTACTCAGATAACCCTTCCCTCTTCCCTCCATCTCTCCAAAAACTCAATTAGCTAGTGCAAAGGTCAATTTCCTACTTTGCAATATAAAGCACTCCTCAGTAGCTCTTGAAGAGACACAAAAATACTGATATTCAGAAAAATACTGACAATGAATTACAGGCTACTGGAGTAGAAAAATTGTACCATGTCTGACAATTGTGGAATAACACATGTTCAAAAAGGATTTTTTAAAATATGTTTTTCATGCAACTTACTTGAAGTTTTGCTAGCTGAGCTGTGCGAGACACTATTTTGTTGTAGGGGTCAACAATTTTGACTCTAATTCTAAAAATAAGAAGAGAAATTTATTTATAGCAGTGTAAATAAATAGCATTATAGAACATAAGAATTTATACTTTTCAATTACATAATGAATCTCATACCTATCAACAGTGCTTTGTAGAGCACCAATTCTAGTTTGCATCATTTGGAGGACACCTGCAAAATAAAGCAGATTTTTTACATGGAACACTTACCAGTTATAGAGTTTCTCTTCAAATCATAGTAACTACTGCAGACTACTTTAGCATAAACCAAAAAAGTTTCCCCCTTTATAACAAAGCATCAGAGAGACCAAAATTAATAAGCATATTGGGAAATAAACTGAGCAGGTAATAGGTCATTTACTGAATGTTATGGAAAATATATAGGTAGAAAACATAAACCCACAGAAGAAACATCACTCCAAAATCCATCATTTGTGAAGTTTCAAATAATATTTAGAGGATGCTGCTTTCTAAGAGAATGATGATCAGGAATACAGTTCAAATTACATAATCTGGTATAAACACTTGAACATGATATACAAAAATAGCACAACGTATTTAACACTATTTATTTAACATAGTGACAAGACAGTTCAGAGAACCAAATGACAAAGAGGACTGAGAAGACAAAACAATCCTATTTCAAGGTTTTCTTCCTGGGCATAAGCATCTTTAGCAATAAGTAAGGTATCAATGTCATTGTAAGGTCATGTAATTTGGATTACAAACAGAGCAAACTACCTTAATCATGTTTGTTCCACATTAGTTTGGCAGAGCAGCACAAGGAAAGCTGATAAGCATGCCTGTTCTTTTCTTGGTAAATTGCAAACAAAGTATTAGGGGACAGGAGTCATTTTTGCAATACAGAATCAGCCTGCTGAGAATTTAATTAGGTTAGACAAACCCAGGCCTATGAAATTATTTTTGTTCCAGTTACTGTTAGCATTCTAAAACATACTACATTTTTGTAAAGCCCTGTTTACAAGCATGCCATCGTTAAATTAAATAAAACTGCAGCATGATACTGTAAGATGAAAGACAAACAAAACTACTGCTAACAGTGATATTCAGGTTGTCCTGTACTGTGATTGTATCTCACTCATTTTGTATAAATATGTAAATTCCCATCTTCTCCATATTTCGGAAGTATTAACTTAGTGACAGGATCGCGGATTCTCTGTTATTTAGATGTGGTATAGCAGGCAACAGATCATGAGGATGAAGATAAGAGATACAGTGAAAAGCTGACAAAATAGACTGCATTGTCTACTCTACATTGCAACAATGGGGGAAGGCCAGTGGCACAACATTGCTGCATCTATGGCTGTAATATTGCTATTAAGCATACAACAACAGCCCTCTTCCCAGAGGACAGAATAAGGATGGGTGAAAAGGCACTCTCCCCTCTCCACCTGCTCTTGAAGATACAGGATGATACAACTGATACAGGATGATGCTACCTTAAAATAACAGCTAAGCTCAAGATTCCTACTGAACTACCTATAGACAAAAAAGATCATGTAGACCAGAGCTGTGTACCATTAAAAAAAGTGCACAGGCCTAAAAAAGAAAGGACTGTACAAGCTGGGTGTACCAACTTGTAATGTTTAATGAGATTCATTTTCACACATCCAAATGACTATGCATGCTGTGAATTAGCTCCATAATCTTCATTTGCTAACTTTCTTGATAAATATACCAAGAGCTATGCATTTCTAACTTCATAATTTAAAAATCTGTTGGCATTTATCTTTTCTTTTTCTTATGAATCTTGACTCAGTGTTTCCTTTAAGAGCATAACCCTAAGTAAATGGAAAAATTTCAACAACTTTGAGGTGAATTGAATTTTATCTTTACTTTGCAGTATTAGTTGTCAAACATGCATTATTTACCACACCTGCCTTATAGAAATGTTTCCTAACTGAGCAGTTGTTTTGAAGTACATCATTCTTTCCTCAGAGCAATTTTTGGAAGGAATGCCTTCAGAAACAACCATAATTTCAGAAAACAGAATTCCACTGAGCACAAATTGCTGAAGATTGTTACTGGGATGTATTTATCAGTCACAAGACTGACTACAGATTCCTGTCTGCTTAACTGGAAAATGAACACATATTTCAGTCTTCTATGCTTGATTCTCCAACAGTTTAAAAAGCTATTCAGGAGCTACCATTGCTAGATTAAATAGCCATTTCTTTAATTTTACAGTTGTATGCAATTACTGACACAAAACAGTGTATCCAAGCAGTTACTAAGACTAAGGATATACTGTAACTATCAGTAACCAGAAACTCTGGTTATGCCAAAACCTGAAAGCAGAAAAAGGAATAAATTACTTATCAAGTTACAAAGGGGAAAAGGGGACATGCTACAGACATTCAAGCATGTTACAGAGGTGAGTATCTGTCTGCACAAAAACAACCCAAAAACCAACCAAACCAAACCATATGACGTTCTCAGCAAAGTGACAAAGAGCAGAATGGCAGGTTTCATGAGCTCTTGGCACAATATAATGCAACCATTTTCTATACAGATTCAATGGTTCCTAAGTAAGGCCTTTGAAAATCAGCAGTTTATGTTAAAATGCATGTCTCAAACAGTGGAATAAAACAAAGGTATGTATTTAACTTAGTAGCCCTTTACTAGGAAAAAATATCTGAACACATTTTAGAGTATGTGTTATAGCCTCTTTGGTTAAGATGTGCAAACTATGCAACACATGCATATGCAACATAAAATTGGTGCTTATGGCAACAGATACCTGCCAATGTTGCAGCAAAATTAGGCTTATTTAGAAAAATAAATTAAAAGGTCAAAAAAGGCTTTATTGCTAAAGTTGCTCAGAACACTAACAAAATACATTTTTCTATGAAGCAACTACTCCAGAGAAGTATCAGCCAAATCTTCTCCCTGGAGCTCCATCTACTGATGTAAAAAAAAAAAGCTGCCACATGTTACTCCTCAGAAATCAGATCTGGAGCTTTAACATTTGGGGCCAAAGTTGGCAGTGAATCAAGTTCCCCGCACCGATTCTAAAAGTGCTTTTTCCCCTGTAAGAACAGCCAGCATAATATAACAATATTGACCTTCCAGGGATTCAATTCCAGTTGCTTGGGCCAACAGATCTTCATGTCTTGCAACAACCTTAAAAAAACAATATAGAAATCAGTAAGAGAAAAACGAGGACATGAGCCTAAAAGCAGTATTACATATATCTACATCATTCCTACATTAGGCATTTAAACATCAGCATCTCTACATTAGTCAGATACAGGAAAAAGCAGGTATATCTTACAGGAGAAAGGTCTTCAGAATACAAGGTGTTTTAATTCACAAAAGCAGCAAGCTCAGAATGAGAAGAGGGTCCGTAACTGCAGCAGAGCTGACATCTTAATTAAAGCCAGCAGAGCAATCACATTTCAACATACCTTCATATTTAATAATAATTGTAAATGTGAACTTACTAATCATACCATAATAATGTACATTAACTTTTTTTCTTACTATGACATTTATAAACTAGTTCCCAAAGAACTTACCAACTGAAGCAGGGGGAGGGAGGAAGCAGGTTTTGACACTACACACAAACTTAGCAAGTGTTCTCATTCCAAGGTCTACTGTGGATTTATGGTTTCTGTGTAGAAAAAGTCTTTTACCATCAAAACTCAAAAGCCTTTCTGAAGGTGTAGAGGTATGTTAACACAGGTTATATTTGCCTAGCTAAAGGTAAGTCTTAGGGCTTATGCTACTCTTCAGCACAGGATGTAAGGGTGCAAGTTCTCCCTATCTTCTCACAATGCCATCCTGAAACACAGCCTCAAGTGTTTATGATGGTTGATACAACCATTTGGAAAGAGTCTTCCTTCTTACAGGAGTAAAACAGCATTCAGTGATAGAATACAGAAACTGAAACAGTACATGGCTTCCTGGTATGAGTATTAAACGTGGGCTTAACTGAGTTGTCAAACTCAGTACTAGTGTAGCTGCAAGTTGTACCTTTAGTAACTGCTTGCAAAGGACACTGGGCAGTTTCACAAGTTACAAGGTCATAAGATTACTACGTTTTTTACTAGTTTATATCAATCACCCCGGAGTAACAGGTATGCTTTAGACTTACTTGTAAATGCAGTTCTTTATCCAACTGACTAATACCTTGAGCAAGTTTTGCCAGTTGCTCAGCTATCACAGCCTGATGGATGGACTGGGAAGTGTAAGCTTTCACATCAAAGTCTTCTCTGAAGAAGTCAGCATAACATTCTGAAAAAGGATTTAGATTTTATATTCATGCTTCAGAAGAATGAAGTAATACTTATAGCCCTACAGTGTACAGTTCTCTGACCTTCAGTTACTTCAGCGTAACAGTGAATGTTCTCTACATCACATAGTACAAACTTTAGAAGAGACCACTATCATGAGAAACAAGTTTGGAACTGGTAACTGGGGTTGGTGTTTGTTTGGGGGATTTTTTGGCAAATGGAGACAAAGACTCATGTTTATTCCCCACAACCTTCTCTTGAGCAGAATACACTAAAAAGTGTATACCTTATTTTTTCAAACTTTACAGTGTAACCAGCGTGAAGCTGTTGAGCCTGTACCCATAACCAAACACACCAGTCAGCTGCAGATCACTGACAAGTGGCATAAGACTGAACTCCATGAAATCATAGCGGATTTCGGCAATAGTATGAGTTTATAAAACAATTAAGAAATGATACTGCGATGGTGACTCTGGATCAAGCAAGATCAGAATTCCCAGACAGCTACTCCTAATTCAACCGGGCACCTTCGCCTCTCCTTCCACTGCAATTTTTTTTCCTTTGGGAGCAAGCGAACCCGGGCACACTCCATCCCGCGGCACCGCAGACCCTCGGCCGGCGATCCCTCCCCGCACCGGGGCACTCGCTCCTCCGCCCAAGCTTCCCCTGACTCGCCAGCGCGGGGCTTCCCCGCCCGCCTCTTCCCGGGCTCCGCCCGCCGGGCCCAACGCCACCCTCGCAGGGGACCCTCCGGACGGCCGCGGACGGGCCCCCGGCACGCTCGTGCCGGCGAGAGCTGTGCCCGGCGCTGTCCCCCGTGCCCGCGGCCGCGCCTCACCGTCCGCCCGCAGCTCGGCGAGCGCCGGGGCGGGGGCAGCCCCCGCCTCCTCCATGCTGGCGGTGCCGGAGCGCGCGCGTCACTCCCGGACACGGCGCGCGGCGATGATGGCGAAGGCGCGCGACGGAGCGGGCGGCGGCACGTGGTGAGCGGGGCCGCCGGCAGCGAGCGCGGCCCGGGCCGTGCCGGGAGGGGCCGTGCCGGGAGGGGCCGTGCCGAGGGGGCGCCGTGCCGGGAGGGGCCGTGCCGGGAGGGGCCGTGCCGGGAGGGGCCGTGCCGAGGGTGGGCCGTGCCGAGGGTGGGCCTTGCCGGGGGGGGTCGGAAGGGGCTGTGTCGCAGGGACCGTGCGGAGGGGGGACCGTGCCGGGGGGGCTGTGCCCGGCATTCTGCGGGGGAGCGACTTCTGGCCCGACGCTTCCCCAGAACTCGAGTGCTGCGTAAACTGTGGGGCTCTGCATCATGGCCTGTGAGAAATAGCTGAATAACGAACGTTTCAGGCGCTGTTTGTTTTCCCAGATGCTGATAGGACTGTTAGCTATACATGATTGGTGATATCAGAGAAACGAAAGAATGCCAACTAAAAGATCCCATGGATTTGTTTCATTCTGGGCAAGTTGTAAAAATATGTGCCCCTATGGTCCGCTATTCAAAGTAAGTAGCTGTCATGTCAACAGTTTTCAGTGTATTTTCTTTGTTTAGAAACTTGTTTCTCAAGTTTATCTTGACTAAAAATGGGTGATTACATTCTTCTCTTTTATTTAAGACAGAGGTGGATGTGGGACATGTTTTATTTTACATATTTTCATCACAGAGCTATACATACAATACTCGAACATCTCCACAATACTGCGTGTTAGAACAGCATTTTAGGATAGCTAACAGAAAAATGCCTTAACTATTTACCTCTTAATTTTCATGTGTCTGCAGGTTGGCTTTCAGAACCTTGGTTAGGAAGTACAGTTGCGATTTGTGTTACACACCAATGATAGTGGCAGCTGATTTTGTAAGATCTGCAAAAGCCAGAGACAGCGAATTCACAACAAACAAAGGTATTACTTTTAACAAACCATTGCTTTGTCAGAATGTTTTATATGGTCATAAGCCAAATTGGCTAAGTGAATGAAGTCTATCACACAACTAGACATCTGTTAACAATTTTGGCATACTGTCAGATTGATTAATAAACCATAGAATATTCTAAGTGAGAGTAAGCACGGTCTGGTGATAGTGGGTCAAATGAAATAGTGGAAAACCTTGTCTCCACCTGAAATCGAGGCCTCCAAAGTGATTTACATCTGTGGGGGTTGACCACACATAGCTGCTCATTCATTCCTCCTCCATTCTCCCAGCAGCACAAGGGGAGAATAGGAAGAGCAAATGCAAGAAAAATTTATGAATCAAGATAAAGGCAGCTTAATAAGTTAAGGAAAGAAAAAGGGAAAGAAACAAGTTATGCAAAGGCAATCACTTCCTACTAGCAGACAAATGCCCAGCCACTCTCCAAGCAATAGCCACTCTGGAACAAAAATTCCATGTCCCAACCCACTTTCTTCTTTTCCTACCACTCCAGTTTCCTTGCTGAGCTTGACGTTATACAGTATGGAATACTCCTTGTTCCTGTATGGGTCAGCTCTCATAGTTTTGTGCGCTACAAACTTCTTGCCCACCTCACTTGCCCACCTCAGTCTGTTTGCTGGGGGCAGGGGTAGGCAGAGTGAAAAAAACAGGAAGTTTTGACACTGTGCAGGTACTGTGCAAGAGCCAAAACAATTGTGAATTTTCAACACTGGTTTTATCACAAAATCCAGACATACAGGCTACTACAAATGAACTTCAAATAAATTTGACGAGTAGCTCCATCTCAGCTAGACCAGGTACAAGATGACAGTAAGATTCTTTTTCCAGCAATTGTTTCATGTGTGTTTCAGAGACAAACATTTAATTCATTGCCAGAAAAAGTTTTCTAGTCCCTAGCAAAAATAAAGAGTGTTGCTAAAGGTGAAAAAAGTAATAGACCAGCCATTGATACAGTGGAGTCAAGGACTGATGAAAGAAAAAGGGTTTCATATTAGCCACACTGGGAAGTGGAAGGGGCTGGTGGACAAGTTGAGATGCAAGAGCAAGAAAGCACAGAAGAGATTGGGAAGTTACAGCATGGCTGGGGTTGAGGGGGAGAAGAAAGGCTTCAGGCATGGCACAGAAACATAACCAGAACACCTATAAAAAGTAGAAGTATGAGGACTTGTACAGTGTCATGGCTGTAAAGAGATCTGAAATATGTGGGAAGAGGTGACAAGAACGATACAGATCTGTTGGCATGAAGCGGCTGCAGCAGAACTGTGTGACAAGGAATGTACGAGCACAGGCTGCAACTGGAGGAATGAAAAGCACCACTAACGTGCAAGTAAGATCAGCATGTAGGGTCTGTGAAGTGTGATGATTTAGTCTATTCAGGCCACAGAATTTGTGGTTTCATAAGTGTATATGTAACAGGGAAAGTGTATTTCACTGTTTCAGCATTGACTATGTACTGTGGTGCATTATTGAAATAGAACAGAGCAATTACAGAGAAAACTCACATTGGAAAGCACAGGCAGACTCTCTTATGAGTGGAATTCAACTTCAAAAAAACCATGAATAACTCATTCTACGTAAAAATAAATGAGTAAGAACATAACTGACAGTGTATATGGCTCAAAGCTCCGCAGTTACTAATTTGCCCCTTAGAATTTACTTACACTTTTGATCTACACGAAGTCTGGTGGCACTGAAGTTCTACAGGTCAGATACGGAGTGTATTCCGGGGGGTGCTGGGACAGGGAAAGAGGAGATGAAATCTTTTAGTGTTGTAAACAACATCTTTTCCCTGCTCACTTCTTTTATGCTGTTCTTAATTTTATAGGCCTCTAAAACATTGTCTCATGCTTTGACCAGCCTATACTATTTACATTATTAGCATTTATACTTTCTGTGTGGTTTTATGTTTAACTTGCGGGCTGTTTGGGGATTTTGTCTTCTAATTAGTGGAGTAGGTTTGCAATCTCTGTTTTACATTTTCTTCTGCATTAATGTTTCTTTGTTGTGTATTTCTCAAATAGAGGTAGATGTTCTTTGTGGCTGCTGCTAAAAAATTTTATGTGGCTAGACTCAGTGTTTTTATTATTTAATGCTCATCAAAGAGAAACTAGGCACATGGGCTTATTCTAAAATATTAGCTATAACAATGCTCTTTTCATCTAGAGCATTGTATTAAAGGGACACTTTTGAAAATATACATGCAATTTTTTTTTGCTTGCTGGATTTTTAAGTAACCTCTAGAAGTGTCTCAGCTTGATTGAGAGGGTACTGGTGGCCTTTCTTACTTAATCTCCACCATTTCAGTAACTATTCATTTCCCTCTAAAACAGAAAAATCTTCAGAAAGCACTTGTGGTCTCTTCAGTACCAGAAGTGCACTTGTTTCGTGCATTTGTTCGATCATCTCCTTCCATCAGTGCTCAGATATCATGCTGCTTCTTCTTAACTACAGCAATTGTTTATATGGAAAGTGAGTGCTAAGACTGCTTGAGATACTTGAGATGCCTTTAATGTAATGCAGTAGCTGTAAAAGAGGAGAGCATGTTCCAAATGACCATCTGGCTCTCTGCAGGGGCTTAGTAAATCACAAGTAGTTCAGCAGACCCAAGCAGAGGAGCACTGACACTTTGGTTTCTCACTTGAGACAAAGCTGCTAGAGCTGCCTCTGCGCATGAGTGCTCATTCCAACTCTTGAGTGTCACGTTGTGGATAAAAACAGCCATGTTGGCACAGAAAAGGAAAAAGAGGGGCTTGGATGAGGAAGGACAAAGTTTGTGGGTGGTTTAGCTCCCTTCTGAAGGGTTGGTTCTGTAAGCAAGTTTCCCACCTGGCAAGACAGACATGGCATGTGCCATGTCAGCACAGCAGAGGGGCAGCATGGAGACAAGGGGGGGCAGCCTAGGAGGGGAAGCATGAAGGCTGCTGAAAATTAGTGATTGCCTAGTTTCATAGATGGTCTTTGTGAAAGATTAGCAACTGACCAGTTTCAGTCAGAAATAGTGTATGTTAAGCCAGCAACTGTGTAGGACACCTATATTTGTCTGAATTTCCACCTCTGTTAATAGACATACTTAATAACCCCATGCCAGCCACCTTTGTTTATTTGTGATCTGGGGCTCACAGAATGACAAAATAGATGAGCTTGGAAGGACCTCTGCAGGTCATGTTATCCAGCCACCCTGTTCATGCAGGGTCACCTATACCTGGTTGCCAGGACCATGGTCAGACAGCTGTACAATATACAAAAAAAGCATTCAAAATTTAGAACTTGTTCTTTTTATTTTCTGGGAAATTTTAAATCTCTAAATATCTTTTCATTGGAGTAGGTGATCACCCACTGATTGTTCAGTTCGCTGCTAAAGAAGCACAGGTTTTGTGTGATGCTGCCCGTATCGTCTGTCCTTTTGCAGATGGAATAGACCTAAACTGTGGCTGTCCTCAGAGGTAAAGTTTTGAAAAAGCTGGGTAAATACGGTGAAATAATTAGAGACTAAATACTTCCTTTTCATCATCATTCCTATCTTAACCTAAAAAGAGGTTTCAAGAGAGTAAGAGCTTTTTAACCTGTCAGAAATGTCTATGTGGTAAGGCACTGTTCTGAGTGCTCTGAGATGCCTGTCACCGTGGTGAGACTGGGAAAACCAGTTGTATTTGCCAACTTGCCTTTATTAATTTCTTTGAATACAGAGTGTTGGCTCAGAAGTGAAGTGCCCATCCCTTCTTGACAACTGTTAAATGTGCACTCCCAAAAAGAGCTTGCTGCAAATAATTTGCAGAGTGTTTTGAATAATGATATAGCAATTTCCAGAATAATGAGGCGAGTCCCTGATGTCTCAAACTTCTGCAAGTGAAGGATAGTCTTCAAAATAAAATTATACAGATAAAGTGCTGAAAATAATTTCTTCCATCTTCTATTTAATTTATAAGTATAGTGAATTAGTGATCTACTTCTCACTTAAAATTCATAAAGATTTTGTCTTGACACTGAAACAGAGTAGTAAGATTGTTTCTAACTGGTTCAATTGAGAACCATCTATTACATGTTTGTCAGGCAGTCTTTTTCTAAATGAAGACCTGAAAAATGTAGGAAAGTAAAAGATAATATTACGGTGCAAATACTTAATTTCTCTGTTCTAATTAGGTTGTCTTGACTTAAAACTATAGTATTTGAGAAAACTTTTTTGGAGAGATCTGAGGCTTCTGAATGGAAGTACTGGGGTTTTTTTTAAGCTAACTATAGTTAAGTATGTCAAACTGTCTGTTCCTTTTAGGCGAAAAATACATACTTACATTTGAATCCTTTGTTTCTTGTGCATATTAGTTTCAAAATAACAAAAGTTTCTATCGTCTTTTTTATAAGAAAAATTATTTTAAAACTGCTGCTGTTAAGTGGAAGCAAAGGTTATTTTTGCCAGTCAAAACAGTGAGAACAGAATATCACTAAAATAATACCATCACTTGCACTTCAAAAAAACTTCCTTTTCAATCCAAAGTTTTCATCTGTTTGAAAGAAACCCATGACCAAGGGGAAGGGGAAACATCAATATATTTATTTCATGCATGCACTGTAGATTAAATTTTAATTTATCTTCCTTATGAATCTATTTTATGGACAGAAAATTGAACTTAAAGAGATTAGTACTTGTCCAAATTTCTAGTAGCAAAATGGAGACTGAACCAGGATCTAAAAGCTGTATCAAACTGCAAACAAGTAATTGATCTAAAGCCAGTACTATCTCTGATTACTTAACCACATATTCTGAAGGTCATAAGGAAAGAAACTGATGTATGTGACTGATACTGATCTGCATTTCTTCAAATGTAGAATATGAATGTTCTTTTTCTTTTAAAGATGGGCGGTTTCAGAAGGTTATGGTGCTTGCTTAATAAATAAACCTGAGCTTGTTAAAGATATGGTGAGACATGTGCGGAGTCAGATCGACAATCCTAAATTTTCAGTATCTATTAAAATAAGGTAGGTCTAACTTAAGTGCTGTTTGTGGTACATGGAAGAATCTTTCTTTTTTTTTAAAGAAATAATTTAGTGTCATAGTAATAATATTTGTAATTCTGTTAATGTAATACTACATATTATACATATTATAGTAATTTCCTTACGTGTGAAGACTGCTGAGATTTTTTTTGACTCAGATATCTGGGGCAATTAATACAAAACTTAGAACCAGCACAGCCTTTGACTACTTATCCAGATAACATACTGTAAACTAGAGTCCTCTTGCAATCCAAACAACATGAAAGTACAAGTTAAAAGATTAAAGGGCTTCTGTAAAAGAAAAGCAATGCATAGTCTATATCATCACAAGGATTTGCTTTGCAAGCTGTTAGAGAGCAGAGCCATAGCTGTGGTTGGGTATAAAGGGATGGGTAACAAAACTGGGAGCTGCTCTCACAGCTGCTGTAAGGAATACATTCTGCTTCCCTACATCAGCTTCTAAACTTCTGTAGACTTGTTTTGCATTGCTTTGTGTACAGCACAGAGAAGGTTCCAGGGAGACCTTACAGCAGCCTTCCAAGTACCTAAAGGGGGTCCACAAGAAAGATGGAGACAGACTTCATACAAGAGCGTGGTGTTACAAGAATGGGGGAATGGCTCCAAACTGAAAGAGGACAAGTTTAGATTAGATATCAGGAAGAAATTCTTTACTGTGGGGGTGGTGAGGCCCTGGAGCACGTTGCCTAGAGAAGTTGTAGATGCCCATCCCTGAAAATTTGTAAGGCCAGATTGGATGAGCTCTGAGCAACCTGGTCTAATGGAAGATCCACTCTCTCCATAGCAGGGGTGTTGAAACTGGATGGTCTTTAAGGTTGCGTCCACCCCAAACCATTCTATGACCATTCTTGATCCATTATTTAACCATACATCCTATATGGCTTTTGCGTATTTGTCAGTTAAGTTTCAACTTAGTTTCCAGTCCTTCTGGAAAGGGGAACTATTATAAATTGGATTTTTTTTTTTTTTCACAAAATATGCTAAATCATGGTGCTTATTTTAGATTTTTTGGGTACCCTTGCTCAATCTCTATAAAATTTACCATGTATATTATAGAGATGTGATATAATTGGGAAATGCTAAAATAAATAACAGTTTCCATACACTACACTAAACTCATACGTCTTAAAAAAACAAAAATCAAACAGTTTTCCTACAGTAATACTGTCTTTATACTGTTACTTATAGAAATATGTGGTAATTCCTCCCTATAGAGGAGTGCTTTTTATATAGGCCAGGGAAACTTACTACCTACTGCTTTCATTCCTTGCAATTTTAGGATCCATGAGGACTTAAAAAGAACAGTTGACCTGTGTCAAAAAGCTGAAGCAGCTGGAGTTTCATGGATTACAGTACATGGGAGAAGTATAGAAGAAAGGCATCAACCTGTACATTATGATGCAATTAAAATAATTAAACAAAGCATGTCTATACCTATTGTGGCTAATGGAGACATTAAAACTTTAAAAGATGCTGAAAATGTTCATCACTTGACAGAAGCAGATGGTAAGATTAAACATACTCTATTTTCTAAGTAAACTTATCAGATTTCAAGGTATTTATTTTGGATGTAAGTAGGACATGATTTGAGTGCTTTCTCTCCTTGAAGAGACAAATGAAAGAGGATATTTTAGATGCCTTACAAACTCATAAGCAGCATCACTGGTAATTGTCAGAACACTAGAGCACTGTTATTCAAAGCCACAAATAATTACTTCCGAGACAAATTACAAAAGCTCTGTGATTATTTATGCTATCTCATCACTCAGTAGTGGAGTTCGGGGGGACCTTCAGACATTCTGTCTCTTAATGGAGCTGATCATCTCTTAAAGAACTAAACTTCCACTTGGAAATCTCTGCTTCCTGCACATGGGAGCAAATTTCTTACAGTAAGAACACAGTGGAAAAGGGAAATACTGTTAAGCCAGATGGTGAACTTCAAGGACACAGTGAAGCATTGCACTTTCATTTCAGTGGTAAAATTTGGGGATTTTTTGCAGTTACTTAGTCACAGTAGATTCCTGCAACTGTCTGTGGTTTCAAGACAATATGGATATATGGTGTATGTTCTGAAAAGATAATCTGTATCTACAGACATTGTGTCTTTCAGCTAGAGAAAAACAGGAAAGAGAACAGTACATGTGGCAGGTTTCTGCTCACCCTGTTGCCTTTTAATAGCGTCAACAGAAAATGAACCAAACTACCATGCTGCTTACAGTGAATCTCCCCCCAAATACAGAGCAGGAAGGAAAAGCATAATACAAAACAATGTTCTCATAGTTCATCTGACCTTCTTCAGTAGTAAAAATATAAAGCATTCAGTTTTTTCTGTCGTGGACAGTGACAAAAGAAATTTTTCATTTTTGATCATCCTGTTTCTTAAGGAAAAACTAAGTGTAATAGATTGTATGTTGGTAGTGCAGGAAAACAGAATCCCTTAATCACAGAAAAATTACAATGGAACTTGTGTAGGTTTATCTGACAATATGGGATTAGAGTTGCAAATACACTACATGCTTGTTCAGAAAGATTTGCTGCAGATACGAGTCCTGAAATTTATGTAATTCAGCCATTGAGCTCTTACTGGAAGAAGGTCAGTGAATAGACTGAGTTGCACAGAAAATTATTAGTCCTCTTGTGTCTTTCCATCATAATTTTATGTTATAAAGGCAATAAATGTATGCAGCAAATAAAATACTATTTATTTGCAGTTTCATAAGAAAGGAAGAAATGCTTCTGTGACCTGTGTTTTGTTTCAAAATGTCTGGTATGTGTTGATAGGTATTGTAGATACTCTGATGTCTGCCGTGTTCAATGGATTTCTCTGATAAAGCTGTAATACTCATCCCTGTTGTTCTCCCATTACTATCTGTAAGCTTCGGGTGGTTGTTCTAAGGGGTGCTGCACAAAATCTACAAGAAGATTTAGCATAAAATTTAAACTAGAATGTAACTTACTGCTTTAATTTCCAATTTGAAGGTATAATGGTGGCTAGAGGACTCTTGGCAAATCCAGCTATGTTTGCAGGATATGAAGAGACACCATTTCAGTGCATCCAGGACTGGGTTGACATAGCTCTTGAGCACGGAACTCCTTTTACATGTTTTCACCACCACTTAATGTACATGATGGAGCGGATAACTTCTAAACAAGAAAAAAAAGTTTTTAATGTTTTATCAAGTACCTCAGCAGTATTAGATTATCTGAATGACCATTATGGCGTGTGAAAGTATGTTAGTCCTATGTAAACTTGTATTTTGCAATTGTCAATAAACTGCAAAAGTTTTAATTGGGTTCTTACTTTTTAGTCACATTTATATATTGTGTAAGTATCTTCAACACAGCAAAACATTATCATTTGGATGATACTATTCTATTTTTATGTCTCTATTTTTCACTCTAGAGAATATTCAAGATTCTACAAATGTGGAATTCTGTTTACAATGCACTACTACACACAGGATTGATTATTTTAAGGCCCCAGTAATTTAATTTTTCACAGGATAATTGCTTACAGCAATATGATTGCAAAACTAGGGCCTTTCTTACATGAAAGCTCCTAAAATCAGGACTACTTATAAATAATGCCAGTAATTTCAGACCAAAAGAATACAAAGGGAGCAACTACAGAAGTTTTTGCTTTAGATAACATAAGCTTAAAGCTCATCATACTATCCTCTTTTAAATTTGATGTTCCTTTTGCAGCCTAAAACTTTCTAAACTTACAACTTAGAAAAATTCTACACTTCTTATAGCAAAAGAAACACAGATGAACAATTATGGAAAGAAGGAAAATGAAAAGGGAAAGAAAAGGAAAACTAAGAGATAGTTTAAGTAAAAACTTAGCTGAATCTAAAGAACAAGACTTAAAGTTCAATGTAACTAAATTCAGGTTTTTTTATCTACTGTAGGATAGTAGTTGTATACAAGATTAAATCCCTATCATCTACCAAAGCAGAACTTTTTAGGTCAAAGAAAAGCTGACAGATTCTCTCAGCGGGGCTCTTGAAGTTCTTTCTGCCTCTTGGCATGTTGCTTATCAAAGCATGACAGCCACTTGGCTTTGAATCATATATATGAGTGAAATAGCGAAAATTAGAACAAGATAATAACATTACACACCAGCTGCATTTGTTCTGCAAGGGAAATTTCACAAAACTGTACAGGACAATTATTTGTAATCAAATAATTTGTTTTCTTTACATGTTTACACAGAAATTCATACCAAAAATTGCCTATTTTTCTGACTCTGATTGTTCTGTGAATATACATGTGAATAGTTCCAAATTTTCTAAATAAATAACTTGGTTTTGTATGCAATTGTAATTTTTTTTGTTATACAGCAGTCTGGAGGAGGGAAGGTTCCTTCTGAAGCTACTCCCCAAATGTTTTCATAGTTCAGGTATCTTAAATTGTTCCAATATTTTTAATGCAATAGCATAAAATACTTGATCATTTTTTATAATGAATATGTCTGATTTAGGCATATGAACAAAAGTTTGAAAGGCATGACCCAAGTCATCAAGTCCAGTTCACTATTTAAGGCAGCAAAGTTATGTAACTCTTCTGATATGATCACCTTCCCGATGTGCTAACAAGTGGAAAACTACAGATATGCTTTGCTCTCCTAGGCTAATTGAGACAACCTCTTCAACCATTTTTGGTGTGTCTCCCTTCCCTCAGACAGCTATTTTTTCATTCTTCTGGATTGTAATGTTTTCTTGACATTAGTTGGGCACAATTCTGTATAGCATTCCAGGTAAACTCCCCACAGTGTCTTCTGCAGTTAATACTTCATACAGTGTTTCAGTTGTCCTCAACTAATATTCATCATGTAAATTAGGAGCTCCCAGTTTTAGAGCAGAAGTTCTTATTTCCCAACTGCATGACTATGTATTTTGTACTGCCAAATTTTCCAGTATCAAGTTCATCCAATTATGGTGCAACTCAGTTCTCCTCAGTTCTGAAATGCCTCCGGGCTCCTCTGAGGTAAAACTATACAACTGAATCGTAGAGGAAAAGGATTTGTGAAACTAAGCCCTTTGTTGCCACTTTCTTGAGAGTTTTATGATTTGTCTAGCAACTATTATATGTAGCAAACTATCCCATTAGCCTCAAGGAGCAGAGAAGAAAAATTTAATATATATAATCAACACAAAGGCTTTCTTTATTTTTTCTGTTGTAGTGGGAAAATTGAATTTTAGAGGACTGGAAATACCTTGACCTATTTAGGAACTGAGTACTTGATGATTTTGAAGGCAGCAGTTGTTGTGCCTGTGTGAGATTAATCACAGAGATTCCTGCCTGAAGTACAAGACCTAGGTTGCTGTTAATATTGGTATTAATTATGGAGTGCCTGATCTGGCCTTTTGTGTATCATAAAAGTCAATGGAAGTTCATCATCCCTTTTCAAGGGTGAAATGAATCTCACGCCTTCCATTCTAAATGTTATATGCATCTGAATATACTTCACTGTGTTTCCATAGAATAAACTGCAAAGTTGGAGTCTTTGAGCCATACTTTGAACACCATATTGTTCCAATATACATAAATTGCTAAGGATGGGAGTTATTCAACTACCAGTGTTATTTTTAGAATATGGTCATATTTCTCATTAGAAGACATTTGATTACAGAAAAATTCTAATTCCGTTTAAAACCACTGGATGTAGTCCTTCTCCTTGTACATGTTACTTTTAACATCACCAGGTGGTCAGCCCTTTGATTTTCTAGTTTTTAAATATTGTTAACATAAGTACAAAGCAAATAAGATACAAAGCATTGTTTCCTATTTTAGGTTCTTTGCCTCCTGTAACTGATCCTGTTCTTTATGTTAAACCCCCCCTGCACAACAATACCATATTCTCGTAATACCTGTATGTTTTTGCAGCTTTTACCCTGCTTCAATAACCCCAGCACCCTCACACAGCCTATACAATCCCATTTTCTCTATTGCCTATTGTTAAATTTCTTAGGTCTTGTGGGTTGATGGTTGGCCAAAAGCAGTGTATGGTGATGAGAAGGCTGTCACAGAAGCCAAAACAGAACAGAACAAGTTTAAACTTTCCTTTTGTTTCAGAAGAGAATTAGTTTGATTTCAGTCCTCTAACCAGTTGCTAATATACAGGCATTTCCTATTTCTGCTTCAGAATAGTTTGTCACCTTATTGATTGAAAAGGAAGGTATTCCTTTTAACTGTAATGTTTGAAGATTTGTGATTTTTTTCCCTAAACCAGCCAGCCATTATGTATATATTGTCTGGCATGATATTCATCATATGGGGATTCAGTATAAGAGAGACAGCCTTAGATCAACAACCCAGACTTCTACAGCTTCAGTTAGAATTCCTTCCAGGAGCAGCAGAGTGCACTCAGCAGGAGAAGAGAGGTCTCACTAATGTTTGCAGGGGACCTCTCTTTTTCTTCAGGTTTCATTCTATGCTGCTGGGGAACACGCATCAGCCGCAGTGGAAGTGCACAGCAGTCAAATTCACAGTGAGTCTTTCTGAGATCTTACGAAGCCTCTAAAGTGAAAAAGCAGACTCCAAGTCTCTGGCAGTGGGAATGAGTGAATACAGTCCTATCAGTATGAGGGTATGCTAGTGGGAGAGCAGTTTACAGTACTAGAAAGAGGCGAGTAAGCAGCTCAGAAATGGAAACTGCTCTGGAATAAAAGGAAAGTATTAACGTTTTAACAGCTTCAGTGAAGTATAGTGGCTGTAGGCCAATAGCTAAAATGTAATAACCAGAACATTCGAAGAGGTTGTGTTTTGTCTATACTGCTGATTAAATATGTTTGTGAAAATGTGTTAGAAATACTACTTAAAACCGGGACTGTTCCTACTGTGTAGATTAGATTGAAATGACTGCTTATATCTCTCTCCAGTATTTGTTATGCATAAACAATTATTTGAGATGTAACCTTTCATTCAGACATTGCTTGGCAGCAACTAGGAAAATGTTGACACACTGGCTCCATCCCCAGGCTGCAGACCTGGGAAATTTTAAGTAAACAATTTCAGATTGTGAGCAGCTTCAAACAGCTCTGCTCAAAACTGCTTATGCAAGAACTTCCACCCCATGTCAGTTCTAATGGATTAGAGTAACAAAGAACTACTATTCACAGCATTTTATATATCTCATGTTGATGGAACTTAATTGGGAAAAAATTCCCTAAAGCAAGTAGCTGTATCAAAGAGTGCTGGAGATGCCCAGGTAGACAAGGTAACCTCTTCCACTGGCAGCACCTCAGCATCTGCTATGATCAACAGGAAAAAATGATCAGAGGATGTCTTTCTTATGCAGGGGCAAAGAGAGTTGTATGGCTAGCAAAAGAGGTGCTCAAGAAATGGGTAAATGGGTACGAAGGTATGGAAAGAATGTGCTTGGAGCCTTGGTACACTGATAAAAACATTGCACAGGACAGTAGGCTAGAACAGGGTTTTCTGAAGGAATACTGTTTGATTCATGAGGTCCAAACAGGCCTGTTTGAGTGCTTTAGACTGATGTTCGGTTGTTATTTGTGCTGTCCTTACAAATACTGGACCTGTTTTTCTTGAGAAAACAATTTACTGGGTCTTAATACATTAATGTAATGTAACACATGGAGGAGGGAATGGATAGACACACGCAGTATTTTAATTCAACTTGAGAAACTCATGATAGTGCTGGAGAGCAGAGTTGAAGTCCCCAATAGATTAAGCTGGAGTCACGGACCGCTGGCATGAGCACAGCAGGATTCCGCAGCAAAATGCTTACAATCATTCCCTCGATAGGAGAAAACGTAATGCTCATTTGGACCTTGCTCAGCCCGTAGATCCACGCGTTCCCCAACAGAGGAGCGGCCCCTTGGTAACTCCGCGCCCGCCGTCATTTTCGGCCCCCCCGCTCCGCAGGCGGCCCTGCACGTGTGCCCGGGCGGCCGGGCCGCAACGAGCGCGGCCTGTGCGCCGGGAGCCCCGCTCCGCCGGGCCGGACTCTGCCTCCCTCCCTGGCCCGCACCTGTCCCCGGCCGGGCCGGCGGCAGCCCCGCGCCGCCCCCGCTGTGTCATTCAGCCCCATCCCGGCCCACATTCCCCGGGCAGGGCGGAGGCGGCACCGTGTCCGCACAGACACCCCTTTCCCCCGCCCTGCGCCGCCGGGAGACTGGTCCGCGCTTCCGCAGCTCCGACCGCTCCCGCCCCTTGGCCGCCATCAGCCCCACCGGGCGCCGGCGCTGACGAGGTTCGAAGGCCGGGCGGGCGGGAGGATGGGGCGGCCGCTGGGCTGCGCGGCCGCGCAGGGGGCGCTGGCAGCGCCGGGGGGCGGGAGGCGGCGGGAGGAACCCGCGGGGGCTCTGCCGGGGACCCTCCCCGCCGGGCCAGCGCCACCCCGGGCTGTCCCGGTCCCCACCTCCCTGTCCCGGTCGTCGCTCGGGAGGGGAAGTCAGAGCCGCCCGCCTGAGCCTCCCCTTCCTCCGCAGGCCGCCGGGACGATGACTTTCCAGTGGACGGCAGTGGCTACCTTCCTGTATGGTGAAATCGGAGTAATTCTCGTGCTTTGCCTGCCATTCATTTCCCCGCTGAGGTAGGAGGACTTCGGTGTGCTGAGCAACACAGCTCGCTCTTCTCACCAGTGTGGGCTTATTACGCCTCTGTTTTCATAAACACGGAGCTTTGCTGCATCCTAAACTAGTTGTGAACATAGCCGAAGGACTGCTGTTTGGGACTTGAGTATCAGGAGCTGCAGGAATCGCAAGCCTCTTTAAGGAGCCTTGTGTTTTCTACGCAGTGCTGATTCATCCGAGAGCAGCGGTCTCGGCGTGCCCAGAGCAGCCCCCTGCTTTGCTTCAGCAGGTGGGACGGCTTTTCCCAGAGTTTTGGAGTAGGCAGCGTACAGGAAGGCATCTGGCAGTAGTAAATGAGAGGAGAATATAGTTTTTTTCGGCAGTTGTTTGTCACATTTGTGAGATGCAACTTTATGTTTTGGTGTATACTAGGCATTGTGGGTGCTAAACAGATGAGACGTCAGATGTACAAAGCAAGCTGCAAACTGCGTGTAAGGCCCGCAAGAAATTTTTGATCACTTGTTCAAAAAAACTGAACCTGAGTTTGAAGCAGAAGGCTCAGGACTACTGGAATAAGGGCCTCTGTAAACTTATATATAGATTAAGAAAATAGTACTACTTCTGGAACACAACACAAACATTAAGAAAATAGTAAATTCTTGTAAAATAAATGCACATAATAAGGGAAAGGAAAAAAAAAAGCATTTATTATCTTTACTGTATGCAAAGGCTTGACTTACAGCATTATCTTGTTTCCTGTAAGTAGTTCTTCAAATTTGGTGATATTATTTCTCTACAGGAAATAAAGCTAGTTTCTCTGCAGGAGGCAAGAGAAGTAGACTTATGATTTCTTTTCAGAATATCAGGAAGTCTTAAGAACCAAACCCACAAAAAACCCACAACCCCCCAAAACAGCAAGCAGGAAGAAACTTTAAAGCTTTTTTTTTTTTTTAAATGCTGCTGTTTCAGCAGTCTTCTGTGAAAACTGTTGCATGTTTGTTTCCTGCATCTTTAGATATATTTAGAATGATGTAGCTTTTACTGTTCTCTTAAGGAACAAGAGTTGTTGTGGAAAGTCTGGATTTAATTACTTAAACCTGTGGAGGAGTCTTGAAAATGACTGCTCCTCCACACCTGGTACCAATGATTAGGCATGTTTCCTCAGCTTGAGTAGTTGAAACTGTTCTAAAATCTAATTCAGCTTCTGGTTTTTTATAAGTTGGCTTGCAAGTTCAGCATTTTTACATAGACTGTTGAGTTGTTGTATTTCTTACTGTTTTCTAAGCAAAAGTGCAACTATGTAAGAGGAGAGGAGTATTATGGGAGTCATAAGCATCAGATTATTAATGGCTTATGTGAGGAAACTAGTTGCAAGAATTTCTTCAGGCTGATGTCACAAGCAGAATACTTTGGGAGTATTGAAATATGTTTCACTTACGATGCAAACAGAGTCCAGTGTTTGTGGCTGAAAAGCAAATTCATAACGTGCAGCTGTGCCAAAATTTTTTCAAACATTAAACACAGTGGTTTTAATTATATAGAAAGGATAGATTTGTGTGCTTTGTTTGGAGCATTAAGCTATTCCTCTGAACACTGGTTTCTAAAAGAGTGAAATCGCTTTGTCCCTTATGTGATATATGCAATTATCTTAACAAAACTTGCAGGAATCTCGTGGGGTTAAAAATTAGATTTAGCTGCTGTGACAGTACCACAGGGCAGCAGCTCTGCCTGACACATCTTGGTGGCCTGGGAGCAGTAGGGCATGCATGGTTACTGACAGGTGTGAAACTGCTGTTCTTGGAAGTTTTGATTTACTCAGTTGTCAGTCTTCAAACTGATTCGTTGTCTCTCTTGTGTGTGCACATTTTTTAAATAATGTTTTTCAGATTTGCTAACAAATTTGTAAGTTCCTGGGGAACAAGTAAATTGACAGTATAAAACTGCAAGTACATGAAGAGGTGGCTAGTATTATAGTTTGGAAGAATTATATTTATATGACTTCTGGCACCAAAAGAATGTGGAGTTTTAGTAAATGTGAATGTCAATACTTGCTGAGGAAAAATAAATGTGAAAATAAAACACGGGAAGATTTTCCAGTAAAGAGAGCCATATTTTTAGCCTGATTATAACTTGGCAGTGTAGTTTATCTAAGGTCATACCTCAAAGAATCACCTCTTAAGTGGAGGTCAGTATGGAGCTTGGAAATTACATGTTTAAAGAGTTAGCGAGTTGGCTTTGTTTGAGTTGTAGCTTGAAGTAAGCTTTTTGTTTGATACATACTGTGGCTGTCTGCTGTAAAGAATTCAGATTATACTAAAAGACTTAAATGCACAACGCTAAAACGTTTTAATTCTTTCTGGTGGAGAACTGGAAAGGACCACAGGAGATCATGCTACAGTCTAATTTAAATTAAATTCGTAGTAGGTTGGAAACTGCTGTGAGAGGGCAAATCTTAACAGTCTCTAGGAAGTGTAAATAGTCGTAACAAAAGTAGAAAATTTTACCTCATATAATAAGATGGTGAGTAGCATGTCTCTGTTACATCCCTATGGCATGACTAGGTATTATTTCATTTGTGCAGTAGCACTGATTCTAACCTGCAGCAAAGAACACATAGGTGCTCTGTTATAACTTGTTTCAATTCATTTGAGCACATTAGATGTTCTTTGTGCTGCAAGTGTGACTTCTGCCACGCCCTCCATGCAGCAATATCGAATAGACAACTAATCATTTAAAAATAAAAAGCCTGCATCAGCATTGGCCTCACCAGAACTCGCTTCTGTAGCCAACAAATTTATGCTTGGGAAAGAAGTTTTAACCCTTAACAAAATATGAACACAAGATTTGTCTTTTTTGTTGTCGTTACAAGTTAGAATGTAGTAACAGTCCTTGTACTTCAGAATTATGCAGACCCATCAGCATAAAAGATAAGCCTTCTGAAGAAGGATGGTAGAGAATTTTTGGAAGCTTTTTAATTTTATTTGGCAATTTTATTTTATTTATTAGTGGATAAAAATAAAAATAATGGAATGGGTTTACAGTCTTTACCCCATCCCTTGTTATAGTCAGGACTGAATACGACGTATTGCTAGCCAAAGTATAAGCTAAAATAAGACACATCTGCAGAGTCCCTGCTATTGTGCAAGAAATTTGCAAGATGAACCAACTGGTTTTGCTTGTATCAACAACAAAAAAAGACAAGTTGGATTTCTGGAAAAGTTAATGTATACCTAAATTATATTGCAATTAGAGGAACTGTTTAGAGACCTTATACAAGTCTCTTATCAATAACAAGGCTCTCTTCTGTGAGGTTGTAATGCTCTTCTTTTAGTGCTTAATTATTTTTGAATAACACAGTTCTATTTTACAGATGGCAGAAGATTTTTATGTTTCCTCTATGGAGCAAAATGGCAGTATTTTGGAACAAGATGTTCCTTACAATAATAGTTCTGTTGATCGTCTTGTTTCTTGGTAAGTGTTAGATAATTTCTTAACAAATGGGTAAAAGAAACCTGGTACATTGAGTTTATATCAGTACATTAATGGAAGGGATTTTAAGTTTAGTGTAAGTCAGCTCATTTATTGAAAAGTTGTACCATAGAATGAAAGAGGAGAGGGCTAATACTGCATCCACATTGGGAATCCAAATGCAATTGTAATATACTGAGTGAATGAGAAGGAAAAATGGAGCTTAGTCTAGGCTGCTGCTTGGTTTCCCTTTCTCATACAGGTAAGTGAACTTGTTTGACAGCAGAATTTGGCTGAGCTGCACCTCATGCAGTAGATGGCACTCTTTCTTTTGGTTGCTGTTGAAACAGAAGACCAGAATATATCAAAGCACTGGGCTGACTGAATACTTTTGCTCAGTACAGATACAAAACAGCTGCCGGCTACATTTGTTATGAGCAGATCCTCAGGTCTGTGAACTAAGAGTAAAGCTTTAATGGTTACCATATGCCTGACTGATGTCATTTAATGTCTGCCCTGACTGCTTTGTGTGGTAAGCATCTCCCGTACTTCAGTGATGAAAATAGTTCTCCTGTGTTTCAGGGATATTAGATAGTTCTCCATGGATAAGTGTTTCCAGTGCCTTAGAATATACATGCTACTTAACTCCAAGCTACTTGGAATAGAAAGAAAAAATGCATGGTTTTATTTTCTACTGAGGGAAACGTGCAGATGCACTTATATATATAACAATGTCAGACCAGGCTACAGTACTATATTCTTAATATTTAAAGTACCAGAAATGCAATAAACTTTTAAAATTATTTTTAAGATTATGTTTAGTATTATCCTTAAAAGTAGATCTTCAGTAAATGGCTTGAGATTGGGAACTAATTTATTTAATTTACTCTCTTGAACTGCTGTTGAAAACTTTGACCAGAGTTTGCTTTTGAGTTGGTGATGGTCATTGGTTTTGTGGAAAGATAGAATTGGGCTGAAGGGAAGCAGTGATGAGATTCCTGCCCCACAGGGTGAAGTGGTAGGTTACTGCAGGCCTAGGGTCTTCCTATAGCACAGGGACATGCATTTGTTTGCTCATAGTCTTCAATGCATTGTTTGAAGCTTCACTTCAGGGGTTTTATACCACCTAAATAACTCAGACATATGAAGGAGACTGTCCTAAGTGATTATATTCACTTTTTATATGCTTTTCTTTGGAGTTTATTTTGCCTGCTTAGACAAATGCAGCAGCAATTTAGTAACATCTGGCCAAAATACTCTGCAAGAACTGAGACCATGTCATGAAACGTGTATATTTGTTGATGTGCAGGGAGACATTTAAGGTGCTATGTTGGTTGTAGGAATGTCTGATGACCTTATGTTTAAAGATTGTAATATGAACTCTTAACTGGGTTAGGTTTGGGGTTTATGTGGATGTAAGTCCCAATTATTTTTTTTGTCCTTTGAAAGGTGTTTGCAGTGTACTGGCCCTTTTCCAGAACTATCAGGAGTATGTAATGGATGAAAGGAAGCTGAAAGATGTATGAAAGGCAAATGAAAGAAAGCTGAGTTGTAGCTTTCCTCCTCCATTCTTTTTATGATGTTGTTACAGTTAGTAGTTCCTACTGATGTTACTACTGCTGTGTTACTACAGTCCTCCTATTTTGATGGATGCTAAAGAAATAATTTTCTCCCTCTATGATTGAAGCACAAAGTAGACACTTCTGTCATTACTAAAACACATGCATATCTTAAACCCTGTGTGAAGCAGATACTTGAGAAAATACTACTTCTTTTTGCTTCTCTTTCTCTTTTCTTACTGTCTGCTGGGAAATTTTAGCTCGGTTGTCAGCAGTGACATTTCGACACTGTAGGGTCTTTGGTAACATCTGTGCCTGGGCACAGATTTTATTTGAAATACCTGTTCAAGCATATTTTGGGCAATGGTTTGTTATATTTCTGGGAATGTGCTAGAGCACTTCATGATTTATCAAGACCAATCTTTAAAATGTATGGATAACGTAATTGAAGTCATTATTGGTCCTATTACTGTTTGCTGAGCAGAAAGTCCAAATACCTATTTCTAGTACTGTGTCTGGTTTAGCATACATGCGCACCTGCAGATGTGAATAAGAACAGACTGTTTTTGTTTGCAGATGCTGTTAGAGAAATCAGGAAATACTCATCTGTTCATGTGAATGAAAAGGCTGCAAATGTCAACAGCAGCGCCTTTGATCATATTCAGATGAAACTCTTTCGATCGCAAAGAAACCTGTATCTCTCAGGTTTTTCCTTATTTCTTTGGCTGTAAGTATAACATTTTTCTAATGTTTACATAGTTTGTTTGTTACAGGAACTGTTGTAGAAAGTAATTGTAAAGTAAAGATCAGAAGGACAATTTCAGGAGATTAAAGAATTAATTATGAACAGGTTGGCTACAAGGTAAGTAAGACCAGGGAAAAGAATACCTTACAAATGTTTGAAAATTGGAAGGATATGTGAGCAACACATGGAGAGAAACATTTTGAATGCTGGAGAAAACATGTATTTTGCAGAAGTTTCTTTGGGGAATACTCATTTCCTTCCTTAAACTTACACCCTTTGTTTTGCACATGTAAAACTGGAATAAAACAACCCTCAAAACTAAAGTACTGTTAAAATAATAGTAATAATCTGGCAAGCTGGTGTCATTGCACCATGCTGTGTTAAGAAGCAAAGCTTGAGCCTGACCTGAGCCACTTCAGCTCAAGCGTGAAGTTAAGAACTGTTGGATAATATTCTGGTTTTTGAGGAAAGTTTCAAATGTATTACAGATCAAACGCTTTGTGGCAACTTGCCCACTATGGTGTTATGATCTTAGGTCTGGTATCCTTTTCAAGGTGCTTAAGTACAGCTCACAAAACAGGGTAAAGGAAAGGGCAGTTCTGTACTGCCCACCTGTAGCAGCCAAGACTACCTGTGAATCAGTAGTCACAACAACCTGCAGATCGTATCAGCTGGGCAGAGAGCACATGAAGTCACTGGACACCGATAGTGTGAACAAATGGAAACAGACATGTTGGTCTGATGATTTCCTATTTGTGCGTTTCTGTGGTGACTGGACAAGAAGTGTTGGTCCTCTTAGGAGTTCCCTCAGTGAGCTGCTTGACATTGCCTCAATACTCAAGAGGAGCACAAAACAAGAAAATGACAGACTTATGACAAACTTCTTCCCCTTAGAGTGATGTGTGGCCATTTTAGCAGAGCATGGAGCATAAAGAAGTGTCAAGGAAAAATGAATACGAGGCTTGAGCAGAAAAACCGTGGAAAAAACAATGTGGCTGTAGCCTTGCTCAGTAGTGATAGGAATGCATCAAGTTCTTTGTCCTCCTACAGAAAGGTTAAGTAAATATGCACAAATATGTTTTTAAACTCTGCTCCAAGGGGAATAGCTGGATTGTGTCATACACAAGAATTGGAAGGTGGTCTCTCAGGGTCCTACTTACATTCAGCTTCCAAGGAAGAAAACTTGTAAAGTGGCCCCAGTAGATTTTATTTTGTATAAAAGCTCTGCTCTTGAAGAGGTTTGCTTGAGGCTTTTTTGAGGTTCTGGCCTTTCACCAAGATTTAGGAGAAATAAGCATTCTTCAGTAGTGGCTAGATCAAAGGACTTTTCTTAGTAGAGCTGTTTTGCTTATCCATGAAGCAGGCATAATGTCTGTCAGAGAAGTGGAGGAAAGGCGTTCCTTGGGTTTCCTTATCCTGCACTGCTGTACCATCACCCAACCAACATGAGACCCCAGCTAGTGTGAATGGGTAATTGGATGCCCCTAGTTCATTCTTTGTGTCAGTTTTGGTTCATTTTAGCACATCAGCCAATAGGAGAATTCCACAAGACTGGTAAATGGAGATTCATGAAATGGAGGAGGCTGGGAGCTTATCACTTCTGGCAAGACAACAGCAGTTGTGGGGTACAGATGAGGAAAATTATGTATCAGTGAAGGTATTTGGGCCAGCTGAGCCCTCATCTGCAAACTGCACAGAAAAGAGGAGTGTCATAGACCCGAAAGACTGTCCCCTGGGTAGGACAGAGACACCCATCTGCTAGTTTCACCTGGTCCTCTGTCAGCCCATGCTGTACCAGAAAGGGATAAGAAGGGCTGAAAACGAAAAGAGAATCTCAAGAAAACATGAGCCTACTGCTCACTGGGGCCTTCTAGGAGAGTCGGCAGGGAATGTAACATCACTCCCAGTAGTGGAAGATGCAGCTAGGGAGTACGTAGGCCATTTGGGCATACAAAAGTCTGTGGCATCCTAGGATGGCAGAGGGAGTTGGCCAATGTCATTGCAAGGCTTAGTTTGAAAGATCACAGTTCTGGGGAGAGTCCTGATGACTGCAAAAAGGCAAACATAATCCCATCTTCCAGAAGGATAAAAAACAGGATGTAGGAAACTGGAGACTGGCCTCCCTGGAAAGGTTATGAAGCAAATCTTAAAGACATCTTCAGGGACATGAAGGACATGATGACTTGGAACAGCCATCACACGCTTACTTAGGGAAGATGATGCCTGACCATCCCTGTTGCCTTCTGCAGTGAGATGAATGGCTGTGTGGATAAAGAACAGTATATCCGTTTTGCAAGGCCTTTGACATAGTGCCTTTTAGTATCCTGAGAGTCTAACTGTGGAGGGACATAGGCTGGAGAAGTGGAGAAAAAAGCAGGTGGAAAATTCCCTGGACCTTTGGGCTCAAAGGATAATAATGATGTAAATTTTAGCTGGTGCCCCTCAGGGATTGGTACTGGTCTCGGTATTGTTTAATGTCCTTATTAACAACATGGATGATAGGATTGAGCGTGCTCTCAGCAAGCTGCTCACAGTGCCAAATCAGAGTGGTTGACATCTTGGAGAGCAGTGCTGTTTTTCAGAGGGAGCCAGAAAGGTTGAAGAAATGTAATGACAGAAATCTCATGAAGCTCAACAAAGACAAATGCAAAGTCTTACATTTTACAGGATAATCATATACAGCATCCGGGCTGGGGACTGGCTGTGTGGGCGGGCAGGAAACAGTTTTGTAGGAAAAAACCTGAGGATCCTGGTGGACAGCCAATCTTGTATTGAGCTGTGATAGCAAGGATGTCGTCAGCAGGTCAAGGAAAATTGTTATTCTCCTCTGTCTGACACGTGGTGCTGCAGCTGCAGGACTGTGTCCAGTTTTAATTCCCCAAAATATTGGAGTACTGCAGTGGGGTACAGAGAAAGTTGGGAGGCTGAAATATGTGACCTGTGAGGAGATGATGATGGAACATGGCTTTCAGACAGAAGAGAAGAGACTTTGAAGGGACAATCCCATTGATTTGTATGTCTGTCTAGTAGCAGAAAAGATGGATCCAGTTCATCTCAGTGGATCCAAAAAGGAATGACAAGAGTTAACAGGAATCTGAGTTGTTCTGACTTGTGGTAAAAAAGTACTGCTACTGTCAAGAGTGGTTAAACACTAGAACAAGGACCCTGAAGGATGGCGGAAACTCCGATCTCTGAAGATGGTAGGAGCTCAACTGGACAAGCCTCTGAGCAATCTGCTCAACCTGGCCTCCTTTGCATGGGATGGAAGCCGCCTTCGACCTACACGATTGTGTGATTCACTTTTAGTTGTGATGTTTTATTGATTCCTGCATCTGTAAGTTAATAGCAAAACTTGCTAACCTTTGGAAAAGTAGTGACATGGAGACCTTAACTTCTTTATTAACCTCCAAAATAGTAAGGAGCTTTCAATGAAAAAGCAAGGGGGTGGAGGGAGGCTTAACTTGAAAAGGTCTATTAATACTCTTCCAGTTATGGAAAAGCCAATTACTTGGATTTTCAAATTTCTTTGAAGAGCAGCTGCATAGTTACATTATAGGCATTAATTTAACTCAGTGTTATGTTACCTTGATTCAGCAACATTTGAAAGACTTCAAGATGAGTTATGAAAGTAGTGATGCAAAGAAGCAATCACTAGATCAAATCACAGGAGGTATTTGCAAAACTTAGAATTGAGGTTTCGTATGAGTGCTGACATCTGCACGTGTTCTGATTTAACTGTATTGACAGTACTTTGAAGACTAATGTGCTCACATTGCTACTTTTATTCTTGCAAGGCTGTTTATGAAATTGTGAGGGTTTTTTTTTTCACTGTACTCATTACCATAACTTGTTGTTTGGCTCTTGCATTTGGAGATCAATCCTGTTAAAAATACTGGGTCATTTAACAGTATTTAAACAGCCTTTAAGCAGTCAGGTCTCTGACCCCTTAATGGCTGTGGGTATTTAGGAGGAGGGAAGTTCTGCATCAAGTGAAAATCAGAATGTCAATGGATGAAAATATTTTCAGTCTCTCCTGTTACTGTTATTTGTCATCGATGAGCCTGAATGTTTCCCTTAAGGTACTTAAACAGCCCTCTTCTGGTTTTATTTTTACATCTAATGCAGAGAGAGAAAAGGGCTTGTTTTGGTTTGTTGGATATTTTTGTTTGGTTTGATTTTTGTTGTTTTGGTTTTGCTTGTGGTTTGGGTTTTTTTATTATTTATGCTGTAAATTACAGTTCTGTTCACTGTTTTTCTTCACCAGTGTATTGAGACGTACTGTTACCCTTCTTACTCAGTTGGCAAAAGAGATGGCATCTCATGCAGCTCTGGAGACACAAGTAAATGATGCTACTGAAGCAGCCAAAAAATACATGGCGGAGAACGAAAGGCTGCAGGAGGTACCTTTGAGCTTCATCAGTAACTTTCTTAGCAGCAAGTAGTTAATACAATGTACTCCGAGGATGGTTTGCTACGGAATGCTTGTCCATTTTTTTCCTTCTGGTTGAAAAAGGAAGAAAAATATTTTTACAGTATGTAATTTAGAATACTGAAAACAAACTGTAGTAGCATTTTATTAACAAAGGAAACTGAAGTAAACCAAGTAAATGAAGTTCTGTCTTTCCAGTACGAACTTCATCAAAGTAGTAATAGATTCTTAATGTATTTCTTTGAATTCAGTCATAACAAAGTAGAGGGAGACACTAATTTTATTCCTTTTATCCCATATTGCCTGTTTAGGTCAAGGCTGTAGCAGTCCAGGATGAAAAAGCCTACTAAATAACTGTTTTCATACTGACTGTTTCTTCTTAATAGGATTTTCTCCAGTCTTGAAATGTATTTTCTAATTTGAAAAATATTCTTTTGTATTTAATGGATTTCATATTGTATCTTTTTATGGTGGGTCAGCCAACTTCATAATACTTCCCCTTCTTAGTAGGATACTGTTGTAGTATTAATGAGAATACTACCAAAAATTTATTACTTAAAAAAAAAAGATCAATGGACAAAAGAGATGTTATTTTTATGCAAAGAATGGTTAAGCTGTGGTTCAATACATAATTGTATTCAGGAAGGAAAGTCATCAAAGATGATTAAGATAAATGTATGAAATCTTTTCTTGTAACTGATTAGTTTGACTTCTGTTTGAAGAGACGGAACCATAAGCTAGAGTTCAGACATCTAGACATATGAAGACTTCTAGAGTCTGGCACATTGTCAAAACAAAATTCCCTGCAGGTGTGTACAGGTTTCCTTCCAGTTTGTCTGAAGCAGTGTCTATGGTTACTGACACTGTAATTTTTTGTAATAAATCTTCATAGAAGACTCTAGACAAAAGAAGGGATACAAAAAATCCAGTTGTTTGAGAGGTGTTGTAAAACAAGGATCACTAGTCTGTGTTAGGTGTTTCCCAAGTATAAAATGATTCCAAAATTTTGGGATTTGGTATTTTGTCAGAATGATTCAAATTCCTTCCCTCAGCCATGGAATTTGTCTCTTTACTGCCTATGGGTACGTTTTTTTTTTCTTCTCTGTCCTGTTGGGATTTTGCCAAAAGTCCTCTTTTTTGTTCTGCTTTCACATTCTCTTAGCAACACATTCTCTTAGCCACTTGCAAGTGATAGCCAGAAATTGGAAACTGTACTCTTGCCTGTTTTTATTTGTGCATTTGATTGCATGGTTTTTAAAAACACAGGTAGCCACAGGTACAGGCAATATGCTGTGGCTGGATCTCCTTTGTGATGGACATGGGAAGTGTTCAGGACTGGAATATTTTAACTTCATAGGCATCCTGTGGCTTAGGCTTCTCTGTGGCTTGGCCCCTGCATTTGTGTTTATTTACAAGTGTGCTTCATTTCACTGTTGGAGAGAAGTGAGAGCAATTGCACATAAGGCGCTGGCTGCAAGTATAAATACTGTGAGTTTACTCTGGTGTACAAGGTCTGCACTGTCACCTGTTCAGAGGTTCCATGGAGCACAGAACTTAAGATAAAAGTTTACAGAAATAGTTATTTGCATATTAATAGAGGTGAGCACAAAGCAAAGAAGGCAATTGGCTATGGTTTCGTTTTGAGCAGTTAAATATCATCTCAGTCTTTGATTAAATATCTTATGGAAAATTTTTTTCAGCTCTTTTCCTTCGACTGTTTACCACTCTTTATAACAGTTCTTTTTCTTCTTCCTAAAGTAATCTTTCCCCTTTGCTCCTGCCTGTGCCTGGTAAGCTCTGATACTGCTAGTTCACCTAACAGCTTTTGTCTCAGTTGTTTTACTTCATCCCGTTAAACATTTGCCACTTCTTTTGCTATTACAGAGATAATGTGTGGTTAGATAGTAGAAGCTTTATGAGAAAAGGGTCTTGTTATGGGATCTAATCTTACATGTTAAGAGCATGCATAAGTATAGTAGTGCCAACATTTTTGGAGTACAGGGAATATATTGCTCTTGTGTCAAGTGTTTACAGGGCTCTTCCTGAATTCTTTCCTAGTTTTTGTCTTGAATTTCACTGGAAATAGAATCTGGATATTGGAACTATTCTGAAGATTGAAGTAGCTGCAAACCTACAAGGAGAGAATTGGAAGAAATTATTAGAACCAGTTGCACATAAACATGGCAGCGTTCTGTCACTGACAGCCCCAGTGTGTATCTTCTGAAAAATCCATTTATAACCGAAGTGAAAGTTGTACACTTGATGCAGACATGCAAAGTACTCTTACAAAGGAGATAATGCCCTTCTGTTACAAGTATGCCATTACCTAAAACACTGAGCTTGTTTATTTCCTTTTTTTTTTTAATTTGGGAAGATTTTTTTCTAGAATGACTATCTGCCTGTATCAAGTTGACATTTGATAAAACCTAATGCTTTGCAAGATCAGGGCTGACATTCCCTGGATATTTTGCATTAATATCAGACTAATGAAAATAAAACTAATTGTAGCAACTGTGGTTTTTAATAGGCCTTGAGAGGAAAAGGACATGGTAAAAAGAAAGAGTCAACAGATGCAACTGAGGAAAAGTTGAAGGAGGAAGTTGAACATTTGAAAGCAGAGCTACAGAAGACATCAGATGGTAAGTATTAGTTAGGACTTCTTTGCAAATAGAAAAATGGTATTTCAACACTGAATGTCAAAAAAGTATTCTAGCTATAGCATGAACTAACTTCATCTGTTTCCAGAACACTTGGTATGTGGTTTCTTTACATTTGACTAGGAACTGACAAAACATGCCATTGCCATCCCAGTATTTTAGTAAATGTGTTCATTATGAAAATATGTAAAGTGTAATCGGAACACCGTAGTTAAGTTGTAATTATTAACAAATTGGACTGATATATTTAAGTGGTGTTGACTTATCTTTGTCAGTGACACAGCCAGGATATGGAATGATTTGCAGGTTGCTTGTAGCATTGGTTTGATCTTTCATGTCATACACAGCAGCCACTCTGCCTGTATAAAATGGGGAAATACTGTGGTTGAGGTTTTTTACTAACACAGGATTTCTGTCAGCAGAAAAGTCCTTGACTGGTATTCTAAATTTATATATGTTCTGCAGTTGAGGTATTAAGATGTTGTAAGAAGCCAGAGGTCGGAAGCCGCGGCGGTACGGGGAGCTCGGATCCCCGGCGGGGGGAGAAGAACAGACAGCAGCCAATATGGTTGAAAACTAAACTCCGATTTATTAGCAGTCTCGAGGCACTTAAATAGTATACCAGCTTGTTAGCTTCTAAGGGGCTTACTTATCAGGATATTTTTCTATTTCTACACAATCAGGCTACATTGGCAGTCTTCCACAATCTTGTTATGTTCAAAGGAATCTTGTCCTTGCCTCCCTTATACTCCTAGATATCACACCTGCAAGTACGTTACTCCCTGAAATTTCTCAGGCTGGAACTGTTTTGCTTTTCACAGAGACTTTCCCACAGAAAGTGTCTCATACACACAGGCCCAAAAACCCTCCAGCTCAATAGCTTGCACAGCTCCTTTATTGATCCCAATAAATCCATTCTCCAACAAATTCCCCGTTTTTTTCTTTTGTGCAAGCAAAGCTGGAGTGATCACAGATGTAGACTTTATATATTGTCTATTGCAAGCATCGGGAGGCAAGGTGAATACACTGCCAGTTCTACAGTAATCAAATATTATACAAATAAAACTAGTTATAATTTCAAACTTAACAACTTTAACTATCCCTTTAAGTTGAGACCGTCTTTTTCTATAATCATATAGTTAATTGATGTAACTTACTTATCTATTAGTGGAATGGGAAAAAATGATTTAAAAGACCTAAACAGCATAAACCTCTAAACCTTTCACAGCCGTGGCTGCGGCTAATAGCAGAAGATCAATAGCTACTTAACTTTATATTATTACATGTCTAACATTAATAACACACACTTAACTTATTAAGCACTTGCAAGGCTATATTAAACTTAATGGCTACGTAGCTTTGACATCACTTAAACTCTACACAACTTAACTTAGCAGAACTTAAAATTAACTTTACTTAAACTTAACTTTGCTTAGACTTAACACGAATTAACCTTAACACTACCTAAACGTTATGCAACTTAACCTTATCACTTAAATTCTACAGAACTTTAAACTTAACAGAACTTAAAATTAAAGAACTTAACTTTAACAGAAATTAACTTTAACATCACGTAAACTTAACAGAACTTAAATGTACTCTTATTTCAAGACATTACTTTTGAGTTTGGTGTTATACTCAAAAACTTTTTGCAATATACCCAAAAATTTATGCAATTATTTCTCTTAGTTTTGTTTTTGGAAAGAGTTCCCCGACACCCAGCACCAGTCACTAGCAACCACCTAGGGCAGCTGTTATTATCGCCCCAGAGTCTCATTATTTCTCCTGCTATGGAGAGTGGTGGATCTGGCAAGTCCTCAGCTCCTTCACTCAGCCACGTCTCAGCCTCTCTCAAGGGTCCTCAGGACAGGTCTCACAGTCCCAGCTGTTATGGTAGTGGCATCACGTCCCTCAGGAGCTGATGCTGACTGTGCTTTCTTGTTTCGGGGTCCTGTAGCATGGCACCACTTTGCTGGGCACCTCTCTGGTCAGTGATGTAGCGATGACTTGTCCCTGTTGTTGCAGGACATTCTGCAGTGTTGCAGTCTACGTTCGTTCCCAGAGCAGGAACTGTGAAGGGGTTAACAACTGTAAGATACTGATGTAATGCTTTTGAACACAGGACATCTGCTGTAAAGACAAACTGAAAAATGCTTAGTATAGATAAGTTAGCAAGCTTTTTGATGAGTTTTTGCATTACTTGTTGGTACTTCTCTTTCATTTGGGGCTGTTTTCGGGTCGCCCCGGCCGGCTTTGGCATTGCAGGCGACGAAACTGTAAAAGCCGCGCTGTTGCCGGCTATTCCGCAGTCCGGCGCGGGGGGGTCACCCTCTGCCGCTTTTGGCCGTGCTGCTGCTTTCGGCCGGGCACCGGGGCTGCCGGTGTCTCTTTGGCCCGCCCGCGCCCCGCCCCCTGGGTCTGGTGTCTGTGCTTCCGCTCTCGCGGCCATTACTCTTCTGGCCGTCGGAGAGTTAACATCCGGCTCTGCCGGGTTTAGTAATTCTCGCAATGAGCTGACGCGCGCTGCCGTGGTTTTAATGATTTTTCTCGCGGCCAGCCCGAAGGACCGCGCTACCCCGAACTCCGCCGCGGTCTCTGGCCGCTGCTCTGTAAGTCCCGCGTCTGTTACTTTCCCGGAGCTACTAAAGCTCGTGCTGCCGCTCTCTACAGTCTCTATGGCAACCGCGGCAACTGTCTTTCCTGTTTTTACTTCTGAGAAAGTACTAATTACTGCTCTCCAGGTGGATTTGGGAGCTCTTGTTTCTGTAGCTTTCATTTTAAACGATCTTGGATTAACTAGTTCCTTATAAAGGTTTATCTCCTTAATTCCCTGCTTTTCTAAAAAGCGTAAAAACACATTAAAGGCTGCCTGAGTTTCCATGACCGCGTCCACAAACCCGCGACTCAGCGCGAAACACAAACCGCATCCAAAGCGAAAACCCCGCGTCTCTGCGCGAAACTATTACCCGCGGATAACCCGCGAACCCGCGTCCAGCGCGAGCCGTACCCGCGATCAGCGCGAACCCGCGCCTCAGCGCGGAAAACAAAACCGCGGACAAACCGCGAACCGCAAACCGCGAACTAAAAACCGAAAAACCCGCGGACTACTCTGATACCACCCGCGTCTCCGCGCGCCCCAAGTATCAGGGTACTGCAGCGTCCAGGCAAGCCTTTAGCAGCCAAGCGGCGAACCACCGATGTTAAGGTGGCCCAGGCTAGAGGTTGGCCACCCCTCCACGCCCGCCGGCGCTGCCCCGGCACCGCATTAGGCTCCCGCCAGGGCAACGGGAATAAAATACCAGTCCCAGTCCAAAGTCCCGTACTCCGCGAAGTTCGGTGTTCCGAGTTCGGTGTGCCGTGTTCGGTGTTCGGTGTCCGAGTTCGGGCGCCAGATGTAAGAAGCCAGAGGTCGGAAGCCGCGGCGGTACGGGGAGCTCGGATCCCCGGCGGGGGGAGAAGAACAGACAGCAGCCAATATGGTTGAAAACTAAACTCCGATTTATTAGCAGTCTCGAGGCACTTAAATAGTATACCAGCTTGTTAGCTTCTAAGGGGCTTACTTATCAGGATATTTTTCTATTTCTACACAATCAGGCTACATTGGCAGTCTTCCACAATCTTGTTATGTTCAAAGGAATCTTGTCCTTGCCTCCCTTATACTCCTAGATATCACACCTGCAAGTACGTTACTCCCTGAAATTTCTCAGGCTGGAACTGTTTTGCTTTTCACAGAGACTTTCCCACAGAAAGTGTCTCATACACACAGGCCCAAAAACCCTCCAGCTCAATAGCTTGCACAGCTCCTTTATTGATCCCAATAAATCCATTCTCCAACAAGATGTTAGCTTTTTTAATATTTTTTTTGTTTACAAGGAAACATATCTTGCAATTTGTAACATAATACTTTTGTTAGCAGCTTCCGTGTTTAAGGTTTAGGTTGTCAAAACTGCTTTATAGGCAGCCCAAATTGAGATAAAAGCAGATTTTACCTGTTTGGTTCTGTCTTACTGGGCTCTCTCAAGGTGTGTGAGCCTGTGAACACCTGCTCATCTGAAGTCAGTGTTTTTAAGATAACACTGCCTGTGATCTTGTAAACATTAATCAGATGTTCAGACTAACAAAAATACAAATTTTCTTGCTACGAGATAGCATGTTATCATCAAAACATAGCCCCACTTTCATATTGCCTGGCACTGCTACAACACTGTAAGAATAACAGCAGATATTTCATGAATCCTTTTTCGCTGTCCACTGGGAATTCAAATAAAAATGTAAACCAGCTGTTTTCAGCTGGGCTTGAAGCAACAAGAATGTTTAAATAGAGAATCTCATTAGTTCATGTTCTCAGGCATGTCTGATGGTGGGTTTTCCCTCTCCTGCTGTTTTCTTGAAGAAAGGGGGGAAAACAGTCTTTGAAGTGACAGGATCAGTGGAAAATTTAAATGCATATGTTTTATTTAAACTAACTTGTGGTATGTAACACTAATATAATGTAAGCTTTTCAGTCAGGAATGCTAGAGAAAGCTAAGGAATAAATAGATTTACCTCATGCTGCTTCAGCTTCATTCTCTCCATGGGATGTTGTCCATCCAAGAGATGTATAAATTAAGGCATGCTTGAATCTTTTGTTAGGGCAAAAGTGGGAAAAAGGGTCTTTCTAAGGAGTGAATAGGAAAATATTTACAGCCCTTCTCCTATTGCCACCCCCCTCATTGCCAAAAACCCCATGAGTGGTATGGGAATTACCATGGGCAGCTAGGTGGTGGTGAGGTATATCTTCTTACCTTTTTGTAAGTTTTCTTATATGTTACTTTGAGCAAATTGATAGCCAGAAAGCTTGAAGTACTTAATAAGAACAACTACATCTGTAGACATAGTTTTCTATGGAGTGTTAGAGAGTGTGGATCAAATTTACTGTTTTCTTTTGAAATTCCTGCAGCTGGGCAGGTGAATGTTGACTTTCATGTTCAGTAACTGTGAGCAGCGGATTACACAAAATGAAAGTTGAGATTGGAAAGCTTGTTTTGCCTCTTCTAAACAATTTGTTTCATGCTACTGAGCTCATATGACTGAAGTAACTTTTTCTTTGCGTCCACGAAGTCCATTCCATGAAATTGCAGGTGGGGGAGTGAAGAGTGTGAAGGGTGTCACCTAATAATGAAACAAAGCAAAACTAGTATAAAAATAAAAACTTGACTGGTTTTGATTTTGGAGGTTTTCTTCTTGTTTGTTTTCAGCTAAAGTATTTGGATTTTGTTCTTGGTTGGCTGGGGGTTTGTGTTATGGGGTTTTTTTTGCTGCTTGGAAGGAAAAAAATTTTTTTTCTTCAAAAGCAGTTTCAATTATCCATTGCTCTGGTCTGGGACACTCATTAAGCTGCTGACGCATGGAGATATATTATTTTAGAATAGGCCGTGAGTTGAAAGGCAGGTTAACTCAGTATAGTGGCAACCAGGAGTCCTAAATGTACACTGTCTTCACATTTAAGAAAACAGTTTAGTATCAGATGTGCTGTGACTTCAAAGGTCATGCAAATTTTCTGTAAAGTTTTTATAACTGTTTTTACAACTGGCAGAGGAAATACTGTATGTCTCCTTTTTCTGAAATTCTGATTAAAATTATAGTGTAGACAGATGATTGCAGACTTTCAGGAGACTCCTCTCCAGCTCTTCAGCTTTCTACCTTTCACAGAAAACACAAAACTACTTTTTTTTTCCCTTGCTTAACAGTGAAATCCTAAGTTAAGAAGACATTTTTCCACCTCCTGTGCTTTGAACAGGTGGGGAGGAAGAATCAAAATACAAGACTGAGCAGTGAAATTAGTAAAATCTGAGGAAAGGTTGGAAATTATTTACCAGGTTTTTGAGCAAATTCATTTTCTTTTCAGACTAGATTTTTCTATTCCCTTTGATACCTTTTTTTGCTTTATTTTGGAAATGAAGCAAAGAGGGCTAGTTCCTCACTACTTTATTGCAGACCCACGTTTGTTGTCAGGGCTTTATAGGCACCCAGCAGTGGGGCTAGCAGTTTTAGAGCCTAAATCCATTTTTAGCATACCTAGACTTGTAATAACATGATGGCTCAGAAACCTTCTGAGACGGTATTTTATTGATACACTTACATATTATGAAAATGTCTCATTGATGTCTAGAAATAAATGTACATACTTGTAGCAGTACTCAGTACTGATCTAAGAACGTTTCTCCTGCTATGCATTAGACATTTTTCTAACAAAATATTGATTCAGATAATTAGAGGTTCTCAGTATGGCTACTGGCCTAGGACCAATAGGAGTTTTGTGGGGAAAGAAGACATGCCATGATATTGTTTCATTTTGATGGTTTTGAAAACTATTCAAAAAACCACAACAAAACAAATTATCTGCAACTGGGCATGAGGTTAGAGGTGAGAGAAGTTTCATAAAGCCTTGTGTCCTTACAGCAGTCCTTTTTTTGGGGCAGGAACAGGGCTTCATGAAATATGTACTAGCACATTAAAGTCATTTATGTGCTTTTGAACTTCAACTTTTCCTGAAAATACTCTGCTTATACATTGTTGTCATAGGCATATAGTGGGGCAGGAGGAAATTCTAATGGAATTTCCATGCATCCTTTAAAGAGGTTTGTTTTGTGTACAGACTGTCACGAGTGTTCTTTGTTTTCATGGTTGCATAGTGTTGTAGGAGACAGGAAGAAAGGAACAATTCATGTGGAGGGCTGGTTTTGAAATAGCTTCTAACTATTGGCTCTTCTAGAAAGTATGTATGTACAGATGTACTGCTCTCACTTAAATGTGAAGATTATTACATTTTAAAAAGTTATTAAAAATACAGACATTGGGAATACATTTAATAAAACTATTGTTGCAAGGGAGAGTTCAGTTTGGCCTTGGTGTTGCTGGGTAGGCTATATGTGAAAACTGTGTTGAGCTTCACTGATGCACTCCAGTTTTTAAAAACAAGCAAGTTAAAAGAATTAGCCACAGTCTTATTATTTAGCCAATGGCAGAGGGAAGATGAGAAACAAAGTCTGTCTTGCTTAACCTTACTTTTTACAAAACTCTGAGATGATAACCAAGGGTGGGAGCCATTGCAGATGTCACGTGCAGCAAGAGTTGATACATTTACTGATTGGAAGGGAAGGCTGCATACAGCAAGCATTATACAGTGCTTATTGTACAGTGTTTAATTATACAAGGCTGTTTATGCCATCTGAAGATGCTATAACATCCCTTTTGTAACAAAATTTCTTTTGAGGTTGCAAAAGGTACTTGAAGCAAATCTGTAAATTTTTTGGCCCTGCCTTCTCATTTTAAATTCTGACCATTATATCTCAAGAAGAGAATTCAGAATTAGTATGGAATTGCTTGACTGGAGTTGTGTTCCCAGCCTTACAGCGTATTTGTTGGCAAATCTCTTGTGCCGTCAGTGCCTAAATTCTTAAATGTGAATAGCTCTTTTTTAACTTGAAAACTCTTTTAAGAGAGGGCTCTTTTTTACTCTTCAACTAGTCCAAATCATTTGGGTTGTAGGCTTGTATTGTGAGCAATGCTAATGTAAGTTCCAGATCGTTTCCTTAGTAGCAAGCACTGTAAGTCAAGTGATTTAGTCAGACCAGGACTAGTAGTTGTGCAAGGAAATGCCCAAAGAATTATTGGTTGTTTTTGTTGCTGTTTGGTTTTGGTTTTAGTGTTAAGTTCTCCATCCTTGTTAAAATGAGAAGATGATAGAAATGCTACAGCTACTGGGCTGTGGTAATGCAGCTCCTCAGACCAGTTTTATTCTCCATCCTTAGAATTCAGATCAGTCTGAAGTAAACTGTCTCTCCTGGAATAGGATTCAGAGAATGTGGTGAAAGAAGGACAAGTTCTCTACTTTTCTCAGACCATATATGTTACAATTATCTATAGACCTTCAGTCACACATAAGTGTAAAGGCATAAAGTTTTGCATAAATGTCTTCCATTGAAACACTGCCCTAGGAATAGTTTGTTGATTTTTCTTTGAAGGGAAGGAGAAGGGATGAAAAAGGATAGCCTGCCTCTCATAGTACTGAGGCTGGATTCTGGGTTTGGAACTTAGTGATTATTCCTCTCATTGGGTGCTTTAAAGTAGAAGCAGCATCCTCACCTCCTGCCTGCTCATGCACTGACTTGGTGGGAGGTGTCAGCTGTGGGGGCTTGCTTGCTGCCCGTCCAGCTGTTGTGCTCCTGTGAGGCAAAGTAACAGGCCAGATGGAAGCCAGAAATAATAACTGAGTGTATTGTGCACACAAAGGATCTCCTGTTCCCTGCTGGATCTGTGTTCCTGTGATAGGATCCATATGACAAACTGTACCTGATGCACTCAGCTGCACTGCAGTGCTTGTGCAACCGCAGAGGAGCTGGGCACTGCTGTGTGGACACTGGTGTCACAAGGCATCCAGGGAAATTGGTGCACTGAGGAATTCACACTGTTAAAGATGTGATGCTTCTTTTAATTGTGTGGCCCCAACAGAAATGAGTCTGGATTTGGTGGTTTGTTGATGTTTTGGGGGTTTTTGTCCATAGCCAACACAGGTGGAAAGGACAATCTGTTCTTTGCTTTTTCTTCTTCTAGGGTTACGTGAGGTATTTCTGTCATACATCTGTTTTGGTCAAAACATTGAAACAATGCAGTAGCTTGTTTGCTTTCTTGATTTGTAGATACTTTTAGATATTTTGTTCATGTTTTAAAGATAAAGTAGTTTTTAGTTGCAACTAAAGTACTATGCCACTGCTTATAAATAACTAAATGGTATTAGATCAATAGCATTGAGTTACAACTTCTTCAGGAATTAGGTATTATTAATTTGTACTACACTATGTATAAAAATGTTCAAGCAAAAGCAAGATTTATCTTTCTAAGTAGCAGATTCTTGGAGAAGTGAAATAGCATACATATATGGTTTTTCGTCTACAACTTAAAATTTGGGAGTTTATCAAATTGTCACAAGTTTATTTTACTTGTTTCCAAATTTTGCTATTGAATATTTTAAACAGTACCAAGATCAGAGAGTAAATGCAATACATCTGATTTGTCAGATGTATGGAAAGATACAAGTTATTCCAGATACCAAAACCTTCAGAAAATTTGTATTGATGCTGTCAAGAGTGACTTAAAGGATGCAGGATAACTGTGGAAGAGTATGGAAATGAAAGAAAGGATTTAAAGAGAAGGGATGAATTTTTATTCATGTTGGAATCCATAGATGGACGTGTTATTAACTCCAGTAAATCAGAATTTCAAGGTAGGTAAAAGTCCTGTTACAGGAAAACCACTTGCAGAGTTCTGAAATTAGAGTTACTTTTCATATATGCATTCCAATTAATTACTTAAAAATAGCAGAAATTCTGGGGGAGAGAGTTCTCCTTTTTTGCCTGTAGGAGAGTGGTCAAATCTCATTTCCTGATGTTTCAAGAACTAGCATCCAAAGAGAAATCTGTTTCATACCAGACTGCTTGTTAGCTCAGTGTTTAAAAACCACATTTAGCTCCTCATCTTTTGAGAACAGGCTTTTAGAGGTGCTGTAATTCTTGAGTGCCATGGAGGTCTCTGAGAAAGAAGAGTCTCTCTCAGGGAGTTCACAGTCAAAGGATAGATTCACACTTTCAGAACAAGGAAATTTGCAAATGTTCTTTTTTTATTTGTACCGTTAGATTTGGTTGTTTGGGTTTTTTAAGTGGGCATGTGAGGCAGCCTTATTAGGTCGTTAACAACATTTCTTTGTTTTCACATGAGTAGATCAAAATTTAGACCATGCCTGTGATGCTACATCAGAGAACTATAATGATCCCTGAGATACCTGTAGCAGAGGAATATGAAAATGTCTAAATGACCTCATGTAACAGCTTAGGACTAATGGCTTTATGACACTTTGTGCTGTTTTACCCTGCATTGTAAAATAGCCCCTATGGAGTCCTAGGCTGTTTGGTACTGCAGCATAGATGTGATGTCAGTTTGTGTTGAGATGGAGTAGAGTAATAATTTTTTTTTTCACATGTTAAAAAACTGTTCAGAGTTGTCTGTCATCCCACCACCATTTCTGCCTTTTCATCCATAAACTGATGCTGCTAATCAGTTAACTCATGCATGGTAAAATACAGAACAGGGTAAAAAGCTGAGTTCTGTGCTCCTATAATCATGTGTTATCTTCCTCCTTACCATGTTTTGTCGATGGTCTCAGTTGCTGTGTGAAAATCTTGCCCAATGTTTGAGTTCCCTCTTTAAGAGGTCTGAGAGTTTTGCTTTTGGAGTTGCAGAGTTTTGTTTTTCTAAAACTGTCTCCTGCAATGTGACAGAGCACTGTAGTCATCACTAACTAGTCACCTCTTTCAGTAGTTTATTGGTCTCACCCCTACCTTTCTTACAGGCCCTTCCTGTTCCTCGTGCTGATCTTTCTGAACATCGGCCATTCTCTTTCCGCTCCCTGTCCTCAACTTCTCTTGCATCCATCTGTGTCCATCTGTGATGCTGTGTCTTAAATTCTAAGCTTTTTTTAGGGGAAGGACTGTCTATTGCAGTGGAGCCCTAATGCACATCTAGGGCTCTGAGGAACTGCAGGAATACAAGTAATTATTAAAACACCAATTCTGATATTTTACAGCTTTCCATAAGGCAAAAACTGAAGTGGCTGCAGTTAAAAAGCAGTCTGAAGGCCTTAGAAAAGAATATGATCATCTGATGAAAGAATTTCAGCAGCTTCAGGTAGGTGGCTCTGGATCGCCATACAAGAACTGTGTTTTGAAATTGTACCAGCAAAATTCTGTTTGTTGGTATTTTGTTGGTGCAAGAGAATTTACCAAAATCTTTAGTATAGCATAAAGTTACAATTGGCAGCATTCCTTAAACTTCTTCAAAATAGTAGAATTTTGTTTTGCACTTTAGTTGAGAATGCTCAGGTTGTTATTAGCTTCAGTTTTATTGTTACTTGGGAAATAAGATTCAGATAGTTTTGCATGTGATGATCAAACTGAAATACGGTAAGAAAATTATGGGGGGGTCTGTGTGTGTGGTGGGGGGAGTATATACATAATTTATAAAAGTAATTTTATTTTGTTTGCTCTTAAAACATGCTTTTGCAATCCCAGATTATAAATGTTGCAATACTGTTGATACACGAAGATAAAAACCCCAACAAACAGCCTAGGCTAAAAACAGGCTACTATAAAATTCAAACTGAAGTACAAAATAATTAAAAAACCATATTAAGCAAAAGTTCAATTAGCTGTTTGATCGAGTTTCTTATGTGCATGGCTTTAATACCATAAAATACACAGTAATTATTTCTGGTAGAACTGGGAGTCTGTACTCCCAATTTAAGTTGTTGAACAGGTGTTCATATGGTCCATGCCTAGCATCTGTCTCAAGCAAAATTCAGTAAAAATGAAAGTTAGCCTTTTTATAAGTAGTGGTCCTGGGAGAAAATAAATTACTGTTAAAATTATGGTGACTTGCTTTTCAAAAAGAGTTTTTCAGTCCTGTATTAATTTTTAAAAAGGCAGTTTTGACCTGGTTATAATCTTTCTTTCCTCTACTCTGTGAAACCATTTACTCATTCCCAGCCTCACCCTGTACTCCTACAGAGATTGCTCAACTGATCACTGTGTTCAAGACCACCATGCATGGCCTGTCCTTGTTGTGCTTCCCTGTGTAATGAGCCATAGTAGTCCTGCTGCATTTCTAACAGACTTGTGGTCTAAAGCACACATCCTCACCATCTTCTGTTTACCTCTGAGTGGAAAGAACAGAGGTACTGAGCACACAGGAGATTTGGCTCCCAAGAATAAATCAGTTGATAGCAGAAGATGTTTTCTGCTGGGTTTGCTGCACAGCTCAGCTGCAACACCAAAGGGAGCAGAACTAGGCTGCACAGCCTTGACTGCTGACAGCAGAAGCTCAGGTGTGGTGTGGGGTAGTATTGATGGGACTGCAACTTAGAAAGGTGTATGGTGAACAAATCAGGTGTGACTGCAGAGGGGCAAAATGCAGCATCTGGAGTCAACGGTTTCTGATCTTGCCAAACTTAAATTATTTTTATCTGTCTCTTTTCAGCAAAGTTTAAATCAAGCAGAAGGTAAGAAAGACCTGTAAGTGCATCTAAGACAGATGGCATCGCTGCAGTTGCTTGAATGAGAAAAGTCTTGTGCTGTTGATGTTCCTGATGCATACCTGAAACAAAACTTAATTTTTATGAAAAGCACATGCATTGCAGGTCACTGTTCAGATTCCTCTAATGCATCTTGGTTGCCAAAATGTTCTGTATTGCAAATAAAATGTTAAGTGGCTTACCGGATTTACTATGGAGTTTGTCACGGTTCTCATCAGGAGAAACTCAAAAATCTTTCAATTCCACCCGGAGCAACCTGACTGTTTTCCAAGCTTTTGCCTCCCACAATGGTAACAGATCGCCATTTGCTTGTGGCATTTGAGTGAGGTTGTATATCACACTAGATTATAAAAACACAATTACTTAAACCTCCTTTGCAGCACCTGTTTGGAGTAATAAAAATTCAGTTCCCAGTGGGTTGAAGAAGGCTGAAAGCTTTTTATCAGTGGAAAACTGAATGACAATCAATCTAAGGAAAATAAAGAAAGAAAAATGGCATTTGTAAATCCACGTCACTAGCTTGTGACTTTTGCTTTAGCCACATGGATTTGAGTGTATTTTAACAAACAATATTTTGCATGCCTCTGGTTTATTTTTCTTTAATATATTGGGATATTTCAGTCTTGGGTTGGCTGGTATTAGCAGTCTTTATTTTTACACTGTTTACATTGGTTTACTCCTTGTGTACCACCTAACTTCTTTTGCCATGCTAAGTAGAAAATCTTTTAAAATGTAGATAATTTGGTTTGGTTTGTTTTGTTTTCATGGATACGATACCTCAAATAAATGTGCACTGTTTTGCATAAAACCTTTTTGGTATTCAGAAAGTTGTTTTGAGTTTGTTAGTTGGTTCCAGTTTATGTTTGAAAGTTTGATATGTTTGTTACATTAAAGGGATTGTTTAAGTTCACAGTTTCTGGGTTTATTCTTGTAAATCTCTCCCAATATACTATCTCATCATAGTTAATAATTATATGAACTGGGAACAAAATATATTTCTAACTTGGTGATGTTGAACTCTTCTTGAAAATACGGTCTTCATAGTGGTAGTTGTGATTGCTCTGGAAATAGAATTTTTTTAGCTTAGAATTTAAACACAGCTTATCTAGTAGTATAAGGCATACTAACATACCATATTAAATAAGAGTGCAGATGTTTTTAAAAAATACTTTATCCTTGCTGAAGTAGTATGGAATATGTTTTCAGAGATTCTATGACACTCAAGATTTTTTTTTTTATTCATATAAAAACTTCCAGGGAAAATCACAGATTTTTCATACCTGCATACACGTTTTGAAGATGTAGTTGAAGGCGTCTTTGGTTTTGTTCCCCACCCCTTTCTGAAATATTTAAAATTGTGGTGGAATGTTATCACAGATCCAAAGACTGTGGTTGGAGGCCTTGGAGCCTATAACACGTGCTATTTTTAATGACAGAACAAAAGAACTCACATGTTTCTTACTTCAAGACACTGAACAGAAGCAAATAACTCTTGCTTATTATTTACTGTTATCTACTCAAATTTCAGACATTTCTTCTGCTAGTATAAGTAGGTAATTGGGTAGAAAATTAGAAGCTTACAATGAATGATACTGTGCACTGATCTGCATCCTTAAAAATTTACCTTAATATCATGGAGTAAGAAATGGGTAGCTGTGAATGCACTGATAGTACTGATATTTCTCCTTGAGAAGGAACTCTGAATGCTTTACACAGTTTTTTGCTGTAGAGCATGACTGAAGTGTGAAGGGGTGCAGGGTGGTATGCACTGTTCCCTCGGCGCTGAAATGAGGCTGGGTATTTTCAGACATGCAACATGCATTCAACACATGATACACACATGCTGTAATACATTACACAGAAAACCTTGATATTGGGCCACAGGGGAACATTCCCTTCATTAGAGATTCCTTAAACACACAGACTTTGTATTTTGCCTCCATTCACTTCTTCTCTCGTGTCCATTACTTGGATCCTTTATCAGGTTTCCCTGTCACGGAGTATAACCATCATCATTTTTGTACTTGTCTATTGTGGATGGTCCCATACATTTGACTGAGTTGCATTATCACACTCCCAGCTCTTTGGAGTCCCAGACTTGTTCACAGAAAAATAATCTTTTGCTACTCAGATTAAAATTATTGTGTAGTATCTGCTATGTAGAACTCTCTTCTTGGAAAGAACAAAGGGTTCTTGTAAAACTGTAAGTCTAAATAGTATATCTGGAAATTCTAGTAGATGGCAAATCCTTGTGAATACTTTGCAAAATTTTGCATTGTTTCACATTATATGCTTTCAGGGCCTCTGGAAGTCTGTGTTGATCAACTTTAAGTACAGTTCTCTCACTGGTAATGTTTTAAGTTATGGTTGAGATACAGGGAAAGAATGAAAAATTTCATGCTTTTATCTCCTGATCTTTTAGGCTGTTGGGTCAGCTTTTGGTCACATGTGCCTGTGGTGTGGGAAAGAGTTGAAAAAAGTTAAATCTCCACTAATACTGGTGGAATCAAAATTACTTTTGTACTCATGTTGGACAGTTAATTTATTCTGAGTATGTCTCCAGAAGTAAGAATTCAGAGCTCTTTATACTCTAAATAATGTCAAAGTAATTGCCAGGTTGTTTTGGAGCCTTTTTTGCCTCTTTACAAAAGTAGAAATATGCATTTTCCATACTTCAGTGGGGAAGCATGGGAGAGATTATTCTACAATTATTTGCACAGGTTTAACTGATAGTAGCTTTCAAAAAAATTTTGAGGGGTGTTTCCATATTTTTTTTCATAAACCCCTTTTTCTGCTGAGTCAAGAAAGCAGTGAGGTCATGGTGGGTGCATGAGAGCTGACCTGAATATTAATAGACTTGGCTGCATGCTTTGGTGTTACCTTAAATGAAAGCACCTGTAGCTAGGCAGGATGTTTTTCCCTGTTTCTATTTTTGCAACAAACATCTGACAATCCATTTTGCTTAAAAACATAAATTGTGCAGTGTCTTTTCTGAAAATGTACCCTTGCATCAGCACTCGCTGTGTGTTTGCTGCCACAGTAGTCCCTGGCTACATAGCCTCACTGAAAAGACACTGTGCTTTACTAGCTTCTTGTAAAGGGCAAAAGCTCAGCTTTTCTCTCAGTATTGAAATAACATTTGTTTTTCCACATGTGAAGTTAATGTAAAATTACTACATGTCTGCCTCAATTCTCGAGTGTTCCTTGAAATTCTGAATTTATTCTTTGGGACAGAAGCCCTCATTTTGCCTTGCCTTTGGACAGTGCTTATCCCACTGTCAGCTGTAATCTGGGTCCTGTTACAACCTAATACAAGTCATTTTACAGGTAAGTTGGAAAATCAGCTCTCGGTCATTCCGTACTCTGCGCTGCCTATTGCTGTGTGCATTAATTGTGGAATGTCTGAAAACACAGTTCTAGAACTGAGCATCCTCAGTTCAAGAATAATGTGGAATATTTTATTTTCTATTATAAAATGTAATACTTGTATTTTGTTTATGAGGTAATGTACAAATAGGGACAAGCATTGCAAGGTGTATTTGTGAGGAAAACAAAGAGTCCCTCTAGTTTTGTGTCCACTCTGAAATGCAGCTGTGGTCCAAAGGAAGTTTTATTACTGCCTGCAAGGGCAAGTGCCCTGAAAAGATTTTGCTATTCCCTCTCCAGCTTTAGGAGAACTGAGCAGAGAGGGAAGCAGACTATACATCTATAATTCTTTATATGTTAAAGGATTCCCTGCAGGACTCTGCGAAGGCAGTCTTGGTCTGCATGAAGCACGTCTGGGATGTTTGGATTCTCAAACACACTTGGGTGCACCAGGGTTTAGCGAGTGGAAACCTCCCCACTGTGTTTAGTGACTGGTAGGAGTTAGGTATTAGCTCTAGTGTGTCTGTTGGAAGGGAGGAGATGCCAAAAACAGCTACTAGGGAATATGAATATGGGAAGGATCTCTCAAACTTGTCTGGAAATCGGACACCAATTACTGCTGTCATAAAAGCATGTCTGCAAGACTCGACATAAACAGCTGTAGCTTTAACCCTTTATCTTGCTGCTTGAGATCAGACTGACTCTGTAGCCTGATTTGTTCTTGTCTTTGAAAACACAGCCAGAAGAGGCAGTAGCTTTGGTGATAATTGTCTTTTGCAAGATAGTGTAATAACTTCTCACCTAGGTGGTGAGACCATATGCTACATCTTACTAAGTGTGAGGTTTAAACCCCTGTTCCTGTGACTATGGAAGAAGAAGGTGCTAAACTACTTCTTTCTTTCTGTGTTTAACAGGGTATGGAATGGACAATATGAGAGGAAGGAAGAGAGGGACTGTTACTCTTGGCCAGTAAAGACAAAATCTTAGGCTTTGATTCTTCTCCAGACATGACTTAGGCATTAAAGGTCTAAGGAAACAGAGCATACAGTGAAGTAGGGGTCTTGGAAACAGGCTGTGTATCTGTCCTAGGTTGTTTCATACAAGTACAAAGTGAACATGAATAATAGTAAGTAATAAGGTAGACAAAAGGATTCAGAAAACTGATGCAGATTTCAAGCTAAAAACCCTAAACACACCCCTGCAAAAAAAAACCCCAACCAAACAAAAAACAACAACAAAAAAGCTAAAGTTGAACAATGCAGAGCCTGCCTTCCAGCTTGAAAAGGGAGGGAAATGCATCCTGAGTGGGGTCATCACAGTTGAAAAACAACATTGCATCTGATTTGACACAGATACATCTCTGTGTACGGAATCCATTCTGACCTAGGGTTTACAGTCTTTAGCCTCTTCCTCAAACAATTGTCTTTTCAAATTCTGGTAAATGCATTTGTGTTACAAAGATGGAGATTTTTTTTTTCTTGAAACCTCTTGTCCTTGAACTTGCATACTTCTGCCAGTATGCATGGTCCTACCGAGTTCTCATCTGTACGTGACCTACAGGTGCTCCTACAGCATCTCATCACCTGGGGTGCTGCAGGAAACAAATTTGCAAGGAGTGTTACAGTCAATTCAGATTCTTCTGACTGTAGCCTTCCTGTGTTAATTACTTGTTCAGTATTATGTCTTTTCTTCTTGATATCAAGCAGTTCTCCTCTAAAATGAGTTTTGTAAATAATAAGATAATTGTAGTTTTGTGGGTATTCCAGGAGAAAATAACATGTAATACACAGCCAGTCCTGAAAATTCAGTTTATGTGATAAGTGTAGGGCATCTACATTGGGTTCCTGCAAATGTTTTTGCTGTTCTTTGCTTTAATTATCAGCCTAGACACCATTATACTTGCTGAAGTAATTGTCTTTGTATTAATCTTAGAACTAAGATGATGTTTCCACAACAGCTTTTCAAAGTTAGTTTTTAAAACTGCTTTTTGTGATATTCTGTTTTTATCTGGAGTGGATTCTAACCTAATACATTACTCAGTTTTGATGCCAGCTTAATTTTCAGTATGTGCTTTAGTATATGTCTAATACGTCTTTTCCAATATTACTTCCATTTCCCCATGGTATTATCTTCTAATGAGAAAATCTGAAAGCTTTCCCACCCTGAATTAAGTAACATTTATATCAGACCACTTTCCTTGTTCCTCTAGAACAAGGCAGCTTTTACTGGCTAGAGTGCCATGCTCACAGGTTCCTACAAAACACTGGGACTTATTTTGGCAGGCTGGCTGCTTCAGTGCTGGATACAACATTGCTCAGATCAAAACAGTTCCGCAGTTCACCCAGATTTCCTTACAGTGCAGCAGATGGGAAGCCAGTTGCAGAGTTATGAAGCCTGAACTGTGTTAACCCTACAAAAAGTAATTCCAGTAAATAGCTTTTTTTGCAGTTTAGTAATGCTGGCTTCAACATGTCTGAAGTTAGGACTATACTTAATTGCTTTGAAACTAACTCCATGCCTGAGTAGTTCATGAAAAAAATATTTTGCTTGATGCTATACTGTCAGTGTGTGCCCTCAGCACATCTTTGGTGTTGGCTGAAACAGTGGCACTCATTTCAAGAAGTCTCCTAGGTGAGGAGGACATGTGCTTCGCTTCAATCCTGCGAGATCTTTGCTAGGTTGTCTTCTGTATGTAAGGTAGAAGAGCTGAAATGTAGCCAACAGTTTTCAGCATGCAGGAGTGACTTCTTCAGCTCCAGTCCTATCTGTAATCCCAAATTACAGCAGGGCTGACGAGGAGCTCATTCCCTACGAGCCTCCTTGAGCAAACCAGAAGCTGCAGCCCTGGGGCACCTTCTGTCCTTTCAGGTGTGACGCAAAGAGCCTGCGGGCTCTGAGCCACTTCTTCCCACTGAGGCTCCTGGATGAGCTCGGGGTGGTTTGGAGAGCAGATGCTGTTATTAGGCACTTGTATCTATGCATAGAGATGACTTCTAAAACTTGGGTCATGGGACGCAGCAGGGCTTTGGGAACTCCAAGGAAGCTTCCGTGTGGGCCAAGCAGTGTGCGGAGTGGCCGGTCCTATCTCACTCCCTGAGGCTCGCCTTAACAGCGAGCACTTCGGCCGGCCGCCGGCGGGCAGGCGGCTCTTCGGGGCAGAGGCCATCACCTGTCGGCGGGGTTCGTGTGCGTGCAGCCAGCCCCGCTCCGCACGCCCCAGACTCATTCCCCCGACGCCTGCCCGCGGGCCGCCGCCTTTGAAGTGCAGCCCTCGCCCGAGGGGACGGGCGCTGTCGGGGCGGTCGCTCCGGGGATCACCGGCCCGAGCTGGGCTGACGAGGGGGCACCGGGGCGGCGGGGGGAGGGCGGACGGAGGCGTCGCCCGGGCCGGTCCGGAGCCGGGTCTTTCTGTTTCCCCGTAAATAAAGCGCCGGGCCGTGGGCGGCCGTATAAGTGCAGCTGCGGCGGGGCCGGCTCGCCCTGCCCCAGGCCGGGGAGCGGGCGCGGGCAGAGCCGTCGGAGCCGCGGTTCAGGACGCGGACAGCGCTGCGGGGCCGCGGGCGCGGCGGCGGGGCCGGCAGGGGGGGGCCGCGCTCGCCGCCCGCCGGCTCAGGCGGGGCCATGGCCGCGGGCGGGCGGGCGGCCGAGCCGCTGGCCGAGCTCAGCCACTACGTGGTGGCGCGGCCCATCTACAGCGAGCCCGGCTTCCAGGAGGAGAACGAGCGGCGGCCGCCGCTGCCGCCCACGCTCCGCGAGCGGGTGCAGGCGGCCTGCAGGTGGGTCCGTGCGGCGGGAGGGAGCCGGGGGGCGCCGGCGGACGCGCGGTCCCGGCGCTCGCAAACTCCACCCGCCGAGGGATGAAGTGCCCCACACGCCAGACCGCGGGCAAACACATCCCTGCGTCCCTGCGGTGCCCACGGGGTGCTTCCTTTAGGGAGCGCGCTTTTGACACCAGTACGCGCTCCGTCCCTGCCTGGAAGACAGGACTGTGACAGTCACTGCCCCTTAAATTTAAATGTGCATCCGTTCAGCTCTCTGTCACTTTAGGGGTTTTGGGGCGCTCCAGTTGCAGCGCAGTTGGGTGCGTTCATCACTTGTTTTCTCGCAGATGTTCAAGGAAAAGGGCCTTTCAGATTGCCAAGTCCTTTCTGCCCATCCTGGAATGGCTGCCCAACTACCGGGTGAAAGAGTGGCTGGTCAGCGACATCATCTCGGGGCTCAGCACCGGCCTCGTTGCCACTCTGCAAGGTAAAGCCAGGCACGCCGGCGCTCCGCTCCCCTCCCCAGGACGTTCCTATAAGGGAGCCGGCTGAGCACAGGGACGTTATGCAGATGGAATTACAAATCTGAGCCTTGTTATTTAATACTAGATATTAGGTGTTATTTTGCAATAAGTAATTCATGGTTTTAATTTATTCCTTTTTCTTTCCTTGGCCAGAAGATTTAAATTTCTTGTGATGTGCTATGAAGATGTACTTAACTTTTCTTCCAGGCGTTTTAGTCAGAGAGTATTCATTTTGGTATTTAAAATTTTAATTACATTGTGATCAATCAGATAGGTTGTGTGGTCTTATTTCTCTTTCTTGATTGTCTAAGCCTATAGTTCTCCTGTAACTGCATACAAATTCTAGTTATTCCCCTAAAATAATGCAACCTTGATATCTACTCCTCTTTAAAATTCATCTCATAAGGTTGTTCAGGTGCAGAAGACAACCCTCAAGGAGGCAGTGATGTATTCACATTTTAAAAAAAATTAAACTTGATGGATATTTACAGTACATGGCTTGCAATATTAAGTTTTCCTTACTTCCTTATTCCATTTATTAGTACAGCTTTCAGTAGATGAATAAATAGGAAAGTGGCAGAAATAAGCAGAAATTAGTTAAAGTAAGCTACTTAAGGAAGACTCAGAGGACAGAGCCATCCTGCCTGAGGCAGCATCCGTCTAAGACAAGACTAACTATAACCCTGACACACCCACCACACTCATTTCTTTCATCTCAATAGAGTTCTTACGCTATTTTCACAAATTTTTCGGGACTGCAGCAGGCAAAACTAGCCGTGTCAACCCCACACTTTCCCTCCGTGGAAATTAAGTGTTTGCAGAAGGGGACAAAGATTTACATTGGGAACAAAGAAAGCAGTTTACGCATTCCCAATTAGCCCCAAGTATTCCCTCCTGTCTGTTCCCTTGGAGCATACTAGGAAGGCAGAGACTGGCAGAAAAAAGGCATTACAAACTTCTGCCCCAGGCAGGGGGTGACCTGAGAAATAAAGAAAGTAATTCTTTCCCGAAGAAAGTTCTGAAGAGAGTGTCAGAGCTGGAAGATCTTTGCTGAAGGTAGTGGTACAGTTACAGGATCCCTGTGCCTTTTTAAAATGAACTGGGCTAGATGGACTTTTCATATTAATTAAAACAGCTATTATGCTCTTACTATAACCCCCTCATTTATTTTTTTTCAGTGGCCTGATTTTCTCTTAATCAGAATCCATTTGTAAAACCAATTTCTGAAATATACTGTCTGGTCTCCTACCTGTGCATTAAAAAAAAAAAAAAAAGGTAGAAAAAAGGGAAAAAGCCCAAATTAGTGCAAATCTAAACCTAAGTATAATTTTAAAAAATCTGAAATTTTAAAACATGCATTATAGGAAAAATTGGCCAAAATATTTGCAAAAAAAAAAAGAGAGGCTTCTGGGATCTTGAGGTCCCTGGAATCCCTAATTCCCAGCAACTGTGTGTGTTGCTTGCAGTCCTCCCATCAGTCACAGTAGTATAATCAGGACTTCAGTTGTTTGAACTCTGATAGGTTTTGGAGAATCCTTGAAGGAGAATATTATACTCTGCAGCATGGGCTAACTGGGATATGATTCTGAAGGCAACTTTTTTATTGTTTGCTGGATTTGACAGCTTGCACGGGTATGCAAAGGCAGAAGAACCAAGGCTCTCAAATGTATGATTTACGTTGGTAATTAGTTTTTAAGCTGCTGCTGGGAAAAGAAGTAGCCCTATTTTCACAAGAGCTGAAGATACTGAAGTGTATGTGTAGCACAGTAATTCAGTCTTGTGCTTGAGATTTCTGTCTGTAGCTAGAACCTTCACATATCCCCCTTTTCTCTCAAGAGGCACACACTCTTGCAACAATGTTCTCCACTTAAGTTTCCTATCTCAGTCTGTGTATTGGGCTATGCAAATATAGAAACATCTTTCAGTACTTACTCATCCAACTACCAGCATGGGATATACAGTCATTTACATTGATACTCACATGTGTGCCTGCAACTGATTTACAGACAAAACATATTCTAAATTGCATCTGGACAAAAGCAGTAAATCTTTCTGAAAGTCTATTCTAGACAAGACAGTCGATTGCTGAGAGATTTTAAATATGATGTTTTGATGATCTATCATTTCAGGTTTGGCATATGCTTTGCTGGTTGCAGTCCCTGTTGGATATGGTCTCTATTCTGCTTTTTTCCCCATCCTGACATACTTTTTCCTGGGAACATCAAGGCACATCTCAGTTGGTAACTGCATGTGTTCAAGTTACAGTGAATTATCTATTACAAAGTGTTAATCCTTACTGCAGACATTCATATTTCATACAATATAACTACTTTCTGAAACAAATTGGCTATGGTGAATATTAATATTGGTGGATCTGGGGAAATTAAGGTTTATTTCTTCTTTATACAGGCAATTGTGCATAATAGCTAACTTCAGTTGTGCCCCTGCTTTTTGCTTGAATTTGTGCTGAAGTTTAAATCTTGTCTTTGGCTACACTCTATGCAAGAAACAACAAGATCAAGGCCTCAGTAGGCAGTAAGAATGACAGACATTTTGTCTATCAGCTAAAGCTCAAGATGGCTAAAACAGAGCTCTTTTAGTCTTCTCTACAAGCCTTACTTGCTGCATCCTTTTTTGATTACTGTGGACAGTATCTTCTTCTTGCCTGTCGTGGAGACCCAGAACCTGTGTATCCACTCCAGCCTCACTCTAGGTCCTCACATCAAGGCTATGGGTAAACCTTGTTGATTCTTTCTGAATACTTTCTTTAGAATAGGAGGTTTGTTTCCTGTCAGTTCTCACATTTAAAAGTCTTGTTACAGCTCAGTCACTGAAGTTCCTTTTTCTTCATTCTAACAAATCTAGTCTTTCCTTGTTCCTTGTTTCCTTGTTTTCTTGTACCAAGAACACATTGTTTTCTCCTCCCAGAGCTTTGGCATGATACTACGCTTTTTCATCAGCTTTCTTCTCTGCTGCATCAAGTGTCTCCATATGTTTTCTTAACTTTGTTAGCCTCTTCCTACCCTACCAAGCACCCCACATTCACTATCCAGATCTGACTTGTTATGCCTACTTATGGTGGCATTCCTACTTTCTAGATTATCCAACACTCCTTCTTTATGCTTTTCCCAATGCTCTTATTCATGAAGTGTCCCCTAAGGTATCTGTAAAATTTAACTTAAAAATCTGAAGTTAAATCTGTAAAATTTAACTTACTCTTCTTAAGACATCTCGTGACATTTTCCTTTTCTGCATAATTTTAGTAAATAACTGCAACAAATATGATTACTTTTCGATTGTGTTTTGCTGACACAATGATCACTTTCTCTGTATCTTGCCCAAAGTATAGTTTCAGTCATCTTTAGCCAATGTAATAGCACAATACTGCCAAAAGATGTGGTCCTACCCATTGGATCATGTTCCTGCCTCAACCATGGTGTTGGGATCCCTGATCATGTGGCACGCTGGATCAGCTGAAAACTAACCATGACAAAACCCCCCAAAAATCTAACCAACCAAAAAAACTCAAGCAAATAAACAAACCCCAAAACTTAAAGATAAGTGTTGCTTTCACCTGGATTGGTGATCCATGTTGTCGGGTTGTGATGCTGATACAAGGGAGATGGTTGGAGCGTGTTGGAACATGTTGCCCCTTTTGGCCTTGGTACAGCTCTAAATTGCCTCAAGCAAAGCATGAAACTGCACCTGCACCTGTATGTACAATGTGACTTATTTAAAGAGGGAGCGGTATTTAAAGAAGGAGCAATATTTTTGTGTCATGTATGCAGTGCCTGTGGTGCTTGGCCCCTCACACTATTAATGTACCCCAATTACAATATTACATGGTTTTTCTGACTTAGAGTTTCTTGCCTAGTCTGATACATGCTTTTTTTCAATGCATATTAAACTTTAATGTGGTCTGTTTGTCATTACAGGTCCATTCCCAGTAGTCAGTTTGATGGTGGGATCTGTTGTATTGAGCATGGCCCCTGATGAGAATTTTCTCATAGAAGGCAGTAATGCTACAGGGACTAATGGCACTGGGACACTGATAGACACTGAATCCAGAGATGCACAGAGAGTGCTGATTGCTAGTACTCTCACATTCCTGGTTGGAATTTTACAGGTAAAATGTTGACTTGAAGACACAAGGTTGACACTGCTGTAATGTTAATGGCGGGAAAATACCTACTAGGGCAGTCAGACATTTTCCTGTAGTAAAACACAAAAATGAAGGAAAGTTAACCCAAACTTTTAAGAACTTCTTGTCCTGTGCAGAGTCTGTGACAGCATAGAGAACAGAATAGCCCTGTGATTGCAGACTAGAAGACCTGCATGAAACTGAGTACTAGTGATGCATATCCTGGAGCTTCCTTTCACGCATTTCTTCAGGTCTCCTTTATTTCCTTGGATGGATGGTACTAAGCTCCACTAGGCTGAAATGGGGGGAAATAAGGTCCTAAGACTCTGCATCAACAAAGAGAAAAAACAAAGCATAAGAAATCTCCAAATAAAAATGTACCTTTTTGTTATTTAACGAGCTGTTATTCTTTATGATTTTTCCAGGTTATATTTGGAGTCCTCCAGATCGGTTTCATTGTGAGGTACCTTGCAGATCCACTAGTTGGGGGATTCACAACTGCAGCTGCTTTTCAAGTGCTTGTGTCACAATTGAAAATAGTTCTGAATGTTTCAACTAAAAATTATAATGGTGTCCTTTCCATAATATATGTAAGTATGCCCTTCTAATCTGCTTTGGTTCTATGACAGATATTTTTATATAATTGCTTATCTTCTGCTTCCATTTCACACTGGGGTGGTTCATATATATGGTGGTAAGTATAGGGGATTCATTTAGTTCTCAATTTAATGAAGAGCTGCAGCTGTTTATTTATAGCTGTGGGGCTCTAAGTAGCTGCTTTTGGGGTTCTCCAGACAGAAAGTCTAATTGCCGTCTTGAAGTCTTTTTCAGGCAGAGCACTTTTTCACATAAAGTTTAAATGTGATTATCCAGCAAAACAGTTCTTCACTTCTTGAGACTACAATTTGTCCCATCCCTTGCTTTCTCACTTACTGTGAAGGACATTTGATCATTTATTAACACTGTCAGGTTATCTCCCAAAGCTGGCTAGTCCCAAGGCTCTTTACACTTAAACCAGCAGGTCATTCTGGTAAAGGGCAGTGTTCTCCATTTCACATTGTAGCCATGCATGTGAATACCTAAAGGATGCAGATTCCCACCCTTTGGCCAGTTACCTATTGGTTAGCAAATGTGAGGCTGAGTTTTACTATCACAACTCCATTTGTTGATTTTACAGAAAATGGTCAAATGGAGAAATGTTTTGGCTACATTACAGAAATACTGAATTCTTAGAGGTCTGGTATTACAGAATAGTATCCTTTCCCAGGAAAATTATTCAGAGTTTTGTCACTGACTTCAGCATGAATCTATCCAGGTTCATCATATTTTAGATCTTCCATAGCACTTCATATTAGAGCAGCAGTTTTCTAAAAGAGGCTGTTCTAGGAAAAGAAAAATGTATTTGGAGATTTTACATGCCAGTTCTGGCAACCAGACTAGCAAAAATACAACAGACATCTAAATTGCCAATAATAGGATGAATATAACTATAAACAGCAAGGTAAAAATTAAAAAAGAAATCAGGAGGACTGTTTGGGGGGGTAAAAAAGTATTATCTTATAAGCCTTTCCAGAATGAATGGAAACTCTTTCCCTCAGAACAAGCAAAGTTATATGAGACAAAATACTAAATAATACACCTTTCAGCAGACCTGGCAGAGTGATGGACTTGTTATTCCAGCATTTTTTTCCATCTCTTTTTTATGTTTATTGAATGGATGGTACATTTAGTATAATACACTTTTTAAAAGGACCTACATGGTTCTTCCAGCTCCAGCAAGCCTGAATGGGATGCTGACTTTTTAGGTTAAAGTTCAAAGCTTCTGTGTTCTTACAGGTGAGCCAGGTCAGTGTGTTTGCAGGTGCATGTGGAGCAAAGAAATTGTTATTTCTGGTCTGTTCAACCAGTGATTTGCTGTGTCTGCTTCATCAAGTTTTGGACTTGCTTCAGTAGTGTTGTTTAACAAACTGCAACCCCAAGCATCCAACATTAGCAGAATCCCCAATCAGAGTCAGGAAGTTACTGTTCCCCTGTGAAGTGAAGCAGTGCAAGAGGTGGTCAGCCATTCTTATGGGATCCGTGGTGAACAGCAGAATGGGCAAGAAATGGCTTCAGTCAACCAAGGGAGGGCGTCTGGTTCAGTGTTTCAGGAAGGCTGCTTCTTTAACTTAGCAAACATAGCTGATTAAGCACTTAGATGTTGTATTTCCAAACCAAAGCCTGTTCAGAAGTGTGGGAGTGGTGCTCTTGCTGCAAACCTTCTCTTATGTTTAAACCAAAAGCTTATTACTGGGGGAACTAACCAGGATGCAAGAAGTCTGTTTCTAACCCCTTTTCTACCAGATTGTTCTGTTACAGCTGCTTCACTATGCATGGGATAATTACATTTTCTTGGAGACAGGAAGCAAGTGAGAACTACCCTGATGCTTAGGAGGAGGACAGAGTAGTATTTGTGACTTTCCTGTAATCATCCCTTCATGTTTTCTCTGTACAATTACTTGTAATAAACAATAGGATCAAGCAAGGACACAGGAAGGGTAGAGAAGGGAGCTGCCTATTGCAGCCCGGTTGTGAGTGCTCCAGTCTGGGTCAGAACTCTGCTGGGAGGGTTAACGTAGTGTAAAGTGAGGTTTAGTGACTGCTTTTCTGAAGTGCAGGATTCTCCACAGCCTGGTAGAACCTGTGTCTTCACACTCATTCTCTGTATGTCAGCAGTGGAAATAGGAAGCATGTAATGCACAGACCACATGTACCAGGCATGTAGTGAACTGGGGTCTGCTAGCTCTCTTTAGAAAAATGAGGACCTCCCTTGCTATTTGTCAAAGTGAAGAAGCTACCGATCTTCCCTTCCTTGCTCTGATACAGGTAGAGGTAAAACACAGGTGGAGAGTTAGCTCTTTTTACTTAGTATTAATTGCCTAAAAATAGGGAAGCAGAAGCCCCCTATGTGGACAATTCTTGCAGTTATGCTTTTTCCATTAAATTCCCTATTAAATCCCTTCACTGATTCTGTAGCACCTTGACAATACATTATCCTCAGGCTTCTCCAGGCCTGAATGAAGAAGTTACTTGGCGTTCTCCAAAACCCCATGCATCTGGATCATCTCATGAGTGTTTGCACATCCTTCAAGTGGACATGGGCATGTTTTATGTCGTCATTTTTATTTTTCAGACTCTTGTTGAAACATTTGAAAGAATTGGTACCACCAACATTGCAGATCTTATTGCTGGACTCCTCACCATTTTTGTCTGCATGGTAGTTAAAGAAATAAATGATCGGTTCAAACACAAGATACCTATACCTATACCAATAGAAGTTATTGTGGTAAGCAAAGGGGCATAACAAAAGCTGAAAACAGATAAAATAGATGGGTCTAGCTACAGGAAGACAGGAACTCTTTTTAAGTCTTAAAACTGTTGTTTTATTTTATTACAGACAATAGTAGCCACTGGCATTTCATATGCTGCCGACTTGGAAAAAAATTACAATGCAGGCATTGTTAAGAGCATTCCAAGAGGGTGAGTGTCTTTGTTTTGTGGGAAAAAGGTATTATTTTAATTGGCTAAAAATGACAGTAGTAAGAAAAAATGCATAAAAGAAACATTGAGAGCTGTAACCTGAGTTTAGAACTCAGATCTGGAGATTTTCTGAGTTTTACTTCTGGCTCTATCAATTATACCATCTAAATATGTTGCCTAGTTTTCCTTCTTCTGTAAAACGGGCTTAGGAATGTCTATCTAATTAATGAAGTCTATCTGAAAATTAATTGCTTCCTGCTCATGAAGTGACTATAGGACTATGGAAAATGGTTAAAAAAAAAAAGGATTTTTAATAACAAAATTCTGCATAGATTTAATTTCTGTAATCCTGAGTTATCCCACTGTGGTTCATATCCATGCCACTACTGTTATCCCAATCAGCCTTGTCACTTCCATACTCATAGGAGCAAGGATGTTGAGGATTACACTGGTAGAGACTTTCACTTGAAAGATTCAGAGCACTTCACAGTAGTAACCTTCACATTCCATTTGGTATTCAGGGCTTAATTAATTAAAATTTGTGGAAACACAGTAGGAGACAAAATGCTTTTGTGGTCTTACTGAAGAAGTATGTTAACAATAGTATGAAGTGTCATTAACATATTTATGTAATTCATCATACTGTTCAATACATCCTTTATTCGATGCTTCAAAAAATGTAGTTTTTCACTTTGCTATCATAAGGCCAAATCTCAGCCATGCTGAGAACAATGGGAGCTTTGTTGCTGACTAATAGCATCAGGATTTGGGCTGTGGTGAGCTAGATAAGCGTGTTCTGTATGTCAATGGGCTGTTTCCACCTTTTTATTAACTTGAAACATTACACTTCATATTATAAGCAACCTGTATGCTTCTGCCTCAAACTCCTTGACAGTTCTGGTAAGAACAGAATTCAAAGTTCTACAACTAACACTAACATGTTTTCTAAATGCTAGATTTTTGCCTCCTGAGCCTCCAAACATCAGCCTGTTTTCCCAGATGATAGCAGCCTCCTTTTCCATTGCTATTGTTGCTTATGCTATTGCTGTATCTGTGGGGAAGGTATATGCAACCAAGTATGACTACGCTATTGATGGAAACCAGGTATGTATCACCAAAATAGTTTATAAACATAGTGAACGTAAAACATGCTGACTTATGGAGCCAAATGAAAGAAACACCATTCACCCACATTTTTCAGATGCACTGAGGTCTGACAGGAGAAGTTCTTTCAACTCTTAACTCTTATTTAAAAAAAAAAAAAAAAAAAGCTGAAATGACCACATAGAGATGAGCCAGATCCATCTTCAGTATGGGCTTTTCATACTAACTCATTCCTTCTGTATTGGTTTAATGACTGCAGTACCTCTGAAAGGGCTAAGCACTGTATAGGGGAATTATCTGGTGATTTCAAGTTGACATGGCTGGCTTTAGCAACCTACTTTCCATTTCCACTTCTAAGGCATATTTTGAGGTGTGTTGCTTGGGCAGGTGAAGGCAATGTCAAGCTAAGAAGTTGCTCTGGACAGCTTTATTTAGGCTTAATCTTCATGCAGGATTTGAATTGGTTGAACTGTACAGTTAATAAACTATTGTACTTCTCAGCATGACACTAGTTACATCAATATAACTGCACTTGTACCCTAATAGATCAGTCCTGCAGCTTCACAGAAGTTAATGCCTACCAGCATATGAACGTGCTGGAGTAGCTGTGTGCACTAAATGGCTGAACTGCTGTAAGCACTGGTTTCTAGGGGCACGTAGCTAGAATGTGACATGAGCTGTGCATCACAAGCTCTTACAGGATTCCTGCATTTGTTCAGTGTCTTCACCGGGGGTTATGTTGCTTGCCCGTGGTATGGAATTAAAATGTCAGAAAGCTTCCTTGTCCTGCATCTATGGTAATTTTTCATTTGATCTTTTGAGCATATTAAAAAATGGCCTCACTACAGCAAGTAGATAAGACAAGTACTTTGTTTAATGAGTCCTTTATTTCAATACTAATGGATTACATAAAGTTTGACTTTAGAAACACTGTTTTGCCATATATAAGAAAATTATGCTTCTGTTTATCAGTTTACAATCCTCAAAGGCCATATCTGATAACACTTGGTCTTAAAGTTGACCAAAATGCACCAACTTTCAGTTTAATAAATCTGAAAGAATAAAACATAATCCTAGAATTGCTGTTTATGCTGTTCTGTTGTTGAATATGTTGTTCTGCCAGCAGTGGTGTGCTTCAAAGATACTGATTAAATATTGTAGTAAAAGAATTAGTTTATAAAAGCAAATGCCTTCCTTTCAGTACAATGTTATGAATTTTACATGTAGTGAAAGGTTAAATGGAGCCCAAAATGATGGGCAAATAGTTTACTTGATCTGGAGAAGTTAAAATAACATCATAAAAGCAGTTAGTAAAATAATTTTGAAGGACGGGATGATACTGTTATCTACCAGTGTCTATATTGTCTTAATAGATCCAGATTATTAACACCTAAGAGCACTAGGAACTATATGTCCAATATTTTCTCACAGATCACAGTGGTTACATGGGAATAGGCATGAATTATTTAGGTCTGTTCTGTTAAAGAACATGACTTCCTGCTCTTGTAGTTGGAGCTACATTAAAAACTTACAGGAAATTTAATTTTGCAGAAAAGGAGACAGTCAAAATCAAATATTAAATTATATTTTTAAAAGTTTGCAGTGAGTGAAAAGCTCCTGTGCCTGTATCAGCTTGGTGAAAACAATGCTTCTGTCAATTATATGGGTTTGGTTGCAGACAGCTCCCAAATTCTTTATTTCCCAGTGGAGAAATGGCCCAGATCCCAGGACATAAAGCTCCCAGGGTCCTTGTCACTTGAGCAGAACAACCAGCATCAGTAGGTGCCAGCATCTGTGACCCTGGGGCAAATCTATGAGACTGCTGCCTGAGACTCAGCATGAGTTCATTGGGATGCTTAGATTAAAAAACTCTTAGAACAGTGAAACAGTGTTTTATTGAAAAGTTCCTTAATACTTCTAATAATAATACAATGTTTTGCAGTAGTTAAAGGCTTGCCTAAACTCAGACTATTGTAAGGATCAGAATAATTTGTTCAGCTGATGATACCTGGGAGTTAAATTTATTCTAGTATCCATTTCTTGATGCAATTAGTCCAGTGTAATTCTCAGAAATGTTAGGTGTGCTAACGTTGGTGGAAGTAAGCTTTAAACGCCTTTGTACTCAGATGAGTACGTCCACGTCAGGGGGAGTATACCAACCTCTTTGTGTTGGTTTCCAAACAGAGGTAGCTGCACTGGCACAAGAGGCATTTGTGTAAACATTTAACAGCTATTACTAATTTGTACTCTTCCTAATATTATTGTGCTGCCTACTTTGTCAACTACTGCAGAAGCTATTGTCATTCTCCATTGAAAAAGTGTCTTCAGGCATCTTGTATTTACAGCATCATTCATTTATCTTTCAGGAATTTATTGCCTTTGGGCTCAGCAACATTTTTTCAGGTGCCTTTTCTTGTTTTGTTGCAACTACTGCTCTTTCACGGACTGCAGTCCAAGAAAGTACTGGTGGAAAGACTCAGGTAATGACTTCTTCCTACTAGTACTGTGCACAGGTAAATTTAATTTTGTGTAGTGCACAGATTTCACTGTGGGATGAAAATAGTCCTAAAATGATTGTGTTGCTGGCACATGGAAAGCCACAGGTGTCTTAGCAGCTCAGCTCTAGTAGTGAATCATTTTTGTAGCTCTGCCAGAAGAGGGCAATCAAGTTTTACATAGCATGAGTTACCTAAGGGGTCAGAATCTTTTAACTCAAGTTCCCCAGAATTTCATTTCCAATTAAAGGACTAAGTTTGTCATAGTAGGATGTGGGAGGAAATCTCTCCCAGCTGGCCCTGATATCTTTAAGCTCTCATGTGTTTGCCTGAACATCTCTGCCATTTGCCATTCACCATTAGCCATGGACCATCTTTGTCATGTTGAGTAAACTACTTTGTTTTCCCATACTACAGTTGTGCGGTTTCTAAGAGTGAAAAGCTACAGCTTATCCAGCAGCTCCTTTTCCAGCTGACACACAGACTGCTCCCTTCATCTGTCTATGTAACATAACCCCTCCAAGAGCTACTACCTTGTGTTTGTTTAGACTACCTGCTTAATTGAATTCCCTCTGTGTTAGCTGAAGTACATAATGGTTGCCCACATATGCCTAAACACAATGACACTTTGGCAGGTCTCCTTGTTCCTAAAGAAATGTAATGTGCAACTATTTAAACCTTTTTCTTTGTAATCCTGGAAACACGATGGAGTCATAGTAAGTTCATTTCCTATAAACACTGTTCTTTGCAGGTTGCTGGTATAATCTCAGCTGGGATCGTTCTGATTTCTATTGTTGCCCTGGGGAAATTGCTAGAGCCCTTACAAAAGGTACTGTACTCTTCCCCTACAGCACAGCCACATCAGATACAAATGCTCAGCTATGATGGGCAAGATTAATATCTCTCTTTAAACTGTGGTGACTGATTCCAGACAGGGCTGTGATTTATAGTGTGATGTTTAATGTTGAGCACTATCTTAATATGCAGTTTTGCTTCTGAATACCACTTTTTCATCATTTTTCTTCACAGTCTGTGTTGGCAGCGGTAGTCATAGCTAACTTGAAAGGGATGTTCATGCAAGTGTTTGATGTTCCCCGTCTGTGGAGACAGAATAAAGTGGATGCTGTAAGTAACCTAAATTTTTTTCCTCCTGAATGTTTTTATCTGGTTTTGGGTTTTTTTACTTTTTAATGCCAACCAAGTTTCTCTTAACTACCACATAAACAGGATTTTGAGGAGTTAACGTCAGAAAATGTTTATGTGCATTCTCAAAATGCATTTGCCATGAGGTCAGTTAAAAATTCCCCTTTTAGGGTCAGTATTCTGCTAATTTTCTTTATTCCCTATACTCTGCAGTAAGGGTACCAATCAGGGTATTTGTGTGCAGTGATAACTCCTTCATATCCATTTCCATAGCTTACAGAAATCTTGTGTTGATATGGTTTGAAAAGCAGAATAAAGGTGGCCTGTTGCCACCTTTACCATTCTGATTTTATCTTTTGCACTGTTTAAATGAGTCAGAAAAGCTGACCTTTCCTTAATTCATGTACATACATTTATGTTGTTACCACATGAACGTACCATTTGTCTGAATAATCTCAGATAGTCCTCAGAAAATATGTTTTCACATTTTCATGTAGCAAGACTACTCCAAGCTAGAATGTGGATTCATTTGGCATGCTAACGGATGTAGGAACAGACTTCTCTTATGAATCACTATAACCATATCTCAGGGTACTTGCTCACATCTCCCAGTGTGTATTCTGTGGAACAGACTTTGATTGCAGCTCTTAGAGAAGGAAAAGATTGCATGGAAGACATTTTTTCCATGCAGTCCTTACTGTGCTTAGATTTTATAGTTAGTGTCATTGGGCAGTACCTGTCTTAGATCTCAGATGTTTTAGTCAATCATTTACTGGTTTACAGGCATAAGATCCCACTGACTTCAGTGAGAAGTGCAAGCACTCAGCTTTTTAAAAAATTGAGTCTACTGCATGTTCTGCCTGGGCAGTGATGTAGGAAAGAACTGAGGAGTGCACTTCAACTGTTCTGCCTGAATATTCAGTGGAGATCTTGGGGAAGTGCCATCAACCTGTTAATATGAAGTACCTCTCTTTGCAACAGTTCTCTTAAATATCACTAAGGAATCCCCTTCCTTCCCTGTATGTCTGCATGGGAGGGCATCTTACAGTATTTTACATCTTGGTAAAATAAATTTCTTACCAATTTTTAAGAAAGATTAACAAAGATTGCCATCATCAGAAACAACTAAATGCAACATTTAACTGTATCTCCTTTAATTTTACCAAAGGAGTCAGATCAAAAAATATTGTTATGTTGGAGACCTGTTCTTTCCTAAAAATCTAACTACGCCTAATAAGATAATGATGGATTAAAGCATCTTGGAGGAAAAAGAAGACTTTTGTGTGGAAGTCAGCTAATTGCTAGTGTGCTACCATCAGTTCCAAAGTTAAAATCTGCTACTCAGATTATCTGGTCTAGTGTTTCTTTAGCATGACCAGGAGTCATATGTTAAAACTAAACCACTTTACATTTGTTGTTTCTTCTCCAGATGATCTGGGTTTTTACATGTATAGCATCCATAATTCTGGGACTTGATTTGGGATTACTTGCTGGCCTTTTGTTTGGATTGCTGACAGTTGTGCTGAGAGTTCAGTTGTAAGTAATACAGTATCAGAAATAATTCTTAGTTTTATATTATGAAAAAGGAAGATAATATGCTGAAAAGTAAGATGATTTGTGGCAGAATATTTGCTTGTGTTACAAAAATTTTGAAATGAAAAAAGCCAGTTTTTTTAGAACAAGACACTCTTTGTGTGCTATCATTTAATTACACTGATAAAAGAGAAGCTGCGTTATTTTATCAGTATTTCATACCATGCTTGCCACTCTGGTGGTACCTAGCCATATGTTTTCTATGCATACACATAGCTGAGTTCTGGAAAGGGATAGGAGCAGTCTAGATCAAATTGAAACAGATGTATGGCTTGTGTAATTAGCTGATCATTATAGTAACTCTTAGCAGGTAATACTACTGCAGTATGCTGCACATGCCAATAACTTTTTCACTTATTGCTTATACAAGACTGATTGTATGGCTGTAAAAGAAGAGCAAGAGAAAGCACGAGAATAAGAAAAAATTTGTGCTTCTGGCTGATTTGAATATATGGTAGTGGAATGGTGAGAAAAGGTGGATTTGAAGAATGTTATTTGGTCATCTTGTTATTTTTCACTGATCTTTCATCTGAAAATACAGCGTAACTCCTTTCTTTCAGCTTGGAGTCCAGAGAGTAATGTAACTAGCATTACCAAAGGATAGTTTCACCGTCAGCAAATGCATAAAAATAAAGCCTTGCAGAAGTTGTTACAGAATAGTAGATTACAAAAAATGGAGTTAGAAACCCTCAAAAAAACATTCCCAAGTTCAACTCAGATAATGTTACCAAAATATAAAGGGGAGATGAGCCCTTAAAAACTTGAAAACAATTTGCTTCAACTGTTAAATATGTATCTGGAAACTGCAAAACATTTTGGTTTTGTTATTGACTGAAATAAAAATTTTAAAAGTTGGACAAAAAGATTGACATAATCTGAAAATAATGAAAATGTATTTCAGTTGATTTGAAATTTAAAAACCATCGATTTTTTTTCAGAGAAAACAAATGTTTTTTTTAATTCAAAGCAAACTAATCTGCTTTTAAAATATTCTTCTGGATTGGGAAACCAATTGAACAAGTTGTTCACTCAGCTCTTAAATCAAAATGGTGGATTAAGTAGGCTGAGACCAAAATACCTTGTTTTTATAAAGGCCTGTTCACTACAGTGACGCAAAATAGCTTCAATACTTTTGCAAGTCTGTTAGCTTGGCATTAGAAAACAAACTACAGGAGTCAAAGACACTTTGTATGTGCAGCAATGCCTTCAATTCCATGAGTGCCATGTATGACATTTACCTTCACTGTCTTTTTGTTTCTGTTAGTCCTTCATGGGGAGGCTTTGGAAACATTCCTGGCACAGACATCTACAAGAAGGTCAAGGACTACAAAAATGTAAGTGATTGCTGAGTTTTTCCCTTCAGTCTAGAAGTCAGTGTAAGAAAAGGTTGTGCCTTGCATATTGTACACTACTTGAATTTGGAAGTGGGGTCTGCAAAGATAACAAATTTCAGCATCTTCATCCAGATGGTTGCTCCATCTTGCATGCTGGGGCTGTAAGCTTCTAAAAATGGAATCCCCTCAATCATCAACAAACACATGCTTTTTTTTTTTTTTTTTTTTTAATTAGATATGTAGTCGAACTGTTGAAACAGTGAAACTGCTTCTTACTAGTCGAAATATGACTGTTGCTGTTTAACCTTATATTCTTTGGAACCAGGTTATAGAACCAGAAGGTGTGAAGATTCTCAAGTTTTCAAGTCCAATTTTTTATGCTAACATTGATGGACTGAAAAGCAGCCTCAAATCCACAGTAAGTGATATGTGATGGGTTTGGAAGTTTCTTAACTATCCTTGAGATTTCCTCAGAATTATATCTAGGTTAAGTTAAATAATTTTGGTCATTTTTCTGTAGGTGGGATTTGATGCAGTCAAGGTATATAATAAGAGACTCAAAGCACTGAGGAAAATACAAAAGCTAATCAAGAAGGGAAAATTAAAAGCTACTAAGGTAGGCCTTTTAAAAATCATTCATTTCTATTTTTTCTCAAAGGATTACTGTTGGAGCTTTCTAGTTAAGGCTTAATTATGAATTACTCTGTATTCATCTTTAAAACAGAGATGAAAAGTGTGACTTACTACATGGTAGTACAGTTTATAAGTAGCATAATACAGAATTTATAACACAACTTAACTTACAGTTTTAATCACCTAGATCCTGACTTAACTTAGAGTTTCTTATTACCTGGAACATCTGCAGATCAGGTCAGATCTTAGTACATGGTTTAATGTATCAATATAACAATCATAATCTAGATTAAAAAATGACATGAAAGAAGATGAGTCACCAATCCTTAGAGAAAACAGGGGACAGTGGAGGCATCCCTGACCCCTGGGAGTGTCACAGGTCTCACTGTCAGTAGCAGTTTTGGTCCAAATTTCCCACACAGGACTTGTCATGGACAGTGCTCTGTGCACTTTTAGGCTTCACTTTTCTCTGATGGGGTTAACAACTACACCTGGTTGCCCATGTGCCTGGGACCTTCAGCAAGGAAGGGAGAGATTAGCCTGGTGCGCAGGAATCTTGAGGCTGATAGGGAGAGGAAGAAGAAATCTGTTTGATTTGTCTAATTGGTTCACAGGACCTTCAGGGCCTGAGAATGAGGGAAAAGGGAACAAATACACAACTTGCTTGGCCATGGAGAATGGCTTCTTGCCTTATTAAAATGGCATTAGTTATGCTAACTACAGTACCAGAATTGGGATCTGGGGATACTGGTCACAAGTATCTGTCTTGTCAATTCCTTCAACCTTCAGAAGATACCACAGGGAAGTATTTTCTCTAACTCCAAAACTTTCCCCATGATTAAATTCTATATTCCATTTATTATCTACACATTAGAATGGCATCATCAGTGAGCCTGGTATTAATAATGAAGCTTTTGAGACTGATGAGGAACCTGAAGACAACCAGGATCTTCAAGTTCCCACCAAAGAAGTAGAGATCCAGGTGGACTGGAATTCAGAACTCCCAGTCAAAGTGAACATCCCCAAGGTGCCCATTCACAGTCTCATTCTTGATTTTGGAGCAGTAACCTTCTTGGATATTGTAGCTGTGAGATCAATAAAAACGGTAAGGGCATTTTTTTCTGATGTTCTATGAAAATGAAACTAGTCAGCAGTATGTAAATCAAGAGCTGTTAGCTGAAGTTAATTTCTGAGTTTTAGAAAGTCTGTTGTTGAAAAATATCCTCAAAATGTATACAGCAAAAAGTAGAATATTGGTGGTGTGTGTATTTTAAGTGGGAAAAAATGCATTAAAAGAACAATATGAAACTTGCATAGTCAAGTACTCAAAAAATTTAACTGAAAAATGTGGTCCTCTTATAAGCATATCTTATGAAATATTTTAGTTATATATTTTCTTTCCACATGCCTCCTGCTTTAATCTGGGCACAGGATGATGCTCACTCAATACAGAGGTAGTAAAAATTTCATCTTACCATCCTTCTTCAGTCTTTAGCCACAAGATTTATTTATTCATTCCATACTATTTTAATTATGAAGGAAGAATGATTAATTTCTTTATAGTGGTTAATATAAGCGCTTCATCAACATTCATTAATTAATCTTCAAACTCACAGTACATAATAAGGAGATAATATTCCTGGTTTAGGAAGAGGGAAATGAGGTGTAAAGATTAAGGCCAAGTATTTCCCATATTTTTTGGTGCCCAGTTGCAAGTGTGTAGGACCAGATTGTTCAGTCTTTAGTATTTTCTGATATTTTGTATGTTCAGATTGATGCTTTCACTAACTTAATTTTGCAGTTGGGACTACTCAGCCTATCTATAAAACCAGATCTTTACCATGACTCTAGTTTATCAATTAACAGAAGGGAATGGAATTAGTAATCACCTCTGAAAACACTAGGAGACTTGCCTGCCACCAGGGAGCCAGGGGTGGATTCCAGTCTTCTGCCTTTTAACTAAGTGAAATACAGGAGCAGTGTTTGCCTTACTTCAGCCTCCTGACTAGTTATGTGGGAATATGGGGTCCGTTGACATGACTCTCCATATGTAGCTTTTTCATCCAAGAACAGGTCCATCTGATGCACTGCACGAGGGAAAAATCTGTGTAAAAAATCTGCATGGGCCAATGAATGATTGTATCATATCACACATACATGGGGGAAATGAAGCTTGCTCAGGCCCATGTGGTCTCGCTTGGAGAGGTGATTATTCATATTTTGAGAACAGAACAACAACCTTAATTGGCAGCAATGCTTGTGTGTGTAAAATGGGTAGTTCCACTTATATAGCTGAAGACTGGCCACTTCAGCAACAAGGTACTTAACTACTGGATCCTTAAGTATAGCAAAGTATAGCAGTACCTTATTTATGATGAATAAACAAAATGTACTGTGTGGATTAAAGAAAATCAGAAAAAAATGAAGTGCATGTGCCTATACATTACATAGACATACAGACGTATATGTATTTTCTCCTTATAGACTTTGTTTATTGATGTCCTTGTTGCAAACTTTTTTTTTTTTTAGATAATTAAAGAGTTTGAGAGAATTGATGTGAGAGTATACTTTGCATCATATCAAGGTAAATATCCAAATATTTCTACTTTCAGTCATGCAAAGAATAAAATGAAGGTGAGAAGGGATCTCTAGATGTGTCTGTGGTAACGTGCACTAATAAATATGTGAATTGTCACACTGGTAAACATTGTTGGCTCCATTGGGACACAAAGAATGGTGGGGTGTAAAGGAAATATGGAAAGTAAAATTCAAGACTAAACTATTAATTTATGGATTCATTTGGCTGTATATTTGATTTCTGATAGTTGCAACTATGTATTTTGACATTTGTTTCTTAAATTACTTCATATTGTATAAACCTGTTATGACTTTCTTTTATTCAGATAGCCTTATATCTCAGCTGGAACGGAGTGCCTTCTTTGATGACACTGTCAGAAAAGACATATTTTTCTTGACTGTCCATGATGCTGTGCTCTACATAAGGAATCAAATGACATTCAGTGACAACCAGGATCCCATATTTGAGAAGGTAAGGATATCCAGCAGTACATTTCCCTTCCTTCTATCATCTAGCACTCATTCTTGAAGTGGCACATTTGAAAACTAGACCTAGAACTGTAGTACAAAAAAAGTGGGAGTGTAGTAAATTAGGCAGCTTCTGTAGCACATGAGTATTTTTCTAGATTAAAGGAAGGGTCTGTCAACTCCAGGACTTTGTTAGTGAAAAAAGCATGAGAAACAGCACATATGGAAAACACTTCATCCTAAGACACAATTTATAATTTCTGACGACTGGCATCTTAAGAACCTCCTCAGCAGGAGGTTGCATTTGGAACATTATAGTTAATTGTTACAGATGGAGTTTTCTTCAATGTGTCTGTCATACTCCTTTTGGAATCCGTGACACTATCCTGTGGAGATGGGTTCTCTAATTTTAGATTATGTGACAAATACTTCCTGCTTGGTTTAAGCCTGCTGGACTTCTGGATTGTTAGCTGCAATGAATAATGATTCCTTGCTCCCTTTCCCAACACTCCATAGACTTCTGATCAAAGCTATAATCTCATTCTACTTGTTGCAGATACATACAGAAGCTGTTCCACACTAGTGTTCATTCCTACTGCCCTTCTCTGTGCATTTCCTTGTTGTATTCTCTGTGTTTTTCAGATAACCAGAATGCTCTGTAGCATTTAAAGATATGGGCCTTCACTAGGAAAATGGTCATATAATGTCCTCCTTTCTTTTCACCACAATTCCTTTCCTAGCAGTCACTGTTACAGTATTACGAATAAATAGCAATTAATATTACTGATAAATAACTAGGATAGGACCCTTATGTTTTATAACTCTTTCATACTAATATTTTATAGTAAACATTTTTATAATGTTATACAGAAGTTTAGAGATAGATAATGTTTTTATTATATTTACAAAGCCATAACTAGTCATGTAAGCAGAGACAGGCCCAAAAGCTCTGCAATTTTTAAGTTCCTCTCAACTGAACTAAATCATCATCTTTGTCAAGGAACAGTAAAAACCACACTCTTGTAAGTTGTGGAAATTATTTTAAGGTAATTGAGAGTAAAAAAAATCAGTTTCAGTGATATGGACAACATGTAACTCATCATGTTTCTTAATTCCTTTCTACCAAGATTTCACTCATGCAGGAATCTAAAGAACCCATAGAGTTCACAGAAGCAAGCCGGCCCGATGATGAACTTGATGTGCAGGAAGAGGTATGCACTTTAGAACTGAATGTGTCTATCCCTCTGCCTGTAGCCTTGAGTCATGCTGTGAGAGTACCCTCAACAGGTACCTTCTCCATAAAAGAACACCGTTTCTGGATACCAAATGTCAGTGCTAAGTCGAGGAAGTCACATTTTTCTTGAGATGGTAGTAGATTGTATCTGCTTAAGTATCTCATCTCTCTTGCTTTAGGACTACTTTTGCCTTACACAGGCTTATAAATAGATCTAAACACAAGATGGGTGCCTCAAAGAAGATTGGTAAGGCTTGAGGCACCAGAGTCCAAAATGATGGTCAACCTCACCTTTTCATCCTCGTTTTAACACAGCAGACACCTTCTTGCACAATCTGCACGTTACAGAAGTTACTTTCTTTATACTTTCACTGAGTTTTTAGTTTACACAAACATGTAATTTTCCCAGATGGTGTACACTCAGAACTAACCATGGCCTGTTTCTCTCCACCTTTCAAAACCCATTTGTCTAGGCTATGCGCCGACTTGCTTCCTGAAGGACTGCTGGTACTGTCCTGCCTGTGAGCGCACAGCAGTATTCACGCACCAGTACTATCTATATCAGCATTTTCTGCTATGAAACCAATCTTTGCACTTGAAGAAAACCTTGATTGTTTGTCTGAATGATACAGATCTCTATAACTCTCCAAATTTTAGCTAACATTATCCCAGAAGTACTCTGGACCTTGATTCTGCAAGCACTTTCCGCTATGATACATATTAATAAAAAAGAAAATCAGAAGACTATTGTGAAAGATGTACTCAGTTTTGGGACTAGTCAGGCAGAAGTTGCACTACACTTTCATCAATGTGTACAGGATGAAAAGCTGCTCTGTGGTCTTCCCTGGAGAGTGGAAGAGACCAAAATCTCTGGATGGCAGTATTTGTTCAATGCCTAGTGAAAGGGCAGGTGTTCTAGATGGCCAAGGCTTTGAACATTAGTGTGAGAATATGTGCTGACAAGCCATGAAAAATGTATCATGATCATTTTTTTAAAGCAGTTCCTTAAATTGCTGCAGGTAGTTTGATTGCTGAAACAGGTGACAGGTGAAACTGTCACGTGAACAGGAAAGAGCACTGAACTGCTGTAATACTTCAAATAGGAAAAGTTTCTAAAGACCCTCGGATATGGGTTCATTAGTTCTGTATTAATCCCATTGTAGCAAGTCTTGCACTACTATTAATGATTGTCTCTTAAATGAAGGACAGACAGAAGATTATTTTAGCTAGGTTACATAATCTCCATCAAGAGGCAGATCGTGACATAAATTAAGGAACCTTAGTCCCTGGGTACTTAATGGAATCTGTAAAACAGGATGCTATCAAGTGCAAGCAAGAAAGTCAGAATATGACCTAGTATTGAGGTTTGTGGGTTTTTTAAATGGAATATAGGTGTATTTTTTGTTTAATGAATAGTTATATTTTTATAGAGATTTTTTCTTTTAATATTCTACATCAAACTGCTGCTGTTCTTTTACATTTGAAAGTTCATAATGCACAAGTGCAATAATTTACAAAAGATAAAGATTTGACCAGCAAAACTTTAATCTTGAACTAATGTTCTTAATTTTCATGAAGAAGAAATGTATTTTGACAGAAAACAGACTTAAATTTTTTAGCACTACATTATTTTTTAAATGGGAAAACAACCTCTATGGTGAGGAAACAGATAAAAATTAAAGTCTAAGAAATGTCCAGGTATAAAATGACTTTAGGTTTAACAATGTGGACTAATTAGCTTTAGTATATTTAATTGTCCTTATTTGATTACATCAGAGAAATTTTCCAACATCACACTGCACAGAGATTTCTGCTGCAGGTAACACTAGTGGAAAAGCTAAGCACTAAGTGAATTATTCTGGCCTAAGCACCTGAGAGAACTGTGTCAAAATCAGTGAAAAAAAAAATCCTATAAACTTCAGTCAGTGGGACAGTATCTTACATAATAGGTAACAGCACCAAACTGTCATCTGTATTCTCTAGTTAAGTCAGACTTCGGCCTTCACAAGTCATTGAAGCTTCTCAGTTCAGACACTTGAATTTAGATTATGTTCATGCTCCAGTCCAAGCCAGCAAACAGCAGGATTGTATTCACAATGGGTATGGGCCATTTGTCTGTGGGATGGGCATCTCCACCAGCTGAGAATGAGGCAAGTGTTCAAGAGGCAAATCAGACCACTCTGTGCCTCTTCAGATGGAACCATTAATTTCTGTTGACACGAATGCTTCAGCCCAGGCTGTGATTTGACAGTTCATGCTTTTAACTCTACCTATCCTCCTTCTGTCCCCTTGCCAGTCTCTCATGGGAGGTTGGCACTTCAGCCCACCTTACTGGCCTGAAGTCCCTATCAGGCCATGGCCCCAACTCCTATTAACCTGACTACTGGAACAGTTGCCAGTGCACAAGGCCAGTGACACATTTTTTAGAGGCTGTATTGCTTTTCTAAAACAGGTGTACATTTTATGTAAAAAGTAAAATATTCTACCTGGTAAGTGAGCTTTCAGCTAATTGTTATGTGGGACACATTCTATGGAAAAGATGGTAAAAAAGTGGTAGCAGTGAATTATTTTTTTCCTCAAGATGACATCTGCATTGTGAAGTTTGAGTACAGATTCTTACTTGACAGAGAAGTGCCCTTACATTATTTTCTGAACTTTCTCTAGTTCTTTTCTGTACAGGTATTTAAAAAGCATTTAAATATTCAACAGTCTTCCAGTTCCTTTCCAAATACGACACCTGATCTGGGATTAATTGTGATAAAACATGATAAAATGCACTTATTCTCAGCCTGCGTATTTCTTCCAGGCATGGTTGTTCTTCATTTAACAGGCACAAAATATTAAACTTTCTGAAAAACAGCATTTCTCTCAAAACCTACTGTGGCATAGAAGGGTAAGAGATAATATGCAGAATGTATTAAAATACCTTTCTCAGTGGATATGTGCTTCATTTTCTATGTATCCATCAAAATTAAGGATGCCAAAATAATGGATTTTGGATTGAAGCTAAAATTCTCTAGTTTTGGACTAATTCAAATATCCATAAGTAGTGTAACTAGGTGTGCTCATCTTTTTCCAGTAGGATGAAGAAGTGATATTTTTGTATGCATTTTGAGTATTACTGTTCTGTCTTTGCATGTCAGATATTAAACTTGGGTATGTATTTTAAGTTTTTTTACACTTAAAAAGCTGCATTTGAAAAGTAATTGTACCCATTAACTAGAAAATAAAGTTGTGCCTACTGAAAACATGCTCCTTGCATCTGTGTATTTGGGAGTTTCATGTTTGGTTTTGGGTTTAAGTCTTTTCTTTGTGAATTCTTATTATGGGGAGATAAAGCGTATTATGAAGGATCAGTGTCATGCTTCCCTTGGCTGTGTTTTGAGGATCAGCAAAGACAAAAGGGAAAACCTGTTCTCTCTGCCTTGTTCGGATAAGACAAGGAATGTTAGACTTAAACTGCAGCTTTTAAATGTTAAGGCTACAAAGATAATGAGAGACATTGTAGGGGCACAAAATCCCAATCCAGGAGGCTTTTAGTGAGACAATCACCAATCTGCATGGAGTAGTTACCCCTACTTCAGGGTTGTGGAAGGACTGCTCAAGGCCATTTTCTACTTAAAACCTACGACTTCGTTGTATTTTTCTTTCTTTCCTTTCTTCAGTGCTATAGAAGCACTCAGCATCCCACTGAATACACAGCAATTACAAAATGCTAAATGTAACATTGAATCCTCTCCTGAGCTACTGAGCTCTATTGCTTTGAAGCTTCTGAGTGCTGTGGAGATTCGCTGTTCCATCACTTCTACAGCGTGTCAGGCACCTGCCATTTCCATCATGCTAAAACTTCAGGCTGACGATCAGCAGCCGAGACCGCGATGCGGTGTCACATCTTCCCAGTGTGTCTGAAGGCGGCACTGCACAGGAGGCCGGACGGGGCCTCCGTGGCTCCTGAACTGAGACCTCTCTCATGTTTTCACTTCATCCTTCCCCCCCAAAACCAGGATCACGCCTCCCAACCCCAACTAGTCGCGGCTCCGTACCCCGGGGCCTCCGCACTCCCCTCCCGCCGCGGTGTGAGGAGGCCCCACTTCCCGCCCCTCCCCTCCCGCCGCGGGGTGAAGCGGCCCCGCTGCCCCCGTTCCCCTTTCTCCGCGGTGCGAGGCGGCCTCGCTCCGCCGCGCCCGCGCCCGAGCCCGAGCCAGACCGGGCCGCTCGGCGGGAGCTCAGCGAGCGCGGCTCCGCCGCCCGCGCCCCGCCCGCGCCCCCGCCGCTTCCGGCCGCGCCCTTCCGCTCCCACAGCGCCCCGCGCCGCATCATGGACCACAATGGTGAGCAGGGGGAGGCCGGGGGCCTGTCTGTGCCCGGCCCGCCGGGCCCGCGCCCGCTGCCGGACGGGGAGCGGCCAAGCGGGGCCAGCGGGCGCGGGGCGGCGCAGGGGCGGCGGCGGCGGGCCCGGCTCGGCCCCCGGGAGCGCCGGCGGGGCTCGGGTGCGTCGCGGGGCCTTCTCCCTCCCCGGGCAGGCGCCGCGGCCCTGGTGCCACCCCCGGCTCGGCGGCGCCTGGCGCTGCCCCTGCCCCGAGGGCGCTCGGCCGGGCTCAGGGGCCGCTGCCCGCGGGACGCCCCGTCCCGGGCGGAGCGGCGGCCGCTGACTGCGGCGGCCGGGCCGGGGTGCCCGGGCCCGGCAGCACCGGATGCAGCCTGTGGCGTCCCGGAGGTGGGGGAGAGACGCTCGTTTGACCGCGGCGTTTCCTGGCATCGGTGCCCGTAGTTTGTTTCCTGATTCCGTAGTTGTGGCCCGGGAGGAAACTTCCTCGTGTGCTTAAATTTGGTTTCGTTGTTTAAATGTGGTCGTTCACCGGTGAGCGCGCTGGCGTAGCTGTGATCCTTTGCTAGTTAATGCGCTGGCGTAGTGCAGTGAATAAATGAATGGACGTGGGTTTTTTGCTTGGGTGGTTTTGGAGGTTTTTTTCCTTTCCCGTAGAAAAGATTGCATTATGACTCTATCTGTTTAAAGTATTTGAGCGCTATTTGTGAATTTTAATAAAGCTTGAAATGAAAAAATAAAACTTAGGTTGATGAAGGTGACATTTTAGTAGGTTGCATCACCTCTAATTAGAGGTTCTGTAAGTAGTCTTAACTAATTTGGTATGTTTGTTGTAGTTTTTTCTGGACATAATCCTGCAAGTTATGCTCATGCAGACTGGAATTTATTATCCTTCTGTGAAACATGAATGACGAATAAACTTGCTAGTTAGGGTTAGTTGAGCAGCTAACTCATGTAAATATTCCTGGCTTGCAAGGCTATAAGGAGGAAAAGCTACAGCACCTATTGACAGTTCAGTGGACTAAATAATACACAAGTTTTTGATTTTTAAAATTTTAGTTATCCCTGTTTGCAAATTGACTGAGTTGCTGCAGAGACTGTTTGGGGTTTATGGTGCTGTGGTTTTGTGTATTCTGGTAAAAAACAGAATTTCCCAACATGTGGAAAACAGACAGCTTTATCTCTGATGTGTTGGTCCAGCACTCCCTGGGGAAGCCCGGTGACATAGTTGAGTGTTTGCAGGTTCATCTGGACAGCCAAAAGAAATAACAAATGACCAGAAGTAAAAGCAAGCTTTATTGCTTTTGCCTTTTTGCACATTGCCTTTTAGAGTGAAACTGTCAACCACAGTGCTAAGAAGAGTTTGATCTATCTGAGGAAATTGAGGGCTTTAGATTTGGAGGTACAGGACTGTCAGAGCACAGTCCCAGTTTGAAACCAACACATTTCCTAGCTTTGTTGGTAGGTGCTGAAAAACTGAGAGTAATCCCATTTTTTCTTGTTTTTCCTTCTACTTGTTGCATTGTGTGTGGTGGTTATAGACTTTGAGGGACAGTAGTTGGTGAGGCATTGTGCATAACTACACTAATGGGCCTTAATTTCAGTGTCTAGGTGCTCCTGTGCTGCAATCCTTTGGGGCCTTGGCAGTCGTTCCAGGGCTGGAGTGTCGTAACCGCTCGGGGCTCACCCCTTCCAGGCTGAGCATGCCCTGCTTTGAAACACCTGTCAGAATGGCATTTTCAGTTAAAATCCAAGTGAGCCGGGAAGATCTGTGAAGGACATAACTTTATTTTTGTATGAATGAGATGCTGTGTGGTGGTTTCAGATAAACTCGCTGGAGGCTGAGGGAGTTACACCTCCCTTCATTGGTGAAGGATGAACCTTCATTGGTGTTGCCTGTTGCATTACCTGGTCTGGGTTATCTCTTGAAGCCTATATCTGCTGATGCATGTGTCAGGCTATTTCTTGCTTTGTTCATCCTGGTACTTAGATTTAAATCTAGTTAAGGAGAATTCTGTATGTAGCTGGAAACAATAATTTTCAGTTTAGGAAGGATACAACTACATATTCTTAAGTACCAATATTTTTGTGATACTTTATAATAAACCTCTAAGTAATACATCAAGATGTTGAGTTTATATATTAGCTAGTTTCCTTCCTACTTTAATAAACAATATACATAAATTGTAAAAATTATCTTTTCACATAAGAAATTCTGTGTAGTCAAGGTTGTACAAAGAATTGACTCTTCAGTGCTCTTCACACTGTGAGAAGAGCTATATGATTAATGTTTCTGTTGTGGAGAAATGAGTGACTAACTAAGTTATTTAAATAGCTTTATTTTTAAAGTATATTTCCTAAAGTCATGGCTGTTCCCAATACAGTTTTGTGACTTGACTTCTGGAATAAATTGTATGTGAAGACACCTATTTTCTAGTGATTAAATCTGGTATGTTGAGTCTTAAGCAGGCTTTAAAAATTATTTTTCATAAAACATTTCTGTTAATATTTAGCCTCTTTAGAGACTATTAGACAAATGAAAAATCAGATAATTTTTTAAAATTTTCTTTCACAGACAATGATTTGCAAGGAACAAATAGTTCAGGATCATTGGGTGGTCTTGATGTCCGTAGAAGAATCCCTATAAAGCTTATTTCAAAACAGACCAATAAAACCAAACCTGCACCTCGAACGCCAAGAAATATGAACAGGATGCCTTCAAAGACACAAGCTGGTGATGAAGGTAAATTAATATAAATTCCCTGTAGTAGGGAGGTGTATTATTCTGCAGCATTGTTCGAGACTTTATTCAGTCTTAGAGACTTAAGAGTCCAGGGTTCTGTCCAAATGCAAAACACGTTCCAAATCTCCAAGTACTGCTGCACTGTAGGGCTTCAGTAGTGCCCATTTCCAAAACAGGCTGTCTTACTATTTTGGCTCTACCTTCTGTAGAATGGGCTCAGCAGATTGGAAGTGCTGTGGCATTATTTGATGATTTCAGTGTAAATGACCCAAGCTCTTAATAGCAGCTGGTGTCAATTATGAAAGTGTTGTGGTTGGCTTGTGTCTTTCTTCTCTTTCTCCTTTCCACAGAAGAATTTGATTATAACAAAGAGGAGCGATACGAATGTAAAGGAGGTGAAATATTTGGCAATCAAAGGAGATTTCCTGGACCCATCTTTTGGGACTATAAGGTAAGTAATGGGTCTTTACCTGTGTTTCATAGCAAGCTCTAGGTAGTCATGATAGATACTTTGTCAATTAAAAGTTTCTCAGTTATTTTTGCCTGACTGAAAATACATCCTCTGCTTTCTTCTGTTTGTGGTGTTCTTGCTTCCTTTTCAACTAATTCAGAAATAATGGGTATGTTGATGATAATTGAAATGAGAAGCTTTAGTGATGTTGGGGTTTGTTTTCTCACCCCCTTCTCTGTCCTACCAGATAAACTTGCTGGGGGAAAAGGATGATACACCAGTCCATTTCTGTGATAAGTGTGGATTGCCCATCAAAATGTATGGACGCATGGTGAGTGAAATTACCAGTGGAAGATGCAGCCATGGTTCCCCTTTAGGTAAAATTAGGTTTTACTGTGTCTGTTTGAGGCTTTTAGAGGTTACTGATTTCAACAGGCATCTGAATAAACAGCAGAATAGTACCAGGATGGAACTGGAGGCCTTCACTGCTCAAGTTTTTTTGTTCCTTCTGTCTGGCTGATTTTGCTTTACCCCCTGATTTAATCAAGTAAGTCTGAAAATGTTAAAGAAAACCCAACAGAACACTGTCACAAAGGAAAAAACCTTCAGCTTCTGGGGTTTTGACCTTATACCACTTAGGTTTCAAAATAAGCTTTTTATCTCAATTGAAGATTTGCAGTGAAGTTAGAAGACACTGTTCACTTTAATGTACCTTTAAAAATCCCTGAGATTAATTTAGACTTCTAAGTGTGATGTAACAGGCTTCAGCATCTGACTTACTGACAGTTAATGCTTTTAAAACTTTCCTTCCTGGCCAGCAAGACAAGTGTAATCAGATTGCATATGCAGCTTCTGTGAATGTTCAGTGTTGGTATTAGTGCAAGACTCAAACTTCTGCAAGTGTTTTTTAGCAACGCTTAACCCCAAACAGTACTACCCCAAAAAACTCAAACTCAGCATAAACTGTTCTAGAAGGTTTCTGTGCAAAGATGCTGTAAATTGTTAACCATAGCTATGCTTGTTCACCTCATAGGTAACTTAGTTACTGTAATTATTATAAGCTGTGCACTGGAGGGAGGAACTGTATCCTGCAGGATGACATAGATATTTATACACAATGTCTTAACAGCAATTTTTTATCTCTAGATACCTTGCAAGCATGTTTTCTGCTATGACTGTGCTATACTACATGAGAAAAAGGGAGACAAGATGTGTCCAGGGTAAGTTATTTCAAGATTTGTTATTCAAGGAAATGTAAGAAAGTAACTTAAGTGTCTTCTTTCAGATACTGAAATTAACATAGCTCTTATTTTGTACATTTAGCAGAGTCAGTAGAGTACTCTGTCCTTTCTAGTTCCTGTTCCTTATTTTGGGATTGTAAGAGATCAGTGTTTACTTTGTTGGTTTTGGGTAGGTAACCTGTTATTGCTCTAATTTGAAAAGGAGTAAACAGCAGTTTAATTTACTTAGTGAGAATGACCCGTGTTAAGTCTTAATGCATTTGTGTGAGAGAGAGATGCTACTTAGAAAATTCTACCTCATGAAATTTTGATGTTCTTTCATAGTTACATTTGGAGATTTAAAAACTAGGTGAACTTCAAAATCAGTGAAAAGTTTCTTTCATTCCTACAGTGGGCAAAATTGTCAGTTCTAATTTGGCTAATTACGTTAACAAGGAAAAATGCATGTTGAGCTCTCTGTGATGACAATAAATCAATATTCTCTTTTGATGTAGCTGTAACGAACCTGTGCAGCGAATTGAGCAGTGTGTACGAGGGTCTCTCTTCATGTGTAGCATTGTTCAAGGATGCAAGAGAACTTACCTGTCACAGAGGGACTTACAAGCTCACATCAACCACCGTCACATGAGAGCTGGGAAGCCTGTTACTCGTCCTCCCATTGAACCCGTACATCCTCCTATTGCCCCACCGCCGGCTGAAATTCCCGAGCGTTTCATAATGCCCCCTGAGAAACATCACCTGAGCCACATTCCGCCGAAGCAGCACATCATGATGCCACCTCCTCCTTTGCAGCATGTGCCACACGAGCACTATAACCAGCCCCACGAGGATATCCGTGCTCCTCCCGCAGAGATGTCCATGGCTCCGCCGCCACCCCGCCCGGTCAGTCAGGACACCTTCCGCATCTCAACGAGAAAACACAGCAACTTAATAACTGTCCCCATTCAGGATGATTCCAATTCAGGTGCTCGAGAGCCGCCTCCACCAGCACCCGCACCTGCTCACCATCATCCTGAATACCAGGGTCAGCCAGTGGTGTCACACCCTCATCACATTATGCCTCCCCAGCAGCACTATGCGCCGCCCCCGCCGCCGCCTCCGCCCATCAGCCACCCTCTGCAGCACCCTCCACAGGCGGCAGGCACCCCTCACATGGTGTACAGCCAGGCTCCTCCGCCGCCAATGACCTCTGCCCCTCCGCCCATAACCCCGCCGCCCGGACACATCATTGCCCAGATGCCACCCTACATGAACCATCCTCCTCCGGGACCTCCCCCTCCTCAGCATGGAGGCCCACCTGTAAATGTAAATGCCCCCCCTCCCCATCACTATAATCCCAACTCTTTGCCGCAGTTCAGTGAAGATCAAGGAACTCTTAGTCCCCCTTTCACACAGCCTGGGGGAATGAGTCCAGGGATATGGCCAGCTCCAAGAGGGCCGCCTCCACCTCCAAGGATGCAAGGGCCTCCTGCCCAGGCCCCCCTTCCTGGACCACATCACCCTGATCAAGCCAGATACAGACCCTATTACCAATGATACAAGCAACTATATGAATAGAGAATGCCATGAAGAGAATAAAACTAAATACAGAAGCTTTTTAATTAATTGTTTTGGGGTTATTTTGTTGTGGTTTTTTAAAAATACTGTCATTTTGACTGTAAGACATTTTGAGGTTTGAATCTTAAATGATTTTTAAGCCTTGACCATAGGACTCTTAACTTCAAATACTCTGTAGTGCTAAAATAAGTGGCTTAGTAGACCACAGTTGCATTTTAACAGAACTGTCGCTAGTGTGGCTAAATTGTCCTAAGATGATCACTTGTAATATTATTTCCTGGAGAAGATGAACACGTGTTGTACCATTCTGAATATTGTTTTTGTTAAATCCAGTGTTTTTGTTAACCTGTGTACGATAATTAAATTGAAATATGGTTGTAAATGTGGTGAGTTTTTATATGAAGTTAACGTACACATAGTTCTGGGACACCATTTCAACACTAATACCTTCCAAATGGCAATGTAGTGAAATATTAAAGGAACTTTTAATATTTCTCCTGCTGCCATTTACCGTTACTCATAATGATTTCAGGCTGCAATGAATTCTTGGCACTAGAAATCAGACATGCAGAATTATGCATTTACCACATTCCAGCTTTTCTGTTTTTTTCTTAATGTAGCAAGATGAATCTAATCAAAGATACAGCTTTAGGCATGACATGAAACCATGTATTGTGGGGTTTTTTGTTTGGGATTTTGGAGTTTGTTTTAAAGCTAGTTTTGATTCAGAAGGTTCTGTTTACATTTTAGCTACTCACTGGAGTTGAATTCGAACTACTGTGTTTACCTATGGCTGTGTTTGTGTGGAAGTGGCTGTGAACTGGCTTGCCATGTCTGTGAAAAGCAGCTTCTTTTAGGTAGGGAAGTCATGTTTGCCTCTCTCACGTTATATAATGTGTACAGTAGGAAGACTTCCCATTTGCATAATATGAAAGAAGTGGTCTGAAATCCCATGTGTAGTTAAAAAAAATAAAAGGGTACACATTATTTATCTGTTTTGATTTTGTGATACAGGTTTAATTGAAAAAACAGTCATTAGGTGTTTTGCTTTTCTCAAAAAGTAGCAATGTAAGCAGGCTTTTAGGTCTGTTTTTGTCCAGAATTTATGTTTTAGATGAATACTTTTAAAGAGGAAACATAAAATGAGGTTCCTTTTTAGTGTAGCTGGTAGCAGAAGCAGGCACTAACAAGACAGTACTGTCTGTTGGTTGGAGTGCTTATCTTTGCATTTCTGATCAGTATTTGCACTGAACCATGGCTTTTCCAAATGCCACATTTCTGACAGTGGTGCTTTTAGATTAAGTCCTTTGGGTTTATTCTAAAGTTTGTAGTTTCCTACTGTTCTCAAATAATCTGAGCCATCTTAAAGCCTTAGTGTTACTTTTTATTTTGTAAACTTTCTTTTCTGGAATCATAAGTGTTAAATTTATGAAAGAGCTGTGGCAGTACAACATTCCAAATTTTGTATTTTTATGTCTAAACTTCATATTTTTAATTGGTCAAGGGCTCTTTAGATTACTCTGTTCTTGACTGCCACTGATTTCCTTGTGACCACAGCCAAATCTTTTAGACTGCCTTTCAAGTAAATCCTTCTGTAGAGATGGGATACAAATAAATTCTGGGGTATACAAATGGCCAGTAAGTGTCAACTGCTTGAAAATCTGCTTAGCTGTAACATACTTCTTTCTAAGAGAGAGTTAATTGGTTTGGTTGCTCTGAAAACTAAGTAATTTTAAATAAAATACAGTGGTGAAGAAAAAGAGGCTGATGGTGATAGTGTGCTATGAAATGGGTTGGTTGAAAATTTACTGTTTCTATACATGTGAAGGCAAAAATGGCTCTGCCAGCATTCTTTTCTTTCAGTAACTAACAAACACAGGAGGAACTTTTGAGGACCCCTTCTGTCACTGTGAAGCTGACTGGGAGGAGGCACATTTATGTTACAGCACATGACTTCATCTGGGAGGAAATCTGCACGTCTGATTCTTGTCCTTTGACTCTGCCAGCCAAGCTGAGCCCGACACTCCTGTGTTACAGGGACTCTCTGAGGGCTCCAGGTGCCGGCTCGCTGTGCTCGGACGCGCGCGGCTTCCCGAGGGAGGGCCGAGCACCCACTGCACCAGTGCTCTGTGTTCGGGAAAATGGGACATGCTGGAATGAGCCGCTACCTGCCAGTCACAGGTGATGAGGAAATGAGGCAACTCTTCCCATCATGCTGGGTTTTTGAAGTCAGTCGGATTGCAAACTTCTGTTACGTATTCTCCCGTCTCTTGACCCAGATGAAGAGTTCAAAATATTCTTGGGTTCAAAGCTATTCTTGAAGTTACTGATAAAGTGCTTTTCTGAAAATGCTGAGGCAGATGAATTGATTAAGGGAAAACAGAAGTTTTTGCTCTATCAAGAAGCACAAAAGATGAATGTATCTCTTAACATTGTCACTGAAGATAATGTGAGAATTTTTTTCTCTGTATTTGAAACAAAGGTGACATATGTCACATGGACAATGATGTATTACCCAAAAAATCAGTAGGATCCCCTGAGTTGTTTAGTGACCATGGTCCAAAAGTCTGTGATGGAGAACTTAACCAAAAAGTCATCCTATGTAGGCAGGACTTGGACTTGAGTCAAATTTCTGTGTCCTCTTGTAAGAGGAAGACCTAAATATATTTTTTTAATTATTAAATCTGGAGTATACCTATGTAACTGAGGGCACTGTTGATGTTTTCATATATACAAAGTTTAAAAATGCTTCCATTGGTTGAGACCATGTGTTGACTGTCTTTTTAATTTGTTTATGGGTTTGATGTGTGTTTTAGAGTGTTTTTTTCCTTGGTTTGTTGGTTGGGTTGTTGTTTTTTTTTTAATACCTGGTCATTTTACTGAGAGGTTACAAAATTCATATGTTGTATTTAATTGTGTAATTGACAGTGTTAGAAATGGTGAGATGTACTTGTGATTTCTTTAGAGTCGTTCTGAACTCTTACTGTAAAGACAAACATTTGAATTGAATTAATTACTTTTATTTTGAATAAATACCCTTGTCTGTGGCAGTGATCTCCTTCTAGAGGCATTGCCAAGGAGATCTCAGGCATTGAAGAGAACTGACATTTAAATTTGACAGCCATTGTAGGTTCCTCTAACAATGTCACATAAGCAATGAAAAAGAGTTTGATGATGGTTTGTGTTCACCATGGAATGAATGAAAGGACACCAGCAGATGGCCTGGAAACATCTGTGTTTTAGATGTTTGTCTCCTTACACTTTATCCTTGATACCATCTCTGACTTTGCTTAAAGGGTTGCCTGCAGCCATGCATACTTTGTAACCAGGGGACCAGTTGTGTGAACTATACTTTCTGTTTTCAGTGGGGTTTACTTAAATGTGATAAGTAATATTTTTCATGCCTTTTATAAAAGAAAAATTAAAAATGTGAATTATTTTTTCAAAATCTGGTCCAAGAAAATTATAAAACCTTACTGGATGGATTTTCCACTTCTTTTCAGTTCCTGCTCTCAAAGACTGTCAAAAGCTGTTAAAAACTGAAGTGGAAGTAACTCCACTATTACCTAACTCCACTTTAGAATTTGCACACATAGCAAGGCAGAAAAACTCTCTTCCCCTTAGGTGAAGGTCAGGTGTTCTCAAAAACTCATTGTGCAATTTACACGCTTTCCCTGTGGATCAAGTCTGAACACACCTCTCTCCTCTTAAACTGTTTTCTGCTCTGTAAAACTTGTCTGATTTTGAGGTGTTTCTCTGTGTGCATTGCTGGGCTGCTGACAGAAGAAGGCACAGGTTCACAGCAGAAGGTCCTGTCAAGCCTGGGGAACTGGAGGAGCACAGTGGATTGGAGCTGCAATGGAATATTGAATGTATGGGAAATAAATTTGAACTTCTCCTCTTCATATATATGACACAGAGTCCAATGCAGCAGAAAAATGTGCAAGGTTTGGATTCATTTTCATCCTGATTACACATCTAAAGTAAATAGCAGTATTATACAAGTTGTATTTCCCTTTGTATTTATTTTTTTATGGTGTTAAAAGCAATTCTTAGCAATTCATAAATTCATAAATCATCTTAATACAATAATTGTGCCTTTGCAATTGTGAGCTTTTGCACTGTATTCAGGTATATTACACTAGTGATCCATACTGACCAGTTTGTAAACTGAACTGGCTGCATTTGTTTGGGCAGTGTGAATGAAAACAATGGAGTTTAAATTCCCTTTAATCTTGACTTAGCCATAAGACACCAGTTTTAGCTTTTCCTACTCTGAATGGGATCTTCTTATTCTCTTATGTATGAGGCATTAATCTGTTGTTGTATTTTCTTCTCTTTTTAAAATTCATTTTCATTGTAGATTCAGTTCATGAGTGTAAGAGATTAAAATATTAAAAAATTCAGCATCCAGAAACGTGAGGTGGAATAGCAGCAGAAAGCTGGTAAATCACCTCAGTCATTATGAAACTTTAGTGAGTAATTTTGATAATACAATTCAAGTGATGCTCGAGTACCAGGAGGACTCATTGTAATACACTTCTGGTAATGGGAAGAGTAATGTCTGCAAGTGTGCAGGAAGGTTTCCAGTTTTATGTAGTAATGTTTCACAAAAGTACTTCAGCATAACTTCTTGAAAAAACCAAACAAATGAGTAACTCTAAATAGATGTAAATACATGTCAGTCGTCAAGAGGTTTTTTCAGTTTTATTTGTGAAAACCAATGCTTTAACGTACCTCCAAGACAATTTATGGTGAATTATTTCCTCCATTAAATAAAATCACGTAAGTGCTGATGATTGTTCCTCAACTTGTTCTTTGCCATTTCTGGCTCAGGAAAACTTTCAGACATCTTCTTAGGAGGCAGAAGGGAGCAGATGCATAAAGACTGAGAAAATAAATTCTCCACATTCAGCATGGGGGTGAGGAATAGAGAACTGTGAGTAGCATTTCAGTAAAGTGCTTAAGGATACTTCTTTCTTAATAGGAGCTCTGTTTGAAATTGAAAAAAATACAGATTTGCATGTTATAATCCTCTCTCCATTGGGCCTAAGACCTTGAATAAACACTTAATTTTTTGTTTCTATATTTCACACTGTACCACAAAGCGGTAACCAGGCTTGAGCATCACTGGCTCTGTGGCTTCTCCATTTTCCATCCCTCTTGCTGGCTGTAAAATGTCTGTTATTTAGTTAAAAAGCATCTGCACTGTGCTGAAGAGAGGCTCAGGATATGTGACAAGGAGTTAACATGATACCTGTCAGCTCTCCATAAAGCAGGTAGGGAATTTGCCTTTTTGCTTAATTCCTGAGTAAAATACTAAAAAGCCATTTATGGTAGTGCTCTAACCAAGTAGCAACAGCACCCGATGCAGGATGTTTAGAAACCTAAATAGCCAGGTTTCTGAAGATCCCTGTCTCAAAATAAAGCAGTAAATTTGCATCACCACCTCATGCAGATTATAACACAAGATGTTTGTGTTATAATCTGCATGAGGGTAAACTGCCCAGAAAAATGTTAATACTGGAATAATGGAGAGTTGCAGAAATAACCAGTACCTGAAGGGAATATCTCATAAAGCTGGTGTCAACACTGACAAATGAGGAGTAGGGTGATTTAAGAGCATGGCAAGTAACTGGTAGGGAGATGTGACATGGGAGTGCCAAGCTCTCTGGCCAAGGCTGTCTATGTACCATGTCCATTTAAGAAATGAATAGTTTTGGAAGGGGGATTTATCCTTTGTGACACTGTGCTGTGTCAGAAGAGTCATTAGTATCGAAATTAATTGTTCTGAAGCCTGTCAACAAATCCCATATGGTTTTCATATCACCACATACTGCACTTCATATATTGCTTTTGATAGGGATGTTTGGCTGGGTCTGTGTAGGTGCATATGAGCACAGGACTGAAAAGAACAGCTTGAGTTAGTTCAGATTACACTGGTATGATGTGGTATAATGATTTTCATAAACATGTTCAAGTCTCATCTTACAAGTAGTTTAGTTTTTTGCTCCTTTTGTTCTAGCTGGAAAGGATCTCACCATTGTAAAAATGAGGAACCATCTTCTAATATCTTGTTCATGTTTAAGTTTGGCCAGTTCATTTTTTTGCCCCTTATAGGACAATATTATTTTTTTTTTATCTTACATAACTTTTCCTCTCTCCTCAGTTAAATCCGTGTAGCTATTTCTCTTTTTGCCAGTTCTTAGACACAGGCTCTCCATTTTACAAAGATCCTCATAGCAATTTTCTTCATTAACATTTGATTTCATCTTTCTTGAACTGAAGAGCTCAGTCCTGAAGTTCAGAGTGTTTAGAGTGTAATTTTCCCTGTGCATTGCACAGTAGCATTAGTATCACAGAATCACAGAATATGCTGAGTTGGAAGAGACCCACAAGGATTGTGAAGTCCAACTCCTTGCCCTGCACAGCATCATCCCTGAAAGTCACCCCATGTGCCCAAGAGCATTGTCCAAACACTTCTTGAACTCTGTCAGGCTGGTGCTGTGACCGCTGTCCTGGGGAGCTGTTCCAGTGCCCAACCACCCTCTGGGGGAAGAACTTTTTTCTAATATCCAACCTAAACCTCCCCCGACACAACTTCAGGCCATTCCCTTGGGTCCTGTCACTGGTCACCACAGAGAAGAGATTGGTTCCTGCCCCTGCTCTTCCCTTCATAAGGAAGTTGTAACTGCAATGAGGTCCCCCCTCAGTCTCCTGTTCTCCAGGCTGAACAGACCCAGTGCCCTCAGCCACTCCTCAAACGGCTTCTCCTCAAGTCCCTTCACCATCTTCATTGTGCTCCTTTGGATGCTCTCTAATAGTTTAGTATTTTTCTTATATTGTTGTGACCAAATAACTTTCTTGTTCTGGAAAGATCTGCTGTGTTATACTCTATGTTTTTTGGAAGACTGCATTAGAAGGGCTATTTGGCAGTGTCCTAACTGTACTTGTCTTCAGGTACTGCTGTGCTGATTATCTGGCACGTGACATGTACTTGACAGTGAATCTGCTGTGGCACACTCAAAAGAGCAGTGGGTTGGCACAGCTGCTCACCATTTGTCTGGTGTCTGCAGGAAGCAGCATCTCTGTGATCAAGGGCCACGTCTCCCATGCCAGGTCAGGCACATCATCACCCACCACAGAATCACAGCCTGTTACTCATATGCAAATGCATGAGTGTTTCCTGAAAGCTGAACTTGTCTACTTCTGTCTTCAAGCTCACCTAATTCTTTCTATATTCAAAATCTCCTCGCTTTTAATACTGACTTCCAGCTTGGTTTCATTAGCAGAGTTCATCAGATAACTCTAGATTAAAAAAAAAAAAAAAAAATATTTAACAGACTTTGTTTTTAACACCTGCATACTCTGAAGATAAAAATTGTAGTTCTGGTTTGCACAGAACACTTTCTCCTTACCTTCAGCACTTCTTCACTTCAAGTCCAAATGCACATTTCTGGTCACCCCAGCTTGACTGAAAGTCAAAACCAGGCTTTGAAAACTAAAACCTCGTGTGATTTCAGAGTACTGTTTCTTTCAGACTCCAGGAACAGTTCCATTTTCCTCTAGACTGAAGATTTTTATACCTCTAGCACTTGTTATGTGAAATTAAAAGCTCTGTCACTTTGGGCATTGGGTGTTTTTCTCTGAAAGCTGTGATACAGCTCATCTTCCAGCCTTAGACTTCCAGTAGGGGTTAGTTGATGGCAGTTGTGCAGACTGGGTTGTGCAGGGTATCAGAGTAGACTCTTCAAGCTGAAGCCCTCTGCCCATCTGTCCATAGATCCAGGCAATTCAGCCTGCCCACCTGGCAGCTCCACACCCATGGCTCCTCCGGCCAAGTTGTGGGGCCAGCATCTGTCCACAGGCTGGGTCTCTGACGATGAGCTACCCTGGTGGCGCTTGGACAAATGCAGCCATGCAGAGTCACTGAAATGGTGGTGGTTCACTATATAGGTATATACAATGGTTCACTATAAATGTGTCCTACCTTGTGCACTTTACACAAGCCCAATCCAAATCAATGAATCATGTTTTGATCTGAAAATCCTGTGTCTTCATAATTAAACACATTAGTCTCTAGGTACACTCTGTTCATGCTTGTGGTAGTAAGCTGAGAGCAAGTTTAATAATTCAATCTACTAAATATCTTACAAAGCACCAAGAAAACTTTATACAAGTTATATACATTCTGAAGATAAAATATCAGTCCTAACTATTATTCTGTGTTATTCAATACAAGATTTCAAATATTTATAGATTCTCAAGTAACTGTACAGTCTACATACTGTAGTATGAAATAAGAAAATCTGTGTGATTTTAGCCTCCATATATATACATAAATACATTTATATATACAGAGACACATTAAAACTAACAAGCCCATTCCAAAACGTGGAACATAACCATACATAGTAAATCCTTCTTAAGGTATTTAAAAGTATCCTTCTGTCTTCATACTTATCACAGTGTCCACATTCATCTGTGATGTGTTGCTGGAGGATATTATACTTAGAAAGTTAAGTCTAAAATTTTGTTTCTGTTGGAATCTGTAAGGAATAAAAAAAAAAAAATCAACATTCTGTAAGGAACAGTAAGGGTAGGTGTCATCTGGTAAATGATGTGTAAGTATTTGATCCTCTAAAGCAGACTGGGGTCTGACATTTTCTCCTTAAAGGGTTGCCCTGTGCTGGATACCACCCTACTCTCTAAGTCTGTGGTGAAGAGACTGCATGTGTCCCTTTCTTATCTCTGTCTCCAGACTCCCCTTCTGCCTGAGACATTTAGATAAACTGGACTAATGTTGACTTCTCTGCCACAGGGGCATTGTACCAGTGACTTTATCGCAGAGGAGCTGTGGTGGACGGGCGAGGAGGATACCAGGTGAGGCAGCCTGGTGAGGCAGCCTTTGCCTGCCTTCCCTCTGCTCGGTGCACACCACAAGGCTCATGAGCCGAGCCCCACTCCTCTTAACTCTCATAAGGCTTTGCCCAAGTCAAATCCCATCAATAAGCTGTCTGGATGCTTTCTGCCCTGGGCTGACACAAGAGCTCAGGGATGAATATGCTTTTGTTATCTGCCCTAGGCATTCCCAGGAGCAGCTTTTTGGGCTGCATTTTCTAGGGCTGGAGGGCCATAGCCAGAGCCTTACTGTGCACTCCCAGCTGCGCAGTCTGTTCCTGGGGATGATGACATCATCATTGCTTCTATCCTTCTCCTGCAAAGAGCACAACAAGTTGGGAGTTAGGAAATTGATTACTTCTCTTTTTCTGTTTCTCCTCTTTCACATTAAAGAAGGTTTTGCTTTTCAAACCTCTGGAACATGCCTGGGAAGTTGACATAGAAGGAAGGAAGCTCTCACTTGTCAGCCTTTTATGACCCCCACCACATCTCTGGGTCAGTGCCAAGATCTGGACCAGTTTAGCTAAGTGGGATTAGACAGTTTCCATGTGAGCTGCATTCTGGGTCTTGTACACTTAAACACATTTATTGTATGCAGGATCCTTTCTTGCTCTTGATTTAAGAACACTCCAGAAAGGCCATCACCAATCTGGCAGTAGTAATTTATCCACACTGTTTTAGCGCTCCTTTTGAGGCTGAACAGGGCTGGAAAGCCTACATGCAAGCAGCATAAAGTCTGCCTTTCAAGAGCCACTGCAGCGAATGGGTGACCACAGAGAACTGCTGGTGGAAGGGCTGGGATTTCACCCACACTGTGTTCTTCCCAAGGAGATGACTTCAACTGGAGTCCACAGCCAGGCCAGCTGCCAGTAGGAATTATTCACTCCTTTCACTAGTTTTCCATGCACCTGAACCAGGGGCCACTCTTGCTCTTCAATTTTATTGGAGACCAGCTGAGTTTTAATGACTATCTTTTTTGAAAATAGAGACAGTGTAGCACACACAGCTATAGCTGTGCAGGGCACTTTGGGAGTGTGATAATACTGGAAAGGCAGTAAAGTAATGAAAGATGAAGACTGTAGTGTTACCTCAGAAAGCTTTAATTTGGGGGAGCTGGCTATGTCCTTCTTCAGCAAAATGTGCAAAACTGCATCATGAATGGTCAGGAAAAACATGGATGGTTTAAGCTCTTCATCAAAAAATGCACTTCTTTCCAGTTTGTCCAGGAGGCCCTCTGTGAAGGAACAAAATCAAAGCACAAAGAGACCCGGAGGCCTTAAGGAAGAAATTGTGTATCCTGAGCATGCCCACTGAGTGAACATGGGAGTTGCTGGTATAATGCACTGTTTTATTTATTAGAGCAGATGGCTTCCTCTTTACAGATGTCAAGAGGATGGAACATAAATGCCCATCAGTAGTTCCCTGCTCTGTGCCAGGCAGGAGGGAATTTGAGCCCCTTTTCTTATTTAATGCCCAGGGTGGATGATAGTGGGTCCTGCAGCCCAGAGCTGTACAGCACAGCAGTGGCTATAGGTAAAAGGAGCCATCACACATGGTCCCAGCCTTTTGGGGACAGCATGGAAGGGACAACATCTCCACTCAGCAGGACCTCTTTGCTATCCAAGACTCAAAGGTAAAACTGGGTGATCCTCCACAGCCATACTCAATGATCAACAGGGGAGGCAAGGGGATAAGGCATCTGTGGAGATGCCAATGCAAAGGCAAGTACTCACCATGTGCCCCAGCAATGTAAACGTCAATATTGAGCCGGACAAATTCTTTCAAAGTCTGTTAAACCAGAGGGAGGCACCATTTAGATACTGCTGGGTTTGCTGATTACCATTATAGTGATTAGCCACAGCCAGTACACCAACCACTCTAAGATATTTAAGACCTATGATGGTAAGTGGCTCTAGATTCACACTCTATTGCACATAGAGGCAGGACAGTCACTTCACATGGCTGCAGACAGGGACAGCCAAACCTTTTGAAGAGGGGCAGAATTGAAAATGTTAAGCTCACAGAGAAGTAGGTGATATTTCATAGGTTGTATGGCTTTATTGTATCTACACAGCACATGATGAAACTAAAAAAAAATTACTTCACAATCTTCTGGGGAGATTTTTATAACTGGAAACTTGAGCAGAACCACAGTTCCCACTGTTGCAGTGGGTCTTTAGTTCCTATGGAGATGGATTTACACACCCTGTGTGTCTCTGACGGTTAACTGTAGCTGCTACTGTTTGAAAATGTTGTGCCTTTTGCTTTGTTCAATGTCATCTGGGGAAGCAACAGCAGGAGCAGAAATGGAACTCCAATGTTCCAACTCCAGCTGGGTGTTTAAAGCCATATTTCGTATCTACGTTTCTGTAAAGCTTCCCAAAATCTTAGCAGGTGAAAAAAGGGTACCACAGCCAACACTTTATTTCCAAGACAATTTATATTGATTATTTAAACAATTTCCTAAACGTTTTCTATAGAAAATGTCCATTCAAATTCACATAAACTCAAAGTTTGCCACTGGCCTTCCAGTCCATATAGGAATGCCTTTAAGAAGCAGACTAGAAACACAGAATAGAATCATATTTTGGTTGGAAGGGACCTGAGAGATCATCTGCTTCCAAACCCTGCCATGGACAGGGACACTTTACACTGGAGCAGGTTGCTCAGAGTGTCATCCAGCAGGACCCACCTGGAAAGTTCTGTCTCTCCCTTGTCTGGAGAAGTATTGAACAGTTTCAGGGATGGAGCATCCACAGCTTCTCTGGGCAACCAGTATTTCACCATCCTCACAGCAAAAGATTTCTTCTAATCTAGACCTGCCCTCCTTCAGTTTAATGCCACTGCATCTTGTCCTGTCACTGTATATACCTGTAAGAAGTCCCTCTCCATGCCTTTTTATAAGCTCCTTTTAAGTATGGAAAGGCCATATGGAGATCTCCTCATAGCCTTCTCTTTTCTAGGCTGAACAACTCCAACTCTCTCAGCCTTTCCTCACAGGAGAGATGCTCCAGCCCTCTGATCCTTTCCATGGCTCTCGTCTGGACCTGTTCTAAGATGCCCATGTCTTTCCTGTGCTAGGGACCCCACAGCTGGACACAGTACCCTGGGCGAGGTCTCATGAGAGTGGAGTAGAATCTCTCGTGAGAGTGGGGAAGAATCACCTCTCTTGACCTGCTGGTGACACTTCTTTTTATGCAGCCCAGGACATGATTGGCTCTCTCGCCTGTGAGTGCACATTGCATGGGTCAATTTTTCATCCACCAGTAGCTCCTCCTCTGCAGAACTGCTCTCAATCCATTTATTCCCCAGCCTGTATTGATACTGGGGATTGCCCTGATCCACGTGCAGCACCTTGCACTTGGCCTTGTTAAACTTCATGAAGTTCAGATGGGCCCACTCCTGTCCAGGTCCCTCTGGGCACCATTCCTTCCCTCATGTGTATCCCTCAAGTGTAACTGCATCTGTAAGTTTTTCTTTCATATGATCACTGTTTGTCTTGCAAATTGTGATTACCTTTCGGAGGACTGTCATGGCAGAAAAATCGAGGAAGGACACTGATGAGAAATCCAGAATGATGCTGTGGATGTTGACCTGGGGTACAGTGATGCCAGGGGGGAGGTCAGTGCTCCAGTTGATCCTAATGGGCAAGTCTGTCATGATGGTGGGCTGGTCCAGCTCCTCTATCTTGTTGTTGTCTAACTCTTCATCTGACTCATATGTATGGTTAGCCATGCAAATCAAGCCTTTCTGTGTTGACATAGAAGTGTCATAGTTAGTTCTCTTCTGTAAGACCCAGCCAGGGTAGTGGTACTTCCTACGCTAGGGCAAGAGTAGTGGCAATGCAAAACTGCTCTTCCCATGAGATGGAGTAGGACCCACCTGGAAAGTTCTGTCTCTCCCTTGTCTGGAGAAGTATGTAAATTATTTAATCATCATCATAATCACTTAATGATGGCTTTTTATTCCTGAAGTCTGTTGTCTGATACACTTTAATACAGTAATTTTGGAACAAGTCAATAAAAGGCATGCAGGATTTGAGCTGGGAGAAAACCAGCTTTATCCCACCATTAATGCAGAATGATATACACCTCTGTGGGATCTGAGCCTGCTATTTGTTGCCAGACGAAGCTCCAGTGGACATGTACAAGCTCTGCCCATGGTAAATCTGTAGGTCTCTAACAGTGAGAGCCATTTAAAATCTTGTTTTTTAAATGTGTTTGTGTCATGAAGTGGCAACTTGGGGAACAGTGTATCTAATTAAGAAGGGAGGCTATGAGGGCCTTCTCTGCCATGTAAAGCCAGGGACCTTGGTTGCTTAACTCCCTCCCCACCCTGGGGGGCTGCCTTACATACTGGTGTCACTTGCAGCTCTCCTTTCGTCAGCATCTTCCGAATCTTCCTCAGAGCTTTATTGCGTTTCCTCAGGACTCTCAGTGGGTTGAAGCCAACCTGCAAAACCAGAACTTTGAATAATTAAAACAAGAAATACCTCTGTGACACCGGGGGAAAGACAAAGCATCTCATGTGGTTTTTCTTTACAGTCATGACGACCATAGTTTGAATTTGATGTTGTCTACCACTTTTCACGAATTCAAACAAGGGCTCTTTCTTGGTTGGAAGGATGGCTACAGGAATGGCTACAAATGAGGCAGGGTTATTTGTACTGCTTTAGGAGACCAACATGGACAGCATTATAGCAGTGACAGTGCTTAGCACAGGCCAGTAACTCCAGCAGGCTGGCACAGTGCTGGCATGCCCTACACATCTGCATCATGTGATGGCCACCCAGGTGATCAAGATCAGAGAGCTCACGGGTTGTATCTGCTTTGTGCCGCCTGACTGCAGAGAGGGTCATCCACTCACTGTTCTTCCTGAAGAAGAAAGCCAGATTTTGTCATGTCGGCTGCATATGCCTCTTGAACCTCTGAGCTGGTTTTAACAAAATTAGATGGCAGGTAAATTAGGCTAATAATAAAATTAGGCTAAAATACTAAATTCCTGCACATCTTCTGCCTCATCCATCTAGTGCGTAGAGGAGAAGGGTATTATAAGTACCTGTATTTGTAGAGAAACAGTGGTGTGAACATCTGCACTCACAGAAAAAAAACCTTCAGGCTCTTCTGAGGTGAAAGCCAAGCACATGGAGAACCAAATGCGTCAGATTCCCTCATTCCTCTGCCAGTTTCAGTCCCTCACATGAAGAATGAACTGCTCATTATCAGTTCTTGGGGTAGTCACTGCTTATCAACTCCCCACTAAGAGCAGCGGGAAGGGGAGGTTATGGTGCCAAGTTGTGTTCGGGCATTCATTCACACGGTGAGGGCTCGGGAATCCTGGATCTCTGTGCTGTTTATGGAAAGACTGGCTGCATTCACCAGTTTGTTATGAAAGACATTAAGAACTCTTTGATAGAATGATTCCATCTGGCATTCTTCTGACTGTTGTGGTTACGTTCTTGGGACAATATGTGTCCCAAGACAAGACATTCTTTACAATGTGTGTAAATAATGTAAGTGCTAATAAAATAAAAACAAAACAAAACAAAACAAAATCAAATCAAATCAAATCAAATCAAATAATTTCCCTTTATATTATCTATGTTTGCACTACTTTCTTCTCATAATATGTATTGTTATAAGTATAAATCTGGTATAAACATTGCTATGTTTTAAGTTCAGCATGAGTCAGGCTGTTCTCAGAGGTTTGTGCATACATATTATATTACAGTAGTGGCAACAATATCTGAATAATTAATGAAAATTCACCCTTGAACTGTGGACTGACTGCATATATAGTAATTATTGGGAAACCATATTCACCTTAATGTGTCAAGCAATTCATATGTTCAGGACAGCCCCAGACACTTACAGCAGTGATGAGTTTCTCTCTGAAGAATTCAATATTAGCGAAGAAGATTGGAGAGGAGCATCTGAAAATCTTCACTCCCTCTGGCTCATAGATCTGTAAAACGAAAGAGAAGTGTCAGTAGCAATGTTTGCTGTAGAATCACATGTGAAGCAGGTGATAAAAGAAATGAGACATTTTCTTACATCAGTGTAATCCTTCCTGTTTCTGTAGATGTTACTTCTCCCAACATTGGCCAAAACAGTGCAGCTTGGACTGTGAACAAACATACACACAGTTGTTGGTGTCCCACATCGAAACTTGGAGGATGGGAAGGATCAAATAAAACAAATAAAACCATCTCAAGTGGGGTGGCAGAGTGAAGCAAGACCCACATCCAAAGATTTACACCTCTAAATTTTTCCGTACACAGTTGCTGGACAGACCAAGGCACAGACGGGGCTGTTGCCCTTCTCTGTACAGAGGGAGACAACTTATAACAGGAGGCCCTGGGATATCATTGCATTCTACAAGTACTCACATCTGGGAGCGGATCACCACCGTCAGCAGCTGGAATGCCACAGCTGTTGCTAGTCCAATGTCCAGGCCAAGAAAGACAGCAGATAAGAAAGTCACCACCCATATAACCTGTAATGAGCCAGTGGATGGCAACATTATGAGCATGTCAAGAACCTGGGTCACAAGCTCAGGGTGGGAGCAGGAACAGATCTCAGATCTGGTCCAGGATCTCCATCTGCTTTTGGAGAGGTTTTTTTTCTTGTAAAACAGGGCCAGAGTCACCACTCCAGCGCCAGGGAGTGTTTCTAGGGATGGCAATTTCTAGACAATAAAGGCTTGAAATGGGATAGGTGGTTCACTAAGTGCTCAATAAAAATCCATCAGAAATGCAAGATTAGAAGTAAATCAGAATTCTGGTAAAGCTGAGAGTTGTAAATATGCAAATATAGGTGCTGTGAATGTACACGATCGATAAATGACTAGATAATACTGAATAACTTTTAGCCACAGGGCTCAAAGCATTCTCATGGGGCAAATAACTGATATCTGGGAAAACTGAGGCCTGGCACCATTTGTGAGCCTAAATTTTCTGAGTGTTAGAGGTAACCAGTCATGCCCTCTAGCCATGAGCTTTACCATTTGGAGTAAACTCTTCAAGTCCCAGTTGTCATTTGTTTTTTGCTGTGAATCTTCCATATAACACATTGTGTGATTGTGAGAAAGTGTCCCTGAATGCTTAGTCAATGCAGTAGATATTTGGATATTTTCTGTTATTTAAGCATTTTCTGTAACTGTCTTCTCTATTTGACTTTATATAATTCACTATTTTAATAGATTTTGATGAAATGGATGAAAATGAAGTTAAGAGTGAGAATTGACTCAAAAATAAGTGAGACAAAATGGAAAACATAAGCAAGTGGTATACCAGTAAAAAAGGCATGCCACTATTGTACTTCTGTTAAGTGAAGTAAAACAGGGATTAAAAAAAAAATTGTATAGTAGATTACTTTTTCAGAGCACTTAACCTCTGATGCTTGTAAAAGTCAACTTACACAGTCATACTTGTCCTTTCTCCATAGGATGCCTACTTCCTTGAACTGCATGAGCATTCCTTTCAAGTTGCCAAGAGCCAAGGATGCAAGGACTGACTGTTAAAAAGACCAAAACACATGTTCCATGTTTAAGCAATCAAAGAAAATGTTGAACATTAGGAATTAAAAGATCATACAAATAGGGCCAAAGTGCAGCTGAAAGGCCAGGGAGCTGCTCCCAGTTTATCACTGCTACAGGAAAATCCCCAGCCGTGGTACAGTGCAGGTGTCTGACCTGAGGCTGTAAATCCCGCTTACGCAGCTGTGGTTTTTTGGTGTTTGGGTACTTAACACTTCCTTTGAGTGACCAGATGTAGTGGTCCTTTCTGGCATAACGTGGGAAGAAGAACCAAGCTTTTCAAACCCTATTTGGCTCCCACTGAAGTCTATGAACACTCACAATGACTCCTAGAGCAGCCCTGTCTCTGGGAAGCAGGAGGAAGCATTAGATGAAACCAGTGAATACCTTCTGTAATGGTGCCAGGAGAAACCCAATGGCCAAGATCACAACCAAAACAATGACAGATGAGATAATACCAGCAATCTGCATGAGAGAACAATTTCACAATGAATAGGTGCCCACAGGCATTATGGTTAGCTAGGAAAAAAGGAGCTGTCTTTCATTAAATGCCATCGTGACCTGTTGTCTTCTATACCTGTGTTTTGCCTCCTGTGCTCTCCTGCACACCTGATCTTGACAGAGCAGTGCTGGAGGCAAATCCCTTGAATGATCCACCAACTATATTACCCAGCCCAAAAGCAATGAGTTCCTGAAATAAAAATAAAAGAGATTTTTCTTAAACAGTTTTTCTTGACAGTTCTTAAACAGTTTTCTTGACAGTTATTCACAAAGCAAAGCTTTCCTAAAATGACTTCTATCCCATTGATAAATGCAATATGTTGATCTCTGTGTTATTTGCCTACCTGGTTGCCATCTAAGGGGTAGTCATGCTTGATGGAATACACTTTAGCCACGGAGAAGGCTACTGCAAACGCAACAACTGCGATGGAAATGCCGTCACCAATGCAGTTCTGGAGGATGCCTACATCAGGTGCAACAGGCGTTTGAAACCTGAGAGACAAAAAACTCTACTCCTTAAGGAGATGCCTAAGGGTCTTCTGCAGATCCTAGGGAGAATTCCTCTCTGGACTTTTTTTTCCCCTTTTCTTTCAGTGAACTGAAATCTGAAGAAAGAAGACTTGAGCAGAAATAGATGTTCCTCTGCAAACTCCACCTACTAACACCCTCGGGGCTACAGGGACCACCCCAGACTCACTCTGCTGTCCCAGTAAATGTCTTCCTCCCTATTCTTAACTTAACATGTGCCTCCTGATTCTTTATGCCAAAATTCTGGCATAGCTGGCTGAAGTCTATACATAGATATATACTCTATATGTGGATAAATAATCTTTATGAGGATATAGACCTGGAGGGGCAGATGTTGAGACCTCTGGAGGATATGCCAGTGGCCAGTCATGGGATCAGGCAGGAGAATTGTGCAGGGTCATGGTGGCTTTTCAGGGCTGGTGGTGGCTGCTGAACTGTGCATGTATTGTGAGGGAAACGGAGGAGTTCAGGAGTAAGTAGTTCAATAAAAAGGACAAACATCAACCTCCTGATCAACAGCTGTCTCAGAAAGTGAAGGACACAATTATTTCATGTCTCAGTGTATTCCTTGATGAGTAGGAGATGTGCTCTAGTGAGTAACTTTTGTGTATTGAAAATGTACCATATCATTGAGAGAAAAATGTTTATTTACCCACTGAAAGAAGATGAAGCAGATAATTTTAATCAGAAACATAGCTGAACTCATTTAACACTGCCAAACTAGAGAGAACATTTTGCTCCAGTGGTGAATTGTAAGTAAGCCACTTACCCTTCCTCTAGTTTTCCAACAACAGCTACATTAAATTTTTCTTCAAAGTTGACAAAATGGGAAACCAGTGCTGCTAAGACTGTCTGAAAGATAATAAACCACACCTCCATTAGGCACATTCAAGCAAGAGTGTGAAGAACCTATTAAATACCATTACCTTCCTTCTCCAGCCTTATCCCCACACTCTCCAGCCTTATCACTAGGGGCAGAATTATGCCCCAAGTTTTCACACCCCTTTGCTGTTCAGATGTCATTCCTGAATGACAGTATAGGTATGGGTTTACATTCATAAATTACACATTATAACAGAATATCTTACTAACAACAGAGATCATCCCACTCAGTAAACCAGGTATGTTCTAACAACGTGCTGTAATGACTCTGGGGAAAACAAGTGCTACTTGAGTCTGTATAACATCATCCAGGATTTTAGGAGTGTACTGCCCCTGTGAAGCTTCCTCCACCCCTCTGCTGCTCAGACTGGGCAAAACCTTTGCTGCTGGAGGGCAAAATAATTTTGTGCATGGCCATGGATGTCCAGGACTTCAGTGGTTGCTTGCAGGTGTGGTGCAGAGGGGCCTCAGCAGTGAGAATGCAGTTGGCTGGTGTCAGAGCCATATTTGTCCAAGGAAAAAAATTCACACCACAGATATGTTCAGTTAAGAACAGTTAAGTGGAGGTGAAACATTTCACAATAGCTCCTGAATGCTGTAAATTTTTCTTATATGTAAAATGATAACACATCATTTAATGGATAACCTGAGAAGAAATAGTTAAAACTCTGCTTCCCATGTCATAATATGGAGCAATTGCAAGATCAAAGTGACTCACCACGAGGAGTTCGATCGGGATGGGAGTTGGTAACTTTTCCTTGTATCGATCGTTCATTTCTTTTACTACAAACACGATAAGCAAGACAACCAGGGATGTGACAAGGTCAGCAATGTTTGTTTCTGTGATCTGGCTGAAAATGCTCTCCAGAGTCTGCAGAACCAGGAAGAAACATGTGGTGCTTTAGAAACAGTCGGGCCGTGGCACAGTAGCACTATCCCTTCCAGAAGAACCTGTATCTGAATGGCTCTAAGGATTGTGCTAGTTGGGATTTATTCCCTGTGGCATGATGTGGGCTGCAAGCCCCCATGAATGTTTGTGCATCTGCCAAATGATGGAAGCATCTGCAACAGACCCTTTCTGCTAACTTGTGACCCTCTTCTCCTGATTTTCCCCTGAGGGACAGTTGGAACAACAGGCATGTCCGTGATAGGATATGTGAGCAATGGCATTGCTGGGCAGGGGCCTCTCTCCACTCCTTCCTCCCTGTCCTTCTTCTCCCTTCTCATCCAACAGCACTCCCAGAGTCATATGCAAATTAAATATGTATAATATCAGTCCAGCAAAAATGAATAATTAAATCCTTAAGGCAGAGTTGAATGCTTAATTGAAATACGCCAGCAAAAAATAGTAAACATTATCTGATTAGCCCAATGGGGTGTAACTTGGTGCTTGGCAATAAATTTAAAAATTGGTCAAATACTAATAACATATCTGTCTTGTTTTTCTCTCGTTTTTCCTCCTGCCTTGCATTTTTTGTGCTGAGTTCTGTTATTATTGCCTTGTGATACACAGTCAGAAATGCATCGCAGGTACATCAATAGCATTAGCAAATAATGAACATGTGGCACTTACATAGATGATGCCAAATGGTTTATTATATCCGGGGACAGGTAGTTGAAACATGAATTTCAGTTGAGATACCAAAACATGGATAGCTGCAGCAGTTGTGAAACCACTGATTAACGATTGTGATAGATAAATAACGATGAATCCAAACCGGAAAATTCCCAGAAGCAACTGAAACACAAAAGGACCATGGGTCAGTGGGATTCATTTGCGGTTTTAAGTGATCTTTGAAAGAAAGACAATCATATTTAATGGAAGCAAAGATTTTCACCTAATCCCATGCATCCAGAGATTAAGGAATGTACTGTCATGAGACTTGCAATAAAAATTGAGATTTAGCAACAGAGGGCATAATGCTAGTCAGAGTAATAGCTTTAACTAAAGAGTAATTGTTTTAACTAAAACCCATTCTTTTTATTTCATAGCTAAAATATACATCCTTGTTTTCAGCTCCTATATTTTCATATGATACAAGTGTTTCACGAAGCACAAATATATTAGTATGTTAGGAAGGGAGGAACTATAGGAATTCATTATTAGGGAGTAAGAATAAATTGGGTTTTTTTAAAAAACAAATCCAAATATTTTACTACTGCAAGGCAGAGCGTTTACTCCCCTTGGTGCATCTCATCATTCACATTATTTTCACAGCTACTTTTTTCCTATCCAGCAGATTGTTTTATTCTGTAGGTGTAGGTTGCAGCTGTGTGGGCTGTGGGCTCAGGCCTGTGCAAAACCAAGGATATCACAGCACATGTGAGTGCCTGGTCACTGGGGGGAACAGATGTCTCCTAATCAGTGAGCCAGGGTTGGTTACATGGAAAGTGGAAGAGGATTACTTTGGTGCCTACAACAGCAGAAACGAGAAAGGAAGGTCAGGCCACCATCCATCTATTCACACAGGTGCACTCACACGTACATTCACCAACCTGAATAATCCCAGAAAGGAAGGTTACAGATGCAGCCACCATCACCCTCTCATCATTTATTGCTGAGATATTTGTGGAATTGCCATTTCCAATGCTGTCATCAGGGACCAGCCTGGTGACGACTCCTCCCACCATGAGGCTCAGGACGGGGAAGGGACCTGAGCAGCACAAGGCACTTGTTAAAAGATCTGAAGGGGCAACATGTACTTCTTCATCAGTGAGGAGGGTAAGTGGTGTGCCTGAACTTACCCACTGAGATATGTCTCGATGTGCCGAAGATAAAATAGACCAGGACAGGGAAAAATGCTGCATAGAGTCCATAGCTGGGGGGGACATTCACCAGCAAAGCAAAGGCCAGACCTGTAAAGACCAGGGAAGGTGATGTGTGTGCTGCAGGCTGAAGCCAGCAGTGCCTTGGCACCTGGCTGAGCAGGCTGTGTCAGGACACATAGTTCCCAAAGGTACCTTGCAGCACAGCCACAAGCCCTGTGTTGATGCCAGAGATGATGTCACTCAGGACCCACTCCCTGAAGCGATACGCTGGCAACCAGGAAATGACTGGAAACAAATTCAAAGCAATTTTTTTGACCCTTTGTGGGGAGCAGCTGCAAAGGCACAAGGGGACAAAATTTTGTCAGTGAGTCACAGCCTGTTTCAGAGAGGTGAGGAAAGGGGAAGGATTCAGGTTCTGGCTGCCAGAAATCAAAATCTCACCCAGACACAACCCTGATCAACCTGCACTACCATCTGTGCTTCAAGGTATATCCAGTGGCCTTCAGAGGTTCTGTCCAACCCAAATTCTCATAGAACAGCTTGGGTTGGAAAGGAACCTCTATGGCCATCTAATCCAACCCCCCACCCCAGGAAGCAGGGATGCCATCCATTGGGTCAGGTTTCTCAGAGCCTTAAACATTTCTCTGACCTTGAACATTTCCAGGGACAGGGCATCCACCACCTCTCTGGGCAACATGTGCCAATGCCTCACCACCCTCATCATAAAAAATTTCTTCCTTATATCCAGTCCAAATCAACCCTCTTTTAGTTTAAAACCATCATCCCTTGTCCTGCTGCAACAGGCCATGGAAAAAAGCCTGAGTATGTCTTTCTTATAAGACCCCTTTAAGTACTGAAAGGGTGCAGTAAGGTCTTCCTAGAGTCTGTGCTGCCAAGGGCCCAGAAATAGAGAAGCTACCTTAGATACAACTGTAGGAAGACTTCTAAGGGTAACAGCAGTCAAAATCCATTAGAAAAATCTGACATTGAATTTAGTTAATGAATTTTCACTTGCTATGTTGGAATGGGAGGTGTGCATTGTCAAGATGGAGTTCATGCCGTCCAAGAGCAGTCAGGACTGTTTCTTAGCTCTATTAAAAAAAAAAAAAAAAGTATCTCCTTACCTAAAATAGAGTTTCAGGTGATCCCAAAAGGTTTTATGGTATCTGTGCAATTTCTCATGCTCTTCATTGAATGCATTCTCCGAGTACACGGGTCTGGCTATAACATAATGGTTACCCACAGGTTCAACCATTTCTGCTGAAATGTCAGGCTAGGATGGTGACTTGTGTGTGCTCCTCTCTGCCCCAGGCACTTAAAAGCCTGAAATGAAGAACAGGGTTAGCTCTTTATGTACTGTGGGGCGAGTAGCCATAGCATAGCTGAGTGAGCTCCAAACTGAGCGTTACCACCTTTGAAGATCAAAAGAGGGATGGTTGAGACACCTGCTTCACTTTGCCAAGGTGATCTCCTGCCCTGCTCCTCCTCCCACTGCAGAGCACCGTTTCACTGGAGCATGAAGTATTTCTTTCTAAAGATGCAGCCAAAAAGTAGACAAGATGGTTTTTGAGTTAATTTATCTCTGAGTCAGTCGTGTACAACCAAAAACTTCCTCCCTCAGAGAAGATTAATTTCCTAAAGAACAAACAAGCAGATCCCAAGCAGTTTCTCTTTGTGGCACTGCTGGGAGGGCTGGGAGCTCACTGTAACCCCCACATGGGTGGAAAGGCAGAGCCCAGGCAGGGCTCAGCCATCCTCTCTTGGATTCAGAGACAAGGCTGAATAGATTGTCTTGGATTTGTGTGACAAGGGGATCAGGCTCAGTACCAAAAAAGCATGATATTGCTGCTTGTTATTTTTAAGATTTATTTCCACATCTGGACTGCTTTCCTCTGCTTCATGTTCACAAACAGTTGTTGCAATGTCTTACCTGAATACTATTTATTGCCTTGTCCCAACCCACATTTGCATGTTTGTGCTGGAGAGAAACTGTCCTGGGTCACTCCAGAAATGACCCCTGGAGCCCTCATTACACATGAGAATGAATCTGCTCATCATTCACTTCAGTCAACACCACTAGGTACTTTGCAGCAATTAATTGATGCCATCATTGTGCTGCTTATGGTGCTGTTACATTTCTCATTATGCCACACATTCTTCTCACATTAAATTCACCTAAAAACTGTAGTATCTATTAACATTTCTCTCAGTTGAAGCCACCATTAAATATTTAATACAGTACTAGTCCCAGACAGAAGCTGTGGAACTTGCTCTTCATAGCCACAGTTGGACTAGACAATCATTGCAGGATCCTTCCAACTGGAACTAATCTGTTCTATCCTATTCTATTTTCTTTTGACTCAGAGATGAGGATGTACTGCAGGAAGCAAGTAGTCTTTTGGGACACTGATAATAGGGGTTTTCTCCTTATTGTCTCTCCCCTAATGAAAATGCTCCTTGTTGCCTCAGTTCTGGCTGGTGGTCTCTTGACAGATGCCTGACCAGCACTAGTTCCTTGCCCAGGTCTATCATCTGACTCTTGCTGAAATACCCAACATGCATTTCTAATTCAGAAATTGTGAGTACTCAACATTTGGAGATATCACAGTACAGATTTTAATGTGGCACAAAGCTGTTTGCATAGTTACAAACAGATGAAAGCGTTAAATCCATGACAATTTTGGTATTAAAATGTGAATCCCATCTTGAGACTTTGCTACAGCTCAGAATTTATTATTGACCTATTTTAAGTGATTTCATTTTTGTTTCCTTGTTGTTCATTCTGTGGAAATTCATAGATGTGTGTAGAAGTCCAAACAATGTCAATGAACCTCTTAGATATTTTGTTGACATACTATTCTTTCACAAAGGATTCACTATTTTGGCAATGGGTTAAACATTTTTACTCTCTGTTTTAACATAAAAATTAGATCTGTAATATTTTCTGAAAAAATGGCAGGTAATTATTCTAGCAGGCAAATGCTCAAAATCTAAGCTTATTCAAAACACTGATCCAAAGCCAGTTAAAATCATACTCTGATCTGTAATTTTACACTACTCTCCCTCCCTCTGCTGGGATCAGAGCTCCAAAACTGAGGCTCATAAATTTCAATGAAAAAATTAGTTAATTCATTTCATTCCCTGATAAATCATGATTACTTAGATTTGCAAGGAGCTGTTTTATCTATTAAAGGTTTTAAAATTGCTCTGTTTCCTAGTCGGTGTGTCTGCCTTTTATACTTCATGTCACAAAGAGGAATATTGCTGAAAGTCCTGTGGAATAGTATTGTTCATTACACTCTAAGGCACGAGAGGTACTATTGGTACCCTTCAAAGAGTTCATAAGCCATAAAAATAGAAGTGTATGGGTCTGTACTCCAGGGCCCCCACACTGCCTCTCTAGAGTGCCTTGGGCTCCTTGGGGAACAAGACCAATTCTTCTGATGACTTCTATAATGTATCCCACTCACGAGGAACACCAGCACAGACCAAGCTTACACTGCACAGCTATTGAGTGTATTGACTTTCAGTCACTATTGACCAAGACTAGATCTGAACTGAAACCCCAGAGACAACATCCTGGTTCAGTTTTATTCCATACAGCCTCTGATCCTGTTCTCATGGCCAGCAATTAACAGCATTTCCATCTCTCATATGTAAAAAAAACTCCAACTCCACTGCTAATCCCTCAGCTCTATGAAATTTTGGAAATGCATATTTTCACGTGTGCCATTTTGTTGAGAGGATTAACAAAGGGATACTTTTTTCCTCTTTATTGATTCATCCTAAATATTGACTAAGAAGTACACAAAAATATGTAATTTTAATTGAATAATTAAATATTAACATGGTCCATCCCACTTTTCAATCTGTGTACACCCCCTCACAAATTGAACTTCTTCGCAATATAAAACATCTGAAAAGTACAAAGAAATTCCACAAAGGAAACCTTTACATTTTACAAAAAATTAAACACATGACTAGAAGCATTTCATTTACAAGCATTACTTCACATGTCCCACACCTAAAACGACAATTTAAAGTTGTACCTGGTAAATCTTCCAGGAAGCTCTTCAGAAGAGACTAGACCAAGATTTTTTGGATAAAGATATCCCTGAAATTTTCACAGGTAGTGCAGGTATCTTGTGCTCCTCTTCAGAACCTCCCTAAATACTGGCAGCATTTTAATAACTAACTTCAGTTAACTTTTACAAGAAAAGGAAGATTTCACTGTGGCCTTGACCACTGAGCCTATCCTCAGGAGGAGCGATAAGGAGTAATTTCTTAAAGTTCTTTGTGATATTGCTTAACTTTGTTTGGTGAACTGTTTCTGATTGGTCTGCAGAGCTCATATGGGAAAATAGAGATGAATAAGAAGGACTGTCTGTTGCAATCCTGTGTTGTTGCTGAGCTGAAGTGGGAAGTGGTGGACAGAGGTCAGCTATGGTATCCTTCATTTCTGAAGAAGCCTAAGCCATTGATGAGGGAGATGGGCTGCTGGGCACGCCAGGTTTGAGCAAAGCATGCCTCCCTTGACTTTCCTCCAAAGCATCTTTAATAGTCCCTAAACTGTCCTTCCAGAAGCAATTTCTGGATTCTCAGACCATTGCCAAAAATAATCTTTGCAGGGATTTCCAAAGGGCAGCTGTGACTTGGTGGAGCTGACAGCTGTGGCACCCCATGACAGACACTGGGAAGGCACAGAGCATGTGTGTGGCCACATGAGTGTGCTGGGGCATGGACATGGCACGGGTGGGTTGGACTGAACTGCAGGGTGTTCCTACTCCCCTCCACTGCCCATAGAGCAACCGGGGGGATCATCCTCCCTAGGCCAAAGTGAACCTTTGTAAACATTTCCCTGAGATACCTAAAAACACCTAAGGAGATACATGAAATAGCATTTTGAGTCCTCAGGTTGCAAGTTCAGTTCCAGGTGCCTGTGTTCATGATGGCAGTGAACCTTCAGAGCTGAGGTGCTGAGGACACCATAGCACCAAAGTGCCCTGATGAAAACCATCCTTACAACCCTTTCCTTAGGTCACACTGACACAAACACTGAGAAATGCTTAGCTGTTGAGATCCATATTATCAGGAAGACCATGGTTTGCCAGACTCCTCAGGGAACTTCTCTACTCTGACTTAACCTCTAGGGGTTTGAAGTCACAGACCCTGTCCTTGAAGAAAGTTTTCTTCATCTGGTGAAAGGTCACAGCATGAGGATGGGCACCCTTCGTGTTCTGCAGGGTCTGTCACACACATGGGTCTAGAAGGAGAAGAGATAGGAGGAGCCTGGGATTCTGTCCTCAGATGGTTTGCCCATATTTCAGTCAATAATTAGCCCAAGAAATGATGAAGCGAGCAATATCCAATATCCAATATCCAATATCCAATATCCAATATCCAATCTCACAAGGTGAGACCTGTATTAGACCATTCAGTGAGGATTTCTTTCTTGTGCTTTAGCCCCCTGAGAGTTGTTAGAGACCTCAAATTCTTTTGAAAGTTAGAGCTACACTTCTAAGCAAGACCATAAGCTCATCTAGTCAGTAGAGATCCCAGGTCACTTCCCAAACTGTTGTATCTTCTCTGTGTCAGCAAGACCCTGTTTTGGTACCTGCTGTTGGCTTAAGGGATTAACTGCAGTTTGTGAAACTGACACAGTTTTGGTTTTTATTTTTACCATTAAAGTAACAAATATTTAAAAAGCTGTAGAACCATAAATTACAAAAAACCCCCATAAAACAGTTTAGCAGCTTTTGGTTTCCCTCCTCACATGGAAGTGCTTTGAAATTTTAAATTCTTTGTGTTCAGGATGCATCACAAGAAGCTGCACCATAAACCAGCAGAACAGCTTTTTAAGGACTAGGTTTAAATGCAGGAGGAACCCTTGGCTCTGAAGAAGTCAGTAGGGTCTTGTCCTTGGCTCCATCAAGTCCACCTGTAAGTGCTTTACTCTTGGATTATTTCCACTAATTCACTGAAGCAATAAGGTGCTATGTGGAGTGACAGAGGGAATAAACACTTTGGCTTTTCTGTTTGCAGCAGTACTGTTAAGAACACAATTTTCTACTGTTAAGAACATAATTTTCCCCTGATGGTGCAGAAGGGGTTTAATGCACAAGGGTCACACAGGAGGCAGGTCACCTCTGTCCCACACTGCAGAAGTTCAGCTGTGCAAATCCTTGCTGTCTTTATACCAGATACTCAAAAAACAGCTAAATTCTAACTGATTTGGGAAGTGTGGCCTTTTATGCCTAGGCAGAGCAGAGGAGGAGGACATGAAAATTCCCGATTGCTCTGTCTCCCAGGCAGCCCCATAAACACAGAGAGTTCAGAGATGTAAATCAGTCACACCCTGATCCTTCCACCAAGTCTCAAGCACTCTCAGCTTCCCTTTGTTTTAATGGGAGCTGAAAAACACTCACAGCTCTTGAAAGCCCCTTGGTGAGCTGAGCTCTGAAGGGCTTTACGTGTGCTGCCTCCCACCCTGGTCAGGATGAAGAGGGAAGAGCAAGTGACTGGAGGGAGCTAAAGCAGTGACAAATTCAGTGACTTACTGCAGAAAGAAGCTATTTTTCACAGAGAAAGAAGAAAACAGTTCTGCTGGAGATGCAGAATTTGTGAAGAGCTCCATGTCTGTCTTAAGTGTTAAATAAACACCAGTACCGATAGTGGGAGATTAGCTGGCTGAGAAGGTGGATAACAGCATCAGCCGATACAGATTTCTAGTGTTTCCCAATGTTTTCCTTCACCATGTGCTGTATAAACCATCTGTTCTCCTGTGTAGCTTCTGACCAGGTTCTGCCCAAAACCTTGAAGCAAAGGTTGCTCACAATACCATCTGCTGTGATGCTAGAGGTGCAAAACCTCCCAAACTCAAGTTCTTCCAACCATTTAAAAAATTTTGCTCTGTTCTGCGTGGGCAGATTAGCACATGAAAGAAAAATATTTTGCTCAGTAGTAAGTGCAGCAGGCAGTTTGGGAATGCACCCCTGGTCGGTGCCAATTCCTCTGTCCTCTTTTGGAGAAAGGACAGGGACCCAGACTCTGAATGGTATCCTTGGGAAGATTTGAAGACCCCCACTGGGGACATCCAGGAAAGAAATGGAAAATTGGTTGGCCCTGAGAGACCTTCATGGAAAGCAGAGTTGTCCCTTGTACTCACACACTCAGGACACTGATGCCAGAAAGAAGCAGAATGTAATTTCATTTTCCACTTTTTATAGTCTCTACTACCTTGTTTTTTTACAGAAAGTTTCTTTTACTAGCACACTGAAGCCCAATTCAAATCAGTCACATTACTGGGTCAAATTCAGTGGTGATGACTAAAATTAGGATGAGGATGAGTAAGCAAGTTTAGGCAAGATGCGGATTTCAGGCAAACAACATAAGAATGGAAAGGGCAGTGAGGTTAGGTGGGAAGAGATCAGTTCCATTAGCAATGATATTTCTGGATTGCTCAGATTTATTGAGACCTGTAGAAAAAGAGAGTCTGAATTTTGCTTCAGTGCTTCAGGAGGAGCTGACACCCTGCTAGGATATGGGTCATGGAAAGTTATCACTCCTTTGTATAGAACAAACTATAAGCAGGAGCACCCAGTGCTGTTATTCCAGTGGATGGGGAAGTGGAACCGGAAATTTCCAATAAAAGATTGGTGCCATATTCACATACCTCTCACTTTTTATTCACACTTCTCTTATTACACTTCCATAATTTTATTATCTTTTTACAGTTATTGTGCTCTGAAAGCCAGCAATCACGGCCTCAATAATGGGTGTTTTTAGGATTCCATTATACCATAATGAAGAGCACAAACACAAAATCCTGCACATTGCTTTTCAGAACAAGGAAAGTTTTGACATCCTTCTCTGCCAACATTAAAAATAGTGCTTGATTCCTCAAAACAAAAGTATCATATTTTAATCCAAAGTTAATTTTATTTCCCCTCTTATGAACTTTCTGTATTTTGCTTAAGATGTAAGTAATTTGTTTTCATTTAAAGCTGTCTCTTTTAATTTCATGAAGAAAATTAATTAAGCAATGTCTCACATCAGAGACAACCAACCAGATTAGACTTGTCGATTCAGCATTTGACTCTACTTTTACAGTTGCTGAAATCGAGCAATAGATTGAGACTCGACCAGGCTGGGAATCAGGGCTGGGAGGATGCATGGATGAGTCAGGGAGCCTTCAGTGTCACAGCCAGATACTGCTACAGATACTGGTACAGAGACTGGTACAGAGACTGGTACACGAGCATGGAGTCATGTTTAACACAGACTGTAATGAGGGTTCAGATATCTGAAATAAAGCAGAGACAAAGACTGCCTCGTTTGTGCTGTGCTGGAATGGGAGGCTCAGCCCTGTCACTCCACCCCGATGTCCTGCTGGCTACAGGGACATCTGCTCCAGAGGTGCTTGTGGGACCTCCATTTGCAAGGGTTTTCAGCCATGTGAGAGTGCAAATACATCCTATGTTCCACCAGGCCAAAGGAGAAGCATTGCAGGGTGTCCTGTCCACCTCAGGCTTGCATACAGTGTCTATTTATATTCCTCCTCTAGGCATATCCCATCTCTGGGAAGCTAGGGTCAAGATAATGATCCTTGAAGACTACAACAGCAGTTACCTGAATTTCAATTAATCCCAAAATATTTCTCTTAAAGAGGAACAAAGTTGAATTGTCATGAAAGCAAAAGCAAAAGCAAACTGATTATAAATGGCCAAAATGCTGCCTGGCAGAATATTACATGGAACTTCCATGAATGGGTGTCAGCACCATATTTCTCAGGTGAGCCCTGGCCACTGTTCCCAATTTCTTTTTCTAAAGTCCAGCTGAGCACACTTTTACTTGCTTATCCATTTTGAAATCACCTTAAAATAAACTGTTAAAATTAGCCTAAACAAATAATGTATTTCTAGGTAGCTGGTGGAACATTAGAATATACTCAAACACTGTCAGAGACATCTCCTTGTAATCATTTATGTTTGTGCTCTAGGTCTCCCTGTGTGATGTACCTTTGCAGATACCACTGCAATAAAATACTCCACTATCTCCAGATACTTTAGACTGTGCCATTCCTTAAACTGTGAGTTATGCCTGGAGTTTCCCTCGGGTAACAGTGACATGGAAAAATGTCTTTCCCAATATTTCACCAGGTCCCTTATCAGTTCCTGCGTTCCTATCAGCGTCAGCTTGTTTTGCAAGAATGTGCAAAACTAAATGATCTGGGGTTTGCTCGTGGAGCAACATTGCTGTGTTCATCTAGCAGAGGGATTCACCTACCTGCAGGCTCCAAGGCTCCACAGGTCTAGGGTCTGCAGACCCCTACAAGAGTTGGTTCCAGAGCTATCCAGGTGTCCATAGCCCCTTTGATATCACATCTGGATTTGGGAATTTTAAGCTGAACTCACTTTTATTGACAGCCTGCTCTTCCCCTGGAATAGCACAAAACAAGTCGCCACAGGGTATGGAGTATTTTGTCTTTTGAGCTTACATCAGGATAGTTTCAGATTATTTAAGGAGCCTCACTTTCCTGAATATTTTGGTAACTGCTAAGAGAGGGAACCCCAGTTCATACATTGCAATGATTTGCCACTGATATTATTTGAAATTTTTGTTATTTTTCAATTTACTGTTAACATACTGAACTTCTTCCACTTGTGAGCTCATAAACATTTCCATACAGACTTCCAGGCATACATTGAAGTCTGTCATAGAGAAGTCTGTCTTTCTTACTCATGTCACAAAGATCCTTGGAAGTAAAACACTAGGTTCAAAGACCACATGCTGAAGATCAGTAGTTTAGACTAATTTTCAGATTAGTGCTAGCGAACTTTCACTTCTTTAAAGTTTGCTTCTCTGTGTCACACAGGTACCACATTCTTTAAAACCATATTAAAATACATTAAGTGGCAAATAAAATCTTATATATATATTTAAATACTATTATAATAAATACAAGTTGGGCAAATTAAGGGTAAAATTCAAGAGATGAGTTCAGTTGCAAGAAGTTAAACATAATTCTGTTCATCCCTCTTAGTCTACAAATGAGATCTCTCTCATGCTGTTGAAAAGCCCCACAGTACCCTCTGTTGCATTCACACCTCTGAATATTCTCCCTATCTGCTTGTTTGCAGATCAACACAGGAAGATGATGAAATCTTTATGCAGATCAGCAGGTTGCCTGACCTGGCATGCAGTCTGCTCAGGAGAAGGCAGAAGTAGGAAAGTGGTTATATATCATATAATCCCAGTCGTAGCACTCCTTATTAACAGTGCTAATTTGAGGAGATTTACAAGTATGAGAACCGAGAGATGCAGGGAAAAAAACCAACACAACAAAACAACCAACCACAAATGCAGCATTTGAATGAATTTTCATTTATCACTTGTTGAAGTAATGTCTGCATTTCTGTGCTCACAGTCCCAAACCCACCAGCTCTGGGGCTCCTGGGCTCATCCACAACACCTCTCAGGCAGCCCAGCCCTGACCCCCATTTTTTTCCTGCCCCACACAATGAATGTAGTTCATACTTTGGCCTCTGCCTGTATGAGGCCTCAATGCTTATGGGGCTTAGCTGTGACTTGCATACAGTCTATGGTTTCAGCATACTTCTTATTTTTTTAGCTGGTTTTTTTCAGTAAATAAAGAGGCTTATTAGCTCACTGTGCCAAATCTGGAGGAAATCTGGCCACCTAGAGCTGTAATCAGGCCCACAGTTGTCTCTAGTCCCCAGAGAGGCCACTACTGTAGTTTCTACCTACAACATTATTAGTAAAAAGAGCTGCACTTCCTTCAGCTGGGATAAAAATTTGCAAAGCCACAAATCCCAAAGCCAGGTGTGCAAAGTTATTTTGCAAACAGCGGGCAGTAACAGCAGTGGGAAAACCCTCCAGTACTTGGCTGGTGGCACTTTCTTTTGCAGCAAACTCTGGGGAACAGATCCTGGCCACAGCACCTGCTGCCAGGGCTGCTGCTCCCCTTGGCTCCTCAACAGGCTGCTTCAGGCTGTAATCATGCCAGGTCAAACAAGCTAAAAATACTGTGACTAAACAGTTTAGGATAAAGGCCATCTTGGAAAAGATAGTTGCTCCAGGAAATGATCTTCTTTCTCAATACCTGGCATCATTCCCAGTGAACCACCCACTGGCCTCTGAGAGCCAGGCTACAGAAATGAAATTAAAAAAAAAGTCCTCTGGGTGAAAATAAAGAGGGATTCTCGGCCATGCTGAACTTCATGCAAAACCACTTAAAAATAAGGCAGTAAGAAACTGGTCAGTCTGAAGGGCAGCACTGGGATTGGGGAAAACAACCACAATCCTGGACACAGGTCCCTTGAAAACAAGCATTTGGGGGATTGGAGGTGGGGAAAGGGAGCTGCCCATTCTTACCAGCCAATTATCAAAGTCTATGAAGAAGGTAATGTACAGCAAACAAAAGGAGGCTAGAATAAGAGCAGGAGTTGTAGCAGGGCTCTTCCTTGAAGGGCGAGGAAATAAAAAATTCCCTTGAGATAGGAACCAGCAGCAGCTGGGAGTCTCCACAAGCACAACCACGTGGTTTTCTGGCTGGGGCAAACAGAGTCTTCTGGGTGGAAACGTAGCTGGAGCACTGGGGAGGTGATTTTGCAAAGAAAGGGCAGACAAGTAAGCAGTCCTCATCAAACTCTCCTTCCCATCTTGAAAATATCTTACCTGTCTCATTTCTCAAGATGTTTGCATGAAAAAAATGGTCATGCAGTTCATGTGGTTGGAATGAGTGTATTTGGATGGTCCAGTTTAGTTGCCAATGGAAATTTAAAGCTTGCTTGTCATAATGCCATAAACTTCTGTGTTTCTGGGGCTTAGAGCTCAGTCCTGAAACAATATTACAAAGTACCACCAAGTTCGAGGAAATTCCTGTCATATCCCTTACAAAGGCATTTAAAGTTTACAATAATAATTACAACTAACTTTTAAAGCTTTATTATTATAAATACTGTAGTATGCTTTCATATCATAGTGGCTTTAATGAAAAATGCTTTTAAAAGTTAGTATTCTTTTTATTATCTGCCTTTATGATCAAAAGTTAATTATCTTTTACCTATTGGCTGCACTTGCATGATGTAATATTTTCCAAGGTCTTCTGGAAAGGCTTTTTAATTTATTACTTCGGACGGGCCTAAAATAAAGCCCACGTATCTAAGTACATATGATAAAGATGAGTTGGTTCCAGTCTAAGTCATAATCAGGACAACCCAAATTAAATGTCCTCTGTTGTAGAAAAAAAGCCACACAAACGTGTATTCCTTTGTTTTGTTGAATCATTCTGTTTCCTCAGCCAATCCAGCCCCTTATTTACCCAACTGCGTTCTCAGAGCCTGATTTAAACAGCACTGGGGAGTCAGATTACAGCTTGTTTTGGCTCGGCAGGATTCACCGTCAGGGCAAGGTGGGGCACGGACTGTTGCCTGAGTTATGGATGCAAGGTATGGTGCAGCACTGCTGATCCCATTGGTACCAGCTTCTAAATAGCAATCACAATAAATAAGTGATACACACAACATTTTGCAGACGCTCACGATATTCTGAAGTGCTGTGTTGCTGCAGCTTGAGTTGGAAAGGCTGCACCACCCAGACCATCCTGGGTCCTGATGGGCTCTGAGCAGCCCAGGGTGGGAAGAGACCTCCTGCTGTTAGTGCTGGCAAGCCTGAAAACCATCCTGCCGCATCTCTTGGGTGTGAAGACAGGCTTTGCCAAAGGGATTCCCATCTCCACAAGAACCACTCTGCCTTCCTCGTGTACTTTAAGATGTTCCTTTAAGTTTCTAGAACAATTTTCTTCCACCTGAAGGTAAGTATTAGTTAATTCTAAGCGACTGGGTTTTGTTCCAATGACTAAACTCCAACTCTCTATAATGAGACATGCCAGCAATTGATATAAATTATCAGGGTGAAGCAGAGGAGACAGGGCACATTTAGGAGAGTGCAGGTGGAAATGCAGATGAATGAGATGGCTGAAGTAACCGGGAGAGCCAGTTTGCTAGGGAGACTGATAGGATGCAAGAAAATACAAATTAACCTATGGAGGGACTTGGCTGTGTGCTCCTGAGGGGTTTTCTGTACCTGCAGCCAGGCACGTGCGTGGGAGGTGAGTCCAGAGCCCCAACCTGGCATCAGCCCCCGCAGGGTCCTGCAACACCTTCATATGCAAGCAGGGCATGAGGGCCAGGGGCAGGGAGGATGGCCTGACTGCCTTCCTTGTGCCCCCAGCCGAGGTCTCACCGTGGCACAGAGGGCTGCCTGTGTGCTCTTGGGGAAGGGTGACCCTTCTGCAAGCCTCCTTTGGAGGGCTCAGCCATCAGCCTCACTGAAGAAGAGGAGCAGGGAGATGTACCCACCCCCCTGCTCCCAGCCTTTCTCCTCTTCCCAGCCTTTCTCCTCCTGTCAACCCACAGGACAGCAGAAACAGCTGAGCACTAGTTCTGGGCTGGAAAGAGATGATTCTGGGCTTGATTTAATCATGTGAGCTTAAAAATTTCTTCAAGACAGCAGAAATGTCTTCTCTTGCTAACTGCTTACACATTGGAAAATGAAACTTTGTTGTGTATACACGAGGCCATTGAAGGGCAAGATTTTTCTGAACTGGTGTAACCCAATTGCAGAACATTGTGCTCAGCCTTGACTGCCTTGTGCACCACAGAGCATTTTGTTAATATTTAAACTCAGTCTTCTGAGTCATCCCAGAAGCCATGGTAAGGGTTTGGAATTTAGGCAGGTTGTGTAAGCAAGACCCTGGTGGGTCCAAGCTGCAGAATGGCAGCACTCACACGCACTCCTGCCTGCCAGCAGCTTGGAAGGTCCACAGGGTGAAGTCACAGCGGGTGAACCAGGCTTGTCCCAGAGAGCTGCAGTCAGCATAGCAGTCTGGTAAAGCTGGCACATGAGAACTGACCTTCACAGCCTCCCCAGGAGAGCCTTGCCCGGAAGGAGCACTGGGGTGCAAACAGGAGCCCAGCACTTGTTGTACCATGGCTGCAACCTCCTTGTCTTTGTCCCCACCATTAGGGAGCAGTGGAAGTAGCATGGGGGTCCAGAGACTCAGCTGGGGATGCAGAGGGGAGCAACTTTGATGGAGGGCTAAGAATGGAGTGCTAAGATTACACATGGTTGTCAAAGGATCTGTGACATCCTATGACCTCATGTACTTTGTACTCAAAAAAACCCCAAACAACTTGTATAGTTCTAATATTCTGAAGGCAGGTTGGAGAGGATGAGTGCATGATGTCTGTGGCAGAGGAATGAGGTGCCAGCAAAATGTATAGAAAGCATAAATTACATGTGCGGAGTAGGGGCTGTCTCCTTAAGACACCAACAAAATCATGCCTAAATTTTCAGCAGGAGAGATTCAGAGATGACTACCCCAGGCACCTTGCTCTCATTGATGCAGCTACAAAGCCCTGTTTTTCTTAAGAATCAATATGTAAAGCTCTCTCCTCAGTTCCTGGACACACATGTACCTATGTCTGCCTATGCCAGAGTATTTATGTATATGTGTATGCAAATGAACACTAAAAATAATTCCAATTCAACCATTAAAGTTAACAGCAATGCAAACACAGTGATTAGACTGGCCTGGTCATACAGGAAAATGAGTTGGGGCTCTTGGGAGCACTATAAACCATTCTTTTTACATAAATTGACATTTTATGATATTGAGATATAGTATTTTTCCCTGACAGTCTAAGAATATAGGACAAGAAATGCCATTAAAGTCTTTTATTCCTGGTTAGCATTTGAAAACTGACCTAAAATACAATTTTTACTCAAGCATTATTTATTAATGTACACCTGTGCTTAGTAACCCTTATATTCTGTCTGAAGACAGTGTTTGTAAATATACTTCTTATTTAGTCACTCCAATTTTAGAAGATAATACTTCAATTAGAGGAACAGTACCTTGATTAGAAGAATAATTAATGCTTGCTTAAGTGCTATTTTTATTACTACTGCCTCATTCTACAGTTAAACATTACTGGAGGTATCTCACTATTAATGTGTTAATGATATAAGGACACTTGTCACTTTTTAGGACCTTCCACTCAAGATTCTTGAATTGCTTTATGACTGTTAATGCAACCCCATAAGAACTTTCCTTAGACAAACATCTGATATTTGCTTTACATAAAATAAACTGACGCATGTAAAATTTACTCAGTGCCATATCCCAGGATGTTGTATTGATAGCTATTTTTGAAACTTCCTTTGCAAGGATATCTTGTCCTGTGCTAGCCCAATGCAGCTCTTGTTAGAGGCAGACACCAGCTCATGGCAGTTGACATTCTTCATTGTTCTGGAATTAAAATGACCTTGACTGGGAGAAGCCTTCTGAAAGCCCAACCAAACTTTGAATTATTTCAAGGGGAAAAATAGTGTCCTTATATTCTCTCTTACTTCTGCTTTGAGTCTGTGGCAGATTCTTCAGACTATTTTGGGTCTTAAAATCCCTTGATTGAAAAGCCTTGCCCCAGAAACCTGCTCCTGCCTTCAGGCATGGAAGCAAGCTGTGAAAAGAAGAATGGGGATGTTGCTGGCTCTTGCTGGCTTAAGAACTATTGTTCTGGTGTCACAGTCATAGTGGGGCTGGATTACTGACATGATTTTCCATCTTCCTCACTACCAACGAGCTCAAAATCACCACCGTGGCACTCAGGAGTCTGCACTGATTTGCTGTGTGACTGATTAGCTGGCACAGGGCAGGCAGCCATGTCCTTGCGTGGGTTGTGCCTCACCTGGGTGACCTGGGTGTTCAGGTCCTATTGTTTGTGTGCTGCCGTTCACAAGGATGTCTTGTCACGTGTCTTCCTTAATTGTTTCCCAACAATGTCTCCTTAATCCATTTTAGTTATTGACTAGGCCACCAGCAAGAATACCAGAACTTCAAGAACTGTGGTTGACGTTGTTTGGGAGGCCTGTGAAGGGCATTGCAGGTATTGGTTATTAGCTTGTTAGACATTAAAATGACTGTGCTCCACAAATATGTTAAGAATGCAGCCAAACAAAAGCCTCATGTATCTCTGTGCAAAGGACACCCTGAGGAGCAGTTCCTGGTCTACTGGGCTCTCAATATTAAAAAAAAAAAAAAAAAGTAAATTAAACTAGAGAGAACAAAATTCAAAACCAAAAAGAGAATCCGTTTTCTCTGAGTGCCCAACTCAGGGTGATGTTCCTGCCCTACAATGTCATTGAGGCCAGTAGTCCAACAGGAATTTAGCAAGCAAGTATTGACTGCCCCACTTCACAGCTGCACTGCTCCATGCTGTGCTGCAGGTCTTTGCAATAAAACCCCATGCATAAAATCTGCTTCAGGATGAATTCTGGGATGGTTTCAAACAAAATGGTTCAGGTATTTCTAAGAATATGACAAAGGAAAAATGCCTTCCTTTTCTGCCAGCTTTTATGTGTGAAATGTCCACTATCCAACTTACCCCACTTGCTCCATGCTGTGAGCCTCAAGGCTGCAGACCTGCTGAGGAGAAACCAAAAAGAAGTCAGGTATTTGATCTCCTGATTTCATATCATCACTTTGTAAAAGCACCCAGAAACAAACGCTAGTTAAAGTAAACTGTTAAGATTGCAAAATAAAGCATCCCAAATTAGGACATGACCGAATTTGGGTGCTTTATGTGAATATGTATTGGATATAGACAGTAACTGCAGATCTCACGGCTGTGCCCCATGGGAGCCTTGCCTCTTCCAGATCAAAAGAAGAGAGATGGATTGGGTTGCTCATGGAATAAAGCTGATGTAGATGCCCATAGCTGAACTGGTCACAGTCTGCTGTCTTTATGAAAAAGTTCCAGGCTGTGAAGAGCCCATCTTCCCATGGTGCTCTCTACTGGAGGTGCCTTGTGAGTATCTGTCACTCCAACTGTCTGCAAAGCCACTCCACAGAAGTCTCACAGATGCAGGTGTTGCCTTTGCAGACATTCAAAGTCCAGTGATTTGACTCCTATCCTTGGTGTCTAATGGTAGGTGCCACTACAGAGAAGTTTGAAAAAGTTAGAGGCCTTCAGGACCAGCAGAAGAATTTCCAACTTGTGTCTATTTTGGGTTGTGACAGAGCACTGTGAATTCTGACACAGTTTTTGCTGAGCTGAAAATAGACTCCTAGATCAGCTCAGTCGGGGAAGCTGGGGTGGTCTAAGGGGCCGTGGGTGCCCACAGGGGGGCCCTGCTGCCCCCTCCAGCACCCTGACATCTCTGCTGCGCATTGCATGTCTGTTCTGTGCCTTGCAGCAGAGGTGCTAATGTGTAGCTTGATGAGCAACAGCTGGAAAAGGAACAATAAGAAGAGGGGAAAGAGTAGAAATTTGGCAACTACCAGTGAAGACAGACACTGTGAGTCTGCTCTGCAATTTTCCAAGTAAACTTCTAGCTTTCCCTGTAGCGTAGTCACATCACAGTTTTACAGCATAAATCAGGTTGGAGGAGCAATAGCAAAGCAAAAGTTTGAAATGGATCTCTGCTACAAGGCTGCCCCCAAAAGCACTGTACGTGGGGTTTGTGGTGGCAACACGGCATGCAGCCCATAACCCCAAACCATCCCCTGCCTTGGTGCCTTTCAGTTTTCAAGCTCTCCCAGCTTCCACTGGAGGAGAGAAGTAATTTTAGAGTCAAGTAGAGTAACTATGTTTCAACCACAGGCTTGGGCAATCTGGCATTGGGCTGCAGGGTAGTTACTCTAAATTTAGTTCTAAATGCAAAGAGGCCGGTCGCCTCAGAGGCTGCTGCAGCAAGAGAAATCGTTGTAGTAATACCCCAGTGAGCCATGAAAACATCCCTCTAGAACAAACAGGTAGAAAAGGTACATTGACTTTAACCCATCCCATGCTGAATTAATGTCTGAATATTGCCATGTTTATAAGGGCATTTGAGGGAGAAAAAATCTCAGAAATAGATTCCTTAATCCTGCAGAAGCAGTAGATCTTGAGCCCTCACAGGGTCTGACAGTGTACTTTAGGCTACCGCTTGGTGACATTGGGATATTGAAGCATCTGGTATCCCAGCAGGACAGTGAGGACAAATCTGCCCAGCAGTTGGCACAGGAGCATTACCTTTCTGGGTACTGCTTCTTTGGTTTTACTTGAAATCAGCCTCAAAAATCCTTGAAGATCCACAGACATCCTCTTCCAAAGAAGCCAAGCCTTGCTGAGTTTATCCAGGCATTCCTATCACCCTGAAACTATGTTTAGGAGTATGACAGCACTTCATGTTTACTCATACCTGACCTGGATGAAACTGGTTAATTTAGATGCTGATAACAGAAAACACTCCAGTTTGACTTGCACCTGGTTGCATATAAACTGTTCCACATTCTCTTTTCTCTAGTTGCTGGGTTCTTGTATCTATTTTTTCATTATTATTGTTATTTTTATTTTTGTAATTTTTTCATTTTACTGTCTCCCTGGCTCACTTCTGACTGTGCTTTAGCCTTCCTGCAGTGCTGAAAAGTTGTCTGCAAGCCCATGAACCTGGATACAAGGAGACTTCCCTACTGGAGAAGTCACAGGGATAGCACAGAAGGTCTGTTCAGGCTCCTGAGGAACTGGATCCAGGACTATTGGTAGTAGAAGCATATTTGAACAGGTGTCCAGGTCAGGATTGGGAAAAGTGACTAAATTCAAGCACATGAAGTGCTTTCTAGAACACAGTCTAGAGTGAAAGACCCAATGCACAACCTGTTGGGCTGAAGTAGGGTGAATCAAGAGGTCAGGAGCGCAGCCTGGCTGTAGGCAGGCGCATGCAGTACCCCAGACTGCATTCCCAGGGCTTTCCCTTGCTGTAGGGCTGGGACCTACCTTCTTCTCACTCCTGCCATCCCAGCACTGGCTGCTGTCTTGCACTGAAAGTTGGAGACCCTAAACAGAGGGAAAAACACCCCAACTTTCCAGACAGCTCCTAGCTCATCTCCGTGATAATGTGTTAATGGCAATTAATGAGAACCTGTGTTAAGATATAGAACAGAAGAAAAGGTGAAGTTCACATCTTTGGGTTCAATCATTATTCAGGCTGGCTGTGGAGGAATATTAATTAACATTAAGTATCTAGTAAACCTCTAAAGATAGTCCTGTGTCTAGTTTAGAATAATTATATTATTATTGTTGTACTGTCCTTTTGTGGCATCAGTATGAGAAATCTATCAGAACCATAATCTCTGCCATGTTTGCACTTTTTAAGTGTAGGTTGTGAGCCAGTACATGATTTTGAGTCTCTCTCTACAGTGCTCTTTCAGTGCCATTTCTAACTTTTGGACATGGATTTATTTTATTTGAGCACCTGCAGCCTCCTCTTGCATTCTCATTGGGAGCATCTACATCAGTGTGTTGATTCAGAAAGCAAGTCCACTTTTGCAGAAAATCACTTGATCATTTCCCATTTTTCTGCTTTGGGTTGCATGAACAGCTTCAAACTGCATGAACCAGATTCCCAGGGATGGGAATGAATGGGAAGATGTGCTCCAGGTGTCCATAGAGAAGCAGCTGCAAAGGGGAGTTCAACAGTTAGGTACAGTTCATCCAAAATAAAGGACACAGAAATGTGGATTTCAGGTTCTCAGTACCAACTGCTTTGCTATACAAATCCACTCCTGTTGGCAGTATGTTGTAGTTTAAACCCAGCCAGCAGCTAAGCCCCACTCAGCCACTTGATCACTCTTCCATCTAGTGGGATGCTGGAAGCATAGAAGTGTGAAAGTTTCTGAGTTGAGATAGATTAATAGGTGATGCAAAAGCTGCACACGTAAGCAAAGGAAAACAAGGAATTAATTCACCATTTCCTGTGGGTAGGCAGGTGTTCAGCTATTCCCAGAAAAGCAGGACTCCATCACATGTAACACTTACTGGGGGTGACAAATGGCATCACTCCAAATGTCCCATTTTTCTCCTTCTTCTCCCAGCTTTTATTGCTGAACACAACCCCATATGGTATGGAGGATTCCTTTGGTCAGTTGGGGTCAGCTGTCCCAGCCATGTCCTTCCCAGCTTCTTGTGTATTCCCAGCCTCCTTGCTGGTGGGGTGTTCTGAGAAACAGAAAGGGCCTTGACACTGTGAAAGCACAGCTCAGCAATAAAGAAAACATCCTTGTGTTATCAGCACTGTTTCAAGCACAAATCCAAAACATAGCCCCATATGCTTGCATGTACTATGTACTATGAAGAAACTCTTTTCCAGCCAAAACCACTACAATGTACTACATGTTAAAGTAGAGGTACCTCTTGCCTCTGTGCTTGTTCACTTTGTGTAGCAAGTCAGGCTGGTTTGATTTGGTTCAACCCTCATTTTTCTCCTGTATCTTTCTTTTTCTGTCCTTCATTTTCTTATACTTTTGCACAAGTAGTTTCAGGCAACATTGGCTTGATGTTGTTTTACTACCTGAAACTTACATTTCTTCATTGCTGAAACACGAACCCTTAGGGTAGAGAATGGTCATAAATCATGCTAGATTGTCTGAATATTATTTAACCTCTTCTTTCTCTATCCTATACATCCTTACAAAAGTGTGTATGTAAAGTTTCTGCTTATAAACTGCAGGTAAAGGCTTCTAGGTTGGCAGGACTTGATGAAATACATCCTGGACTCAGAGAAGCAACCTCTGACTCTTTTCAGAGACCTGGACTCAGTCTTGCTGAGTGTGAAAGGATTTACTTTATTTTTAACTGAAAGAGAAAGAGAACCAAGGGAATACAAGACTAATTTAACACTTCTATGTAAATTTTAGCACCTTTAAGACAATAAAGAGATAAGCAAGGTTGAACATACATTTTATAAGAACAAATTGTACCCAACTGATAAAATGTTCTCTTTGACAGAGTAACCAGCCTAGGGTAGATCCAAAATAGATGTGAAATTTTCTAATGTTGATGATACTGGGGTGGGGGAATAGTGACATTTTAGCACCTTTAAGACAGTAAAAAGATAAGGCTGAAGAGACATTTTATAAGAACAAATTGTACCCAGCTGATAAAATGTTCTCTCTGACAGAGTAACTAGCCCAGGGTAGAGCCAAAGTAGATAGGATGATGATACTAGAGTGGAGGAATAGGTAGACAGCAGCATTCTAAAATCTCCTTGGGACTCCTGAAGAGCAGGTTAGATGGTCTTGTGGATGGCTGGACAGGTGCCCAGAAAAAGGGCACAGCGTCTGTGCTCCAACTTGTGCCTGTTCCCTTTATCCCTGTATGTTCTTGCTTTGGGGAGCCAATATTGGATGCAGACCTTCAGGCACAGACCTGCTGGCTTCATGCAGCTGTTGGTCTGCATTGCTGCCAGGGCACACTGCTGGCTCATGATTAGCTTGGTGTTCACCAGTCCCATTTCTCCAGAGCAAGGTCACTTGCTTGCCAGCTGGAACTCAACCTCCACTGTGGCATGGGGTTGGTGCCTTCCAGGAGAACAGCTTTGTTCTAACGTCTTATATTAACAGATTAGCACACAGTATCACAAGCAAACAGTAATGTTAATGTAACTAACCTTTATCAATTACATTTCTTAAAGGGCAAACTGCAGATTAGCATGGGGCATGCACTTTGATTTTCATGGTGTCAGTTGATTTGCTGTGCTAGATCAGGATCCCATCCAGATGCTGTACAGTGCTTACAGCCTTAACACTGCAGTGAACTAGGACGCAGGAATTACACTGTGTTTATCACCCTGTTATCACTGAGAAACTTCCAAGCTGTACAATATCATTATGCTTCAGGGAGAACTTTGACTTTCATAAAGCCAAGATGACCTAACAATGGGAATTTATTACTTCAAAGATTTTCTATAGGAGCAAAGAAATTGTCACTGGTTTCTGGTGCAAAATTTCCTGTTAGCCACAACTTCCTCCTGCTTGCTCAGGGGGTTTAAAGGTCAGGTCCTGAATTAGGAGAGCAGAGCACGAGAAAACCTATCCCCAGAGGTGAAGTGTACCACTTCTTTGATGTAATACATATCTCTTGAGGGGAGTCTGTGAGTGAATTGTGCATCTGACAGAGCGTTTGGAATTGAAGAAAATGAAATACTGCACAGTTGCTGCATTTTTAATGGCCTTGTTTGAGGACAAGTTGAGATTTTAGTTAACATGAAAACAGGTGTGGAAACTTTCCACCTCAGTTTACATTTACATGTTTTCCAACAATAGAACAAATTGATTTTACATGTGTCTAAGAAATAGAAAATATTTGTAGGTTTTGGTTTGATTTTTATTGCAAAGCTGAAAATGTAACTGGAAGCTTAAAACAAATGAAAGTGGGGGGTTTTTTTGCTTTACATGTAAAAATAAAGCAGCACTTTATGATCAGCTCTGCTATGAATGCTTATAAAGAACTTTAAATTGGCATGATATATTGAGCACAGAAAAATGGAAACAACAGTCATATATCATTCTAATTCTCATTGCAAAGACCTTGAATTATAGGCACTGAGCAATTTTATTCTGCAGTGAATCATTTTTTGCGTAACCTGCTAGAAAGAACACTGACTTCTTCCCATGAACAAACAAGGCTTTCATATACCGCATTGGCCTCATCCATAATCTCCTTTCTAATTAAGTCACAGATTTTCACAAGTGTAATGTGCAGGGAACAGAATTTTACAAGGTACAACAAGTTACTGATATGCAAAGCCACTCACTGCTGTTGCAAAATAATTGCTACCCAGAAGAAAGTCAGATGGAAGAAAATTGGAGGTAAGGACACCATACACAGACCTCCCACTTTCTGCAGCACAAACTTGATACATCAAGTTAAGCAAAATGATGACTAAAGGGAGGTTCATCTCTGACTCCTTTGAGGGGCAGCAACACAGGGATGCCAAGGGCAGGAGCCAATGGAACAGCCTGAGATGCCCAAGTTCTCCAGGCCTCTGGAGGCCCTCCTTCATTAATGGGGTGAGCTTTTTTCTCATCAGCTTTGACTGTTTCAAAGTTAGATGTTTAGAGTAGGTCACCTGTGTCCCCTCTCTGCTCAGCATATGGCAGCAGATTGGAGGGCAGTCCTTGACACCCGCCTTGGGACAGGATGAATGACCCTGTCAATTTGCCAGTATTTCTGTGTGTCCCATAGAAGCCCAGAAGACAAGCTCTCTATTAGACCTGCTAAACCAGATGTCCAACCCTGACAGCTGCAGTAAGTGCCGCAATGATTGCTCACTTTCCCTGTGTAGTTAAAGCAGAAGCAGGAGCCCTCAAAGGCCCCAAGGAAGATCATCTTGGCCTTGGTGCATGCATATAAGGCAGATAGAATCTCCTGGGCACTTATTTTGAAGGACACCTGCTGACCATGCAGGGAATTTGGATACTTGCTTTAGGACGATGGCTTCTCTAGGTGCCTAACATTTAAATGCAAAGAAGTGTCACTCCCTCAGGTGAGGGAGCTGGATTCCATCTCACACAGGCTACCGCCAGGAGCAGGGTGCTGAGTGTTTAACCATGGTATGTGGCAAGGTCTTCAGTATGTAATGGTTCAGCTTGTGCCCTTTTCTGCAGTCACCAGGTGGTGCAAGAAAACCCAAACGTGTCCTGTCACCAGCACTAGCTCTGGTGTCCTTTGTAGGGTCTGTGACTCTGATCTTCTCTTTGGCTTGAAAATACATCAAGTTCCCCACCCCCTTCTTGCTTACATGTGCTCCTTTAGAGCTCCAACTGGCAGAGGAATGTCCTGACTGCTTAACTCTCCTGCTAGCATCTGGGAGCCACAGATCTTTGTAAAATACCTGCACAGCAGAGCACATACCAGGTCTCCTGATACGCTTTGTCTTGTCTTTACAATGAATCTGAGGTATGCTGCTATTTTGCATCTGGCGCAGTTTCACTCACCTTCTTTTCTATTTATCCCACATATTTATGCAAAACCTCAAGCAGAGATCATTGACTTGCTGTAGCTTTCTCAGCACTTCTCATCTTGCTGTACTGCCTGCGTGATAGGAAGCTTTTCTATGCAGAGTAGTAAGCTGAGCAGTCTGGAAAGCAGTACAGGGCCCTGCTTTGAACAAGGATGCAGACTCTTTCTGGATATACTTTACCCTGCCTGTCACAAAGAGAGGATTTACCAAAGAGAGGAGGAATAATCTCAAAATGTGTTTTCTTAATTACAGCTTTTCAAGGGTACAAGACACTGATAGCCACCATCCAATCCTTGAATGGAATGTGATAGATATTTTAGTTCTGTTTTCTCAAGTAAGATCCAGTGTAATAGTCTGTCCAGATTGATAATCTTGATTTGTACAAATAAACATGTGTGCATAGGTAAGTATGTAAAATTTCAATGCTTAATGCAAGAAAATATTCAGTATTTCAAAGAAATAGAATGTTCTAACACATCCTTGCAGCTCTGTTAATCTATGCAGCCCTATTGCCCTCTGCTGACTTCAACCTGTTGGCAACTTTCCTCTGGCTCCAAGTCAGAGCTGACTCTTATTCTCAGAGCAAATAAACATGATGCAGTTTTTTTCCTGACACAGAGCTGCAGAATGGTTGAGGTTGGAAGGGACCTCTGGAGATATCTGATCCAACCCTCTTCTCAAGCAGGGCTGCCTAGACCTGGTGTCCCAGCACCACGTCTGGATGACTTGTGAGAATCTCCAAGGAGAGAGATTCCACAACCTCTCTGGGCAGCCTGTACCCTCACCCTCAGAGTAAAATAAGTGTTTGGAAGGAAGCCGCTGTGTTTCACTTTGTGCTCACTATCTCTGGTCCTGGGCACCGCTGACAAGAGCCCATCTCCATCCTCTGTGCACCCTCCCTTCAGGTATCTGTATACCTTGATGAGATCTGAGATCCCCCTGAGCCTTCTCCTCTCCAGGCTGAAGAGTCCCAGCTCACTCAGCCTTTCCTCACACGAGAGGTGCTCCAGCCCCTCTGTCATCTCCATGGCTCTTTGCCAGACTATCTCCAGTGTGTCTGTGTCTCTCCTGTACTGCAGAGCCCAGAGCTGGAGGTAGAACCCCAGCTATGTTTCCCCAGTGCTGAGCAGAAGGGAAGGATCATCTCCCTCCTCTTGCTGGCAAGATTCCTCCTCATTCAGCTGGAATCCTGGGAGCCTGCTTTGCTGAGAGGGGACATTTCATGAGTACTCATGGATGCAATAAAAAGTGGGAGTGTAAACAGGTACTGTAACCTCAGTGTTCGTGAAAGGAGTGCCACAACCAAAGCAAGGTGAGGTAGAGTCATGTCTGGAGCAAGGGAACAAAAAGTACTCAGGTGTCCATGGTTTACAAGTACCACCGTTCTACAGGCAATACACTGTCTTTATGATCTTTATTACTCAGAGATGTAAAACCTCAAAAAAGAATTTTAACAATCTCCAAACTTCAGCAGAGTTCCCAGAAAGGTTCAGAGCATTGGTCCCAGCCACCATGACCCCAAGGGACATGGAGTTAATGGAAAAGGCTGTTCAGAGGTGACTACTAGGGCCGAGGTGAATGGGATGGAGGGGTCTAACCCTGCATTCCCTGTGTGCCCTTTTGCCTTCCCACTGTCCCCATCCACTAAGACACATTTTGATGCTTCCTATATTCCCCCAGGCCCCCTACACATTCTTGCCTGGGTGCTGAAGCAATCACCACACAAGCTGCCTTCCCTTCAGTGGCCACAGAAACCATCATTCAGAGCCTCCAGCCATTTCTTGTTGCAGGAGATGGTCTTGTTCATTGCTTGCAGTAAGAAGATTCTCATGGCGTTCAGATTTGTGTCTGAAAAAACCTGTAATTTCACTAGAAGTACTCAGGTACTGCCTGTGCAGAGGGGAGAGCTCCAGTACCCCAACGTGCACCAAGGCCGGGAGGTCATGGAGAATTAAAACGTGGTGACTGAGTACTTTCAGTTAGCTACCACTGGGGCAGTTTTGGGTTTTATTCTCTTTGGTTGGCTCATTAATGAGGGTGGGAGGAAATGATAGGGACATGATACTATCCCTGAAAGCACCAGGGACTCTGGGATGCTTTCTCATTAGAATCACAGAATATTCTAAGTTGGAAGGGACCCACAAGGATCAAGTCCAGCTCAAGTGAATGGCCTATACAGGGATCAAACCCACAACCTTGGCATTATTAGCACCATATTCTAACCAACAGGGGTTTAAATATAAAAATATTGGGCACATACAGTCTCACGGAGAAAGAAGAGGAATTCTGCCTGCTGAATAGGGCCTTTCCTTTTACTCTGGCTATGTGGGAAATAGCAGAACGCTGCCCCCTGATGGAAATACTGACATATGCAAGAAATTAGTACCTCTAGAAAACTAGAGAACTCTTTTCCACAGAAAATATTTTCAATTTCAGGCAAGGTGAGAAATCAATAGTATGATCTAGGTTACATATTACTTACCTGAAGACACAGTTAGGTGTTTTTAGCATAAATTGAACAGAATATTGTGTCTATTCTAAATTAGGTAGAATTCACTATAGAAGGAAAATGGTCTTGGCCCACTGCTGTTCTCCCACAGGCAATGAAGGATTTAAGTTTTAAAATACTGATGTGCTGAATGAAAATAACAGAGGAATTCAGGCTGTGCAATCTATTATTCTAGAAAAAAAAATCGATTTTCTAGAAGAAAATATATGTTCCAGGAAAATACACAGAGCATTAAATTAAACAATAATAATTATAAAAATATGTCAATATTCTAGTTCAGTTCTTTTCTTCATTAAATAAATTTGGAACAGTTATTCCAAGACACTTGAAAGTCCTTCCAAAATTAAATATTTTAGATTTTTATATTTTTGATTGTTTTAAAAATTCAATTTATATCCATTTCACTGTCACAGAGTCACAGAATCGGTCAGATTGGAAGAGACCACAGTGGTCATCTGGTCCAACCTCCCTGGGTCATCCCAGAGCACATTGCACAGGATTGCATCCATTCATTCTTGAATATGAATATTCAAGAATATTCATATTCTTGAATATCTCCAATGAGGGAGCCTCCAAAACCTCTCTGGGCAATCTGTTCCAGTGACAGTTGCCTGCACAGTAAAGATGCTCTTCCTCATATTCAAGTGGAATTTCCTGTGCATCAGTTTCTGCCCATTGTTTCTTGTCCTATTGCTTGGCACCACTGAGGAGAGCCTGGCTCAATTTTCTTGGCACTTCCCTTTTAGATACCTGTATTCATTGATGAGGTCCTCTCAGTCACCTCTTCCTGAGAAGAATTTCTTCTAGAGAATGTTCTAGCTCAAGAATATGCTCAAGAATATTCTAGTTCAATTTTTTCCTGATTAAATAATTTGAAAACAATTACTCCAAGCACTTGAAAGTCTTTCTGTAATTAAGTATCTTAGATTTTACATTTTTTAATATTTTAAAAATTTAATTTATGTGCATTTCACTGTCAAGTAGCTGGAAGAGGTTTCCATCTGAAACATGTAATTTCCCTTTCTCTGCCTGTGCCCAGGTGTTGCTCTGATGCAGTCCGTCTGGGTCTGGGGGCTACTTTGCTTGCCCCAGGGTTCACTTTGCTGCCAGGTGGGGCCATGAGTTCCCAAGTACCAGCACAGATTGGGGTCTGACCTACTTGAGACCGGCTCTGCTGAGAAGGACCTGCAAGTTTTGGCAGGTGAGAAGTTGATCATGAACTGACAGTGTGCCCTTGTGGCCGGGAGGACCAGTGGTATCCTGGGGTGCATCAGGAAGAGTGTAGCCAGCAGGTCCAGGGAGGTGGCCCTCCCCCTCTGTTGGGCCCTAGTGAGACCACATCTGGGGTGCTGTGTCCCCTTCTGGGCTCCTCAGTACAAGAGAAACAAGGAGCTGCTGGAGAGGGTCCAGAGGAGGCCACAAAGATGATTAAGGGACTGGAGCATCTGTCTTAAGAGGAGAGACTGAGGAAGCTGTGCCTGTTTAGTCAAGAGAAGACTGAGAAGGGATCTCATCAATACATACAAATGGGAAGTTGAATATGAGTCAGCAGTGCCCTGGCAGCCAGTAGAGCCTGGGGTGCATCACCAGCTGGGCAAGGGAGGGGATTGTCCCGCTCTGCTCCGCACTGGGGTGGCCTCACCTCAAACCCTGGGACCAGTTTTGGGCACCACAATATAAAAAAGACATTAAGTTATTAGAGAGCATCCAAAGAAGACCATGAGGATGGTGAAGGCTCTGAAGGAGAAGCCTTATGAGGAGAAGCCTTATGAGGCCTTATGAAGTCTTATGAACTTGGTTTGTTCAGTCGGGAGGAGACTGAGGGGAGATCTTACTGTGAACATCCTCACGAGGGGAAGTGGACAGGCAGGTGCCAATCTCTTCATTCTCTTGATGAGCGACAGGACTCGAGGAAACATCATGAAGTTGTGTCAGGGGAGGTTTAGGTTCGGTATTAGAAAAAGGTTCTTCACCCAGAGGGTGGTTGGGCACTGGAACAGCTCCCCAGGGAAGTGGTCCCAACACCAAGCCTGACAGATTTCAAGATGCATTTGGACAATGCTCTTGGGCCCTCGGGTGTCCTGTGCTGGGCCAGGAGTTGGATCCTGATGGGTCCCTTCCAACTCAGCATATTCTATGATTCCCTGATTCTATAAATATCTCAAAGACTGGTGCCAAGAGGATGTGCTAGACTCTTTTCAGTGGAGCCCAGCGACAGGAAGAAGAACAATGGCCATAAACTCGAACACAAGAAGTTCCTCCTCAATATGAGGAGGAACTTCTTTATGTTGAGGGTGGCAGAGCACTGGAACAGGCTGCCCAGGGCGGTCGCGGAGCCTCCCTCTCTGAAGACGTTCGAAACCCGGCTGGATGCGCTCCCGAGTCACCTGCTCCAAGTGTCCCTGCGGAAGCGGGGGTTGGCCGGGACCACGCCCCGAACTCCCTCAGCCCCGAGGCTCCCATGCCCGCCTGGCCCCGCCCCGCGCCGCCGGCCCCGCCCGCCCGGCACTGCGCCTGCGCCTGCGCGCGTCCGCGGAGTCCTTGAGCGGCCGGGGCGCAGTGGCACCGTGGACATGCAGCGCTGGGGTCGCGTCTCCTGTGCGCTCGCTCGGGTACGGCACCGGCGGGCCAGCGAGGCGAGGGGAAGGGAGGGGACAAGGAATGAGAGCCGCGCCGGGCAGCTCGGGCCTGGGCTTTCCTCAGCCCCGTCACCCCGCCGGGGGCGTGCGTGCGGGCGGGCGGGGCCGGAGCGGCGCCTTGAGGCGGGCGCGGGCCTTGGCGGCGCTCCCCTGCCTGCTCCGCTGTCCTCTCCCGTCGCTGCTCGGCCGGGCCGAGGGGGCGCGGCGGCCGCGGGCGGCCCTCGGGGTCCCTGAGCGGCAGAGACCAGCCTCCCTGCTGCCGTGTGCGTTGTCGGTGCTGGTCCCCGGTGTCCCGGCCCGCGGGAGGCCGCGGCCGTGGCGGCTGCAAAAAGCGCCGCTGTCAGTGGGGCCGGCCCCGGCTTTTGGGCTGCGGTGCCGGGGACTTTGCAAGTGCTTCCAGAGACATCCTCTACTCCAGTTATAGGGTGGTCGGCCCTTGATATGCTTGTAGCAGCTGTCTTGTGCTGTCCCATTACCTTTTTGTAAAGGTTAAAAAACCTTGCCCTCCCGAGCCTCCTGCGAGATATCCAGCTGCCTGTTCATAGGAAGTGGCTGAAGGGGATGGTTACAGAACAAGACTCCTCATAGACTCCTGTGGATGTCTAATTTATGTCATTATGTGGTTTGAAAGCCTCATTTAAGGAGTTGAAAGTTTAGAGGCAGCCTGAGGTGAGATCTGAGAACAGGTGTGATGACAGACTGAGGTGACAGAGCAGGTAAGTGTCAGGGCAACTTCTGCCTCTTGTTCCAGTCAGTGCCCGCTGTGCTTCAGTCGTGCTGTTCCTGTTTTGGTTAGCTGGTGACAGTAACTGTGTTCATCTGTGTGTTGCTGAATGCTTATTTTCCCTCAAGGATAGACATAAACTTTTAAACCTAGGGGATTCTTTTTATTTTTTTTTCCTTTCTAGAGGAGCCATTTTGATCGGATTCATCATGGTCTTCAGGGGGTTTGTGCAGTGCCACAAAGGTCCTATGCCGATCAAGGTAATTAATTGTGAAAAACCTTTTTGAGACAAAAAACCCCACCAACCCAAACCCCCACAAAAACCAAAGCAATACTTCAAACTCAGATACCAATCTTCCAGTTGAAATCCATGTCAGGGTGCAGATTTAGATGAAATATTGTGGTTTATTTGCATTATTTGATTTCAGGCTAAAGCTGTAAATAAAAGTTGAACTTTACCGTCACTGTTCTTATGTTAATTAATATTCTAAAGGAGCTTGTGGTTACAAGACACGAACTTGGTACAAAGTTCATAGCTTCTACTGCTTCATAATCAATAGAGGTTGCATAGATACCTATTGTAGCCATGTTATCCCATTTATAAATTTGTGGCATTCAGTAAGCATTTCTGTTTTGTGCTAAACATCAGTAGAAGCTGTGTTGGAAAAAACGTAACAGTAAATTATCAAGACATCTTGGGTTAAGTTCTTAAAGGCTTTATAGCAAGAGGGATGGGGAATTCCGTTTCTTTATGTCATTTTACATTATTTTCATTGTGGAATTTAAGACTGGTTATTTTTCTTGTGGAATCAATACCTCTATACAACTTTTCTCTGTGTCCAGAGAGTTACTTTCAGATAGGAGGTGGAACTTCCTTATCTAAACCTATTTTATTAACTTGCATAATTCTTAATATGCAATTATTTTGCTGAAAAAAAACCAAACTCAAACCTTCTCTGTTTCAGTTGATGCTGATGTCACGGTTATCGGCTCTGGCCCTGGAGGGTATGTTGCTGCTATCAAAGCAGCTCAGCTTGGATTTAAGGTGAGACCTCAGTCAGATAGCAGAATACTCATCTAGATGAATTTGAAAGGTGTCTGTGTGATACTGTAATTCTTCTGTCACATCTTGGGCCACCAGATACTGTTGACATATTTTGTTAATCTTTCCTTACCTTGCTTACCCAGATTATGCAGAATTGGAAGTGGAGATGTGACTGTATTACTATAGCCCTGCTACTGACAGAGCTGCTCAGGACAGCTCACTTTTGGTTGGAACTGGTAATTCAGGTGGGCTTATACCCTTGTGAAAGGGAAGGTGGGAAAACAGTGCTAGGAAGGAATTTTTCTCTCAACAAAGGGAAAAATAAAGAGACAATGACTGACAAAAAGACCACTGGAAAACTATTGTGAAGAATGGACTGAGGGAACTCAAAAGGGGGAAAAGCCGTATCCAACTGATATGCCTTTTGAATGTGAGTAGAGGAATTCCATAGCCATGTGAGAATTTTAGAGGCAGAATATGTGTGTAGAAATACTGTAGTATCTTAGTTACAGTTATTAATGTTCTTCTCTGTTGTTCTGCCTGTTGTCTTTGAATGCCTTCTGGAAGAGGCAGTTTGTGTCTGATGTGTACTAGTGGTGTGTCATTTAATTAAGTATTGTCAGAGTTGTATGTGTATAATATATTTCAGATACTTTTAAACTTACAAAAATACAGAATGTGACTTCAGCAGGATTTTTTTTGCCTTTACTCCTTAATATGAGATCAACTGACTCTCTTGGCACTGCATTATCATTCTCATAATTATCTGGAACTCTGAGAAGGTGGTGGTGCTAGCAGTCTTGAGCATGTTTCTGCTGTTTGGTATGTCACAATATGTCTGGATTACAGAAAATTGACTTTGTGACCAAAATGAGCTGGTTTGACCACCTGGTAAGGACAAGAACTCTTGGTGATGAGTTCCAGTGAAGCACTGGAATAGGGGCCTGCGCAGCATGTAGTCTTCATCTTTCAGTATTTTCAGCACTTGGCTGTACAAGGCCCTGAGCCACCTGATACATCATAGAATCACAGAATGATTTGGGTTGGAAGGGATGTTGAAGATTTTCCCTGCCATGGGCAGGGACACCTTCCTCTAGACTGTGTTTCTCAGAGACTCATCCAGCCTGGATTTGAACGCTTCAGGGGTGGGGCATCCACAGTTCCTCTGGGCAACCTATTCCTGTACCTCACCACCCTCATGGTAAAGAATCCCTTCCTAAGAGCTGATCTAAATCTACCCTACTTCAGCTGAAGGCTGTTGCTGTCACTAAATGTCCTTGTGAAACATCCCTCTCCAGCCTTCTTTCAAGCCCCCTTTAGTTATGAGAAGGGTGCTGTGAGGTCTCCCCAAAGCCTTGTCCAGGCTGAACAACCCCAGCTCTCAGCCTGTCTCAGTAGGAGAGGTGCTCCAGCCCTGTGATGAACTTCTGGACTTGCTCCAGCAGGTCCAAATCTGTCTTGTGTTGGGGCCCCAGAGCTAGACACAGTACTCCAGGTGGGGTCTCCTGAGAGCAGAGTAGAGGGGGAGAATCACCTCCCGCAATATCTTTGATGCTGACTGTGCTTGCAGAAGGAAGTTTGACTAGATGGCCTCCAGACGAGGGCCCTTCAAACTGAATTTGTCTGTAATTCTGAGCGTTGTCCATCATTGGTCCCACAACTGGGTGTCACTGACATCTTTTTGGGTATCTTTTAGCCTTTGAATGTGTAACTGTACCAAAATATAAATGTTTGAGATTCCATTAAGTTGTTCTTTGACCTAGTGCAAATAATTGTCTTTACACATATTTGTGAATTACTGGTTTTGTTGTAATAAATACTCTTGCTTCTTGATGTATGTTGTTACTAAGCTAATAGTACAAGGAGGTAAGAAATAAAGTAAGAAACAAAGGTGCTCAGTGCTACAGGTTTTAATTAAGATTGTGGCCTTCTGCCACGTAAGTTCATGTTTTATTATTCTAAAGCTATTTTTGTGGCTGGCTAAATACCAGCTTTTCTTGGAACAATACTGTCCTTGAGTCCTTCATATGTGTGGTTAACAGTGGGATACCATACACAAGGGGCTTAAAAAGTGTCCTGGATTTTGTTTTTCATCATAGCAAAAAATAATTCTGTTACACTGTTTCACAGCTCATCAGAGAGAGGAAAATGCTTGGACATGCATGTGTATGTCACCATTAGCACTGAATAATCACATAGAATGTTTTTGGCGTCCTTGAAGAACGTAAGGAGACATTTTTAGCAGACTGGCAAAAAGATAGATTGTATAGTTACCCTGTCCATGGAAGAACCTCATTCTGCTCTACTGAATTACTTAACTTTCAGTTTTAGTGCTGTTTCTGCTAGCACAAGCATTGAGTCCTTGTATCACTACCACAGCATTCCATGTTATTGCCAACAGTGTTCTCTGGGTATTGGTTTTCCAAAAGCTTTGCTTGGCCTTGTTTATGTAAAGTGCATGAGGCAGAACATCCTTATTGGGTAAAGGTAGGAGTAGTCTGGTGCTGTTTGATCCATAGTGCAGCTTTTAAAGCCCTTGTGTTGTGTTTCATGTATTCATGTGCTTAAGAGGAAGGGGACATAGGGGATCAGCATGTCTCAAAATGTTCATGTGATTTGATTTGGTGAATTCTACTCTTCATGTCACCATCATCCCTACCTTAGTACAAAAGTAGCAATTTAAAGAAATTGTGAAAGGCTTTCACCTGGGTAGTTGCCTCTCAGTGGACTGGAACTCTCAAGAGTGTAAACCAAGGAACAATTATTTTGTGTGCTTTCCAAAGGAGGAGACACCAGTTCCTTTGCTTCTACAAAAATGGTTTATGATACTCTCTCCCCCACTCTCTCCAAGTGATCTGGTTTTATATGAAGTTGTAGCAGTTGTTTTTGTCCTTTGCACGCTTTGATGCTGTCAATTTAATGAGAAGGAGATGACATATTTTCCATCCCTGTTGGTACTGACCTTATTTTTGTTTGGTTTTGCTTTACTTTAGTTTTGTTTTTTCTTTCTTTATAGGTGTTGGTACAACTTCATAGCAGTGGGAGGAAATGTTGTTTGTGGCTTGGGGCTTCTTTTCTGTTTTGTTTTCTTTGAAGAAAAGATTGCTTCATGGGATTTTAATCTATAGCAGTTCACTTACCAGTTGTTTTCTTGCTTTTATGAATCTTCACATGATTTATATTTTTGGCTTTTTGTGGTGTTTTTCTGTAATTGTTAGGGGAACATCTTTCACTGCACTGAGTGTTGTATTTATTATTTAGTTTGTAACAGATTTTTGTAGTAGGACAGCACTTATATGAGAGTATGAATGGTGCAGTGGCTGTCGTTTGGTAGGGGATTTTGTTGCAAAGAGCTATTTTGTGGGTTTTAAGTTAAATGAGGTAAGGGAAATATGAGCTGCAGAATAAATCTGGGAGTGAAATTAATGAGACTTGGTAGAGGTAGAATTACTAGACAAGTAGACAAATGTCTTTGTCATCAATTCTAAATTGTGAGATAGCCTATAAGGAAATGGTGGCATAGTATTTCTAAAAAATTCTTATGTTTCCTCTGTTCTTTTTCCTCAGACTGTCTGTGTAGAAAAAAATGCAACGTTAGGGGGAACCTGCTTGAATGTTGGATGTATTCCATCCAAGGTAAGTGTACATAGTTTGTCATAGCTTCATTAAAAACAGCTGACATTATGTGCTTCACTTGGAAGGAGAGTAGGAAGGAGTTTCTCAAGATGGATGTACATGTACAGAATGGCTGGAGGGTGAGGCTGGTGGTGCTTGTGTGGAGTAGTGCAGGTGTGAAGACAAAGAGGTGAGTCCAACACATACACTCTGAAAGAAAGGAGAAGCAAGAAGAAATTAATAAGGACTTTATATTTGACATTGTCAATCTAGTTTAAAGTAATTTCAGACCTAGGCCTTTGTAAGAACAGTGCTGTTGCTGGGGAATCTGCCTCAATAGCACCCAGCAGGTGAAGGAGGACACTGCTAATGCCAGATTTGTAATGGCTGTAGTAACAGACACAGTATTCTTAGCAAGATCCCTCCTAACTGTATTGCTGTTTCTAGGACTTTTGCTCCAGAGGTTCCATTAGCATGGGAGGAGAAATTACAGTACAAATACTAAGATTTTGAAGAAAAATTGTATTAATTTTTCTAGACATTTTAATAATAATTTTAATGAAGTTCAAAGTATGTTAATATACTGAAGCACCACTCAAAAATGTTAATCCACACAGTATTACCTTGAAAGTTTGAAACTCTACTAGGATCTATTTAACTAACTTCTCAAGTCCCTTTTTATTTTTTTTATCCTTTAAAATTTTTATGAAAATACTACTGAACCCATGGTTTAAGTTGAATGCTATTAAGAACTTGTTTGAATGGCAGTAAACTTAAGAAGTGGGATATGTAGGTTGTGTACACCAAGGTAATAACAAATGACTCAAATGTTCCTTTCCAGAAAACCACCCAAAATAATACAATGGAAATGGATTTTTTTTTTTCCTTTGTAGTTGCTGAAGTCTTAAGTGGTGGCTGTGTCTTTTAAGTAACGTGGATGTTACAGATTCGGGGCTGTGACAGTTACGTGAAGTGGAGAAATTAATTTTAAAGACAGTTGATAAAAATTATAAAAGTGGATTTATCTTATTTTGATAGTATTAGTTTTACTCAAGCATATGTAGATAAGACAAGTATTTCAAAATCTTTGAATCTTTTGCTGTGCCTGCTTTAGATTTAAGTCTGCAAACTCACACTGTTGTCCCTGCAGAGATACAAATAATGTCATATTTGGGATGGTTATAATATAACAAAAGAATCAATCTTCTTAGTAAGATCCTGCCTTAACTATATTGCTATTTCTAATTAAAATACAGTTACTGAGGTTCTGAATTTCAAGCTACTCATTTATAGCCATCCTTATAAAAACTATTCTAAGTTTATCTATGAGCTTGGAAAATCCATATACCTGAGCTAGCTTCAAGCCATCCAGCTCAATTAGCTATACAGTTGTAGTAACTTCAGCACAACAATTCAAAATTAAACTCACATATGTCTACACAGGCTAAAATCCTAACAGACATTTTAGTGTAGATTTTCCTCATCCAGTTTTTCTGTATCTTCTCTTTGGCCTTCAGTCAGAATCATGTTTATTTTCCTCTACTTAGTCTGTTCCTTTTTTTTTTTTTTAAATCCCTATGAACTAATTACCAATTTCTGTGGTGAAATGAGCAAAAAGGATAGGTGTGGATTTAACTGTTTTCTATTTCATTATTAAGTATGTAACTTTACTTAACATTGCAGTAGGAGCTACTGTTAACAATTTCTGTGTTTAAAATACACCTTTTTAAATACAAATATGTCAAACTTTTTCTTAATAGTGAGAACACTTTGCAAATGATGTATTTTTCTTCCTTATAATAAATAACTCATTCTTGTGAATGTATGTCCAAATTCACATTTTTGTTTGTCTGTTTTAGGCCTTGCTGAACAACTCACATCTGTATCACTTGGCCCATGGAAAAGATTTCGCTAGTAGAGGAATTGAAAGTGAGTGAAGAACAACTGTCAGTGCCTGTTAACATAAGTGGTTTCCAACAAAATGTAAATTTAATCTTTCAAATCTGACTAGTATGGTTTTCTGGTCAGAAAATTTTAAGAGTTATAAGTAACATCCTCTAGCTGTCACTTGGAGGCTTAGGGATGTGTCTGCTCTTTGAACTCTGAATAACAGATAGATAAGTTATATTTGAAAAGTGTAATACTGATTTTCAACATAGCAGTTGTTGAATGTAACCTTTAGTATTTAGTAGGACCGTTCAACACATCTTTCTGTGTCAGAGCTGTTAACTGTGTTGAGGTTAGCTCCTTTAACACCAACACACTGCAATGCTTGATGTAAGTTGTTTTGTTTTAATCTTAGTTACAGGAATCCGTTTGAATCTAGAGAAGATGATGGAACAGAAGAGTAGTGCAGTGAAGGCCTTAACAGGTGGAATTGCTCATTTATTTAAACAAAACAAGGTTAGTTTGGGTTATATACTGAGGTATATCCATTTTTCTGATCTGAATTTCTTGCTTTTTACATTTTCATATGGCCACATAAATTAATATGATTGACTGATTTGACAGGGGCAGAATTTGAATGCTTTTCTTCCAGAAAACTTTTAAGTGCCCAGTGCCTTTGTTGTTAATCTGCTTAAAAGAGTAGTATACAATTACTTTGTGATTTGTGCCAGGTAGTGATACAGAGGTATGTTTTAGCAGCATCTCTAAGCATTAGTGAGATTCAGGTGACATGTAGCCTAACTTACATATCTGAATCTGACTTCACTGTGTTCTCATTACTCAAGGTTGTACATGTATCTGGGTTTGGAAAAATAACTGGCAAAAACCAAGTCACTGCAACTAAAGAAGATGGCAGCACACAAGTTATCAATACAAAGAACATACTCATAGCCACAGGCTCAGAAGTTGCTCCCTTCCCTGGAATTACTGTACGTATTTGAGCTGAATTGTACTTACTTTTCAGTGTCTCATAGTCTCACAGTTTAATGTGTAATAATTGTTTGCACCTGACTGCACTTCACCTTCTGTGTGTTTTGTATATAATATGTAAAAGAGGTTGTAAACCTCCCTTTGTGCATTTCTTTGTCATTAGATTGATGAAGATAACATTGTGTCATCCACTGGTGCGCTGTCACTGAAAAAAGTTCCTGAAAAGATGGTTGTCATTGGTGCAGGAGTCATTGGTGTGGAACTGGTGAGAGGATATTTAAACCACTTGGCCTTTAATTTGTAAAGGAGTGGGGCATTATTTTTGTTGTATTTGATGGCATTGCTGTGATTCAACATTTCAGTGAGTTGTAATGAATCTATTCAGACTTTATAGTGTGCTAGCTTGCTTTTTTACCAGAAAAGCTGGGATAAGTGTTTGTTTGTTCAGTACTTCTGCAGCTGGTTAGTTAAGCAGAGAAATGAGAGGAACATACAGGGTCTTGCATATTTATTTTTCTTTTTTGGAGGATTAGGGAGCTGGGGGATTGGTGCTTAACTTTCAGTGAAGTTTGTACCTGGCCTACGTATAGATGAGAGAACTTCCTATTTTAAGGGAAGTGCACTAAGTCAGGATAAATTCTTGTGTTTAGCAGTTATTCTCGAGAGATGTTTAATGTGATTGTACATATTCTATCAAGCAAAGGAGTGGAGACTTTGTAGTTCATCTTGGTCTGAGTCCTTTTGCCTCACACCTGTATGTTTCAAAAACAATTTACATTTGCTGGTCTTGCAACTGCTTGAAGCTATGCACGTCTGCCACGTGATTGCTTAGCCTGCTGACCATTAAGCAGGAAAAGAGTAAGCAAAGTGAAATTCTGTATTGGGTGGATGTGGGTAACTGCAGGTTAATAGGGTGTACATGAGTTTTGTTGGTGAGGCTGATGATTGTGGTTAAGGTTATAAATACAGACTGAAGCAGCAGTGGTTCCATTTTGTTGTGTAAAATTTCCTTAATGTGGTCTTGTTTTGGTTAATTAGTAGTGGTACTAGAACTCCACAATCAATTCCCTTTGGATTTTCCTTTCAGGTTCTTTGATTCTGAATTTCTTCTATACCTATAACATAAAACATATGTGAGTTATATTTAGTTCTTTTGTTAGCTATTTCTTTAAAAGCCTAATTCCCTGAATTTGGTTATGGAAGTTTTGAGTCTGCAAATAAGCAATGATAATTTTTTTTTGTGGAAAGACTGGGGAAAGGTGAACTTGCTTTATTTTATGCTGTCGTGTTTGTAGAAACTGATCAGTTTGCTGTTACATGCTATCCTGCTTTGGAGGAGTTTACAGTCTGTTGTAAGTATTAAAGTATCTGAAGTTTGCTTTTCAAAAATTCTTTTTACCTATATTGTTGTGACTGCAGGGTTCAGTTTGGCAGCGCCTTGGTGCAGATGTGACAGCAGTTGAGTTCATGGGCCATGTTGGTGGAATGGGAATTGACATGGAGATCTCTAAAAACTTCCAACGTATTCTTCAGAAGCAGGGATTCAAGTTTAAACTGAACACCAAAGTTACCGGTGCTACCAAGAGACCAGATGGAAAAATAGATGTAGCGTAAGTGTTTAGCATAGAACTAAAGTAATGCCAAATACATTCTTCCTCCCAATCCATCAAACCTATTTAAAAATACAATCTGATGTTACTTATTTAAACAGGAAAAAAAGGGATCTAGAGGGAAGATTAATTCTTTAGTGCAATTAAATGTTTATCCTTCATTGTAACTTACAGAGCTCATAATTTTGGGTTTATTGAGTCCTAGGTTGCTTACACAGGAGAGGTTCCATTGACTTGAGGGCTTGCTGGTATAAAACCACTGTATGAGATCAGTAATAAAAACAGAATTCTAAATCATTCTTTTCGTGGAAGATACTTGCTTCTGGTATAATTAGCATAAATGCCATGATTGTTCATACAGTCATTTTCAAGCCATTAATTCTTGGCTACTTACTGGAAGGTCTTGTCTTAGAGTAAGTATGGCAGACATACTATTGTTCTCAAACAGAAATAATGAAACTACCCAAAGAGTGTACTGTAGTGGTCATACTCCTAATGGTCATGCATACCTTTGAAGTTTTATGTATAAACAATTAATATAGACACACATACAGCAAATTTGCTTTGTAAAAGTCTGTAAATATGCACTACTTCTGTTTGTGTTAATGGATTCTCTATGCAGAAACTGTTTACAGCTTAGCATTTTTGCTTCTTATTTTTCTCTAGTGTTGAAGCTGCTGCTGGTGGCAAGGCAGAAGTAATAACTTGTGATGTGCTCCTAGTTTGCATTGGTAGGCGTCCATTCACAAAAAATCTAGGTCTTGAGGAAATTGGAATTGAACTTGATAAGAGGGGAAGAATTCCAGTCAACAACAGATTCCAAACCAAGATTCCAAAGTAAGACTTTTTTTTTTTTTACTCTTTTTAATGCAGAACACTTATTTTTAAAGTTTAACCTACTAAAGCACTTGTGTTTTTTAATTACAAAACATACTTTTCTTTTCTGAAAAGTCAAGATACCAGTATTATTTCAGGAACTAAAAATTTTGAGTCAGCCTTTGAAGTTTTGTAATTTAAAAGTCCCTGTCTATTTCATGTCACTAAATACCTCTTGAAGTGTGGTCATTCTGTGGAAACTGCTAAAATGTACTATTTTAGTCTGTTTTGATTAGAGTTTTCTGTAATGTTTCAAACAGACTGTTATGTAAGGTAGCCCAGGTGTGCTAGGATGTTTTTAAACAGTGTCTAATTCTGTTTCATTGGTCTGATAGCATCTATGCTATTGGTGATGTAGTTGCTGGACCTATGCTGGCCCACAAAGCTGAGGATGAAGGCATTCTTTGTGTAGAAGGCATGGCTGGGGGAGCAGTTCACATTGACTATAACTGTGTTCCCTCTGTGATCTACACTCACCCTGAAGTGGCCTGGGTTGGCAAGTCAGAAGAACAGCTGAAAGAAGAGGTACTGTTTGTTTTCTTTTCAGACAAAAACTGTTTTTCCACCTTGGGCCTGGTTTCACTCTCTAGTTGTTTATCTAGCTACTTTCTCCAAATTTCTGCATTTGAATTTATTGCTTGGGGGGTGTGAGTGAATGATGCCCTTGTGCATGCCACTCTCCCAAGAACCACAGTTCTTTTTAATGACTTGCATTCTGTGACATTAATATTGTTCACTTGCAAATTAGTCTTTTTTAGTACAGTCTTACACCACTTTTGGTGGTTGTTAATGTACATTTCTCTATGTTTTAGTTCTGTATTGCTTCTCCTCATGTACTTAGCAGTTGGTTGCATTGTTCTTGTTGGTCATTAATTAACACATCTATTTTGCAGGGTATAGAATACAAAATTGGGAAATTTCCATTTGCTGCAAACAGTAGAGCAAAGACAAATGCTGACACAGATGGCATGGTAAAGATACTTAGTCAAAAGTCAACAGACAGGATGTTGGGTGCTCACATTTTAGGCTCAGTAAGTATCATCAGTTGTGCTCTCTTGGCCTTGTAATGGTCTTTTTATTTAGTGTTGCATAGTTATTGAGTTAGACGTGGTGTTTGTAAATGGGGAGGTTTGAGTTCCCCATACTTATTTTTCTTACAGTTCTGTTCTGCACCCCTGCCCTCCTTCCCATGTTTTAGTTACTTTGGTGTTAAACCCAGCTTTTTTGTTTTCCTCTTGAATTGCTATGGTTATTTGGTGTCTTTGACCAGTTTTACGTGGTGAGGTTTTGTGGTGGTGGTGTTTGTTGTGTTTGGTTTTTTGTTTTGGTTTTATGAATACTGCCAAATACTTGAGAGAGCAGCAGAAATTGCTGATTCAAGTTTTGGAAGTTAACGAGCTGAAAAGACTGTGGCTTTTTCATAGGTGTGTTCTTTTTCCCCTCTCTCTGACTCAAGACTTAGCAAAGGTGGTAATCTTATGCTGCAGTCACCAAATATGGGGTCAGTAATTTGTGGAACTTTGAGTAAAAAACCTTTGGGATTTCCCCTGTTTAGGGGGGTCTGGAGGTTTTTTTGGTCAAAGTTAGACCCTAATCTTTTTCTGTTTTCTTAGCTTTAAATATTTTTTTTTTCAAAAGATGTTTGCAGAAACACTTCCATACATTTTTGTGTACAGCTTTCTTTAAGAGAAACACCAAAACTGCTCTCAATAAGATACTGTGCTGGTCACTTTCTCTTGCAATTGCAGTAATTTAGAAACCAGCATGTCTTAAAGGAAGCACAACTTTGTCTGTCTCATACCAATAATTTTCTTCATTGGGAAAGGACTGGGGGAAAATCTTATGGTTGTGGATCCGAGTGCTAAAAATGTAAGGGGAGATTTAATTATTTTTGACTCCTCAAAGATATATTCTCTTAGTAAATCTGCATAAATACAGCAAATAAAAATGATGGTGTAGGTTCAGTAACATGCTTTTGTTTATCTAGTTATCTATTTAACTTTTCAGGGGAGCATTGGTGTTTTGGGTAGGTTTCCTTTCATGGAAAAATGCCCAGCTTTTGCACAACTCTCAGAAATGAGAGAACAAATGCTCTCATTAAGAATTACATTTAGATTTATGCTAAGTTTGAGCACAGTCACCAAATAGATTAAGTACTTATGACTTAGAACACAGCTGAAGTGCTAGTTAAAACATAACTTTTATTTTTTAGCAAAAATTGCTTATTTATAAGCTGTTACTGATTCAGGAGAACCTGGACAACTGCATAAGGATTTGTGCTAATTGCAAGTACCATTAAATTACAGGGTGCTGGTGAAATGGTGAATGAAGCTGCCCTTGCTATGGAATATGGAGCATCATGTGAAGATGTAGCCAGAGTTTGCCATGCCCATCCAGTAAGTGTTTTCTAAAGGGACTGTTGAACACCATTACACAGACACGCTGTTACTCCATGTAGCTGTTAATGACTTGTAACTTTTTGTGTTTGCTCTCTACAGACAGTGTCAGAAGCCTTCAGGGAAGCAAACCTAGCAGCATCCTTTGGCAAAGCTATCAACTTCTAAAATGAAAGAGCAGATCTTTGTACATATATAGTACATCTCTGAAAATGGACTGTGGGCCCTTATGGAAGGCTGAGTCTGAGGATTTTAGGACAGATTTAAGTGAATATCTTAATTTTAAACATCAGATATTTAAACAAGTAGAGTTTGGAACAAGTGGAATTATCTGTAAATTAAATACGTAAAATTACATGTTTATTTACACAACGAATGTTGCAGAAAAGCAGCCTGACAGAACTCTTTTCTTTTTCAAAACCAAACATTTTTCTGCTGCATGGGATTATCAGGTGTGCTGGTCAGAACTCTGGTAACTGTCCAGCACACCTTGTGTTTTCTTATTTGAAGTAGTGATACAATAAACCATTGAATGCTGGCACATAAAATGCCACCGGCACTTAAAATGCCACTGTCACTTCCGCACAAAAATGTGTTTCCTTCTAAAGGGATTAACTTTAGTATTTAGCCTACTTCTTACATATGAGTACCAAAACTGGTTTTAACCTAGTCATGTTGGGATGTTGGGAGAAGAGGGGCTTGTGTAGATCAATTAAAACGATACTGACTTTCTAAAAAGAAAATTACTCTCTGTATGATTCTCCACGTCATGTTTTCATATTGAAAACTTGTAAGGGGAAAAAATTGAGTGTCAATTGAGAAAAGAAAGATTGAAGACAACTTCATAGTACTGCTACCTAATCTCTTTTGGTTTTAAAGCTTCCATTGTCCAACTCTCTTAAACTTGAAATGCTGAAACTGGGTAGTGAAGCAGTGTTTGCTGTTAAGTGCTATGACATGAGGGTTATTCTGCACCTTCCACATATAAGGGCTGCATTGTCAGCTCTCCACACAATTAAGACATACTTTCTTCTCTTCTGTTTTCTATTTTGTTCTCTCTTTCTGTCTCTTCTTCTGTAGCAAGAGAACTTAATAAATATTTGACATGGCTGGAGGGTCTTCTTGGATTTTGTTTGCTGATTGGATCCTTTCAGTGTCTAGGTTGTTGAATATGTGAGGAAACTCACAAACAGGTGGCATCTTTGGAAGATCCTTAACATGTATATGGAGCATGCCCAGTTTCAGTAGTTCATTTTAACTTCTTTTCCAAGGTGACGCATCTTCTTTTTTTGCCAGGCTCTTCTGCCTTGAAGAAAACCTTAATATCTGCTGGTATTGTGCATGTTCTTTTTCATTATGCCAATGGAATGAGAAGAGCACATTCAGAAAATGGTGTAACAATGACTTGGTTTTGGGTATAGACAAGATGGTTGTATCTTTCTACTTTTCTTTTTAGCTTCTTATTCAAGTATTGATCTATTATCTGTAGTAAGTGATGGAGATGTATGCCAGTATTACCATAACAGTTAATCAGCCAAACACCAGTGATACTCTGCTTCATTGTGGTTTTTCTTAACTCCTACTTTAAATGTAGATGGGGTTAAACAACGACACTTCATTAAGCTTGTCACCTTCTGATTCATGGATATGCTGGGTTAGTGAATTAATGTGGGTCTGCTTTCAGGTGTTAGTAGGAAGCTGCTGAAGGGAAAGCAAAGGTGAGACAACAGGGTAGAAAAGCTCGATTCTTGCAATAGATCTTGGCATTTCAGAATCACTTCTGGCTTAACACAGGTAAATGTTAAGTGTTAATCATGTGATTTGCAAGTTCTTCTCAGAAGCCTTGCTTTTTCAGAAACTGCTTTGTGTCTGCTCCCTCCACCTTGGGAATACTTGTAGCAGTCTTACCACAATTTACTCTTGAGTTTATCAGTTACAAATTCTTGTATCTCATTTTGTTTATGTTAAATGAAGTTTGAAAAGCCAGGGAAACTTACAAACAATAATACTACTAAGGCTATACTGGAGTTTTCCAGACACTTAAAAATCAAGGCCTTAAAATTGTTTTTGTTACTTCTCTCACTGTCATACCCATTCTAGTGAAGTGTACAAAAAGAGTGTTTGTAAGAGAGCTGCTGAGCCACCTGTCAGTGGTTTCACAGCAGTTTTGCTTGAGTGCTGCCAAGTTGGCACACTTTTTAACAGCTGCTGAGTGTACTGGCAGTGAGTGGTGTGTGATGCTGCTGTTGTGGTGTTTGTAACCTCTGGAATTTTGGGGTAGTTATTAATCATAATGCCCTTCATTTTGCTTAGGTGGTGCTGTATCTTGCCATCGTTGTCCTGAATTTGATGATGTTAGTCAAGGTTAGGTAAGGTGTCAATCAAAGAACATACACAGAATCCTGGGGTCAGAGTTAGCAGTCAGGATGTGCAAACACATGTTGCAGTTTTGGGTGCTGACTTGTGTAGCTGATGAATGTTTGTAGCTGCAAATCAGTTTGTGCCATACTGTACAGCTCTCTGAAGGTGCACTGTAATGCAGATAACTTTGAGCTGAAGTTATGATGAACTGGATGCTACTCTCACACATTCTGTGTAAGTACAGGCTGTTGTTAAAGTTGTCCGTGTACAGCTCCTTAACTGATTCACATTACATGCCCTATGAATTTTTGTAGTTCTTTCCCAGAAAGGCCTCATCTTCCTGAAATGTTTCTACACTAATGTATGCAGCATGAGGAACAAACCAGAGGAGCTTGAGGCTTTGTCCCAGTCCCATAGATTTGTCATCACTGGTGTAAGTGAAACCTTAAGTAAGTGGTGGGATAAGTCCTGTAACTGGCATGCCTGTTGGATGGTGACAGGCTCTTCAGCCTGTCTCTTCAGCAGGGCAGAAGAGGCAGAGGGGTGGCACTGTATGTGATAGAAGGGTTAAAATGCTGGCAATGACACCATTAAGAGACTGGGTAAGAATCAAGGGGCAGACACATAATGCAGATGTCATTGTGGGAGTCTGCTATAGACTTCCCAGCCAGGATGATGATGTGGACAAATTATTCTTTGAGGAGATAAGGGATGCTTCCAAATCAACTGCCCTTGACCTTATGGGCGAACTTCAACTTGCCAGAAATTAACTGGGAGTATCACACCTGGGCCAGAAGATTCCTAAAAACCTGGATGACAACTTTATGGAACAGGCTTTAAGGGCGCTGACTTGGAAAAATGCCCTCCTTTATCTACTGCTTGTTAACAGAATAGATCTCATAAGTAGTCAAGAGTGGTGGCCATCTTGGTCACAGCAACCATGAAGGGATCAAGTTTAAAATCCCTGGTGACAGGAGGAAAAGTGCCAGTAAAAACTCAGCTCTGGACAGGAGGAAAACAGAACTTCAGGCTGCTCAAGGAATTAGTAAGGTCGGTCCCCTGGGAAAAGGCTTTCTCAGGTGCTGGGGTCTATCAGTGCTGGTCACTTTTTAAACCTCACCTTCTAAGGGCACAGGAAGAGGCAATTCCCAAGTGTTGGAAGTCAAGGAGGTGAGGCAAAAGGCATGGCTGAACAGGAATCTTCTCTTGGAAACAAGATGTAAAAGGAAGGTGTATGCCTACTGGAAGCATGTCAGGTGATGGGAAGAATACTGAGATGCCGTAGGGAGAAAATTAATGTGGCCAAAGCTCAGTTGGATTTAAAGGTGCCAGAACGGAGGGGGACAACAAAAGAGTATTTTCAAATATATTAATGGCAACAGGCAGTGGAAAAATAACATTGTCACAGACAGGGTCAGGGACAAGGCAGAGGTGTTTACATGATCTTTGCCTCTGTCATCGATACAAATGATGGACCAAGGGGGTCTTGGCGGCCTGAGCTGGAGGACCATGACTGCAACAATGACTAACTCCCAGTTGACCCTGAATTATGCAGGATCTGCTGCTCCAGCTGCATGCCTCCAGATGTATGGGACCTGAAGGGGTACACCCAAGAATCCTCAAAGAGCTGCTGCTGTCATCACAAAACCTCTCTTGAATTTTTTGAGCAGTCTTGGGAATTTGGAGAGGTCCAGCTGACTGGAAGCTGGTGAACATTGTCCCTGGTTTTCAAGAAGGGCGAGAAGGACTCTAAAAACTACAGGCCTGTCAGTCTCACTTCAGTGCCTGGTAGACTTACAGAGATTATTCTGAGAGGTATCGAAAAATACCTGAACTTCAATGTAGTCATCAGTCAGAGCCAGCATGGCTTCATGTGCCGGAAGTCCTGCTTATCAAACCTGATTTCCTTTTATGAAGGAAATCAAGAGCAGCCAGTGGCTGTGATCTTTTTGTATTCAGTAAAGCTTTCAATACTGTCTCTCACAAGATCCTTCTGGACAAAATGTCCAGCACAGAGCTGGATAAACCCACCACGTGATGGGTGAGCAACTGGCTCATGAGTTGGGTGCAGTTACAGTGAATGGGGTGACAGCAGACCAGGGACCTGTCACTAGTGGGGTTCCACAGGGCTCCCTTCTCAGCCCTGTGCTCTTCAACATCCTCATGAATGACTTGGATGCAAGACTGGAAGGGATAATGAGCAAGTTCAGAGATGATACAAAACTGGGAGAAGCTGTCAACTCCCTCAAAGGCAGAAAGGCCCTGCAGAGACACCTTGACAAATTATAGAACTGGGCACCAGTTAAGAACTGGCAACCAGATTAAGTTCAACAAGGGAAAGTGCCAGATTCTGCACCTGAATATGTGGACAGACTGGGGAATGAGATGCTGGAAAGCAGCACTGTGGAAAGGGACATGGGGGTCCTGGTCAATGGGAAGCTGAACCTGAGTCAGCAGTGCCCTGGGAGCCAGGAGGGCCAACCCTGTCCTGGGAGCATCAGGTGCAGCATCGCCAGCCGGGCAAGGGAGGGGATTGTCTGGCTCTGCTCTGCTCTGGGGCAGCCTCACCTCAAGTGAGGCTGGGGGCAGTTCTGGGCACCACAATATAAAAAAGACAAACTGTTAGAGAGTGTCCAAAGGAGGGCAACAAAGACAGTGAAGGGCCTTGAGGAGAAGCCATATGAGGAACGACTGAGGGCACTGGGTCTGTTCAGCTTGGAGGAGACTGAGGGGAGACCTCATTGCAGTTAAACTTCCTCTTGACGGAAGAGCAGGGGCAGGAACCAATCTCTTCTCTGTGGTGACCAGTGACAGGACCCAAGGGAATGGCCTGAAGTTGTGTCAGGGGAGGTTTAGGTTGGATATTAGAAAAAGGTTCTTCCCCCAGAGAGTGGTTGGGCACTGGAACAGCTCCCCAGGACAGTGGTCACAGCACCAGCCTGACAGAGTTCAAGAAGGGTTTGGACAATGCTCTCAGGCACATGGGGTGACTCTTGGGGCATCCTGTGGAGGGCCAGGAGTTGGACTTGATGACCCTTGTGGGCCCCTTCAAACTCTGCGTATTTTATGATTCCAAGCTTGGTTTATCATATAAATTTGGTGCATTTACACTTTCAGTGCTGACCTCTGTTTTCACTTTACATATGAAGTGTTTCATAATCAGTGACATGAAACTGGTCTTATGCCTAAATGGGTATCATGCAGGGGGTAAACAATCCTTTTTGAGTACTGTGGCATAACTAACTACACATGGATGATGTTTCTTCATTCCATGGTAATTTAGTCTGAGTCACCATCCTATATTTCATAGTAATAGGAACCCTTCTTTAGAATTACATAGTTCAAGCCAAGATTTTATTAGATCTCTAACCAGTTTAAGAACAAGACTTGCTAAAGGATTAATTGAGGTACCATTGGCGCTACTGCAAATAAGAAGGAACTTAATGAGTCATACTAGGTACATATAGTGATACAAAAGTATTGTTTATTTTCAACATCAAAAAGTTACTTGTCTTTGGTTCTGTGACGTTAAAGTCAATATAAAACCTGTTCACCTTATCAGGTCTTAGTGTAATGTCAAAAAGAACTAGTATAATACTTGTAAACCCCATCCTGAACACAAGCACTTCCCATTCCTGTTCATAAGCAGGTGCTATAAACAGCAACCTTCTGGCTGATTGTCTGTAAGAGGGAGCGAACTGTCTCTTCCAGCTCCACCAACTGCTTGGCTTTGTCTTCCAGAACTTTTTGATTGTTTTCATACATATTTTCCAAATCTGTAAGCAAAGGAAGGGGAAAACCAGCTTAATTCATGGTGTTTTAATGCAGTGAAATGTCAATCATTATAGTTATGGATAAACTACTATTCAAATTTATTTTTTTGTGGAAGACAATCTGATTGGGACCAAGAAGACCCCAAAAAACCCCAAACAAAACAAACAAATAGCAAAAAACCAAACAAAAAATCCCACAAAACTCCCAAAGGCTGGAATGGCAACTTTTTGTTTCTTTAACATAGGGGATGTAAAGGAACAAGGAAGTTATTTTCCAAAAGTGGAAATCTAAAAGTATACTTTGAGCATTAAAATAATTGTCATTCTTTGCTCTATGGTGGCTTTTACAGAATGGAGAAATGTTTTAGCTTATGATGATTAAGATCATTCAGCAAGTTACTGTAATTTGCAGGAGTAGCAAAGAAGGGAAGAATGAGTTCCTGGCCTGGCAAAACCAGAAGGAAAACTTAGTTCTGCCCCTGGTAGCAAGGGGCAGATTGCCTCTTCCTGGTTCAATCAACTTTCATTGTCAACAGTAAATGTTAAATTAATCTGTACACTGGAACTCCTGTGTCCTGATTAGCTTTTGCTTTAACAGCTTTCCAGGGTGGGGTGGGGGGGAGTACTGCTTGAAGATGGGCGTCGTGCTGGAACAGATGAGTCCTCATCCTAAGCAGAGTAGTTTTTGCTCTTTCCCTGTGGTGGTTCTGGGAACAGTGAGAGGTGCCATGCCAGAAGTTTGTGTCTCACCTGTAAGTTTCAGCTTATTTTATGGATATCTTTGATTCAAAAGACTGTATTGTGTCCATAAGAGTAAGGAAAGCAGATCATGCCTCAGTAACAAGTAAGTACCTTTTCTTTTCCCCTTCTGCTGATGAATAGCTGGTTTAACAGTGTGAAATTGCTTCACGTTCTAAGGTGCCAAATTACCTCCTCAGAACAGCCTTACCTTTGAGCAGCTGAAGTTTGCTGTTTGCTTGAGCCAACAAGGCTTTAGCTTCATCCTGCAGCACACCTGCTTTCCTCCTGGCCTCAGCCGACTCCTCTGTCTTCTTGGCAATGAGCTCTTCCACGGTTCTGTACTTGCCGCTCAGCTCGCTGTTGAGTACCTGTTCCAAATTCAAGCACAAGATGGAGCCCGTGCGAAGCCAGTACAGGGGGAGTTGGCATTTCCTCCCTCTGTCCTTTACTGATCCGGGTGCAAGGAGAGACTTCGCTGGGAGCCCGGTTAACAAAAGCAGAAACAGTGTGAGGGTATATTCTACTTCCTGACCAAGACTAAGAGCTGGGGTGAAGACTCATCTGTTACTCTTTTGCAGATCTGTGGCTGTTTTACAGCTTCAATACTGGCACTTGGCAGAGATTTATGGGATTCAGTTACAGGGTTCTGTAACTAATGGAAGCCAGGGCCCCTAGTACAGGTGGAAAGCTACACATGGCCTTGCTCCTGGCTGAGTGGTTGCAACTGGGGAGGAATACCCTTGCTACCCTTTCAGTAAGAAGAACTGAACTAGCTGCCGTTGGTGAAGGTGCTCGAGAAGTTGTGAGCTTGTTTTCTCAGCTGTGCTTTTTGTTACAGGGTTAAGATTAAGAAGTCCTATGGCCCAGCTAAATTCAACCATTAAGCAAGACAACAAACCATAGCAGCACTGGAATTCTCTTGTGGTTACTTAACAGCACCTGAAATACTACTTAGTGTTTGGATATTGTTGAGTTGATGGATAATGCAGCTCTCCTGTTAGAAAATGGCTCTCTGGAGATTGGGGGGCTAACTACAGACAAGAGATGGGAGCAATGAAACTTCCTTTGGCAGACTGGTCAACTGTTTTGTTAATGAACATTCTTTAGCTATTACAAAATTATGTAGCAAACATTGGGAGCAATGCCATATGTTCACAGAGAAAATCTTGCCTCTGATATTTAGCAATTACTTCAGTTTTATGTTAAAATAATTATTTTTCCTGTTGCTTGATTCTGTATATGCCAAATTCTGGTTTGTTTGTCCTGAACCTATCGCTGTCTTAGAATTGTAAATACTCTATACAAGTGGAAAAAAAAATTACCAGTTCTCCTATGACAGATAGTAAAGCTGAGGAACAGAAACCTATCTACGAAAGGCTGACAGTGTGACAGGTTTCCCACATCTATTTCAGAACCTGAAAACTTCTCAATACATCCCTCTCTCTCAGGGTCTGATACCACAGTAAAAAGTAGATATCTTTGGTAAGAGCATAAATGTTGGGAGTAATTTTTACCCCCAGAATATGAACAATAAATGTGATGGATCACATGCATTCACTGATGTCCCTTTAGCCAAACCTGGGGGAGTTTTGCTGGCTTTTCCTTAGGATTGTTCCTGAGCTTCTCACCTTTTTAACTTCTTCAGCATTTTGTTTTGCACTAGTAATTTTGTCTTCTATATTTCCCACATTCTCTGAATTTGTAGCAGCCTTTTGCCTAAGGTCTTCAACACTCTTCTCTAGCTCAAACAGACGTAAGGTAGCATTGTTCAGTGTTTCTGCAGATGCTGCATTTTCAGATTCAATCTAAGAGAAAGAAGGATGAGAGACTTTCAAAAGACACTGGATATAATACTAAACTTTCTCCATAAACCCTGCTCAACTACTGAGTTTGCGTCCATAGATCTGAGTTAAAGACAGTGTTTTAGTTTTCCAAAAAATGGCCCATTGCAGTCAGGGTGAAAAAGCTCACTCCTTGAGAACAGTACATATGGGGCTGCAAAAGCATTAAGGAATATGGTTTAAAAGTATTTGATTGCATTATACACGCAAGAGTTGATTAAACCACTGACAAAATTTCAGACATTTGACTCCATCATGTGATAACAGACTTGTGAAGCTTCTAAACTGACCAAGCTTCATAAGTATAGATAGCACTGTGGTCTCATGAGGGCTTTGAGATGAAATCTGAAAATACTTTATCTGACAAGACTTGGCACTTCAATCCAGCATTTGTTTAGTTTAGTCTGGTGCTGCAGTGGTGGATGACACTAAGCATACCAATACACAAGCTGTGGGGCTTGCCAGGGGTCTTGTCAGACCTGCTGTGTTAGAGGGCAACAGTCCTGCTCATTGAACTTGGTTGGTGCAGGATATGGGGTGAGAAAAGCCTTTTGGTGTTTTTTTTTGTTGTTGTCTAGTTGGGTTTGTTCATGAGCAAACAGTCCCCTAGCATCTGTCACACTCACTCAAAAGCTGATGTTAAGGCAGGAATGGTTTAGATACATTTTAACTGCAGTCTTTGCTTTGCAGTACCCAAGAGCTTTCCTTAGACAGGTTTACATCTGTTTAAAAGCACCAGACTTGGTGCTGTTTCTATTATCTTAAGAAATACTCATGAAGAACTCACTGAAGTCAGCAGGTCTTGAGTTCCTTTAATATCTTCATCAGCTTGTTTGATGGCTTTTTCAGCTGCATTTTGAGCTTTTTCAGCTTCTTCCAGTGCTGCTTTCACCATGTCTGCAGTGACTTTAACATCTGTCGCACCTTTGCTGTGGAGCAAGACTCTGTTAATGCTAAAAATGCTCTTACTTTGGAACTGGAAAAAGAATGTATGCTGCACCAGGCTGGTTTTGCCCCTTACTGAAGGAATGAGAATTTACATCAGGGAAAAGTTAAACTGCATTTTCTGACACAAAAAGATGAAACAGGGATGCCTACCTCGCTTTTTTAGCTTCCTCCAGTAGCATTTCTGCTCTGGCAATGTCTCCAGCGCTCTGCTGCAGAATGACCTCAACATCAGAAAGGCTTTCTACACGCTCACGAATATCTTCTGTCAGGGCTTGCAGCTGCTGGGGAGTGCTTGGCATCTCCATGTTCAGCACTTCATTAGCCACTGCCTCGATGCTATCCAGGTCAGCACTGTCTTCTAGCAGATGGACACAAATGACAAAGATGTGAGTAAAAGCTTCCTTCTGTCACATCTCAGCCCTCAAATTCTTGTTCAGCTGCTTCCTTAAGAAGGAAAATCATGGAAGACTTCCTCCCCAGATTTATGGAAAATCAAGGTGTTAAAATTACTTCCCAAGGTGAGACTTTCCCTCTCAGGAGAGGCCCAGCAGGTGTATAGGCCCTGCTGGCATAGGTCTCTTGGAAGCCATTCGAAGATGTTGATGCTCAGCTGCACCACGCCTGGGGGGACCTGAACCCACAGGAAACAAAACCAACAGCTGCATGTAGATGCATCTGTGCTCCCAGCATAGTCAGGCATGGAATGGGCTGCTGGTGAACAAGGCTCTTATTTAACCTTTACCTGCTTTCTTACAGAGAGAGAAACACTCAGTTTCTGACTTCCTTCACCTTTAATACTACTTTGTCTTTCTAGCCAGAACTTACAGACATACTTGGCCAAGTACAGCAGTACAACAGCCTCAGCTGAAATGCACACAAGAACATGTCACAGTTTGCTCTCACTTTCTTATTATCTTGGTTTTCTCTTAGTTTTCCTATTTCCAGATTTCATCATACACACTGTCTGCCTGGCAGAGGTGGGGGGAAGGATGATAACTATTGCACTAACCCTTGGAAGATAATGCAGATGTAAAGCTAGTTTTTACAAACCCAGAATTAAAATACAATTAAAATGTAAGGTTCTTACGCATTAGGAAGTCTCTGATCTGTTTAATAAGATTTCTCAGATCTTCATTGCTTCTGTCTACTTGTTCTTTTGTAGCATTGGTTTTGAGCAAAACTGCTTGTGCATTTTGTTTTGCTTCATCTGCTCTCTGTTTTGCCTCAGAAACCTAAAGAGAGGAAAAGGAAGGCTCACTTGCTTATCTTCTTATGCTTTAGGGCTTCTTTTAAAACAATTCAGCTGGAGTCAGAAGTAATAGTAACATGGAATGCTTTTTCTCATAAAACTCACAGAACACTTGGAAGCTGGCCCTGATCCATACCACCAGTGCTAGTTTAAACAACTCAGGCTGATGTTTAGTTATACATGAAACTTCACTTTAGCAAGCTCCCTTTCTGAGGATATTTACAAGCATGATGAAGTTACACAGCTCAAAAGAAGTATTTTCTGCAGAAAACCAGCACATACTTTGCCAATTAGTGTCTGTGTTACAACAGAAAGATTTTTTTTTTCTTTTTTACTATCTTAACAATTGATTTGGCATATTACCATTCTGGAGAGTTGCTCAACTTCTGCTAAGGCACTGAGGATGTCTCTGTCAAAATCCATAGCCTTCTGCCAGGCATTGTGAGCTACAGTCACCAGCCCGTCACAGCTGGGGCCTCCACACTTCTTCTTTCCTTCATCCGTTCGACAGTTCAAACCCCCGCACTCGGACTCAGCGCAGGAGGCTCCCGGAGCAGTGCCACACGTCTGCAGGGACACAGGAGACAAGGGAAGCAGTCACAGCCTGATTTCCATTGCTAGGCTGCAAGGGGGCTGCAGTAGGACACTATTCTACCACAAAATTTCAGAGCAAACTTTTTTTCTTAAGAAGTGAAACTATTTCCATCAGCAACATCGCACTGAAAATTATCCACTACTTGGTCAATTGTTTGATAACGAAGGAGATGATTTAACCAGAGGGAAAATTATTTTCCCCATTCTTGTGAGGTTCTTTTACCTTTTCCTGCCCCCCCTCTTTTTGCCAAATCATAGTCACTATCTGAGGTTTTGCAGCCAAAAAACCTCCCTGGGAAAACCTAGGGCCTGAGCCAAGTTAGCTGCAGCTGTCTCCTGTGAAGTGTAAATGAGTCCCTCTTACCTGTTTGGCATGTAACCCAGCAGTAGCTAGAAAGCAGAAAGATGTGTGTGTGTCTCATGATTACACCTCCAAGCAACTCAGTATTTACTGCCTTGATAAACATCTACCCCAGATTTTCAGGCCCCAAGAACAGTCAGGGCAGGAATGTAGGGGAAGAGAAACTAAACAAAAAGATGCCTCTTTCTTCCCTCCAGAGAAAAAAGGAGGGCTGAGGGAGTGGGAGGGATGACTAGTTGTAAAGGACAAGGGAGAATCAGTGTGTGAAAATTCACTCCTACCACAAGACTGGCCTGCCCAGGGGAGTTAATGAGCAGTGCCCTGCAGCCTGGCTTCACTCGGGGTTGTTCAAGGATTGTTCACTGAATGCAGCTGGCCAACTTCAAAGAGAAACTGAGGGAACACCCAGCCTCTCCCAAGAAAAAGCCACCCTTAATCATATTTACAGATGAGCAGGCACCTTCAACAGAGAAAATGCCCTTTTGACTCCAGCTCTCTGTAAATTCTGCTTTGTCTGGAGCAGGAGGATGAGCTTGGGGTGATGCTGAGACCTGCTGGTGTGAGCAGAAGCGCTGCATGGCCAGGCGCTGTACAGGTACAGAGCGTACCCTACAGAGCTGCAGAAGGGAAGAGGGGAGCTAGGGAAAGCAAGCACTGAACTTGGGATAGGCTTAAGAGGATGGCTCTCAGCCCAGCAGATTTGCCACACTTTTCTGCACATGGGAACTCCATCCCTAGAAAAGGACATTAGATTAGGACAGGGGTGATGCAAAAACAGGTACTCTGTTGGGGCTGGGAAGAGTAGGAGGAAGACCAACATGAAAGGCTGGTCTTTGAAAGCCAGTAGTCTCAGAGCCCACCAGTTAAACAGCCCAGTTCTAGCCCATAAAACCGGGGGGTTGCTCAACCAAGCAAGGTGCATGTTTCATGAGCCAACTGCCCATCTCACACTGTCTGGCCCTACGCTTCCTCCCCACCTGCTGCTTCGTCACAAACCCAGCTCTGGTTTTTCTGTGGGTTCTGTCCCAGCAATTCTCAGCCATGTACCTTCTCAGCCACCTCGGAGAGATCCAGGCTCTGCAGCTTGCCGGCGAGTTCATCCAGAAGGCGCGACTGCTCCTCTTGTTTAGCCCTGAACTGGGCCTCCTTCTCATTGATTAAGTCTTCCACTTCCTGCCGCGTTTGTGCTGACAGCTCCACAGCGCTATCGGGATGAACAGTGGAGGCATTGACCCTCTCCTCTGCCTCCAGGGACATCTGGAAATACTTGGTGATACTATCCAAGGCTCCTGCAGAAATCAGAGGGAGCTGATGAGAACTCTGTTAAGTAACCCGAAGTAATGTATAGTATTGATGCTAGCAATGTATGTTATAGATGTTAGCAGATGACACATCGGGGTTAGTGATACATCACACTAAATGAAACGCTGGCCTTGGAAGCTGCATTTAGTGCCACTGCAAGGATGGCAGAATTCAGCCTGTTGTAGAAAAAAAAGGTTGCTTTTTTGCTTGGTGTGTCAAGCTGGACTTTGAAGTTAAGCCTTTCTCTGACCCTAGTGACTGAATTCTGCTTGCCTTAAGGGCAAAAGGAGATATGGCCTTTTAGAGTTTTTAGGGGAACAGTCTGTGTTCTAAGGATTCCCTCATCCCATTAATTCTTGTTACTTGTCCTGGGATGTCTGGCTTATGGAGTCACTGCTTGGAAACTGGTTAGAGCCTTCCTAAGAAACAACTGCTTGATGAAAGATGCTGATTTATGGAACTGTTGATGTTGGACAACTCCTGGAAAGGCCTTGTGTGGGTGTGAGGGACTCTATGGGGGTGGCTATACCCTACACCTTGGGGCAGCTTTCCTTTGCAGAATGCCAAAAGTCAGGGACTCCCCTGTTGTACATACTACTTGCCTCACTCTGCAATATCCCATGTTCACTGGAACCAATCTAAGACTTCCTGCAAACCAGGAAATTTATAAGAAAAATTAAAAAAATACTTTCTTTGAAGTCAGCTTTCCAAATAATTTGGTGACATTCCTCTTTCTCCAGCAAATTTTGATTCTTGGTCCATTTCAGTGTGCCAATGGACATGCAAGGCTTGGGTGGCTCAGAAGAACTGGGCCCTTTACCATAAGCTCTCTATTTTCAACCAGAAACAGCAATTTTACAGACTGGGGGGAGCAAGGGGGATGTCCAAGTGTATTTTGAAGTCTGTGGTGCACTTTCTGCTGTTGTGTCTCATCTACAATGATGGTAGCACAACACCTTAAGATGATTCTGTGCCCCAAGAATTTGAGCCAGCATTGCAATGTGCAGAGGAAGAGACAGGGTGAGGGGGCAAAAATTCCTGCTGCATCAGCAACTCTGCTAATGCAGAGAAAGAACCTGTCCCTGAGGAACTGTGTTTTACTGCAAGTTAGAAGATTAATCTGGTACTTAAATCCATGCACTAATTAAATCTTTGGCCACCCTGCTGCCTTCTCCCTCTCCCTGTGACACTTACCCCGAACATCAGAGATCTTGATGAACTCTAGCTGCTCTGCAAGTTCTTTCACAACGTGGTCAAGACTTTTGGCATCTGTCTCCAGCGCGCTCAGGTCAGTGTCTGTGCTATTGCTCTTTGCTGCTAAGGCTGATAAGTTTTCTTCTATGTCAGCTATCTTAACTGTAACATCTGCTGTCAGCTTTCTGAAAAACAGGCACAGGACTCAACAGGGGGAGAAGGAAGGGTCATACGCCTCATATATCACTGAAGAGTGGTGGCTAGAGATGTACCCATCTTCTCCCATGGCAGGACCTGTCCTCCCTCAGTGGAACTCCAAGTGATTTGTAACAACATGCCTACCTTGAATACTGTTTTGTTTCCTTTATTACACAAAACTACTTTTTAATCTACAGCACATTTGAAAACCCAAAGCACCAAATCGCTCAGAAAACAGCTGCTTTGTGTAAGATTAACTGGAGGCAGATTCCAGAGGACTGGTGTAATGCTCTTGTATCATGGCAACTGCATAGGTCAGAGTTGACTACTATGATCCATACATAATTTGCTTCCCATCCCACACAGCTCAAATGTAGTTTTGATTACTACGAGCTCATCGGACAGATCTGAACTTCAGGAAGCAGGAAGGGGGGAGGCTTAGTTTTAACACAATGGATTCTTTAAACTCTCTGTAAAGATCCCTCCTCACCAGGGCTATGAAGGAAAACCTCCTGCTCTAAGCATTCACTCAGTGAGCCATGGAGCAGGCTTTAGCTAGTGGGATAACCCTAAAAGGAAAAGCAACTGAGTATTACATGTCAAGGCTGCTGTGGAACAGAAGTGGGCATAGGAAGCTACTCCCATCCATGGTGATCCCATCAAGCCCAGCATTTCCTCATTCTAAAAGAATCAAGGCAGTATTTAAGATCTAAGATCAATTTACATCTCTCTCAATAGCCCAACAGCCTGCTGTTTTCCAGGACTCCTCCAAAGCCCAGTACTTTTCAATACAGCCAGAGAGGAGCAAGAACAGATACACATAAGGTATGTCAGGGAAAAGCAGCTCCTCAGCTGCTCTGGCCTCCCTTAATACACACAGAGCGCAAAAGCAGCAGCAATCCCCAGCTCTCCAGCAGGAGGGAGAGGAGCTGTAGGACACAAGCTATTCCTAATTGAGACATTCGTGGTTTAATCCTCGCCCCTTTGCTTTGTGCAGTTCCCTTTACAATGCACAAGTAAGCTGGAGCAGTTGCAGACAGGGCTAGAAAGCCTCTGTAATCCTACTTTAATGTTAGACTGCCCCATCTCCAGACTACCATCTTTTGTATGCTTAGCACTAAAAAAAAAAAAAAAAATATACAAGGCTTCCACCCTGAGAAAAATGGAAACAATCCCTGTTATAAATCTGATGCTTCCCCCCCCACACGTGCTCAGAGTTCAGAAAGGAGCCCAAGTTTCCAACTCATCAGCTACATGCGGAAATCCAGGAATTTAATCTCTCCCACTCTTTATTCTCTCACATAATAGCTGTGTTTGTCCTTTGCCCCGGGGCAGCACAAGGCAAGCATGAGTGGCTCTGTGGTAATTAGCTGCCTGAAGAGCAGGGGGGGGCAGGACAACCCCAGCCCAGCACGTGGCAGCTGCGCTGCTCCTGCCTGCCCCGCCAGGTTTCTGCTCCCGGGATGGATGCTCACTGCCAGGGCTGAGCATGGCGAGGTGCTCCAGCAGCCCAGGAGCACAGCATCCCTGCCCAGCCAGAGGAGCGGAGCTAGAGCGCCCTCAGCCCAGCATGGGGACATCAGTCACTCAAGTAAATCCCAGCTCACTGGAACTCCCACTCCTTCCCACGACAGACTCATCCATGTAACTACAAGTGTACTCACTCTGCTTCCTCGAAGAGATTCCCAATGTTCTTCAGGGGCTCAGCTGCTGGATTTTGAGCGACGATGGTTTTAATTTCCGTGAGCTTCTCCTCCAGCGTGTTGAGCGTCTGCTGGTATGGGCCAGTGACTCCAGTGATTTTGAGGGTATTAGCCCTGTCCAAGAACTGCTGGGTCCGGTTAGCCAGCTCGCTGATGATCACGTCCCAGAGGGCAAAGCACTGGTGGCACGGCATGCAGTCGGGGAAGAAGCCCGAGTAGCCCCGGGAACACTTGTCACAGTGCAGCCCTTCCACCCCTTCACTGCAGATGCACTGCCCAGTGGCACGGTCGCACTGTGGGGTCTGGATGCCATGAGGGTTGCAATCGCATGCTGGGAGTAGAAAAAGGCACATGTGAAGGCCCTGGAGAGGGAAATGACTGTGACGTTGGCAGGGTGGAAAGAAAATCAGTTATAATAAAGTGGCAAAATGAATACAGACATAGTCAGTGAATTATAAAAAGCTAATTATGGATGTAATTCGCTTGTGTATGGGGGAAGCAAGTGTGAATGAGAAAGGGGAAAGAGATAGGGAAATAACTCAAGGGGAGACCAGGATTTGCACATCTCGGAAATAGGAACAATAATGAAGCAAGGATGGACACCACTTGTGGCAATGTTCAGATGTCAACTGGATAGCAAGTGAAAACAAAGATCCCAGTTTCACTCCTGCAATGAAGAGTGAGTAGAGCAAGGCTCTCGGGACAGGAAAAGAAATGGCAGGCAGGCACGTAGCAGAGGGTTTAAGAGCAAACCATGAGTGAAAAAGGAAAATAGATTTAGGAACAACCATTTACTGTCTCCTCCAGAACAGGAGTAACAGTCAACTGAGGAATCCTGCAGATCAAAACCCAACCATGTTCCCCTGCGCCTCCCACAAAAGCAAACTAAAAGAAGGTAACTGACTACACAGCACTTAGTTAAGTGGAGAAGCTCCCTTCCATAAGGCGCTGTGGGTGCTAAATGCTGAACTGGCTAAATGCTGAACAGGACAAATCTATGGAGCAAAAGCCCTTGTGAGATCTTCTAGGCAGAGGTACAGGGACTGGCTCAGAACATGCTCCTGCCATGGACAGTGGGAAAACATTCACAACACACATTGAGGAGTCTGGCATTTGGGCTGATGTTTTGGGTATACAGAAAATCAGAAAAAATCTGGCAGTGACAAGTGGAATAGAACAAAGAATGTGGTCATGGGCAGCCCTGCCCGAGGTCTTAACGACCAAGAGCCTACATGCTGTTTCTCACCCTCAAGTGGGAATGAGGACATTTAACAGATGTGTATATTTATATATAAATTATTTCACACTTCAAGCACCAACTTGGGGGTTAGTATTCACTCCTTCCTGAAATGCACTTCTTTGGCACTAACCCACCGAAGAGAGAAGTTACTCAATTAACTTAGTGATGCACTGTCACTGCTGAAAGCACAGACATGCTTTGTATGCAATAATGCTATCAGGAGAAGCATTTCCATGCTGCCAACTTGACCTCCTTAATTACACAGCAGGCAGCAGCAGCAGAGGACACCATCAACATGCAAAGCTTTTAATAAAGAGACAGCAGCAAACAACAAAAAGAGAGGCTTTGAAAATATGCACATCATCTATCTACCATTATAGCAGAGTGCACCCAAAGCAGGTCAAGCACATGTTCCTTAAACAGGAAAAGAACTGGCATACCTGATAAAACCCCTCACTTACACATCCATTTACCAGGCATTCTCAAAGGAGGTAAATGGCTCAAAAAGGCCCATAAATCAATTCACACACCCAAAGCAAATGCCCCCTTGAAAACAGGGCAAAACACAAAGCCGTTTTCAAGACTGGACATTGTTTGCTTCAATGCCAGAACACAGTGGTGGTCTTCAGTTCAAAAATTACATGAAGAGCCTCATCAGAACAAATCACTCCTCAACAAAACGACTTTCTTGTACAATGTGAATATGATAGGCAAGAGACAAAAATAACTTCTGCTGCCTGCACAATTGAGCAAAATGGTCCTTTGTTCTTTGAATTATACCCTGACACAAGAGATTGTTTTTACTTTACATCGAAAGTGCTTAAGTAGTCAACTCACCATGGAATATGTTCCCTGCAGGCAAACCGTTGAGTTCCTGTTTGAAGGTCAGTTAACCCTTCTGTCAACTAATAAGGCCCTTGGTATAATGATGAATTGTCCAAATTCCTCTGTATAGAAAGAGGCTAAATGGCATGTGGTTTTTCTCAAAGATCCTGAGGTCTGATCAAGTTACATGAATACTTGCTGCTGGCAAATCAGATCACTATATTTACTTGTGGATTTAAAAGGCTTAATGTGAAAAAAAAAAACAACCCTAACCCCATATTGGTAATTCTACTCCTGAATACCTGCATATTCAGGAAAAGCAGATGACATGGCTTTAGTAGTCTTTACATGGCAAAGTGGATTCCAAAATCTCTGGAACCAGAAAATGCTAGGGAAGAAGAGAAAAGAATTTAGGTACTAACTTGTTTGCTAAGTGAAAACCCAAACTCCACAGCTGCCTGTGAGGGGATGATAAGAGCAAAGAAGTAATTTATTCTAAATGCAGCACAACAGTTGGAAGAATCATCACATTTCCAGTCCTATAAAACTCCCAAACCGAGCTTTGCAGGACTGTGAGAAAACTGTACAAAGGCAACTAGAAACATTACTGTGGGTTATTTCTCCATTTTAGGATTTTCTATCAATCCCAGAAGCAGGCAATCCTGGTTTTGAATTACCTCAGTCCCCTGAATGAAATGTATATAAAATGGCTTTCAAAAGTTCTGGTTTCATACTTGCTCTTCCTTTTCTTCATGATCCTCCCAAGACATTAACCATACACAGGACCACACCAGCTTTCAAACCCTAACCATCTCTAACACCTCTAGTGGATGAGTCCTGTACTTTGTGCCCTGGACACCACCACCAGGCCTTTTACATCCCAGCAAGCAGCATGTCCAAGGCCACTGAAGACAGCACCTTCCCTTTATAGCACGATGGGGATCAAACCCTCCATTCACTTTGATTGTGGCCAGTTCTCAAGAGAAAGAAAGCAAGCCCAAGCCAAGATCATATAAAGTCCTCTAGGCAGTGAGGAGCACCTTGAACACTGCAGGCCACCAGGCAAATAGCTCAGTGCCAGCTTTCACCTCTGCCTCAGGCAGTGCCTGCCTGCCAAGAACCTGCTGGCTTCAGTCTCTTTGACTGAAGGGCACAGTTCGTCCTAAAGGGACAAGGGCATAGTGACAGCAGCAGGATATATGTGAAAGGAAAGGAGCACCTCCAAGCTGGCACAGACCAGAAAAGACTGGCACAGGACTGGCAAATAGCTCATGGAAGAACATCCAAGTTATGCATCCAACATTCATGATGGTGGGTGCACATGCACCGAAAGGATTCCTGTGACATTCAATTGTGACTGCCAACGAACTGATGTGAATACTAGAGATACCTTGATTCCTAGAAACAGAGCAAACACCATGTCAGAATGATCCAGCACATCACGCCCAGTATCGTGTTTGACCAAAGCACCCCACCATCACTTCTAGCCAGAGGAGAATTCCTGTTCCTCCAATACCTCTGTTATGTCCAGCTATTCCTGTGGCCATGATGTAACTCAGATGCTGTCCAGGACTAAGACTGCTGTTACAGCAGTTTTGCTTCTGCTGTACCTAAACAGGCTAACTCAGACACCATCTGCAAAGTATTGCTTCACTCAGGGAGATTTTGGCCCCAACCAGCACACTCCTAAGTCTGATGTAAAACCTGAGTAGCTACAACACATCCAGTGTTAGCATATGCCTGGTTAATCCAAACTTTTTCAAGAACAAGAAACATATAGGCATGACTAGGGATGCAGAAGTGTTTCAGATACGGCTCAGTAGCTACCAACAGCTTTATACTCTACTTATCATAGTATATGTGGTGTAAGGAAAGACCAAGTCCTGTAAACTCCTTTTATGTGGCTTCCCCATGCCTACATGACAAGAAATTGGCAAAGTAGTTCATTTTGTACTGCAAAATCGTACATGTTGAGTTTACTTCAAGATACTTGGATGCCTTGACCACTTTGAGTTGGAAATGCCTTCAAGACAAATGGTTGATCGCTCTCCCTTCATGCAGACAGATGGCCCAAGGCCAAGGTGAAGGGCTGCAAGTCAATGCAGACACAGCTGCTTGCATTGAAGATCAGTGTTAGACAGGCTTCAAATCTGTAAGCAGAGCAGGACATTGCAGTACCTCCCATGGAAAACACAGTGGAGGAAAAGAAGTCTTTTGAAATCACTGGCCCAAGATGTAAGGGTTTTCAAAGGAGCATTTAGTAAATTAAACAATAGGTTTCTGTTTTGAAATGTCATTTTGGAACTGGGTGTATTGTTTTAATTGAGCGTGTAACTCAATCAGCAATTCTTTTGTGGCATACTTCAACTTCAGTGAAATCATATTTTTGACAGCAAAAGTTTTAGCCAAATTCTTCAGTCAGGATCTGCTGATTAGCAGATTGTGAGTATAAAGGCTTGTAGCAGTATCTGTTCATAAATGCATGTGCACGTATGTGCATGCAAGCACTGAGTATCCACGTGTAATTTTTGTATCACCTTCATCAGTGTATTTCTCCTCCTCCTTTTTCCTCATCCTAAAGATAGAAGTAACACTCAAATGTATATCAAAATCAGTCCTGTACAAACCTAAGAGGAGAAATCCGAAAGAAGCAAATTACTAGCTTGAGAGGTTTGCTTTAAGCTCACAAGGATCTATGAATTGCTTTATCTTTCACCTGCTCTGACAGATCTGCTACCTTTCCCTCTGATTTTAAATATTTAGAACTCACTTCCATGTAAACTACTGTAATTCAGTATGCAGCACATTTGCACCTCCCTTAATTTAAACTCATGTGTGTCAGAGCACTTGATACGACAGCAGAGGTAATAGAATGGATATTGAATGGGCCAGTATCAGTGTTCAATTCCTTACTGGAGGATGCCAGGAACAAACAAGTGTTGTACATCACCCTACACCAAAGAGGAATAATTTTTCCAGAAATATTTCCTTTACTGCTTGAGACTGAGGGCAGCGAGCATCAAATGTTTAACTCCTCTGCAGAAAAAACACACAGGTTTTGTTCAGACATGATTTCCTGGCATCATTTCCCAGTGGTAGCGAGGCACTGTGATAAGAAAACCATTCAGCAATTTGTAAGGTTGAAAGTTTTGCAGAGCTAGAAAATTTCTTCTGAATAATCAGCTATTGATTCAAGTTGCCCTGCAAGCATAGTGCTAACTCATCAGCATTGTGATTTTCAGTAGGAATGTTAAGATAAGATCCCAGCCTAAAATACTGGAGTTGTGCTACATCTTAACATGCTAGCAGACTGTGCCAAAAGGATAGCCTTCTGGAAACAATCAATATACATTACAATATTTTATGACCCTAGGTCAATTAAAATTATGAAACTCAAAGTGGAAATTGTATTTTCTTTAGTATAGAATTTGTCTGACTTCCTTTAGACACTTCTCACAGAAGGAAACGAGACACCAGGTAGTCTTCTCTCAACACCAGAAACACGGCCTATAAAAGCAGCCTATGTGACTAGTTTAAGACCCAGGTGTTCCAATTTAAGACTATAAAACTTTTTCTTAAATGGCAATAGGGTAATTTGCAGCAAACAGCTGTTTCTGCACCAGCCACATAACAAAGACTAAAAACTAAGAAAAACAACATTTTGTCAATGTATGCAGTGTGTATTTGATGAAAAACATTACTTCCTTTTCCTCGTAGTTCAATTAAAATCTGTGGTTTTGCTATAGGATTTGATACTTGTGTCCAACACAGAAAGATATTGACATTGGTATGCTTCTGAAGGGGCTATAGCAACACCACCTAACTTCCAATCTCACACAGTACCTCCTACTAATTGCACTCTGATCTGTTTGTTCAATTTATTGAAACAGTAATGACAGTAAAATTGTCATCTCCTTCATATTAGATGAAACATAAACTTTAAGTATCTACTGTGCAAGGGCATTGTTTGAGCTGCATACGCAGCCACTCCACATCTCAGGCCTCCCAGGAGCCTGGAACCTTCTGCTGCAGACGTGCTTTGCGGGTTGAGGCTGGCGCAGAACTCGGCATGCCGAGTCCTGCACTGTAGTTGCCAGGCTTTGGAAAAGCTCCAGCAGAATGCCTCAGAGACCTGCATTTGATGAACTCTGTAGTGCTATTATTTACTACCTCAGGAAGGATTTTTATGCACACACACACGCGTTCACACGCAGGCTCATACGGAGCTGCAGGCAGCTCGTGGCTGGAGCAATGGCAGAAGAGCCCTGCCAAGGGGCTAGCACTGCCCCCAGAGCAGTGCTCACAGCACAGCTCCTGCTCACTGTAATCCTCCTAGGGACCTGCATGAGGCCAAGAGAGAAATGCTGCACTCTTCCCCATCCTCTATGCTTCTGCTTTGCTTGTTTCAGGCATTATGACAAACTCAGTGAGAGAATGTTGTGCTTTTTCAAAGTATGGGGAATAAGCTGTCTCTGAAGACCCAGCCTACAGCCTCTCTGTGGTGTGTGATGCCCCATGGACATCTGTGGGTGCTGAAGTGCACCCAGTGCTGTGGGTTCAAGATGCTGTCCAAATACAGGCACCCACCTCAGCTTGCCCCAGCAGTGTGGTGCCAGTGTGGTATCTGTGGACACTCACAGAGGAGACATCAGGTAACACTTGCCACCGCAGGGGGCACAGACTGTAAATCAAAGCACCCAGAGCAGGTACAAAACCCTGCCTTCCCCGGCTCCTGCTTCACCATCTCTGATATTACCAAGGTTTCTAGAAAAGAAGTCACAAGCAGCAGCTGGCAATGGGGATGGCAGGGAAGAGTGCCCTAGTGCCTGGTTTCCAGTGGAGTGTACTGGGACCCTGGGCCACATCCACAGCTTACAGCTGCTGCAAGTGCCCGAGAACCCATGGGGAGCTGCAGCCTGTCCTAGATGGGCCATTTTGCACATCTCCACACAGCTGTGTCCAGAGCTTTTTGCAAGCACTTGGATTTTTTTCAGAATTTTAAAGGTTGTCAAAGCAACATGAGGGGTATGGTCCCCATTTCTCATCAGGAACTTGTGTTTCTTGATGCCAACAACCTGAAGACCTCTTGTGAAGAGGTCACACATCACTGTCCTTGGAGTAATTGATTCACCCTGCGGTTTCCAACCTTGAGCAGAAGCCACTCGTCCTAGAGAGTGAAGGATCCCACCCTGGAGTCACTGGGACTGATGTCCACACCTCTGCATCAACTCAGTGAAGACTGTATCCACACCCACATGGTTCAGAGTTTTTGCTCTTCCCCATCCAGATTGGTTTCTATTTTGCTCCTGAATGCAGCACAAAATGTGGCCATATTGGCTGCTTGGGCCAGCCAGAACACACCAGGTGGCAAATGGCATGGCCAGGAGCCCAAGTGTTCCCCTGCAACTGGAGCAGACATCTTTGTGACAAAGCCTTGTCTCAGTTCCAGCTTCACTTTGGCTGCAGGCCAGATCTCAGCTATTTTCCAGGGACACTGCTCAGCAGCTCCTTAAACGGCACGGTTTTCCAGCCCGCCTGCAACCCACTTACCCCTGAGAACTGCTACCTGCCCACGAAGCAGCTGCATGTCTGCCAGCCTGAACATCACCACTCACTCCCTGGGGCTAAATGAGGGCTAAGAAGTCAATTGTCTCCTTGCCAAGGAAAGATAGGAGACAGGCAGGAGGCACTGACCCCACCACACAAGGGAGAGTCTGCAGCACCACCCAGCTGGATGTGTTCCACACTTGGAGCCTGTCCAGAGCATCACACCACAGACTGCCCCTGCTCAGCCCTGGGCAGCAGCTCTCCCCACCTGCCAGAGACCTCCTGCTGGATGTAATCATGAAGGAAAATCTGCGTTTCCAGCTGAGTGAGGCTCCTCTATCACTAGGGCACAGAAGGGATGGCAGGCTGAAAGGGGAGTGTAGATCTTGCATGGTAAAAATGGGCTCTGAAGAATATATTCTCTTTTTACTTCAGAAACATTAAAACAGGTTTTCACATGTTCAAAAGACAGCAGAAACTCCAAGAGAGACCAGAAATGCTGGTATGCTGCAAAATCCTGCTGATATGGTATGCAGATGGACTCCATCAATAAACCCTGATGGAGACAACTGATACCAAGAGACAATCCCTGCCCTGGAGCCAGCAGGGTCAGCACACCCCTTACCATGTCAGAACACACACAGCCTCGAAAGGCAGCCTTTTCCCCAAGAAACCCAATATGTACACAGGAACTAGGACAATTCCCCAGTCCTTTCATCTGCTGCAGTAACTAAGTAGCTGTGACTTGACTATCTACCAAGATAATGGCCTCTAAGGTATCTCTATTGTAAGGGATTGATTAAAGACCACAGCAAGCACATTCCTCCCTGCAGGAAAAAATACCTTCATCTATTGCAAACCCTCTTGGCAAAGGCTCCTATTTGAACAGATCAGAGATATAAGTTTGTTCTGGTCTGGACAATGTTTGAAGTTTCTTTTCCAGCTAATGAACAGACTTGTTTATAATGAAAGGACAGAGGCCATCCAGTTTTCTAAACAACCTACTTCACAGTGCTCTGTTTCGCAGCATGTAGCTATGGCTAACCCACTGCATGGTCTCTGCTTTCTCCTTTATTTTCATGTGAAATATAAAGAAAGTCTCCTACTAAATAAAAAACCTTATTTATTCAGGGCCAGTCTCTGTAAGAAGACACAAGAGACAGTGGTCTTCAGCTACATACAACTGAAAGGCAAAGGGAACTGGTTTCCAGACCAGTTCTCAAACTCAAATGTTTGTGATATGTTTCCTTACCATGCTGGCTTACCTGACAGCATAGCAACCTTACTCTTAAGGAAGAGTTGCTTCTAAACAGAGAGGTTTGTTTCTAAATACAGGTCAGACAAGAAAAACACAGACAAGCACAGGGCTGACCTCCTGCCTCACGTCCCATCCCAAAAGGCGCCAAAACCGCAGGGCAGACCCCACCATGCCTTCCTCCCTCTTTTCCAAGGCTCGAGTGGGCTGCTCCTGCCAGGGGTGTCCTAGTGAACCAGGGTGTGATGGTGTGCCCAGCCACATGGACATTTCCAAAAGGAGCAGGTGGAGCAGGCACCAGGATTGGACTCACCTAAGCACTCCACCGCTGGGTCGCCCCAGAAGAGTTCCTGGCACTCCCGGCAGGTCCGGCCTCCAAAGCCTGGCATGCAGTGGCACTGCCCTGTGAACTGCCAAAACCAAAAAACAGACCCATCAGAAGATGTGCGCCCCTCAGCAGCTCAGCACTGCACCAGAGCAGAGGCCAAACCTTGGGCACACGCCCGTGCTCCCTCACCTCGTTGCAGGCTGGGCCGAGGGAGCGCGCGGGGTCGCAGTCGCACTGCTCGCAGCCGGTGCCGCTGGCCAGCCGCCACGTGTGCGGGCCACAGCGGTCACAGGTCTGCCCCACCACGTTTGGGAGGCACCGGCACTGCCCCGTGGCCGCCTCACACCGGCAGCTCTCCGAGCCCTCGCAGTCCTCCCGGACAGTGCCCAGGTAGTTGCAGACGCACTCTGTGAGGAAAAGAGCATGGCACCTCCATGTCAACCTGCCCTCCTGCTACCAGACTGCCCCGACGTCATATCTAGTTTATTCTCTGAGTCTGCAGAGGTGTGGGCATATGCCAGCGGCCAGGCCTGGCTGACCCAACACTGAATGACACCCAGCACTGCCCAAGAGTCCTCATAATGTCTGAGGCTGGCCACCTCTACAGTTTCTGCCTCAGCACACACAAGGCCACAGGAGTCCCTCATTCAAGCAGCCCAGCCCTCCCTGCTCTTCTCTTTTCCTCCCTCTGTACAACCGAAGCCCAGGTCTGCCCAGCTCCTGTCAGTGAGCTATGGTGGCAGATCCGCTTGAAGTTACCAACTGGCCAATGGCAAGCTCTCCTACTCAGTGACCTGCCTGTCCTGCTGGGCTGTGCCTGGTGTTGCAGGAGAGGTGGGTCTGCCTCCCCACCATCCACTTCAGCCTCCTGTCATGGCCCTCATTCCCACTGCCTGAGCACACCTGCAGGGAGCTGGTGTAAATAAAAGCTAAACCCTCCCCCCACCATCTTATCTCTGGAGAAGAGATAAACAGAGACCAGTAACAAGAGGGTTAAAAGCTGCCCTCCTGCAAAATCCTCCTCTTTTCAGAAAATGTCTCTGTCCTCCCTCTAAAACTAGAGGGCCCCCTCCCACCCAGGAGCCCCACCCAGCTGCAGGCAACTCCAGCTGGAAGTAATAAGGTTTTCCCTTCACCCCAAATGCTCCCAGGTAAAAAGTGTTCAGGTGTCTGCTGCTGCCCCTGACAAGGCTGGTGCAAGGGCTGCAGCCGTGTCCCCCACTCACTTCTGCAGTCCTGCTGCAGGGCGCTCCCGTAGTAGCCCTGCCTGCAGAGGTGGCAGTTTTCACCCTCGGTGTGATACAGGCACTTCACGCACGCTCCGCTCCTCTTGTCACAGGCCTCTGGGTCAGTGGTGTCGATGTTGTTGTTGCACTGGCACGGCTGGCAGGCGCCACCAACCTCATCGGGGCTCCCAAAGAAGCCAGACGCACATTCATCACATCGACTGCCTGTTTGAACAAACAGGCACAGTGGGAATTGCCAGCACTAGTGCTAGTGCACAGCCCGATAATCAGCAAGGCAATAAAGACCATTAGTGGGGGGCATTAACTGGATCACGTTTAAAGAAACAGAGACTGCACTTGGTGAGACCACGGCAACTTGGTGCAGAGCATGGATGGTACCACCCAGGGCCCCAAGGCATGCTGCTCATCCAGTGCTGTCCTGTCCACCCTTTGCTGACCACTGGTCATCCTTCACCACGCTGCTGGAGATGAGGTTCGTGTTGGCGCTGGCATCACCTGTACAAGTCGCTCTGCCCTGCCACCTTCCAGGTGAGGCAACCCCCCCGCAGCAACCCACTGATGCTGGTGCTGTGGTCACATCTAACTCATATACACACATACCCTTCTCCCTGAGAGGTTCAACCCAACCAGCCACCCCTCCATACTCCCACCAAGTACCTATGTATCCCACGCTACAGACACACACGACTTGCAGTGTAACTGGATCCTGATAACAGCCACTGGCAAACTGGCGTCCACTCTCGGGGCCATCAGGGCAAGGGCAGGGGCGGCAATGGTCACCTGATCCCAGGATGGGGTCTCCGTAGTAGCCAGCCTGGCATCTGCACAAGAGGGTACACAGCATACAGGGAAACACACTGCAGCCTTGCTGTAACCATGCTCAGATTTTCTACCACTGTGAAGAACCAAAGGGCAGAAACAGTGGTTTCTGTGGCTGTCCCTTACCACTCACACTCCTAGCAGCTGTGTCCACAGACACAAATTTGTCTGGTTTACACCAGTGTAAGAGCAGGAGACCCACGGTTGGATGTCAGCCTCTCAGAAGGCTTGCAATGGCTCACTAAAGGCCTGGGGTCCTGCAACGTGCTCTGGGTCACTTACACAGGTACTGCTGTGAGGTGCAAGGCTGCGGGCAGGGAAGAGGGGATCCCCACTCCCATCATTTTCCAGGACCACAAGCACTGCTCTGATTCCCAGGGCCCAGGAACTTTCCCTGTGGCTTCATACCCACCTGAGCACTAGCACCAGGGGGAACAGCTGCTGCACCCACCCTGCTGTGGGGAAGGAGAGGGGCCAGGGAAAAGGCACACGTGCCATACCTCTCGCAGTTGTGTCCGGCTGTGTGGTCACGGCAGCTCAGGCACTCCCCAGTGTAGGGGTTGCAGTCGTCAGCGTGGCCATTGCAGTGGCAGGGCTGGCAGCTGGGGAAGCCCCAGAAGCTGGGCAGGCAGCGGTCGCACTGCCGCCCATACACCCCGGGGAAGCAGTGGCACTGGCCCGTCTCCACGTCGCAGAAGGCGTTGTAAGAGCCTCGGACGTGGCACTCGCACGCTGTAAGGAGAGCAGGAGAGGGGCTGAGTTTCCACGACAAGCCATAAACTCAGGGTCCCAACCAGAGCACAGCCCAGAGCCAAGGGTTTAACATACGTCGGCATCCACTTGGCCCAAACCCAAAGGTGCCAGGGGCGCATCTGTCACACTGTCTTCCAACAACATTGGGACGACACTGGCACTGTCCTCCATTGGGGTCGCACACTGAACTCAGAGAGCCCTGGGGGTCACACTGGCATGCTGAGCAGAGAAAAACATTGGAAAGAGTGAGCATTGTGGCACAGGACATGATCCCCTGCCTCATCCCACAGACACACCTTCCCCATGCAAACTGCTCTGCCTGCAAGTGCCATCCAGCTCCCAGGCATGGTTTGCCCTACAAGTAGATGGTTACGTACATAAAGCAGTCTCATGCAGTAGTGCAGAAATGCTGAATATTATGTTCTTGCAGACATCTGTCATGGGAGTTTTCACAACACTCCTGCTGTTTTCCAAACACCGGTATCTTTGGAAAGTTTCCCAAGCACTGTTCATGACCACGTCTTCACCTGAGCCTCCCACTGTGAATATGTCCAGTGATTTGCAGTATGGCATGAGAACAAGCTACAAAACAATTTTACAATGACAAAGTGTCACTACTTATAAATAGCTTCCACCAAAATTGTGAAAATTCAGTATTATCCCAGTTTCTAACCTTTTTTTGGCTAAAAAACAAACAGCCAGACAGAATTTGGAAGGGAAATGACAGTATTTCTCTAGTTTTGGTGGAATACTTCTGGTATCTGACAAATTCTAACCAAACCTACCAAATTCTATACATTCTGAAGAAAAAAATTGACAGTGACATTGATATTCATGACCTACATGACACACATTAGCTTCCCCAAAGAAACTACAGGTCTATGCACTAGCTGCAGTTCTGTAAACCACCTCAAAAGCCTCTTAGCAAAAAAACAACTCACATACTTTGAGGAACTTTTGAAGAAACCTATATTGCTTTACATTGTTCAGCTGAAATCTGGCTTCAGCTGCAAGGAACAACACTGCAAAATACTACTTTGAATTTACACAGACACATGCCAGAGGAGATGCAAACTTTCAGGATTTTAAGAGAATCCCTGAAATAAATTCTGCTCACAGAGTCAATGAGTGTGTATGGGTTCTCTGTCTCCGTGTCCACCGAGGAGTACTGGGGCAGCTCCAAGCGGATGGTGTAATTCAGCCCCTTCTCAAAGCACACAGGCCGTGGGAGAACAACATATCTGAGTGAGGAACAGGAAACAATCCTTACTTCAAACATACGGCACCATAAAGCATTTCAGGTGCCCCATAAAGCAATCAAGATAACGGAAAGCAGCCAAGATCCAACAGAACAAAAGCTGTGATGTGAGAGAGGCAGTTTGGAGGCTTGTGCAAGTCAGAACTGGAAAAGGTTATTAGCAAGGTAAAGAGCCAAAGCAGTGTTCACTGACAGGCTGTGCAAACACCTCCCCCTCCCTTTACTCAGTGAACAAACCATATCAGAAAATGAGAATAAACTTAAGAGCTTTGATTCTACAGACACACTACTAAATGTTTTTATAACCCACTGGAAATGAATTTTCACCTATTTTCATAGAGGCTACAGCAAACTGAAAATGTGACATTTTTCTATTTCAATTTTTAAATGTTTTTTTTTTTTCTTTCCTCTCCTTTTGCCCATCCAGTTATACCAACCTGGATCCAGGTGACAGTGAGACCACCTGATTATCATCATCAGGAACTGTGTTGCCACACCGGCTACCTGTGGGGATCTTGCCTGGGCGTGAGACACTGATCACAGCTTTTTCCCACTGATCAGGCAACTGGGGGAAAAAAGAGGCTCATCAGTATCAAGTAATAATCATAAACTTCTGGAAGCATCCAGAGCTCAGGCCAGGAAAAGCGTGGGCATAGACGGGGTTGTCACTGTGCTTCAGGGAGGATGGGGCTACAGCTGCTACATCAATGGGGCATCTACCAGCTGCAGGTGTGGGATGAGAGCAAGGAGCAGGTGGCTAGCAGCCCCATCTGCATGGGGTTTGGTGACCTCCTCTTCCCTCATCTCTGGGTCCCGCATCTGAGTATTCACTGCAGTTAGTTGCTGACAAACTCTAGGCAAGGAGGTGGAGGAATTTTTCTCTTTCCCTTCATTCTGTGAATTACCAGAGCCAATTGCTTGCAAACTCTTGGCTGCAGGCATTCAACATCCAAGGCGGGCAATTTGTTTCCCAAGGTGCATGATGGCCATCTGGCCAATAACAAATTTATAAGCTAATCTGTCCTGATGAGACTTGTCATTTTTTTATTTGCGCATTAAACAGGTGCTGAAACAATGCAATAGGGAAATAAACTGTAAAGCAAATAGTACTAGAAATAGTCAACATCATCTTGGATTTTCCCGCATCTCAGACATTTAACTGAGCACCTGTCCTTGTCTTTGAGCCCTGATGACTCCTGAAAGTGCCAGGCTCATGTCAGTTGTGAAGCAGGACAGCCAGCCCCTGCTGAGGGGCAGCAATGCCCAGACTCACAGACCCACCTGCGGCTCATAGCGGATCAGAACATCATATTCCATGGAGTAGGGGATGTTGTCAATGTAGAATTCCAGGTATGCCCCCTCAGGGACCCTCACAAAGCCTATGCCTGTCCATGACGGTGTACGGTCTGGCGTGTACTGGCGCTCTATTATGTTCACTCCCTACAAAACAGGGAACAGATATTTCAATACTGATCCATTAAATCTGCAAGCCCCACGGGGGTACACAAAGTGGGGGGGTTCTGCTGATGAATGACTTCTGAATCACAGTATCCACTGTTTGCATCCCAGACAACACAAATTCTCTTTTAAATCCATACATGTGCGCACCATTGCCCCTTCACTTAACAACGTAAAAAATGCAAGAGAGAGAAAGCAAAACAAGACTGCACAACTCTTCATTTATTTCTCTGCTATGGTGCAGAATTAAATTTAAAAACCTGCTGTGAGTAACTAATTCACCAGCTATGACATCTCTTTTACCATACAGATTTCTACATCATACTCGTAGCAGTAGGATTTACTGCAGTGGTACACTACTGTTCCATCAACCACCCAAGCCTGAGTGCTAACTGCTTCCTGACTATTCCAGGCTGTTTCAAACCAAACCACTGCTCAAAATAACATTTGAAAAGCAGATCATGGCTTTAATGAGCAGGGTGTCACTAAAGAACAGACATCCTAATCATCAATAGATATTTCATAGCCAAATCAACACATGGTCACCCTTTTCAGTCTGAAGTGTCAGGTTTTTATCTATTTTTTATATAAAGCAAAGAAGAGGAAAAAGGCAACAGAAAATAGAAACATGGTGCTCAAATTTCCTGTTTCAAACGTATCTGTATCCACGAATAGTTCTCTCCACAGAACAACATCCTGTGCATTCCTAAGGAAGCTGCTTCAGTAGAAAGGGATAAATGTAAGGAAATGTCTATATATATACATATCACTTCAGGATGTCCTCTAATGTATTCTCACACTCTTTGAATAGAGCCTGGCTGTAAGTTATTAGCCTTTGGCTTTGCACAAAGATCAGAGCTCCCCAGAAAGGATGGCAGGTACGACATGAACAAGGGCATGCAGCTGTGAGGAGTAGAGGGGCTTGGCACTGCCTGTGAATCCCTGCAACTCTGTGCCACTTCATTTTGTCTTGTGCTGGACCCCCTACCTGGGAATTCAGAGTTTTAGTCTATCATCGGATTTGTGAGAAAGCTTTTCAATATTGGTGTTTTTTTAAATTGTTTGTTCTGAAGGTTTCAAAAGGCAAACCAGCAGCACATCCCCTTCCTCTGCTTGGCAAGGTGGATTTTTGTGCTGGGCTCCTCCATCCCTGAGCCCTGGAAGGGCCTTGGGTACCACCTCTCCAGTTGGGCAGACACAAATGCACCAAAAACCCTGTGCCAGCTCATGTGACCTCTGCTGAGGTACAATTTCTGCTCTGTGCTGTCTTCCCTTTCTGCAGTTATCTGAGAGCAAAAATCCTCTGCCTTGGCTGAAACTGAAAAGTGGTTGCATTTTGCTCAAAATAAATAAATTAGGGCACTGAGTGCCCTGATTGTAGGCAGACAAGGATCTGCTGCTTTAGAGAAACCATTATTTCCATCTCCCTGACTCCTTGCTGGAGGCAAAAGTGATTGATGTAATCACCTAGCTGCTGTTAATGAACTTTCTGAAAGCAAGGCTGTGTGATGGGCAACAGAAAGAGCCAGAGACCCTGTTGCACAGTGCCAGCAGGCAAAACAAGCTAGAGGCAACCTCACTTACAAAAACAGTTTTTTGCCCAATCAACTATGGTTTTAGTCATTAATAAAAGAAATGTTACTGATGTACAGAAACTATAAAAGCTGTGGAAATGTGCTTAAATGCACGCTTTGTTCACTCCCAGTTTCAGTGGCACCAAAGAGAAGAGCCAGTGTCTGTCCCACCCCTCTTGAGATAAGAGAAGTGGATGTGGTGGGTACACATGCAGTGGGGTACAGAGGGGGATAGTGACAGAAAACTAACTGTACAGTAATGATCAAAAAAACAGGTTTAAAAAGAAAAATGGCAATTCCTGTCCCCTCAATTACTACATTATTTATTGATACTAAGATTGAAGAGCTACAGGTCAATGGTTTACTGATACATTTCAGTTTTGTGTTTTCCACATTTTAATTGCAAAACACACAGGGTATAAAAGACACCTCCAAGCACCAACTGGTGAAACAACCTGCCCACACCTCTCCAGATACTCCAGACCACTAAAACTGCTACTCACAGGACCCAAGTTGGCTTCCTCCGCCTCATAGATGTAATGATCAAGCGAAATGAAGTAATAGCCAGGCTCCACCTGGTTGCATTGACGTCCAAACATGTGGGGCCGGCATTCACATTGGCCAGATTCACCTGAGCAGCTAAAACAGAAGAGAAATGAATTTACAACAGATCTTGGCTATGCTGACACAGTGTTAGAACGATCTTCCACTTTGACATTTTAAATGACACAGGAGGAGAAGCACCTCTGAACACAGCAGACATGACATGCTCTTGGGCTCTGCAGCTGGGCCATCTGCACTACTAAAGCAGGAGCACAGTCCCGGGTACAGACCTGGCTCAACCCAACTATCACTCCCCAAAACAACATCTAGGCTCAGGCTGGAAGCAAGCATGGACCAGAGACCACTTCCAGCAGGCATTTTGCAAGCAGATTCCTTTGTTTGGATGGTGAGAGGATTTCATGCTACGGATGCAGTGGTTCCCTGGGGGACAGGAGTTTACAGAAGCTTCACTTGCTACCAGACATAGGCAAGAGGCACATCTACCCTGCAAGCTGAGGGCAGCCTTTGGCTCCAAGCTTGCAAGCCACACAGGCAGCATATTTTGTATGGTCTCAGGCAGAGCAAGAACATGCATGACCCTAAATGCCCCAGGATGCTGAGCTGCTCTCACTTGTTGCAAAGCATCCAGACAAGTCACCATCAGCAGCTACACAGGGGGAAAATTATCCCTGGCTGCTTTAGAGTAGGACAGACACAACCAGTGACAGGGGGCAGTCAGGGCCATCACCAGAACGTCTGTCCAGAGTGACACACAGATCTCCCCTTCTTTCATAATGAGCCATTTTCTTTACTCAATACAGCTCTAACTCCAAACTGCTTTAGTTGTTTTATTGTCCCCAGAGTGTCTGCCCTGCATCATGAAGAACCCTTGAGCCCATTGTAATTTTGCACACACCCAATCACACTTTTTCAAAGGAATGTTTTTTTGGTCCACCAAAATACACCTCTTTCTTTAAAATTGAGTGGGATTTAGAAACATTTTTAAAGGTAAATGCCTCTGGTTTCCATGAACAATCACCAGGCTCCTCAAGCCTTCAGACCAAGAGCAATTTTTAACTTAAACTGTTTTTGAAGTTGCAGAGATGCACTTAAATGTTCACTCTGAGATGCCAGAAGTGCCTTAGCTGTCCCAGAAGAGAAGATGGGAAGTTTCCCCTCCTGGGAGGCAGTAACTCCACCACCTGGGTTACACCACAGGGATGAATTTTGGGCGAGGCACAGCATCTCACATCCTGAGTGGGAGCCAGAAGGCAGCAATTCAGCAGCTGAGGAGAGGAGCCCTGAGGAGGGCAAAGCTCCCCCTTCCCGATGACGTGAGAGAGAGAAGTCAGGAGCCAGAGCTGGGCTTTGTGGCTCTTCTGTGGCTGGAGGAAAGCACAGCTGCTGTCTGCCCATGCCAGGATGCTGCACATCCCCTCCCCACATGGTTTTGCAATCAACAGGCTCAGTGCATGGGAAACAGGCTGGGCCATGGCTGGGCTGTTACCCCAAAGCCCTGGAAGCAGCTGTGCTGGGGGAGCTGTTCTGAGCTGTGTGGTGTAACCCATCTGTGCGCAGGGAGCAAGCATGGGGGAGTAAATAATCCCTAACATCCACACTGCTGTCTGCCAAGGGCTAATAATTCACTCGGGAGCAGACAGGAGAGACGGCCCGTGGGACATTCCCACGGCAATCCCTGAGGCAGACAGGGTGTCCGTAGGCTGTGACAACCTATGGGAGTCACACCAACAGCAGTCCCACACTCCCCCAGTGTGGCCCCATGGGCTCCAGTGGGAAACAGTTCATTGACCCCATTGGGAAACTTCTGTGGCTTTAGACAAAAGCATGACATTTCAAAGGGTTTGTGGAATGAAGGGGAGATGGGAAAAATAAAAGCAGAAGAACATGCTGCTGTTGATGAGCCAGGGGTTGGACACACACCTAGCATGTAGAGAACTGCTCTGGTCAGAGGAGCAATCTGGCCAGCACCCCACTGACAGGGCATCTAAACCAGAAGCTTTCCATGCTGATACTGATGGATGCATATTGAAAACCTACAGTTTTCTCTAAAAAGCATCCATCTCCCCAGTGGGCACTTGCAGGTCCACATCCCACCCCATGCAGCACCACTGCAGCAACAGAGCAGTACTGTGCAGCTAGCGTGCTTCCCCCAGCACCAGTGGGCAGACAGACTGGCCAAAGGGAGATTTGGGAGCAAAGCAAGAACCAGCCTGTCCATGTCACTGCCTGATTCCTGCTTTCATCGTGTAAGAGCAAAGCTTTGACATGGACCATACCCCAGGTTACAGCCAAGGCAGAGCTTAATCCATGTCTGGTTCCTACCCTGGCTGACAAAGGCAGCGCTACACTAAAAACAGTTTTACATGGTCACTTGCACCAGTGGCACAAACAGAGGTTGCTCAGCACAGAAAAGACATGGGTACCCCTGTCACCCTTGCTGCAATCAAGACCTGGCACTTTCTGAAGCAGAAAGATGGGTATCAAGCATCCTCCCCCAGAGCACATTGAGCCCTGGATGTCGTGGGTGCAACAAGGTGAAACTGGGAGAACGACGACAGGAGAGTCGCCGGGCTGGGACTCACTTGTTGTTCAGCGCTCCGCCCGGGTCGCAGTCGCACGGCCGACATCCATCCATGTCATTGCTCAGGCCCCAGTGCTCAGGCTGCAGGACAGAACATCACCAGCACTGTAACCTGGTGCAGACTTAGCTCCATCTAACACAAAGGTGTATTTTTAAAAACTTAGCATAAACTATCCCAGACTGCCCCACAACCCATGAATCCTGCTCCCCTGGTTGTGGGTCTACCTCCACAAGCACCAACACCACTTCCCCACCTGCTCTCCTCCCACTCTGTTGACGATTTCAAGGGCAAGAGAGCCACATGTGGGATGGTGGCTATTTGGGTGGGACACTGCCCTTGCAGGGCTGCTACTCTGCAACTTGCTGGCTGGATAGACAGACAGACAGACTTGTTTGGTTTTTCCATGCAGTTCACTGCTAGGTAAGAGTTTCTCAGTGTTTGTACAAACACATCCAGTTATCTGACAGTGTGTTTCTATAACAGTCCAGCACGCATAAACGCTACATGGAAATGTAGGTGTATTAAATAATCCCTGCCTAAAATAACGGCCTGTTTAGAAAGCAATTTTTTTGGTAACACTGTTTCCCTGACCATTTTGTCTTTCACCCCAGAAAGGACTTCACCAGAACTGCCCCAGATCCTTCATTGTCACAGAGCAACCACAGGTCTCCTAATGTCTCATTCCTTATGGTCCCAGGAATTAAACTGGATGCTCCTGTCTGCCTTGACATGCATCCCAGCTCCCCAAAACACAGCACACTTCATGGCTCCTGACATCCTGAGGTGTCCTCCCCAGCCTAAATGCCAGGCATGGGCTAGTAGGCAGTCAGAGACAGTGGCCAGCACCTTGCTCCATGCTTCCCACACTCCAGCCTCCCTCACACCAGTGTCTCCTAATTTATTTTACGGTGAACTACTTGCCAGACATTGATTGCACTGCTTTCCTGTCACCAGACGCTTACAATAGCAGTTTCCTGTCTCCGAATCACAAGGATTCCCCCCAGGGTGGGTACCCAGAGGATTACACGCACAAGCTAGATTGGGAAATACAAAGAGGCAGGTCAAAAGCAGGATTGGAGTTATATTTTAGACAGTGTTCAACTTAAATATATATCTTAAAGTTTCCCCTGAATTCCCCAGGACAGAAATTAATTTCACTCTTTCCCCACCACCCATTCCAGTAAAACCTCCCTGGGTTAGAGACTTATAATTGAAAAGAAATAAGGAGGATTACGCTATTTCCACTGAGTACACTAGAAGGATCAGCTGGCAAACTATGTTTTAAGGGCTGGTGGACTCCAAGCTACAGCAAATCTACAGTAATGTTCTCTCTTTAGCAAAAAGGTGAAAAAAATTTTTAAAAATCCATCCCACAAACCATCTTCTCCCACACTAACAGCACCTTAAAGAGCTTTTGATCACACATAAAGGAACATATGGTTTTACTCACACTGACAACCCGCTGGGTCATCGGCACTCAGGCCATAGAAACCTTCTTTGCAGAGGTCACAACGCTCCCCCTCGACAAATAATTTACAACGGCACTGTCCGGCAATGAGGCCAGTGGAGAAATCAGTGTAGCGATCGCAGATCCCACCATTCTGGGAGCCAGCTGGGTCACAGTTGCAAGCTAGGAAGGAAGCATCGCACATGTTTCATTAACTGCTGCAAAATTAAAGGCCAAGCCTCACACTGAATTATTGAAACTCAGCTGCTGTGTAGAGACTGTCACTCCTGCAAGTATTAGGCATGACATGGGTTGGACATGCAAGGACCAGGTAAATTTCCAGATTCTCAAAGAGAAAACAAAACCCAGCCAGGCTCACTCAAGACCTCCAAGACGACCCCCTGTCCCCAGGGATCCCAAGGCCATTCCCACAATGTGGATGGGGCTGCACTTACGCTCACAGACGTCAGGGTCCCGTAGATCTCTCTCTGGGTGCTGGAAGTAGAAGGGCTTGCACTGCTCACAGTTGCGTCCCATGGTGTTGTGCTGGCAGTCGTCACACACGCCCCCGCTGGTGTTCCCCGTTGTCATGTACACAGCCATGTCAAAGTGGCACTGGCTGGAGTGGCCATTGCAGTTGCACTCTGTGACAAAGACAAAGCAAAGTAAGAGTCCCGGGAGAAGTGCAACTCTGCAGAAAAGACAGACCAGTGTCAACCAAAGAACATGAAGGATTTTACACATAGTCACAAGTTTCCAAGTAACAGAACATAATGCTCATGGCACCCACTGCATTTTAGTCCAACTCACTTTTGCATGCGTTACTGTTGCGGCCTTCAGCGGGACGCCAGGGTAAGTCATGGTAGAAATCCAAACACTGCTCACAATTTAATCCTTTGGTATTATGTCTGCACATGCAGTGACCATGAACCTGTAATTGGAAAAAAAAAGGAAAAAAAAAAAGAATACAGAGTTGGTTATAAAAGAAAAAAGAAAAAACGCAAACCATTCTACAGTTAATGCAAAATAAAGCGAGCACATAATGGACATATACTTTTGGAGACTTTAATCCATGTAACTGCATTTAGAAAGGCATAAAGGGCCATAGGAATGTTCATCACCTGCCCAGGTGTCCTCATACAGATTTGTCCTTCTTTCCTTACTGAAACTAGTGCCTGAATAAATGCTTTCAGAAATAAACAAAGAGAGCATGGTTCCACCTCAATAATCACAAAAGCCTATTGGAACTAAAAGTTAGCTGTTTACTAGCTGTTAATTAGCTATTAACATGCATCTGTTTATAGGTCACTAGCCCAGTGCCCTCTTTCCAGTTCTGCCTTGGTTCTCAAAGCAAAGATGGGGTTTATCCATCAGCCCAGGCTTTGCCTTCAGTGTGTACAGAACAAGGACGAAGAAGACCAACAGTGGTTGTGTGACAGCTGCTGCAGTAGACTGACACTACCAGCACTGCAGCCGTGATGTTAAAGGCAAAGCTTGGGTGGAGACACTGATCCAAACACAGAGCAGTGGAGCAGCCCTGGACAACCCACACAACCTTCCCACATGCTTCCACATCTCCAACCAGTTAATAACTCAGCCATTAACAGGGTGCTATTACTGCTTGTCAGGCAAAAATCATGGAGAAAAGCAGACCCCAAAAGGCATGTGGCACTTGTGCAGCAGCACCCCATAGAGGCAATCAGGGTTTTCCTTCAAGGCCTGTGCTTATTAGGGCTACAACCTCCACTTCTCAGCTGGTAACAACTGATTATGTTGTTACACAGGTTATGTTTGATTCACAGGTGTTTCAGCCTTTGATGCCTCTATTAACTTCAGCTTTAAGGTAACCAAGTCAACGCATACACCGATCTCTGACCTAATAAGGTTACACTCCCTTTCTTCATTCCTACCTTTTAATTTCATCAGCTCTTTAACATAATTAGAAAAGGAATGTTAAAACAATTATCACCTAATCTGAGATCTGTGTTTGATTAACACCAACAATGACAGATGTGTTGGCTGAGGAGGAATAATTAAAACAGTTTTGTTGTCTGAAAATCAAGCATGCAGAGGTGAGGGACAGAGTGTCATATTTACATTTGTGTACAAATCACTTAAAAGAGGCACAGACAAGAAGAGTTTTATGCAGAAAAGTGTGAATATTTACCATTCCTTCCACTTCCTCATCGAAGCCCTCCACTGGTGCACACTCACTGGCGTGTCCGTAGCAGAAACAGTTCCCGCGAACCACCATGTCGTAGATGGCATAGTAGTACTTCTCTCGGATCTCCATCCTGGAGTCCAAGAGGTTATCTCCCAGCGTGTGCAGCTTGACGAATTTCACTCTCAGATTTGTGATCTTTAACAGGTCTGCAGGGGACATGCACAAAAAAACCCTAACCAGCAAGCCCATTTTGGAATCATTTACCAGATATTATACTGAATGGGAGAAAGCCAGGAGTGACTTCCTAAGCATGCTTCCTATGGGCAAATTAGATCAGATTTAATTTCAGCACCTACACATCACTTCATACTCCCCAAATTAAAAAAAAAAAGAAACTACATTATTTTACTACAGGTTGATAACTGTATAAGTAAGTTTAAGCGTAATTAAAAGTACTGGTCTATTTTATTATAGACATGCACAGGCACATACACAAATGTTAAAGGCAAGCATAAAGCACCACCTAAAAGACACTGGTTCTTTGGGATTTTAAAATATGAGATGGGCAAGGACTTGACACTAAGAAACTGCTGCCAAGTGGACCATGAGCTTTAAGAGTTACGAGACTTTTGGAAAAAGTCTTAGTTGGAAACAAAGACAAATAATTCTTCTTTTGTATACGCCCAACTTTCCTAGCAAATATAATTAGTTACATTTTGTGGAAAGAAGCAACACCCCATCACAGACCAAATACAAAGAAGTTCTTGAGGGATAATCCCTGGGAATACAATATTGCAGTAATTAATACCATCTACATGTTTACTTTGAATCCTGTGTAACTTCTTATAGCCTTGAACTAGGCTTGAAAAAGCACTTCAAGCCCATGAAAGCAGTTTCTCCTTTAAAATGTTGAGTAAAAAAACCAACATTAAACTCATAGCAACCGGCATACACTCCTCTACTTCACATATTTCCTTTTGCTCCAGGTAGCTTTACACTGAGGGCCATGAACCAAACCTGAGAATGCATATTAAATCAGAGGTCATCTTAAGGCCGAGCACTGCAGTTCCCTCAGGCCAAATGCCCCACAAGGTTTCTCTTTAAGCCACACTGAGCAACAGATCTCTCCACCTCTGCATTCACGGATTGCCATGACCATACAGGAACATTACAGCAAGCTGTGGTTTATGACCACATCTGTGTGGTCCAGCCATGCAGTGCTACCATGGCCAACTGTTCCAAAGTCACAACTTTGCTCTGAAAAACATAACACGACCCCATTGATTTTAGCTAGAAATGCACAGTGAAGTAAGTACCTTTGTAGCTCTGTTTATTTGCTTTCTGAATACTTACAATCACAGGATCACATTCCAAGGTTTCTCTTGGCAACTGCATGTATTTTGGGGAGAGGGGGTCTTCAATGAAAATAAATTCCTGATCAGTTAAGAAAAGGACCAACTCCAATGAAGCATGTAAGAGCAATCCCTTGAGTTCACAACACTGATCCTTACTTCCCAGCACATCACTGTCTGAGTCAGGAAAAGGAGCCATACACAAAGGTATTCATATGACTTCAAAACTGGTATTGGGGCTAATGCATGACTTTGTTTGTTGCTTACCGGTTTTTGTAAGCAAGTAAGTACTGAAATGCTTTCAAATCAGCCTGAAAGGAACTGCATACATACTCTGAATCCTTGGACTGTATGGATCTTCAATTCGAAAAGCAGGATCTAGAACACGATATATTACCTGGGGGAAAAATCAAACAATGAAAGATTATACTTCAATCTGAATTTGTAAGCAAAAAGTCTACACAATAAACATACTGGAAGAAAATGCCTCTGACCTCTCCCTCTGTTGAAGGTTCAATGTCAGAGTATCGGGAATCACAAATTATATCATCCACTTTCTTCATGGGTCCAGTTGAAATCCCAGGAAATGAGCTCTCACAGTCATATGCAAAATACCTGTAAACTTGCCAAGTCTGTCCAAAGTCAGACGATCTTTCAATCAACATTGCAGCAGGACGGAATGTCTAATAGAAAAAAAAGATATTTTACTTGGTTAATTATTACTTGCATTTACATTGAGCCTCGTTAGTGTGAGCAGTCCACTTATCTGGATAATAATCTCTCTCCCTACACCGACTATTTCCAATATGTGGAAATATTGGAAATAGTTTTCTGATGATATTCAGCTTTCTTCTCAGAGGCAGATACATGAAGTAACACACATCAAACCATAGACTACCTGTCTCCAAAAGATGGCACTCATTGGCCGAGTGCCTAAACACACTTACAGTAAGAAAACTTGTAAGTTTTTTGGATTCCAAACCCTTTCTGAAAAGTGGAGGTTAAAGCAGGGCTTTACAGAGACAGAAGGATTTTTTCTCACTGCTTGTGGAAAGCAGCACCACCTTCCTTGCTGTATCTCTTCACCTGATCTTTTACAAAGGACCTAATGGGCCTCCTCTCCTGCTGTAGGGACCAGGAGGCCACTGTCAGTGCTTCCCACCCAGCTCTGACACCCAGAAGTTAACTGCTGAGCAGGTACCTCTGATGTTCAGAGAAGCCCCAGCATCTCCTACCTCTTTATCTGATCACATGACCTTCTGCAGCATCTCTGACACTCAGTGCCAGCTGTCTTCTGTGCTGCCTTAATAAAACCTTCTTTAAGGAGATTTGAGAGGTTCAGCTTTGTCCACTCATGCTGCACTTGACTCCCCCATTCCCCAGTGACCCTCCTCCAGCTGGCCTTGCCCAGACTCTGTCAGGCTGCATTTGCTTCACACAAACCAGTGTCCTTCTTAGCTACATGTATTCAACTCTAGAACAACTAACTAATGAGATTTTGAAAATATTTTTATCCCTCTGACCTAAAAAGTATCATGTTTTAATTTATGTGCTGCCTTTCAAATATTCAGATATTAATTTAACCCTGGCTTGTACCTACCAAGAAATGCCAACAATCTCTTCCTTAGTTTTATGTATTCAGAGGAGGACGTCCCAGAGCCAAGCACAAAAACATTTCAGTCACAGCTGGGAAGAAATTTTCTCTCTGCTTCCTGGCTGAAAATATCACCCAACTTAGAAACCAGTACCTCACCCAACAAAAATATTTAGCAACCCAGAAGTAAGGCAGCTCAAGTGTCTACCACACAAAGCCCACAAAGTACCATTAAAACTGTCTTTCCCCTGCAGTCTTCCTCCTGACAGCAGACCAAGCCGCAGCACCGGGGTACAATGGCTGCAGCACCCACATCAGGTCAGGGGTCTTTTGGGGGTCCCTCACTGCTGACTCCAGCAGAAAGGACTAGCTTCCACCTCAGCCACTACCTTAAGGCAGGGGGAGAAACCCTAGTCGATACCACAGGAAGAGGAACCAGCTGTCCTAGAAAGCTGATGCGTAAAAACGAAGAGATTAATTTGTCCACATGGGAAGAGCATTTAGGATGTACAGGACATAACCTACCATTCCAAGACATCTGTTCGTAAAAAAACAAAGACACTTTGTGTACAGATGTTCCTTCTTCCTGAAGACCTTTCCATTTGCCAAATGAAAACTGATACCATGGCCAACTTTTTTCAGGAAAAAAACCCTTGCTACTATACGATTTAGCTAACAATCTGCTAGAACACAACCACCGGAGAGACACACCAACACAAAACCCAGCTTCAGTATGACTCCTTCTTCAGCCTCACTGGAGTTCAAACACACATCACAACTCAGCCTTTCTGCATGACTTCAGCACTGGTTAATGGTTGGCAGCTCCAAAAAATTCAGGCCAAACAGCTCAGACAAAGCCCAAATCCCAAATTTCAAACAGACCTGAAGGACTATGAGACCTCTCATTTCCTCATGTTTTAGGGTTTGGGGTAAGGCTGTGGCTTCCTTACCTTGAAGGTCATAATGAGATGAGTGAAATGAAACTCAGCTTCCAGATTCAGCTGGATAGTCACGTTTTCCAAACCTGCAGGGGCAGAGAAAAGGTGCTCAGCAAGCAAGGACACCTGCCAGTCTCTGCATCTAAATTTTGCCAAAGCTCTTCATTGTGCTGGCTCAGAGACTATTTTCTTTACCACTTGGCTCTGTTGTGAAAAAGGAATATGATGGCTTAGTGCATTCCTGGGGTACAGGGGGAGACACCAAGGACCTGCTGAAGAGTATCACACATGGAATTCCTGTGCATGATCAGCACCAAACACACCACACCCAGAGCGTGAGCCTGAAGTGCAGTGATTTCAGACTGAGAACCGTGGCTGGCATCACTGGATTTTGGGCAAGCACAGAACCACCACGGGCTGAGTCCTGGCACCAAAGCCCCCAGTACAGCTAGGGATGCTGTGCCCAGACCTGCGTGGTGGCCCCAGGCTGTCCTCCCACACCACAGCCTCTCTGGCAGCAGCAGCAGCTTCTGCAGCCCTCCCAGTCTCACTGATGTCTGCTGGGGACTATTTTCTACCATTTTTCTCTCACTCTGGACTCTCCTGTCCACAATAACAGCTCCTTTACAACCTGGTTTTGAGACACTCCTAAAGCAACTATCACAACCCTGCTTTGCGATCCTGAGGGTTAAGAAAATTGTGAGAGGCAAAAGGTTTTCCAAACTCTGCTGTACATCTACCTGCGGTCACAGAAAGGAAGAAAAACAGCTACAAATATTATTTTGCCTTGTGAAAAGAGCTCTCAATTAGCTGGATACTAATTATACTATAGTTAGAAATAAAAAATAAAATCAAGATTTACAGAGGAGAAAGGATAAGAAATGAAAATAATAAAACAAAAAGGCACTTAAATTTTTGACCAGCTGTAACCTTCTGTGAAGCATGCAGCAATGGTCCCTTACGCTGTATGCCTGAATAGATGAAAACATTAATTGCACAGAAAGAATCATTTGTTTTTTATTGTTGAAGGACATTTTCATGACCTTATGAGCTAAGAACTTTTCTGTGCGAATGCTGCCAAGCCTGTTGCAAAAAACATGAATTATCTGGAATGCTGGAAGAAAGCTGCTGGAGGCAAGCAGCTTGCTAGGCTGATCTAAATGGTTAAAAAGGATTTAGTGAAAACCTTTCTTTAACAGGCAGCAAAACTGTTACAAATATTACCTTTTTTTTTTTCATATACAGTACGGCAGTTACTGCCAATGCATTTTCAAAAATCCCATCCTGTCCAGCTGGCTCTAAGGCTTCAGGGTAGGACTGCTGTTTGAAAAACCCTTGCTGCCTTGTTTTGCGTATGAAGGCATGCCAAAAGCATAACCAGAAAAGTAAAACAGGCAGAGGAAGGATTAAAACAAAAAAACAAAAACCCCACCAAACTAATATGCAATTTTTGTTTTTAACTAGCTGGCTTGTTTCTGCAGTTCACTTTATTGTTTGGCATATGGTACAGATATTCAGGGAGCTCAGGAGGGAGAAGATAGCTTGTACGGTAAGAGATATCCCTGGCTTTACTCTCCTGGGGTAGGAAAAGGAAATGGGAGGTCTGCAGGCACGGCAACAGCCCCCAGCTCTGTGCCCAAACCTCCTCCTTCTACAGCCTCCAGCCCAGTGGCGTGGGGAAGCCCTGTTGTGCTGCCTTGGCAGCGCTGCCCTGGGATATTTACTCCTGGAAGGCTGCTCCACTCCTGCTGCCCAAATATGAGGGAGATTTGAGGCCAGTGTGGAAAACTCTTCTCTTTAGGAAAGGATTCTTGCAGAGTGCTTAGATGGCTGCTTCCAACACTTCTGGAGGACTCGGGGGGTTTTGTTACAGATTAAGGACCGCTCCAGGGCACACAAAAGCAGCCAGTTTTACTCATCTCCTCACACAGCATGATCCTTCACAGGGCAGTAATCATCGGGCCAGCGATAACAGCAAACCCACAGGTACCCTTAAACAAAAGGAGGGAAAACAGCTCCCAGCCCCGGAAATTGCTCTGGACAAGCTGCATACCATTTTCTGACTGCCACCAGAGCTTCAGGCGATTTGGAGCGAACGTGGTGACGACATTTTCAATGAGGTGACTGTCGGGATTGAGAGTATCGTGGAAGGGATCCTTCGAGTCACATATGAAACATTTTTTGTCCTCCTGAAACAACACGATAATCAGCGTTACTGATTTGATCCATGGGGCAATAGTTGCTTCCTGCAGATAAGAGTATTTTCCATCCATATCACATTCCACTCATTTTGCCTGCAGGAGTCATCAAAGATATTTTCTCATTGAAATGCTAAGTGTATTTACCTTTACGAATTAATGCAAATTGCCAAATGGAAAATATGCCAGGAATTCCATAAACTTCATTTTTAGGGGAAGCATGTTTTCAATCAAAATTGCAGTTTCAGGAAATCTCTTCCAGTGCATGTATTCACCAGTAGAATTCAAAACCAATGGCAGCATATACAGAAAATTGCTGAATTGCTTCTGTAAAAATGCACACGTGCAAAACTGCATCGTAACAACTTGTGTGAAATAACTCTGGCTTTTGGAGATGCAAGTTGCCTGCATTAGGGACACCGCCCGTGAAGCTCAGTGCACATCAAGGAGCCCTTAGTGATTTAGCCCTTTTTCTCTGAATTCAGCTTGTCAAACTCCTACCCAAACCTTGTATCTTCACCTACCATTGCAACCCCAAACTGTGCACATAAAGTCCATTTGCACACATTACAAGGTGTGCCCAAGCAAAACCAGCTCAGAGCAAGTCTGGCATGTGCTGTTTGGGAAAACTGGAAGCTTCTTCACCAGGGGGACAAAACCCCATCATGGCTATTACTACAACCAGTGCTATTTTTGCATTGTCCTAGTGCCTAAAACCACCACTTTGTGATTGCAAGGTAGGGTGCAAACCAAACCAAATGGGAGGGCTCCTGCCCAGACCAGCAGGACGAGGCAGATGAGGGAGAGGAGATAATCGGATGGCAGTGAGGGAGCCCCAACACACCAGCAACTCATCCCTGTCAAAAGCTACACAGGCATCATTCCTCCAGCACGTTTATGGAGACAAGCACAATTCTTTATCAGCCAAGAATGTGAGAACTGGCAGGTCTGCGCCACACAGGTTTTCCATTTCACCAGTTCTGGCTTCAGCGGCTCCTCCCAAGCTCAGGGATTCACCTCCCACGAGCCCTCAAACACTCCTCCAGCACAAAGAATGGCAAGAGCAGAGGTCCCAGGGAAGACGATCCCTACTGTCTGCTCCAGGCTTCTCTCCCTCCCCACCTCATGCCACAACTTGCTCCTTCTCTGACCAAAATTGAATCCTAGAAGACCTAACTCTGCAAAGCACTCAGCGCGGCCAAGCCCCATGTTACTAAGAGGATACTGGCACTTTCCCACGAGTTGTTCAATACCACACATTATGGTTCAAAACTAACCAGGGACATCACAAATGCTTCTGAACCGGGGCTGGGAGATCAGGAATACGGGCACGTGAGAACTTCTGAAGTGATGCTTTTTACAACGGCACTTCAACATTTTTTGAGACAAGAAAACATAATAAAGCACCTTTGTTACTTTGTTCTACCAGAGATGCTTATATTGTTAAAGTCAATCGCAACATACTCTGAAATCCCACGTCAAATAAAGTATTAACTCTAATAAACAGAGCTTATACGGTAAAACTAAACGTGGGAAAGGGATGGGGGGAGCTTTGGTAACTTCAGGGCACAAATGAGTCAAGTGTTACGGTCCCTTCTGCTTCCCATGGTTTTCCTTCCAAGTGCCAGAATCCGGCCCTATTGTCTCCACAGTAATTCGTCCGGAGATTATCCCTTTACTTTCAGTTCAACAGAGTTCCACGTATAACTGATAGTTTATTCTTCTCCAATCTCTGTCTCAGAGATTTTAAGTTTGATGAGCTGCTTCTGGCTTTAAAAAGCAACAGCTCACCAGATGTGCTGAGACAACTTTATTTGCATCCTTTCACTCCGAGACTATACACATGTAATTACATTACGGGGACTGTGGACAAAACATTGCCGGGCCCTACAGCCCACTCTCCATCAGGAAGCTGTCTAGACGGCTCCCAGCGAGCCTGGAAATAAAGCATTAATTGAATTTACTGCGGCACATTCTTCCTTATTGATCTCGATCAGGAAAGGGGGATCGGGAGCCAAAAGCCGCGAGGGATTCCCTGGACTCGGGGCGTGGGGTACCGCATCAGGATGTGGGGGTCCCGATGCTGCCCCACCGGAGACCGCTGCCCGCGCCTCCCTCCCGCAGGCGGCGGCTTGTCCCGCCGCCCCGGCCCGGGCGCTGCCCGCGGGCGTGCGCCCCGCGCAATCCCCGCGCCCCGCGCAGTCCCCGCGCAATCCCCGCGCAGGAGGCGATGCCCGCCCCACCGCCGGCACCGAGCGCGGCAGCCGGCGCGGTGCCCGGGAGCGCTGCCCGCCCGCGCCCGGCGCTCACCTGGAGGTGGCTGACGATGCAGTAGGGCTCGGGCTGGCTGAGGCCGCAGGTGGACGAGGCGGAGAGGCGGGCAGCGCGGCCGATGAGCAGGTCGCCGGTGGCGGGGTAGCAGCTGCCCTCGGCGCAGCCATAGCTGTACTCGGGTTCCTGTGCCGCCGCGGGCCACAGCGCTGCGCGGCCGCGAAGGGAGAGAGGGGAACAGAAGAGGAGAGAGAGGAACAGAAGGTGAGAGAGGAAAGCGGGAGCGCGGCCAGACTGCGCGCCCCGAGCCTCCCCGGCGGGCGCTGCAGAGGCGCGCCCAGCCCGCCGTGCCCCGACGGCGGCCGCCGCGGAGCGGGAGTTACCGAGGCAGCAGCAGAGGTACAGCGGGAGGCGGCCCATGGCGGGCAGCGGCGGGATGGGACGGGACGGGACGGGACAGGATGGGACAGGACGCGACGGGACGGGACGCGGCAGCCCCTCCACGCGCCACCGAAAGCCGCTGCTCCGGCTGCTCCACGCAGGCGCCGCCGCTCCCGACCGCGGCCCCGCGCCGCCGGGCGCCCCCCGGCCCTCCTCCTCCTTCCCCCTCCGCACCCGCGGGGCTGGGCCGAGCCCCTCCCGCACGGCTCTCTGCCGCCGGCAGCCTGGCCCTCAGGCGGGGCGGGGAGCGCGGCCGTCGAGGATGGGCAGGTCGGTAGGGGTGGGAGGCGCGCTGGGGAGGGGAACTTCTGCCCTTCTGCAGCCAGGGAGCTCCGAGCGGGGCACGGGGAACTCCAGCTCTCCGGCCCGCAGATTGTGCTCTTCCGCTGCAGCGTCGGGAGCGGGCTCGGGGCAGGGTGCGACAATCGGAAGGGGGTGGTGGAGAGGTGGGGTAATCACCAATCGGGTGCCCCCCTCCCTGCCCCTGTCGGTGGAGAAACAGTGAAGGGGTTATTGACCTAATCCTGACTTCTGCTGGTAGTGTGGATGGAGCCGGGCCCCTGGGATGGACGGATGGATGGATGGATGGATGGATGGATGGATGGATGGATGGATGGATGGATGGATGGATGGATGGATGGATGGACGGACAACGGTGCATACTTGTGCAGTAAGGCCCAAAACCCAGCAAAGAACCAGGGGGTTGGCAACTGTCACATGCAATGCTCAGTGGCCCCACTTTGCCCAGTGCTGTTGTGCCAGCACACGTGGCTCAGGAGTGCCATTCCTGGGGATGGTGGCCGTGCTGCCATACATGGCCAGGTCTGGCTCTGGCATGGGCAGAGAGGCCCGACAAGCCCAGACCAGCCACTGCCAGGCTGTGTCACAGTCGCTGGGAGCACACGGCGCTGTTGCCTTCCCAGGGGCACTGGGGCAGCTGCAAGGAATGAATGTCTGTGCTGGAGCTGCCTCTGCACCCCAGCCTTTCACATCAGTTCCCTGGCCTCTGCTGGAGAACGTGGGGGTTTCGTTGGCTGGTGGCAGAGCCCCCTCAGCAGCCAGGGAAAAGGGTTACTGGTAAATAAACACCAAGGAGCATGTATGAAGGATGGATGTGGCTGGGACAAATGTCTGGGTTTATATACCCAGGTTTTGCTTGTGCACGTGTAACGTGAACTTGTGTAAATCTTTACTAGGTACCAGTGTCCCTCAAGAACACTTTGCCCTCACTATTTGCAGTGCCAGAGTGAAAACACACCATGGTCTGTCTGGCCCAGCAAACCCTGCCGAGGTAGGTAAATATGTTCATTCTCATTTTACAGATGGATAAGCAGAAACAGAGAGATACCAAGTGACTTGCCCTAAAGGTTAAACACCAGGTTTGAAACATAACCCAAGACTCCGGATTAAAGAACTTGTGGAGCTGTTTCATTAAAGATATCCATGAAATGAAGTCATTCTTAACTGACAGGGCAGGAATTGTAATATTCTAAACTTCTTCTGCAATGTGGTCTTCTGAATTCACAAAACAAATTCCGTTTCATAACACTGTCATATTTTTTAAGCTTCAGTACAACAAACATTTTTGTTCCCTGCTATCAGAAAATGTTTTACTTTGCTGTCATTAGAACCTCCTCTGATCCATGGCAGATGGGCAGCAGCATTACCCCATGTCCGACTGTATCACTGCCACTGGACTTTTTTCTGTCCCATATTTTTTCAACTTTTATTGAGGTTTTCTCCTTTTTTTTTTTCCTGTTTCATAGCCTTGTAGAAGTCCTATCCTCCCCTACAGGCTCCTTTGTGCCTTGCCACAGACAGCATGAAAACGCTTTGTTCCAGCCTGGGGGTGACCGTGCCATGTGACATCAGGGGTTGAGCTGGAGCTTCAGCCACGGACCGGGGTGGCCACCATCACCCATAACTGTGGTCTTCTTTCAGAGGTAACTGAAACCACAGCATTTAGTGTGTGAGTGATTAGGAACAGGAAGCCTGTGTCCTTCCCTCTCTGCAGTGCTCGTGACAAATAGTGAGTGGGAGTATTTTAATTTGATTCTTCAAATGATAAAAATTCAGTTTTGTGTCTTGCCCTATCCTTGCGGTTGGTGAACCACCCTTACAGCCCTGGAGTGTCTCTGGTTGTGCAGGGTTGGAAGTCTTCTCAAAGAGCAACATTTCAGAAATTGATCCCAGTGGGACCCACTTGATCACCCGTTTTCTTAAACACTGCAGTGGTTGGATGCCTAGTAGACAGAGCTGATATGATTTTGATTAAATGTATCTTTGATTATATGTCCATTTGGTTAAGTGTTGTTTGCGTTTTGATTAATGCCACTGAAGTCAAAATGCTCTACAGCAAGATATTTATTTCAAGTTTTTTTCAAGAAACAGTTTTCTGAAGCCACTTCTCCCCACAAGGAAGAGGTCCAGGGGGAGCTACAAATAGGTACCTTTTATCTAGAGACAGCATTTTCCCCACAAATTGACTTTGAAAAACACTTTGGAAGTTTTTGCATCACTTCCAATAGGAAATGCTGCACAGTTGTAAACCTCAGAAGCTGTCACAGACTGGATTTGGAGTTCTGTAGTCGCTGATCCCATCAGATCTGCTTTCTTTGTGTGTCTGAGCATGCTTGGAGGCAGGCAGGGGAGGTTAGACTCTGTGCTTTCTTCTTCCTGCTTCTCTCTTCCTTCCAGCGATTTCTGTTTCCCCCGGTAGATAAATCTCCCCTCCAGGCCTGTTTAACTGCCTTGTGTTTACAGATTTCTCATCCATGCAACTTGTGGAAAGCCATACCACAATTCTCATAGTCAACAGTGGATTTTAGGAGGAAGTTCTCTTTCAACTTTTTGCTTGTGAATTCAGATTTTTAAAGCCATGTATGAAATAATTTTGGTTTATACGCAATTGGGAATTTCTGTTTAAGGGCTTCAGTTTGCCTCTTCCAGGAGCAGTGCAGCAGAGATGCACTGAAGCCTGCAGAAAATCCTTCCTTACTTGGAGACCTGTGTGTGAACAGCTTGGTGTGTGCTCCGAGTAAAACAGAAACACTTGATTTCATTAGGGCAAAGTCAGTCTAAATACAATTACCTGATTACGGCCTAATAACTTAGAAAGAAGCCTCACACCTCACAGATTATTTTTTTTAAGTGCTAAAATAAAGAAAATGCTGACCCACAAATTGTGTGCATTCCTGCTTTCAGGTGGCTTTGTTAGATTATATCAAAATTATAATTTGATTCCATTATTTTCGCAATAGAATGTGTCACTGGTGCAATGTATGTTGCACATTGCCCTGGAGCACAGCTGGTTTGAGTTAGAGGAGTATCTCTGAAATCTCAGCCAGCAATTCCCACCCAAGCCCCCAGCGCATACCAATGCTACTTTAGCTCTTGTAAACACAGGGTGATAACTATGCAGTGTTTATCTCCCTTGGATCGATAAGGATTGTTTTACGGGTGTTGCTGGCATGGGTAAATGTTAAGAGCCCTGTGTTCCCGAAGAGCATTCCTCTTTTTACAGATGTGGTCTGGGCTGCATCCGAGCTCTGAAGCAGCGCCGTGCTGAATGAAGTTCCTCGCTCTGAGACAGTCCAGACAATCCAGGAATGACACGACTCATTTTAACTGAGGGAAACCCATCATTAGTCTGCTCTGTGTCCTGCAGGAGTATGTATACCAAGGGTGGGATTTTTAAACTGAGGCATAGCTCACTGCAGTCTTTTTAAAACTCTGACACTTCTATAACATTTGCTTAGCTGCAGTTTCCTTCTTTATTTATATAAAAAAAAGGAATTGCAGAATAAAATTTAGGCCAATTCATGTATTCTTTGCGGCTACAAGAAACTGCTGAGTAAACCCTGACTTCTGTGAAGTGCTGCATGTGGGAGAAGAGCTGGAGAAACTGGTTTTCAACATTTCTGGCCCTTAGACTCACTACTTAAACCTAAGAGCTGGAGTTATTCTCCAGTTGTTGTTTGCATTAATGAAAAATGGGTGAAACCCCTTACAAGCATAAGAAAAACAGGCATCGCAGGAGCGCCATTGCCGGAGAAAAGATTTTTAAGGTGCTTTCGGCATTAAGCATCTGAGCACTGCCATCCAGTGGGCACTGGGGAATCGGTCTCGTCGCCCACCGCTAGTGGCCCCGCGCTGCATGGAGGTGCTGCCCGTCGCATTTTCAGTGAACCCAGCGGAACCCTCACATCGTCAGGGTTCCTGGTGCACCCCCTGCTCCGTCTCAGTGAAGATATGGGATTGGAGCAGTGACAGTGCCTGGGATGCTGCTGATTGCCAGTAGGGTTGGCTGCAGGAGCCCGAGGGGTTTCATCTGCATCGCCCAATCCGGGTCGGGGCAGCCCCGTGTGGGGTCATGGCACAACCACGTTATTTAGGGTTTGGCAGAAGGCACAGGGTGTTGGGAGTCTTTGAGGCTGTTACCAGCAGCTCTCTGAGGAATCTTACGCATTTCCAACCCCACTACCACAAGATGCCATAGACTGTGCACAGGAGTGTATCGCAGAGCTTCCTTAAAGACTACATCTGATTACTAAATCAGATGGTTTATTAGAAGGTGTTTCCTATTTCCATATAAACTCAACTGGACAAAAGAAGAAAAAAGGAAAAAAAGAGAAAACTGCAATATTCAGTAGGCCACTTCAGATGCACTTCCAGAGGACAGTGTCCTGTGCCAGGATGCTCAGGATGTGGTAATCATGATGTCTTCAGCTGCATTATACCTGATGGTCTGTTCAGATCCTAACTCTTGCATGTTGCATACTTGCTTCCCTGCTCCATGATTTCATTTTTAATGGCTATCACTTGTTCCTCTAGTTGTCTCAGTTGCTCTGCCTTATCTTGTTTGGTTTGATTCAGTTCCTGAAGCTTCTTCTCCAAATCTGGAAGAGCAGAGACACGCAATGATGCTCACATTTGTTGTGTAAGTAAAATCCAGGGATTAGCAGCATTTCTTTTCCCAGAAATTTTAGATGCAATACTCCCATTTCAAATAGGGAATGTTATATATGCAACTGGAGGGAAAAGTCTGGCTTCTGGATAGCAAGAGGAGCATGACAGCCTTGAAGAAATTAATTTCTCAGCATGTGCTTTTGTCCATCAGCTAGGATGGAGCTCTTAAAGGACTTGGTTTAAATGCAGACACTCAGAGGAACAGTTTGTGCACTGATGTGTGTAAAGCCTAGGCAATTCGGGTGTGATGGGCTTAGGTCTTCCTCACTTGTGTAACTGTTTTCTGCTGGTTCCCATGAAGCTACACCAATGTAAACGTATTGGTAATGAGTTAAATCCACAGTATTCACTGCCTGTTTCTAATGCCCTTATCATCTGGGCATTTTGAGTGACTGGGATGCTCTTAAAGCCTTTCCTCAAGATATGTCTCAAAATATTTATTTGGATCCTGTCCTGAAGAGTTTTCTCCTGGGACAGAGTTTCAGCTTCAGTTTTGCTGATGTTACATGGTATTTTCTGATGTTGAACCTGGCAGGATCCTAGGCCTAAGGATTCCTAGTGGGAATGCCCAGACCTTTACTACAAGAATTAAGTTCCCTCTGTGCAGGGACATGAGATGTGCTGTTCCTTTTTGGTGACCCTCTAAGCCTACATGAGGGCCTGCGTGGGCAGTGGTGCCCGTAAGGCCACAGCAGCCACAGTTTCCACTGCCCATGACCCCTCTGCCTGACAGTCATGGCCCCACAGATTCAGGGCTTGTCAGCTTCAGTCTCCACCAGCTGGTAATTGTACCTGGTTTGTTTTGCCATTGCTCAGAGATAACGTCTGAAGGGGAAGAAGTATGGATTTATGGAAAACAGCTGCCCTACAGCCCTATCGCACAAGCCGTCGCTCAGGTGATGTAGAGAAAGACAGAGCATAGAAGAAGGATCAAAGGTCCAAGTGCCCAAAGCAAGTGCATAAATCAGGGCCTCCAGCTAAATCTGCAGCCAGGTTTTATGCAGATTTTGCACTTGCCCTGTTTTTAAACTGAAGAAAATCACTGCAAGTTCCTGTATGGACAGTTCCTAAACTTTGCTTATAGCAATCTCTTTATGTCAGAAAAAGTACATACGCCACACCAATTCATCTGCTTTTAAAATGAGTAGCTTCAGGCAGGGTTGTTCACCAGGTAAATTGTTTTAAACCTAATTTTGAGTGAACCTAGTGTGTTGGTGTCTGTGGGCAAGGGCTTCAGCCTTGAATTCATGACTACCACAGTGTTTACCAGTCATTGTGGAAGTGAGAACACCACCTGTTATTCTTTTTATCTTCTTTTCAGTCTCTTCAGCCAGTTTTTCTGCTTCTTCTTTCAACTGCTTCACTTTTTCTAGTGTGACTTTTAGAGGTCCTTGGGTTTTTAGCTTTTCTTGAAGAATGGTGTACTTTCTTTTAATGTCAGCAAATTCCTGTAACAAAATGCCATTACTTAGTTTAAGAGCATCTCATAAGTAATCTGGTTTACAGAAGGAGGTTTTAATATTTTTTTAAACATCCTCTTTGAACCAAAGTTTAGATTTCTCATTCTCCTAAATATTAAAAAATATATCCCTAATTTGTAGATATCAAAAAATGCTTTTTAAAACGTGATAGAAATCAATTAAAACAAACTGCCAGTGGAGTAATCTAAAGGAGAGAGAAGGGCAAGGATATAAAGAAAATAACTACTTAAGATATTTTAAGTGTATGCTGTTTTTACTTCTGTTGATAGGGCTTTCCTGTAAATTTCATTTTGCCATAAGGCTTAATTAAAATTTAATGAATTATCTGTAGCAACTTTGGGGTTTTCATTTTTCAGTTGTGTTAATATTCACTGGCTAATCCATCCCCTGCTGATCTAGGTTGCTGTTGAGGCTGCAGTTTAGATTTTGCCTATGGTTCTTGTAACTTGGAAGTATACTCATGTTCCACTCTTGTGCTGTGGTTACTTGGTTGTTGCCATTTTAGCAAATTTCTACCTGCATTTTAAAAAACTGAGCTACTGGAAAGCATCAAGCCAATCAAAAACTCCAAGTAACTCCCACAGCAATTTTCTCTGAAGGAGAACAGCACAGGATGAATGGTCAGGCTGCTTCCATCACTCATGTATTTAAATATCTGGTTTTGTGATTTGTTCTGTTGTGTTTACTGGTGCCTATGGTGACTACAAGTCTTATACACAGTGCAAGAAAGAATGTCATGGAGTAGCCAGAGAAATATGTATGTTTTCTTTCATTCTAGCAAGCAGAAGTGTATGCCAGAAACCTTAATATAAAACACAAATTCTTCTTAACGTGTGGCATTTTACACTGCATGGCATAAGGAAAATGTTAACAGTTTTGATGACAGCAGGGCAATGCTTCTGAAGCAAAAATACTCTTAAATATGGAGGAATTTTTTTTTCCCTTAACACGTGACAGAAGAGCTTACATTGTCAATATTCTGGGCTCTCTTGTGAGCTGCTTCTGCCTCTGCTCTTGCCTTTGTAGCTTGATTCTTGTTCATCAGTGTTTTTGCCTGCCATGTGGCGCTTTCATCTTCCATCTCAGTCTGTTTGGCTGACAAGTCATTTAGTTTATTGTTTGTCTTGTTCACTTGGTTCTCAGCCTAAAACAGAGCAATTGAAGGCTGTGATTTCTTATGCAATGTCCATCCAGCTTGCAGAGGGTGGTAATGAGGGACAATCAATGGATTAAGACACCCTTAAGTAGTATGGATTTGGTGTCATATCTGTGCCACATTCTGGTTTTATTTATTTATGTTAAGAAACTTAAAGTTTCTTTAAGTTAAAAACTTCAGAATGAATTATCTTTTTCTAATAAATATAGCAAATAAATTAAAATATTTACAGCAAGATACCTGAGAGATTTGTGTTCTGATGCCTTGTATCTCTTCATTTAACTTTATGATGGTGTTTTTGGAGTGTCCTTGGGACTTCACAACATTTTTTAGTTGATTATTAATTTCATCTACAGGTGGAAGAGCTTTAGCTGCTTTGCTAAAATGGAGAAAAAGAAGCGTGTGTAGTATCATGGTGTGGTGAGCAAAACAAGAACATGTTTCAAATGCACCTATGCTGACATGCAGGAACGTTTCCTCAAGTCCAACAACCACCATTAAAATTGTGGTAAGTTGGTAAAGCAAAACCTCAGAAAAGGACTTTGTGTGGGAGCACCTGAGCTGCTGTACTCAAGGTGAGGTTGGATTGCTGCTGGCTGCTTGGTGGTACACTGCTAGTAGGGAAGACTCAGGGGTGATCATGTTTTTTCAGTTATTGGTTCTTTCTCACCCTTCAAACCACCCAGTGAGCCAGATGTAATGCTCCACTAGGTCCAAGGTGGAATTAAGTAGCTGCTTTGGCCTCTCAGACTCAGCAGGCAGAGGAGCCAAGAGCTCTCAGGAGCTGCTTCCTTTCAGCATGTCAGCTCCTGCAGCCTGAGCAGTGATGGCTCCTTCCTGCTGGAGAGGCCCTGTGGAAAAGGCAAGGTGAAATCTCCATCTGAACTTTTTCTCCAGTGTTACTGGATACTGCCAGGGGTATGGAGCTGTTCTACTGTGCACACTGCCACTCCAGTTGGCACATCAGTATGAGAATACTTACTCAGCTTCTTGTGCCTCCACCAGCAGTGTCTGAGCATCCTCCCTTTTTATGTTTCTCTTATTATTCAGTGTGGACTTCTCACAGTGATTCATAATGCTTTTGAGTTTGCTAAGCATGCCTGTGAGCTCTTGTGGAGTCAGGGGAAGGCTTATTTGCAGAACATAATTTGCCACCTTCTCAATGTCTTCTGGAGGTGCGCTCTCATCTGCAACAGAAATGGAGCTGAGAGTATCCTGAAGTAGCTCCTTCCTTCCTTCCAGTAAATGGTCATTATGGCTGCCTACCCTTTGAGTTATGTGGGAGAATAAAGCTGACAGGCACAGCAAGGGGGTAAGAGAATTATCTCCAACATTTTGTAATTTAATATTATACTTCCAGGTACTGCTGTTAGTGTTGTCAGAACTGGCTAAAATGAGGATTTGAACCCACTTTGAACTGAGTTATTAAAATTCTGATGTAGGACAGAGCCTGTGTAGGGTTTTAAATCAGTGTCCAGCACAGCTAGATGTGTCAGAACCCATTTCTCCCTTGGCCCAGAGATCAAAGAGGTGCTGGCTAGGCTGGGGTGTGAATGGAGCTTTTCAAGCTGGCCACTGGGTGTAATCCCTTCCCTGGAGTTGCCACAATATTGAGAAAGTGGTTCCTTCACTGGTTAATGAGAAAGGCTAAGCTGCAGAGGGAACCTGGGTCAGACTCAGATAGAATGGGAATTTACAATAGAAAAAAAAAACATTTTGACAATTCCCATTACAAATGAGCTTGTCCTAGCTCTTTGCTAAGAGGCAGAGGCATACACAGAGAAGTCAATGCCTTGTGAAGTCACATCATCAGTTCTGTTTTCTGCTCATTTCCTTTTATAGACAAGACCTTGTGTGATAAAACAGTTGGACATATTAAATGTTTGTGTTAATCTCCAGAGTAAGTCAGCAAGAATTAAATAGAAGACATTTAGTGTGCAAACAGTAGTGCATTCCTGAGAGCTATTTTCTGTAGAAATATGTTCATCCAGAATCACCATTCACATCAATGTTGAGTACAGCAGATTTAATATAAGTGTATGCTTCTCAGCTGTTCTGTTCTTAAACTTCAATTAACAAAACAAAGAATTGAAGAAATGCTTTTATAATTGTTAGTAAATGCTATATGTCTACTAAGAAACATAAAAAGAGTAAAAGATGGAATTTTCTGTGGTTATCAAATAAAAATCTGAGACTCTTAAGGAATTAAATGGACCTAAACCTTCCAATTCAATAAAATAATGTAAATGTTTCTGAACAAAAGAAGTCCTCTGTCCTCTGCCCTGGCTCCCATTTGTATGTAGAGGCAGGAATGTCAAAAGACTGCCAATGTGCAATCCATAGAAATTTATGAGGTCGGCTACATTGAGGAGATTAAAGAAAATCCTGCCACATTTGAACTCTTTGATGTACATCTGGTAAAAAAATTAGGATCTGTTTTGTACAGCATTTTTCTGCAATCGCGAGAGTGGAAAATTTTTAGCGTATATACGGTTGTTTTGTTATTTTTTTTTATGAGAGCTGTGAAGTTCTACCAGAATCCTTTGATTCCTCGAGTTACAGCTTTATGGAGACGATGGAGCGGGATGTGTCCTAATTCCCACGCTCCCTATGGAGAGCCTCTATTTATGGGCCTGGAAGAAGGGGGTGGAATAACAATTTGAGGATGCATTGGACATGCCTGGCCATTATATATTGTATGAAATGATCTTAGTAGTCCTTTACTCAGATAAAACAGGAACAGAGGGAGTTACTTGCATGCTTCAAATGAAACACAGTAAAAAAGATGATAATCAGAATGTAACAGATACATCATAAAATTGGTACAAAGTACTGTCACCTGGGAGAAAGAAGCACTAGAAAAAAGGGATTGAAAAAGTTTGCACAGCTCAGGAGGTAGATGAGAAATTTCATGCATACACAGCAAGATCATCTTCTGGCTGTCTATTATGCTGTATTATGTTAGAATATGTATAAAAATTGAGTCAAAAAGAACATTGCATATTTACCTAACAAGAAGTCTTTCACTTTTTGGATGAACTCCTTAGTGATCTCTCCATCAACTTCAATTTGATTCTTAGCCATCTCCAGTTGCCCATTAAATCGTGAGCCTTTCAGTTTGCTGTCTTCTGCTATTTTTCTCATGCTGTCAACCTGGAAATATTATTAGAAGCAGCAGTGCCATTTTCTGGAAGTTATCTATCATTGCTTCACAAGTTGAGTTTTGACATAAATGTAATTTTGATCCAAGCCTGAGCTGGAATTACTTGATGTGGCTTTGAAAAGTAGTAGGAGACCCCTTTGGGGAACTCCAGAAGCTGCTACATCTTGGCCTTCATCTGGCCTCAGAAAAAGCCTATATCAGGCATTTTTTCTCTCTGCAACCACTGCTAAACCACAGCCCCTTCTGTTTCTAAAAAACAGTACTGACAGTTATTGCAGTACTGTAGCTTGTCAGTGATCAGATTCAGACCTAAGCAGATCTTACCAGCTTCAGACCTGATTACAGAAAACATAATTTCATTTGTCCTTTCATACTGGGCTTGCTGTTAAAAAACACTTAAAGAGGACACAAGGAAGGTAGAGTTAAGGCTTGTCTTTAAAAGTTACATTTCACCACTAAATTAGTATTCTTGATCATTTAAATGAGAACTTTAGATTAATTATAAAATTCCAACAGTATTTTACTTTGATAGGGTCTTTGCCTTAAAGAATAGCCCAGGTACATCTGTGGTCTGCAGAGGGAAGAGATTTGGTCTTTTCCCAGGCAACAAGAAACATGCCGATGCTTTTATTTCTGAAATGTCTCAAAATAGTTCACCCATATTATCACGGAGCTGCCTGAGGTTGTTGCACACCAAAGGCGATGTCCCGGCAGCCTGGCTGGCGCTCCCCAGCTCCGTGTCCTTGGGCCCCAGGGCGGTGCCCCAGTTGCTAATTTCCATGCCTGCTGGCTGGGATGCAGTGTCGCGTGCATTTTAAAAAGAGGAAATGGATGCCCAGGCATCCTGCAGGGACAGGACAAAGCCACAGCAGAATGGAATTTCTGCTGGAAAATGTGTTTTGCCTATAACTGTAACAGGCATCATCTCTGACTGTTAATAAGAACAAACTCTTTACTGGCGTTTTGGGATTTGTCTGTTTTGTTTCCTTGGCATATGTTGCACTGGCCACACTTTGCTTGAATTATTTTTCACTGCTACTGTGCAGTACAGTTGACTAATTGATGCCCTCTTAAATATCACTTGGGGCAGAAAAGCTTCATCTTGAAATTATTTTCAAAAGCTATTTATTGGCAAACATAAGAGTAGTATGAAGTTGTATAAATAGAGCTTAACACCATGCACAGCAGTAATCCCATTGCAATAAGCATGTCAGGCTACTGACAAATGGTGCCATTTGAATCTTTCCCAGTAAAAATACAGACAATACTAGCCTGAAACCACCAACTCCCATAGACACAGGGCACCATGACTTTTGAAATCTTGGCAGCTGTGAGGAAGAAGACCTAGATAAAGCCAGTCTCTTGGTGGGGCTGGCACCTGGTACTGAATCATGATAGGTCTATGATGTTGGCACAAAGTCCATCACTATGTCACTGCTCTTCGTCCTAAGAGCAGGTGAGTTTTTGTAGATTTGTGACCTCCCAAATCTCATCCTCCATCCATTTCACTGAACAAAGGAAGGTTTGATATACAGCACCTGATTCTCAGGTTCCTGTAGCTGAGTAGTCAAGTTATTTAGCAACACAGCAGTCTCCTCAGCTTTCCTGAAGGCCTGAGAGGAGAGAGGAAGAGCTCCACTGCAGTCTGGGCCACCACACTGCCTTAGTCCGTGACTGTCCTGGCACAAAGCTCCCCCACAGGCTGCTGTGGCACATGGCTGGTCTCCTGGCACACCACAGATCTGCAATAAGGAAGATGCTCATGTCAGGACTCCTCTGGGGGCCTGAGATACATTCCTGAGGGAAGGAAGATGTTTGACATCATATGAGCATTGAATATAGGATGGGATTTTCCCTAAGACACAGCATCTGGTCTCTACAAAGAGGGGTATCACTGCCAGTTACAGGTCCCTCTCCCCTGATTTGAAGGATGCAATGGCAGCCCATGGCTCTGAGCATCCTTGCAGGAGCCGTTTGTTAGGCTCCATGTGTTGCACTAAGACCCTTGCTTCACTCTCCTTTAACAAAAGGGCTGAAACCATTCCCTAACCATATCCAGCCCATGGGTCAATGGCTTCTTGTAATGGATCCAGGTAATCTCTAACAGAAAAAAGTGCCATGTCTAGCCCTCCATGTATTTTGACACAGATGTGGAACATAAAGGCTTAGGTGGATCTTCCAGATTTGTCATGAATTGGTGCTATCAGGTATTCATTGCTGCCCTGCAAAGGAACAGAAATCCCCTTCTTTCCCATAGGTGACACAAAGGATATGTGAGCACTCCCCATCAACCCTAGGACAAAGTCACTCTGCTTGGTTTAAGTTACTCATGGAGGAGGTTTGGGTTAATCTTTCTGAAATTACTCTGATGTCCTCTTGAGACTAGAGAGTGCTTAAACAGTTCCTTGTGCTGGGTCTGCCCTGGGAACAATGGCTTCCAGAAGGTTGGAAATAACTACAGCTGGAAAGTGCAGCTGTTTTTGATGTGACTACATGGCTGTGGCAAGAAAGTGCCATTTTCTAGAATTAAAAATGCATATAAACACCATTTAAAAATAAAACCTACTACAACATCAAAAAAAGAGACTTTTCTTTAGTTTTCACTCAAAATCCACAGCGCCTACCTTTTCATTCAAGTTTTGGATGGCAGGGCTTTTGATCATTCTGAGCTGTTGCAGCACATTGCTTGCTTTTAAGACCTGATGGTCCAACACAGCGAGTGCGTGGTTCCTGGTGTACTCTGAATATCTTACAATAGGGGTTGTCCCCCTGGTCTTCTGTTCTGCCAGCAATGATACTTCAAAGTGTTTCCTGATGTTGCTGACGGCCTCTGTACCAACAGAAATAGGGTTTTGTACCAACTGTGTTTGGTTGCATTCAGTTTGTGCATTTACTTGAATTCTGGACAATTGGTGAGTGACAGGTGATTCACTGATGTTTGATTTGGGACAGCAGGGAAAGACAGGAACTGTCATTTCCTCAGCCAAGCTTTTTAATTCTTTTCTTATCCTGTTGCCAAATAGAAATAGTTATCGGTGCTCATAAAACCTGCTAAACTAGATGAAAATATGGTGAATTCTATGTCATCCATAGGGTGCCAAGGTGTTTGAGAAGCCAACAGAACAGACAAAAGTATGAAGAAGATCCCATTATTGGCACTAACTGCTACTGAGCTGTATTTATCGGTAGCTCATGCACTGCTGCCATTGTCGATTTGATAAAAGCATCTGACATTTAAAATGTTTTGGAGTTTAGGCAGGAAAACAGTTTCTGCCAGTTGTTATGAAATGATCAGTTCCCTGATTGTGAGTCAGGAAAGCATCTGTCTTTTCTGTTCAGCATAGCACCCAAGAGTTAAGTGATCTGCTAGACTGAGACCAAAATTTAGGTTACAAATGGGAATATGTGAGGGCTTTTTTGTCTCTGGAAAATCCAGTTTCAGGACTGATGCGTTAAAAAACGCACTTCCACAATAAGCTCGTAGGCCAGGCAAAAAATGCTTTCCAGCAAGAGTCTTGTTTGGTTAGTAAAAGCTTTTCCTTAAGTGGGCTCAAAAGGGTTGGAGAATATTACATTTTTTGCAGATTAATAGCCCCAGAAAAGGATTCAGGCCTTTTGCAACACACATAATTTAAAGCTGCTACTGCTGCTGTTGAGGTTTCCTAGATCTCCAGGGAACCCAAATTTGTCCCCAAATTCCTAGACAGAAATATGTGCTGAGCCAGAAGTGATGTGTCAGCAATGAAAAAGCATTAGAGGTCTCTGATTAACATCTCTGTGCTGGTAACTGACTCAGGTACTAGTTGAAGTCAAACACAAGACACTCAAGTCCTGTGTGCTTTGATTCAGGCTCTAAAGCCCTTGGCTGTGCTGAACATTGAAGCTGAACAATGTTTAGTTATCATGTGGAACCAGGGCTATTTATTTATCTTGTAATTCTTGGAAACAATATACAGTTTAAAGTTAGCTCCTAATACAAAATACCTGGCAAGAGACTGCTGTAACTCTACATCTAAGCCAGAGACTTTTTTCTGTGCAACAATTCCATTGCAGGAATATTTCACAGTGGTTCAGCTCTGCATTAAGTGGCTTGAATGCATTTTCCATGTTTGGTTTGTGATGGAGCTGTAGAGACTCCAAGTTCCTTTACATTAAACACAGTGTCTTAGCCCAGGCTTGATTCACAGCCTAGGAAGCTGCTCTCACTCCATTACTGTACTGCAGCGGCTGCAAAGCCAGGGGGCCAAGGCTGGAAAGCCATAATTTAATGAGATCTCATAGACTGCAAACATTCTTCTAAGGACACTTGTGTCTTTGTTTTTCCAATGGTTTTAATTTACCATTAGATATTGATGTTTCCAGGTCAGCTAGCTGAATGTATGCATGTGAGGAAAACGCTGACTCCCGATCCTCTGCAAAGAGATGTAGGCAGGAGCTCATTCTTCACATGTGTCTGGGGCACAAGTGCCAGATGCACATACAGATGGTGTATGTGACCGTATCCTACTCCATCCCAGCAAAAAAAAAAGAGGAAACAGCAGACAGAACCAGTTACAGGATGTACTTCTGGTCCAAAAGGAAGATGGAGTGAGGAGCCAGTCTCTCTTCTGGTATCAGAAAAGCTGGTTATCTTGAGGGAAATGTTATTTTTGTGCTATTAGGTGCTTGGTAGCAGAACCAATGAATATTTGTGGCCCTGATACGAAATTCAGCTTTAATTCAAGGTCTTCCTGTCCCCACACTCCCATGTGCTTTTTATAGGGCTGTTTATCTGTCTCCAGAGGCCAAAAGATGAAGTGGGTTTGGAATGTGACCAGAGAGCACCATGGATGTTTCAGCTGTGCATCCACTGACCTCCCTGGGATTTATTGTTTCTTTGTCTTTCTGCCTTTCTCAGTCTACACAAGGCTCAGCTGAATTGGGAAGCAGAGCCTGGGAGAGCTCTGCTGGCTGCTCGCACAGGGACCTGAGCTGAGGAGCTGCCCCAGCCGGCTGCCAAGTACAACAGGGCACGGGAGCCCTAAATCTTAGTTAATCCCTCTTTTCCCCTCTTCCATTCCCTCCACATCACATTTTGTTGACTTTTCCTTTTTTTTTTTTTCTTTTCTAATCTTATCTAGGCCGAGTTTTTCTTTCCTGAATGAAACACAGAGGAACTGTAAGTGGGAGTGCATTGCTTGTAGCTTGTGTGTTCTGTGGTGGCACCCTATCTTCTGGGGGTTCATATCTTGGCAGTCATCTCTTTGGAGAGGATTCTGCTGACCATCTCCTGCCATTGTGGGTGGTCTAGCATCTGTTCAAGAGCCCTGCCTGGTACATCCCCATCTTTATCCAGAAACCAGTCTGGGACATCATCATTACAGCTATTAGGAGCTGATGGAGACTATATTTAGCTCAAGCACAGACGGTGTAATTCTTTCAAAAATGCCAAGGAGCTCTGTTCTGCTTTCACATTTTTTGATGATGGAGAGCTACTTCTGTATCACATAAAGTCAAGTTCTACTTGTTCTACTGTGCTGTTCTACTGCATGGTCTGTGAGTCTGTACTGAGAAACTGGGTGACTTTTATATTATTATGTAAGCATTTGGATTCATGAGACTTCTGACTGATGTGACCCTGGCACATGCATCTGAAATTTGGGATGCTAGAAATCACAGCATTTTAAGATAAAAGAGAATTTGGAAAGTCAGTATAAAATGTTGTTAGTGTCAACATTTTTGTGCTACCACAGGAAGCTAAAATTTAGGGATCTTTGAAATGTTGTATGGTTTAATGATGAGAAAGCATCCCAGAATTTCAGGGAAAACGTCCACCCATTTCAATTCAATGCTGGCTTACCTTTGAAGTTCAAGTAATGAAAACTTTGATGCAGATGTATTTTCTGTTGTAGAAGTTCAAACACTAGGTCAGCTTCTTTTCCAATATCTTCTATGTTCTTGTTAAGGTCAGGAAACTCATGGGGCAAACTGTGAAGGGGATCCATCTGTGCAACTTTTTGTCTGAAGGGGAAAATACAGGTATGCAGAAGTCAGACTAAATTGTTCTTAAACTAGAACTGAGTTGCACAATATTTTAGAGGGCAAGAGATACATTTATAAATAAGCAGAAACATTTAATTGTAATGGCTTATTTAGAAGACCCTTAGTATTCTGGAAAATTCCAGCATTTAATTATGTCTGTATGGGTTAGGCATATATTAAGGATTATTTTGTTCACAGATCTATTGAAAACAGTGACTTAGTAGTCCAGCATCTGTGTGCTGATCAGAAGTGGGACTTGATGTGTAGGGAAAGCTGGTGGAGTCTGGGGGAAGACAGTTTCTCAGCCAGGGGATTTTTTCAGGTGCAGCCTAGCCCTTACTGAAGGTAGCCCTGAAAATCCCTGATGCCTGAAAGGGCCTCCAGTGAAAGGACAGGATGTTTCAAAATTTGTTCAGTTTCAGAAATGGCATCTTCAAAGGCTTTGAAGCGCATGTCACAGCTGGGCATTCGTCCTCCTTTATCTTCCAGCTTTGCTGCAAACCTCATTAACCCCTGCACAGTCTGAGCAAGGGCAGCAATTTCAGAGTCCCACTGATCAAAACAAAGATGACACCGACGGCAGGAGGGAAAGTCCTTCTCAAAGCCGCGGCCGCACTGGTCGCAGAGCCGGCCAGTGACGCCGGCACGGCAGTTACACGCGCCGGTGGCTTTGTCACACGTGGGATGGCGGGTCCCATCCAGGTTACATTCACATGCTGCAAGAAAGGAACACAGGTTACATCCACTTTTTCCCTTTCTGTGGGATTAATGCTTGCAAAAGGTGCATTTCAAGGTAATAAAAGCAAACCAGTGTTTGAGTTAGAGCAAGGTGGACTGCACAGTAATGGCTCTTCTTCATCTCCGACTTCCATCTTAACCACTGAAATAACAATATAGATAATATAGATGTCCATCTCATACACACAAATATATGAAAGGCTGTTTCTCTACATGTATGCCCTGTGAATATAAAAGGTAAGCATTTATGTTGAGGCAGTTTCTAAGCCAACTGTCCCACTTAATAATACTTACAAGCACAATGCATCTGGGGATTGCCAAAGTAGTTTTCCTCACATTCATTACAGCATCTTCCACTGTAACCTGGCTTACATGGACACTGGCCTGTAACCTGTAAAGACAGTTAGGATTGAATAACTTCCAGAAGAGCCATAGGGCTGGATATACATTATTTCAGCTGATCAAGGACTGCAGCAACACTGCTTGCCCACAGTCTTTGAACACCATGCTTTATACAGTATTGGCCCAACTTTCCTATCTTCCTCCTGAAGGTTCTGAAAACAAAATGCAGTCTGAGAAATGGCTTTACTTTACTAATGTCAGAGATTTTGTATGATCCAATCTACTGATGCCCTTTGAGAACTCATCCTCTGACTGTCATCTGAGAGGATTCTTTTCCTTTGCAAAACAGACTAATTTTTTATTTTTGCTGGATCAAAGTACTCATCTGAACATTTCAACTTTAAACTACATGATACATCAATTGTAACTGAAAACCTTGAGAGTATTTCATGCACATTGCCCTAGAAAACTTATTTTGTAATTCAGCTGTTAAATTAAACTGCAGGGAATTACAACTTTGATAACTGCTAGTAGTTCTTTGAGGTCAAGAACTAAATTTGCTATAAAAAATAATAAATCTACTAAATAAACTGGAACAAGCCAAGAGCATATTAAAACAAAAATGTGCAAACTCATGAGCAAGACCTTAGGATAAGCTCCTGGTGCTCTGAAGTCAATAGCAAAATTGCTGTTGACTCCATGGGACCACAATTTCACCTCTCTATTCTGAAACTCTGTTTAATTTTTTCTATATTCCAATCCTAAAATGTGCACAGGAATTAGAGATGAGAAAAAGTACTCTAGTAGTCTGATAGATGAGACATGATTAATGTAATGGCCACAGCTGCTACTTTATGAAAATAAACACTTTAAAAATACTCATAAGACTCTGGGGTCCAAGCTTGGATTTCTTTCTTCCCTATATGCATATTTATGAGGCAGTTTTTTCCTATGTGACATCTTTTTATAAAGTATTTCTAAGATCCACTTGACAAAGAAACAACAGGCAAAGAGAAATTGCTTACCAGCAAAGCCACATTATCAGAACAGCACTTTTGATTTAATGATTCACAGTGTGATTGCACCAACTACAAACTTTCAAAGAATTTTTTGTTTTCAGGGAGTATGACAAAAAACCAATCCTCATTAATAAGAGGGTCTCCACTTTGTCATGTCAAAACACCAGCATCCTGGTTCCTGGAAAGCAGAGTAATTTTCTTGCCTGGTTGCACTGGTTGCTTTGGGAATTTTTTGGATCACAGTCACAGGTCTGACATCCTTTTCCGCTAGCCAGGTCCCAGTAGCCAGAGGCACACTGGTCACATGTGGCACCCAGCACATTGGGCAGGCAAGGACAAGCTCCTGTGGCTGGGTCACACAGGCAGGCTGCGTCCCCCCCTGGGCACATGGCAGGCTGAACACCGGCCAGATTGCACATGCAACCTGGAAAAAGAAGGACAATTACTGCAGCAGACAGTAATACAGACAGCTGATGGACAGTCAGAGCTGGATATAAAGCCCATGCTGTAGGTTTGTTTCTAGTGACCTCGAACATGTTTACTCCAATACACATTACCTGTCTTTCTATAATGACTTATATATGGCTTTGAGAAAACTTACTGTGAATGTTCAACACTTTTAATACAGGCACAAAAAATGAAGGCTCAGTGAATTTTGAATCTTACTAGAATGCAATGTTAAATATGTTGGGTAAGGATAAGTTGATTTACAGTAGGCATTATCCAGTGTGGGAATCCCCAGTAAGCCAGGTAAGTTAAAAAGCCTTCCTTGTGAGGAGCCAGAAGTTCTTGCTTAACCATTTCTAGCAGACGTCTTCCAAGAATGAACAAGGGATGGGCTTGGACTGTATTTTAGAGATTCCAAGAAAAACAGTTTCTTGACTACACTTATGATTATCTTGGCCACAGAAATTAAATCCTCAATCAGGCACATTTCTGAAAATGATTATTGAGAAAAATTGGGAAGAAGCTTGTGCCTTGATTTTCCTTACCCTCCTGCCTTTCTGTTCAAAGTGCTGAGTTATTGATGAGTCCTCATGGAATTTATTAAATTGCCTTAACACTCTCACTCTAGCCACTCAATGAAAACAACTGGTAAGGCAGGAAGTTCAGCAAGGGATCATCTGGTTAACTGTGCATTGCTTAGTTGGCATCAGCCAATGATGTGGATAAACAATTATCTTTGATTCCTTTACTTTTGATTCCTTCCTGAATAAGCTGAATGAACATTTATTTTTCTAACAGTGAGTACGGCCTTCATTTCACAAATGAGTATTCTGTAGGAGTGATATTTAGTATGAGATTTAGTGAGACTCGGATTACAAAGAATTTAATAGATGCCATATTAAGTTATTTGTATCACTGATATATTTATATTTGGTAATTAGAAAAATATATTTGTGATTCTTATATTTTGCTCTATTCATCTGCTTTAGTTTTGTTCTCCCTCCAAAGTCTAGCCTCTCCTTATAGCCTATTTTTATTAAAAAATTTCTTGGTAGTAAAACACAGTTGCAGTGCTGTAACTTACTTACTTTGACAGTTTTGATTGAGGGCTGAGCCAAAGTAACCTGGTTTGCAGAACTGGCAGTTTGCACCATGGGTGTTGTGTAAACACTTGGTGCATTCCCCGGTGACCCTGTTACAGGACTCTGGGTCTGTCAAATCAATGTTGTTGTTGCAGGGACATGGTGCACAGTCAAGCCCAGGGCTGCTTGGGTTTTTGTAGAACCCACTAGGACACTCATCACACTGATTGCCTGTCAGAGGAAGGTAAAAATAATTGCTGACTGATGGCAATTCAAGTGAAACATGTAATTTCCAAGTAATATTGTTAAAAGGTTCAGACTGTCTGTTCAAATGCACATTTCCAACGGAAAATATCCCCCTGTTTGAGACCATTGCCCTTTAATCCTCTGATCAGTTTAAATTATATCTTCCTCACTGAAACCTGATGGAAATGCACTCTCCTCATCCCAAGTTGTTTATACCAAAGAAGTCCTTTCAGTAAGAGCAAATAGATGCCCCCTCACACAACACCTCCAAACATCTTTTTTCATTGAAGTCCATTCAATGGCAGTAGTCAGGGTTGACCATATTTGCAGGATTCTCGTTGGCCCTTCACTCCAACAGCAGCATTGGAGGGTGGGGGGTGCCCAGGAGTTCAGATGAACTCTGAAATGCTCTGTCCTTGTTTGCTGGCATTACAACTATTTCTGCATTTCATCCCAATGCCTGCCCTTATTTGGGTGCTACCTCTGCATCTCAAAAACCTTTTTTGTGCAGGCTGGTGTTCCTGGAACCACATCCACTGGTTCATCCTCAGCCAAGGACTCTGTTCCTTCACTGTGCTCCTCAGGATCCAGAGCCTTTCTCAATCTCTGAGAAAGTGAGACCACTGCCACAAAGGTGACCCAAGAGTCTTACTAGAAAGGAGCAGGAGGAATAAAGTCCAAAACTGAGGAGTGCAGCGATTTGTGAGGACAGAAGTCCCCTGGGTGAGTACCAACAAGAATAATTTTGGGCCTATGACAATTACTCAAGCAAAACCACTCTTGACTTAAAATGGAACCTTGCCTAAGTAAAGATGACAGCATTGGTTTAATTTTCAGCAGTGCTTCCCATTAAGCTTTGCTTCCATCACAGGAGATCTTTCTAATGGCCAGGGGAAGGGAAATATCTTCAGCTTTCACTTCAGGAATTCAGGCTAAGTCAACAAGATCTTAGGAAATGAGGAATCAGTTTGCTGCAAAAATATCTGCATTTGAGACAGCTGAGAATAGAAATCTCATTTCTAAAGTGATCACTTGAACCATGAAGCAGTCACTTTTACGCATAAATGTCAAAGAGTTTCCTCTACATGGAGAAAGACTTTCTCTGATTAGGAAATCTTATCAGCTCTTTTTGATGCCCAATTCTTTCCCATTTGGGCTTCCAATGCTTCTTTTTCAGAGGTGACGAGCAACTGCAGTTCTCCCTGCACTCCCCACCAGATCAATGGAGTGCCCCTGGAGAGGAGATTTCCAGAGAGTGACATCAGAATAATTAATGTTGTCACTGTATCCACATAGGTGAATCCCTTTTTAAAACACTAACTGCACAATTCCCATTCTTCTTAGTCAGAACTTACCCACATAATTTCACTAAACCTGAGTGCTAACTCTTCTTAGCTGTTTTTTTACCGTTACCTCACTTGTCATTTCTGAACATATGTCAGGTGGAGGACAATAATTTTTTTCTCTTACGTTAATTTTAGTAGTATCAAAACCAGTCCTTACTTTGCTTCGTACCTGAATATCCCTTGAGACAATTACAGACTAGCTGAGCAGACTGGGAGTCCTGGTAACAGGAACGTGCAAAATACCTATTGCTTGTAGGTGCCCCTGGGCACATGCATGGGCGGCAGGGTTCTCCATCCAGAGGATTTCCATAATAGCCATCCATGCACCTGCCAAAGCAGTCAACACAAAGCAGGACAAATTGTCAAGTGCTCCATGCAGGTGAATCAATTTATATGTGTATATTTAAATTAATATTCCAGATCATTGTAATGCTATCTCCATCAATTGGTATACATATATCAAGCTTCAAAGGTGTTCTAAAATGGAAAATCAGAGCTTCATTCTCAAAATCTGGAGCAAAAAGAAAAAGACATGTTTTCCTTTCAAGGAGTGTTTGGGAAGACTCACCTACTCTGGAACAACTTTAATCTAAATGATTATGATATGGTATATCACACATGCTCTGCGTAGGCAGCTAAAACCTGCCATGTAAATATTCTGTATATTTGCCTATCAGCACATATTTTCATCTCTTTCTATACAGACATACACAGAGTGGTTGGCATGACATTAGAAAATGCTGGCACAGGCAAAAAAAGCAATGATTCGTAACGAGCACTCAGAGAATACTGCATATTTTAGATGGAACATATCTATTGAGCCATGCTCTGTCTGACATGTTCTGGGGAAATGGCTCTTTCGAGGTGCTGGTGGCTGTGCTGTTACCTGGACTGGTGGGAGACTTTCAAGGCTCCCTGGGGGCTCAGCCACCCTTCCTACCACCACTGTTTCCGCATCCCAACCCCCTGTGGTTCTGCAGCTGTGGCAACAGCAACACAGTGGCTTCTGAAGCATCCTCAGTCTTTGATCTGCTTTACTATGGCAAAAGGGAACACAGTTCTCCATATGTATACAGGCAAGGCTAAAAGACTTGGCTATCTAATTATCCTCCCCCTGGGGTGTGGAGATCCTGCAGAGCCACAGGGCAACAAGTGTTTCAGTCTCCCATTTTTAATCTGTTTGCCATCTACAAGTACAACAGCCAAAGACTGTACTGTGTAAAAGCACCGCAGGAAAAGCTCAACAGGTTTCATGGGGAAATCCTCTTAAAAGTGAATGACAAGGTACAATACAGCCAAACTAAACTAAACAAACTTAATTTTGATGTCCATGTTGAACTGTGATACTGCTTCCAGTGTACAGAATAAAAAATAGGAGCAGTGTTCTGAACAGAGCTGGAACATGTGGGTAAAGTCATTTGCTGCTGATATGGAACTAATACAACCAGCAAACAGGGCATGTTTACTTATGTTCCTTAGAGGTAATTGCAGGTATTAAAATGAGTATTCAGCACAAAGTTAGCCTCTTGATTAACCTTGTGCTGAATTTTAAATTTGAAAGCTGGCAATTTGAAAGCTGGCAGGAGTCAGTTTATCCCAGCTACACAGGCATTTTGGAGAGCACCAGTGTCTGGGGGAGCTTTGCAGCACTGCCCATCAACTGACCTTTCACAGTGGCTTCCAGCTGTAAACCCACGGCAGTTGAGGCACACTCCGGTCAGAGGGTCGCACAGCTCCGCATGGCCATTACAAGGGCAAGGACGGCAGTGGGGGAATCCAAAGTACCCGGCCAGGCAGCGGCTGCAGCGCTGGCCATCCACCTCCCGGCGGCAGGAGCACTGCCCCGTCACCTGGTCGCACAGCGTGCTCAGCGAGCCTTGCGGGTGGCACTCGCACGCTGGAAAACACCAAAAGCAAAGCTGTGTCCTTAAAGTATTCTGCCAAGCCATCTCATTGCTGATGCTGCTCAAAGGCAGCCAGGCAGCAGGGATGGAAAATCTGTTATTTGTGGAAACATTTTTTATATTGCTTCACACATAATCTGGGATTCAAAGCCCTAAAAATTGGGGTATGGGTGAAGAGCCAGCTAGTGGTACTGGTAGTGGTGCTGGCTGCCGAGCACTCACCGTAGCAGCCATGGAAGCCAAAGCCGTAGCTGCCTGCAGAGCAGGTGTCACAGCAGCGTCCCACGACGTTGGCTTTGCACTGACACTGGCCCCCCAGTTTACTACAGTTGGCATTCAGCGACCCTTGGGCATTGCACTTACATGCTGGCAAGGGAAAAGAAAATCAAAACAGGTTTGGTTGTCAAGGAGTGTTACTGCTCTCATCAGTTTGTAGGTTTCACACTTTAAAATAGGTAGGAAAGAGCTTGATTATTCTTATCAGGGGTTCACTAACCTGATGATGGCCATGGTTTAGATCATTTCATGGTGTAGCATCAATGGTGATGGTATATCAGACACCAGCACAAGTCTTGGTGTTGCAGTTGCCACATTCAAGGCACTGCTTTCAGCAGGCATTTGGGGTAGGACAAACAGGGAGTAGCAAAGTGTAGATCCAAATGAAGATATCCTGAAGTCTAGAAAGGTTTGCTACAAATCTGCATCTAGCTGGAGCATGGGACATAATCTGCAATCTTGTACTTAGTCTGCATCTGTATACTATTTGTTTCTTTCTGGACACCTTGGACTAACTTGTTGAGTGAAGGTGCTCTGCTAACTCAGAGGATGTTTGCCCAGAATGCTCTGGAAAGCACTAAAAAACCAAAGTGCTGCATTTCACTGAGGGAATCTCATCACTTCAGGAATTAGGCTAATGGGGAGTTAGCACAGCCCAAGCCTAAATGAGGGGTGTACTGGTTGCACAGCCATGACCTGATACTAGAGTGAGACATCAATCCTTCTAAAAATCACCCAATCCAAGTAGATTCTATCTCTTTGGAGGCATTGCTGCACGGCTCCCTGAAAGGAGCAGGCCACCAAAGTTGTCCAGAAAGGCCCCTCCTGTTACTGGAAGTGCAGAGAAGCTCCATTTCTCTGGGCCAAATACTTGGGAAGTTCCGTGAGCCACTGAGCTCAGCTAATCTTTCCATGGTGGGTCCAGGAGGCTGCCTAGGAACTTCAAACCCCACCTGCCACTGCCTTCTTGTTGGAACATCATCAAGGTTTTCTTGATTAATCTCTTCCAGTATATTGACTTATGTGCCATCATGCCTGGAATCTTACTAAGGCATCCAGCTGGCCTACATCATCTATAGAGAGGGCTTAGAAACTTCTCTGTCATTTTACAGCAGCCAGAAAAGTAGGAAAGTTACTCCCTTGGCCATATGGTAAAGGCATCTGATTCAAATGCTCTTCAGAAGAGACAAAATCACTGCCATGGTCCCTGACGTGCTGCTCCATGAAGCACCTCAGGAGCGATGAACTCGGAGATTCATGCCACCAAGAGGTGTTTGCAGCACACATAGGATTCACTGGGATGTACCCTGCGCATCCATGGATACCACATGCTGACCAGGTTCACTCTACTTTGGGCTGAGAGCTCTACAGTCAACATATCCTACAAACTCAAGGGAAAACCAGCAACTGCCCAGCAGAGCTGCCTGTGCAGGCTGGTCCTTACCGACGGCGCCGTTGTGAATTCGGGCTGACAAGCTCACTATGAGCCGCGCGCACGCTTCGGGCAGGACGTGAGGCCCAACTTCAGATGCAATTTCAATACAGTGATACTTCTGGTACTCATCTAAATCCTTTTCACTGCATAAATTCTCCACAGAGCCGATTCTGGGAATAAGTCCAAGCTTTGTCATTAAGAGAGAAAAGAAAATATTTTTGCTTAGATATATTGAAAACCAGAATTTCCCACATTCTCTTAATGTGCTGTCCATTGCAACGACAGAGGCCTGGAGCACTGGGTTTCCAAATTGTGCCATTCTGTCATCTAAATTCACATTTATTCTGAAGGTCTAGACATTCCCTGAGTTCTTCAAATAAGAGAGACTGTGTTTAAAAAAAATAAAATTATAATAAGACCTCACATATATGCTCAGAACTGGTCTCTTGCTGTGCTGGGTTAGTGACTCCAAAAGCAGCATCTGGCCAAAATTTTTACTTGTATTACTACGATAGAGAAAAATCAGCTGAAGGTTCTATGTCCATGTATAGCCAGCCCTTGTCAGGTCCAGTTCTACAGCAATAATTAGAGAAATAGACTTAAAAATATTTTTCTCAAGAGAAGGACCTAAAATTAACACCCAGTTCTGACTTGATGGAAACTTGGGAAGTATCTGGACCTGATTCCCAGAAAGTACACAACTAATTTTACTTTTCCATGTCATCTTTAATAATACCCATGATTCCTACAAATTAGAGATATTTTGAAAAACCAAGTGATGAGGAGCTGCATAAATTTATATCCATAGCTACAGCATCTTGTCAGCATATATGGACTGTGTTCATAATCAATGAGCAACAGATAGAGGTACATACTCTGACTATCAACATATGCAACAAGTATGGCTTGATGTATTGCTCCACGAAAATTAAACCAGATACAATTCTGCCTTTCCATACAAAAATATGCAAACAGTGCCAACAGAGATAAGCAGAACCTGAACTTCTATTAAAACACACTATAAATTATTTTTAAATACTTCTAAATAGTCTGTTAAAAAAATCACTGTATATAAATACAACCTCAAGGGACTTGTGACAGAACTACTCACTGAGTCAATCAAGATGAATGATTTTGCCTTTTTGTCAGAGGCAGAGAGCTGAGAAAAATACACATCCACAAAATATTCCGTTCCCGGCTCCAGGCAGACTGGAGTTTGCAGAAGTGCAATCCTGTGTTGCAGAAATTAAGTACAGTTATAGCCAGGAGTCTGGACAAGGCAAGTTTACTGGGTGTTGTGAGCTCTCCCTTCCCTCTGTGCCTGCAAACTAATGCCTGCAGCCTGGAGCAAGCCCTGCTGCTGTGAGGAGCACACCCAGCCCCACGCTTGCAGGCTTTGGGAAAGCTGCTGGACTTCTGCTGGATAATTCACCAAGCGTAATTTAAACCTGGGGAGATTAAACTGAAAATGGCAAAGGGGTTTGCAATTCACTGTTCATATTCATCCTCTCCTGTCCCTCTTTAATCAAGACATTGGTCACATCCTCTTAACTTCTTTCTATTCCTTACACAGGTCCAAGCTGAAAAGCTGGTTTTGAAAATAGGCTAGGACAATGACTTTAAGTCAATATTTTCTTTCTATACTGAAGTAGCTGCAGTTGGATCTTCACCAGAGCAACAACCAGCACCAGCTGGATCTCAGGCTGCTCTCCTGGGTTTGGCAAACGTTTGCCAGACTAAGGAGTGGGGCATCAGACTCTTCCTTAGAGCCTACGTAGTATTGTGGTATGCCAGCAACAGAAAAGGCCACACATGTGTTTCTGATCCCACTCTCCCACACATGTGTTGCTCTGCAATACTTCAGTAAACGATTTGTACACAGAAGATCTACAGGCAAAAAGACAGGAACAGTCAGACCTCTTTGTAGCTGGGAGAGGTAACTTGTGTGGCTCCGGTGAAAGGACCTTGTTTTTGCAGCGTTGACCTGACAAGATACCAGCAGGCTGGATGGCAACACTTGCAAGCCAGTCTTCCAAGAACTATAAATGAAAGACAAAAATTATGGTAATATTTTGTATCTGAAAAATGTGCTTTCTCTTTGCAATGGTTAATGAAAGCCATCTGAATGAATGCACACTGCAGTGACAAAACAGATTTTGTTCTTTACAGCACTGAAAAACAATGTCACTTGTGAAAAATTTATTGTATTTGCAATAGCTAATGAAAAGCAGAGACGGAAATGGGACCTCAGCTGATTCAAATGGAAACAGCTCTGTTAGAGTCATTGGAGTTGTTTCTTTTCTTAGCACAGTGTTATTCTGGAGATATCCTTCATTAGCTGCCTTCTCACACATCTAATGAGAAACAATAAACATAAAGGAGTTTGTAACTAATGTGTTTAAAACTCAATTCTTCAATCCTTAGTCAGAAAAAGCTACCTCAAACCAGCCCACTGAAAAATTGTTCTCGTGTTTTAATAAACTGGGAGATTTTTTTACCTTAGAGTGACAGTCAGAGAACAGAATACAATAGACAGCAGGAAAATCTTGAGTTGTGGGACTGTCCCAGAGAATTGCAAAAGAATAAGGCATATACAAAAGCTGGTACCAATAAAACGCTTGTGTTTTTGAAGACATGGGTGAGGACCTGAGTTTAACCAGATTTGGATTAACAGATTTCCCTAGACATGTCTTCATCATTGAGAAATCTTCTCCAGGCAAAAAATAGTAATTTGGCTATTTTCCTACAATTTTCACACATCTCAGAGTCCAGCTGGAACAACTGGGAAGCTGGATGCCTGCAAAAGGCCTGGATAAATATCTATGCAGATCACTCCTGCCTGTGCCCATTTTACTGCCCAAAAAATCCCAGCTAGGAATACAGAATGCTTATCTAAAAGGAACTGCATTTTTCATGTGTTTGATTTGTGAGTAAAAGTATAGTCCAAGTATAGGTGCCAAAAGAGAAACATTCAGAAGATGAAATCTTGGCTGATGCTTAGAAAACAGTTGTAGTGCTGATTTTTCATATTTGAGTGGAAAGGGTTAAGGCGGTCAGTGGAGGGCATATTACTTGGTTGGCAAGGCAACTTGCTACTGGGTGAAAAGGAAAGCAATTTTAATTCTAAATATAAAGGATAGAACAAGTTTCTCATCCTATGATTGACAAAATAGACCCTGCATCTATCACAACATCACAAGACACGCAAGATATCACAAGTACCTCAGGCTCATAACGAATTGTGATATCAAAGTCCATAGCAAAGGGAACATTGTTGATGGCAAATCTCAGCCCAGCTCCACTGGGAACACGGGCAAAGCCATGTCCTGTCCATGTGACAGCTCGACCAGCGCTGGGCTGCCGGAACACCACTTCTGAAACCGAGTCCTGTCCAAACTGCATCACACCCTGCAAAGACACATTGACATTTCCATCAACACACAGAGTAAAATTACAAAAAAACAAACTCAGAAAAAAGGAAGGAAATATTTTTGCCACACTGTTTACTTATTTTAGCCATCAGTCTCATTTTCTGAACAAGCTCGAAATCAACAATCTAAGAACTCTCCCAAAGATAGGATGTTTAGGGTCACATGTAAAGAAAAGCTTCCCACAAGTTTGCAGTAACAGCAATAAGAGGGACTAGAATAATCCACTCACCTCTGAATATTTGGCATCTCCAAACATTCACGTTGCAAACCATAAACAGAATAAGCCCGATTTCATACATGGCTGGCCATTTCATTATAAACTGGATACATAAATATCAATACTTGAAATGGCTGCATTTAAGTGCTAATGTCTTGGTCAACTTGTTGGAAATGTCTTGCAACCAAAAAAAAAAAAAAAAAAAAGACCAAAAAGAAACCCAAAAACTTTACCTTCCATAAGGATTTTTCTCTTCCAAAAATTCATGGAACCTGAGTCTACAATGGCACTGGACATAGCAGAGCAAACCTGTCAGTGTGAATAATAAAATGTCCAACCCAACTGTGCACCAAAAAACTTGATTTAATTTGTGTCAGGATTGTAATGTCTAGGACTGTGAATCCCATGTGCTCAGGAATTTCCTTGCTCTTTGTTACAAAATAAAATTTTATTATTTGGTGTAAACTTAAGTAACTACTCAAGTACTAATTTACCTGTTCCAGTCCAGATTTTCTTACAGTTCGTTTCTTGTTCCTGTTTAACACGATCTTTCCATTTTCAATCATGAACTCATAGCCTTTCTTCTGGAAATAGATGTCACACCTTGGAAGAGTGCTTGGCTGAACCTATGAAGTAATAAAAAAGGAGCAGCACTGTCTCGACAACACTGAAGGGGGGTAAACAACTAAATGAAAATCCACATTCTTAAAACAAGCTCTATTCTCTGCTGGGTGAAACTCTAAACTATGGTCCAGCAGCTGTTGGAAATCTTTTTCCCTCACCCCCTTAAATTAACTTGCACTTTTCCCTCATAAGCTATGTCCCAGACATCCGTTTTCCATTTAATTATTGGACTGTAGGATGAATACTGGTTGTGATTATAGCTAAATATTTGTGGATGTGACCTGCAAATAAACAGTTTTTATTATTTCTCATCTGTAGTTTCTCTACAACATGCCAGAGAAAAAATATTAGTAAAAGCATAGACAGAGGAAGGTATGCATTCCAGGCTTGTACTCAGCATGGGGAACAACTACCCCCATGTTGAAGGGGGGAAAAAAAAGTAATTAATTTTTCTAAAAACATTACAGATGGATGCCAAATTCTTGAGGAAATTGGGCTACAATCAATGCCTTTATGTAAGGCAGCAGGAATTAGTCCAGTGGAGCAGAGAGTAATTTGATTGTTCCCTTGATGGAGATTCCCAGAAATAGAACATTTCATGAGAGCTATTGGCAACTCAAACACTTTCCTCTAATTTAAATAATTAAATTAATTTCTCTAATTCATGCTAGTCCAGCCTGCACTTAAGAAGCAGCAAGGGCAGCTTTGCAGGTCATACCACACTAGATTGACTGTCCCTTTTTAACAGACACAGTTATGGGGTAGTCATGTCCATGAAAAACTAAGACAAACTGATGATTGTCAAGGGACTTGCTTTGCATTCTCCTGCTAAAGAGCTGCTCCAGCTGCTCCCTAAGCAAGGGCTCTTCTCAGCCTCAGCTCCTGTGTCACCACCACAATGATCCCCTCTCAGTACAACACCTAAAAAGCTAAATACCTACCAAGGGTGCAGAGCCAGAAAGGGGCTTTGCATGCTCAGCTTCATAAATATAATAATCCAGGGGTAGAAAGAAGTATCCTGGAGCTGGCTCGTTGCACTGGCGGCTCACAATGTTGGGCAGACACTCGCACTGACCATCCTTTGGTGAGCACCTATGGGAGGAGTTGGTAAAGGGAGGACATCAGTGTGGCACAGTGGGGTCCTCACAGCATGAAGGCAGCTCCAACCCACCCTTGTTCCACCTTTGCTTAATCTCATGCTGGATTGCCTCCATTACTAAACTTCTTCCTATCACCCACCTCCTCTGTTTCTGCTGCTGGATTTACTCAATGCTACTTTTCCATGACTTCAGAGTCCATGACTTGCTTTATCTTTGTCTGTTGCATACCTGAAGCACTGATCCTTTTGTTTCCTGAGCATCTGTTACTGTGTATTCCTGTATCATTTATCTTTTTCTGTAAGAATCATTGTATCACGATTCTTAATAATCTGTCACCCACAATTATGGAGGCAGGACATGAGATCAGAAGGACCTTTGATGTGATATGGAATGTTTTCTTATACTTACACTCATATTTAACACACCAGGTGATTTACCTGCTCACAAAGAGCTGCTCTACAGCATGGGACAGTGTGCTCCTATGTCTGAAGTCTAACAGCAGTAGTGAAGATCCCTGCCCAACAGATTTCCAAAGGAGCCCAACTGAAACTGATCTTGCTTCTAAAATTATACATTTTAAATAGGAGCTAGAAAAAAAAATTCTCACATTTAAGGTAGATATAGGAAGCTAAGTTAAAAATGACACCTCTGACTTCTAATTTCTAATAATAGTAGGGTCTCTAGTTCTCTCAAGGCATACATTTTGTATTTTATATTAAACACATCTTGGCTCAACCTGATCCAAAGTTGGTTTCAAAGGAAATAGTTAAATCCCCATATCACAAATAAATTTCCAAAATCTCCACCCAACTTTACACTGTTTGTATATGATGAAATTCCATCTACATTCTATTTTCCCATCTGCACTGTGACTGTATTAACCTAACCAGAAAATCTAGCCTAAGAGTTTATAAAAATTAAAACCAAGAAAGAACTTGAAGAACTTAAACTTACAAGTTATTCTGGGATCCACCAATATCACAGCCACATGGAGAACAGCCATACAAGCTGTTGCCAAGACCCCAGTATCCTACCTGGTACAAAAAGAAAGATTCTTTTATGGCAAATATTTAAGTATGCAAAGCAAAGCAAAACAAAACTCGTTCTGCTGAATGAACAATGCTCTCCACCACTGTGCTTGGCCATGGGAGACTGCTTCTCTTACCAGATAGCAGGGGTGCTCAGCCACTGCAAGAGCCAGATTTTTACCCACTTGTGCAAGCAAATAGCTCTGTAAACAGCAAAGATGGACCAGGGACATAATTTTGCATTTCCTTTTCTTCCTGGGCGTGCTCCTTCCACTGCAATTTGATTGCATAAATGTTTGGGAGCAGTGAAAGAGAAGCAGACGTGTCAATGCAAAATGGGAGCATACAGCTGTAAAATTATTTTGAATTTTGACTAATTGTTTACTTTTATGGCAAGAAAAAGGTGTGAGATGGGTGAGGAGACTTCCAAAATCACATGCAGAAGCAAAAACAAAAACTGAGTACATACAAGGCATTTTTCACAGTGTTGCCCTGTGGTGAACTTCTGGCAGAGGCACTCTCCCGTGGCAGGATCACAGATGGAGAAGGGCAAACTGCCCAAGGGATCACAGTTGCAGGCTGCAGGGACAGAAATGTGCAATTACCTATGCAGGCCCCAGTGACAGCAGCAGGACTGGCATTTATGTTAGATGAGGCATCAGCATGACAGGCAGTCTCCACCCTCCACACGGACATTCTGCAGATGAACGTGCCCTGGCACCCTCCAGCCTTCAGACTGCCCTTGGAAAATGAACAATTTCCTCTCTGGGGGGAGCAGAGGCACTGGCAGAAGTCCTCTGCAGTGGTTTGCCAAGTGCTGTGTGCTGATATGCACTGCAGTCCTTGTGTGTGGCTGAGCAGCTGGTATGGGCATAACGTGCTTACAAACCCACAGTGCACCTGGGCAGGAGTGGGATGTGTTTTTCAGCAAGCTTCTCTCAGAGGAATGGTTGGCTGGAAGTTCTCTTGGCAAGGCAGCAGCTCCTGTCATCTCAATCTCCCTTTTTAATTAAATTGTATATTTAATAACCCTTCTATTAACAACAGCCTGATCTGTTATATTATACTATGCATTCTGAAAGTGATTTTGCATTGTTTCAGTCTTGGATGCTGCGCCAGAAACCTTGAATTACATTGACATTAAATTGCAGTAGGCAACTGGGTATTTTGTGACTCAATAGAGCATTAGTGTGTGGATCTGTGCATTCAACTACCTCCATGCCTTAAAAATGCTTTGGAAAGAGGACTAGAAGAAGTGGTTTACGTACGCTGGCAGCCCAGGGGGTCGCTGCTGCTCAGCCCATAGTAGTTTGCCCTGCACTTGTCACAGCGAGCGCCCTCCACATTTTCCTTGCAGGGGCACCGGCCCGCGACTGTCCCCAGCGTGGGATCCGTGTGGCTCTCGCACACGCCCTCGTGCAAGGTACCCTCGGGGTCACAGTTGCATGCTACAGGCAGAGTCAAGGAGACACATTTAAAAAGCTCATGTAGATGTAAGCATGAAAATGCAATTACAGAGCTGCTGGTAATCTGCCCTTTGCTCCTTAAGGACTTTTCATGTCAATCAATTGCTAAAATTAAATTACACTCAGAGCATTTTCTCCATCCTATGTTAATAATGAATTTGGGTCATCTTTCAGAAGAAGAGCTTTCCTGTCTGAAAGACTATTTTTCTTGCATATAGCAGGTATCTAGCAAAAGTTATTTACTCCTCCCATCATTTTGCACCCTCTTCTGTAATCCCTGAAGGTCACAGAAGCAACATCACTACTGATACTCATATTTATATTGACATTATTCAAGAAAGATGATAGCTCTGCTGGATTTCTAAGCTCAGTTTAGCAAGGAATTGGAATATGCAGCTCTTTTTAGAATGCTGGTTCGAGGATATTGTCATGCAGCGACTTTGTAAAGCAGTTTGGATGTTATAGGTACGGTAACATTTTTACAACCACGTGGACATTTAAGCATGGGGATGGCTGTAGGGCTCAGAGTAGAGAACCATAACAACCCTGTTTTGAGTCATTTTTACGGAAGTTAAAAAGAGAAGCTTACGGAGGCACGCCTGAGGATCTGAGATGACTTTGAGTGGATCCTGGTAAAAGAAACGTTTGCACTTGTCACAGTGTTGCCCAGTGGTGTTGTCCTCACAGTCCTCACAAACGCCTCCGCTGACCCCGCCGCTGGCCTGGTACACGGCCATGTCAAAGTGGCATCTGCTGGAGTGGCTGTTGCAGTTACAACCTGAAGCCAAAACAAATGGGGTATTTCACACCATGCCAATATTGTGGTCTGGCTACCACTGCTGTCTACACTTAACACAGAGTTACCGGTTACTTGTATGATTTCAGTGTCCAGGAAGATTATTCCCAGGCCTTGTGTTTACAACTGGGAGAAAACATTGGGGTCTTAGGACAGAACTGTGTCCTAAACTTGGAAATGCAGGTGAGTGTGCCTGATATGCAGTGAGGAACACTGCTCTGCTGAAGAAAGCTCTAGCTGAATATTTATTACAGACCCTAATACATTATTTTTGTGTATACTACATTACGCATTATAGTGGAAATAAGTAATTTAGCCTTGTCTAAATTATTTTACTCACATGAAAAACTCTGTGCAAACCAATGAATGATCTTTTTTGCATTAGCTGCTTTTTCCTCTCCTTATTGGTTTTTTTTCTCTGCATGAAGAATAAGAACATGAAACAGCTCTTCCTCTTGTAGAATAACACAGCACCTATGGATGCAGCAATCTGTTTTTCTGGATGAGGCATGAAAAAGTCTCCCTCTCAGAAACCTGGCCATCCCATTATGAATTGAACTAGGATTGCGCTACACCCACCCCCTGCTATTAAAAAGGAAAATAGCATGTTTGAGTTACGTTTGCAAGCGTTATCTTGTGTCCCTTCAGCTGGCCTCCAGGGAACATCATTGTAGAAATCTTTACATCTTTCACAAGACAAACCTTCAGTGTTATGGTGGCAGATACATCTCCCATGAACCTGTAATATGGTGAGAACAGAGAGAAGGTGAGGTGAGGTGAGGTGAGGTGAGGTGAGGTGAGGTGAGGTGAGGTGAGGTGAGGTGAGGTGAGAGGACAGGACAGGACAGGACAGGACAGGACAGGAGAGATCTGCTCAAGGTATGTCAGCAAGATCAGGAAAATTTGAAGCTCTTTGGCTCCCTCAGCTGACATAATTTCCAATAATTTGAGTAAAAGATCTGGAGAATACCTGCAAACTTTAAGCAAATAGTTTTAAAGCCACTGAACAAAAAAAATACAAAAAATGTATTTATAGAGATATCAGAGGAGACTTCAACATTTTAGAGTCTCTCTCTGTCTGCCTACATGTCTTCATATTGAGATACATGTTTTCCAGGAGAAAAAACTCTTCTTCCCAGAGGGAAAGAATTTGCAATCACATTCCTGAAATTTTTAATAATCCATTTTTCATGGGTTAGCTTTACATTATCAGCTATTCTTTGTGCCAATGCCTCCTCTCCTGCTGCAGAGCCCCCAGGCCCAGCTGGAGTGTGGAATGCACCCAACAAGTGGCCATTCAAGTCTGCACATGCCATAGGCTACTTACTGCATTACATTTGCACCATTACAGCTCTGGTATTTTGCTGCTATTATCAACATGTCTTGCCCCAGTTGCTTTTGAAACACCACAGTAGTGCCAACAAAGACAGCTTCTGTGCATTCCAACCCAGGGTTTAAAAGAAGAGTCTGCATTGAAACATTTAACAACTAGCAGTTGCAAATGGTTAATCCAAAGATTATCAGAGATCTTCTGATCCCTCCCTCCATCTCTTCCTTCTCACAAAACACCAGAAGGGATTGCCCTTTTTGGAGACAGCATTAACGACGCACCATCCCAGACTGATGGAAAACATCTCCCCGCACGTTCTGCACAGAATCACACAGGCTGGCATGGCCATTGCAAAAGCAGCTGCCCCGCACAACCATCTCATAGATGGCATAATAGTACTTCTCAAGTGGATCACTGTGCCTCCTCCCAAGCAGAGCATCACCAAGGGTGTGGAGTTTAGTAAAATTGATCCTTAGGTTTGTCAGTGTAATGAGCTCTGGAAGGAAAGAAGAGAGATCAAGAGCCTGAGTTCAGTCTAAAATGAACAGTATGAAATTTTCAGCTTCAATCAGTCATCCAAAATTTTCCCATAGTGAAGAAATAATGAAAATGATCCAGTATTGGCCAAGACCAGTAATGCCTACAGTGCCAGGGCAAGGACCCACTCTTGGCATACTGCTGCGTAAGTGTTAGCATGCTGCTTGGTATGGCTCTGCATTTTCCCAGCCACTTCATGGGTTCATGTGTACCTCTGGGACTGCTCTCAAAAAGCAGTGTGGATTGGGCCAGAAGGAAAGACAGTTTAGCTGCTTGGATGAGGCTCTGCAGAGCTTTGCCATTTGCCCCCAGGGCTAGACAACAAGACTGGCCCATTTCATTTATTAATACAATGTCTCCCTAAGATTTTTAGGTACCTAATTTTCAACATCACTGACTTACACCAGTTAGTGTACCTTTCAGTGTACAAAACAAACAATACCCACAAAGTACCTCTGGAGAAAACCTGTAGTGTCCATACCTTGGATATATGGCACATACGGATTTTCTATTTCAAAGCTGGGATCCAAAGCTTTTAAAACAACCTGCAAAAAAACCCAATAAAGCTCTAGAGATGGGATGAGCAGCCACCAAAGGGATCAAAGGACAGGCCTCTGCCTTTAGCAGACACAGACGAGAGACCACCTTCAGATCCACATATGATCTGAACTCACACAAACAGGCATTTGACAGTACCTCGCCTTCAGTGGAGGGCTCGATGTCTGAATATCTTGAATCACAGACAACATCCCCAACACTTTTTGCTGGACCAGAAGAGATGTTGGGAAAAGAAGCTGCACAATCATGTGCAAAATATCTAAACACTTTCCAGGTCTGACCAAAGTCGGTAGAGCGCTCAACCAGCATTGCTGCAGGCCGAAATGTCTGCAAGAAAAATTTCAAGAATTCCCTAAGAAGGCATTAATAAGACACCTCAGGGGTTGCTATATTGATATTCCTCTTTGGAGGATGCTAAAATTTTGTGTTCGAGAACTTATAGGCTCGTTACAGGTACTGTGATAGTTACATGGTTCTCCGAAAAAGCTCATTACAACCTCTCTAGCAAAAGGGAAGGGTAACATTTAATATAGATGTAAGATTACTTTCTAAGTAAGGAAGTTTACCATAACAATATAGGAATTTTGTACCAAAAAAATTGTAATCATCTGGATCATAAGAGATATGCATGAGCTGAACTAAATTGAAAGAGCAACTGCAGTTCACGTATGTCTTAATTTTTAGGGTTTAGTTTTGCTATGTATTTTTTCAGCTTTAATTCTTGGATTTATAGAAAATAGAACCAGAAGGCACATGAATAGGAAACTATTCAGTCTATCCTCCTCCCCTAAGGCAGGATCAACTATAATTTAACCATACTTGACAGGTGTTTATCTAACCTGTTCTTACAAACCTCTAAAGATGGAGCTCTCATTGCCTCTCTAAGCAATTTATTCCTGTGGTTAAGTAATTAGTGTGTAACATTACATAAAAGCTCTGGTAGAAGATGTACCTTAAAGGTCAGGATAAGATGGCTGAACTGGAATAAAGTTTCAAGGTCCAATCTAATGCTGACATGGTCAATGCCTGAAAAGAGAATGAAAATGAAGTGTACAATGCTTACATTGAAGGGGTTGCTGAGACAGTTCTCCCATGGGGGATTTAAAGATGCCTTTTCCAGCAGAGCCGCTAGACTCTCTAGGGCATCCCCTGTGCACAAACTGCAGCTGGACTGCTCTCTCCAGGGCAGTATGATGTGCTGCCTTCCTGGCACTGTCACCAGCAATGCTGCATGTCACTGAGACTGCAGGAGGTGGCTGAAGGTCCCACTCACGTAATTTGGACTGTAAATGATGGTCATGGTAGGGTTGTGGGTTTGTGTGTTTCTATATCCAGTTAGGTTTATTTTTTTTAATCCATTCAAATAATTTACTTATCTCTAAGAAAGAAAAAGAAAGAAAAATAAAAATGAGGTGTTTTCTTCATGCTAAACAGAACTGTTAAACCCTTCTATACAGCCAGATGTGAAATTTGTCATGAGCAGAGCTACTGCACCAGGCATCTTCCAAAACTGCAACAAATATGGAAGAAAACTCCACAAGTCACACATTCTCTGTAGAGAGTTGCAGGAGCTTAGCCAATATCCCCATTTTTCACATCTGCATGCACCATCCCAGGATTCCTGCTGACTAGGCTGTGCATGAGACCTCATCCCAGAAGACAGGGAGAATAAGGAAAACTCCTCTCACAGCTGGCCCACAGCTTTATTGGCAGTGGTGTCCAAAGCTGGTGAACAGATCCTTGCTAAACTCCATGAAAAACAAGGCTTATGGATTTTCAGTTGGATACTAAAATAGGGTTAACATATCATCTTATTTTTCTATACCTTAATTTCCAACCAGGCAAATGTTTCTTACATAATTATTGTATGTCAGACAAAACAGAGTAAATGTTATTCCTCCTAGCATATCTTCCCAGAGGAGCTGTAAGGATACTATCTTTGTCAATTCTGGGATCGCATACATCCTCAGCAATTTTCAGAGGACACCAAGCTTAGTGGTGCAGTTGACACATGTGAAGGATCAGTGACCATCTAGAGGGACCTGGAAAAACTCAAGATGTAGGCCCATGGGAGTCTGATGAGATTTGTCAAGGCCAAGTGCAAGGTGCTGCACTGGGTTAGGACAACCCTCAGTATCAATACAAGCTGGCGGATGAACGGATCAAGAACAGCCCTGCAGAAAAGGAACTTGGGGGTATCACAATAAGGGAGCTAATAGCCAGACTTTATTTAACTTTTTCTTAAACTGTTAGTGCTTTAAAATACTTTTTTAAAATGGGTACACACTGTCTTTACATTACATCTGTAGGCAACTGTATCTTTGCACCAAATGACGATTCCCTGACAGGCAGACACCCTGTGGAAAATACATGGTCTCTATGTATAACCCAGCATTGCCACAGGTCCTCTGGTCAGCTCTTGGAGGTACTGAGCTTAAAACTTGTCCACAGAAAAACAGACTTTCTGAAATCCTATATTGCTCTACACAAATGGATTTAAATCACTCAGTATTACTAAATCAAAGAAACAGATGTGGTTTTGTTTCATCTCTTCACGAAGGCAACTTTGTGGAAGCCAATTACATAAAGAAATCTCACACTAACATTTTGCAGTAATATTTTCTCTAAGAAACGTACCATTTTCTGACTGCCACCACTTCCTTTTCCTTTCGGGCTCAAACATTGTGATAACATTTTCAACCATGTGACTGTTGTGCTGGGTATAGGGATTATATGGGTATCTGGAATCACAGAGAAAGCACTTCTCCTCAGCCTAGAAAACAAAATGAGCAGAATAAAAGCTTAATTTGGTTTCTTCACTAAAAATCAGGTAGACGTACATATATTTATGCCACTGCAAGATTTGAACCTGTCTTGTTGCTTTGGGTGCCTGTGCTTTTAATCACTCAGGCTTTTCATATACAAGCCCAAGAAAAACATCATATGCACAAAGCATGAACATAGTAAGTGTTGGTGATGATCTGCCCCAGGTACTTTATAAAAATTACACTTTTTCAGTCGTGGAGAAGGGACCTCAGTAAGAGCAGGTACAAGGTAAGTAGTTGGTTTGGGCTGACACCAACACCCTGACCACTGTCAGTGTCTTTTGAAGCTTAGGGAAACTGGGAAAGTTTAAAACCAATGTAAAGGAGGAAAATTAGGATATCAATAAAAGAAAAGGGTCTTGTTTGAAAATGTTACAAGCAGAAGATGAAGGTAGTAATGATTAACCAATATCTCATGAATGAGAGGCTTTGATAAGTGAGGGCAAGGAGCTCCCATTTAAGGTAACCAGACAGGGATTGAGTGGGAGACTAAGAAGAGGTGACAAGTTTACATGCTGGGCTGGGAGATGACCTGTGCTGAGCCAAGTGGACAGCCCAAACAGCCATCACAGCCAGCAGAGTTTTCATCACAGCCAGGGAAGTTTTCAGCAGGGTGGGCAGGGGTGGATGCACTGCACAGACTGACTCCAGGAGATTTGGGCAGAGCCTGAGTGTGAGGATGCAGGAATAAGCCACAGCAGAAGGTGATGCCCCAGCTGTGTGCCAGGCTGGCAGGGACAGTGGTAGGAGGAAGAGGGGATGCAGCACCCCAGAGGGAGCTGAAGGAGGAGGCATGCGTTCAGTGCCCATGGCTGGAGGCTGGAAATGACCCAGAAGGAGATGGGTGGAGAGGCACCCCACTTGGCACACCCAGGATCCACAGAGAAGAATCAGGAATGATTTTAACATCTTTGCATTATGAAATCACCTGGGAATTATTCACATTTAAATAAATGATGAGATATAGATTTACAGGTATGGTATAATTATGTATTATATTCAGTCATTCTATACTACACTTGACAAGTGTATGAATGCACATTTTAGAAGATGAGAGAGAGTACAAAAAATACTCTGTCATCTCATTTCACAAAGCTCTGGTAAGGAGAGCTCAGATTGCTGAGGCAGTTGGCAGGACTGCGCACACTCACTCTGGTTTATATAGACATACAATATGACGCTGGGGCAACTTATGTCTAAGGCTGCTCCATAAAAATCTGCTTCAAAGGATAAGCATGTCCATGTCTGGCAAATCCCATTTGCCTCTGAATTGTGCAGTTTTATACTCTCCTCAACCCTCAGTGCCCTGTCTTTTCCTTTCAAAATGTGTAAGTAGTAAATCCAATTATTGAGCTAAAACCCACTTACCTACATTTTAAAAACAGTAAGACATATTAAAGACTGAAAATGATTTGCAGTGCTTCTTTCCAAACACAAAGCAGTTGAATTCTACTTTTTTCCCATCTGAATCCCAGCTAAATCCCAGCTCTTGGTAGCTTGACACATCGACTAATACCCACTTTCATGAGTAAGGTTTGCTCTTATCATGAAGCCTGACACAGGTCATCAGGAGGGGAACTGGGGGAGGAAGAACTTTGCTTTACAAGATGCAAGATGCAAAGCTTCCTGGCCTGCCTCCAGCAAAGTATTCAAAATGTGCTGGTGAGAAAGTGAATTGAAAGTGAAGTGGGACTCTGATGCACTGTAGGTGACAACACATTTAAGGCAAACTGACAGAACAGAACACATTCCCAGAGTGTGTCTCTCTCTTGAGCTCTGCAAAGCAGCAGAGTTTGTAGTTTTCACCCTCTTCAGGAGACAGCCACTACGGGTCAAGATATGTTGAAGCAGCATTAAATCACAGGGATTATTGAGGAACAGCTGCTCCTTTTCATGAGTCTGTATTTATATAATTCAAAAGATAAGTACAGGCAAGTGAAAATATTAATTTTCTATTGCTCTTTGATCTCTTCCTAAAAAGCAAGAATAAAAGGCAACCATCCAGCTTTAGGGCCAGAAAGATGATTCAGGCTATTTCAGCAAAGGAAAGAGATATATATATTTTGCAGAAAACTGTGGATATAATGTGCAACTTGGAGCAGTGTTTGGTTCCATGTCCATACTTTACTCTGCAAATGTGTCACAACATTAAGCTAGAAGGTCATAAACTGTAATTATTTTCAATTGTTGTGAATTAAGCTGTATTTTAACTTCCTCTTCAGCCTAAGCTGTTATTTAGTGAAAATATTTCTATTTGTGACAATTTATTAGCTTAGTGGGGCAAAGTCCTCCAGGATGTGCAACAGAGGAATCCTCATTTCTGCACACCTTCCATATACCCAGTGGTTTCCCCTCATCACTGCAGCCAGGGAGTGAGAGGCATCCCTCTGATCAGCCACATTGTGGATCTGCTGACCCACTCACATAGCCAAAGACTGGACCACAGCATTAGTTGTTCCCTTTTCAGAGGCAGCTTTCTGCTTTCAGCAACGTTGGCCTCATTTCAGATCAAAAGAGAGGAAAGGGTATGGTGTGAATCTCTTAACAGGCTGCCTCAGGTCTCAACACCATACAGACATGTCCTCTGGAGAAGGTCCTGCAGCCTGTGGGACCTCACTACCCCTGCACTCACACACACAGACCATGGGCTTCAGCTCTGGGGCATGTGTGGGAAGAGCACTTGCAGAACAAAGCTCCTTCAGAAATCCCTGTGCTCAATCCCTGTGCATCTCAGGGATGTTTCTCCCCCTTGAGCAGATACACATCACCGTGGAGGCTGTTCGCTGCCAAACCCTCCATATGTGCTGCAGTGAGGCACAGCCTTCCACCAGACTTAATGTCACACTGTCTGATGATTATTCAGAAAACTCCCACAGGAACTTCCTGGTCTGGGCAAACTCCCTGTACAGATGAGAATATAGTTAGTAAGAAGAATTCAGTTTATTTAAAAAGAAAGAGCAAACCAACCTCTAGGTAGCCTATAATGCAGTACTTCTGAGGGCTATTCATCCCACAGGTTGATGAGGCTGTCAGTTGCTTGCTGCGACCCCGGAGAAGGTCCCCAAGGGCTGGGTGGCAGGACCCAGCATCACAGTCATGCTGTGCATGCTGGCATCTTATCAGCACTGAGCATAAAAGAAGATCAAAGAAAGATTAAATAGTTTTGTATAGCCAGCAGTATTCTCCAGACAAAATCAGTTAAATCCCAACACACGCAGAAAACTCAATTATCCTTTGCCTGTACTCCTTTTGCTCTTAGGTATACATTTTTTAAGAACTTCAGTAATGAACCCACCCGCTGCAAAATAATCATAAAAAATATAGATAGCATATTGCAAATCCATGCTAAAATTTAAATTTTCAGCATATTATTTTTCAGTAAAAATGCCAATCTGCCACAAGCAATAATTTATTATGCTTCCCACCCTGACATACCCATTGCCAGCATTCCTACAAAAGAATAGTGAACATTTCTATTGACTCTGTGAGCAGAGCCAGATTTGAATTAATTCTGCTTATTTCTGTTAATATCCAAGTCATAATGGTGGAAATGAGACCAGGATTGACATCAGGGGTCCCTCAGATTTTCTGTTAATTTGCAATGAATCCTTAGTTCACTGTCAGAACCCTCTCAGACCCCATGGAATGGTCATTAATAAATAAACAGAAAAATTATGAATTCTCTAAATAACTGCAGGATTTTTTGTTTGTTTTGCCTGAAACAACTTTCAGTATCTTCCCCATTATATTAAGACTTCCCTTACAGGGCTTGTCCTTTTAAACAAGTTCTGTCCTGAAACTCTGAAAAGGAATGGGTACCTCGGAGGCTTTATCTGTTCAGCTTTACTTGGCTCAACTTGTTAGAAAAGGTGCAGTTAAAAAACCTCAACAATTGATACATGAAGATCCCACAGAATACTAGAAATGCAACTACAACAGCAAAAACACAGCATTTTATAGCCAGATTTCAGTCTATGGCTCAGGCTGTAATTTAGATGATGAGGGACACTTGACTCTTTAGGTGTAAAGCAATGCCTCTGTTTAGTTAGCCCGCTCTTTTTAGTTATACAAATCCATGCTCATTATTCATTAGCAGATGTTGATTGTCCCTCTCAGGAACTGAATCAGACTCAATTACTACATGTATGTCTTCTTTGTACTTAAAGGTTTCATATCACTTGTGGGTCCCTGGCAGGAGAGCGGGGAATAAGGATTCACTGTCACGTGTTTCTCAATAGCATTTACTTAAAAGAAGCGCTTTAACAAAATCTTGGAGAGATATGTAAATCACATGATAATATTTCAAAATTGGCCTGAGTAACTGTAGCATCTGTACTTACTGAAGTGTAACAGGATGGCCAGCCCCAGCCTCATGCCTCCCCATCAAACTCTGACTGGTACTCCTGCAAGAGAAGAACTGCTCTGTCACTTGGTGCTCTCCCTCATCAGGGCACCCCTTGCACACAGCTGTACCATGAGCCAGCCTTTAGTAAAGTGACAGAGATGTAATAAAAATATAAAGACTGAAAGGAAACCCTGGCTTTGATTTAGTTCTAGAAAAAAACCTCTCTCATGATGAAAATTTCAGCACTGAAGCTGGGATGAAAGCAGAGGAACACTTCACAAAGGCTTTCAGAGACGACTGAAAACATATTCACACTTAGTGTAAAATATAACCAGAATGCTATCAGCTAAAATATTGTAGTATTCAAATACAAACAACTTAATTCTAAGTGGATTCAGCAGGGCTGCTTGCAGAGATCTAGCTCTTTCTTTGGAGGTTCTTGTTTCTTTTCATTAACTTAAAACATAGCCAGAAGTCCTAATGAAGACACCACTGAGAAATGCCTGATGTCAGGTGCTATGAATTTTGTCAGAGACAAGATATAAGTGCATCTTAAAGTGTAGTGAAGAAAACCAGGTAATGTCAGTATCAAAGCAAAAGACTCATACAGGAGAACCTCAGCATGAGTCCAAGAGAAGTTCATTGTGGCATTGTGGCATCCTTCGTCTTCCTACTTACCTGGAAGAAAGTGAGACTTGCCAACACAAAACTTCTGTTGGAAAAACAAAAGGCAGCCATGGGTATAAAAGATGATCCAGCATCCTGCCACCAAGCAGAACTCCCAAACCAAACTCAGCCCCATCTTTTCATCTTCCACCTCTTTCTCCACCTGTAGGAACCAGTGAGGCTGGTGTGCCCTGAAGCAGTTCCAGCTGCTGGGGCATCCCTGTATGAGCATGCCCCAAGTGCCGCTTCCCAGCTCTGTTATTGTTTCTCACCTTCATACAGCCATCACTGTACTCAGTGAGCTAAAATGAAATATGCCCCCAGAATAGTGGGAACATAAACAAAAGCACTTCAGATGCTACAGGGTCCACGTGGGCTTGGTGCACACAGCTCTCTACAGCACATGACACAACAGCTGTACCTAGATGAGTACTTTAGCAACCACAGGCAGGGAAAGCTAGCAAGGGTCACCAGGCTTTCATGCTGCTGCACCTACTCTCACCTCCCACAACCACAGAGAGCCTGGCATGTGACAGAAGATGATGCTGGTGAGCAACCATGCAGCTGTGCCTGGCTCCCTGGCTACAGAGAAACCTCGCCACAGATCCACTGTCTGAGGCAAAATTGAGCAAATATTTACCTCCTGTGTTGGACTTTAAATTTTATACTCTGTCAGAATAATGGACAGACTCAGAGATGATTTAAGCTGCAACCACTGCGACAGCACTGTAGTGAAATACAGGTATCCAGGGTGAGCGATCTTGGCAGGTACACATTCCAATTCCTACCCTAACACTGTGACATTCAATACCAGTGATATTCTCTAAACCTGAGTCCCTTTAACAGAGAAACGAGGACCAGAAAAACCCCAACATACTTTAGTTCCATGCTTAACAGCAAAATTAAATATTGAAGAGGTCTTACCTGGGTTCCAGGCAGCCAAGTGTTGCAGATGGGAATGAGCTGAGTGAGGAAAGCAAGCAAAGGCATACCTGTGCACTTCAGCTGGAGAAGAAAGCATATCCCCCGAGGCACCAAGGTGTAGGTGAGAATGAGACCCAGCCTGCAACCTGTCAAAAGCTTGATTTGTGAACTCTTTCTGCTTCTGGCATCGGCAAATATATTCATTGAAAGACAATTGTGACAGGTTAAGTTCACAGCAGAAAAAGTTCATGCAACCGAAAACAGAAGGCTGAGATTCTTAAAGTGCTGGCAAACAACACCTTGACTGTTGTTTAATTAAACATCTGTTCAGTTGGTCTGGTTTGAAACCAAACATCAAAGTCTTTATAGCTACTTAACATCAGAAGTCTAGTGGCACTGGATTATCTGAGCATGGGTTAAAAAGGATGACTCCTCACAGCAGGAGTGTGAATGGTCTGGGAGGGCTGATTTGGGGTTCTGAGGTTACTGTAAACATGCTTGCCAGACAGCTGTGATTGCACTTGTGTGGACATATTGAACCAACTTTGAAATAGTTCAAACTCTGGATCATCACTGTGAGCACTAGGTTTTTCTCAATTTAAAGCTGAAGACAACATGGCAACTTGAGTCAGAGCTTTGCATTTTAGCACAAGTTTTACCTGTGACTGTCCCCAGCAGCAAGCACGGGGCAGGGATTGATGTGTGGGATACAGGGCAGTCACAGGCAACGTGGTGATGGAGCAGCTCTGAAATGGTGTTCACCAGCTCATGTGCAGAACTGGCCACTGTTTTCTGGTGTCTTTATTGAAACCTGCGGCACTATGATTCCAGTTTTCAGAATGGCAGGTTGTCTTGATGTACAATTTTAGAGGTGATATATTTGTTATCTGTTCTCCTCTGACTGTTTGTAAAGCTAAATTCATGATAGTCTGTCAAGTATCATCACACATCCTTAAAGAGAAGGTTATCTATATGAGCAAAACATGTTTTATAAATTAAACGCTGCCTTTTCTTTTGGTAGTTCCTGTTCTTTGGAAAAAAAGCAAGGAGTGTGTTCTTTAATCCTATTGCAATGCTCAGTACTAAGTGTCCTCTGCCATTATTATGACTGTTAACTCTAGCAGCAATAATTCTTATTCTTAGATTTTTCTAAATTATTGTCCTCAAATGCATGTGGAAATGACTTGTTAGAGACTTTTTTCAGGCTGATTTAATCTGCATTTGGTTTGCACTCATGCATGATTAGTTATTGTACAGGTGGTTTATACTTAGTGAGTTTCGGTATTAGGAAAAAACCAAAATTATATATTAAGATATTAATTTTACTTTTTCTATGCAGTATGTCAAATGTTGCCTGAAAGACATATAACTGAAGAAAGTATTATTATTATGATGCTACTAAATTATAAAATGGTTGACATTTTATTAGCATATATCGTGGGGAATTCAGATTTTGTTACAGAGAAGTTATGTGAAAAGTAAATATCAAGGAAGATTTATTTGCAGAATATAGGCAGTCCTGTGTTCTAATTTATGTAGGACCCCAAGCAAGAAGGAGGTTTTAAACTGCTTGAGGCAGGGATTAAGAAACTTCTTTCTTGCTTCTTTAATCTCTGCACTGGTAAAGGATCTGGATTTATAATGCATCACTCGTCCCATGCTGGCTGGAGGGTAGATAGCACTGGTGTGTGATTTTTCAAGTCATCACAGGTCCAAGGGTTGTCATTTCTTAGGCCCAAGGCATATCCTCAATACAAAGGATGGGAATTGCTAGCACTGCAGCATAAATTCCCTTCACAGACACCAATCAGCAGTGAGGGAAGGGGCAGGAGCAGAGCCACCACTTTAAATTTTCAATAAGAAATAAAACTATTTGAGCCTAGGATTAGTCTTGCCATGTGAAAAGTAAGTATTTAATCCAACAAATCACTTGGGCTTCCTTGCATCAGTAGAGAAAGACAAGGAACCCTACAGAGTCCAACCCACCACCTTCTTTAGACACTTATCTTAAGGGGATAAATCCCCTTTTGGGGGTATCTGCTGCTTTCCTTTGGTTATGGGCAGCCCAGGTCCTTAGTTTAGGACAGATGCCTGTATTTTAAGCAACTGCAGTATACTGAGATGAATCCCTTCCATGGCCAAAATCTTAAACAAAATCCAATGGTCTGGAAATCAAAATGATCTTGCTACATTTCTTTCTCTTCCCTCTTTTATTTCTGCTGTCGTTTCTCCAAGTGTATCTTATGCTTAAAGTGCAATTTCTCAAAGGCAAAGACTGTTTTTTGTGTTTTTGCATATTGGGAGAATGTAGCACTGAATAATAAAACCAGAATGAATTGTAAGTTTACAATCAGATAAGAGAAGTATTTTTTTTTCATAAATCTGATCAGGAGAGAGCTAAGGACAGCAGAGGCATACGCTAAAGAGCTCAGGTGTGATGGGAGAGGAAGGCTACCCTACCCCTCAGCCTCCTCGTCTCCACATCTCACTGGGGTTCCTCCATATTGTGCACCCTGGAGGAAACAGCTACTTTTAAACATCTATTTAATGGTTATTTTTAAAGACCTTTTCCACAATCCAAAAGGATGTCAAGTCTGTTTGTAATTTATGAGAAGTTTCTTCATTTTCTTACAGTCACAGCATCCCACAGAGCCCTTCACATTTTGTGTGCAAGTTTGAAGTCTTTGATTTTTCCACCACAAACAAGAAATGCAGCTTCAACTTGAATATTATCTCCTTGGCAGGCACAGTGTTGCTGATAGCAGTAATCAACACTAAAGACTGTCCTGGTTTCAGCCAGGACAGGTAAATTTTTTTCAGTAGCTAGGAAGGGACATGGCCAGGACCCTGATAGTATTTGATAACAACTCAGGTCATTGCCAGGCACAGGAGGGGGGGACTCTCTTTCCTTCCAGTGGAGTAAAGGTGGCAGGGGGAAGCCATCCAGCACTGTTTATTTCTCAAGGGGTCTGTGGTGAGCATTTTTGCAGGTGAATCACTACCTCTTTGGTACACCTCTGTTATTAATATTGTTGCTGTTACTGTTCGTTTTCTTATCTCGTTGCTGTTTCAAGTAAATTGTTCTTATCTCAGCCTGTGAGCCTTGCCTTTTGTATCTCCAACTGGAGGGGTGGGGAAGGGGAAGCAGCACTGTGGTTTTAGCAGGAGTACTAAACTGCAGAATAACATTCCTGAAGCACAACAAAGAAAAAGATTGTGTGTTTATTTTAAAATACCTGTGGGATTTTAAAAGTGCTAGTCAAACGATATCTATTCAAGATACAATGTTTCATTGTATTTCCTATGGTCCTGACACTTCCTTGCTGGTAGTAGGACTGGGAGGATGAGAAACCTGTCACATACCTTGTTGCAGTCTCATGCTAAGTTTACTCAGTAAGTTCATGCAGTACAACAGGAAAACTTTTTCTAGGAACCTTCTCACATCAATAAACAAGGGCTTGACATTTTGAATTTTTCATTGCTTTGCTGGCCTATTAATCAGAAATAGTTATTCTCCCTAAATTTAAGAGAAAAAAGTGGATTATTGCATATGAAAGCATAGCAGAGAGGACTAGAAAGAAAAAGGAAAATGAATATGCTATTCCAACATAAAATATGAAGCGTCTCACGGGAAAGCTTTTTGCACCACAGTATCTGTTAATAGGGCATAACAGTGTTCTTACTCTGCTAATGGTCTCTGTACTGCTGAAAATGCTAAGAAAATATTGTCCTATTTTTACTCGTCCAAATTTGTGGACCTGTCCTGTTTTATGTCCCTATTATTAGATTTTCCATACATGTCAGCCTAAATTATCCTAAGTATTTTTCTCTAGGTTAAAGTAAATTCTTCTGCAAATTTTAAATTGGTGTTGTTTAGAAATCATCTTAAGCTCAGAAAAACTCTCTGGTCCCTGGTCCTCTGGCTTAGAAACACTTTCTTTACCAATGCAGAAATGTTTCATACTATGGTCTGTTTGGGAACTCAGGTATATGTTTCAGGGGTTTTATTGGGGGGGATGAATCAAAAAATCAGAAGTCAAGAGACCACAATTTAAAAACTAATATAAGGGAAAACAGTCAATTCTACAAGCTTCCCCAAAAAACTAGGAAACTGAGATCATCAGGTAGAGAACCTGACAGACAGAAGGATGACAGCTTCAGTTTGAGAAGTGCAAACAGAGAGATCATGTCCACTGGAAGACAACAGCAGCGACAGCAGCAGCAAGAGCATCCACTGCAGAGCTCCCAGAGCTCAGTGGTTAGAGAGTTACCATGGGAGCCACTGACTCAGGTCCTCCAGTCAGAAGCACAGAGTGAAATCAGTTTTTGCACCTTCCTAGGAAGCACCTGAACTACTGGTCTCTGAAATGAAAGAAATCTGCCCTCATAGTTTCTCCTTATTTTTTTTACAAGGACTTCAAATCTAAATATTATATTTTAGATCAACATGGAATAAAATAATTTTGGTTCATTTAAGTTCATTTGGGTTAGTAAAAGTGAGATGGACTGAAATCACTTTTCTTTCTTTTTACTTCATTGGCTGGAAGAAATGGTTTCTTTCTCATTTAATTGGAAAAATAAAAGTAGCACAAATCACTAGAAGTCAGAAAAAGCATATTTAGACCAAAATGAATAAATCTTCAGAAAGATGCAGAAGTTTCAGAAAGATCTGTCTGCATGGAGAAATAACTGATAGACCTGAAGTTACCAAGTGACAGGCATGGTGTCTGGCTGTGCACCACTACAGCATCCTTACACAGCCCTTCTCCTGTGGTCACCCATGAGATCCCTGGTTGCAGAAGACAGTGAGAACAGAGCAGACAGGACTCAGATGACCCTGAGCTCTTAGCAATATAAACAGCTAAACTGACATTTTGGAGATTCTTCATTTTCAGTTCCAAATGAACTTTATTACAAAGGCTTCTGGATGGATCACTTAGTGGGAGTATGGTGCTAATAATGCCAAGGTTGTGGGTTCAATCCCCATATGGTCTATCCACTTAAAAGCTGGACTTGATGATCCTTCTGGGTCCCTTCCAACTCAGACTATTCTGAGATTCTGTGAACTCTACCAACACATGCATGCTAATTACCTAAAAGCGTGCCAGAATGATGGCTGGCTATCAGATGTTTAGTTTTAACTGTGTCTATCCTGTAACATCCAGAATCTGTACAAACACAGGAAGCATCACATAAAAGTCACACATAAGTGAGAAGAATAATTAGATTTTGTCATGGACCCTAATGATATAACCAACATAACAGTAGCACAGCCAGAACACTGCATGCTAGTAAGCTGGGAACTGGTAGATAGATTTATATATCTTCCCCAGGATCAAGAATACATAATCTCTGCTTTCTCTCAAGTATTTAATTATACCAGATGGAAGAAAGTGGAAAAAATTTGTCCTACTTCACTTTGCTGATCTCCTCTTGTCACATGGAAGGAAAGTATTGTCACCACCAGGAAGGAGCAGCTGGGTATGATGGAAACCCAGCCAAGCACAGAAAATGCCAGCAGCAAAGCTGGAGAAGGAAATGCCTCATGCTTTCAAAAGCTATTATGGAGGCAGTTCCTTTTTGTCAGAAGAAGGCAGGAAGCAATGTTTCCCTTGCTTACCACCTATGTGGAGCACATTTCAACAACAGTTGATTTGCTCATGCTTCCTGTCCTTTCTCACCAGGTAGTTTGTGACCATTACCCCGAGTTCCTGGCAGCAGAGTCAAGGGAGTAGGTGTCTGGGAACCCTGAGCCAGATGGCACTTCAGGGTCTCTGCTATATCTCACAGGGTAAGTGGCCTGCAACAGAAAACAGGGTAGAAAAGGACCAGAGCTTTGGGGAAGCAAGGATCAAATTGAAACCGGGGAGAGGGAAGATAAACAGCTGATTCAGGTACTCTGGCAGCAAAAAGATTTATTGTTTTGAGGAGGTCCACAGGTAATCATAGGGATTTAGACTGGGCAAGGAAGATGTGAAGAGAGCTGGGCAGGGGATTACAGAGAATATGTTCAAAGTTGTAGCTGGAAGTTGTGGTTTAGTCAGATGGGCATGAAAAGAAATGCTGTGTGCTAGCAGTTCATAAATAAAGTATTGCCATACAGGAACAGAAGCTAAAAATGCACCAGGGCAGCCCACCCATGTGGCTACAGTTCTTATTTTTGCACGGCTCAGCTCTCACCAATCATATTCAAATTGTTACAGAAAGCAACAGGCATGGTAAAATAAATTTAAAAATCCCTCAACAATATATGGAGTTCATGTTCTTTATTATTAAAATTAAAATAATTTTCTTATAAAGCAAAACATTTGTGTACCAATTTGCCAAGAATTGCTTATAATCTGTTTGGCCTGCTGGAACATCAAGGGAATAACTTTCAAAAAACCTCAAAAGTCTTATTTCTTAGAGAGCCCAAACAATCAAACGCACATATTACACAGAGTTTACAACTAGTTTGGGGAAATATGCTGATTTCAGCTGATTAAATATCACCTTATCTGCATACTACTTGTATATTTCTAACACCACAAGTGTCACAACAACTTGAAAATTTTTGATGAAATAACAGTAAGACTATGTCATACTTAGTATTTATGAATATCCTAATATTCACCATCAGCTCACATATGGCTTATCTAGACCTCTCCCAAACCCTGAGAAAGACTTTAGTGTCTTTAATGCAGTTAACAAATAGCAGTGTTTTTTCCTCTATCAAGGCAAATTGTTCTTGTCCCTCCACTATGCCAGTTAACACCATTCTCAACCAGGTAATCCTGCAGAAGGCCAAATACCTCCTACCATCCATGTTTTTAAGGCCAGTGATATTTTTCAAGACTAAGTTTTATGCTGGGACCAAGCAAACTTAGAGCAAAGGAGTAAAAGACAGTATATTTGTGAATACAGCTTCAAAGAAACTTTGAGAGACCTATTTATTAATGGTCATGTGTTTTTTTCAGAAAAACTGTGTTCCAAAGAACAGAAAATAGAACATTAAAATCAAAGAAATACTGAAGGTCACAGCATACGGTAGTGTGTCATTGTCTCCTGATATGGCCTTGTGCTATGTTTAGACAATTCAAGAACATTATGCTAAAGGATTAATGTTTTTATGTAACTTGATCAATTATCAAAATATTTCTGTTTTGTAATCATGATCTAATTACTAAAAATAGCCACGTGGTGAAAGAGCAGGCTTTATTACCAACCTGACATTTGTAATCTGGACAGGAATTCGGTTCAGTGAGCGATGTTCCTTTCCTCCCCATAGATACCATACAATCTATCAACAACATAGAGCAAATCTCTGCTGAATGAAAGACACAACTTTGAGTCAGTTATCTGTCTGCACCAAATAATTAAAACTCTTAGAAAAAGGAGGAAAAAAAATCAGGAAGATTACACTGCAATATTTTTTAATCACAGATTTCACAGTACTTTGCTGGAGTTCAATACAGTTCTTACCTCAGCTGCCCTGTGAGCTCCCCATGAGCTTCATGAAACAGCTGTGTAAATTGCATCTTAAAGCTTAGCTAAGTCACAAAAATATTCAATATAAGAACTAGGATTAATTTATCGTAAAAAAAAAATTGTAATGGTAAATAAATATGTATGAAAACAGTGGTGACTACGTAGAACAAAGCCACTCTGTTTAAATGATGAATTAATGGTAAATAGAACTGGTTCAGATAGCCTCAGTAGCTTTAACATCGTCCTCTTTCCAGTGAGCAGGACTGTTCTGCTTTTGGGACCCAATGACAAGAAATCTTTCCTAGGATAATTTAAAAAAGGATCTCTCAGAAGACCAGAAATGGGGCTGAGTTGGAAAACTGATGTTAGAGAGACCAAGGCTGTCTTTCATCAACAGCTTATTTTTACTGACACCAGGTACAGACAGACCAATAAAATGCCAGCCCGTGAGTACACAGGGCGGCAGTGACCACCTGCGGTACCGCACTGCGCCCGCGGCTCCGGCCCGCCGCGGCACGGCCGCTCCCTCCCGGCTCAGCGCCAGCACCCGGCGCCTCCGCCCGCAGGGAGCGGGAATTCCCCGGGCCCTCCCGAGCGGGGCCGCGGGCGGCCGGAGCTTCCCGCCGCCTCCTCCCCGCTTCCTGGAGCGTGGATCCTGCTCATTGGCCGAGGCCGCTCCCGCCCATCCCTCTCATGGCGCCCGGGCCCGCGCCTCACGGCCGCCCCGCCTGCCCTCACAGACACTACGGCCGCCGCTCTCCGCCCCCATCGTCCCTTCACTGGCGCCCCTCACGCCATCCAATCTTTCCAGTCCTCACCTCTCAACCTCCAGGACTTTCTTCTCCTCCACCCCCTTTCCAGCCACTCCCACCGCTCATCTCCGTATTTGCTGTTCTGCACCTGTGTTTCCTCTGCTCCTCCTTCTCCTTTCTAAATGCCACCTCGATGCCTCCACGTTCCGGTAAAGCGGCTTCTCTCTGCTCTGAATCCCTGCCTCGCCTCACCCCCTGCAGGCGCTCCCGGCCGATCCCGCTTCTGCTATCTAGCCTTTCCCTCGCCCTTTCGCGCTAGTAAAATGCTTTTTCAGCTATCGTGAACCACCTGTGCCGGCGACTGTAGCAGCAGTAAGCGATAGGGGCTTGTGTTTAGTCTCGACATGCTTTATCCAGGTTTTTACCTTAGTTTATGTATCCTGCACACGGTTTCCAGCATTTTAACTACAACTTGAAGTGTGTTGAAGCGCAGGTGGGCAGCATCTGTGCCTGTTTACATTTGTTTCTCTTGTTTGGTCTACTACCGTCCTCTTTGTTATTGTCTTTGATATCAGTGTTCTTCATAGCCCAATACTGCTGGGAAATTTTTTTCTGTCCTACTTATTTGTGGTTTGCTAAACTGTACGGATATGAGATGTGTGGTTTCCTCTCTTTGCACACATCAAGGGACTTCATAAATCCCCAGTGTTAAGACGTGCTGGGTTTTGGGGGAAGACAGTTGTGTTTTTGCATAGGTGCCTGCATTTAAGTCTCAGGGTGCTTTGGGAGCTTGTTAAAGACCGAACTGAAACAAATGTGTAAAGCAGCAGCTGCGGGGCAGCCCGTAGGCTCACCTGCATGACTTGCTGTTGGCAGCTGGATTTCTTCCTCCTCATCAGGTTCCCTGAGGTTGTTTGGCAGGTGCTTAGGGGCTGCCACGTCTTAAGTGTCATAAGGAGAGCAGAAAACGCACAGGGGCATAAGGAAAGGAGCACGGTTTGAATTGGAGTAGTCTGGTACTTGATGGGTGCAGTACAATCACTGTTATGTCACAGCGGAGTCAAATATATTGCGTTATTGTAATGGACAGGGTTATCACTATATAATTTTTCTCTGTTTTTCCTAAATTCTGAATTTTTTTCTGTGTTTTCCCTCATAAAATCTCATGGAGACATCTGTAGTTACAAATAGGACTATAGTGGTGCAAAACTGCAAGCAGTTTTGTCCCGTGCTACTTCTCTGTAAGAGGCATCTCAGTGTGGTGTTGAGCACTAAGGCTGAGCCCACGTTTGTCTGTGAGCAGACAAGATTGCTTTCCCCGTGAGAACATCTGTTGAGCATCTCTGCTGCACAGCTAATAACCAGATCGATCCGTTTCTCCTTCCCAAGCCTCAGTGCTCAGAGCACTTCAAGAGAAAACAGTTTAGCCAGAAAAATCCCTGGCTGCTGAATAATACCCTACGACCTAAACATGTCAATGTAAGAGCTTAATGTGCCGTAGCTAAAGCTGCCTGCTCTTTCTGAGATGAGGGAACAAATGTACAGATAAACGTATTTTTAGCCTGGGTATTTATCTCTTGTAATATCATACCCCCCCCTCCCCCCAGCTTTTTTCTTTCTGTCTGATCCAGTTGTTATTATAGTTGCTAAAATAATAGAAACAGACTGATCAGAATTCGGTGAGAACACTGGCATGTTGCTGCATCTTTGTTTCCTTCCTGCCTATCCCTGAAAAGCAAAAAATACTCTGAATCTGTTTGTACTCCTTTCTCATTTCAGGCTCCTTTTATTGTCAAATGCTGTAGATACCCAAAGAGTTGTTTAATGCAAATTGTGTATACTTTGGCATGCTATTGAAACTCTTTTGTCATGTATCTACCCTTTCCTCTAAACCATTAAAAAGAGCAAATCTGAATTAATGTTGTGGAATTCACCACTATCTGTGTTTCTAGGGTATGGGTTTTATTTGCTTGCCTCGTTACCAAAAAATACTTCAATCTCTTTTTTTTCCAATCTATGAATAGAAATGTTTAATATATATTTTTTAAACCTTATATGGAGCAATTTTTCTTAAATCATTTTGATATCATCTAAGATGTTAGTACTTCCTGGAAGATAGTGGGAGAGCTCCCTTTTTGGCTTAAGGTGTCTAGGATGGGTCAGCTACTTGTGGGCAGGGTGGCAGTAGCATAAAGTAACCCCACGATAATTGACTTGGTATGTCTGTTTTGGTACCATCACAGACATAAAGCCTACTGGAGACCCTGGCACAGAGAATGAGAGAGCTGCTAAGATTGTAAGGAAAAATCGGGAGATAAACTAACGCTGCAGATACTAAGGCATAAAGCTTGTGGCGAGGCAGTGCTTATTAGTTAACTCCACCAGCGCAGGGAAAAGGACTGAGATTTTGGGTATACATGAGCCCGCTTACTTTCTTCATTTCAGGTCTGACGATGGCTTGTGAGTTTAAAATCTTTCCTTCCCCACTATTGTAGCCCACTGCCTTAAAGCCTTTTCCTTCAAAGTTAATCCAAGATACTGCCTCTTCTCAAACGCTGCCTGCTTCTATATCCTTAGTGTCCAAACCAGTATTAGCACTGTAAGCCACGTGATAGTCGTTAATCAGCTTGCTTTGGAAGGTGCTTGATACACATCGCTTTAAACGATCGCTCAGTACCTCGCAGGGTCACACATTCTCCGGAGCAGCACGTCCCTTCTGTCACGGCGGGGGTGGCATTGCCATGCCCGGGACCCCACGCGCCTGCGGGACCGGCTGCGCAGCTGTGCAGGAAGCCCTGCGAGCGGCGTGGGACCGCACTCCCTGCGGCTCCGGAGGCTCAGCCCGCGGTTGCTCCCGGCTCCGCTCCCGGCAGGGGCCGGCAGCCGCCGCTCCCCGGTGCCGCCGCTGTGTCCATGTGCGCCCGTTCCGGCTCATCCCAGCGCGCCGCGGCGGCGGCCGGCGCATGCCCGAGGGGCTGCGAGCATGCGCGCAGGGCCGGGCGGGGCGCTCCGCCGCTCCCGTCGGCCCGCGGCTCCCGCCGGGCGTCGGCGGCGGAGCGAGCCCGCCCCGGCCGGCGGTGCCATGCTCAGCGGGGCGGGCGCCGGGCAGCGCGTTGCGGCTCGTCTTCCCCGACTGGCCTCGCCCGCGGCGCTGGGCAGCGGCGGCAGAAGCGAGAGGTAGGGGACGGCGGGGGCGCGGCCTGTCCCGTCCCGCGGCTGCCCGGTGCCTGGCGGAGGCCGGGAGCACCTGCGGCCCGCACAGGTGTGTGGGCTCCGAGCTGGCGGCCGGAGCCTCCCTCGGCCTGGGCAGCCGGGACCGAGGCCCCGGGAGGGGGTTCAGGCGTGGGGCTGCTCCGCGCCCGTGGGAGCGGGTGTTGGGACGCGCCGGTAGCGGCTTTGCTGCCAAGTTATCCAAGGAAGCGAAAACCGCCCGAGCCCCTCGGGTGTGTCGGAGTTGCCGTGGCTTCGAGCGGGCCTCTGGTCTCTAGTGGCATTTGTGCTGTGCTTTGTCCCTTATTTAGCTTGTAATAATAATAATAATAACGTTTCTTAACGCAATTGGCCCTTGCATTCATAATCCCTTACTTGCATAGCAATGGACTCCAAGTTTTTTTGGCGTTTCTGTAGTACGTGTGTGGAGATGGACGGGGGAAGGGATCAGGTCTCCATCTGGGTTTGTAGCTGAAAGTGAGTCTATCTGTGTGGGATTAAAGAAACCAACGAACAGATTGCATACTTCTAGCTGGATTACAAAAATCCACATACTTACTGCTGCAGGATGATTTAGAAAGTTTTTTAGTAAAGTGCTCTCAAGTTTCCTGTGTTTATCTTGTGCCTCTTTACGGTGTGCTGTTACACATACGATAGCAGGGAAGATATGCGGAAAATGAAATGGTGCTGTGTTGGCTTCATTTCTGTCTGTGTAGAATAACAGGCAAGCCCCGCTGATGTTTCTTCTGTGTTAACGAATGTTATGACTTCAGTTGTCGTGTCCAAGCAGCTGCTTTGCCTTATCTGTGCTCTGAAGTTTTCCAACTTTTTCTTGAGCTACTCTGAGTTAATTCTTTAAAATGGTTATGTGGCGTAGTGAGGACAGAACCTTGCTTCCTGATGATTTTTTTTTTATGCTGTATAACCAAAAGCCTGTTCCAGTGCCTGTCTTCTCTGCCCACTCCAACTGTGGTTCCTTTGAATCTTCTGCAACACACACGGTACCATTTTGTTGATCTCTGCAGCCTAGCCAAGTGCAGAGTCTGTGTCTGAAGTCAGTTTGTGTAATGAGAAAGTTGCAGGTACAGATGATTTTTCTTGTGTGAACTTTAATTTACAGTAGAGCCTATTGCTTTGTTATTACATGGTACAAAGTCTGCTCAGCACCAGGAAGGGGCAGAGCAGGGAATATATCTTGAGTAATTTCACTGGGATGCCAGAGACTTGATGTTCTCTTGAAATGGGGGAGATGAGTTCACAAATTTTTCTACAAGACGATGATGATAACTGTCTCATGTTAGCAGTGTGAGTTAGCTTGCCCACCTTATAGTGTTTAAATAGGGAACAATAAGATGACATATTCTCAGAATACAGTAAATGCATGATGGTTTTCATAGCTTCAGAAATTCAGGGTGAAGTTCAGCAGTTGTCCAGGAGAAAAACAACAGTGTCAACTTGTTAAAACTTGTGGCATATTGGCAGGACCAGGTTGTGAGCATATTGGCATGATTTGGAAATGGTTCAAGACAGTATTTTCTGGGCAGGCTGCTTCTCTCAGCATCCTGCTGCTTGATGTGATTCCAAGCAGAGATCATGTCATAGACAGAAATGATTCTGAAGGATGGAGTTAGGATTTGATCCGTGACTTGCTTTGGGAGGTATTTTTTAGAGGAAAAAAATGGTCATTTTATGATCATAATATTCTACACCTGTGAAAATGCAAAATGCACCTTTTTTTTTTTAGGATATAGTTTGTGGCCACATTGGCCAAATGTAGGAGCCCAGAGCAGTCTGATATCCTCTGAAGTTTATGCAGCCTATTACATATTTCCTCCTAAGTCAGTGACTTCTATGCACTGTCAGGTCTGTTTAGCAAGTTTACTTCAAGATGGAGTTCGAATTTTTTTTTTAATTTAAAATGCAATATATTCACTACCAAAAAGAGCTTAGTTGAGAAAGACATTAATCATCATAATTAAATGGTGGATGTGCTGGATGTGGCTGGACTGTAAGCGGTGGTGTCCAGGCCAACTTTAACCGTTTTCTTGAAGCAAGAATGACCATCCAGTTGTCTAGAGTGTGTTTCTTGAAAACATATTTCTGGGGTTTTAATGGCCTTATTATTGCTTTATGTTAAAGCCAGTCAGTTTGAGCAATAATGCTTGTGTCTTTTAATCACAACAATTTATTCTCAAATTAGAGGGAATATATGAAGGAGGAGGTGGAGGAGTGTGCTGAAGATGAGGCGACTGAATCGGAAGAAGACCTTGAATTTGATGAAAGAATTGGATGCCTTTCCAAAGGTTCCTGAAAGCTATGTGGAGACTTCAGCAAGTGGAGGCACAGGTAGGCCTTGTTGAGATGCTGATATTGACAGAAACGTCAGTGCAAGGAAGACGGGCATCTGTGTGTTCACTTGAAACTAGCCAAAATTGGTTTCTTGAATTCTTTGGTGGACTGACAGAGCTCATCTCCTTGAAGTAAAGACATAATATCTTATCCAGACAGATGCTTCCATCATTCGCCTGAAGGGAGATTTTTGTCTAAAGCTGGTGAGACTCAACCCAATGTAAAGGTTAGAAGTACAAACTTCTAACCAGTTGCAACTGGAAGTGCCCTGTGCCCAGGCTGTAATAAAACTTTCTCATTTGTTGTCTCACCAAGTTCTTTTCTTGGTGTCAGGTTTCTGGGTGAGACTGAGTGAGCATGAGCTAAAATGATGGTGGGGTTCAACACTATGCTTTTGCAAAAGAAGAAAAATATTCTCTAGAGGCAGATAAATTGAGCATCAGGATGAAGAGCAGTTTTCTAAAGCTTTTCTCTTGAAGGTGTACTTGATTTTAAGAGTAAGGAAAGCCCTTTGAAGAACTAAACACTTTAATCCAGGGCATGTGCTTGTACTGTCCCTATTAGTCACTTGAGCTTCTCTGAAAAAGCTGTAGCTGTGAAAAAGGCCTATCCTTATGTATCTGATCATAAAATTGTGTCTTTAAGTTGAGCTGAGTTACAGGTTGCCTGATCTGGAAACAGTGACTTTATCTCTTGGACTGTTGGAATTATTTGCAGATGGGAAACTGCTAGCACTTAGAAATGAAGGACAAAAATATCTCTCATCTGTGATTATGCCTGAAACTCATATATATATATATATATATATGTATATATATAATATAATAAAAAGTTCAAGAAGCAATTGCAACCTACAAATAAGCCTTTGAAGTTGTCATGCCACTTATAATGTAGAAGTAAGTATCAGAAGGATCTATATTACTTTGCTGTTTCCTCAAGTGCACTGTTAATAATTAAATGATTATTGTATATAAAATAATCTCTAAGAAGTGGTTAAATAACTTTTTGTTAATGTTAGTTCCAGTTCCTGAGGAAACAAGTGTGTTGTTTCTATGTTGTAATTTGCATAAAACCACCAAATTCTTAAAAACTCCTTTTTTGTAGTATAGCACCATCCTTCATGAGAACTTTGCTTTGGTGAATGGTGTCTTAAGGATTTCTCAACACCAGAAGTTACTTTAACATTCTTTGGTTTTATCCCAGTAACTTTATAAATGACAATATAGGATTGTCTCTTTCTATGCCATTATGAAATCTGAAAAATAGTATCCCTGTTTCGTTCAGGATTAAAGTGTCAGGCTTACTTTCTGGTGTGATAGGGATCTAAAACATACCAGGACTCTATTCTCAGACTTCCACTGCCTTCAAACCCATTGCAAAAGAAGTACTGGTCTCTCAAACAGGCTGAGACTCCAGCTCTGGGGCTGGGAGACCCTTTGGAAAAGAAAATTCTACAAGAGTTTATTTTCCTGTTCAGATTCACACGTACGTTTGCTGAGAATTACCCAGAAAGCAGCTATGGCTCTAATTGTGTTTGTGTTGCTCCGGATAGCCCGTATGGCTCCAGCTTTCCTCTTGCATAGCCAGGGTGAGTCCAGCCTACTGGCTCCAAAAAACAATTGAGAGCTAGAATAATTAACTGTCTAGTGGAGTTGACATGAAGGGTTTCATATATGGGATTGTTACCTAGTGTCAGCTGAAAGCTAGAACTGGAAACGTTGCTGATCAATGCAGCTGTCAATAGTTTCTTTCCTGATCCCCAGGAACAGTGCCCTTATTCCCTGCTCCCACCTCTGGCCTGTGGACCACTGTATAGTGAGTTGAAGCCTGTCAACAATGAGCTTTTCTCAAGTTGCCCTTCACAGATTCCATAGAGATACTCCACAGAATGCAGATGAAAAAATCTACAGTGCCAATAAGCTGTACAAATTGCTACTATGCTCCCTATCTGAAGTGTTTTCAAGCTTACAAAAGCCATGATTTAATAGAAGGGACACAGCAGGTGCTTCTGTGCATCTGTTACTGTGTTTCTGACTGTGCAGCAGGGTGATCTTCCCATTGCATGGTACAACTTTGCAAATGTGATGAGTAGGCTGCCTTGGAGATAAGTGAAGCACATGTACCACTAAAATATACCAATTAGTTTTCATCCTAAAAATAATTTCAAGTTCTTCACTTATTGGTAGAATGAATAGCTGCTTGTTGCCAGAGGGAAAATTGTTTGAAATATTGGGGTGGGAGTCATGACTGTGCAGCTATACCTAAGTAATATAATGCATAATATTTCTCTTGTCTGCTAGCTTCTTGAGTCTAAAACTTGATATTAAAAAATTGTTATAAAAACTTAACTTGTAGACAAGTGGAGACTTGAAGGGATTTCAAGGTGCACTACCTTCTTCTTTTGTGTTGGAGGTTAGGTTTGAGTTTTCCTAGACCATCCCTGACAGTGATTTGTGTGCGTTTTATATGTGGAGGAGGATATAGCCTGTTCTTAAACTTTCTGTACAGGGATTTCACAACCTCCTAATCATTCCAGTATTTGACTGTACTTAAAAAGTAGTTTCTTGATGCAAAGGTAGGACTTCCTCTTTTCCACTCCTGTCTAAAAACAAATACTACTGGTATGAAAACAACTCTCTAAGAGTAGCTTTTGGATTTATAAATCAAAGATACTAGTGTTGTACTGGCAATGCTCAACTTCTGGAATTGTTAGAATTTTGTTCTGCTTATGTTTCTGAGTAATATTTCTCACAGTCTGAATTTCTACTTTTTTTTTTCCTCTGACCAGTTTCTCTGATAGCATTTACAACGATCGCTTTCCTGACTGTAATGGAGTTCATGGTGTACCGGGACACATGGATGAAATATGAATATGAAGTAGACAAGGACTTTACTAGGTAACATTATTTGTTGTAATTCTTTTCAAAATGTTTGTTGCCCGCATTTCAGGAAAGAAGAGATTTAAAATGTTCATGTGACTTGAAAGCAATTTATAATTGAAATTACAGATTAAATACTACAGGGATTTGATTTTTCTTCTGTTGCTTGATTTGGGGTTTTTTCTTCTATGTAATCGATGAAGAAAATAAATTGAGCGATTCTGCAGTGAAGAAGTTAAAATAGTATAGATTTGTTATTGAAGGAGCTCCCTTAGGAATTATTTGCTAACAATTCAGAGAACATTGTAAGATGTAGCTCCACATCCGGTAGGTAAATCCCCCACGCACTGGCACCAGGCTTTCTCTAGTGCATACAGTTAGTATGTTGCCATTATACTTTGTGCTGCTGGAGGTGAACCTGAAGCACTGAGAACTTTGTCTGCATTATCTAGAGGTTGCTACTGATTTTGTCTCCAGTTACAGCCCCCCTGAAGATGTGTTTGCTGATGGTTTCATGTGCCTCTCTGGACTGTGTTTGCCTTTCTTCCAGAGCTGGTCAGGCACCCCTGAGTCCCTGTGAAGTTAATGCCGATTTTGTGCCCTGAACACCTGTAAATGTCATCTGTCTGGAACGGAAATAACTTTAAAAGCTGTTTGAGTAGTTGCTGTGGTAACAAGCTAAAGATACATATATTAATTGGATATCTTGTACATCAGAAATAATGAAGGTTTCTCTGATGGAGGAAAAAAAAAGAAAAATTAAAGGAGATACATCAAAAACTCAGATAATAGTAAATCTGTTCAGACAGCTGGGATTTCACATTTAGGTCTTTGCTAAAGCGGGTTATATCCCAAGTGAAGCTATCCCACGGGAAGGGTAGTCTGTCAGTTAAGAGACTGTTACGGGATTTTGGATATGTCCTGCTACACATCTCCCAGTTTGATTGTGGGTTAATCACTCAGCCTGTGCTTCTTGACAGTTTGAACCAATGGAGACTTTTCTCCTCTCTACTGACCCTGTCTGACCCCAAGTTGAGCCATTGTTGAATCCCTTGCTTATGTGATTTGCTTGTGGCCAGCTAAATCCCAGAGGAAGCTCCCTGAGAGCAGAATCCTGTGACTATAGTGGGGAGGTCTATTCCTTATAGTTCAGATGACTTTTGTGAAACTAACATGAAAACCAATAGGAAATGCCCAGAATATTGGGGAATGCCACACAATCAGACTTTTGGTGTAACGGAGGTTATCTCTTGAGTTACAAATGCTTTAATGTGCTCCAAAAATCCATGCTGCTTCACCCACATTTTAAACGCTTTATATTTATTGGTATAGATTGTGGTACTTGACTGTGTTTCTGCAAGTAGTCTTGAGATTTTTTTCTTGATACTTTTATTCAGTGTTACTTAATAGATTTTTGCCTATTTTTTTTCTTTCCAGTAAATTAAGGATCAATATTGATATTACAGTTGCCATGAGGTGTCAGTGTAAGTATTCCATCAATTAAGGTTTTTAAACGCTTTAGAGCCTCTTTAGAGAACACACTTGCTCACAATGTAGTTGGATACCGTTCAAAATATTTTACCAGTGTCATTTCTTCTGATCTTAATGGCATGTAGTGATCTTAATGGCATGACTCATTGAAAGAATTGGTAAGAAATGTGAAGAAGAATATCTGAGAATATCTGTGTCATCTCACTCTCATCTCACAGAACCTTGCTTTGTCTGTCAGCAGGAACAGAATCTGTTGTTCCACTCTCTCCTTAGTTTGTGAGACACAACTCAGCAGCAGGAGTTTATAACAATTTCTATTTATTTATGAACCTGGGATATATTAAGCTGGTCTACTGTTTAACAGCACTGAAACTATCACGTAATTTCACCCTCATGAACGTAAGAGGGATGCCTTCCATATTAAAGGCAATACTTACTATTATTCTGACATCATTTAGGTAATGAACCATTATTGTGTTCAGTCTTGCTTGTCCTGGACTGAGAGAAGAGAGAATACTACTTCTACCAGGAATGCAAGCAAATTTTCAGGACTCACTTTTTTGGGCTAGTTTAAACCTTGCATTAATTGGATGATACATCAGTGGGGTTGGGGTTTTTTTGGTCTCTGTTCAGTGCTTGTAAAAAATATTTATGCATAGCAGATCTTAGAAAGCTTGTATGTATGGTTCATACAACTTCTCTGTAGGTGTTAAAAATCAGTGAGAAAATACTGCAGATCTGAGGACTTTTTGGTCAGTGTCCATCAGCTCATATTGAAGGTTAAATAGGTTGAAGGAACAATAACATACACTGAAGTTTACCACTGTACTGTGAAACTTCATTTCTACTTGATTTTTTTTTTTGCTTGTCTCTGATCATCTGTGCAACTTAATATTTTTCCCTGTTTAAAATAGATGTGGGGGCTGATGTTCTGGATTTAGCAGAAACAATGGTTGCCTCTGCAGATGGGTTAATCTATGAACCAGTAAGTTGATTCTTACCTTTTTATTTAGAAACTGAATTCCTTTTGGTGCAAAGCACTATGGGGCCAGTTTGCTTGCTTGTGTTTGTTTTTTTCTCCACCAACCTCTTAGAGAAACATTCCATAGTTGATCTCTTTTGGCCATAGCTGCTGGGTACATTTGAGCATTAATTACAATTGAATTTACTGAGTACATTAGTGTTAACCAACTTGGTGAACAGATGTTACTAGTGATCCTCTAATGCTGATGAAGTATAACAGGTGTGTTGGCTTGTCTTTAGTTCTTCATGTGGGATGATCCTAGAAATAAACAACCTGCACCTGGACCCTTGTCTTCCAAAGAGTGCTCCTTTGCAATTCAGGGCGGGAAGGGACAGAAATTTTTATACTTGAACACAAAATATATTCTTTAAACTGCAAAGTCCTTTCATAAACTAGTCTGTGTTATCAAGTGTGAAGTTGATTATAACTCTGTTACATCCCAGTTCTCTTCTGGGTTTCATGGAAGGGGTGCTTTCTGCGTGTTTTACTAGATGTGTTATTTTTATTTCAGGTAGTATTTGAGCTCACTCCACAACAAAAAGAATTGCAAAGGTAAAGCACTGAGATTCATGTTTGTTTGTATTCTTTGTACTGGAAGGGATTTTGAAGTACACCAGAGCTACATGACTCAGCTATGTCTTGGGTCTACCAGCACCTGCTTTTAATTTAAGAATGCAAACCTGCAAAAGATACTAAGTTACTTTGCTTTCCTCATTATTTAAGACCTCTGTTATGGAGAAAGAAAATTTACTTTGGACTTACCTGTTGATTTGGGTCAGGCAGTTGCAAGCCAAGGTGAATGGACTCCCTCAGCTTCTGTTTCCAAATGAATGTTTGGTAGCAAGTTAAAATTATGGGATCAAGTATGTAAAATATATGTATCTAAATGTCAAAGCTGAGCTGTAGTAACACATTGGCACATTCTTGCAGAAACAAATTAATTGAGTATTTCCTATAATTTAATCGACAGAGTGCTTATCCCTTAAACTGTAATAGCCTGGCATTGTGTGTGCCCACTGTACTGATAGTCTTGTAATAGAACTGAAGCTTTTTTGGGGGTCTGGCTAGTTCTGGTATTTCGGTAACACACTGCTGTGAACACCTGAGCTTTAAATTCTGTATAAAATATTATTCCCAAAGTTTAATGCAATGCTTTAATACTGTCATCAACTTTGTTAACTTCTTGATTTGCAACCTGCAATTGAAGCCAATAGTTAATTGTGAAGCTAGATTTTGTTTTACTGTTGCATGCTTTCACACTTGTCTCTAATCTTTAGGATGCTTCAACTAATTCAGAGTAGGCTGCAGGAAGAACACTCTCTTCAAGATGTGATATTCAAAAGTGCATTTAAAAGTGCTTCTACAGCACTGCCACCACGGTAAGAAAAACTGGGATTTTGAGTCATTATTCCCCTTTCCTCCAACCCTATATAATTAGACTTAACATTTTATTGTGGTTATGATTCCACTCCACCCCCAGAAGACAAGATTGTAAGAAAAGATCCCGCTGCTTTTTAATGAATTTTGAAGTAGTGTACTTGATACTTGCTTTGGAGAGCTGTTGTTTTATGAAAACCTCTGGGGTTTCCAAACTGGAGAAGGTTTCCAGGTTTCATGTGCGTGCTTGCACGTACATATACAGACACAAAACTAAATATATGCACACACCTTTTTATTCCATTTGGTCTGATGCATCCTTCTTAATGGGAATTAGAAATGCCAGAGCAATACTAAACAAGAGCCTTTTTTTTGAACTATCTTTCTGTCCACCAGCTCTTAAAAGCAGTGCTACTATTGCCTGTGTCTTAATGCTTCATAGTTTTAAATGAATCAATCTTTGAATACAAATGTGTTTCGTTAGTAAATTCCTGTGTCTAAGATAGCACTGTTAAGATTGTGTGGAGAAACCTTGCTGTTTTCACTTAATTCCAGCTACCCACAAATGTTGAGAGATTAGTGCATAGAATATTTGTTCTGCTGAATCTAGATGCTATGTGATTGTATTTTTTTTCCCCCAGGGGAAAACACTTTCTACATGAAAGCTGAAATTCTCTCTACTTAAAAACAGAAACAGCAACAAACAAAAAAATACTATAAAACAAAACAGACACCAAAGCTGCCATGCACACACTCTGTGTTGTAATCTCCCTGTCTGAGGACCAAATACATTGTTTCTCCTAAGGCAACCCTGAAGATGGCTCAAAAATCTTCTCAATTGCTTGATGTTTTCAGATTAATTAAGTCCTTCTGTGCCTCTGTGTTCCTTGTTAGTGCAATATTTGAAATGGTATTTATGCTTGAGATGTGTTTAAAAAAAATTTTCTTTTCATTTCCCTCTAAGGAGCAGATTTGGAAATACATTATGTGTTGTGGCCATCACAACATGAGTGGAGAGTGGAAGCTTTCATAAAAAATAAAATGTTGAAAGCTCTTCTTGCTTGTAGTGTTGTTAATGTGACCAAAATGTATTTGGTTCTGTTCATTGTAGCATTAAAATTTTCCCAAGGAGCCATTTTTGGTAGAAGGAAGTGGGAAAATAAAAATCCTTGGGGCAGATATACTTATGGTCTAATATTTTCTGTTCATGTGTTCAGATATTGTAAGCCAGTGTTGTAGGCCAGATCTCTGAATACAAGTATGAATGAAAGCTCCTTGGTTTCATCAAACTGATCTTTATTAGTTTCCCTCCCTTCTGCTATCTCTGCTATAATTCCGGAATACAGTAAGGACAGGTAGATGATAATGCTGTATCTTTATGCTCGGAAAAAGAGATCTAACTGTACTGCTGTTACTTCTGCTAGATAGTGCATATTCTCAAGTACTTCCAATGTTGTTTTTATTTAAACAGGGAAGATAATTCATTACAGTCTCCAGATGCATGCAGAATTCATGGTCATCTCTATGTCAATAAAGTGGCAGGGAACTTTCACATAACTGTGGGCAAGTATGTTCTGTTCAATTCCTGAAAATAATCCCTTCTACATTCTGTATAGTGCATGTATGTATATAAGTGTGTGTGCTTTTACACTTCAATTAATGACTGGGTTTTATTGACCCTTCTGTACTCATGGTTGGTATTTTTTTCCATAATACCTTTTCTTGCACAGTTAATTTTCTTCATAAATTACTGAAACCATGCAGTGCATTGCTGTGTGTAATGTAGTCATTATGAATTCCAGTGTTTTACAGGACGGAAACACTTGAAAATTGCTTTGTCAGAGAGCAGATACAGAGTGCAGTTAACTTGCTTACTCATAGAACAAATATTGTCAAACTTTTGTTAGTGATTTGAGCAGTTCTGCAGCTTTTCGTATAGTAAGTAGGACTTGGTGACTCTTCCAAAAGCACAGTGGCTTGATGTGTTTTTGATATTTCTGATAATGCAAGACACTAATTTTCTGTAAGAGGGTTTTTGTGAGTCCAAGATTTCTGACCTTACTGTTCAGTCTGTACTTGACAGTAATAAAAATGTCATATTTGGGTTTTATATAGATATACACAATAGATACCAGTTTTTAAAATGTGTATATGTTACATATATGTTATGTTATACATATGTGCATATGTACATGTTTTATAAAGTATTTATTGAAATAGAGGAGGAAAGGTAATTTTTCTGCATAGTCCTGTGTGGATTCATAAAACATTTGTTACTTTCTTCAGGGCAATACCACACCCTCGAGGCCATGCACACTTGGCAGCCCTTGTAAGCCATGAGTGTAAGTTCCTTCTGTCATCTCCATACCAACATGCATCATTTCAGTCAGACTGTCCTAGTTCATGTTAGGTTGCTGTTTTAAAGATGTTCTAGCTGTGCAATTGCATTGCAAAATAAAAGTGAAGATATTCTTTGCAATGGTCTGATTCAGTAGCAACTTAGTTTCGTACATTTAACACTATTAGGATTATCTGTAGGTTGCTTCTGTAGTAATGATAACACTGGAATTTCAGATGTATTTTGTTGTAACATAGACACCATTTAAAATTTCTGTATTCAGTCCAAACTACTTCTTTCCTTGAAGACCTTTTTAAAAGGTTAAAAATTTCTGAGCTTTGTCCTTAGAAACTTAATTTTTGGATTATGAGTCTAGATATTAAATGTCTGTTGCTGTCTTACTTAATGTGAGGCAAAGGTGACTTACTGTGAAAAATTAACTTGGTTAAACCAGTTACAGTTGGTTAAACCTCCAAATGTCTGCCCATGAGTTAATGTTAACACAACTTTAATAATTTTATAGATCTTAAGTACTTGCAAAATAGCAATGTAGTAACTTGGAAACTGCCTCATATTTCTTCTGTACATTTGATTTATGAAATTTTAATCTTTTTAATGCAATTGCTTACAAAAACCTGAACTGTAGAATAATGTAAGTATTTGGCCAACTAGAAATTCCCTGTTACAAAATTATAACTGTTCAGCTCCACCATTGATTCAAATATAGTTACAATTTGGTTTTGAAGCTCTTTTCTAGAGAAATTTAACTTTTTTGTTAAATAATTTTGATTTGAGTTTTCTTTGAAATGTGGGTAGATCCAATGATGTGTACAGTGGTGGTTGGTAAATGCATTAATTAGAATATTTCCGTGTCAGAAATGGGTGCATCTTATTCTCTTAAGTACAGAATCTCATAGTTTAAATATGCTTCATTTCTCTGTATTGTCTTTCAGCCTATAACTTCTCCCATAGAATAGATCATTTGTCATTTGGAGAGCTAATTCCAGGAATTATTAATCCTTTGGATGGAACAGAAAAAATTGCATCAGATCGTAAGTGTTGTGTGTTTAAAAAGCATCTTGTTTTCTAGGGTTTTCCAATAGTTACATTTTAAGTATTATCATTTTTCATGAATGTTGTGATTGACAAGCAGCATGTCAGGCTAAATTTGGTAGTGAGCAATGCCCTGTTCAGTTATCCATGTGACATCTTTAATGGGCATTTTTTTTCTAATATGTGCATTGCTGTTCTATGCTGTTTCCCTGAAGGCAATTTGTGGTTTTTTCCAGGTGTTATGTTGAAGTTACACTATGTCTGACCATATTGCAGCAGTATGTTACAGTGGAGAATCATAGATCTGACCATTGTCATAATGGGGAAAAATAAGCCTGATTTGGTTTGAAAAATAGCACCAGGAGTCTTGGATTCTATTCCTGTATTTGGTTTGTCCCTTCCACAGTGTATTTTGTGAGACTACTACAGGATGGGTTTGTGTAGCACTTTGTTTCCTCATGTATAAATAAAGGAGAGTAGTAATCTGCCTCATCCCATCACTGGCATTCCCTGTGAGAGTGAACCCCAGAACCTTCTAGAGTTGCTGTTATCTCAAAGGCAGCCAGTTCCTTGGCTATTACTGCCAGAATGGTTTTGTGTAGTTGAAATAAATTGCTTCAGTCAATTGGTGTTTGTTCCTGTAGGGAATTGCACAAAGACAGAGCAGTCAAGTGCATGAGCATGCTGATGGCCCTGGAAGAATTCTCTAGAAGTGTAATTGAGAGAAAAGCTGTAACCAGTTTAGAAGGGCTTCCAGCACTGTAGGTAAAATTCAGTGGCTAAAATTTATTCAGACCACTGTGAGATAGGTATCATGAAACATGTGACAGTGTGAAACTTGTTCTAGTGCCCTGGAAAACACTACCTGTGCATTTCATTTGAAGCTTTGGGTGGCCTGACCTTAATGAGTCTTTTCATTGCATGGGAAAAATGTAAATTTCTGAGTATAAGTGGGACATATGTCTTTTCCATTGAAACTAACTTTGTTTGTACAGATGGTGCTGAAGTAGTTTTGGCAGTGCTGGCATTCCTTGAAGAATGTCCCAAGTGCAAATGGCTTAGCTGATTTATTATTTCTTTGATTTATTTGTGAATATCTCAGATGGCCTCTGTTCTTGATTAAACAGTTAAGATTTTTTTTTCTTCTAGACAACCAGATGTTCCAGTATTTTATCACAGTTGTGCCAACCAAACTTCATACATATAAAATTTCAGCAGAAACTCATCAATTTTCAGTAACAGAAAGGGTAAGTAGAAGAAAGTAAAAAACATGGAGATAAAAAAATCTAAAAGTGATTGTTCATAACAAAACTTGAAATGTGAAAGTTTTGAATAGTACTCTAGCATGAAGAGACAATTTGTAGAACATTCTAGTACACTAGATTTATCATACAGCAGTGATAGTAAAATATATATATATGCTTGGTGACACATGCAAACTTCTATTAATGTTTTGCATCTGTAGATCTGGAGTCTGATATTAGAATTAATGATAAATAGACAGTAATTTCCATTTCACTGGATGGTAATAGTGGTGGTGGTGAAATCCTCCAAGTTTTAGGTCTGTAACCTAGTGTGTAGCTTTACAAATATTTAATTCACCTTTAGCTTTTTATCCTTGTGGGAAGCAAACAAAAAGATGCAGCTCACTTTAATATCATGAACTTGGTTGTGGAGTGTAAGAAATGGAAACAGAGGTAGTTTGTGTGAAAAACTGATCACACAGTAAATGTCTCAGCTGTCTTAGCCTTTGTTGAACCACCAAATTTAATTACTCTCAAAACAAGAGAACTTCCACTTCTGGGTTTTGGAAGGCTTTTAATTATGAATCCATAACAAAGGTAGTTAATGGAGCATAGCATATATCATAAAGTACTAATTTTAAAGACTGCTGTGAATAGGAAAAAAGCCTTGGGTGTACTGGCTACATGTCTTATTTTCAGAGATTGAACTCTGTTTTTATCTTCTATTTGAAAGCCAAAGAAAAAAATCTTTGTGAAAAGTTTAATTAAAGATGACAGATGAAGTGGGAAGAAAGCCTTGGGTTGAAAGAAAATATGGGGATTAGTAGCATGGCAGTTCACTGTATTGCAGCTTGTGATGTTCTCCAAGGGAGAAGGATTTTTTATTTCCTCACAATTCCATGTTGTGCTTCTGAAAATACAGAGGTAGGGGAAGTAGAGTAGAGGTGATATCTTGGTGTTCAACTTTGACATGCAGGCCACCGAAGGGAAAGGTTTGCTCCAAAACTGATGAAAGCTGGACTAAAGAGAGAATGAGGAGGAATTTCACAATGCAGTTATCTCCCACCTCCTGCTGGTTTAGCAATCTGCTTTGTGTTTTCTCTGCGCAATCTGCAACAACTAAGGCATTCCTTAAACCTCTGGATGTCAGTCAACAGCTTATCTTAGACATTGTTCCTTTTTTTTAAATCTTGTATTCATTCAATTTTTCTCTCTTCCTGTGTAATGATGGTTCTGTCAATTAACTGTCTGGTCTAAGTTGGCTCTTCAGTTTTTTGTGGGGATGTATTTTTATGGAAGTTGCTACAACCACAGCTTACTTGGGAGAAAAGCCTGTGAATAATGGACGTAAAGTGGCATTATGTACTTGTTTGCTCTTGCTGCCTCAGTAGGCAGCCCTGTTGCCTCCAAAGCTTATTTGTGTTTAATTGTAGGGAACCAAATACTCCTATTAGATGAGCTGGGAAGGGTTGCTAAGATCAACTGTTCACTGAACACCTGCGTGCATTTATTTTGTAAGAGTAGGCACATACGCAGACATGGAAAAAGGTGGTCAGATGGCCACAGCTAGAACTTGAATGCAGTGAGGTTTAATTGCCACTGGTGGGCACACGGGGAAGCAGAGTTTGAGAGGTGTGGGCTGAATCTTCTCCACTACTGATGTTTGAGATACTGTAGTTATCTATGTTAAAAAGATTTGATTCTAGCAAGGCTTCACCGAACTATCTGATGCAAGGTTAGTTATTTTCAGCAGATTTTAGCAATCAAAAGTTAAATCTTCTGCAGCAGTAGAAGCTGAAAGCAGATCAAAATGGTTTGCAGAAAAAGAATTCTGTTTCTTTTAAGGGTGGAGTTTTGTGTGTTCTCTTTAATTTCATATTCTTTTTTCACCATTTGACCTCAAAAGACCAGTAAGGCTTAGGGAAATAACAGAGGAAAAGCAAACAAAAAATAGTTTTTTCCTTTGCCAGTGGCAAGGTTCTGTTTAACTACCTTTAGTCTTCTCTTCCTTTTTAGTATGACTGATCATCTATCTCCAAATGCTGTCAGTTGTCATGCTTTGAAATATGGAAAGCATTCTCCACGGGTTTGTTTTGTTATTTAGCCATTGCAAAGTTTTTGGGACCTGTTATCATTACTGATACATGATTTTGACATCCTTTTAACTTTGGTGTGGTAGCATAAAAATCAGTATGGTTTATGACAGTATTAGCTAACCGAAGAAGTTGCCTAATCTGTGTTTACCAAAGTGGTATTCTGCTTTTTATTTTGTATTGTATTCTGCATGGTTTTTTGAGCACAAACTGTTAAATCTACAGAGAAATGGAGCTGTGATATATTGCTTTTCTGTTCAGTCTTGCTTATCTTTCTTCTCAGTTTTTACTAGCTTAGGCATGGCTGAGTTTGTCTTCAGTCAGTTTTGTTCTTTTCTGCTGTCCTTATATATTTTCAGCCAGACTTACATGGCAGTACATTTATCAACACTTTTCACTAACAACAAAATGACAGCAAACTTTTGAAAGAAGCTTGTGTTGAGGTGTTGTCTCCTGAAACCTTTTTATAAAAGTAGGTATTTATAGCAGCCACACTCTCCTCTTTGGTGTCTTTTGGTTTGAGATTTTGGGCAAATGAAAAGAAACTAGAAATTTCTCAGATTAGGACTGAGGTGCCTGGTAGTTACAGCAAGTTTGGGGTGTTTATTTATTTATTGAGGTGTATTTCTTGCTGTGTGACTGTTGTCTGATATGACATAACTGACAAAAGGTTTGAAAAGAGGCTTTTGCCAAGGAATGTTGGACCAGATGTTCCTCGAGGTGCCTTCTAACCTGGTATTCTGTGATTTATATAAACCCTCTGGTTTTATATATATCTTAGCCATTGCTAAGGTTGTTCAACAACTTAAATCTCATGAAGGTTTCACCCTGAGTTAAGTGATTCATAGTAGCTGATAAAGTAGGAAGAGTTGTGGCAACTATTACACCAGTGCACTTGCCGGAGTTCAGCAGCCTAGGCCAAGACTGGCATTATCCTCATAGGTACCAACACCAATCCAGTTATAAAAATCCTTGTTTAAAGGACCACGTGAGCAAGTCTTGAGAGAATAGTACCAAAGCACAGTAGTGAATATTGATATGCAGCACAGCAGACCAGTGACCAGGAAAGTAAATTTCTACTTCATGGTGTCTAACTTTTTAGAAGGTACTGGTCAACGTGACCTTGATATTCTCTGGTCTTCTGTTCAGTGCTAACTCTGATTAAATAACTCTTTGTCATCCCATCTTGTAAGACTGGTTTTCTTGTGACTAATTAACAAGTATGACTAACAAGTGTTTCTGTCTTTTCTTTCAGGAAAGAGTAATTAACCATGCAGCTGGCAGCCATGGGGTGTCAGGAATATTCATGAAATACGACATCAGTTCACTTATGGTGACAGTGACAGAAGAACACATGCCTTTTTGGCAGTTCTTAGTGAGGCTCTGTGGCATTATTGGGGGAATTTTTTCAACTACAGGTGATTATCAGTGCCTTTCTTCTTAAGTTCTATCACAATTTTTTTTTAATCATGGTGATTGCTATGGATAAACTAGAGGGGAGTCTTCTTAAGAGATTTAAGACAAAGTGCTCATTTGTGTGCATTGAAATGTTTCATGAAATCTACTCAGTTCTGGTGTCCCAATATGGCATTTCTGGTGTTCTGAGGGCCTTTTGTTTCCTTTTTGGTAACTATAGCATAGTTTATTTACTTCTGGAAGAGCAAAGCTACATCTGTTTATAGATACATAGATATCTATGTATATATACACAGACACACATACTGATATTCTGTGTATTTCCTATAGTTGGGATCCAGTAATTAAATCACTGACAAAAATTGAGATAAAATTTCCATCTGAAGTAATTGGGAATGTTTTCCTTATCAATTTACTGCTGGATTTGCTTAATCAGAGAAAACAAACTAAGTTGAAAAGGCAGAATTCACTTACTGGTCAAGACATAAGAGGGTACCTGGATTACAAGTTATTTCTTTCCTTGGCTCTTATTGGAAGAGAGCTCAGTAAAGAGGCTTTGAACTAAGAGCTGCTTTTCAAAGTAGATATTTCTGTCCCTCACAATGTATTTTCACCCATGAAAGCTGGCAGAGGGAATTACGTTTACTTGGGAGCTCTGCCTTCTTGATGCATTTCAGAATGTTAGAGTTCTGCCCTGCCCTTGATATTTCCTTTCTTCATGTTAATTTCTCAGTGTTTTATGTATGGGTTTACTGCACTGTGTCCTGTGTAAGTATGGTGTATAGCTTTGTTGTAATGCTTCCATAAATAATACATTTTTACTACTGCTGACAATTTAAATGTTGTTTTGACATTGCAGGAATTTTACATGGTATTGGAAGATTTGTAGCAGAAATTATTTTTTGCCGTTTTAGACTGGGCTCTTACAGATCCACATCGGTAAGGAAAAAACTTCCTCTTAAGTGTTTCTCTAAGTGGTACAGCTGAGGATGGATGATAAGGACAGCTTTGGGACTTGGTCCCAGGAGAATTTAAGATCTTTGCAATAAACCCTCCCCTTGACACGCACATTAGCAGAGATTCAACAGCTTTTAAAAATAGTTGCAAAACCTAAAATGTAAAGAAGCAGAGTTCTCTAACAAACTGAATTAATGCAGCTGAGTCTCTTAAATGTCCTATATTCCTTTCATTGTCCTTATTATATTCTTAATTTTTTTCATATTGCTCCAAAAATTACATGTTTCCCAGGCCTGGTCTCTCTCCTTGTCCCAATTTTGCTTTCACATATCCTTTTGCTTGGCCTGCACACTGAAAAAGAGGCATTCTGTGCTGCAGGGGTTCAGTGATGCTCCTTCACCTTTCCTTTCATTAGGCAATAACAGGATTGCTTCTCTAGCAACTACTTGATTTTATATTTTATTTTTCCCATTTAAGCCAGTAGATATCCCTTGAGACCTCTGCCTTTCTCTCAAATTTGGTTGAAGTTTTCCAGCTGGCAAGGTTATGCGAGTGAGGAGAGAGGAAGGAAGGCAACCAAATTTGTATAATATTTATATGAGAGGCCAGGTAAAATGCATCCAGGAAATGCTCAAGAATAAAGAAGTGTGTGTTTTTGAGGAGGGAGGGTGGAGATTCTGTGTCTGGTCAAGCCATTAATAACACCTTGTTTTTGTTTCACTAGGTCCCACTTCCTGATGGCCACACAAGCAACCACTTACCTCTAATTACAGAAAATAGTACACATTAGCCTCCTGAGAAAATTTTCTTTCTTCCTGCCTGATACAGACTTTTTGTAATAAAGAAAACATTGTGCAATATGCTGAGACAGTGCTGATGGGCAGCAAAAAAAAAATGAAGCCTTTACAAAAAAACCCTCCAACAAAATAATTTGTGTATTTTTTTGTCTTTGAGTGCACATGGAGACATAGGAAACTGTGAGCCCAGTGAGGTGGATGATCTTCTGGAGAGTGAAGGAGTTTTGCTGCCAGTATGGTATTTGTGGTCAAGCTGAACGTCTTTGTGGTGGCTGCCCATGACCACTGAAGCATCTCAGTGATCCCTGGGAAGGCTGCAGGCCCCAAGGAGAAAAGACTACAAAGTGGGATGTGTGGAAGGGCTGGCAGCAGCCACAGAGGAACAGTAACAGAGCTGGGGTTTCTCTCAAGTGTGCAAATGGGGGGTTGGCTTTTTTTGTTCTTTTATAATGCTGGGGCTGAGGGCTAAGACATCTTTCATACAGCTGAGGAGTGATCCTAGAAAATCCTGAAGAAGAGGGGAATGAGAGAGAACTTGGTGAGTAAGATGCAGCCCGAGCCATGATGTTGATCACAGCGACTGCCTTTCTGCAGCCCCACCATTCCTTAGTGGAAGAAACATGTGGAGCAGAGGAGTTCCTCTGTATGTCCACACAGCCACTGTGCCAGCAGTGAGAGTGTCACTTCTTGCATTGGTGTGGAAGTGCCCAAGGACTCCAAGAATGCGCTCCAGCCTGCACAGCTTTTAGACTTGGAATAAGAAGCCCTCTAAGTAAGGGCTTTTGACTGTAGTTTTGATAAAAGACAAGACTCCCTAGTAAAAAAATGAGGAAATCTTTGTATGCCTCATTCTTGGTAAAGAAACTGCTTTGATGGTATCTTTGTTGTACCTGTGCTGCTCATGTGGGAGCCATGGGAGCATCCACATCCTGGAAATGGATGGGGGAAAAGGAAGAAGGGGGCCAGAAGCTGCCAGTTCAGGGCAGTTGGGAGGCCTGCTAGGCCAGGCAGGGAGTGTGGAGTTGGTAGTAGGCGACTTCAGGGAATCTGAATCATATGGCTGCAGACAGGTGATGAGACAGGATCTGCAGAACTAATCCTTGCTGTTCATGAAGGGTTTTGTAAATTAAATGAAGAGAGCAATATTGTATTGTAAATATGCTACTGAGAAAGAATGTTATTAATGCGAATGGTGCTTCGAGAAACTGAACATCGTGGTACTGCTGAACCACTGGTAGACACCTATGGTTGAACAGTTACTCCACCAGTGTAAAAAGTTATTAATATGATTCCTTCTCAGCAAAACTGGTTTAATAATGTTAGAAGATAATGCTGATCCTGGCCTTACTCACCATGGAATTAATATTTTAATTAAGAGGACTGATTACAGAAAAATAAAAATTTCTGTGGTGGTGTCAGATTTTGCTGACTTCCATTAATGTACTTTATAGGACACTTGGACTTTGTTGATGAGCATAGTGTTAATAACACAGCTGATTTGCTATGCAAAGCAAAGGGCTCCCTAAAAAGAAATGAAATAGTAAATAAAATGTGGGAAATAAGGAAAGACTTCTGTTGAATTTGGCTATTGAGAAAAACGTTCAATGCAGCCAGGTCCTTGGGGTTGAGAGCCAGGTTTGGGATTTTCTCTTTTGTGCTTTGTTTTTTAAACATTGATTAAAACTCCAGCAACTTGAGAAACACTTTGGTTCCCATTTCTCTTTGGCATTTCCTTCTGAGGTTTGTTTCCTACTTCTGCTCAGACTGGTTCTGCTTTGGGCTTTTCCTAACCGTTGTTTCTTATCTGTGTGGAACAGACTGCTGGTGAGAGAGACTGATCTCGGTTGACTTTCTGTAGCAGAACTTTAAATATTATTTTCTATTCTCACATAAAAGAGCCAGGCAGCTTAATGTGTTAAATCCTTGTGTGGCATATTCATGTTGTTTTATCTAAAAAAAACCCTTGTGTGAGGGCTGGTTGCTAATGGAAGAAAATTTGGGATCAACTTGCAGATGTGAGGTACTGCATTGCAGAGTGAATGCAGGATCTGTTGCCCATGTGCTGTTTGCTTTCTCTCCACAGCGGGTTTGGTAGTTGGAGCAGTACTGCTGACCCTTGTACCACGTGTTGTCAACACCTTAACCAGCATGTGCAGGGGTGTCCTGGAGAAAATAATAATTTATTGCAGGAACTTTTTTTGGTCACATTTATTTGCATTGTGCAAAGTGAGTGTAGGATGGAAAAATGAATGGGTGTCCCAAGGGAAACAGAAACCCAGATGTTAATGTGATGTGTATTTTCTGAAAGAGAAATAGCAGATGAAAATACCATTTTTTGGGTTAGGAAAGATGGTCAAAATGATGTATTTTTATCCTTTGCTCTTAGGCGATGGTGGAACCTGCTGCCCTGTGCAAGATCTTTTTAAGCTTTTCAGGCACTGATTTGACAAACCAAACCCTAAGTAGAGGGCGTAGTTGCTTAGGAACAGTTAGAGGCAGATTATATTTGGTGTATAAATGCAGCTGTGATTAACTGAACAGACAAAACCAAGGTTAGGGAGGCAGCTGTTGTCTTGTCCTTTTGCTGTCGAGTTCTCCGTGAGAAAATCTGTTGCTAAGGATGTCTTGTGTAATGATGCAGTTACACTGAGGCAGGAGGATGTGATCACCTTGTCACATCTCCGGTGGCGATGATACTAAAGCTCTCTGCTCTCTATTTCTTCAGAGGTAGCCAAGTGCTGTGGCTTCCTTCTGGGAAGATGGGAAATTAAAACAGCTTGTTTGGGGATACTGGTAAAGATCTGTCTGTTTTTAAAAGGCACCCCAGAAGGTGGGGTTATGGGAGGCTTATTTATGCCTTCCTTTCTCAGATTGGTGCAAAGTTACTTCTTGTAAAGACACTTCTTTTTTTCTGCCAATGCTCAGTGAATGCAAATTGTGTCTAGTATTTGGCCTTGGCAGTGGTCCTGCTGATTAGAGAAAATGTCCATGCTTGCATACAAAGTTAATGTTAGTAGTTAATGCTTCAAGAGACCTTAAGGGATTTTGCCTGCTGCCTTTTGTGCTCTGGCAAGAGTTTGGTGTAGGTCTGTCCACCATCTGCCCTTGCACACCTTGCTAGAGCACTGGCATGCACTTCAGCTGGCTTAGTTAAAAGCATGTGAAATACTTCATCTTTTCCTTCTGCCATAGCTTAGCATCCTTTCCAAAGCATTTCTGGTGCTGCTTGCCCAGGAGAAAGACAGTATCACCTTTCCCTGCCTTCCAGAGGAGTTTTGTGAGAGCTGGTCCATGAATTCATCAAAACGCGAACCTTCGAGGCTGGGTAGTGCAGCGTTCCCTGGGTGAGAGCTGAAGGCATGCTCCGAGAACATCCATCTATGTGGGGTTTCACATAGCAAAATTCAAGCAAAATCTGACTGTGGCTCGGTTTTGGGGTTTTTTGTTTTGTGTATATATGTAGAAATGTTCAGAGTTGCAGGATGAGTAATTTGATTGTGAAAAACAAAACAGAAAGCCAGACTGCATTGGGTTGAGGTCAGGAGATCGCTGGTGTGGTCTGGGGGCAAGAGGCCATGGCAAGCAGATCCTGGGCAGGTTCAGGATGAGCAGAGCTCCTGCAGCCACGCAGCCGTGCCCGTGTCTGTGCCTGCACAGTCACAGACAGGAGCTGCCATGAATGCTCCTCTGAGCTGTACCCTGCACTCCCCTGCCCTGCTTCCATCCCCAGCTCCAGCAAAGCAGATCTCAGACTCTTTCAGCAGGACCAATTGCTCTGCACCAACTGCTTCCAAGTCCCTGCAAAACCCAGGCATTTGTGTCCCTTCCTGGGTTTAGCTGTAATAGCCATAAAAATGGAACTGAAATGGTTTGGGGTTGTTGTTTTTTTCCCTTGCAATTTTTCCTCTAATTACAAGGTTGAGAGTGTGTTCTGCCATGAGATTTTCTAGTTGGAGAGTGCTCAGCACCTAGGACTATTTTGGAAAAGAAAAAAAAAAAGTGGGAGGAAGCTGAGTTTCAACTTATGGATAATATTTGAAAATTACTTAGCTCCCTTGCTGGTGATTGCTTATTAACAGTGACTGTGAACAATGGTGGCATTTAAACTGAGCAGGGCCACTGCACGGGGCAGGGTGGCCCCAGCCTTTGCCTCTCCATGCTTCAGGTGCTGCTGTTGCTCTGCTTCAGCCGGGAGTGTGGGCTCTAGTGGGCACCTCTCCTTGAAGTCTAGAAATTCACTTAGCAAATGTTGAACTTCACTGGAATAATAGGAAGCTCATTAAACCTTTACTTATGCATATGGGGTTTAACCACATCCTTTGAGTTTCACTTGAACCTGATGGTGCTTGACTAGTGGAAAAGAGTGGTCACCGTACCAGGCTGTGGAGGCTTGTGGAGAGAGGAAATACTTTTTACGTGGCCAGCATCACCTCAGGGGCAGTGGACTGGCTTCCAGTTCTCCATCAGCAGCACCTGAATCCACCTTCTGCATGGCAAGCTGCAGCCTCTGCTCCTGCTCATCCAAGGGCTCATAGCTTTGAGAGCAGATCTGCAGCTTTTAAAAAATGTTTATTTATTGTGATCTCTGAGGATACTGGTGTGAAATTGTAATTTCTGGGCGTCAGCCTTAGATCAGTTGATTTCAAGTCCAAATTGCAGAGCCCAGGAGCCTGGCAGGTGGTGGCGGGGGTGGATGTTTCTTGTAACTCCACAGAAAACAGATGTTTTCAAGGCAATTGCTGAGGTGTCGTGGCAAGAAAAAGCAGAACAGAGAATGACCGACCTTACGTTGGTGTATTTATAGCGAAAAGCGCCAGGTGTTTCCGTCGCCGCTCCGTGGGTCGCTGTGTACATGGCCTGTCCCACCACGCTGTGTGCCCACGGCAGGTCTGTGCAGGCCGGGAGCTGCGGGGGTAGGGGAGGAGGAGGCGGTGCTGGCGCTGTGTGACCCTGTGAGCCGAGGCAGTGTTCACGCCGTCACTCCGTGGGGCTGAGCCGGGGCCTTTCCGGCTGTGACTGATGGTGGGTAATCCTTCCCGTAAGAAGGGAGCTTGTCGTGAAGGGTTTTGTCCCCTTTGCAGCCTCGTTAAACAGGTCTGCAGAGGCGAGGTGGTGCAGGGCCAGCCCGGCCTGGGGTGCCCCGGAGAGGGAGCTGCGGCCGGGGCAAGCCGGGGTGCTCTGGCATGCCAGGTGCTGGCCCGGGAGAAGCTGGAAGCTCCCGGTGGGATGCAGCCCCACGTCGCTGGAGGAGATTCCAGCCTGCTCGCTTCTGCCCAGGCATCCTTGAGCACCGGGCACCGTTTGGCCACCCCACGTTTGGCACCGTTTTTGCCCTGACCTCGCTGCTGGGACAGCCTTGAGGGGATCCGTGACCAAAGCCGAGCCCCGGCCCCCGCAGGGCTGCTGGCTCGGCTGCTGAGCAGTGACGCTGCCAGCTTCTGCTTGCTATTTATTTCTCTCTCTCTCTTTACCCCCTTGCTTTCTCTCTCCTCTCGCTTTCCTGCGAAATGGTTTCCGTGCTTCACGGCTGGATGGCAGCGGTGTCACAGCCCCCCCAGCAGAGCCTGCCCCTCTCCCAGGCACCGCTGTGCCGCCGGGAGCCGGTGCCAACACGTGGCACGGGAAGAGCACGGAAAAAGGCACGGGGAAAATGGTTCCGAAAAGGCAGAACACTGGAATGGTCCCAGGAGATTTTAATTTCTTTCCCCTTTTTCTGTCCGCTTTAACTTTTCAGGTCAGTGACACTCATGGACTGTGGCGGAAGTGAAGTAAACAACCACGTACGCCAGAGACAGCACATTGGTTTTTAAGTCTCCCCTCACTAATTAGTGACAGCCTTTGTAGGGACTGACGGCAGCACTTAAACCTCTGGCAGCAGGAACGGCAAACCAGCACAGAAGAAAGGGGAAAAAAGAAAAGGCCTTTACTTGCTTTTTGACTTTCATCATGTTTTTACTAGAATCATATTGGTATACTTTAAAAAAACTACCATTATAAAAATAGGTCTATTAGTGTATCGTAAGTTTTAATAACTTAAAAAAAAAATTCCAGTTTACTGCTCAGTCCAAACAACCCATGTAAAAAGGGAGGTACCAGTCAGCATGAGGTCACTGCAGGGGAAAAAGTTGTATCACGATTTGATAATTCTTGTAATTCTGCTACTTAATTAAACAAGTACCAGTGTAAGGATTGAGGAGCCTTGCTGAGGTGCCTAAAGCTCGAGGCACAGCTGTCCTCACAATGCCTATACATCTCACAGGTACAGCAAAGAACATTCTTGAAGCTGTTAGAAATTTCACCAGGGTTCACTTCTAACTTTTTGCTAAATTAGGTTTCCCTTTTCTAATACAACAATAATTAATACATCTTGTGGTTTCTTCCTCTTGAAATAATGAATTTTAAGATACAAATATGCAATAAGTATGATTCTCCATTGTCATGTGATTATGCCACTCTGTATTTATAAACTAATTGTTTCAAAGACACATGCCCACCTAACAAAAAAAGAAGCTGGCGAAGTTACCAAAATGGTATGCTGGTAGCCAGTGTGTTATACCTGTTCAAAGGCCATGAGGAAGGCTTTTATATAAGAGAATGTACAGATCAGTACAGTCCTTGGATGAGTTCATAATATAGATGAAGAACTAATTGAGACAGAAATAACAGAATGCTTGCTAGTTCTGATCAGAAAATTTGGTTCTCTTAAGGCAGGTAAGGGGAACTGTTTGCGGATTTATTTTTTTTAAATTAATGACAAAAGCCAGAAAATAAGTGGGAAAATTTGTTCATATGCTCTTCTACTTGAAAGACTAATAAAAAAATATGACTGTCACTCTTTTCCTCATTCACTGAGACTCATTGTTTTCCCTTACTAGTTTCTCATGTCTCTGGTATCTGAAGCGTTCATTGTAGAATGGATTATTTGTCTTGCTTGCTGCAGGTGGATGGGCATGGTTAGTAAGTGGCAGTAATGACAAATGCCCATGTTTTGGGGTTAAGCTACACCTAAGAGGCCTCATTCTCTCTCCTCCCTTTCGTGTCCCAATTTTGCCCCAAAGTGGTGCCTGCAGAAGTAATAGGGTAATAATATGGGACACTAGAGGCAGTATGAGAGTTCAGAGTAAGAGGAATGCCAGGACATAATACTGAAAGTGCATTAAATCAGGCTCTGCAGCTTGTTTACAGTGGGATTGACCAGGAACTGCTTGTAAAAGAAATCAGGTTAAAGTTAATGAGCAAGCAAATCTGCATCTGTAATTTGCCAGAGCAAAGCAACCAGTAAAAAAGAATGACTCTAATTAAATTCAGTAGCACAGGAGGGGCAGGATACTTTAAAAAACCCCAACAGTATCCAATCAAGCATTCAGCTCACTGTGTATGTTTAGTCTCCTTGTCTTTAGGCTTAAACCCCAGCACCCTTTAGCTGCACTGAGGGACATGGGGTTCATTACCCATCCCAGCTCAGGTGTTCAGTCACACCACACCACATGCTTGTTTCCCATGAGCAAACAGGCTCTTTTCTGAGTAAGGGTTATCTGTTTTCAGGTGCTGGATGTTATCCTAAGTATGCAAGAAACTGCATCTGATAGGGCTTGTCCTCTTATGTGATCAGCTTCCCCTGGTTTTCAAACAGGTCCACTGAAACCAGCGTGAACACAAAGTTATGGATATTTTTTTTTCTTGTTCCTTTTAGTTTGGCAGTAGAGATGTTTCTGGGAATAGGTTTCCTGGCAGTGCAGGTTTCAATGGTGCTGTTCCTGCCCTTGGTGGCAGGTGCCAGCTGGGGAGGGGATGGCAGTCCCTGAGCACTTCTACAAGAAGCACCAACACAAGATGTTCTCTAAATATCTTCTTGCAGTACTAAAAGGCATTTGGTGAGGATGCAGTGGGATCACTGTTCTCTGTGTGAATGAGTGCTGTATTGCTAAACAGTCCCTGTTAGTTACCACCATGACAGAATTTTGCCTCCCACCATGGATAAATCAACAGTGGCCAGTTGAGTCAGGTTTGCAATGAGCTCCTGCCTCTCTTTTGGCTGCTGTTTCTTTTGTTCTTGCCCTTCCTGTGATACTGAATACATGATCTGATTCAGTCTATGAATCAGTGTTATCCAGAGTTTTGGAGAGGTGAGGAATGACCACAGGGACAGAACTCCTTACAGGTCACCTCCTATCTCTGGGAAGGGCTGCAGAAACAGGAAGTAGAAGACAAATGGGAAGGGAAAAGGGCTCAAGACATGCACTGAGACAGAGCAGAAGTGGGAATGCAGCTGTGTCAATAACACCTACAGAGCCAGGATTTTGCATCACCCTGAAGGAATTAAATGCCACAAAAGCTGCACAGAAAAGCTCCTCCTTAAAAATTCAATGATGAGAAAGTAGACTTACATTATTAACAAAGCACGGTTTTAATAAAAATGTTTAGGCTTACATTTCAAAATTACTTACAGATAAACTTAATCACAGTGCATATATTCTTTTCTTTTAAAAAAACAGCCATATTCATTCTAAGATAATATATATTTTCTGAGTTATAAAATCCCATATAAATAGAAAATTCTTCTCAGTACACAGATTATAAGAATACATAAAAACTGGGATGCATATCTGAAAGAAATCCTGAGTATGCACTCCACAACTGGCAGAAAATAGAACAATGCTAGAGTTGGGCACAAGAAATGCTGTTGTCCCAGTATGTAATTTTCTTAAAAAAACAAAACAAAACAAAAAACTGAGAACTTTTTGGTTGCTCAACCTTGTCCAGCTCCATAGACTCAGGAATGGCTCTGGATACTCCACTCTTTGAGATTTTGGGAGCATTCTGTAGATTCTTCCGCTATCAAAAGAGAACGGCCTCTGTCTTTAGGTAGACAGAAATAAGGCACTTCCTTAGAGCAGATCCGTGGGGGCTGTAAGCAGCAGCTTGGACTTACAGCCAGAAAGCAGCAAAAAGTGTCTTTTTAATGATGATGTGTGGAAACAAATTTAGAAGAGGCAGCCAGTTCTTACACTCCTCAAGGTTCCCCTGATTATTCCCCAAAATAACAACATAAATTCAAACAAGAATAAGTGGAAACTTTGCATGTGAGAAAAATCAAAGCAAAACTTCTCTCTTTTTTTTTTTTTTGACACTGAGGTAAGCAAACAAGCAAGGTGGACTAAGAGCAAGTCATAGCAGCCTTTAGACCAGGGCATTCACCCTGTGCTTTCTCTTGTCTCTTCCAAGAGAGCTGCACAAGAGGTCTACGTGACTGGCAGCGCTCCCAGTGGTGTGACTGCATCTCCTAGGAGCAGGCAGACTGCAGCGCTGCAGGAGGACACCGACGTGCAGGAGCCTGTCAGGGTGTTTAATTCGGAGCTATTTTATTATTGTAGCACAATGGGGTTGTTTCTGGTCTTAATGAAAAGAAAAGTCAATGTCATGGAAGAAGCACAGACAATTGTGCCTGTTGTTTTCAAAGAGTAATGTAGTCATGATATATTCCTTTAAACACTGCTGTTAAATAAAATACCATGTTTTTTCATAGGGTCATGAGCTCTGACATTACTAAACCATGAATCATAAGAGCAAACTCATACATGCAAACTGCAGTAAACACACAGAGGCTTAAATTTTGCTTCTTATTAGAGTGTCAACTCAGTAGAGATAATGAAGTAAATTAGAGCCATTTATAGTCTCCTGGCTTATTCCCAGTTTAACTGGGATCAAAAACTGGATGAACAATGTTATACTGAAGTTGAGCCATAGTTGCAGAGAGCAGAACTTCACAGATAAACAACAGAGACATGATAACATTTTAGAATCAGAAATTCTCAGCAGTTTTCTGTCCTTTCAAATATTACAAAACTTATTTCTTCTTGGTATCCTATGAATACTCCCATGGTAATTTTCTTCCTGGTTTAGGTTAAAAACGACAGGAAGAAGTTGTAAATATTGCACAGTATGTTAGGATGGAAGACTAGAAAAGAGAATGGCACTTGCAGGGTGACTTTTCAGTCCAAAGAAAAGCTCTTCATTTTTTCTGCTAATTCCTGTCTCATTTCTATGTGTTTTTTCAGGTTTTGCACTTCATGGGGCAGGTTAATGTCCCACACTGACACGCAGGATTGTAACTCTGGAGAAAAAAAAGAAAATTTGCAACAGAGATGAGTTACTGCATAATTAGAAACTATTTTGCTTATCTGCTTGTTCTCAATTACTCATAAATTCACCCCATGAAGCATGATTCTTGGGGACCCAGAAGACAAGGTACATGACACTTCATGTGTGAGGTGATGCAGTTATGGGTTACAAGCTGTTTGTACTTGCACAATGATTTGGATTCCAGTTCCTAAATTTAAGAGTATCCCATTTAAAAGTACTTGAAAAACCATTTCTGGTGTCTGTGGGCCATAAGGTACTGACCTGAGCTACAGCTAATGCTAATACTGAGGTACCTGCTAGAATTTCATCTCTATCTTTCCAAGCAGATACACCCCAAAATGCTTATGAGACTCAAACCCCATTCACTGTAAAATAAAAACTGATTTCATAAGCTAGTGAATATACTGAGAAAAGGTCACTTCTTCAATCTACACTCATGCAAACAACTCTTTATTCATGAAGAATTCACACTGGATTTAGTGGAAGAGGGATAATTGAGAACACTAACATGAATCGAGGCTTACAAACTAAGGCCCCAAGGATTCTAGAGTTTCTGATTCTTCTCTGTAATTAATGTCACTCTTAAATAAAATAAAAATGCTAGTAAGCCAATAAATGTTCTTTTTGTTACAGGAATTGGGGAATACCATAGTATAAATCCCAGTGCTCTAAAGTTTGACTCATTTCAGTCAGCTCATCTTCACTTGCCCTCCTTAACTGTATACTATCTTTGCCACATTTTTAGGAGTCACTGAAACTGGGATGAGAGAAAGGTGAAGAAGGGCATTGATCAGGGCATCAACTTTAACTGTTCTTAGAAAAATCCAAAGATGAAGATTTTCTATCTTTCAGCACTTTACTATCCTAATTGTCAGGAAGCTTTTACCAATGTCTGACCGAAATCTCCCTTGCTGTAACAGAAACTGGTTAGTGCTTATCCTACCCACAGGGAATATGTGGAAGTCTCTATTTTCTTGCTCTTCATCTACATATTTGAAGCCTATTATCATGTCCTTTCTAAGCTTTATTTATATTACCCAATTTAACTCCCTGTAACATTTCCTCACAGGTTGCATTTGTCTCCTCTGGACTATTCCTAATAGTCCAGATCATTCAGCAATATTCCAAATGGTTAGGCTCCTCCAGCAGAGACCATATTAGCACTCAAAAGAGTGTAAGAATTAGCTCATGTCTTACAGGCACCCCTTTCATGGTGCAAGAGTGGTGTTTGCCTCTTCTGCACCCACATGACATGGCTGACTCATAACCAGCCTCTCATCAATTCTGACCCTTTTTCTGCAGCACTGCTGTTTAAGCTGATCATTTCCTCAGGCTGGTACAATGGATCATTCCTAATTAAATAAAAAGTCTTGCATTTGTCCTTACAGAATTTTATCCTATTTCCTTCCGGACCATTTGTTCTGTTTGTCAGGGTCACTTTGAGTTCTAATCCTGCCCTCCAGTGAGCTTGTCTTAGCTGTAAGTTTTCTGCAGATCTGAAAAGCACATTCACTATTCTTTCATCCACATCACTCATGAAAACACTGGGGATTCCTGACCTAGCACAGACACCTCTGGAAATCCATTTGATACATTCTCCAATTAGACAATGACATTTACTCTCCAAATACAGTTTCCCAACAAGTTGTATTGTATCCTTCTAACAGTGGCTTCCTCAGATCCATTTTTGGAAGTTACTTTTAGTTTGTATGAGCCCAGATATGCAAAAGAAAACAAAAACTATTTAATAATAGTGTTTCAATAAAATTATGTCAAATGATGATCAACTCTTCATTCTCAGTGAGTAGTCAAGCACAATAGTGTCTACTCCACTAATAATACAAGTTAATAAAACACAATTCAGGTACCTTTGTGGTATTTGTTGTCTTCGGTGTCACTTTTATAGCAATATCCCAAAACAAGGACCACATTCTTGAGACTCCCTTTTTCAAAGAAATAAAATATCAAATCTTAATTTTAATGTCAATTTTGTAATTTAAGGACAGAAAGAATAGGTGACATCAAGGCACTAAGAGGACAGAAAGCAGAGTTCAATCAACTGGACCCTTTATTTGAAATCACTAACCGTGAAAAACCCAGACACGAAGACAATATAGTTCCCATCTCCATTTAATGTCAGGGTTTATCAGGGTTCCAAGGCATAAGCACAGGATCAGCTGACCAGCCTGCTGAACAAGCCCAAGAACAAAGCACCCTATTATACAGCACAGGCAGAGGTAGCAGAGTCACAGGAAACAGATGTCACAGCAGAAGGACAGGCTGCCAATGAAGTCCCAGTGCACAGCAGAATGTACCAGTAACCAGTTCAGTTATGAAAAAACCAAACCAACCAAATACTCTCAGACAAAAACTGAGAAAAATTATGAACTAGAAGTTTTAAACTTATGATGGCATATGGGTGGGAAGTGGAAATAGGGGATAGATTGTAAGAAGGTGCCTACTGAATAATGCAAAGGAAAGAGCAGGAAGAGTGGTTGGATCACAAAGGGATAAACAGAATGTGGCAGTGTTTCAATGTCAACTTCCTGCTTATTTCCAACAAGACATGTCTATGCAAAGATAGATAGAAGCTGTCACATGTTCTCCTGCCATGGCAGCTCCCTGTTCCTATTGGCAACACAACGAGGGTGGAAAGCCTTGGCTTTAAGCTGGTAGAGGAATACAGGACCCAGCCTATGCCCCTGGGTCAGGATCAGGCCAGGGAAGGAACAGCCCCCACTGTGCAGACAGCCCAGCTGCAGTACTGCACCTCACACCTCATACATGGAGCCTTACACTCCCAGGGCAAGGATGAGGAGGGGGACAGTTTCTGGGGTAAATAGACTGGAGTATGGCTGAACTGTGAAAGTGCAGTTTGGAAGTTTTCTAGTGGGCCCCAGGACCTCTGCAAGGTAGAAAGAGGTTTTTCCTGCTCCAAGGAGGTCAGCACTATATTCTCCTCTGAAAGTGATGTAAATCTGGTTATAGTAGATGAAGGATGGTGGGAATCATACACATCCTCCATGCTCAGATTTTTCATCACTTTAATTTTTTTTCTGTAGCCAGTCCTATCATCCTCCTTACAAAAGTGATTGGAACTTAAGTATAATGTTTCTTATTTAGACCTAGGTCCTGTCTTACTATATAGAAATTTAAATCTGCACTTGCAAAATAAACTACAGATTTACATCTAAATTATTCTCTATAGTAAGTTTCCTGCCTATTGAACATCAATGTGTTAGGTGACAGAATTGGAAAATGACATTGTATTTCCATATTCATATATGAAGTACAGATAAAATTAATGTCTCAAAGTCTGGAAATCTCTTTTTCCTGAATTATTTACCTCTGCTTGACATTATATGTTTTAACCTTAAATGAAACTATTTCATACAAAAATATTTCCCTCTATCTTCTCTTATTTCACATAAACAGTTTGGTACTGTTGAAGAACTGCTCAGCAGCCTCAGTGACATTTTCACAGATTCCAGTAGAAACCAAGTCCTTGAGTTTAGGAAAAAAACCTCAGCCCTTATAAACAATTGCTGCAAAAAGATGATCAAAAGAAAAAAGTACACATCAAACTGCATATATCAATCTTATTTGCCATTCTTGAGATTTGTGCAAGCGCAGCTGAAGTCTTTCTCCTGAATATTAATTTTTCTATAAATAAAATTTTGATTAAAGATGTTGTGGTGACTGACTCTCAAGGCTTTTTAAATCACACTATTCTATACATTTTCCCTATCAATAACAGCAGTAAGGCAAAAATTATTATGTTTTCATAGTAACTATTCTTTACAAAATGCTAAAAATAAAATGTCCCTTTATAATACTAACATTGTAGCTATCAGGACTAGATGGACTAAAAATGCTGTGCTATAGCAGGCACCATTAACAGCTGAGCACTGAACACGCTGTAACACTTGCTGTTTCAGGCAAAGGCAAATCAGAGGAAGATGAGGTATTTTTGACTCATACAACACTGCCAGCACTATGACTTAACTGTAGTTGATGGATTCTTCTGGTTCCAGAAAGGAAGAAACAGTCCCCAGAGTAAGTTCATGATGGTAAGGAGAAAATATCCACAGCCTGCAGGTTATGTGAAACTGTGATATTTGCTATCAGGACTACAGTGTGCTGCTGAATTCACAACAGCTGCTGTGTCTTTTTTTTTTTTTTTTTGGACAGCAAACACACTTTAAATAACACTGACAGGAAAGTTTTTTCCAAAACACAGTGGAAAGTGATGGGAATCCGTATGTTGTGCCACAAAGTACTTTTGAAGTAATGTGTATTTTGAATATATTCGCCACAGCAGTACCACAAACTTGAATTGATATGGCCTTCATTACTTTTGGGAGAGGTGCGGGACAGTGTAGAGGTGAAGGAACTTTCAACAGCCAAGGAGTGCCCCTTCCTCAGCTACATTCCTATGGCTGTTCATGGTCACCACTGAAACCCCGCAACTCCTGTCTGCCTACAGCAGCTCAAAACAACTGTTCTGATGACAGGAGCAGCACAAGTCCACACCCCAAGTCCAGATGTGTAGCACTTTCCCAGCTCTGCTGTGATCTGCCTGTAACCCAAATCTAAAAGAACCACTCTTGAATGAGGATGGGAGAAGAAAACTAGGCAATAAGCAATGAAGGAAAAATAATTAAAATCCAACATGGCCCACAGAGAGAGAAGCCAGAAGTGTAACACTTGAGATGGAGAAAGAACACAGGCAGACACACGTAAGAGACCACGTGACAGGATGGTGAGAGCTGTGCTGAAGCATGGCACAAGGATGCACTGAAGGTGGGGGGTTCATGTGCAGACCAGTGACAAGCCAGGGAAGAACTGCTGCTTTATGTGGGCACGGGTATTCAGCCTACTGGTATTCAGCTTACACCCAACAGTCTGGCACTGAGGGAAAATGACAGCCATGGAGAAGAATGAATGAGCAAATCATGGATCATGCTAATCTGTTCCTGGAACACCATAACAAACAGGACACAGCAAACCTAACCTTAGCACTGATTTCAAAGTACTCATCACTTGATGGTTTTACTTACCCAGCTGAGCTGTTATCATGACTCGAACAGAATCACAGAACTTGTCTATAACTCGTACAGGACGACGCGTTGACAAATCAAGCAGCAAGATATGTCCTCCTCCTGTCCCTATCCACAGTGCAGTATTTTTCTGCAGACAAATTGTCTTCACTCTTCCAGAATAAGCCAGTTTATGTTTTGATTCCTTATTTAATTTTTCCACTTTGTTCCTACAAGTACAGAAAAAATTGGTATTGGAATTTTGTGGCACCCTATTCTTAGCTACTAAAGCAACTCTCTGAATACCAGACTTTTAAGCAATCATTCACAAAATTCTCATGCAAACAAACTGGTATGAAAACTATTTGACTTCTAAGAGCCATCTGGTCTGCTTCAGAAGACCTTTAAATAGGAAGCAGGTACACTTCTTTGTTCTCCCCCAGTTTGCAGGAGGTTAATGTCACAGCAAAGTGGGAAGAGCACACCTACACCTGCTCCTAACCTCACCATAAAAAGAAATGGATGTGGCATGCTAAGGCAGAGGACCAATTTAAATGCATATGAAAAAGTTGTCAGAGTTAATAAAAATCTGATTTCCTCCTGAATTTGTGCACTGAAAAGACATCTTGTTCAGGGGATGCAGGAAGTAACTGGATTAGTATTAGCACCTGAAGGACAGCAAAATACTTTCTTTCTTTCTTGAGCTAAATGAGTCTTCTTGACATCAGAGAGAAATTGGGAAATACAGTAAGGTCTTTGAAAAATGGGATTCTGCTTGGAATATTCTGAAGTTCTGGGCAAAAAGACAAGATAGGAAATCCACACTTGCCCAACAAACTGGGCAAATCCCTTACCTCTGGCTGGTTAGGGTACCATGCTAGAGAAGGCAATCTGATATTCAGCTTCCTATCTACCAGGCCAACAACTCTGAAAGAAAACACTTACTTAAGAAAATGTGCACAGTCAATTAATTCAGAAAGTTTTTCTGTCTTCTTGTCCCAGATTTCCACAAAATGGCTGTTTTTCTTTGCCAAGTAGATGGATTTGTCTATTGCTATTGAAATAATGTTTGCATCACTGTAAGCATTATGACAGAACCTAGAAGAGAGAAGAACTCCAGTTAGATACACAGAAAATACCTAGTAGAAAAACTTAACTACTATGACTAGGACTAGTTTCCCTCAGATTCTTGCAGATTCATTCAGCCTTAAAACCAAACTAGGCTAAGATACAACTGAAAGGCTTTAATCTTCCTACAGTTTGACATAAATTCTCACAGTAACAGAGTTAGGCTGATGACATCCTTGGAGGCACATTAATGCTCAAAGTCTATTAATAAATCTTTCTCATCAAACACTGTTTTCCCTGCTCAGGAAAAATATCCCTTAACTTCAGAGTAGGATTTGTCCATGTGAGAATTACATCAAAGACTCCCAAACCCTCAGTCAATAATTTCTAAATAGTGAGAAGTCAGCAATCAGACATGATTAAATATATATAGGGCAAAGATATGCACACATATCATACTGACAAACATGGAAGGACAAATACTGTGATAAATATGTATGTGTAATTCTAAGTAAAGTAAACAGGGCCTGGACTAATGCAACTGGAGAAGAAAACTGATCAGTTGCATAGATATTAACTTCATAAATCCTTTATGGGGTAAAAATGTATTGCCTTGTTTAAAAGCAGCAACAAATACTTTCGACAATACTGACATTCCACCTGCATTATGAAAAGAACAGAAACAAGCAAACTCAAAGAACGAGCTCTAGAACAAGACATTACATCAAAGTACTGTCAGAAATCTTTAATGAAAACAAGTGAACCAAATAACATCACTTATAAAAATAAAAAACTTACAGTTGACTTGTCTTTGTTTCAATGAGCTTTTGAACAGAGAAGTCACTGGTTAAGGCAATGATTTTTGTTCCACAGCCTCCCCAGATTACATTTTTTTCAGATAAGCATGAGGATTCATTTAAGCACATCAGGGGTGTGCTAACATTTCCTATAGTCAGTATCTTCAAAGGTGTAGCACCCTTACACTGCAAGAAAAAATATACTCTGCATTAGAAACAAGGAGGATGCAGACATTCAGAATCTTGTTAAAACAAGGCCCCACAGCCTGCTGAATTAAATTTGCACATCCAGATTTTCTGATGGTTCTGAATATTTCCAGAATGTTACTGACTGAAAAGCACCATATTCACTTTACAGATGTCTCATAGGAGACAGCCTGTGAGCAGAAACCGGCCAGAGCAGGGACTGATACTTTCTGCAACCCCTGGCACAATTCAAGAACTGGTTGGAAAGTCACATCCATGTCTTTGAGGATGTCCTACACTGGACCATAATCTAGTTCTGAAATGCACTGCAACTCCATAACTGCTCTCAACTGCATATGGCCAGGAACTAAACACCTTCAGGTACCAGCCAGTATAAACAGCTCCCAGCATTTCTTCATCTGTTCTGTGAGCAGAACTCTGACTACAGAAAACAATATTTTATTCTTGAACATAGCTGTTTCACAAAAATTTACTAAATGAGAGGAAAAAGGAGCTATTACAGCAATAAATAAAGGAGATTAAAACTGTTAGAATATTCATAATAACAACCATTAATGTCAGCCTCTAGCCAGTTTGCCAGGCCTTTCAAAGGAATTTTTCACCTCTTAAATCTATTGTTCAAAGCAGTTATTATAAAACATGTGCAGTTCCTCTCAGACTGCAGTAGAAAAATAATTTTAGTTTTAGAGAAGCAATTAAAAAATAAGTGGCATGAAATAAAGCTACTCTTGGTAGCTGCTTTAGATATTACTGATAGCACTCTGTAGAACAGACCACAAAGAACAAGTCTACCTTTACTGCTCTGTCTTCAAAAACTGCCAGTCTGCCATCAGCTGTGCCTACCAAGAAGAAATTCTTCTGTTTGCTGAAATAAAATAAAATAATTTATTCTAGAAATGCCTTAATCAGGTAAGACAAATTAAAATGAAAGGTCTCTAGTATTTCAAGTATTCAATTAACCACTAAAAGCAAACACAACCCCTGTGATCAGGAATGCAGTCCCCAGTTACACTGGGAGCAAAATTTAGTGGAAGGGCAAAATAAGCAGCTGTGAGAACAAAAGTGCAGAGTGTACAGATGTCATTTTCTGAACACCTCAATTTAGCAGTATTTTCAAAATGTAACCAAAAATATTTAAAATTCATTTATACCTTTGCTTTGAAAGAGAATTACAGTATAAACAAGTGATAGAATCTGACATTTTCTGCAGACGATGCCTTCTTGTTTCATCTTCTGTGTTAACTGCCCACAGAGAACCAGACTGAGTTCCTGCTACAATCCAGTTTTCTTTCTCAGTAGGAAGAGTCACTAAGGCCAAACTTATAATTTTACTGTCTGCAATATCCTGAGTCAGAAAAGAAGAAGAAAAACAACTTGGTCATGATTTCAGTAAGGGTAAATGCTAGTAAATTACTGATGATAAAAATATAGCACAATCTTCTTGGACTCTGGATAGACCCTTGGTTTAACTTCCCCTTTAAGAAATCTAATTCCCTATTAGCAGAATACATCATTAGCCGTGCCACTTACCTTCAAAGTGCTGGGAAGAACTCCTCAAACAGTACACAGGAAAATCTCTCGGCCGAATGCTGACAAAAAAAGATATTCTCTCTATTCTAATCAAGGTCTCAAAGCTGTCAGAAAGTTGAAAAAATGGAACTACTGCAATACTAATTGCTAACAATGAAAAGTACTGGCCTAATATTTCTTTTTCTCATTTTATTTTTAGAAAATAAATAATTTATACCAAATAATAAATAATTTATACCAAAGCTACCAATTCAGATGTATCATGGTCAGCAGACAGCAGATTGAAATAGAACTGAAGCAACTTTGGTAATGAATTATGCTCAGTTCTGGCACACATGTTCATCACAGCATATCAGTCCTGGGTAAAACCTTTCCCCTTTTCTGATGGGGCAGGACTGAGGCGTACAAAAATCATATGAAAAGAGCTGGAGGCCATCACCAAAGTGGCACAAGGAGATGGTATTTGTGGGAAGTGAGAAATTGTTAAGAGACTACCTGGATTGTTAGAGGAGGTAGAGATATGAAGGGCTGCCTAACTACTACTCCTTTCTGTGGCCTCCATGCTAGAAATAGTTTCCATTTCAGTGGAAGAAAGTAATCCAGTAGTGGAAAGACAGTATTATGAGAAAGTTCAGGCTGGATAACAGGGAGAGAGTAAAAAGCAACTGCTTTTCTACTTCATTTCATGGGTACAATGACGACTCACTTACAAGCAATCTTTGTTCTCCCAAAGCTTAGCTTTCCAGAAGTAATATCCTGCTGTTAAAATGCAATTATTTTTTCTGAAATACATCTGGGTGCCAGAAAAAATAGAATTAATGTCAACCTTCCCACATACCTCACAAGTATGTCCATCTGTATTTAGGTTAACAAATGAAAGCTGTGCCTTTTCTGTGTTTCCATTGCCTATCCAGACTCCTGCCTTCTTGCAGCTTTGATTGGCAGCCACCATGCACTCTGCTGTAGATGTGCTAGGTATTGAGACATACCTCATCAAACAGATAAGCTCTGCAGAATTCAGGATCTCATAAACCTACAAAGAAAGCCACAGCACGGTGACAACAATGGTTTGTACAGTGATAAATAATAAGCAATGGATAACAATGTTTTTTAGAATATGAACACAGCATCTCAGCAGGTCTGGTCATTTTACTGCCACCTAAAAGTGTGTAACTGCACTGATACTATTTAACAAAGTCTTTTTTGCATAGCTCTAGTAAAGACCAAGAAGTAATCTGATCTGTGTTTCACTACAATTGCTACACAGCAACACAGGGGAAAACACCAAGCTAGAACATGTGGTTGGTAGATTTCAATGAAACAATTTATTCTGGATGGTGAAAGCAGACGATATTTCATGGCTGTTTCCATTCCAGAAAAGAACAACAGAAAGAAACCTGTGCTTCTCATTAACTTAATGACTGATTCCTTTTCAGAAACCACAACTTCGTACTGCCATCTATCATAAAACCACAAAAAAATGCACTAATTAGTACCTGGCAAGATGTTGGTCGCTCCTGAGGGTTTTCCTTCAAACACTTTTTAATTAAATTTTCAACTTCAGGCCAGGGGGAACATCCATATTCTTTGACAGGATCTAGAATGTAAAATTACATAACTTTTTAACCGGCATTTACCATAGTTTTAACTAACCTTCTTCTTATTTTTAGAATTCATTTTTCTTACTGAGCTGTTCTAAGAAATATCACATTCTTAGGTAAAATGTCAGCATGAACAGCTTGGAATTGCTCATCTGCCATTAAATGCTAGAGCATGAAATGCTAGAACTAGAGTCCTTTTAATTAATAGCAGTTAATGCAAATGTATTTTGCTTTATCTTTTTCTTTTATGTCCCTGTGTCTGGGACTGAATTGCAGATATATGTGGGTTGTGTTTCCATTAATGCTGACCATTCAAGGGTATGTCACTTCAGTCAATAGTCTTTCAAATTCCTGTAAACGCTATTTTCCACATTTATTTATTCTTTTGAGTATATGGAATATAGATGAATTTCCAATAAAAGATACAGCAAATAGATGAACAACTCCCTATAGCATTTACAAGATACGGAAGTTTAAATTCTCACTTAGTGCTGGGAATATGTGTCTTATGACTATAGCTGCTGAACTCTCTGAGAACAAATCATTCATGAATAATGGTGCCTGTATTGCTTTTCCTTTTAGTTCATCAAAATCCACAGCAAATATTCCAGTCCTACCTTAGAGAGAGGTAACATTAGTGATGAATACCTGCAAATGAACATATTCGGTGCAACAAATGATAGGCACTGTTTACTTATGAGATCAGCCAGCCCCTCTTTTGGTGGGACTAAAAAAATGATGAGCATAGGTGGAAGGAACTGTGCTGTCTCCAGAAACTAATACTTCAGTTATTTCAGAGGGCTCATAATACAGTCAATACAGCTGCACTCAAGAGATAGTTAGTCATCAGTTCCCAGGATATCCCCTTCAGGAAGGGGGCGGAACCGGTCTGAGCTTAGAACGGGACTGTTCTCCTTAAGGGGCAGAAAATGTATGAATTCTCTGTCTCTCACAATAGAGAAGCCATGTCAGATTAGATGCTGCTCTTTCCTAAATGGAGCAAAACATTCCTTAAAGAATGTTTCATGAGTATACCCACTATTGCTGGGCAATAAATAAGAACACCACACATAAAGCTTGTAGTGCTAAAAAATTCAACAGCTCTTGACACTTTGGCAGAAGTTGCCCAAGTTACATTGTCCTGAGTTACATTTTCCAAATGATTACATCATGTCCAGCCTGACACTGTTTAATCTTCCTTCCAGCAGCCAATAATTACATATTTTAATGCAGATGGAATATGAAGAATGTTATATTTTTCTAAGTCTCCTTCTATGATCACTGTTAGATACAACATAATCCATAAGATACACTATTTCTGGAAGAGGCAGGACAAATGTTAAAGCTTTAAGAAACAAGGCATACCTGGTAACTTTCCTTGTATTGCTAATTCATCAAACTCATTTGGAAACTTCAAGCCTTCCATTATTCTACCTCCTCCTGTTAAAATGTCATAAAGCAGCAAGCCAAATGAATAAACATCAGCTTGCTGATTGTAAATAACATTTCCTCTGGCAACCTCTGGTGCTCGAAATCCTGCAAATAAATCATTCATTAATAAGTATGCTTCATATCAAGATGAAGCCATCTTTATACTTTAAAAAGTAAACAACTATTGATAAAAACAGCACAGGAAGTGCACGGAAAATCATCAAACTATTTCTGGGCTGGCAATAGCTTGTATTTGGCAGACCTCCAAAAATATCAGCAGTAAGTACAAAGAAAGGCAATAGTACATCAGTTACAGAACTCCTGCCCCATTTAATATAAAATAATCGTTTTATCAATGAATGCTAAAAATCAAGGGCAAGTCTGCAGTCTTTATTGAAGGTCTAACATTTAACACTTGAAGTCACGCACTCAAATACAACTTAAAAGACCTAAAAGCACTTTTCAAAGTGGTTGAATTGTTCAGTGCTTTAGAATGGATGCTAATAGGGTCTCTCTAAAGTTGGAGAACAGTGCAGGTATTTATTGCCTTTAAAAAAAATTAAGACTTATGTACGCACTACTGGAAATTAAAGCAAAAAATGTTAGCAGTATAATTTCAATATCACAATAACCATATTAAAACAAGAAAATGGAGAATTATTATGAATGCATGTAATTTAATTTCTTCTCTTTTTAAAGCTTTAGTATACTCCTTGATTCTTCTAAAAGGTGTTAAAACATGAACAGGAGGAAAGGCCAAGAGGTATAAATCTGGCATCACAACTTGTAATATGATTAGGACCCCTTTTTGTGATTTTGGCTAGAATATAGATTTGAGTTACTTCTTACAGACTACATAAAAAATATATTAGATATTTTGGACATAATGGACTTTAAATCAAAGCATATTTCCATACCTGGTGTGCCTTCAGAGGTTTTTATTCCCATTCGGCAACAATACTGGGCAATGCCATAGTCAGCTATTTTTGCAATAACAGCTGAGTTGGGATATAAGGTAAAAAGCAACACATTGTGAGGCTTTAAATCACGGTAGATGATCATTGCTGAATGCAGGTACCTAGTAATCAAAAAAATATTTATTGAAAGCATTTGTAAGTCAGGGGTGCATCTGTATATACACACTGAGTGCATTATTCCCACAACAGTAAACTGTGCTTTCAAACATGAAATACTGTGTTAAAAATGTCAAACATCACCAATATGACACAGCCTTTCCAGATAGTGACTTTTGAATTGTTCTGAAATACTATTTACTACCTTACTATTTACATTGCAGTATTTCAGTACCAAGTTTTATCTGAAGAGTCACTGACAGTTTGAAAAATGCATCTTAGAACCTTAAGCTTCTTTGACCCCTGAGCCCCCTTGCAGGTTTTGTCATTTTAAAGTCACACTGCAAGAGCTCCTGAGGTCATTCATGGACTTTCAGAACTTGAGAAATGCACTAAATTAATTTCTTTGACATTTCAGTAAGAAATCAGCAGCCACATAGAAATTGCACCCAGAGTCTTGCAATTTCTCTACTTATATGAGCACTACTCATTAGCAGGAAAAAACAGGTAACAAAAGTATGTGTTATGTATCAGCCAATCAACCATAAAAATACAAGCACTTGTCTGACCCAGGAAATATTCTGCTTGGGATGTGAGAGAACGGAAGCTTTTCATTTGCATTACATTCTACTTGAAGCTATATCCTGTTTTTACAGCAATGCAGAAGTGACACTTACCTCAAACCATCTGCTACATGTAGAGCTATCCTGTGCTGAAGTGTTCTAGTTAAACTTGCATTGTCTTGTTGCAGCAAACGGTCAAGAGATCCTTTGAGGGCTAATTCCATCACCAGCATCCGGGGACGGATTGCAGCAGCCAGCAAAGACACTAAACTGGGGTGGTGAAGGTGACAAAGCACTGCAAGCTCCTGTAAATTGTAAAATCAGATGAAATAGTGCAAATAGCATAATCTCTGCACATCTAAAGCAAACTGAGGAATATTTTGGAGTGAAGACTTGCAATTTACTTAAACTTTTAGAACTCTTCTCTAGGGTTGGTATTCCAAGAGCAGCACTACCGAAAGAAAGGCAGTATTTCTTACTTGTCTTAGGAGCCTGAGGGAAGTATGCTTATTGAAAATCTTTACAGCAACCTCTTCACCACCATAGGATGCACGGTACACAGATCCAAACCCACCATCACCTTTTCAACAATAAAATTGAAGAGAGTATTATAAACAAAGGGATAACAACAATTTCTCAAAAAGAAAAGCTGAAAGCATTCAGTTTTAAAATGTGTGAGTTATCCACTGTTTTAAGCTTCATAATCAGTAAAATAAACTTACAAAAAACAGTGTCCTAGTGCACAAGTTACTGGAAAATTCAAAACTCAATAACCTGAAATTCAGAATACCTTAAAATAATACATTTCTTCAGAAATGAAATGTCTAAAATGCTTTTCATATGTGGCAGAACTGACTTAAATAGATTTGTTTACACAATCTCTGTAAAAAAAACACCCTACAAAATAATGCTTACCCAAGAGAAATTCAGGAGCTTCATCAAATTCCAGGTCATCATTGTTCAACATAATATTTCTAGGCAAATCAGCCAATATCAGATCTGGAGCAATCTGAGCAATTGGAATGGTCTGTCTTGGTTGATCTGGATTTACCAAGAGGTCACCTAAGAAAAACAAAAGAGAAAATGAAAAAAAAAAAAGGGTAGGCATCATTCAAAAAGCACTGAAAGGCACGAGGATCTCTGAGAATGTGTAAGATCAATGTACCTAAAATTAGATTCATATATGTGCTTACACATACATACATACATATATATATGCATGTGCACAGACATACACACTAATCAAGTCTGCCATACAAATTCTTGGATCTTACATGTTTAAGTATTTTCAAGGTTCTATATATGTACCAATCAACTGTGAAAAAAATTGTTGCTATGTGACAACACCAAACTAACCAAGAGATTATTTTTCTGTCTGTAAAAAGAAAGAATGCTGTTAGTATGTAGAATGCCATACTGAATATTGTCTTTTAAATTACTGTGCTATGTGATCCAGCCAAGAGATCAAGTATTAGTTTTACTTTGTGCTGAATTCAGTTCCAAGATTGAAGCTGCATTATCAATATTATGACAAAATGATTCTTTTCATTATTGCTGGTTTTATATAACTACAGAGAGTATATGCAATCTGTCTCATATTCTATACTTGTATATACTAGACAGCTCTTACATAAAAAACCAAGTTGCTTTTGCCTTACACTGTGTTATTTCTTATGGAAATGAAATATTTTTAAATAATGTGAAGTACCCAAATGTTATAAAGGGGACATTGCACAGTATTTGTCTAGATACAAGTGTACCTCTGTATACCTCAAATGGCATAAATACATACCTTCTTCAGCCTTCCTAAGTAAGTCATCAAGTAGTATTTTTTGATGTTCTTCACCATCTTGAAAGCTGTACAGAGCCCATTTCTTCAACAGTGTTTCCCCTTCACCACACACATCTATTTCCAACAAACCTGGAAACCATTCTTCCATAAGAGAATCTATGTGATCCACAACTTGCCCCAAAAGGATGCACCCTTTAAGAAAACAAAAAAGGGAAATTACAGACCCCATCTGCCATACTTTTAATTACAAAGATAAACTCTACATTCCAAAGGCAAAAGCACAACAAACCAAAATGCCAAGCTGCAATCAAACTGGAGCAAAATTCAGGCTCAGGAATAATTAACCTTTTCTGCAAGAAGGTGCTGTAATTTTCAAAAAACTGTCTGGGTTGTTGTCAAATACTGCTGATTCCACTAGACAATAAGCTTCAGGAGACCAGTTCAAGTAGATGCCTTGTCTCCAGTACATTCTATTAGGACGAAGAGCTCGCTCTAGAAAACACAAAATTAGATTAAAAATCTGATCTTCAATATGAATGTCAATTTTAAAATATTCAGAACAATTTATGGTACTTTGAATATATAATTATGATTGCAGGATTATACCTACACAAATAATAAACAAAATAAAGGCTACAACCTTGCAGGCAGCATAGCCCCACAAAAGCTGAATATATGTCAACTGCTGTTCAATTCTATAAGGCATACCAACAAACTGTAAATATTTAACCAGATGGTAAGTCATGCAGCAGGTTGGCATTACAGAAATGCTTAGGTACATTCAGATTCAAGCACAGAATATCTCAGGCAAAATATGAAAAAAGCTGTGATTTAAATTTTTCCTGTCACACACTCATGAAACAGCAGGAAGCAACTGGAATTTGCTGCTCAGAAGAAACTGGAATGCCAGGACAGCAGGCACTTACAAATGATATTTGTAGAGTACTAGCATGTGAAAGCATGGAATTCTTGGAAAAAAAGTAAAGACATATACCCTCTTTCTAATAAAAACAAAGCTTTGAGACTTAAATAAAGGGAGTATTCATGAACCTGAAGAAAAGCAGTTTGTTTTTCTGTGTGGAATACATATCCCTTCCTGTATTCTTTGTGGAAGTAAATAGCAATATTGTATAAACATAAGGATTTCCTCTATCTCTAGCATGTGAAGGAGAGAAATGGATTGCTTACAACCTTAACTTTCTTTTGCACACCACTGTGAAGATCAGGCACTACCTGTTCCTGCATACTTCTAAGTTACAAAAATAACCATTGTCTTTTTCTTACATTTGTGAAGTGTTAGGAATTTAGCTAAAGCAAAACAATGTTGGGGACTAAAGCTTTAACATGCAGATGTTGGCATTCAGAGCAAACTTGCACACTATTCCTTTTGAAGATAAAGATTTGTACCTCTTCCTGATAGCATGTAAGGTGATATCTCAAGCAACCTGTTGATCAGCCTGGACCAAAATCCCATAGGAAAGTATGGCATCTCATAAAGCCTGATGATAATTTCTGAATTTTCACAATGGGGAAGCTCTATAACAGGTCTGTGATCAGACAAGCTGAAAGAATAAAAATATTAAGACAGTATTCGATGATGTACTATAGCTGAGCTGATGACATATATTATTTATTATGTAAAATGCATTACTTATTAATGAATGCAGGATTCAGATGGCCAGGGAGCTAACAGATAGTGTATTTTTTTATTCTGCTTGCTTGTGTCACAGTGAAGTTCTGACTGTAATTTAAACCCAACAGAACCTTGCTAACAATCCCTAGATATTTAATGCAAATATGAGAAAAATCTGAGACATACATAAGGCAGGTAAGACATTCAGATAAAAATCTTCCTATCCCAGGGCTTTGAGGACATAGAAATCCTAATCAGTGCAGCCATGCAACACTCTCCATTTGGCAACATGAACATTACTAAACACATAGGGAAATCTGTAACTGAGGCAGAGAAATTGCGTTATCTGCTTCAGGTGAAAAAAAAATACCACATTCAAAGTCATACACTTTTTTGTCACCACACTTAATATCTAGACTTTTTGAAGGAGGTACTGACTCTGAATAACTTATATGTGGTTCTCACTTCAAGCAAATAGGGTGTGGAATTTTTTTGTTATCTTTTATATTACAATAACTATCTGTAATGCTGGCACACTGCTGTGTGAAGCTAAATTACAATCTCCTTGCTGTAGTCTTGAAGCATGGTAACTGTAAAAGAAATATTATCCACATAAAGTGTTCTATCATTTATAGTTTCCATTTACCCAGCATGTTGATACAACATAAGCCTTACCTACTACAAGATCAGCTTAACATGTCTCTTCTGAAAGCATTTACTAAAATGTAATATACAAAGAGTTTATCATGCTTTCATGCACCAAATTGCTCTGATGATCAGTGAAACCAGTTAGGCTGATGGGAAGTTTCTATTTTGATCTATCTTTATGTCTGTCATTTGTGGGTTTAAGTTCCTTGCTTACCTGCTTGGGATTAGTAGTTGGTCTTCTCCTAATGGCAAAGCAATCTGAAACTTTTCCAGAAGCTTGAAGTATTGTGACATATAGATTTTAGGAAACTTGCTCTTCTTCAAAAGGAATTTTTCCACATCTGAACGCTTTACAATTCCCTTAGGGTATTTAGAACAGCCCTCCACTTTCACCATCAGAATCTTTTTTAAAAAAGTGAAACAATTTCAGGTGTACATTCTTCATTAGATGAAAGTTTCAGATGTTATAAAATCTGAATACATATAATAAATTTTGAGAGTGTTTCTAGATCAACATTTCAATGATGGTCTCACTTAAGCAGTCAGTCTGCTGCTCTCCCATTCCAACTCCATAACCACTCACTTTCCTCTGCCAGCTGTACCAAGCACACAATTACACTTCTTCCCCCTTCTTACAGCCTTTAACCCAAAGTTCCAGCTTTCATCTCAACCTGTGTCAATGATTGCAGGATTACCTTGCATTCATAGGGTTCTTCTACTCTACATGTATTCTTGTGTCTGTTGCAATTTAAATGATATTGGACATTACGATTTAAGAACAGACAAGCAATGAGACAGTCAGTTGTCCAAAAGCAATAGAAACAGAAAGAACCAGGTAAAAAAATATGGGCCTTGAGAAAATTCTAGATGAAGAAACAATAAAGAAATGGTGAAGAAGAAACACTGATAAGTTACAGTGGCTTTAGACAGGGGAAAACGTACCAGGAATGTATACACAAAAAGTAATCAGTCTGACCTGTGCCATGATTTTACACAGCCACTTAGGATCTACAAAATACAGATCTCTTAGCTGTAGTGCTGGGTCTTGAAAATGAAGGAGAACACCTGAACAAAGAAAACTGTAATTAGCAGTGCATTGCTCAAGCTCAATATTAAGCAAAGTAAGCACTCCACTCTGGGCTGTTTTTATTATGTGAATTGACATAAAAAATTTGAATAATAAATACAGCTATATTTATGGCAATATCTCAGAAGAGTAGAGTCCAAGCACGATTTGTTCAGCTTTGCCTTTATTTTCAGACTTTTTGTTAGATTTTTAATCTGACTTGGTTTTTTTTGCTAAGCCCTGTCTGGTTTATTATTTCATCTTAGGACATCAGTACTGCACTGAGATAAGCTCCTCTAACCACTATTCTATTTGAGCTATTGAAGCAATTGCATCTTTCTTCAGCAACTGTGTTGTCTAACCAGCAGTTTGATGTTTTCGAGGAGTGCTAAGAGATAGCAAGAGATAGAAACCGTTACAGTTGTGATCCTTCATGTCATGGAATTCCCTTCCTAACAATGTGGTTTAACAAACTGATGCTACCCAAGCTTAGACACTTCAGCGTACCATTTTGTGGCAACCTTGTAAAAGACTTAAAAACGTGTACAGATCTGTCAGCAGCAGATTTGCAACAAAGTGCTAACAAGCACACATTGAAGAGAATATTTTACCTGATTCATTCAGAAAGTGAATCGCATGAGGGAGTTCATTTTCATCCAATTGTAACTGGCTTTCTTGTACCAGTTCCAGTAAGCGTTTCTGATCAATCACAGGAAATTCTCCTGGGACATTTTTACGTTCCAGCAAAATTCTCTTTTCCAGCTCCAGGTAGCTGTCAGGAATTAGCTGACCAACCACTGGTTGATCTCTGATCTGTAAAATTAGGAATAATAATCTTAAATGTATTAATTTATTCATGTGAAATGCAGAAAATAAAACTAAGATATAAAGTGTATGTCTACTCAATAGTAGCATAAAGAAGGAACAAGAAGATTCATTTATTGACTATCCTGGCTTTTGAAAGGTAGATGTAACTAAATATTCTTTCAGAATTATAATGCCTTTCTATAAATAAACACTCCGAGAAAAAAATATTTCCATATTACTTGTACATAAAAAATAACAAATGAGGTCTTCTCAGAAGACGTTATTTCAAAGAGAAGCTTTGGTTCAAACTAAAAGGAAAATATTCATTGTATGAGCAGATGGTGTCATACATCTCCAGTTAACACAAACAGTAGACATTAATAAAAAAAACTATGCTTCTTGAAATATGTAATATCTCCAGCCATGTCTTTAGGTAAACTGGGGAAAAAAGGTAGTAGCTCAATTAAGTCTCCACTGCTGGCAGTCAGTGGACAAGAGAAGAGAATGAAATAAATTTAGCCACATTAGTGATGCTTAGGGGAAACAGATGGGTGCTTTGTGCCTGGTTCCTGAGCCCGAGCTCCTTCCTGGAGACACCCTTTAGTATATGGTAATCACTAGTACCAGGTCAGGTTTTCCTTTCTCCACAGGTGCTGAGCTACTAACTTTTTTGAGGAGATAGGAAACAACTTCTCCAATATTTACAAACTGTCTTCTTAGCTGTAATCTTTCTCTCACCAATGCACTGTGATATTTCTATGTGTCAAAAATGTAATTGGTACCTTGTGCAGATGAAATGAATGCCTTGTGTAATTTCAAAGACTTCAGAGAACTTGATGACAGCGCTGAATACTTGACCCACTTTGTCTAACCTCTAAGCAGATACCTTGTAACATTCCTTTCACAAACTACCTACATCATTTATGGTAATTATCCAATTTCCTTCAGGCCACCTTACATCTGTGCAGAAGTTTAAACATCAGTTTAAGTCATAGTCTCAAGAGATATAGATGTTAAAGGAAAAAAAATTTTCAAGAAGCACAACTTCTCTGGAGTGCTGAAGAAGTATGGTGAGACATAAAGCCACATACACCTGTACAAACACCAGCTCTATTCATGCCCATTGGATGTATCAGAAGTGGAATTAACCCCTTTCACTTGAAGAGGCCACCTCCTTGCCCTTTAACAGGTTAGCTGTTCCCTGCACTGTGGAATGAAGAAAGGGAGATTTTGGATGTGAATAAGCTGCTAGTTTCCAAGAGAAACAAGAGGAGTGTGTACACTTTAACTCATTTGTAACACCACTGGTGTAAGGCTAGTCATAAATACATCATCTGCTTTATAAAATCTCCCAAGCAGTCATTCAAAAGAAATTTGGGTTCTGATATGATTTATGAACTTCTGCCATTGACCTAAGTAGCACAGGACATCACCTCTTCACTTTAATGTGTTATGACACTATGTATGATTGATACTGTATAAGTGAAAAAAAAGTATTCTTTTTGTTACAGATTGGATCCTGTCTTTCTATAAGCTCCATGCCTGGGCTGGTCTCTTCATCCACACTTCGTACCGTGGCTAAGGAGAGAGCAGGGAACGAGCTGGGATGACTTTGGAGACAACAGAATTACATGTGCAGATACTCGAGTCTAGGAGGATTACTCAGTCCACAGGATCTTCTTTTCCTGCTTTAATTCACTTTCCTCTTTATAAAAATAGTTTCATGCTATGTAAAATGAAATCAGTAAATGGGAAACCAGTTGGTTTTCAGAAACCACAGAATCGTATTTCTTGTCCCCTGAAATCTTGCAGTACTTACTGTAATTATGTAATGTCACCCAAGAAACCAAGATTTTAATTAGCTTTCTTTGTAAGAAAAAGACGGCTCATTTTTAATGAAATATTTGATTTATGGCCCTACTGCTTGAAAACAGAACTTAGCTGGGATTTTTACTAAGCTGATTTTTTTGGTAGAAAATCAAATTAAAACAAACCTGGCAATTTTCCTTCATTATTTTGCTGTGTGTAGCATTTTATAGAAGGCAAGATGACTTTGCTATCACACAAAAATGTAATTAATTACGTATTGATGTTTAAAAATGTATTCACTTAAGTAAAACAAGGATGTTTTCAGAATTACAAACAGTATGTAGCTTACCTTGAAGTGAAGACTCTCCTTTATGATGATTTTCCGAAGTCTGATAATGGAATCAGATTCTTCTGTGGCATTCACAAAGTGGTAATCCTGGATTGCTGGGAAGCCTCGCTTGTTCAACAGCTCCCTAGTAATTTTGCTCATGCAGGCCTTACGCTGCATTTCATCACAAACATCCAAATGAGTGCCAACAAGAATGACAGGGGATGTTGAAGCTCGAGCCTGTTAGTGAGATCCATACTGTTGATTAACTCAATAGTGAATGTTGACTTTAGTGTTTTATATTCACATAAAATGTGAGCAATTCAGTCAAACATTCAGAGAGCAGTCTACTTCAAAACAGAAATATTAAAAAACAAGCTTTTTCTAAAAGGAAGGAGTGTACATCTGGATTTCATTCTTTGCAGATTAACAGTATTGGCAGTAAAGTGGAGGGACATTTTTCATTAAGAACATCCAACAAAATGGAAAAGCCAAAAGAAATGATACGTTGCTAGCTGTCATTGGAACAGTGCAGTGAAACATCAGCAAGTTCACTGAAGAAGATAGAGAGAAGAAAGGAGATAGGAAAGGAGGAAAGGAAAACACATCAGAAATTATTTTCATCAACACTAAACTGACTGCAACCCTGTGTCCTGTATCACTGCCCAAGGTGGAAAGAGTGGAAAAGACAAGTTTCATTAACACGATCAGTAAACAAACTCTTCATGTGAGTCTGTCACCCAGTCAAGGCTAACCATCCTACAAAAAGGAAAGATGCTTGCTCACCATGGAAAGACTCCATAAATGGACACAAACACTTAGAAAAAATGAAAAGTATACAGGCAGATTCTCAGGTCCACTCCCAACCATAGTTCTGGAATAATTTCTATTAACAATAGGATATTAAGTATACACTTAATAGCACAATTTCAAACCTGTATCTTGTCAGTTTTAAATTAATCTAGTTCTGATTTCCCCAAAATTTACACTGGTGTAAAAGAAAAATGCAAATTTAACTCATCATTTCTTTAATACTACTTTTTTATTTTTATCAGTCAATTCAAAATACTGCCAGAACATACACACCATTCTTTTGCACATCACTTTGTACAATTTTAAGTCCAAAATGGTGCTAATCATTTCTTTTTACATCTAAAAATACTTTCATATCCAATACATGATGTATTTCAGCTCTTGATTAATATTACTACTAATCTTATTTTCTGAAGAATTTTTTTTTCTTCTTCCCCTATAAAAATATTTGTGGTTAATTTGCTGTTGACCTATAGCTCCCTGGAAAGGAGAATTCCATTCTGTATGTCTTACCTTGATGTTAAAAAGCCATGGCTTCATAGCATCCACCTCTGCTTGTCCCTTGCTGAGATCATAAACAGCAAGATATAAAGCCCTCTGGGTCATAAAATGAGGATGGGTACTGTAGAACTCTTCTTGTCCTAATGATCAAAAATTTCCATTGTTTAGTACTTCCTTGACTGAACATCTTCAGATCACAAAAAGGCAGAGGAACACTCGTCTTCAGACCAGAAATTCACAAATGAACCTAATATCTAAATTGACAGGAAATCATAATAACTATGAATTTTAGGAAGGCACTCTGTGGTAGGTCATTGGCTGAAGTGTAACGTTAAAACACATACGCTGGTTTTAAATCAAGAAGTGTAAGGTTTAACTGGATAAACATGGGTGCTGCACAGACAATTAAAAGGTCAGGATTCTTTTAAAACTCCAATACTGAATTTCTCCCTCACTCCTCCCTCTCCTTCTACCTTCTTCCTTCCCTTTCTCCTACACTTTGAGCAACTTCAAAATAAGTTCACATAATTAAGCATTTAAAAGCACAACTAAAGATGGAAACCCAGCTTAAATATCACTGGTCTGTGCTTATGCATTGTGACAGATTGTATTTAAATGATGATAGACCACTGTTTAAAAATAACTCTTCTATAGCCTAAAATAGCCCTGGATTTTAGAAGTGCTTCTGTAGTCCCCCAAACTTAGAAAGTTTTCCAGAAACACAAGGTTCAAAGACTTGTCCTAAGTGCTTTGTTGTCTGTGATCTTACAAACCTGTGACACTGCAGAGCCTAGAGAGACCCAGATTATAAAAGAGAGAAACAGAGTTCAATTAAAGATTCTTCTGGTAAGCTGTTTCTTACTACTCTGAAATGATTATTTTGAAGTATTATAGTTGAAATGAGTCGTCAAACCACATTTAATGATGAGAAATTCCTGAAGCTTTATATTAAATCTGAGGGATTAGCTGCTAGTTTACAGAATTCACTAATTTATAAGTGGTCCCTGGACTTTGGGTGTACGTTTGTGTGATTCTACTGTCCCCAGTTCGAATTACCACAGGCTGACTCTAAGAATAAGTAATGAATTAAAATGTTAGAAAAGACAATAGTAGAGGAAAATAAACTCAGGAAATACCTCCAAAGTCCCACACATTTAATATAAGCTCTTTCTTCATTTTGCCTTTCCCTTGAATGATCCAGTCTTTTACATCAATGCCTATTGTAGCTTTTGGAGAGCCTAATTCTGTCCGTTTGCTTTTCATTAGTTGTTGTAGCAGGGTAGTTTTCCCACTGCCAGTGTTCCCAACAATCATGAGCTTCATTCTGTTATAAGGTACAGCCTTCTTCAGTCGTTGTTGAAGAAATCTGGTAGAAAAAAGTTTGCAAAACTCACAGAAGAGTAAAATAGAGAGAAATACTATATCAAGAACAAGGAAACATCTAGAACCATATCATTTTCTTCAAATTTTCAGTATCTGTTTGATACAACTGTTCTTTTAACTTTACTCTAATTTCTGATTTGATAGGTGAAGTTTAATTAAGAATATGTCTTTTTTTGTTGTTGTTCTGTTTTGTAATTATCCTAAAATTGTGCTCTGTGCAGTGCACTGGGGAACACAATAAACATATTACAAACAATTGGTAAGCACCATTTATTGCACAGTTTATAGAAGCATCAAATTCAAGAGGAAATACTAGTATGGTCTAAACCACTCCACTATATGTGTGTGTGTGTTGATATGATAACCTTCCATAGAGCAGCATGCTGGATTTCATATGACAAACCAGCATGTCTTTTCAAAAACAGTATGTTATTTTCTTAATGCTTACTGCAAATCCCAAGAAAACAAACCAGGAATATTCAAGAGCAATAGGGCAACAAACCTGATAATGTCTCTGGCTTTGCATCCCACATGCTTGAAGTCTAAATTAAGATGGAGTCCTTCCAAAGGAAGATCCCAGACTTTGGACAGTCTTCCCATTTCATCAGGAAAGAATCTCAAATCAGGATTGTAACTTACATCCAGAGAAGTCAAGTTCTCTAGGAAGCCAATCTGAGGAGGAATCTAAATAAAAGAACATTTAATGGGCAACTAAATGTAAAAAAAATAGTGAACATGAATACATTAAATAATTAACAAAACTAGGTATTATTTTTACTGCTGTAGTTCTTTTTTTTTAATAAACAGGCCTAATATCCCACACTAAGAGAGAAAAGACCTTATAAGTAATTCATTATACAAGCTGATTATGTGACACATTCCAGGCAGAAAAGCTGAATACAATATATATGTGATTTTCATCCACAGAAAGTACTATTTGCACTTACATACCATTTCACTAATGCAATGTACAATGGTATGAGAGGTGACATGAAAATCAAATGAACATTGAAAAACTGCATTCAACTGAAAAGCAATTAAATTTTCTTTAGGTAGAATCTTACACTTTACCTCCTTTAACTTGTTGTGGGAGAGGTGTAGCTTTTCTAGCCTAGACCATGCACATGCCTTTTCACTCAAGTCCAAGACGTCTATTTGATTATGATTAAATAACAGCTCCCTTAAATTTAGTGATTTCCAGTGCATTGGTCCAGGCAGGCTTAGGATCTTGTTTTGGCTTAAATCTACTGATCGCAAACTAAAAACATGAAAATAAAAAAGAGAGAAGTTAGCAAATGAAAAACCCAGATTAGCTGGAACCAGAATTGTATTCATTTTTAATAAACAAGTGGATTAGCTATCAGAAGAGCTGGTTTTCTGACTGAAATCCAAATAGAAGTAGATATGTTTGCAAATACATGTATGTGCAGAAATTACATAGTTCACCTACACCTATTGGACAAGTACACTGTTTATGTTATCACGAAACACAAAGCACACAAAAACACATGCAACACCTTATTGATTTGTCTGAGTTCAGATGTAGAACCTGAAAACTGCACTTTTTTCAGCACATCCATTAAATCTGCTGCTGTGAATGTTAGCATGCTGAAATTGTGGAATACCACATTAATAATAACATGCTCTAAGCAAATTTCATTAATGTAAGTTCCCAAATCTTAGATCTGCCCTCTCTACGGTGCCATCAGCACTCACATCTCCCCACACCTATTGGATCATCCCTTCCAAGCACTCCTTCCACAATCTCATTCTACTGATCTGTTAAGGTCAGCAACTTCTATAAAAAAAGCAGAAGTCCAATTTTCACATGAGTAATGCTTTGAAGGTATAGCGAAATAAATGTCACATGCATCTTTATCACAATTCCTTCTAGAGGAAGTGTTTTGCTTTGAGAATAAAAATCTCATGTTATTTGGGAAGTGAAAAACTAATCTCAGTAGCCTTGTGCAAATGTCTGCAGAACTCAAAAAGGAAAAATTGCCAATATCTTTTCATTGTTGGTTCCAAGGAAATATGAGATTAATTCTAATATTCTCAGCAAGAATTGTCAGCTTCAGCTGTCAAGGAATATATTTTCAACAATAGTGATTTGAAGCTGAGGAACAGAATTTCTCAGAATCATGAAGAAAATGACTAATTTGTCTTCAGTTTAAAAGCTACCAAGTTCTGGATTTAACCAGTTAGTGAGGATTCCCTGAAAACCAGTAAAACATGCAGAATTTTCTGCTTAACAACAATTTTGTCATCAGATCTTCTTTATCAAGAACTTGACATTAATGTCAATAAATAGAAGAATAACTTACTGTGGTAGAAGAAGAATTGCTTCTGGAACATTAGTAAAGCAATTTTGGGATAATTTTAAACTTGTTATGCTGGATGACAAGTCAGGTATTTTTTCTAGAGCAGAAAAAGAGATTAATCCTATTACTTTTAAGAATGGTTAAATTATTTTTAAGACTGGAGTTTAGACAGACTAAAAGGTCAGTCTATCATTTTCATACAAAGCTATCACCCACCAGAGTTCAAATCTTTTTTTTTTAAAGCTTATTTAAAACTAAACTCCCCAAATTAATTAACATATTGGCTTTTAACAAATTCTACACTGTTATCCTTCATCTCCTAGTGGCATTAAACACCAAAATAATCTTACTTACACTTTACTGTACTGCAAGCGTACAAGAGAGTCTCATGTGATCCAGGATTTGTTGGGTCTTATTCACCCATTCATTCTTATTCATTCTTATAAAAATGCATCTAATGGTTCATCTGTGTTTAATGCAATTCTAAGAGTTACCTTCTGAAATAAGGTGACAATATTTTCAAAATGGAAGGTTTTATGTCTTGAAGAAAGAATAAATTCTAACAGTAACTTATAAGCTCTCACAGTATCACTGAAAATCTAATTTGTATAATTTGTAATTTGCATAGCTAAAGTGGTTTTACACCTTTGCATAAAATATGCTAAACACTGACACACACTCTGGATGGACTCAATTCAGTTCCTTAGCACTGGGTTCTAGTGAAGGGGATCTGCCCTGTGCTACCTGAGCTGTCTGCACAAGGTTGAAAGATAAAACACAGGAGCTATGGAAGTCCTGCTTTTTCTGGACCAGAACCTGTAAGCCAAGGGGGATGATTCAGGGCATCTCAAATGACACCTTCATGCAGGCAACTGGAACACACATTCTCTCTTATTCTGAAGATAATGCCAGATATTATGTGGTAAATACTTAATCATAGAATCATTTAGGTTGGAAAAGATCTCTAAGACCAATGTACCCAACCGTTAATCCTGCACTGCCAAGTCCACCACTAAAGGCCTAAAGGCCACATTCACACGTCTTTTAAATACCTTCCAGAGATGGTGACTCAACCACTTCTCTGTGCACCCTGTTCCAAGGCTTGACAACCCTTTCAGGGAAGAAATTTTTCTCAGTTTCCCATCTTGTCCTATTGCCTGTTTCTTGGGAGAAGACATTGACCCCCACCTGGCCACAGCCTCCTTTCAGGCAGTTGTAGAGACCGATAAGGTCTCCCCTGAGCCTCCTTTTCTCCAGGCTGAACACCCCCAGCTCCCTCAGCCGCTCCTCATCAGACTTGTGCTCCAGACCCTTCCCCAGCTCCATTGCCCTTCTCTGGACATGCTCCAGCACCTCAATGTCTTTCTCAAAGTGAGAGGCCCAGAACTGAACACAGGATTTGAGGTGTGGCCTCACCAGTGTCAAGTACAGGGGGACAATCGCTGCCCTGTTCCTGCTGGCCAGACTTGTTGGTACAAGCCAGGATTCATCTCTGTATTACAGTACAGTATTAAACCTGTATTAGTACTAGATTTGCAATCTGAATGATTTCCTCTGCCTTGAACCTTCCTCAATAGTGTGTACAATCTCAAGTACACTCATCCATTTTTACAGCACCCATTCCAAATGTAAAAACAAGATGGGTTAGCTGAGTCACATCAGACGACTGGAAGCATACTTGATGCTTCAGTGATCAAAAGGTAATGCTTAGGAAACTGTATAAACAAGGACAAGTACATGTAGTATTACTCTTTTCTGTTCTCCCAAGACTCCAAATGCTGGTGGCAGAGGAATTTTGTGACTTGGAATAGTTTCTAGAAGGTGAATCCTATTTTCACAGGTACTTACCAAGGACATTCATCCTGGCATTGAACTGCTCCAGTTTTGTACAGCCCATGAAGACATTCTCAGCAAGGGATGAAATACTGTTCTTACTAATGTTTAAAATTTTCAGGTCTTTCAAGCACAGGGGTGAACATAAGCATGAAATTTTGTTTCTATGATAACAACAAGAAAAAAGACAATCCATGTTTTACTTAGAAACTATTAGGTAAAAGGTGAAAGTAGCATTGATCTGACAATGTCATCCTTACACCAGTAAAACAAAAAGAAAACTTTATCTACATAAAGACTGACCAGTCAGCAAAAACACTAGTACATGTGGCAACGTGGAATAACAGGACTGATATTAGAATCAGCTTAATTAATTTGGAGACCAAGTGTCAAAATGTATTGTAAGGTTTAGTTTTCTGATTACATACTGGAGATCAATCCCACACAAAGAGGATTGTTGCATTGGTGAGAGGTTCTGTGTACTAAAAATATGTGTTTGCAATATTGTAATTACAGAATTACTAACAACCTAAAAAAACTTTTAAAAAAGGATTCCCTATATGGAATGGAATTCAGGATGAGTATATAATTTTACACAATGTATTCTGGGGAATAATAATGTTATTATTATATAATAATATTGTATATTATATATGTAGTATATTTTTATAATATTATGTAATATATTATATAAATATAAAATATATTTATTATATAAAATATATATTTATATAATTAATAGATAGAAATTATATATTTTAATATATATTTATATAATATATAATGTTATATAATATTATATAAAATATTATAATAACACCAGAAATAGGAAGAGAAAGATCCCAAAAACACAGAGATAAAAGATCCATCCACTGTTTTGCCAGGGTAGTATTACTAACAAAGTTCACCATCTTATTTAGCATGAGCTGTAGGAAATGAATGAGACAGTCTCTGCGGTTTACAGAGCTATCACCAATTGCATTTTTAAGAATTCCATACAGGTATGAATTACCTCACTAAGAAATATGATAGTAAGTGCTGGCAAACAAAAAGCTACATGTTTTCTCTGGTTTTGTAATTTAAAACATATCCATACCAATACCTAAAATTACATTAATACTACTTCCAGAAAAGCTTTTCTGCATATGAAATACAGTGGAAACTGTATTGTGTATACAGAAAACCTAGTTGAATATGTCAGACTACACAGCCCTGTGGATTAATAGTATGGTAGCAGAAAGATACTGAACTACAACATATTTAGCATGTTACTGGAACAGCAAAGCTGTTAGGTTCTATCAAGGTCCAAAGACATTCTCATGTTTTGTACTTTGCAATACAACAATGAAAATTGTAGCAATTTACACATTTGGAAGACAGTGTCAGTGTTTCACTGGTGACTAAACAATCCTTTCCATGCTATAAGAGTCATCATTCTGCATCATAAATCTATTATTTCCTGTTATGTTTGTTATGCTACAGCCCATTTTCTCATGCTACTCACCCTTCCAGCAAGAGTTGTTCCAGATTTTCAGCAACACTTGTAAGAAATTCAGGAGTGCACACCAGCTGATTGTATGAAAGGTTAAGTTGCTTTAGAGTTGGACATCTCAGGTGTGGATCCAAAGCAAAGGAAGGTCCAATGTCATTTCGAGAGATATCAAGATTTGCAATACAATTCATTTTCAGTAAGTAAGTTGGGAAAGAAGTAAATCGGTTACTGTGCAAATCCAAGTAAGTCAAGCATTTCAAGTTCTGAAAGAAAAGGATAATTCATTTTTAAGAACTTAAAAGAAAATACGAATTTATATGTTTATAACTGAGTTATATTTTTATACAAATTATTAATTTATTTATATTTAACTCACATGGAAAAATAGCAGAAAATAGCAATCGTACCAATGTAACCTACAATATTTCTATGACAAAATAAAGTATAGGGCATTATTCAAAAATAATTAGCTACATTTCATAAAATTTAAAATATTAATTGCCTGCAGTTCTCAGTTCCATTTCCATTATTATGCTACTTAATATCACACATCTTAAAGCAGTTCTCTGCAGTAAATAACTTAAAACAATTCCATGAAAATACTTTTATTTCTAATGAACATGAATGCTGAACGAAAGTTGAGTAAATGTATGAAGCATGCAAAAATGTACAGCCATACTCTTGAATAATATTGCTATGGATACATTATTACAATACATACGGACTACATTATTAGAGACCAACTATTTATTTTAACTAATTTCAACTTGTATGACAGAAAATCATGCAGAATTACTTCACACAGTTGTTCTGGAATGTTTGTAAGAGCATTTTGGTGGAGCTCCAGTTTCTCAAGGTGTTCCAGATGACTAGTTAGGCAGCTATTCTGGCTGATGGCATCAATGTTCTCCAGCTCATTTGATGAAAGATCTAGTGATTTAATATATTCTTTCTCTGAGATCAATGAAGAAAGACTGTCTGATGGTCTTATATGTGATGACAATTTTGAGACGCCTTCTATGAAAACAAAAATGTGAAAATACCATGATTTCATTTATTACTTATGTAAAATTTCAATCAATCAGCTTGGGATTTAAAGATGAAGAAGAGAGTGAATGTTTGCATATTGGTTAAGATCCAAATCCATGAAGAATTCTATTAAGACACAGAAATTTGTAAAACAGTAGGGAAGGGAAAGAGATGGATCCTTACAAACCGCACAACAGAAGGAGCTTTTGAAAGCTAATAAGGGCACTCATTAAACTCCATTGCCTACAAAAATTATATGTCGAGTCCAGGAAATAAAAATCCCTATATATGCATTATTTTTACTTCACTGTAGTATTTCCCAAATGTATCCTCCTCTTAAACAAATATATAATCTGTCTCAAATCTTTGCATGCTACGTCTGTGAAAGCATTAAGGATGCCAAATCTGTTATATACCTTAAATTGTATAGTTTACTTACTGGGGGATTCATCTGAGAGCAAGAATTTTCGTCTTTGTTTCATTAATGGTTCATAATCTGAGCCAGGTCCCTGCAAAATCCAAGAGAAAAAGCATTTAGGAACATATGCATGTTCTGAAATCATCCAAATTGTTGTGATTTCTTTTCATCAGAGCCTATGGGAGAACACAAAGACACTGTATACTTGAACTGAAAATAACAGTAGGTCACATCTTTATGAAACGTATTAACCCATGCAATATGAAAGAATGGTAGATTTAAAGTGCAATGGAAGCAGCGCATTTCTGGTAACTCAGAATGATTTTCACTAGGGTGCAGTAATAGGATGGACCAGGATATTGCAAAATGTAGCTTCCTCTAGGGAAGCCACTCTCTCCAGTTTCCCTTTACAGTAAATGGGAAGAGACAAGCTCCTTCCAAAGGAATGTGACTTTGATTCCACCAATTTGTCCTCTTATGTCTTATTAAGGAATCGGTCTCTCTCCATTGATTGTTGCTGAAGATCAGCTTCACTAAGGGGAAGTTAAATCTTTGTGAATGGGCCCATGATCCCTGTATTTCCATTTGAACACCAGACTGAAAAGTTGAACAATTCAAAAGGGTGTCTACTTTTTAGTGATCATAAATTTTTGCTGACATAAATTCATCCGTACAGCGCACCACAACAGAAAGAAACACTGAATGGCAACAGTGAGACAAAGCCCATATGGCTACACGACCTTTCCTAACATTTGATTATTAACAGTTTTGGAGTAGGCAATGGAGACGGACTTAAAAACCTGGAATGTGCAAGGATCTGACTTACCACAGAGTAGGAATGTCGCAGCAAAGTAGGAGAACCTCTTTGACATGCCATTTCCCTACAATATAAATCAGCAACTGCAATGGAATTGGACTTCTTTTTTGTAAAAAGTGAACCTTCACTTCCTTGAACACAGAAGGAGAAATAGGTAAGAAAATGTGTTTAAAGATGAGGCTCAGAGTTCAACTGTAATATAGATGCTGACAAAGGAGAGATGCATTCCAAAAGCATCAATACTGGCAGGATCTCACTGGTCAATTCTGTGTGCAATAGGCCCAGAATGTTGTCAGTGTGTTCTAGAGTGGAGGGGCCATACTAACCTGACACTCTTCAAGTAGGACCTGCAGGTGATTGCAGGACCTGCACTGATGATTTATGATTTAAAGTTTCCATCGGGTTGGGATTATTATACATGTTTCATAACACATCTTTCTGCTACTTCAGTGTAAATACTTCTTAAAATAGAAAAGGGTTGGATTTCAATAGATAAATTTGCACTCCCACATTGAGAATGAAACATCAAATGCCACTCTGGATTTGGTGATTCAGGAGACATTTGATGTCATTATCTGGAGACATTTGATGTTCCTCTTCTCAAGGCTACTTTTAAAACTCCTAAAATCACTCCTGCATTCTTTTATGATAACAACTTTTCTACATGGGGCAACAAATAGACCAACAGAAATTAAAAGTAGTGCTGAATGATAAAAGGAAAAGAACAAAACAGAATCAAAAAGTTCCTTAGGATTCTCTGATTCCAAAATTCAAATTCTTTATCTGTGATGATTTTAAGTAACCAACTGTTCTAAAACAAGAGCAACATTTGAACAACAAAAAGATATGTTACAAATTAAGGCTACTTTCATTATTTAAGTTGCTGGTATTATAGACAGAAATAATGTCTGTCTATAAGTTAAAGGCATTCAAATGTCCTGGTTACAAAGGATGACGTTGGGCTGAACATAAATCTGTCATTTACATTTTCTGATCAATTAGTTTATCTTTGGGATAGGGCTTGTTTCACCTACTTTATTTGTTAATAACATAGTCCTCTATACCAGATCTGGTTGTAGGAACTTTATTTACAGACTACCCAGGGAACAGAGGGGTTTCTAGATCGCAATACACTTGACTACATGATGAGACAAATTGGGCTCTCAAAGGTCTTGCTTTTTGCCATAGATTATAAAGGCAGCTCAGAAACAGAACAGAAAAAGTCAAAATCTAAATTCAGTTGCATGAATCTCACTCTTTCTCTCTACAAAACACTGGATGCATGACAAACTAATTTTAAATGTATAACTGAATAAAACACTTCAAGGTCTTAGTTTTGTAGATGAAGCACATACCACAAACTGTTTTCCAATGTTACCCCAAACAGAGTTTTAGATAGAAGTTTTTTTATTCATGGGAGTTGTTATATCTCAAATACATATAAACAACTGATTTATGGCTATAGGCTATCTCTAGTACATTAGATTGGGATTATAAAAAGCAAAAAAGAAAATAAAACCAATTACCTTCACTATCAATATCATCACTCAAAGGAAAAATACTGTCCACTAATGGGTCAGGTATGAAATTCCAATCATAGTTTCTATCCACTCCATCTTCAGACAAGTTTGAATCAGAGGAGGCTCTTGATCTATCCTCTGAAATGTTCTTCATCTGGAATTTGAGCACCATCCTTGCCAGTGCAGAACCTGCATCTGTATGTACAAGAAATGGAAAAGATAAAATAATCCCCAAGAAATCCAAGTAGCTTTAAAAAAATAACAGAAATAACTTGATTTATTTTCAGGTTTCCCAAAACTTTCTATAGTCAGCTGAGTGGTATGAGGAGATTCTCAACTGAAAGTCTTCACCTAAAACACTTCCATAGTGCCATCAAAAGATATTGACACATTTTGTATAGCAATTTCTACATATACTCACTTTGTTTTCTTGTTTGAGTAAGTTTATCTGGGAACAAAGGAATGAGCCAGGAAGGTTCTAATCTGCCAAAACCAAATCCTCCAAGACATATACTGCTGTTGGTGACATCAAGGCTAAGCTTCTTTAAGAGCAAGCTGATGATTTGGCTATCTCCTCTCTTTATACTGATGGTCAAAGCACTCCGAATATCCTGCTCTCGAGCACCATTGGCTAATAACAATTCCACCAATTTAGGATTATTTCCTTTCTCACAAACCTAATAGAGAAAAGCAATTAAAACAAACCAAGAATGTGAAGCATTCAAGTAACAGCTCAGACTGCATAAAGAGGCTTGTCTCAAATTCAGATTGACTTTATTTTAAGGATTGTGTCTCTTTCTCAATTATGCAATGCCTTACTCCTTGGAGCATATGCCTGCCTAAGGCGTCAGAGTACCAATTCCCATTTTCATGAAGGCTTTGCCCAAAATGTATCAAATGCTTGAATTCTGCAGTTGTAATTTTTGTCACGAGTGCACACAGTTTTCAGGCAGAAATGAAGGGTAATTTATCTAGTTTGATTATTGCATGTGGTCTATGGCAACTCCATTTATTTATCCGTTCAGGGGAAAATAGACACTTAGGGGTTATCATCTGGATATTCAATGAACAGACAACAACAGTGAGTCTCATCAAGCCTTGCCTAATGATAGTGAGCTCAGATCTACTGGCTTTAACTACCTGAAAGGAGGGTGTAGCCAGGTAGAGATTGGCCACTTCTCCTAGGCAGCCAGTTGCAGGACAAGAGGACATGGTCTCAGTCTGCACCAGGAGAGGTTCAGGTTGGACATCAGGAAGAATTTCTTCACTGACAGGGTGGCTAAGCATTGGAACGGGCTGCTCAGGGAAGTGGTGGAGTCCCCATTCCTGGAAGTGTCCAAGAAACAACTGGATGTGGCACTTAGTGCTCTGGCTTAGTTGACAAGGTGGTGTTAAGCCAAAGTTTGGACTTCACTATCATCGAGGTCTTTTCCAACCTTTATGTTTCTGTGATTCAGTCGGCTCCTCCCAATCTCCAAGCCTGCATTGCTACACAGACCAGTGTTGATTGTCAACACTAAAAATATTTTCTAGAAATACTTTCAGTTACTTCAGTATGCCCTCTGTGGTTTGCTAACACTGATTTGCCTACCTCACACTCTATGAATGGATGGTCAGTTCTAAACCCAGCTGTGCTTCACCACCCAGAGAGTTCTACCAGCAGAATTGAACACTTCCTAATTCCCTTCGTGCAGTGGGGTTCTCTCAGACTGTTTAAAACTTTGACACTGAACCAAAATAAAGAAGTGCTTATGCATATCATTTCACAAAAAAAAAAAAAATTCAATTTAAAGGTGGCCACATATAGCAAGAAGCACTTGTGGGCATGTGGGAGCAGCCTCTCTGTTCTCTGTATTCTCCAGTATACATATTTACATGACAACAGAAAGGAACCCAAAAGCACAAATTTTTAAGCAATAAAATTACATACATATTTCCATGTATTACCTGATAGATCAAAGAGTTTATCTTTGTCTTCTTATTAATATCAGCTCCCAGTAGAAGTAAACATTCAGCCATAATACTGTTGTACTCCATACATGCTTTTTCCAGCATCATATTTTTTAAATCATCATTTTCAGCTATTTTAGCAAAACATTTACAACACAGGCTTTGAAACTGAATGTAAAGACAAACAGTAAAAGTTAGTACAAAAAAAGCACCAACATTTTTCACCTGTGGAACTGTCAAACAAAGAACATACCTGTTGATCTCGCTGGTCAGTGAAACACATGGACATCTGGTAGAAAATGACTGTGTCAAATGATTCATTTACCAGCAGCTTTGCAAAACAAGGTGACAAACCAAGAATTGCCAAGATTGCATGAAATCCCTAAGAATACCATGAGAACATTGAAAGAAGTACAGTGTTAAAAAGTGTCACTTTAAAACAGGTCATGCAGCAAAACCAAATTTCAACCAAAAGATTCATGCTTTAATTTTTTTGTCTTACTTTTAAACGTGCATTAGTTCAAAATAGGAGAAGTTCAGAAGAGAAGGCAGAAATAGCAGGTGTCTCTGTAGTTTCATGCTTGTTTAGCTGACCCACAGATATTAACTGACACTGAAAAGTCAAATATGCACCATAATATCTGACAACATCCTGCCTGGCAGTGACAAATGTACTTGTGATTTCCTGAAAATGTAAAGAGGAAACAATCTCTTTCTAAGGATATGGAATGAAGATACATCCCCTGTTCCAGTGTGTTGCTCTGTAATCCCCGAATCTGAAAAGAACTATTAAACTAAATGAAAAAATTAACAGGTGTATCTAAAAACTAAGAAGAAATACAAAATCACCCCATGATTCTGCAAGTAAAGTTTACCTAGAAGGGTGAACTGGCTAAATTATGGACTCCTTGTCCAAACCCAGTTGAAACTAAATCACTTAAAGTAACTTCCTTATTCCAGCACATTATTTTTATTTCTCTCTACACTGGTTGCTAAGCTAAATGTGGAAAGGTTGGGGGGAAAACAGCAGCAAAGAAGGGAGGCTGTACTTGTGATATTTTCATATTCATCTGGAAGAGAAATATAGAAACTCTCACAGAAAGCTGATATCACAGGCAAGCTCTATTCCACTAAAAAAATGAAACTGGTAACCAACAGGGAAAGTTTCTGAAGCAGAGGAAACAGAACTTCACACAAGGATTACACGTGTGTTTACAAAGAACTCTTCTTCCATATACAGATGTGGGTCAAAGTCTGATAGTATTCCAGCAATATCCTTTCTTAAATACAGCATTCCTACACTAAGTTTACTCCTGGCAACAAGGCTGGTAGTTATCTTCTATGACTTCTCAAAGAAGGGCAATCAATACTCTGATGGTTACTTCATGAAATGGTTACAGATTGACAGAATGAAGGATCATGACTGAGAAATTTGTTCTAGTTCTCAGATCCCAGAAGTCTTAAATAAGCACTTAACTTACGCTAACACATCCTGGATTGAACATATGCCTCCAAGAAAACCATCTCTATGACAAATGTCTCAGTTTAATTACAAAGGTTTATACTAATCTAGCAATTTCAATAAAATCAAAATAAAGTAAGTAAAACACGGAATTATACTTCAAATATAACGACATTAAAATAATTTTCTAAGGTTTTGAATTTTGTTTTCATCCTCATACACAGAAATGACACATACATGCATCTGGATTTCAGTGACTTCTTTAAATCTTCGCAGAGTAGAAACCAGAACTGCTGACAGGACATGCATAGTTGCAATACACAAACTCTTTCTTGTAATCAAAGAGCGTAGAAGACTCAAACCCAAACACTGTATGTCTAGAAGAAAAATAAATATTATTCACACACCAATAATTCAGACATTCTGAACGGAATAAACCCATGATTTAAGTAGTCTTTTAGTAACATTCCAGAAAGTTACTTGTACAGGCTATTACAGGGTGAGGCAGAACTGCAACATGGGTGAATCTGAGGACTATGCAGCACTGCAGCCTTCTCTTGCCAGGCAACCTACATCACATCTAGCACTAAAGCGAGCAACAGATCTGTTACAAACCCTCCTACCATGTCATTCTCATTCTATGAGAATGACAAAACACCTTCCCTACCTTGTTCATCTGGATACATCTGTAGGGTGTGAAGCACAGTGTCAGTAGCTCCTTGCTGGGTTAAAATTTCTAGTGCACCAGTGCACTCAGCTACAGAACCAAGTAGTTTTAGTCCACACTTCTGAATGCTAGGATTTCCAATAAACTAATGAAGAAAAGAAAATAAAATCAGATCAAGACTGTTCTGCTTACAATGGCAAAAAAAGAGTTGCTTGTTCTTAAAGTTGTTCTGTAACAACAAGAGAATGTTTGGTTATTTAGAAATTCAACAGGTTATTTGTGATAATTATTTCCCAATTTCCCCCCACTTTTAGATGGAGAAAACCTTGATGAGGCCTAGATCTGAGAGTGTCACAGCCATCACAATGACTTGCAAATCTGCAAAATAATTTCAATGGAGTCATGCCCAACTTCCTCCTTATTCTGTCTCTAGTTTTTAATTAAATGTGTCCATTTCTAGCCCTTCTTGCTGATATTGTAGTACCCCAAACAACAAACCACCTGCATTGGAAAATGCAATCAGGATGATCACAAAATACTGAAGACCTTCTGAAGAAAAATTATTTTACCTCCTTTGTTAACTCCTATATCTGATATCTTCAGATTAAGATATCCTTTAGATACTCTAGAACTATTTCACTGATACATTACTTGCTCTGACTACTATAATAAATGTAAGAGACATAATTTTCCTTCACTGAATCTGTTTGGCAAGCTTAAAATTCCTGAGAGAGACTTCTAAAAAATTAAGAATTGCTACATTTTGATTGTGATCATGTGAACCTTGAAAACCTTGTAGAGATTGGATTCTTCTGAAAGCCATGAAGTGAAACATTTCCCATCACTAGGATTTAAGGTTAATTTGCTGTGCAAAGTTCCCAGTGTTTCCTTTGCACAGACTGAGTCTGCTTCAGCCTTTCATTTCTCAGCTTTCCCTTCAAGGCACTGTGATCATTCTGTTTTACAGGGGCTGAAAAAGTTGAACAGTGAAAATAATGGAGACAATTGAGTTGTGCACTCAATTCTATGGGTAGCTGAGGTGTAGGCATGAGGACACTTTTCATGTATAGCCTGTTTAAAAAAAAAGAAATCACAAATAAACTGTATCCTTGAAAAAAATTAGCTTTTTAAAAATAAATATCCTTTGGGGTCACTGTATAAAGAATCACCTAATGCACTACAGAAAAGAAAGGAAGAAGAAACCCTAATAGATTAATGAAACTTGGGAGTTAAGATTCATTCTATCAAATCAATAGGAAAATTAATGCAGAACTAAAACTTACAAATTATTCACCATTGCAAGTGTAAAATAATGACAAATCCATTAGGATAAAGCTTTAACTATACCCTGTTTAAAGCATTAAGCACCAATGAGTGAGTTCCTTCCAACAGACACTGGCTTCTAATGACTTTTACTGTAAGTGCAAAAGCAGCATCTCCCACATCTCTGGAAGAACCATTCTGGTGTTCATTCTTTGTATCTGCAACAATGGAAAAAAGCCTTCCTCAGAAGAGCAGATTTCACATTCTCCCCATCATTAACCCAAAAATACAATCCAACAATCAAACGAACACTGAGGTGACTCAGAGGGCATAATTCAGACTTATGGTATTTTCAAAACACCGTATTGCAGAGACTGCAGTCCCTCCAGATTTATATTGTAATGTGAGTACATTGTGTTTGAAAGGAAAATTTCACCACATATTTGCTCACTGCTTACTATGAAAATACAAAATTGTGCCAAAGAATTTGTTCTAAGCTACATTGCAATATATTGCTTTTTTGAGCTACAGAGTTTCCTGGTGTTCCTGATACCTACTTGAGAATGCTTCTTCCTTCTGGTAAGGAGACACTATACAGAAGCTATAAACTGCTTATTCTTGCTCACTTGGCAGCACATCATTGGACATATTTTACACACAGATGTCATTAAGTGGAATGTGAGCACATATAAAAAAAACAGAGAAAGGTCTTTCAGATTTACTTTCTTTTGGCACTTGCAGTCAAGTGACACTACAGCAAGTACTCAAAGATCCTTTCAAAGTCACAACAGCATTCATATTCATTGTGATTACTATTTTTCCCATGAACTACTTTTTTATTCCCTAATTAACCTGCAAGTTCCAACATCCAGTTGGTGCTGTCTGATTACAGTTTAGAAGGGCCTCACTTGCAGGATACTGGCAAGCAAAGCACCTTGCCTCCATGTTAGAACACATATATGAAATCTTAATCCTGCTGTTCAATGAAAAAATAGGGAAGTATTAGGATTATAACTCAAATAATAGAAGGAAACTGAAAACCTGCAATCAGTCTGCATATTAGTCATTTTACTATTTTTAGAGTTATTGGTTTCATAAGTGTTCAACTAGAACTGCTGAGAGATACCTACAAAATTTATTCTGAAAAAAAAAATCAGTACCTCATGTCTATACTCTTACACTTAATATTAGAGGAAAAAAGCAGGATATATAGCAGTACACTGATAAAAAGAGTTAAAACTTTTCCCAAATTCTACTAAAGGCATAAAACTAATAAAGAACATTTCTTCCCCCTCTGAATTGCCAATAAAGAGGGGTTTTTCTGGAAAGGAATTTCTAAACTAGTCAGTTTGGTTTCTCCTTTTTGATAGAAAGTAGTATATAATTGTATATTTTATATCTTTCAAGATCACTGTCCAGTTCTTACGTTCCTTCCAAGAGATACTATCAAAACAATTGCATTTTGTGGTACAAAAATGTTTATGTCATTAACATGGTTTGCTCTCACTTAAAGGGGATTGATGATGCAAACCACAACCACAGTGACAGCTCTGCATTCACTCCCTCAACTCCTTAGAAATAATGGAGCTGCCTATTCACTGATGAAATCAAGAGGAAATCAGCAGTAATAATTTTGGTCTGTTACCTTCAATACCTCAAATATTTTCTCCCATTTTGCATTTTCCTAAAGACATACAGCTATTCTCTGCTATGTACAGAACTGCAATAATTTTTGAAAATCCCATTAAAGGCTGTGTCATTAGATAAGAAAGACAAAAACCCAGCTATCTGATTTGCTGTATGCCTTTGGATGACTTACCAGGCATCATGAAGTGTAAAAGGACTCGAAGTGCTTCCAGTTGTACAGAGAGTGATTTTTCATGTTTCCTCATGGCTTTTACAACTTCTGATACTGCTACTGTCATTACATCCAGATGAGGGAAACTGAAAATAGTTTATTAAATAAATAAAAAGAATGCATTTCTAAATTTCACATGTATTTGTCCTTAATTAACACTGTGTTAATTAAGGACTGTGTTAACCCTTTGGAACACTGTAAATCTGAAATATAAATTAAACTGTGTTACTTTTCTTCATCATTGCAAACTATTTTCATGCCATTCTATTAATTCAGTCTATGTAAATACTTCCATCCTAGCCGACAAGAAAGTAATATTAACAAAATGCTATTTTAATAATCAGAGGTAATTTTGCGGGAAATTTCTTATCTCTTAATGGAATTCAGTGTTGTTAACAGGAGGGGAGACCACCCAGACATTGCCTATTCAAATCTCACTGCACAAGAACCATGATGGGAAGAACATGCAGCTCCCTACCCACACCCCCCTGGGCATTTGACTACAGGGCTTACAAAATTCCATGTCTTAAACAGGGATGACAGTCTGTGGTCAATTTTACTACCAATCAACAATTTAAATGTAATCACTTACGGCACAGAATCTCAAAACCCTTCACCTTGGAAGTGGACCTGCATTTCTAGTTTTATTACCTTCCTTCGAACACGTGATTCAGGATCCTGCAGGCACTTTCAACCACTTCAGGAGAATGGGAATGTTTCCTCATTATATCCAAAACATTCATATGTATGCCTTTCGCCAGAAGCGTCTTCCTAATATTTACTACAACACAAAATAGTAAGCATCCTGTAAGAAAATTTTTCTTTCTTTCTGTATAGTTCTCAAAACCAACTTTTTCCCCCACTCCTTTTTTTTCAATGTTTTTGCCTCACCAAACAGAAATAATAGTACAAATTAGAATAGGAAACAATTTGAGCTGAAGCTGACTTCTGTTTGCATAGCTTAATCAAACACATTATAATTTCTGACTGTCTAATAAGTCTCTATACATCTGCTATTTTTACTCATGTAAAGTTAGCATATGGGAAGGAGAATGTATAGCCCTGCTTATATTTTCAGAAATGTTTATTCTTCAACTTTTTCCTAATTGCACTCTGAGATCATATAGAAAAGCTAGAACTTAAAACTTTAAAAAAACCTTCTAGCTTCCAAAATGGAACTTCAAAAATGAAATTATATTTATTAATTCTATTTACTTTATGAATTCATTTTTTGCAAATTCAAATATCCAAGCACATCCTGTAGCTCTAACTGTAACTAATACAAATTAGAACACTATAAAAATTATCATAGTAACTACCACCAAATCTTGTTATTCCCAGTTCAGTACATCCATTTCAGATGGTTAGTTCAAGCAGTACTGCATTGTGCCAGAAGAATTTACTAAGTTTCTTTATGTCTATCATTTCTGCTGTAAGCACATTCATTTAGGGGGGAAAAAAAAGAGAATAATAATTTAAAAAAAGAAGAAAAACTTGCTTTAGATTTCCAAAAGGAATCAGAGGCCCACTTGTCAGTAACATGTTATGAAAGTAACTGGTATATGACAATAATATGCATACATTTATGAGATCTATTTCTCAGTATAGATACATACTGGTCTCATAAATAATTATAAAACCTTCCCTGCGTTAGGTTTTATGTACTTGGATGGCTCAATAAACTGATGATAAAACAATGCTTTCTCACCTAGAGAATGGTAATTAACTGCTAGGATTTTCCTTTCTACCTAGCCAGTGGTTTTCAATGTGCAGTCTGCAAACCACTTGAGATCCATAACCATTTCAAAGGATTCTGTGAAAGTTATCTAATAAAAGCAGGCCAACTGTCAGTAGGCTTAAATACTCTACTCAGGGGTCCACATCTCCACTGAAAAATTTTGAGGGGTTCTGCAAATTGAAAAAAGTTAGGAAACCATGTTAGGGACATGATCAGGAGTAAAGAAATCTTGAAAACTGTCATGCACATGCTTAAGTTTCTACACAATTTGCTCCACTGAAGTCAACAGGACTGCTCAAATCTCCTGTGTTAAGCAAGAAAGTGGTATTTGCTGGGCTGTATTCCTTATTCATGTGATTTTTCAACAAATGCTGCTCTTGACGAAATTCAAACATGTGATAAATATTTAAACAGGCACACAAAGAGAGCACACTCTTTTCACGTCTCCTGCTCCAAAAAGTAGCAATTGCAACACATAAACTGGCAGAGAACTCTTTTATTTCCTTGTACTTTTTACACTAGCCAACAATAACTTTTTCAAAGCAAGGAATAACTTCCTACTTATCACAACATACTACTCTAATCACATGGAGTATTGTATTCATTCAACAGTACACTAAATCCTCTTTAATATTTTTGCAATAACTTTCTGCTGAATGAAAAAGAAAAGATAACTGAAGTCCCTTACCATTCTGTTGTGACAAAATTGCCAAGGTACTAGCAGCAGCCTGAAACACTTCTTTTGAAGAGGAGTGCATCAGCATGGAGAGCATCACTGCTCTGTCTATTGGGAACCTTTCAGAGAGAAACAAATCACTGTACATTGACTGTATTACAGCAGTTACTTCATAATTGCAGTTCAGTTTCCTAAAAAGGTATTATGTAACATAATGAAAATTTCAGATGATTGCTCTTGATTTCTAATATTTTTCCAGAGCAACAGCTGACAGAAAACCCTTTGTAACCTAGGCAACTTTGTCTAGTCTGAATCTCACTGAATTGCTTTGGAACCATGCTTTCCAAGTGACCTGAGGTCCAGAAAGTGGTATAAACAGGCTGGCAAAAATTGAGTGACTAAAATTTTAAGGAACTCTGAGAAATAGTTTAAGTAAAATGGAAATCTGTGTCTTATCCATGCCTTGTAGATTCTCCCTAATGAGGCAGCATTCTCTCTACAATGCCTTTTCATCTGATTTGTAAGAAAATGAGTACTGCTTTTCTACACTCCTTACATGCTAGGTATCTTAATCTTGTCTGTTTTCCTAATTCTTATATTCTTTATCCCTGTAGCAACTGAAGACAAAATCCCTTATGAACTGTAAAAATTAGCTCTAATAGGCTGTGTTCTGACCCTTCATTAAAACACTAGCAGATTTTCCTGAATCAAGGTTAACACACTTTGGAAGACACTTTCCCAGGTTTGGTTGATCATCATGCATTTCATCTACTACAAAAGTAAAAATAATTGAAAAGTGAAACGTCAGATGGCCTAATAATAGGCACTCATTTTTTTCATTTCTAAAAATCCAGTTTAAGACAACACTGACTGATTATCTCCATCTCCAATCTTCTCATGAAGGTTGCGTTGATACAGAAACAGATTTTTCAAAGCCCAGCATGCAGCCTCCTAAATATAAACCAAGACAAAAAGATTAAGAAAATATAGCTTTAGAAGATTAAAAATATATGAAAAAACTTAAATAGTTTGACTGCTTTTGGGTTCACAAAAGAGGTACAAGGTGCTTTATGTAGAAATAGAACAAAATGTACACTGTCACATTCTTTATAGCTGGAATAGGCCTGAGTTACAAACATGTGACAATCTCATTATTTGATTTTCATTTTGGTATCTATTTTAGGCCAAGATTAATTCTTCTGCTGATGGGCCTGTGTTTGGCTGTTAGATACAGAGGAGGTATGTAAACAACAATCTTTGCATGGCCAAAGTTACAGGCAATAAGCCTCATCTTAACTACCTACATTTGATCCAAAGAAGTAGCTAAAATCTCTTGAGATGAACAAAGATAAGAAAGGCAAGAAAGGTAAGATTTATTCTAAATCTAATCCAGACCTTAAGGTCTTTTTTTGCCTACGGATATATATGAGAAAAGCATGTGGCTAAACATTTTATTAAATACATAATACAGTCTTTCCATATTCCCATCATCCAGAAATTCTCACCAGCACATCTGTATTTTTTCGGTGTAGTTCTAATGCTTTGTAACATGCTTCCAACCAGCATAACTTTTCTTCCTCCTCCTCTTCCTTTCTTTCCTCTAAATCCCGGTTTAAGAATATCGTTTCAGCTTGAAATATAAAATATTTACAATAAATTCTTACTGTGAAAACAAAACACCTATGTCTCAACTTTTCTGTAGTCATGGAGGCACTCACACTGGCAGTGTTGAAAATCAGTGGGAACATAAGCCTTTTCTGGGAAGGGAGAAATCTTTTGACATAAACTCTAAGACAGACTTGAAAAATGTCTTCAAGGTTATAAAAGGAGTTAAAAACTTAAGTGTAATGTAGTAAATGAGTCACATAATTACAGATCAGTCTAAGCTTTGGCTCTGAGAAGACCTGCATGTACCTCTTTTTGTTGTGTATTTACATACAGAGTACCACAGACATAAAATATAACTGTGAATCATTTGCATGGAACCACTTATTACAGAGCCATCTAACACTCTGAAGCAATGCCGTTAAAAAACAAAATGCAAATTGCAGTTGCTAAGAGAGAAATATCTGGTCCCAGAAAGTGCAACAGAATTTGAAATATATCATTTTATACCTGTGATTTTTCAGCAATTAATGGGAAGAAAAAGATACCAACACTGAGCATAATATTTGAGGTATAATGGAATATGTACTGAATTCTAATCTTTGCTATTTTGGAGACTCTTAAACAGCATTTCTACTGACTTTTATATGGAATAATAACTCAAAGACAAAGAGGATCAGATTCTTAGCTTTTTGACATTAGCTAACTAATTTTTGTCTGAACTGTACTCAAGGAAAAGTTTAAATCTTTTAATTGATTTCAGAACTCAAGCACAAGCATTGATTTTGTGGTGCTATCAACTGCCACAATACAAGTACTGTCATACCTGGCAAACACAACATCAAATCAGTGTTGTTATCACTGGAGACTTTATGTTAAGAAGGGATTATCCAAGATTTGTCTATGAATAACCAGTATGCTCTGTTCAGATCTGTCAACATAACTTACCAGCTCTGAACACTGTGCAAATGTTTGGTGTATGATATGAATACAGACTTATCACAGTGAAACAGTAAACTGTAATCATGTAGGAAATCCAGCTTTGTTGAAGCTGTCCTACCTGAGCCTTTGGTGTTAAAGAAATGGAGTTTGAAATTATTACAGGAAATCACTAGAACAAAAAAAATAACAAGTAGGCAGAGATTTACTCACTTAGAAGAGCTAAACAACTGAGAGCTGCAGCTTGTAACTTCGCGTTTTCAGGATATGTTGTAACAGCCTTCACAATGACTTCTGGAACCTTATGTAATACAAGGATATTGAAAAAATTTCCTGAAAACAGATAAAATATCAAATTAATATAAACACATATCTAGAGCTCTACATTTAACATAAATTTCTTGGCACACAATGCACAAACTTTGTAGCAAACATTGGTTTTCTTATTACAGGGCTTGACAACAAAATTTTGTTTGTTGAAAGAAGAGGTTAAGGATAAAAAACAGTTGGGATCTACATTCTTTGCGGACCTTTTAAATTTTTTTTTTTTACAAAAGGCAGAGGTTCTATGCAAAATGAAACACACACTGTCATCAAAATAAGAAAAATACAGTTGGTGTATCACTTGCAGACTTCCTGCCAGGAAGCAAATGCCATTCTGGTCCTGAATTTCTGCAATGATTTGATTTATCCTATGATGCAAGTAATTTAACCCTGGTTTACTCTCTGGTTTTGCCCTCCTCATTAAATAAATCAAGGCCGACATTATAAATACAGAATAGATTCCTTCTGGAGTAGAAGGAAGCCTTTTGATTATAAATATATTTAAAGCATAACAATTATTATAAGCTGTACAGTATTTTATGTTACAGGTTGAATATAAGGCACTTTTCAAAAAGCAAGCAAATTCAAATAACTTCCTTGTTTGTTGTAAAAACCTGTATCATAAGTTAGAAACTAATAGAGCAGAAAATAATAGAGCAACACTCACTTTGTCAAATATGGTTTGATAGCTATGGTTTCTATTTTGATATTCAATTTTATTTAAATCTTGATTAGCAAAAATGAGAATCAGAGTAGCAACATGAAAGATCAGTAGTGTGGTCATGTTATATCAGCACTGCTGTTTCTTAATGTATTTTAATGGAAAAGGTATGTTTCTGTAACTATATTACCTAAATAAATTAATAATCTTAGGCTATGTGATGAGTACTTCTGTTGCACTTGTGGCTGGCCTAACAGGTATCAGCCAGTTAAAATTCCAAAGACAGTCAAATCTAGGATAGTCATTACCAGATTAGGAAGAATGCAGGATGGTGTTTTTGGAAGCTAATAGATGCTGACTTTACCATTTCACTGCCACTTAACATAGGTTTAGGAAGACAGTGTCCATCAAAATAACCTGGGAAGAAACACTGGCTATATATATGGAAAGATTCCAGACTATTTCCAGGAGCACATAGCAATTTCACATCTGTCCCCATAACTGTGATGCTGTGAACACTTCTTCCATAACTCTACTATATCTTTATTAAGATGAGGGGCTCAAAGAAGAAATGGATCTTGTGGCTGCTTTCCTGCCACTCTGTTGTTGGTCAGCATAAACACATGGCAAACATCTCATTGAAACCAGGCTGCTTGCACTCAGGGCAAGATCAGGACTGTCACTGAAGTTGCTGTGTCCCCACAAGTGCTTGGTTTCCCTGCCTATCTTCAGTTAGCCTTGCACAGCAAACCATTCAAGGTTAGCATCACCTCTTGCCAAAAACCCCTGCAATTACAACCTTAGCAGCCACCATATTTTCTTGAAAATTGTATTTGTCTTTCTGAAGGGGAATGGGAAGTTGCTCTGGGTTGCACTCAGGTCTGATCTGTATTTTCTACAATATCTGCACAAAGAAGTGGAAACAGATGGTGAAAGGATGGGAACAACTTGATTATGGGGAGTCATGCACTGGTACCAGCATCTGCAGTAGCTTCAGGCCACCACCTGCAAAAATTGGGAAGTCTATCTCTTGATTAAAAAGAACCAGCCATGGAATGAGGGCTGCTCAGGCAGCTGCTCACAGTGGGTTTGTATGCAGCAGGGGGAAAAACATATTTATTTTTATTTGAACTTCCTATTATGTGGTTTTTGGCAACTGCTCAAATGGGTTTATTATAGTTGCAAGTATGAGAACAGAGCTGCTAGAGGCACAACTTTTTGCCACTGACATTATTTCTCTTGATGTAAAATCAGCCCATTTTAGCCCACACAACCAAAGCACTTCTGCTCGAGTCAAGGCAAGTCCAGAACTCAGTGATTCATTCACTGCTGCAGCACAGGGGGGCCCCAAGACAGGCACCATCACTATCAGGAATGCAGCACAGGTATCTGAAGATAAATGCATTGTAAGGAGGAAAACTAGAGTTTTAGAGAATACTTTTCAACTAATTCTGTAGCACCAGTTGTTTCCCCACACATTCACCACTGGTACTTCACAAAATGAAATTTCTAAGTAATTTTCTTCTTTTCTACAGTAACTTTATACAGAATCGGACCTACTGATTTCCCTTTCTCATATAGTGCTTCTCACTCTTTTTTGTCTCATTACTTCCCACTAACTTGAGTCTTTTATGGCAGCTTCTCATTGTTATCTATATTTACCACATAAGGACAGCATATTGACTGTGGCCAGGGTTACCTCAATATGTTTGCATCATTAGACACAAGGATCTGACACAAGGATACACCACCCTGAGGATTAACTGGAATAGCACTTGCTGCTTGTAACGCTCCCAGTTAACTCCAACTCTCACACAGTCAGAATAAACTGAGTATAAACAACTTTGTGAACTTACCCAATGTAAGCTTGTGCAACAAACAGCAACTCACTTCCTGAACTGTTTCACTATTGGGGAAACTTTTCATCATTTCCACTATAACATTGTAGCAGCGAACATTTCCAGACATAAGCACTTCAACATTGCTGGCTAAAGAAAGAAACAGAAACAAAAACGGCTTCTTAAGAGAGAGGAGAAAAAAGAAGTTGACTGGATTCTAATTCAGACTTTAGTTAAATAGATTTATTTAGAAAACTGTGACTATATTTCAGGTTTTCCCTTGCACTTGAAAGGTGGCTTTATTTCTTGGTATGGCCATAAAGGACATTAATGACTATGAACATTTGGAAATAATTCATTAAGTTCAAAGTTCAGATTAACATTTATGGTTTTCTTTCATTCTGTTTCAGGCCATGTAACAGAAACCTCCTCCCAAACCAATATTAGGTAGCTTTTTTCTTAAATGTGAACAAATTGTTTTATAAATACTAAATCAATCTTATAAATGGTGCTTCTAACATGACTGTGATCAAGAACACATTTCACCGTATTTCAGTAATATTCCTGGGGAATACAATTAAGAAACAATTTAGAATTTTTTTCTTATGAAATCTATTCTGTAGTAATTTATTTGATTCAATCATGTATTTCTGAGTTTTCCTTCTTTTTTTAGGGGGAAAGTTAGGAAGTTATTATTTTCATATGAATTAGCTTTACAGTACACCTGTTGTGTACTGAGGGTACTGAGATTTTCATCTAACATTCCTGCAATATTTTGAAAGTCATTGCAAACCCTGTATTTCACAGAATCACAGAAGGTTTATGTTGGAAGGCCGGGCTAAAAGGTCACCATGTCCAACCCACGTGTTCAAGCAGGGCTGCCTAGAGCAGGTTGTTGGCTTCTGAGTATTTCCAAGGATAGAAACTTCACAGCCCCTCCAAGAAAACTGTGCCAGTGCCTGGTCACTCTCACCCTGTTTACTGTTTATTACTCAGGCCAGACACAGAAACCAACAGGACAATCACATGAGCCCGTATGAAGACAGAATGCATCCATTCCTACTGAGGACAGAGTGATCCCACCCACAGTAATTTCAGGCAAAACAGCATCATGGTAGCTAAAACACAGTGTGTGAAAGCATCCTTGTAGTATTTCTATCCAGGGTATGAGACAGAATATGAACCCAAGAAATCTTGGCCAAAATCCTGGCCCAAATGAATGAAAGGGAGTCCTGTCACTGACTCCAAGGGAGTTAGCATTACTCTGCTGAGGTCTATAAATTTTCTTAATTGTTCTTTCAACAGCTTGGCTTCCCTGGATACAACACAAGATAATATTCACAACTGTATTATTAAAGATAATTAGCCTTTTTTAAAGAGCAGCAAATCTTCAAAATAATACATCTCTAAATATTAAATAATTATAACCTACTAGGTGAAAAAGCAAGCTCTGAGTGGGAAGCATTTCCAAAGCACTCTATTTGATAGTGAAGGAATGTACCTTTCACAATTCTTTAATATGACAGCCATTTATCATGTCATTCTCAACTGAAAACACACATTCCACAAGACAGTATTGTATCACTTCACAGTAAGTTACGATTTCAAAGGTGATACTTATGAGTATAGTAAAACACTCAGAAGATTCCAAAAGTGAGCACTACAAAGAACTGCATGTTGAAATCCTGCAAAATCCAAGCAATGGCACATCTGCAGGAATCACCGTTTCCCAGAACAAGTTAGAGAAAAAGAGTTGGAACAGATCAAATTTAATCTTAACCACCAAAACTTTGTCACCTAGGTTCTCTCAACAATTGATGAAGAGATCTGAGCACTCTGTATGGTGATTCATCCCAACTGTAACAGGAACCTGGTTTAGGGTTAGGTAAATTTCTTCTTGAGGTGACTGTTTCTCCCTACTAAACAGAGGACAAGCCCGGCTGGCTCCCTATGCCTGCCATTTAGATGGGTTAACACTCTGTGATCCATCACTCCACTTTGGAGGACAGTCAGCAGCAAAGCATTTTTCTCATGCCACAAATACTACTGAGATTTAAGAGTGCTTGTACAGAACTGGAATAAACACTTATCCTACAGGTTTTTATTATGTGAGCCACAACAAAGTCTAAATATGTATTAATGAAAGAAGGCATAGTGAGGTACTCATTTGGAATAGAGACTTGAACTTCAGGGTATGGGGAGACATTTTACTACTGAATAAGTTACAGTGTGTACTTACACTGAATTATCTTCTTTAGGCTGGCCTTAAAGGAATATATTTTGTTGAGTTCTCAAAGGATGTCACAAACCAAGAGTATGAATACTGGCTTTGCACATTCATGTTTTTCTGGCTGTTTTCAATTTTTCATATTAGAAATTAGAGTATTAAATACCTACTTTAGAGCAGGTCTTTTTCATGCCTTTCTGTTGTTGCAATTCCTTGGCTATAAAGGATTTCCAACTTCGTATACGTATTTACTGTTTTGAAAAGCACTTAAAATCCAGTATCCTCATCCCTAGAAAACAGCAGTAACTTCTGGGCTAGGGTAAAATTATTTCTGACTCAAGGAATACTAAACTTTTTAAACATAAACTAGAACAGCAAGAAGTTTGAGAAACAGGAACTAGATAGCTTGGAGTCTGATGAAATGTGGGACACGCAAGTCTAGTTCTTGTTTATTGGGCATACATAGGGCCAGCATGGTTCCTACAGAGCCAAACAGGATGTATGAGCAAGGTTTTGTAAGTAAACACTTTTGCAGGAGATACAACATTATGCACCTCATGAAAGACATGAAGAGCAGAACCCCGCTCTATGCTTCCCAAAATTTTATCAGCAGGAAGCTGATAAAAAGCTGCCTCTGTGTCAACAAGATCAAATTGCTGCCAACAAATTGATACAAAACATCAAACACATTTCTCAGGATCTGGTTTTGTGTAGAACAGGGATTGCTGTTATCAGAAGACAAGAGATAACAAAGACATTTTCTTCCAGTCTTACTGCACAACACCTGAGGACACTGTAAGATGATCACATGCACAGTTCTACCAATGCTTGCCATTTCAGACACCACTAAATGACCACTGTGGGTGTCTGATATCTTTTACCCAGGCCTGGCCACTGAGTTTGTACGGGCAATTTTCCCCTTGTGGAACAGACTTTGCCAAGAATATTCTTTACCTGCTACCCACACTCATTGAAGATTTATTTAGTCAATAAATGCATCTTACTTTTCAAGTATTAAAAGATGACAGGGCATGGTCTTGAACTTCAGTCTATAAAACTATGATAAAGCATCTTTGTTACTGCTTACTCCAAGAGGAAGAAAGTATTTTTCTGTTATTCAGGAGAGATTTCTGCGTTAAAGGTTAAATAAAAAAAAATCCCATTAAAAAAAAAAAGTATTTCCCTGTTGCTGCCCGTTCCGAGCTTCCCTTCCCCCTCCCCAAGACAAGCCAGGACTTGCCTTTGCCATGTGCTCTGAACTCCTTTGTTCCAAGTATGGGCAAAACCAAATGTAACTCAAACTCTTTAGCAGTGTCTGATTGGCCGCTCACCCCGGGTCCGCCCACGGTCCTCCCCTTTCCCCTTCTCCCAATAAAAGAAGGGCCCAAGAGGGGGCCCGTGCTCTTTGGCTCTGCAATCCTTCTGCGAACATCTGTGTGCTTCTGTTTCCATTTGAAAGCTTCTAATTGTGGGAATTAGGCAAGCTGAAAGCTACATTTCTCCCTCTTTGCTTCTACTGGTGGTATCAGCTTTGCAGTTACCATTTGCTGCTGTTAGAGCTACTGAAATGCTGGATTGCCCGTGCTACCTCTCTAGGCTGCTCGAGGCTTTCTAAGGCATTGAACTACGAGCCTAGCCGGTAAAAGTGCTGTGATTATCTCCACATTTCCCAAAGAAAACAGGAAGGTGATTTGTCTGGCAACTCCCAAACAGTTCTCAATGATTTTTTGCAATCACATAAAGATTACTTTTTACAATCACAGAAAGTGTGAGCTGATGCACACTGTGGGAGAAAAGGAATTGAAAATAAATTCTAATAATACACTTACTTGGACCAGCTAAGGAATGTAATGAATAAAGTGCAGGAAGAATCACCTCTTCTTTCTCTGGAAACTCTTTAAATACTTTCAGTATGATCATATGATCTTTGCTTTCAACAAATTCAGTCAGCTGCTCTTCTGGAACTAAATTGAAAGGCAAGAGATACAGTATGTTTTGAGGAAATAATTCTTATCCTGGTACATCATGAGAAAAGACAACTGTTTTTATCAAGTTTCCTTATATTTATTTTCTATGTTTCACAGAAAGTAAAGTACACTCCATACACATCATCTTTCATGAGTATGGCTTTTTAAACTAAAAACTGAGCTACTTTGTGAACACATTTTTCTAGCTTGCACTTTATGTAATTGAGTTTTGACTTTCAAATGCTTCCTTGTGAATCAGTATTTCAAAAGTCTTTTAGCCTTTTTCACAGAATGAAATTTAGATAGCCCAAACCAAGACAGTATATAAGCTAGGGAAAAGTTAAGCATACAGTGAAAAAAAAAAAAAAAAAGGAATGCCATTTTGCATACTCAGTGATTTAATTTAATTTTTCTTCCTTTTTTTTTTTTTTAAATAATGGACTTTTTTCCATAAAGCCATGCTTTCATAGTATCTTACCTTAATGGCTTAAGGTTTTTCCATTCCTGGCCCCTGTTATTCATACTGACATAACTGTGTGGCTGTGCAATGAACCAGATATGGGAACTGACCCAGGATGAGAAAGAGCACCTTTTAAATTTCACAAGCAGAATCATATTCTGAATCTGGCTCAAGATAAGGCTAGGCAAATGTCCACATAACAATAACTGACAAGGTGACTCAGAAGTAGAAAAAAAGGAGGCAGGAGCAACCTAGGAACTTGTCACATCGGTGCTGCCATCAAGAAGAAGATATGCAGGTCTGTCCCGGCAGCCAGATCTGTGAAAATCTGGCACTTATAAAAAACATGCACAGAAAATGTAAGAAGTTCAGACTTTTGTGGAGACTGAAGAGAAAATACAGCAGGGGGAAAGTATTTAGGGACAGGAAGAGGGGAAGGAACAGAGAAGATAATTCCAAGCACACATGTGGGAGAAAGACTTAAAAAAACCAGTATAAAATGGTGCTGAAAAGAACCAATCCGAAGAACTGCAGACTATCTTTGAAGCAAAGGAGTACAGCAGAGTGATAGCATTTCTCAATATTTATTTTGAATCAAGAAACTCAATTCAAAGCCAGAGGGCTACAACATGGGGACTTCTGGCCATGACATGCACAGTTCCTGAGATGTCTGCAAAAATTCAATATATGGTGACTTCATTTTTCAGAATAAATGGGAATATTGTATGGATATATGATCACTTTTTAGTATTGTCAGAGTAAAAAGCAGAACCAAATATTTTTCTGAAGTACATTTTGCTTGATTTTAGAACTGTTCACATTCCTAAAATGTACCAGTCTTTAAATACACAATCCTGTTTTTGAGAATTAAAATCAAATGCCACTATTCTTTCTTCCACTTACTGATCAATGTTAAATCCCATCTTTCCAGTTAACTCTGGAGTTAGAAATGAAGGGACATTTTGATTTTTTAAAAGATGTCATATTCATTGTTCTAATTTAGAAAATTTGTGATACTGCTTGGAAAGTCTGTTTTGTGCCAGTTCATTTAAAGAACAGACAATACACAAATCAATCTGGAATGCAAAAATTCATTTATTGCATTTAAATAAATATCTGCCATCCCTCCCAACCTATACCTTTTTCTAATGCAATAAACTACAAGATTAAATACCTTTCTCAAAAAGTTTGTGTAATGCTTTACATCCATGCTGCTGGATCTCTTCATTTTTAGGGAAGGTGTGCATGGCATTAAATACCAAGGAAAACACATCCACCTCTTCTTCCAAGAGCAGGAAAGCAATTATATCTGAACAGCAGAAGAGATGACATGTTGCACTGATTATTTCTCAACATTTTCATTGAAACACTGTAAAATCCAAAATTCTTTAATACTGCCCTTAAAATTTACTCTGACAGTTCAAATCCAGCTTTGTATAACCCGTGGCAAAATTCTCTCTAAAGGTAGCATTTCACAATAGAACTGATGTTCTAAAACTTTACTGCTAAAAGACAGCTCATACCTACCTGGGAAAAAAGATGCAAAATAGTACTCTTATTATTTTGTATACAAATACAAATGACAAGTGACTTCACGGAGTAAAACAGAGAGAAAAATCCAGTCTGCCATGTACAGTCACACATTTTATATCAGTTCTGTGTTTTAAAGGTTTAGACGAAATAGGAAAATAAAGCACACAATACCTGACATGAGGAGTAGATTTAATGCTTTTAGTCCTATTACTGAAAGATTTATATTTCCTTTGTGGACTGTAAGCATTTTAAGAATCTGCCTAAAAATTAAAAACAAAAAAAAAAAGGGAAAAAAGAGTTATAGCTAAAGAAATATTGACACGTCTTATCAAACATTTACTTTGAGAACAGAAGTAGTTACAGAAATTAGCAAACCCTTAAAAAGCTCTCAATTAATTTTTTAAAAACCTTTTATTTCAATTTATGTTTTTTCAAGTCACCAATGAAGTAATATTGGAATTTTTACTACAGTCATACTTCATTAAAATACTGATGTATAATTTATCCAATTTACTTTTGGTTTTAGTTAGTTATGTGAATTAATTCTGCAGAGTCATTCAGGAGGTGGTTCCTCTCCAGAGCACCGGGCTGTGGAGCACCACAGAGTGTGGACTGCACAGCACTGCTCTGCTTGCTGCAAGAGCTCATTACACTGAACAATCAAGTGTTTGGTGGAAGAGAAGTAGCAGTTTCCCAGCTGAAAAACTTAAACAGCATCTTGATGTACTCTACCCTAAGTTTCAGTCATACAGCATTTACATGATGCTGGACAAATTAAACAAATTAACAAACTGTTAAAAAGAAACAGTTCCTAGACTCCCAGTTGCACACTCCTTACTTTCTGTATGTCTGTTCTGACTTGTTAAACAGAGAGAGCCAAACAATGCCAAATACTGCAAAATCCAGGTCATGTATCAAATTGGGCACCTAAAAATTGGTAGATACTTTTAACATATTTTACTCAAACTACTATCTGTAAAGCAGTGACTAAAAATCTGTAACACCTCTTTAAAAAAAAAAAAAATTAAAGCATTGATTTCACACTGAATGAAGCATATCTCAAGGGGGGGTGGAACTGTAATTAAAAACTAAATTAAAATGCATAGACTTACACACAAAAGAAAAACCAAATAAAGAAACTTTTTTTAAACTTTTTATTATTTTATACAGCTGGACTCTGCAATTTTAATAATCCTCAAATGTGAATCCTTGCATGTATAATATCCAATAAAACTGAATTGTGCAGTAGTTTGTGATAAATTAGTTGATATTCTTGACCTGTCTTGAAAAACATAAGCAGCACTTGAAGTTTCATCCAAATTTCATACCCCAGCTCTGGCAATGATGCTTTTTGCCTTACTGAAGTCTAAATTTATAAGCTGGAATGAATGTATCACTGTTTTCCATTCATACTATGATGCTGCTAGTTTCTCTCTCCTCTGTTATAGCACTGATGTTGTAGCTATGATGACCAAAGTAGACATGAGAGGCAAAATCTGATAGGAGTAATAACATCCTTTACCTTTAGAAAATTCCCTCCCATATACCCTCCCATTTCAAATATAACATGAAGAAGGATGTAAAACTTTCTAAACCTCTTCTGCTGTAGGAGAGTTTAACATAAGAGATTCAAAACATCTCGTGAAGTCTCTTTAAGCTTGTAGAAAGAATGCAAATACACTGAAGGAAATTCTCTTTCTCTTCACAGTAATAGCGACTATTTAATTATTTACCACACTGTCTGTCAAGAACACCTGAATCAACAGCAAACTACCATTTGTAAACATGACTGCAGCATAGTCAAGTTGGGTCATAGCTGAGAGACAAATGAAATAAATGCTTTTTCTATATTCAGATTCCTATTCTCCTAAAATAGTTACACACACAAAAGGGAAAATCTCTTGCAAAAAAAAGAGAACTTTTCCTCTCTATTGTAACTGTTTCCTGCCTTCCTGTAAACAGCAAGTATTCATTATGGGGTTGATTCACTGCAATTCTAGTCCACTTCATGCACAAGGAACATGAGATATAATTTAGCTGGCTTGCTCTGCCTTTGGCACTGACAGAAACATTGAGCCCACTCCCCCACTAAGAATAAATCTCTCCACAGCAAGGAAAACTATCAACATGTCAGACAGGGATACACAGTTGGCTAAAATATTGGTAGTGAGAAGGAATCATGTACAGCAATGCTATCATCAGATCCTTAGTGAAGTTTGAGTTTGAAAGGGATGCTTTGTTAATTGCACACACTGCGTGGGCACTGAGGAGGCTGTGGGAAAGATCAGGCCCAGAAAGTAATTCTTCTGGGACCTGAGAATGAACAGCAGTATCTCCAGCTCTCAGAACAACTTTCAGTCAATTAACAAGCTTTTAAGCTGCCAGAGAAATGGTAACTATCATGTGCAGCTCAGTTTTTCCTTGCTCATGAAAAGCAACCCAAATCACTTTTGCTTTCCAACAAAAACCACCAACATATCTTTCAAAGGAGTTCATTCCCCTACTGACCATGTATTCTAGCCACTATAAAACAAATAACAAACCCCCACAAAATCAAAATGCATCTTCATGCTATCTTTCAACAGCAACCTTTCCAAGGAAGGGTGTGGTGAGGACTATGGAGGCAGATTCACTAGGTTACAAGGCTGTGCTTGTTGCTTTCATCATCAGCCCTGAAGGCAGCAATCTGTCCAAGAGAGAGAACACCAAACCAACCCCTATAAGCATCGACCCTACATCTACAATTAGCATTTGTTACTAGGCAACTATTCAGCCAACCTATATGGGTGTTCATCCCATCTAACCACAGACATCCAGAAAACACTTCTTTAGGCTTCCTTTGACAGCTGATGGAGAAGAGCTGAGCAAGCCCAAGCCACAATTTGCTCCACTTACTAAAAAGATAGAACAAACCATCCCTTCTGAAGGCAATTGTAAATACCTACTTTTAAGATAATAATAAGAGGTGTGACAAAATTTCTTCTTGATTTACACTACTTTAGGCTTGTGGATATAATTCCTCACATTTGCAAGAAAACACATAAACATCCAGATAATACTGCATCTGTCAAAAAGGTTACTTGGCTTTTTTTTTTAATGTGTAAGTGGAATTTCCTATATTTCAGTTTGGGCCCTTTGCTTCTCATCCTGTCACTGAGTGCCCCTAAGAAAGGCCTGGCTCAATCTCCTTTACTTTCTGCACCAGGTATTTATATACACAGATAAGATCCTTGTTCGTGTGAGTGTCAGATTCTGAAGGCTGAAAAAATCCACAAAAAACCTGATGTAATAACTTTATATATTCTATTGCATATATAGGCTACCAAAATCACCAAGCATTCTGGCAGACTCTTTGTATACAAAATACTTACTGGTGAACTCCCAGTACTTCCCAGTCCTTCCCAACATCCTTAGGAGCTATGTTTTGTAGAGTACTTGGGCAAATTTCTATTAATTTACAAAGAAGTGACCAGCCCATCTGTAAAACAAAAATGCAGCTATTTTAGAATAGATATTCTGCTTGGAACTTCAACATTCTCTTCTAATCCTTGGCTTTTGCAAGACAGCTGTTCTGTTACCTAGCTAAATCAGTATGGGAAAATTAATTAACACAAGACAAATGGCATGAAAAGTAAAAAGATGGAAGCAAAACACATGCTAATGATTCTGAATGCAGTGCTTGCAGGAACACATCACTCTCAATCTGCTGCAGCATTGCTTGAGGATAAAGGGCACACAGTTAAACGAGATGCTGACAGACAGAAACATATGCTGTGATCCATAGTATGTCATCACTGGCCAGGGAAACCCCCTGCACTATTACAGGTAGTTCAGCCTTATTGAAAAATGTGTGTTTTCATAAGAACTTGCCATTTAATTGAAAATTTTAAGGATAAAGTATAGGTTTTTAAAGTTGTTCAATGTTTTAAATGGGGATGAGATACATAAACAATTACCACACATTTCAGATTTTTGCCATCAACCCTCAGTAGTGTGTGCTTTCAATATGTAACAAAGGCAGTGCAAGTTTTGAGATCATAAGGAGTGAAAGACAACGAAACCAAATGTATTTGTTCTTAATAATTACCTGTTCTATCCTATGCAAATTCTTTGACTTTCAAGCATCTGTAAATAATGCCAAAACCTAAAAATATTCCTCTTTCATCTTCTGTATTAAAGAAATCTGGTCTCTTACAAATGTTTACAGGCTGATATGATTGAATAGGCTGCAGTGAGGAAGCAGTAAGTAAAATCTGTGCAAAGAAATAACCAATGAAGGAAAACCCCTCTGTATTGAAAGAAAAGTAGTGAACTGTGAAATGTCAAAAGTCAAGATGATGCAGATTTTACAAAAAGGAATTATGAAAAGGCATATGAGTTTCCTTGAGCATATAAGTAAATAAAAAGGTGGAAGCAGGCCTGTGTGCTTTAAGAATAGAGTCAAGACAGAAGACAATATGTCACAAAGACTCTATGCATAGCTAGATCACTTTTTTACAGAAGAGTTATGTAAAGCAAAGAGGTCAAGATGGGACAGCCAAAACCAGGAATGTAAATGGCTACCTCCAAAGAGTTGAACAGCAAAGTTCATATAAAGTGCATGATCCCTAAACCTGCAATCAGTATGACTAGAGACATGGAATTACAAGTCTGGTAGTGTAGAGTCACCCACAGAACAGCATAAGCTTGAATCTAGACAGCTTTCCTGACAGCACTGTAGAATGTACAAAAAGCGATGTAGCTCCCTGGGGACTGGAATTCTACTTTTGTTTTTCACATACTTGGTTGCAGTGTGAGCATAGCCCATACCTGCAGTACTTTTGTTTCTGTTTCAGTTTAGATTTGCTGAGCCAAATGTTTTAAGCCAATTACAACCTTAATGTCTGCAGATTGAGCTTGGCCATGAGACAATTTCCATGCACTTCTCTTCCTTGGATAGCAAGCTGCCTTGCCCTGCACGAGACTACAAATCATTTACTATGGACATTCAGGCTGGTCTGTGTAACTGCGTGTTACTAATTAATAACTAATTAAGTGTAGGTACAATGAATAGTCTTAGCAGCCATCAGTCCTCTCCAAGATGAGGATATGTCATTCCCTAATTTTCCATATTCCAAGCAAAACAGGGTTTATCAGGGTAATTTCAAAAACATTGTAGAGGTGACTATTAATTGATAAGTTGTCTATTCCTTAGAAAAGACTTTATTTTAGAAGTCACACTTTATAAGAACACCCTAACTGCTTTTATAAAATTTAGAATCTGATGAAAACTTGCTTAATGACTTTAGAAAATTCCTTTCTGTATTAACTGTTTCTGATGAATTTTATATTCCCATTAAACATTCTTATTTGAATTGTTAGGACTCCCAAGTATTGACAAACATTTATCAGAACTGTGGGTCCAGAGAAGACCAATGGAAACATCTGACCTGCTGATATGTGGCCTATTTTACAATATTAAAATCACAACCTGGGGTAACAGAGAGCTTATTAGCTGTTTAATAATTACGTAAGAAACCAAGGGTCTTTTAAATAACAGAAGTCCTAAAGGCTATAGGGAAGGGAAATAAAGCAAAGAAAGATGTCCTTATAAACACTCAAACAGGCCGCTACATACAGAAACAGTTGGTAGCAGCACTGAAACTCATTTTTAAATCAGACCCTTTTCATTTCTAGCATGCAATTAATTTATATTACATTAGGTCACACCATCTACGTGAGACAATAAAGCTCTGCTGACTGCTCTTTACTCAAGTGCACTCATATTTTGCTCTAAAGTTTCTAAGCTCCTCCAGTCATTGCCAGAGTAAATGCAGAAAACTACCCTATTTACTTAAAGACATATTTTACTTTCAGGAACTACTGGCTTTCCACACCAGTACCTTCCTACTTCTGAAGGAGCTTGCAGGGTTTATGCCTGCAGTCTGACTTGCAATATTGATCTAGTAGGCAAATTTTCAAGTCAGTGGAACAACAGCACAAATGTGATGTTTTGTAACCAGTTAAGGAGGGGAGGTAAAGAAAATTCTCACTTCAGGTATGTCTCTGACTGTGTTTATTCTCTTATGTCAGTCAATTTTTTTACAATGCCAAAAGTAAAAGGAAATTGATTAATTATTTATTCAATAAAAAATCATTAATACTGCAAACAGACTGCACTGAAATCAGGATCTCATTACCTCACCACTTCTGTAAAGTGAGAATTTTTTATTCACAAAGACTACAAACAAATAGCAGTGAATGAAGCAAGAAGACAGAGCTGTACTTACATAGTGTGAATGTTTGTTAACATCTGAACTGAGTGTGAAAGAAGAGCTGCCCAAGACATTTTATAGGGAATGGGATTTGAGCTTTGCACTGGCTGTGAATTTCCCATTGCAACACAATATAGTAATGCAAAGGAGGTCCAGGACTTCTAAAGTGAAACACTGTATGACTGCAAATGCAGGCAGGTAGAAAATTTAAATTATTTTTAAAATTTGGCATTAGAGTGAGGTATTTTAATAGAGTTAAAATGAAAATTAATCCCTATCTTCCGTATGCAATTCTGAGAGTCTTGTGCTATCATTTCATACCTATTTCTTGTTGCGATTGATGTTTTACTTGCAAGTTTAAACTTCTGGGCAAAGGTTTTATAAACTCTTATATATGTAATATGCTTTATCTTGAAAATAACTGTTGATTAACCTTCCTGTATTTCTTAACAACCTGACAATCGAATAGTAAAATAAGTAAAACCTAAAGATACTGCACAAATATTTAGTCTTCAAAGAAAACCTGAGATCATTGTTATTTCAGATTAATCACTACAGAAGTACAATTTCATACTTAATCTGAATTTTGGGCTTTTGACCTCTAGCTAAGGTCTAGTACACAGAAAAAGCCCCAAAATGAAAACCTTTAAAATACATTATTATTTAAGAGGCATTTGCAATACAATACATGTTTTGCCTTCTAGTTGAATTGAAAAAAACCCCAAAACATGCAAAAAATATTGTAACTATATAAATGGGCTTAATAATTTAAAAAATAAAATCAAGTGATTTTCACAGAAATCTGGAGCTTATAAACATCCTCTATGCACAGCATAGTCAGAAATTTAATATATGCCTGCCAGGAAGGAGCTGTTTCGTATGACAAGTTTGGCAGCTGTACCATAACTACAACATCAAATTGTGCAAGTGACACACCTAGTCCAAATGGGCCAATGCTAAATTACAGGAGCAGGCAAGCAGAACCTTAAATTGCAGAACCTACTGTTAGCTAAAATGTTCCCCCCTGCCTTTAAAAAACTGTGCTAGCACAACTCTCAAGAATATGGCTACATACACATGAATTCATATCGTAAAATCGTGCTTTTCGGAAGTTTGTCTGACCATAGCAAAATTCAATATGGACACATCAAAATTATATAAGATAACATTATCGGTAATTTAGAACCCTACATTACACAGTATTCACATAGCCTTATTTCTATTTTCTATATCGCCTCCTTCTCCCGGTAAAAACAGACACAGCCAGTGGCGTCTGCAGTAAGTTGGAACGCTTGGTCCCTTTAAATGCCAGCGGTGACAGCGCCCTTCTACAGACAAGAGCACTTCATGAAGCGGCCCAAGAGACAGACAGCAAGTTAAGGAGGAATCAACAAGCCGAACAAGAACTTTATCCCGGGAAGGGCCGCGCGCTCGCTCATCCCGCGGAGCGCAGCCGGAGCGGGGGAAGCGGCCCGGCCCCCGCCCTGCCCGGCCCCTGACCTGCTGCACGCCCGCCGCTCCCGGGTACAGATCCACCACCAGCAGCAGGGGCACGTGGACATTTTTGCCGCTGAAGAGCCGGGGAGCTGTGGGGGGACAGAGAGACAGCGTTAGCGACCGGCGGCGGGCGGGAGAGGGCAGGGCAGGGCAGGGCACTCACCGCTCTGCCGGGCCGCCAGCTCCAGCAGGTCACTCAGGGTCTGCACCAGCGTCTCCAGCCGCTTCCTCTCCTGGACGTTTTGGAGCCGGACGACCAGCTTCCTCAGGGCTTGTTCCTCCCCCGCCACCGCCTCCCCCTCCTCAGGGCCGCCGCTGGCCATGGCCGACCCGCTGCCCTCTCCGTGTCCATCCGCCGGTCGGCGGGACGAAGGCTGGGCTGGGCGGTGCGGGCCCGTCCCGCTGCTGCGGCCCCGCAGTGCCGCCGCCCGGCCGGCGTCACGCGGCCCTCCCGAGCCGCCCCTGCCGCGGCCTCCGGCCCCTCCCACGGCGCTGCTCCATGGACACGGCCAAGAACCGGCCCCCGCGGGCGACCGGCCCCCGGTAACCCCTGGTAAACGCCCGCGGGACACGCGCAAGCGCCCGGCAAACAGAACAGACCCGCGGGCAGCTCCCCCCTCACAGTGATTGACGAAACAACTGCCCAATGGAGCTGCCGAGCTGGACCCGCGGTCCGCCCAGCAGTGTCTCTGCAAAAAGGTCTGGGCAGGCGGCGATAAGGAGCGGGTGGCTTTGGTTTATGGGTTTAACGAGCTTTGGGGGCGAGGATCTGTGACCCTGTGGGTTACCCGCACTGAGGCAGTCTGTTCCTGAAGGGCTGCTCCCTGTAGAAGGGTGTGGAGTTGAGCCTTGGAAAAAGGGAGGGGCGAGATGAAGGTGTTTTGAGACTTCATTTCCATCTCTAATTGTCCTACCCTAATTTGTTTGGCAATAAACTAATTTCTCCCAGTTGAGTCTGTTTTGCCTGTGATGGTGATTGGTGAGTGATCTCTCCCCGTCCTTATCTTGACCCACGAGCCTTTCGCTATGTTTTCTCTCCCTCCTCTAGATGAGGAGACAAGTTACAGAGGGGCTTTGCTGAGAAGCTGGTGTCCAGCTAGGGTCAACCCACCACAGTCCTTTTTGGCTCCCACATTACCCTTGCTTGAAACCACAGATGTCTGGAATCTTCGGTGTGTATCTTCTACCTACCTCGACAGTAAATGTTGTAGAGTTGAAGTGTCTGCTTGTTCCAGCTCGCAGCTGGCTCACAGTCCTGGATCACTTGTAGCTCCTTCAGTAAGTAATTTGTTGCAATTGTAGATTCCTGAGCTTGACAGCTTGAGCCTGAGTTAATGTTTCCTCTTCTTTCCACTTGCGTTGGCAAAGAATAAAATACTGTGCTAGTGTTTCTGAGGTCCCGGAATAAATAAAGAACTAGCTTCTAGAGATCAGGTGTCTCAAACACTAATCTTGTAGCGTGTCTCCGAAGCTTCATTCCTCTGCCGGCAACAGTTCCTGGAGTGCTGTTTGGAGAGGATGCCAACTTCTGCTAAGTCTCTGGGAGTCTGGTAGAGATTGACTAAAGTCTTCTGAAGTGTGTTGATTAGTTAGACTAGAAGAGAAGGGAAAGAATGGGGTAGTCTTGGGAAACATGAATATTGTAGTTTTCCTGGATTTTTCTAGGGAAACCCAGTGAAGATATTAATGTCTCTTCACCAGAAGGGGGATGGGATCAAATTTAAAGACAGAAAGTTTAGATTAGATACTAAGAAAAACATTCTTTACTGTGAGGGTGGTGAGGCACTCTAACAGGTTGCCAGGAGAAGTTGTGGCTGTCCCATTCCTGGGGGTCCTCAGGGCCAGGTTGGATGGGGCTCTGAGCAAACTGGTCTCGTGGAAAGTATCCCCGCCCACAGAAGGAAGGTTGGAACTAGATGGTCCTCTTCCAACCCAAACCATTCTATGATGTGTAGAAGTGATTAGAGGTTGTGACTGAGCTGTCTTGTCTTGATGTCTAGCAGGAAAAAAGCTCTGATAGTAAAGTGTCGTTTTCTGAGTGTCATTCTTATAAGAGCATGAGAAAAGGGCAAAGGACTACCTCTGGAGCACCTCTTTAATGTTTTTCTGCTCTGGAAGCTTCATATATTTCTGACCTCTTTCTAGTATTCCATCAGTGAGTATGGATGGCTTACCATGAAGACCACAACAAAGGGCCACAACATCTTTAACTAATTTAAACAATTTGGGTTTTTTCTGTTGGGGCTCAGTGTGTTTATTCCATGTTTTCTGTTCTCTAGCAGCTCTAGCATGTTGTGTTGTTTTGTGCACATAGTTTGAAAAGACTGTACAGAATCAAAGAATTAACTGGGCTGGAGAAGACCTTTGAGATCATTGAGTCCAACCTATGACTTACACTACCTTGTCAACTAGGCCATGGAACTAAGTGCCATATCAAGACTTGTTTTTTTTTAACACTTCCAGGGGCAGTGACTCCATTTCTTTTTGGCCACAGGCTATAATTCCAGATCACACAGTTTTCTGATTTGATACAGCAATTCCATGGCCTCATCATCCAGTGTATAATGCATATTGCTATATTTTCTTAAAATTATTGTAATGTTATGTATTAATGGAGAATGCATTGACCCATACAGACACTTCCTAAGTGAATGCAATTTTAGATTTGAGTCTACTGTAACTGTATTTTGTTTTAGCTCCATGTAGAAGGTGATTGGGGTAGGAACTTCTGTTGGAGTCAGGCTGCAAAGGGGACTCCAAAGGAAGGGGCAAGCTGCTAGAAAACATACCAGAAGACCCACAAGAACTTTTTTTGCCTGAGTTATGGCCCATGTCTGGGTCTAAGGCTCATCCCGTTCCTAGGATTTGGTTTAGAAATTAAATCCAGTTGGAACTCCAGGTTGATTTGGATTTTAAAGGGCCATTTTTGCCTTCTGTTCTGTCATCCCTAATGTCTCTTCTGAAAATAGTTTTCCTGTCTTGGGCCCATTTCCTTCTCTTGGCTACATACATTATCATGTTTGGAATAAGATTTTCTGCTTCATGTTTCAATTCAGTCTGTCCTTGATACTAGCAGTCTCTGACTGGCTTTTGCTATCAGCTGTGTAGCAGGTCCCTCATTTCTTCACCCTTCCTAGCTTGGTGTTGACATTGATTTAAATGTTTTTTGGTGCTTATAGGGTGAGATACCAGGAAGCAGAGAGGGGTCAGCTGTGAAAGCTGTGTGTTGCAGTGTGATACAAGCATATTTCAGAACTGAAACTTCATCTTTTTGACAGGAGAGGGAGGCTGTGTGCAAGGAAAGACTGTAGGCTGTTGTTTCTTCGTTGGTGGGAAGGAAGGTGTTTTTCTGGAACAATTCTTTTCCCTGGATCATCGCTAGTTCAGTTGGGCTTTTTTGGGGGGGAACTCTGGATTTTCTTTCTGTTCGGTTTTGTGAGGGGGAGTGTGTATATGAGAATGAGTTTGGGTTTTCGCAGGGGAGAGGTTCTGAAAGCATTTTTATTTGGTTTTGTTTTCTGAGGGGCTTTTTTGTTTGTCTTTTGTTGTTGTTTTTTCTCCTCTTCCTGCTCTCCCATTATTTTATTTGCAGTGCTTTACATCACCTGGTGAGCCTGCAGAATCTGTGTTAGGTATTGCCTGGGGACTCTCCTTTGCAAGCTATTTCTGTCAGAGAGCAATGTCAGTCAGGTCCATTTTTTCACATTCAGTTTTATCTCATCATGCTTCCCCTAGAGAGGAGAATGAAAATTTAATTAGAGGAGACTTTATAACCACCTTTTTTTTGTTTTTGAAGTTGCTTTGAAGAGCCCATGCATGTTTATCAATGAAGACATAATACTCTGAATAAATATTCTTTCCAGTGTTACATCCCCATTCTGTGTGTTTTAACCCTGCAGCTGGAGAGAGGGTGGTGTTAATTTGAATGACAGAAAGTGCTCAGACATAGCCTGTTCAGAAGTGATATGACAGTTATTTGATTCACTCCTGGACAAAATGCTGATAAATAGTCCATCTGCTTTTATCTTGTAACCAGCAGGGGCTCTGTGGTGTTAATGAATTCATTGCTTCAGAAAACAGTGGCAGAGCAGGTATTCTACCTCGACCTTCTCAGCTCTCATTTTAGCTATCAGGGCTTTAAAATTTAAAAAGATTAAGTACTGTCCACAGGCCCATGCTTGTTCACTGCTCTCTGTATGGGAATGTGCATCATCTTCACAGCCTCCAAATGGATGGACTTGGACAGGCACTCCAAACCACTACAGCTGGGTAGGAAACGGGCTGATGGCTGGGTCCAGAGAGTGGTAGGGAATGGTGATACATGCAGGTGGTGGCTGGTCACAACTGATGTTCCCCAGGGCTCAGTACTTGGAACAACCCTGTCTAACATCTTTATCAATTATCTCGATGAGGGGATCAAGTGCTCCCTGTCTGTTTGCAACCAGTTGGCACCAAAGTGGAAGTGTTGATCTCCTGGAGGGTAGGAAGGCTCTGCGGAGGAAACTGCCCAGGCTGGGCAGGATTGATGGGCCAAGGCCAATTGTGTGAGGTTCTACAAGGTCAAGTGCTGAGTCCTGCACCTTGGTCTCAACAACCCCTCAACAATGGAATACTGAAGACTGGGGCAGAGTGGTTGGAAATCTACCCAGTGGAAAAGGACCTGGGGTGCTGGGTCGACAGCAGCTGAATGTGAGCCAGTGTGTGCCCAGATGGCCAAGAAGGCCATTCTGGCTTGGATCAGAAATGTTGTGGCCAGCAGGAAAAGGGCTGTGATTGTCCCCCTGTACTCAACACTGGTGAGGCCACACCTCAAATCCTGTGTTCAGTTCTGGGCCTCTCACTTTGAGAAAGACATTGAGGTGCTGGAGCATGTCCAGAGAAGGGCAGTGGAGCTGGGGAAGGGTCTGGAGCACAAGTCTGATGAGGAGCGGCTGAGGGAGCTGGGGATGTTCAGCCTGGAGAAAAGGAGGCTCAGGGGAGACCTTATTGGTCTCTACAACTGCCTGAAAGGAGGCTGTGGCCTGGTGGGGGTCAATGTCTTCTCCCAAGCAGCAAGTGATAGAACAAGAGGAAATGGCCTCGAGTTGTGTGAGGGGAGGTTTAGATGGGAAATTGAGAAAAATTTCTTCCCTGAAAGGGTTGTCAAGCCCTGGAACAGGCAGTCCAGGGAAGTGGTTGATTCACCATCTCTGGAGATATTTAAAAGACATGTTGATGTGACCCTTAGGGACATGGTTTAGTGGTGGACTTAGCAGGGCTGGCTTAATGATTGAACTAGGTGGTTTGAAAGGACTTTTCCACTCTAAATTATTCTATGAAATATACCTTTCTGAAAGCAGGAGCTCTACTAGAGTTTCAAGTAGATTTTAGGTATTTGACATACTTTTCTGAATTGTCATCAGGTATGTTCCTTAAAGTCAGCTTGAGTGTTATAAGTATATGTATGGATTATATAATAGGTATGAATATTTCCATTGTGTAGTTAAAAGACTAAAGTATAACAAAAGTGAAATTTTCGTTACAGAAACTTGTGCATATGTTAAATTGGACTGACACCTAGTGGTGGGAATACTTCTAATACAGTAGTACACGGTTTATGGATCCTTTGGTTCTGTGGGTCCTTTAATTTAAAGGCAGCTTGAAACTATGTTTTTTGGGGGGGGGGGGGGGCCAGAGAAGACCTGAATTTCCTCAAAAGGAGGGCTGTCCCTGCCCTTTATCTTTCCTAAAACTCATCTTCCCTCTGTCTGCTTTTCACTTCTCATCATCCTTTGGGTTATACTGCATTGCTGTATGCTCTATTTGGTCTATATGTTTACAGAGCAGATGAGTACTTCAAAGCCCGAGTAAGTTTTCCTGCTGTTTCCTGCTGAAGAGCTGATGATGCACTTCGTGGTTCTAAATTTGAAACTGAAGGAGATGTTCAGGATGTTTTCTGCCAGTATCCAGCTGATTAAACAGCTTCTGTTAAAGGGACAAAGCTTTCATTTCACAGAATCATGGAATAGTTTGTTTTGGAAGGGACCTTAAACACATCAAGTTCCAACCCCCTTGCCATGGGCAAGGGAGAACTTCCACTAGACCAGGTTGCTCAGAGCCCTATCCAGCTTCCACACTTCCAGGGATGGGACATCCACCGCTTCTCTGGGCAACATTCCAGTGCCTCACCACCCTCACAGTAAAGAATTTCTTCCTAATGTCTAATCTAAACCTGCCCTCTTTCAGTTTGAAGCCATTCCCCCATGTTCTGTCACTACATGCTCTTGTAAAAAGTCCCTACACACCTGTAGAACCCCTTCTAGTTATTCTTTGCACCCCTTGCCAAGTCCAGCTCCAACTTCACCTTGGCTTTCCCCACCCTATCCCTATACAACTGGACTGTGTCCTATACTCTTCCCAGGTTACCTGTCCTTGGTTCCTTTGCCTGTGCACATACTTCTTGCCCTTTAACTTGACTAGCAGGTCCAGATTCAGTGATTCCTGTCTCTTGCTTTCCTTGCCGAATTTCTTGTGGCTGGGGATAACTAATTCTTGTGCTCCAGGAAGATGTCCTTAAAAATTTGCCAGCTCTGTTCTGCTCCCTTGTCCCTGAAGAAAGTTTCCCAGGGGATTGTATTGATGAGTTTCTTGAAGAAATTGAGTTTACTTTCCTGAAGTTGATAAGGCCTTTAAGGAGAGAAAAAACCTCAACTGAAAAATTAAGTGGATTTATAGCTGGTTTCTAAGGAGGTAAAAAGCCTAAATTTCTGGATCACTGGCTTCAAGGTTGTCTTAAAGAGAACTGGGAGGAGGAGAGTTAAGGGCCACCTGATCCAGAGTATGTAGCACTTGGCCATGATAACTAGCAAAGTGATGTAGGTTTAAAAATGAAGTTCCCACAGCTAAGGATAAAACAGCACTGACTGCTTTAAAACAAGAGTAAGAAGCAATCAGCACTTTCAGAGGGGATGAAATATATGGACCTTGGATATAATAGGGACGTTGGTTTATGCAGCATGGTGAACTTCATAATGTTTGGTCTACCAGAAGGTACTGCCTCTACTTATGCTACTTTCTCATAGCATAGACACTTCAATACCTACAGAAGTGAAGTTCCTCACCAGACAGAGGCCAGCACTGTGTCTGACCTAGGTAGTACTGCTCATCTTGAGATTATTTTACTTCTTATTATTTCACTTTAAAGTATTTTTTTAATAACTGTAGCTAACACTATACAGCACTAGTGGGTTTATAGGGCCATGTATGATGCATTTTGCCAGTGTCTAGGGTTTTGTATATATTTTCTAATTTAATTTTTATGGGTCTCTTTCATTGTACCATAATGTCTATCTGTTACCAGCTTTTATAAAGAGTACAAATAAAGATGGGGATGCAAATGAGTGTAAATCCCTGAAGCAGAATTCAAGAATGTGGCACCAGGGTAAATCATAATCCAGCAATGTAATTTTCACCGTCTCTGTCTTTTTAGTTATTAGTGGATAGATCACACTGGTTTTAGTAAGGAAGAAGGTTCTTGGCTCTTATATGGACAGTTATTCATATGGTTTAAGTATTTACTTTGGCAATTTATAGAAAAAAATTCTTATTGGGTTTACCAGTGATAAAATATAAACTTTCTAATTTCTACAAACCTTTTTAGGTTTACTAGATGTTTTTTAGCTCTGCTGGAGAATGCATTGTTGTCCAGTACATGTTTTTGCACTGTCATAAAGCAAAGTAATTTTCTTTATATGAACAAAGAGAAGGTTTCAGGGTGACCTAATTGCAGCCTTCCAGTACCTGAGGGGAGCCTACAAGAAAACTGCAGAGATATTATTTAAAAGAGTATGTAGTGACAGGGCAGGGAGAATGGCTTCAAATTGAAAGAGAGCATATGTTTAAATTAGATATTAGGAGGACATTTTTTACTGTGAGTGTGGTGAGGCACAGAAACAGGTTGCCCAGAAAAGCTGTGGATGCCCCATGCCTGGAAGTGTTCAAGGCCAGGCTGGACGGCTCTGAGCAACCTGGTCTAGTGGAAGGTGTCCCTGCCTACAGCAGGGAGGTTGGAATTAGATGGTTTTTAAGGTCTCTTTCCAACCCAAGACATTCTTTGAATATATGATTCTTTACAACAGCCTATTTCATTAGTCTGAATGTAAAAATTGTTCTAAGCATCACTCACAGGATTTGCAAGTAGCTAAAATGATTGACAATTAGACAATCAGATGATCAGTGTTCGTATGTCTGTCCAAGCATTCTGGTGCTGTATCAAGTAACTGATACATGATAGCTAAGCTATCTCATAGCAGGTCCTACCACTCAAATAGCATAAAACATCCCGTTCCCTTTACTTAAGAGCACATCTTTCTGAATTAGTTGCTTATCTATTTATTGCTTTTTCAAACTAGAAAAAAATTTCAATCTACTAACATTCTCAACGTAAAATAAAGGAGCACTAGTTGGTAATGATCTTAATTAGCCAAGTACTTTCCTTAAAGTATTGAAACTGGTTTAGCCTTTGTTGTCAATGACAGTGGTAAGGCCTGTCCTCATTATTTCCTCAGTTAAAGTAGCAGGACTAGTGTTAACTTCATTTGTTTTCTTGGGAAATTGAGAATTTAAGTGCTTCAAACGTGTTTCTTGTCACTGCAAGGGGCTTCTAATCAATATTTTCTCTCATGATAATTGGAACAGCTTTAGTACCAATAAGTTTTACTGCATGAATCTTTCGACAAATTACCTACTGTACCAGACACACTAATTGTTTTTGCAAGGTTTTGTGTACCACTATGCTGCTCAGATCAAGTAATATCATTATTCTAATTTCACAGTAATTCTTAATTTCTATCACCAATAGCAAATCAAGAGTGAAACAAATAACAGGACTGGAAGGGAATATTCCTCTGGTTTAACCCCAGTCCATAATTTTCCAAGCATAAGTTAGCATCCTTCTTTTCTTCAAAGATAGACTCTGCATATTCTCAGTCCAACTTCTGGCAGATTCTCCTCTTTGTTCTCGACTTCTATTCTTGTCTCTCAGAGGACTCCTCTTGCTCCCTAAGACATTTCTTGGCTTTGGCATGTTTGTTCCCTATGGTCCTTCATCAGACTGCTGCAGGCGCAAGTGGTGCCTGCTCCGATGCCAGGACTCGTGTCAGGCATCCATGTGGCAAGGGGGTCAAGTCCTGCTGCCATGTCTGGCTGCAGCATCAGTGCCCTCCCTCTTCCCACTTGGCCAGGTGCTTGCCATCCCTGTTGCTGCTCCTAGTAGTGATTGTCTTCGATCTTCCACAATGCTGATACAAAAAAATTATAGCGGCACTGTCAAATACTGTGATATAGCATTATTAAACTGACTTGAAAAGCACTAAGGTGTACAAACTTCCTAATGGTACAATCTATCTACTGCTTGTAAATGACTGTAGTCTTGAAATTACACTGCAGTTGCTAGAAAACTACTTAAATCGCTTCAGTAAATGCATTGCTGTGTGAGCAGTATATTGTGATATTCAGCCTGCTGTCACTGACACTGAGCATGTAAACATAGCACACTTATGTAGTTCCTGTACTTGTGGTGATAGACTACAAAGTCTATTTACACTGGCTGTTCTTATCTTAGCAGTAAGATAAAAACCATGAGCCACAACAAAGTCAGTCAAATATCTCAGTTAATGTTCATCACAAGTGTGCCAAGTCCTTCATGCTTTTGCCCCTTTCCAAAGAAGGTTTGTGTATCAAAGTGCTCATGAGAAAGACAACAGAGCCTTTGGCACCAAGGGTGCAACACCAAGTGCTCCCAGTAACACAGCTGCTTGCTGTAATGTGCATTTATCTTGGTGATATCAATACTGGCTGTGGTTGGCTTTCTGGCAGGCTTCCTACCACATTAGTGGGTGATGTTCCAACTCTGGAAATGAAAGGATACAATTTTATTTCTTTCCCTTGCAGTCTGTTACCAAGAGTACTGAGTACAAAGTCTGTATTGTTCTACTCAGTATCGCCAGTGTAATTAGGTCTCTCTCAGAATTGATTTGGCATTCCCTTCAGTCACTGAACAGCACTCTAAGTCACATCAGAGCCTGGTTACCTACAGCAGTAGTGGGCCTGTCCACCAGCTCCCAGTAGGACCTGCTAGAAGGGGAACTGTGAAATAGGCTCTGCAAGATCCCAGGGAACAAAACATGGAATAAATGAGTGGCCCTTTTTTAGCCATGTTGTTAACGAAGAAAAAAATTATCCAGATGTTCACTATGGAAAAATATTAATTTAAATAAGCTTTGTCCCAAAGGAGTTCTTAAACAGAAAGGGAAATGAGGCCTTCACATGTGTTGATCATTTCCCTGTCCACCTAAGCATTGTGTTGCCTCAGGAATGACTGTTCCCAAGCCACTGCTCAAGTCCTGGCCTGCGTGGATATGTGTGGATGGCTGACACAGAGGTGTGAGGACCAAAGATGTTTGGCACTGTGGAAACTCAGAGGCTTTGCATTGAGGAGAGGGAGGCAGGCCTGACAGACCAGTGGCCATGCACAGTCAAATGCTGCTACAGCTGCTTGCAGCTGAAACAGCTCATCATAGCAGGGAAAGGCATCTGACCATCCCTCCTGTTGTGTTAGTAGCTCACTATTCATTTTCTTCTGTGTGATGCTGGTTTAGGCTGCAGCACTGGGCTCTAGTATTCCCCTGCTGTGGTTGCAGAGACAGGCTCTGCCCCAAAGTAATGGGTAAAGCCCTTTGCAGTTTGCTAAATTGGTGACTGTGGCAAGAAGGAAAGGATGAATATAGGATGCCTTAGAGTATGGTGTTGAGGTGTGTCAGAGCTTGGGAAGCCACAAATCTATTGTCACAGACAAGGTGATGTGATATTAGCAAGATCTTGCCCATGCAACCTCTGAAAAGCAATCCCTGCTATTATCTTGCCCCAATCACTCTGAGGTTTCATTCTAGACTGAGCCACTTGAATTGCTGGGGAATTTAATATGTAGACGAGGTGTCTGGCTACTCCCAGGCTTGCTTCTTAGGATTATTTTGTAACATGAACACAGCTTGTAAGGACTTTTTGCTGTTTCCTATGGGAGAATAGTTTAATCAGTGGGTGGTACATATGGGTCTTGCAATTGTATGCAAAGTGACACTCAGCTGCTGGTGGTTTGGAAAGTTTGCAGCTATTCATGTGAGAATCTCATGTGTCTTATTCAATGTGAATGAGGCTGTGAGTGACAAAGTACCTTGCAGTTATTTTTCTTTTCTTCCCCTAAAGACTAGGAGGAAAGCAGAGCTATTCCTTCCTGCTCCTGCTATCCCCCAAAATAGCACGCCTGTATTTGACCTATTTTCTTTTATTTTTTTTTTTCTTTCCCTAATGCACAAAATTAAGTCATGAAATCCATTTGTAGGCTACTTGGCAAATTTCTTTGAACTTGCTTGAAGAATCAGCCACAGTTTTGATGCACCCAGTGTCTTTAAACACCACTGGTTTTAGAAGGTGTGTACTGGTATAGAAGAATGCAACATTGCTTTCTCTTGGATAGTCAGCCCAAAGGACCACACAATACAAAACAGCAGCTAATTTCTCAGTCACAAATACTGTTTAACAGTATTATTTGAGCTGACTTTGTCTGCTGTGTGCAAGAGTCTAATACTAAAGACTCACAGACTTATGCTACTATTCAAAGCATGGTCATTTCCCTTAAGAGTTTCTAGATGGGTATTTGATCTTGGTATTTAACACTTTCAAGAGGTCTGACATCCTCCTCCCTTTATGGCAAAAAGTGAGATTTGGTTCCTGCAAATATAACCTGCAATAAGACTTTCAATTTCTTTTATAACTTTTTGTAATCAGTGAAGTGGGACTTACTGTTGATGTATGGCCTCAACCTTTTGATGAATACTGTCCCCACATGTCTATGACAAAGCTAAAATTAGGCTATATTTAGATGCATGAGTTTAGAGTATAGTGACAGAAGTATTTGGAGACTGCAAGAGTATTCCAGAAATGCCTGTGTTGTCAATATAGTGGCCAATAGTTGTACTATCCATAAGAAAAACCTTCATAAATACTCTCAGATAATAATTTATTTCTTCTGCATAGAATAATTTAGTCCCAATAAAATTTGTCTGGTGCTGGAGAGAGTCTCATTGACAGCAGCCACCTCACCATAGTTCTCTTCTCTCACAGCAAAAACGTCCTTTCTTCAGTTATGGCTCATTTGCAAAGCCCAAATCCCAAATACATCCAGTCTGTTAAAGGAGGTCAGTCCCAAACTCCAGCTGGATAATCTCATCCCAAAGTTGTAGATTAAAAATTCTTGGTCTTTCATTAATTATTTGCATTTCATTTCTGATCTCTCAGCATTCATGTACAGTAGGGCTTGTGTCCAGTCCATGCACAAAACAGTTTTGTTTCATGAAAATCTGGGACAAAATGGACATGAGCAAAATTTTGAACCTAGATGATTAGTATAAATTATTATTGTTAGGACTCTTTTTAAAGTATCAGTGAAGCAAAACCAGTTCAAGTTTTATAAGCTATTAAAATATTTATGAAAATCACTGAACAGAAAAAAATTCCCCCTTTACACTGACTTCATGTGTATTAGTGGCTGACAAATTTCAGTAAGTCTTAATCTCCACTTATGTTATACTCAAAGACTTAGTACTGCTTCTTAATTCTGTGTGATTTTGTGCCAGTCACCCAAATTGCAGGATCAGCAGCCAGGCAACAATATCCAATATCCTGGTCTGGTCTTGCTGATTGGCATTGCTTTTCAATCTGTCAGAGGTTTCCAAATATATTGCACTTTCTTTAACTTATTAATTTTTGGCTGGAAGACTGTTTTGCTCATTTTTTGTCATATATTAAATTAAATCCTTGTTTTGTGCAGCTTCTTGCAGTTTTATTTTGCTAACCTTTTCCCACAAAACAGTGGATAGAATATACTATGTCAATGGACTGGAAATCACTAAGAAGTCTTTGAAGCTGAGAGTTCATTTTAACACTCATGAGCTGAAATTATTTCACTCTTATTATAAATACATTTCTTCATGTGACTATATTGCTTGCTGCAATAAAATAATGTTAAAATTCCTTTTACTGGTACTATAGCTTTACTCTTCTGCCTTTGATCACATTAGTTACAAATTGCTGTAGATGTCTTGTTCTTATTTGATCAATTCTGCTTTGATTTAGTCTTTTTATTGGTAAAAAATTGTGCTTTGAGCTATTTTGAAGTATGTGCACTGGAAGATTTTGGATTTAACCATTTTTGGCATATCCTATTTTCTGGTTGTCCGGAGATTGTTTAAGGTTTTTACTGTACAATTAATCAGATTTTGACTTTGGACAGAGTCATAAAGAGAGAGCACTTTGTATCACAGTCAAATCATCCAAAATATCTGTTACAGAGCTAGTTTAATTTAAGAAACTGTAATTAGCTATCTTTTTCTGTGTTCTATCACAAATGGAATTTTTTGAAAATTAAGTATATAGGACAAATTATTTGTAGTGTAACATAGACTACAGAAATATCCAAATCTGAATCGTGGCACATGTAAATATCGATCATTTTCCTGTGTCAAAGGCCTTTCAGAAGTCAAGGTAGATACATAAGTTGCTTTTCCCTTGTCCACTGATCCAGTCATTCCATTGTAGAAGGCCACTAGGTTAGTCAGGCACTATTTGCTCTTTATGAAGTCAGAAATCACAGAAAAAAAATATGCTCTAACTTGCTAAGATGAAACCAATGTACAAAAGATTCCTTTGCTGAAAATGAAACTTAGCAGAGCACCACTTGTATGCATGACTGGTGGGCTATGGACTAACAGTCTAGATTGTCCAAATCTCTGTAACAATCATATAAATACTAAATTTGGTCAGTATCACCAAAAAAAAAAGGTAATATAATCAATATTCAAATATAAGGTTTTTCAAGGTTAGGGCTGCAAGAAGAGTTTAATAGAATATCTATGATGACAGTGATTTGATGTTATCATTGTTTCTGTCAGTTTGCTTTTCTTTAGGAATTAAAAGAAAATACGTAATCTGGTTTTTGATGCCAAAATTATTACTGTTCCTTCCTTTTATTTTGCTAATTGAAAAATTCACAGATGAGACTTAAATGTGCCATGTTAGCATATCCATATTATCCTCTTAGTGCTGAGAGGGTTAACAAAAAGTTCATGCAATTCATCCTCATTCATCAGCCTCACTACAATTGCTGCAATAATCTCTGTGTTTAGCTTTGTATTTATTGTTCAATCTTGCATAGTTTTTTCACTTCCTCTGTAAACATCAGAGGTGAACCTGAGGTTTTATTTTAAGCATGGTTCTGAGATCTTCATTTTCTATTCTACTTCTTGTGTTAGACCTGAAAGTGTTTATTAGGGCAAAAATGCTCTGTGTGCACATTGCTTGCAGAAGCTGCTGAAAATAATCAGAGTATTGCTTTGTGATATTGCCACATGAATATGTTGAACTATCTTCAGCAAATTAAAATAATTGTTTATTTTCAAGAGCTTCATGCACCATATATTTGATGACAGGTCTGCTGATGAATACATTTTTGAATAATATGAACTTGTTTTGGAGATAGTTACCATGAAAATCTAGTGACTGCTGCCATTCCACGCTGACATGATATTTTACAGGCTTCAATTGCTCTGGCAAACAGTGGAAGCATAAAGCAGATGAAGGTTGCAGTCTGAAAATAAAAGGAATGTGTGAATTTTGTGACAAGAGCTGTTCTTCTGGAGTTAGAATAACCAAATTTGAGTGGTTGCCAAATTTTAAGCAAACATAATACTGCTACAGACCAAAGTAAGCCAGCATTTTTGTAAGTGGGATATGCCTGTGTGCTCTGGTAGAGTCAGGGATGTTTTATAAATGTCTTCACAAAAAATCTGAAGCCTTTCTGCCTTCTTGTTTAGGAAAGTATGTAACTGAGAAACAAAGTTTCTTGGTATCTTGTTTGATATATTTGCTGATGAAAAAGGACTGCAACAATTTTTTTTTCTACACAGACCACCAAAAATTCACTTGGTCTTTTTATGTTTGTGTTTTATTGTACACACAGTTGAAAAGTCATTGCATGTTTCAGCTATAACTTTTGTTTCTATGGTCTTGAACATCAACACTGCGGCTATGACTTACCTCATGAATAATTAAATCCCGTCGATGCTACTTGTTCCTGTCTTTGCAGCTGCTGTTTCTGTCCTAAGAATCCTTTTCACTGCCTAGTGTAGAAATGCTGCATTTCCCAGGCTTATTCACAGCTCTAAAGCCATCATGCTCCATTGTGAAGCTTAGATGCAATTAACATCATCCTCTCTCAGCAACATCCTCTGCTCATGCTCTTCTTTCTTGAACTGTTCAGCACTAAATGGATATATTGCTGTATAAATCTGTGGTGTACTGACATCTTGAACATTTTATAATTTGTCGTTATCTCAAAAAGAATATAGTAAAACTGGAAACATTCTATCTAATATGTGGCTGATTTTGTGATCAAGGAATCAAATGATTCCTGCATGGGGGACAGTTTGCTGAATCCTCATCCAGGCTCTTTGGTCTCAAAGAGAGAACTGGTTTATGTGCATGTAAAGCTGTGAATGGCACAAACTGTATAGGGAACTTCTTCCACCCTCATTCTGTGCAAGAGTTACTGGGTGTCAAAGCCACCTAGCCCACGGTAGGGAGCAAAATATAATTCATCATAACATGCTATTCAGCTATGGAACTGGTCATCACAGGACATTGTGGAAGCTAAAGATTTATATGTGTTACAAAACCACTTGGATAATTCATTGAAGAAAAAAATGTCAATGACTATTAAGTACAAAGCTTCACTTCTGACTCAGAAAGTCTCCGAGATGATGAGTCCTGGAAGCAGTGCTGAAGCTTGCACTGCTCAGATCAAACCTTACCGTCTGGCAGGTCTGTTCTTAATCCTTTGTGTGGCTCTGTAATCTGACACCCCGGGCTCTACTGTGCAAGTACCGGGGAGAAATTTGTCCCAGAATGTCAGTGCAGCTGAAGAAATGAAAGGTATCACAACAGTGAGAAAAAGTCCCAATGGCTCAGTGAAGCTCACGGGGAAGCAATAAATATCACAAAATGGTTGAGATTGGGAGGAACTTCTGGAAGTTTTCTGATCCATCCATCCTTTTCAAGCAGGGCCACTTAGAAATGGTTGCCTAGCGCTATGACCCTGTATCCAAGGAGGGAAATTCCAGCACCTCTCCGGGCAACCTGTGCCAGTGCTCCGTCATCTTTATAGTGCAGAAGTGCTTCCTGATGTTCAAACAACATCATCCATGTTTCAGTTTGTGACCCTTGCCTCTGGTCCTGTCAATGGGCACATCTGAAAAGACTCTGACTCTGTCCCCTTTATACACTCCTTTCTGGTCATTTTCTGAAAGCTGCTTTCTTAGTTGGGTGGTCTCTGATATCCTGGTGCATGGGGTTGTTCTCCAGCTGCAGGACTTTGCACTTCTTATTCAACCTTGTGGGGTTCCTGTAGGCCTGTTTCTCCAGCCTGTTGAGCTCCCTTGGGATAGCAGCATGGCTCTCTGGCCCCTACTCTCAGTTTTGTGTCATCTGCGAACTGGCTGAGCATGCACCACCACCTAATGAAGGTGGTAAACAGGATTAAACCTAATATTGACCCCTGGGGTACATTGCCAGTTACTGGCTTCCAGCTGGACTTCATGCCACTGATCACGACCCTCTGAGCCTGGCCATTCAGCCAGTTTTTGGTCCATCTCCCTGTCTGCTCATCCAGCCTATACTTCAGCACCTTCCCTGTGAGACTCTTGTGGCAGACAGTGTTGGAAAGCCTTATTAAATATCCACTGCTGTCCCCTTTTTTACCAGGACAGTCATTTCATCACAGAAGGTTGTTAAGTTTGTTAAGCATGACTTGCATTTGGTGAATCCATGCTGACTCTTCTGTATGATTCTTGTCTTTCATGTGCTTAGAAATGGTTTCCAGGATTAGCTACTCCATCAGCTTCCAAGGGATCAAGCTGAGTCTCACTAGCCTGTAGTCCCCTGGGTCCTCTTTCTTGAAGATCGCATTACATTTGCTTTCTTCTAGTCTTCAGGCACTCCTCCCAATTTTGGTGGTGAATCAAGGATTATAGAGTAGCTTTACAATGGCATCAGCCAGTTCCCTCAGGTTCATCATCCATCCCCAGGAAGATCTCCATGATATTTGGGCCATCCAATATCTGAAAGGGAAGTCTAGAAGCAGCTCTGTCTTGTAAGTTGAAGCAGGAAACAAGCAACACTGAAGCAAGTCTAAGAAGTGGAAGATTATTGCTAGTGGTTGAAAATTACTGATACGTAACAGGTTGAAATGACTTCAACTGGAGTTAGTAAGTGTGATGCTTATGCTAAAACCACTACTGAAGTTAATAAATAGCATCAAAACCATCAGTAGTTCAGCAGCTAGAGTCATGGGTAGTCAATACAGAAAACTCATTCAACTGGCCTTTTTAGCTTGACTTTTATGCATGAATTGTGTTACTGCCAGCTGCAGCAAGTTTTGGCTTCGAAGGACAGCACAATGACACTCTGGAGGGAACAGCTACCCTCTTCTGCTCATCAACAGACTTCAAGTGCAGCTCTGGACTTAAGAGAAAAGGTTTTAATACTGGAGTCCCTGTCCAAGACCTTTAATCCTTATGCCCTGCCAAAACCTAACTCAACAGAGAAATCTGTTTGGACAGATGGAGGCAAAGGCTGTCATTTTATACAATTTCATACTGTTGCTATTCTGAGTGTTATTCTGTTTGACCTGCCCACAAACAGCTCACTTTATCTTTCCCATTCCTAAGTTCCCTTACCTGAAATTCAGTTTTGTGTGACAGCTCTGACACCACAAAGTTATTCTAACTGCCTTCCTCCAGCTCTTGCTCAGTGTCACAAGCATCCAATACATCTGCAATATTTCTTTAGAGAAGTATTGCTTCTCTGCTTTCTCAGCTTTACCTTGTGCTACCACAGATGACAGTTCAGCTGACAAAATAAAAATTTGCATCACCCACTGACTGTGCTAACTCCTGACTTTGATAATGGCCTTGTTCTTCCAGAAGCTGCAAACACAGATCTACAAGAGTGAAATCAGTAGGCTGTAAGAATTGGAGTATATCCACTGACTCCAAGGGATGTAGGGAAAGGCTTACTTGCCTTAAAGGACTAACTTCTCCTGCGCATATATTTTCAGGATTATTGGAGGAGTGTAGCTTGGGTAGTGTCTACTGAATATAGTTAAGCTTGAATTTGTAGACATTCACCAGATTAACTACTTTAAGGATTTGTAGTGAAGGAGGAGGAGAATGCTGCCTTGATGTATGACAAGGTGGCATGTAAGCAGCTTTATTTTTGGGAATGTTGAGCTTGACAAAGATGCTCAAGCTAGTGGAAGAAGAAGCCATGGTCTCTCTACAGCCTTATCCAGCCAAAGCAGAGGCTAGAATTAGAAAAACATAGAGATAACACAGAATTGGACAAAATATCCAAGTCACTTACTCATTAGAAGATTCCTTCTGGATACTGAAGGTAGATACAGAGGTGAATTACCTGACACCAAGATGAAGGTAGAATGCAGAAAAGCTGCACTGTTATGCGAGTAGCATTTAGTGATCATCAGCTGGACCCAAGAAATAAAATATTTATATCTTGGGCTTTTGAATGGATACACCAAGAAGGATACAGCCATTTCAGGCACTGATGTTGGCATTTCATTGCCGTTATAGGCTTCTCTTCAATGCAGGATGGAACGTCTTAGAGCCCATCTTTTGAGGTAGAGGTGATTTGATCTGTCCTGTAAATTCCAATAATGGATGCTACAACAACTGGAGAGGAGATTCTTTTTCAGAATTAGAGTTGTTGTCTGGAATGCCCTGTTCAAACTGCATGGGTAGATGTTGGCCTCACTGATCTCTCAGCCTGCCTAGGCTGTCTTTAAAATTCAGTTTCCTTAACCACATATCTGTATAGCAATGTCTTCTGCCTCTGAATGTAGGCAGAAATATCATCTCCTCAGGACTGCCAGGATTCTCTACAGCTTCCATGGCTGCCAGACTGTTACTAATGCCAGCTGCAGAGTTTTTAATCTTCAACAAATTATATCTGGAGCTGGGCATCTGAAACTGGTTATTTCTCCTTGTGACAACTAATGCTGAAAGCAGCAGAGTTGTGTGCAAATGGCTCTTGTCTTCATGGCACTGACCTTTCAATTTGAAATTGTAATAATTTCCTTTAGGAAACTATCCCGGGGACTACTGCAGAACTTTTGCATATTTGGGGAAGCAGACTCTCCTGGGATTGGACCTGTTGGTATTCATCCAGCCCCTTAAGGTTTGCCATCATGTGGTCAGTTGACAAATGCACACACTGGTCAAGGTGTTAAGGTGGTCAAGGCTAGTGGAAGTGCATCAGTGAGTGCTTGTCTGATTATGTTAGAAGGAAACATACAGTGTCTGCCAAGCCCTAAGGTGGTATTTGAACCTTGGGTAGGCTGGTGTGTCTGTGCCTGGGAAAAGGATCTTGGCTTTGCCTTTCTGGCAAAGAGAGGAATTCTCAATGACCTTGATGTCACAAGTGCAGCTGCTGTGTTCATCTTTCTCAGCAGCCTTCCAAGGGTGATGGAGCCTTTGCAATTGATTTCTTGATAGTAACCTCATGGGAGATAACAAATGGGATTTAGTTCTTGTTGTTGGCCCCAATGCAGCTGAGGGGCCCCTGGCTGGTAGGGCCTGACCAACCTTATGTTATATATATATATATATTGGGAAACCAACATTCACACTATTCAGTCTTCCCCACCAAACTTGTTCATTGTGGACATGCACAGGTTGCTCTCTCTAACTCTCTTTTATGAGTTAGTGATGGCACAGCTCTGGAGGGCAGTATAGTGTCCTGAGAGGTGTGTTAGTGCTAAATAGCAAATGTTAGGCTCCTTGATATCCAGAAAGATGTGGTTCCACTGTTGTTCATCCTGTGTGTATGTATTAGTCACTCCTATCAGAAACAGAATGGTGATGTCTCAGGTGAGCTGGCCTGCCACAGCAGTCCCATACACCTGAATGGGCAGCTCAGGTCCTTAACCTGGAGTAAAACGCAGGATCTGTGGAGCAATTCTTGTGATCCCACCTGCAGGAAAAAGCCAGACCCACAAACTGGGAGGAGAAGACATCAGAGACTGGCAGGAGTACAAGGAGTAAATGATCAGTGAGTAAGATCAGTGAGAGCAGATATCATTGCAGAGAGTGCTGCACAAAGGTAGGAGCCGTCCTTAAGGTGTTTGTTTCTGTGCCATGAGCAGGCAAATGGCACACACGGTGCATGTACTGTATGAAGGAAGTGCCCAGGTAAGAAGACACCTAAGATCATAGAATAGATAGTGAGCATGGAAATTGCAGAGTGGATGTGACAGGGCACATGTGGTTTGTATGGTGCTCTTTGGGCTGCAAGGAGGAAACTGCGACCTGGGGAGACGTTTGTGGTCATGTAGATGTAACCTAAGGTAACTGTAATGCAGTTCTTGGTACCTAACCATATCCAACTTAAATATGTGTGTCTAATGAGCTAAAGGCATTATTTAAATGCCTATTTAAAACCAGGTTTCTATAAAGTGTTGCCTTTTACCTCTGGACAGCACAGTGTTCTTCCAAACCAAAAAAAGTTTGTATATAAGTACGTTATTATATATCCACTCAGGCATGTGTTACTAGCCTAGGAGGCCAAGTCACCTGAAGCCATCACCATTCAGCTTGTGAAGGGAACACATAATGCATGTGTACAGGATGAACAGTGTTAAGAGACATAGAGAAAAATAAATATGTACAGAGAAAGACCACAGTAACAAGAAATGTTTGTTCTGTAAGAGGTCCTTTTTAGCTCTAGTAGTTAAGTTGCATCTCTGTGCTATGGATGTATTTTGAACTTTTTATGCAAAATCTGCATTAACAAACCCAATAAACTGGTTAATAGCTATTAGGTGGAAATTAGTCTCTTTTGGGGAACATTTAGAGCTCCTCCTAGTGCCTTTGGTGTAATACTGTAGAGGAGCTGTACCAATTACACTCAAAATATCTTGCAATTTTCACAGAAATAAAAAGTAATTAACAGCTTGCATTAGTGTTCTCATTATCTAAGTTCTGAACTGTTTCAAGGCTAGGATTTTAACTGGAAAATGATTGGAAAGCTTTCCCTTAAGAACTATTCCCTTTTCCTTTTAATCTCTCTCTCTTATATAAACAGATTTTAGAGTACTTGTTTGTGGTACTGTTGCTGGGGAGAACAGTTACATCTTTGGTTTATTAGAGCCAGACAAGACAACTAGGAGAGCTGGATAAACCTGTGAATTTTCATGATGAGACTGTTTGAAATTACCCATCAGCATGTGTAATTATTTTCTGTTTATCTTATATTTTCAAAACAAATGTATACTCTAAAGGATATTAGCTAGCTAATTGTGGTTAGAGCCTAAGCTTTGTATGCCAATAAATCAGAGAGGGAATTCTTCTAGCCTATTTTATTTTACATTATTCTTCCTGAACTCTGAATTCCTTTGTAAAGTAAAATTTTACTATAGCAAAGACATATAAATGCTAAGTAGTACTTTTGTAATAGAATAATATTAATATTTACCATAATATATATAAACATAATATTTATATAGCCTTGAAAAGAGAAGAGAAGGTTTAGGGATGACCTAATTGCAGCCTCCCAGTACCTGAAGGGAGCCTACAAGAAAGATGGAGAGGGACTTTTTTACAAGGGCATGTAGTGACAGGGCGAGGGGGAATGGTTCAAACTGAGAGTAGGTTTAGATTAGATATTAGGAAGAAATTCTTTACTGTGAGCATGGTGAGGCACTGGAGCAGGTTGCCCAGAGAAGCTGTGGATGCCCCATCCCCGGAACTATTCAAGGCCAGGCTCAATAGAGCTCTGAGCAACCTGGTCTAGTGAAAAGTGTCCCTGTCCACAGCAGAGGGGCTGGAACTAGATACCTTTAAGGTAATTTCCTGTGGATGCTGAAAGCTTGATGCAGAGAAATTTTCCAGCTTTCTGCCAGCATCCATGTGAAAGCCTTGCTTTCACATGCATGCTAGCTGTAAACAGTGAGAGGTTTTTGTAAAGTAATACTTTTATCTTGCACCTGCAAGCTTGTTATGCATCTTGTTATGTTACTGACTGGAGAAATATTTTGAAAGGGGTGTTGTAGGGTTTAACCAATCATTCTAAGAGGTGGATGGTCAAAGGACTAATAACCTTATGCCATTCAAGTGAAACAGGTTATATAAACGAGTTTGGAAATTAATAAATAATTCCATTCCCTTCCTGGACTGGAGTATGCCGCTTTTTTTGCCGTACCGGGTACAACAGCAACAATTTCCAACCCAAGATTTGATTCTATGAAGTATACTAAAAATTTCTATGACATAGTTGAAGCATAATGGCAAATTTAGGTTGAGAAGTTCCACTTGTTCTGTGTCAAGCTAGGGGACAGGTAGTTACTGACTTTGCTCATGTTAAAATCACGCTGTTGCCAAAAGCCATCAGTAACTGCTTTTAGACTGATGCAAAATTCTGTTTTAGTGAAGTAACATTGTGGGCTTAAAGCTGGTGAAAGTCTTGATATGTGTCAGCTGAACTATTCTTGAGCTTGATCAAAAAAACTGGCATTGCATTGGGTACTTTGGCTGACAGTGTGAGGGAACTAGCCAGCTTTGGGAAACTGGGATGTTTTGGCAGTTGAAATCCACTAGAAGGAGATAAAAACCCTCAAAAACCTGTAAAAGTTTTTGCTTCCTGGAAGTGTTGACTATGGTTTTATCTCCTTGTAGGTATAAATTCAGAATGTCTAGGTAATTAGATGTACTTCTCAAACATTTTCACTGTGAATTAATCATCTTGAACCGTGCTTTTCTACTTTCCTGTGCTCTTGAGAGAGCAGTTTTTAGAAAGCACACAATTATTTTATGCTTGAGATAACAGAGAATCCAGGGCTCTTGACAAGCCAGTGGACTCATTAGGACAATAGTAGATCACACTAATGAGTGCGGTACCAGCTGTCAAGTGATGTAGCACATGGTGCTGGAAGTATGCACGGAATGAAGATTGACTTTCCCTGTATTTCAGCTCAGTATTAAAGTGGTCTCACAGACCACTTGGACAGTTTGTGCAGTGCAAGGACTGTGCTTGTGGCACTAAAGCAGGCAACCTGTTTTCAGAGCCTGTGATTCTCCTTGCTGCTGAAGAAGCATTGTGCCCACCTAGAAGGTAGGGTTGCTATGTTGCTGTGATAAAACATTGCTTATGTAGGGAGATAAAGAATGGGAATTTAAGCCTTCACCTTTGAATGATATCTCTTTTTCTACCTTTGTGAGGCACTGAGTCCCTCCTAGTCTTTGAAAGGAGCTCAAAATTGAGCAGAATTACTCAATCCTGGAAGCACAGCGAGAAGACAAAGCATCTACTTTTCAGGTTACTCCAGAGATGGCACATTAAGAGCCTTTGTCTCTGAGCCGTTTCTGTCTGATGTTAGTGTTTAGGGCCGTGTATGTCAAAGGAGGATTCCTTTACTTGCCAAAATAATCTGTAATGAAACAACATATTTATCATGGATAGAAGAGCTGACTGTCTGAAAAGCAAGGCTTTGTTTGTTAATCTGGCTTCACCGGGACAGTGAAGAAAACTTAAGAGTCTTCTTAATGTAGGGTTAAAAGGCAGATTGTAATGTGATGTAGAGCACAGAAGTATGCTGCCTTAGCAATGAGCTGATGAAAGCATCATCATTACTAATTGCACTATTTGCATAGAGGATATTGTTCAGTTTGGGTGAGTGAACTGAGATATTTTGAAATCTACTTGGACATAATTTTTTTAAGATGGCTTGCAATAGTCTTATCTGCATCAACAATCACAGCTGAAATTGGGACCATATATCTCAAACAGACATTGAATTCCTGTATCTGTTGAATCTGAAGCTGTCACGACTCTAAATGTCTTTACAGTCTTTCTGTTTGAATTGTGGTTGACTGCTGACACTATAAAAGCAACCCAAGCAGATATAATGATAAAATTCCTAAATTTGGGTATCTGCTTCATTACACTCACCCCTATTTGCATTTGTTCAGGACTTTTTCTGGCTCCTATTGCCACTTGAAATGTTTCTGGTGAATCCGTTCCCAGGCATGACTTTTGATTAAGTGAATGGAAATAAAGAGAAGGATCAACCTTTTATTGTGAAAGACTCCAGTACTTGTGAAAATTTTAAGTTTTTCATGGAGAGATTGATGGATTAAGTACTAAAAGGAAAGCTAGACTTTTCCATTCGAGGTGTTTTGCTTAATTTAAGGTCTAGTTCAGGGGTATTCAAAGTTCATAAACTAATGGAGCTTCAGTGGCATACGATACAAGACCTCAGATATTGAAGCCTGTACTTTTGCACAGGACTTGTTGGACACAGAACAGCAAGATGCTTACCATGCATTAACACAATGTATTCTGAAATACATGATTTCTGTCAGGTAATATTTGGATTGCATGATTTAACTAATAGTCACTTGCATGCTATGTAAGTACTATTCTTGCCAGGTCAGATTCAAATCATTAATAGCCACTTGGATTTTTGGTCATTGCTGTTAGGTTCAGGTGTTATCAACAGATTGTAAATTTGCTAAATGAATTGTATTGCTAGAATATGGAGTGCAGCTGTTGTTATTCCTCATATTAATTACACAAAATTTCTTTTGCTGATGTACAAGTTACCTTGAACAATCCAGTTAGATATTCAATATTCTTATTGTCACCCTCTTACTGTAGAAAGAAAACACCCAATTTTAGAATTCTGTTCTTGTATTACAAAATATGCTTGACTGGACATACAAGAGGAAATATTAAAACAAAAAATGTAATTGAGACCACTGAAATTTAGGTTCTAGTTTTTTCATTTCTTTCTTCCTCCTGTTTCCTTTCCTACGCAGATGGTTTCTAGCTAGGTTTTGATAGGACTTGTACAGTTCCTATCAAAGCCCTGTGATTTACAGCCATGCAAGCATGGATCTTGTGTCTTTTCTTCCATCTTAACAGGCAGCATACAGCCCTTTTTCTCTTGGTGAATTATATCTGTTCTGTAATAGATGGAGAGCTGGCAGAAAAATGGCTGGAGTAGTTATGAAGGTGAGAAAAAAGCCCAGATGAACTATCCTACCATGACCTGCATTTCATATTCCCTATTCTTTTCTTTTCTTTCAGTTTTGCTACTTTCAGTGTTCCTAAACCACTCCATTGAGAGGCACAAGAGCACAAAAATAAGGTGTGACCTTAGACCAATTTCCATTAATGCGTACAATAACTTTGTCATAGCTTTTCTTTGCTAGTGCTGCTCTCAGACTTATTTCTTAATAGCATACTTCAAAGGCTTAAAATTAAAGTAATCTAAAATATCTGTCAGTGGGAGAAGAAAACCTATTAAACAACAGCAAGAGAAAATCTAAGAGCTATCTTAGGCTAAATGTTACCCACATCAGTTGGTATACCAGAAGTGTGAAACCTGATATTGAATAATCTTGCAGTCTTGATTAGAAAATGATTTTTTTTTTTCCATTTATTGACCTGGAATGAGATGGAAGTATAATTCCTGAGCACTTAAACTAGCTCAGGCTATGACTGTGCATTAAAGTAGGTAATGTTCTGGTTTTTGGGTTTCTTAAGTTTGTCATTTTAATGTAAACTTCTGAAAAGCTGATCACTCTCTCACTAGGCAGCTAGCTTTTTAAAAAGGGTTTGCTATCCTGCATGGCAATTTCCCTTGCTTTAAGTTACTAGTTCATGTCTGCTATTCTTAAATGTCATGTGATTAAAGTAAAGCCTAAAATAAAGCCTTTCTGATAGCCAGTTCCTAACATCTGACAAATAGTATTGCAGTGTTTAAATGTAAAATAATTGGATTAAGAGAATGTTATTACCAAAAAAGTCTTGCCAAAGTTGTATCATTTACTGGGTTGGTTTCATAGTATGGAAAGCACATGGGGCTCCAATTATTGAGAACTAGACTGCCCATAACACCAAGCATTGCTCTGTCAGGACTTGGGTCCATTTCTTGCTTCACCTACTATGAAATTTTAATAATGTTCTAATGAGGCAAGTCAACAGTAGAATTAAACTTTTTTTCTGACACACAGCTTAAAGAAAATAAAAACATACTTCTTTAGTAAATACTGTATTTAATCTCTACAGTTCCAGGTAGCTCTGAGAATGAATAAGATCTCTTGCTTTCACAATGATTATTAATGTTCACTCCAAAGCTGGGTTTGCCGATGTGGCCACCAAAGTACCAACAGAAAACAACTTTTTCAGTGATGACTAATAATCTAGGCAATTTGGGTGGACCTCTTGGGCAGTTTGAAATAAATAATGAGATTGAATTAGGGATCTGCATTCTGTGTCTTTAAATTTTATTTGAGAGATTAATTTTCCTTTGTCTCTCTTTTTATTACCTTTTATGTCATGTGTATTTTATGATATTTATAAAAGTTAGTGTTTGATAAACATCACAGTATGTGAGTAAAATATAAATTCAGTTCAATATAAAATACACTTATAATATACTACATTGTTTACAAACATATTTCACTTAGTCTACATTCAGTCAAAAAGCCAGGCAAGTCTCTGGGCACAAAGGAAATGCATCAGAGTGCGAGCTGTCCTTATAAACTTGCAAATATGGTTGCATTAGGCTAAGCTAATCACTGCTGAGGCAAATGAGCATCAGACCTGGAATACTAATAGAAACTTCTGACCATCCTGTGGTTCATCCAGGGAGACATGTACCTGGGAGAGGGCTATGAAAAAGCATCACAGCAGGATCAGAAGGAAAGGACAAAGTGAAGGAGTTTCTGTAGTGGTACAGACAGTCTAGTTATTTGAGATTGACACACCTGGGACCTGTGTCTACCACGGCTGGAAAAGGAGAAACAACTACTAAAAACCAGAGTAAGAGAAATAATTTTAAAATAGCAAAAAATAAAACCAAATGAACCCCTGCTGGATGATGAAAGAACTAACAATTGCATGGCATAGGACTGAGAACATAAGGTTCACTTTGTCTCTAAGTCTTTACTTACAGTTCCAAAGGAGCAGACTTGGTTGAAAGATCATGTAGCCACTTCCTTAAAAAAAAAGAGGTGAAAGAGAAACTGATGCAGCAAACTGAGATGAGGAGAGGGCAATGCCAGATAGTGGATTTGGGGTGATGTTGCTACTGTATAGTTCACAATGGGATTAACATGCCTTCCACCATTGATTTGTCTTGAGCAGAGTAGGCAACCCTGAATGTCAGATATCTGAGTCTGTTTTTCTTCTTATAGAGATGAACTTTCTTGGTGTAATAACTTCAAAAACTGTTGAGCGTAAGAAAGCCACAAACAACTTTTTGAGGACTTGCTCTCTGCCCTAATACAGTATTTTCTCAGGTACTAAAGAAACCAAAAAGTAAAGTTTTGTAAAACAAGTGCTGTTATTGGATGCTGTGTAGGAATCAGTTGAAGCCTGTTGCAAATTTCATTGTGTTTCCCAGAGTTCAAGATATGCCCTGTGGTGCCAGACCAATCTCTGATGGTGAAAATTGAAAATGCTGTTTAAGGAGAACACACAAATCTAGCTGCTTTCTACCATCCATTCTACTTATACACCTCTACTATCTACATTCATTGTGTGAGGGATGCTGGAGGGGGAAGTCCTGGTCTGTTTCTTCTGTTTACACCTGCTTGAACCTTTTGCCTCTAGAGCTTCCTATGGCAACAGATTCCATAAGTTCACTATAACCCATGGGGGGAAAAAAATGGTTTATACATTTTAAATTGATCCCCTTCCATTTTCAGTGAGTGATCTATAGTTCTGATACTTGAAGGATTTGGTGGAAAAACTTATGCATGTTACTTTTCCTCTGCTTCATGATTTTGTAAGCTTTGCTTGTATGCCCTCTCAGCATTTTTAGTTCTCCTTGCAAAGCATCTGATCTCTCCCTTTCATCATTCTGGTTGCCCTTCTGTACTTCTTCCCTCTCTCTGCTATTTCCTTCCTGATGTGTGGAGAGTGGGGCTGCAAATTGTGCTTGAGATGAGAGCTCAGCAAGGTTTTGCATGGAGGCAGAATGGTGCCCCACATCTTGCTTTACTGCCCTTGTGTGTTCAGAAGACAAACTGCATCATCAGCTGTTCAGTGCTGCAATGTGCAAACCCCTGTCCTTTGGCATCTTCCTGATCTTGAGGCCATGTCTTTATGGCACTCCCCAGAAGTGAAATAAGCAAAGACCCCTGGAATGCCCTGACTCCAGCATATGAATTCATGCTCCTTTCGGAAAGTCACAAATAGGATTTACCCCTGCCAATCAGAGGCTGACCACCGTTTCCCAAGAGGGGGTTGATGACCATAATGGTTCCCCATGGATTATGTTGGCAAAGTCACAGGGGTGCAAGGAAAGACTCCCCAGAATCCTGCTTGTGGTGGCTCTTGCCTGGTGGTTGTTCACACTGCTGGGTAGGGAGGGAATTTCTTATTTCTGGCAATGAATATTTGACTGTACATCAAATCCCACCATTTATTTTGATTTCCACATTTTTCTTTCATGAAATGTTTAATTCCTTTGCATCATGGGCTGTTTTCTACATTAGAAATTCACTTTAATATCAATTGCTTTTGAAATTGTCAGATTTTGAGAAGCAACTAGTAAGGCTGAAATAGTTTACGTGATCAGAAACTGAAACCTAAAGATACTCAGTCACTGCTGCAAGATTTTCATTACCATTTATCCACAAATAACTATGGATATTTTATTCTGAAAAACATCTAAGTCCTAGAGCTATATTACTGCAAAGCTAGAATATACACTTCTTTGCACAGACATTTCCAACCCCCCATCAAACCAGCCTTTGCTTTCACAGGGTCCCTTCCACAGAAATGATCCTATTAATACAGCAAATGGCAAAAGACCAGGCAGTACTGGGTCTTGGAAGGTGTATTGCAAAGGAGAAGCATATAGGAGAATCCAGTGGGAGACCCAGGCCCTGAAGCCCTGGGCTGAAGATGCCTGGCTGATGTACTTCATGTGTCATCAACAATGTCTCCACAGGACATTTGCCCATAGGGGATCAGCCACTGGCTCCTATAAGACCTTCAGGCCCTCCCTTCCTCTCACCAGAAGTCTTCCTGGGTTTCCAGGAGGCTGGGACATAAGGCACTTGCACCTTATTGCCTCTATTTCTCTGTGCTCCAAATGTTCAGAAGGTGAGGCACTTAGGAGGCAGTGTATGATTTTGGGGTGGAATACACAATCCACATCTTGGCGGGCATACTTAAGAGCAAGCAATGCTCACAAAGTTTTCCTATCAATACTTTTCTCCCTTGAAGAAAAATATTAATTTGAAAATGGGAGAAGAAACATGGCTTTTCTCTTTGTTCCTTGCAAACATATTACTTGAAAGCCTATTTTATTTCCTGAGGTATTTTTGTAGCTACGTGATGTGAACAGTATTGGTGTCTGTCAGCCCCATGCGGAAGGTAGAAATGCCTATGAAGGCACAAGGAAGCATCTGGATGCATAGCAGGTGTTGGGTTTTTGCCTGAGGCTGACAAGGACTAATTGTCACTAATAGCTGCCTGAAAGAAGCTGAACAAGATTACAAAGCGTGTAAACTGTAAGTTCAGCAAAGTGCTAGCTCTGAATAGCTGGAGAGAATGCAAACCAGACAGAGGGTGTTCCTCTGTGAAATCACCTTGTTTGAGTTGTTTGATAAACGTGCTTCAAAGTAGTGAGTTAGAAATTACCTTCTACAGAAGAGATTGAAACAGCAGGTCATCACACAGAAGTCCTATGATTTGAAATAGATCCCTATTGTCTGCAAGAGCCAGATCTCTCCTTTATGAACACACTGTGAAGTCTCCTTTAGGAGGTTAGGAGGAGGGTTTATGTACCATGAAGGTGCTTTTGTTGGCATCCTGTGGGTAATGTTCTCCGGTGTCTGAAAGCTTGCTTCCACAGAGCCTTTGCCGCAGTTCTGGCTGTAAAGAAGATAATCCTAGTGACTTCAGTATAAATGTAATGCTTTGTATGTTCAAACACTGAATGCTTTAAAGCATTTATTAAGGAAGGTGGAGGAAGAGGAGTGAAAATGGGAAGATCAGTACCAGCAATAGATTTAAGTTCTAAGGGGTGTTGCTGCCTTTTCTTTCAGGAACCCTCCTAATTCTTCAGTTTGTAACAGGGTTTTGATGTCCAGCAAGGGAAATGCACTGGGCTTCAGGAGTGTTCTGCGTTGCACAGAATTCTGATCGGCATTTGGGGAACTGTAAGCTGTTAATTGCTATTTCCATTCTCTTCCTTTCAGTCCTTATGATAATTTTAGCAACTGCATAGGAATGCTGCGATTCACACAAGAGCTCAGCATCCCTGGTTCCCAGCCTGCCAACCACAACAGCTGTACTGCACGAGGTAAAGGAAAATGATACGCTGTGGTAGGGGTCTTCTTTAAGGAAAAGGGTATAGATTATAGGTGTAGCACTTCCTTCTAACCCCCAAAGCCAAGCCAGACTTAGAAGTAGGCTCTAAGTCTGTTGTCTGACTGCCCTTGGGCACTATCTTGAGTCTCACTGCAATTTCTCTGTGTTTTAGACAAAGCTTGCAGGTAAAATTTCCAGCTGGAAACTGCAATCTAGTAGATGAAGATTTCCATATGTGAGGTAAATTTTCTGACATGCATGCACTGTCTAGGGACTTAAAATGAGATTAGGCAGCTTTCTAAAAAATTACTGTGTTTTATCCATTTTAAAATTCCTTTGACTGCTCAGTGCAAGGGAGCCTAAAAGAGCAGAATTGCCTCCTCTGGCATTTGTCTGTGTGTTCTGAAACTAAAAATGCTCAGTTTACCCACCACACCTGCACATGGCTTGTGTAACTTGAATTGAAGGTCGTGGGGCTTTGCATTATGAATTCATTATGCTTAAAATGTCAGAATTTCATGGCTTTTTTTTTTAGTTAATTACATCACCTGACACTTTTTCTTCATATATTGTAATTTTAAATCAGCTTTTAATGCTTTTCCATTCATGCCAGTATCTGGCATACACTAGGTTAGTTTTCTTTTTAAAGTCAGAATCTCCATATGGCAGATGTTGATATCAAAATAGCAGCTGTAACACCACATTCTTACATGATTCAAGAAGGAAAATGTTGTTGAGGATTAGTAATACTTTAGTGTCAACATTATTAGTCAGAAAGATGTTACCTCTCACAGTCAAAACTTCCTAACCACTTTTCTTCAAACTGGTGTTGCTGTTTTTCAAGCCTTGAAAGTAGTGGAGTCAACACATAGGATCTATAGCAGTTTACACATTCAAAACCTCTTAGAACACAGTTCCTCGAACTCAGCTAATAAAACCTTTTGGTTGGCACCCTTTTGTGTTTGTTTTACTAGCATAGGATGCTGGGGGATAGTTAAGTTTATATTTGGCCTGTATCATTTTGTTCAGGTAAAGCTCTGTCAGGCTGGTGCTGTGACCGCTGCCCTGGGGAGCTGTTCCAGTGCCCAATCACTCTCTGGGGGAAGAACCATTTTCTAATATCCAACCTAAACCTCCCCTGACACAACTTCAGGCCAATCAGCTGTCTGTTTTGAGATTTTAAAAAAGAGACAAAATCTTTTAGGAGGGAAAAATGGTTGAGAAAAAAGATTTTAACAGAGACTGGTGAGAGATTCTCAGCTGCTCAGAAGACGAAGCTGGTGTGAGTATACCCTAGTTCAGGAAGTGTGCCCTCAAGTAGGCATTTGTACTGCTCCTGAGCAACAGATCTGCTTTGGTGCTTTTCATAAATTCCTTTGTTTTCTCAAGGGGTGGGTCAAAGTCTCTCTAGAATGGAGAGTTCATCCCTTTCGTCAATGAAGAGACCATAAATCAATGGTCCAACACACCATGGTGACCAATTAGAAAATAAAGCTAGAACAGGATATTGGTTCTTAATGTTGCATCAGAAAGGGAGGGGGAACAGAGATTCCTAGAGGGCAGTGTACCCACACAGGCATCTCAGCACCTAGAATCATCCCCAGAAGAGTTCCAGCTGGACACCCAGTGTAATAGGGGATAGTGTCAGGTCCCACCCCAGGGCACCAGTCCCAAACATCTTTGAATCTAATGAGTGGTGTTCTGAGGATCACAGTCAGGAAGAGACTGACAGCGGCAGCTTTGATGGCCACAGACAACGTAATACCTGTGAGGAAAGAACATCACTCATTTGAAGTTCTCTCCCATACAACAAATCAGTGGTCTACTTTAAAAGGTTTATTTCCTTTCATTAGTAATTGTTTTTTTTGAAGATTTCCCACATCCATGGGGATCCTCTCATCTCCTCTCTTATCCTAGGTCTCAGATACTTTCTTTGATGTCTGTTGATGAACCCTATTACCCAAATCAATTATGAGAATTTGATGACTAAACATGACCTTTTTGTCCATTCATGTAACTCCCAAATAACTGATGCAGAAATTTCAAATGACAGGCACTGATGCATTAGTACTACAGAAAGTTCCAGTGTACTTTGCAGTGCTTCAGTGCTGTGCCTCTCTTCCCTGATCATTTTTCATGAATGAATTTGAGGAATCAGCATGCCTGTAAAAAATAATCCATCCCACAGCCTATCTACTTTCCCTTCTATTTCCCTGGTGGGGAATAAGAAGGACAGTTTAGCTAACATAACTGCAAACTCCACTTTCCCTATCTCTGTTTTTGTTTAAATGATAAATTTTCAGACCAGGATCTGTTTTTTAATATTGCTATTTGCTCAAAAACCTAACAGTGTTTTGAGGCTCTGCTGGCCCCAAAACACAATGTAATATACACAGCGAGCTTATTAGGGAAAAGGGAAAGATCATTGTGATGCTGAAGTAATATTTCCTGTTCAAACAGAATTTGTCAGCACACTGGTTTGTGCAAAATGTGCCTCTTGGAGGAACAGGAGGAATGGCATTGTTGGAGAGGTCATTTCTGTGTGGAGAGCAGCGGGCAGCCCAGTCTGTGGGGACCAAAGTGCATCTGGCTGGAAGGAAGCTGCAGCTGAGGGAAGCCATTTCTCATGAGGAGGCTGATCCCTGTAGAGGAGTCAGAGCCCAGTTCGCAGCTGTCTTCATGAGAAACAAGCCCATCCTGGCTTCATCTCTGTGTCCAATGACAATGGCTGCAGAAACCCAAGCCTGGTTTGGTGGTCCCCTACCCTCTTCCAGCAGCAGGGGAGGGCTGGAAAAGGCAGGTAGGAGGCCAAGGATGGAGGGACTTGCATCATGTGAACAGGCCAGGTGGGCTACCTGTCTACAATGGGCTCTGAACCTTGCACCCACATTGAGGGTTGGTGCAAGAGCATGCAAGTCTTTACCTACAAATGGCCACTGGGATAGTTGATCTGCTCCCATGTGCTCTGCATTGGCTCCAAGAAGAAGGCATGTGGGTGCTGGGCCAGCCTGTATCCTCCAGCAATTGTAGCCTTCAGGCATGGGTTGAACTCTCAAGCTGGCAGGGCACTAATAAATGCTGTTTCTGAGGCAAGCTATTATCTGAGTTGGTGAAGGCTGGTGATGTTTAGAGAAAAAAGATTCCAAGTAGAAGGTTCCATTCCCTTGTCCCTGCCTCATAGAAAGACAGGGCTGGGGTACAACTCTAGAGAGCAAAAACCAGCTGTATCGTGCCTCACAAAGCGCCCAACTCCCATAAAGGCTTGGGACACATCCTACTGGAAAATCCCCTGTAGGCCTGGATGTAGGGTTGACACTTGGACACAGATCTGAAAAACACCCATCTGGATTGCGTGTCTCTGCAAAGAAACCTAGAGAAGGTCTGTCCTGTGCTTCTGCAGAAGTTTTCTTAACAAATACCAGCCTGGAAGCTCTTTGATACACAGCTCCACCATCAGATTACAAACACACGCTGTTGGGCTTTTAAAGCAATGTCAATCCCAACAGCAAGAGGGAGTAGAGGGAGGGATTGTGCCACAAACAATTGCTTATTTACTTCTCTTCTTTTTCTTCAAATACCATTGATGTTCAGACTTTTTTGCCTCAGGAGCTGCTGCTTGTTGATTGATTCTCTTGATCTAACCCAACCCAGCTGGAAACAGTGTCTAAAACTTAGATTTCCACCTGTTTATTCACCATGTCTTTTCCCCATCTCTCTCTTTTTTTCCATCTTCACTACTTTAAAGTTTCCAAAAGCCCATAGGCCTATTTGGTTATTTTTGATTCTGACTTCTACCTACTGTACTTCAAAGATTTTTTTTTTCCTCTGCCATTTTTAACCTCTTCTGTTTCTTTTTGGTTTTTTTCCTCTCTCACTCTTACATTATGTTATCTACAATAGTGCTATCAATGTAAACTTCTCTAATTGCCAGTTTTGGAGAGATGAATATAAGACAAATGGCAATACAATTATGACTCTTCTTCATTTGCTATTGGTCCTAAGAAATAACCACTCCATTATTCACAGAACTGTATCTTTGATAACAGTTGTAAATATATTCACCAAACTGTGTTCCTTGAATAGTTCTTGTTCACTTAAAGTCCACCCATTTACCATTAGAAAAATACAGACCACTTAACTTCCTGCTTATTACGTGTTTCCATCTGAAATCGAAGTTATCACAAAGATTAGCATACAGCTGCAGATTTGCAACAAAAATGTAAGTTTAATAGTCTTCAGTGTTGAGAGTGAGCACACACATTTCAGTGTAGCCAAACTTTTCACACTTTCCTAATGTATCTAACATTCTCACAGTCTTGTAAAAAATACCAGTGTTACCGCACAACTCAATATGCAGTCCTTATGTATCCTGTTACCTTCCCCAAACATGTACACAAACATCCCTGTGAGGTGTTCGGCTGTGCTCCCCTAGGACATATTGAGGATACCTCTACTATTGATTAACAGTAGGTACCTGCCATTTCTGTGTTAGGTGTTCACCTAGAGTCACCTACATGTGTTACTGTCAGAGCTAGAAGCTCCACGTATCCTAAACTGCATTGTTAATGTTGTAGAGGAGACTGAATACTGCACCATCCTTTTTTACCTCTATATTTTATATTAACACATTATACATAAAGTGCATATTGCTTTAGTCTCTATTGACAATACCGTATGTTGCTTTCTGTAAGCCAAGACCTCACATTTATGTCTGTATTACATGTGAAACTGCACCACTCAGGGACATTGTTTTCTGTAGTAAATGCTTAGCACAGGCAGCATGCCCAGTTGCCTACATCGAGGTGGGTATTCACAGCATCTGCTTTAAGCATGTAAGCAGAAGTGTTTGAGGCAGGAGCTACAGCTGCCTACATGGTCAGCAGAGAGACTCTTCTGCTCTGCTAAATAAAGTAGCACTAGTGAGCGAAGTTGAGTGCTGATCCATAAAAGGGGTAAGTGCAAAATTTTAGCTTACTTCAGCCTCTGTTTTGGAGCAACCAACAGGACCTGAGACAAAGCCTGGGAGTGGCTGGGGATGGGTTGCTCCCGGGACCACTCCCAGCAGGCAGCATGAACATGGCCACACCAGTTGTGGCTTTCTGTCTCACACAGTCCTCCAGTGTGGTCCCAGCACTACTCGTGCCACGTGTGCACTTGGTGATGAACAAACACCATTTGCACAGAGGGCAAAGCTGTCATGTTATCCAGGGCACCCCTGCACTCCCTCAGGTAAATGTCCCAGGAGTAACAAGGAATGACCTGTTCAGGAATCACTCAGGCTGCCCTACAGTTCCCTGTATCCTCTCTTGCCTTTAAAAAGAAATGTAAAATTAACCTTCTTGCAGTCAGCAGGGTCCTCTCCTGCTTGCCATGATTTTCTGTGGATGATAGACGGGGACCTTGCCATGACATTGGCCAGCAATATTGATGCACTTGAGTGACCACCACCTGACCCATAGTTTTGAATGCACATGAGATGTCTCAGTGCTCCCTAACTGCTTCTTCCCCACTGCCCTTCTGTTCCCAACCTGTGCTGATATGTGCAAAGACCAGACAGTACAATTCACGTGTGCCAACTAGTGTGAAAAAAGCTGCTGATTACTTCAACCTTCACTGTGTTGTCTCTCGCATCCACCTGTGGACCCACATTATACCTGTGGCTATCTCTTTTTACCTTACTACCCTTTATGTTCCTCACTAATTTTAGTTCCAGCTGGGCTGTAAATTCTCTGATTTTACTTCTCAGTGCCTAAGCAGTGCTCTTTGTTTCTGCTTCCTGCATATTCCCTGCCCGTATTGTAGTTTGCCTGGATGGTCCTTGCCCAGCCCATGGGCTGTCAGCTGAAGCTTCCTGTGCTCCTGCGCAGTGGTGTAGTTAATGCATGAACTCTCAGCAAGCTCTCTTTAAAAATCAATTAGCTCTTCTGGGGACTTTCCCCCTTCACAGCTGCTTCCCACAGGCTATTTCCTGAATAAGTCAATCTGCTCATCCAGAGGCTCAGCTCCGTGGCTCACCTTCCTAGCTCTGCTACATCTGTCGCCTCACGGCTGCTGCAGCCTGTGACAACGCACCCACAGCCTGAGCAGTGCTCTGTGACCCCTCTCACCCCCACATCTTCCTTGCTTCTCAGCACAAAACCAAGCCAGCATGAAGGAGTCAATCATGACTGCCCTGCTCTTGTGTTTGGAAAATGTTACCATTGCACTCTAATAACGTCCTGGATTGCCTGCCCAGTGCTGTGCTGCCCTTCCAGCAGGCAACCAGGTGGCTGAAATCCCCAGTGAGGACTAGGGCTCCACATCACAGGCTTCAGTCCCTGGCCTCCTCATAACATGCAGTCTGTAGTACTCATCGACGACGACATCCCCCAGTTGCTCCTTGCTGTGAGCTTGACCCAGCAACTCTCAGCAGGTCTTGTCTCCAGTTTGCTATGGGGCACTGCATTTATCAAGGAGCTCCTTAATGTAAAGCAGGATACCTCCAGCTCTTTTCCACCTGCCTTTTCTAAATATTGTGTATCCATCCATGGCCACACTCCAGCTGTGTGCAGCACACCACAAAGTCTCTGTGTCCCTGATGGCACAGCCTCTGCAACTGTGCCTGGCAGCGCAGCTGCTCCTCCTCATTGCCAAGCACTGTGCACCACTGAGGGCACCTGAGGGAAGCCTCTGAATGCCTGCCTTTTGATGCAAGCAAAAAATGGGATGGGCTCAAATCTGCCTTATTTAGGCATGTAATTTGCAGCTGTAGAGAGAAGCAGGTGCAGAAATTTTCCATCACTAGTATAGCCTGGTACCTTGGAAAGCTGCTAGAAAGAGATCCTTTGTGTTTAACTCCCATTCTTCCACCCAGAGCACCATCGGAAGTGCCTCCTAGTTATGTCCAGGGCCATGTGTTATTAATGTCATATTGCAAGCAAAGTCCTCACTGAACTTACAGATGCCTTTTAAAAGTCAGTGGCATTACTTTGTGATGGGTATTAGTGACCGTTCAACACTTCCTACTGATAGTCTTAACCATCCCAAGGGATTAGCACATCCACATATCAAATGCTTTGAAGGGGTCAAAAATCACTATTAATGCAATTTTCAAGAGCGTTTAATGTTATATTTAATATTATCACCCTGGCCAGTATGCTGCTCATCAGGGAATTGCGAAAATTTCTAGAGGAAGCTCTAGAAAATTTCACAGAAGATCAATTTTAAAATGTAGCAGATTTTAATATACAGCAGAACAAAATAGATTTAGAAAACCCTATCCATCTACATGGGTGGATATAGGACTTCTGAAAAACAGATACAGAAAGAAATAAGCAAGGAAGCAAATACAAATGGCAGCGTGCTGCAGCTACATCCTCTTTCCCAGACATGGAAACTGCTGATTTTCAACTTCCACATGCCTGGCCTGTGTCAGACAACTTCAGGCACTCTGAGCGTATTTTGCCGTTGCACAGGGAATTAATGTGGCCCAATTTCCTTCTCAAAGTTGCCCATCCCTCATGGTACAGTCCTCTCAGAAAAAAATCCCACCAAACAAATTTTAACAGATTCATAGTCTGTCAGATCCAAAGGGTTGACCAACTTAATGAGTCAGCAACTGGATTCTTCCTGGTTTGTTTGCAGTTTCATTTGCAAACTCGGAAAAAGCACTTCTGTACAGTGTTCTGCTCTGAGGCAATGCAGTGTCAGGGCTGACAGCAAAGCCAGCTTTTAACCTGCTGCTTACAGCATATGGCTTCCACTTCTTGGAACTTTAATTTGATGGAAATATTTTGCATTGATGAGGTGAAAGTTTATAAAGTAGTGATTTCATGCCAGGTCAGCTGCTACTTTTCCAGGGATGGAGAATAGCGTGTAGTCATAAGTAAGCTTGAAAGCCTTTCTGATTTATTTTTCATTAAATGATAGACAACTGATGTTCTGGTCTTATATAATCTGTAGAAGGATTTGGTTTAGAAGTACTGCCCACCTTTTAGGGAAATGGACTCTCATAAATCAAATTTGTTAAGTGAGCAATAGAATGAAGGAGGTTTGATGGGTCTCTTCTTCTTCTATACATCTTCCATGTACACCAGATGCTAGGTGGGTGCTGGAAGAGAGCATTACACTGATTCCAGAAATCTGAACTGACTGAGGGATAGCCTGTTGTTACTCTGGGCTTACCTGCAGCACTTGAGGAGGTTTCTGTTTGGCAGACAGACAAACAGCTCTGCATTGGCATACATTTGTTTGAAGATACAGTGTATGAAGAGCATCCCTGGTATCCCTGGAATCTCATGGGTAGTGTTGTGCCAAGTCCTTTATTTTCGTGCTGCCAGATGTTGTAACCGACTGATTATAACTTTTAAGGGTAATAAGGACTTCATAAGGACTGTCACCTGGAAAAGCATCTTTGCAAGTACACAAATGTAAAAAATCCAAATGGTGCAATAATAAAAGTCTTCATTCCCCCCCTGCTCCCCATTTTGCACTGCCACTGGCTTTTAGCATGTGCTGGGCCCTGAATTTAGAACAATGCACTTAAATGTGTTGCCTGACCCTCACTCCTGCACAGAGGTCAGGGCACAACTCTCTATTTCATGGCTGCAGATGCAGCCATTGGGGCACACTGGATTTAGCAGCACGTTTTCACATATGTTGCTGCTGACTCTACCAGAGTCTGTTTCAGTCAAATCTTGTTAGATCTTCATTTTGACAGCCAAAGGAAAGCCAGAAAGGAACTGTTCTCCTGCCAAAAACTGAGTCCCTGCTCTAGAGCATAAAAAAGTTGTAGATTTTAAAAATAGAGAGAAAAATTTAACTTCAAAAAATGTGTTTCTTACAATTGCATTTTCAATAGGACTGAAGTGGGTTTGCTGGAATTCATATATATAGAATGAGAGTCAAATTATGCAAAATGTGAGCTCAAATGGTTACATTAGTAACCATTAGTAATGGGATTGAAACTGCCTGTGATGTTATGTCTTAGAAACCTTAGCTGTACTGCTTCCAGTCTGCCTGTCAGGCAAGGAATGCTTCATCTCACAGTTTGTCAGCTTCTTTCTGCCATCACCATCATCCACACCCTTCTCCAGTGCTAAGACTGTAACTCTTCCTACTTTTTAAGCAATTTATCTCTTAACACTTGACCAGTAGGATTAAAGGCATGGTGCCAGTACATTCCCTATCAATAAATTCTGATGCTACTTTCATTTCAAAAGGATTTTACATGGAGGTCAATAGTGATGTCCCAGTTTACAACTTCAGACAACTGCAGCAGAAGGTAAGTAATAGGCTAAAAGTCTCACTGCAGACCAGGACACTCTGGAATAAGAGTACTATATAGCAGCATCCAATCAAGGAGAGGTTGTGTATATGAGAGGTGACTTTTGTTGAGATATTGGAGTAGGATCTAATCAGGATCTGTACATATAAAGGAGAACCGAAATCAAACACTGGAAGGATTAGAAATAACTAAAACTGTATTGAGAGCTCAGAGATAGGCACATTCAGATAAATGAATGACTCTGTCAAGACAAAGAAAATGGCTGGAGAAGGAATATTATATGGGGACCAGAAAACTAAAGAATATATCTGAAAGTGTCTTCTTTCCAAAGAGACCAAACAACATTGTAATAGGATGACCTTTGGAATAAAAGGAAGTTTGATGGCAATACACTGCTTATTTCAAATAGTTTCTAAATTCCTATTTTCAGATTCTGTTTTTCTCTTTTAGAGAATTCCTTACAGTCACAACTTTATATTACCCATACATATCTGCAAACTCAACAAACTGGCGTGGTCATGGGTCGGGGTTTGTGTCTTCTCAGCAGGAAGAAATACTTTTCATAAAAAGTTGTACCCCACCATGGCACACTGATAATGTAAAAATCTGTGTACAGAAAAGATTTCTGAACCTTGAGACCTGCAAGTAAACTTAATTTGTAAAAAAAGGTTCTGTCATGACTATAATTGCTTTTCCAAGGTTTCAGACATTATATAAGCTGCTGTTATAAACTGCATTTGCTGATCTTTTTTTGCATATTCAGCTAGGTGATTTACCTCAGCCCAGGACAGTGGTATTTCTCAACTCACATAGTAACTGTTAGCCAAAATACTGTGGCAAAATAATTGATTATCAAAGGATATCAGAGTATCAGAGTTTAAGGCATCAAAACAGTAACAAATGAGATGAGTTTATGAGCTTAAAAACACAAGGGGTTGGACACTGTATTGCTGAAACCCACATGAGGCTAAAGCCCTCATGCCCAACCCCACAGCCCCAGCTGAGATGGGAAAAATTCGTGATTTGAGGATTTGCTTGTTGTATTACTCCCTTTTTTTTTAGTGCAACCAGTTTTATGTAAAGAATGTAACCCTCAATAATAAGGCTGACCTTCTTTTTCCACAGAATAACATCCTTTTCTGCCTCACCGTCTGTCTAGCTCCACGGCTCTTACATTCTTGCCTGCATATCAACCCAATTTCCTTTAAGAATCCATCTTTTCCCTATTGAACATACAGTCCTCTTGAGAGGTGAGAAAGAGATTTCAGTCTACCTGGGCTGAAGCAAATCTAGCCTCACACTAACTGGGTGAGGCTGTTGACCATCAGACTGTTACACCAACACGTCTACAGCATCTCTCTGTGAATTTCGGCTGGTCTGAAGTCCCCAGGAGATTTCAGCACTCATCCACCCACTTCTGAGTGTCAGCAAAGACAGGAGCTTACTCTCCTGTTCTGGTCTGGCAGAATTCTGGGCACATGTACAAAGTGCTCAGTAATTTTCTGGAAGACATTTTCTGATGTATGCCATGTTATGTATCAACAACATAAAAGCAGTAAAATCCTATGATTATTTCTGCTCTCTGTGAAACACAAAAATTTTAGTTTTTTAAAGCTAGACCAGTTCTTTGATCTAGTTCACAACATCCTGGCAAACAATTGTGCGAACACACCTTGAAGGAGAGAATGAGAAAGTGCTGTGAATCTAAACAGTGTTTCAATTAAACATTCAATCTCTTGAAAGTGTAATGTCATACCTAAAATCCACTCAAATCCTTCTTTGGATCTGACGCCCTGTCTTAGATTACTAATCATACCTACTGCATTTTGCATTAATGTGAAATCGTTTATAAGCCAGCTTTTATCATGAAATCCAGTACTGTGGAGAGATGATCACAATAATGAAAATCTACAAACCAAACAAATCTCCATCTTTTTCAGGAAGTCAGTTTTCAGTATAGTGCATCTCAGCGCTGAACTTTTTGTTGCGTTTCTTCAGGGAATCCTTTTAAGAGATAAGCTTGACAGCATGATCTGATGAGAAATTATGTCTGTGATTGTGTTGGGCCATCAATGGAAAAAATAAAAGCTTTTTGTTAGCTCTCTCGAGTCTCTATTAACTGCAACATACAGAATGCCTCCAGCATCTGAGATGGCTGTTGAAAAGACAGGTTGTTTTTGTGACAGCCAGCTGTTGTGACACTATTCTGTAAAAGCATTCCTTCTAGCTGGCTAGGGATTTGGTGTGAATGCTTTTTGTTTCATGCACTGTGTCCCACATTTTTATTTGGGGGTTACATATAAAAACTAGTGAGTGTTGTGTTTGTCAGGCAAGTCTGGAGACTTCTGGAAGATTACAGCTTCTCTCCTGCTGGTGCTGTAGAAATCTGCTCATGGAGAGCTGCTGGACCTGAGGGGACAGCTCCTGGTAACCCACCTATTTGACCAAGGGAAGCCAGGTTGTTGGGGTCCCTCACCCTGCCATGGGGCCCTGGGGGAGGGGCCCTGGGGGGGAGAGACACGGGGTTTCCCTGCCCCTGTCAGCCTCGTTCCCCATTGGTTGGTTTGTGTTCCCCGGGATGAGCAAAAGGTCCCGGGGTCCCGTGACTGCGGAGTTCCTGAGCTGAGCCCCGGCCATGCGGCTGGAGAAATAAACATCTCTGAAACATCTATCAAGAATCTGTCCATAGATATTTCTTTTTCCACGGGACTCCTGGTTTGATATATGCGTGTTACAGTAATCCCCGCTGTAACAACTGGTGGAAGAATGCGGGCAAGACACCGATCCCTGAGGAAATTCGTGAGTAAAAAACAACTCTAGGCCTCTCTCTTCTCATCTTGGTTTGGATATTCTCTCTGGACTATGGAAGAATCGTGGGAAATGGGGCTCTCTGAGCCACAGAAAAAAATGTATCTAGAAGTAAAAGGAATCCTTGAACAACAAAACAAAAAAGTAATGCAACCGGGAGATGTAGAACACTTCTTTATGTGGCTTTTCAAAAGGTTCCCCTATATTTCCCGAGACTTACTTTTTGATATCGAACCTCCTGAATCTTGTGAGGGGTGTTTCTGGAACGAGATCTGGGATAAGGTATGGGATCAAAGCGAAGCTTTCCGTGCATATCTTATAATCAGGGACGCTCTTGAAGAGCATTTGTATGGTCCCATTACCCCTAAAGCAGAAGATCATACTTCTCCCGTGGCCGAGACCGCGCGGCCGCCATCCCGGGAGCGCATGACTGCAGCCGTGCCAGCGGAAGTGCCTGCGCTGGATGCGCCCGGCCCCCTCGGGAGCGCGCGCCTTATCGCGGACCCCATCCCTGTCTTGGGGTCCCCGGCCACCCGGCCGCGAGTGAGGGAGCGACGCCGCAGGCGCCGCGGGTGCCGTGGGCCACGAGCAGCCAGGAACCGGGGCTCGGCGTGGCAGGCCGCTCTGAGCGACTGGCTCAGAGAGCCCTGTGGAGGGAGAAGCGGCGGTTTCCACAGCGACACGAGAAGCCGCGCAGCGCAGCGCCGAGCCGAAACGGGGCCGCTCTCAAAGCAGCGTGGAGTCTGCGGAGCAGAACCACTCACAGGCCACGGAGCCAGCGGCGATGGCAGCGCGGGGCCGCGTAGAGCCCAGACACGCGCCGGAGCGGGGCCGTGCAGAGAGCGCAGAGCGGCCGCAACGCGGGGGCCCGGCCGAGACGTCGGAGTCGGCGAGGCAGCAGCCACGCGAGACCGGCACCCACGACGAACACGCAAGCAAGTGATAGGAGACGTTGTAGCCACGAAAATCACAGGAACTGTGAAATGGTACAATGTCAAAAACAACTATGGATTTATAACACGAGATGATACAGGAGAAGACTTATTCATCCATAGAACTGCCATTAAAAGGAATAACCCTAAAAATTACCTGCAAAGTGTAGGAGATGGAGAAGCTGTACAATTTGATATAGTGCAAGGAAAGAAGGGTTTACAAGCAGCGAATGTTACTGGGCCTGGGGGTATTCCTGTCAAAGGCAGCCGTTATGCACAAAATTATAAACAATATCCATCCCAGCAATTTCCCTACCCGCAGCCTAATTTCCCCTTTTACCCTATACCCAATATGAACCCTTTCCTAAGTTTACCCTATCCCCAGTTTATTCCTAATCCGTTTTTCACCCCATGGCTTCCTTATACAGTTCCATTTCCTTACAATTCCTCTTCAATGCCAATGGGGGGATGAAAAGGGGGAGGGAAGAAATCAAGCCCTATCCTGCCTCAGTTTCCCCACAAAGCATGTTCAGAAAGTTCTGTCTCCCTTCTGTCAGCCGTAAGATGTTCCAGAGAATCTGTTTGGACATTTAAAGACTCAGGAGAGTGGCTTGTTTTGTTTTGAAACTGTTCTTGTTATGTTTATCCAGTTGTTTTCATTCTCATTTTATTAAAATAAAACGGGGGAGATGTTGGGGTCCCTCACCCTGCCATGGGGCCCTGGGGGAGGGGCCCTGGGGGGGAGAGACACGGGGTTTCCCTGCCCCTGTCAGCCTCGTTCCCCATTGGTTGGTTTGTGTTCCCCGGGATGAGCAAAAGGTCCCGGGGTCCCGTGACTGCGGAGTTCCTGAGCTGAGCCCCGGCCATGCGGCTGGAGAAATAAACATCTCTGAAACATCTATCAAGAATCTGTCCATAGATATTTCTTTTTCCACGGGACTCCTGGTTTGATATATGCGTGTTACAGTAATCCCCGCTGTAACACCAGGTGATGTAATATTTTTGGATTTCAGTAAAGCTTTTGATACTGTCTCTCATAGTATCCTTCTGGACAAAATGTCCAGCATTCAGTAGTTCAACCAGGGAAAGTGCCAGATTCTGTACCTGGAACATCCAGGCCATCCCTGGATGTATGGACAGACTGGGGAATGAGAGGCTGGAAAGCAGTGCCATGGAAAGGGACCTGGGGGTCCTGGTCAGTGGAAAGTTGAACCTGACTCAGCAGTGCCCTGGCAGCCAGGAGGGTGTCAGAGACTGAAATATTATCATTTATGACTTAAACATTTTCTTAAACTGTATTACAAAAGTTGCAGAGGAGACCACTGCACCCTGAATGGGGCCCTGACTGAGGCCTTACACTGCTCGCTGATGAAGATAAGATAAAGTAACAACTCAGGGCTGGGGACATTCACTGAGCACAGGCTTAACACCTCCAAGATGAGGACCACAGCCCCAGGGCTATCAGCTGCCAGGCTTGAACAGACCCTCGAACCAATGGGTGGAGGGAGGAGAGGCTTTGGGTATCTGGGAAAAGCCTCTGGTCAGAGGCGCAGTGACTGCCCATCCTCCACTGTGCAGAGGAGCCCAGCTGAGGGATCCTCACCGGGGTGGGGGAAGCTTATCCACAGCAGAAGGGGTGACATGGCCCATCACAGGGGCCCCCCTCAAAGGGGTCCCCAGACCCTGCACCAGAGCACCAGAGATGATGCAACAGACCCTCAGTGTTGCAAGGGACAGTGTGTCAAGCTAGGCCCTGCAAGGGGAGACATGTGGGTGTTCCCACCTGGCCCAAAGTGTATATTAATTCATGGGATTCTGCACTCTTTGGCGTGGCACAGCGTGTGGTGTGGTGGCTTGTGGCAGTGTGGCGCAGCGTGTGGCAGCGTGACCACGGCAGTGATGGTGGACCCTCACCACCAGCAGACCAGATGGAGGGGAGCAACGACACATCACTGGGGACCTTCAGATAGGTGATATGCTTACCTAACCCCTGTCACCTCTCCCTGTCACCCCCCCCACTTTTCCATTTCTTTCTTTCTTTTCCCTTCTCTTTGCCTCTTTTACTATTAAATAAAATACATGAATTTTTTTGGCATGAACATTTAATCTCGTTTGGTTTAAATCAATATTTTGAACCTTCTAAGTTCTTTCTGGTTTATGCACAGAGACTTAGCTTTCTTTGCTTTTCTGGGTTTAAACTGGATCGTAACAGAGGACCACCTGTGTCCTGTGGGCATCAGGCACAGCATCACCAGCTGGGCAAGAGAGGGGATTGTCCAGCTCTGCTCTGGGGCAGTCTCGCCTCGAGTGCTGGGGGCAGTTCTGGGCACCACAATATAAAAAACACATTAAACTGTTAGAGAGCGTCCAAAGGAGGGCAACAAAGACAGTGAAGGGGCCTTGAGGAGAAGCCATATGAGGAACGACTGAGGTCATTTGGTCTGTTCAGCCTAGAGAACAGGAGACTGAGGGGAGACCTCATTGCAGTTAAACTTCCTCTTGACGGAAGAGCAGGGGCAGGAACCAATCTCTTCTCTGTGGTGACCAGTGACAGGACCCAAGGGAATGGCCTGAAGTTGTGTCGGGGGAGGTTTAAGTTGGATATTAGGAAAAAGTTCTTCCCCCAGAGGGTGGTTGGGCACTGGAACAGCTCCCCAGGACAACGGTCACAGCACCAGCCTGACAGAGTTCAAGAAGTGTTTGGACAATGCTCTCAGGCACATGGGGTGACTCTTGGAAATGGTGCTGTGCAGGGCTGGGAGTTGGACTTGATTATCCTCGTGGGTTCCTTCCAACTCAGCATATTCCATGATAACTTTATTCCTGATGCTAGAACCTAGAACTGTTCCTTGCTTTAGTACTGGGTTGGCCCCTATTGGTCTTTACCAGAATAAGGAATAGCCTGTGCCAGTCATACTCTGTTACCCGTATATTGACTAAAAATAACTGAATGTTAACATGCATTTAATTATTATCTAGTTCAGGCTTCTCCCATGCTCAAACATGCAAGTTGACCTATTGTATTTAGAAATCCACTGCCACATCTGTCTCTAACTGAATTAACTATAGAGACATTATTATACTGTTACTATAACTCATTTTAGTAACTACAGCTCACTATTTTATCTAGTTGGTATTATCTGGACCAGTATTAGTATGTCACAGCTTGCTTTGAGGCAGAGGTCACCAAGGAGGCTGTGTGCAGCTGGCCATGTTGGACTTTGCTCCCTCTTCTGATTTTTAAAATCACATGGTTATGACTAGTTCTGCTCACAAGGTGTGGCCTGGCAACTGATCCAATTAATTATCAAAAGTCTCCGGCTATGAGAATCTCTACAGAAGACAGTCAAGTCAGAAGGAAAATTTTGTTTTATCCATGTTTTGTTTTATCATGTATCTGTCAATATACATATACAAGAAGTACAAATGATAATATTGTGATATTATGATACATTCTTTTTCCCCAAGGTCTGCATTGCACCTGGAAGGCCCTTCCATGCGCACCAGAGGCAAAGGTTGCCTGGGTCCCCATGAAGCCGGGCACCTCTTCCTGCTGACAGGATTCGCCAGGCTCTGCATCCCGGTGAAAAATCCCCAAAAAGACTATTTAAAGGTGGAATTAGCAAAACGCGATGCGCTACTTCAAGCATAAACACGAGAACAAGCTCCAAACTCTGCTCCTACGTGGTAAGAAACCTGTCCCTCTCTGAACAACTGCTGGAAATGTCCCCTTTTTTTGGTAACAGAATCACAGAACCGTTAGGGTTGGAAGGGACCTCTGGAGATCATTCAATCCCCCTGCCAAGACAGGGTTACCTAGAGCAGGTTACACGGGAACACGCCCAGGTGGGTTTTCAGCGTCCGCAGAGAGCGAGTCGTTCCTGGGTAGCCTGCTCCAGTGCTCTTGCCACGCTCTGTGGGAGCAGCGCAGCGCTTGCGACCGCTCCCCGCGCAGCTGGCAGGGACGGGGGCGGGCAGGCTCGCTCAGAACCGCTGCAGTGACAGCCAGCGACTGCAAAGGCACAGCGCCAAAGGGCTTCGCGGAGCTGTGCAGCCTCAGGGCTTTTCCTGTTCAACACTCTGGAAAGAGGGAAAGCAGGGGAGGTCGGGACAATCAATCGACACTAATGATCTGAAATGGTCCCCTCAACTGAGTTTGAACCAAGAGAGCTGGGAGACCCCATCAGCGAAAACCAGCTACTTCCGTGCTCAGCAGCAAACCCGGTGTCACCCAGCACTTCAGAAAATGACAAACGCGGACGCTGAACGCTGCCTCCATTGAAACAATCCAGTTATTAAGTCAATTACGATCCTTAAGCGCGCCACGCACCTGGGCAGTGGGACTGGCGGGCAGCCCCGGCGGGCAGCCCCGGCCGGCGGCCCCTTCCATCTCATGCAGGCAGGGGCTGCCAGCAGGAACAGTTCCCCGCGCTCGGGGACCGGTCCCCGGGCTTGCGTGGCGCCCACCCGCCCAGGGCTTCCTTCCTGCTCCGAACACACAGCACCGGCCTCACCGCCCGCCCGTACGGTCTGCGAGGGAGCGCGGCGGCGGCGCTCCATGCGCAGGCGCTCCGGACCGCGCCTGCCCCGTACCGCGCACGGCCCGGGGCCCGCCCCCTGCGCCCGCCGGGCCGCGCTCGCCGCTGTCCCCGCCCGCCTCCGCCTCCAGCTCCGCCCGGGCGCTGGGAGCGGCGGCAACTTCCCCTCAAGTCCACCCGGCGGCGGGGGGACGATGCGATCCAGCTGAGCGCGGCCCGAGAGGGGCGGGCGGGCGGGCGCGCCGAGGACGGGTAGCGTCGGCAGCAGCGGCAGCCCCGCCGCCCTAGTCTGAGTAGCCCGGCAGCCGCCCGCCTCAGCCTCCTGCCCTCCCCCGTTCGGGGCGGGAGCTGCCGCGGCCGTCCCATGTCCCGCAAGGCCAGCGATAATGTGGAGTACACGCTGCGGAGCCTGAGCAACCTGATGGGCGAGAAGCGGCGGCGACAGGCGGACGGGTCCGCCGGCTCGGGCGCGGCGGCGGGCGAGCGGAGCCTCATCGCCGCCGAGTCCTGTTCCAGCCTCAACAGCGCGGCGTCGGGCGGAGAGCTGGAGCGGGCGGCGCGGCGTCAGTTCCAGCAGGACGAGACCCCCGGCTTCGTCTACGTGGTGTCGGTCTTCTCCGCTCTGGGGGGCTTCCTCTTCGGCTACGACACCGGCGTGGTGTCGGGGGCGCTGCTCCTCCTCAAAAGGGAACTCAACCTGGACGCGCTCTGGCAGGAGCTTCTCGTCTCCAGCACGGTGGGCGCCGCCGCCCTGTCCGCCCTGGCCGGCGGCGTCCTGAACGGGCTGTGTGGCCGGCGGCCCTGCATCCTGCTGGCCAGCGGCCTCTTCACGGCGGGGTCCGGCGTGCTGGCCGCCGCCCGCGACAAGGAGACGCTGCTGGCGGGACGCGTGGTGGTGGGGCTGGGCATTGGTGAGTGCCGCGCCGCCCCGCCGGGTCCCTCCTCTGCGGGGACCCGGCTCTTGCCCGGCGCGGTCAGCGCTCCCCCGGGGCAGTTTTAACCGAGCCGGGAGTCGCCCGTCCCTGCGCGCCCGCAGCCCCTTGCGGTGAGGCAGAAGGCGAACTGGCCCCGGGGCATGCAAGGGTGGGGAGCTGGCAAGGGGAACGCTTGGCTGAGCGAGGTCCGGGGCGGGGTCCCATGGCCATCGCAGCGCGGTGTGCAAGGGAACGGTGTGTGTGCTTGCCCTCTTCGATTTTACTTAGAGCTGGTGTAGTCCTGCCTCGTTGCTGGGAGAGTTGTCTGGTTTCTGTACGAGGAAAACGGTCTCGCATCCTTTCTGCAGTTTTATCTTCAGGGTGGTCTGTCAGTGTCAACAGCGCACACCGCAGGCTTTGCATCTGAGGGGGTTCTGGGAAGTAAGGGGCGAGGAGATCACGCACGTCTTTCTGAGCTGTAAATGCCTCTCTACTGGTTCCTCGCATAGCTTTACTTGGGCACTAGAGAAATGCCTCTGGGACAAAATGAAGTAGTAATTTCCCTGGTCTGAATAAGTTAAGGCTTGCCTTGAAGGCTTTGAATTTCATTCATGACATCCTGAATGTGAATTATTGCTCTTTGTTTGCCTTCCTATATGGGTTGCAAGCAGTGGGTTCTCGTAAAACTTTATAGTTGTCCCAAAGAACTTGTGGTGATGAGGACTGTTTTCTCTAACCTATGAGACTGGTTTCTATGCCGACTATATCCTAAATGTCCCCCAAATTTCGATTGCTCTTCAGCTTCAGCTGCCATCCTGTCTGGCAGTAATTGAATTATACTCATCATCTAAGATGGGCTGTATGAGGTTAATCAGAATCCTTGGACTATAGTAGGTATAATATTGCAGCCTTTTCTATTTGAAAGCACAAGGACAAATTGAGAACTAAACTTGTTTTCCTCTGTGTAGCAAAGTTATGTTTCTTAGCCATTGGATAATTTTCTGAGTCCTCAGGCTTGTTATAGACACACTTTCTCTGATGCAAATCGCGGCCTTATTAAGGAAGAAAAATTAGTGAGTCATAATAAGGGCTGTCAGAAATAAAATTGACTCCATCCATGTAGGCGCTCATGCTGGCTTTCCTGTACAGCAACATCTTCAGGTTGCGGTTTTCCTAACCCGAGCTGGATGGTTCTTCTAATTTTTTTTTTTTTTTTTAATGCTACCTCTTTGCATGTTTTTTGTTTAATCAAGACTTCAGACTGCAAAATGTTGGTAACATTGGTCATGAAGTTCAGGAGACAAAACTGAATTTGACTATGAGATCGCATGCATAACAGGAATTTTAACAGCAATATGTGGTACATATATTCAGTGGGAGATACTAAAAATACCAAATGTGATGTCTTTTTGTGTTTGTAAAGCTTGTCATGTTCCTTGACCGTAACTGGTTACAATGACAACTTCAGGGGGTGTAGAGAAATGAAATGGATGGAGGGCTTGCTTGACTCCTGTGTGTGTGTGTGTTTTGTAGAGAGATACATAGGCATGCTGGAATTGTCTTACTGTGGTGCAAATAAATGATATTCGAGTTGTTGGAGAGATACGACACTTGGGACTTAATATAATCAATACATAAACCACAGAAAAGAAAACTAGGAGCCCTAGATCTCTTGTGTGCCCTGGGGAGAGTGATCTCTCTTTGGCCTCTGTCCACATCAGGGGCAGAGGTGGTGGTTCTGCTGGGACTATGGAGAGCTGAAGTGAGAAATGTTCTGAGGATTTTGGAGCACAAAGACACTAATTTATATTTTAAAAATGTGATGTTTTATCTTTTTTTTTTTTTTTAAATCACGGCTTGCTCTTCTTTATGTGATGTAGTTTAGGGCCAGAAACAAAGCTTTACCTCAGATTACTGTGGCTGAAGCATGACAAGAGACTCCAGGAATTGCAGAGTCCAATCCTAACACAGTTTATTTTACAAAAGAAAAAAAATGTCGTGGTTCAAAGCTGTTCTCATATAGCAAACTGGAACAGTCTCTACATTAAAACTCCCACCAGAGGGAGCCTGGATAATTTCATCAAGGCATTAGAAATTGGTGGAACTTTTTTCTTCCCTTTCATCTCTTGGAGACTTCTGATTATCATTTTACTGCCCAAAGTGAGCCAGAACTTCCTAATGTTGGTGTAAGAAGTCTGTTCACTAATGTGACATTTCAGTGATATTATGAACTGCTAAAATGTGAGTGTGCAGGGGTGTAGTGTTACGAATGCTCTCCTACCTGAAAACCAGTAAAAACTTCTTAACTGTGTGTAGTTTTCTACATTTCTTAGGTTTCTTTCCTGTAGCTCTCTGCAAATTGCCCATCAAGAGATCTGCTCCGGATATATGTGTTTGCTTGCATTTACTAAATGAATTACTGTGTTATGAGCAGTACTGTGGTGCTGTAAAAGCAGATGTGGTGATGTTCCTTCTGCCCTTGCTGGTGCAGGGTGGATCAATGTTAATTTTGTCTGTGTGAGAAAATGGCTATTTTTCTTGTGACTGTGATTTATAAAGGAATACAGTTGAACTTTCAAGGATGAAAACCACAGGATAGATGCTGAAATGAGGAACATCTCTCATTTGTCTGTCTTGTCCATTTTTTACCATTTTCCTTAGAGCTGTTTTGCAATGGAAAAACTCTCCTTTTTTATACAGCCATTACAGAAAGAGATGTTTCTGGAAACAAAGTCTTTCTCTCAAGGACAAGCCTAAACCCTTTTTTATTGTAAATGTTGAATAGATTTTTATGGTGGAAACAGTTACATTCCCTTTCCCTCCGTCCTCCCCTTGATGTACATATGAAATACAGGGAATGCATAAAAAGGGAAAACATGTTCAGCATGAGCTTAGATCTTTTTAGATCTGAATTTCTAAATACATAGTTCATGACAGTTCCAGGCTAAATGGCTTGAGAACAAGGTTATGGCCATTATTCCCTCCCACCTGCCCATTTCCAAGCAGTTCTGGTATCCCAGACTCTTTAGGAATTTGTCTGAGCCAGATCTCAGGAATGCAACACTTGGACAGATATTACAGCAAATGCAGGCAAAATCCACATGTTTGGGAAATTGGATTGCGTGTGCTTGGTAACACTTTGTATGGGCTTAGCTAGGACAAAAAGTCATTGGTACAAAGCATGTTTGGATCTATGGCATCTGATAATGGTGAAGGCCTCAGCCTGTTGTGTTGTATTGGCTGCTGTAGTTTGTGTGCTTGACAGGAAAGCTGGGTCCCTTCACTTGGCTCATCTTTGGTCTGTCCCAAAGCCTGAGGTCAGGCCAGAACTGAAACACTAAAAGCAAGAACCAGGAGATGAGAGTTATTTCTACTGAAAACCTGCTGCCTTGAGAAGGAAGGTGAAGAGTGAGAAGAGTAATCACTGGGACAAACATAGTAGAGACTAGAAAGGATGATAATAAACAGCCATGTTTGCAAAATCACTTCTTTCTTAGGCTGTAATCAGTCCAATGTCCCAATTTGCCTGAACCTATTGGTCATGATTTGCCAACAGCTCACCTGTCTGCAATGGGAGTAGTTTATCCTTCTGTCATCTGAGGGTACTGAATGTTTTAAGCCTACAGCTGATGTAGGTGGGTGTTTGCATGGTGTTTAAGGTAGTAAGCTGTTCAGGTTACTTTTTCAAGAACACTTACATACCAGCTGTGGAAGGAAAGCAGTTTGAGCAGAGTTCAGGAAGTGACAGCATTAAGCTTGCTCCTCCAAAGTTGATCTCTGTCTTGATGTACAGTCATTAGCTGGATTATTAGATACTCCTGTCTTGTTTGGCATGCAGAATAAATGGTGCTCAATTCATGATGAGCTTTTCAGGGTTTTGTTTTCTTGCTGAATGTGGGGCTTAGGCATTACTTAATGTACACACTACCCAAGCTCTCATGAGAGCAGAGTTACTTAGGACTACAGTATTATGTGCATGTTACTGAGTCTGCAGTGCAAACCTGCCTGGTTAGGTGCCTTATTTTCTCCTTGACCCCAGTCTTTCGTACATGAGGTATCTTCACAGTAAGCCTACTGCTTGCTTTGTGCTCAAAATGTCTGTAGTATTTTTTTTTTAAGGCTATATTTGAATCTGACATATGTAGTGCTCCTGGTAGCATCTTTTTGACTACATATGTAGGTCATTTTCTGAGCAGAGGAAACAAGATTGTACACAGAATTAGGCAGGAGTGAAAAGCGCTGGCATATGGTCATGGCTCCCCTGGTGGGGTTGGCTTTTACTGACAGTGAGGTTCAATATCAAATGACAAAAATAACCAAATTTATCCAAAGGACTTGCATCATGTAGTACAAACTCTGTATTACTACTCTGAAGTAGTTAAATAAAGGTCCACTTTATCATCTGGACTACCAGATATGCTGTGTAAATACTAGAAAATAACTGGTATGACATGTTGCCTATGAAATACGAGGATGTGTGTGCTGGGTTTTATATATACATATTTATATTTTTTTTCTGAATATGACTGAGCTTTTTCAGGTGATGTGTATTTTTATCTTGGAAAACCAGATTAATCTTCTCATCCTCCCTCGACAACCTGATATGGGAAGCTCTAAAGCTAAAGTCTGTTTTTATAACTGAATGTCCACCAGGTTTTTTTAAAGGAGTTTACACCTCGGTACGTTCTGGAGTCACCTTCAACCCCCAAATATGCTGTGCTGCTTCTGACAGATGCTTGTAATTTTCAGTCCAGAGGTTCATAGGTTATTTTTTCCTCTGGAGACAGTGGTTTGTTAGTATAAGCTGGCAGTAGGGATGGAGGGGGATGGAGAGACAATTTCTGGGTTGTTGCAATTGACTCTTATGCTGTCACTGCCCAGAGATGGTTGCCCAAGCTTCCAGGATCTGAAGCTACTGACATTACTGTGTGTGCTCAGGATTGGGTCTCTGTATTTTAAGAGCTTAATCTGTTCTTGTGCAAAAGCTTCTGCAAGGATACATTAGCTTCTGACTGGAGCTGAAATCTTTCAGGGTACCAGGATTACTTTAAGATGAAAAGCTGTACATTTTGAAGTCCACTAATTTAGTGTGCCTTGGATAGCATACACAGTGCTATGCTCAGTTCACTGTCATGTCAACAAGCACTGACTCCCTTATTGTTTTGTCTGATGGTACAATACAAAAATTGGCAATTTGCACATGAATGTTGTTACCTTATATTTAGTGACCATTTCAGAATAAAGTATTAGGTACACAGAATTATATCTAAGAGAATTTTTGGATTTTTGATTTTTCTGGACACTCTTTAAAGTCATAAGGGAGGTGTTTTGGCCTTTTTGCTATTGTTTTTATTTAACTTTAAAAAGAAATTCATTCTCATAGTTCATAAAACTTGAAATTTTTTTTCTATCTTCAAAGCATGGGAATTTTTCCAAAATAATATTCCCTGTACTTGGTCAAACTGTTCTATCAAAACACAATTCCTGTCAGATTTTAAGTATCTTTGTTTATTTTGGAAAAAAATAAAAAGCATCCATTTCATAGGCGACATAAAACTGAAATTATGGTCTTCTTACTCCTGATAAAAAGGCAACTTGAAGGAAGCTTGCAGTGTGTTCCTAAGTGCAGAAGTCCTGAAAATTGATGTTTTCTGCTCAAGGTGGTTGGACTCAAAGTGAACAACTGTGGCTGTGCTGCATGCTGGCACCACAGAGGTATAATGGGCCTGATGGATAGCTTTGTTTGCAAAATTGTTTTATGGGTCTTCACTGGTGGGTTTTCCCAACTGACTGGTACAATCAGTGTTTCTGGTGTGAAGTTTGTGAGGAGCCTGGGTCTGCATTGAGCTGCTGGAAGCCTGAAACCAGTGACTGATGAAAATCAGGAGAGCAGTTTTACCTTTGGGCTTTTTATTTGCAGTGATTATGCCTGTGAACAAGTATCAAGAGAAGCAGTTGTTAATTCTGTTGCAGACATCTTGTGTAACACGGCTCTGGATGAGTGTGTCGTCATCTAATTACTTTAGCTAAACTCTCTGTAAGTCTTTTGATGCAACTTGAGTGCAAACTCTTCTAAAATATATTTTGTGCATGATAGTTGTAGAAATGAAGGTTTAAAATCATACATTCCTGTTCTTTCAGTTTCTGATCTTCCTCTGATTTGTTCTCATATTTAGACTGATTTCATAAAGGATTTATTCAAAGCAAATGCATGTTCTGAAGGGAATTTTTTCATAGGTGGTTTCTTATTTTGGCTGTTTATATACCCATTCACTGAACTTAGGTTTCTTAGCTCAGACAGCCTGTCCCTTCTTTCTTCACAGGTCTCTTCCAGACGTGCTGCTGAAATGGATAAAATGCCACACTGTGACCCCAGAGCCCCCCAGACACCTAGCTGGCTGTGGATGGGCCACAGCATGCTTTCAGCCATGGGGTTGGCCAATGTGTTCCCAGTCCCTCCTAGGTTTGGTCTCTTATTTGGCTAAATAGCAAGGGTGTCTGCCTCTTCTGCAACTGGGTACAGACTTCCTTTTGTGTTCCTCCCCTTCAAGCAGCAGATTCTTGTTTGAAGTCCCCATATGTGCCCCAGGGATTGCACCTGGGTTGACTTTCCTTGGAGTTCTGCCATCATTTTGTGTGGCTATGTGCTAGTGAGCTCAGACACTGAAGTAGTTGTGTAAATTAAAAAAAAAAAAAAAAAAAAAAGGTGTATGTTTATTGATAAATGCACTGTTTACCTTGGGCTTGTACTGTAGTTGTCGCTCAGGGATCTTTTCCCCCTTCCTCTGGAGATGGGTTTTTAGGTGTGTGTATTCAGGAGCTGTCAACCCAGCTTCCCTGTCTGAACTTTTCTTCCACCCCCCTCCTTGATTTTTCCAGTGTAATTCAGCAAAGGAGGAGATACCTCTGGAGGAGGTTTGTACTCTGTGGCTAATCTGAAAGACTTCTTGGTTCTCATTAGAGCTGATGTTTTCCAGGACTACCTGGCGCTGACCTTGAGGCTCATCCTTTGTGAGTGTTTTAGAGCAACAAGCATATTTTTTTCCTGCTCCTGAGTGACAAGACAACTTCAAGGCAAAACACTTTTCCAGGCAGTGTGGAGAACCCCAGTGATACCTGATGCTTTTAGCAGATGGGCTGACAGACACTGCAAGGCTGAACAGTCTTCAAGGAGGCAATTGCTTCAGGCCTCAATTCTAGAACTTCCTTTTCAACACTGCATATTTGGGAAGGTCTGAGTTCCACAAGTCTCATCTCAATTGGTAGCATTGAGGAGCTCTCTAATCTAATGGACAGCCAGCCAAGTACATACAGCTGCATGCTCAGTTGTCTCTGAGGCAGGAGTGAAGTGGTTGTCAATCTCCAGATGATAGACACAAAACCAGGAGATGCCAGAATTGGTGGAGAACCTGCTATGTAAACAAAAATGTGTATCTAAAATTAGAGTCACCTTGCCATCACCCATATTTTCACAGTCTAGACAAAATTAAATAGCTCTAGAAACTTGTACCATAAGTGGGAGTCCTATGGCAAGCGTTTTCAAGCCTGTTCCCAGGAGTGGGAGTTTCTGCAGGCTAACCTGCAGAAACAAGAAGTAACAGCACTTTTGTTTCCCTTTTCATTTGTTTAGGAGCCTCATGTACATGGTTTTCTCCACTGTTGCTTCCCTTGCAAGGGAAGCAAAACCAGTGATTGTGGTTTTAATGTGTCTATTCACATAATCACTTTGGAAAAAGATTGTTTTCCAGCAGCTGGAAGTATTAGATATGTGTTTGTGTTTTGCTGCCTTTCTCTGGAAATTCAGGGGAATGTATTCCAAGTTGGAAAGAGCAGAAGAACCTGCCTGGGGTTACACAGGTTGTCTTGCCCATGCTGTGGGGTGTGTGGTCTTGTAAATAGGGAATGTGTTATGGTGATGTTTCAGTAGAGAAACATCTACTGAATTGATTGCTGGCATGTGCCAATGGAAGAAGGTTTTTAATTTCTGTTTGCTTGTAAGAAATTCTCTCCTGTTCCTTCTCCTAAATATTCTGTGCTAGAACAACATGGAAACCCTACAAAGACTTGACCAATCTCCCTTTCAGGGTAACATTGGATAGTTCTCTAGCTATGTTTTTGTAGTTTTAGTACTTCTACTCTTGGTTCACCAGATAAGAATTTTGAAATTAGGCCTACTTGAAGGCACCAATAGTTGGAACTTTCATCCATCTTGAATTCACCACATCCCTAATAAATAGGTGGATGTCGAAGTTTTGCATTGGGTTGTTTGTTCTTGTCTGTCTTCTTTCCTTAAAGTTGACAGTTACAAAAACATGAACGTGACCTTAGTGTCATTAAATAACTTCATGTTGTTAAGACTGATATGTTGCTGTCAGAGCATTCATAAGCCATCAACTGCATTTTTTCTAATAGAAAAGAAAAGTTAGGTATTGGTAGCATTTGAAAACTATCTTCTCTGAGCTGTCTTCTGCAGTTCATCAGATCTTGCTTTTGCATGTCTCTCATTTCCAAGGGTGAGAGATGAGCAGATCTAGAAGTACTACTCCTTTTCCCTGGTGCAGTACCAGAGCAGAACTGCTGTACCCAGAGGAGCAGGAAGGGAGAGGGAGCACTAGTGCTATCCTGTTCTCATGCCTTGTGGTGCAGTTTAGCCTCCAAAACAAGACCAGACGAGCTGGTGGAAATTGGCAGTTCCTGTTTGCATCCCTCTGATTTCCTCCCTTAAATTACCATTGATTCTTGTTCAAAGCCTGTAATGGTACTACAATACTTGGTAGTTATCAGTGATTCTGTGGGTTTTTTAACTAATGTTATGAAAATTCAAGCAGTATGACCCATTAGGTTTTACAACTCTAGTCTTGGAGGAACTTGCAGTACTTAACCTGGAGAAAATAGAGTTGTTGATTTAGCTCACAGAAAGGAACAGGCAGTCAGGATTCAATAATTTCTTTAAGAAAGAGTCAGATGATCTTGATGCTGAAGACAGCTAACTTCTGAGCATGTTGCAATTTTTTCTCATGCTGTTGTAGCATAGGTTTCACATTCCAGCTGTAAAAACTGTAAACATTCCAATTGTAAAAATTATCAGGAGTTATGAAAGGAAAAAAAGAAGCTACTATCTCAAGGGTACCTGTAGAAATTTGGAAGCAAAACCTCTTTATTGAAGCTAATAAATGTATTTAATAAAGTACCTACAAGATTTTTATAGGAAAAGTGGTAGATAACTAAATAAATTATCATGAAAGCCATGAAAGACAAGAAGTCTGGAGCAGCTTCAGCAATCTAGAAAGATAGCAGAAGCACAGAGCCTACATGAGGTGTTAGAGACGGAATGTTTTTGCTTCCTGTTTGAACATCTAACTGGAGTGCAGTTGGGAACAGGGAGAGCTGGGAACCTAAATTCTTGTATAGCTGATGGAAGATGGTATATCAGAATCCCAAAGTCAGAGGACTCAAATCAGAGCTAGTACTCCTTTGGAATCTACTTGTTCAACAGATGATAGTAGGAAAGAAATACTCCTCCTTATGGCATTTTTTATGTGCCTAAGGTTCAGGTCAGTGTGCTTTGTTTGCTGTCCTAGTTGTATGAGGACCTGCTCTGCCTGTTCAAAACTTTTGAACTTACTGTTCTGCTTGTAGCTGCCTACCTAGGACGTTTTATTTATGATGTTAAGGAGATAAAAATCATAGGGACCCACCACTAAGTACTTGCCCTCTGATTTGGTTAGTTGATTTTTTTAGAATTGTTGGTTGGAGCTCTGATGGAGAGTGTGGACAGTCTAACATCTGAGGAAGGCAGTGTGGTAATGGATGAAATAGGCCATGCTGAGCATGGAGGAAGTAGTGGGTAAGTCCAAAGCTGTGTGTACTTTAAGCATGCACTTCAGCAGATGTTTGCATACAAGTGACCTTTTTTGTTTGTTCACAGGTCCTTGATTATTGGACTGTTGAGGTCAGTAGTAGCTATGTCAGCACAGGAATGGGGAATCTGCCTGAGGGAAAAGGTAAGTCTGGTTTTATTTGCTATGGAGTTCAGCTAACTCTTTTGCCTGGTAGAACTCCTGCTTCTGCATTAATCATAGGTGCTGCTGACCTCACCAGTCCAATTCACCTTGGAACAACTTGGTATAAATGAAATCCAAAGCCACCTGGGCAATTTTAGGATCCTGAAGATTGAGGTGGAAAAGGCTAAGTGTTATACATAGGCATTCATGATGTTTTAGCCCAAAAATTCAATCACTGTGAGAATATTTTGAGCTAGTACTTGAGTCTGGTTTTGTGCTGTATGTTGTGCTTGGGTAGGAGGAGAAATAAAGCACAGATCCTTCCTCTTGTAATGATTGACTGTCATGTTCTTGGAAAAAATCATTGGTGATATAGCAGAAACGTGGGCACGCATTGAGTAGAGCATTATACAAATAATGTTAACTTCCCTTTGAGTGAGTGGGAATGTACTTTACTAAATCTTTGACAATTTGGATGAGAAGATACTATTTATCATAAAATCTGACATTGGGTAGGGCACAATAGTTGTTTGCACCTGTGTGCTCTATGTGATTTCATCTGCGCATCTTAGCATCCTGCAGGCTTAGGGCTTCTCCTGACCCCAGTCTGCAGGTTTACTAGCTGAGCTACACAAAATATTGTCATGTTCAACAGCCTGAGTGCTTCTGAAAAAGCTGGAGTTTCATGGCATATTTTTTTAGGTCGTGCTTTGTTGTTTTACCTTCTGTTGTGTCTCTGATGGAGACTTTAGAATAAGAAGAGATACTGTTTGTATTTTGGCTTTGATTCTGCCTACTCTGTCCCCACCTACTCCTTCCCTTCCTTCAAAAGCTGTCTATTGTATCAGTCTGCAGGCCTCTGCTGATTCAAAGTTAATTGCTTTGCCTGACACCCAAGTACTATCTGGACTATTAATCATTATCCTCTTAGATGTGGAGTGTCTCCTTGCACAGGAGGAAACAGTACTCTGAGCTTGTTACGCAGGAGTGTGGAGAAGGCTTTTCCTCATAGCTCAAGACCAGCAGTCCTGACTCCTCTGTAATACCAGTTGGATCTTTAGCAAGATCTGAGCCACCTGTTTAGAACAGTTGTGTTTAATCTATTCAGAAGCTAATTCTCAGTAATTCACCCTGTAGTGGTGAAACTTCCAAGGCACCATGTGCATGTTTTCTGGTGTTCCTTATCTAGCATCTTAACATGTTTCTGGCTGACTTAATTGAACCTCTGCTTATGGTTGATCCCTGAGTATGGATTTGTGTGTGTGACTGTTTTAGATGGGTTGCTGAGGCATAAATCTCTATGGCAGTGTGCTGGTTGGACGAGGACAAGCCCGGGCTGCCTGTTAGCCTGCTGTCTCAAGCTTTGGTATTCATTCTGCTTTTCTTCCTGGAGACTCATCTGGCCATACATGGAGTGAAACTCTGCTTGTGTGGTGGGGACTTCTTATGAGCTACTTTGCTGCAGTCAAACTAGTCAGTGTTTCAGTTTTTCTAGCTGCAATGGCTTCTTACCCCCAAGTTTCCCCAGGGAATTTAATTTAGACTGGGATGTAGGGAAATCGGGAAATCACAGTTCTTGCACTGGTGCATAGAAGGAGGAACTGGACGTGTGAGTGCTTAAGTAGCACTATTTGAACCTCAGTAATTCATCTGCCATGCTTGTCTTTCCTGGCCTATTTGGTGAGAAACAATGTCTGATCCTGGCCTTCTAGACAGCCACATTGGGAAGTAGGAAGGAGTGCAGACATCTGGAGAATTCCACATGTGCCTCTATGCACAGAAAGAATAGAGTTATGAAATAAAATTATATTGCTGGATGTTTTAATTAGGGGTTGATTGTATTTTTGTGGTGAGAAAAAAGGAGATTGAAGATGGTTATGCAAGAGGATACTGTAAACCAAGTGTACAGATTTTCAGGATTAGTGTGTTTGAAACAGATTCCACAGCTGTGCTGTGGAGCTCAAGAGAAAAAATGAAGAATGGCTTTGGGGTATGGGGCCATTCTTTCTGCTTCTTTAAATTTTTTTATCAAGTGTGGATATATAGTTCTTTTCTCAGTCCTTTCTTTTTTGTTAAATTTTTATCAAATATGGATGTGTTTCTTGACTTAGATAATATGGATTTGTATGTTTTAACACCTGCACAGGGTAACTAGTTTTCATCTGTGCTGTGGCAGTGAGCAAGAGGAAGAACTTCAAGAGGCCCGACTTGGCACACTCCCAGCAAAATTGATTTCTTTACCTCATGATCTTGATAAACTACAAATTATTACAGTACTTTACAGGATATACAAATCTGTTCATCAGGTAATTGTAGGTTCATATAAAATTAAGTCTGTAAGATAGATATGGATGTCATACTGAGCTACAACTGAAAAGTATAGCTTTAGGCAGATTTTCTAGAGAAGTTTGTGAGACTTTTAAACTGATATTTGAAGATAACACATATAGTATTTACTTGTAAGTGCTTATATTAATCTTCTATGGTATTTTGCTTACAGCAATGCTCTGTTTCTTGCATGAAGCAAATGATTCAGCTAGTTGTAGTCAAACATAAAAATGCCTGTGTGCATGCTTCTCAGTCTCACACAAATATGTTCCCAATGCAGCTGAATCATCCAGAAGCAATGTATGGCTCTTTCTTTGGATTTCTGTTTGTCCTGCATTATCAACACTAAAATACTTGTATCCCTAAAGCAGTAATAGGCTGAGAAGTGTTTGCTTTACTCTGTCTCCTTTTCACAGTTGTTCTGAGTGTTCTTTGGTTTGGATTTCTATTTGTCATGCGTTATCAGCCACTAAAATACATAACATCCCTGAAGCAATAATATGCCAAGAAGTGTCTGGTCTGCTGCATTTCACTTTCACTCTTGCTGTGTGTGTTCTGTACTCTGGAAATTTGTCTTGTTACAGGGTCTGTAGCCATCGGTTTTCTAAGTCACAGTCAAACTTTGCCAGTGCATGTACCAGAGGGGGTTGCCTGTTCTGCAACCTGGAACCCATTTTGTTTGCTTGTGTGCTGTAGAAACAATTGTAGCAAGAACACTATTGCAAGAAAAAAAAAAGATTTCATGCTGATACAAAGAGCTACAGACACAAAGCCTCAAACTCATCTTTCCATAACATGAAGGTTTTTTTGTAGGGCACAAGCACAACCCTGAATTACAGTCTTATGTTAAAATAAGTTAATTAGTTAATACATGCATGTGGTTGTTTTACTTTGCCACTCACTTGAAATACTGCAGTGGGAGGGCTGAGGCATTGGAACAGATTGCCCAGAGAAATTGTGAATCCACCCTGGAAGGGAGTCAGAGTAAGTTGGTCTAATGGAAGGTGTCCCTGCCCATCCTGTGGCAGGGCAGTTGGAACTAGATAGTATTTAAGGTCTTCTCCAACCCAAACCATTCTATGAATAAGAAAATATCTGCTGTAGTGTTGAAAGCCCTGGCCTGCACACTGAAACCCCAAGCGTCTGATGCAGTCTTTTGCTTAATGAACGTAAGACCAATCTGTAATTCTTGGATTTTTCACTTTCTGGAATTTGGATCATCAAGTGACTGTGGTGCTTTATGCCTCCATATTTCTTTCTGTAAGGTGGAACTGATGTTTTCAAAAATATTCTTGGACTTATTTAAAAAAAAAATAGTAATCATTTTTTCTATCAGTCATAACCTGTTCAACACTGCAATTTCTGTTAATGGACTTTATAGTCTGATTTTCAGTTTCTCAGGTAATTTCCTCTATGGTCAGATCTCTTCTCTGTCCCTCCTTGGTGTGTGTTTGGCCTTTAGACAGGCAGTACTGTTGGTGGTACTACTTGGAGAGGTCTGGTCTCAGGACAGCCTGACATTCAGTCTTAACTGAAATGCAGGTAAATTATTTGTTACAAATTGCACTTAATGACTGTTTAATTAATTTTTAAGTTTATTATATAATTCCCAAATGACTTTATAGGTAATTTTACTTAACTGGAAGTGCAAACTGATAGATACAGATATATACAAATTGTCACATACTTGTCATTGAGGAGAAGAAGATTGCCAAAAATCTAGCTGCCTCTAAAAAGCATTCTAAGATGTATCTCAGTGTAGTAATATAGACTTAAGTTCCAGAATGTAATCTGACATGTTGTATCACTGACCATGCTTATTCTTCAGTTTCTTCCTATTCTGTGCCTTACAAGCAATTGGCACAAGAGTCATTAGAGGACTGTCACTAAATGCTTTTGGTAAGTCATACCTAAGCTTGAGTTTTCTGATATGGTATATTGAAACACTACTCAAAAGGTCTGTACATATTAGCAATTAAGAAGTCCTTTAAACTAAGAAAAGACAACAGTGTAAACTCAGAACGAGCATGTGCATGTGAACTTGACAGTATTTGAAAGGTAGATCTCAAGATGATGAACAGTAGACATATAAAGTGCTGAAAGAACACACTGCATTGGAAGCATAGTCCATGGGGAGTTTTTCTAGGTGTTATATTGTTGTAGTAGGTTACAAGTGTTAAGGGTGAGGATTCTGTTCTTAAGGAGGCAGGAAGAGTAGCATTCTGCTAGAGTCCTCTTCCCAACCTCATTGACAAAAGCCTGTCATCAACGTGTGCTTTGCAATGGATTGTAAAATTTTATGGGGAAAACACTGTGGTTTTATTATTTTCTTACTGCATGCAAGTATTAATAATTCTAACTGGGCAGGTAGGAGTGGGTAGTGAGTGACTAATTCAGAGATCCAGTCTCTTATGAGCTGTTTTGTGCTTCATTGCCAGTTCTTGGTGCTTTATTAGAAGATATCACAACTGGTTCCTTTCCTACTCACAGTTACTTTATTAGTGCTCAGTTTAATGATTCTTTCCCAGTGGGTAATTAATTCTGCTTTCTGATGTTGCTCTCCTGCAGTATTGTCAGCAGTCCTTACCTTTTGTTTTGGGGAATAAGAAAGAGAAAGTAGACCAAAAATGTTTTAAAATGTAAATAAAGTAATTTTTACTTTTGAGTGAAAATTCAATTATATGTAGCTAGGTTTTACTGTAATTGGTGTTTCAATTAAATCTTGCTTTATGAAAACTTAATTAAAAGATCAGGTGAAATGTGATATAGGGAAAATCAAGATGGGAGACAGTAATTACTTGAGAGAGTTGCTTTGGAAAGAGTCCTGTGAGGATTCAGAGACCCTTCCCTGCTCTTGTCTTACCAGTTTTCAATTTTCTCAAATATGGAAATTTCTTCATAAATTTTTCTCTGTGAAAGTGGAGTAATGCTGTAATCACAGAACTTGCAAAGTTTGTTTTCCAGAGATCCTGGATTTAGGTATTTTTCTCAGTGGTAGCTTGTGCATGAATCTTTTCACTTAAAGCTGAACCTTCAATGAGAATGTCTTGTCACTTTGAAGAAGAATGTGGCTTCTAACTGTAAATCTTTCAGTTTTAACGATGGATTCCACTTCTAAGTGGGAGCAGGTATGAAGGAGTTAAAATTTACTACTCTGTAGTAGCTGTGCCTCAAGTACAAAAAGCTGGGTCACTTAGAAGCTGGCAGACAGCAAGCTGAAGCAGTGGAGTATTTCATTGCCCAGCTTGTTATCTGACAGCTTACACTGATTTATTGCAACTTGTGTAGTGCAAGTCACAGGAAAAGCAGATTTTTATTTTAGAGGTACTTGCTGTATCTGTGTTAATTAGAATGGGACTGTCAGATATGCTTTTTAAAATTGCAACTCCTAGTTTTTCTTACAATATCTTGTTTTCACTCACTGGATAGGGGCAACACAGCAGACTGACAGATAGGAGAATCAGTGCAGTGCCCTGAGTTGCAGAAAAGCACTCTAGATACCCATCTTTATTTCCTCTTAATCTTTAGGTTATCTAGAGTTACCACAGTCTTGTATCACTTAATGAGATTTACCAAGAACAATGCAGTGTTTGCCCAGCTTTCTCTGTAGGCTCACTTGGAGCTCTGCCTGAATCCTCCCCTGCTAATATGCCTGGAGAATGAAAACAGGGTAGGAAAGAACTGCTCTGCAGGGGGACCTCAGGAGTTGTGCTCAATGCTCTGAGCAGGGACCTAACAAAGTGCAAAGTAAACGGTGAAGTAAAGCAACTGTTAACAGAATTACATCTGTTGTTTGGAAGATGTCTGTCCATCACAATGCACCTAGAGAACTTCAAGTTGTCAGAAATTGAAAGTCATGAGAGCAACATTTCCCAGAAAGCTGCTTGGCAGTCCATTTCCCTGAAAAAATTTAGCAGTAATTTCTTTCCACCTGCAGCATCCATGCACTCCTGGTTAGCTGAGGCTTCCTCAGCTTTTTGTCCCTTAGATGTTGATAATGGAGTAGTTGATCTGTTCCTTTTTTTCCTCTTAGTGCTTGACACTACTGTTTTGCTTTTTTTCCCCCTCAAGTGCAGCAGCTTCATTCTTCACTTGTAGCTTCTTTTTTTCTTAAATGCACATCAAAATAGTTTAAAGTAACCTGTGTCCCTTGACAGCTTGAGTATTACACCATGAGTGCTACATTTATGATAGTCTAGGAGAGCAGTCACAAGTAATTTCGTTGTGTAAATCTGTGTGACATGAAGAAAGTCAGAAACTGCTAAGGGCACTCTAATGCAAGATCCTTGTCTTAATAGTTAAAACCCTCTCTGAGACTTAACCACTTTTCTTGAGAGATCTTTACTTGGGATTCCTCCATAGGATGTTGTTAGAGTTGCATTGCACTGGCACTGAGCAGCTGTTATTAAATTGGTAGCATGAAAACTCCAGATCCTGAGGAGAAGGACTCACGGTAGCTAGATATTTAAGCTGAGCTGCTTCCCATAAAGCAAAGAAGTGTGCAGCACTGGTTGGCTTAACCTATGTGCACTGGGAAAGGGTTTACTCTCCCTAGCGTGTGTGCTACAGAAGGTATCTTGAGGAAGAAGTACTGTACTGATTTCTACCAGCCCTCACCCTCCAATACTGCAAATACTTTCCCATATGGTCAAAAAGATGTTTTATTATCCCTACATGGATCACTTGTGTTTGTAGACGCAAGCTTGGTTGTATATATGAATCTGCTAGTGTAGAAAGAAACTGAGCAATTGCTGTGATTCCTATATTTTCATTGTAAGTGTAGTTATACTTACATGACTTTCATGAGTGCTACTTGCATTGTAAAGCTATAATTGAAACTTAATTTTTAAAATCAAGCCTTTGGCTGTAAAAGGCTTACAAGGCTTTTGTTTATTTTTTAGAACAATAGTTATAAAACTGTGTAACTGGTACCTGTTTTCCTACGAATCATGCTGTTTTCTTCACAAGTGGATAAATAAATGTAGCAATTCATATAAAAATATAATTCTCTGTGTTGATATTTGCAGTGTATTTACCCATGGCAAGCACAAAATTACTAGGAATATACATTAGACAGACAGTATGTTTTGAATGGCTTTCCTGAATAGGGAATGAATTCATTCAATGCTACTTTTTTCTAAAATGTTAGCTTGTTTCTCTAAAATACTAAGTTTGCAATGAGATTACTCTTTCTAATTTTTATTTTTCTTTTAATTAATTACAAGTGGTAGGTAAGAAAATGCATTCTTCTGCTCATCTTCATCTGAAGCTTCATGTTTGGAGACAGTTGCTAGACTTTTAACCCAGTGAAACCTAAAGCAGTTTACAGAGAAATGAACCAGTTTCACTGTTTTAAGAGCTGCACTTGTAGAAAGAGGCATTGTTAAAAACAATTTAGGTCTTAGTTGAAGAGTATAAGTATAGCTTTCAGGTATAGTTTGAAAGCATGCTTTTGGCTGAGGTGTAGCTCAGCTTCTAAAGCTTGTTCATGTTTGTATAGATGTCAATTCTCTTAGAATTCTTGTAAGCTGGGTAAAGCATCACTGTAGTAGAATTAGGGGAAAATGGTATATAAGCAAAAGTGCAAAGTTATAAAGGAACATTCATTTTCTGTACAGCTTTCAAATAGTTACCCTTGTCCTCTGAAAATAAAATTTCTCTGCACAGAAAATATGTGCTAATCCTTGAAGCATTCAACCACTGTTCTTGGGTTTTTGATGTAGGATTAGTTTTTTTTAACAATGTAAAGATTGTGTTCATAATGCTGACTTTCTGGCATATATGAATGGCTATGCAGATGAGCCCTGATGACTCTTTCTGGGTCATTATAAAACCATACTTCCCTGCTGGGAATTGCAGTTTGCATAGTTAAGTCAGCAGAAAGAGCCAGATTGCCACCCTCAGCCTCTCAGTTACTGCTTGTGGTGATCTGTGCCTCAGCACAAGTCTGTGCCAGCCACCAGATCAAAAGCCTCGAACGGCGAATGGGGTAGCTGAGATGTGGATGCACATCTGAACCCCTGCCTCACTGGATGAGGAGTAGCCACTGCTTATCTGTGGCTGGGGCTGTGTCAGAACCTGACCACCTTCAAATGCCAGTTCTTCCTAGGTGTGAGCAGCACATACACTGCAGTCTGCCGGTGCTAAAGAATGTCTACAGCAAAGCACTGCTTATCTCAATTACTATTTATTTAAACTGAAACCATTCTTGAAGTAGATCAAGTAGTGCTTGACTTACGTGTTGATACAAGCTGTCATAAAGAAACTATGTTGTATTCATAGTTTTCAAGTGAAAATAAAAAAAAGCTTTTATTTTTTGAAGCGAGAAGTTTTTGCAATGTGGTAAAAATAAAAGTGTTGAGTAGTATAAACATCTAGGCTGCTTTACTCTTTCACAATGAAAGGTTTGCATCTTACAGCTTACAGATTTCTGCAAACAGTTATTGATCAAAATTAATTCAGAAACAGAACAAATTAGGACTTTTTACTAGTTGCTTTTGGTAGCTTTTACTCCTGGAGTTGATTGTTATTCTAGTATTGCTATAATGATTCAAAAATGCATTTCTTCATTATTTCTTCTATCTTTCTGAAATGAGATCTTACAGCTATGAGCTACAGGCACAGGTTCCCAGTATAGCATTCTCAGTGGGAGACTCGGGAACTCGGGCAGCTGAGTGGGGTCTGGCTGGGAGTTTCACAGCCTGGATTAATAGGAACAGATGGTAGCCATAAAGAATGACTGAATATGAGTAACTAATTCCGGGTTGCTGGGAAGTGTAAACTTGGTATCTGTAGTGCTAGGTGTGGTCAGAGGTTTGGACAGTTGCAAAGACCTTTGCTTCATTTTTTCTAGATACTTTTCTTGATTACTTTGCCTCTGGTTAATTAAATCTCACTCTTTCTGACTTTGTCACTCAAGATAAATTTCCTCTTAACATGGTTAATTTTTGATTATTATAACTGTGAATAATCTCAAAATAATTTTGGATAGAAAAAGTTGTTTAAGAATAGTTTCTTCCCAAAATGTCTGTTCCATAGATAGTACTAATGTTGAGGCTGAGTTGAACAGGACCCCACAGATGAAGTGGTTCTAATGCTTAGAATCATAGAATATACTCAGTATATTTTAAATTACTACCTGTTTGTTATTAAGGATTACTGTATTCTTTTTGTAACTGCTAAATTGTTTTCTTTTAATGAAGTGAACAAACTAAGCTTTATTTTAATAAACTTTCACACTCTAGCCTGTTGGTGGTTCTTGTCTGTCTTCCCTCAGGTATCATGACTCACTTTTTTCTATTTCATAACCCTCAGTTTCTAGGTTAAAAATATTCCTTGACTATAAAGAATTTCAGTGTAGCAAAATCAGTACTGTGATAAATAGTCCCTCCTTGATTATGCTTTGTTGAATATTCATGTCTCTTTACTGTATGTGATTACCCTAGGCTGTTCTTCTGAGATACTGTCCTGGAGATGCAACAGAAAGTCCTTAACACTTTAATTATGGAGAGATTGTATTCTGTATTGGCATGTTAATTTTTTTATGAGCTGGATTTACTTCTGTATCTTTTGAACAAGGGAGAGCTTGAAACTTGAAATTAGTCTTGTGAAAGGCTAATGCTATCTTCTTGGGGGATTGCATTTACTGTATGATAGTTGTGGTTGTTTCTACTGGATACAATTTGAGGTTTTCTTAAGTGAAGAACGATTTTGTGGTTTTGATCCATATAGATAACACACAACAGTGAAAAAGCCTTCTTGTGGTCAACAGAAAGAATTATTTATTCAGACTTATTAAGATATGATTGTTCTATAAATCTGAGACAATATCAGCTATTGAGGAGCTTCATTTGCGTTTCTTCGGATTGCTGTGGTCCTTGACTTCTTCACAGTTGGATGCCACATAGTAACATAGGTTTTTGGTTATAATTACAATATTGGTCACACTGATTTGGGCTGGTGGCTAGATAATTCCAGACCTTTATGTCCCTACTTAGTCTATTAGATGTTCAACAGTACAGGTTCTTTAGCTGTGATGAACCAGCTCTCTGCAATTAAATAAATTAGTGTTAAAATACTAGACTTAAATGAAGGCTGCTGATGTTGGACTCGCATTCTAGAAGAGATGCACCTAAGTCTGTCCATTACTGTGATTTGTGTTCTCGTGTGGTTTTAGTGCTACTGGTTTGTCCCACTGCCCTTGTGCATTTCAGTGCTCTGCTGTAGCCAAGTACAATTGTGCCACAGCTAAGAAATTGACTTCTACTAATCTGACATAGGGGAGATACTAAATGGGAAAGTATGCTGCCAATCATCCTTGAAATAAATTTCAGTAATCAGTTATAAAGTGCTGATAATGCCTTTACTAGATATGTGCAGTGGGTGGGAAGCCTAGATATTAGAGGGGACTTGAGCTTTCCCTGATGTTCACACTCAAATACAAGCTGTGCAATGAATATTTTAGCTTTATCTTCTAGGGAAATGGTTAGTGTACTAGAACAGCATTCAAATGCACTGCTTTCTCAAGTATTTCCTATTAGCATGTTTAATAAAGCACTCTGTTATCCCCTTAGGTTGACTGTCATTACTGAAAGCTGAAGTGTTAACTGTAACAGCACAAAAGGTCTCTATGAGACTATAAAAGGGCTTAATTTCTGTTTAGGTTAAGCAATATAATTGTAATATGTTTTTGGAGCTGTCTGTAGACTACGAGGTGGCTGATTGTTGACAGCTCCTGTTATGAGTGTTTGTGAAAGCTAATGGTCTTTTAAAATAAGTATCCTTTGCAGTTAAAATGGATCCCTTTTGTCAGTGATGAATTTCTTTTCTCCACAAACTGTTTTAAATTGATTCTTCTTTGATGGTAAAGATTATGCAGTTATTGTAGAACTTTTCAGTTCTTTCAGCAAGTTAACCAGCATGTTGCCCCTGTCCTCCTGAATTTTACTACTCAGATGTGAGCGGTATTCTAAATTTATCAGTTGGCAAGAAAGCTGATTTTGTCAGAGTAAAGCAAGAACCTTAAAGTATAATTTGGTGGGAACACAAACTGAAAGAAAATACTTGATGAAAGTCTCTTTGTCCGTATAATCTGACATACTTCTGGGGTCAATCCTATTTCCAAGGCACTAAATTTAGATTGCATGTCCAGTATCCAAGATGTAGGAAGTTTACCAGATTTCCTGCAAAGTTGCTGGGAGAAAACATTAGCTCAGCTGTAGGTTGGCAAGCTTCCCCTTGTCACCTTAGGAATTTGCTGTTTACTTATACTCCCCTTGCACCCCCGCAAAAAGCTCACCTTGATTTGTATTCAAACTTTCTTGTAGCATAGCAACCTCTGCTAATATTTAATTCCAGATTCTCTTTGCCATAAACTTGCTTCTTCATCAGGTTGCCTCCATAAATCTGTCTGTGGAACCACTTGCTGCTTGGAATCCTTACAATTAACACAAACCATTATGAGATGCTTCTTAATTAAGTGAATTTTAAAGTTGGTAGTGTTAAAGTTTAACATTTTAATGAAAACTTGCTCTTTCAAGTTCATTGTAAGATATGTGAAGTATTTTACCTTGGATAAGTACCTCAATGCAGCTTTATATGTTAGTGAAGGATGTTCTGAAAGGAAATGTTTTAGTTTCTGCCTGTTCATTTGGAGGTCCTAACAACACAAATTTTTGTAATAAGGTGTGTATGTTCTTTGTTCGTAATAGAGATTAATGGCTGAGTTGCTGTACTTTGAAATAGGATCAGAGATTTCTTTGTGCCTTTTTCGTGATTATTTCGCATCCTAATTTTAGTTTCCAGCTGAACAGTCTGGAGTCCCATGCTGGTTCAGGTCACCCCATTGTTGTAACTAGCCCTGCCTATGGGCTGGTACAGTCTTTTGATGTCATTGTGAACTGTTTAAAGGAGATAAGTGGTACAAACCCCTTGAGAGGCAGGTGGATATCCTTCTAGCTGGTTATGTTCCCTGGTTTGCTTGGTTTTCATGCAAAGGGTCAGCACAAGCTGGACAGGAGGGACAGAACCATGATACAAAGAGACACCAGTTCCTGGATGTGCCTCCTCAGTACTGCTAGTTAACCATCAGTCCTCTTTATTACTAAGCATGAAAGACTAATTGAGATGCAGCAACAACAAAAGTTCGTCAGGAATCCTTCCCTATGTTTTTGCTGCTCCTGACACTGGTTACTGGCTGACGCCAGTGAAAAGACTGACACATTCCTACTACGGTAGAGCTTTTTTATTGTGCTGGGAGTAAAAGTGCATCTCATCCAATATCCTGCCTCCAGCTTTTGTTGCTCATCTGTTGTTTCTATGACACACCTTCCCTCCTATCTGCAGGAGACCAGACAGGAGCTGTAGTGGAAGTCCTGATCTGGACAGGGGACATTTATATCTGTCTAATCTTGCAAAAAAAAGTCTTTAAAATTATTCCATCTCCTTAGCATTTATGCTCAAATGCATTTTATAAACAATAACTTGGATTCCTTTGGTAGTCCTTGCGTTTTCTACCATAATCTTACTTCTTAAAATATACTTATAATTCTAATTTTCATAGGAGCTCTTTTAGACTGACCTTTTTATTTCTATTGTCAGTAGGTTTGTAACTTCATTTCTGAACTTTTTAATGAATTCTTTATGATGCTTACAGGTTCATACTGGAAATACCTTTCTGGATGATCAAGTGATTCTAAGATGTCTTTTCACACCTCTGTTCTATTGATTGTCTTAAAATTGAGCTGTGTACAGAGTTGTCTCTGCTTTCTAATGGTAAGTCTGCAGATTATTTTAGGAGCCCTAGTAATTAGTCTCCTAAGTGATTTTAGGAGTGAAAAAACATTTAATATGATGATTTCAGCCCATTGTGTCATCTGACACTTCCTGTATAATAATTAGATGCATCTTCTGGTCAAAATTTAAGGAACCTTCTGTTACGTTTTTTCTAAGCTATATCCTTTAATGAGGACAGAAAGTTCATGCCTTGGTTACTCAAGGGGATAAAGACTGGACTTGCTTGCTCTCTTTTCTTGTATTTCATAGCTGTGGTGCACAGTGTAGAGCTTCAGCCTTCTCTGACAGGTTTCCAGTTAATTTTCTCATGTCTCGTCACTTACCAGCTCTATTAGTTAGGTAGTAATATACTTGCCTGCAGCAAGAATCTTTTATTTGGTGTGAGCAGTTTAGCAGTGAGAACATATTACAAAATGTCATCTAACTGTAAATGAAAGCATTCTCATATAAAAGATTAAGGAAAGATTCCATTGCAGCTGTATTTGTTTTGCTAGGAAAGCTGTTCTTTGTTTTCAAATTTCTTTAAGATTTAGCTATTAAAATAATTACATAACAAATACTGGTTATGTATTTTAGAGGTTTTTATACTTGACTTATACTTAATGGCTTGCTTTTGACTGTGCCTTTTCAGAAGAACTTGCTCTCCTATGTTCTAGTGTGTCTTAAATGGAAATCAGAGGAGGAAAGTCTGGAGACATTAGCGCATTCTAAGGCAACTAAAAGTAAATGAGTAATGTAAATAACACTAGAGACTCTAAAACATTATTTCTTTAAAGTGATATGATTTTTTCCCCTTATTTTGATCTGTTTCAGAATAGCCATTTTTACTCCTGGTGGTTTTTTTTGGGAGGAACTTTGCTTTTGTGTGTGAATGCTTGCTGCATGACAGTCAGATAAACTAAGAAGGCTTTCCTAATTGCCTCCTCCTGTTCCCCAAAACCTCTTGCTGCACTCTTTCAGACTCAGAGTAGCAAAGCATATATTTTGATATTGAAATGATAATTGAAAGTATGTAACAAATGTGTCTTCTGAATTGAGATTTTTGCTTGAATGTTTTGAACCTGTAGGTTTTGGGACACACAGTAGAGGAAGTAAGGTCTGATTAGAAATCCAGAAAGGCTGTTTTAGACAGCAACATTGTGAACACAATTCTCAGGGCGAGAAAGCTGGCATGGAAGTTGCAGAATTACCGAGTCATTTTGGCTGGAGATCCACATGTTGAGATGGTCAAGGTCTAAGTGAGCATGGTTCTGGGTGGGTGGCCTGCTCTAGCTGTCCCTGCTTGAACAGAGGGTAGACTAGATCTTCAAATGTTTCTGTCAATCTAAGCAGTTCTGTGTGATTTTGAACTAATACTCTAAATCCTTAGGTTTCTCTAAGAAATCTTGTGTTATTTATTGCGGGTTTGATAATAAATAATTTCAACTATTGTATTAATGCCAGCTGAATAGCTGGTATCACTGGCTGGCTTGTCATAGGACTGTTGAGGTGTGCAAGCTTCCTTTTCTCTGTTTATTCCTGTAGTCATTAACTTGTGAGAAGAATGCAGCAGAAACAAGAAATCTGTTGTCATGATGCCTCTTGTCCAAGACTTCCTACAAACACGTGTTAACTTTCATACCACCTCTATGTTATGCAACAGGTTTTAGTTTCACCTGTGTTGTTGCTGGGGCTACCAGTGGTTCTAGCAGCATTTCAGGGCTAATGGTGTGCACTGAACATTAGTGAGAGCTGCTGGTCTGGCCAATGGTGTGGCTCTTTTGGACGCCTGAGGAGTGTTTCTGGCTGGCATGTTTTGAACAAGATTCCTCGGCAGGTCCTGTGTTGGGGTCTCCTCCCCCCGCCTGTAGCCCCGGGAGCCCTGAGGGAGGCACGGGGTTTCCCTGCCCCTGCTCAGCCTCGTTCCCCATGGGTTGGTTTGTGTTTCCCTGCGCGGGCAAAGCAGCTCGGGTCCTGCGACTGTGGCAGAGTCTCTCGGCAGAGCCCGGCCATGCGGCTGGGGAAATAAACATCTCTGAAACATCTAGCAAGAATCCGTCCGTATATATTTCTTTTCCACGGGACTCCTGGTTGGATATAGGCGTGTTGCAGTATCCCCACTGCAACAGTCCTGTGTAAAACCATTCTTCATTAAGAGCTGAAAGGGGGTCAAGGTAGCTTTTTTTACACAGCATATATTGGTTTTGGTTGTGCACATCTTTCTAACTGCTTTCCAGTAAAAACCACATATGGATGTTGCCATCTTTACTTCTCAAATTAGCTTCACTACATGATTTTATCAGATACATCTTAACATACAGTCCCCAAGAAGCCTATGGGAAGATGGCCACACCGCAGTGGGGGAATGAGCATGGGTGTTAGAAGTGACGTGCCCAAGGCAGAGGGGTGGCTGGGGGTGCAGTAAGGCCCAGCCTCACTAGGCCAGGGCTGTAGGGCCCTTCCCTTCTCCTCTGGTGACAGCCACTGCTGCACGTGGGTCCTCAGTGGATTTTGTTTGCAGCAAGTAGACACATTCCTGTACTTTTCCCTAAAGGATTTCCTCTTTTATGTGTGCTGTCTCCATCCCTTTAATTGTTATCACTTTAATCTCAATCACTTCAAATACTGACGTGAAAGATGGGAGAGAAATACCCCTAATAGTGGGCTGGGTTTGAAAGTTCTCTGTCAAGTATACAAAGGACTATTTGAATGCTTCTTTCCATGGTGCATTCTGGTTGGCATTGAAAATTGGTTGAATAAATTTTTAATGCTCTTTTTTTTTTTCCTGACATTTTTATTTGAGTTTTTTATTCTGTGCTGGTTGCTCAATCAATAGGAGGAGGAGGCACTGGCGTGTCCTGGGAGGCTCTGTCGGGAACTGGGTTATCATGCTGAGAGGCTGCTGTGAGTGTTTACCTATTGCAACAAAGGATCTTCTCATGGCATTTTATTATTAAACAACATGTATTCCTTGCTTGAGCTTTTGGAGGCTCCCAGCGGTCCTGTCAGGCTAACCTTATTGCTGAAGATGATTTTGTGCTCTTAGTTTGGTAAGTCAGCCAGGCAGTGGGGCGTTGGCCAAAGCCTCTGCCATCCCATGATGAAGCCCTTCTACTGTGACACAAGCCAGGGACCGTAGCTGTGCTTCAGGAGTCACATGCATGCTTTTAGGTGACCCCATTTTTTCCTGGGCCTTGGCACTGGCCTGTGCTGGTGTGGGGCTCTCTGTATGGACCTGGTGGAGCTGCCCCAGGCTGGAAGATGTGGTGTCTCTGATGGTGCTTGGCTGTGCTCACCGTGCTCAAGTTGTATCTCAGCTGACTTCAGTCACAATGTGGTTTTGGGTGGCTGCTGCCAATGTACTTCCCGTTATAACTACAAAAGAAATCACTTTTACTTGTCAGTATTGGTTATTGTAAGGAAATAGGGATTTGGGTCACCAAAGCATGTGCTGCACCTAGATGTGTTCTTTATACACTGTGGAACTCTGTTTTTACAATTTGTATGTGTTCCTTGTGGACATTTCTGTTTTGCACAAATGACTGATCTCACAGTTAGTAGGAAATACTACCAGTGTTAAGACAGAATAAAAAGCAGCTGTGGTTTAGCATCAGTCCTTGTTTCCTTATGGTGATAGAGTTTTTAGCATTGAATCATAGAATGTCTTGGATTAGAAGGAACCTTAAAGATCATCTAGTTCAAATCCCCCTGCTTGGACAGGGATGCCACTCTCTAGATTAGGTTGCTCAGGGCCCAGCCAACCTGTCCTTGAAATAGCACATGGAATATTTTTAAACTAAGTCAAGAAACAATTTGTTCAATAACAGTAATGAAATTACACAATAATAATAATGCATGGCCTTGTTTTTGTTTTTGGCTGTGGAAACCATGCTAAAGGTCTTTATAAACAGAGTTTTGTGAACACCTGATGTCTTCAGTTAGTTATTTTGACTTTTGTGTGCTTACTTGGATCATAGCTTCTCTCTTTCAAAACTATAGTTATATCTATCCTTTTATTTAATCTCAGTATACGTGCAATGTGAATTGAGGAAAGTTATTCTTTGTATCATTACATCAAACCTCGAAATTCCAATACAGCCACTAGCAACCATTTGCTCTGGGTGTGCTTCTAGAGTTTGTTAGTTGCATTTTCTTTGTTTTCATCCTTTGGAACTCAGAAATCAAATTTATCCAGCTTATTCCATTTAAATGTGTGCAGATTTTGACTGGAATAGAGTTAAATTTGTAAACACTAAGTCTTGAGTTTAAATCCAAAATACAGCCCACACTGGCTGCTGTGAAGAATATTAACTCTACCCCAGCTGAAACCAGCACATTCTCCACCCCTTATTCCATCTAGATGCAGTGCATTCTTCTTACCCATGAACCTCCTTCCCATCCTTTGATATAATACACAGATATCATTCCCATAGTCTATGGATCACCCTGTGAAATGTCTGTAAAGTGTCCATAAATGTCCATTGAGTTCCTTTAGTCCATGACTTTGGGCTCCATGTGTTAGGGTGGTCACTCAGGGCAGGAGTGGTTGGTGTTTTCTGTGGAGTTACAGGGCACCAAAGCCAGCTCAGTTCGGGTCACTGCTTGTCATGCCCAGCCATGGTCAGCAACTCAGCCCCGCGCAGCCGCTTGCTCACTCCCTGCTGGTAGGATGGGGGAGGAAATTGGAAGAATAAAAGTGAAAAAACTCTTGGGTTGGGATAAAGACAGTTTAGTACGTAAAGCAAAAGCCACACACACAAGCAAAGCAAAACAAGGAATTCATTCACCACTTCCCACGGGCAGGCAGGTTCAGCCATTTGCAGGAGAGCAGGGCTCCATCATGTGTTACGGCTACTGGGGAAGATAAACTCCACAACTCTGAATGCCCCCCCTTTCCTCTTTTTTTCTCCCAGCTCTATATGCTGACCATGATACCATGTAGTCTGGAATATCCCTTGGATCAGTTGGGATCAGCTGTCTGGCTGTGTCCTCACAACTTGTGTAGCCCCAGCCTGCTTGCTGGTGGGGTGGGGTGAGAGGCAGAACAGGCCATGACTTTGTGTAAGGAACAAAGAAAACATCCCTGAATCATTAACACTGTTTCCAGCACAAATCTAAAACATGGCCCTATACTAGCTACTATGAAGAAAATTAACTGTCTCAGCCAAACCCAGCACAAAATAGTATTTTGTGATGAAAAAGTGGTGTAGTATCTCTTTTGATTTTATAACTGTAACTGAATTTATTCTTGTAGGTGTAGCATCTATGACTGTGCCAGTGTACATCGCAGAAGTGGCTCCACCGCACTTACGAGGCAGATTAGTCACCATTAACAGCCTCTTCATCACTGGAGGGCAGTTTTTCGCGAGTGTTGTCGATGGAATCTTCAGCTACCTCGCGAAGGATGGATGGAGGTTTGTGAGCCTTCCTTGCTAAAAGCAAGCTGGTGTAGTCGTGATTTGGTTGACAGCTATTATAATTCGTGTTGGTAAAACAGAATTTACAGAGAAAGTGGTAAAACTGTATACTAAAATGGAACTTCACTAATTAAATCTTGCCAAAATAGATCCATACTGCTTTCACTTAAGCTTAATATTCACAGTATGCACAGGTTTTTTGACTTAACTAAACTTCAACATGGAAGAGCAATAAATATGCATCACAAGCTTGAATGATTGTCATGATGTTTATGGAGGTAGCTTGCCTTTTGCATTTAGAATAATCACATGCTGATTTTTCAAAAGGCAAATTTCCAGTAAGTAATACACTGTACGTGCAAAATAGAGGTTGTGAAAAACGAGGTTCACTCCCCTGTGAGAATTTAAAGGGTTTAATATAAAGACAATAAGAGACACATAAAATAAAGCAAAGAGGTAATGGCCGGGTGCCTTGGCGCTCTGCCAAGGGCACACCTGATGCTAGAGGTGAGTCCTTTTTATACCATTTTTCCTGTATTCTTTGTTCATATTAAAACTTTTCCTGGAGCTGTTCTGCATGGCCACTCCTTGGTTCCGCCTTTTTAGAGCATGCGTATTCTTCTGCTTTGCGGTTTTATTTCTTTTGATTCTTGGGGTTGGGCTCGCTAGGTGAGAGTTGATAGTCGGGTGGATCTCTTAATTCTCCAGGCAGTCAGGGCTGATTGCAGCTTTGGGCCTCTTTGCCCCCCGGGCAGAGCAGTGTTAGTGGCTCTGGGCTCTCCTGGCCGCCTGTTCTCTGGGCAGAGTAGCCTTTGGGCCCTTTTGTTCCCTGGACAAAGTGTTGATTAGCAGCTCCTTGGGCCTCATCCTCTGTTCGCTTGGAGGATATCTTATTGCTCACACTTGCTAACATTCTTGCTAAAAAGAGAGAAAACTACATCCACACAGCAAAAAGTATTTCTAACATTATATAATATCTACTTTAATACTTGAGAGAAGCCAATATTACAATATATGTTTATAACAAGGTGAATTTTGAATATTCTTAGTCTGAGCAGTGGTAGTCTATCAGAACTGAAGGATATTGCAACATAAATTTATAGTTAAAAGTTTGTTATAGAATAATAAAAATCTATTGTTTGGGCAGCACAAACCCAGTTTTCTCAGCCTCTTCTTTTATGTCACGTGCTCCAGTTGTATGACCATCTTAGTGATTGGTTGTTATTCCTGGTTTGCAGCTTTCTCTTACATTCGTAGTCTCAGTCTTCCAAGTGCAGCATGGTGTGTTGAGTAATGAAGAGCAATTGTTTCTGCAGCCTGCTGGCATGTGCTGGGTGGCTTTTGCTAAGGCAGTAATGCTGAGTTTCATGTATGTACCAACTACTGCTCTGCTGGATTGAGTTGGAGCGAAGTGAAGTCAAAACTTTCTGTGAAGAAACAGATTGTCACCTCAGTAATGAGGTATCCAAGTATTCTCAGCTGCAATCCTGGAGCTGTTAATTGGGGATGGTGTACTGTCCTCAGCTAGTTTATTGCAACCTAAGGCTGAGCAGGAAGGAGTACAGATGGTCTGTCACCTGGAAGGAGTCACCAGCAAATGCGTGGAGAGAAATCACAAATGTTTACTCCTGAGTCATTACATATAAGAAGGAACAGTACAGCAGTTATTGTATCTCTTACTGACTAAGTGGCTAAGCACTGGAGTGCTGCAACAAACAATAAGGAACTTTAATTTTTCTTGGCTCTGCTTGTTCTTGGAAATGCTGGATATTAAATTAAAAATAAACCAAAGAAAACAAATATTTAATGTGACCCTTATGTCAGGTTAGTTTTATAAACCCTGCTAATGCCATCTTAATAGTATTGCAGCAGTATGTCAGAGAAGGAGAAATGTTACAGCAGACTTATTAAATTTCATGCTGGATTTTTTCAGGTCTGCTAGACATCTGGCTTCAAACACAAAGTCTCGTAATCTGTATAGGAAAGAACTGTATTAGATTTCTGAAAGCTGGCTCGCTGCATGAAATGTCTAAAATTGCCTGCTTTTACTCTAAATTGATTATATCAAAATGGCTTGCTCTGAAAAGTACAACTCTAGAACTTGCAGTGGATGGTCTCTCTCAATTAAACATTTTCTTTCTGTCCTGCTCCTTTTACTCATCTTGGACCAGAATTTTGTAGATTGGAAACTAACTTTAGTGAGGGAGCACTGTCTATACATTTCTTTCTTACCTTGCCTGTGATAAACAATCCAATAGAGTCCAGCTGTTAGCTTTAACAGGCTGGATCAAGCTTTCTGGAGCCTTGATTGATTTTGCCTCCTAAGATGATTGCAGGCACCCGACTGCTTAGTTCTGGAGGCTCTGCTGCATTTAAGTGACTGAAGGGCTTTGGAGGAGCAGAAATTTAAGTAATAGGAGTCTGAAGGACTAAATCTGCTTACTCAGATGCATTAAAACATACTTTTGTGTGCACTTTGACAGGATACAACAGTTATTTTTAATGTCTGTGAGTTTGTTTTACTCTTCATTTGAAATAGGAAAGGCTTTCTAAATACCACTCCAATGAAGATATCAAATCTACAATTTGGTGAGCTTCAATGGTCTATGTATTTTGTATACAGCTACCAAAATGTTTATGGAGAAGGAAAAGTGTAGGAAGAAATGAGGCTGTTAATAAATGAGAACATTAGTGAATTAGTGAACACTATTAGATATGTTGACCAGAAATGACTCAACTAATAAGCCTTCCACAAACTTTGTGGTTTGAATTTTTTTCTTTCATATTCTTTTCTTTTTTAACTAATGATGAGCTATATATTTTTAAGGTGTTACCAAAAAAAAAAAAAAAGAGAGCTGCTCATCGAGCTCTTTCTAGAGCAAGATTTGCTTGTATCACCTTTGGAAATTTTGGCTGGCATTAAGAACCTGAGGGCTTAGCTTGGGGGTGGGAAAACTGGTGTGCATGCACATTGTCCTGGGATGGCCATCCTCTTTGCATTGCCTTTTGGGTATTCTTTTTACCATTCTCTAGTTTTCTGCCTGTTGTACTGCCCATGTTTTCCTTTGTTAAATCCACCACTGCCTCTAAGAAAGTAGTTTTCCATTTTTACTCAAAATGCATTTGGAGTTGGCAAATACATTTGATTCATTGCCCTAACATAAGGTTTTCAGTAATGGTTGTTCTCTCCTTCCTACTCAATTAGCAATCTCATGCATGCTTTATAAAAAGATCCGGGTGAGAAACTGCAGAATCACCTGTGAAAGCATGCATCCTGGGGTATGGAGAGAGGAGAGATTAGCAAATCTCCTTAATCTCCTGACTGATGTCACTGTGTGAATCTGTTTATGAGTACAGGCTACTTCAGTATTCAGAGGTACTGGTTTCTGGAGGTGTTTTAATGATTATACCCACTGATGTGAAACCCATGGTAACAGCAATAATGTACAGGTGGCACCAGCACTGTTTAAAGTCTTTAATGAAAGGGAAAAGAATCTTGGTGAAGTGTAAATGGGAAAAGGTCAGATTTAAAAAGCAGAAGAAAATTATACATTGCTCTGCAATTCTTTTTATCCTTTTATTGTTTTATTGAAGAAATATAAAAATGTGATATGTATAGACCAGAGCCACCCATGAAAATTGGTTGTGTGCTTGTCTTCCACAGCCTTTTCCCCCACTTTGGATGGAGCAAATAGCCCTTTCTGGGTGTTGCCACAGGTGTCAGTGCTGATCTTTGGAAGCATAAATGTGTGTTTACCAGTGGTAATTCTCTGTTGAGTAGAGAACTGGCTGTAATGCTGTAAATAGTTACCCTTGGGCATCAAAATACTTTTGATTTAAAACCTAACACTGCATCTGGCTGAAGATTTAAAAGCAGACTCTCTAAATGATCTGGTGTAAATTGCTGTGCTGGTGAAATGAACTTTTTGCAGTGTTTCTGCTTACAGTCAGAAATCTTCAAAAGTAAAACTGGCACATGTGTCTGTGTATATGTACTACTGACTAAATTATGCATTTTTCTCTGGCTATTTTTTTGTTTGTTTGTTTTTAATATGTCAGTGAAACAATTAGCAGGATTTCAATCTCATTTTTGACATCAACAGTACCCAGTTTTCTCTGTGCATTTGCTTTCTCTTTCTGTTGATTATTGTCACTGAAGGGCTTATCAGTTTCCAAACTAGTAGAATATTTCAGGATTTTTATTTAGTCTTAGTGTCATCAGGACCAGGGGCAGTAGAGTCAGTGGTGGCAGAATAGTCAACATGTCCTTGAGATTTCCTGAAAATGAAGGAAAGGGTCATGTTTTCTAAAATACCTGCAAAATATGATTCTTGCCCCCTTAACTTACAGTGAGAAAGAATACGAGGAGTGGAAGATTTCATTTGTAAATAGAGTTTGAGTAGGTGTAAGTGAATCTTCTCATAGTGTGGTTTTGTAGGCAAATATTAGGTATTTATCTATTTGCTTATTTATTTCCAGGTACATGCTGGGCCTGTCGGCTGTACCAGCAGTTATACAGTTTCTTGGGTTCCTGTTTCTTCCCGAAAGTCCCCGCTGGCTTATTCAGAAAGGCCAGACTCAGAGAGCACGGAGAATTCTGTCTCAAATGCGTGGCAACCAGGCGATTGATGAGGAGTATGACAGTATCAAAAACAACATTGAAGAAGAAGAAAAAGAAGTTGGAGCAGGTATGCTGAGTACTAGTTGGCCACTCTGTCAATGAGGAGATAAAAATCAGAAGAAATGTTGAAGCCTGTGGGAACTTGATGTTTTGCTTTTTCTTGTCTGTTTTGCTCTTTGAAATATTTCATGTACTGGTAGCTTTAAAAATGAAGATATTTCTATGATTCTGCACTTTTAAATTAGGTTCTGATTTCTTTAGTGAGGGAAAAGTAAAGTTGTGTAGGATTCTAAGTTTATACCACCTACGCTTATGTGAGAATTGATTTCAGAAAATTGATCTGTTTAAGAATGCACATCTCCAAGAGTGGAAATAATAAAGTTTGGTTTCTTTCATCAGTGGAAAAGGCCAAACTGACACCAGAGAGGTCTGAAGGCATTGTACGTGCCTCAATTATCCAGAGGCCCCTTCCCAGCAAACTGCATTCTAGACAAGAAGCCTTTGGAAAGATGTACAAAACTAGGCCTGTCATACAGAGATTCTTTTTCTGTAAAAGCAGCTTCTGAAAGTCCTTTTGATCTGCCCTCAAGAGAATAAGGCACCTAAATCAAATCCTTCTTTCACTCTTTTGAATCTTTATGCCATATTTGCTCAAAACTTTGTGTTCATGTATATACTTATAAAATAAGATTACCTTTTGATTGACTTTCTGTACTCTGAATATTTTTTCTTTGCTTTCTGCTGGAAGTGTAAACCTGGGAATGTCAAGTAAGGCTCTTAAGTAAGAGTTATCATTGATAGGAAAGTACTGTAACTTCTCAGAGCTGGTGGAAAGAAAAGTGGATGTTACTTTACATTTGTGTTACATTTGAGATGCAGCATCTTATAATATCTATTCTCACTGCCTCACTGAGTTTGCCTTTGAACCTTACAATAAATAATTATGTGTCTAGAAAAAGTTATTTGACATATAGTTGAAGGATTTTCTAAATATTCATCACTAGTGTGAAGCAGGGCTGGGGATTTTTCCTCACGTTATGTTTTTGAGGCTTTGGATACTTTTTTTCCCAGTTCTTTGGGGCTGGAAAATGAAGTTCATTGAAGCTAATTTGTTAAAAAGATGAAGTGGATATTCATAGAACAGCTTGGGCTTAAGAGTCCTGTACTGAGGTTCTTCATTATATAATTAGGGATTGGGCTATTCAGTTCTGTGGAAAACCACTTAATGTCTAGTATTAAAGTTTAACGCTTTGTAGAAATAAAAGGAACAGGCCTACTCAGTCCCTTGTTTTCCATCACTGGACCATAAGGTATGACCTTGCTTGTCACTCTTAAATCTTTTGTCATGATGCTTTTTCACAGTTGTGAATCACATGTGGTGGTGTAGGTGCAGTAGGACTACTCCATTGTTAAATCAGTCCTCTATACATTTGTAACTTACAATTGCTGTCAGGGATATGCAGGTCTTTTTGTTTCCCACACACACTTCCCCAAAAGCTTACTGTGTTCTTGGAGTTTAGTTAAATCAAGCACATTCCTAGGAGAAATCTTGGTTACAGAGAATCAGTGTTTTCCTCTCAGGTAATCTACAGATTCAGAGTTGTCACCCAAGGGCATTAAAAAAAATGAGGGTAGTTACAAGTATGTGCTGTCCCATTTGTTATAAATGCTTAGCAGACAGGCATTAGACAGCTATGGTCACTTTTGGCTTTGATTATAATTGTACTTCATCTCATTTAACTCAAGATCTTCATTGTTATAAAGAGGTATGTTGTGTGTCAGCATCAAGACATAGGTTGCTTTTGTTACCTTTCGATGACTTACAGGCAATATTTACAGGTGGTGTTAAATTGTAATTGGTTTCATTTTTTGTGGAGTTGTCTGGATCCCCAGTATTGGATTTTGCTTGTGTAGTGCAAAAGCAACTTTCTGTCCATGGTTTCATTGGCAGGTTTTCAGGTATTGACAACTTAAGTGTGTGCTTCTGCAAAGGCTTTCCATTTTTATTTTTTTGCAATGGGTATATTAGTTGTGGGGTTTTTTTGTTTGTTTGGGGTTTTTTATATATACTGCTGTAAAACTTCTTTTATTAATTTCTCCTATTTGTGGTAGACAGTGTTTTAAAATGCTAGTAAATAGCAATGACAAATGACTGTAATTCCTATCAGACATTTTGAACCTCATTCCAGTTTCACAAAAAACTTTAGTAAACCTAAACTGACAGTATGTGTACATGACATTCAAGGAAAGATGACTTTGCAGATTGAAAATCATCTGGCTTACTTTTAGGTAGAACTGCCTTTTCCTTTCTTGTCTTTTTATTTATTGAAAAAGGACAGATGCTGTTTTTCATTGACTGGTACCCGAGCATCTTTGCCAGTTCCTTAGGGCATCACTTTCTAAGTGAAACTAAGGCTGTGTTTGACTCCTCCTCTGCAAGGGAGTAACACAATGTAGCCATAACATATTCTCCAGTCCCATACTAAAAAACTGTAATGCCTTTTGTAACTGTTTCATCAGCTGTTCTCATAACAGAAGAATGAATCATAGGGAAACTTCATCTGTATTGTTTAAGCTACTTTAAAGTTTGGTTTTAATGTGTGTCCTAAAACTAGAGAACTTAATTGCATTTTTCACATGGTCATCAAGTAGCTTCTGTCTTCAAAATGGCAAAAAATGCCTTCAGCAAGAAACGTCTGCTTCAGAAGTCTTCTGTACAGTTATGGGATACCTATTAAGTGAATGATTCACATTTCTGTATCCTTTCCAATATATTCAATCAAATTAGTGCTGCTGATACTGCTTAGCACCTTATATTTTAGCATTTTGAGATTGGCATCAGGAAAATAATGTACCTTTTTGACAAATACTTTCCTCATGACTGGTTATGCAAATGACATTTTTCTGGCAGTCATGGATACTGCTTTTGCATGCTGTGTTCTGTACTTGCAGTGTGACTTCTGGTGCTGTAACCATGCAGTTTGAGAAGTGGAGGGGAGGGCATTGTATTCTGCAGTAACATTGCAAGACAAGTCAAATCTTGGTGAAGTCCAGCTAATCATCATCTGTTGACATCATCCCGCTCTCAGATGCTGTAGCACAAAATCAAGCTGTTGATAGGAAAATTGGAATGAGGAAGATTTTAGAAAGTGTTCCCCAAGAGTTGTGCAAAGAGTAATTTACAGGCGTAGAGTGGCCTTCCCTTTCAAATATGCTGTGGATCTCACAGATTGCCTAGAGCTTAGCTTTAGGTTCTGAAGCCTTATGGAGAGAAAAGGGAGAGAGCGGTCAGAACGGGTTTGCAGTTAAGAGAAGGATCAAAGACATTGCTGGGAGAGCATTCTGGCACAACTCTTCCTAGCAAAACAAGTCTGACTCACACTGCTGCTGAATTGTAGTTTTTAGTACAGTTAAGGCAGAGGTTCTGTACTGCACCTTAGTTAAAAATAGGCAATCAAGTCATAGCAATGCAGGTAAGTCCTGGCACAGGGGCTTAATCACAGAATCATGGAATGGTTAGGGCTGTAAAGGACCTTAAAGATCATCTAATTACAATCCCCCTGCCAAGGGCAGGAAACCACCTTCTACACCAGGTTACTCAGAGCCTTATCTAGCCTAGTCTTGAACACCTTCAGGGATAGGGAATCCAAAACCTCTCTGGGCAGCCTGATCCGGTGCCTCACCACCCTCACAGTAAAGAATTTCCTCTTAATATCTAATCTAAACTTACACTCCTTCATTTTAGGGCCATTCCCCCTGTCCTGTCCCTACATGCTGTTGTAAAAAGTCCCTCTCCAGCCTTCTTGTAAGCCCCCTCTGCATACTGGAAGGCTGCTCTTAGAGCTCTCTGGAGCCTTCTCCAGGCTGAACAGCCCCAACTCTCTCATTCTGTGTTTGCAGGAGAGGTGCACCAGCTGCATGATCAACTTATTGGCCCTTCTCTGGATTCATTCCAGGTCCACATCTGTCTTGTGCTGGGGGCCCCAGAGCTGGATGCGGTACTCCAGGTGGGGGTCTCGTGAGAGCAGAGCAGATCAGGAGAATCACCTCCCATGACCTGCTGGTCGCATCTCTGATGCAGCCCAAGATGTGGTTGGCTTTCTGGGCTGCCAGCACACACTGGTGGTTTATGTCCAGCTTTTTGTCCACCAGCACCCTCAAGTCCTCTTCAGGGCTGCTTTTGATCCATTCTTCATCCTGTATTTGTGCTTGAGATTGCCATGACCCTGCTGTAGCACCTTGCACTTGGCCTTGTTGAACTTCATGAGGTTCTCACACACTCACCTCTCAAGCTTGTCAGGATCCCTCTGGATGATATTCCTTCCCTCCAGTGTGTCAACTGCACCACACAGCTTGATCAGCAAACTTGCTGAGGGTGCACTTGATCCCACTGTCCATGTTGCTCACAAAGGTGTCACCATACTGACCCCTGAGGATTGTCACTCGTTACTTCTCTCCACTTGGATGTTGAGACTGCAAGTCTTTGAATGTGACCATCCAGCCAATTTTTGATCCACTGAGTGGTCCATCCATCAAATCCATGTCTCTCCAGTTTTGGAACAAGGATGTCATGCAGGACAATGTCAAATGGTTTATACAAGCCTAGGTGGTTGATATCTGTTGCCCTTCCCTTATCCACCACTGCTGTAACCCCATCGTAGAAGGCCACAAAATTTGTCAGGCCATGGGTATAGATGAAGAATCCTGTGCTCCTAAGCAAATTAAAGTGTGGGATTTGTGATGTTAGTTGTGGAGCGAGCACTTGGGAGTGAATTTAATGTGGTAGTTTGTGCGTAAAAATAAAGCTGTCTAGCACACCTTTTGTAAAAGTTTTACTGGCTGCCAATATAGTACTCACTTCTGACTGGAAAAAAATCATTATAGCATCCAATGGAGACATTTAAAACAGATTGTTAATTTTCCTTATGCCTGACGGTACTACAATGTTCAATGCAGATTGGAGAAAAGCATCATTTTGTACAGTCTTTCTGGGTGAAAAGTGTCTGCAAACTGCATGCCTTTTCCTCACACTCTTCTGTGTAGCTATACTCAGGACGTGCCAGGATGCATGGATGGTATTTCACACAAAATCAGAAGTGATGTGTTTGGGACTAACTTAGCATCTTGATGAAATGAATGTCATTTGCATTAAGACTAGACATTTATTTTTGTGTAGATGAAGGACGTGTAACTATGAATGGTAATTAGGAGAGCAGTGTAATCTCCCCCAGCTCTGTTTATCCCACATTTCTCTAATTTGTGAATTAGGGTTGAGATTCTTGACCTTATCTGTTATGCATGTGGACCTTTGCCTTTTGTTATCTGTTGTTATCCATGTATGTGTGTCAGACTGATCGTGAAGATGTCTTCTTTGCACGTGTTACACGTACTAATTTTGCCATGTAACTACTGGGCCTCGGTGGTGCATGGAACCACACTGCTTCTGTGAAATTCAGTGAGACATTTCTAAAATTGATCATTACAATGTAATATTGTTTCACCTTGCATTCTGCATCTGTACCAGAATGGTATGTGGTGGGCTCTGCTTCTAGATTACACATTTTCCTGTGTTTTCATTATTTCAGTGCGCTTTTTTGTAATAGCCAAGCTCTTTTTGTGACACCAGGAAAGATGCTACTCTTTCAATGTTGTAGGCTTGACTCACGTAACTTTGTTTGCTGTATTTCTTATTGCATCAGTGAGTCAGTCTCCATTTTAATGTTTTGTATTTCCCTGTTGGAGATAAATGTGTTATGACAGAAAGGTAAAACCACCTCATTGCTATTAGGTTTCAGCTTGCAATTTTATCCATTTAACTTAAAGAGAGAGTTAAAATACAACATTATCAGGCAGGAGATCTGGACCCTTAGTCTTTCCTGGTTCCAGTATTTATAGTTCTTGTACCTTTTCTTCTTAAGTAATATTTTAACTTGTTAGTATTCCTGGCTATGGCTTTGGCTGGAACTATTTGATGTGCATCTTTCTAGGGAGATATTTAGAAGCTTGCACTGTTTTCATTCTTAATCATGATTCTCCTTGCTTCTGGGAGTCCTTTTTATCCCAAGGCCTTTGCCCGACATGCTTGATGTTGAAAAAGAGATGGTCATGCTTATTATTATTGGATATCAGCTGGAATCTTTATTAATGAAACATGGTAATACTGTGATGCTCTGGTAGGACTGTGCAGATCTCTGAATAGTTCCACTTCCAGGCACTAAAAACCTTATTTGAAGTTAATTTTTCTTTTATGATAATTAGTGGCTTTTGTTATCTGTAACCATGAAATTAGGTGGAAGACTTTGGGGCAAAAGGAAGCAAAGGATTTACGTTAAGGATTTGTTGAAGAAGTCCCCAAATACAATATGGGTAGTAGACATGTCAGCCTGAAATTCTTGCTTCTGGCAAATGGAATGCCAGGCTCAGTTCCAAGTGGGTTTTGCCTTTAGGTTTTGTGGGACACTTGGCTGATGCAAGAGGTACCTGAAAGGAATGTCTTAGTTTCATTCTTGTACTTTAACCATTTTTTATATAGAAGTGTTACTTTGTTCCCTTAAGAACATAAATTATTTCTGTGTATGTCTCCATGGGAATTTGTTTTGAGTTGAACCCATAAAAAAGGCACTCCTGGATAATTAAAATTCATACAGTGTAAGCAAATAAAACATGGAGACAAAGTATACTAACTATATTTAGTGTGCAATCAGATAGCAAGAAAAAACTTTCTACAGAACTTGGCAAGGAGTATTGAAAGTATGGATTACTATATGAAACTATTAATAGAGAAAGATAAAATTTTTGGTTCTCTTTCATCCTTAAAGTCTTTTAAAAGGGTAACTTATTCTCGCAGATATGACCTTTGAGACATACAATTTATAAAAAACATTATTGTTTTTTGCCTTGTCCAGAAATATGACTACTATATTTTAAAAATAATAGGTTGTTTCTGGTATCTTGGAACTCTGCTTATACTTTAAGGATCCTGCTGTTAGTGTGTTTACCTGGCAGGATGTTTCAAGTCGGTCTTGCTTCAGTGGCTTCTAACCAAAACCAATCCCTTAATCTTTCACCTTGGTTTTCAATATACTGACAGAAAGTGAATGTTTATCTGGAAATGGTGGTTATTGGCCAGTCTGAAGATCACAGATCAGTTGTGTGCTTTGCCTGAATTCCAGACAGGTTTCTTGTATGGTAGTCCTGAAGGACAGGAAAAATGAAACTTGGTAAAACTTCCTCTAGGTATAGGGAAGCACTGAAAGGCAGGACACTTTGGTTTAGTTTTGTTTCTTTGCCCCACTTCATATCCACCATGAAATTTCTGGAAGTACACTTAGCTTTTTATTGACAGTATTCATAAACATTTTATTAGTTCACAGCTTCTGAAGCCTGCAAAAAAATTCAAATTACAAGTCTGTAAAATAAAATTAAAAATACTTCATCTCCTATCAGTTCAACAACAGATTTGAGCATAATGAATTTGCTTTAAGCCAAATGACATTCACAGATTGAACCCAAATTTGCTGATGTTTGTATAGTTCAGAACTGCTACTCTTCTGAGGTTGCTTGTGGGACTACATGTCTGGAAACACTATTGGAATGCATCACTGAACATTCAGCTGCTCCCCAGGCTTTGTTTAGGAACAGGTATCTGTTTTGTGAACAAAATTAGGTTTCAGGGTGAAAAAGTGTTAGAAGAGTAAGACTACTAATTAACATCCTTCTGTGAGAGAGAATTTCTTCTAAATCAAAAACTGTCTAAAGAAGAGGCTGGGAATAAAGGATAGTGTGTTTTGTTTCAGTCATGTCCAAGGAAATAGGAATTTGCAACTTGTGCTAGAAAAACAAATCCCTATGCTTCCTCCTCCTCCCCTCTGGACAATTTAAAATGGAATAGTTTATTTTTCTTTCATAATATGAGCAGCCAGAATTAGACGGTTTTGGCTGGCTCTCAGATGTTATAATTATCTCTGTGTCATGGTTTAGCATAGTTTGGGTTTTTAGTTAAAGAGGGCTCCAGCAGCCACGGAAGTGATTCTCTTGCAAAGAGGTGCTTATAGCTTCCTCTGGACCCAACAGAACCAATCAACCGGCTAGTTTGAACATTGGCAACTTTTTAAAGCCACTTAAGAAGCTCGACGCGCCTCTGTGATCCACATTTAAGAATGAACAAAGCCCAGGAAAGCTCTCTTACTGCCGGCTTTCGGACAGGTAACTGGGGGCTCACGGCGTGGCTCAGCGGGGCCAGGCCGAGCCTTGCTCGGGTCGGCCGCGGTGCGGCTTGGCTGAGCTCTCAGCCGCTTCTGCTTCACTGGACACCCGGCACAGCCCCCGCCGTGCGGGCCGGGCCGGCCAGGAGACAGCCACCCCGGAGCCTCGCAGTCCTGTTCCACCCGCAGCCCTGCTCTGTGCGAGCCGGGCCGGCCAGGAGACAGCCACCCCGGAGCCTCGCAGTCCTGCTCCGTGCAGGCCGGGCCGGCCCGGAGACAGCCACCCCGGAGCCCCGCAGCCCTGTTCCACCCGCAGCCCTGCTCCGTGCAGGCGGCCCCCCCAGACCCCCAGCCCTGCTCCGTGCAGGCGGCCCCCTCCAGTACAGCCAAAATTCATCTGAGGCTGCTGCCCGGCGAAGATCAAGTGATCAGCAGTGAGAGGTGAATTCCAGCTGCGGGGCCCAGGTGCGATCAAGCCTTCTAGTGTTGTAAGTTCCCTCCAGAACAAATGAAGCCTGCAGACATCCTCTCCTGAGTCAGAGGAAAGGTGGAGGCAAGTGAAGAAAACACCATAAAGACACTAAAGTTAATGAAGTTGGAAGAGCTGAGACCCTGAGGGAGGAGAAAGAGGAGATGCTTCAAGTCTAGAAGCTGAAATTCTGTTGTAAAGCTATGGTGATGGACTATGATACATCAGAGTACCTGTTGTAATTTCATGAAGTATGGGAGGTGGAGCGTTGAAACTCCAATTGTGAGCAAAAGTACCTGTGCTGAAATAAGCAAATGTTGAAGTAGCTGTGATTTGATGATAAGCTTGAACAGAGAGAGATTAAAGTGATGAGGACCCTTGCTCCCAGGGGAGGAGGGCCTCTGTTCCTGGAGCTGAAGATGTTCCCAGAGATAGGTGAGGAGAACCTTTGCTTCTGAACAGCTCATCCTTAAAATGGTACCCTATTAGCTCAAGATTGGACCCTCGAAAGCAGTTGTGGGAAAAGCTGTAAGTCGAGGGAAGGGACTCTCACATGCGAGCAGAGAACCAACCCGGGCGGCTGTCTCGCTGTGACATTGAAGCGACGAGAGAACTGTTTCTTGTGGAGATGTCTCCATAGCACGAGCAAGACTCCTCTCCCTAAGTGAACTGAAAAAGATTATTATAGAGGTGGTAAACTGAAAATCTCAAGGGTTGCCTTTTTACGTTGTCAGTGGGAGAAGGGAGAAAGGTGGGGGGAAGAGAAGTGTTCTGAAGGTTTAGTCTGACTTTTTTTCCTTCTTTTAAGTCTGTTAATAAACTTCTTTATATTCTTTTAAGTTTTGTGCCTGCTTTGCTTTCTCCTAATTCTTATCTCACAGAAGGAAAATAAGTAAGTAATGGATATTTTAAACCAAACCACTACACTCTGTTTCTTGTTTATTGTCTGTTAGGGATAGCTACAGAAATTCAAATTTATAGAAAAGTATCTATTTCTTTTAACACAAAACCTACTTGTTTTTGGACTTAAACAAATTATTCTAACTGCCTTGACCTAGATGAGTTGCTAGAAGCTAATGGCTTCTGGCCCCAATTTCCATGTCTTCTCAGAGCTCAGTTCAGTGCTGGAAAGTGATAAGCTAGATGTATTTCTTGGATTTTTGAGAAGTAGTGCTTAGTTGTATGACTTGGCCTGTTATTAAAAGTCTTCTATATAATAGTATAAACTTTAAACAACATTTGTTACATTTACAATAGTTCCTTCTCAGTCAGGGGAAAACCCCGAAAATAGTGTGGCGTGTGATGAGGTTTTGGGAAAGCTGGACAAAAGATTCCTGCAAAAGTGAAATTGGAGGGCTTGAGGGGAATATTCTTGGTCAACAAAAAGAAAAATGGGTGTGTATAACATGATTAATAGTGAAAGAAACAGAAAAAATTAAAAGGAGTCTGTCAGTGTGCTGAAGGGCAGCTTGGGTGTGAGTTGGGGTGCCAGCAGTGTGGTACCTCGGTTGTGTTTAGAAATGGGAAACACAGTTTTCAATTTCCTGTGTACTCTTGTGAGAGAGGTGGGCACACACTGCCTTCACAGCACATTTGTGCTTTGGGACTTGGGTTTTTTTGGACATGGTTACACTGATGTACTTGTTTCTCATCTGAAATTTTAGATCTACTTTTTCTATTTATGTATATCTTTCTTAAGGAGCAATAAAATTATGGTGCCTCTAGAGCTGCAAATGGTATTCAAGAGCTCAGTTAATTAGAAAAGGGAGGAAGGAAAAAAAAGGCCTAGTTCTTCATCATTTCTCTGCTGAATCCAGCATCTGCACTGAATACACAATTCTAAGTCGAATTCTCCCACTTGAGTCTCCTGTTTACATGCAGCAGGGATTCAGACAAATTATACAGTGATGTGTGAAAATGTTAATGGATATGGGGGGAAATTTTTTTATAGACAGCTGAGGAATATTTTTAACACTTTGCTAAGCTTAGTAATATGGTTCTTTGAGTTAGCTCTTAGAGCAGGTTCTGTGGAAAAGTTGGAGATAATGTTGCAGCTTCTTTGCTCTCAGACATTGTGAAGATGAGTAGAAACTCTAAAATGGATTTAGGGTTTTTAATAACAATATTTGTATGTAGATGCTGAAGACAGGTAGCTGGGCAGTCTTTATCTATTGGTCCCACTTTAGCCTTTTCAGTATAATCATTAAAATTAAGAAAAGATATTTAGATAATGCTGTTTTGCAGTGTTGTATGACCTGCATCAGTGCAGAGCTGACTCTTCTTCTGCAGCCTTTTATGTGACAGGCTTTGCACAAGGGTAGGGCTTGGTCCATCTAGCAGATGTTAATGATTCTTCAATAGCATTAGTTTTGCTTTGATTCAGTAGTCAGGTGAGTGCAGTGTTTATACAGCCTGTTTAAATTGAAGTATTTTGTTAATAGGAAGAAACCATTAGAGAGAGAAAAGGGTTATACACAGTGTTTGCACTTATTCCTTTTACATAAGGCCATGTTCTGCTTCTGCAATATAATAAGGCTTTGTTCTTTCTGGAGACCTTCATCAAGGTATTGTCTGCCTGATTTTTGTCCATCCTTATCTTTTCTCTTGTCTTTTAAAATAACAGCATTGGGTGCTTTTTTGCTCTCTCTCTCCTGCTTTCCAGACACTTTGTTCTTCTACTCAGCCTGAAGGGTTTGGTTTAGAATAAGCAGCCATCTTTGCACACTGCCTGATAGTTAATCTAAAGTATTCATGCACTGAACACTGCAGCAAATCTTGTCAAGCAATGTGACATCTACCATAACTGGCCTGCTGCCATATGTGGATTGTGTTTTGTTTGACGGAAGATGAATTTGGAAAAAAACAAACAAAAGCTTTAATGTGGTTTGTTGCTGTGTATGTTGCTGCTGTGATTTCCCAACTACCCACTCTCTTTTCCACAAATATTCTTGAGCTTTCCCTATGTTAAGAAAGCAAGTTGTTGAGATTTCTTCCTTTGGAAAAAAAATTAAAAATGTTATGGTACTTCCATGTTGGCTATTTGACTAGAATATGTATTTGGGCCTAGTGCTTTCATCTAGGAGATAAGAAACAGGTTCTTTTTTTACATTGGTTCTGTTTGACTGTAGTTTTTACAAATGCTGAACTGGTTCAGAATTGTGTTTTATTCATAATGTTTTGGACAAGAAAAAGAATTCTGCTTTCCTTTTTGGTCGTGTGTTGCTTGTTTGGGCTTTTTTTAGCAGTATCCCCTAAGCCGCTGAGATGCTCAACAACTGTGTTGTAGTGTGCTGGCCTTGCTATTGAGCCAAATCCCAAGGAAAGAGCTTTCACTTTGTGTTATTTCACTCCAGAACAGGAAGGGTGAGCACAACCTCTTCCTTTTACCGTCTGAATGAATGTGTCTGGGGGCTTAATCTTTTTGGGGGTGTTTCTATAAGTGAAGTATTTTCTAGGAATTTTTTACACTATTTTGTATTCTAAAATACTACAAGTCTCCTGGAAAGTGTCCATCTAGATTAGAGGGGGTTTATATGGTTGAAGCATGTGTGTGTGTGCACAAGATAACTACTGCTGCATGAATGATTCACAATGAATAATTTTCTTAGTTAATTTAGGCTTTCTTCTTGCCATTTTTGCTATGAACTCTTCGGAAATTGTGGCTTTTACAAATATATAACAGTATTTCAATCATGTTCCAGAAATACCTGCACAAATAGAGCTATGATCAGGTCAGTTAACAATTGAGAAAACAATTAAAGAAAATTTAAAAAGAATCAGTAAGACTGGTCCATCTCTACCCCTGTTTTCAGGTTTTCCTTTTCCTGAAAAAAACCCAAACCAACTTCCCCACAACAAAAAACCCACCCCTACCATCAGCAATTCCTTCACCAAAAACCATTGGTCATTTTTTAGCACTTTTCTTTTCCCCCTCAGGAAACTACTATTCTGTTGAGTGTCTTTTTCCTATGAGGAGAGGATCACTCCACTGTTCCTTGTAGTGGTCAGTTTGTGTATGTTTTTTTTCCCTTTGAATGGTTAGAATAATCAGAGATAAATATTGCATTTATGGATAATGGTGTTTTGAACATTTTTTGTTGTGATTCTGTATATACTTGAGTATTTCTGTTTAAGAAGAAATAATGTTTTCTAAGCCAGTATAATTTAATGTCTGTGGATATTCAAATACTTACCAAAGTCAAAAGGAAAATGTTGTTATGTAGTCAAAGTAAGTTAACTGCAGTGCGGCCATGGTGATTTGTGAATGAAAAAAGAAATTTTTTTCTCCAATATTGTGAATTATATTTAAAACTGTTCTGTAACTTAATGTTGGGGGAACTTGAAAATTTTTTTTCTTTTCCCTGCATATTGAGTGAGTATTCAATTCCTGCCTTGGAGAGTGGACTTCAGGCCAAAATTTAGCATTGGTGAACCTTACATACTGTTATTTTGCCCCACTTCTGTTGCAAGGAGCTTGTAGAACTGCTAAGAAATTGCTGAGAAGCTCAAGTTGCTGTTCTGCATGTAACAGCTTAAATATGTTCAGTTGAACATGTTGCATGTTTATTCTGCCTTTTGTAGGGAAATGATGAGTTTTCCCATTACTTTTATTGTAGTGGGTTACAAAACAATCATCTCTGCTGTAGCACATTTTAGCCTTGTTCTGTTGGTGGGTTTGCAGAGGTGGGCAGGAGCTGGTGCGAGCCTGCTGCTGGTCGTGGGGTGTCTGTGTGCCCACACCCATGTGAGCTAGGGGCTGTGAGGACTTCAAGGAACTTCCTTCCCTTGTAGAACAGTACTCTAGTACTTTGCAGAAATAGTTTAGCTCTTTCTTTTTGTACTAAAACTGCATGACTATATTTGGTTTTTTATTAGCACTGAACGTCTTAAATTTTTTGTGTGCATTCTTCTTGTTGTCAGTGGCTTTAAAGAGAACAAAACCAGCATTTTCTTCTATGTGTTTTGACCTGTTTCCTATCTCTTATTGAACATGGAAAAGTTTAATTACAATTATTTCATCAAATGGTGCATGACTGCGCTAAACATTGCATTACTATTGAAGTAAAAGTCAGCAAAAATATACTTGAAATTGGATTGATTTAAAAACATAAACAATTTTAAAGTAATTCTGGCCTTTTGAGTTTATGTAGAGTAGATTGAGGTAATTTATTTTTACTTTAATATAAATGTTCTATAATTATCTGACACAAACCACATGGGATTTTTCATAGTAGCTGAGATGGATGCAGCTCATGTTAAAAGTATGCAAGTATGGATGCGTAAGTGAATAAATTATATCTTCTCTAGTGTATGATATAGAAAGTAGACGATTGAGCCAGAAGACTTCCTTTTCAGATAAAGCAAACATACGTTTCTATGGCAATAAAGGCAAATGTAAAATGTAGGTGGTTCTGACTGTTGCTAGTCTAAAATAAAGGTGGCAGTTGCAGAATAGTACATTTCATATCCAAAAAAATCCAAGATTTTTATTTAAGAAAAATACATCTATATTGCCCTATACTTAATTTTTAAAGTTTTTGAATTGTAAGGTCTTTTTGACATATATTTTCTCCCTCCTTTAATTTCTCCTTTTTTCCACTGTGCATAGCAAAGATATATATATATAATCTGCATATATGCAAATCTTTTATCAAGTAGATTTTATTAAGTAGATTTAAATGGTGATACTTATTTCCTTTGCATCTTTCATAATTTGTCGAGACTTCAAATTTTTAATGCTTGTGAAGTGATGGTTATTTTTAGTAGTACTCAAGAGATAAGATGCATGAGAGTCTTTAATCAGAAGATAAAATTAGAGGAGTATTTACCAAAGAACAGGAGGTTGGTCGGGTTGGTAGGGGTTAACAGATTGCAAAAAAATAGGGTGAAACAGAATGAGAAGTGTTTATCCTACTCTAATTAGAGTTCAGGATAACAATGGAGTCACCATTTCATTCTAGATTAGATTGTTCAGAGCTTCACATCCATTGAAGCACATTCTTAGAAGAATGATCCATTACAGAATACCCAATTACCACCTATTCATGAGTGAGTTGCCTCCAATTAATCATCCTGCCCTATCTGTCCTATCATTCAAGCTCTTTGCTTTTTTTGATCTCCAAATCTTCCCCAAATCTATAGGCTAGACTGCAGAGGACTCAAGATTCAATATCTGTGGGATTTTGTCTTTCTAAGAAGGGAGTGTGGACAGCCTAATTCGTACATTAGAGATTATATTTTGCAGCCAAAATTTCTTGTTATTTGAGCATCGCATGCATACATAAAATAGAAATGGTATATTTTTGGTCACTCATACAATTTGATTTTTTGTGCCATACCCTGACAGAGCTGTGCAGGAACTCAAATTCATTTAGCAGGATGGGAACATATGGTACTAGTCCAAGGTTGAAACTGGGTCTTCCAGTTGGTATTAATGTCAGATTTCATAAAGTCGTCTTTTGCAACAACAGTCAATATTTTCTTGAAGTTACAGCCTGAGAATATTTTGTGTGAAAATATCAACTTAAATTTGCAGAGATTCTGGTATTATCTACGAGGTGCACACTGATTTCCTTCATCACAGTGGGTGCTCACGTGGCTGTCCTTGATAATTCAAATAATTGGTGTTAACTACTCAAATAGAATAGATCTTGAAAAGACATTGGGTTGGTGTCACCTGACTGCTGCCTGTGGTACTGGGGTGACAGGTTTGAGTTACCCATTCAGTAGGAAGAATCAAGACCTAAGGAAAGGGCTTTGAATATCTGAGCTGCCAGGAGCCAGAGAAGCTGTTGGTGTTGAATACTTTATCAGGGAAAACCAGGCAGTTTTATATTATATAACTCTGTGAATAAATGCACCAAGTTATGGTTGATGGAAATTTTTGTAAGCCTAGAAATAATGTATGTACTCCAAGGCTGCATCACGATACGTTGACGCTCAGTTTTTGTTGTAAATCCTGGAAATAAACAGAAAGACGTATTTTAAAATGTAGCTTCATTTATTCTACATTTGAATGCAACTGTAGTGTAATCCAGCAGTATTACAGAGAAGATAGAGTTTATTTTTTTGTTATTTAGTTGTTTTGAGGCAAATTGTTTGTATTTTACAAATTTGAGATATTATTGTCCAGTTTAGCATTCTGTTCTGATCCAGGAAACATTCCCTACTGTCTGCAGCCAGGTCTTTTGTGCTGTGAGAGCCTGGCTCAAAATACAAAATATTGTCTGGTCTGTATAGCTCTGTCTTTGACAATTCCTCCCAAATGTGGCTGATGGAGGCCAAGATATTCTCTATTCAGGTGAGGGCAGATCCATTAAAAACAAGAATGCTGAAAAACCTTCATGGGTCTTTGATGGATGTAGATTTTACTAGACTGCAATTTATAATAGGTGTGTTAAGAGATGCTGCATTGCAAAAATATTTTAAAATAAGTTCTTCTAATATGCTTTGATTTTATAATTTTTTTTTCTTACCAGCTGAAACTGGTTTTCAAATCCAGCTGAGACGGTTTTTTTAAATGTAGATTTAATAAGCTTGAAGTCTTCTGCCCTGATGATAAACTTATGTTATCTTCTTCCCTAATTTCAGTACAGAAAAATTAACCTGCAAAACCTGTATATACTTTTTCCCTGGATACATTTTGGAACCAAATGAATCAGAAGAGAAGTGTTCAATTTTAGCTGAGCATTTTCAAAGCATATTTCTTTTATCATGACTTGGATAATTTCAAAAGTCTTCTTTTTCTCCTCCAGTTCTTCTTAAATGTATTAATTTTATTTGGTGATAAAACTTTCCCTCTATGTTCTTAATGTTTTTGCGAACTTGAATATCGTTTTGTGTTGAAATCGGTATTAGAACCAATTTTTACTTATATTTTATAATAATGATATTGAGACATTATTGTTACGTTAGACGAAATTTGTGAGTTTTAATTGTAAGACATAACAATAGGTAAGTATTCCCCAATTTTGTGTAAATCCTGTATGATATACCAAAAAATTGTAATATTTTGTTGCCATGGTGATAAGCACAGTAGTTCTTTTCAAGTTTTTTGTAGCAGCTTTTAATAGTTGAAGTAGCTGCAAAGGGAAAGGTGTTATCTACAACTTGAGTTCCATTGAGAATAAAAGCCTTGAATGACATAAACTCTTTTTATAGTAGAATGTGCCTTTAGGGCCTGAATTATAGTAGTGCATTATAGCTAAACTTTACCTGTAGAATAAACTTGGATTTGACATTTAAATTTGTTCAGGAGGGTTTTAAATTTATTTGTTCAATTGGGAGAAAAAAATTGCAAGTGGTTTACTTAAAAGATTGAATTACATGAAGTACAGACTCTTTGTTTTTCTTTAGGGAGTGTCTGTGTGGGTTTTTTTTCAGTGATTCATTTTTCTGTGTAATCAGGGCAGAGAATGTTTGGTGTGGCCTGTAAGGGCTGTGTATATTTTTCTATGTTGTATTTCTTAGTAACAATGTGTAAAAACATCTATTACTACAGTAACTGAACCACTACTGTGATAATACATCAGCAATGTTTTTTTGTTTGGTAAAGTAGCCTGTAATTGAGAGCTACTGGTGGGTCTTAAAACAGGAAGATTGTGCCCTTTCTTCTCTTTTTAAAAAAAGCGTTTCTTGTTGAACTTTAAAAATTGCACTGTGATGGTGAACTGTTGGGAAGCACAGCATGGAACCAAACTCCTTAGTATCTCAAGCAGACCACTTTCTCCTATTTTCTTTCATTGGAAGTGTTTTGGACAGGGGGTGTATAAAATGGGCTGGAAGTAAAGGCTTCAGTTCCTCTTGCAGCTCTTGCACTGGGTACTGGATAGTTCTTACAGGTAGTAGTTCTTACCCAGCTTTATTGGTGAGAGATCAAGATCAGCTTGCTGTTTTACAGGATAAATAGTTGAGGCGGTGTGATTTAATTTCTGGTAGAATTGAGAACAGACTCAAGGTATCAAGTCCTTTGACTTCAGCACATTTCTGAGACATGGTATAGTTCACATACTGTAGGTGTCACCTATGAAATGTGCCTACACCATTTACTATTCACTGTTACATGGCATCTTCTACTGGCAATGAATGTGCTGCTAGATGACTGTTCTTTTCTCATTTGCTACAGATGATGTAGGGACTCAAGTGACTGCAGGCAGATAGCTGCACATTTGGCTTTTTTTAATTAACAAAATGCATGTGTTGGTAGCATCAAAAGAGCATTCAGCAGTAATGTGAGATGGACATGCAGAAGTGGAGAGAAACATTCACATTTTTAGGGAAATAAAATCATTAATTATCTATAATTCTGCTCATGTGTTTGCTTCTGTAGTCCCATTAGCTGTGTCTTGATTCAGCAGGAGTCAACAGCCAGTGTCTAGGAAAGAGTACAACTGGAGCATGTATGATATTTTGCCTAAGTAAATATCATAGAAGAGATGTGTATATATCCTAGTTTCTGGTGATTTTGGATTTATTAGCCGTGAAACTCTTCGGTCACATGTAGACTTTTAGTACATTATGAGTGTTTAAGTACTAACTGTAGATTAACTCCAGTATGGAATGAAAGCATTTAATTCTATACCTTTTTTTTTTTTAATCTGAGGGTTTTTTATCTTTTCAGGTGTTCTTGCAGATTTATTCTGGTTGGATTTTTGTAGGGTAGTAACTAAGTTTTCCAAAAGTTTACAGCAACTCATTTGGTTTTTTTGAACAGATTTTTTTTGGTAAGATTTGTCTCCTGTTAACAAGGTTCTTCAGTCTGTTTCAGAAAAAGCATTTGTTGTTTTGCAATATGATTAGGAAATGCCTCTATATAAAAATTATGCATCTCTTGATTTCTGAATGACTGCATTTTCAAAATCCTTAATGCAGTGATGTTCCACTAATCCCACTTTACAGAGAGGGAACAAATAAGTGCCTGGCACCAAAGGAAATTTCTGATGGTTGCCTGAAGCTTGTGATGGGATTCCCACAAATACCCCTGGCAATACTAGACCATCCTCAAACTTTTAAGCTGAAGTACATGAGCATACTGTGTGCACTGTGAGAGGAGGGCAGTGGGTGTGTGCCAGCCGTGGGTGGAAGCTCTTCAGAAGCTCCAAGCGTGGATGTTGACAAAGCTGGCTTCATACTGACACTTCTGTCAAATGTACCCAAGTGGGTGCTGCTAAACTAAGCTGTGTTCAGGCTGTTATTCCATGGCTCTTTAATAGAGTCCCAATTCATTTGGGGGGGCATTCTCTTGTACATCCTTGTTTCGAGGCTAGTTTGGGTAATCTCTGTGCAGGTGAAACTGTAACAGATTGTCTCAGTGTTGTGGTTGGATCTTAGATGCCTATGGGGAGGATTTCTCTGTGGTCTGTAGGTCTCACACAAGTCTGAAACAAACAGATGGCATGGGACAGAGGCTGTCTCAGACATCTGCCTCAGTTGGCTTTACTGTTGCATATGTAGCTGGTGCTTGATGTGTGCTCTTTCACAAGCTTAGGGTGCTGTAATGCTCTTTTCAAATGTTTTAGAAACCCAGCACCATCAGTGGGGCCTGGTCCTATGCTCTCTTTGTGTCAGCTGAGCTCCCATGCACAGACACAGTAACACTCTTACAGTCTTTTTAAAAATTAGTACTAAACAACACAAAGAAAAAAGCTTAAGAAGCAGTTGCCAAAAATTGCATTAGAGAGGTAACGAGGTCAGTGCATCCCCAAAGACAGATGCAGACAATCACTTGCATTACATCTGGACTGGTTCTGAGGTGAAATGTAATTTGTATAAAAGGCTTTCTAGTCAAAATGGGGAGTCACAAATTAATCCCTGATGTGTGTTTGAAGTACAGGCCTCCTGAATGATGAGCTCTAGGGAATGCTCTTTGCCCTATCACTTTTAGTTGGTTCATATTTTCTTCATTGCTTTAACCTGTTTTTATTACTTCTTGAGATCTGCCATTGGCTTCTGATTTCTTTAATTCTTGTGATACTTTGTCAGGATAGGTATTGCTTGTTTCTTCTACTGTTTCAGTACCAATGACTAATGAATTGGTATCTGCAAGGCATGCTTAGGAAAAATTGAACTGAGACTTGCTACTCACTGCAGGTTTGGCTGTACCTTAGGGAAATCAGAACTCCAAACTTTGCCCACGCTTACTTTTGGTCTGTATCTGTCATGTCAGCCTACCTTAGATGAATTTTCTTTTCTTTTATAGCTTGTTTACTAGGGATGTCTCATCCAGAAGGATACAGAGTCTTGTGCATTAGTCATTGGTAGCAACGTCCTAAACTTTGCCCCATGTTAGCAAGAAGTAGTGATCACCTCTGTGCTGGTTATTTGATGCTTTCTGTGATGGCATTGTTCCACTGGGTAACATTTTCAGTAAAACAGTTTCCATTTAGTGGAGTGCACAGTTTGTGCATGAGTGATGTGGGGGTATATCTCAACAATGTCCTGCTCTGAGTTAATGTACTTCCCAAAGGATCAGTCTGGTCACTTTGCACATGCTATGACAGTGTGTTGTCATAATGGAAGAAAAAATTTGGGCTTCTAGAAGCCACATCTGAAGTTTCCCAAGTAACTCTGAGACTCTCAGTAATCACTAGGTATGAATAACCAGGCTCTGAAAAAGAGCAGGGAGAAGGGAAGTGCTTTCTCACATGTTAAAAGTATAGTTTTAATGGCACTGTTTTTCTTTCCCTCTCACAAGGTTAAGTTATTTAATGAGTTAAGTTATTTAATTCTGTTCAAATCTTTTTTGGGCTATCCATATCCAGAAAGATTTATTACTTCTGGGGCAAGCAAGACCATCAGATGCTCTTCTTTGGTATACCTAGGAGGGATGGCTGAAATGTTAATTCTGAGTACATATTTGTATACATTTAAAGGTAAAATTTACTTTTCTTCAATTCTTGAAACTTAATATGTCCGCAAGGAAAATGCTTTTAAAATACAGTATATGGATTTTTTCCCCTCTTATATATGTAAAATATGAAGTGTGCTTCAGGAAGTAACTGAATTATTTGTATAGTTCATTCTGAAAAGTCTTGCATTTACGCAATTTACTTTTTTCTTTGGTGCCAAACCACTGGTATCACAGTGGTGCTCTTTGAGAAAGCAAGAGCAAGCAAAAAATAAATAAACATTTGTGCTCCCCCTATTAACTGAAAATGTATTGTCATGCTGTAATTCATTTTGGTTTTCTGCTCTTTAGTGTCTGCATGTCTTTGAGACTTACCTTCCAGCATATACCAAATGTGAACAGTCAAAATTCACTGTTTCAGTGACAGATTAATGTGTTTATTACTTTCTTAAGTATTTCTTTCCATCCTTGTAAAATAAAGGGAGATATTGGAGATGCAGATGTTAGATGTTATCCAAGTGATTGAGACTGGAGTAACTTATTTTGTTTTTAGTGTAAAGACTTTTCTTGTTTAAAGCTGTACAGTGCATTTGTAGAAAATTTGTAATCTATACAATCTTTGCAGTTGGTCCTTGTTGTGTAATGTCACAGGGACTTAGTGTCATTGATGAACTTGGAGATTATAAAGCAAATACCTGGACTCTTGGAGAAGTTTAGTATAAGTAGAGTGTAGTGTTAGGAAGGGTGCTAAGAGAGCTGGTTTACATGTTCAAATTGGGTAACAAATGCTGAGTCAGGGGATTGTTCTCCTATAGCAGTATATGTTAGAAGATCTTCCTTGGCTGAAGAGTTAGGATGGTTCAGTGTCACCTTGTACAAATGCAAAGGTATACTGGCAGTCTGAAATGACTACTCAAGTGTTGATGACTCTTTTCTAGACAGAATTATATGTTTTTGCTATTGTTAATGTCTTATCGGCCACTTTTGAGAGCTTCTCTCTACCTGATGCCTGGGAAGAAGCATGTCATGTAGGTGACATTTGTGATGATTGTCTTTGTCCACTGAGAATAGAAAAGCCTCCCATTTTAAATCAATGTCATTGCAATACCATCTATCAGACATGAATGGTGAAGTGAAATACTGCTCTTTCAATCACAGAATCGAGTTGCTGTCCTTCACTGAGGAAGGCCACTTGTTCAAAATCTGAATTCTTTTACTGTAATACAGGGAGATGACATTACTTCAATTTCTTCTAGCTATATGCTCACAGGTTAGTTTACAGAGTGAATTATCTGGAAGAATCAGTGTAAAAAAAACTCAGACTCTCTTCTTATAAAAATAGCATAATGTATCACATCTTTAGAGGCCTGCACTTCATCCATAAAATACTGTGGTATCTGTGATGGATACTGGTGGAAGATTTGAGCACATGTGAGTGAGGCGTATGGCAGAGGGTTGTTGGGTGGTTTTGAGGTAAACACTTGGCTTGGCAGTGGCATAGGATGGCACTGTCACTGCAGGCCATCTGTAGAAAGCACAGAGGAAAGAGCAGTCGCCTGACTCAGCTGCAAAGCTTCCAGGTGCCGGAGCCAGATCTACCCTTCTGTGTCCTTTTCCAGTAAGGGTAACATGTGCTGATACCCTTTGCTGGTGTGTGTGTGGGATTATGCCTCTGGATCACTCTCCTCCCACAAGCTGCTGCCTCCCCAGATTCTTTTGTTGAGGCTGTTGTTGTTTCTATGAATTTTAGGTGTCTCTTGCTGATAGAAATGTTGCTGGATCCCACATCTTTCCTGTGTCTCCCATTGTCAATTGTGGGTGGTCATAGCCTAGCCTCAGTATTTTTCATGGGAAACTTGTGTGCTTCTCTTTAATCATAAGTGATATTGGACCGCTTCCATTTTCACATGTTATTTTAAACGTAGAATTTTGTGTGTTGTGTTTTTGTAAAATGCTCCATTCAGTCACACAGGTTTCACTGTCACCTGCATCACCTTGTCTGCCAGCTGCTGCCCCTAATACACAGAGTGACCCAATCTGCTGCTGGATGCTGCCACATCTGGTCTAGAAGTGAAAAAGCCAGCATGTCATCTTCAAAGGTCTGCAGCGCACCTGGAAGCAGCAGCTGTAAATGCTCTGATATACTTTGAGTCAATGTGGGAGAATCAGTTTTATTTTTGTGGCACAAATAAATACTTTCTCATAATCCCTCTCATGTGACAGCAGCAAATAATTTTCTTCAAAAATACCTGTTGAAAGCACAAGTTTGTGCTTTGTTATGTCCCAGTTCAGTCCTGGCTCTTGCTCAGCTACTTTAGAAGTTTTGTGGGATTTTCTTGATACTGCAAAGCATGGTTTGCAATATGGAAAAACTTACAAGAATGCCATCTTCAGTCAGTTGTCAGTTGAGGTCATCATTATGTAAAGCCAGTAGAGAATCTGTTTTCCTGTGGTGTTTCTAAACACTGCCTGGTGAGGGAAGCATGAGACACATGGGAACTGAGGCCTTATAAGCTGCTGTGAAATGGCCAGTGGTCTGCAGGGTGCAGCTGGGAAGGGGGAGGTGAGCTGGAATGAAGCTGGGATGCTGCAGGGGACAGTGAGGATGGGATGCCTGCCTTGAGACTTACATTTAGTCAGAAGGTGTATGCAGGTCTGACAGAAGAAAATCTGATGTTGTCACTGAGAAGGAGAAAGTAGAATAATTTGTATTTGATGTGAAGGCTTGTATCTTAAACTATTACATCTAAATGAACTAAAATAGTGGTCTTCCCTGGAGCTGGGACTATCAAGACACATTGCAGTAATACTGATATGCTGATCTCTTCAGTGTTCACATTGCTGTTGGCTTTGTAACAGTAATGTGTACCTAAATGTGTTCCATTGGAAAAAATTTTTTCTTTCAATTGAAAGCACACTTTTGGTTTCCAAAAGCTTTCAGTAGCAGCATGGTAAACACTTATTTAAACTCATTTTAAAAAGTAAAAGACAATCTATTCAACCTTGCCACACCTCTTCTGAGGGACCTATACTAAAATTATAAACTATTTTTCCCTAGTTGGATGTTGGTTGTCCCTGAAAATCAGGGATGAAAGAAGAGAGCATAGAACATAACCAGCTCTTAGAACTTGCCTTTGTTTTTCTGCTGGTGCTCCCCCAACCCCCATGTTTTCTATCAGTATTTACTAGGCTTGTTTGAAAAGATGTATAGGGCCTTACAATTCTTTTGCGAAAAAAGATTATTCTGCAGAAAAAACATATTCTTCTGTTTCTTGTCAAAAGCTGTCAGCAGTAATGGTGGAGGACGTGAAGTGGCTCTCAGGTTTTACCCTGAACATGTAAAACTAGTAATGAGGAGGAAACTAAAAAATGACAGGAAAAAAAATAAAACTCAGACCTCCAGGGAGCTGCTGCACAATTGAATACATCATGCTAATGTTACAAAATACTGAATTAATTTTGTCCTATATTTCTTCTAAATTAATTTTAATTAAAATGTAATAGTTCATATGAGCAGCTTATAATTGCTTTTTTCCTAGTGTGGTTTGTACAGAATCATTCCAGCTGCTGTCAGTAGAAGATGCATTGACTGCATCTGTGTTAGCATTTTGGCTGTGAGCAGCAGCATAGCTCTGCAGTGGGTCTCTTCTCATCTCCTATTGTCATCCCCACCAAAAAGTGCTGTCAGTGCCTATGGAGTAACTTCCTTCAGGGATGTTAAACCACAGGTCTGTGTGCTCCAGGGATTCATCCAATGTGCTCGGATTCTTTTGGGGATGTGAAGGTTCAAATCAATGATGGTGCCTCAGGGCAGCTTCTAATAGTCCATGTGTGGCAATGTTCTGCTTAGAGGACTGGGCTAAATCTAGGAGGGCATAAGACCTACAAATTACATGTCATGGACCTCTAGGGGCCTCAGCTTCAAACAACTTTGACCTGGTGATCCCTGCTACTGCACTGCCTTACTTGCTGAGATGCACACGGTCCTACTGCTTCCTAAACTAGGATGTTGAAAAGCGTTGTTTGAAGTTTGCACCATGTTCGACTTCAGGTAGTCTTAATTTCTTTTAGATAATGCTTAACTTGAAAAGGGTTTAAAAGCAGCATGAAAATCTACTTCACTGAAATTATGAGGAAATGTCTCAGAATTCCTGTATCTTCTTGAAAAATGGGTTTCAAATCTCTAAATAATATAATACAGTCTTTATGATCTTCCTTTCTATCTGCTAGGTCTGTGACGCTGCAGAGAAGCAATGAAAATGCATTTGCCCTGCATGCATCTACCTTGTAGTGCATATTTAATTGGGGAAATAGATTGAGCATTATCTTACACTCTGCTGGACTTCCAGCAGCTTTTTAAAGAATTGCCTTTTAAAATATTTTGTAAGGAAGCTTCTAATAAACATGGCATTTATGCAATGCCATTCTGTCTTCATTATGCTAAAAATGGTGAAAAAGCTTTCCACTTCATGTGAGAGTTTGCCTTACATGAAGATTGCTTGCAGATTTATTTCATACTACATGAGAGACCTTGAACTGTGTTATGGAGTGTTTATTAATGATCTTTCTCTATTTCTACCATATTCCTCCTTTTGAGATGAGGGTGAGAAAGGGGACCAGAACTGCCTCTGTACAGCACTTAACAATCATATAATGGTTTGGGTTGAAAGGGACCTTTAGAGATGGTCAGGTTCCAAATCCCTGCCATAGGCAAGGACACCTTCCACTAGACCAGATTGTTCAACCCCACATCCAATCTGTCCTTGAAAACTTCCAGGGATGGGTTATCCACAGCTTTCCTGGGCAACCTGTTCTGGTGCCTCACCAACTTAATGGTAAACAATTTATTTCTTATATCCAATAGAATTTACCCTCTTTTAGTTTAAAACCATTACCTCTTGTCCTTTCACTGCAGGCACTGGTACAGTGTCTCTCCCCATCTATCTCATAAGCCCCTTTTATATATTGAAAAGATGAAATAAGCTCTCCTTTATTTCTTTGTCGTATTTCATACCAGTCATGGAAATTGTCAGTTTAGTATTCTACACTTTCTGTTTTCAATATTGATCTGTATCTTCTGCAGAGGTTATAAATTTAGGGTAAAAGCTGTCAGTCAAGTATGACTGACAGGTTCTTGATTAATGAAGCCTCGTACTGAAATTGCAAAAAGGAGTACATCAGCTCTTGGCAGTATGGAGATGGCTGAGTTTTACAGGATTTGTATGTAAGGATGCTTTTCAGTCACTGTTGTTTAAGATAACCATTGAAAGTGCCAAACTGGCTTTTTTGTTAGTACTGGTTGTAATAACTAGTACCATCACAGATCTTAAGAATGCTGTATGTTTCATGTAAGAATCTTGTGGATGACTGCTGAAGGTTCTCTAATCCAATCTCTAATCAAAACAGAATAAATTAGAGCAAGTTGTGCAGAACTTTCAGTGAAGTTTTTGACTGTGACCTGTCTCTCTTTCTGTATTTGTTCATTTCCATGGAACAAAATAAACAGACTTCACACCTAGTCCAAATTTTCTGCATCCCAACTTACCTGTTGCCTTTTGTCCTACCCTTGCACACCTCTGAGGAGCCTGGGTCTGTTTCCTCCCTGCCCCTCCGTTAGGTATCTGTAGACAGCACAGTCTTTCCCCTTTACCTTCCCTTTTAAAGTGGAACAATCCCAGTTGATTCAGCACCTGCTGGATGTTGCGTGCTCCAGCCCATCCACCTTGGTGGTTCCGTTCCAGGCTCAGGCAGCGCTGTGATGTGCTGCTCCTGCTGTGGGGCTTGCAGCTGCTGGGTAGGGAGGAAGAAATAGTTCCCTGACCTGCTGACAGTGCTCCTGCTCCTCCTACCAGGATGTGTTTGGCCTTCTCTTCTGAAAAACATACTGAGTGATAATGGTTGCCTTAGAGCTCTTTGTGTTTCTGATAGAAGATGGTTAATACTGAAACGTAGTGAATTAGCTAGTACCTTGAGATAAGGAGTGACTTAGGCTGCAGTTTGGTGAAATATTTAGGTGTGTATCTGTCATTCTGTCTTCAGTGAAACTCAACTTTGTGCTCATGTTCAAATGCTTCCCTTAAAATAAAGAAGTTGAAGCAGTTTCTTAAGATGTACTATTTTTAGCTACATGCTGTTTTGCTGGGCTGTCAACTGTATTTCCATTGATGGTGCTGTCCTATTCTTAGGAAGCCAAAGTTAAAGCACTTTAACCTATAGTGACCTTTTGATTTTTCTTCTCTCTGGGTTTTGGAATCCAGCCGAGCTGTGCTAAAATTATATTGATGTCAAAGCAGGTTTTTATAGTCTGTTTAAATGTGGACCTCATCTCTATTTTAACTTTTTCCTTTTATTTTTAATGAAGCTCTTATGCTAATGGCATCTGATTTTTAAAGTGTGAGAGGAATTTTTTAGGCCCCTAGATAAATTGGGTTTTTTAAACATTTTTAAGGAGATGTTCTAAGCTAAATGTGCTATTAATAAAGCAAAAAATAAGAGTGGACAACTGATTGTATTCATAAATTTCCATGGAGACTTTCATTGACCTCCAAGTTCCTTTTTCAGTTCTATTAAATTTTCCTTTTTCCCCCTTCCCTCATGGGAATAGGTTCCTGTGTCTCATTCTTTTGAAGGGCAAGAAGAAGAAATATGTTTTTACTGTTAAACTACTGGCTTAGGGCAGAAATAAAGATGTTTCATTTAGAAACAAGGGAGAGAGGGAGTAAAATAATATCACTAAACCAATATTTTTGGCAGAAACAAATTGCAAAAAATGTAAGGCTTGAAGTGTGTTGTCCAGAAAATAAAATACAATATCTATATAGGTGTTAATACAGTAACAGCTGGGAAGATCAGCTTGAGAGTAGACTACCGACGGGGAGGGAACTCTTGAGTCATCAGGTTTTTTAGTGCTCTTTTAATTGAAAAAGAACAGCAGCAGCAACACACACCCCAAAAAATAGCACTCCTGAAACTGCCCTGACTGCTGTTTTCCATTAAGTCCCTTTCTTCCACTTAAAATGAAAGAAAAAAGCCTTCTAATTCCAGATTGCTAAATGTTCTGCCCTGCACTTCACTACTTGATGAGAGAGAGGGGTGGAAAGCTCTTCAGGCTGTTACAACACTTGGCTTATTTTGGTTGTGCGTGCGTAATGCTCCTACATCATCTTATCTTTCCTCCTCTGCTTTCTGCAGCTTTAAGTGAGGGTCATGTAACTGTTTCCTATGTAAGGCAGTTCTGGAGCAGGCCCTGAAAAAAAATACTGATTTGTAGGCTTCAGGTATGCACAAGTCTGCCCTAGTACCTGTTGCATTATTTCTAAGGTACTTTCCACAGCTAGAAAGAAATCACAATGTGACCCTTGCTTTTCTCTGTCCCCAGCCCAGTTTTCATGTCAATGAAACAGGGAAACCTCCCCCTCGCTCATTCCCCGACCCCACAGGTCTGAAGGTATCACTGTGGGGTCCCTTTTCCCCAGTGCAGATTCTAGTTGGTCATTGTGGCTACTTAACGCTCTCTGGCATCGTGTAAATGGCCACTCTTTGTTGTCTGTTTTGTTGTGGTTTCTCTGGTTTTAAAGGACTTCATTACAGCAGATTCTGTTTTCTGTAGAGAACAAGTCATACAGAGCCAAAATGCACTCTTTTTTTTTGCTTCCTTACTTGCCGCTGCTTCTTGTCCTATTCAGAGGTGTTATTAACTGCTGCTGCCTTTGTGCAAGTTCTCAGTCATATAGATTTTCCATCACCAAAGCTTTGTATCAAAGAATGTGGTATCAAAGAAAATTTTTTTCCTTTTACAGATAAAAGAAAATGTCTTTGTTTTCAGAACTCCCAAAGACCAACTCAACTTGGGGTCAAAACAAAAAAAAATCTTATTAGGATTTCTTTTCACAATGTGTGGATTAAAAAGATTTTTTGGAGAGACCATTTATTTGAAACCCAGGTTTCCCGAGCAAATAAAAACCCCCTTCCAGTTCATCTAGGCATGGAAAACCTCCTTGCACTACTTAATTCTCTAGAATCTAAGTGGTTATGTCTAAGTAGCTTTTATTTGCTTTTAGAGCAGGCTGTCTGGTTAGAATAGAATCATAGAATGGTTTGAGTTGGAAGGAGCTTTAAAGATAATTTAGTTCCAACCCCTCTGCCACTGGCAGGGAATCTTCACTAGACCAGGTTGCTCAAAGCTCCATCCAACCTGGCCTTGCACATTTCCAGGGATGGGGCATCCACAGCTTCTCTGGTCACCCCATTCCAGTGTCTGACCACCCTCACAGTAAAATATTTCTTCCTAATCTAATCTAAATGTCTCCCCTTGTAGTTTAAAACCATTCCTCCTAGTCCTATCACTATGTGCTCATGCAAAAAATCCCTCTCCCTCTTTTTTTATAAGCTTTTAGGTACTGAAAGATTGCAATAACATCTCCCCAGAGCTGTCTCTTCTCTAGGCTGAACAACCCCATCTCTCTTTGCCTGTCTGCAGGAGAGGTGCTCCAGCTCTGATCATCTTAGTGCCATCCTGCTCCTTTGGACCTGCTGTGCTTCAGTGTTTGTCTTGTGCTGGGGACCCCAGAGCTGGATACAGCACTTCAGGTGGGGTCTCATGAGGGTAGAGTAGAAAGGCAGAATCCCCTCCCTCTCCCTGCTGCCCACACTACTTTGGATGCAGCCTGGGACACCTTTGGCTTTCTGGGCTGTGTGCACGTATTGCCAGGTCACATCCTTCTTTTCATCCAGGAGAATCCCAAAGTCCTTCTTGGCAGGGCTGTTCCCAATGAATACTTCCTCCAGTCTATATGCATACCATTTGATGTTTTTGCTGTAGAAAGCTGAAAAATGCTAAGACTCAGCTGTTAGGCAAGCTGACAGTCTTTTTTCCTTCTTGGGTGATGGGGATCTGTGCTGTAAAAAAAAAAGGAAAAAGATCTCAAGCTTTCTCAAAGGGTTAAGAAACTAAATGAGGTAGGAAGTTTCTTCTAGTGCTGGGAGTAGTTCTTCCAGTGTTACTGGAAACATTTTAAGGTAGTGAGGAAGAGCATGGTACTTAAGTAAAATTGTTTTGTATCTTCACAGGATAATTCAGTTTTGATCTTAAAGCTGTTTCTATTTTCATTTGATTTGTTAAATTTTACAGAAAGGAAAAATGAATGAAGTTGATACTTTTAGAAAATAATCATATAATAGGCAAGGGGAGGAAAAGGGTGCTTGTTTTAGTATATTATTCATACACAGGAAATAGTAGTGTTTTAGGGGAGGAGTCCCAGGTGAAGGAAGATTCTGCAGGAAAAGTTCTGCAGGTGATGCAGAGAAAGCTGTACTAGAAGCTGTCATTTTGTAAGGAAAGGAAAAACAGAAATGATTCCCATGTGTGTCCTCTGTTACTGAGATCACCAGCCCAAACTTTCTTTTTTTGGTGAATCGTGCCTCAACCGGGCCAGAAGACACTTCAGAGACAGAGTCAGAGAAGCGGGTATTTGCTTTATTCGGTGCGCCGGGTGTGTGGGGATTGCTCCTCCAAACACACACCTGGTGCTCTCTACAACACAGTATTAAGGGTTAAATTATGAATATTCATCACATTCCTTGGGACAGGTGTGGTTAAACAAATTATTTCTCGGAAGTTATTAGCATATGGGCCACACATGCGCTGTGTGTCCTGGTGGTCGCGCTGAGGAAGGCCTCTCCTCTTCCTCGGGGGTCTTTCTGATGAAGGCCAGTACTCATCCTCGCAGTGAACTTTTCGCCTTTCTCCCTGGGCATGCGTAGTCCTTTGAGGGATGATTCAGCAATCTCTGAGATGATCCTTGTCCCCTCTATCTTGACAAGATTAGGGTGAATTCGGCTTCTCAGGCTTTGTAATTAACATCTTCTGTCTGAACTAACATTGCTGTCTCCCAATAGTTAACTTGTGCTTACATGAGTTAGTTATTGACTGCCCCTTCTTCAATCCCCCCTTTTCTTTGGTTATTTGTAATTCTTTACAAATCTTGTATGTCTTTAAAGTAACCCTTCTCTATCTTATTTCTAAATTTATACTTGTTTATATTGAGCATAAGCATCGCAATTCTAAGTACATAATATCATACAACAGTAACTACTAATACAAACAATAAGTAAGAATGCAATAACACAAATAGCTATTACAAACAATTGTTTAAGCCAGGATAAGTTGGGTAACCATGATGTAAGTTTGTGTCATACCTCTTTAAGCCTTCAAGAAGTGTCATCTAAAGTGATTTGATGCAATGTTCACTTTGGATAAATAATTTTAACAGTTTTCTGGATATGACTATGAGACCTTTTTATCTTAGCCCACCCATCTGTGCTAATAATTTTTTTTTTTTTTTTGTATCTAATTTAAATCATAATTAGAGTTAGGGCTTGGATCTGAACTCTACTGGCCACTGCCTTTGCTGTTTTGTCTGCCATAGCATTTCTCAGTTCAGGGATAGTGTTACCCTGGGAGTGTCCCCTACAATGCATTATAGCCACTTTTGAAGGTTTTACCACTGCTTCCAGTAACTGCATGATTTCAGTAGCATGCTTAATTTCTTTCTTCTGTGAGGTTAATAAACCTCTTTCTTTCCAGATAGCCCCGTGAGCATGTACCACCCCAAAAGCATACCTTGAATCCGTCCAAATGTTGATAGGTTTTCCTTCAGCCAACACCAAGGCTCGAGTTAGGGCTGTTATTTCAGCCTTTTGAGCTGATGTCCCCACATGTAATGGTTTTGCCTCAATGACAGTGTCTGTGGTTGTAATTGTATACCCAGCGAGCTGCTCACCATTCTTGATATAACCGCTCCCATCAGTGAACCAGCTGTCTGCATTTTCTAGCGGAGAGTCCTTTAGGTCTGGGCGGCTGGAGTAAACTGCCTCCATGGTTTCAATGCAGTCATGCTGTACAGGTTCCTCAGTAGCCTTGTCCTGGAGGTAAGCTGCTGGGTTTAAAATGTTAGTTACCTGGATACTCACATCCTCTGATTCTGCTAGGACAGCCTGGTATTTGAGAAAGCGAGATGGGGTTAACCAGTGATTTCCTTTCTGTGTGAGCACTGCTGACACTGTGTGAGAGACAAAAACACTTATCTGCTGGCCCAGTGTGAACTTGCGAGCTTCTTCTATGTTCAGGGTCCCAGCTGCCACTGCACGCAGGCAGGGGGCCATCCTTGGCTGACCACATCTAGCTGCTTGGAGAAATAAGCCACTGGCCTTTTGTATGGTCCCAGCTTCTGTGCCAAAAGTCCCAGCGCCAGTCCTTGTCTCTCATGTGAGAACAACAGAAAAGGTTTAGTGACATCTGGTATGCCCAGTGCTGGAGCTTGCATTAACTCACGTTTCAGGGTTACAAATGCATTATTAGTCTCTGGTGTCCAGCATAGGTGAGTTCCCCCAGTCTCTTTTAGGAGTTGGTATAAAGGTTTCACAATGAGTCCATAGTTGTAGATCCATAATCTACACCATCCTGTCATTCCCAGAAAAGTTCTCAGTTCTTTGGTTGTGGTTGGCCTGGGCATTTGACAAATTGCCTCTTTCCTGTTGTCTCCCAAGGCTCTCTCCCCTGCTGCCAGTTCATACCCCAGATATGTAACTTTCTGGAGGACTAGCTGAGCCTTTTCAGGGGAGACTCTATATCCGCTTAGTCCCAGAAAATTTAAAAGACTTACAGTCCAGTTCTTGCAGTCTTCACGGGTCCTTGTTGCTATCAGTAGATCATCGACGTACTGCAGGAGTGCACCTTCTCCAAGTGGTGGTGTCCAGGCTTCCAGTTCTTGGGATAATTGACCTCCAAATATCGTGGGGCTATTTTTGAATCCTTGTGGCAATACAGTCCATGTGAGCTGACTTTTTCTCCCTGTTCTGGGGTTTTCCCATTCAAAGGCAAAAACTTCCTGACTGCTTTCAGCTAATGGCAGACAAAAGAGAGCATCTTTTAAATCTAAAACTGAAAACCACACTCAGTCACTTTGTAATTTTGTGAGTAAAGTGTCCTCAGGTCCTGAACTAATCAATAACTTTCATTTGGCTTCTGTACTGGTAGAATTGGGGTATTGCAGGAAGGTCTACACTCTCTCAACAACCTCTGATTAATAAATGTAGTAATTATTTGTTCTATTCTTACTCATGTTTCATGCCTTAGTGTATATTGTTTAATTGACACTGGTTGTGCCCCTTCCAGTAGTTCAATAATCACTGGGGGAGCCCTGTTTTGATCTCTGGAATTTCAATATCTCCTACTAATGGGATCACTTGATTTGTTATTTTACTATCTATGGGTATTTCTCTTTCCTTTATCTAATCTTAGTGGTTTAACTTACACTTTAAAGTCTTAGTCAGGTATCTTCAGGAGGCTTCTTTGGTTGTAGCTTCTTTATACAGTTTTTGTTAGAATAATATTCTTACTCTGCTGTATGATTCTATACATTATGAAGGATTAGTTTTTATGATACAAAACTAACACACAAAACATTTTCATACAAAATGTTCTCATGCAAACATATCTTTACATTAGGGCTATGCTCTGTTTTCCAGGAGACAGATTATAGCACTCTTGTCATTTAATCTTGACACAAACTACAAACTGTGGCTTTATTTTGGTGGGATTAAAAATGAAATGAATTCTCTTTCAAACCTAGTTTTTTGTTTTTTGGTTGTTTTATTTTTGTCTTCATCCCATTCTGCATCTACAACTGAGATTGCAGAATGTGCTATAAATAGGAGGGGTGAGGAAAAGTTAAAACATCCTCTTAAGACATATGGCTTGAGATTGAACAGCACTTTAGTTTGAGAGCTGGTAGAAGGCTTTTCTGTATCCCTCTTGGTTTAGGAAGGGGGATTCAATCATTTCTCATGTAGCATTTGCTTGTGTTTTGTCAAGATTCTTTAATTCACTAATTAGAAAATCCAAAACTTTAGTCAGATTATAATAATTTTGAAGCCTTCTGAGGCAGAACCGGGAAGGTTAGTTCATATTTGTAGGATTTCAAATATGTATCAATTCTTATACCAACTCTCAGGATAATATTGGTTGAGACAAATTATACATCTATAAGACTTTAACCACACCATTTTTCAGTAAAAAGACAAAACAAGTTAGACAAAAATTAAACTCAAGAATATGTAGAATACGTTAACTTCTATTTGATCTCTCACCAAGTCACTTGTAATGAAAACACAAACAAATTACAAACATTAACCAACTGACAATGCGAGCAATTATGGTGACATTTTACATTTCATTGGTTTTCACACAGCTCCATCTCATGTGTTGGTAGATTCCTATAAAAGGAAAGTGAAAATTTGGCCCACTAGACTGATTATTAAAAAAATAGTGAAACTTTTTGGGGCTAACACAAAGTGACAGTGAAGCAATGGTTATCACATTTAGGTGTGATTTTGCTGCTTGCAGTTTCCTTGCTCTCAAACTGCTTTCTTTATCTTTGATGTCGGGACATTTGACATTCCTAGAAAAAAGAAACAAACTTCCCCCCCTCCCAAAAAAAAAATGAAAAATATGTCTGAGTGAAACAAGAGTTTAATTGCATTAACTTATTCAAGTGGAGTTTTAGTATTTATTCTATGAAGTGCTTGTTGCACCACTTTTATTGTCTCCCACAGGTTTTTGGTGGGGTTTCTTCCAATTGATTCTTCAGTGGAGGGAGTGAGACTGCTTTTGAAAGTTTTGCAAGAGTTGCAGTCTGTGAATCAGGCATTTGGATTGCCTTTTTTTTTTTTTTTTTTTTTTTCTTCTTCAGGGTTTTGGTAGGCTTCTGCTTTTCACCCTGGAGCAGTTTGCCTTATCAGTTTGCTCCTTTTGTTCTAGTGATTTTCCTTTTGACAAGATCAAGTTCGGCAGCAAGCAATGTTACTGCCTAAAACCCTTTTTTTTTTTTTTTTTTTTTTTTACCAAGTCCACCCCAGGAGTAGAGAGGTGACTAACAAATCAACCACGGAGGGATAGCAAAACATTTTCCCCATAGGTTTCTTTACAGCCCCCGCAGACGAGGCTGCATGACAAATACCTGGGCCTGCACAGGGACAACACTATCTCCACAAGGCTGCAGCTGCAGAATTGGCTGCAGGATTAGAATCTGCCAATTCTAGTTTTCCACAATAAACCACAGACTGGTGGCGGGGTTCCCCACAAGATAGGAGCTCCGGATTCACCTCAGGTCTGAAACCTGCCAATTCTGGCTTTTCACAACAAAACACGAAAGGCACATGGGCACGGGTCCCCTCCAAACAGGAGCCTTTCAGCTCTGCACAAGCACCACCTAACAGGAGCCTTACAGCTCTGCACACCCAAACCTGTTAATCACACTGTCCACAATTCTTACAACTTCTGCCATCACCTTTGCCATCGCTTTTGCCTTTTCCTCATCTCTTCTTACATACACATACACTTGCTGTACTTTTCTAACCAGTTTCTCTCAAATTTCTCACTATTCTCTGCCACTCTCCCCTTACTCTAACATTATCTGCACTTTCATTTTTTTTTATTCTTGCTCTTTCTAGTCTGATACCAAGCTCTCTCCTCTGGCAGCTTGGACACCACCCACTCCATCTAGTAGAAGTACAATACCACTTTCTCTCACAATTAATACATGCACAGAAATACAAGCTTCACAACTGTTTTCATACACTAAACACGGGATTTCAAAAGGGAAATTAGATGGAGCTACATTAGAAAGGTGTTGGGAGTCTGGATGTTTTCAATTCAATAGCTAAAATCTTTTCTCCTCTAAAATCTGCCCCCCCTTCGGACAGTAAGGTTGAATTCCAAACCAACGGTTTATATGATTTATCCTCATTCACTCTTTGCCAAACGCTTCGCTTTTCTCTGGCCGAGCCTGTCGCCGGGTTACGGAACCGCAGATAGAGCTCCTCACTCACTTCGCACTTTGACAGCGCGTCTCATCCACTCTCACTCACACAGCAGCACAATAGCAACAGACAAAACGCAAATAGCCGTACAATATCGCATAACAGCGGGGTCCAACCCCTTAAAGGTACCTTTTGCGGTGGGGTCCAACCCCGGGGGGGTCCAACCCCCTTAAAAGTACTTTTCACAGTGGGGTCCAACCCCGGGGGTCCAACCCCTTAAAAGTACTTTTCCTCTTGCCCAGGACTAATTTTGGGAGACCCAATCTTCCTCGGGACTTTCAACCCACCCTCAGGGACTCGAACCCTGGACCTGCAGGTATTTTGTGTTTAAAAGGAATAGCAAATACCTTAATTTGGTGCAGATGGTCCTTGTCTGCCCCCGCCGTGAGCCAAAGGACAGCTGAGCTCCCCCTGAAAATTCAGGGTCGCGACTGGGAGGTCTGCTTACCCCTGGATCCAGCAGCCGGGCAGAGAGGGTCCCATCTGGGGTGCCAGATGAATCGTGCCTCAACCGGGCCAGAAGACACTTCAGAGACAGAGTCAGAGAAGCGGGTATTTGCTTTATTCGGTGCGCCGGGTGTGTGGGGATTGCTCCTCCAAACACACACCTGGTGCTCTCTACAACACAGTATTAAGGGTTAAATTATGAATATTCATCACATTCCTTGGGACAGGTGTGGTTAAACAAATTATTTCTCGGAAGTTATTAGCATATGGGCCACGCATGCGCTGTGTGTCCTGGTGGTCGCGCTGAGGAAGGCCTCTCCTCTTCCTCGGGGGTCTTTCTGATGAAGGCCAGTACTCATCCCCGCAGTGAACTTTTCGCCTTTCTCCCTGGGCATGCGTAGTCCTTTGAGGGATGATTCAGCAATCTCTGAGATGATCCTTGTCCCCTCTATCTTGACAAGATTAGGGTGAATTCGGCTTCTCAGGCTTTGTAATTAACATCTTCTGTCTGAACTAACATTGCTGTCTCCCAATAGTTAACTTGTGCTTACATGAGTTAGTTATTGACTGCCCCTTCTTCATTGGCCCCTGCTGAAGACCAGTTCCTTGAAGATTTATCTGAGTGGAAGAGAGGGCATTAGAACAAGAAAGATCCAGAAAACTAATCTGAATCTTGAGCTTAATTGATGCTAAACTGGTAAGTGACTGTCCTGTTGCTTGGCTAAACCTGCCTTTTTGGAAACAATCCTCTACGCAAGAGCACAAATTGCTGGCAGGATCCCTATATGGTTTTAAGCTGTTGCTACAAGCTGTTACCTAGATTAGCTGGCAAAGGAATGTTTGAACCTGCAAATGACTTTGGCAGAGCCCAGTCTCTAACCATAGTTTCCTGGCTGTGAAATTTGTCCAGTTATTCTACTAATAATTTGAGAGATGGGGAATCACAAATATTCCAAGCACCAGATGTCTGCCTTCATTTGCTGTGGGATTTTTAGGTTGGCTTTATGTCTATCCTATAAAATTTTCATTTCCCTGGAAGTAAATGCAGTTTATTTTTGGAAGGAGGTATTAAGACTTCATTAATACCCATTTTTCTGCTTTTTAGCTTCCATTATATACTCCTTTTAGAGCTAGGGGTTTTGTTATGTTGCCTTTGAAAATGATCTCATCTTTTAGTTGGTCGTGGATCATACCCAAGTTCCTATGATTGCCGTACAATCCATTTTGCTCATACAGATGAAAATCAAAATGCCTTATCAGGTGATTAATAATTTCTGAGCCTAACTTGTGGGTTATGCCTAGTAACAAGGATAACTGCTAAAATATAGGAAGCTGGCATTAAAAGTTTCAGATAACCAGTCATAAAATGTAATGTTTGGAGAACTGTTTCACTTTCAGAAGTAATGTTTTTACAAGAACAGCTTCTCTTCCCCTGTTTAGCTCAGTGTAACCTAATAAATTTTTTTTGGATGTGAAGCCAAACTTCCAAATTCTATTTTTGCTTTTTGCTTATAAGGGTGAATGTCTATTTTGGTAGACAGTTTAGATTAAGCTACAAAATATCTACTTGGATCACAGCAATCCATTTTGTGTATCACCACTTCAAGTAATGTCACCTTCAGCAGTATCCTTGTTTTTCCATTGCTCTTTATGTTGTGTTGTCATTTTTGCATAGAGCAAGCTCCAGCTGCCCTTTACTGTAGCATGTTTTGAACCCTTGTAAACATTATGTGTTAAAGAAATTTACTTCAGTTAAAGTAATTATTCTTTAGTTAAAGAAACAGCAGCACAAAAAGTCCAACCAGATCTATTCTCATTAAATTCATCAAGACATTAGGAGGTCTCATGGTTCTGACTTCATTTTTATTCATAGATTAGAAGAAGGAAAACAAACATATTGGTCTTTTCTCAAGTTCAAATGAAGTGATTCTGATGCAGGAATATGTCTAAATCTCTTAGATAAAAAGAAAACAACAAAAGTTAAGGCAGAAGTATCACTAAAAAAAATTGTCATTTTGGAGATAAATACCTTTTTTGTCCTTTGTAAAAATTGCCAAATATTTTTTTTCTGTGACGTATGTTTAAATTATCTGTTTCCCTCTAGTTCTATGAGCAATTAAGTTGTTCCATTTTTTAAAGGTGTAATGGTTTTATTGTTTATCTATTGTCATAACTAACAGCATATTTAAGGGTTATCAGAAACTACTGAAGTACTGTTTTATTTTTCAGATTTATTTTCAGAAGAAAAATGTATTTAATTCTGAAAACTTGTTTTGGTTTTCATTTTTTACTTTAAACTCATTTTCTGTTCTTAAAATCTGTATTTTGGCTAGAGTTGTTTATTTTTAAGAACACGTTAACATATTAACTCAACACTATGGATTGAAGGATTGCTGAGAAGAAAATGCAAATATAGTATAGCTAGTTTCAGAGCTAGATAGTTTTAATAAAAAGTTTCACACTCATTTCCTGTTTTAAAACCAGTCAGCTCACAGTCAAAGTCCTTTGGGCTTTTTAGTTGAGTTTGTAAGCTCCTTTAATATAGAGATTATCAGTTTCTTTATTTCTTTCATTCCATTTATTGGTTTGTAAACCTGAAGGCTGTGAATTTTATGAAAGAAAATCCTTTAATTTTGTGTATGCCTATTGATATGTGGTGGTTGCCATGGTGCGTATTTGGAGTGAAACTTTTTAAACACTGACTTGAATGAGTATGATAATTTTTAGCATCATTTTTCTGATACAATTAATCAGAAATCTGAAAAATTCCAAGTACTTACTGAATTTAGCTCACTGAATGTTCTAAAGGTCTAAAGTGTAAATTTCTGACATAAAGATCTAAATTTCACTATGTAGTTTTAAAATTCCTGCATGGCTGCACTTCAGATGCACAAACTGATTTGTGTGATGGAATTTTGTTGAGACGTCACGACTCCTTCTGAGTTGCAAACCATTGTCTGAGAACAGCTGCTTTAATTTCTCACTATTCATTTAGTGCCTTATTCCCAATTGTTTTGTACAATGCCATATTGTGAATAAAGTTTTATAAGCTTTTATCAAATAGCTGAGTGGATCAGGAATTATTAAAAACCTTGCATCAGTTCCTTAGGACATTTCTGCCTCCTTTCCTAACAGTCCCTGCTGTAGAGTTCCAGCTTATTCAAGGAGCAGGATCATTGATAGTGGACTTCAAGATGTAGGTTGTCTAAAATGTCCCTTGAAGATACAGAGATTTTGAACTCACTTAAGGACCTTATACAAAATTTATGAAGAATAGAAGATCTCTCATAGCTGTTCAGCAGCCTGGCTTTACAGCAGATGCTGCAGAATCAGTTGCCAGATAAGGTTTTTAAGTCCAAAGCCTCCATGCTCAGGTGTGGTGCAGAGTATGAGAACCTTAGGGCTGTTGTTTGAGAGTTAAACTTTGTTGGTACGTTTATTAGTAAAACTTTTTTATTTGTGAAATTTGAGCTCTGGATTCCTCCTAGCTAGCAGCAAGTGCTGGCTTTGTTGTTTTTCCACTGACTTTGAGTATGGACCCCTTGTCAGCCCAATGATGGCATGTGTCTTGCCTGAGACTATCTTACGAGATCTATGGATTGACTTTTTCTGTCACTTGATTTTCGTTGGAGACTTTTTGAGGTAATGGTGTGGCTAAATGGAAGGATGTGGGACTGTGTACTGTCTGAATGTTAGAGTTACTTGGAAACCAGCTAGAAAATTTGTCAGGCTGTATTCTGCTATTAATATTAAAGAAGCGAAGTTAAATGATGATACAATTGAGATGTGAATTAGAAATACCATAATTTTAAATGAAAATAAGTTTTCCTTAGGCAGGTCTGATTATCTTTCAATGAAGAGACTGTTATGTAAACCCCCTTTTTGAGTCCAACTCTTGAAACTTCATAGCTTGCCAGCTTTCTGAAGCTGAAATTCTGCATGTGAATTGCTTTTCTAGCAGACTCATATAGGCTTTTTTACTGAATCAGTACTTAAAATATTTTCTGTATGTTCAGGAAAGACTTTGAAAATACAAAAATGTAGACCCTCTTTACCTCTCTCTTTTTCTTTTTCCTTTGATGGCAACAATTTTGGCTTATTGTGATTAGATGTTCTGAGTGAGTATACTAGATGTGACAGTATGTATAAAACATAGAATTTTTCACCAGAGTATACTGGTGAAGAAGAGCTAAAAGCACTACTCTGGGCAGAGACAAGTTCAAGTAAATACTGGAGTTATGGATTTTGAATTTTTGCCTATTATCCTATAGCTTTCTGTATTACTTTTTTTAAGAGGATACTTTGAAAGTCTTAGAGAATAAAACTTTCTCTGTTAGCCAGAAATTTTCATGTGTTTTTTTCTTCATTGGTAAACCGTGTTCTGCATCTTAAATGCAGCCTCATGCCATTGCTACGGAAGGTATGGAATAAATGTAATTAATTTCTGCTCCCTCTGCTGATCTTAGAGCTGTGCAGAGTAGATCTCTCCTGTACGTTCAAAGTACCTGCACTTGCAACTGGTTTGTGGAAATCGGGTCTTTATCTCCAATATCCAGATCTGAGCAGTGAGTAGTAGCATTTCTGAAATAACCTCTCAATAACAATGGAAGCTTTTAGAAAGGAAACCACAGTGATATTTTGTGGTAACTTTTGAGTACATTCAGTTGCAGCTGATGTGCAGTCTGTTAGTATGATATAAGGAGAGCTGTATGTTTGACACCAGTAGTAGATACTGTAGAAAAATGGCTTCATTTTTTTGCTTGGGCTTTCTGAAAATCCTCTTTGTAGTACAGTGCAGAAAAGCAGAACTGAAATGACCAAATTGTTCAAAAATGATTGAAATTATCCAAGTTTGTTTGAAACTAAGGTGCAAAGTCTTCTATGCCTGGCAACATTGTCTTGATAGCGATCACTTAAGAACTATTATGTATTCTTTTGTTGTTGTCTTGTTTTTTTTTTAAGCTGGACCTGTGATCTGCAGAATGCTAACATACCCTCCAACTCGAAGAGCCTTAATTGTGGGTTGTGGTCTGCAAATGTTTCAACAACTGTCAGGGATTAACACCGTCATGTATGTATTTCCCAATTGCTTCTTTTTATAAAGTGTTAGAAAAAAATCAGTTAGACCATTAGCAGTTATAGATGATCTTCTGGACAAAGTCTGAAAGGTGAAAAATTGAGTTTGAGAGCTGGAATGCTGGTTTGAAATCCAGATGTTGACACATTTGGCATCACAGAAAATTGATACAAGAGGATGTTAGTATAGGGGTAAACATTTATATAGACATGAGAATGCAAACTGTATTCTGCGAGATGCGTTATTGTGTTAGGGTTTATGGTCAAAGCTGTGTATGTCTGGACAAGAAAGCACATTTATGGTTTGAATTTGTGTGCAAATAGATCACAATAAGATGAGGGTTGGACTAACCATGTTAATGAGGTGGAACATTACTGTGAAGTGCTAAAGGATGCTGAGGAAGAAACATTTCCTGCTTTTACATGGTTTTGTTATGTGTATAAAGACTCAGTAAATGTGGAAGTGAAGAATGATGTATTGGGTTTTCTGACAAGCTGTCAGCTCACAACAGGAATAGCTCTTGACAAATGTGCAATGTGCAGAACCTTGTTTAAGATGAAATTATTGTTGGGCTGCCCTACAGGACTAATCATAATGAATATGGTTGCCGTATTGTTTTAAGAGCAAATATAAAATATGTTGTCATAACATTTTACAGAGAAAACTATGCCTAAGGGAGCATGCTTCTTAGGAAATTGCTAAAAGGAGCAGCTAAAAAGATAAGGCTTTTAGTGGTATCAAGAGCTACCATATTAAATGTTAGAGTAAACATTACCATCTGTCATACTGGAAGAAAAAGTCCCCCAGACTCAGTATTATTAAACTGCAGAGGAGGGAAATCTGTAACAGGTAAAGAAAGACTTCATAAAGTAAAAATTGTAACCCAGTGTGGGAAACACTTGGACACAAAACCGGTAACTTATGTGTGAAAGCCAGAAGACAGGCCCAGGAAGGGCTTTGATAAATTCTTCAGACACATCAGAAACAACAGACCCAGTAGTCTCCAGGCCCAGTAAGGATCAAGATGTTGGGAGTACACTAGCAGGAGACAAGTGTTTAGCACCAAATCTCACAAGGACTCTTTTTGCATTTGTGTTAATTATAGAGGGTATATGAAGCTTTTTGCACTAGAGCTTACTTAACATGTCTCAGGTGGTCTGCTTGACGCTCAAGTATTATGGGAAGAACTTTGCTGATTAAAATGAAAAAATACCAAATTAATCAGCGTACACTCAACAGGTCTGGAGTAATTTGCATACATAATCACTGAATTTGGAAATGTAACATAATTTACATGAAGCCCAGAAAGTTCTATTTCTGTCTTTATAAAAATTAATTAAAACTTCATAGAATCAAATAAGATGTGTGTTTATAAATATGAAAAATGAGCATGTACATGTAGAATATAAAATAACAAAGAAGAGCCAACATGATTGTTGTATACAGATTGTAGCTAGCTTGGATGTGAGTTCATGGTTGTGTTAGAGCTGTAAATCCCACATGAACTAACTCTCCTAAGCAACCATGACAGCTGCAGCCAAAGTTTCTGGAAGAATCATGCAGTCACAAAAGTAAGTGAGAAGTCCTGTCAGGTATATAACTATTTAAGATAGGAAAAGAAAAGGATGAAAATAGAAGATCAGTTATCACAAACCAAGAATAGACTCCTACAAGGATCTATATGAAGATCTTTGCCGCTTTAATAAATCTGTGAAAGCGGCTAAGTAACAAAATAACAGCTTGTATTCATACAGCATTCACAATATAAAGATCCCCCAAATCTGTGAACATGAAGAGTTGTGGGAAGATAATGCAGGATAACAAATTAGTGGAATGGCAAGTGCAGTAACTATACAGTGTTATTCAATAATGCCTGCAGGAGGGAACTGGGTAGCTAACATGCATGACAGTCTAAATTGTTACTACTCAAAAAAGAGTGCTTCCAATTGCATTGTCGTTCTGTACAAACATCATGACGACATCCATGGCCAATCTGGAATAATACAAACAGTTGCAGATGTCCATTCATTTAATAAGAACAAACCAGGTTATGTGTGGGGAAAGAGATACCTCGGTTTGAACAGGATGATTAGAACTCTGCAGCTTGGAAAAGAAATGAGGTCAGAAGAAATCCAAGAGGTATATAAAGCTACTAATGTTATGGAGAGGATGGGGAGGGCATGATTATTCATCATTTCTTCTAACACGTTTTTGATGACTCCTAGCTCTTACCCAGCAGTAGGTTTAAAATAAGCATTTTTTCATGCAACACATAATTACGTATTGGAGCTCATTGCCACAGGATGTTACAGATGCCAAATGTAGAAATAAGTTTAGAAGTTAATTAGGGAAACTTACATAATAAACATTATTAAAATGTTATGAAATGTGGTATGCATGCAATCTCTGGCCAAGGACAGTCATTCTCACAATTTGATTCTTACTACTTTAGGATGCTTATTAGGCTAGAACGAAAAATTAACAGTTCACAAGGCTTATGACACTGATAGGTTGACTTTGTTTATTTTAAACTTACTATGTTTTAAAATCTCAAACTCCTTTGTATGTAGGAGGTTTTACAAATAGTTTGGAATTGACCTAATTTGCTTGTGGATGTGTAGGAGGACAGAATTACAACTATAAAACACGGTTGAATCTTAGCTTTAAAGTAATAAAATGCCTATAATAAACACATGAAGGCACTGCTGTTAAAGGACTGGATTGTAAACCATTTGCAAGATCCAGTCTCTTAATATTCCAGTATAACTAAATTTTTAGTTATCAGGTATGCAAGACAAACATTCTCCTGTGAAAGGACATTTTTCAAATACAAGTAAGCAGCTGTCTGTTGATGGTTTGCTTAAATAGAAGTTGGTGATTGCTTATTAATGTTGTAATCAGATGGTACCTTAAGGAACTGTCAGATTGTATTTACTCTCTAAGCACTAGTTTTCTCTTCATAATGTTCAGTTGTGTCATTCTGGGATTACTGTTCTCTTGTGGCAGGCAAGCAGGCATTGGTTATGGTTGGAGGGTCTAGTATTGCATGGACTTCCCTTCAGTGGTTTCTCAAAAACAGTCATGAAGAGTATTTTGACACTGGATGTTCACTGTACCTTTGGTGCTACTGTAAATCCTTGTTTATTGGCCCTTTCTAGGCCATAGAAGAAGAGGCCAATGACTCCAACTTGGAGTTGCCTGGCTTTTCGTGGCAGAGAATTTAGCCTCTGGTTGCCCTCTGACCAGTTAACTTAACATGGCAACATCTGTGATGGGCCCTGACTTGCCATAATCTTATGTCTTGAGATTTTCCACTCTTTCTGCTATAAAATAATTTTCAAAATCTTGTGGTTTACTGTAAGAAAGTGAGGCCATCGGAGTACATTTTTGTGTGTCTGAAAAGCTCATTTAAACCCCCATAACCAGATCGCAAAGGGACATGAAAATATAAAGAACAACACAATAGTGAAATGATTTAATACTTCTGCAATTTGTGTATGCTTTACTGAGTAACTTGCCAATTTTACAAAAGAAAGGCTTGAATCAAAATTATGGGTATTAGAGGAATTTTGCAGGGGTCTAAAAACAGTCACTGAGTGTACCCAGTAGAAGAAGAGATGCTAAAAAGCAAAAATTACCTGCAAGAAACACATGGAGATGGCAATAAAAATCTAGAGCTTCCATGCTTAATAATTCAGTAATCTGGTATAAATTTTCTGGTTAAAAACTGGATATCAGTGGTGAAGCCAATGAGAGCAGTGAAGTGCATGTGTAGTTGGAGATGGGGAAAGGAAAACCAGAAGAATTGTGAGAATTGTTGAGAGCTGTGCTCAGCCCTTCTCATTATGCAATAAACTGATCTCATTTTGACACCAAAATAATTTCACATCATCTTTGAATCAGCCACGTATGTGTATAACATCCAGCTGTGAGGAGCCAGAAACTCATCACGAACAGGATGTTACTGAATTGGTGAGAACAGTATGTGGAGCAACCTCTGCATTGAGGAGGTGGATCTAAAAGAGAAGCAAAATGTGAAAATAGGCTAAGGAGATTGTGACTGTCACAGGAACAAATTCTAGCATGATAAATTTAGTCAGCAAAGGAGTAAAGCTCAGTGACCTATTGCTTTGATTCCTTCTTTTCCCCTAAGAACAAGGGTTTGATGGAGAGCATCGCTGCTGTTTGATGGAGTGCCTGATGCAGATCAAATGTTTCCTTTTTGTCCTGGCTTTTGCCAGCTTAACTGACCTGTTAAAGTCATACAATTTTAGATAAGCATCTCTCACACTGGTGTGAGCAGGTCTGAAATGGTTTAACTTCTCAGTTTCTTATCATTCTATTGTTTTCTCATCTCGAAAACAGAAGCTCACTGTTTCAAGCCTGGAGCCCAAATCTGGCTGACAGGAGACTGAGAAAGGCCTTGTGAAGGAAGTTATATTCCAGGGGAGCAGTTACTACAAATTAGCTTTTTAATAGTAATGTATCCCAGAATTTGGTTTAAACAATGGTGTTAAGATATTTCAAGCCCAAAGTGGCCCATAGTTAAAACTTGGGGGAAGAGGACCATTTTGAGATAAAACCTGAAATTAATTTTTCCTATCAGTTTCTTAGGAAAAAAAAAAAGTTTAAAAAAGGAAGACGTTCCATTTTTGGGGGGTTGGGAGGAAGAGGAGGGGACTTGAAGGATTTGAACTATTTCACACTGTATAGTGAAAACCATCAATGGATGTTTTATGTCTATGCTCATGTTCCTGCAGAACAGGACTTCTGAAAACATTTCCAGTAATGTGCAGCCTCGTGGCAGTAAAAAGACCTCCAAAACAGGGGAAGAAAGGCTTTGGAAAAAATCCCAAGTTATCTTGAATACTAGGCAGTAAGTTAGCCATAATTGGAGGGAGTTCAGTATTGTCTTGTTAGAATTGCAGGTAGGTGGTATGACCTGCACTGGAGATTCTGCTGCTCTTTGAGAGGTTTGTTGTCTGTTCTCAAGGACTGCCTGTGCCCTCAAGACTATAAATCTGAGATAAGACTGAAGAGACAGCTGTATCATCTTGATTATTCTTACTCTCACAAAACTTTAAGTGGACTTGATGAAAGCCAAACAAAATACTTTGTTCTGCAGTTGAAACACTAAGTTTGATGTGGTGCTGATTTTGTAATTTGCCATTATCTTTTCACATTGTGTTAAAAAAGCTTTCTGCAACAGGAAAGTGGTATAACGTGTCAACAGGGAGAGCATATGGCCTTCAGCATTTTTGATAAGTTATTTGCAGGTGTATATGATCTGTTATTCCTATTTAATAAAATGGTTTTTTATTTTTGAGATATCTTTGCATCTCCTAAAAGTTAAGTGAATCCACATATAAAATGTATTGGGGTTTGGATTTTTCCTCAGATGTTTTTGAGCTCTAACAGTCTTGCTTTTTTAATTTATGCAAGCAAATAAAAGAACCAAAAAAAGGATGATAAAAAGAAGCATATTTTTTCAGCTGGCAAGAAATAGGGAGGGCAATAAAATACTATATGGAGAAGGAAAAAAGCTCAGAATAATGAGAGAGAAAAAAGAAGCTGCATAAAAGAAGAAAAGTACAAAAGAGGACAAGAGGAGGTTATGTAACAAGTGGAACTTGAAGGTTTGAAGATAGGTTAAGGATATTAGAACAATTAATATGAAAAGTGAAAAAATATTGTATTGAATGTGAATGAGAGAACGAAAGAAAATAGGAGTGGGACTAAGAAGAAGCCAGGATACTTCTGGAGTTTAATAGAGGCTAGAGAGGAGTTTAATGGAAGCAAAGCACATTTCTTGGCAAGTTTAATCTCCAGGTCTGTTGTGCAGCAATTGCAGAGCTGAAACCTGTGAGCACCTCAGCTGTAGCCTCAGAACCAAGCTCTTGGTACTTCTGCTTAACATGGGTGTGCAACTGAATCCCCAGAGGGCTGGTGAAAGGCAGGACTCAGAAACTTGTCTTTAATTTCCAGTTCTTTAACTTCTTTGAAATGAAATATTGAATAGGGAACATAGGACAATATCTGATATATCTGACTGCAGATAAACTTTTCATTTTTTGAAGATCATTGAATAAGTACCTTCTTTTGTGAATTACAGCTCAAGTAGTAGCAACCTTCTCTACTCTTTCAGCATCAGGAACTATATAGAGATCTATAATTAATGGCTGAATGTGTTTACAGGTTATGACAGATTTATAATGAATAAGCTGGTCATCGAAATTAGATTTTCCTAGAGCATTGGTTGTTGATTTGGATACTGGAAAATAGTTGTTGAGATCTGTAAACAGAAGTTCCACTGGCAAAAAGTAATGGTGATTCACATTTTTCTTGTGATTTGTATTCAGGCATTGACTTTTAATGTTGTATAGGCTTCTATTGTGTTTTCTGGCCATGCATTTTAAAACAAAATCTGGAAAGTAGCATACTGTATTTAAAAAAGCCAAACAAAAACCCCCCAACAAACAAAACAAAACCGTGAGCTGACACAATGCTAAATATCATCCAAGTTGCCCAGCAGTTGCTGAAGGAGAATATTTTTTATTGTACTCTTGATTTAAATTCAAATTGGGCACAGTAACTCCCAAGCAGACTGCCATGTGGCATTTATTTTTGGATGGCCAGTAACTTGTTGCCTCAGTTTTTCTTGAGTATTCTCAGACCCAGCTGGGCTTTAAGTCTGACTGAAGGTGGGACTGTTACATTAATGTTCTTTCCAGATACAAACTTTGTAGTATTGTCAGGATAATTGAGAAGATTTGGTAATTGACAAGTCTAATTTCTCTGATGACTCCATAACATTAAGGCTGCTGCCTGGTTAGGTTTTCATCATTCAGTATTTTCTTGTGGGTAAACTGTCCAGTTATCTTACTTTTAATTTTTACATTTTCCTCTTAGGCTTTAGGAGATGTTTAATAAAACAAAACTAACCTCTGTGTTGCCACGTCCATTTGCTTTTCAGATAATAATCCATTAGAGATTTTTTTATTAGGTTTTCATAAATTCTTTCAATAACTTTTTTTTTGAGAAGTGACCCTTTATTTCACTATTTTAGCCTTCCTTCATATTGCAAGATATTTTAAGTAGTACTGTGTGCAAACTCATCATGTAAAACACTTCAGTGGCATATAGATGCTTTTTATATAGACTGCAGATATTTTTGGAAGAACAACTAAACAGAACCAAACAAAACAGTTTGACTAGTCTAGTCAAACACAGTAGGTGAGGCGAGTCTCCTGTTACACCGTCTCTGTTGTATGTGCTATACAAAAATAATGTGATTAACTTGTAACAGCTCTTGAGAGGAATAAATTGTAGTTAATAAGCAAAATACTTTCATATTAATCACTGTAAAACATTCTGAATGAGAATTTATGGAAACTGCCTGTATCAGTTTCATAGTACTTGAAAACGAAAATTAAACCCTAACTCAGTTTTTTGAAAGTTTTGTGTGTTCAGCAACCACTTTTGCATAGGCAGTGTATTGTTATCACAGCTGAGCTTGTTTCTTTTAAAGAGTGCATTGAAAATAAAATATATTAAAAAAAAACCCAACTTCAAACATCTGGTCGTCACCAAGTTGTACGTATTGGATACAGGTTTATTGTGTAGAAACCAGCTTATACAGTATTTTTTCCAAGCCCTGGAACATAGATGATAATGATGATTATTATTAAATTTTAATTATTTTTCCCCCATTAAAATGGTAAATCTGAACTGAACAGTTAGGTTTGTTTGTGAAAATCTGTCCATTCATTTGAAAAATTATCATACAACCTGTAGAGAGAAGCAGTGGCTTTGGAACTGTGGCCAAGGCCAAACTCAGATTTGGAGGTGAAAGTGTGGCTTGAAGTACAGAGCCTTAGGCTGGGCAGAAGCAGTTCTTGTTGAGATGGTGGTTGGGTAGTTAACAAAACATGTGAAACTCTTTCATCACGTGCTCTCAGCAAGAACCCTGGGCAGTATTTGCAGCAGCTGCTAATTGGCAGAGCCAATCCTTTCCATTCACTCTGTGTTGTCCTTCACCTCGAAGTCAGTGCAGGTCAGGAGGAGCCTGACCACAGTTTCTCTGGTTCCTGCCCTGATGATGTTCATTCTTCTCAGTCATTAGTAAATACTGATGTGGGAAGGAAATACCACCTAGTAAGGGGAGTGTGTCTTAGTAAATCTGCTAGGAAGTGGCTGAAACATAAATCTGTTGATGACAGGATGCTAGCTTTATCTATGAATTAAAACCAAACAAGCCAACACAAGATCAGTTGGTTAAGGAACACTGCAGCAGGTCTGAGAAAAAGGAAATAGCTCTTTGTTCCATAGGCAGGATGCAGGTGCAGGTAGTAGTGACTTGGTATTCAGAGTCATGGAGAGGAGTGGGGAGAGAAAATAGCTGGGTCATATTGCTGGGCATCTGATATGGCTCTACAGCTGTGCAAGAACTAGGAGGAGTAGTTAGGCCTTAGTCTTCACTTTGGTTTTGTACTTAGCCAACGAACTGCAAGACTGAGTGACCGAGATGGATGTAGGCCCCAGTTCAGTGAACTTGAACATTTTTAAGGCTAAAGTTTATGTATTGTTTACTGTGTTTTAAGGATAACTCACATGTTTTAGAATTTTTTGTTAAAAAATTTAAGTGTTTTTTCTTAAATATTCTTGTGTGTGCTTATTGGGTGGCCTACAAAACCCTGAACAGCTTAGGGGTTTAATGATTTAGCTCCAAAGGCTGTAATTTATCAGTTGAAGTAATTGTGAAGGGTAGTTAGGATAGAGGTAAGAAACTATATCTGTATTAAAAACAAATCACCTATGTGTCAACGTCACTAGCACTAAATCCACACTATGACAAATTTCCATTTAAAAATAAAATAAGAAAACAAAGCTGTTTTCTCCTGTTGTGCTGACCTGACAGTGTAAAAGTTAATTTATCAGAGACAGTTTAAAAGTATAGATTTGTAATTCATCATATAAAAAAGAAATTAAAACTTGAAATTTGGGTTATTTGGCCAATGCCATACATCAGTCTTCAAGATCACCTCTCAGGCTGAAGCTTCTCACTGCTAATGCCATTTCTCTGTGCATTTTGTGTTCTTATTCCTTTTGAAATAGAAAAGGAAAATCACAGCTTTATGCCACTTAAAAGCAAAAAAAGATGCAAAACAAAGCAGTGAATCACGATGGAGTAGTTAACTAGATTAAAGCTATAAAATATACATCCTATTTAGGCTGCTTGCCTCGTTGTTCAAACTAACCAGAGTTTTTGGAAGATGGTTTTTACAGGTACATCCTTGTCCTACCTGTTGGAGATCAAAGGATAGGTAATTTAGATATAAGAGTTTTAAAGGCTTGAATATTGGAAGATCAAGGAAGTATTTCAAGATGCTCTATAATGGGACTAATGGGATGAAATAAAGTAAAATCTAAAATGATTATTGGAACATAGTTCAGTGCTTAGAGGTACTAGATTGAGTGTCACAAGGGAAGTAGGAAACAATCATCGTTTCTAATTGCTTGAACTGTTACAACAATAGAGAAATTATTAGAAATAACATGGTTCGGGGTTTTGGTGTTGAAATTAATAGATATACAATAGCAGTAAGTTTGAAAGTAAAGACTAATTTCCTTTAAATTAAACTTTTATATCCCACGTCTTCTGATAATTCTCATAATCTGTCCATTTATTGTTAAAAAAGTAGAAAACTAAACACAGCCCCCACCTAAAACCTAGGCAAACTTAAAAAATCCTAGACTGCCAAACCCATTAAACTATATTGAGGTGGATGTTTATTTTCATTATATTTTTCATCAGGTTAAAAAATAAACAATGACAAAACCTGAAATTGCAGAGGAGGCAGGTTCAGGATGCTGATGTGAGGTATTGTAATGGGCTGTCATTCTATTTTGAAGCACTGGATTTTTTTTTCATTTCATAAATATTTTAAGTATTAGTGTTTTCCTTATTTGTCAGGTGCTGAACATCTGCTTAGTTGTGGGAGTTTTGTGTTATTTGTTTTTTTTTTTTTATTTGTTGGGTTTTTTCCCCCAAATCTGGACCTTTAAGTCAATGAGTTGAAGAATGACCACATGAAATATTTTTCTTATTTACTGTCTTTTTTGAAGTCTATCTTGGGTTATTGGTTAGAAGAATATATACTAAAGAATGGACTAGCATGAATAAAAGTAAACCTCATGTTGTGACAGCTGCAAATGATTTGCCACAGTCTGGACCCATCTGCTGATGGTTTGGTTAATTACTTTTAAAATGTTGCAGATGTATTAAAAAGGATTCTTCTGTGTATTAACTGACACTAAAATTTAAAAAAAGCAAAAAACTTAACAAACACCTAAGTTAAAGGCCTTTAATAAATTGGCATTTTTCAGTGTAATGCTTTCACAGAAGTAAACTCCCTATAAGTTTTGTGTTGACTGTTAATAGTACAAAGGTTTGTAATATCTTGATTTGGAAATCAGTGTTTATTTTTATAACATGTTCAAAAACACATATTCAAAGAGCTGTGTAAGAGTTAACACACCAAATTACTTTATTAGAAACCCTGCTATCTATCTTCTCATTTGGAACATGTTTTATTTTTAATGTAGCCTGATCAGCAGGGATTATGTGCACCAGTGCACAACTTTACCCCCAGTTTTTCATGAATGAAATCTTCAGTAGAAAACCAGTCAGAAGGTTGGACATTTGTATTAAAACATTGAAAATCAACTCACAGACTTGCTGATTGTACTCTTTGTTTTGTTTTGTTTTACCTTACCGTGGTTTTCTTAATGGTAAGTGATAAAATCTGTTCCTATAGTTCTTCAGGCTGTGAAAGTATATTTAAAGAAGGACTGTCACTTGGAGTTAACTTAAAAACAAAGTATTTATTTAAAGAAGAAACATATTCAAACCAGTATTTTCTAATGTTTCTTTTGATGTTATTGAAGTGTTTGTGTATTTAATAGAAATTTTTCCACATTTTTCTGCTTTTGATTTTTATTCTCTCTTTTGCCTGTAGTGAAGTCACACCACTGTTTGATTTCTATCTGTTGCCTTGGTAATAACTTTCACCAATCCAGTGTTAATTTCACTGCAGGGCCATGCAGGAAGAATTGTGTGAAAATGGCTTTGCCTTACATGTAGTACATACACAGTGTAGCTGTTAAGTCGGATAAATGCATCTCATTCAGTTTGTCCATATGTAAAGCCAAGTAATGAAATTAAGTCAGAGCAGTGATGCTGTTTTTAAATCATTCATGAATGATTGCTGGAGGAAGTTCCCTAAATAGCACTACTGGCTTGTTTGTTTTATGTGTTATTTGCCTAAACAGCTCCTGGAGCACAGTTTGGTCTCATCAGTTTCTCTTCTGTTAAAAATTTCTAATAATCTTGTAAAAATTCCTTTTTTATGCAACTGTTAATGTTTAATATGCATCATTCTGTTGAACTGTACATTTTTGTTGTCTCTAGCATTTATTTTGAGACCTAGCAGGAAATCAGATACCAATCAATGACCAATTTTTTTTTTCTATAAAGCACAATAGAATAGTAAGGGGAGGGCTTTGTGTAGTGGGTTTGCTCCCTTTGGAAAACCTAGAGGGCACATACTATTCAGATAATTGGACTGTATTTGTAGCAATAAGGAAGTGTCTTCTTCCTAGGTGAAAGACAAGGAATACAGAAATGTGAAACAATTCAAAGCTCACAATGTAATCAATCTTGAGAAGACACAAAATTAAAGTGTAAAAGGTCACCTGGTTAGGTGCTGCCTGATACAGCAACATGAACAACCTTAGTGAAATATATTACTGATGCCATTCAAACACAGAGTAAGAGATATGATGCCCTTTAGATCTGTTTATTCACCTTTACTTTAAGGGCATAGGAACTGCTTCTGTAAATTGGATTCTTTGGAGTCTGTCAATAAGAGTTAAGCTGCCACAGGCTAGTCAATATGCCTTGTGCCACAGAGTTGTAGACACAAAAAAAAAAAGTTGAAAGGTTATGTGCATTGCAAAGATTTGGTATAAATGAAAATAGTCCAGAAATGAACCGTAAATAAAACATGGTGGCATCTAAAAGCTAATCCAGACCTTGTTATTGTGAGCAGTCTGCAAAACAAAGATATTGCTGTGGTGAAAATAGGCCATGCAGAAGGTGTGATATGGAGCACAGTCACCAAATCAACAAGAAATAAGAAATCACTGATGAAACTCTTAATTCCTCAGTGTGGTGAGAAGGAATAATATCTGTAAGGTCAGTGAGGAGGAGAGTCCAGGGAGGGAGTGGGATATCAGGATGGGGGAACTAAACAACACTTGGATTCTCATCTTTTGGAGGAGCTGGTTCTTTCCTGGAGTGTCTTCCAGAAATCAGGTGGTGTCAGAGCTGGAGGAGTGCGAGTTGATTCTAAGCCTCTGCAGGTGAGAGGGGTCTCACTTATGACTGCTTAAAATGTTTGGGGATTTTTTTCTCCAGAGTTCTAACAAGTCTATGAGAGGTAATAATACTTCAGAGAATGATTTTGAAACATTTTCATGAAAGAGTAAAATCCTTTTGTGATATTTTATTACTTTTTAATAGTTACTTGTATACTGCATTCACCCAAAGCATGTTTCACAGACATCTTGAAAAAGAAAAAGGATGTGAGACCGGATTATTATCAGCAAAATTTTATATGTTTCACAAGGGAGAAGTGGAACAGGGATATACTGGACTGCTGATTAAAACTTCTGCTTGCTGGAGGCCCCTTTCTCACTTAGACTTGAATCTTTTGGTCAGTTACGAATGTAAGAGGGAAGAGGCTTTTCTTTTACAAGAAACAGGGAGAGCCCTATTAGAAGCCAGGGGAGGAAAAAAAAGCACAACAAAAACAGTTAAGACAATTTGGGCTTTCTTCATCTACTCCTTCTTCTTACTTCCTCAGTTATATAATTTCTCTTGTCTGTTTATCGACTGGGAAGGAGAAGAGAAAATGAGCAGTTTAATGTTTTCAACTTTAGGTTCTTTAAAGAACAGATTTAAATGAAAGTACTGAAATTGGTTCTTGAAAACAAAAGTGGACAAAAGCTAAAGCCTTCTGTTACTAGAGGAATACTTATTGCCCCTGCATATTGGTGAGAGAGGGAAGCAGGTGAATGTACTAGGGAAAGTCCTAAAGGACTTTGGCACTGTAAGGAACATGTTGGCATGAAAGGAATCAGATAAGATCTCGCTAAAACTTGGTCCAGTTTGGCTGTTTTTAAACAAAGTTTTGAATGTAACCTTTTAAAACCTCCTTCTTTGAGCCCTTAATGAAAGTAAGAACTGAAACTGTGTAACCACAATGCAATACAGATGACAGATGCATTTGGTCCAGATGAGATACAAACTAAAAGAAATCTTAGCACTACACTGAGCCAGCAGCTCTGTCTCATTTGCACGTGAATGAGAGAAGAAAGGGGAGTTTATCAGAATGAGAAGTGTAAATTATGCTTGTTAGTGTAAATTATGCTTGTTAGTGATGGCATATTCCAGGAATTTTAGATTTTTCAACCATCTTAATATTTGAGAACCAAGTTTAAATTTTGTTTCAGATTGTCACACATGCCTATAATGTCACTAATTTACAGTGGAAATAAAAGACAGGATATAGCTCATATTTTTTTCTGGTGCATGTAGGAATGGAGAGTGACTTATTAGTGAAATAGAACAGCTCTCAAGGGAAAAACCTACTCATTCCAAGTAATCTTTCTTTTCTATTTCATATAATAGTAGAGAAATAATAATTGTGTTAACACATTTATGGTTTGAATATTTTCAAATATATTACAGTAGTCCTCTCTATCTTACATGCTTTATTAGAGTTTTGAGCAAGTAAAATTAGTCAGGCTTAGCTCATTGTATTTTTCAGGGCATATAGTGCTATTTTAAATATTTCTATCTTACTGCAAAGCCCAAATTTTTTATTTTTGTCACACTGTGGTAAACTAACTCAAGCACTGCCATATTCTGAGCAGAGACAGAATCAGGATGTATCATAGTTAAAGAAAAAACCAAACCACCCCCCCCAGACCCCCCCCAGTGTATATGTATCACAATTAACTGCACTGAGACCTGGAACACAGCGTCTGCAAGATACTGGTCAGATCTCCACAGGTGTTTGTATCTCACTATTTATTGATTTATCATATTTTTTTAATTTCAAACAGCTAGAAAATAATTTAAACACATGCCCATATTGCCAAATTCCTTCTCCTTTGCAACCTCTGGTCTGGTCACCTCCTCTTTAAGCATTTCTGAAGAAGATTCTGCTGCCCTACTGTGTCTTCAGTTATGCTTGAGCAGCTCCAGTGACTTTTCCTTGCATAGATGTAAGTGATGCCACCATCTCTGCAAGCTGTTCAATGCAGAAATGCACATAACCAGGCAATAAATATGGGTAAGCAGTTTGAGATTGTGGACTTCTGCCCAGTTTTGGAAATCTTAATTCCCTTAATAGTGCAATATGCTACTGCAGACAACTGGTGTTAGAGGAAGACTAGGCAATGCTAGGGAGGGAAATTTTAAAAAGGAAGTACAGAAAGAAGACAAACAGCTGGGATGAACAGTGCTTTAAAATGTCCTGTAAAGGTACTGACAATAAAAGAAATTAATTCTATGGTTAGCAGCTTGGCTCAATTGCCCATCCTCTCAGCAGAATCTAAGAGCCCTGCCTAGGTTTTTTGCCTTTTGAAAACTGAGCAAGTAGCTCTTGGACAGCCGTGACCACACTTGAGCCCTCGTTTCTGCTATGTCTTCTTAGGATATGCTGAAGCAAATGGTTGAGTAAAGAAAAAGATGATTTTTAAAAAAAATTTTTTAATTTTTTTTTTTTTTTGCAGGTTGCTCTAAATGCTGTGCTTATTCTATTGACCATATAGTAAAAGAATTTTTTTTTTGTTTTTCTGGGGAAATGTTATTCCTGAAACTTGTTTAGTCAAGGGACATATGAAACCAGTAGATGCCTGCAAAGAACGTGTTACTTGCCTCTAGTCCTTCATATAATGACTTTGAAACCCTGCACTATATGCTTGCAAGAAACTTTAACATGTTTTCTAACTCAGGCTTCCAATTTACTGCCCTTGACACATTTTAGCTTCCTGTAGTGTGCATATTACAATAGTATTCACACAGAGATACATTTCATACTTTTGAGTTTTTCTAACTTGTACAAGAGACTCATCTGGACTGTTACCTTGGGAAAAAATTGTAGTTTAGCTCCTGTACAGCTCTTGATCTCCCTGAGTCTGGTAGTGTTCCAGGTGGTACGTGCAGGGTCATACAGAGTGGCTGGAGTGTCAATGGCCTGGGCAGTCTGTCTTCCATCTTCTCTTGCAGTATCAAAGCTAATCTTTTCAATACATCAACTTTTGTTTTTTGCTAACAACATAATCTTGCAGTGATTCCGTGCTTGCTGCACAGTAAACCATCATGTACTGGAACATTGAAGTGTATTTGCCATACACCTTTTAAAACTTTTATTTTTGTAAGCGTGTCTTAGGTTCTGTGCATTAGCTTGTTACTTCTTGTGCTCTCTAAATAACATTATGAAGAGCTTATAAGCAACCACTGTTTATGACACCTTTCTAAACTAGATGTTCTCTGTAGAGAACCCATTTGGGGATTTATTCTGGTTTTATAAAAGACATTTTCCTTTCCTAACAGTAAAATTCTCTGTCTGTAACAAATTAACTGCAGTTCAAGGACTAATCTCTTCCTCCATGGCAGAAATTTCTTTCTCTGTGGCACTGCTCTTCAGACTGACTGCTGCAGTCGCTGTCACAGATACTCCCTAGAGGTTTCAGACCAGAATCACATCTGCTGCTTTGAGTCACAACTTCATCCTATCTCGTAGGGTTTCAGTGTTCATTAGACTAATTAATGATTAAGTTCAGCAATATGACATGGCTTGGCTGTTTTGTTGTGTCAGTCAGCTTTCTCAAAAATTCAAAGTATCTGCTATTTTCTGAATGTTTGGTTTTGTGCAAGATTTTAAACAAGCAGCTTTCTCATGTTGGCGCTAAAGTCAGAAAAAGTATGCTGCTGCCTGACATAATCTTGCTTCAGCTGCACAGAGGAATATAAACCCAGCAAAACCTCGGTTTGTAGAAGGAAATGGACAGGCAGAAGCCTCTCTGTAAGGGAGATCTTCACTTATGTGAAATAAGAGGTATTATGATGAGAGAGGAGCAAAAGGGGGAGAATGGGAGCAAAATGTAATGCTAAAATTTAGTTGCTTTCCTCATTAAAGGAGAACAACACGTAGCACTGATTCTGCTGCTGTTTCATTGTGGCCCTGTGGTTTTCCCTCGAAACAGATTACCTGCCTCTGCTTAGTTACCTATGCTGTTTTTCCAGGTTTTTAAGAAAAGGCACTTTGTAATTCTTTTCAGGAAAAAAATACCTAATTATGTTGTGTGCATAAATAATTATTGTTTATATGTATTATTAATCTAATAACTGATGTCGATGAGGGGATTGAGTGCACCCTCTATAAATTCACAGATATCAAGTTGAGGGATATTATCTGCTAGAGGGTAGGAAGGCTCTGAAGAGGTTCAGGCTGGACATCAGGAGGATTACACACAGTAGTCTTAGTGACCACTGTATATTCTGAGTCAAATGGAACCCATTGATGGTAGTATGGCACTGTCTTCATTGAAGAAATCAGGGTGATCACAGTGATGCCCAATATCAAAGGCATAGATTCACTAGCTTTTGGAGAAGATTGAGCAGTGTGTGACCCGGTGGTGAGAAGGCATAGAGCAAATACTTATCTATCCATCAGGTTTTGACTGTGCAGTTTTCTAAACCCACATCTTCTGTCCATCATGCTTGAAGTCTGACTTGGCTGGAAGAGTGTGATCATTGCTTCAGGAGATGCCACCTTACCTGGGGGATCAGATTTCCCCAGCAGTGTTAAGAAAGGCTTCTTCTGGTTTCTAATCCTCTGGCAAGGTATCAGACACCAAAGAGCAATGTGTCAAATAGTAGCCATAAAGGCTACTTGCCCAACAAAGTCAGCTAATTTTTTGGTGAATTGTGCAGTCATTCATTTGATGTTCTTGTGACACAGCTATTGAAGAAGATTTCTTCCATGATGTACCTGCTGATATCTGTGAAGAGCAATGAAGAGAGGCTACAAGGCACAGTTATTTGCTGTGTGCATACAACTATTTGATACATTTTAAATGTGAAATTTTTGAACTTAGCAACCCACATAGACTGGTCTGCCAGATAAGTATTATTAAATTTTTTTCAAGGTATTTTTCATATATGTTGTCTCTTTTTTTTCCCATGCCTCCCCATGTGAGAACATGACTAGCAAAAGCTAACATTCTGTCAGTATTCCTTCTTCAGAGACTACTTTTGTATCATACACTTTTGCCTCTTTTCAAAACTGTGTAAGTTCTATTTTTCTCTGGTCTCCTGTTATGTGGTGCTCTTTATGCCTATAATAAATGCTGACAACTCCCAGCTTAACAGTTATTTCCATCAAATGCAGACTGTTACGTCACTCAGATTTCTGAGTGCCAGTCTGAGATAAGGACTTGAATGAAAAGGCAGCTGGCATAAGGCTTGTGTCTGGAGAAAATGTTACTGTGTCTGGTAAGGCAGCAGCAGCATCTAAAGCAAGAGCAGCAAGTCAGCCTTAACCTTCAAGGGGTGCCCAAATCTCCAGCATTCAAGGACAAAGCACATATCCTTTTGGCTTCTCTCAGTATTCCTAATAAAAATTGTTGTCAGAAGGTGAGAGATGGTGCTTACTTCCTTCCAACACGATGATGCCACAATGATCCAAGCTTTCAGCATCCTGAACTAGGCTGCTCCAGTGTATTTTGATTAAGAACAATATGTTGAGTTTTGGCTTATTCAACATGCAGGTCTCTGCCAGCTAGAAGTGTCCCTGTGGAGAGCACAGCTTTCTGTAGCCACTGGGCTAGGTGTAAAGAGCTTAACAGCTTTAGGGTTTTTTGTACTTTGTTCTCTGTAATGGACAGAGCTGACAGGTAGATATACTGTGCAGTTGTATAATTGACCACTCAGGAAAACTGATGTTTCCTTTCTCTGTGGTACCAATCTTGTATGTCCCCAGTCCGGGCCTCCCACCTGTGTTATCTACTGTAAGCTCTCAATCTTTAATTTCCTTTTTGTAATGCAAGTTTTGTTCCTGAACTTGATTCTTAAAAAAGTCAACCTTCTCAAAGCAAAATCTCTGTGAGCAGTAGAGGTTCATGGTGTCAATGTGCTGACATGGTCTCAAGTCAGGGATTAGTGGTGCTTCCTCATTATCTCATCTCTTCCCATCTGTCAGCATCCATTTGTTTTTTTGCCTTGTGTTTATATGGCAAGCTTTTGGGGAGAGGTGATTTAATTGTTCTGTATTTGAACTGCACTTAGCACGCTGAGTCCTTCCCAGTGCCAGAGACAGATATTTCAGTAATGTAGTCAACCTTTAGGAATGAAGCTATGTGATGTTTTGCTTCCAACAATCTAATGATCTGATTTCTCCCCTCCTCTTTCCCCCTGATGCCCACCAATGGAAAGCTTGCTCTGTCCCTATCCAGGCTTTCCTTCCAGAAGGAAGGTCATAGTCTTGCACTGCCAAATGTCACAGACAACAGCTTCTGCACTGGCCGTAAGAGTCTCATTTCTCTAACAAAGGTAGCCTTTCCATTGAAAGGAAAAAAAAAAAAGCCCACATAGATAATCCTTTCTATTTATTGCAATGAGAGAAAGGAGCTTTACTGATTATATATGACAGCATTTTTAATAAATTAAGCTGAGATTTTAACTTCTTTGTGAGAAATGGCTAGATGTCACCCCTCTTTTGCCAGTGCAAGTGAAGTCTGTCATTTGCAATGTCAGGGTTGGTGTTTGAGGGTACAATACTTACCAGAACTTTACTTTCTAACCCCAGTATTTTATATTGCAGCATGCTGTATTTTAGAGTGAAATATTTATCTTCTGCAAAGAGTGCCAGGCTCTCCCCTGGTCAGGAGCCGTGGGCCTGCTGAAGCCCCAGTGGTCATGGAGTTTTGCATGCTCTAGAGACGTGTGGAGAGTCCAAGGCTGAGGCTTGAGGTCAGACTGAGAGGAGAAGGTAAAATCTTAAGGAAAAGAATGCCCATTTAGTATGTGTTTTGTAGAACTAGAAAACAGCAATTTAGCTTTGAGAGATTACTGTAGCAGAAGTTTTGTTTCAAGAAGATGCGTTTGCTTCTCTGCACATATGGAAATAAAATATATTGTTGCAGGTATGTGATGTTATTGGAAACAAGTTTGGAGGAGCAGTGAATCTGCATGTGTGGAGAGTCCTGCATATGCACATGTTGTTGTTCTCTTCACAAGCATCCCCCAACATGCTTCAATTTGAGAAAGTCAGTGTCTACCTCTTAGACTCAGCTTACTTGGGTTGATTCTGGGTGTTGTTCTTGATGCAGAAAGTAGATCCTGAGAAGGAGTTAAGCCCAAATAAAAAGCAAAGAAGAGTGAAGACAAAGGCAGCAGTCAGGAGGGAAAACAAGGCAGAAACACAAGCAGGAAGTCAGATGAATAGTGGGGTTTTAGTGCACTGGTGTGTCTGTTAACTCCTCTTATCTTGGCCTGGGAAATATTTAACAAATAATATTGTATTGTATTAAATTTTTCTTTGTATCAGATAGTAATACACCATTAAATTTTTGTGGGATTATTTTGTATCCTACATTTTTAAACTCTTTTGCTTTTTTATTGTGAGCCAGTCGCTGTTTGGCTGACCTTGTGCATGACTAATCTGTTGCCATTCATCTGATTGTACATTTTAAAATCTTGTGAGCCCTTCCAAATCACAAAAGGTGGATTCTGTCAAAACAACAGCATTCAGATTTAATGGCTGGGATACAGAGACAACAAAAAGACCCAGATTTCCTACATGCAGAGATGCTTTACTCTGAGTGGGAATGAGCAGAACAAAGGCAGTGTCATCCTGCTAGTCATTCACAGTCACCTGCTGACAAATTTAGCTCTGTCTGACCTTAAAAAAAGAGAGAGGAAAAAAGTAGATAAGAAGCTAAATTATTTGATCCTAGTTCATAAAATAGGTCTGTTAGCTCTTAAGTAAATAAAGAAAATAATAAATATATGCTTATATATATACACACACATATATATATATATAATAAATAGTTTCTTAAGGAATTTGCTCCAAACATTTTAGGCCATATCTGAGGAAGTTAATAGGGCCAGAACAATTGGTGCAAAATGTGGAAACATTCTCCCAGCATTTAGGTGAATTACCTTCAGTCAGGATTTTTTGCTCTAAAAAGGGGAAAAGCCTATTCATGGAAAGCTTTGCTTGAGGAGATTTTTTACTCTTCCCTTGCCTCAGAAGTCAAGTGTGTCTGCTCAGTGAACTGCTACTGCTTCATATTTTTGTAGATCTCCATCTTCAGTTTGCCTTTTAGTTCTTCTCTTGTAAATGAAATCTTGCTCAGGACTGCTAATTGTAATTTCCTCAGGCAAGAAGGCCTTTCCTTTGTGCCAGTGAAACTCATAGAAATTTCATTTATGCGATGGGCTTGCTCCTCTTGGCTTCACTGTTCTTGCCCCTCTGGGTTTAATTTATCTTGGCCACTTTGAGAAGAAAAGGACTTTTATTCCAATGTTATTTCTGGAGTCCTCCTTAGGAGACCAACAAAGCCAGTGCAGTGAGGATACACAGTCACAGTGCTCAACTGCCTGATGCAGAATACTTTGTGAAACAGTAAATCATCTGTCTTGCATGCCATGAAGGCAGTTGTCTTCTGTCACTGGGCTGTCAGGTTGAGATGCTGTTTTTAGCTAAGGTTGCTATTTCTAAAACGACCTCTGGGAAGGATTGACTGTCTGAAAACTGATGCCTGTTGTCCTGTAATTGCTACTTCATTAAAATATTTCAGTTTCAATTCTTGTATGCCCCTAAGTTCTCTAGATACCTGACATGGAAATTCTCAACTGTAAAGTAAACTTCTGTTCAATGTGACATTTTAGAGCAAAATCCCCATTGTGGGATTTGAGTTAAAGCTGTCAAGAAGACTGGCTTTCACTAGAGACCTTAACAAGGCATCCATATTTCTTTATTTCTTTATCTCAATAAAAATTTCATTCATGATTTCCAAGTAACCTGTCTAATCAGAAGTGTAAGGAATTTACCAGATAAGCATTTCAGTAGAACCTACTGGATGAACTGTGAATATAAACCGAAAGGAGTTAACAAACATTGCAGTCTACAAGCAGTGAACACATAATCACCATTATCATCAAAGAAAGAAACAAAGTCCAGAAGAAAAAAATCAAAGTTATTCTATGCATTTTTGCCAATACATTTTTGCTGGCTTTTTTTTTTTTAGATTATACTCAAAACCAGGTGCAGTAATTACTCTTTTAAATGCACCAGGGCTGAATTATGTTTGCCACAGGCAACATTATGCTGTTTTCTATTTACTACATTATTAACATAAAACCCAAAAGATTGTTCTAAACAAACCTTGCATTGGTTGCCATTTGTTTTTACCTACTGAGAGTGGCTGAGTGTTGAAAAATGTGTAGAAAAACAATTACCGTGTAAAACACAGTTCATCTCACAAATGAGGTAATGGCACAGTCAGTGTGGTGATAGGACTTTTTCCTCTTTTCTGATTCCATGAATTTGAATGTTTGACTTCTGTATACATTATGTTGTGTTGTATATACTTGCTATTGTAAAAAAAAAAAAAAAGAAGAAAAAATACAATAGTGTGTTATAGAAGTCTTGAAAGTGTATTTCTTTTTCCTTCCCCAATCCAGGAATATCTGAATCACAGGAAGTTTCAGAAAGAGAGACATTATATCCATTAACAGCAAGCATTACTATTGGCATATGAATACAGGAAAACATAAAGCTGTTTCATTAAATGAGTAATTTTGTGGTAGCTGGCCTCAAGGCTAATAAAATGTATTTGTGTAACTATTGCATTTTAAAGGCTTATTTGTGAAGCAGGATAGTGCTGCACTAAGTGATGTAGAAATGTAGAGCAGAACAGCTCTTGATTCAAGAGACTACAGTTAAAAATAATTGACTACAGGAGTGCAAGCAAAAGAAGAAAAATTAATTAAAGTGTGAAGAATGAATAAAGTAAAATGGGATGAATAGGATACAGTGCAGTGATTTAATAAAGCAAAATCAAGCTGTAGAACAACCAGATATTTATTCATTGAACAAGTAACTGGTTTTGATAGAACAAGAAAATGTTGAAAATTTCTTTTATCTGGAACATTTTGATTTTTTGGTTTAGCTTTAGTCCAAGAGTAGGTGGTATAAAACTGATTGTCTAGCGTGGTTATGATTAGATTAATTTTTCACGAAGTTATAGCATTAATACACAACCAAAGAAATGTAATTATTCTTCCTTATAATTTGTCTCAATTTCTTTAATTAAAAAAGAATACCTTAGTTTTTCTTCACTTTGCTTTTGTGATTAGAGTTTGCCAAGTGCAGGGCTTAGTGCTGATGCTATTACTGTAGCCCTTTGAAGCATTTTTCAAGTACTTGTCACCTGAGCACTTAAATGCTGAAGTTGTGTTGAGAATTCTTGCATGTTATCTTCAAAGCAGAGCCAGTCTGTCCAGTCATTCTTTCCAGAAGAGGCTCCTCATATGGAGAGGAGGATGACCTTGACAGCACTTTCTCAGTCAGAGTCTGAAAGGTAGCAAAAGACGATGTCAGCTTCTTAACACTTTAGGAAAAAGGTCTAAATTTCATTTTCATTGCCCTGAAGAGTAACCTGAGTCTTCATCTCCTGCCTTTGGACATTTCCGTCTGTCCAGCTGTATTTGTGGTGAGCATAAGGAGAACTGATCAACACCTACCTTTGTCTCCCTTTTTTTTCTGGTTGTTTTCAAGTATTATCCACATATGAATCTTCTCATGAGAATCAGGGAAAAGGTATTTAAAACTTTGCAGAGAAGAAAGAAAGATGAAGAAATTAAATTGCATCTCTAAAGTTGCAAATTCATAGAACAGAGATTAATATTTAGATTTTTGATCTTGGCTTTGAGCTCCCATGATGAATTCTGAAGGACAGAGAACATAAATTTAATGTAGTCAAGATGTCCTTGCACATAGAATAATTGGTCTGAAATGTATAAGATGCTAGGGATTTAAAACTTGGCTGCTTAATTAGTTGCAACAAGGAAATGATAAACATGAAAGCAATCTTCACCTGGAGATAACAAAGGAAGACTGTGGATGTCGAAAGTATTTGCTCAAAGCAGTTAAACACAAAGACTGTTCTGTGTCTATGCTTTATTAGGTGTTTCCAAGTAACAGTGATTTATTTCAGAGACAAGGTAAAATATATTTTCAAAAGGGACTCTTAAAAATACCTAGCATAGAATCTTTTCAGCTGTTAATTGACTTGTGTTGAAATTTTCATTCAACTTTATCTTAAATTTTGTTTTATATGTATTTTCTAGCAGCTTCACTGAATTTTAAATGCAAAGTATATGTAAATACTATACATAACATATAGCAGTAAGTGGTGGCAGCAAGTTCTCTCCTATGTGGTTAAGTCATATATAACTTTTAAAGAACACTGTATACTGTCTATATAAATTTAGAATGGAATTTCCCTGTTGAATAGAGGTATATAGCATGTAACATACTCCAGGGATTATTGAACAAATCTGTTGTCCAGCATATGGTTCACAGATTAAAAGGTTACTATTCTGCACTGTAGGGAATCTAACTCTTATTACATTAGCCTTTAGCTCTGTATTGCAGTGCTTTATATGGCTGTAGCAATTTTGATGTGGTGCTTAATTGCTACATTTTGTATTGAAGAGAAGAGCAGTGTGATTGTCCCTTTCAATAGGTAGCACATTCACAGCACATGCTTTGCTTCCATCATGCAGGCTATGTTGTAACATACATTTCTCAGAGTTCATTAGAAATGTATTGTAGCCCTCTGCCAAGGTCTGTTTCATAGCTGCTTTAATGATAATTGTCCTTACCACTTATGGATGGCAACCAGGGCAGAAGTCACCAACTTCTCAGTGCTGGCGAAACATTTTTGCACTCATAACAAAGTGCAAGCTAAAAGCTAAATCCTTGGAGCAGTGAGTGAATTCACTTTCCTCTGGTAAAATTGCTGAAAGAAGCTCAGCTTCTCCAAGTGGTTCTCTAGATTTAGTACTAAAAGCTTGTTCTGGGTCTTTACAGCTGATGGTGTTACATTTTTCTGTTAAGCTTTTTGGACTGGGAATTATAGTCTGGTTCTCACCTCTGCTGTGAGCAGACCATCTCTGCAAAGCATAGTCAGGGCATGGAGTGAAGCAGCATGGGTGGGAATGGAATTCTCAGGTTGGACCATCAAAACTTGAGACTGATGCTTCATTTGTTGGCAGAAAAGCAGAAATGCATAGTAGAGATGCTTGCAGATTCATTTTTAGTAAGTGAGAGGGAAAGAATGAGGCTATTCTGACAACTTCTACTGTTGAAACTGAAGAGGAAATTTCAAAAGCAGCATGTAGGTGCTGCATTCAGGTAGATTAATCATTCAAACATCAGAAATTAAATGGTTTGGGTTTTTTGATTGTAATTTATATACTATGTTGATATAAATCCTATGGTTTTACCCATCCTGTAATGAAGTGAAAAAAATCTGTCTTCACAGGTGATTCCACCATAAGAAATTTTTTGGGTCTGCCATGGTTTTTTCTCTCTACAGACAGGACAAAAGACAACAAAAAAAGACTATGTAATAAAAGCAGACACTGCTGAATTAATATTCACACCGCACACGTTTAAGTTTGCTGTGCAATTACTTTTGTTTTCTAAGCAAGGAAAGTCAAATACAAGTCTGTTGAGATCTATACTATATGCAGTGTATGTCCGAAATATATCACAAGGGTAATATTTGATTATATGAATATTAAAACCTGAGATTGGATTTAGAAATTTCAATTAAAGCACCACAAGTGAGTGGCATGGATTTGAAAGACTCTGAACACCTGCCATTTCTTTGAATTTGGCTCCAGAAAAATCTAAAAATATGAATTCTTGAATGCAGATTTAGAATGGTCAGTTGAGGTTGTGAAATTAAGATATTTTTCGCCAAAACCAGTACTCCTTAAATAGGATCTCATCTGCTACCCAAATACAAGCTCAGATGGAGTCACATCAGAATTACCCTTTTGGGTTTGTTTTGTAAACAGTCCTGAAATGACTTTTGGTAATGTGGGTACGTCTGTGCATGTAAGTCCAGGGAAGACTTTTATGCCACTTATTTCCCAGAAACACTTTTTTTTTTTTTTTTTTTTTTTTTTACATAGGGCATGTGCTTAAAATTGTTACTAGTAAGGGCATTGTGCCCAGCAGTGACTGCAGCTAGAGTGTACTCATATGCACATATGCATGCTGCTATTCCTCATTGCTCGTCATGGAGTTTTCCCTGAATGAATGTGGGATTGATGCCAATAGGTTTTTAAGATTTGTGTGTGTGTGTTTCTGGTGCTGTAACAGGCTCATTAAGAATGAGAAGTGTATATTTAATGCAACATTGTTAAAGAAGGCTTCCACCATTTATTCCAACATTGGGTGTATCTGTTGGGGTCATCACAGGGGCTTTGAGAGCTCCTCCCTAACAGTGGAGCAATGCCAGAGGCTGCTGTGGCTGTCTTGCTCTGTGTTTGGGCACTTCCACGCTGCCCCATGTGCCAGGGCCTTTCCCAGCCTCACTTAATTTGCAGAAGAGTTTTTTCTCACTGAGTCTTTAACTGTTGGCTTTCTCATCTCTGCTGCCCTTTGTCCAACCCTGTGTCCCCAGCAATAAAGTCTGATATTGGTTATATCTTTTTCCATTTCTTTTCTTTTTGTTGCTGGATCCCTTGACAGCTGGTCATCTCAGTAGCTTAACTTGTGGTTAAATTAGTTTTGTCTTTTGTGCATCCTCTTGCCTTTCCAGAAGTGCGACCCATTCTCTAGGCTGTTAAACTGTGCAAGAAAAACATTTTTAATGCAACATCTTCTAATTAAAATTGAAAAATCACAGAATGGTTTGGGTTGGAAGGGACCATAAAGGCCATCTAGTTCCAACCCTCTGCCATGGGCAGGGACACCTTCCACTAGACCAGGTTGCTCAAAGCCCCACCCAACCTGGCCTTGAACACTTTCAGGGATAGGGTGTCCACAGCTTCTCTGAGAAATTGTCCCAGTGCCTCACTGCCCTCACAGGAAGGAATTTGATCCTAATATCTAATCTAAAACTACCTTTCAAGATCCCATTATTCTAAGCATGCTGGCTGCTGGCTCTTGTGAGACTATTGTGTCTATAGTCCCATTGTTTGCTGCTGACCTTGGCTTAAACACAGGGGCTAGCTTGATCTTTTAAGTTTTTTTTTAATGCTACATACATTTTGCAGGTCTCTTGATTTTAATGCAGACTGATTTCATTTTTTTGGGATCCCAGAGAACTTACGTCAGGCATTAGAATACCCTGGAATATTAAACCTAATTTAAATTTAACTGAAATTGTCAGAATATATGAATAATTGAACAAGGTATGTTTTGTGAAACACCTGGGGAATTTTCTTTCCCTGCTTTTATACTAACTAATTTGCAGACAGCACTTACCTGCATGGAGACTCTGGAGTGTCATTATTCTGCTGCAGGTAGTACTGGTGGATAACTGCAAATAGTCATTCTTCTTCCTCCTCTTCCCAAAAGCCCCAGTGGTCTCCACTTATAAAACAGGGATGGCAGTGGTGATTTTCTTTCATAAAAGTTCTTTTGAAGAGGTAGGCACTTATATATTGAGTAAAGGCACTAAAGACAAGGTGAAAACGTTGACATTACCCTGCTTTTTGTTGCAGTGCAAAACATACAGGTGTTACAGACTTGAACCTATTTTGTCTGTGCTGGAAACTGATCTTTGTTTGGGGAAGAGGAGGAGGATGATAAAGACTTTTTTCCTTCCAGTGCTTTCATTTAATTTTCAGCTCTGCCTATTACTTTTCAGTTTACCTCTCCAGTAAATTCAACCTACCTCTCCAATGCAATTAACTACAGGGTTCTGTCTGAAAAATTTACAGAACATTTTTTGCAGACTGATATATAAGTTTAGTATTATTTTTTTGCCTGAGACTTTTTTTCTTTTCATGAATAGATCCAGCTCTTTTACCATTTTTCTATTATGAAAAAGAAAACAATTTCCCTCCCCCATAATTTCATGTGAGACCTGTGAAGGACCCACATAAGTAGGTGAAATAACTGAATGTGAAAAGCACACTGGCTGTTGGCAAAGAGGTATCTGGTGCAGAGCAAATAAGTTAAAAAAAAGAAAAGAATTTTTTTCAATCTCACAGCAGATACTTGCAACAGTATTTCCACATGACCCAACAGGTGTGTGACAGTACTTTGGTAACGTAGGGAAGTGAATTTCTTTGTGTATCTTGGTGATCTTAATCCTCCAAAGGTATTTTTAATCCCTGACAAACACTGGTACACATACTTTGCTTAATAGCTATAGAGTTTAGTCTGCTTGAACACTAAAAAAATCCCATGTTTTCTTGATTACCATAATTATTTGGTAATTCTTAAATCCTTTTCACGTACCTTGCACATGGATAACACATGCTGAATCAGAGAACCTATTGGATGTATTAAGTTATCTGTCAGACAGTACTAAATTCTGAGTGTTTTTGTTAACATAATATATTGATTGTAATAAGTGCCATTCACTATGTCATTTCAGTCTGTGCTGAAAGCATTTATAGCACAATACATCATTACTGCTAAACAGGGAATTTGAAGGTTTAATTACAGTAGATAAGGGTATAGTGGCAGCTCCCCAGGTTGCCTCTCAGGTACTGATTTTGAAAAATCCGTTACAGAGTAAGAGGTGATTCAGCAGCCTTTTCCTTGAAGAGCTCCACAGGACTTCAAAAGTAGAAGTACAGGAAAGAATATTCAATTGTTGATCTTAAATTGGAATCCTATAAAACATCAGCTATGAATTGGCAGGCTTCAGTAAGATTCCAAGATCTACTCCTTAGATATTTTATCTTCTTAACCTGAAAGTAAAGGTATTTGTGTCCAAATAGGCCTGTTTCATATCAGAAGCTGGTTGCTTTAAGAACTAATGAGCAGGAAGAGTCTTACTGATATCCAGTGCATAGAGAATAAAAGATGTGTGTGTACATTGTCATACAGGCACCCTCCGTGTTGGGAGAGGTGCAGCTGATGTGCAGCTGATGTGCACAAACAGCAGCATTTTATAACTGATTAAAAATATTTTTTAAATTTCTTGGAAGACAACAGTAGATATGACAAAGTGTTGCCTGCTGCCCTGCTGAAGTGATTCATCATGTGAAATAAATGATGAACTGTGCTTAATGGAATGATATCAGCCACAAAGTTTGTGTGTGTATATGTCTGTCACTATATGGGCTTTTAGAGGGTGGAGGAGTTTCTTTGATACTCCCTTGTATGAGTAGATAATAATGCATGGAGTAAGGTATTTAAATATACTTCTTTTTTTGGTGTAAATATCATGCTCACATTCTCTGTGATTTTTAAATGCAGAAGATGGAGCTAGGCTTAGTAATATTTGTGAGACATAATAGCTGTTACTATTTTAGAGACCAGCAGGATGTCCTGCTGGAGGGACTGCACAGAAACAGAGCAGAGCCTTGAGACAAGCTAATAGTGTTGGTTTGGGCACTGCCAGTCTGCAAAATGGCACAAGTTAGGTCATGAGGTACATTTTCAAAACAAAAATTGAAGGACAGCGGTATATGTGCTAAAGGGTCATGCAATTTTAAACAAGACTGTGCAAAATTTTAAGAAGTTAAGTCAGTGAATAGATTTTTAGTGAATAAAAAGTTTACAATCAAGTTGAATTGGAGGAGAGCAGAGATTGTGAAGGAGTGGCACAAGACCTGACAGAACTAGTTTGGCAGGACAAGTTTGCCCTGTCACTATATGAGCTTACAGAGGGTGGCTGAGGTACTTTGGTTCTCCCTTTGTCACCTTAACAGGTGTTTTTTTAGGATTTTAATTTTCTAAGGAATCTAAAGGCCATAAACTGACTAACGTGGTAGTCCTGGGACTGGTGCTGAATCATAGTGATGAAATGGATTTTTACAGCTTTTGTGATTAACTTGTCTAATGTCAAAGGTAAGGTTTGTTGTTATCCTTGCTCTGACCTTTCATTTTCATTATCCATAGCTAATGGAGATTAAGCATCTACAAAGTTTTTTCCAGCAAAAGCAATTCCCTTTGAAAAGGAGATCTATGGTCAGGTGTTTCATAATACCAATGCCACAGTTATTATTTTATATTACAGGAGTTCAGAAAGGTGACAATCAAATTTGTGTTTCAAAGAATCACAGCCTGGTTAAGGTTGGAAGGGACCTTTAAAGGTCATCTGGGCCAATCTAGCTACTCGAGCAGGGGATGTTTAAAAGCAAGGTAAGAGATTAGGCAGACATGATTAGAGATGTAGACAAGGAAGCAGCAGAGTTTCAAAAATGCCTGGTTCTCCAGACTGGCGTCCATGGTTGCTCTGAATGCAGCATTTGAGAGTGGAGAGGCAGAGTGCAGCTCTTCTTTCAGAGTGTTGTGTGCAGAACATGAAGCTGAGAAGTTGAACCACGTTATCCAACACCCTGATTATATGAGCCAGTGCTGTTACATTGCTCTGCAATGCTTATTTCAAACAAGTCTAACCAAGGGATATTTTCTCTTTGCTGCTTCTACAGTACCTTGCCACTGTGCCTGTTCCCCTTCCCTGGGCTTCATGTGGTGCTTAGCAGGGCCATAGTATCCCTTCCACCAGAGACCCTCCACACTTGGAGCACCTGCTTCTGTGGCTCATTCCAGATATATCAACTTCTTCCCATTTGTTTTCTATTCCAGTACTTTGGCATCTAATTTCCCATATGATGCTCTTGCTCCCTCCTGCCGTTTCTGTAGGTCCATCTGCATGGATGGGTTGCCACATTTGCCGTATCGGTGAAGCCGTGGTAGTTCTATGGGACCTTAGTGATGAAAGTGTCAACGTAGACTTTCATGATTAAATCCCTTTCTTAACGTAGCTGTAGATGTGTGGGACAGGCAGAAGCAAACTTGCTCTGTCTACAAGCCCACTTTGCTCTAGAATGTGTTCTCAAGCTTGTGTAGTCTATCTTCTGGTAAACTGAAGTTAACCTAATGTGCCTGGCCACTTTTCAGCAGTGGTAATAACAATAGGAGTTTCCTGTGCTTCTTGTTCCTTCAGTGCTTCTGAATTTTCAGAAATGCCAGACGTGGTACAATTGATGAGTTCAAGCTGCAAACAAAAGACTAAAGAGGAAGGTGTGTACATCTGCAGATTAAAAACAGTTAATGACAATAGTACTATTATATTAATTCAGTTTCAGATCTCTGTAAAGAGAGCCTTAGATTTATTCATTAATTTTACAGGAATTATAAATTCTGTCCAAAAAGGCTGAAATCCTTAGACAGAAACTTTGTTGGAGTGGACTTAGTATGACAGGTGGGCTGGAGCAGCATCTTGTGAAAGATGGGGACACTCAGAGCAGTGATGGTACCTTATCAACAAGCATTTATTTTCCCTGAGAGCTACAAAGCCTGGTGTGGTGGGCTGCTTCTCTGCTGCTGAAGATGCTAACCTAGGAACCTTGAAATTAACAATATTAAAAATCTTTCTATATATATCCAACTCAGCTAGTTTGCGTGGCTTTGTAATTGCATTTATTTATTTGCTTTCTAAGATACAGTACTTGCTTGAAAATCCCAAAGATGCACGTGTTTTAAATTTTCTTGACATTTTAGAAAATAAGCTAGGATTGCACAACTTTGTCACTGAAATGGTATTCCCTGCAGGACTTGCAGTATTCGCTGTGACTGTATAATATCACAACTTAACTTTTTTCTGCCATGTAGGTTTATTCCATTGTCAGGAAGAACTTGAAAAGACTCTTGTTATGTTATATTGATATACAGGCAGGGCTGCACAGACTGGTATAAAAAATGGGCATACTAAAATAGGTGAACATAAGCAAATATATTTAGTAGTTGTCACAATCTATGTTAGTGCCCTTTTAAATTTTTGAAATTAGGTTGCTATGCTGTAATAACTATGAACATTGTTGCCCAACACCCGAGCTTTGGTAGCTTGGCATTTGGATTTGCAGAATCTAAATTTCCCTGGTTTGTTTTCCATAGAAATGAAATATGTTATTTATTTATGGATAAACAGTAAGCTTCTATTTGAAAATATATAACCTGAGTGCAATAAGCAACCAAAAGGAATGAGGGGGGCAAAAGGTGCCTGTTTGTATGGATTAGGCAGTAGACATTTACATACTTTTATGTGATTCTTTATTATTTGCTCTTTTTGACTGTATAGACAGTACATTATACATTGCTGCTGACAACTGGCAATTTCTGGCTTCCCAGTAGAATTGGATTTTGAGACGATTTAGATGTGTGGAGTTAAATGTGGCTTCCTGAAACCTTGTCTGGTGGAAGTAAATAGGAGTTTCATAGTAGGTGTCAGCAGGCCAACACTTGACATTTATTGTTATTTTTCCTATGCTTAGGAAGAAAAAGAAAGGTGTATTGGGAGATCAGAGACTGGATCACTTTGGTGGCTAAAAGAGTGCAGTACTATGTAAGTTTTGACAGGCAGTTAGCAATTTAATATAGAGTGCCTTAAGAAGCAAGGACACATTAACGTTGACGTTTTGATGTCTATCCTTTGTGAATCTTCCCTCCCTAAGAATCACGCCCTTGTTGGGATCTCAGAGTGTGCTGCTCTTTCACAGGAGATGAGCCTGGATGAGTCACTGCAGTTGCTAACAGGCGGGCAGAGACAGAGCCCCACTCAAACCCATGTGTAGGTGCTGGGTCCTCAGTCCCAACAGGTTCACTTTGGAGGTCCTGTCCTGCTGCACCATGACAAATGGCTGCACTGGGGAAGAGGAGCTGAGGAAGGGAGAGAGCTGGGAGAGTCTAAATGCCTTGTGGGTGAAGGGGTAACATCCAGCCATAGCCACAGTCACAGTCAGTTATGGGTGGTAGTGTCTTAAATGGCATCTCAGCAGATTGCCCATCACGGGTTATTGATTTGAAGTAAGAGGTGGAATGTGCTTGTAATAGTGTAATGGGAACCACTAACATTTCCGAGGCTAGCACATCCAGGCATTAGGACAACAAGGGGACATTAAAGCAAGCTGCATATCAACCAGGGATGAAAAAAAATGAGCTTTGACATTCTTGATGGTTATTCCTGTGTGATAGCCTGTTGGCTGCAAAGTGTTCAAGGGCTTGAATATTCAGTATTTCAGCATAAATTAATAGAAGAATTTACAGCATCAACAAAAATACTCATGTTTCCTTGAGCATTTATTTAGCTCCCCCAGAGAATATGGGCACAAAGTCTGTGTTCATTTGATCATTGTGAAAAATGGTAGAAGGCTTCCTTTCTCCCCCCCTTTTCATTTTGCTCAGTTCAATTTTTTATGAGTTATTGTTTGTGTGGAGTGATTGATTCCATTTAGAAAGAAGTAGAACATTCTGTCAAATGCTCCTGTTGGGTGCAGATTCACATCCCTGCAGTGAATCTAGTGGCAGGGCATTTCAAAGCAATCATTTTCTGGTTAAGACAAAAGTAATGCCATAGAGAGGAGTTTGTGCGCTTCAGTGGCACTGAAGTAAAACTGCAAAACCTAAAACCAGGAGGATGCAAGTGTCACTTGCAGCAAGCTGGATGCCATAGATTAGTTCTGTGACCTTTAACGGGACTGAAAATCTATTTGATTTTGAGCTATCTTTCCCTAGACAACACACAGAGTGCTAAAATCCCAAAAAGAGCATAAAGCAATGGATGGATATGAAAAGCAAGATTCATTTAAATTAAAAATGCAAACCCCATTTCTAGCAGAATATGGTTGACCACTGAAAATATAAACAGCCAAGAGAATGGCAATTCATCTCTTGATGTCTTCTAGTCAAAACTTTAGTCAGGTGCAAGTTACACCTTGGTTATGCCTGATTTCCCAGGGTGATTGTGTGTCAGTCTTCAACTGCGTTATGCGGGAGGTCCCACTTGATATTTGTTATGATCTTTTTCAAATTAAATCAGAAACTATAACATGAGCCAAATTGAAATAAACAGTGTCTCTCCCTCCCTTCACAGGTACTACAGTGCTACCATTTTGCAGATGTCAGGAGTGGAAGATGACAGACTTGCAATCTGGCTGGCTGCACTGACAGCATTTATAAACTTTATTTTTACTCTTGTGGGAGTCTGGCTTGTTGAAAGAATGGGTCGCCGGAAGCTTACACTTGGTAGCTTAACAGGTGAGTGTTCCATTAGTGTATTATATTTTCATCATAATTATTAATGAAAGGAAAATAAAATTTCAAGTGCAATTTTTTTCAAAGTAGTCCTCTTCAAAATTACAGTGTTAATCTTCTCCCTGAAGTTTTTCAAGACTATTAGTAAAATACCACAGCTAGAGACTAATTTAAAAGTCACAACCTGTTGTTTTTTCAGGTAACACTCTCCTTAAAGCCATGTTTTACAATATTTTCATTTAGCCTTTTTTTCCAGTTTGAGGAATCAAATGCCTAGGACTTCACAGGTGGTTAGTTTTTAAATCTCATACATAATTTTGGGCTCATTAATTGGAATTCAGAACCATCTGATGAAGGTGTACCAGAGAAAGCATATTGCATAGCCATTGCAGCACTTGGTAAAAAGGAGTGTGGTTCTCTGCATAGCTACCTCAGATACAGTACAGTAAATACCTTGCATACATTAATGGGATTTTAATTCACCTCCCATATGAGATACTCAAAGACAGAATTCTGGTTTTGTACATTTTGTCTGAATATTTAAACACCATAGGTTATGACATAGTCTTTTCTTGGAAGCAGGGAAAGGCAGAGCAAACAGCCTTCCTATGTTCAGTGTGTCCTGTTATTAGGCCAATAATTCCCTGCTTATTCCTGCCTTATGTGCTCGTTTTGGCTGAAGTGATCTGTGACCAAAACCTGCCTCTGGCTGAATGTCTGGAGTTTCCAAGAACAGGATTTTATAAAGAGAAATTGTTTCTGCTCCTCCTGAAATAATGTTCACAAGTGTTTAGCTGTAAAGGTTTAATGTCTTTGTATTTTGTTCTGTTGTTGCTGTCAAGGATACAAATTTCTAGTTAGTGCAACACAGCAGAGAGAGGCAGCAGCTGCCATGTCACTGGATGTGCAGTTCCCAGCTCTCAGCTGAGTGAATCTACACTCGAGTACTTGTATGTGTTTGTATAGGCAGAGCAGTGATAACACAGTGACACTTCTGGTTCGGTGCACAGTTATTCAAACCATGTTTCTCACATTTAAAGATATGAACAAAAATCTCAAATTGCTACTTTTAGCACAGTCTGTTCCAGATCAGTTAAAATACATCTCCCCTAAATGTCCTTCTATGCCTCCAGACAGTCTGTTGTCTTGTCTTTCTGTGGTGTGGATCTCTCTAGGCCCTGCACTGACACTTCTGTTCTTGGGTGCTGCCTCTCCTTTAGTGTCTACTGAAACAGAGTATTTATTTATTTATTTATTTATTTGCTTGTTTATTTATTTATTTATTATTTGGCCCCAATAATCTCATATTATTGGGCCAGCCCCCTCAAGAGTTTATTGCTGGGCCCAGCTGTCTAGCTGTGATAAGCAACACAGACTTTTCATATTATCAGAGCTCTTTGCTTTTTGGCTCTGCTAAACATATTCAAGGGTTGTCCATCTGAAATGTAGATATAAATGTCTTGCACAAAGCATATTAGTCATGGAACAGAGGAGGATATAGAAATAAGACACAGAATTAACAATGAAGCATAATGCATTAAAGGGTTATTTGTTAATGATGTTTGGACACAAAGTAATTGTGTAGTAAAAATGGTCTTTCTTTTGTGGCCGATTGCTGTCTGTCTGTCTGCAGCGGCACTTGAGCCAAGCTGCACTGCAGACCATTTTATCCTACAGTCCCTCCTTAAGGAAAATACAAATAATGACAGTCATGAAATCATATATTATCCCTCTGTACTATTTAGAATTTTTTCATGCAACATTTGATTTAGGTAGTGGTGAATATAGTGTGTTTTCCTTAGCAAGAGGGCAGTGTAATAGAGTGATAATTACAAAATCTACCCATGGGTTTGTTTTCCATATTGAGTTTTCTCATGGGGTAAACATATCTTACTGCTCTACTTTGGTTTGCATTTCTAAGGACATTACAATTACACTGAGTTACTACTGGCAGCTTCTCTGGTCTTCGGGGAAGCCAGGTATACCCCAGTCTCCCACTGCATAAAATGAAGACAAAACAACTACTTTTGCCTGCTGCTGCAAGGATGTGGGGCTTTGGTTTTTTAATAAAGGCTAATTGATTAGATGTTTATTAGATAAAAACCTACAAGAATAATCAGTAGAGTAACATTAATATTTTGATTAAAAGTCATTGTACTATAATTTAATTTTGTCATCTTCTGCAACTTTTCCTGCTGTCTGAAAACAGTTGGCAAAGAGATGTTTTAGATTTCATTTAATTTGTCTTTATCATTCTCAGAATATTAGAAACTTTTTAAATTGAATTAATTTTTTTTTAATTAAAAAAAATATTATGAAAAATTAAACTTCTGAAAAAAATATCCCGCCTTTTTAGTTCTCTTTACTACAATTACTGATTTGTCTTAGTTTTCTGTCTATTTTATATCTTGCTATCATTTCTTTTATTTATTCTGCTCTTTTTCTTCAGTTAGTTTCTTTCTTTGAAGCTGTTAGTTGGGAAACATGCAGGAATTGTGACAAGTGCATTATCCATTTTATTTGTGTTTTCTTCTTTCCCTTCAGAAATTGTCAATTTGAAAGGTACTTGGGCATTGTACAGTTTGTATCTCTTTTTGTAACAGAGACATCTAAAATATCTTCAGAATATTTTCTTTTGTTTTTTCCCACCTGAGATAATGATATGCTGTGATTGTTTGGTTTTGTTCATCATAGCAAAACTTCCCACAGAATGAAAACATTTTAAACTTCATTTGCCAAGTTTACATATTCAGTACTTTTCCAAAGAAACAAAGTACTTACAGAGATATTGGAAGTGAGTATTAGTGTATTTGGTTAACTTAAAAGACAGACAAACATATTTAGAATGAGTATAAGTAAGCTTATAGACCCTGTCTAAATATATTTGCTGTCTGGTTTATGGCTTTTTGAATGTACAGGACATCTAGTGCAATATCCAGCTTGCCCAGAAAACTGGGATTATTAGTGTGCCTGCCAGCCACAGCAGTAGAGATCCAAGTATGGAATATCTTATGGTGGGAATGTGCTTTCTGCACATGTAGTTTGTGACTGAGTTTAAGGTCTTACGTGCCTCAGTTCAGGTAAATGTGTGGTCCGACCATTCCTGCCTATTGGCCTGCTGCACAGGCTTATTCATGGATAACATTATTACACATATCTTGGTATTTTAGATACTATTTTTATCTCAGAGAAAGGTTTTCACATACTAGGTGTGTTTAGCAGCTAGGGAACTTTTATACAAGGTAGATCTCAATGTGTCATTGAGTAGCAAGAGGTCAAGGTTTTGTGAGTTTGAAGCAGTTGCAGTAGTATCATGAGTAGTGAGGTTTTTCAATTTTCATTAAAATGATAACAGTATGGTGTGTGTGTGTGTGTGGCAAATAAGGTAGGAAAACTATGAGTTATGTTCCAGTAATGGCCTGTTTCACAGAGTATGAACTTTTCTTGTCATCTTTCACTCATCATTTTGCCCAGCTTTTGCACAAGGAATTTGTTGGGGGAAACAGGAGCAAACAGATGGAAGAGGGTTTTTTCCCAGCTGATGTTATGTGTGCTCTTTGAAACAAGATGTGTTGCACTTTTTGATGGTGTTCTTATGAAAAGTCAAATTTCTCTACTTTCACAAATGGAAGTAGAGTCAATGAAAAAGCTGATGCTACTTTCTGTTTCACAGAAAAGCCTGCAGGTCTGGGTGTGAGAGTGGAGAGAAGTATGGTGATTTCAAAGTCACTAAGAAATTTAACCTTTACAACATTGTTTTCAACACCAGAAATAATAATACCTGTTCATTCACGCAGCATCAATTCCACAGATTAAAAAAGTCTCAACCTACTAATTTAATATCTGGACATGAAAGCTGGTGCACTTGACTTTAATATCTAACCTAATTTAGGATGTGGATGTAGCAAAGGGTATTTTTCTTAGGTTCTCATCACAGCTCTTTAGGGAATGCTGTATGCATAGTGATGGGGCGCCTTGCTTTCCCAAGCAGAGTTCAGTTCAATAGAGAATTATTTCATGTGCTCTGGAGAAAAGTGTCACATTGTTCTTTATCTGTATTTTTAGGTACTGCTGTAGCACTCATTATCCTAGCTTCGGGATTTTTGCTATCAGCTCAGGTCTCGCCAAGAATCACACTTAATCCACCAGATCCTTCACATCAGAACTCTACCTGCACAAAATACAGGTGAGATTTCATTGTCATTCATCTGATCTTCTTGAAGATTGTTTCCAATTAATTGAGTTTTACAACCTAGTCTGAGTAATAGACAATTATTCATGAAGCCTAGTACAAGGAACTAAACTAGACAGCTAAATTTAAAATCCTAACTTCCCTCTGTAGAGAAAATTAGACTCTGATTAAATTCTCTGAGTAATCCTTTGGAGTTTCTTGGACTAAATAAGGTGGTTAAGTGGCAAATTGCACACATAACTCTTCTAATATATCACACCTACTGCAAGTTATAGCGTACACAAAGTCAGGAATATTTTATAAGGAATTTATAAAAATGCTTGCTGTTATTCATCTGCTTGTAGATTTGTCATGTATAGCAGCTGTAAACTCTTCAAGAAGATGTGTTCCTTGCCTATTGTTTTCCTGAGCGAGAAAAAGTAATGTTCAGATAATTGCATATTCATTAACAATTACAATAAATGTGCAGGTTTTGACCAATTTTTCTTCCATATGCAGTCATAGTTTCAAATAACATTACTTCTGGGGTTTTAAGAATGTGTAATTTTCTATATTTTGTGGGGTTTATTCATATGAGTGCTCTTATGTTCATTTAGCTGACAGGCTAGAAAATCCCGTATTCAGAGAAGACTAGTTCAATGGCTAAAGAAATTCTTAATTATGTTCTAAATCCATCTTACATGTGTTTGTAGTAGAAATAAATATCAAGAAATGAGAGGTACACTTCTAGTTTTGTAGCGATATTGGTTAGAAATATGGTTCATGGCTTTTCTTATGCCACAGCAATGTCTTAGGTGAAAGACAGTGAGGATCTGAAGGTTTATAGAAAACTGGGGAGGGGATCGAAGGTCTTCATTGAGTATAAATAGATATGAATAACTGCAACACAGGATACTACCAGATGTAATGGTTCCTATATTGAAAATGTGTATTTTACTTGTTTTCTACTGCAGAGTCAGCTATAATTTGCAATTTTTGAGATGGGCCTGTCTACAAAATGGCGAGTAGGCTGGTTAAAAGAGGTAAAGGGGGAAGATGCTCTCCTTTTGGAATAAGACTACATTAAAAGAAAAACATGAGAAGGATTTGCTTAGTACTTCAGTTAACTGGAAAGGATGTTTGGAGAGAGGAGATGCACCCTTTGCAGAACACATAATTTGTTATTTAATAAAGCTAGATAGTTAATGTAACCTGAAATGGTATAAAATTTACGTACAAGAAATATGGCTAGTCCAACTTAAAAAACAATGAAAAATATTCAACAGAATTTTCATGTTCCAGCTAACCATAGGCAGTCAGGAAGGAAATTTTCATGTCTTTCATAGTGTGCACTTCTGGGCAAAAGCATGAAAAATTAAAGCAGGTAGTTCTAGTAAAGGCATGTTGTTTCATGAATTATTGGAGTACTTGTAATCTCTTGTGATTTCTGTTTCTGATGTGAAGTGGGCAAAAGCAGATATGATAAAAATTCAAAGGTTCTGGAAAAAGAGCAATAAAATAATTTAAATATTTTCATTCGAGAGTATTTTGAAATAGTAGGAGCTCTTTTTGTTTAGAGATAGAAGTGAAAGGGGGGGGAAATAATGAGCGACATATGAGAAAGCTTTAGGTGCTTCTGTTTTAATCTTATGCTGTACTGTAGTAGAGATACACAAAAGCAGGAGAGCTGAAACTAATAAATGGATGCATTTGCCCACAAATCACAGAATTAGGCTGTAGCACCCAGTATTTAAAAGGTTTATACAAAGAAACCGGGATTGATATGCTTAATAACACCTTTACACTTGTATAGCTAGAACTGTATAAATTTTCATGCCTCAAAACATCACTAAGCTGTGATCCAGATAGAGCCAAAGGAAGAATATTCCTTCAGCATCATGAATATTAGTATTTATTATTTCTGGTAGGTATGACATACAATACATTATATTTGACTTGGAAAAGTGGCTGTTTAAGATCTGAGTATGCCTGCTTTCTATACACATTGTCAATAAGCTGAATGAAATATAAAATATTGGTTTTGTCATGAGAAAGTAGGTGGAGTTATCAGCATTCCACTTGGGTTAGAAGAATTTGAGCATAACGTGGATGGTCTTGGAAGGAAGAGGAGGTAGGAACTGCAAACCAAAGAAAAGCTAAAGGCTGGGCTTTACATTGTGACTCACCTCTCTCTCCTTTTTGGCCCTGGAGTTATTCCCCATGGCAGTTATGAAGTTGAATCAAAAAGATTCCCAAACCTGAGGATTTGCAAGTAAAAGTCTACTCTGTATCACGCCAGTCTTGCATATTTTCTTTGCTACTCTAAGAATAATGGCATTCCTGTACAGATAGGCACTGTGTAGGGCAGCAAGTGTTGCTGTAGAGACAGTTACAAACAGAATGTCCAATCAAAGTAAAAGGAAGTCAATTCATGGCAGTGGTCTCTTGCTCTTTAACCCGTATCTTAGCTTGTTCCAGTGTAACTGCTGGTGTCTCAGATGGCTTAGCATTGTATCTTGCAAGTCTTAAAGAGGTCTCAGTTTGGGAAAAGCAAAAGTCAGCAGGACTTCAGAAGATGAACACATAAATGTCATCCTCCTGTAACTGCTTTCAAGTATGTGCCTGCACAAAAGCAGCTCATAGTCCTCTTCCTCTTATGGGGACACAGTGCTTCTCTGAGGTGAGGTAAACTTAAAGTCTAAACCTGTTTGCAGCTTGGGCATTTCAGTGTGGGGGTGTTTCCTAAATATAATTTGCATTTGTCTGTGCCAAAATGTATTTATAGGTTACGAAAACACCAGTAGAACTTTTTTTGCTGACAGAAGTTTCACTGATACTGTGCAGAGTAAAAATACATTTTATGATTGTGAATCCATTGGGTTATAGTAAGTGTGGGTGTCCATTAAGGAACCCTTAGTGCTACTACGAACAGTCTGCTTGTTGTTCCTTCAGATCCATATTCCTCTGCACAGACTAATTCCTGCTGCTAGAATAACAATGAAGATAGAAAGACTAGCAAATAAAGAGCACAGTCATTGTCCTAATTCAAAAAAGCATGTAGGGCTTGAATACTGTGTTCTCAAAGAGCTATGCCATGCAAATAGAGCTACTTGTACGTGGTTGCAGAAAACAAACCAGTAAGATAGGCTGTGAATAAAATAAATCAAATAAAGTATTTTCATTTGGTGTAGAGATGTAGAATATTATAGCTGAACAGCCAAAAAATAATCCATAAATCTGTGAAAAAAAAACTGAATCGTGGAAATATTTCAAATTCAGCAGGGCACTCCAAACACTGAAATTTGTTTTGCCTCCATATAGTTGGAAGTGGGTGTGTGTCTCACTGAGGAGAAGCAGGGTGAATGCTCCTCTCTGTGCCATCCATTAATCAAATTTCGTTTTCACACTCAGCTGTGTAAGGTTGTGTAGATATTTGCAGTGTGACCACCTGTTTAATTTGATGTTAATCTCCTCAGCAGCTGTGATCTTACTTACCATCAAGGCCACAGAAATCTCAAAGGTAAATTTAAGAATACAAAGCAACAGCATCGCAAAGTTTGTCACCTTAGAAGTGAAAAGATGAACTATCTATTCCTACTATTATTCCGACTACCAAAACTCTATAAATGTTCCCGTTTTTACTGGTTCTGGAAGGAGGTTTAGGTTAGGGCATGTGTATTAGCTACCCTCCCACCTCTTCCCAGTCTTTAAAGGATCAATGGTGTGACTGTTTGGGATATTGAGCCATTTCTGTAAAATGACCGTGGTCCTACTGCCTTGTATTTTTGCTTGTTTTGTCTCCATTCATGTGTCTCTCTCTCTGCACTTCTTGAGACTTGGTCAGCTCTAGAAGACATAATGTGAACCTATTCTGCTTAAGCAATATTTTTCATGTCAGGTACTATATGAAGATGGTAAATATTGTGTTAAGCTTAGGTCAACCCTCATATCTTAGGGAAATGATACCTGTGCACACAAAGTATCTCAGAATCCTTCCTGAACAGATTGTCTTCAGACTGATTAAAATAATAGAGGCGGTGCCAGCTGTGCTGGGCACACAAGGACTCTGTTGTTCATTTTTGAATTAGTCACCCTCATGTGGTTCATGATCCTTAGCTCATTGTACAAATACACACCACCGAGATGAAGGCACCAATATTTAATACTCCCACGTAGCCATTTAGTAAGATAGCTAATGGACAGAAATACATCTTTTCTCTATGAATGTAGCAGAAGTATATAACTGTGATCAGTCCTGAAAAACTCAGCTAACCTCATAACTGGAGCAGGTTTTATTGTATTTAATAGCCTCAGGATGCATATAGTAGGTGTATTAGCTATTGCACTTTATTTTATTGAGAACTCATTGACAATCTGATTTATCAGCAAACTAGGCAATGCTATTTTTCATAATGTCACTGTATCATGGAACCAGTATTTTTGAAAATATGATTCTCATTTTCTCTTTCTAATGTCAAAGTGCCTGAGCTATTGGTCTTTCTGATAACTGAGAATTGCAGTAATAAATGTGTTTTGGCCATTGAGGTCAGAAAATTATGAATATGTAAAGAGATAAACATGTTTGAGGATGCTTTTGCCAGCTCTTATGAAGTGTAGTTAAAATTCTAATGGTTTATGTTGCAGAACTGTGAAATGACCTCAACATAGACTTGGAATTTATTAAGTAAATAATATAATGATATATTGCTTGGCCTGTTGGTCCTATCAATCAAAACTTGTAATTTAATTTTAAGTTATAAAGGATAGGAAGGAAGATGTCAATCTATCTAGTAAGCATCTTTAATGGGAATGAGAAAAAACTCCCATCATCAATTTAAACACAAAGATCTGAAAAGTAACTTACCTGAACTATAATGTCTATGACTACAATGCAGTTCCTGTAACCATTGTTAAGTTTTCCAGATACTTTGACTCAAACTCTGCATTGGTGAGGAAACAAGGTGTTATTCATATAAGAACCTATTAACACTTCACATCTCTGCTAGTACTTCTAAGACGTTGCTGTTTAACAAAACCAGAACATTGCTTAGGGAATGATTTTTTTAAATCTTCCAAAGTGATGGTGTTATACTTTATATGGTCTGCAGGTTTTTGTCACACAAGGATGATTTTAATCAAGTTTGAACAGGGCTTCTATCTGATCTGCCTGGAAGCTGGAAATATAGTATCTATGTGTAGGGTCTCTTTAGAAAAGTAGTTTTAAAAACAAATTATGCTACAGAGACAGCGATTTTGTCCAAAATAAAGGCATGTGTAAGTCAGCTGTTTCTGTTCTTTATGGTCTGTGTTGCTCAGTTCCAGGAATAAATCAAGAAGCTCTATAGTTGGAGGCTATATAAATTCAGAAAAAACGTTCATCAAAGACAAGAAACAGTTGATACGTATGAGCAAATAGATCAGAACACTTCTCTTGTGATGTCAGCATTCCAGCACAGTCTGCTGCCAAGGTGCTTATAGCAGTAGTGGGATAGCCCTGATGATCTAAGGACTAGGCAAGGTTTGTAGAGTCACTATCTTCATAGGACTATGATAGATGAGAGGAGTAGGTGAGCCTTCACATCCTCACCACATCTAAAGCAGAAGTAGCAAACACCAAGAGGCTGAAAACAATTTCTGTGAGATTGTATAAATTATGTTGCACAGTTGAGGAGTGGGAGACTTTGTGAAGAAAGTTTAAGGAATGTTGGAAGAGAGCTAGTGTATTTATATGTGGCTGACATGTCATGAAGGGTAAGGATTCAGGACTGGTCTGGAATTTTAGGGAGGACACCAAATAATCATCTCAGTGGAAGAGATGGAGCAGGAGCCTGATTTGAAGATGAGAAAGGGTTGATCATACTTGAACATGGTTTAGATCTGTTGGAATATCTGTGTGGTAAATTACAGAACTGCAATTAGCATCCAAGTACTGGGATTATAAATGATAGCTTTTCCTTATGGATACTACTAAATAGATATATGTGTTACCTAACAGAGTGCTGGTAGAGTTTAGCAAATAAGCTTCTGTCACTTGGTCTGTTATAATGGCAGGAAGTCCAAGTGGATTTTTCTCATTCTTTATTAAACGTTGTATTTCCTGCATCCTAGATACAACCACTGGAAGTGGCATCTGCAGTTAGCACACATTTTAACTGCTTAAAGCATCCCCTATATTCTTGTCCAGTTGTATTTAATCTCAATTTAGTGCTTCACTTCTGGAAGCAACACAGTAACCATCCAGAAGTATAAAGAAAGGCTTGATTTCATGCCTGAGGTGTTGTGGAGCATGTACAGATAGCATAGCCCTCAGCACAAGCATCAGGCAGCTTTAAACATGGTCCTAGTACCTAACTGAAGTGAGTTTGTGTATAAAAATGAAGTAAGCCATTTATCAAAAAACCCGTAAGATCCTTAGTTGTGTATCTGGCTGAAAGTATCAATATCCTGACATGTCAACAGAGCTAATAAGTACTGCAGTATTTGTCCAAAAGTCCTTGTACTTTTTTTTGTTGAACTAAACACTTTGGCTGTTTGGATTCATCAGTTGCCTGTGTCCCGTGGTGAGTCCAGCTGAGTAGGCCTGCCCTGACCAGTGATACTCAGCTCAGCTGTCTTGGCCATTTTCTTTGAAGCTGGAGGAAGAGACATCGTCTGGTTGTAGATAGAATACAAGAACAGAAGCAAGGAAAGCTTGATGCCAGCTTGTTGTTCTTCTGTAAGGAGCTGGAAAGGAACTACACACTGCAAGCTAAGGGAGGCAGAGACTGTGTACACAGCCAACCTTGAGAGCAAAGAGTAACCTCAGGGTAGGATGAAAGGTCCACCTGGCCTAGGATCATGCTTCCAGTGTGGCAAACAGCAAGCTGGAAATAGTAGAAAGCAGCACAGTCAAAGTGACATTCCTTCCAGCCTGCAATGATTTGCAGCTTATGTTCTCTCTGGGTGGGATGTGCTAATCCTTAGTAGGTACTGCAAGACCCTCCAGTCCCTACATTGAGCCTTTCCTGCCTGAGACAGATTTTATTGTTCCTGCAGTTCTATGAGGAAAACTATCTTCAGGAATATGAGTATTTGTATCCTACAGAGCAGGAGCAATGGGTTAAACAAGCTCACAACAGTAGAATTTACTCTGTGGGCAAGACAGGATATGAGCAAAATGTCTTGCATATAATATCTCAGGTTGGAAGGGACCCATAAGGATCATCAGGTCCAACTTGCATGTTGCTGATCTATCAGATTTTCACATATAGAGCCTTCTTCACATACCCAGGCCAATTCTGCAGCATATACTCAGTGTGAATGATGACTCTAAAAGAGGTGGGAAGAGTCTGTCCACAAAAAAGTGTGTATTTGGGGATGTTTTGATTCTCTGAGTGGCTGTTCTGCTACTTGTGCAGTAGAATGTTATGAAATCAGGTGCTACATTCTGTACAGCTACATAGTCCATAATACATTATCAGGTTCAGTTTGCATTTCTGTAGCTGGACATTAGGAACATTTTGTAATTGGATAACAGAATATGGAAGGCAAAATTGAAAGTTCTTTAAAATCTGGCAAAAATTAAAATCAATGAAATGTTTTGAAAGGAGCAATTCAGAAATTGAGGTTCAGCTTGAAAAAGTCAAAATAGTGTGAGAAAAAGAAATGGTACTTGCAGAGCAAGGGCCCTGGGCAAAGGTCTTTTAATGCTAAATCACTCAACAAAAGTGTCAAGGTAAAACTTGCAGCTCAAATTATAAGACTGCTGAGAATTGTAGGAAAGTCATTACTTACGAGGTCATTTTGGAAATTTAAAGTGCAAAATGTAACGATGAAACAAACATAAGTATGGAGTATTCTAAGCAGTGGGGAAAAAGCAGTTATGGACCTTTCATTGGCATCTGGAGAGTCACTTTGGCAGGTCAGAGATTTTATTCAATATATTTAGAGACTGCATTAGAGACTAGTGAACTGCACTGCTAGGAAGAAAGAAAACAGTAATTTTGGTATAAAGAAAAATATACACAGATAGTCAATTAGTAATTCATCCATATAGTGTAAGATCTCTGTGAGAGAAGATGGCATTGTGGCCTTTGTGATCAACCTCTAATCTCAGGAGCAGTAATCGGGCAGGCTGATCCAGAGCAGAGCATTCTGAAAGTTGCTGCTGCTCAGGCTGGCAAGAAATTGCTGTCAAAGGACCTCAAAATTAGTGCTGTCAGTCTTTCTAGATATCAGTTATTCCTGTGTGGTTGGATGAAGGGACATGTGTTGAGTGTCTTGGCAGAATCAGTGAGGAATTGCAGGGTTGGGGATATCTAGTCTGCTAACAGTCCATCAGCTCCTCAGTAAACATGCTGTGATGTTGAAGTGAAACCTGGAGATTCCATTCCATGGCAGTTCTCCATAAACTGAGAGGCCAGGCTACTTTGTTCTGTTGAGTTCATGCCACTGATCTGCAAAGAAGCTGGGCATCTTTGGACTTCTGGAGCCTCAGAGTCCTGGTTGTTGTTATTCTGCCTCATAGGCTGAAGCGTCTGAAGTCTAGACACTTGCCTTCTTGTTGGGTTGCCTAGGAGCCCAGCAGGCAAGCAGGAGGGAAACAGGCACGTTGTAAAACCTTTCTGCTGTAATACTGCTTTGGTTTCATCAAAATCAAATAATCTCTCTCAGGTATTTCAATCTTGAATTGTCAGTCTCACAGACAACCATCCTGCCTGGGAATTTTCACCTGGCTTTTCATGGATGAACTTGTTTTCAAGACAGTAGCTCATAAACTTAGCGCAAATATAAATATCTCATGATAAGTAGAGGAAGCATATCTCCTGTTTATAATTGGATGCAAATTTCCTTTCCTACCTTGACATCTGAGAGTTCTCCTGTATAGAGCTTTCAAGGCCATAACTGATCTCTGTGTGGAAGAATTACCAGTATTTTTAAAGATTCATCCTCTGATATATTTTTCAATACATATATTGATACGACTGATAAGCAGGTATTTTTGAGGACGGGAATGAGCTCTGTAGGAAGTAGTTTCATGTCAGTATTATATTGTGCATTTCTTTTCCTGGTATATTCTATATCCTATATTATTTATATCACTATGAGCATGTATGTCAGATTATGTGCTCAATTTCAAACTGTTTAAATAGCTTTGCAAATAATAATGGGGCTAGAGGGAAGAAGAGCATAAACCTGAAACTACTATATATTTTATTTCTAGAATAGGCAGCCTCAGCACATGGTGTCTTTGATTGTTTTTTAATTGCTTCTTTAAAAAAAAAATCTTCCTTGCTTATTTCATGCTGCATCTTCTGTTATCATTAGACTTAGTAACTGATGGAGGTTTCTTTACTGTGTTATGAAACAATTGTAATGTATATATGCTGGGATTTTGGATGAAAAAACATTGATCTTCATCTTGGAAAAAGCAATGACCATGTACCTCATCAAAGACAACATAAAATTTTATATCAGTGATAAAACAGGGCACAGAAGAATGCTAAATGTTCTGAATAGAAACTGCCTACACTTAGTCTGATGGGAGTTAGATTTGAAATGGCTTTATGTCTTGTATGTTGCATTTCTGTGTTTCCTCTGGCATAAATTGGTCTTGTCTCTAAAATCTGAAGTCAAAGTCTGATTGTATGAACTCACTGTGTCGGTAATGATGGGAAATCCTAGCCCAAAGGTAAAGGGTTTATAAAGAGTTGTTATTTAACTGTTCAATCTGAAAGACACACTTCAGAAAAGATGTGGAAAATAATAATTTAAAGTTATTTAAATGGTTATGAGTAACTCTCTAAAACCTCTGACATTTGACAAGACATGAAATCCAGCAGCCTTTATTATGTTGAATGCCAACAGGAAGACCAGTTGGATTTCATGATACTAAAGGTCCTTTCCAACCTAAATTATTCTATGATATCCAATAAAGCCAGGGGAGCAGCTGAACTAGCAGCCATGTAGACAGACACTGGAATCAATACTCAAATATCTCAATTTTTTTTCTGAATGGGAGGGAGAAATAAATAAGATATCTTGTGCTTCCCACTCAATTGGTTACTGATACCCAGCACCCCATGAGGTTACGTGGAGTTACCCAGCAGGACAGAACAGACAGTGCAAGTTCAGCTCTGCTGCTCATCTCTGCATTGATGCTTGTGAGGACACTGAGGAAAAACAGGAGGTATCCAGTCCCTGTCCTGTCCTTTGCTGGCAGCACCATAAAGATGACACTCATCACTGTGTCTTTCTATAAATTCATGTTGTTAACAGGCACTTTGATAACATCATTTGAGTGGAAAATGTTCTACAGTTTGAAAATCATATGTCACAATCCTGTTTGATATCATGGGATTCTTTTCAATGTAAGAAAATATTATAATCTTATACATTTTTTAGTATTATTATTGCATACTTCAACAGATTTGTGATTTATAAAAATGTTTTTATTCAATTGCAGTCTTCTATTCCTGTCAACTCTTTTGGTTACTGCCCATTGCTGTACTAATATTGATGTAACAAAATGTAACCAAGTCTCACTACTGTAATAGTTATTGTCTTCCTTTTAAAATTGCTAATTGCAGAATTACAATTTTATAATTTATTTTTGCAAGAGAAGAAATTTTACTACAGTTAGATAAAATTATTGGCTCTTATCTGACAGTTTTGTTTCATCTCTATTGTAAAAATATTTTCTCTATTTTATATCTCAGTTAAGAGCAGATTTAATGCAGCTTTCCTAATTAAAAAAACCCACACTGTTTAGACTGGAATTTGACCAATCAGTTAAGCAAGAGGAAGGTATGTTGAAAATAGATTTATATTCTAAATGGAGACAACATAGAAATTCTGCAGTAATTTAATAAAATTTCAATTAAAATTTATTCTATGAATGAATTCTCCTGTAGCCTGATCAGGTATCACAGGGTGGATGCAGATGGGCTACCAAAATGTGTTACAGAAGAAGGTGAAAGCAGTATGTGATAGTTTTTGGAAAATTTATTTGTCTTGTCTCCCACACTGACAACTTAACTATGTGCATTCCACGACTGATGAGGAGGTGCTGCTGGTTTTGACATCTACATATGAATGAAGTGGTTCTTAAGTATTTCTTTTTTTCTCTTTCAGTTATTGCAGTGGATGTATGTTAGATCCAGACTGCGGTCTCTGCTACAAACTGAATAAATCAAGTGTTGTTGAGTCCTCATGCATTCCTGTTGATAAAGATTCTACAATGAAAGCAGCTTGGGGCAGGTATGTAACCAGTCAAGATTTTTTAGCCTTGTGCTCTACAGAGAGTGTATTTTATGCTATTCAGAACAGTTTTGCTTTTACAAAAAATGTTATTCTTAAGATGTTTGGGAAGAAGAAAATAACTTGGCATTGTCAAAAATGGGTGATTACTTTCTAACATAAAGAAAAGCCTTGACCCTGATGTGTGCAGCCCATTTGGTGTAGTCTGCCACTTAGGAAGTATGGCAAAAGTACACTAGAAATGAGGAAAATTACCTTTACTTAATGTTTTCATTCATTTGAGGTGGCATATTTCCTAGTTATATACTTAAAGCCACCTGAATTAATTTTCTTTTTGAATGCATTAATTAAACCACACTTTTAATATTGGCCTGATGTGGTGTCCTGTTAACCCCGTGATTCTGTATGTTCCCCCTGTTCCTTCCCTGGCTTTGGCCTCTCCCTCAGTTTCTCCCTATTTGTTCTGTACCCCAACCCCACCCAGGGCCCGCCCCTGGGCCCCTGACAAAACCACCCCGCACCCAGACCACGCTGTCTCTCTACCTCTGAACATTGCAGGGACAAGATGTGATTAAAGCCATGTCACACCCTCATGAGAGCCCCTTCTCTGCCTCCTTTACCCCCACTGCGTTGTGACGCTGCTGGCTGCCGGAGCCAGATCGCGGGGCTGTCCCAAATGGACTCCGGGATGCGACTGATGGCATGGCCCCAGGAAACCCTCACTGAGCTCTCAGGGAGCAGCAGCCTGCTAGGCAGAGTCCAGAGGTTGCAACAGCCTACTAAAGAAACAATTAGCTCAGCTGAATAAACGAAAATAATCAAAATCTGAAAAGTTCAAATTGTCAAAAGCATGGGTTTTGGCCACAGATTTCTGTGGTTCTGTGCCTGAAAGGGCTGTCATGCTGTATGTTGCACTTGGAGTGTAAAAACATGTGCATTCATAGGTGCAACTGCAAAATATATCACACTTCTTAGGCAGCACAAAGATTTCCTGTGAAGTCACAGTAACTTTCAAGTTTTCTGAAGTACTGACCATTCCTAAGGAATGGCTTTGTGAGTTGGAACATTGTCTTGTAAAGGCTTTATGAATACTTCAGTAGTGATTAGGGCTTGGATTAGGATTTAGAATGGTTCAGAGTCACAAGGGAACTATGCAATTACTTCTGATAAAACCACCTCACCATAATTCATTTCAGCCACTCAAATACCATTAATATACTTAGGAAATAGGCAAAGGTTTGTGTGGTGGTTTGGGCCTTTTTTTTTTCTTTTTTTTTAACTTTCATACATACTTCCCAGAATTTAAACCCAAGTGTCTTCATGGCAGTGAGTCATATTGGACAGCGGTTGAAATGTATGAAAATATCTACCAATTGTAGAATCATTAATTTAAAATTACTCGAAAATTGCCCTCATTTTGATTTCAGTACCGTTAGGCCTAGTAATTCATTCCAGGTGCAGAAAAGAGAAGCTTGTATTTTTTGTAATCCTAATTTAAAAGCACTGTGATCATTTTGGGGCTATTAAATAACTGTGAAAACTATAAAATCTCATCTGGCCTGCTTGTTCTGTGACTAACTTCAATGTCACATTATGGAACATACCTTGCATATTGCCTGATACCCAATGTGATCTGCAGCACGTGGACTCTCATATATCTCAAGGTAACAGATGTAGTTTTATATTCCAAGTCAACATTCATTTCCTGTATGCTGTAGTTTTAAGTAACTTGTCTGTAATTAGCAGAATCACACTAGAATGCTGGAAGACATAGAGGGAAACAAAAACTAGTTATGAATAGTTGATAGATAAAATTAAACTTTATTTCATTAGCTAGTGTAATTGTTTAGTGTAGTAAATGTGGGCATAAGCAATTTTTTCATATTCATGATTGAGTCTCACATAGGCTCTTTGCTACACAGCCTATTGGAGCAAATTAGATAGGGAAGAAGAAATACTTCCTTTCCATATTGCAAAATGCAGTATTTCTATGTTGTGCAAGAATTCCACAGCATGAGGACCTTGCTTAAAATCTTTCAAGAGGAAATGAAACAACTTTAAATTTGTTATATTGGTAGTCACCATAGTGAAAATCCCGCCTTAAGATGGACAACCAATAAAATACCCACATTTCTTTTTGAAAATATTCATCATCATTTCTAGTGTTTATTTCGTTAATTTCTCTCTTGGTTCTACCTGGTCTGTGTAATCAGGGAGTTTTCAAAAAGCTGATCCTTCAAGCTGTGAAATGTCAGGTGTCACTTTCTGTGCCTTCCAAGCCCTGTGGAAGAGGGAGGCATTTTGCCTTCTCCTTTTCCTTCTCCTCCTCCTCCTCACAGATACATGTATTTCTGCTTACTGGCCCAGAGGGAATCCCCATAGCTTTTTGTTTCCAAGGATTCACATTCACATACCACCCCCCAACTCTGTTTGCGCAAATCCTGAGTCTGTTTTACAGCAAAATCAGTCCCACAAAGCTGTAGGATTTCCCTGCTAAGGGAAGATTGCTGCAGGGAAAACAGCATACATTAGATCCCCAGTTGTGTTGTGTCTCAGAGCCGCCAGAGGTGTCTGTATCTCCCTGGCAGCACAGGGAGAACAAGTGCCTGAGACAAGCTAACAGCACTGGTGAAGGAAATTGCAGCCCTTTCTTTCACAAAGTTACTTTGTCACAAAGTAGTCATACAGGGGCAATTACTTTAAAAATACATGGCATGATGGTGATCAGAAAGTAGTTTAATAATTTGAAAGATGATTTTGTGAGCTATGAACAGCCATAATTATCAGCAGCTTCTTTTGTAACTCCTGTGTATCCTGATGGCTTCATGCCATCTGGTATTAGATGGATGAGTTTAAATGGCTTAAAGCCTCCAGGGTTATGCTTGGCTCATGGAACATCTATTTTGCCATTAATTTTGCTCAGGAGAGAAGAAAGACCTGAGCTCTTTGTTTGGGACTTACTAGAGCTCAGATATCTGAGCATTAGCAGAAGCAGCAGCTCTCACGATGCTGATGCAGGAGTTAGAGAAAGCTTCTCCTGGACTCGGGCTGACAGTGCCATGCAGAGCATTTCACTGCTGCTGCGATCACATTTTGTTTATGATTTTCCTGCAGCCATGGAGACGTGCCTAAGGCCACACCATATGATGTGTGTGCACCCACATAGGTCTGCAGCCGTCTGAACCCCAACTGTCCTGACATTTGCTCAGGAGCATACCTATTCTTGATGTGTAACCTACCACCGAGGTGAGAAGTGCTCAGAAACATTAACAGAGAAGGTCTTATAAGTTTTAAAGCTCTCTGCAGCCATGCTGGCTGACATAGAAAACTTCTGTTTATATATTTATAGCTTTGCACTGTTTTTCACTGTTGTTCCCAAGGTACTTTGGTAACACTGATGTAGTGGTCAGTGCATTTTATTCACAATACATGTCCCCAGTGCCAGCCAGGTGTACTAGACACCACCTCTATTGTTAATTGTATTTATTTGGTTAAGGTGTGTTCTACATTGAGAAGTTCTGGGGAGGCGAGGGGAGAGAGCATAGACTTCAGTCTCCTGTGGCTGCCAGCAAGGCTGTTTATGTTGCTGTGGTTGTCATAGAAACCCAGGGAGACAATTAAAGCATCCACATATTTTTCAAGAAGAATATAGCATTTGGGTTCTTTTGAATGTAGGGAACTCAGTGGCTGGCAGTGGCCCTGGGGGAGAGAGACTGCGCAAGAATAAATCTGACTGAGTCCAAGTCAGAGCTTAAGCAGCATGGGTAATGTGCAACGAGTGTGTCTGTAAGATCATACATGTACCACAAGCAGCAGAGATGTATTTTTTAACATAAGTGCAACTGGTATGAGAATAACACAGAGAGGAGTGTCTTGCCCAGGGCACCAGCACAGGCAGGTGCTTTGCTGCCCTTGGTACTCCTGAACCAGTTAACAGAGTAGCTGTTGACATGCAAATCTTGCTGCCTCCAGCTCTGCCCAGGGACACATAAAGGATGGTTTCAAGACAGTGAGCAAGAATATTCTTAAATTATTCACTTTATAGTAAAAGAAGAAGAGCTGTATCTTTTCGTTCAGTGTGGTCTGGGGGTTCTGTGTTGGGACTCTGCTCTCCAAGATTTAGGGAAGTTTTGCACTTAGCAGTAGCACAGAAAGGCTTGCAGTTCTGTTCTTCATGAACATTGAATTATGAAATCCCCATGAACTTAATCAAAAGCATTATCTCACTTTTACAGATGAGGATGCAATGAGAAGGTTCCACTATGAAGCTCAGGTGGCACAACAGAGGTCATGGGCAGAGTCCATCTCTCAGCCAGGACAAAATGTGGAGGGCATTGCTTTCAGTGTTGTTCTTTCTGAACACAACCCAAAATCTAGGGTTTTTTCCCACAATTACAGTATTCAGAGAAATTCCTCTATTGAAATTTCTGTGTGTGTGATTGCAATATTCCTAAAGGTCAGCCAAGAATGAAGAAACTTTAAATTGCATTAATACCCTTACAGTTGAAAGAATAACTGCAAGGGAAGGAGGTACTTACAGTGCCTTGATGTGACATTAACCTTGACATGAGTATGTTGTCAAGACGACAGCAGGCCCACAACTGAGCTAAAACGCTCTTATGAGCAGCTCTGAGCAATCTTTCTCTGGAGGGAATGATGTTAATTTTATACAGTAAACAATTATGAAGAAATAATAACATCAGCAGCAGATCAGAGACAAGCCTAGAAGCCATCCTGTCCACAAAATTAGCTGGCAGGTCTCCACAGTCCCTGAAGGAGAATGATTGGGAACAGAAATCTATAAAGAGAGAGGAGCTGAGTGATTTGCTTTTTTCAGCCATTTTTATTAACTTCGTTAGAGGAACATCTCCCTGCCACGGGAGTTTAATGCTTTATGGAGAATCCTGCTTTTGTCCATACAAAGAAGCACTCCCCTCTCTAAGGGCAGTCAGTGTGAAGGCGAGAGTGCAGAAGAGTTCTGTCTTTGGGAAGTTCTGTTTTCCTCTAGCCAGTGCTCTCCTGAGCATCGTCCTTCCATGTAAAATTAATGGCATGTTTACAGATGCTCATTAATGCTGTTATGTTTCACTGTGCTCCTGTTCTCATACTTGTCAGTTTGCTGAGGGGTTTAACTGTTTAATCTTGGAAACCTGTTTGGGGAAAGGTTTAAATTACCTGTGCAGTGAGAGGAGCTGGGTCAGGCAGGCAGTCAAACCCTCTTTCCCAGCTTCAGGAGAGTTTCCACCTCAGGAATGACCTTGGCATCTGAGCCTGGATTCCACTGGTTAGAAAAAATAAATTCATGGGAGTTCATTAGCTGGATTCTCAGACAACAGACTGGTTTATGTCCAACAGGGGACATGCCAGTGTCTGTCACAGCCTTGAGAGTGTTCTGGGGAGCTTTATGTTCATGCAGCGCTGCCTGTTGTCTAATGCATAGCAGATGAGACTCTTAAAATTGTTAGAATACTTTTTCTTCGTAAGAACATTAAATTTTTCTAAAAATACCATGTTACTTTTTCCCCTTGTAGACAAAGACAGACATGTAAGTTCATTACACTTGTTTTGCATCATGACAGGTACATTTGTAAAAGTTCCTGTGACTGCTTTACTAATGCAAAAAGAATGTATGTGCGTATTTACACATTTAAAGACTGAGAATCTGTTTTCAGTACGTCATGGGAAACAGCGTTACAGACCTTTGCTGTTACCACAGAAAGACTAGCCCTAGAGCAATCTTTCAGGAATTAAGTACTCTTCTGTCCGTGGGTAGACATAGCTTGTTTTGTCATGCGGGAAGCATTGGTAGAAGATTTTACTGCTGAAATGTTTATTTGAACTTTTTCTACGAGGGTCTGCACTGAAAATTCATGCTGAACTCAGCAGTAATTAGAGAGACACTAGTATTTCTCTTACAAAGTCATCAGATCAATAGATGAAGGTTATATGTAGGATTATGGTTCTCATATTTACCATGTAAAAAGGTAGTACAGGGAGTAAATGATTCAGGAAAGTAGCAGGATAAAGAGAATATTCACATCTGCATGTATATTGGCAGCACCCAGAATGTGAGTTGTGATTATAACCAGTAGTCCTAGAGAAATCTCTTGATGGGCAATATGCTAAATGTTGGCTAAACTGAAACATTCATAGCTTCAGTAGGAGCCAGAACATAAAGCGCCCCCTCTCAGCCCCAATATTGTTTAGAAAAGAAAATCAAAATATATGCAGTTTCAAATAGAATTAAATTCTGATTATCTTCCCCAGTGCTTGTAAGTGTGGAAGCCTGGAGCAGCTGGGTGGCAGGATGCAATCCTGTTTGTCCTGTTTGATTAGGAGGATATACTTCAGCACAATAATATCTATTAGTGAGGTGTGCGAAAACAGAAATGAAAAAAAGAGCTGAAACTGATTGCAGTCTTTGTCAGCCTAAACTCTAAGGCACGAGGTCTTTCCTGGGAGGAGGTTATCAGACAGTGTAGTCATGGTCTAAGGGGTGCATATACCACTGTGATTTGTAAAAAGGATGTAGCAGAGGAACTTAAGAAATCTCGTATGCATATTTTAAAGCCATTTCTGCTAACTAAGAGCAAAGAGGAAGAATAGAAGGATATAAAAGTAATATAGAATAGAGTGTCCTTAATCCTTGATGAGCCTGTCTTATTGGTGATGCCAGAGTAGGTAGTAAAATAAATTGAATTTTAATGTTCTGATTCTTTCAGCCACTCTTCCTGCTCAAATCTTTAAGACATCACACTTTTAAATTCTTTCAGAAGGAAATTATTTCATGGTGGACCTGAAAACCATAACAAGCTCTTTTTAAGCATATATAAAGATGGTGAAATCTATATATATACTGAAATATTGTAAGGGTGTAATTAAATAATTGAGGGTGGAATTTCACTGTAGCTTTAATAGATGCTAGTCTTGTCCTTTTTTTTTTTTTTTAACTGTTTAACTTGCTAAAGGGGGAAGACATTTTAAAATTATTATTATAACATAATTAACTTTTAATTTAATGCCTGTATAAATAAGATACTTTATATATTATAGCTGCATTTTAGGTCTAAAATAGCGAACAGAGCAACATGATAATCTAAACTGAAACTATTTATATTCCTTTCAGATAATTACTTAGGAATTACTATTAATAGCTCTAACACAGTATTTCTACTCAACCAGTAGAAAATTCTGGATGTTTGAAAAGCAGCCCTGTTATGAAGTGAATGTGTTCTGACTGGGAAATGTTTAGTTTATATGCTGAAGATAGTATTTATTTGTTGGAGACACCCAGCACAAAGTAGGATTTTAAAGCTGGACTGGTTAGCTTGAAACATTGTTTGTACATTTGTTCTCTATCTGTTCCCTTTTATTTCACTTTTATGCTAAACATTCTTCTGGATCTTACTCCAAGTTACTATGTAAAAGGCATTCTGGTAGGGACTGCCAATTGCTATTTGGGTTACTTGTTACAACTACTTCAGATCCTTACAGCATTGAGGTAACTGGAGTATAAAAACAAAAGTGGCCCTTGAGCTAAAACATTATCTATCAAATGCTGGTTTGTATCTGAAAAAATTGTTATTTAAATAGAAGAATGTTTGAGTCAGTGCTCTTCATTTTAAAAGTGGTCTAAAGAAGAAGATGGTATGGTGTTCAAAATTTAAATATACATCTGCTGAAGAAGCAAGCTTTCTGCTTATTTCAGCTAAAGGGGAACTAGAAGGAAAATACTCTTGTTCCCTGTTTAAAAAGCATGGTTGCTCCTAGTTGACAAAGGAGATAGGAAAGCAAAGGAGAAAAAATGCCAATGTGTATGAGAGAATTGTCAATCTCTTATCAGCGTGCTGAGAGTATTCGTATAATTCCTGCAGCTTTTCTCTCTCCATATGAAATGTACATTAGAGAGTCTTTTATTGCCCATAGGAGCCTGCTGCTAATTAGCTTCTCCAGCTGCTCATCTTCTTAGGGACAGATTGAGAGACATCTGTGCCTCACTCCTGGGGCAGTGTTGCAGCAGGGGCAGAGCATGGCCCCGCTCTGCTCATCCGAGGGGATCTGAGAGGGGCAGAGCAGAGTGTGAGCATGCAGGGGGCTACTGCTGGGACAGACATGGGGATTTCCCCTTCTGCCTTGGACCCAAGGAAAGGGAACTGACTCATATTTGGAGCATGTGGGGTTTTTTTCTGAGAGGAGAATTTCCAATAGTTGTTTTTCACATTTATTTGGTTATTGACTCTGAAGTTTGAATTTAAATAATTTGTGAAAACTGTCTCAGCAGATTCCTTTAGGCTTTTACACTATGAAAATGATTTACTAAAATGAAATTTCCTCTGTTTGGAGGGTGGAAAGTATTTTGGAAAGACCCATGTGGTTGGGGATTTTTATTGATAAAGAACATTCAATGGGGCCGAACCCAGACCTCCGTACAGCAGCTTGTACGTTTAACAGCATCCCTAATCCACATCTTATATACCTTTATTCCATAATAAGTAGTTCTTCAATAATCACAACATCTGATACAGTAAAATTTTCATATCTTCCCTTCTTAAAATAATGAAATTTTTAGAGTATTTTTTTTTTACTTTTAAGGGAAAATAAATCAACACATTTCTGCAGTAGGACTGTTGAATAATTCTATATGTTTGATAAATTTAATTCATAGAAATTACTGTATGTGCTGTCTGCATGTGTGGTTCATTTCCTTGAGAATGGAGGCAGTAACATCAATCCCTCACTGGCGCAAGATGAACTGAAATTATTGATTCATTTGATTTAAAGTCGTGACCCTACTTTAACTCAGCTTGTTGGTTAGTACAGGCTAGGAAGTGGGCAGCCTGGGAGGTGGCAGGTCACACTTCTCAACAGCAGCACTTTGTGCATTTCTTCCTCCTTGCAGGATGTACAGACTTCGTTTTGTCCTGTAGCTTTCCACAGCTGCAACATTAGCTTTGCATAGATAATAATAATAAAGGATGAGTTTGAGGCTCTGCATGATTACTGAGTTCTTCAGACCTGTGATTCAGATGGGGTGTGTTCCCATGTAGCGTATTTTCTTGGCAAAATAACTACTGCTAAAAAGCACTTATTTATGTAAAATTGTTTTTAGATGTCAGAGGCCATGGAAGATAGATGGTTACTTTGATTTCTGCTGAGTTCTTCTGCTGTCAGATCCCAGACTTTTGAGTTGCATATAATGATGAAGACTTTGGTACCCAAAGTTCATAAACTTCATAAATTAGAGATAATGTAACCAGTACCACTTATGTATTTTATAAAACTTGTTAGATTACGCATAGGTATTGCACCTGCACGCACAAATGAAAGCAGAGCAACACTCTCGTGTTAAGTGCTCGGTCTCACAACTCAGGCATGAAATAATTACCTTGTTTTAAGTGTTCTTAGAGCCTTAGGGCTCCATTTCCAGTTACAACATTAATGATTTGCAGTGAATTTTAGGGCTGACAGCAGAGGAATCTTCTTTGGAGAGCTCTGTTGGGTGATTTAATTCAGAGCCTCCCCGGTACAGCAGGAATGGGTGGGGATGCGGTGCATCATTCCCCTTATGAAAAAGGTTTCTCTGAGCTTTTCAGGGCAGAGCTATTGCCACCTGCTGGAATCAGGAAAAAGCTCTGTTTAAAAAATACTGTTCCATCATCTATTTAAAACAACGAATGCAAGATCTCAAGTGTTATCTTGTTAGATTTCAGTTGTGGTGGCGAACAGCTGCTGGCAGTAGTTAAAATGTAATATTTGTGTCTGAATTGCAGTTACAGAAAATGAATGTCACAGTTCAGTACTTAGATGGAAAGTTAAGGTGGTCAAAATGTTATTGTTAGAACTTTTGAAAAAGAAACTTTGTATGTATGTCAATAATTAGAAATTAAACAGAGCAAGGAAGTGCTAAAAAGGCATGCTAATACTTGTAATATTGATCTCTATTTTCAACTCCTTGTCTGTATGTGTTTTTTTGTCTCAGATTCACTGAAAAAAAGCAAATTCAGAAAATTATTTCCCCCACCTCCTTCCTTTTGTTTCAGTAGAAATTTCCAGAGGATTGATACCTTATTCTCTCTTCAGTTCCCATTGAAATATGTGGTTGACTGAGACTTTAAGATATTAACAGCTCTATGGAAAACTGTTTCTGTGCAGTGGTGGTTTGGCTGGGAGGCACAGGGTCTGCTGCCTGGAATAAGCAATAAACTGTCTGCAAAGCTTCAACAGTGTGCCTACAGCCACAGAGCTGACCCAGGCTGTGCTGGAATTGTGTCACCACGCCCCGGCTGGGGTCTGAGTTTGGGGTTTGGGTGGGATTTGCTCTGTTTTTCTCCATTGAACTATAAAATCTTGCCATTCTTCACTAACTTCACATACCAGGTTTCAACATGAAAGTACAGTTTTTACAGTGTCTCTGTATGTCTAAGACTTTGGGGTAGTCAAAAGCAATACATTTTTTTCTCTTTATTGTTTTCTGAAGTGTTTGGAAGAATTCAGAAGAAAAAAAGATTGTAACATAGCACCTATTTCATTTGGAGGGTGAACTTCCAGTGAATATTTGTGCTGAGTTACCTTGATACTCAGGTATATCTTGTGCTGAGATTCCTTGATAAGTTGCAACAACGACCTTGATTTCTTTGGTCTTTAATTACCATGGTCTTAGAAATACTTTTGGCAATTGTAATTCAAGTGATGCTTTTGAGATGATGACATTCCTTTGACACTACCACTGGCACATGGTGAACAGCACAAGCATCAATAAAGGTTACTTGTAAGTTTAAGTAAGAATAGGAAGTCTGGATGGAATTTGTTTAAGTCAAGTTCAGATGCCTAAAATTGTGACCTTGAGCTGTCTTGTAATTCCTTGACTAATGGAGTAAAAACTGCTCTTTTTTATTCCTTTCCAGCTGGTCTTTGCCTGTGTTTTAGAGAACAGACTTTCTTATGCCATGCTAGCAGTTCTTGCATGCTGTTCTGTTAATATTTCTTCAATTAATACTAAAATATTGATACTTATTATTATTGAGCCCTACACTCAGCCCTTCCCACCAGTATTCATTGGAGCAATGTGTCTTTATATACCATATGAAAGAGGCATCTCCTGGGAGACTGATATTTCTGCAGTGATTAGACAGCTGGTTGATATTTCTGTTATAACCAAAAGAACTTTAGAAATTATAATTATTAAGAAAATGGAATGTAAATTCAGGTGAAAAAAGAAGAGATTAAACATCAGGTAGAGATTTATTTTATGGTAAGTCTGCATTAAATTCTAAAATGCTGCATTTGACATCATAATCTTCAGACCAGTTTGTTTCAGTAATTCTATCATTGAGTGTCAATGCTGCAAGGAAATACAATCAGAGAGACTAAATGCTTTTAAATCTGGAAAGAAAAGCTAGAAGTTCTCCCATTCTATTGCCCCAGTTCTGTCAGTAGTTTGACTACAGTCTGATGCTCCATCCATAAGCTCTCAAACGTTGTCAGAGCAGGGATGACCCAGAACTTCCACCAGAAACACTGGGAGCAGCAGAACAGCTGCAGTTCAGGGAAAGACCGGGAGCACTGAGATGCAGCGAGGGGTCTGCACACAAGTGAAATTGTTAATGAGCTAGCCTATCACAGATGTTCAATGCCAGTCTGTCTCTAACAAAAAGTACTTGAATCTCTGACATTTATAAGCATTTTTGTTCCAAAAGAGCTCCAACAGAATGAAGCCTGCCCGCCTGCAGGCAGGAGTACAGTGACCAAATCTGTCTGGTTTTTGCTGGAAAGCTTCGGGCAGCACAAGTTAGCTCCAGCAGCCCCCAAGGTGACTGATAGACACTTTCCAGTTAGAGCTCATCACTGAAATTTCCCAAAGGTTTGTCTTTCAGAAGAAATGGCCAAATCATTAATGAGCACTCCCTCCTTTCAGAGAAGTAGGGGAAGCAGGCAGTGACTGGATGAAGCCAGACTGAATGTACATGCTCGCTTGAAACTGATTGTTCCAAAGGTGAACTATTTCTGTATAACCACAGAAAAGCCACTAAACATTCTTAAAGCACATTCTGGGGTCACAGGGAGTCCACAAGCCTTTTTCAACCATGATGGCTGCCAGGAGGGAAATAATAGCTCATTCTGTTTCCAGAATGCCTCTGTGATGCCTTTTTGCTGGTTGTCATGCAGAGACAGCTTTGTGCTTATGTTTAAAATTGTGAGATGGCATCTACTTCACAAGCAGTAAAATATTCCCAAATGTCATTTCTTGCAAGGGTTCTCTGTGTGCCTGTGCCCTTGCTGTGGCATGAGATGTTTCTTTTCAGTTTGTGCTTGACTGCAGTGAACACAATTAGATGGAGCTTTTGTGGCAGCCACCAAGGTGGTGGGAGCAGGAGTTCTCATGTCCCACTGGCCACCCTGTGTGCAAGTCACATCACTGAGCCACAGCCCCATCACACACATCACGTCTCCATCAGGACCAGTACATGAATACATGAGTATAAAAATGTAGCACCCAAATTGTGGGTCTTTAGCACATCATGACATTTTTTCCACTCCATCTGGTAGAATGCAGTGGGTTTCTTACATTTTTTGATATTACTGTCATACTCAAATACCTACTGATCATGACAAAGGCTTCAAAGTGTTTGGTAGTATCATCTCCATCATATTTACTCAAATTTCAAAACATTCTTTGCTGATCTGCACCTTGGTGAAATTCTTCAAGAGTTGGTAATACCCGAAAGAAAGAAACAGTGAGAACTGCAGCATTTAAATGAAATTTTTCAGTTTGAGAATTAGGACTGAACTAGACTGTTTCTTTGTCTCTTACTGGATCTTGCTTTTTGTAAGGATTGGCTGAGACACTTTAAAAACAGCACTGGAATCTGGGAGGCTTCATGACTTGCTGAGGGCACTCTGCTGGAGCCCACCTCTTTATAAAGTATTTATAAAGTGGTTGGGGTTCTCATGCACATCGGTAATTTGGAAGCTGCAAGAAATAGTAAAACTTGTCTTGAAAGAGAATAAAAGATTTAGAGTTAGTAAAGTTGTTTGAGGACATGACTAAATAAAAATTTTTTGGAGAGAGGTGAAATCTCAGTGAACCACTGGGCACAATTGCTTGTAGAGCCACAAACCTTAGCAACAGGATATGCTGAAGGGACAAACCTAAGATTTATATGCACACTAAGAATATTTCAATAAGAACTGTCAGACAGTTTAGTGGTTGTGAAACACTCCATGGTTATTTTACATTTTTGAAATCAGTGTATTCTACAGATGAAAGAGCAGGAAAAGTTACTGAAGGTCTTAGTCTTTAAAGTACACAGATGTAAGTTGTCAGTAAACCACTGGAGCGTGCCCTTGACAGGGAAAAAGGGCAGAAATCTTATATTGCCTGCTGTTTCCTTCTGACCCTTACCTGAAATGGTTCACTCTTTCATTGTTGCTTTCTCATACTTTTTAAGCTTGTAAACACACAGAATTATGTTTGAAGTTGCAAAAATATTTTCTTGTGTCTTCTCATGAAACTATTTCACAGCTGTGGGCTCTGTTGCTCCTTTAATGTTACCTTGCTGTAACTTTAACCTTGTATGATGTCAAATTCCAGTGAAACTTTCTCTGATGTTTTTGAGAAATATTTTCTGCCACCAAATACTAGCATATTAAGCTGCTGAGTCATACTTCAATTTGAGAAAAAATTCTTCAGAATATATATTTTAAAAACCCCACTATCTTTACAAAAAAAAAAAAGGCATCTTTAAACTATTTACTCAGCTTTAGGAAGAATCTCTCCAGAAATAACTACCAGATTGTACTGTTGTTTGTTTATTGTATACACTGTTATTTTATTCTCCATCTTGTAATTATCACTCACTGCTGTTGGTATCACTGAATTTTTCAGTTATAAACCTTAAAGTTGTCTTCTGGGAGTACATAATAAACACATTTTTGTCATGCCTTCTTAACTGGAGAATACTAATTTTTACAGCTAATATTTCAACCTGTCAACCCCTTAGCTGGTGTTGACCAAGTTGTTTTCTGCCAGCTGTTTGTTGAGTGTACTCTTAGACTTGGATATAAATGGATATAGATGGGATCTCTGTGCACTCAGTTTGTGCAGTAATATATTTAGATATTTGAAGATTTTATTTAAATTATTTTATTAGGTGCTAGTTTTGTTTTTATATATATATATATAAATATTTTAAAATCCTTTTCCAGAAAACAGTGCAAAAACAGCTTTTTATCTTTTTTTTAACAAAATCAAGACACAATATATATGAACTTTCTGCTCCTTTTTTTTTTTCTGTTATCTGTTTCATGTCTTTGTTGAAAATTGGTGCAGTTTGGAAGCATTTTACCAAAAAAAAATGAAAGAAAGAAGCCACATTCCTTCTTTTGTTTTCCCTCAGCTGAACAGCTGACTTTGTACTTGAAAGTGTCCAACATTGAAACACAAAATACCATATTTTGAAACTGTGACCTGTTATCTAGTGATTGAAGTAGTTAAAATGATGATAGGCAGAAATGCATGAAGGACAGTGACATTCAGCTAAGATGCTTATGCTCAAAACTAATTAAGATTTTGCATTTTGATCAGGTTTTAATTTGAATTTTCCCCATTAAAATTCTGTACCTTAGACTACTAGGTATTTGTTAAGTTGATTATGTTCCATAGTTGTATGACCTCTCACAAGTTCATGTGCTATTAATATAATATTTGAATTATTTATGATTATGAAATCATGCAGTTTAATTATTACTAGTTAATTTTAATTTGTACTGGGGTAAACCAAGTGTGTCCAGTCAGAATCAGAATTAGGACTAGGATAGGACACTGTAGAGCACAGGGACATCAGATGTTTCCTGATACTTTATTAGCATCTGATACTTTGGAAGAGTAGGAGAAAGCTTGGAAAGAAACATAAGTCAATCTCTGTGTAGTGGGATCAAGCTGATTGTGTCTCCTGTAACAAAAACCTGGTATATACTTATTTCTGCTCCCAGTTTTTGAGTGTGCTGTCAGGTGCTGTGAGGTCTGAAATGGTTGGGCTTTAACATTGGGTATAAACATTATTCTTCATTTTCCTGGTTTGAGTCCATTTCTCAAGGAAAGGAGTGCACAGAAGATGATGGAGAAGCCTGATGGACAGAGTTCTGGCAGTAACTGAGATTTCTCTCTCTCCTCTCCTGGTAGATATAATGAAGAATGAAGCTTGAAACACTTGGGGTGTGACAGTGGAGTGGGGAATTGTAGCTGACAGCTTGGAGGTAGCCACGAGGACTTGGAAGGTGCCTGTACAGGATAAAAGAAGTCTAAGGCAAATCCCAAACTGAACATCTTTCATTGAGAGATCAGAGTTATCCAATCCCACTGAACATGCTTGCTCAGCCCCACAGCTCAGGAGTGTCCAGCTGGCACTGTCAGGCAGTTGAGCTTCTTCCTGTGGCAGCAGATGCAACAACTGTGTTGCCCACACTTCAGAATCCACTAATAGGTGGCTACAAAAGTACTGAAATGTCCAGATCAGCAAACAGCTAAGAACCCCTTTGATGTGATTGATTTTGGAGAACTATTTGTCATGAGAAAAAATTGCTCCTGTTTCCAGTCTGTTGCTTAGTCTATTCAGACTGAATAACAGCTCCAGCAATGTATTTTTTGGGCAAATTCAGATACAGTTGCAAAGCTGAAATTTCTCAGCTTGGGAAACTGAAAGTGTTTGAATTCAAATCTAAAGATTTTTTGTTAAATAAATAATAATACAGAAAAATTATGGTAATCTGTGATCAAGTGGCCAGGACAGAGGTGAATCAGAACAGTGTGCTAAGCCTCTTGCAGGTATGTGTTCTGACATGACTGGGAATCATGGAATCATTTAGATTGGAAAAGATCCTTAAGATCATCAAGTCTGTAGGTATAATGGATGGATCCTGTAGCAGGGGGGGTCGGTGTGATAAAGGCTTTCTCCGTCATGTGCAGCTGCACCAGTCATCTCCTGAGGTGCAATTTGCTTTCTTTGCTGTGAACTAAACTATTTTTCCAAGTTTTTGAAGCATATGCTAGTATTTTAAAAACTCTTCTCCAGTCATAGCAAAAGGCTTCAATAAGTGCCCCTAAACTCTGCTTGTATTTTATGCAATGCAGGTTAAGCAATGTGTAGCTGAATTCCATGAAGTTTTATGGCAATCGTTTTTCAATGCTGCATCTGTTCTTTTCTGGTTGTCTGGGGTTTTGGTTTTTGGGGGGGGTTTTTTGGTTTTGTTTTTTCAGTTGTTGTCATCTGGTGTAAGAAACTTCATCTGCATATTTTTAGGCAACATCTGGTTTAATGGATGAATTATTTCTCTGTGTGAACTATAAAGTCAAAGTGATAAATGCAAACTTCTCCAGAGAAGTGTGGAGCTCCTGAGGCATGGATGACAGTGGCTAGGGAACTGTGAGAAAGCTTAGGAATTATTGATTCAGACATTAGTCAGGTCTAAAGTAATCTGTTCACCTTCAGGTCAAGAGTTGCAGTTCACGTGATACTTCAGACATCATCTTACCATGTGTACAAAAAAGGAGCAAGGATTTTTCTTTAAATCAGAATATGCTGATTTACAGTGAAACTATACCTCATGATTTAATAGGTTTCTATGGGTTGTGCAAATGTAACTATTTTGGATGTACATGGGTGGGTTTGAGAGACCACTTGATGGACAGGGTAGAGGTGGTTTCCGAAGGTCTCCTTAGTTACGTGTCTGACTGCCACCAAGTTATTATACAGTTCATCTGGTACCATGCTAAATTCTGCCCTCTAACATAGCTGGGGGTTTGTTCAGACAACTAAATACCTTTAGCAGTAGAAGATGGGCTTGAACTTATGAGAACTAACCCAAATGTTGAGGTCTAGATTCTTCTACAGGATGAGTAATTGCTTGTGGATAAATAATCTTAGTTGTTCCCAAGCATCATCCATAAAAACCTTCCTCCGTCCAAACGGCAGCTACTCTAAATTGTCTCTTTTGTCCTCTGTCCTTTCCATGACAGACTTCAGATGAAAACATGAGTCAATAAACTTGGCATAAATTTATATTGTTCAGTGGATTGCCATGATAAAAAAGTCAGCACTCTACACAGGAGACTTTAAAAATCTTTTTAAAGGAGATTTTTAGTAAATCAAATATATTTGTGTTACACTCGAGACTTAAATTGGCAAATTGTAGATTACCATCATCCTGATAACCCAGGCACAAAAGTCTGGCATAAGAGCAGTCCTTAAGTAGTTTTACTTGCATTAGAGCAAAGAAGTGGGGGATTCGTGAAACTGTGAATTAGCTATAAAATCTTTCTGTGCCATCAGCACCTGATGTCAAAGTTTATCTCAGAGCAGATTGTATAAATTTGAAATATGCTTGTTCTAACAAGCATTTTACAGAGATGGACAATCACATTAGCAATTTTCTTCAGAAGTAATTTCCTTTGCCTGACTTGATTTGAATTTTGACCTTTTAAGACTTTTGATCTAAATCCATTTAAGATGCTTCTGAAGGGCTTAAAAGACAATGAGAAGTCAGAAGCTTTCTTATTAAAAATATATGAACTGTTCAGAATGAAACAATTAATTCCTGCAAAACCCATATCTTTAGGTCTAGACAGTCTTCACTCTACAGCAAAGCAAAAATTAATGGAAATTTGAGGAGAAAATCAAATTGGTCTCTGTCTTGTACCTGTGCTATGTCTTTCCCAGCCATTTCCCACACTGGGGAAATGTTGCACTTCAGAATTATTGTAAAGCCAAAATGGCTCGAGTATTAGGAAAATTTACATTGATTATCAAGGAAATAGTTTTATCCTGTTTCATCCTCCTGTTATTTGCAATATTTTAGACCCCCCACACCGGCTCTTTTCTTACCTTCTTTTATGTGCCATATGAAGGTAATTTAAGGAGATGGGGAGCAGAGCTTTAGTTCTTTTGAGCTTCAGACCATATCTGATAGAGGATGGATTCTGTGATTTTGAAACTGAGCATATAATGCTTGTAATTTGAAAATTTTCTGCTCTTCTCTCTTATTTCCAGTCAGTTTAATTTTTTGCATCAAGTGTTGGTAGGTCAGGCTTTCACTGATTAGAACTGATGTGCATTTTAAGTAGCCTGTAGAAAACACCTAGCCAAAGAAATTCACAGTAAGGGCTTTTTCAGTGTAGCACTTTCGTGGTTTTGGTTTGGCAGTAATTTCAGAGGCTGTGATGTGGTGTGTCTTCACTGGTTGTACTGATGTGACTGTTACCCAGCATACTGGTACACACAAACCCTTTGCACTGGTACCTGACTGCATGATTTGTATCACAGGGAATTGCCTGGATGGTCACTCAAAGTGTTGCAGTCAACAACTTAACGACCAACTACACACCAGTGACATTCCTCAGGGGTTAGTACTGGAACGGGTCCTGTTTCAGGTCTTTGTTGACAACATGGACAGAGGGATTGAGTACACGCTCAGGGAGTTTGCAGACAACACCAATCTCTGTGCTGCTGTCAACATGCTGGAGGGAAGGGATGCCAGAGGGGTCTGGACAGGATTGAGAGATTGCCCCATGTGAACCTCAGAGAATCATAGAATCATCGAGGTTGGAAGAGACCTTTAAGATCATCAAGTCCGACCATCAGCCCAGCACTACCACTGTAACCACTAAAGCACGTCACCCAGCGCCAGACCCAGACACCTCTTAAACACCTCCAGGGATGGTGACTCCAGCACTCTCTGGGCAACCTATTCCAGTGCCTGACCACCCTAAAAAAAATAACCTGAATCTCCCCTGTCTCAGCTTAAGGCCATTTCCTCTGGTCCTCTCACTTCAGGCGCTGCGAAGAGACCGGCCTTTGCCTAACTACAATGTCCTTTTTGGTAGTTGCAGACAGCGATGAGATGCCCCCTGACTCTCCTCGAGACCAGCTCCCTCAGCCATTACTCACAAGATTTGTTTCCTAAACCTTTCACGAGCCTTGCTGCCTTTTGCTGGACATGCTCCAGCACCTCAATGTCCTTTTTAAAGTGACGAGCCCAGAACTGAACACAGGATTCGAGGTGCAGCCTCACCAGTGCTGATTACAGTGGGATGATCACTGCCCTGGTGCTGCTGGCCACAATATTCTTGCTACAAGGCAAGATGCCACTGGCCTTCTTGGCCTCCTGGGCACACCCTGGTTTATATTGAGCCCACTGTCGACCAGCACACCCCAATCTCTTTCTGCCAAACTGCTCTCGAGCCACTCCTGCCCCAGCCTGTGGCACTGCATAGGGCTGCTGGGACACACGTGCAGGACCCAGCACTTCGCCTTATTGAACCTTCTGCAATTTTGTCCAGGTCTCTTTCCGGAGCTTTCCTAAACTCAAGTAGATCAAGTCTCCCACCCAACTTTGGAAATTTACTGAGGGTGCACTCAGTTCCCACATTCAGGTCATCAATAGGGATGTTAAACAGGACTGGCCCAAAGCTAAGCCCTGAGGAACACTACTAGGGCTTGACTGCCAACTGGATTTAGCTCCACTGACCACAACTCTCTGGGCCTGGCCATCCAAGCAGTTTTTTACCCATTGAAGGGTCCACCCATCCAAGCCACAAGCAGCAAGTTTTTTGAGGATGCTCTCGGAGATGTGTCAAACACTTTACTGAAGTCTAGATAGACACATCCATAGCTTTTCCCTCACCTACTAAGTGGGTCACTTTGTCCCACTTTGTGACCACTTGGTCACTTATCAGGTTGATGAAGCAGGACCTGCCTTTCATAAATTCATGCTAACTGGCTTGATCCCCTCTTTGTCTTGCATGTGCCATGTAATGGCACTGAGGATGATCTTTTCCATAACCTTACCTAGAACTGAGGTTAGGCTGACAGATCTGTAGTTCCCTGGATCATCCTTCCAACTCTTCTTAAAGATGAGCATTACATTTGCTAATTTCTAGTCAGCTGGAACTTCGTCAGTTTGCCAGGACTGCCGATAGATAAAATTCATCATCTTAAAATTCAACGAGGCCAAGTGCAAGTCCTGCACCTGACCCAGACAATGTCAAGCACAAACACAGGCCTGGCATAGAATGGGTCAAGGGCAGCCCTAGAGAGAAGGATTTGTGGGTGTTGATTCACGAGAAGCTCAACATGACTTGGCAGTGTGCATTTGCAGCCCAGAAACCTGGTCATGCCCTGGACTCTGTCCAGGTTGTGTGTGACCAGCAGGCTGAGGGAGGTGATTCTTCCCTTCTGCTCCACTTTCATGAGACCTTGTCTGGGGTCTGGGTCCCCCAACACAAGAAATACATGGATTTGCTGGAGTGATTTCAGAGGAGAACACAATGATCATCAGAGGGCTGAAGCATCTCTTCTATGAAGACAGGTTGAGAGAGTTGGAGTTGTTCAGCCTGGACAAAAGAAGGCTCCAGGGAGACCCTACACAGGTTTCCAGTATGGAGAGGGACTTTTTATAAGGGCAGGTAGTGATAGGGCAAGGGAGAGTGGCTGTAAGCTGAAGGAGGGTGGGTTTAGATTAGGTGTTGGAAGGAAATGCTTTGCTATGAGGGTGGTGAGGCACTGGAACAGGTTGTCCAGAGAAGCTGTGGGTGCCCCATCCCTGGAAGTGTTCAGGGCCAGTTTAGATAGGGCTCTGAGTAACCTGGGATAGTGAAAGGTGTCCCTGTGCGTGGAAGGCGGGGGTTGGAACTTGATGATCTTTAAGGTCCCTTTCAGCACACACCATTCTATGATTCTTTGGTTTTCTTCTGTGTTTCAGCTTATGAAGCAATGGGTAGCTGCTGCTCTGCTTCTATCACATATGGTCCCTTCATGCAGGACAAAATTCAGAATTTTGTCTGATAATACACTGTATACTAATTATATATATATGTTCTTCAGCAAAATAATAGGTCTTATAGAAATAGGGGTATAGCAGTAGAATTAACACAGTACTAGAGCTTGAACAAATCTCCAGCCTTGAAGGAGTGTTATTTTTTTAACATTCCCAGCACTGCAAGATGCCAGCAAATGCAGATGTCTTTGCCTTTATTCTGTGTACCATGCTGGTTTACAACTAAAGGATAAGCAAAGCACAGTTTATTACTGCCAGGTTTCTACGAAATCTAGTCTCGAGTGCTGTTTTTCCCATTTCATTGCACTGAATCTGCTTTTTTGCAACAAAATTTCCTCTCAGTTAGGGGCAGACAGCAGAGAATAGATGAGTGGCCTCAGTCACAGGAGGCTTTGGAGACATCTGGTTTTCCCTTGTATCATTTGTGTTCCACTCTGTCAAAAGTAGGACACAACTGGGGAAAGATGGCAGGAGAAGGAAACATGCTGACCTGCCTGCAGTTGTGTCTGTATGAATCAGCATGGTAGCTTGTGCTCATGGAGAAGGATGCAGGATAATAAACCAAGTATGTCTTTGTTTACAGTTTTGTTTCAGAGAAAGCATGAGGCCTTCTCTACAGAGCTGCCAATCTGGCTGGGCAGAATGGAGAAATTCATCTCAGCATCAAGATGCTTAAAAGTGCTCATCAGCTTGTATTCATTACAAACACCTGCAAATGAAATTTGAGTAACAGCAAAAGAAGCAAAAGTGATGATGTTAAAGCAGTGTGAAGCTGAGCACTCCTATGTTCTTGCAGTGGGGCAGTCTGTATCCAGGCACAAAGGACGTGTCTTTGAGAGGGGTGTTCAGCTGACCTGTTTTCTACGTGTTTTGCACCTCAAGAGTGAAAATGAATCAATGTCGTGGATGAGATGGCCTTTCCAGGCGAACTTGGCCAGGCAGAGCTGTGGAAGTGTGGAAAGGTGCACACCAGCACTGGCTGCATTGCAGCCCCACATTAAGGGCTCAGCATTTCTCCACTTGATCAGGTGCTGCTCAAGTGCAAAGTAGAACTGCACATCTTACAGGTTACTGCCATTAAGGCAGCATTAGGGTTTTTCCAAGGTTTCAGATGTGCATTTTTCCAGTATTTGTAGGGTTAAACCCTCTCTTTTAAATGTTTTGGAACTTCGGATTTCCAGCTGTCCTGAAATTGCATTGGGACTTCACCATGATATCCTGGTTTAAGTGTTGTCCTTTCATCAATGATGACATAAGGAAGATTTTTGGCCCAGGAGCGGTGGTGGGTTGGTCATCAGTGCTTAGCACATTGCTGTTCTACTCTGAAGCATTGCAGGGTGGCTGTTGCTCCACAACTCATTGCCCACCTATTGCCCCTTCTAGGCATCTTCATTCTGGTTTCCCTATTGTCAAGAGGGTCATATCCTTCACATAAGTGCTCAACTGATCTGGAAATCATAACACAGGCAGATGTTCAGCTCTCTGTGATTTCTTCTTTGCAAGTAAATAATATTGTTTGCATATGAAAGAGTAGTGTCTGCTTAAGTCTTCTCTCCCAAGAGTATAGGGTTTTTCCTCTCTAGCAATTGATGTGGTGGCAGCTGAAAAGTTTCACTAGCTACATTTATGACTTGTTGTTCCTTTAAACAAATGTTAATTTAAAAAAAAAATTATAACAAAAACTGAAGTTGTCAGTATCCCTTTTAAAAATGTTATATTGTGGCAGTCAGAGGGAAATAATCTGATCTTATACCTATTCCTTGAAATATGGAATTTCCACATGGTCCTTGGAATAGAGACATATTTTCTTTCAGTAGTTAATTACAAGTGCTACCTTCTTTTAAACTATTTCACTGTGTAGGAAGGAAAATACACACCTCTTTTCTTCATAACTTCACTTAACCCTGGCACACTCCACAGACACTGCTGATTACACCTGAAGTGTGCAGCATGTAGTTGGTTCATCAGTAATGCAAGGCCTAATTTTCACCTGACCTTAAATCTTTGTGTGCAGCATCTTTAGCAGAAGTCCTGCTCCTGCAGCTAGTTTTGCACTGTGTGATATTCCTGTGAATTGGTCTTGTTGGCTTTGGTATTTCCACTTGTGTAGTAAAGACTGGTTGTTTGAAGATCTGTAAATACAAAGCAAGAGTTTAAATTTGTGAATGTTGTGCTGATTACTCTTCCTAAGACCAGTCTTGAGAAAAAAAAACACGTTTCTGAGTGTAGAACTTTGCTCAAAGATCTTGATAAGTTAACAGGGATTAAGTTTTTTTATCTTACTTGTACATTGGCCAGCTTTTATTAAGACATTACTTGCCATGTTTATATTGCAATGTCAACTATTGCCTTGAATATTCCTGAATAAAAAGTGTTTTTGTTGATTTTCAGGTGTTCAAATGAAACTGTATTCAAAAAGGAAGATTTGTTTTGGGCATACAACTTCTGCCCCACTCCGTACTCTTGGACAGCACTTCTAGGCCTTATCTTGTATTTGGTTTTCTTTGCACCTGGTAAGAAAATACTTGTTTAAAATGTCAAATAGTGAGGCTACATGTTACTTTTTTTTTGAGTCCAGCCATTAAAGTCAGATTGATCTTTTTTTTCCTAATTCATAGGGATGGGTCCTATGCCCTGGACTGTCAATTCTGAAATTTATCCACTTTGGGCTAGAAGTACAGGAAACGCGTGTTCTTCTGGAGTCAACTGGGTTTTCAATGTGCTCGTGTCACTGACATTTCTGCATACAGCTGAGTATCTGACATACTATGGTGAGTAACAGTACGTGTCCATATGTGCAGTACTGCCATTGGCACAGAGATTTTCTCTGGATTCTGGGTCTCTCCAGTGGTTGTGCTATGAAGTGTCAAAGCCATGTTCTCAAACCACTGAGGTTTAAAGACTAGAGATCTGATGCAACCCACTTGGATCACAGAGTTTGGTCCAGATTTCGTAACAGACATTTCTTTCTGTCCTTAACTGAGAATCTAGACAGTTGATTAAAACAGAAGAGCTGGGAAAAAAACCACTTTTGACTTAGTGAAATAATGCTGATTCCCACTTAAGGTGACAGCATCCAAGGCCAGTATTGTATGGTCCTTGCAGAAATACAGCTGTTGATAAAGTGCTGTCTGTGGGAGCCTGTGGAGTGTTTGTCAGGTTACTGCTCAGCCACTCCAGTATAAGTCATTTAAATCACATTAAGCTGCCAGGGAGTTGATGTGACCTTCACATCCTTACTAGTGCAGAGCCTTTCAGCTCTACCTGTTATTCCTTTGAGCCATCAGTCTAGCAACACGAGGTAAATGTTTGTTGGCTCTTTGGTACCTGCTCTGCCCCTCTAGGTATGGTGGATTGTGGACAGGAACAAGCTCTCTCTCAATATTAATTGCCACCACAAAGCACTTTAAAATAATAATTAGGTGTAAGAGTTACAAATACTATTTTAATCCTGACTCATTCTTTTGCTAGAGCTTTACATTTTGAGGAGTTGTCTTAATGTGTCCTTCACTGTCAAGACAAACTAAGGAAGCTCTTGCCTTTCACATCTGCTTTTTTTTATTTGGGCATGTGATTATCTAATTGCTGTTTATTTTAAGAGCAGAGTGACTTGCCCAGAAAGGATGTGTATTATTACCTTTCACTTGCATTGGAATTGCCTTTGTCAATTTACTTTGCTGAGGAATGGGGCAATAAAGAGTCTTTCTCCTACAGCAACAGCTCATTGTTGTAACCCTGCTGCTCCAGCCTTTGCTTTTACACTCTCCTTTGAAGCCACAGCCTGCTGCTTCTGTCACTCCCTCTGCTCTGTCACAAAGAAGGGATAGGAGCCTCTGTAACTGACTTGACAATTGTTTTACATTGCAGGAGCCTTCCTCCTCTACACAGGGTTTGCTGCCTTGGGACTGGTTTTCATCTACGGCTGCCTTCCTGAGACTAAAGGGAAAAAACTGGAGGAAATTGAGTCTTTGTTTGAAAACAGGCTATGTACATGTGGTATGTCGGATTCTGATGAAGGGAGGTATATTGAGTATATTCGGGTGAAGGGAAGTAATTACCATCTTTCTGACAATGATGCTTCTGATGTGGAATAATTTTCAGCTGCTGATGTATTTAATCATTTAAAAGCCTTCTGGGGGAAAAGCAGCTCTCTGATGACCTCACTGCCCTGCTTCTGGTCTGGTTCTCCTTTCTACTGTGTATTTAGAAATGCCTTCATGTTCAAAAATGCTCCATTTGGGAGGAAATTCAATATGCTAGTGTTTTCTTGATAACTAAAAGCAATGGCTTCCAAAAGAGATTGAATTCCACAGTTATGTGACTTTACCAAGTGTGTGTGACACTGTTGCATCCCCAGGTGTTTAGTAGGGTGCACTGTACCAGATGAATACAGAAGGCTATCCTAGATGGTCAGGGGCTGTCCTTATCTCCAATACTGACAAAAGCTAAAATAATTGAGTGGCTGATGAGAAAGCAGCTGACAGCTGTCAGATCCCCATCCCATAGGAGCCAAGGAAGAAGCTCTGCTGTGCAGTACAATGAAGGACGAATGCATAAGCTGCTGTAACAGTAACCAATTAAAAGGTTTATCTGGTTGGGAAAATACAAATACTAGCTGTATCCATGAGAAGGACATTTCCCAAATTTACCCAAAGAGAATTTCCATTATTTATTTGAGATAACAAGTAAAGAGCCATACTTACCTGGATGGGGGTTCACTAGGGTGGTGTGTATCTGTGCTACACCGGGTTATCCACCCACTGCTGCTCCTGAGTACACACTGCAGTTGGGAGTTTATGTTTGTGAGGGAAACTGGAAAAATTAATTACTGACAGCAGGAAAACAGAGCTCAGTACGTGGCCACACATACCAATGTACTGGTACATATTGCTAGGTACAACATAGAGGCTTCAGTTAGAAAAAAATTCAATTTGTTTTCCTTTTTAGCATTTGAAAATATTGGTTTGTTCCTAGTTTTGAACACAAAAACACTGTTAGCTAAAAGACAGAGAAGGAGGGGAGAGGGTTTAGTGCTGCTAAATGCACAGTGGTCATCCCTCCTGCACCTTTTGCTTGTGAGTAATTATTGCCTTCAGTTTATCTTCATATGTGCAGAGTAAACGACTCCCAGCACATTTTTCTTCAAAATTTCCTTAGTCGACTGGTGTCTTGCTGGATCTAAAGAGAAATACTAGCAGTGGGCAGAAGCCTGCATCTCATGTTAATTGCCTTACCGAAGCATTGCAAACTTGTCAAGAAAATGTCAGGCACAAACCTAAATTGGCTACCTTTAGCATGGTAATGAAAATATGAATGGTATTTTATTTGCCTGCCATGATTACTTGCCTTGGCAAATTGAATTTTATGCAGCGACATAAAAATATTATGTTATTTTTTTCCTTGTCTTGTCCTCACTGCTTTCAGTCATCAAAGATATGAGTTTGAAAGCATCAACAATTCAAATTCTTATCTTTGAAACATTTGCCTTTGTGGAAAAATTCCTCTGCCTGTGGGCTGATGCCCATTTATTTGGTAAAAATACATTTATTTTTCATTGTGTAAAGATTAAAGAAGTCATTAGGTTCATTAGCTTTTAGAGATTTGGTTTGTGGGTTTTTCTTGGGTTAAAAAATATTTTTAATGTAGGATTGTTATCAAAACCAAGCCTGGACATTTGTTACTAGGTTATTTTTATTGGATAACATGGAGTTTTGTTGTAAAGAAGTCTGACATTATGTTATCTAATCTTCTGTGGGGGGAGTTCTTATTGTCCAAGTACTGACCTTCAGGGATCGGGTGTGTTTTGTTTTGTTTTCTTTTTTTCTTTTTTGTTAATCAGAGAAATATTTTTGGAAAGAAAACATTTTAAAGAATCCTTCTGTGATGTGACTGGGGCTAAAAGGGAAAAACATAGTGGACAGAGGGAATTTCAAATTAATCTTTGCAAAGAGCAGCTCGACCTTGAACGTCTCCTGTGTGGTGACAGGGCTGGATTCTCATGCCTTCCATCTTGCCTCCCTTTAAAGTGCACAGTATTTTTATGCTTGAAAGCACCAGCTACAGAAAATGCTGAGATCTCCAGATCTATCTATTGAAAATGCTCAGGTCCTCAGGCCTCTCTACAAATGCCCCCGCTGGGGATGTCTCCGTTAGGCTGTCACCTCACTGAAGTCTTCACTGAAGGTGCAGTACCTGAAATGAGAAAAAGAGATGCTTGACACAGACAAGAACAAAATCATTTTAAGGAGAAATTAATTTTTTTCTGAAACCAGAAAGTATGTGTTTGAAGACCTGTGTGGGGAGCACTTTTGTTACCTAATGCAGTGTGTGAACAGGTGTGTAACAGCCAGCCTGTGCTTACGCAGTTGATAGGTTTAAGTGGGTATTTACTGGCTTCTGGGAATGGGGAGTTAGGGTTCTGATCACCCCAAAAGCACAAGCCCACACTCACCTTCACACCTGTGAACGTTCCCTTGCTTGATGTGTTTTGCTGGAGCAGGAGCAAGGTGGGACCCCGGTGCCGGTCCCGTGTCAGCGCTGACCTCGCGCTTGTGCCCACAGGGAGAGGAACCGCTGCAGGTGTTGGGCATAAGTGAAGGGAAGTCGCTGGAAAGGTCACTGCCACGGGGTCAGCAGCCTCTTCTGTTTTGCAGGCAGTGCTGGGGCTTTTTAGCAGCAGAAGACCGTCTCTCTCTGCCAGCCTTGTTTCACGGACATTCTCAAAGGGGTGCTCGGCGTGTACAGCGCTGGGCTCGTTTCCTCACACAGGTTCAGTCTTACTGAAAACAGCTTTCGGAAGGTTTGTATCCCCTGTCCTTTCTCACAAGACATAGCAATTGAAACATGCATTTTATTCTTCACTGCTACTGGCCAGGAGGCTACAAAATACAGCCTCCTGGCTATATATTGGCTTCTTAATTGTCCCTCTCTGTTCTGTGCCCACAGAGAGCTGGGTTTAAGTCTTCCTTTTAGGGTTACTTCACACCAAGACAGCATTCCGTACCTTAGAAACACAGAACATAATACCAAGCATCATGTGTATTAAAAATGAAATAAGATACTTCAAGTTAATCTTATGCTGTTAGGACTTTATTTTTAGAATCTGTGAACATTTAGAGTTTATGAAGAAAATTAGAAAAATGTTTCTATTTTGCAAATATTTTTTATATTTATGTGTATTTTAAGTTTTAAGAGATTTTTGCTAAAGGTAGACTTAGTAACATTCCAGATAGAAGAATAAGAATACAGTGTAGCTGAATAATTTCTTACTACAAGACTTTAAATTATGAAGTAGCATAAATAATATGTCTAAGCACAATTTTCTTTTATTGAAAGCTTTCTGCAGAAGATGTGAAATTGTTTCTTCACAAGGACTGCATACATAATTCAGGTATTCTGTGCATCAGGAGTGCTAGAATAATACTGCTGGTAGAGTTAGGCGTATTGATTATGTACAACAATTTGAGATATTTTAATTCTGAATTATCTATTGACTCTACATGTTGTAAGCTAACACCAAGTATAAAAGAAACAAGTCCTGATGCATTTTTAATATTTTTAAATTTAATTCATGTTAATTTGCATATAGTAGTTAGTTCACCACACCGAAATTCAAAATGTGTTGGGGGAGGAGATAACTTGCCACTTTTTTCTTCCCCTTGTCACTTTGTTGATCAAAATAATCCTTTAACAAGAGAACCAAACCTGTTTTGAAAATAGATACAGAGTCAAAGCAAGGCCCAGGAGTTGTTTGGAGGGCTGGAGTTGCATTGCTGTGCGGGCACCTTGGATCGGTCACTCTCGTAGACGTCGTTTCCTTGGGAGGTGCAGTGACAATGCTGGCAGAAATTGTGGGGCAAGAAAGGGTAAATCACAAAGGACCATTGTCCCAACACTAACTTATTTTTGCATGGGTTGATAATGCAGCATTTCACTCATGTAGGAGTTAGGGTTGGGAGGGTAGAAGAAGGAAATGATGTGTCAAAAGCACCACAAATTCATGTTTCAGTAAAGATGGGTGTTGTAGCCAACAGTAGTCTCTGACTTGTCTCCCTTGTGGGGTGAGGATGATGGGGCAAGGGACTGTGCTTGGTCCTGTGGATAGGAATGGTGGGACTGTCAGGAGAAGAAGCACTCTAGTCCTCCTCTCCCATGCCTGTGTGGAGGTGAGGATGTGGCAGTGGAATTGGCAAAGCTAGTAAGTTTTCCCCTGGTGAAATCTCTTTTGCCATTTGTAGTCACTTGGGCTGAGCACTGGGGAGAAGTTCTGACCTTCAGGTGCTGCTACAGGCCCTGAGCAAGGGTCTTGCCTTAGGCCATGGGAGTACTGGGTGCAGTCCCACAGGCATTCAGTGGGCAAGGAAAAGACAGACCCTGTACTTCTCAGCTTTTTGCCCAGCTTTCAACTTCGCAATGTCAGTGCTCTTGAAATTTTACTTGCATAAGGGGCTTCCTTGGCTGAACATCACTACTGCAGAAGAGGCAGAATCTTTGCAGCAGAGAGTGATCTCGGGGTAGAAATCATGGCAGAAGAGACCGTTCTGCAAAGCACTTCAAAGAGTAAGATATGTGTGCACGTTTTTCTGAGAGAGTCAAGTTAACCAAACCCATTCCTCTGCATTGGGAAGAAAATCAAGCTCTGCGTACCAGGCCAGAAGCAGATAATGCCACAATATGTGCTTTATGGCAAAATGTGTTTTTATTGCGGGTAACATTTACAGCTTACATGTAGCTGCTGCCTATAAAGTGACTCAATTGTTCTCTGGATTTTAACAAGTCATATTTTTGTGCAAAAATCTTAGTGGTTTTCTATCAATCTTCATCACCTTGTGTACAGTACAGTTAAGCATAATCCACAAGTGGTCTAGATTGTGGCAGTGTTAAAAATGTCAGCACAGTAAAATTCTAGGTGAACATTGTTAAAGAAATATTGTTGTTTGTGATACTGGGGGTTAAAATTCCTCAAAGGCAACTATATATAGATTTTAAAAGTCTGAAAAAAAAATGGCAGTTCTTATCTATTTTGTGTATGTTTTCATATAGAGAAGGAGTTTTTTATGTGCCAATAACCATCACTGTAGTGTTTTGTAAATGGGTGTTAATAGTGTTGCAGAATTCTGTATATGAGAATATACTTTAGCCACAATGACCTGTTAGTGTGAACAGCGGCATGTTTTTAATCTTACTCACACCTCTCATCAGAGGTGCTCACTCGTTGGCTTCAGTAGAACTCACTCATGCCAGGGGAAGTTTGACAAGAGTCAGGCCTCAAGAATAAGACTTCATCTAAATCCCTGCTTTTTCACATTGTCCCTAGACAGTATGTTACATGTGAATGATCTGGCACATGTAATTTTAAAGCTTCACCTCCAGTTCAGTTACACTCCTTGATTTTGTTGAGAAACATTTTGTCAAAATTTGCTTTGGCCTTTCATCACATTTATATAAATAAGGAGCATACTGATGAATTATGAATATTGTCCACCTATTTCTAAAGGAACCATCTGTTTCTGAAGTGTTAAAATGAAGGCAAATTTCTCTTGCTGCCTTAAACATTACACAGACTTTGTAGAGGACTGAATGTATGATCATCATCGTGACTTCTGCAGGAGAAACGTCATGGATCCTCAGCAGGTGTGAAACGAGATGGTTTCATGGTGCTGGGATGCTGTGTTCACTGCGGGCCCTGCCTAGTGCACGCCTGCCTTCTGTTTGATTTCAAGTGTTCCAAGGGTCCCCATGAAACTGATAGGATTATTCATGTGCTTGATATTCTCCATGTGCTCAGTGTCCTGCTGGTCCGGGACATCGCTGGGAAGTGGCACGAGTCATGTCTCTGCTTTCCATTGTGAATCTCACTCCTCTACAAAATGGTTAACTGGATCTTTGTGTGACAAATGCCATGTAGAATATTTGAGACATCATTGGGGACCAAATTGATAGTAATAGTTCCATGCTGAATAGTAATGTGCACATGGTGCCATCAGGCACACTATAATCCCTGGGCACGGGCTGTGGTATTCAGTACAAAACAGGTTTTGGCAAAACAATTTGCTGGGTTGTCCAAGTCATTTCTTAGCCATGTCAAACATGTGCCATTTTAATTTCCAACCGGTCAAGCCTATAATGTATGAAAGTGTTGTACATTTTCTGAAACTTAAGTGATGTAAAATTATTTAATTGACTTCTGATTGCTTTAATGAAGTTTGGTCTTTACATAAAAATAAATATCTTCAAAGAATTGTCAGTGCCAGAAGTGTAAATGAACAAAATAAAAAGTGAGATACTTAATTACAGAATTTTTCTCAAGGTTTCATTTGTTTGGGTATTTGGGTCCCCTTTTAGGGTGGCAGCTTCACATTGCTCAGCAAAATGAGCTCAGATAGGCCATGGGCTTGCCTGAAATAAGGGAAGGGTGAGAATAACTTTGAATATGATCTTAATAGGACATGTTTTGAATCAGAGAATGGTTCTGTGACACCAGGTAAGTATTCCTTCCTTTCTGGAGGATTTGAAGAGCTGAATGCAGCATGCAGAGCTGCCAACTGTCCTGATGTCCTGCCATGGGTTTGCAATGTCCTCTGTGCAAACAGACCCGTTTCCTTACAGCAAACACTGTCAGACTTGATTATGGACTGGGAAAAGAGCAGGAGGTGCTGTTTTCTAATGGGGAAGTGTCCTAACTCTGTGTGTTTTATTAAGAAAATTGCTGGAATCAGTTTGATGGCTAACAAAGAGCAGCATGACTGTGACTGTGCTGTGCTGGGGCTGCCCTGGCTGCGCTCCCCAGGGCGACACAGGGATCACACCCACGAGATGGGAAATGGTTCTGTTACCTCCACCTACCACAGGTACCTCAATCGAATCCTGGCAAGATCCAGAGTTGGCTCTGGCAGAGCTGTAGCCTTTTGGTCCAGGATGCAGAGAGATTACAGCCAGTGGGGAGATGCTGGCAGTGGGAGACTGCTTGGCAGTCCTGTATCTGTGACAGTGCTTATCTCCAGGAGGGGAGCAAGGCAGCTTATCGTTGTGCACTGACAGCTTCTGTTTCTGGGTTTCTGGCTGATAGTGCTTATAAAGGTGGTGAGTGGCTGCACTTCATATTACTTGTCACCAAAACTACATGGCATCTTTGTGGGATAATGAAAACCTGGGGGCTCTGCTGTTAAACACTCTTATTGTTTTGCCTTCTGCCATTTCTCTCTGCTCCAGCTACTATCACAAAGCAACTACTGATGGATTGATTTTTGCCAAATGCATTCTCACTTCTGTAGAACTGAACTGCAGGCAGTAACAGCAGTTGCTCCAAATCTTTGTGAGCATTTTCAGGATCAGACCCTCCTGGTATGAGGGCTGGGTGATGCTCCATCCAAACTAAAGTCACCCATACAGTGCTGTGTTGCCTTTGCTTTGTGCAAGGCATAAAGTGCTTCTTTCAAGGCTCCTACAGTTTGTGGGAAGTAAGTGGGGAACTTAAAGACAAGCCTTCTCTCATCTCAGCAGCTGCCTGCTGAGTTGCTCTGGGCTGGTTGAAGAGCCCTGCTGCTGATCATCCCCTGAGCTGGTTTCCCTCCAGTCACCCCTCAGCCATGCAGAGCTCCCTGCACAAACATGCTCGGGTGCCTCAGCTGCTGCAGTTTCACTTCCACTTGACCCAAAATGAATGGCATCTCAACTCTTCTCCTAATGGACAGACTAACACATTCAGCCCATCAAGCAACCAGCTGAACTCTGTGGGAACCAGTCACACACTTGCCATAAGCAGTTCTACAGCCTCATCCTGGGGCTGTTTGTTAGCTGGTCTCCAGGGCAGGTTTTCACCCGCTTGTTGAACATGTGTGACCTACCCAGTACCTGCATGTGTGTGTGTTTGAGAAGCTCTGTATAGACCTGAAGTTTGGAAAGTTTTTGCCTTTCAAGAGTTAACCAGAGAACTACCAGGAATATTTTCTGCATCTTGATTTTGACAGAAAAATCTGGAGGGCTGTGGATGGTTAATTTGTTTGGATACTTTTATAGGAGATTTTGGGGTCTGGGTTTCAGGAGGATACAAGGATCCATCTGTTTTTCTGATGTGTGAAACCTTTGCCTTCACTAGCACAGTGTGATTTTGGGTGCTGTGATATCCCATGAAAGCTCAGATAGAATCCTTAATGCCAAACAGAAAAGCAGGGGGTCATACATGGAGCAGTAAGATATATATTGTATGAAGGAAGAGAGAGGAGCACACATCCAAAATGACCTACCTACTGTCTTGTAACACATTAACACCAGCACCACATGGGGGGGGGCTTAGGTGCCTTTTATTGCAGGTAGAAAAGGGGGCAGGGAAATGAAAGGCTTCCAAATGAGCCCTGTTGTGTGGATCATTCTTCAGAAGATCAGAATAAGCAGATCCTTGCAAAGATGCAGGAGTTATGCACAGTGTAAGGAGTGCAGAAGCTGCAGCACACTGGTGCCAAGGGAGCACATCCCTTGAGGGGACTCAGGTGTGAGAAGGGAAACCAAAGGCCCCCCACTTTCACAAAAGCAGTGAATCATGTGTCCATTCCCCTTGGAAAGAGCGTTTCTTAAATATCATTAAAGGTGGAGAAAGGGGGCTGGAGAGGTGGGGAAGGCCCATGCCTGAAGGAACAGTGAGAGCTTGGGGGCCTATCAGGGAGGTGGTTTGCAATACATGAGCAATTTGAGGGCAGAGGGGGCTGGATTAGCTAAATTTCATAATCAAGGTGCTATGTGGAACTGAGACTGGATCAGGTTGCCAAGGCAACATGAGCAGAAAGAACACAAAGCAAATCCTGAGCAGAGGCTGGAGGAAGGAAGTAGGGCATAAGGTATGGAGGATGGTTAGTGAAGTGTGAGTGTGGGGATGTGGTGTCTCAGCCACACCAATGCGTGATGGCAGGGGATGGTGTCAAGCTGTCCTGGGTAGAGAGAGGCAAAGTCAGAAGATGGCACTGGGTTGAGGCTGCAGCAACTGAAGGTCTAAATCTCTCTAAAAAATAGGGGTTTTTTTCCAGGACTCAGATTCATTGTCTTAGTCTTCAATTTTTAATTTTTTTAAAATTTTGCACTTCTGTAAAAAAGGAACAGGGTGAGCAAAGCCCTGCTCTGTTGGCACTTCCTGCCCTTCTCCTTAACATGTGGCATTTTCAGCCTTCCCAGCCCCGCAAGCTTTTCCTTCTTCTCAAAACCATTTCCACAGTGGAGGCTGCTGAGACCCCATGTTCCCATCCAGCTGTCACCAAATCCCATGTACAGATTTTCCGCCTGAAGCCTTCGCTCAGGGTCACTCAGCATAGCTGTAGTTTCAAAGGGGAGGCTGTTGGCAGTCACGTAAGGAGCTGTCCTGCAAGTGCCAGATGACTTTTCCATCCCTAAAGTGGCACTTGTGGCCTGCAGCAGGTGGCCAGGTCCCCACTGAGAAGTGGTGCCTTGGAATAAGCATTGCCATGAAATTGGTAGTTGTTTTAATATATTCATGGTGAGATGGCATCAAAACTGTCTGACTGCTCCCAATGAGCTCCTTCATTGTCCAGGATGTCTGACAATGTGCCCTGTTACTGGATTGTCACAAGATGTGACTGCAGCCAGGATCAGATTGATGTGGCTTCTCCCATGCTCTCCCTGGTGTTTGAGGTACCCATAACCTGCAGGTTGGCTGAGGGAGCTCAGTGAGAGGCAGCTGCCCCATGCAGCTTTGGAACTAAGCTGGGGCTGGTGTGCCCACTGCTCTCCTCTCATGGGCAGCTAAAAATGATGGGAAAAAAGTCAAGAGCAAACAAAGTTTTTGTAAGCTGGGTGAAGGCTGACTGCCACCCCCAGCCTAGTACCAGATGAGATAGCTTTTGTATTCTCTCCATATGTCAAGTTTCCTTGTGGTCGGTGGGATTCACAGGGAGATGCTGAGGGCATTGGGACCCCTGCGGTCCCTGGTGGGAGAGTGATGAGTGCCCGTAGTTAGTGCAGCCCGAGGCTGCAGGGCTGCTGGAGGAGGCTCTGTGGCTGTGCTCTCAGGGATGAGCTGCTGTTGGGGTGAAATGCTGCTGCTCTTCATTACTGCACAGAAATGTGTGTGAGGAGAGGCAAGAGAGGCAGGAGTTGTTCTCCAAGGAGGTGGAGCAGGGCAGGGCAGCAGCAGCACCCAGCCTCCCTCCGCATACACCTACAGCTCCTCTTCCTCCAGCCCCAGGCTCCTGCCTTGCTCCCAGCACAGGGAGGAAATGGCTCAGGCAGTGGCTGCCTCCATCTGCAGCAGCTGCTGTGAGCAGGCACAGCTTCCCTGGAGTCTCCTACCTGGCAGGGCTTATTCCCTCAGCCCCAGTCCGGGTGTCTGGTGATAGCAGCTGGCCATGGCCCAAAGTACCCTGCTCCAGCTGGCCCTGCTATGAGTGGGGCTTGCACTGGGCAAGCTGGGGATCCCTGCCAGCTTCAGCTGGTCTGGGGTTCTCAAAAAATTAATTTTTCTGCAGGGAGTGCAGGTTCTCTGGAGAGCTAAGCTCCTTACAGACCTCCTGTTTCCCAATAATGACTTCAGCCCAGGAAATGAAATAAATCTTCTGCAGTAAGACGTATTGGTTTGTCCTATGATCAACCACAGCTCTGGGTCCTTGAGCCAGTCCAGCACCCATGTGCTGAGTGTGACACACGGGCAGTAAATCACAGCCCTCTCTCTGCAAACGTGCACAAATGGTTGATTTGGACATGTTTTCTCTCAGTTCTATTAAATAGTTCAACAGGCCTCTTTCAGCCTCCTGCCTTACCTTGACTCACTCTCCACCCCTCTGTCTTTGGGCCCAAGATTCCCCACACCTCACTCCAGAGCTGGTGTATCAGCACCCTCTGCAGCCGCCTGCTGTGTGAGAGCTCTCTGTGAGCTGGTCCCATTGGCTTGCACATCCAGAGGGCCGTGGCACCCGGAGCAAGCACAGTCTGGGTGTGGAGTCACTGCAGTGTGGCTGGAGAGGGGGCAAATGTTCAGTGTTCAGCTCAGAGTCGGGAGACCTGGCTGCAGTTCCTCATCACCAGCCCTGGAGAAGCAAGCTCTGATTTGGGTGACTGGGATTGTCACCTCTAAGCCGACAGAGGCTGTCAGGGAGAAGAGGCTGAAGAAGTACTGCAGAAAGGTCATTGACTTTCATGGGGACAGATTAGGCACTGAATGCAGAGAGTTAAATATTTTTTCCAGGAAAACTCATCCTTCCTCAATCTGCTATCTGCTAAAACCCTTAAAAAGCCAATTCGCAGTTTCTAGCAGAGAAATAATTACTTGTATGAAGACTAAAGCCTCTCATTTCCTATAATGATAATCCTTCATGAAAATGAAATAAGAATTTCTACGAAGTTTGTGGAGACTCTTGGCAGAACATCCAGCAACAAACTGTCCATTAATGAACAAATTTCTTTTGGTGCTTGCCCAGAAAACCTTACCTTGCAGGTTACTCTAATTAGAGCTGATTTTAGAGGGAAAAAAATTTACAAGCTGCATATTAAAACTGATTCTGACTGAAGCTTAAAGTAGAATTTTCAGTAAGAGTCTTTCCATCTGTATTGAGAAACATTTGACTGCCACCAATAAACAAATGCTCCTGTTTTTTGGTACCCTTCTGTCCTTTTCCCTTCCAAAACTCTACTTATAATTGATGCTTACCAAACCCAGTCAAAAACAAGTATATTTCCATGGCCTCCCTGGAGGCTCAGCATGCTGCCAGGAAGAATGACATGGATGAAAAAGAAGTGCCTCTGCCTGAGCTGTTGCCTCAGAGAAAGCTGGTGGTGCCTGAATGCATATCGTGAGATGACAATCATAGCTGTAGGCTGCAAATATTGATGGATTAATAGCATCAGCTGCTGAATTATCAGCTGAAGAAAGCACAGTTTGAGTCTACTACTTCCTGTTAAATCAAACTCAGCTCTTCCCAGAAGTCACAAAAAAATCTGGGGAAAGAAAGCACCTGAGCAGAGGGGCAGACTGGTGCTGAGCTAAGGAGAAAGTGTAAGTCTTTTAATGCAATAATAGTAATGTAAATACTTCAAATAATTCTTTAGTGGCTAAAAAGAGCACACTGCCCTATTTGTCATCATTGCCAGCACACAAACCACTACAAAGATAATTTTCTTTCTTCTGATTGCTTTGCAATTACAGGTAAAAATGGGAAGGTGATTTGATTTTATATACTCTCATCCAAAGGCTTTGAAACATGATTATCTATGGTGATTGACATATCCCAAGTGGTGAATCATTACATTAGAGACATGTATGCAGCTCTTACCTACAGCCAGTCAAAGGGTGAGTTTCTGGCACTGAGCAGTGGAATTTCAGTCCTTACTGGGAAATGGTATGATCCAGGCTGGAACCTGGCTGGAACTGGACAGATTGTGAGAGCTTCTATATCAGTGGCTGAAGTGAAAATAAGCAACACCCACTGAGAGGCTTTAAACGATGATAAATATGAGTGATAACTCAATAAAGAGCGTTTGAAATGCCACATACTGCATGTGCACATATGAAATGCACATATGCTGCAACTGTCTCTCTTTTCCCAGTTACAACCTGCATTTTTTGTCCCATAGGTTCATAGGCACAGACTGGGAATGTGTCTGCTCAGAGGCCAGCTCTGCAGATCTGGAGTATCTGCCTGAACTTGGGTAGCTCACCTCAGTGTAAAACTAACCACAGTTTAAAAGTCCCAGCAACAATGCCACCATCAGAGAAATGAGGAGCAGAACTTCCACTGCAAGTTAATGTCAGTTCATCTCTATTTGGGTCCTCAGCACCTCTCTAACCCAGACACCGAAGAACTTTCTGGCCACGAGGCAGTTTTACATCTGCTGGGGTAATAAAACCCCTTCAAGTGTAAAGCATATAGTGCTGGAACTTCTAGCCATGATGTGCCACTCTCTGGCCCCTGGCACAGTGTATTGCAGGAGGCTGGCAGGCCAAGGGCCTTGGAGACACATCAGGCATGAGGGAGGCTGGGAAGCTGGACACGCAGCACTGGAAGGACTGGCAGGTACGTACCAGGTGTGAGGGGCTGTTGGGAAAGCAGAGATGTCCTCATTGAAGCCAGCATGGGCCGCTGCTGGTGTGGCACAATCTGAACTGACTTCGTCACACTGAGTGAACAGCTGGGCTTTAGAAACCACTGGTAACAGCTGAGCTTTCAGAAAATCATAGCTGTTATTCAAATAAATTATATCTCCTGTGAAGAAGATGAATATTGCACTAAAAAAAATTACTAGGGAGTTTGCTTTGACAATGAATGGAGGCAACCTAAAAAAGAAAATCTGCTTATGTCAAGCCTTAGGAAGTGTGCAGTGAATTGGCTAAGTGATAGTTATACAGTTCAGAAATCTGGCTGTGCAAACCACTTCCTGTGTATGCAATTTATACATATAAAAGACAATGCTATTTTCTTCCAAGTACAGAAAAGTCCACTGAAATTTCTGAGGTGCTATTTTTAAAAATAGCACAGCCATAAACCTCCAAACTGTTGAGCAATATAGACCTTCTTTTAAAAATGGCTCTTCACTTCAAAAATAAAACCCAGCAGCAAACGCAGCCACTAGTTTGATGATGAGAACAGAGACAAAGAATGGTGACGAGTCTCATCCAGGCTGGGTCACACACACCTTCTACAAAACATAGAAAAACCCCTGACCTGGTGGGAATAAGGGCAGTGAATCTTTTAACATCAGACTCCAAGGGGAAAGTACAACACACTAACCTTATAAAGGCAAATCTCCTGCTCTGTTAAAGGAAGTCTCCAGCATAGCTTTTGCCCAAGCCGAGTTTGTGAAGAAGAGGAACCCATGCAGCCAGCTGGCTAATGCCAGCACAGACAGACACACAGGCTTTTATATGTATATATGTACACACACACATAGTTAAAATAGAGAGATACCTATCTAGAAGTGGAGGTGTATGGATCTGTAAGTAGATGTTAGAAACAGTGAGTCTCCCTGCCACCTTTACCAGGAACTTTTTACAAGGCAAGAATATAACCTAGAAACAATATAATCAGAAACTTTTATTTGTTGTGATTTGTAGCTCCATACAAATACTGAAATGAAGAAAAAAAGTAATTCAGATTTTCAATTTACAGACAGAATACAGAAACACATGAAAGATTTGTTAGTATTAACAGCCAGAAAATGAATGAATGGATCTGCTGTGGAAGGAAAATAGAGTATTTAAAAAAATTAATAAATTAGTTCTTTTAAAATTACATTCTATTCTATGTGTGCAGATCTACATTTTCTGTTGCTTCCTATTTTTGTGTTTAGTACGAACACACGGCAAAGGCAAGTTTGTCTGTTGAAATGGGAAAGAATCAGACAATGGCTCTAAACTCAGAGCTACACTAAATATGTTTTGAAGTAGAACAACATCTTTCCACTATCTTAAAAGAAACATAGTCAATCAATTCCAAACTACAGATATATGGATATATGGTGAGGAAGCCAATGTAATTCCTAATGTTTGTATCGACTACACTATTGTAAAATCCTTTGATAACAGTTGGATATCTATGGAAACCTATACTTTGAGACAGCAGTAGGCAGGCAGAAATCCATAGTTAAAGCAAACAAACAGTAAAAATATCTTCTGTCTAGCCAGGCTAGAAAAACCAAAATATGTCAACTGAATGGAGCACACTGAGAACAGGACAAAACTTTCATGTTCGTTATATGCCATTATAGTTGATCACTTCTTATCTCTCTCCTTCATTTTATCAATGTAGTTCAGCACCTCTAGAGTCCTCCTGCCAGCCAAACTCAGGTACTCGACCTCAGAAGAGAAGGCGTCTGTCCCGGCCGCGCTGCCGGTGCCCGCGGGCTGCGGCACCTCCTGCACTGGCCGTGCGCGCTCTCCTGCGGTGCCGGCGGTGCTGGGAGGAGGGACCCCGCCTGGGCTGCGGGCAGCGGGGAGGGACCCTCCGCAGGTGCATGGCCTCAAGGTGCTGCACTGCGTGGCCACATCCACCTTCTCCACTTCTGTCACAGAGCGCTCGGTCTGCGACCAAACATCGCACCTGGTGCTGCGAGTGACATGCTCCCTCTTAAGGGCGCGGTGTAATGAGCCCTGAGACAGGGCTGTGTGGCTTTTATTTTCCTCCTCTGTGGCACAAAAATTAGAGTCTTTCTCCTGACAATTGTTTGCTTCTTCTCTAGCCAAAGTACTGCTGGGCTGTGTAGCCACAGTTTGGGTGTGAGAGCTCTTGGGGGCCTCTCTGCGTGCTGAGGCTGAGAATAGGTTGGCATCATGTGTCTTCAAGGACTGCTCATTCAGATATTCCTTCTTTTTGGCTGTGTCTTCTTCTTCAGACTGTTTGAACAGAATTGTGCCGTTGTAACTGTTCAAATAGTTCAATAACTAAGGACTAAAGTAATGACTTACTAATAGCTAAGTTAGTGAAATAAACAGAAAGGCCAGAGCTGTCTGCTTTTGGTTGGATGTAGGTTTTTTTTCATTCCTTCTCCAAGGATGTACTTCTGGCTTTTGGTGAAGAGAAGGTGGCTGAGGTAGACCTGCATTCTCACATGCAATTTATACTCTTCCACCATGGTATTTTTGTGTTTGAGAACGACTGAAAACACAGTGTGTCAAATCATACTGCTCTACAGGCGTGTAATGTAAGGCAGCTATACATACAGGAAGAGCACAGAAGTTTGTTTAGCATCTTCCCACAGTCATGCTACTATAATTCCACAAGGCCAGGATCAAGAGAACATGTCTATCAAACTACTTAGGAAAATTTACAGCTATTAATTTCTTGTCCTCATCACACATGAAGTTACATCATACAAAACGAAACAAGATTCCAGCTACATCCACCCTTAGGTGCACTCAGGAATAGAGATATGATTCAAATCAAGCCCTGCCAACCCACAAGGGTTTACTCACTGTGTCAGGACTAGAGCTCAAATAGCTCTCAGTCTGCCTTGGAGAGTGAGACTGACTGCTGAGTGGTGACTCCACATCTTGAAAAGTTAGATGAAAAAGAAAGAAAGGTTACTTACCAAAAACTCCCCAGAGATCCAACTCTCAAGTACAGCATGTAGAATTAAACATTACTATTTCTGATGCAGTTTTAAGATACTGTTTAAAGAACAAAATGTTAGCAAGGTCAATCTAGTTCTTAGCAATAGCCAGTTCTCTTCTCAGATCAACACATCTTAACAGAGATCAGCAGCAGAACTGTGCTACCCAAAAGGAAGAGGGACTCTGCAGAGCACAGGCTGTGTGAGAACACAGCAGACTCTCCATGTGCACACTGGCTGCCATACAAGTTACGTGTTTTTCTCTTGGAGGCTCCTGAGAGATCTTCTGCTCTGCAATGCAGCCAGCACAGTTGACTCTACAGCTATTGAGGGAGCAGGAAGGATGTAGGACTGCCTAGCTTACTGCCCTCCCTCCGCCCACATCTGGAGTGACAGCATATAGTCTAGTGGAAGAGACTATCTCTTCAAGGAAAAGCAAACACAGGTAATTCTTAGTTACCTGGTAATACTAGTTGTCTTTTTACAGTGCTGTGTGAATGAGAAATACAACCCCTCATCAAAGGTAATATCCTAAGAAGATCATTCTCCCTGGCTTTAAAAGTAAATGTTTCAGCTTTACATGTAGAGAAAAAAAATTTTAAGTGATAATGTATAAATTGTACTAACCCATCTCCATCTCATGAAGATATGAACTCACTCCAAACTTACACCCTTCCTCTTGTGCTTTTGTGAACTGTTAAAAATAATAAGATATTCATAGTGAGCGTTCAGCTGGATCAGCATCTCAGGTTAAGAGAGGAACACTCAGTTTCTGTGTTACATAAAGGAGTCACTGCACTGTACCACAAATTATTTTAAGAGGTATTTTTACGCCTGAGCAGTACCATATGTGGCTTCTACAGGCAAGGCATCTGAAACACTTTTTATATGTATACTGGCACGAAGCTCCTTTATAATACTGAAGCATCCTGCATACAATGTCTAGGCATTGCCTGCAGAACCTGATCCTAAGTGTTGATGGGTAACTTACACAATGTCTTTCAGGCATCAGCTAAGGTGAATCACACCATGTGAACTGTGGACCTAAAAGGGCTGTCTATCTGAACCATGTCACTACAAGCAGTTCTGTCTGAATTCCTTATATAAACCATGATGGAAAAGAAGCTTCCATGGCAGTGAATTCAGTGAAGATATACTCAGTTTCTAACTGTGGACAATCGTTCTCCACCTCAAATGAATTGTGCAGAGAGTGGGTTTGACAAAAAATACATATTTTTAAAAAGTTACCTCTTCAAATACAAAGAGATGGTTCTCACTCCAGGCTGTTTCTTTCACAGACTTGTCATCACTGAGAAATGCAAACACAAAATCCTATGGTAAGTGATTTTTCCCCTGTATTTTTATTTTCTTTCTGAGTTAAAATCCTTACTGGTGACTTTTCAATTTTTATTTTGTCTTCAGTGACCATTAAATGCTTTCTACTACTGAGATCCTTGGACTTATCTCTGAACCTGAGATTTAACACCAAGAATATGTTTTTCATAAACTTCATTGCAGTTGAAATGCAAAATGGAATTGAAGCAATGACAGAAAATAGTGCTGTTTTGTAAAATGGAAGGTGCTATGTATCAGTCTTTGAAAAACAAGTCTTTAGTAAAACACTAGGCATTCACATAGCCCAGGGAAGACACTTACTTGCTCTGTAGCAGTGGAATGAGAAAAGTCTTTTAGAGGACAAGCCAGATCAACACCTTAACTTCAGGAACACCAAACTGTCCCATGAAGAAGTATTTCAATATGCACTTATTATGGGCAGACACAGAGGCATAATGGGCTTACATGTGTGTAAGGTTATTCACATTACACACTACTGTTTTCACTGAGAAAACTAGAGTCCTCAGTAATACTGTTTAGAATTTTGCCTTCCTGTCTTCTTAGCAGGATTTCTCCAATTCAGCAAGGTCTCTGCAGTTATCACTGGTTAAGAGATTGGTAATTTCCATCACACTCACCTTTTTTTTCTTGAATAATTCTGCACATTCTCCTTTAAGCTATTGTGCTGATCATGGTGATAAGCAAATGTCTCTAAAATAAAAAAAGCAAATGTTGAATTTAAAATGCAATAGAATAAATGCAATTTGAATAGAAAGGTTTCTGTCAAGTTTTTAAAATAATTTAAATAATTGGATTTAAAATTAAGTGACTGCATTTCGAAAAGTCATGATGTTTTCAGTTGGGGCAGATACATCTCTGGTTCTAAGAACGTATGTGTTTAAAAGGAGAATAAAACCCAGAATATATGTCCTTAAAATACTGACACGCACCAATTTTTTCAAGGTTTGCTTTCTTTCCTTTCTTTTCACGGGGTGTGAAGTAGCGCTGTCCCTCATGACAGTTCTGCACGTGGGTTTTATGAAGTCCACTGGTTTCCTTGTAGCTTGCACTTGAGGCATTGTTGCTTTTAAGGAAAACCTGTTCTGGAGCTGTGAAAATGCCTTCAAGGTGTCTGTCTACAGACTTTTCTTTTGCACTGATTGCAGGATAAACTTTTCTAGTGTCATGAGAATAATTTCTGTTGGTCATTTGATTTCTAACATCAGGAACAGTGAAAAAAATGTCAGTATTGCATTGGTTAGAAAAAGGATTAAAATGCTTTGTGGAAGGATTATTATGGATTGGTTGACTCTCATCTTCAAATAGTGCCAGAAAGGAACAACCACTTCCATCTTGGGGACCTTTCAGTTCTGCAGTTTCTTTCACAACATCAAATATTGGTTCTTTTATTCCTTCACAGTTTTCTGATTCATTACTGGCCATTATCACTGGATTTTTCCTGGCAGAATTCATATGGTCTAGCCTGGGGGTTGGCAGTGAGGTGTAACAGGGGTAGAAAAGAAAAAAACATTTTGCTTAATACACAAATAAGTAAAATACTGACTGTTAGCACAACATTTTATGATAACTTGATGATAAAAATCTCAAAAACTTCACTGCTCATTACACTTGATTTTGTCCTAAATGTACAGTATTTCAACTGAAAAAGTATGTATTTTATTATGTTTTATATCTACTTTATGGTAAGATTGATTTAAAAGGAGTTCTGTTTCTTAATGTCTCCAAATATACAAAGCCATGGAGCATATCCTCCTGGAAAGGAAACCGTGATTTATAAAATCAGCCACAGTATGTCACTGCTGCTCCACCAACTGACCAAAGGCAGCCACTTCGGGGAGAAAAAAAAAAAAGGGGGGGAAATAAATAAAGAGGAAGACAGTTTGTTCCATTCATAAAAGTAGTTTGTTCAAGACTATATTTCTTTTCCATTCTGAAAGCCCATAAAAAGTGACTTTCATTTGTACTTGAAATCAGTAACCCTGGTTCAGCACAGAATTTTTCTGTTCCAGTGTCAGGAGGCCAGTCAGATATTTCGTTATGCCCCTACTTCCCTACCCCCCTTCTGAGAGTAGTAGCTTTGAAGTTTTTATTGTATGAGCATCATGGGTATGAAAGCTATCATGCTTTCACTTACTTGGCTCCTAATCTCACATTTTCACTGTTTTTTTTCCAGGCTAGATCTGCTGACTGACCTTTCAGAAACTGAGCAAAAAGTTGAGATTCTTCTGAAGAACAGAGACCTGGCAAAAAGGCCATTCAAAAAATGCCCTTTCTTTAAAATGCTCTGAGTAAGGCTATCAATAGAACTTGAAAACTGAAATATAGTACAGAAAACTCTTACTGGAGAAAACATCTGTGGTGTTGTGATCAGCAAATACTTGGAACTGGATAAAGGTTCTATGGAACTTAAATGAGAAACTAGTTTTCTCTGCTTACAGAAACCTCTCCAGAACAGTTTTAGAAGGCTAAAAACACTAGAGTATGTTCCTGAAGATACTTGGATAGATCTACACGAGGAAGGTAAAAACCATTTTGTGAAGCAATTCTGTCTCTCTCTCAACTCCAGCTGAATATTTTGTAATGCAAAGTAAAAGTTAAGAATAGATGAGGGAATATGACATGTAAAATTTTTAACTAATATTTAATGACCTTGAGGTGCCACAACTCTCAGAATTATGCACATTGATTACATCATCAGTATGTTACATTAAACAATTGTATAAATTTACACTACTTTTCACAGTGAAAGAAACTCCCTTCACGAAATAACTGTGACCTCTTGAAGTATAAGAATTTATGGCTACAGTGGATGAAAACAAAACAAGCACAGTACAAAGAAATGGATTGGAAGAGCAGTTGGAAAGATGTTGTTAGTGAGACATGGATGGGTAGAAGATGAGAGGACGTGCCACAAGCAGATGAGTGCAGGCCTAATGGCTAGTGGAGAAATGAGAGATGTAGGCGAGATAAGATTATGTAGGGCTTCAATGTAAAGATATTAATTGGGAATTCACCCAGATATACAGCAAGGTAAATGCTATGCTTATTTTAGGTTTTGCTGGAGAAAGCCAGGAGAAGCTACAAGAAGAGTGGAAGTTAAGGTGGCTGATGTGTTTCAGTATTTGGCCAGTGAGTTTATGGGTCACTTGACTCCCCAAGCAAACAGGCTGTAGGGACTTCAGGAACAGCTAAATGCTATATGGCCTTTTTATATCTCCATCCAGCCTAAGCTAGAGATGGACAGGAACTTCAAACCAGATGGCAGGCCTACGGAATAGAAGGAGTAAAGTAAGATTAGCTATGAAAGACCTCTAGATTCAAGGGAGACCCTCTGGAAAGAAAATGAAAATGTTTAGTACAGATGAGTCTGGCCCATCTGTGATTTGAAATATTTTTAATCAGCACATACAAAAAGAAATGTATTCTTGATTTCTATCCATTCTTTTAAAAACGAAGTGTATATTGTCATAGATATATTATTGAATCAATTACGGGGAATAAAGAAAGCTATAGTAGGATCACATATGAAAGAGAAGGAAAGAAAATGCTTTGTTCATGGAATCCCAAGTATAAATAATGTAGGTGCAGATTTGCTACTGCATCACGATCATCAGAAAAGCACTTGCAACAGTGCCCAGAACTAATAACACCTGGGGCAGTTTCCCCTCCTCATAGCCTCTTAGTAAATCTGTGCTATCATTCAAGGTGAATTCAGAAACACTGTCATGTTGGTGACATTGCAAAAAATAGATAACTTTTCCAAGTGCCTACCCAAAATTCAGATTTTGCTCTTTTCAGCAAATTTAAATAGCTTTGTATGTTTAGTATTTCCATTTGATTCCAATTCCTATTTGAAAAACACCAAAAGTCAGCGAAAAAACCAAGTAGCAATAAGCTTTTGCTTATTTTAGTATTTTTCTTTATCAAACTTGACTGCTATTTCCCTCATTAATGTAAAATCAGTGCCTACCTATGAAATGGCTTGAACAGTTCCTGAGGCACTGTATCAGACTTCCTGTAAATACACTGGCTTGGAGGTTTTGTATTCCAAGGGTCTTGATCAAAGCTGTTTCCTGGCTGAGAAAACAGTAGAATCTGTCAAACTGTGAATATACATAATTGTTATAGCCTTTAAAACTTTCAAGTTGGGCTTGCAAACAATATACATATTTTCCCACTATTTTTATTTCTCTTTACAGTAGAAGCCCAAACCTCCTTACAGCCCAACTGTTGCCAAGTAAGCTTTAGCCAACAGACAACTACTCTGAGCATGACAGTAACAGACACTTTTTTCTCATCCTATTGTCCATTCATCTGGATCATCAGCTGCCCATTTGGCTCCTAGGATCCCATGGGAAACCTTGTCAAAAGCCTTCCTAAAGTCAAGGTAAATAATGCCTGATCTTCTTTCTAATTCCCAGAGCTACTAATTTCATCACAGAAAGCAATTGGGTCCACCAGGCAGAGTATGACATTGGAAAATATGATAGCTGTTTGCAAACACCTTCTTATTCCTCCTGTACCTTGGAATTGCCTCTGGGAGCTTAGCTCCTTAATCCTTCCAGGGACAGAGGTAAGATGATGCTTCCCCAGATCATGCTTACATTTTTGCAGATGGACATAACATTTGCATATCTCTTCTCGCTGGGAAGCTTCTCTGATCACTACAGCCTTACAAAGATGATAAATACCTGCCCTGCAGCGACATCATCCAACAACCTGAATATAATTGGATGGACTCTGTCCAGTCTCATATATTTCTGTATGTCCAGGTTACAGTGGATTCTCTACCTTGTTCCTTCCCTACTGTTTTGTACAACTCTCCCCCAACTCCTGACTGCATTTTAAGATGAGCCAGAGAGCAGAACTTGTCTGAAAAACTTGAAGCAAAGTAGTTTTTGAGTACCTCAGGCTTTTCCACGCCCTTTGTCACTAGGTCTCAACTCTCTTTAGTAGTGGACAGCTTTTTCCTTGGTTTCCTTTCTTTGATGACACACCTTTGATGACAAGAAGTCCTCCTTGCTGTTCTTCTCACCCATTGTGATTTTCAGCTCCGACCACCCTAATGCCAGCCCTCCAAGCTAGGGGGATGCTCTGATCTTCTTCCTGGTTTGCCCATCCCTCCTTACACACTTCCTCTTTGCATTTGAACTCAGTCATGAGTTCCCTGATTCAGCCAAACTCGTCTCCAGAATCTAATAATTCTCTTGCACATAGAGGTGGACTGTCCTTGTGTTTAGAAAACATCATTCTTGGACTTCTTTGTTCTTCAGGTCAGCTTTCTGTGGGGTTCTGGCCTACTCATTCCCTGAACAACCCATCATCTCCCCTTCTGAAACTCCTGGAGCATTTATTGCTCACTTACCTCAAGTGAAACACATATAATTTGTTTTATTACTTCCAATAATATATTTGCTAAATATATTTGCTAAAAATAAAGCATATTATATTTGCTATCACTTTTCTAAGGATGGTTCTTTTAAGAGTCACAAAGTCAACAAAAAGAAAAAATAGTAACATGCATCAGAACAAATAACTTTCAGTTGTTTCTTAAATGTAAAGAGTTAAACAGAAGAGCGCTGAGAACACTGTAAGAACTGTGTTACTGAGACATTAAAAGATAAAAAATTAGGTCATGGAATCACCTGGGATCATGTAACACCCAGTTATTCTAACTGTATGTTTAAGAAAGCTGCATTTGTAACTAATATATTTCAGCTTTCTTTAACCAACTTTACAAACTAGAAACAAAAGAAAGCCAGCAGTGTGTGACTAATTCTCTTTCTGCAGATATCAGCAATACTGAGAGCTCAGTGAACAAACACTCAAGCTGAGCTTATTTCAGAACAGTAAAAGAAATATATTTGTATATACAGAATATTCATTGCCACCAGCCTACAAGAAATGTTGATCATTCATAATTGTCTTCACCATTACACTAATTTTACACACCAAATAAATGCAAGTTAATTTAAAATAATTCTGTGGAAGTAAAATATTAACCAAACCTGGTTTTGCAGCTTCTTTTCATAGGTCTGTTCCCAAATGTTGCCCATTAGTTTTGTGTTGAAATTTTCTTCTGAAAGCTGTGTATGGTTAGAGAACTGAAAACCAGAGGAGGACAACGGACAAGCACTAAAAACTCTTGCCATGTTGTCTTCATTTTCCATACTAGAATCAACATAGCCTAGTTCTGTTACTTGTGACAGCTAGACAAAACATAACAAAGAGATATTTTATTTATCTAAAACTGTTTTGGTTTAAGCATAAAGTTCAAAGTAATCAAGCCTTTCTATATCTTTTACATCTCTACACATAAAACACAAAGAAGAGAAAATTTTCATATATTCTGATGTGACTTTTTCATGAAAAACTTAAGGCAATAAGGAAAATATTAATGTATCAATATAGTCTTAAAGAAGAAGACTTTATGTGTTTCAGTATCCATGAAATTTGGTCACTCTTCAAAAAATCACTTAAAAATACAGTAGTTACTGCACATTTTTAGTCTTATATCGTAAGAACAATAAACTTACATTATGCTGATATTTTGCTTTTTCTGAGAGATGCTGTCTTCTGCTGGCCAATACTTGCTTTTGTAACCTTGTAAATGAATAAAATGAATTTTAAAAGCCTATTAAATACATGATACAAGATCCAAAAGATTAAAATATTCTGAGTATTAATTTCAAAATAATTTTAGAATATTTTTCCACACATCTTAAAGCAGCCTGATTCTTAAGCAGTTTTGAGCAGCCTGTCTGTGAGCTGGTCACTTTAGGGTGTCTGAAGCTGGATGGAAAAATAGTATAACTGGGTAATGCTGTTTGAATAACTTGCTCCTTGAGATAAACTTCGTGCATGTACCTGACATGAGTACAGACACATTACCTTTAAAATCTCTCAGCTTCATGTGCAGTTTTGTATTCAGAATTTATTAAGTACTCTCTCACAGTAAAAGTATCACTGGAATGACAGGAGTGGCTGTGAAACTTCCCTGTTTACAATGGTATGTTTAAGTTTTCTTAATACCCCAAATGTTAAGACTATCATGAAATGCCTCTTCCAGAACCTCACCATTGTGTAACTATTGCCTATTTTATACAAGTACCTGCTCTGGAGATCATCTAAGTTTGATTTATGTTGTGTATGTTGGGGTGACCTGGGAAGCTCTAAGTTATGTCTCCTAATAGGTTTTTTTTCATCTTCAGTGATATCAATGTGGACTGGCTTCCTCATGTTCTCTGCAATGAAAGTATTTGGTATGTCAGTGCTGGGCTTGGAGAAAGTTTTGAGGTTCCTGAACTTTCATTAGAGTACAAAAGCTGTTGTCCTAGATTTCTTAATCCATTTAAAGCCATATTTATTGCTTTCTTTGCTACTAACAATACAAAAACTCTATTCTAAATGGCATGATAGTATAAAATTATTTAGTCAGCCACTGTGTGTGTACAGGCTCTGTTACCTTCCTCAGTCACCTGCTACTCTTCTGAGCATAGGACAAAAAATATTCCATAATCTGGTTTATGAATATGTCACAGATGATAACAGTCATAGAATCATAGAATCATTTAGGTTGAAGAAGACTGTTTAGATCATTGAATCCAACCATTAACCCAGCACTGCCAAGTCTACCACTAAACCATATCCCTAAGCACCACATCTACATTTAAAGAGCTAGGACTCAAGTTTTAGTGATGTTTCTAAAGAAGTTTAATAATAGATTTTAAGAGAAATAATGAGTAGAACTGACAAGACTATTCCAAAAGCCCCCAAAGTTCTGAAAAAGTTAGTGGATGAGAAATAGACCTATTCTACAGCAAAGAGAAAAAGAAATGGATATAGGGTTAAAATAATGACTAGAATGAGGAAGGTAGTGCGTGTGTGTAGTGGTTTAGAAATGGTATTCTCCAGTTTAGTGTTCCCACTGAAACACTCCAAACCATGTGCCACTCGCTTCCTCTCCCTCTTTTCCATCTCCCTCTCCCTGTCCTTCTCTCTCTCCCCCCCTCATTCTGCAGCAGGATGGAGAGGAGAATTAGAGGCAAAAAAGGTAAAGATCATGGGTCGAGATAAGCACAATTAACTGGAAACAGCAATGAAATAAGAAACGACATTAATAACAGAGTGATGATTCACAGGCAGGTGCTCACCACAGGGAGCACAACCTTCCCCAGGCACCCTCTTCCCACTACCCCACCAGATGGGACTCCTTCCCCTGTGCATGATGTGAGGAGGTGCAGAACAACCTCAGGGTCCTGGCCATGCCTCTCCTGGCTACTGCAAACATTAACGTGGCCTGGCACCAGGACACTGCACAAGGCTTTAAAGGTGAAGTAGGCAGGAGCCAAGGTTATTTGATTCTTCTTACGCCCTGACTTTTTATTCAGTCATAATTCTTGTATTTATGTACAATTTTTTTATTTTAAAATAAAACAACACTTACTTGAGGGTTAAGTTGTAAATGGAAGAAAAAGAACTAAAATAACAGCAATAATAGTTAAGAATAACTAATTATGAGAAGTCAGAATACCCAAAACTCACCAGTGTTGTCTTTTTTGGTTGATATCTGATTAACCACATACAGATTAAGAAGATCCAAACTGACTGCTGAACTTTTAGGAGATGATACTTCCAGAAGCCTCATCTTTGACTTAAGTTTCTTTCTTTCAAAGTATTCCTTAATTTTTTAAAGGAGAGAATAAATTTTTGACAGAAGCTTCAACAACACATTACCAGTATAGCTAATCCTTTTGAAATTAGCAAGCAAGACTTAGTGAACTATTCCTAATAAAAGCACATGGTTAAGCATCTCTGAATTCTCACGCCCTGTTTGCTGTTAATTTATTTTTATTACCTTGAAAAAGAAAGCAAGTATATTTTGGTCATATTCAAAATAAATCATTGTTATCTTGATGCCAAATATTTAGTCCTTAAATGCTCATTTCTCAAATTTTGTTTACAATCACTAAAAATGTTTCTTTAAAATAAAGGATGCCAAATGTGGCAAGGATAAAGTCTTAAAAAAATTTAAACTTGGGCTTTTTATGGAGCATAATAAATATGCAAATAAATCAGCAAGATTACATAAACCAGATGTGTCATCTGTAATGACACAAAGGGTTTATTGTTCTCCAAATTTGTCTTTCTGGACAAAGAAAATAGTCTTCTGACAAAAAAAAAAGAGAGAGAGAAAAGTAAAAAAGAAAAGTCTCTAAGATTGGGAATTCAGAAAGAATTTTTGTTACAAGGAATAGAAAGACATATGACTGAAAGTTTGAATATATGAGGACAATAATATAGGAAACAAACGCCTCCATTTTGCAGAGATTATTAACAACCATCCTAAAATCATCAACATTAAGTACAGCAGATGAATAAATAAACCCATTAAGATTTATTTTTTCTAACCTGAAGAAGGATATTGAAAACTAAAGGCTATGCCAAAGCAAAAAATAGCATTGGCTTTTCTTCTGAAATGTAATTCCTCTCATGATTGCAGGTTATATGTAACTAATATACCTAACACATTCATTGGTAACTAATTTTTAGTATAATTTATTATTTTCTTTAGCTTTCCAGAATGATATTAGTTATGGAAAATATCTGTTCTTCAGTTAAGGTGAGGATCTTCAGTCAGGTATAATAAGCCTGTGTACAAATCAACACATTCATGTTACTTTGGGGTCCACACCCCCAAAATATATCCCACTCCCTTCAGTGTCCCAGATATTTTTTCTCATCACCTCTAAATTACTAATAATTGTATAATAGCAATTAGAAAACTACCACAGTGTTTAGTAATTTAGTACTGCCTTACTAAAAACAATCCTGTCTTGGATCTTCTCCTGTTTTCCCTCTCCACTGAAGAAAATTATGTATTCGTAATATAAATCATGTGGCTTAGACCAGTAATCCCTGAGAAAACAGACCTGTTGAGAACTCACAGGCCTCCAGGAAACTGGGAAAGCGATGAGGACAAGCTGCTGACTGGTCCCACATTCCCATAAGTAAATGTTTTAATCTGAATAATTGTCTCTATACAGTCAGCCTGTTTTTCCTCTACCTCTATATGCCTGTGCACCTGCTCTGGGCATTGGGGGTATCAGCTTCAGTGGTGGAGCTTCCCTATACTGCCTCTTTCTTTCCTGCTGCTGAGGAGGAAACTGACTTCACTCCTTATAGTTATAGCCATTTTCTCTTACTGTTTTCTTTCTCTTTCCTGTTTGAAATGTCTTCTGCTATGCCAGGGATAAGTTTGATTCTTTTATTTCACTTTCAGATTCAAAATACAAATGAGCCGTCCTCCTTTTGTTAATGCCAGATAAAGGACTTCAATGAGCCTAACATCCTTGTACAGGGCCCAGAAAAGTGGCTGTGTATGTGTGTGTCAGGCCTGCTGACCACGGGGTTATCACTCTGAGGCTTCAAGCAATCCCATGTGCCCGCACATACCAACACAATATGGTAACAGAAGTAATCCAGGAAAAACCAAAACAGGGCACAGGCATGCACTCATTCATCATTCATTCATTCATTCATTCATGCATTCACACCTTCTCTGGCTCCCTCCTCTTCCGGTTGGAATTCAGTGTAGTAAATCTAGAACAAGACTTTTGCCCTAAAAGTCAGGCAAACACATTGTAACTGTTAAACTACTGTTTTGAATCTCACTCCAAATGCTTTGGAAGTTTTACCTAAGTGAACCCGCTAAAGCTTTTATATAACAATATAAAATCCAATATGGCTGAAACTGTTTACCTTTTGTTTTCTCCTTTCCTGCTTTAAGATGATTCTGCTTCTGAAAAATGCAAATAATTATTATTTTAATTGCAGAAGTATAATCTTGAGTCATGGCTTGAATTTTTCATCAATGGTTCTGAGATTTTAGGACACAAATATGTTAATGTTATGTTATATGTTATGTTACAATGGATCAAACCTTCAGGTAGTAAAGTCAACATATCTCTGTTGAAGTAATTTTGACTGATCCTAATTTACTCCAGTAAGGATAGGGCCATATTCTATATTAGGCCACCAAACGCATTTAACATGAAAAAAGAAAACAGAAAAAGCTTTTAGTCATTTGATTTGTTATGCAACATTTCATCAATTTGTAATTTATTTAACCTTAAGAAATCTTTGTCAACATATTATTTTCTCCTAATTTTCTTTTTCATGCTGCAACATAGCTACAAAACTATATTAGCAAACAAACCAAAGGAGCACTATATGAGCTTTTTACCTTTTGGGATTTTACAGAATACTAGGGACCTTTTGTAAAACAGGAAAGAAAAACAGATTGGCCCTACAAGTTGCTGTTTGTGCAATATAGGAGACAGTTATAGCTCCAACTACTTGTCTCACCTCTAAAACATAGTCTTAAGTGAAACGCCTACAGGACATGGTGCATAAAATTGGAACTCAGGGTCACTGTTATATGAGCAGAGTGAGCATGGCTGCAGTCCTTAGGTCAGTTAGATTAGGATTTTTTGTGGGGATTAGGAATATGGAGTATTCCCTTGGAATTAACTTTGGCTTAAAGTTAGAGCAAACTTTCCAAACCTATGCATATAACATTCACCTTTGCAGTGGGGAGAAACCCTAGTGATGAGCAGTTTTTCTGACACCTAAAATGCAAATCCCAGATTCACCCATGGAACCCTGACAGATACTACCAGCAGCAGCAAGCAGCAGGTTAATTTGTATTTGCTAAATGTGTTCAATACTCCTACACACTGTGTTTTCTTACAGAGAGTATGGCAGACAAGCATTTAGGACAAAGTTGGTGTTCGTGTTTTGGGGTTTTTTCCAACTAAAACTCTCCCTTCCTCTGGCTTCACAGAGGCAACATTCAGAAAACCCAGTTTGCTGGGAAGACTTCCAGATGGGTAGGGTGTTCTTTTAGTTTGATTCTGCATGGAGTCTGGATGGTTACAAAGCTGTGTTCAGCAATGCTGCTTCCCAATGGCTAATAAAATCTGTGGGGTTTACATTTTTAGTAGATTGGCAGAGGGCACAGCACCTAAAGAAACTGAACATTATCTTTTTTTTTTTTTAATCATTACAACTCAGTTTGCTATGTTTTACTATTTCATTGACTATCAATACCTATACCTTCTTTTCCCCAAATGGTAACCACTGCTGTTCACGAGGGCATGAGGAAAGGCCTCATCCAGCCCCTGTCTGTGGAGAGACACTGAGCCCAAATGTGACCCCCTGCCTGGGGTGGGAGGGCACCTGCACCTTCTCAAAGTATGGCTCAGGAGGGGAGTCCGGGGCTGTCACACACCATGGCCTGCTGCTCTGTGAGAGGACACCAGGCCTGAAACACACACACTGTTCTGTGGAGAGACACGAGTTCAGCCACAAACACCACGGCTATGCCCAGTCTGTGAGGGGAAATGAGGCCTGAAACACACACCGTGGCTGTGCTGCTTGTGAGGTGACACCACGGCTGTCACACACAGCGCGGCAGTGCCTGGTTTGCGAGAGGACATCAGGGTTGTTAAACCCACCATGGCGGTGCCCAGTCTGTGAGGGACACTGACACAGCATGGAGCTGTTTCTGCTGGCTTTGAAGAGTTTCACTCACCGACTGCCACCGACCCAGTTCATTTTCTGTTGCTGAGGAGGCAGGCAGGGAGGGCTGCCCTGTGCGCTGCTTGCAGTGTAGGTGGAGGCAATGGCTACCGCAGGGATGGTTTGCAGCCTCCCAGCATGGCCACTGGGCCGGTCTGAGGGGCCTCCTCCGCCCTGGGAGCACCGGGGCAGCTGCTCTCCACGCCCCCAGACTGGCAGGGAAGAAAAGGGCGGTAGAGGGACTGACAAAGGGGAAGGATGCAGAAAGCCAAGCGAGGCAGCTGATGGGGAAAAGGCGATGCTCTGCTTGCTGCCGCCCTTCCTCTACCCCGGTGTTTCCATACAGGCTGCTGCCAAAGCCATCGCCCTTTCCCAAGGGAGTCGTGAGTGTCTTGTTGTCCCAAGTGAATCAATTTGTCTTTCAGGTGCAGCTTGTCTCTGCTACAACCACTGTAAGTTCGGGGCAAGAGAGCACTTTCCTCTCCATCCTGCTCTTTTTCAAGTAGTTCAGAGGTAACAGAAGAACTGATGAGCATTTTCTACCAGTAGATGTTGTTGCCTTTGGTGCTGCATGAAGAGCTGTTGCGTGTAAATGCGACAAACCCTCGAGGAGGGATACAGAACCACCCAGGAAATCTTGGCAGCAACACAGCTCCACTCCCTTCCCTGTAACTCACTGCCATCGTCTCAGCAAGTGAAGGCACCCATTTACAAAACAATCATCAAAATTCTATATGAATCTTTTCCTGTGGTGTTTCTTTACTGAGTTATCTTTAGTCTAACATTTTTCAGGGTACTAAAGTTTGATCAGCATTTGTGCAACAGTGTGAAGAGTGTTCAGAGCAGATATTAGGAGTCTAAAATTAAAAATCAGCCAAGATGTTTTTCTTTCTAATACTTCTAATTTGACTAGGGTGTTTATAGAATCTGATAAGTATGCATAATCGTTTCTTGTAACAACACTAGATTAAAATCTTCATAATAAATTGTATCTATATTTTAAGTCTATGTGCCTACAGCTAATATGACAGATGACAGACTGAAAATTTATTTATTTTCATCACTTCAACTATTACGTTTTATTTTCAATTCCATCTAGTTTAAATGTTTAACTTGTTAATACTATGTCTAAGATGTAGTTTCTTGTATAACACAATCAAATCCCTTTTACTTTTGTTTTTCTAATACATGATATTTTCTATATCACCCTTACTCTTCCTTTTTTAAAGTATTGTCTAGATTTAAAGGAAAAGAGTGGACTTTTCTTTATGTTTGCCTTATTTTATCTGGTAGTTAGAAGTTATTTGTAGAATCCAGGAAAAGTGACATAGCAGTTTCAATTAGTTATTTTTCAACATAAGAAATCTTCTTCTCCTCAAATTACTTCTTGCAGATAAAGCTAATGGCTTTTCAAACAGCCATAAAATAAAAAACCAGTTATTTTTTGAGGAGGGCAAAGTAAAAAATGAAATAAGACCTGAGATGCATATGACTATATTTCCAGTGTTTGTATATTTTGCCTTGATTGTCAACATTTTAAAAATTTGAAATAATTGATTTGAATTTCTGAGTGATGCCATAATTTCAAAGAGCTTCAGGACATTATTATTAATTTTTAAAAGGTCATGAGAATGAGTTTCATGGAGGTTAGTTGATTCTCTGGGAAGTGAAGTAAGTATAGAACAAAGAGGCTTCCTCTATCTGTCAGAAACTGCAGTTTAAAGATTTCCCTTTTTTCTAACTTTTACAGCCACTCTTCAGAATAACTCCATCTCTTGTTCCTTTGTTAAGAAAGTATTATACAGGATCTTCTTCAGAACAGCTTTCCAACCTTCAGCACCTGAATTTTCCTCTCTGACATGTTTCTTCATTATCAGATCAGCTCTAGATATGTGACATATTAAAGAAGCCCAAAGTAGCCTAAGAAAACATTTCTCCAGGGATGCTGGTGTTGAAATGTTAACTGTGCAACTTTTGGCACCCAGCTTTGAGTAGGTCCTTACAAAACTCCTGTATAATCAAATAAGAGAGAGGGAGGTCTTCTGATGGGTGACTCAAGCACTTTAAGTTAGGCCCCTATTCTATGTCCCGACACACCCAGATAGGAAGCAGCTAATTTGGACAATGAAACTGTGTGAATTCAAAGTGTGTGCCAACTCTGTCTGCAGCATTATTGTACCCTGAAGGTTTGCACACTTCTTCCCCTAAGCACGTTCCCTTGAGTGAACAGACACTGCTTATGTAAAATCTTATACTCACCAGAGACAGAGAGAAACAGAGAGATGTGTTTCCAAGCAATTTCTTAGAACTAACTGAAAATAATTCTCATGTTTCTTAAATGAATCTTCCCCTTTCCAGCAAGCGTCCTACTCTAGCACTCATTATAATAAAGGAAGGCATTACTAAAGAGATGAATGTAAAGTGAAAAACAGAAACTCGTGAATCTCACAGTTGGGTTTAAATATTTTACAACATTACTGATTTTTTAATGTTAATTAAACATATTTTAACTTTGTTTTTTTGTTTGATCTTGATACTTAGCATTAGGTAACTAAATCCATCTGTAGAAAACTGCATAAAAGATGCAGGGAAACTAAAGTGCTTTTCCATCTCTATCTAGGGTGAGAATTTCTGGCACTTTTAAATACCAGGATACACTTACTTAGATCCCTAAATATTGACCTAATTATCTAGTGCTAGGAATGCATGACTAAAAAATGCCTGACTCTGTTCCAAGTGGAAGCTTTTCTTTGGCAAATGCAGTGCTTAAACTTTGTTAACAGTTGCATGGCCTTCTTCCAGTCAATACTCTATGCCCATTCCCTTCCTTGAGAGGTCAGCTTATGGAGAAATAAAGCAACACTGTCCTTGTGGTGTTTTATACTAACCTGGTTGATGGTGTTGCCCTAAAAGAGTTCTTTTTGAAAGATGGCTGTGATATTGCAAAATCATGATAGAGTTTGAGGAAGTTTAAAACAGAAGACAAAGGTCTATTTAAAAACAAAGTTACCCCTTTTAAAAGTAGTTCCTCTTGAAAGACAGATCTCTCTTTCAATTCATTTGATGAAAAGTTCTTTCCCTATTGACCTTTAAAGAGTGGAGAGATAGTAAATAGTAGAGAGGCTAAATAGTTTCCAAACACAGCAAACTGGCCTGCGCAGAGAGAAGCACTTAATCTACCCAGGTCAAAATTCAATGCCCAGCTGGGAAAACCATGGGATTGGACCTACATGGAAAACCACCAGCCAGGACAGTACCACTGAAAACAGTAGGTTGACACATTGCTATATGAAGTAGATGCCATTCTTAGGTGGTATTGTTTAGATGGAATAATTTTTTACAGAATGAACTCTCATGACAAAGTGCAGTCCTTGGCTTGATGGAGAACAATGCATGAGATCTGTTACAGAATCTCGTGCTGAAAACCTCACTTCGTAAAAACAGTATTTCTATAAAGATTAACAAAGACCAAGAATCCTCTATAGATGTGCCAAACTCCAGTTAGGGAACAACGTCAAGATCAAATCAGGAGAGAGAGCTAAAAGAATTAAATCCTTACAAGGGGCTAGGAAAAAGCTGAAGGATACCAGACTTGAACTAAAGAGACAGTCTGAACCATAGCAAAAGGAAGATAACAGCAGGGAACGTGAACTCAGAAAAAAATACAAATACAATTACAATAGGCCAGAAAAAACTGGGAAACAACTAGCCAGAGTAACCAAACTAATAAATCATTCTTCTCCACATCAGCTAGGAGCAAAAGCTTGCTAGAAAGTCTAAAGGGACAATAGTTGGCCAAAGTACAACATGAAGAGGTACATCAGAAGAGACACGGATGTTATGGAAAAGGTAAGTTAGGCTTTTTGCATCAGTATTCATTGAGGAGGAAACTGGGGAGAACCTTATGCAGGAATCCTTCCTGGGCAACTCAGTGAGGATCTGTGCAAAGTGAAAATAACAGCAGACAAGGTCAAAATGATCTTACCAAGACAGAATGAAGACTAGCAAAGCACTAGGACTAAACAGTATTTAATGAAGAGTTCTATAATGCAGCACTGTGGAAAGGACCACTTGAATTTGGAGTCATCTTGCTACAAGAGGGTAGCAAAAGTGACAAAATTTAAAAATAACAATTTTGTGGCAATCCAGAAAGCTTACTTCCACACAAAGAAATAGCAGGCATTATAATATAGGCCAGCATGTGAAAAGCCAGCATAGCTTCTATAGATGGAAGTTGCTGTAGAAAACATGTAGGAAACAGTAATTGCTGGAGTCTTGATGGATTTAATTCAGGCTGTTGACAACATCTGTTACTGAAGGTTTTAAGAAAATAAAGTTGCGAAATAAAAGGGAAGGCCCTGCCATGGACTAAAATGCAAAAGGGAGGGAAGAGATGATTTAGTTCTTGTATTTATGCACTCAAGAGCTGGGGGCTGATACAGAATAGAGGCTGACAAACTCCTGAGTGGTATGGGAAAGTTGCGGCGTTAGGGGAGGGGGAAGAGAGTGAGCAAGAGTGAGCTCTGTTGCTGAATGTCTCTTCCAGAACAGGCACAGATGGACATAAAGTGGAGCTTGTGGGAGCCAGGGACAAATTAAGCAGAAAGGAGTGGTTCTTCACCTATGAGATGGTAAATCTGAGGAATTGCTTGTCAGAGATGTTTCTATTTATGTAAGAGTTTACATGATTTCAAGAGAGACTCAACAAGTAATTGTAAGAGTGGAATACAGAAAAACCTCCCAGCCTCACAAAATTCTCACAGCTTAAAATGGCCAGAGATTGGGAGAGTATGAAGCTGCAGCAGGGGATGCAGCATCACATTAAATTGCCATTTTTTTTTCCCTTGGGTGTCTGCTTAAAGCTATTGTGAGAGACAGACTACTGTGCTCGGTGAAGCACTGGCCTGTTTGCTTATTTTTCATATTTAGAACCCTCCCAAATAAGAGTTAATAAGTAAACTGCAGCAGATGATCTTTTTGTTGTCATACTCACCAGCTGCAAACCCTCAAACAAATTTTGAGGCATGACAAAAGGATGGCAGCAGATCCTGTGCTTTGGGTGCAGGAGTAAAAGAGATGGTTTTTCTGGATTTATTCCTGCCTTCACTTTTGCAGTGTAGAACACTGGCTCTGCTGTGGGCAGTGCCAGTATCACCACTGTTAACTGACACCAGCTACATGATTTTACCACTTATACCTGTACTATTGCACTTGGCATGTAGCTTGTTTAAAGGGTTTACAATGCACTTGAGAAAACATTTAATAAGGTAGCATTAGAATTTTCTTCCGATGATCTGAGAATAGAAACATTTACAGATTTAAAGCAAAACCTGAAAAACATATATTGTGTATTTGAGACTTTTGAAGGCATAAAAGAGACATATCCTGGTTCAGCTGAATTATCTGTATGGAGTAAGTTTAACAAGAAAGAGAAATCTAGATATTAAAGGTTTAAGGATTAAAGCCTAAATATTAAAAGTGAAAATCCTTGTCTGAGAACCTAACTCGACAATTTACAGGGCTTGGAGCAGCTGACATTGGCCTCTACCCTTGCCTTTTTCCCTCTCCTCACTTTGTAGAGGGAAAACAACTTGTTTACATTTCTTTCTAGAGCTGTCTTCTCTCTAGAATACCACTGTTCTCAGAAGTCAGAACTGTTAGTAATTGGTCTGCCACTGACTGTCCTGTCAGACAGATTACTCGAATCCCTTATGGATAAATTATCAGAACCTACAAGTCATGGAGGCTTCAAATGTACAGCAACAGGTGTATGTCCCTAAAGACAGAGTAAGGGAAAAAGGACTTCTGGTGCAGGAATGCACCCCATTTACACCATCTCTCTGATTCTTACACTCAGGAGCCAAGCAACAGAATAGGATCTTCCTGTTTCCCCTCTCTTCTCCTGTGATAGCATTATCTCTGCCTAGTCTGGGTACCCCTACAGTCTCATTAGAACCAAAAGAGTTGGAATCAACTGCTTGGTAGGATCAGGCCAGTCTCACCACACTGACACTCCTTCAACAAGCTTCCACATCTGTGACGTTAAAACTGAAGCTCCTGCTTGTCTTAGATCTCCAGATCCTAAAGGAATTACACTGTCTGAATATTCTACTGAGTTATATGAATATATTCAATAGCTTCTCTAAACCAGACTAAATAAAGAGATAATTTCTGCTGATACAAATTTGAAATCAAAGGTCAGGGTATCTTATCACCCTTTTCTGATAAAAACATCAAATTTATCATTGGCGTGCCTTAATGTTGCAAACTAATTCTGTTGGTGTATTTCTGTACTTATGTATGATGACATTAAAGTAAATAGTAAGTTTGGAAGTACTTCAGAGAAAGGTATTTACTTGAATAATGACTTCTATGTTCACACTGTTGAATCTGACTAAAACGGAATCCTATTATTCTCACACTGCTATGCAAACATACAGCTCAAAATTAAAGAAAAAACCAGATGTTCCTAGCTCACCATATTACAGTACATCATATTTTGGACATTATTTACAGTTCAGTATCAGTAATTGAAAACAAGCACTGTGTGGATTCATGTTGTGTTTCACATACACTCATTCACATGGAAACCACTATGTACTGTATGCATGACCTACACATATCTAAATATTAAAGGTCCTAAATAGCAATGATTCAAAATGTAGAACTTACATCTATTTTTCAGTATCTTTATGTTTTATTTTGTATGTCCTTATGGCACAGTGGATAACTCAATAAGCAGCAAGGAAATTTCAGTTTACTGCAGACTGATGTTACAGCTATTGAACCCTCTGTTAGGATCATATAAAACATCAGATTAATGGTCTTTTGCTTAAAAAATTGCACATTATTTTTTCAAACACTAAATAAAATGGTAGAAAAAATGATCATTGAGTAAGGCTGATTGATATCTCTTGTGTAATAGCCTGCATGTTCCAATTCCACTACCTTCATCACAACCACAAAGTTGTGCAAGGATGAAGTGCTGGTGTGGGAGACCGTAGGCACAAGATAGAACGTAAAAAAGAAGCATCAGTTGTCATGATTACACTTTAGTTCCTACATATTCAAACATTCATGGACTTTAGTCACCCTGATACTCATTGCTGCCATTTATTCTTCCTCCTCAGTTATTGGTTCCTGTATTTTAAAAATGCCCACACATTATTTTAATGCATTTGATGAAAACTAACCATATGACTAAAAACCAATCACTTGGCACTAAAAAATTAGTCTCTCCATAAGAAAGGATAAACCCCCAAATAGTCTGGACCTAATATCAACATCCCTCCAATTCCACAGCTTCATTTACTCAAACTTATTTGATTGCACTTATCTCCAGAAGTTTATTATAAAGTCAATAGAAAATATGGAGACAACAGGGCACTGAACACTGCATCAATATTACTGCAGCTTTGGCAGTTATTTTTCCAGTAATACTGAGAAATTTTCTTATGACTAAATGTAGTAAAAGTTCTGCCTTCAGCAGTAAAAAAAAAATCTAACACCTAAGGCCATGCTCCACAAAGAGAAGTTTGTGCATGGATTACTGAGCAGGACCGTGGCACAGCAAAACTTTTGAGACAGCAAGAACAGAAGAAAGGGAGTATTTAAAACAACAGTTCAGGCTTTTCTTCATCCTTTCAAAAGAAGGAAATACATTCCTTTTATTGACTGAAACACTGCATGGTTAGATTTGCTTCACTTAAATGTTCCCACAGATCTGACTGTGGCGTGTACGTCTGCACTAACCACCAAATCTCCAGAAATTTCAGTCATCCAGGATCCTGTGAAGTGAAAGGTCAGCAGATACGCAGAACTGAAAGAGATCTGTGAACTTTCCCTTTGGTAAGAAAACGCTAGAGTAATGGAATATTGCAAATAGCTGTGGTTTGGCAAAATCTAAGAGTATGCTGTGCTACACACAAGCCAGAAAGGGAAGTACCCAGTAGAGAGCATGATTAAAAAATAACAAGCCCTAAGCAAAGCAATTTCTCAGCCAGTGTATCTTGTATCTTTGTGCACTGAAAAACCTATTTTACTGACAAAATAATCTGCAGTGAAATCAGGCTTACCTACTAACTGCATGTCTTCTGCACTGCACTAGGTGAGATTTTGACGTTTTCCTAGCTTTATCTTGAGTTGTGCATTTAGGGAGAAAAAAAAAAAAAAGCTAGAAGGACCTCCGTCCAGATCTCTGGCCTGTGGTCACTGGCAAAAATACAATACACCTAAAGACTACCCCCTATCTTCTCTACCTAACTGTCCAGACCACTGTGGGCTGAATTTGTGCAACCTCCTAGGAAGAAATGAGAAATAGATCTTCCTTGCTTCCTTCTTGTCCTGCTGGTCTTGGCTTACCAGACTTTTTAGAAGGCACCTGGATGTTTCGATAAGTGATGTCTGATTTTTGAAATCAAACCTCATTTGCTCTCAAATCAATTATATCATTCCTTCATCCTGAAGCTTGTATTGCTATCTAAAGACGATCACTGCACTCTGTTCAATGGGGGGTTGTCTTATAACAGTAATGTGACTTATTTAATGCAGTATTTGCTGAGTTACTGTGAGGCAGGTGGCCTCACTCTCCATTTCTAGGGAAAAGCCGGGCTCCTCATCACTGCCATAAACGCCTAGTACCACATTTTAAAAACATTCTTTTATATACCCATCCTAAACTAATGCTTTGTTATATACTATCTTACAGTTACCTTAGTACTACATTTTCAAAGTGTAAAAGGACCAGAGTATGTAAGTACTCTGATCCTCCCCCTACAATTTCAAATACAGTCCGTTTTCCAAATAACTGAAGCAGTAGAAATAAGTAATAAAGAAAAGAGAAAAATAAAGCAGCAAGACAACTGCCTTTAGTGTTGCTTCCTTTGTGTGAAATGAGCCGGGTTTTACTGCAGGGGCCGGGCCACTCAGTCGGGGTTATTTTGGGCTAATAACTCTGCCAGTGCACAATACCGGCTTCCTTTCGGCGAGGGACAGGAAATAAATAACGCGCAGAGTGCAGGCGCTGCCCCGGAGACGCCGAGCTGCCCGGCTCTCTCCCGCGGCCGCCCGACCGATTTCCGACCCGGGGCTGCCCGAGGCCACCGGCCGGGCTGCGCCGCCCTCTGCCGCGTCGCTCCCGCACCGGGCCCCCCCTCCCGCCGGCGTTACAGCCCCCCCGCCCCGGGGAGGCTCAGGGGACGCCGGGGGTGACGCGCTGCCCAGCCCGCCGGGGTTGCCGCGGGACCCGAGCTCTCTCCGGAGCCGCCAGCCCCCGTCCCGCTCCCCCCGCGCCGCTGGCGAGGCCGGGGCCGGAGGCGGCGCCTGCTCCGCAGGGCAGGCGGAAGGAAAGGGCCGGCCGCAGCCTGGGGCGAGCCGGCGCTCTGCAGGGCCGAGCTCCGAGGACCCGCCGAGCGCCGGGGGATCAACGGTGCGGCCGGAGCCGAGCGCTGGGGGACCCGCCGTGAACCCGGGGCCGAGCGCCAGGGGACCCGCCGTGAACCCCGGCCGAGCGGAGCGGAGCGCAGGAGTGTTGCTGCTGATACTGCCGCTGCCGCCACCGCTGCGGCCGCGCCCCGAGCTATAGCGGTTGCGGCCGGGCGGCGGTGCCGAGCGGCCGGGCCGCTGCCGCTGCCGGTGCCGGTGCCGCCCCACGCGGCACAGCCAATGGTGCTCGGCGGGGCGGGCTGCGCCGCGCCGGGCTGCGTTGTGCAACGCGCCGCGCTTTGAAGGCACCATCACCCCTGGGAAGCAGCGCTCACTCGGCATCTATCACGGCAGGGCGGCTGGCGGCAGACCGGGCCCAGCGCCCCGATGAAGACCCGGCGGGACCGGCCTTCCCAGCGGGCATGAGCCACTCGCGCTAGGAGCGGCGCGTAGCGGTGCCCCGGCGGGCAGGATGGCCCACATGCTGCATGCGGCGGCCCGGCGGGTGCAGTGGAGCAGGGCGGGCGCTGCGAAGAGGGCTGCGTGCCTGCTGGCCGCGGCATACGGGCTCAAAATCCTCTACCCCATCATCCGCGGGCGCGTGAAGCGGGCGAGTGGCAGAGGCGGCACGCAGGATGAAGGGGGCCAGGGGGCCCCGCACTGCACCGGCAGCCGGGGCAGAGCCTCCCCGGCCGTGGACGCGGAATTTTTCAAGCAGCTGCTGGAACTCCGCAAACTGTTCTTCCCGAAGCTGGTGAGTGCCGAGCTGGGCTTGCTCTGCCTTCACTCGCTTGCTCTGGTGTCCAGGACCTTCCTCTCCATCTATGTGGCCGCCCTCGATGGAAAAATTGTGAAGAGCATTGTGGAGAAAAAGCCCAGGAGCTTTGTCTTCAAATTAATCAAGTGGCTGATGATCGCAATCCCAGCCACTTTCGTGAACAGCACCATACGGTACCTGGAGTGCAAGCTGGCCCTCGCCTTCCGCACGCGCCTGGTGGATCACGCCTATGAGACCTACTTTGCCAACCAGACTTACTACAAAGTGATCAGCATGGACGGGCGGCTAGCCAACCCTGACCAGTCCCTCACCGAGGACATCATGATGTTCTCGCAGTCCGTGGCGCATCTCTATTCCAACCTCACCAAGCCCATCCTGGATGTTGTGCTCACCTCCTACACCCTCATCCGCACAGCGCGGTCCCGGGGGGCCAACCCCATCGGGCCCACAGTCCTGGCTGGTCTCGTCGTCTATGCCACGGCCCGCGTGCTCAAAGCCTGTTCGCCCAAGTTTGGCAAACTAGTGGCTGAGGAGGCTCACAAGAAGGGCTATCTGCGCTTCATACATTCACGCATCATTGCCAACGTGGAAGAGATTGCCTTTTACCGAGGGCACAAGGTAAGGAGGAGAGAAATTGGAAGCACTGGGGTCGCTCCTGCAGTGCCAGAGCGGATCCATGCCTCCCCTGATGCTCTTCTTGAGCACTTTGGGTCCCTCTGACATTTAAACTTGTTTACAGTTTGGCACTTCCCATTTCTTAGGAAATGCCGTCTCACAAGTAGTGTCTGGGGGGAACAGATCACAGTTCCCTTGAACTCTGGCAATGTTGTGGTTTTGCAGATGGATCTTATGCTTATCTAGAAAACTCATCTGCATTACTGTTTTTCCCCCACCCAGTCCATTCTGATTAACTTTTCCAGACTTCTTTTTTTCCAACCACGTGTATGAACTACCGTATTTAATTCAGCAGAAATAGCAACCATGGCACACCAGAAAGTCTAGGGGGAAACTCTGTGATAGCTCAGAGCACACTACAACCTTTGACACTCTTTCACATAGCTAAGCAAAGATGTAGTCATCAGTCTTAAAATAGCTTAAGTACAGTACTTCTGCAATCACAGTTACATAAACCAGTAGCTTGTTTTAAAGCCACCTTATTAAGGGACCTTTAATATTTTTATTAGAAGTGAATTTTGGCCAGAATACCTTTCAGACACAATTGGGAGAAAGTTGTTTCATGCAAGGTGAAAAGGAAAGCTGGAAACCAGCCTGAAGTATTACTCTTTCAGTTCAAGCAATGATTATATAATGTTAATGGTTTATTTTTGTAGACACAAACGTTCTCAAAAGCTCTCTGTAATAATGTTTTAAGTGCAGCTAAATTAAACGTTTTCTCAATTCCCACATATATGGGCTTGAACTGCATATATATTGTGTTGACTTGCAACTGTCTTTGACTTGTTAAACCTCCTGGGATACTTCTCTCTTTCCCCAGACTGTTTGCAAAAACAAGCAGCATTGCATTTCAGGAATCAACTCTGCAACTTTAAGTCACTGGAGATAATTAATCCCCAAATGCTTTCCAATATAAGTTTCAGTTGCTGTGAAACTCTACAGCTGCAGCTTTATTAAAAGGATGTGAAATCAATCTTATTTTGATTGTTAGAATCAGCTGTTGTGACTGCTATGTTGTTCTTGTATATATTAGAGATCTTAAAAGAGTTGAAAACCTGTCAGTGTTCTGTCGAGGGACAATGGTGTAATAAGAACCAGGTCCACTGACTTCCATAAAGCTGTGCACTTTTGCTGTGAGACTGCAGCACATTGAGAATAAAGTACCACATGGCAGGTGTGACTCAGAAGTGACAGCTCTGGGTACCCGATTATTTTATGTACACATGTGAACATATCTTGTGCTACATGTGCATCTTTGTTTCATTATATAAATTATTTTATTCTTTTAACCATAGGTAGAATTGAAACAACTGCAAAAAAGCTACAAGGATTTGACAGATCAAATGAATCTCATTTTGTCCAAACGTTTATGGTATATCATGATAGAGCAGTTCCTGATGAAGTATGTCTGGAGTAGCTGTGGTATGATCATGGTCGCTGTGCCCATCATCACTGCAACGGGATTTGCAGATGGCGGTAATACCATCTTTTACCTAATTTCTAAACTTTTCTTTAAAGTTATGTCCTCAAAAGACTGTAGTTCCCTGGAGTGCCATTCACATTGATCTTTATTTCACAGACTTTCTTGCAACATTTGTGTCTTACGTATAACTTGCAAGCATAGCAAGTCAGCTGAGCAGAAAGCAACACAAATGATCCAACTTTGAGTGTAAGCCTGATAAATAGTATGAAGTCAGGACTTAAAGGACCCTTGTATCACACGAGATTGTCATGATTATTGCAATCTCCTTTTTTACTAGAATGGCAGGCTGATTTTTGCAGTATCTCCTTTTACCTAATGATACTACGAACTTTCCTAGAATGCTTATCTTCTTTTTCTTCCGTAAACTATATTGTAATTACAGGTAGTTATAGGTAATTTCTCTTATTGTTGACCTGCTGGAAACAGCAGATTTTCCCTGACTCCCTGGGAGAAGAGAAGGTAAAATTCAGATTCCAGGCTAGGATGGTATCATTTTTGACGTCCTATCACAAATTTCCTAGAAGTGAAATGAGACTCAAATAATGTTGTTACTGCAGATGCTATTAAAAAAGAAAAAAGAAAAAGAAAAGATGAGAAGAAAGAAAGGTATTAAGGAAGATCCCTTAAACACAAATCCTACAAAGTTCTAATTTGTGTACTTTGAGTTAGGAATGAGTGAATTCTTTTCTGTGCTGTAGTTCTGTTTCTTTCTTGGTAGTTATATTCCAGGTCAGGACCGTCCAAGTGGACAAGCTTGGTATGACCTGTAGGATGGCTTTGTGCAGTGCCCATGTGGTTTAGCTGTCTCGAAGTTGTGCCAGTGCACGGCTGAGTGCTCAGCTCCCTGAGCTGCTGCCCATCAGGTGGCTCAGGAGGGAACTATATCAGCACCCTGGCTGGCATCCTGGGAACAGCTTCAAAAATACCAGGATGTCTTGTTCCAAGCAGAAGAGGCTGTACAAAGGCATTTCACCTCACAGTGAAGGTTATCGTCACAACAGAAAAAGTGATAAGAGTCTTTCTGCTAAGATGGGAATGGGTACAGTCAAGAAAAGGAGTGTTTAACCACATGTTGTAAATGTCTCCTTGGTATTAGAGCATGAATAAAAAAGGACTTGTATTCATGCTAAACTAAATAACATTCCTGTTACTCATGTTTGTTCTTTTGTTAAACACATTTCAAATGTGGGAGAAAACAGAGATGCAGGAGTGGTTCACATTGTAAAACAGAATTATATTTGCTACCAGCAACCTAAACTATTAAAACATGTGTCTTGGTTTGAAAGACAGGTGTCTGCTAAGGAAGGCAGAAGCCTCCCTTGGAATGGCAGATGTAACCCCTTTCCCTCTGAGTTATTATAATTTTGAAATCAAGGGCTTTTAGGCAAAGATGTGGGAAAATAGGAATAACAGTTCTTTACTATTATATATATAACCAGTCAAACAAACACCACTAACTGTGGCAGTAGCAGCAAACAATCCCAAACCCAGTCCCAGCCTTCTCGGCTGTCGGGCCCTTTCCCCTCGGGTGCAGTTCCGCTCGCAGCCGGCAGGGGCGCTGGCGGCTCCCGGTGAGCAGGGCAGGTGCGATGGTTCCCCCGCGGCTGCAGGGGGCGCTCCGGAGCGAGCTCGGGGAGCACGCGGCACCGGTGCCCTGGGATCTGGGAAGGGATGGGACAAAGAAGCTTCACAAACCCCTGGGCAGCCGATCCCGGTGTCCGGCCGGACCCTCGGGAACTGCAGGCTGGAACGGCAGGCTGGAACGGCAGGGACGAGCACAAATCCCAGAGGACAGATGAGATGTATCCAAACGGGGAACGCCCCCGGAGGTCCAGGCAGGCAGGGCGAGCATGGCTACAGCGTAGGCGAAGGCTCGAAGCAGCAGCGGGGCAGGGCGGCCACAGCCCGGCCTCCAGCGGGGCAGAGAAAGCGGCTTTGGGATCCCGGCGTTGTTTCCAGCAGAAAAGAAAACAGCCGGAAAAAAAAAATAAGAACCAGCAGCTTCTTTCTCTGCAGCTTCTCTCTCCGAATGCCGAGAGCGAACTGACCCCACACCCAGGTGAAACAAAGGAGTAGCCAGGCCCACCCCACCCTCCGTGGGTAGCTCTTTTGTTTTTCTTAAGCACCCCAGCGATTTGTTGTTGTAGTAACAGTATGGGGAAAATTCCTTTAACAGAAAAAAAACCTAGAACTCTTAAAACCCCAACAACATGAGGTTTATTATTGGGTCCTGGGGCTTACCATAGTGATGGTTCACAAACATAATACTGGCAGCACTGTCAAGACCAGTTTGAGGTATTACAGGTATTCAAAGAATCAAGAACACCTGAAATTACCATTGACCTGCTTGGGAAAACAGTGCTTCATGCCTCAGCAGATCAGGCACAAGTTTGTTCACATCTGAAGGAAGAGATGGTGGATTTATTTCTTTAGGATGAATCAAAATAATCAGGGGTATGTACAAAACTGGTACCATGGCCAGGCTTGAGACTACAGGTGTAAAGCCACAGGTTTTATACACTTCTTCAAGGAGGAGAAGGAAAAAGTAAAAAAATAATTCTTCAATAATATGAAAAAAGAACCTTCTTTGACAGTGATATTTCTGACTGAAATTCTAAAATTTTGTTGTATATTTCAAAGAAGAAATTAGCTGGCAAAGACAAGATTTCTGTTTGATAACATTTCTCATTCTTTTTGTATTAAACCATTCATGTTCCAAATGTGTCTCAGTTTATGGAGAGTAACTATTTTTTGAAGCAAGACTTTGATTTCTCTAGACACAGCGAACACTTATTTTTGTTTATAAAACAAGTATGACTATCAATTACATAAGTGAAGAGGAAAATGGAAATGTTAGTTTCTGTATGAAACAGTCTGTGTGTCTGTTAAAACGTGATGCTTTCAAACACAGGAGCCAGCCATATGAAAAATTATTTGGACAAAAAGTTCAAGAAAAGTAATATCAGTGAGTTATATAATATAAGAGTTTGTCTTTTTGGACTGTGAAATGCTCATAAATTGTATATAATTTCAAATTTTTAAATACCCCTAAAGTGACTGATGCAGTGGCTTGTAGAGATCCTTAAACTCTTGCTAAATGAGCTGGCCTGGGTGCTGGAAGCAGCCATCAGTAAATTCTGCATTTACATTAAGGAGGAATGCTGCATTAACGTAGTTAAACCATACCTGATTGCTAGATGATTTAATTGTGGTGGTTCTACATAGCAGGGGCTGCATGAGCTATAATCCCAACAAGATCAGCAAAAATCAGTTGTTTCAGAAGTAAACAGATTTCAAATCAGCTTTTACTAATGAATTAACTGAATTATCCCTATTCACTAAATTTGTTCTTCTTGGAGTGGAAATAACTTTTTAAAGTGAGAGCAACATGAGCAAGAATTTTTTAATCTCTCCTTTGTGAGAGCTTTTCTGTGTTTTTTTTTAAAGCATGTCTCTCTCATTGTGTCTCAGCAAGATTGCATACAACTAGTTGACAGTGTGCTGATATAGAACTGAAATGAAAAAACATCATTATTAAAACCAGAAAATATAACATAGATGTTGTATGTCTGTATACACACACACACACACACACACACACACACATATATATATATGAAAAGTTATGATGTAGCAATTTTTGAAAGTTTTTCATTAATTACCCAGTGTATTTCGCTGTAATACAGTGTATTTCAGTGATCTAGTTATGTAGGAATGCCTTTATGGATGTGTAAATGAAAACAAAATAGCATTTAAATTTACCTAATAAAGACAGAAAGACACATCTGGCTTTGGTACAGCCTGTAGATTCTCACACACCAGATTTCTAGAATCTGGTCTTGTCAGGGAGGTAAAAGAATACTGTTTGCTTTACTCTTGCATTGCTTGACTTAGCCTATGAAATTTAGTGGCATTACACCTGCAGGGAATTCCTCCTAGATTTTCTTGATCATGAGTACTGTGGAAACATGGGTGTTAGTAACAATTGCTAGTACAGGAGTTGACACAGTGTATCCACCTGTTACTCTGCCTAGCGTGATTCCTGGCATCAGCTTAGTTTTAAAAAGAAACTTTAAAAAAACTTCAGAAAAAAAATAATATCCAGATCCCATTCTGCAAAAGATTTAAGCAATATATAGAAATACATATAAAATTATGTGATGAAGAAAGCCCTTGAGATCTTTCATTGTAAATCTTTTATGTGGAAAATCTTTAAGAGTGGTTTACTACACCAGTAGTTTGTAGTTGCAATTATTAACACCGAAACAACATTTAGCCTCAAAATAGTCAGCTACTTCTTTTAAAATCTTGTTTCCTTCAAGAACCAAACCTTGCAAGTTGAATCTATAGGTTCCATGGTAGAAAGATGGTATATGTAGATATGTTAAATATACTTACATCTCACGTATCTTCTATAATTTCTGCTGCTGTTTTCTCCTTGCCTTATGCTGCTGACATTCTTATGAGACAGCTTCTTTCTTTGGAGCAAGAGTATTCTTGTTAACAGGGTGCAGTGTCATAAATAAAGCCTCACAACTTTGTTTTGAGGTCAGATGAAGAGAGAAACTTCATTGTGAGGGAGAGGTATCCTACTGAAACCATGCCTTTGATACTTAAAAAGCTTACTGCTTTCTTACAGAAATATAGTCATGTTGCCAGATTTACACAAATGTGAATGGTTCCTTTTACATGAAGTCAGTAAATAAGTAAGGCTGAAAATTAATAGCTGCAAAAATGTTTAAAATTATGCTAAAAATCTGTTTCAGATCATTGTTTAGGTATCACTTTTTTCATGTTTTGTAAAATTTATGTTGTATGATGATATATTAAAAGGAAAATGATCCATGTAGATAAATAGATAAAATAATAACATGTTTTGCCTAACAAAATGAATTCCATATGCTCCCACTTATTCTTTTTTACCAAGCTATGGTAGTTACATTCACCTGTTCTTTTTGAAAAGTTGTCTTCATAGAGTTAACTTTTCCTTAAAAAAAGAACAAAGCTGCTCTGTAATAGCTCACATTCTAATAATAATTTAATTTGTAGAGATAATTTTCAGCAGAATATTTTAACAAAACTTTTTTTTTTTTTTTACTTTCAGAGTTGGAAGATGGCCAGAAACAGGCAATGGTTAGTGAAAGAACAGAAGCTTTTACTACATCACGAAACTTGCTGATCTCTGGAGCAGATGCTATTGAAAGGATTATGTCTTCATACAAAGAGGTACTGTACATTCTGCATGCATGAAACAGAAGAAAAAAAAAAGAAAAACAACTTGCATTTAATATAAAATACTTTAAAAAGTAGTGCAGTTTTTAAAGGCAAATTCTATTGCAACTAAATCCATGAAGATCTTTGAACTGGTAGTTTGATTTTTAGGGTTAAGTCGACAAAAGAGTCTAAAGTGCATGGTTGCCTGTATGATGCAACATGCAGATGTCATTTTTAATACTTGTGTTCAGGTGTCATCAGAGAGTGATAGAAGTTCCTGGAATGTGAGTGATAAAGGTTCAAATTCCTCTTCTGTTTGGAGCACAGACCTGAATTCAGGCTGTCTGCCTTCAGTGTACGGGGACTCTTCTGTTGTAAGTGCCATAAAATCATAGAATAGTTTAATTGTAAGGGTCTTTAAAGTTCTTCTAGTCTAACCCCCCTGCCATAAGCAGGGACATCTTCAACTATACTGGATTGCTCAAAGTCCCATCTAACCTGACCTTGAATGTTTCCAGGGATGGGGAATCTCCACCTCTCTGGGCAACCTGTTCCCATATGAAAAACAAGGAGAGTTGGATACTTATTTCCAGGCCACTTAAACTATAAGGCTATTTTCAGTATTTGTGAACCTGTTAAATTATAAGTAATTTTGCAAAATAGAGAATTTTTAGCAGGAAAAAGTTCACCTTGGACTGCAAATAGTCTAGAAGTACAGAATGTTCATCTGGAAGACCAAGAGATGTTGTTTCAGGTTCTTACCCAAATTCCAGTAGAGTTGGGCTTTGATCTGTTTTCTCTCTTGTGGATTTCTTTAAATGCTGGCTGTTAAGCCAAAGAAAAGTGAGGCACTGCTGTTAATCTCCTCAACATTTCCTTCTGAATGTTTGTTCTTCATTTTTTAATTGGTGTTTGCTCATCCCTTTGGTGGGAACCCCTTTTCCCCGTGCAGTGTGAGGAGGGACACATTAGCTAGGCAGCTAATCAAAGACTATGGATTCTGTTATTTGGAATCCAGCCATAATAGCTCCAGCTTGGTAAATTGGAAGAGGAGGGGTACTTTGTCGCCTTCAGATACAGACTTTGACAAAGCCAGAGTCAGCTGTTTTCAGAAGGAGTCCTTTTAATGGGCTGTGATTTTTGACCTATGCTCCCTTAGCGTTCCCCTGCTTGGTCTCTGCTCTCAAGATACTGCCAGATAACCTGTTGTACACTGATGTAATTTCTATTTTGTTTTCAGCATTTAAGTAATTCATATAATGTACATGAGGACTTAGAAAAACCATGGGTTTATTTTTTGGCAAAGAAAGTACCCACAAAGCAGTAGAAGAGGAACTGAACAAACTCACTTTGTTTATAACATGGTAAGATACTAATCCAGACAGCATGAGACCAAGGACCACTTCTATGAATTTCCATCTTAGTTTTATATTTATGCTTCTCTTCAAGAGACACTACAGTACTTCAACCACATTGTCATTTCATGATTCAGGCAGTTTCCAAAGGACAGTGTACTTCAACCCGAGTGGTGGTGCATTTCCAGTTCCTGCCCACCTCATCCACCAAGGCAGCCTCATTCAAATCAATGTAATTCACTGTGCAGATGAGGTGGGCTCAACTTTTCTTTGCAGTCAATAGTTTAGGTGGTAGTATTTAGTGTTTGAACAAAGGGAGTTTCTACTGTCATGGTAGAGAAGCTTACTTCAAGTTACGGTTCTCCTGGGGCACAGTTGGTTCAAGTTTTCATTTATCACATGCTGGATTCTCTCCATCATCCTCCAGTGAAATGATGCCCAAGTGGCCAGAGCTGGCACTCACTTCTGAGTCTGGCACAAACAGTGAAACTTACAGAAGAATTGAGGAATTATTTCCAATTCTTTCAAATAATCTTGGAATTATGTACACCGTAGTGAGTGAACTCTGTCATGGGGTATATGTATTTAACCACAGCAAGCCAAGGGGTTTATAATCTTGATCTAATTTTGTTGCTATTCTTGTCCTCTCTGCATTTTGTATAAAAATGTATCCTTTTAAAACCATCTAGTAACACATTTAAAATAAAAGGCCTTGGCTTAATTCTTTGCTACCAGCCGATGGAGGCAGTTCTTTGGGAGCTCTTGAATAGGAGCTCTTGAATAGCCTGTGAATAGTAAGTTACAAGGTCCAGGGATCTGTTGTTTCTATATTCACCAGGTGAAAATTGTGACAAACGGACCAAAAAAAAAATTGAGAAAGCCTTCCAAGAGCCCTCACCGTCTTAAAAATGCTCAGTTCTATTCTAAGGTGTCAGATTTAGCATGCAGTTGATAGAAGACTAATTTCTGGTTTGTACTGTATTTTAGATTAGGGTGGCCTGGTGCTGCCTCTTTTACACAGAAAAGCACACTTCTCCCACAGGAGGTTTCAGGAATACAAGCAAGTAAACATAAATAATTGTAGATGCCTTTTTTTTCCTCACTTCTGTGGACTTCTGTTTTTGCTGGAAAATGCAGAGATTTAGTTTTTTTCTTGTGTACCAGGCTCTTTGTTTTCAGATGTGTTAGTAGCTGTTCTCTGCTCATTGAAGACTTTACAGATGTGAGCAGTCTCTACAGCCTCTTCATTTATTGGAGCTATCATAGCTTACATGGGCTTAATTCAAGCTGTCCTTCCTGCTGGTTGGTAGGAGCTACAGGTGGCATATGGGTTAGCACAGAATTTGGAGAAATGCAAATCGATAGGTGTTGAAGGATACATTGTTGCTCATGTTGATCTTTGGCCAGACATTTCATTTGTAGAATTTGTGAAGTATAACTGAAATGAGGCGTTTGTTGTTTCTCAGGTCACTGAGCTAGCAGGCTACACTGCCCGTGTCTACAACATGTTCTCAGTCTTTGAGGAGGTGAAAAGAGGCATCTACAAAAGAACTGCTGTTATTCAAGGGTCTGTAAACAACAGCAGGAGTGAAGATAAAGCAGAGTTGCACATTGATGGGCCCCTAGAAATCAAAGGTAATTAATTCATATTTGTATGAATTTCCCAGGGGTGGTGGGGGAGGCACGGTGCCGTGAGACAGGAGGTGAAAGAGGGTTTTTTCTTTAACTAATCATCCTCTCAGCCTTAATGCCCCAGAGACCATGTTGCCTTCTATTTTAACCCCCTGCTATCTTATAACTCTGTCCTTATGGTGTGCTTTTCCTATACACAAAATGGCTCAAATGTTTTCTGTAAAAACTTTCAATGAAAAGGCATTTCAACTAAACTATTATTTGTGATGATGATCTTAGTATTTTTACAGACAGTGCCTGTTTTCCTCAGATAGTTCATTTTTTTCAGAAAGCTGAGACTGTAGCATTTTCATCTTTAACCATCACATTATTTTGTTTGAGATAGGAGGAAAAAGACAGATTGGTTCAGTAGTTTGTCCCAAAAATACTGTGTTTTCCATTATTAAAGATCAGCCTGTGCTTATTTTTTCATAATTTAGTGGGAATCTCAACTGAAAATGACAACTTTACCCTTCTCCTCACCTCCCAAATGATTTGATCAATATATACTTTTTCCCTCCTGACCCCACCCTATGTCTTTCTGGTGCCACTGTCTTTCTGTCTCCACCCTCCCTGGAGCATTTTCTCTGTACATCTGTTTCTTATTGTGCTCCATTATGTGCCACCTCTCTCTGCCTCTCGCATCCATCTTCTCTCTGAGGTACTTAAAGGCAGCTTTTGCAATGGGTTTTTCTTCATTTTCCCAACATACCATTTCTGCTGCTGCCGTCTGTGGTGTTGAAAAGCCTCATTCTCTCCCTTTAGCTTTTGAAAAGTTAAGCCTCAGTAGAGTTACAGGCCCCAAAGGGCTCTTTGTGACATAACTTTTTGCAGTGATTTCAACAGTGCTGCCCTTCAGCTCATATTTCTCAAAGGTCTTCTGACAAGGTTCATCATAACAAAGTCTGATGCAGCATGGTGGATAGGTGTGGAAATAGCTGATGTCTTAATCTTGTAGATCTTGGTAATACTTGGGTGATGTTAAAATAAGTGGCATTTTATAACTTGCATTTTGTTATGTACATGAGAAAAGGTTTGTAGTTCCTGGAACAACAAAGTAATTTGGGGGCTCTTTTTAGATAACTGTATTTAAAATCAAAACCAAATACAGTTCAGATATGCAAGTGTGCTCTTCATGTTCCCTTAGGTCTACTATGTCTAAACCTCACTCCTCTTTTCTCTGCAACCTCTTCCCAAGATTTCATTCTACTACGGTCACACTGTTCATCCAGTCTGAATTCCTCCTAAGCCATGGTGACTAGCATTTGCTCTTGAGTAGTTGTAGCTCTCAGAGGCAGCTAGCCAAGACCAAGCATTGAGCACAAGGATTTAAGAAGAATTTAGGCCAGATGAATCTAGGCCACAGGGTCCACGTTTTTTTATGACAAGTCCTATTGTAATACTGGTTTTCCTCCTTTCTTTGAGTCATGATACTTTAGAAATCCCTGAAGAGTGAATTGTGTGTGGATAAAAGTACACGTGCTCACATATGTGTATGTGTCTGTATTGTTAGAGAAGAAAAATCTTAATATTCAGCTTCCCCAATGGCTCTTTGAACACATAATAATAATTTCCTTTTGAATCATCCGGTATAAGTCTTTGTAACTAAGCAATGTCTGTTTTGTGCCTTGCATTTACTGTTGTCAGTAAGAGTATGAAAATATGAAAATGATAATAATATTTTACAGATAATAATATTGCCTTATAGTGTATCTAATAATTCAGAATTCTAAAAATTAAATAGAATTTTGTACATCTTGTACAAATAATGTCAAATTGTGTTTGTGATTACACATGAATATACTTTAAAAGCATGCTAAAGTTGCAATCAAATGCTGTGAAGTTAGGATTAGGAAATGAGAATTAAGTTCACTTAATTCTTATCAGCTGAGTATATTTTATCGTAGATTTATTTTAACTACAACCTCTCCACTGTATCAAAGTAATTTATTTTTAACAGAAAAACACTTTTTTCCCCATAATCTCATGCTGTACACCACAGAATTGTTTTAAGTAAAATTTATTTTAGGATAAAAGAGTGCTTGGACTGATATTTGGCATAAAAATTTCTGCCCAGGTTGTTATAGTTTGGCAAAGTTGAAAGCAATTGAACAAAGTACCTCTAAATGAAAAATATAAGACTAACCCTAGCTGAAGGAAATGCAAGCCTTTTATAATTAACTAACTAACTAACTTGGCCTTTGTTACATTTTTCTTTGTTCAGATTGGTTTAAATTATAAATAAACAGCTTTCTAATACAAAGAAAAATATCTTTCCTTTGCATTTTGTCTATAAAGGTAATTTCTAATATTTTTCTAGGAATCCAGCTAGTCAGGTTCTGTTAGACAAGGGCATTAACAGGTGATTGAGAAGTTAGTTTTATTCTTTTACTGTTTCCAGGACAGTTAAATTCAAAGTCCTTGTGTTACAGAGTACCCAAATGTCCAATAGAGATTGTATATTTAATTTTCCAGAAATCCAAATGCCAAGTGTACCTACCTGACTGAAATGTTACATGAGTTTCTCCAAATACTTACAAGGCACGTTTACAGTGTCTGAGGCATTAAAAAGAGATGGAAGCAAGCCATTAAATGTTTGCTCCTTTGCTTTCGTTGCTGGAGGAGACTGAAAGGTGCTCTGACTTTCAGAGCTGGTAGTGATTCCTAATTAAATCCTCAAAATAAGTTTAACTGGTCTGCCTGTGGCTAAGGGTGTCCTTGAACTTTTTTACTGCTTGGTATTAAACAGCTATTTAAAACAGAATACAGAAAATACAGGTAGAATTTGAATGAACACATCTTTATCGTGCATCACATATTTATGATGCATGCTGCGCATTGTGTTTAGGATCTAATTTAGGATTCATTGCACATTCTTGCCTACTGTTAACAGTGTCTTTTGGACTAGCTAAGATTTATTATGCAGATTTTCCACTAGGGGAACCTGGAGCACATAAAAGAGTAGTTTCAAACACTAGTCCTTACTTGAAAATATACTCAGTTGTGCACAGAGGCTGTCACAAGTGATTGCTTAATAGAAGGTTTCACAAACTCGATTTTTTTTTTTTTTTCTTTCTAGGGAAAGTAATTGATGTTGATCAAGGAATTATTTGTGAAAATGTTCCTATAATTACTCCGAATGGCGATGTGGTGGTTTCCAGACTAAACTTCAAAGTAAGATGATATGCAAGAATCTTCTGATTGTTGCCATCACATTAACATAAACAGCACAGAATTCATATACCTTATGTTAAGTACTTGGAGGAGCATATGGATAAAAGGGGATGTCCAGAAAGGTAGGCATAGTAGCTCAATAGAGGCAGACATATGTAGTTTGCTCAGAGAAAGAGAAGGGAGGATTTCTGTTGCTGCTGCCAGGTGAAAAGCCAACCTGAGATTTTTAAAGGTGTATATGGGAGTATGCATCCATCTTTAGTTAATTTCAATCAAATCGGGGTGCTTTACTCACAAAGTCTTCTTTAAAAGTCTGAGGTCACAGCAACAGTGAAAAAATCAAATCCATAGTTTTGCTTGATCACCACAAAGAGCCGTGCTGACTAACAGCTTACAGCACAGTTCACAAGCCCAATAGGGGAGCATTTACTCAGTAGAAACTTGTATTGTTTTTATAAACCTGTTCCAGACACCTCTTGGTACCTGTTCACAATTTTAATGAGTGACCTTTACTGAATTACTCCCATATGTATCCTGATCTGATGTTCCAGTGCAGATGTTGTTCTTTTTAAAAAGAGTTGAAGTTATCAGAAATAAATTGAACAATTCCAGCAGATCTTTTAATTTAGCTAAAGCAAGGTGTTTCTTTTCCTCTGAATTAGGAACTAGGAGGAAAGGGTCCTAGCTATGGCAAATTTGCAACAACTTCAGTGTAGGAATTTCAGATTTGTAAAATTACAACTCTATGATCAAGCAGACATTTATTCATTTGTCTCGAGAGACAGAAACAAAGAAAATATAGAAGTCAGTATATTTTTGTAAAACATAGATAATGACATTGTGATTATGCATAAATCTACACTCATATATACACAGGGTAATGGTCAAATGAATAAAAAAAAAGTCACTTGGCATCACAGCCAAGTTAACATAGGTAATTAAGTGGGAAGGGGCAATGTGAAATAAATTTTCCAAATCACTTGATTGGCCTCCCATACCTGCAATTAATATCACAGATAGGCAGAGTACTGCTTGATACACTGTTAACACCTTTGGACCTAATCTGCATTAGAACAATTGATTCTGACTGTGATTTATTGATGCTGTAATATAATCATATTGCATATTACATTACATGTATATAATAACATATTATATTATTATAAGTATTACTATTATATATTAATGTAAGCACTAGTTTATAGAGATACTCAGACATAATAGAAATTATTTTCATTATCTCAGCCCACATATTTTATCTAATGCCACTGTTTCCAGAATAGTTCCATGAATACATGCAGCTAATCAATGAAATTGGTAGATAATTTTATATAAATGCTTATGTAACTCCCTCTTAGGGGTCTTAGACTCTCTTGTGCCACATAGACTGCGTAGTAACATCATTGCATTTTCACCTCCTTTGCAGGTCGAGGAGGGGATGAATCTTTTAATCACTGGACCCAATGGCTGTGGAAAGAGTTCACTCTTCAGAATTTTAAGTGGTTTGTGGCCTGTCTATGAAGGAGTTCTCTACAAGCCCCCTCCACAACACATGTTTTATATACCACAAAGGTATGTGTCTTGCTGAAGGGGATGCCTCCTACCTGGTTACACGAATTTTGACCCTTCTCACATTTTTAATCTGTGATGTGTACACCCAAGTTAAAAGGTGGCAAGCACAACCTCAGCTGTGTGAAGTGTGTTAAAAAAAAAAGATCTTTTCTCATTGGTGATGCAACATCATTAGTCATTGGAAAGGGCTCACATACACTTGTTTTGGAGCCTGTGTTCCTCAGATGGCTAAAGACTTGGATAGTTGGGATCATGGGAACAGACTGGACTCTGAAAGAAATTTTAAATAAGACCTAGTATATCTCAAATCTGATTTCCTTTAAAACCAAGGGTCAAAACAAGTGAGAGTGGTTTGATTCTTAAGTGTCGAAGTAACAAAACTTAACTTTCCCACTGCAAGAGCACAATGCAATCCAACAGTAACTGCAGATTGCCTTTTTAGTAGTATGTGTGCATTTCACTAATGGAAGCTTGGCTTTGTTGTGCTTTCTTTATACTCTGACATGCTGTTGGACTCTCAGTACATACTCTTGTGCAATTGGTTGTAGAATATCTCCTTAGAGACATTTAACTATGTTGTTTTGCAAAAGCAAAGTCAAACGCTGAATCTTTGCTTCCTGTAGTTCATTTCTTCCCATGGGCAAAAGAAGTATTCATGATAACAGTTTGTAGCCTTGTTTAAAAAGTACAAGCTATTAAGATGAATGGAAAATGTAACTGATCAGTAGATTTTGCTTGCTGCAGGTGAAGGTAGCAAAGAATACTGCTCTATAATTTTTTCAAATATCTGTATAATTTATTGCTAGCCATTGTCATTTTTCTGATTCACTCAAGAGTTTTATTCAGGAGTTTTGAGCAAAACACTTTATTAAATGTTTTTCAAAACATTATTTCAGAATTCCCATTCTGTAGAACATCCTTAAAATGGGTTTACTCAGAACAAAAGCTAATCTGGATTTTTTTCTTGAAGAAAATCCTGAGTGTCAGCCTCGTCCTTCCTCTGTGTGATCCCAGCCCCCTACTCAGATCAACATCTGTGGCTGGCTTGCTTACACCCCTTTCCCTTTACTTCTGTTCCCTTTATTCTGTGAAAGCATACAGACTCACCTTGCATTCAGGTGTATTTGCCAAGGTGCTGGTGGAGGGGATTGAATCACATCTGCTGAGTTTTCATTTCCATAAACATAGTTCTTTGTTAGCTGCTTCCTCTAACTTTGCAGTGCTGGAAAAGTTTGTCCAGCAGACCTCTTCTTTGAAACATTTCAAAAAGTTTTGGTCAGAATTCAGCTTTGCAGCCCTCTTGACCAAAGCCACGCAGGGACTGGCACATGCAGTCCATCCTAGTAGGATCCCCAAGAGGAAGGGTCCTGCTGCAATGTCCTTGCAGAATCCAAGGGACATTGTCTTAGCTCAGCTCTGTGGCTCTTCTTGAGCTCTGTGCTTCTCTTCCCAAGGGACAGAGCTGTGTCTGGGTAAATGGGACAACAGTGAGTGACTAGTGACTGAGAGGGCTCTTCTGCAAAAGTGCCACACCTTGACTGTGGCTGAAGATTCTGAAGTCTGCTCTGGAGGACAATTCAGCTGTGTCAGGGCATGTTTTATAGGCTCAGAAATGGGGCCTGTCACTTGTAAGTGTCATGTATTTGCACGGGGACTGAGACCAAGTCCTGTAGGGATTTCTGGGTGAATGTGGCTGAAGGGGTTGATGAAACACAGCAGTTCATTTGTCTGTCCTTGAGGATCCCAAATTGCTTTTTTGGCCAATGTATTTGTTCTTTGGGCATACAGAGTCTGAGATGAATATTTTACGTTGAAGTTTGTACATTTCGGACAAGATTTGCAACAGATCTTCTGGAGTTTTAGGGCTTTTGTGTGGATGGTCTTATGTTGTCCAGGCTTTTTTTTTTTTACCTGTAATCTACCTGTGAGTGTTTTAACAGTTCATTTATTTGTGGCCTAAATAAATCACACATTCACTTGGAGGTTTTTGTCTGTCCCTGGCTCTAGTATATATTTAGGATTTTTGTAGTGGTTTGTTAACTGTCCAGAAGTCCCCAAATTAAACAGGTTTGTTTTGTAAGGTCCTGCTGGTGCTAATTTTGCTTATTAACCCTGTGAAAATTTCTGCTTTATTAGGATTACCTTCTGTTTGTTTATTTTTCTTAGATAAAATTCTGTGAATTCTAGACTGAAAAGTAGAGTGCCCTGCCTACATTTCATTATGTTTATATTTCATCATAACTTTAGTGAAAATTGTTCCTGTCAATCTGGAAAATGTTCTGGAACATGTTCCATCTGACAGGGTCTGGGAGGTGGTAGCATGGGATCAACCTGGCATCAGCCTTCCTCACTCTTTTGTTTGGTGGGTAGGTGAAAACTGTGGTACAGCAGAAGGCTCTTGAATTGGTGGATGTCTATCAGAGCAGCAAGTTAGGATGGCATCCCTGTGTTTATGGGTATACATTACATCTCTGGTCTAAGACATAGAAGATGGCTTTCCGTTAGTGGACACAGTTACCATTGAAGCATCTGCATTCCTGTGGCTGAATTTAATTCTGCATCAGCCCATTTTGAGTCAAACGTGGGAAGCCTCATCTGCACACATGAATGGTGGAGAATACAGTGACTACTGAGTAACAAAATACTCCACAGTAAATAGGAGCTCACTGAAAAGTTTATTTTTTCATTTCTGTTTTTTAATGTTCCAGCATTGTATTCCAGAAATGTGTGGGAAATCATGTGTCTTTGTCAAGTTCAAAAGCTACACACATAACTGATTTATTAAAATGTGAATTTGCTCATTGTATACTCCAAATTTAATCCACACTGCAAGTGCTTTGTAGTTAGCATTACTTAGTGGTTTGTAGGCTTTAAAACAGAGCCTTAAGAATCCCTGTCTTTTGGGGTTTTTAGATTACTTAGCATAATTATACTGCTTTTTTTATCTTTTGCTGTGAATCACTGTGAGGGCTTTTTGTCTCCCCTTATATAGGGCTAGGCCTTGTAGAATTTGTCTGTAATCAGTCATAGTTCTGGTGGATGCTGATAGGACAAACTGCCCTTTTGGGGAGAAAAAAAATGCCCTTTTGGAGAAAAGTTCAGGAATTTCAGAGGCTCTGCCACTGTCCCTGATAGGCCTGTCCAAGAGGAGAGTGGGCAGAAGAGAGGGCAGGCAGAAGAGAGGGAAGCTTTAAGAGCCTTTAAGCAATCCAGCATCATTTGGTGCCTGAAGCAGCTTGTTGTATCAGTGCTAGGAACTGGTCACACCTCAACAAGTTGTCAGATCTCATTGGAGACTGAGTAACTGGAAGAGTATATGTTCTTACCCCTTCTTCTACTTCTTTCTGTCCCTCTTTTGCAAAGTAAAATTCATTTGTGTTAGCCACCTCTTTGCATTGCTCTTTTAATCAACTGGCCAAGAATGTAGCATGAATGAAAAAATAAATATTTGTGGCACTCTAGTTGGTAAGGAATCACGATTCCAATCAGAATCCACAAACATCATTTTAAATAATAAATAATTAACAAAAGTATGTAGTGGGTAACATGAGTAAAGATATGCTAACATGCTAAAGATATACCACGAGATGTATCTGAAGCACTTGGGGAATTAGCCTCTCATAGCCTATCTGAAAGTAGCCTATTTCTCCAGACTGTGCCCTGTTTCTACTTTGTTGGTCTTAAACTTGGGAGGAGACTCCATCTCCATGGAATTAAGAGCTCTAGCACACAATTCCTCCTAGCATTTACTCCAGCTTTTCTTGCTCTCCAATGAAAATTCTCAGCTTTTTCAGTTGTAAGGAAACAGATTCTGCACATGTTGGTGCTCATTTCCTTAGTTTGATATAAATGCCAGCAAAATTTCACACCTACATACTTGCAGGTTACCTTGACAACAGCACAGGAATATTCCTCAATATCTCTACACCATAAAGCTGCAGTAAAGCTCTAATTACCACTGGGTTATTGATCTAAATTGTTAATAATTTTCTGCCTGATGTGTCATATTGTCTTATTTGCATGGAGGAATGTCTCATGCAGTCTCTGTTAGTTCCATAACCTTTGATCATGACTCTTGAGTCTTCCTAGCACAGCACATATCTAAAATGTCCATCAGCATTTTCTCTGTCTTTCTTGAGGACTGATTCCTATAGAGCCTGGAGTAATACATTGTACTTCTTTCTTCTCGTCCGTTGTCACTGGTTTTTCTCTCCAGCTTGTTTTTATTGTATTTTTGGGAGAGGTGTGTTTCTCCAGTAGCATGCATAGTTTCTCTGTTACTATGTGTGCCATTCTAGTAGAAGACCTAGCCAATTTCTCAGCAGTCACAGCAATGGTCCAGTTCTGTATTCTCTCTCTCTCCTGCTATTGCTCATTCAAGTAGATCACTAACATTTCTTTCTTTCAACACCAGGGTTATCAAATGCTAAAAGGGAGGCAACCAAAGATAAACTGGTATTAAGTGTTGTTTGTTCTTTGTAATTTAAAATTTATATACCTATATCTTGCTGCCTTCTTATTAATGCTAGGATAGTATGAAATGGAACAGTTTAAAGGTTTATCTGGCCCTCCTAGGCTGTTTGGTTTCACATACATCTGCTTTATTTCTGGTATTTTATCTGGAGTTCATTTACAAGTCTTTTCCTGTCTGGCATTTTTCCTTTTGTATTCTAAAAATATCCTTGGATACAAAAAAAAAATTGCATCAGCTACAGAGATATTTTTCTTCTCCTTAGATCTGTCGAGTAATCCAAATGTCTGATGTGATTTGCCTCAGGTAGTCCAAGGATATTCATCATGTGAATGAAACCAAGCAAGAATGTTCCAGTTCTAAGTGATATAAATAATAAAGTGATGAAATAAAAGTAATTTTTACATTACAAGCACATGAAAATTTGAAGATTATAGTGCAACTCAAATGTTGTCTTAAGCATGGAGTAGTTAGTAGTGGCCACTCTCATCCTGAAACAGTTCTTGGTTATGTAAACAATTTAATCTTGCAAAATTGCTGTTTTTCACTTTCAGATAACCTATATGACATATGGAAGTTTGTGCAAATGGAGTATGTGTCTACATGGTTCTTCTGTATCAGACTACTTTCTCATTAGTGTGTGGTTTGCTGGAGAAGTAGCCTGAATGAACTGCTGTGCAAATAACACCTATACGAGTTCTGTTGCCTCATCTCACTTAGATTGGCTCAGATGTCTCTGTCCTATGTTGTATTCTGCACATCCTAATTTGTTGTCAGCTAATACTGCTTTGTCTTTAACTATGATCCTTCTAGTTGAGTCAGCTGGAGTTAAGCTGGACTCTGATTGCACATGCCAACAGTGCGCCAGCAATTGTCATTGCCCTTCAGCATTTTGCTGATAGTGCACCACCACATAGACTTGTTCCTTCGATCCTTTGCCATTGGTTCATATCATTCCGTACAGATACCTGCTCCCTGGCACACTGGATCTGTCTGTCAGACTTGCTGTTACCAAGTTCATGATGCTCCTTTTCAATGTGTTTATTTCCTAAGTTCATAGCTTATCTGACAGATGAGAAAAAGGTCTTTGGTAGATAAGCATTAACAAAAAACGTAACACAACACACTTCATACTGTGTGCAATAGTTTGCATACTATTTTGATATAGTTATGCTTTAAAAATTGCCTGCTACTTTGTATCTTATTTTTCCTCTTTTGAGATTAGTCAGTTCCAGACAGCTTACCTTAGTTCTGCTCTTTGTTAGAAACTGTGGCCTTGCATCTGATAGGGCTGTCAGGCTCTCCCCTTGGCCAGGGCACAGCTTCCTCCATTTCATCTTTTTGGTATTCCTATAGAAATGCTTGCACTTATCCTTCCTGATTGATGTAAGTTCCATCTTGCCTCAGCTAGAACAGAAAAGTTCTTGCCTTGCTGCCCTGTAGGTTGGCTGAAGCTTTGCCTGCCAGGATCTCTGTGAAACCTCTCCATTTCCTCTAAAGGCTCACTCACAGCTGTAAAGTTTGAATGTTTATTATTAGGTCTGTGTGCTGACTGCTCACAAGTAATGGCAGTACCTCTTGGTAGGGCATCATGTACAAAATTGACCAATGCTGATAGTCAGAGGTGGGAAATGGTTTTGTGCATTAGTTGCTACTCCCCCCGAGCCATGCCAGGTGTCTTCGCTACTGCCCAGACACAAGAGTCAGCTGATTAAAGCATAGTTTACAGGTATTTTCTGTTATTAAGGAAAGTGTTGCATAAATTCCAGATTGAAGTATATAGTCAACTTGCTGCATTGGGATTTAGTTTAGGTTTAAAATGTATTTACATAAATCCCACATATAAGGGCTACTGCTAAACTGGTATTTGTGAAGGACTTCAGCATTCTTCGGGGTTTTGGTCCCTCAGTGCCTTCAGACTGGGGGCATGTCTGGAGCAAGCTGTGTCTATGGGACATACCAAGAAGACTAAATGTGGGTGAGGAACTGAGATGTGTTGATACATACTCAACTTTTCCTCCAGGCATCCATGTATGTGCCAGACTGTTTATGGAACTTCATTTAAACACTAGGAAAAATAAGCTTTGAACTTTTTTAAAGTACATTGTCCGGCTTGACAAACATAATTACCAAGTCATTAATAGATTATAAGAACTGAATAAATGGCTGGTACTTATAGGATCTATCCTGCAAAACAATGACAATCTATTTGATCTGTGTTAGGTTCATTTTGCTGATACAAGCAGCTCATAGAATCATAGCATGCCTTGGGTTAAAAGGGACCTTTAAGACCATCTACTTCCAAACCCCTGCCATGGGCAGGGACACCTTCCACTAGACCAGGCTGCACAAAGGCCTGTCCAGCCTGGCCGTGAACATTTAGAGGGATGGGGGGGTATCCACAACTTCTTTTGCCTTTAAAATTTAGTTTTGGTAGCAGTGCCAGGGGAACAAATTCACCTAGAGATTAACTGAGAACTCTGTGTAGTTTAGCAGTGGTACAGACAAAGCTGCATTTTAGGGAGTAATCTGGTGGTTGCATTTACATGACCTAGTTTCTTCGCTAAGCTCCCATTAGAACTCTGTTCAGCTTGAGCAGTTAACTCCAGCTTAATGCACCTGCCTTGCAACTGTGCAACAAAGGATCTTTGACAGATGATCAGAATGGCAACTGTTTACTATTTCAATAATATTTTACCTAGGAGCATCATAAAGCACACTTTCAAATGCCTTATGCATATCAAGTAATGAGAAACGATTTGGTTACCTAACAGTGGGAAGCACTGGGAAACATAAACTACAAAATCTCCCTGGCATAAAAAACCTTGATATGAAAAGACTGAAAGGATGCTGGCTTTTGTAAGGCAAGGACAGCTGAAAGCTCTAATAACAACTGGTATCAACTTCCCTGGGAATAAGTCCTTTCTCCTCCTTCCTACTATAGTTTTCAATCAGAAGCTCCATTACAGTGCTCTATGTTTTTAAAAATCCAGGTAGTAGACATAGCCAACACCTCCTTCTTGAAAAGAAGGTAGTAGTTCTTCCCATGCCCTTTAGGCTTTGCCATTTGCCTGCCCCTGTGTCCTGGGCTCCAGAACTTCAGGACTGTGTCCAGCTCCAAGGTCATTCATCCTTCTCCAAGCTTCTCCATGGTCTGCTCACTCTGACACATTTCTTAGGTTCTAGTTCTGTGTTTGACTGCCTGTAGGCTAAACCTGTTTGCCCAAGACCATGTCCAGATTTTGAATATGTCCAAGGATAGACTCTCCAGCCTCTCTATGGGAAACTTGTTTCAGTGCTTGATCACCGTAACAGTGAAAAATTGATTCCAGATGCTCATATGGCATCTCCTGTTTCAGTTTGTGCCCATTTGCTCTGATCCTGTCACTTGACACCAGTGAAAAGAGCCCAGCTCTGTCCTCTTTGCACCCTCCCTTCAGGTATTTATAGAAGTTGATAAGATCCCCTTGACCCTTCTCTTCTCCAGGCTGAACACCCCCAGGTCTCTTTCCTCATAGGAGAGATGATCCAGTCCCTTCATCAGTTCTGTGGTACTGGAATCCCATCAGATGCTAGGAGCCCAGCATTGTGCAGCATCAGACAGACCTAGTCAGCGCAGCATATGCTACACTTGGTCCCATCTGTGCTAAGGTTCCTTGGCACTGTGGTGTTGAGTGCTCTGGTAGGATTTTCTTAGAAGTAAACAATGCCATTTGTCACTTCTACTGTCAGACCAAAGGATGTTGCCATGAGAACATGCTGCTTCACTCCAAGATAAAGACAAGGACACGCTGGCAGTGTAATTGCTGGTGCCAGGTGGGAGCTGCTTGCAGGCTTCTCTGTGAAGATTAGCTGACAAAGTTTATCCTGCACCCAGGAGACAAGTGCAGTGCAGCACAGGCCTGAAGGCCAAGCTCTACGTGCAGCAGAACATAACACAGTGCAGCAAAGTATAGCACAGGCCCACTCAAGGCAACTGTTCCACAGATCACCAACTCCATAATGCACAACAGTCTTCCAGCTGGAATCACTGCAGCTGCTTGTCCTATGTCCTAGGACCAGTTCAGTAGAGGACACCATTGACTGCAAAGAGGGCCAGGGGTAACTAACTCAGACTTACATAAGTAACTTCTAGGTGAGATGAGTCTCTCCTGCTGACAATGCTGGGTAGTCCCCACAATACTGGATTTTCACTTCGTTGTTCTTATGCCAATAATTATGTCATGGTCTCGTTGGAGAATGTACCAGGTGGGATTTTTTGTTCAGTTCATCATGTGTGCGCCTACCTTGCTTAGATGGGAATGTGGCCTCCCCAAGAGGGAAGACTTTCCCAGGCTTGGTTATTTGCCTAACATTTTGCATTAATTATTCCATATCAATCTTTGTTTCTGCTTATTACTACAGCTCCCTTGCGGAGTCGCGTCACATATCAATAATGCTTATAAAATGTCTGTAATAATGTTCCATGTATCCATATACATGGTGTGTCTCTGTTCTGTCTGTCATGTTCTGTCCTGTGTAATGCAGTGTTTCACAGCAGATTAGAGAAAGAAGTCAGTGCAGTGTGTGGCTTCTCACTTGTTGGCAGGTGTTTCACTGCAGACACACTATTGCTCTATGAATACTTGTGTATGGAAAAAGTTAGGCCATGGACAACTAAGCACTGCAGAAACCCAAAGCAAAAACAGCCTTTGCTCTAGAGGCTTTGCTGTCTACACTTCCTCTTCTCTGTGAAATAAGTTGTCACTTCTCATCTACAAAACTATGAACAACTTGGGATCATTCTAAAAGGGGGAAACTGCCTTGCTCGTTGTGTTACATTGCTGTGGTAAAACTCAGAAACACCTCTTAGGCTAGAGTATGCCTGGTGGGACTGGCAGGCTAGAACCTTATCCAGAACAGCTCATTGTTCTTTCTTCAATTCATTGATCTTCATGATCATCCATCCAGATAATGCTTTTATCATCAGTACTGCCAGAGGTATGAAAAGACTGGGTGTGCAAACACTGGATGTTTAAGAAAGGGAGAGTATTTTCCCTTCATTTGATTGATTCATTGCAAGTGGTATAATTATTTCAGAATGCATTAGCTGCTAAAATTTTGTAGAAATCGTTTGGAGTCTGATTTTAATTATACATGTGTTTTTGTGTTTTCTCTGCCAATCACAAGGTACAGACTGAACTGAATAATTATGCGAATTGTTCACCTTGAACATTTTTTGCCATCTGGCCAGTTCCAGTAATATTCTGTCTATACATGATCTTGGTAATAGTGAAAAATCATGAGATGAGATGATACCTGAGTATGAATAGCACTTTAATTTAAAGGCTTCTTTTACCTTTCTGGTTATTGTGTGCTCCCAGATTGTTTTCTTGCAGAAATGTGCACAGCTTTTTCACAAAAAAAACCCAAAACCACAGAGTGAACAATGTGATTTTTTTCAGCCTTTGATACCAGATTCTAATTATATGCATTGAGAATTCAGCCTTTCATACTGTGCATTTCATTTCCTGTTAACTATGTTCCTTGGCATTATGGTCTTTAGTGCTCTGGTAGGATTTTCCACTCAGGTAACTGATCTATCTGAAATATTTAGAGGATGTTTCTGGCTAGTTCTGTATGAGTGGAGAGCAAAGTTCAATGTAGGGTAGTTTAAAGACAGATCAATTATTTATATATTTAGAAGGGTTGCTGAAACTTTAGCTGGCCCTAAAATCCCTTGAACTAGACACAATGTAATAAACAGCCTGCTGTGTTTTTTAAAATTTTGATAGCTATTATTTATTATTTTTTAACTCTTTGATGATAGCACCTTCTGTGTGAGAGTAGTGGATACAACACTACTGAAAAAGAACTTAATTCACATTCATTCAAGACATTTTATTTTCTCAAATTTGTAGTGGTGGTGCCATCTTTTTTTTTTTCCTGTGTATTTTATTAATGTCATCGAAGAATTACTAAGAATTCAGTTACTTTAATTGGTGGAAGCTGTTGTTTCTTGTTGATCACCGTTGATCAAGCATTACTGTTGTTGAAAACTGGAGTTTTTACTATTAATCTAAATCAGAAGCATTGCAATAGCTGGAGTTTTGCTGAGGTGATTCCAGGCAAAGTAGAGCGCCTCCTAAAATTACAGTCTTGGCAAGCAAGGTGATGGAGAATTCAAATATGGGGGGATCCCCTAGATGGTCGGGCAGAGATGTCAAGCTTTTGAAAAATGATCCGAAATATTTATGTCGTAGGTAAAGGGAGCCACCTAGAGTTAACCTGTAGGAATCTCTAAGTATAAAAGTATGTCTGATCTTCTGCCACTTACTGCAGCTTAGGTGCCAAACTGAGAGCTGAATGTTAAACCCATTTGTCTCTCCTGAGAGCAGGCACCTAAATAAGATTGGAATCCCCTTTAAATATTTTTACAGTGCTACTGAAGGATTAGGATAGTTACTGGATTTTACCTTAAAGAGCGTTGGGGAAAAAAAGACTGGTACTAAAGTCTCCTTCCTTCCAGTTGAGGACTCTGACTAGTATAGTATATAATTAGGCGCTTTCCAATAGCACTCTCTTTGGACACGTGGTTGCTGCCTCTTAACAGTAGTTTCCTTGCTTCAGTGGGAAGATTAGAAGGTGCCCTCTGTTTGACTCCTTTTTAGCCAGGACACTAGCCTAGAAAAATAGCAATCTGATGTGCTGCAAGCTGAGAAGAACTAAGCCTGAACCCAGTTCTTGGAAGAGCTACGCTAACCATAAACTTGTCATACAGCTCCTCCTCTTGCATCTCTAGTAGCTGCAGGGTTTTGTGCTGGACTTAAAACTGTTGCTCTAATATTCCATGCTGTGCTGAACCTTCCAAGGAATTAGACAACATTTGGCTTTCTGAACTGGAGATTCTTCAGTGCAAGCACTGACTCCTTAAGATCTTTCAAGTTTCCTAGGAAGGTACCCCCATGGCTGGGGCTTGGGCTCCACTATCACCTTTTTAAATAGAGATGCCTAAATTTGAAATACATTTTATTTTAGTTGTCAAAGCATGCTGAATTACATTCTGAAGCCATCCAATCTCCTTTGAAAATCCAAGCTGCAATTTATCTGAAAAGGAGAATGCCAGGCGTAGTGTTCCCGTTTTTCTCTCCCACTTGGATGTATTAGAGATGCATCTTGTCAGCCAGAGACAGATGCTTTTACGTGGGTCAGGCAAGTGTTTATAGTTGCATTGTACATAATTTCTCCACATAACTTTGCATATCTGTGAGAATAATATTGCAATAATAACTGCAAGCACACTTGGACAGCAAATGGCAAATCAGGTATTGATCGCTCAGTCGGGGCCATGCAGATGGGTCTCAGAACCACAAGCCACACATTTTTAGACTTTACCTGCCATGGAGGAAATGTTAATCCCAGCCTGTGCCAAGCAAGGCGAGGTGAGCTTTAGACCATACCTGAAGGCAGTTCCTTGGGCACTTACGTTGAACTAATACCCTTTAACTTCTCATGCCAGACACCTAATTATAGTTTATTTTTGGTCACTTTTTTATTCCAGGGTGCTTGTAGTGAAGACTGTGACCATTCAGATTGCTTTACAAGCTCTCAGATTCCACACTGATTGCTTGCTGTAATTCTTTAAAATAAAATTATGGATGTCAGGACAGATTATCAGTTCTGTCAGCACAATTTATTTTGCACGGAAGATGAAAACACCTTTGAATACATTCAGGAAGCATTGGAACTATTTCAAGTGAATATGGCTTGTTCTGGTTTTGGAACAGAAATTTCTTGACATCTGAGCAAGTTGTCTCACTTAACTTGCTACCCCAAAGTCCTCTGCCCTTCAAGACATTAGAGAATTACTAGATGTCAGTACAGCCTGGCTACCATGTGCAGTGATCTACAGTCCCTTTCAATTGCATGATACCCTTTTCTCCATGCAAACAGCTCCAGCACGTAAGTCCTCTGTTTGGAAATGCAAGGGCTGGTACGTCCTGCAGAATGTTCTGTAGCATCTGCCCCCTTTTCCCTTCCCAGAGCTGACTGCAGTGAAGGAACTGTAGCATCAGCAGTACTAGCTTGTACTCCCCCTGTGTTTTCTCAATTATTATGCCAGGATTGTACACAATGTCATGTGTCACAAGGACCCTGGGGAATTGTCCATACCACAGGCTTCAGATGGCAGATTCTTGATACTATCTTTCTTTAAAGCCTGCACTGGAAGGAGGAAGCCATAAGCTTGTTTCTAGCAGAATGAAGTCACAATGCTGCAAGGTGAAGTGCTAAGTGCACCAAGCTAAAATTGGTCATGCGATAAAGCTGTCAAACTGACTGCAAAACTATCAGTTTATGAGAACTGAAAGTATCTCATCCAATAAATGCCTTGATATCCCAGAAAAACAGACAAGAATGAATAAGTTTTCCTAGCTTTGTGGAGGCTTGATACCAAAGCTTTAAAAAAGGATTAATGGTCTTAAATCCAGTAACTCAAAAACAGCATAGAAATCTTTTTTTCAGAAAGCAGAGAAAGAAAGAAAACAATTGTAGAGCTATTACCACCAAAGACATTACCTCAGCATGGCAGAGGAGTTGCTTTCAGAGTCTATAAGAGTGCTTTCTTTGAGGCTGGAACCCAGACACTGTGGCTGAAAGGAAAAACTCCATCAGAAATCAATTAAGTCCAGTTAAACTCAAGTATTACTTTAGGACAAAAAGACTCTTTTTGTTGCTCAAACTACTAAAAAATTAATGACAACAGTATTTTAACAAGGAGCTTACTGGCAAAGCCAAAATTTCAGTGTTGCTGTATCCAGTTACCCATACTTCTTATTGCTTGGTGACCTGCTAAGCCTATGTAACCCCAGTTACAAGAACACCTGAGGTTTTAATGTGTTTAACTTTGCAGCACCCATGATGCATAAGGAGGTTATTGTCTTCAAGGAATGACTAGAAAATTCTGGTTTAGTATAAGATTATGAGAGTATGAGTTAGATGAGATCTCATCTAACTTCAGCACTTTAGAAATTAATTATCTTAGTTAGTTGCCTGGGCTGTGCCCCCATCAAGGGAAAAGACACCCCCAGGCAGCAATCCATCCCCACCCTTAAATGAATGGAATAAATCAACCATAGAGGTGGCTCTCTTTGTTGTCAAGATTTGGAGCCCCAAGTGAGATATCCCATGCCAAGAAAGATGAAGTGTCCCCTCAGGGACATGAGTGACTTTTTATGAAATGAGGGGAGCAGAGCATGCTCTCTCACCTCCTGGAACAGACCTGTAACCAATAAGCCGTTCTTTCTTTCTGCTAGTTAGGAATTGGTGGGGTTTGTTATTCCACTGCAGGCTGGGCTTTTCTGTAATTTTTACAAACTAGGTGAGGCGAGGCATGCTTGGTAGTACCGGTGTGTTTAGATGGGAGGCCACAAGGAAAATCCAGCTGTGCCAGGAAGCAGGGCTGGTGACTCAGTAAACAGCATGGCACCAAATGTCCTGGCACAGTGTGTTAGAGCATTGCTTTCCCTGTTTTGCCGTAGGTTAAATCTCAGAGCTGCTAGTCATCACAGGATCATAATTCACAAGAGTAAGGTATTAAACCCCAGACAAATTATATGATAGGTAACTCTGTCCTCCTTGCCCTTACCTACAGCTTCACCTAAATTACACAGTCTCGCCCACTGATTTTAAACTTTCTAAGCCCGGGTGAAGTTGCTCTTCTGTCCCAGAGGTGGCAGCAGTCTGGAGCAAGTGAAGTGATTCTACACATGCAAGAAGTCAAGCTCTTTGGGATTTTAGATGGAGAGCATTGTGGATTTGTGATATCTCATTACTTCATGAAGTTACTTAATGTTTAGAGTTAAGATTTTGCAATGTCCCTATTAATGTAAGTGGTTCACTGCACTTGGTGCGAGTGTTCATGCAGCAGCCCAGAGCAATACTATTGCCACAATAAGCAGACAGCAGAACAAGGAGCAAAGAGGAGCAAGCAGTGCTTGTATTTGACTTGTGGTTCTGGTTTTGCTCCATCCGGGTGCTCACCACAACACAGAGATGACCAAATGTTTGCAAAGAGTTCAGATCCCCTGCCGTTCCCATCCTCACCCAGCTGGTGGTGAAAGTAGTTTAACTATGGGCGGGTACAGACAGTTCACCATGGATGTTTGCAGCACTAAAACCAATGCAGCTGATGCCAGCTTGCATATGAATTTTAGTTTATATGGCAACTTTAGTTCTGTAATTCTTCATTTGTTTCTCTGTGAGTTCCTTCACATTACTCTGTGGTGTATTTTAGGGACTCTCAGAATAACAATGGATAGATCCACCCTTCTGCAGACACCTCCGAGAGAAGGGAAGAAATCTGAGGTATTACACTTCTCTGCCTGGCAAAGCCTCTGCATGGCTGAGACCTTCCCACCATGCATGCCCAGAGCCTTTTAGGGAAGAAAACTGATCACTTTTTAATACAATGTGAAGTTGTTGGAAGCAGTTCCTAGTGGCAAGAGAAGGCTGCCTGGAAGCCTCCTCATTGCTGGCCCAGTTTTGACTGCTCCTCTCTATCATCATCCCCTGGCACTACAGCTTTAATAAGACTAGCATTGTTTTAGCAGATGAACCCAGAGGGACTTAGTGGAGCTCCTGGCACAGAAAACAGAAAAAAGTCTGGAGCCTGACTGTTCTTTGGCTCTCGCTTTCCCTTCCAAGCTCAAAATCCCACAGACTATTCCTGTGGCATTTCCAGTGTCCAAGAGCTATCAGCAGTGTCTGTGAGACAGGATGGATATTTGTCCTTCACAAGAAATCCTTAGACCAGCAAAATAAATGGTGAAATAGATGTGTCTTAGGTTGCCTTTGCTATCTTAACCTGAATGGCCTGATATCTTTTAGAGAGCTGTGAAACTGTTCTTTCAGTTCACTTTGTTTTGAGACTAGGAGGATTTTTGACGCCTGGGCTGTACCAGAGGCTGGGCACAGCTCATGATATTGTGGCAATTGTCCATAGCCTTTCCAGGGACACAACCATGACTGGGGACTCTGGCTTCAAATTAGAGACAGCTTGTTTTAGTAAGATAGATGGTGTTACCTGGTCTGGAAATATGGTGATCAAGAAGCTGCTTCACATACAGAGCAGCCTTGTACTTGGTAAAGGGAGGCTGGTGCTGGGAGGTTTAAGGTGACCAGCCCCTTCAATGTGGGCTACTTTGCAATTCAGAAGTGGTACACTGGCTTCCAGAGCCACGTAAGTTATACTCGGTCCCAATTCTGCACTCCAGAATAGTAGAGAAAGAAGGTTTTCAGTGCAAAAAGGGTTTTCAGTGCTCTCCTGTCTGACTTGTGTGTCTCCTGCTGCACCATGGAATTCTTTACCAGTTTGAGCTGCAATGTTTTTGTTACAACTTGATTTCAACATGTGAGTGTTTAAATCAATTTTTAAATCTCTTAGAGTACCAAACCTTGAATACAGGATAGCTCTGCTAATTCCAAGTGAAAGCACTCCAAATGGGCTATGAAGTGGATATTTACTCTGCCTAATCTGTCGTTGTGTTTCCATGCTAAATCTACCCTTGTTGTTACCCTGTAATCAGCTGCTATGGAAACAATACATTGTCCTTAAGGTGAGTTTAGAAAAATGTTCACCACAATGCACCCACTGGATAAATCCAGTTTTAGCAACACAGTGTTTAAAGCCATATACTCTGTTCATAGAGCATCAGCAAGATGTGCTCACTCGAAGCCAGCCTCAGATTACCAGTTTCCCTGTATTGTTCCTCAGGCCCTACATGTCCATTGGAACACTACGAGATCAAGTCATCTATCCAGACTCAGTGGAAGACATGCATGAGAAAGGCTACCAGGATCAAGATCTGGAGTCTATTCTGCATATGGTTCATCTGTACCACATAGTTCAAAGAGAAGGAGGTAAATTGCATATTTTTGTAAAAAACATTTTGTAAAATCCATTCCTTGCATGTGTGTCTTAGTGTGACTGACCTTTACTAACTGAACTGGCAAGACTGGATCCAGACCTTTGTGTCTGTGGGAGCTGCACAGCCACGATTTTTGCTTCTGATGTTAACAGAGGGAGAAGAGCTCAGTGCTCCTCTCTTCCCCAGTAAATCCATTCCCAAGCTGAACATCCTCATTATCTTGTGATGGCCAGTCTTTTCCTGGTATTGTGGGATCACTGGCCTTCCTTGATTTTCATAAGAACTGTAACCCATCTTAAAACATTGTAATGTCACTGACTACATCAACTTGAAAGCATGTGAATGAGGAGAGAGTCAGATCTGCTTTCACCTCCATAGTTTGTGGGAGCAGCAGGAGTATGTGCCATGAGAAGGAGTGTCTGAGACCACCCTACCAGGGTGAGCAAGTTAAAAATAACCAAGCGACACTGGCTGGCGGTAGTGTTGCCATCTACTGCTTGCTGTTTACATTGCTGTGTGTTCTCAGCATTGTTTGTTCTCAGAGTAGGGGACTGTGTATATATATATACTGGCACTATAAATGTCAAGATGCTAAAGGCTTCTTTTGTGTCTAAGGAACTGGAGCATTTCATGGCTTTTTTCCCTAAGCACTGCAATAATTTTTATCCTTTTGTTCCTATCAGACACTAATCTCTAGTTTCAATTTCCTCCCCATAATTATGCTTTTAAAACAGACATAGGACAAAGTTGGTAACATGTAGAGAGAAGAAAAAGGATCTTCAGACCCCATTATGGGGTGTGCTGAATATACCCTGCCTTTCTGTGCCAGCTGTAAGTGCTTCTTTTTGATCAGGTACTTTGGGTGCATTGCCTTGTAATGTGTGTGCTTGGTGGCTCTCAGGATCATTCTGACAACAGAGAGTAGTGCTTCAGCCATTGGGAATCCCAATACAATGTTTAAATTCCCATTCCTGGATGGCTGCCTGTTGTTCTGTTAGAGAGGCAGAAGGTGTCTTTTATTTTTAAAGTATGCATGGACACTCCTGAGTCTTTTCTGCACATTTTAGAGTGGGAAGTAGTAATCATTTACAAGGGCGATTGTATACCTAAAGATACTTCTCCACCATGGGTTAATGCTTCTTTGTTAAGAATGTAATAATTACTGTTGCAATAGAAAATAAGAATCTGCCATCATTCTGATTCATGTTATTATTCAGATCTGATCATATAACAGAAGCAAAAGTGGGCAGAGCTAAACTCAGTGACCAGAACAATTGCAGAGAAGGCCTCTCCTTCCTACACTGACATTACAACTATTCCTGTTAGTATTCCTGAGTCACTTACTTCACTAAGTGAGGTGCCCAGATTGCAGAAGAACAAGCAGGAATGTTGGAATGGGCAGCTGGAAGAGGAGGAGCAGTTAAATTGTCAGTGGCAAGAAGTCACTGTGGAGTGTGTGCATTCATTGTGTGCTGGTACTTGTGGTTGGACTGCACAACACATGACCCTTGGCAGCCAAAGGCACCCCCCCAGCAGCCTCTGAGTGCTCATGGTTGTGGTTTCTGACCCTGCAGCTGGATCGTGTAACTGGTGATGGGGCAGTCCCTGTGCCCCATGTACGAGATGCCTTGGCTACAGTCACTGTTCTGTGTTGCCAAGCCAAAACCCCACGTTTGGATCAGTCTTGCGCTGCTTTCTGTGCCAAAGAAAGTATTTATTGCTGACCCTGTTCTCGCTCTTCTGCCTGTCTGACTGTATGTGCACAACACACACAATCTATTACAAAGTCTAGAGGACACTGTTAATGTTCACTGGTGCTGTATTGAAGCTCAGGATAAGGGCACACTGTGCAAAAGTTTGCACAAGCAAATGTTCGGGAAAAATGTGACTTATGTGCTTTGTAATCTAAAGCGACAGAACTGGGCAAAGCCGGAAAACAGGGAGAGAGATTAGCACATACCAGGAAGTTTTTAGGACCATAATATACTTACTTGTTCCCTGTTCTTCTTGGGCATTTGCGGAGACAAGTGCCAAGGCAGGAGCAGAGAGGAAATCTGTGACATATGATCTGACACGTTACATGGATTTCATATGCTTAGATATTTTTTAAAGCTGCCCCTGATCTAGGACAAAGACTCATGCTCTGGGGTTTTTTGAACCAGCAAGACAGAGAAATACTTGCTGAAAGTGAACAGTTGAATTTTTTTGTTTACACATAGACTAGTATTTTTTAATTCCAATTTTTATTTTATTCTTTTTCAAAATCTTAAAAATCATATTTTTAAACTAAAATTATTTTTATTAAAAATTGAACTTTTTTCTTTCTGAAATAATGAAAAATCCCACGTAAACCTCTTGTGCTTTAATTGATCACGAATGTAATGTGTGTATAACCTGATGCTTTGTAGTTTTGTGTTCTGCTCCTTGTGGGCAGTTATGAAAAAGCCAGATGAAGCCAGAAGTGCACAACTTTGACTCAAATTATTTGTTCTGGCATGATGTTATTGTTTTTGGCTGAGTTACTTCCACATTGCATCAGTACAAGGGTCACCACATTCCAAGTATTATGTCTGATGTTGTTTCTGTTGCTGCCAATGACAGAAATTCCTCTTTTCTAGCATTAAGGTTTGACCCAGTTACAAGTAAATAAAATAAATAGCCCAGTTTGGCATTTAGCTTCCGTGCTACCCTCATGAAACATTTTTCAGTAGGTATCAACAGAAGATATCAAATCCACCAAAACAACAATCCCCCTCCCCAGAACCAGTGTTCTGGATGCTCCTTAGCCCAAACCCTCAAAGAACCCTGTGCCAGGGGCTGTTGGCAGTAGCCCCCCTTGCTGCTGGAGGCAGAGCTCCCTTCCCACTGAGGCCCACACTAATGTTTTTCTCACCAGCTGGGTATTAGAGGAATGCTGTTTTGTTACTCACCTTTTTATTATCTGAAACGTGCCCCCATCAGCATCTGCAAAGTTGTTAGCTCTACCAGAACCATAATTTCATACAAAATGAACGTTGCATTCAACATGTGTGATGAAAAAGCATGTCCAGAAATGGGGGCTAAAAGCATGGAGATATGCAGTACATATACATAAAGTAGTTCCTCCTGACCTGCTTTGAAAATCTGTGTATACTTAGCAAGTGTCAGTCGAGGTGCAGCCCTGGGCTGCTGACAGCCTGTCCCACGAGAGGAGCCACAAGGACGTGTAGCTGCGCCGTGCACGCGTGACCGGGCCTGTCTGGTTGGGGCTGATGACATTACTGAGCAAGTTCAACCTGTTTACAGTGTCTCAGCACCCCACATTGTAATTATTCTTCATTATTTTGTGCATTTGTCATATCTTTGGGTCTTGCTCTGTGAGTCTGTGCTAGGCCACATATAAACAGATGGACAAGCCCATTTCCTCTCTCTGAGATTTTCATCTGATCGCTTTAGCCCTGGATTTGCTTTTGTTACTGGTACCAGCAGGAACTCTGGCGAGCTCTGCCAGCTTTTCCAGTGGCTCTGAAATCCAGAGACACAAATCCCTGCAGTGTCATGCTGATCTGGGGCTCATGCAATTGATGGTCTCTTTGTTCCTTGCTCAGCTCCGGGTTGTCCTTGCATATTCATCCTGCAAAGCACCGGGCTCTCTTTACATACGCTGTGGAAGAGGCTTCCATGCCTGAAAGCTTGGCAGGGGTGGACTCTCTGGCTGTGGTCTGCTGTGTTAGCCTTTCTTCTGTCCTTCAGTCCATGTCTGATAAGGTGCATTGGAATGTATGATCTGAAAAAGGAACTTTTAATCTTTTCATGGCAGCTGAATGCTCAGTCTTGCATGAAAATGCAACGATTCACAAGGATGAAGGATACGGAGGGCTACAGATCCCAGGAGTAGCCCATTTTTTGTTGCCAAATACAGCTTGCATTTTCCTTCAGAAAACTGAGATTAAAGGAATTATGAAAGAAGCCAAGCAAGAAAATGCAATGCTGCTATCCTGAGGCTATCTCTAGGTTTTGCCAGCAGCCGTATGTATTTCTGCTGCTGTTACTGTGCCCCAGCACATTAAACATGCTCTTTGTCTTACTGGCTGCAAAAGCCGTAACAAGAAGGTGGGCAAGGAATTTGGACTCTGAAAGCCAGGATTATATTTGCACGTACTGAGAGATTTGTGCTGCATTCATGGGTGAGCCATTTCATTTCTTCATTTGTGAAGTGAATGTAGTTATGGGTGACCTAAGCCACTGACTTGGCTGATATTTCCAGAACTCTAAGTACCTTCACTGACCTGTGCCATGTCAGCAGGAAGAAACAGGAGACAAGTAGGTGCACTATTGTTCACAGACAGGAGGAGTCAGTTTAGTGTTTTACAATGCCTAAGTGTTTGGACAAAATTATTTAGACATTAGAACAGAATTTTTTAAAGGGGCAATATAAAATCGCATCCTTCCTTATCTGTTGTTTGAGGCATTCCAAGTGGAAAATAGGAGAGTTCAGGGAGAGTGCTAGGCAGGAAGAGACAAGATGCACATGTCATGTTCAGTTAGAATGTAAGTTGAAGCAACCACAGAGATGACCATTGTATCCTGGTAAACAGAGGTTAAATCTTAGCCCTTTAGAGAAAATAATAGAATTATTTTGCTGACAAGAGGATGCTTCTTCTTGAACTACATTCCCTTTTTGTCTTTTAATAAGCCTTTGTAAGCCAGCTGATCAGGAAGAAACTGTATGAATGCAGGCACTGCTTCTCCAGGCACATGTGCACACATGCACACCCACCCACACCCTAGCTCAGATCCAGGTCCTGGAGCTCATCTGTATTCTCAGCTTAAAAATAACAGAACATAAGCAGCAGCTTGTATGTTGTCTTCAGAAGCATAGTTGTTTCTATGGCTTTTGTGAAGAACTGTTCCCATCCCTTGCTAGAACCCTTTGCCAAAAGGGAGCGCTCCAGGTGTTTTACAGTGCTTTTTAGAAGCTCAGGTGGTTGGTGGAACAGCACTCCAGCTCTCTGTGAGGTCCCAGCACTGGGACTGCTCAGCAAAAGCAGCCTGTGTGTATCTCTGTGTGTATCTGTTCCCTTTACCAGAGTTTATCCAAATGGTGATTCAGTTAATCACTACACAGCTCCGTCTTTGCTGAGAGCCTGCTGATAGAAAGCACTGTATGTGCTCCTGGGAGGGTACCCACTGGCATCCTTAAACAAGAATGGAAGGAAAATAGGGGAGAACTATAGGATCACTAAAAGTGATGTCTTTCTCGCATATGCCTGGTTTTTAAATGTAACTTTATAAATATTTATTAAAAAAATCATTAAATTATATTTTCTAATTTTATGTAGAGCAAATTCTTGAAATTTAGTCTCTGTCATTATCAATTCCTGGTTTTGGTCACACAGCCCCTCATCAGATGTTTCACTGATGTTCTGTTCAGTCCTGCCAAGCCCTGGTATAGCACCAAGCACAGGTTACAGCAGTACCCAGCCTCCTGCACCTTCACAAGCCCCATTGTCTCACATTTGTGTAGGTATCAGAAATAACACAGCCCACCCTCCTTGCTTTATCTTATTTATAGTCTTTTCTGGCAAATATTTACTTTAATTTTGGCAGTGGCAGAAAAGGGGGTTTTGGTTGTGTTATTAACTTTTTAGTTAGAGTATTTCTAGGGCTGATCTGAAAAAATGTTCTCTTCCTCTCAGTCCTGCTTCAGCTGCTTGTCTCCTGAATAGAAGATCTGTTGAGAAAAATGTCCTATCAGACATTTTGCTACATCCACACTCTTTTTTTTGAAAACTTGTCTATTTTGCTACTCTATCCATCTGGGTTGTTTGACTGAAAACTTATTTTCGGTAAGGTAATTTGTTACTTTAAGTTTTTCAGTAGGAGGAATGAATCATGCCCGAGTACTCACAGAACACCAGTCTGCTGTAAGATCACAGATAAAAGGCCTCATGTTCCTGTTGCATGTACCTGAAAGTGATAAAGAAATAAATCAGTTAGAGACCATGCAGAATATTAAATAAGGATACCCCATGTTATAACAGTTGTGGATTATTTTTAAATACAAGGTAGTAGGAAATTTTTAGAGAAGATTCTTCTGTCTGATTTCAGTTTTGCTGCCTGTCTGTGCACACAGATACATCCCTGTCTGTAGTTGTGTTTCTGTTGGGTTTGATGACAGTTTTCTTTGCCTACAGTAGTGAGTGCAGTCTGACACTCTCTTTATTTTTTATACTTTATTTATTTTAATTTGCTTTTAAATTTCCACTCTTGCCTTTCAAAAAAAAAAATAGATAATTGTTCCATGAAGCAAATATGACAAAATAAAATTGCTAGTTATATACAGGTCAAAGAGGTTTTTTCAGAGATGGTAAGTCAATTTTTTTTACAATATCTATATGACCATGAAGTCTAAATTCCACTTTCAAAATTATCACTATTTTAGGGACATTTTTCCAATTGATTGCCAGTGGATAGGTGTTGAGTTATTTCAGAAGATGTGGTTCAGAAGCCTGAGCTGTCTCTTCTGCAGTGGAAATGCTCTTTATGATTTTGGTTACAGATTGCAGAGATGTTGCAAGGGAAGCTGCATTTCCTTCATAAACTTTATGTCCTGACTCATTTTGTTTGCATTTTTTTAAAAAGGCTGGGATGCCATCATGGATTGGAAAGATGTCTTATCGGGAGGAGAAAAACAAAGGATGGGCATGGCCCGGATGTTTTACCACAAGTAAGTGTGTTACAATTCATTCCTTACGTAGCATTTGAAAATGAGAAAGAATTTTGCAGGTTTCCTGATACAGTTTGAGCAGTAGTAGACTATAATCTGCATGCAATATGCAACACTGTCTAGCATAGGACCTGCATAAATCTTGTTGTTTATTCATACAAGCTCTGCCTTTAGTTTGGGTAATGCTTCTTTGCTTTTGGCAACATAGCGTTATCTTTTCCAGATACTTCTTTCTTTAACATCTCAGGCACAAACATCTTCCCTCCTACAAATGTTGCCAAAGTCTGATGGACTGTTGCAAGAGGCTCTTGGACTTTGAAAGCCAAGCTCCTTAACCTTTTCATTTTGGAGACTGCAAGCACACAAAGGCAGCCCAGTCCTTATATAGGAGTGGATAGGAAGCTTCAAGTCAGCTTTAGTGACTGCATAACTTGATGAGAGCACAAAATAATAATTAGGTCAGGACATAGAAGGACATAGAAGTTAGATCACTGTGTACTCAAATGGGCCAGGAAATAAACCCCATGTTTCCTGGAAGTTGTCTTTGCACCTGAATAATGCATGGAAACTTTATGTTGTTGCTAGCCAGCTTCCAGCTGTAAATAAGAGACAGCTGTCTGGCAAAAATAGCTCTCTACTTCCTGTTGTTCTTTCAATGAAACCTTGTACATGGGAATACTGTCCAAAACCTAGATGAGTGATGTTTTTATCTGCTTTTGAAAGGCCAAAATATGCATTGCTGGATGAATGTACAAGTGCTGTAAGCATTGATGTCGAAGGAAAGATATTCCAAGCTGCAAAAGCTGCTGGGATATCCCTGCTTTCCATAACACACAGACCTTCTCTTTGGTAAGTATATTCAGGGCTTTATCATGGTCCTTGCTTTTAGCTCTCTGACAAGCAGTGGATTGGCCTTTATCCTTTGTACTGGGGCTGTTGTTTAGTCAATATCTACTGCAGTTTCTAAGATAAATTGTCTACAACAATAGTGATGTAAATTAATTTAGCATGGATTTTTTTTCATTCTTTGAAAGGTATTTATTCATCCCTCTTATTTTTTAACATGTTTCAGTTATTAATATGCAGATGTCTAAGAGGTAATTAATTATGCCACAGCCACAACAGGTATCACCAGGTTATTCTCTAAAGGTGACAAGATACGTGGTGTGTCTTGGGGAAGTTTACCAGTGCAGGGAGAAGATGGGAAACATGGCAAGTGGTTAAACTATACTTTGTTCTTCCATGGGAATACTATGTATGTTTGTTTAACTTCAGTTGTGTCCTCTACCTGCAGCATTTAGCTTCTTGATATTTTGGGGGTTTGGTGGGCAAAAAACAGAAGGATGGGTTAAGCATTTGGTATCACAAAGGATAATATGCAAGAAGTGGTGAATATAAGTCTGGAGATGAGTCTCTTTCCAGTCCCATGTCGTAAGTCATTGAGTTTATTAAAACTGTCACATTCACTGGATGGGATTTATAATGAGTGTTTTATGATGCATTTTACCTTCTATAATTTATAGTGATAAATGACACAGTCATATCAGCAGCTCTGAGGGAACTCTCTGCTCTCCTCTGGCACCTCCTGAAAAATGTTCTGTCAGGTCTTGACAAACTCCACATGTACACCTTTGAATATTTTCAGTGCACACACCCTGATACTCACGGAAAGATCTGTGACTCCTACACAGACTTTTTTATTTTGGCCCCTTGCAAACTGAACCATGTTTTAGGAATAAAGTTACCTTTAGTCAACCTTGTAAGACACAGGGGAAAAAACTGAGGTGTAATTTGAGCAAACTTGAGTTTTATCAGTAGAATCAGGTGCATCACGTCTGCCTCGCTGTATTTGCTGTTAAGGAGGTAAGACATCTATCAGAAAGGGATGTAAATAAAATAAACTGGTACTAGAATTCCTGAGGGAGAAATTAACCTTGTCTGAGGCTGCTGTTCTAGCTCCCCAGGGAAAAAGGCATCTGATGGAGTTGTAGAGAAGGCAACTGTAGCCACAGTGTTTCTAAGAGGGAGGCAGTAAGAGGGAGGCCACCACCTTGGCCAGGGACAGCAGGTGATGAGTGGATTTTCCATGGGCCTGCTGCCCACTCCTGCCAGCATCCCTGCAGGTGAGGGGCTCTGAGCCCAGCCATGTGGGCTGCTGAGGCGATGGCTGCCCGGCTGGGAGCCCACACCACTGCTGTTGCCTCCAGCTGGCTATTGGCCTGGGGCAGTCCTGGTGACAGGCTTTGAAATACCCAAATCCCTTAGGAAAGAGTGTCCTGGGATGATGAGTCATTGAAAAAAAATTCTTATCCAGTGATCCAGAACTGGACAACTCTCAAATTCCTGAGAGGCACCTTTGAAAAGACACACATCCATCCAAATTTGCATGCAAAAATGAACCATTTAGCCCCTGAGCCATTACTAATGCTTTTATTTCTACTGCAGGAAGTACCACACTCACTTGCTGCAGTTTGATGGACAAGGCGGCTGGCGTTTCGAGCAGTTGGACACCGCTATCCGTTTATCACTGAGTGAGGAAAAACAGAGACTGGAATCCCAGCTTGCAGGAATTCCTAAAATGCAGCAGAGACTGAATGAACTGTGTAAAATCCTGGGAGAAGATTCAGTGCTTAAAACAATGGACAAAGAGGAATAAATAATTTATGGTTTATGTTTTTAAAAGTATTTTTTTAGTTAAAAGCATTACAAATTCAGCCATTATCCTTTGCATGCATTGTGACAGAGGCTTAGAGCATAGCAAAACACAGCCAGCAGAAAATAATGCTCTGAATGCTATGTAAGAGTTTAGTGTTTTAGTATTAAGGAGGAAGGTGGTTGAACTGTGAAAAGAAAACAAGCAAGTGCACAGAGTATAAGATTAGTCATTACATCTTATGTTAATCCCTAGTGAAAGCCCAATTCACTGCAAGAAATGACCAACACACTTAGGTTTTGTAGGTGAATTTTTGCCTGAGACTTGGCCTGCAGAATGTGCTCTTGTACCGGGTCACTGTGTGCGTATGACATGCCTGCTACGCAGAGCAACCGGGCATGACACTCAGGCATGGAGCACGGCAGGGACAGTATCTGGGTGAGTGTGCAGATGCGTGCAAAAACCTCATTTGGGTATAAGAAACATTCTCTCAGCCCATGTAAAGCAAGACTTCTGTTCTACTACTGAACAGTAAACACACCTTTACCTGCATTTCCACAGGAAATAACGAAATAGGCTGACCACAAGACAACTGTCTGAGCAACCCACTGCCCTCATGACAGAGAAGCAGGGACAGAGCTAAACATGTAATATACTTGTGCTTTATGCCATTACATGTGACTTCAGAGGCTCTTTGCCCTTCATAATACATCAGTTCCTTTGGGGGATTATTTATGTCCCTTATTCGGTAACCTCTGGTGGTGTGGATGGAGCACTGGGCCTGGCATCAAGTGACTTAGTTTTCACTTGACTAAATCATTCATCTGCTCTATGGGTCTGATCCAGCTGGCATCCATGTCTGACCCAGTTTCTCCGTTGGCATAATCACAATATAGACATTTGTTTGTTCCATGAGACACTTTGTGATGGGAAGGACTGTAGGAGAAGGAAATGTCAGTTTCTAACAATACACTGAATACTCAGGCATGGCTGTCCTGCCAGTTGAAATGCTCAGCACTTACAAAAGTCTGTGAAAAGTTAGAGCATTTGGTAACCACTAATTAATATGCCTGCCATATTTTGGTGGAGTGGCTGAACACTGCCCTCCCCATGAGCAAATGCACTGGTTAACAGCCTTGCTTTCAGATGCACTCACTGATTGTCCCATCAGCTGTTCAGTTCAGTAGGAATGTGGTCCCCCATCAGTCAGAAGGTGCTTTAACAGAACTGCCTGAGACAGTGTTGGTCTGAGTGCTTTGCTGGATGAAAAAGCTGGAGAATTAGAAATAAAAATGTGAATGTATTTAAGAGCTCCTGTTCTCTATGGCTGTAAGTGCACAGCAAATAAGCAGCTCAGGAGTGAAGATCAGGAGGGGTGAGAGGCTTTGCAGATGGGTAAATGAGCCTTAGCCGAGATGTAGCAATCCTGAAATTTGTTGGCTTTTTTTTTTCCCAGAAGAGTGATTCCTTAGGAGGTTTGTCTGTTCTTAGTCTGAGAGAGGTAGTGCATAAGCTACTAAGAGCTGTTTGGAGAAGAGAAATATTTTAGGGGTATTTGCTGAGCTGGAAATGTTTGAGCACCCTGAAGTTAATATAAACTCTTTTCTTTTTCTGATTACTTCAAGAACAAGAGGAAGGTGAATTAACTCAATCTGCCAAATCCCAGTCAAGTGCACTAACAATTAGCCCATATTCCTTCTCAGTGTGCTCAGCTTGCTGCTTGGTATGGCATTTGCACCAGTAAATGGAGTAAGTCTGCTCCCTCCACAGTCTTTGGCTTGAATGTAACCCTGTAACTTACCCTGGTGACAACAGTTTGTTTCTTTCATTAGTTTTGTCTGTAGAGCCCCCGGAGACATCTCACTGATATAAAAAGGAATGCTCCTAGGAACCTTTGAAAGGGCTGAAAAATGAAGGTTTGAGATAATAAGATGTTGTGTTGTAAAGCACAGACTGGAGGCCACTGCTGGGGTGGCTGACATGTGCATGCATTTTAATTTGCAAATGTCTCTGCTCGTCCCTCTCCCTGAAGGTGAGCTTTCCCCCTTCTCATCTTCAAAGCACAATTCAGAACTGCTAAGGAAAAAAAGAAATCAGCCAAGAATCTGTTCTCAGTGAGCATAACCAAGATGACTGATGGGTGTAAAAGCTTGCAGGTTTCTGAGTGATGTTTCTCCAAGATGTGGTGAATCAGGGCACACCATGCACATGCCCTTGTCCCAGCTGCAGTGCATCCTGCTAGCGCAAGGCAGCCACAAAGCCACCTTCCCACAAGCCTTTCCCAAGCCAGGACCTGAGGTGGAGGAAGGGGCATTGCTGTTCCCCACCCCTCCATTAAGCACTTTAACATGTGGCTGGGAACTAAACCAGGGTTGTCCACTCCCTGAATGAGTGGGATACTGAAAAGTTGTGAAGAGTTGGCCCAGTTTGGCACAGCTCCAGATATCCCACCAAAGCTCTGCCCCTGTCCTTTGACTTGCTGGGAGCCATTATAGGCAAGTGCAGCACCTGAAATCTGCTGTATCTCTGCCTTACAGAGATCAAAGCTGGTTATCCCTCATGGCACAAAACAAATCTCTTCTGAAGAAATCATGTTTAGTAGAAGAAAGTTTGTTCACTGTTTTTTTAAATGAAATTATGCATAAAACATACAAAAATATATGTTACTGATGAAATTTTGATGAACACTGAAATAACACCAGGATCAATCTAATAGTATTTTCTTTGAAGTTTAACATACATTTCTTGGATCCAGTAATAGACAACCATTCCTATTCAGCTGTATAGTGTAAAATACCCTAGCATCTCACTCAGCTATTCATGTTCGTGTAGGCATGGCAAGAACATTAGAGGCTGCAATGAGAAGAAACACTTCTCAAAACAGGAACTTTCTGCGTGATACTGAGCTGGTTTTAGAAGGAATTTCTGTGCTAGTGGCTCATTATTTTTCAAGTTAGTTTTGTGGCAGGAAGAGAAACAGCCCTGGAGATATTTTCTGCAAACTTTCTCTGTTGTTCCAAGGGCTAATTGAACCTGCAGTCTCTGTTTCTGTTTCTGGAGAGTTTTACAGGGCATAGTCCAGCTCATTTTGTGCTGCTTTGGGCCCAGCCTAGCAGAGGTGTGTGCTGCCTGCTCAGGAATAGCTCAAGGAGACACTGTTCTGGAGCCAGGGCGTGGGGAGCACAAGGCCCTGGCAGTGCAAGAGGGTCAAAGTGGAACAGGATACCTTGGTGGAAGCTTTTTGTGATGCAATGAGAGCTGCTTATGAATGTTCATTCCCTTTTTGGTGTTCAGGAGCTGTGCCTCCCCAGGAGGCTGAGGAAGTGACTTTTTGGCCTCCTTTCTGCCTGTCATACCTATCTGGAGTTGGCCAGACCCTGTCACAGTGTCTGTGCATTCAGGGCTGGGTACTGCCCTGTGCTGAGCACACCCAGCCCTGTGAGCACCCTCTCACCCCTCAGGGCAGACTGGATTGCCTGGGTCTGTTTGCACCTAGAGGAGTACAGGTGATGAGCAAAATTCATACTTGCCTCAGGCAGGTAGTATCTGTATGACAAAAATACGAATTCTTCACATCAGTTTGTTCAGATAATGCAAAGAGTTTTTGCAAGAATCTTCAGAATGGAAGGACACATTTTTTTGTGCATGGGATTTCAGTATTTTAATGTGGGAAGAGTTTGTTTTTCATCTAGTTTGGGGGCCAGACTCATTCCTGGTTTGGACTTGGAAGTCCTCCTTCTGCTGGGACAGAAAGCCCCACATATTTTTAAGGAATTTTTCAAAAGCAGTGGGATTTGTATTTGAGTAGGGAATGAAGGACTGGGTATTAAATGGGATATTTTAGAGAAAATTATATCTTAAAGCAAATGAACACATCTGCAGTCCACTCAAACTTATGACTGGTGATAATGCATGTCAAAGTCAAATTTCTGAGCCAATCATAAAGAAATCCCCCTACTGAGCTGTTCATGAAGCTTAGGAGAACTGAACTGTTAATCAAATGTGTCTTTGTTTTGTTTATGTTTGACATTAATGCCTTTTAAGAGCAGACAATTTATAAAGCAATAAAATATGCTTTACAGTTGTAATTTATTCCAACCTCAAATAAAACATGTTGCATTTACTTTCAGTTTACAGTGTTCCTTATGAGTCATTCACAAAGCAGTCAGGACCTGCCTGCATGTGCTCTGAGAGTCCTTTCCCAACCCTCATTTTTGTGATGGAGCAGGAAAGCTTGGGGTGGATGCTGTGTGTTTTCAAGTTAAAACAAGTATTTCATTCCTAGATCAGGCTGGCATCAAAGGCTGCTGTGAGGTTTCTCATCTCTTGTGCCACCCACTTGGTGTGTACCTGATTGACAACAGGAAGGTGACAAGAACTGCCACCCCTTGCTGGGGCTTTCTGCCAGGGAGCTACACCAAGCAGTGAGCCAGAGGACTGTGTCAGCAGTGCAACATCAGGTGCCTCAGCAGCATCACTCCCAAAGGTTGTTGTTAGGGTTTTTGTAAGATAAGATACAGTTGTGCATAGAGCATCAATGTCACAAACACCAACAAGCAAGTGTTCACGATGGCCTAGCAGAGTGAGTTTTTTCTTAGGGAGTATGAGGGTGATGGTTGGCTTCTTAGCTGCCTTGACATAGAGCTGGCTTGTGTCCAGCCCCTTTCCAGCTGTGTGGCAGGGGATGGTGAGGTACTGTGTGGCACAGGACTTGGATTATGCAGTTGGGGAGCCAGTGGAGATGGTGGTCACTTGAAAACTAGATTCTTATGGATGACTGCAGCCCAGACCCCTGTGCCTCCCTTCCAGTCATTGCACCCACTCAGAGGGAGAGCACTGGCAGAGTGTGAAGTCTGGGACATGAGCAATGAGAAATTAATTTTTGGGGGTCTCTGGGCGGGCTGTAGGACCAGGCTGGGGTTCATGCATCAGACCAGGCTTTATGGTACTGGGGAAGGTGAGCTGAAAGCTGAGGTTGCACTTCAGTTTCACCATTTTTGACAAGAAATGCTTTGGTGTCCACTCCTTGTAGAGGATTCCTGCTTTCTGATGAAGAGGATTGGTGCCATGTGTTTGATGTGAAGTGCCATAGCCCTCTGCCCAAGGGTGTGGTATTCCCAGAAGAGAGGGAACAGCAAGACTTGCATCATAGGAGCTAAAAGGACCCAGGAAGTATTCTGAGCAAAGGTGTTCAAGGACTTCCCATGGGTGAAATTTTCTATTAGATGGGGAATAACTGGAAGAACATGTTACTGCTGTCTCTGTATGGCTTATTTCTGATTATAGTTTGTTCTGTTGCACCTGCTTTGTATTTTTTAAATTAGTGTCTTTAACCTAATGTAAGTGATACTATCTCTGAGAGGGTAACATTGACTTTTCAAAAATACTGCACTGACTCAATGCAAGTCTGATGTGTCTGAACAATCTGGTTTTAAACAGGTAATTAAAAAAGGGAGAAAGAGATTGTGATGGTGGCTGATGCAGGATGAAGGAGCCAGCTGGGTCCTGGGACTGGGCTCCCAGTGAGACACCAGGCTTGGATGAGGTCTGTAAAAAAACAGTCCAGGAGAGCCCATGGGAGGAGCCAGATGTCGGAAAAAGACAATAGTGAAACCTATCTCGGAAATAAAGTAACGGTGCAATAGTACATTAGTTTTCTTCTCTTGTCATCAGACGTACAAAGACAGCATTTCTAGGGTAACACAAACAAAAACCCAAAACCACTCATTTATTTATCAACTCTAGCATGAAAAAAAAATTGAAAATGAAAGTTATTTAGATTGAAATGTCTTTGAAAGAGAGTTCATATTTGTTGGGTCTTAGAGTTTCATTTCGAAGAGGTCGAATTCATAATACTTTTCATAAAGACTTGGGTCTTTGGGAATTGGAAATGATTCTGACCTTAAATGATGTGATACTGAAGCAAACCAAATTTATTTAATATTTAAAGCAACCAAAAATATTGCATTCAGTAATTCCAGTATTCTTGTTCTCGGGTAAAATGTTCTTCTCCTCAATCATAGCCACAGTGTGCTAAAAATACATCAGGTTTATGAGATACTTCTCTATCAGTGGGTGTTTGCTGTGCTGGTGTGTTTGGAGATCTCTATCTTTATTGTATGGGTTGCACGAAGTCTTCCTTCCCACCCTTTTGTCTCACTTTCTGTCCCCGCTGGGATGGGTGCAGCACTGAGACATCCGGGGTGGTGCCTTTGATAGTGAGTGCTGGAAAAGAGGGAGTGGGGTGGTGGGTGCTGTCTAATACATCTGCTTTTTTTATAGATACAAACACTTTGAGGAAAAGTCTTAAGGAGTAATGTCTGCACAACTAAAATGCAGCAGCTGGCAAGGTACTAATGCAAGGTACTAAGGTGCAACAACTGGTGTCGGTAAAGCTGGAGTCTGTTGGATGTACACTCACAGGAACAGGACATTCCTGCACTGAGCAAACACTTACCAGCATCACTTTAAACCTGCAAAACCAGGTTGATTTGAAACTTAGACAGCTCATACTTGTGAAAAACAAATAATACTCTTTTAATCCTAGCCCACAATTTTCATCAGAAGCACACAATTGCATTTTATAGTGTCCTTTGGAGTATTTCTAGGTGACCCGTACATATAATCTGTTCTTAAATAACAACATGCCTTGTCTGAGCTCTGCTATTCAACCAAAATCCCTTTATAAGCAGTATGAAATGGCAGCCACAGAAGCAAAACTCTGAAAATCCCCATATCCTTGCTAGTGCAAAATGAGCATACAATGAGGTGCTGTTGCAGTCTCTTGCTGGCCTATTTTTATACAGTAATCATGTTACAGAGAATTCAACTCCTGTCTAATCGCTGATGTTCCCTTATGTATGTGCCATGTGGCTCATTGCTGAGCATCAGAGGATGAGAACTCTGTTTATTAGACTCTTGCTTAAATTATTATGGGTGAAAAAAAGAGTGATTAATGTATTTCATGCCAAGATGAAAGCGGAGGCAAGGTAATCCGGCCTGGGAGAATGAATGCACTTCCTTTGCAAGGACTTCTTTCCAGGGACTTCTGAAGGGAGGTTCCATTTCTCTTTCAAGTCATGGTCTGAAAACTGCTTCTGTCTGGCAGAGGATTTAATTAACAAGCAGGAAAAAAACCCAGTGGCAACATCAGTTTTAAAGGTATTAAAAAATGTCTGTTTCTAAAGAATGAGCCCGATAGATGTTCCCTTAATCGGTCTGATCTGATGAGGGCTGGGCCACCATCAAGGTGCTCCTCTGCCCCTCTGAGTCCCTGTGGGAAACCAGAGCTTATTGCACCAGCATGGACCCCAACCTTCCCAATCCCTTCCCCTCCAAAAAAGGATTATTTCCTAAAAAAATCTTCTCACTCTCTTGACATTCACTCCTATTTTTCCTGTCCAAATTTCCAGGGGAGTCCAGAGTTCTTAGGGGCACCTTAAAGACAAACCAGGTGGGCCCAAACATGTTCTTACCTAGGACACAGTTTAGGGCTGTATCACCAAATACCTGCCTAGCCTGCTGTGAGTGTAGGGCCATGTTCAAAGCGGTTTGGTTCAGTTTGTTTAAAGCTGTGCTTGGAGATGTGTGTTTACTTTGCTAATTCAGAGCCCTATGCTGCTGTAAGAGACATAAATGAGATGCAGAAGCTGGAAGTAGACAAATTCAGACTCTGATGAAGCCAGGACAGGTTTTACTTCCAATGGGTGCTGGGATACTCCAGCAGAAAATGCTGTTTGGCACAGGGTGTTGTTTGATGGCATCTATGGCTTGGGTTAAGTGGTACCAATCCAGTCCCTCCTGGCCAGCAGGAAAGTGGGAACTCCTGTTCTGCTGGAGTCAACAGGACTGCAGCACCCTGTGCTTTCATGGACAGCACAGCCACCCTGCTGAGCTCTGCTGCACAGAAGAGCTACTGTGAGCTACTGTGAGCTTGGAGGACTGAAAACCTGGAGCCATGGAGGACGAGTCTCTCCAGCTCCTTTCCTGAGTTTGTTGGGAGCAAGTACAGACAGACCTGAGCTGCCCTGCCCCAGCACCCATGAAAGCACTTTTAGTCAGCGTTGCCCACCCTGAAAGGCACTCACTTCTTCCTTCAAGAGCTGCCCTGCAGTGCCACAGGCAGAACACGATGCCGGGCTGCAAGAAATGCAGTGCTGGGCTGCCTCCAGACCAGAGCAGGCTCCTGCCATGCCAGCCCAGAGCATGGCCAGAAGACCTCTTCTGTCTGCACTCACCTGCCCAAACAGGTCTTAGACTGGCTATAATCTATCTGGGTTTGTGCTTTAATCCTATCTGACTGCCACAGTCTTTTCAATGGTTTTTTTGATTTCTTGTGGGTAGAGGCAGAAGAGGCACGGCTACACGCTCTCTTGAAGAATGAGGCGTGTGTGAGCAGAAACTATTCGCTTTGTTGCCCTTGAAGATGAGTCCTCACCCACAGTGGCTCAGGTAAGAGCTCTGCTGCGTGCCATGGACAGCTTACAGGCTGAGAGTTTCACCAGAAATGATCATTCAGGAATACTCCAGACATGGGAGAGCTCTTCATATTCTATGTCTTGCTTCTTTTAATCAAATGGTCCTGCAGCTGGCTGAGCACCAGATTCAGGCACAAATACACAAGCTTTTTTGCAGTCTTAGAGGCTCAGGTTTCCTGTTCCATATGTAATGCTAAGCCTCAGGAATGCAGTTTGGAAAGTGCTGCTAGAACTCCAGTGTAGTGGACTTCTGGCAGGAAAGAAAAGTGATGCTGAGTTGAACACCCTGTTGAGCATTAGAGACAAATTTGTTGCTGGTAAAACTCAGAGCATGTCAGGGAAACTAAACAAAGCAAATATTTGAACCATAAAGCTTAGAGTCACCAGTCAGCAGTCACTGAGCTGTTCTGAAAAGGTTTCCTTAATGACACTGATTAGATTATTAGAGAGGAACTTGAAAGAACCCACGTTACTGCTGAATTTGCAGACTCCTATCAGCATAGCATTGCCAAGGTTTGCTCCCAATCCAGGCTTGCTTCCTTCACAGTAATTTAGTGTAAGATTATTGATAGTGAGTGAGTTCCAATGATGACATGTGCAAATACTTTTGCCATTAGTGGGCTAAGAAATTGCCATTACTTTCAGGCACAACACATAAAATAGTGACTGTATTTACGGCCCCTAACATTGTGAAGGCACTTAAGGGTTCTGTTTTATATGAATATAATTTTAAGGTGCTTAGTTGCTCTTGGGAGTACTGACTATGCAATACACTGTGTCATATTTAATTGGCTGAGATTTGAAGTCAAAATTATTCACAAATGCTAAATTCCTTCCCAAATTCTTTTCCCCACTGTTTGCACCCTGAGTTACTTAAGTGGAGCACCACTGCTGTGGGCAGGGCTCCGTAACCATGGCATTTCCCAAGAGTTTCATGACTTTATCTCTTCCAGGCTGACATTTCCTTAGCTGAATACTCATCTGCCAGGCTTAGGAAGCCTGAAGTGAGGATGATGTAAGCTTTGCAGGTGCAAATCAAAGATTAATTGAATTTGGCCTTTAGTTATTCCTTTTTGAGTAGGACTGACATGACTGATAAGCTGAGAGGAAAAAATTATTGGGAAAAAAAATTAAACATATCTAACTTTCCTTCCAGTCAATTCCAGCACTCAAACCAGTGCTGTCTGGCTTTACAGAAACCAGCTGTAGTAGGCTGGGAAGAACTCTCATGTTGCCTAGGGCATGGCTTTGATCAAAAAACCTCAGCTTGCCTCTCACAAAGCTTTCCTAATGCACCTGATATGGGATCCTGCCTGAGATAATGAATCATGGTGCATTTGAAAGAAATTAAAGGATTAATGTCAAACACTGCCTCTAATCCAAACCAGCACCTTGATGATTCCTCCAGTCTCTGGAGTGGTGGGACAGTAGCAGTCCTGGGCATCAGCTCATGGGCTAAGCACACATGAATGTAGGTCACTGCCATCTGAGAGGCAGAATCAATATTTCAGGGTGCGTTGCTCCCTCTAGCTTATGAGTTTAAGAGAAGGGGTAGGAGAACTAAAATTAATTTTTAAACAGCCTGACTGGAGGGCAAAATCATCTTAATTAAATCTCATACACTCTTCCTCTGATCCAGCAGGCAGATGGTGTGTCCCTCCTGCACTTTGAAGAGGTGAGCCCAGAAAAGCTTCCAGAGAGAGCAGATCTGAGACTGTCAGAGCTCCCTTTCAGATAAGTTTCCACTGCAGGGATCACTGATGCTGTCTGTCTGCCAACAGACCCAGAGTTTAAAGATAAGAGACAGAGGGACATGCTCCCAACACTGTATTTCATAGGTGAAATAAGGGGACGTCATACATAGTGGAAATCGGAAATTTTGGAATTTTGTGTTTTTTCTTCTTGTGCTTGTGCTTCTGTTTCTTCACCGAGTTTGGAGCACAACTGTTTACACCCTGCTATGTCTTTCTCAAGAGGAGGTGCTAGTGAAGGTCCCAGAACAGGGAGCTGCCACACAGCACAGGCAGTACCTACCCAGCACACACACCCATGGCACTGCTTTGCATTTGGCCTTGCCTGTGGTTCATATTTTCAGGCTCTGGCTGTGAAACTAGAAATAGGTTCCTTTTCATTTATTTTATTTTTAAAAATCTGTGTATATTTTTCCTTTACTTACTCCCACAGAACTGGAATTCCCAGGGCAGGGTGAAACCCAGCTCTCAGGAAATTTGTGATAAAAAGGGTAAGAATTGGCTTTGTTGAGAAAACAGGTTAGTTCCTCTGATCTGTTCCAGCTTAAGCATTTGTTCTGTATTGCAAGCAGAGCTGGCTTCCACAAACACCACGTCCTTCTGGCCCCAGTAAAGGAGTGGAGCCGAGGCCAGCAGCAATCTCAGGGCTCCTGGGCAAAGACACCTTCCAATGCACCCTGCTGCTCTGCCTAAGGCCCTGCCCTGGGAGAAGTGAGAGGGGAAGGAGGAAACATTACTCCTATCTCATGCCGACTGGGTGAAGTTAAAGGCTCGAAGGCTGCAAGGGCAGCTGCACTTCAGTGGAGCAAAAAGCCAGCAGTGCGGTGGAGGAAAGGGAAAGCTGGGCAAGAGGGAAGCCAGGGAATGCTTCCCCTCTGGGGGCAGCAGAACTTTCTTTTGAAGACTAGAAACAGCGCATCTTTGAAGTCTGTTTCAAACTGAGAACATGAGAGCTGAGGGTGTTCACATAACAGAGATGCCTGGCAGTAGTTCCAGGGATTATGCAAGGGCTGCCATGAAGTCAACCAAGAATGAGATGAAGGAGCCACTCCCCAGCCAGAGCAGGGAGGTGGGACTGCCAGCCAGGGACCCATCCCTCACCATCTGACAGGGTTAGGTGAAGCAGCTGGAAAACCACTCTTTCCACTGCAGAGGGCCCTCATTCCCACTCCAGAAGAGCCTGCCCGCAGCAAATCATTAGAGACAGGCTCCCTTCAACCCCTTCAGCCAATATTGTATGGGCCAAAGAAAATGTTAATGCTTCTTTTTTAACCCATTTGTAGAACTTCTTTGAACCCCTGGTCCTTATGGGACACTGGATGCCTTTGGGAATGTCTGGTCACACCCAGCCATGACCATGGCCTTTCTGCCATGCTATGGTTTCTCTGTCTGAACAGCAGCACTTCCAGCATCCTCCTGTCATGCTGGAAGATACTCATCCCAGGCCACCTTCTGGGTCCAGTGATAAACATGAAGAGTGTGTGGAGCAGAGGGACAGACTGCAAGGTCCACGTAGCGCTTTGTGTGTGGCATATGCTGACATGAGTACCCACAGCAGCCAGCTCCTCATTGCCCAGAGGAGGGGACTCTGTCCCCAGAGTAGGAGAACAGCTGAACTGGTGACTGTTGTGTGGGTGGGACACAAAGCAGTGCATGAAGGCTGTTGGTGGATTGCCAACCAGCCCACGTGGATGTGAAGTTACTCTTTGTTTCCACTGTAATCAAGATTTATGAGAGCTATTGATGTGCTTCGTGCAGATGCAGCACCGCTCAATGTTGCCAGCACAGACCTACACCCATGCATATCTTTAGGTGTGTTTCCTGGTGATTATCAATTGTGTCCTGAACATGATGACAAGATTGGAATGTTTCTAACCTGCTGCTTGCTGCAGCTTGGGAAATATGTGGGCAAAATTTTATGGTGCTTGTGCCTTTTCTGCATAGTTTTTCCTCTGCATCCAGTAGATGCTGCCTTGATTATGACTGTCATGGCAGGCCACATGTATTGTGTAAATAAATGTGGAAAATAGGTTTCCATATGAGTGCTGCTGCATGTGCCACAAACAGCTGGACCTGTGAGTTGTGGAACATGATGAAATGTTTCCCCACCTGTACTTACCTAGAGATATTTCAGTACCATTTCCCTGGTGATTCAAAACCTGTTTCTTCATGCTTCAAAACTAGGTTCTACGTGCTGGGGATGGCTTGCACAATCCGTTTCCAATGCAGGGTTCAAACATTTCTGATACTTTCATGAAGAAAAATGGAGCAAGGTTTCATGTTTGTTAATGCCACACCTTGAGCAGTTTTTCTTAAAAATAGGGATATTTTTAGAAAACAACAAATACTGGATTGTTGTTATCTTAACATTTCTGACTTTTGAGCCTTCAGTATATGGCTAATCTGAATTTTTGTATTTTCTTTCTGAATATGAGTGCTGGATACTTTGCTATTAATCTGGAAATATTTTACTCTTGCATAACTATAGGTGTGCGGGAGTTTGGCCTTTACAGAAAACATCACATCTTTGAAACACTTAACAAGAAGATAACATGACAAGATATAGCCCAACTACAACATTTTAAAAACCCCTTTGTCTTTATACCATATAGCAGAACAAGTCAAGATGATTTTATTTTTATTTTATGTGTATACTTTTAAACTGGGTCAAGCCAGGAAAATTTCAGTCTTCCCAGAAAAGATTTCACAAGATTTTATGTGTAACTAAAAAGGGGGTTGTATTATAGTACATAAATCACAGTGTTTTCAACACAAAAACTTGTTGGGTAATAGAAGGTAGCTCAGCAGGTGGCTGATGACAGTAACAGGTTGAAGTTCACGTTCATTTCAAAGAACACGACCCACAGGTTAAAAAGAAATACTGTAAGTAGTAGTTCAGTCAGAAAATATACAGGAAAGCCTGTATAATTAAGAATGCTTTATTGAGCATTCTGGAGAAATACATGCAGTTATGCTAGAGACTGAATGGCAATATAGATAGTGATGAATATTGAGTTGTATTACTATGTCGAAGGATTCTGGGCTTGTTGATTATTCTTTCTGCCTCCTAACTTACAGCTTAGAGAAAAAGGGAGCATGAAGTCTTTAATGACAAGTCCTGTCTTTCTAATGACGTGGCTGCACACATCGCTGCCTAGCCAAAGGGAGGCAGGTATTGCCTCTTAAAAGTAGCATTGCATCAGTTCCTTCGGTTGTAACTGAAATTCAGACCAAACTTTCTGTGGGTCTCAAGAGGGTTTGCAGGTGAATGTGCTGCCACATGTCTGAGTGGCTTAGCTTAATTTGAAAGACAGTTTGGAAGCTGTATGAACATGTACCCATAATGGACAATTATATAAAAATTTGCCCATAGTGGTAGTTTGCTGTAACCCCAGTTATTCACAGTGTGGCTTAGACTTTGGTATATGAAGGTTTCATTTATTGGTAATTATCATTGGTAATTAGCATGGCAAAGTACAGGCCACCAGCACCACTCATCAGCTGTACATCCAAGGAGCACCTCACCAAGGACACAGGAAAACTTTGGCCTCTTCTGAGTATCACTGGGTATTTTGGTCTGAGTGTATCTTGTGACAGGGATGTCACAGATCAGTGGAACACTCTTCCAGGCCTGCATGTACACCATGCACTTCATGCTTGAGCAAAAAGGGAAGTGAGCTAGAATTTTGTCCCACAGTTTGTCAAGCAGCAAAATGTGGTCACTGTTTTACCAGCTAAATAGAGTAATTCAGAGCACAAAGACTGGTTCCTTGGGTCTTCAGTCTAAAAACCTTAGCTCTGTGAAAGGGACTAGTGTTGAAATACTCTGTAATACTCGGGGGGCTTCTTTGTATCCTGCCCCATGTAGCACCAGAGCTAACCACCACTTAGGCAGCGGGCTGGGTTTATTGCATTTTGCTTTGTCAGCAAGGAGCACCAACAGTACCTGTAACAATTTCCCAGAAAAAAATCTGAATTACTGCTGTATCAACCTAACTGAGGAATTTGACTGAGCAGATCTTAGCTGAAAAAAGCAAATAGGAAGAACAATATCAACAAATATTCCCTATGTATTTGTTCTGTGCCTATAATGATAATCAGTTACCTCTTCTTTTGACTGGAGCAGCACTGATTTTCAGGCAGGTGAACTCCATCTATTCATGTGCTTGTCTGACAATTATTTGCTCTTCACTTTAGTTTTTGATAGTTTTTAAAATCACCTTGCATGTTGAAGCCTTCAGGATGACTTCATGAAAGGCTTCTGTAAGAGAACGAGTAACAGGGGTATCAAGTTAATGCTGTAACAAGAGTATCAAGAAGGACTACAGAGCAGTGGGAGAGTGAGGGACTCTGGGGAGGAGTTATTTTTTCATCGGTTCTCCTGGTCAAAGGGAAGGGGTTTGAAAGGGCCATTTGAACCTGGTGACACAACAAATGGTTGCAGGACTGGGGCCACAGCCAGGGGTCGGCTGCTTGGACCATGGGTCCCACTTTGAGAAACCTGGACTACTGATGGGATCCATCTGTCAGAGAAAGGGAAGAGTATCTTTGGTCAAGGGCTTGCCCAGCTGGTGAAGAGAGCTTTAAAGTAAAGGTGCTGGGGGAAGGAAACCTCAGTCCTTTCCAGTCCTACCAGTTTGATGCTAGGGGCAGTAAGAGATGCCCAGACACTAGAGTGGAATCACAGGTCAGCAGGAGAGCACCTGAAGGGCAGCACAAAGGAATCTCAGACACTCCAGCCAGTGAGTTGCATTGGGGACCTGACTTCACTGCCCCTGTGCAAGCACACACGGCACACGGGGGGTAAACAAGAGGAATCAGGGACATGTGCACGCCTGCAGGGCTGTGATTTATGTCCTGGGATGGCTCCTGTGACTGGAGTGTTGGAATGGAAGGACACAGCTCTTTAGGAAGGACAGGCAGGAGAGATGAGGGGAGGGTGTTACCCTCTATGTCAGTGACCAGCTGGAGTGCATGGAGCAAAGTCTGGAGGGAAAGAGGAGCCAACCGAGAGCCTGTGGGTCAGGATTAAAGGGAGGGCAGGGAGAGGTGACATTGTAGTGGGGTCTGCTACAGCCACCAGGCCAGGAAGCACATGAGCTCCTCTAGGGGCATTCTCACATTCAGAAGTGCTGGTGTTCATGGGGGACTTCATCCCCCCCAATATCTGTTGGAAGGACAGCACAACAGAGCATAAGCAATCCAGGAGATTCCTGGAATGCATTGATGGTAACTCCTCCAAGTCATAGAGGAGCCAACAAGGAGAGGTTCTCTGCTGGACCTTATTCTCACCAACAAGTAGGATCTGGTGGGGAATGTGAAGCTCCAGGGCAGCCTGGGCTGCAGTAACCATGAAGTGGTGGAGTTTGATAACCTCAGAGTGGTGATCAGGGTGCACAGCAAGCTCAATACCCTGGAATTCAGCAGAGCAGATTTTGGCCTACTCAAGGATCTGCTTGATAGAGGGGCATGGGATGTCGCTCTGGAGGGAAGAGGGGTCCAAGAAAGGTGGTTAATATTCAAGGTCACTTCCTCCAAGCTGAGGAGTGATGCATCCTAACAAAGAGGAAGTCAGCAGGACTAGGAGAATGAAGAACTGCCTAGTGTAGGAGAAGATCAGGCTTCAGACCCTCTAAGGACCCTGAAGGTGCCCAAGTCCATGGGACCTGATGAGATCCATCTGTTGGTCCTGAGGTGGAAGAAGTGGGTAAGCCATTTGAGAAGTTTTGGCAGTCCAGTGAAGTTACCAGTGACTAAAAAAGGGGAAACAAAGCCCTCCTTTTTAAAAAAGGGGAAAAGGAAGATCTCAGGAACTATTGATCAGTCAGTCACATCTTGGTGTCCTGGGAGTGTTCAAAGCCAGGTTGGATGGAGCCCTGAGAAACCTGATCTAGTGGAAGGTGTCCCTGTCCATGGCAGGAGGGTTGGAACTAGATGATCTATAACGTCCCTTCAAAACCAAATGATTCTATGATTATAAATGATCTTAGGACTAAATTGAAATATGGGGATTGCTCAAACTCTGCAAGATGGTTGGTTACTTTACCCTGCCCAAACATGAAAAGAAGGATTTATTAGACATCTGCTAAAAATGATTGACAGTAAGTATCTGTATCTGCATTAATATAATTTTAGTATTTGATCTTTAATGTTTCCATGTTTGCTATAAGGAGTGGCTATGGTTAGATAATCCAAGAGCTATGGAGTGCCCTGTCATTGCAGGAGGTATGATATGTCACTTTTTAAAGTGTGAAAACAAAACAGTTTTTCGGCAGAGGCCTCCCAGACCGTGGGTTTGGAAGCTGTGCTTGGGAAACAGCACCTCTCAAGCCATTGCTCAAGCCAATGAGAACCTGCTTGTTCAAGGTGTGCCTTATACACACCCTGTTCTGCTATATAATTCATGGTAATTACATGCTTGCTGAAAACACAGAACAAAACCAGAACTGGGAACAAATAGGCAGTCCGGGAAAAAAAAAATTTTGGTCTGTAACAATTTTTAAATAGATGCCATTTGTTTGCTCCTGCAAAAGCTATCATCACATCACAGCTGGACTCCGGCTTCTTGCTTGCAACTAGCCTCATCCTTGCCAAACTTTCCTGACAGTGGGCATGCCGTGTGGGAAAAGGAAGAGGTTCCTAGGGAATAAGTAAATCTCCCAAGCTGGCATTAACACAGGTATATTTTTTTTTGCCTTCCCTAGAACCTGTGGAGCAAACAAGGGAAAGAGGCTTGAACAGCTGCCAGGCACAGTGGAGCAGGGCTTGCCCTCTCCTTGCACTGGTGTAAAGGGAGTCCAGCACCACTCAGTTTGAAGGGTAGGATTTCTGACCTCTGTTCCCTGCTAAAACAAAAAGCCAAGGTGCCAGACTAGGGAGGGCAGAGCAGCAGGCTCTCGGTGACAGCAGGGATCTTACCTGCTACTGGGCATCACTAATGTATGGCTGCATACTCTGCTTGCATGGGGCCATAAACCTGAACTTTATGCAGTTGCCAGAGTCTCTTATTGCTCCTGGTTTACACACGGCAAAGTATAATTTTGCTTTTAATTGCTGAGTTTTGCTCTCATTTCTCAGGATTTTGTTTGCTTCCTGGGGAGGAAAAGCATGAACTCATAACTCTCCCAGTTAGAAGTACACAGGCTATTTAATTCACTGTAGTTGCAATACCATATTTTTAACAATTAGTCTCTGCTAATTAGTTAATTACTGTGCCAGTAGTGCAGCTATGAATAAATGTTAAGTTCTATTGCTGAGTGTGGTGACAGAATTAAACCCACATGCAATGAGATAACACTCCCCACAGACTCTCCCATGCTCCCCACAGTTGTTACTACAGAAAAGATGCAAAATGCTAGCCCTTTCCAAAGTATTTTATATATATATATGCACAGACACATATAGACAAATTCTGCTGTCTTCTCTTAGTAAAGGACATGTATATGTAAGAATAAATCAAGATCCTATACACTAAAAAACCCCACAAAACAACAAAACATTCCCATAAAGAAAAACATTCAAACCAATCACCCGATATTTTAGAAATTAAAATAAGAAGTGGTCATTAGTGGGCAGCAGTATTTGCAACAGTGAAACTATAGATACAATATGGCAGAAGGAGCTGCAGGTAACCCAGAGTATTTCTTTTCAGGTGAAGACTACACTTGGTGAAGTTTGCCTGATAAGGTAGAAATGTAGAACTATAAAGGACAGAAATAAAAAGCTCTATGGGCTAAACTATGTTTTGCAAATCAGAGGATGCAGAAAGAATTTGAATAGCTGAGTTTCATCATCTTCCTGTTAAAATGGTGATGAATGATGAATAACTTAAAGGGAAGAAGAAATAATTCCATTATAAGAGAAATTTAATCTGGCCATGGTGTCACTGAAGATCCCAAAATTTAATGGAGTAAGACATTTTAAATGGCATTTTACTATAGACACCTATATGTAAATTAACCCACATAACCAATGCTACATGTATCTTCAAGTCTGAAGCTATTTAAATAATACATAGCAACTGCTGATGCAGAATCATTCTAAGCTGATTTACCTGCTTCTTGTCTTCTTTTGAAATTTTAATTATATTATGACAGAAAACTCAGTGTTGTGATACGCAGTGGAAGGCCTTGAAGAACAAAAATAAGAACACTTACATAATGGGGATTGATAATCAGAAGAAAACAAAGCCAACAATCACAGATTTTAACTATAAATGGTGAAAAAATAATTAAGTTTACATATGATCTATCATGATAATGAAGGCAACTCTCATGTAAAGAAATGGTTTTTCTGAAGATCTCCTGGTTATTTTAAATAAAAACAAACAAACAAACTCCAATCAAACAGGAAAAAACACAACAGGAAAACAAACAAAAAAAATGTACAGCTTTCACATTTCCAAGAAAAGCCTGAAAATCTGATGTGAGTGTAGGATCAGACTATAAATGCAATGAATCCTTGTCTTTTTAAGTGCAAGCATTAGAAGACTGGTCTTCTGGTATCTTAAGCCTTTCCCATAAGTGTTGATTAATTTTCACTCAAGTGAAAGCAGAGAGACTTATCTGTGGAGCTCACAACTCCATTGGGCAAGTAAGGGTAGTAGAATCCAGCCTGAATGAATTAGACAAATAACCACAATTATGTTAACTGGGTGCCTAGGGCATTACCTTAATGTGCACAAAACTCTGAGAGATGTTGAGCTCTTGATGAACCAGCTACTCTTATCAGGAGCTGCGATACACCTTGGTGCTAAGGCTTAAATCCTCTCTGGATGGGTAAACTGTGGGAAAACACTAAAATCAAAACATCAGAAGAGTGTATGGAGACACCTCAGCATCAGCAAATAGCACTTAGCACTAGGTGGTGCTCTTTTCTCTACTAGATTACTATTCAATGGTTGTGAGGGAAATTTTTTTCATTACACTGACATTACACTAACATTTGTTACAGTAGGACTTCACTCAAAAAAAACAGAAAATGCAGAAGAAAAAGCGTAAAGCAAACCAGAATTCTTTCTTGTGTTGATTAGTCATTGTCCATGGGCCCAGAGATACAAATAAGGTGTACATTTCTGAGTGGACACTGCTGTTGCTCCTGGTCCTTTATTGCCAATGGTATTTACAGTGTCCTGGCAGTGAGGAATTTCTTACTTTCTGAAAGAGATTTTCTTGGATATGTACATAGATCACGGTAATGAACTTCATTCCTGAGGTCCTCTATGTTCCCTTTAGCTCTGTATTCTCAATCACAGTCTGTGTTCCTCTGTAAGTCATTCTTTGTTCATTCCCTCCAGGTATTTCTGTTCTTTAGTTATGTGCTCTGTGGCTATTATGTAACCAGGAATACACACACACACACACACACACAGAGCTAATTGAAGTCTTTTCCCTTGTACCAGTCTATCACATACTACAGGTCTTCCTCCTTCCTCTTATTTTTCTATAAACAGATTTAATTTCATCAGTGCTCTGATTAGCTGAGCCTCAGAAGAATATTTGCTAAAATCTACACTTTCCATGAAAATCCAGACAATATGAATAAAAATAACTTTAATAGTTATGAAAATATCTAGAAGAATCTCAATACAGAATGACTCAGCGATAATAACTCGTTAATGAAATTCAAAACACAAAGACAGAGGAGAGAAAGGTCTTCCATTTTACAGGGAAAATAAAATACGAAAAGATTTCACCATTACCATAGAGGAAAAAGATATTACATGGTGGATAACAAATGCCAGCCCAGTGCTGGCCAAGCAGACAAACACAGACTCAGGACGACTTGCAAAAGAAATGGGAAAAACAGAGAACATCCTCATGCTAGCCTAACATGCCATCATGGTGCAGCCTAACACTAAGTATAGTTCCAGCCCAGTCTCCTGATTTCAGGCAGGAGGTAACAGAGTTGGAAGAATCCAGAAAAGGGCAGTAGAAGTACTCAGAAATGGTATGAGCAGAATCAAATGGATTTAGAGCCTTCAGCTGGAAAAAGAGACAGCTGAAAAGTCATATCTAGTTTGACATTCACTCTTCCTTTTAGTGGCACCCCTGAAATAAAGGAATATCTGTTTTTATTCACTTTTTAGGGAATGAGCCCCTTTGGTGTCATCCCAAACAATTATCAAACTCATACTATGTTAACAGAAATTTTTGTCTTCCTCCATCTATATTTTCCTGATCCTCAGTGAATGGTTTATTAAAGCCAGTTCCTTTTTGTCCTTTAAAACTCCTTTTCAACTTCCCCATGCTGGTTTCTGGCCCTCTTTGAGAGCAGCACCACTTAGGGATTAGCCCATCAGAGAATTAAGGAGTGTTCTGCAGGTGCTATTTCTGCCCAATGCCTGTGATGGCACCGGGGTAGCTGCATGGGTGCTGGCCATCTGCCTTGGCTGAGCCACAGGTTTTGAAGGCCCCAGTAGAGCCTGGAAAGTGCCCCACAACTTTAACAGTGATGGGGCAGGCGGATCCAGAGAGCAAAGTGAGTAGGGACAATAGGAGATGCTCTTCAGGGAGAGCATGTGTACCTGGCCTCTTCCTCTGGTCCAGTCTCCTAAGCTCACAGACATTGGAACTGCCTGTTCCTTTTATTATCTGTTAATAGAGGCATTGTTCACAAATCTTGTCTAATCCCTTTTTATGCCTGCTAATAGCCTGCTTTCCCAACCTCCTGTGGCAATGAATTCCGGAAGTTCATTACCTGCTGTGCAAAGAAGTGCTCTTTCATTTCAGGAGCAACTGTATCTATGCTCCCAGTCCACAAATATAAACTGAAATAAAATTCAGTCTGTCACTGTTGTATCATTTTTTGGCCTAAGTGTTTCCAAGTTGTATACACACCGTGAGTGGTATGAAAATGAATTAAAATAAATATTAAGGCAAACAAGGCTCAGTTTCTTGCATTTTTCCAGGGGAAGGTGAGGAGTTCTTGTCTAACCATTGCTGCTACCTGGATAAGTGAATGCCTCTTCTCCACCTAAGTGTAAGCCCAGCCCAGAGATGGAAGCATGTGCTTACTCAGGGGAAGGGAAGGCGAGGCTTGGGGTTGTAGCTGCCACGGTACAGCACATGGTCCTTCTGCAAACCTTGTTTGGGAACGTCTGCTTCTCACATCTCCCAGCCTGTTATATCACCATTTCAACTAACCTTTTTTCTCATGAGTCTGTGTGACAGTGCCAAGCCAGGCTGCACACACATAGAGAGTAAAGCAACCTGTGCCATGCCTAATCTACAGCTGTCATCCCTTAATTTATAAATTCCATGATGCTATCAAAATAAAGACTCTCAGTTTTGTCTTGCAAGATCTATTCTTTACCTGCCCAACCCTCTGTTGTTCAGGTAACTCTACACCCACTTGCTCTTCCCCAAGCTTCCATGTTGCCTATGGCTTGTGGTCCAAGTATTGTTTAGGTAATTAGTCATGTCTTCACCCACCTTCCATCCTTCTTTTTTTGTTATTACTATTTATTTGTTTTATTGTGGTAATGCCTAAGGATGCCAATTAGGAAACAGGACTTCACCATAAAAAAATTGTACCACAAGCTCGAAGCCAAAGAACTCACCATTTGAGTCTTAGGCACCCCATGGCTAGTGAATATGTAGAGAAGTGGGAGGGACTCTGGGAGAACAGCACAGCAGGATAAGATGTTTACACAGTGTAATAATAGAACTGGCCAGCAACTAACCTCTGCTAGTAGTCACCAGCAGGTTCTGTAGGGAAACAGAAAATTTTCCGACCTCATTGGAACTACTTTCATCTGGGTGTTTACCAGAGATGGGGAACTTAACATTGATTTCATCTGGAATATGCTAGGGTTTGATGCTTGTCATTTAAATATGTAAAGTAATTTTTTTCTATCTTATCCAGGGCAGATTGGCAAGGCTGCCCAGAGGATGCTGCCCAGAGGAGACTGCCCTGTGACTACTAATGCTGTGCTCACCATACACATGCAGGACTTCCATCATTCAGTACCTTCCAGAAGGCTGAACCAAAAATTGAAATCATGGTGGTGAAGGGAGAAGTGGGAAGGGCAGAGGAAGGATGAGGATACTATTAGGAAGGACATCATGAAAAATCCATCATGTTGGGTAACTGTATCCTTAAGGCAATATTTACATTGTGCAACTGTGACACATTCAAGTCTGAACAGCTGGTTTTGGTGAGAGGCAGCAGAAGTTAATTTCCCGTGCAGCTTTTGTATTAATAATTCATCTCATTAAGGTGTGGTCTAATAGTGTTTTCACAGGCATAGGAGTCAGCCCTAATACTGTTTTTGCCAACTACAAAGCATCTCTTCTACAGGCATCTGCGATTCACATGTCCTCCTTGCCTCAATTTCTCCATACAAGAAAGGGAAAGAGCTGTACAAGCTTTGCTTATGATCTGTAAAATAGCTGGCTACTACTCTGTTACTACTTTTTAGTCTTTTGCAATAACATGAAGACACCATAACATTCAGCCATCCTGATCACAATGGGTTTGTTTCAAGGTGTTAGCAAATCAGGCCCAAGGACCAGGTACAGAAGCACAAGATTCTGACCCACAGGATTAAGTCCCTTGCAAAAAACTACAGGACCTGGCTAATCTCAGGAGGTATTTAACAAGGCAAAGACCGAGTAAGGTCTTGTCCTGCTAAGACTTATTTTATTCTTCATACTGTGCTAGATTTTAATAGTATTATCATAAATGATTAAACTAAACTACATTACTGTAAAGACTACTTTTTGGTCTTTTTCCCCCTCATCTCAATTATTTAGATTTTTCCTTTAATACCTGATAGGACTTCCAGTTGCCAGGGTGAACTTGCAAGATTTTACTGCAAAACAGGTGATCTCAACTTTCAGTTAACCAACAAATCTTCAAAACACACTGACATAAAAGGCATATTCATTCTTAGTGATATCCACTGATTTGAGTCATGAGTCTGTTTAAGATCACATAGTGGAGGCTTTTCCCAGAGATGTGCTTTAGCCCTGTTCTTTTTCCTGTATTTTCTCCTAGTCTAGCAGTGCTAGTTCAGTGGGGATCTAACGTGCATTTGTGCTACATGGGATACAATTAAATGTGTATGTTTATATCAAAAATAGGTATCCTGATATGACCATCTTAGTATAGACAGCAATTATAATAGTACAAGCTACAGCATTCCTTAGGCCCAGAAGAAAGATAAATAAGTGTATGGGTAAAAGCACATTTTTGTCATATAACACAACCATTCTGGGCTGCCAGGAGCAAAGGAAATTATACTGCTTTGTTAACAACAATATAGTTAACACAGTAGAATTTTTGTGAGTAAAAAGCATTAGTACATAATGAAATTCTTTCTTTCTTCATCAACTGTAGCACTGAATCCTCTGCTCAGCTCCAGATATGATCCCTATAGCATATGTTTCTTTTCATTGCATTTTCTCTTGTACAGTTCATTCATCTTCTGGAAGATAGATGGAAAACACCCACCTCCTTTCTTCTCACATCAGAGGTACCTGATGCTGCTTTTCCTCTTATGCTGATCAGCTCCAGAAATAACCCTGAAGAGCCATTGCTTGGCTTTGATTCCAGAAATCCCACTTCCTTCTCCACCCTGTCCTTTCTGGTTTCTCTACCTTCTTCTCCCCACAGACATCTGTACTAAACCAGTCTGTTTCCTTTCCTTATCTGGTGTTATTCTGATTACATAAACATCATCTTGCACTCCTTTTTTCCTTCTCAACTTTGAGATTACTTTCCCCCCATACTGTCATGAGCCAAGTGATAATTTCCTTCAGCAGCTTGCTTTCTTCTCCACAGTTATTGGAAGCAAAGTCTCCCGTGTTGCATATTTTAGCCTACCAGTTAAGAATGGTTTAACACTTTTCTTTACTCATTGTTATTTAACCAAAAGTCTTTGTGAGAGATGGGAAGAAAATGGAAAGTATTTTAAATGTCTTTTATAGGCTTGACTGCTTTCCAAGACCTGCAGTTTAAAATGAGAAGGCAATCAGAGAAGAAAAAACTGATTTCAGAATGTTCTTAAAAATCAAGATGTAACAGTTCTTAGAAGTCTAGTTTTGTTTGTAGTGAAGATCTTACAAGAGATGACTGTGGAAAAGCCTAAGGTTCATGTCAGCCGAAGGCATCAAGCAGAAAATGCAAGCAGAAGTTTCACTTTGCCAACTAGAAAGCTAGAAGCACTGTATATATTAATGTTGAAGAGTTCAGTGTTTATGAGATAAAACGGAGTGATTATTGCTGATGCGTGAATGTTGCTGACATAATTTCCATCAGCAACAGCTCATGAAACCCAGTTGCATAGGAGTCCAGCTACCTTTCCTGTACCAGAAGGTACTGGAATACAAGGAGCTATCGGGTCATAGGCAGATGTGGACAAGCAAAAAGCTATAGAGAAAATCTGTGGACACCTATATGAGCCAAAATATCCCCATTTTTCAAACTATTGCATGAATGAATATTATATAAATTTTGCTCATTGTAATGTATACAATATATTATATTTGCATATATAGGCTTCATGGTGTGTCAAAAATCACTGAATAAATTGTGGCTTGTGTGTCGCAAAGCAGAGTTTATTTAGTATATACATTCAAGAAAACAATAGTCACTAATGAGATGATACACTAGCTGATTATTTTGTGTGTGTGGATTTAATAAAACAGCATGAACTATGCAGACGATGAGATGTAAATGTCCTTCAGAACATCAATGTTCTTCTTTTATAGCACTTGAATATTTCATGTTCCACTGTCTGTAAGTGAAAGAATATCTGTCTTCCATAATGGTGGGCAGATGCTCAGGTCAGGTGCTTAACTTGGCAAAACCTAGTGATTTTTCTTGAAGCCAGCTACCAGTCATGGTGCAATTAGTCTACTTGACATAGATTAATCAGAAATTAGTGATTTACATATTCTTGCCTGTCTTGATGAAACTGAGTCACCTCCACTACCCAACAGAATCTCTTCTTCAAATTAAATGATATGTTAAAAAGGTCAAAGAAACAAGAAATTAACAAGACAATTTTTTGATTAAATTGGCTTATTTAGCACTGGTAAATTATCATAGTTAAAAAATTTGAAGTGATGTCTCTTCCATTTTAAGTGATCTATTTTAATTAGTTCACTTCAAAACCAACTGGTACAGCAGAGGCACAGCTGATATGACTTGTCTGCAAACATACATAGGTCAAAGCACAGGGCTCTGACTCCTAAGTGGAGTCTGCTTGGCTCATTCAGGTTGTGTGCAGCTCAGTGATTTTAGGCAGCTTCTGAGGCTTACAGGAACTCTATGGGCAGCTTGACCATCTGTGCAGGGTGTGCTGTGTGTGTGTCAGGCAGAGCACTCACCCTTCCAGACACAGGTTTTTGTTTGGTTGCCCAGTGAATGGAGCTCATGGTGCTGAGTCATATGGCAGGAGAATGGAGGCGGTGAAAGTGTGACAGCCGTCACCCGGGACGGCTGCCAAGGAGGGATGAGGGGTGTTCCCATCAGTCCTCCTCTGAGCTCCCAGCAGGGACCAGAGCTGTAAACTCCCTCCCTGCTCCCCAGCCTTGCAGCTTTCTCCTTTCTGGGAATGTCTGCAGCTGATCAGGGGGTGACCAGAGGTGGTACCTGTGGTGTTGTAGCCATGAGGAGAGGTAACCTTCAGGAAAACCTCATTCATTAGCTGTGAGATTGGACAAATCTGTAAATGTTACCATCTAGCTTATACAGCTTTAAATAAAGATAAACAAGACATTGGCAGTTTAGCTACTCATTTAGACAACTGAAAGAAGGGAGATATTGTGCCCTTATTTATTCAAGTTAATCCTTCAAGGAGATGAATAGGATGCTGCAGGGCAGAGGTCATTCACATTATAAGAAATGGAAAGCAGATTTGATTTAAGTTTCCTAGTGCAGCCAAGTTAACAGTATAGCACTCTGCCTGTTTACATTGGAGAAGTTGAGAAAACACAAAATAAAAGCTCATTTTGACAGAAGGGTTGTATGTTTTCTGGAAACAGGGAACACAGAAAAATGTGCTGTTATAGAAAAAAGGACCTATGTCTTTTTCCTGCTTTGCATCTGAATGGACAAATCAGGCAATTTGCACAAAACATGGCGAGAAGCTAAATGTCACTTGCTATATCAATGTCCGGATATAAACTGAGTGTGAAGTATGGAACTGGAGTGAAATATGCAAGACAGAAAATATGGGAGTAATACCGTAGGACTGAAATAACCATAACTTTGAATAGAGTAGTTTTACTATAGCACCAAAATTGTTTAATACCGGTAACAAATATGTGGATAACAAATCTTTGTCATTTACATCTGAAATCTGTGGACACCAACCCATTTATATACATGACATTAAGCTTAGGAGGACTTCTGCCAGATATTTTAATCTGCTAACTTCTTTTTCAATATGGAAGAGAGACAGCTGGATGAAGTCAAGCTGAAGCAAATGTCTAAGGGCACACAATAGCCAGAAAAGAAATGGCCCTGGAAAGACCTAGAGTATGATTCTGAGTCTGAGCATCCTGCAGCTGCTACTCCCTGCTGGGTTTTCAGCACAGCTCACGTAGCAAATCAGAGACACTGACTTAGCAGGATTTTATGGGCATGGGCAGTGTGATGTGGATGAGATTTGCTGGACTGGGGCCCACCCAGCAAAAGATGCTGTGTGAAACAAATGCAGGAAGATACTACCAAGGTAAACATTTGGCTCGAGTATGCTTATTACATTAACCTTGTAACTGTGCCAGCTGAAAAATGCATTAGATACTTTTGGATAAGAAATAGTGACCTTTTCCATATTTGTTTAAGTTTTATTGTTAGCTTGATTTGTAAATCTCATGTACATAAATTGTCAGAACCTAATTATGCCAGAGGATTCCACTCACTGTGGGTGGGCTGCAGGTATTTTTAAAGAGCTCAGTACAATACCCACAGATGCATGACACAGTCACAAGTGTTCAGTTCCCTCCAGCTGGAAATGCCTGTAACTATGAAACTCCTATCACTTTCATTCTGAGGCTGTTTGGTATGAATGCCAACCCAATTCACCTGCAGGAGCTTTTTCTTTATCTGTTATCTTGCTCATTCCATAATATATTGTGGCAAAAGGACAAACAAAGCATCTGGCTTATGGCATCAAATACCAAATAACGAGCTGAGAAGCCCAGGGAAATGTAGTCTTTGTTCTGTCTGTACCAGATTCCCTCAGTGATTTCATACTGAACTATCTGATCTCCATTTCTCTGCCTTTTGGATAAATATTATCTCAGTTTACCTCAGTAATGTGGTATGTAGCTTAAGTTCCCCATATTTTCAAATGCTTTTGAGGATTTGTATGCCGATGCTGTGTAAGTCAGAAGAAGGAGACCATCATTTCATATACCAGCTTCCAGGTGAGCCATTTTCTAGAATCAATCCAATTCCTATGTACGTAGAGAAAAATAGAAAAATAAACAACTATGAGAAACATGCAGAGGAACAATAATGCAGTGGATTCCTGCTGAGGAGGAGGGACTTTTGAAAGATCCAGGAGTATGGCTAGAGGCCCCATCTGGCTGGGAGACCTCACCTGCCCATCTTTGACAGAGGCTAGGGCCTGGGCGTGATCAACCTTCACTATTAGAAGCAAAACAACTTGAACTGCAAGGTTTTTAGCATATCATTACAAATTCAAAACCGGGCCTATTCTGATGGAAAATCTTCCTTAGGAATGTGAATTGTTTTGGGCAAAATAATCAGGCTTCTTTCCTGGCAGGGATACTATTTGCATCAAAAATTAGTGTCATCCGCCCACTCAGTTTCCAACTAAAAGCTAGGCATTTCATTAGTGAAGTGAGAACAGAGATGCCTGGCTGGAGCAGCTTCGGCAAACAAACCTGCCAGTACAGCCAGAAAGGTGGGAGAGCTGCGTGCTCCCACGAGCATGAGGGGCACGAGGACCACACGGGGCCGGAAGAGGAATGAGGACATCTCATTCCTGCCTGGGAAAGGGAAATACGTGCAAGGGCAAAGGACCCAGCCCTGACAGCAGGATAAGCCTCTCTTTCCCAGGAAGGAGGCCTTGGAAGCTGCGTGCAGAGCCCTCGTGCGCTGTGTGTGCAGGAGCTGTGTGTGTTGACAGCGCGAGTGGAGAGCTGTGTGGGGACGAGCTGTGCATGTGGAGCCCTGCGTGCAGGTGTGTCAGTGCCACACGTGTCCGTGTGAGCCAGGCACCTCGAAGGCGCACAGTGCGCGGGCAAGGCGTGAGTGTGAGCCTTCATGCGAGAGCAGGCATGAGAAGAGCTGTGTGTGCATGAGGGCAAGCACTGAGAGTGTGTGTGTGTGTGTGTGTGTGTGTGTGTAAAGGCAAATGCGAGGAGCGTGTGTCCGCATTACTTATAGGTGTGCGTGTGTGTGTGCGCGTGAAGAGGGTATGTGGAGAGCCGGGGGCGGGCGCGTGGGTGTGGAAGGGGTATGTGGAAAGACAGGGGTGAGTATGTGTTTGTGAAGGGGGTCTGTAGAGCAGGGAGGTATATACAAAGGAGGCGGTGTCTCTGTGCGCGCGTACCGAGAGCCGAGTGCCCGCACACCCGCCGTCTCCCCGTGCTGGCGGCCGCCCGGGGCGGGGCCGCTGACGCACTGCGGCTGCAGCAGGACCCGGCAGGGCGGGGGCCCGGTGACCAGGGCCGTAGCTCGGCCCGCCGGTGGCTGACTGACAGCGCTCCCCGCCCAGGCGCTGGAAGGGCCGGGCCGGAGCGGGGCGGGCAGGAGGAGGAGAAGGAGGAGCGGTGCGAACCGCCCCGCACTGCCGCGGCTTCTACCTATTCATTCAGTCACCTAAAATGGCTGGAGAGAGGAGGTGGCGGGGCAGGAGGAGGAGGTGAGGGGGGAGCTTCAGCAGTGCCCCCACCTCCTCCGCGGCCCGGCGGAGCTCCCGGCGAGGCTCGCGGCCGCCCCTCGCCCGCGGCACCATGTCGGCCGGCGCGGACGAGAGCTCGGTGCGGGTGGCGGTCAGGTAAGCGGCGGCTCCTGCGGGCCGGGTGCGGCGGCGGGGCCGCGGCGTGTTCCCAGCGCCCACCCGCGCAGGGACGGCAGCCGGGCGCATCTTCGCTGCAGAGGGGGGGTCGCCTCGCCTGGGCTCTTGCGGAGCCTCTTTTTCCTCACAGCAGTAGGAGATAGCCAAAGGAAAGGGGGAAGCCCCTTCTGAGGTCTTTCTCAGTCATTTCTCTCTAATTTTGAGCAGTGACCCTAAAAATACTCCAACTAATTATAGCCCGGTGCTGCTTGTGCTTACTCATGGAAGCAGAGCAGCCCCTGGACTGTGGCGATGCCGTTTACATCACGGAGCTTTGCGAGAGTGGATCCTGGCACACTGATATTTTTAGAAGGATAAAGGCTTATATCCCGCGGAGGCTGTGTCTAACCTCACATACCAGAGGGATGGACTTCCATAAGGCTGCTCACAGTAGATAGGAATTAGGTGTATGCAGAAGTCATAATGGGAGGGGAGCTTAAATAATTTTAAAACATCAGTTAATTCAAATTGCTCTTTAATCAGAGATAAAAATCTGCTGTTCATCAGTGAGCTCTTGGCTCTTCTCGGTTTTCTCTGTGAATATACTATTTTATTGTTTGAAGAACTTCCAGTTTAGCCCATAGATGTTTAAATTTCCAAGATGTCTTTACATGATTGAAGCATGAGGAGAAATACATGTATGTGTGTGTATATCTATGTCTGTTTATATATACCTATGTCAATATTTGGGGTTTAATTGTGATACTCTTTGTTGATTTATTTCTTTATTTAAAGAAGTTTCTCTATGCTGGCACACTTGGAGTATTACACCACAAGAAATCAGACTTTAGGGGAAGGTCTGTTTGTCTCAGTGGGTCCTTGGACAATCTTACATTAGAGAATTCAAGGGTTGTTCAGGAAGACGAAGAGGGTGATTTCTTAGGTTTGTTTTGTTTTCTCTGAAGGATGTAGAAATAAGTGATGTTACTGGGTGCTATTGTTGGTACATGGTGTAGGGGGAACGGTGCAATAACATTTTCAGTAAACAGAGAAGCACCACCCTTGCGTGATAACACGGGGTGTATGCTGCAGTTGTTCATTGAAGTCTGGTTGCAGTAGCATTTTCTGTGGGGAGAGATGGTTTTTTGAGTGCTATCTGTTGAAGCATTTTTCACATAACGTACAGGGAGGTGTTATTCCAAAGCATAATTAGGCTGTATTTTTAAAAAGGAAAATATGAGATAGGTGTGATCCTAAAAATAGGGCGTGTTACAGGTTTGCAGACTGCTCTCTCATTTGAAGAAAATATTAAATATGTTCTGAGCCAAAAGAAATAGTGATGTGGAAGTTCATTTACAAATACAGAGGTTTGTTGCAGCTTGGAATTAAATAAAAAAAACCTATTGGTAGAAATACATTTATAATTGTGGGTGTGTGATGAATAGATTAGGAGTAACATATGGTAAAGAATTTGTAGAAGTAAATTAAAGTCACCCAGCTGTAGTTCTTGACAACAAATCCCTAATGTTGTAAGGTGCATTTTTGCAGTATAATTGTCTAATTCACTAATAATAAAGGATTGCATTTTTCCTCCTGTCACCTTTCTTCCTTTTGACAAATTAACTATTCATGTACAAGATTTCCCCCTCTCTGTTCAGCAGTCATGACCAAAAGCATGCACCAGTAGAAAACCAGCAGATGATTTTCTTTTATTTCTGATTGTGTGTTTTGTGCAGTCCTATAATGCAACTGATTTTGCAACTCACTGTGTATTGGTGCCATGCTGTACCGTGCATTATGAGTTTTACATTCTATTTCTCGTTGGTTTTGTTCTTCAGCTCTTTTTGGCAGCTTGAGCTTAGTTCAGTGATGATCTCCCCAGTTGAGATGAATCAGTCGTTGTGTTTTGTATGTATGTTTCTGAACAAGGCTTGCTGTACAGCTGGACCAGCTTTTAGTTTGCAACCCCTGTGGTTGCAAGATACTGCAAAGGCATGAATTTGCTTAGACTTTAAACACAGGTTATAGAATAGACATCACTGAAATTGTTCAGCAAATTGTTTTTCCAGGACCTGGTTGTCTCACCTAATTGTATCCAACAGGAATGAAAAATACTTCATTCTTTCCAATTAGCACCAGCTTTAAGCTATCATCTTGTATGCTAATTGCTCCCCATTTTCTTCAGTGTAATAATGGGTTTGTGACTGATGAGCTAAATACTCTGGTTTAGTGAAGCATGAAAGCTGAAAATAGTTTGGCAGATAATCCAGTAACTAATGTTAAATTCTCCAATTAAGAAAGCATTTTTATCTTGTCACCCACCACTGAAAGACTTGTGAACTTTGTGGATGATGGTGTGCAACTTCAGCAAAGAGCTTTGCTTGCTGTGTGACTGTGTGTAGTGTCTGTTTTCAGATAAAGTCAGAGAGCCCCCATGATAGAAAATAGTAATCTGATTAGAGAACTTTCTTTTAAATGTGAAAATCTATCCTTTTTGTAAATCTAAAATTTCTGTCTTGGTTTTTAAAGTGTCTTTTCAGCATATGGAAACTAACTTTTGACAAAAAGGCTATGAAGTGTTATGAACATCACAGGCAACTGTTTCAAGTTCACAAAAGGATGTAGATTTCTAATTCTTGTGTCTCGTGCCACTTTAGCAGTGTCCACAGGTAAAATACAATGTGTAGGCTTCAGGCATGTTGGGTAGATGAAGTTCTCACCTAAGATTTAGGTCCTCAACAGCCAGTGGTGTAGGTCTGTTAGTGCACTTTAGAGTTGTTGTATGACCTGTGGAAGGGGCTGGATGGGGTCAATGCACACAGAAGTGCATTGACTTTTATCCCTTTACCAACCAGACCTGAGCTGGGTCGCAGGAATTGAAGTGGCTCCAACAGTTAGTGCCCGTCCTTGCTCCATGGCTTGGAGCCACGCTGTTAGGATGTTCTAGCAGTGGTGATATAAGAAGACAAAGTTGGATTTTAGTCCTTTGCATTTTTGGATACATGTTAAACAAATGAACTTTTGGAGAACAATAATGTTTGGATAGATCTAATCAGAAGTTTTGCATGGAGGACTGTATCTGATAAAGCATGGAAGGGTGTCTGTTAGGTCTTCTCCATAACAGAATCCAAATAACAATGTAGAACATTGAGGAAAATGTCTGTCTTCTAGCCCTCCAAAGGTGAAAGATGTCCTTGATCCACTCTGAGTCAGTGGAGGCCCTGGATGTATAGATGATAAGCTTCAGTATTGATTTGTTAGAGATGCTGTATTAAAACAGAAGAAATAAGTACAACGTGAAAAGATGGATAGCTGTACAAGCTGACCAGTAGTCAAGAGAAGATGGTCACTCTGATATGTGTGGGTGACACCTCATGTGGAGTGGACAATAAAAGAACATGAAGTACCAGTTGGTGAAGCTGAAGAGCATTGGCACTGGGCATGTTCTCTTGAAGGATGGAGCCCAGTTGAAACTGTGTTAATGGGCAGAACACAAAGAAGCTTCAGGGGATGGTGTTTTATAATCAGGCATGTTTAATATCCATAAAGAATAGAGTAGTGTAAGTTTCCACTTTTCCTCATCCTAGGTATGTCTGTGTCTATCTGCCTTCTTCCCTACTTTGGCAAGAGCACTTCACTGGTACTGCTGCATCTGCTGTGATTGACATGTGCTTTGTGTTTCATTCTTCAAGAGAAGAATGGCAGGGTTGCTACTCTCCTCCTCACATGTCTAGAGAGGCTCTGGGATCTGGGCGCCCAATTCTGCATCGAGATGTCTAAAAAAATTTCCTTTTCATACCCACCCTGGGTGTCTGCAATATGTTGTGACACTGCTTCACAAAAGTGAAATGTTGATGTTTGCTGAGTATGGAAACTGTGTGCAAAACATAATGGATCTACTGGTAAACATTTTTAGTAACAGTAGAAGTAATAAGTGCAGCGGATGAATTAAAACCACACAGCTTCTGTTTCTAGTTTTCTGAAAGGGAGATGAAGAATGTTGGAAAAACACATTAATTACTGCTTCAGTTTAGTGGAGACTGGAGATTTTTGCAACTAAAGCTTGGTGTGGCATGGTGTTAGGATACAGTGTTGACTTTTGTTTAGGTAGGTGGGATGTGTTCATCCATTGCAACTTTAGCTTCCCACTGCAAAGCTTTGTTATGGAATGCTGCATTTCTTTTCATACCTCCAGTTCTTGAACTGTGTGATCTGTTGGATGTCTTATGTAGGAGGTTTTTTCTGCTTTGCTAGTTCCTGTGTGGGGTTTTTTTTCTCCTGATATGGAATCTGCTGTTTGTTGTTGTCGTGCCTCCCTCTACCTTTTCACCTTTTTGCATTCTTTTTAAGCATTTTCTTAGGCTTTTATAGTGAAGTTGTTTTCCTCTGTGCTAGATCCAGCTACTGTTAGATACACTAGGAAAGAAGGAGCTGAGTGGAAGGAACCTTTTTTACACAGGTGTGTTTTGAAGCACTTTGGTGGCAGCTGAGATTGATTTTCTTTCTTGGGCTGCTGTTCTGCAGTTACAGCTGTGTTTAAGCTTCCCACCATGAATAGATCCTCAGATGCCAGATGAATGGGCATGTATGCTGTGGTATATATTATAAGCTCTGGAGATGCTAATTTCATGCTTCCCATACAGTGCTAAGCATTGTCATAAATCATTCTGTAACTAGATAAGCAACAGCAATAGACTACAGTACTATCCATTGGTTCCTTAAAATGATCTAAACTTTTTGTTTCAATAGGCAGTAATTACTGCCCATCTGTAATCAGCTGTAAAAGTTTTTTCAGGAAATTATCTAAGTAACTGTGTTAATGAAGTTCAGCCGTTTATAAATACACAAGAATGCCCCACCTAATAAGAGAGAAATTATCAACAGCATTAAATAGCAAGGTGTTGGGAAGTAACTCTTCTGCATGGAGTCTGTTAATGGAAAGCTACAAGAGAGATCTTGTTTTGGAAAACTCCTATTACATATCTTTTTGTTGGTTTTGATGTTTTTCTCTGCTCTCTGACTTAAACAAACATCCCCTTGTCCTTCTCTGAAACTTTACCCCGTTGGTATGTTTTGCATTTTAGCTGAACAAATGACATGGCACCATCTGCTGCTGAATTAATTCTGGTTTCATAATTTCTGACTTGATCATCCGTTACTGATATTGCTTGGGGCAGGCTGAAATCTGTGATCTCGCTTTCTAGGAAATAAACTTCCCTTTTCACCACTTGTGTTGTAAACACAAACTCATTCTTGGATGGAGGGGGAAGAAGTCCTACTTGGACCTTACCCTTAATGCCATGTATTCCTTGCCAAAAGATGGGTATCTTGAATTTAGGAAGAAGAAAAAGCAATGAGTGGTGTACCTAGGCAGTCTGTTCATGCTTTTGGATGAATTGTATTTTTAACTTGTCACTTCCCAAAGTTTGTAAAGACTTGGGCATTTGCTTTGTAAAACAATTGAGTTAGTCGCTAATTTCCATTTAATGGTTATGATCTATGAAAAGTTAGGATTTGTATTGTTGGCCTAGACATTCCCTTATTACTGAACTCAGGGCTTCACATTTTCAGGTTTCCTGTGTGACTTCTGTGAATTCTTCTATAGTAGCTGAATGACCCTTGTGCTTGGGATCAAGAGAGCTCTGCTCCCTCCCTCTGCTTTCCCTTGATTTGCTTGAAGTGTTTTATAGATTGCCCTTGCTGCCCACTCAGAGATGGCTGTTGGAATTCTTGCTTTTATGTTCTGTTGCCTGACTACTGCTGGTGAAATAAAGCCACTTTAGGTGCTTTTTTTATTTTAAGGAAAATACAGCAGAATACTAATTATCTGTGGTGGCCAGAGCAGAGAATTTTTTGTTACGTTAATATTATTTCAATGTAAAGTACTTTCAAGAAGTGTCATTTGAACTGGTGAACAAGAAAGTTTAATTAGAAATCAAACCAGATCTGAACAAGTCTAGCAAGAGTTACTGCATGAGCTGTGCCTTTTTCTCGTGCTTTCTATTCACTTAAATAGTTTTAGATCTTCATTTTCTTCTTATCCGTCCTTGTTTTGTGTTTTTTCTTTTTTTTTTTTTTTTTGGTAGTTCTCAGTTCCACTTTTCCCTAGTGAGATAGATCTGCTCCAGTGTAAGGGGACAAGTGTTGCCTTATTGTTCAAAAATGGTCTTGTTTGATGTGTTTATTATAGCAACAAGATACAAATGGAGAATAGTGAAAAGATAAGGTTAGTGTCACAGTGAGTTTGATGCATAAAAAACCAGAACATTCAAAATGTATTTTAAAATGTGAAAACCTGCTGATTCAGAGCTTATGATTGATTAGCATAAAATATTTCTTGAATAGACTCTGAATGGAAATAAGGTGTGGGGAGCAAGTACCATCTGGTCCTTTATTCTAGTAGTATCCTCAGCAGATTTAGTAGAGTTGGCCACTGCTGGAATAATTATTTTTCTGTGTAAAAAACTTTTTTTTTTTTTTTAATCAGCTGACAAATGCCTATTGGGACAATGCACCCTTCAAGCATCTTTACATCTTTAAGTCTACCTAACAAAAATGAATGACTTATCCCTTGAACCTGTTTACTCTGGAGCTTCAACACAAAATACTGAGAGGAACAGGACCTTAGTAAAAGATTATGATTGTTCTACTATACACAGCAATTTATATGCATTGAAGTTGAATAGTGCACTTCCATTGTTGAATTTAAAAATGGACTAAAGGATTTGTTGTCTAGGTAATTTAGTGTCTCACTGTTGGCTCTTGCATTCATGCTGCTATAGGAACTCTGTATAGTTCAGTTGGTGAGCAAATAACTATCTCTTTGCAGGACATTTTAGGTTTAATGTAATCTTTCCATAATAGCTCTCAAATACTCCAGGTTTCTTGAAGTGCTTCCTCTTGAATATTGTAGCTTTGAAGGATACTTACTTTCCTTTTCCTTTATGTTCAGCATAACTGGTCTTTTAAAAGCCTGAGAAAAGCAGTATTTTCAAGGTGAATAAGAGTTAAAGGACTGTATCATGCTACAGCATTACAGTTCAACTACCAGAGCTGAACACATGGAATGTTATGGATAATAGGACTAGACAGAAGATGTTTCCCTTTTGTGAAACATCTCAAAGTCTGACGCTTTATCTTTTCCACTGTGTTCTCTTTTGATAATGGAAGAGTTTGATCAAACAGGCTTCTCTGTTTACTGGGTCTAATCTCATCTGGGGCCTTGAAAAGAGGTATTCCACATCTTTAGTCAATTCTCCAACCTCTTAATTATTGTCTTTAAGCTTTGTATTTTTTCACTGAGCTGTTTTTTCCCTACATTTCTAATTATGTTAGTTGTCCTTTGCTTAATACTGCTAAAACAAATTTAAGGTGACACATTAGGCTGGAAAGCTACATAGCTGTGAAGTACTAATGTCAGTCAAGAAACTATATTAAATATGAGACTCGTTAGCAATGTTGTTTAAGAAGTTATGCAAATCATCAATAATAGGCTAAAACACAAAAGAAGAGTGTATCTAGAAATATATTGCAAATGATGAAATATATTCTTGTATAATTTTGGGGTCGCTAGCAGGTTTGCTAAGAAATTTCTCATGTATAGTAAAACATCTGGTATTGCATAAAATATAGAAAGTGGCTTATCTGGGGTCCTTTAAGTATTTGTTACCACATTGTATGTGAGGCTTCTTGGAATAAAGTGATAGAAAGGTAGACTGACTTAGGATGTGTGTATATATTTTATTCAAAATACTTATCTAATTAACTTGTTTCTTCAAAGTCAGTAATCCTTAGCATTCATTTTTTTTGAATTTTTCTTCCCTTAAGCATGGGACTAATTGGGAGATGAGTCCAGAGACCTTTTGTGTCATTCTGAATAGCTCATAATCCCAAGGTCTTAGAGTTGTTAATCTCTCTCTCAGTAGTATTGATTTACCAACTGCAGCAGTGCCTCTGTCTTAGTTTGTGCTTGATTCTGTCATAGGATACTATCCCTATGTACCCATCTCCACCTGTATGAGAATATGAGAGGGGTATGAATGTAGGTAGCAAGCTTTTATCTTTTTTTAATATTCTTTTCCTGCTTTTCGTTCCCCATGCTCCACTGGCACTTTGTTTGTTGTTATCTTAGAATTATGTCATAAGGTCCTCAGGCCAAAGATGTAGCTTCAAAGTAAACACTTATGATATAAATAATACATGATGTAATATCATGAGAAAAGCAACTCTACTAAATCACCTGAGTTAGTCATTACCTTCTATGAAAAGTCTTACAATTAAAAATTCTATATATGGCTTTGTTTCTCCCTCTCCTCTTTCCTTATTTCTGTGAAGAGTAAAAAAAATTATGCCTGTACCAGACACTTTGATCTGTAGGAAGTAGCTGACTGCTCATTTTTTTTACCTGTTAAGCAAACCATACATTGCTTTAGTTGTCACTCTGCATAAGTTGTCCAGGTAAGGTTTATTTCACTCCCTAGTCTCAAATGCATTCTTTTTGAAGTCTAATCCTTAATTTTAAGTAAATAATTATTTTTAGACTGTGTCGGTAATGTGAAGCCTTTGAATTTTTCATTAAGAATTATTATCTACACGTTACTTTGCAGACTATAGATGTTGATACCATCTAAACATCTGTATTTTATATTTTTAGTTAAAATTATATCATGCATGTGAATTACTGGTATATTTGGGAAAGGCTGATGTGTTTATTAGCAAGCTGTTTGAAATGCATTAAAGAGCAGAAAAATATTTTCATGTTGGGTTAAGGATGACTAAGTATCTGAATGCATATTTTCTAGATGTGATTGAAAAGAGAAGGATTCTACTTTAAGTGTTTGAAGAGGCCGTAGATCTGAGGGAAGGCCACCTGTTCAATCTGTATCACTTAGAGTGCAGCTTATGCTTCTGTCTAATCTGATCAGTCAGCCCATCACTCAGTAAAATTGCCATTCTGAACTTTACGAGCAGAACTCTGAGTTCAGCAAAAGTGGATTGGTGTTCAGTAAGCTCTGAAAATGAGATGAGAGATAGCTCTGAATTGGTATTTGGAAGTAAACTATTTGACAGTTAAACATTAGTGTAATTAAATACTCTTTTTTTTCCCTCTTTTGTACTCCCAAAAGGGTTTTGTTTGAATTGGGGTTGAATTGAATTTGTTGTTGGGGGGTGTGTCTATGGTTTTTTTTAATCTTTGTTTCTTTGGTTCATTGTTCCAGTTTTTTGTTTTGTGCATGTCTTTTTTTGGTTTGCTTTCTTTCTTTCTTTGTCTTCCTCACACAGTCTTCAAAGTGATCTGCATTGGCTGGTCAACCCACTGTCTTGGCTCTGCATTTTAAATGTAGCTGTAGATCTATTTCATTTTGGTCGTTAGCAAAGCTTGTAGGAACAGATGGACTTTTCATTGTTCTCTAAATGTCAACAAGTAAAGCCCTGGTAGGCCCTGAAGAGGAATCATAGGCTTGTCAAGGTTGGAAAGGACCTCCAAGAAACATTGTACAGCTGAGAGCTTCAAATGAGCGTGCTTTGTTCTGTGCTTGCAGCCCCAAGAGCAGGTCTGGCCCATGCCAGCTGGCCCATGCTTCTGTTAATTTCAAACTCTCATGACTGCTGAGTGTGGAGATGCCTCTTTGGGAAGAGGGAACTTGCATAAAATGTTGTTGACCTACATCTTGGAAGATACTTGACTAAAGACAAAGCGCTGATGCACTCTCTGCTGCTGCTGTAGGCAAATGTTCAAGTAATGTATTTATTACATTATTCATAAGCATGGAACAGCAGTGTTGTAGCAAAAGAAGAAACTCAGTGTATATAGAAACTGGAGGCTTTACTCCAGTAGGCTCTGAGAAATCAGTTTTTTATTCAGTACTGATGATGTCTAGTGGTAGGTTTTGGGTCCTGCTGCTCAGGAAAAGTGTGGACCAACTGAGAGGAATTAAAAAGAGGAGGGAAATGGCTCTTTTTCTAGAAAACATGGCCAGTTCCACAGTGAGGAGTGAAGATTTGGAAGAGACACATCCTAAAATACCAAGAATCAAGTACAGAGTGGAAGGGAATAAAATGTTCTTCATGCTCAAGATGAAGTTAATAAAAGGTAGTAGATTTAAATTTTAGTAAGAAAAGTAAAAGGAGAAAATACTTTTCCATTGTAAGGATGGATGTTGTGGAATGAAGAGACTAGGGAGTGAAATAAACCTGTGCTTTGTCTGTGGAGATGGAAATTATCCATACAGGAGACTCTTCAAAACAGTTCAGACTGGTAACTGCCAGGAAGATTTTGGATTAATTGACAGTACTTTGGTCCAGAAAGGTAGAGTGGATGAATAAACTGTGACATTCCCAGGTTTTTTTTCCACCCCAATTGTCTGTAATTATGTGAAGCTGCATGTAGGGTGGCCAGGACCTGAATTCAGCACAACTGAATGATCCCATTCAAATGTCAGATTGTGTTCACAGAGGTGTGACAATGTCCACATGAATGATAAAGCTTTACTGATTTGGAAGGGTAAGCTTAGGTTAATCCAAGTTTGAGGGGACCTCAGGAGGTCATCTGATCCAACCTTCCCCTCAAAGCAGTGTCAAAACTAAATGCACGTGATATTTCACAAGGCTCTGTCTAAAGTTAGGTCTAGGAAAAACCTCTGACATAGAGATTCCTCAGTGTCTGTGGCAACCAGTACTTGACTGGTCTAATTTTTGATGGTCAGATTTCTTCCTTATGCCAAGCTGAGAAATCTCTTGCTTTGTTTTATGACCAGTGCCTCTTGTGTCCCCAATGTGAACCTCAGAAAGGAGCTTGGGCCTTTTGTCTTTGTAATCTTCTCTTCTGCATTGAAAGACAGCAGACAAGGCCTGGCAGCCAAGAAGATACTGAAGAGCTCTGTGCCTATGATCTGTTGGAAAGGTGAGATTTGGGGGACACCTTCAGCAAAGGGGGTGCAGCCTCTTATCCAGCTGAGTTCTGAATATGATAGAGCAGATTCTTGGGGGACTGACAGCCATCCCATGGTGCTGCTGATAGGGCTGCTATTAGGAGATAACGTGTTGTAAGCATACACAGTGTGAAGTACTAGAGGCTTTTGTTTGCATGGTTTCTATACTCTTTCTGTGTAAAGTCTATATGTTCTCCTCCTATGACCCTCCCCTACCTGTTTTGAAGACTATTTCATGGTAAATGTGATACTGCTGCTCTGAAAGCATTTAGAGTGTGATTCAGTTTGGTATAACAGTCTTTTTCCCAGCAGGGATATGTGTCTCTGCCACAGTTTAAGCTTACTTATTATTTTGACTGAGCTGACTAATAAGACTAATTAACCTCCATCATTGTTTAATGTTTCTTTGCTTTTTAGATGTGCTGTCCTCAGCCATCTCATAGAATAATCTTTTTCCCTGTCCCCTGCTGTGACAGTTCATGTTTCATTCTTTCAGTTCTTCTTACTTGTTCAGACGATATCTTCTGTATGGCAGAAGGAAAGGTGTACAATGGTCAGTGGTTTATCGCATGAAGCGTGTGATATTCTTGTGAATACAACCCAAAGCATTGGTTACCTTGGAATGGTTTCTTATGACTATTTGGAAATTAATTATAATTTGTCCATTATCAGTTTTTGTCTTGTGTATGAAAAATGGGCTTTTTATGAATACACAAATCTAAAGAAACAAATCAAGTTAAAATGTATGTGGAGCACTGGGTAAAGTTCACATTCAGTTTGGTTTGTATTGCTGGATATCTGCCTAGTATGCATAAGAGTTGTCTGGTTGAAGTTCAATCTGTTTAAAACAGAGGAATGTATTGGTAGACTGAATAAAAGGCTTCAAAGCTCATATCTGTGTCTCTTGAATTTATATGCTTTTGATTTCTCAGATTGTAGCTAGGAAATGCTACTGACTTCCAAATTTTATCACATATGTCAAGGAAATTTGGCCAATTGTAGTCTAGCAGGGCAACTAACTGCTCCTTTTATAGGCATAGTCTATAATTTATAGATGCAGTTTTCACCTTAAGAAAATTTCTTTTGTTCAAGGCTATATGTCTGTCAGGGAATATCCAGTGGGGCAGAACGCTTGTTGTGTACTCCACTGCTGTAATGATAATTGCTCTCCTGTTTTGCCCCCTCCTTGGTGTAGAGGGGGATGGTCACTCCAGCCCAGCAGATGTGTGTGAGAGGTCCTCTCCTTTGCTCACAAGTAACTTGAATTGGCATCATGTTATTTTTCCATTCTGATAATAAAAAGCAAAACGTAGGAGATACGTTTGTGTTCCAGCGGTCTCTCTCTGCTGCAGCTGTGACCAGTGCTGGGAATCCTCTGGATATACTACCCTTTGTCAGGGTGGGTGATGCCATAGATGTTACATGGGTTCTTGCTCCTGTGTGCTAGGGTGAGCTAATGCCTGGTTAGGGGACACTGGGCACTTCACTTCCAAGACTAGAAATAATTAAATAATCTATGTGACTTGTTTTAGGTATTTTTCTTCAGTACAGGGTTAATATACAAAGAGTTGGATGTCCACTGCTGTTTATAGGGTCAGCTCTGGTGTTGGACTAACAATGACCCCATTTTCTGAGTATTCATTCAGTGCTGCGGAGACTCCTATTGCTTATTGATCTAGGTACAATGGGAGCACAACGGCATGGTATATATTCAGTTACTTTGGAATAGCTGAAGAGTTTAGTTTCCAAAAGAAATGGACATTCTAAGCTCTCCCTTTAGTTCTCCACAGCTAGGTGGGGATGCCAAGAGGGTGTAGAGCCATGGACTTTCCAGTTACATTGTGAAGTCTGAAAGGTTCAAGGACAGGCAGAAATTTTTTCTTCTAATGCATGAGTCTTTCTGGATGTCCTTAGTACGTGCCTTGCGTACTTGATTTGCTCAGCTCAGTGTGCTTGTGACTGATGCAAAAATTAGAGGAGAACTACAGATTACACAAGGACCTCTCTTGTGGGGTATAGGGCTTTTTCTTTTAAAAAAGGAAAAGCTATTTTTTGATCCTATTTTTTTGCAGTTGAGTCTTGGTCTAGTTTGTTTTAATTGTTAGCTAAGGTAAGTAACAGAGGACTACACATATCAGATTTCATTGTGGTGTGGGTTTTTTTGTTTGCTTGTTTTTTGTTTTATTTTAAAGTCCCAGCAAGAATTGGTAGAGATACTGAAGCAGTTTCTACTCTGTCAGCAAGTTTTAGGTGGAGTGTCACTGCTGGACTATTTTTCAGCTGCTGAGTCTTTGTGTTGCTCCATTTTTGCTGCTGTTGCAAGACCCCTCTGCCAACTCTGCTACTGCAGATTGGAGATAAACAACTTAACGGCTGCCGGGGAACAGAGGGCTGAAATCTTGTTTTTCTGAACTGAAACTCTGTGATACCTCTAGATTGGGATGGTGATGGGTAGTATCGGAAAGACACAAGAGATTAAGTATCAGAATGGATAAAAAATTTACACACTGACATACTGGGTAACAATGGTCAACTGGATTTGATTGAGAATCTAATTCTGTGCTCAGTTAAAAACATGATTGTATTTGAAGTGAAACCAGTCCTGGCCTCAAATGTCAAGTCAAAGAAATCCTCTCCTTTTGTGTGTGCTAGGTAATCCTGCTCCCTGTCCTGAATGTTGCTCACTTGGAGTTTCAATTCATCTTGTTCCCATTCTTCAGCCACTGGTTATTAGTTCAGTGGTCTAGAAAGAGTTAACTGTAATGGTAAGTAGAGTTGGGAAATAAGCTATTTGTAGTTTTCTATGCCTTGCTAATTATTCATGTGATAGGGCTTACGTAAGGGCTGCATTACAGTTGCACTTCATTTGATGACAGAGTTCTGTATTTGTGTAAACAAAAGTCAAGTGATAAGGCATGGACAGTCAAAGTCTATAGTTGAAACCAGGGAGGAAACAAACTTTCCTGGGAGGATCTTAAGGTCATACTATATGCCTAGCTGTCATGTTTCTTAAAAAAAAAAACCCAAACCTCTAAACAAACAATAACAAAAAAACCCAACCCTGAGAGTATTTTATTGTTACAGTGGGGATTCTGTAACACAATGCACCAAACCAGGAGTCCCGTGGAAAGGAAATATATATGGACAGATTCTTGGTAGATGTTTCAGAGATGTTTATTTCTCCAGCTGCATGGCTGGGGCTCTGCTGAGGAACTGTTCATATGTCTTGTTAGCAATTCTCTACCATTTTATTTTACAGCATTTTTAAAAATCTGAAAGAGCCTTCTTTGCTATCTTTCTTGCCTTAGCCTTTCTTCAGATTCAGTGGTGAAATCACTTAAAACATGCACTTAACAGTTTGGATAGCATGATGTAGCAAAATATTAAAATTTTAAACAGCACAGAGTTTTTTCTCTTTGACACACAAATTGTAAAAGCAGACTGTCTTAGAAAAAATTTTAAGTACCTGTTCTGGAGAAATCTGGAAATTCCAGGGGAAAAAAATATTGGTCTACTGACACCCTTTAAAGACTTTTTTAATACTTGTTGACAATTTCTGTAGAACACCAGTTAGCTTAACAAGTTTTATCTAAATATCCCATTTTTCTCTCTAAATATCTGGTACCTTAGCATATGCTGGAGGAAACAGCCTTGTACCTCTTTTCCCCATCCCTCTAATGTCTGTAGTGCTAAGAAAAATTTTTTTTAATGGAAACAAGATTGGCCAAAACGCTAGAGCTTTGCTACTGTGGAATGATGTTTTTTCTTTTTTCTTTTTTTATTTTTGAGTTTGCTGTAAGAGCAGGGGTAGTTAAGGGGTTGAACCTGAGTGCAGCTGTGGAGTGGAAGTCAGAGATGTGGGAGGCAGCTGCCTGGTTCATAGCAGTTGGGAATGCAGAGTTTGTAGCTTGTGCTAGTACCCAGTCTTCTGGCTTCATGGTGCTGGTGAAGAAAACTGTCTGAAACAGCTGTAAAGTTGTGGATTATTATAGAGATATATCTGTCTGTAGCTTTTAATAAATGTGTGACCCATTATGAAACCTTTATATAAGCCTTAGTGTAATACTCTCCCTGGCCTTGAGGCACTACCAGTATGCCATTAACACATTATTTTGTGTGAACTCATAGTTTTCCATTTCCTGGTCAAGTTCCTTCTTAGCTCTTGGAAAACCTTGTGTGTACTCCCTTCATGCACTGTCCTCTTAGGTCTCATTTAAGCCAAAGGAGCTCTTCTCTTGTCTGATGTTAAGTGCTCGGAGGAATGAGATGCTTGGTCACAAATTTTGTGGCAGGGTCTGTAACCATCTCAGTTGGTTTACAGATCAGGACTACAGCAAAACAGTTACAATAAACTTAAATTTGTAAGGCAATTTGAAACAGGTAATATTTGAATGTTTAATCTGAAAGCACCTGTGCTACCTCCAGTGTATGAGGGACTAGGATCTCTGATGCAGACAAACCACAAGTGATTTGCATTGATGATTTCTGAGAGCAGCTGGGAAATGCCTGATTTAGAAGTCTTAGTTGCCAAAAACAGCTGATTTAATTGTCAAGGCAAAAAAAAAAAGATTTTGACCTTGAAGAAGCTTGTCAGGACAAACTTTACCTTATGTCCCCAAGGAGCTGTGGCCAAGCATTCAGCAGACAGAAATGATCCAGGATCAGGTGTTGCTGCATTGTGTGCACTGGAGCTGAGGGAGACTGGCAGGGCAGTGCCCAGGCCAGCAGCTGCACATGGCAGAGAACTGTTCCAGAAATGGAGTCAGAGCCTCCCAGGCCTGTGATGTAAAATGGAGATAGTTGCTTTCAATTTGTGGGCTACCCTGCTGCATGGTTTTTTTTGGTTGGTTGGTGTTTTTGTTGTTTTTTTTTTGTTTGTTTGTTTGTTTTTTGTGGTTGGTTGTTTTTGTGAAGTGACTTTGCATTAATAGTTTTGGATTTCTGGTTGGATTTGTAATCTTATCAGGGAACCTGAGCCCTAATGAAAAATTAAGCCTACAGCTAGGACATGAAGCAGAAAGTGCTTAGCCTTGCTGTTAGGCCAGCATAGATAATGGTTGTCTAAAGTAGCTAGGAAGTAGTTAGTAGTTTATAGACTTTTTTCAAAGTGTGTGCCATGAGTCCTGTGCAGCTGTCAGTTTACGTTGTGGTGTGTGACCAGATTGCACTTGTTTTATGGATGTGCTCTGTCCTGGAACTAAAATTTTAGTGAAATGTACCAGTATTAATACCAGTGGTAATTCCAAACTGTAAGCTTGCTAATGCAGCAAGGTCATGCCAGTAGCAATTAAACCAGGAGAATGACTGTATTTTCACGATGATTTCCACACTGAATTTGTTTAGCCTAGCCAACAAGGAGCTCCTACGTGCCTTGGAGTGGAAGCTAAACTGTTACAAAATCATACAGCCTTTTCTATTTTATATATTATCAAAAGTGAAAAATATGAAATCAGCCCATGCTTTCCTGATGAGGTAGTAAAGCATTCTCTTCCTGTTAGGTTAAAATCTCCAGTGACATATTGGATATTGTAGTCAGTGTTTGTGTAGTGTCATACAAGCCTTTCTGGACTCAACAAAAGTCTGAGCATGTGAAATGGCAGCAGCTCAGCCTTTTGTGCAAGTGTTGCTGCAGTGGAGAGCTCTCTTTCTTCTAGCTTTGGGATGTGAATTTTTGTGTGGGAACTGGCTTTCCTGTGAGGTTCCAGATTCCAGTAGATTTCTTGCACAAATGATGTTGAATGAGGCCCTGATATAGCAGTACCAACTCCAAACTTACTTTGCCAGTCAACTGTGATAAATCCCATTTTTTTGACTTCTTGTGTTACTTAAGCTCCAGTTATTTCAGGTTTCCTCTGGTATTCCATAGAAATGCTAAATACTCTCTTGCTAACAATTTCTTTTCCTGTCCCCTCTCTACCACATCTGAAAGTCAGCCTGCATTTAGCCAAGCAAAAGATTATGGCCTGTAGATAACCCAAGTTTTGCACCTGGTTGAAACTCCATGGAGAGTGTTGTTTAGAATCAGTACCGAGAGACTTGCAAACTTCTCAGCTTAAGTGGGGATTGAAAAATGGAGGAAGGGTGGGGGAGGGTTTGGAGACTGTCAATTTATATTTGCCTGACACACTTTCAGAGAAAGAGCATCCAGCACTGCACTGAGCAATCCATTTGGAGCATGGCTCAGTGTGGGGAAAATGCTACCTAATAAATTTTTTAGCATAGTTTCCTGAACTGTCCTGATTTAAAATAAATTTTTAAAGCTTTCTTTTTAAGCCAAGAAAGAGCAGCAAGGTGGTCACATTTAGAATGCAGCTGAATATGGTGTTGGCACATAGGAATGGAAGGATGGAAGAATTCTCTTTGATGCTGTTGCTGCTGATGTGGATGATTTTGCAGCCTTGCAAATAGAATGAGTAGACATGAAGGAAAGAATTAAATTTGTGGATTGATATTCAGACATGAAACAACGTGTAGTCCCAGAGGGACTGAAGAAGTTGGATAACACTATTCCTCTCTCCTTTGCAAGTTTGAAAACAAACAGTAGTAAATAAAGCAAGTGGGTTATTTTTCCTTACTCCAGAGTTAGGATTTACCAGCTCAGAGCTTTCAGTTGCTGCTTGAACAGTCTACCTTCTGTTTTGAAACAGAGCAACTTCTGTTCATTAGAAACAGTCAACAATAAATATGAAGAAATTTTTTGCAGTTTGCTTTGGAACTTGGTGTATCGGGTGTTATGGATACAACGTGGTGTTTTATGTTGACTTTTTTTTTTTAAGGCGTGGCAGAAAAGTCATACAGTGGTTTTTGTTCCAGGAATATTGCTTTGAAAATTAACAGGGTGAAGGCACTATTCAGAGCAGATTATTGAAACACTGTTTTTAGCTGTCTTGTCCCATGGTGAAGTCTATGGTTATTTTAGTAGTGTTAGCTAAGCAGTCATTTCAGTAATGATTTATGACAACTTGTGATTTTTTTAAACTGACCTGACCCTCCTGTTCTTTTTATTATTTAACTGTAATTACTTATGAAGTGGCTTGTAGCTTTACCTGTAGGTATGTTGGTAAGTTTGTATTTGAGTTGGTGAAATGTAATTGTTGGACTTGTGGCTCAGGGACGTAAAGCAACCAGCTGCCCTAAACTTGAGAATATACAACTGGGAAGATAAGGTTTCTGTATTGAGGGGAAAGAAATTGAAACAATTTTCAGAACTACAGTAATCTTGGCATGAACATGTAGTGATTTCTGTATTGTAAGAGCTGGGAGCATAAGTGAATATGTGTGGGTGTTTAAAAAGGAAAGGGAAATCTGGGTAAGAGAGGCAATAATTAAGAGTTCTTTGCTGCAGATATAGCAAATCCTTTTAGCTTTGTTTAAAAATATCAGAGTACCTATTTTTAAAAACTAGGCTGTTTGAAAGAAGTAGTGAACTTCTAGAACAGACATATAACTGAAGAGGAAGAAATTGAATGAAGCCTAGTGTTGGCATGACTGACAGCTTTTTGGTCATCTGGTTGATCTTGCATTACATCAGTTTTTTGCACTATTCAAGAAATAATTTTTTTGTAGTGAAGAAACATTGCTTTGTTTGCTTATTTCTGAATATATTTGTGGTACTTACCATCGCCTTTAAGAAATCCAGGATAAGTTGTAATGTGAGGAAATTCCCAAATGCATGTACTTATTCTTAAAATATTTCACTTAATTGCATTGTATAATAGTGTTTTAAAGTTGTTCATTTGACTTTGCAGATAAATCTTTTTGTGAGTGTGTGAAAAAATGTTATTGCTCTACAAGAAGGAATTTTTAACTTTTGAACCAGAAATCCACTGTCATTTCTGCATCTTTATGTGGGCATTATTGGGTCATTTGTTGATACAATGATGCTGCTGGGCAATGTTTTTGAAACCAGCTGTCTCACAAAATGGTGCTTTTAGTGAAGATTGACTGGTAGTTAAACATCAGTTACAAGTTTGCTTTCTAAAAAGAGTTGACACCAACCACGTTTTTGTTGACTGATGTGCTTTATGCAGGCTTAGTGTATTTGGGTGTGTTGGGCTGATTGGTCACTGGCATATGAGAGGTACTGGAATTATCTCAAAATCCCTGAACTCTAAATGTGACTGAATTTAAGTTTGGAGGTACTCAGTGGTTTTGTGGTTTGGTGTTGTTTGGTGGTGTTGTGGATGTTTGTTGTTGGATTTTTTTGGCTTTGTTTAGGTTTTTGTTTGTTTTGTTTTTAGTTCTTTCACCTTTTCCCCCTTGGATCTAAATAAATGTTGTTCTGTAGCTTGGTAAAGCAGCAGTGACTACAGTGGTTTGGGTAGTTGGATAGCCTATATTCACCATATTACTTTTCACAATACATTACTTTGTCAGCTGAATTCTGACACTAAAATTTCTGGAAACAAAGTGTCTCTAAGATACTACCAGCACTTGTTATCCTGGCTCAGGGATACTAGGCTGCTGGGCTGTGCACTTCAAAAAGGCTTCCTTAAATATTTTTTTTTTTTTTTCTCCATCTGAAGTTACTTATAATGGTATTTGTTTTGCACATGTAAGCTCTGTTAAGCATTCAGTCATACAGCAGAAAGTTGCTACAGGAAGTGTATTCCTTTTCCTGACGCTGCCCTTGTTACATAATTAGTACCGGGCTCTGGTAAGCTTTACCAGCAGTGTGACTCAGCCACTCCTTACAGCTGTGTGCCCCAGAGCAGGAATGATGAAGGCTGCTGAGTTTCATGCTAAAGCTATATTTTGGAGGAAAAAAACCTCCATAATTTGCAAAAGAAATATAGGTTGTCATTCTCTTTATTTTGTATGTAGAGTTGCTTTCTTCATGAATCCTTATGCTTAGAAGGATATACTTGCTGCCTTCATTGGCCTCTTTGTATCCATGAGAGCCATAGTTGTAGACACTGATCTGGGGGCACACCAAAAGACATTTCTTTTCCCTTTTCTCTTGAATTGACCTCTATGTTCTATAAATGTTGTAATAATGAGGTACTACTGCCATAAATTTTTCATAATAGTAATCTGTACTGGTCTTCATTATTGTTAGTACTAGTGATTGATGTGAAACACCACCAGTGAAACGAAGATGGTGTTTCACACTTCTGTGCATGAGCTTAAGAGTCATAAAAGCTAAAACATAGTTTTCAATAGAAACCTTTAACTTAGAATAATCAAGTACAGTCATTGTAAGAGGGACAGATTTAATATGCAGTTTAAGGCAGTCCTGTCCTTAATTTGCTTTGTGGATATTGGAGTTGGTATATATATGGAGCACAGCCATCAGATTGCAGACTGGTTGAACCCTCTGGTAAACTACAATTTAAGTGACATGGAGCAGCCATCCAAACCCATAGCCACAGATGGTTCTGCTTCCTTGTGGTAAATTGTTGGTTACAGTTTGCCTTGGTTGTGCAGACATTGGTTGCCTTGGTTCAGAAGACATTTCTTTGATTTCTGACCAGCCTTTTGGAAATGTTAGGTTCCCAGACCACCTGGGGAAGAAACCTGTTATTCATGTCTGAACCAAGTATTTGGGATGTCTCTGCTGTTCTGACAACTGAACTGTGGGGTGGTGTCCACAAGTTCAGTATAAGCAGATGAAAAGCTGAAAGTGTACATAGAGCTTTCTAAGACTGGAAGCTACGTCTCAAATAAAAACTGAAATGAACTAGCACCTTTGGAAGTTCCTTTTTTTTTTCCTTATTTGAAAGGTGATACAGATTCTCAGGGATTATATTTTCAGAGTTAATCCTTAAAGGAGAGGTAGCTAATGAGTGACCTGATTACTTCAGTGTATGTCCACATGTTCCATACAGCATGGTGTAAAGACCTTGAGCTAATGCTGATCACACTAATAGTACAGCTGAGCACTGTGTTTCACTGTGCAGCAGAAATACCTATTTTTGCTTCTTACTCAAAAATGACTTATTCATGCTCCGTGATGGGGAGAGGCAGTTGCTTCAGGCTGATCAGCTACGTGGAGATCCGGTGGCTGTAGTCCCTTTCATCACCAGAGTGCATTTGACCCTTTCAGCACCAAAGCATGTTTGACCTGTGATTGCTGTGACTGAGGTCTCTATTCTGCCACTTCATTGGATGATCCAGGTGTGCCTGCATTCCTATATGGTATGAAATTTATTTAGAGTTTTACCTTTAGGAAGGTCTAACTCCTTGTTTCATTTCTTACTCATAAACCATAAATACTTCATGTCTTAGTTCATAAGTTACACTTTGCTGCATTTGCTTAGATATCGTTTTATCTAAAATACTGGGTTATTATCTCTTCCCTACCTTTCTGAGAGGGGTGATACATATAATGATAGATGTTAAGAAAACCAAGGCAAGTAGCACAGTAGGACAATTAAAAAAAAATCTGTTTGCCTTTGGAAAAGGCACTTCTGTTTAGTTCTCCTCAAACTGCACTTGGATTTGGAGATGTGCCAGTCCTGTGCTTGGCAGGCATGTGGAAGCTTATGGCAGTGCTGCTTTTCCATCAGAGATGACCTTGTCTTGAACTAGAAATAATCAAGGCCAGTACAAATCCTGCAATACAGTTCTCTCTTCTCTCCTTTTCAAAAGTCATATTTTTCTCAAAAGTTGTGGGTTTTTTTGCTCACTAGAGAGTAAATTAGTCCACAAGAAACCACACGAAGGTTTGTGTGAATGCATTCATTCATGTTATCAAGAAAGGTGTTTGAGGTCTTCTAGATCTGCTGGAGGATCTGCTAGCCCTCCTGTGGGGGTGGTGTGATGAAGGAAGCATGTGGAGCAGTAGGAATTACGTGAGAGTAGGCCTGGGTGTTTCCCCTCTGCGTTTTCTTAGCAAAAGCATGGGGCTGTGCCTGCCAGTGTGGGGATGCCATCTGTGTTGCACAGCCTGCTAGGCTGTTACAGAATTGCACAAGAATTAATCTGAAATCACACTGCTAAACTGTGTCCTGGCCGTGGTGGCTGCCTGGAGATACAGCTATTGTACGGTTCTTCAGGCAGCAAGGGAGGGCAGCAGCCTGTGGAACTGCCTCAGCCTGGCACTGCCAATGTCATCTCCAGCATGAACAACTAATGGGTATGTGAGCTGACCAGACCCAAGCTACTGAAAAGGGTAATTGTTTCATGAAATTAAATTTGTGTGTAAAAATAAAAAAAAATTGCTGGAGAGGTAGAGTTTGAGCGTATGGGAGAACTGGACAAATCAAATTATGGCATTGGAATATTTCCTCGATTTAATTTTATTCCAGTTTTCCATTTGTTGCTTTCTCATTAAATGCAAACTGGAAGTGACAGTCTGCAGCACTGGAACAAAATATTCTCTGCATATATTTTTGAATAGAATGCCCATTTTGTAAGTTAATGGCTGATTTTGCTGGGTGCTTTAAGGCTTAATGGTCATATTTAATGGCTACACATGGTTTGAAGGGATGCTGATACCTTTTTATCAGTATCTTAATAGGGCTTTGGAGTAAAATCTGGACCATGTAGATCCTGCTTAAGCTTTTGCCACAGTCCTTACTGAGTACCACCTGTACTCTGCCTATCTTCTGTGGTCTCTGGGTGCACACACACCTGCTGGCAGCACTGGGTTCAGTCTAGACCGTGGCAGCTTTAGAGAAACACTGGTGGGAGCGGTGCCCAAATCTTACGTAAGAGCGATGGAGTTCCAGCTGCAGCAAGTAGTGCTCCTTGCCCCGGCTGGTGTGTGCCTGGGCCCCTGGCAGGGCAAGCAGGTTCCCCGGGTGGGAGCTGACCCATGGTGGGGGGAAAGACTTGGAGATGTGCTGGGTGGCCAATTGCCACAGCTCAGCTGCTGAGCTGTGTCTTGTGTGGTGACTGTAATTTCTGTGTCTGTAATTGCGTGACCGTTTTTCCATCTTGATACCATACATGTAATGCCAGTGATTGGTACCAGTACTACAGAGCTATACCATTAGTAGTGCTACTACTGTGCAGAAACTGTCTATAGGTGATGGTTGCTAGTGCAATTTGTTCCTGCACCCTTTTTGCTGTGTTAACAGGAGATAAATCTGGAATTTGTCATATGCCAGATCTTTTTTTGTCCTTGAAGCTTATTGAGAGGTGAAGTTCAGATGAATGCATTCAGACATTATACTTGCAGTTGCATTTGAAAGTGTTGCTAATCACAGAGCAAGATTTCAATGTGTGCAAGCAAAAATACTGAAAAGTTTATGCAAGCCTAGGTATCAGGTGTCTTTGAGATGAAACCTGCTTAGCTTTCTTTACTCCCTGCCTGCTCTGAAGGGAGTTTAATGGGAGTGGTTTGATGAGTGTAAATTTAATGGAATAGTAAGGTGAGGGAATTCTGATGCTGAAGTAAGATTAGGAAGCTGTTTTCTTTTCTTCTAGTTTTGGGCAGTTTTTATCTGTTTCCCAGTTCATATTGCCTGTTATGCTTCACTAAGTACTTTATTAGGTGCTACTGGATTTAATATTTCATATACCCACATGTGAAACTTAATTGTGTGAAATTTAATAGGCTTAGTGTAGTAAGAAAAGTATTGGAGAGCCTCGAGTTTACAGGTTAACTTGTTTCCTGCTCAGCACAGCACGTGGTTTGAATTTACGCTTTTCTGAGCAAGGTGAAAACAACTCTTTTTTTATTGGAGCTTTTTTAATGAAAAAGAAATTTACATAGGACTTCAGAGTAATCTTTTCTTTCCAACACAGAGCTTCTGGATAGTAACTGCAGTCTGAAAGATTAACCTTTGGTTAGTTTTTTCTGCTTTTCTTTCTGTAAAACATGAATAATTTGATTCTTTGCCCTTTTTAGATCACTCTTAAAAGTTCTTGTGTGCTTATTGCTATTCTGTAGAGGTGCTGAGAAGGCATATGGTAAACACTTTGATTATTGCCCTTTGTTAGAGTTTATAGTTCTTCTCATAGAGATGCAAATTTAAAAAATCATTGGTCTTGTTTAGTATATGAAATGAGATTAAGGGGTAACGTGATCAGAGATGGTTGGAGATTGCTGGGGTAAAATTAAATAATGGAGAGGTTCTTAAATAAACAGGCCCAGAGGTAGAACTGTTCGGTAGCTGAAAAGGGGTGTGCTTGTATATATCCTTATACATCCATGTGGTTATTTATATAAATAATATATATTTAGATCAGTGGACAATTTTTCATCCCTAGAAGTAAACTCAGGGTGCTTTTCAAAGAGATATTATGATATTATCTAGTTTGAACAGGAATCAATTCTGTAATGTCTGATGTCTTGCATAACCCAAGGTATTGACCTGATGATGACTGTACTCCCTGAACTGTATTATCTGAGCCAGTTCTAGCTGACAGTACTTTTAGCAGACGCATTGTGCCCCTGTTCTACTGAGGGATTAGTTCCAGTACAATACAGTGCATTACTGTGCAACCGCTGGCTGGTTTAGCACTCCCTAATTTGACAACTTGTCCCAGTGTGCTGAGGCACGAGAGATTTGGGGGATTAAGTTTCATGTGTGTGGCCTGGAGGTGCTTCAAAGTACACGTAAACAACAATCAGATGTGTTAATGCTTTGGAGAGGAGGAGAGAGAAGGATGTAAAGCAAAATGTTTTTTGGGAAGTTGCCACATCTGAGGAGATGTGATTTGAAATAGGTAGAAAACACCTGATTGTCTGCAGTTAAGACAGTAGACTGAAAAACAGGTGAGGTGGGGCCATGGAGAAGACAAAATGGGTCAAGTCAAATTGGTCCTGCAGAAAAAATCTCAGTGGCAGACTGCCAGACTGCAGGCTGGGCAAGGAGAGATGACCAGAATGAACTCTTTGACATTTCTAAAGTGTGGGCGCTGCCTGCTTTGCTGGCAGAAGTGACCACATTAAGATGTGAGAGTGGAAAATGTTTGGCTGTAAGCAGAAAGGAAAAAATCACTTTTCCAATTCATGTGTGGGATGGAGGAGGATGAAATGTTCCTAGAGGCAGTGCTGGAGCAGAATCTGGCTTGCATGAGAACTTTTATTTGCCGAATCACACTGTGTAAATAGTAAGACTGAGAATTTTGAGGTTCTGATAATCCTCTCACACAGTTTAAGTGGCCAGAAATCAGGTTGAAGGGGAGGCATCTCTTGCTTACTCATTGAGGACATCACATTAGCTTTGTGATAAACTTACCAAGAAAGCTGTATAGATTTCAGAGCATGAAGTATCCCTTGAGGAGACTTTGGGTTGGGTGATGAACGTTTCTTGTCTGCACATCTCTTTTGGGGGAAGATGTCATTCAAACCTGATGCAGTCGTGATCTGTCTCTGCAACCTCTCAACTCCATAGCAGAGTGGGACATTGTGTGGGACCAATGACAGAATGAGAAGGGAGTCTGTCTCTGGCGTGAAGCGTCCCTGTTGTGATGAGCCTTGTTTTGTTTTTCCTTTGTGCTGCGTAAGTGCTGGTGAAATGCTGCTTTTTCTCCTAGCACTGCCTTCAGATTTAATGATAGGGAGGAAGGACACCACTGCTGGGTCTCTGAATGTTGTGTTACAACCCAGGGGAAGTGACTGAGCTGGTAACAAGTGCTAGCAGTGACACAGATACCCTTCAGCTCAGCTAGTCTCTGGCATGGTGTCTTGCTGTGGGCTGGGTATGCTGGGCTGATCTGTACGGGCTTGCTGCTGTGCAGCACAGCTCTGGGAGGTGCTGCCTGGCTGCAAGGCAGGACCTGGCTGGGAGGATTCTCATGGGAAGTCTCTGCCGGGCGACATCGAAACTACTCGCTTTACAATCCTGTCATCACTGTAATAATTATCATGCAAATCATTCATAGTTTATGCATACTGTTCCTTCTCATGGTCACTCAACCTTTACTTAGTAGTAGAAAGGAGAAATGTATTCGGCACCTGTCATAATTGCATCAGTTCATCAGTGTAGAAAATTGATTTTTTTTTTTTTTTTTAAGCATAGAATGAAAACACATGAGGAAAAACTTTTTAAAGTTGTCAACTTCATCCTGTAGGTTGATGCTAAAAGCCTTTCAGAACTGGGGGGAAGTTGGATTTTTGGGATGCACAAAAGCTTACTTGATGTCCAAATGTGTTTTCCATCTAGATTTCTAGAAAAGATCTTTCCTAGGCTTTTTTGTGCTGGAAGACAATAAGACATACCTCTGGAGCTTTACTAGCCCTCAGAGTTCATTCTTGTAAGGACAATTGACGGCTTTTGTAATGTGTGCACTGGATTACTGAAAGAACAAGAGTGCTTAGTCTGAAAAAGAAGCTTGCCCTGTGACTGACTTTACAGCAGTAAAAGAAGGCAGGAGAATAACCTACTGAGTAGGCATTTTCTAAATATTGTTTTAGACAACATGCTACAGTGTTTTATTTGCTCAACTTTCCTGTTGTGTAGAATGCTTTTAGAAAAGGCATGTGATTAATTTTTCTTTGAAGACTTTCTCTACCTAGAAATAAAAGCCATTTTATTACCAAAATTTCCTTAATTTAGAAGGAAGTAAATGTATTACAAGCTTCTACACATATTTATCAGATTCTGTGTTTAGTCAACACAGGTACAAGTGGATCAAGTCTCTGGTTATTGAAGGAGTTGTGTAAATCCTGTATTACTTTTAGCATTCTTATTTCATTTAAAGAAAAAACACCCCTTATGATGTTATTAGAGAGTAAATGTGACCTATATTACAGACTTTGTGTCCTTAAATGCAAATACTAGTTGTAGAATATTTATGTTGCCTATTTTGTATATCATATAATCTTTAATGATGTTTTTCAAACGTTTACTTAATTGTCACTTTACACTAGAGGGAACACTGACAAGGGTGGTACCTCCTGATCGTTAATGAATTTTCCATACTGGAATTAATGTGCAGAAAACCTTACAGATAAATTAAGGTTAATCTCTAGTGTCATACAGTGGGATATAATGAAACCCTCAGAATGAAAAATCTGAAAAATACTCCTGACAACAGTGCACATCCCTGGATGAAAAATTGAGAATCTGCAATGAGAAGTAAATACATCATGCTCTGTGAGATTTTTTTTTTTTTTTTGTATTTTTTTTAAGCAGGATATTTCTAACTTCATCTGAAGTGTACATAATTAGTCTGCAGCAGTCCACTCAGTTGTTGGAGACAAGCTCTCTCTGTATCAGCAGGTGTTGGCACAGTCACAGTAGATCAGCAGGTAGCTTTGGGCCCTTATGTTCCCATTAGATTTTGGAACAAGTTTTGGGTGTTTGGAGTTGAGCATTTTGGCTTTGTTTCCTCTGAAGGGGGTATAAATTGTGCACACTGAAACTGCTCTGTGATCCAAACCAACATGTGATAAATGAAGACGTTGGGGAATTTGCTCCAAGGCATCACAGCTACTCTGAGTAGAGCCCTAGTATACATGTAGCCCTTAAAGCATGGAATATGCGATGAATATGTGCCTTTAAGTATACTCTGTGCATACAGATCTTTGACACCGTGTAACTGAAAGTAGCCACACTGAACTTTAGTATAAATGGAGAATCTAGATAAAATATTCCATGATTTTGTTTGTATGTAGCTGTACGGCTGCTGTTTTATCACTTATTAGCCTTCTTTGTCATGTCTTTTAAGCTGCACACTGCACATGTTTTGGTGTGGGTTTTGTTTGCTTGGGTTTGTTTTGGGATTGTGGTTTGGTTTTTTTTTGGTGCTGCTTAGTGAACTTGGAAATACATTTTTTTTAAAGGTAGCTTTGTAAAGGAATTATTAGTTAGTTACAACTGGAACAATGTGTTAAGTGGGCCAGAGTTTTTCTTCTTGATACTTATCATTAAACCAGTTGAATCACAAACTTCTGTAGTCATTATTAGTTGTGAAGCCAGTACATGAATTCAATTTTGATGAGGCTGCAGGAGTGTTAAGAATGCAGAGGAATTAATAAAATGATAGAATATAAGAAGTCCAAGCTATATTCTACAAAGTTTTTGTAAGAAACAACAAACTGAAATAAAAGCTGAAATTTGTCTTAGAGGAGAAATAATGAGGAATGAGACACTCTTACTTTTAGAACTTGTGAAATATTGTTCTTTTCCTGTTGTCTGAATGTATACTTCTTCACTGAAACCAAACGTTTCACAGAAGCGTTCTGGCTATGCAAAGTTGATTTTCTGACAAAAGGAAAGAAGAAATGTGAGCTTTTTCCTTGCTGTCATTGCTGTCACAGCAAGGAGGCTTTCATTTAAGATGATATCACAGAATATTCTGAGTTAGTAGGGAACCATAAGGATCTTCAAGTCCAACTCTTGAGTGAATGGCCCATACAAGAACTGAACCCACAATCTTGGCATCAGTAGCACTAGGCTCTAACCAACTGGCTTGGTGGGTCCTTGCTCCCAAATTGCTATTTAAACTATCCTGTATTTTTTTTCACACTTAACCTGCTTGTAAAAAAATGTAAAATGACTGTTTTTACAATGAAAGCATGCAGAAGTTTGGTAAGACTAGAAAGCTTGATTGGCAAATCTGAAACAATGTATAAAAGTGACTCTTCAGTGATCCATAATATATATACAGAAACATTCAGAGTTCTAGGCAGGTCATCAGCTTGAAATTGGTGAAACTTCAGAAAAGATAATGTCATTTGCATGAGCAGTTTTATGGCTGGGGTTCTGATACAGTCAGTACTGTGGCTCAGGCAACCAAAAACCTTCTGGCTTGGTGAAAAATTCTGACTTTTCAGTCACTAAGGAATTCTCACATCCCTTATTCATATTGTTTGCGTACTCCTCCTCTTTTGATGATGAGAATTTCTAATAGCTATTTTTATCTCTTCCAAAACAGAATTAGACCACAGTTAGCCAAAGAGAAGATTGAAGGATGCCATATTTGTACATCTGTCACACCTGGTGAACCTCAAGTGTTCTTGGGAAAAGATAAGGCCTTCACTTTTGATTATGTCTTTAACATTGACTCGCAGCAAGAAGAGATCTATATACAGTGTATAGAAAAGCTGATTGAAGGTTGCTTTGAAGGCTATAATGCCACTGTCTTTGCTTATGGCCAGGTAAGCCTTACAATTTTATTTTAAAGTATTTATTTTGGAATAAACAGTTTTTTGCAACTTATTTTTCTCTTAAATTTCTGAATGCATGAATCTGGTTTTTAGCATCTTGGGTTTATTTATCAGTGAGTTACCTGTAGGACAGTGTTGAGTTTGTATAGATTTTGTGTAGACTGGCAGTTGAAATACAGAATATATATAGGTAGTAGATCTGAATTTAATAGTAATGCTGAAAATAGCATCAGTCTGTAATTCCCAAATTCACCTCAATGCAGCAATACAAATTACTGACTTAATCACTTGAAATATACAGATGGATTGTACTGAGATTCTTTTCTGAGCAACTTTTCAACCCACTGCATTTTTAGATGCTTTTGGGACTAGGAGGTTTTTAAAAATAGATCATGGGGAACTTCAGGCCACATTGTTTGCTTGTGGGCAAAATGTAGAGATCAGATTCCAAAGTCAGAACTTTTCATAGACAACACACCCTCTTGATACACTGGGCACACTCGAAGCTGAGCACAGTGTAGAGTAGGTGTTACTGTCTTCTGAATATTCCTCTAGGAGTTGATTGCATAAAATTTGGCCTAGGATGCTGAATTTCACCGCTGTTAAGTGTTGCATCTCAAGTTAGCCAGGTGGAGTCTATTCCCAGTGAAACAAAGCAGTTTGCAGATCCAGTTTAGCAGATTATGTTCAGCTTTGTGATCCTATCTTTGTCTTAGACTTGACCCATTAATTAAGTGAAAACACTACACTACCTTGTCTTCTATAGGACTTCACATTTAATTAAATTATCTTCCTAGTGAAGATACAGCTTGTATTCTTCAGTATAAAGTGAGAACAATGGGAATATAATACCTGAGATATTCAGACATCTTAATTAGGGGAGTCATTTGATCTACTTCAGTAAAGAATTGCAAATGCTGCTTTTACCTCCAAAATACATGCTTTAATTAACAGCCTTCGTTGGAAACATTAACTCATCTTTTGACCTAGAGGTGATAGTTCAAGGTTGATGTAAGCTGGTTAGGGAAAGTTTCTAGAGGAATGGTTATGAAAGATTGAACTGGTCTCTGCCTTCTGGTATGGGATCCCTGGATAAACAGTAGTTTGTCCAAATTCTGCTGTTTATCCATTTTCAAAGTGACCTGTTGTTGTGTGTGTTAATATTGTAAAGATGGCAGATTGATGTGAACAGTAGTGTTCAAAAACTGCATTTCTATGATGATTTGGTACTATTAACATGTTCTAGTGACTACTCCTTTTTCAAATTAGACAGGTGCTGGCAAAACATACACCATGGGCACTGGATTTGATGTCAACATAACAGAAGAGGAACAAGGCATTATATCACGGGCTGTTAAGCACCTTTTCAGATGTATTGAAGAAAAAAAACAAGGTGCTATTAAACAAGGACTTCCACCTCCAGATTTTAAAGTGAATGCACAGTTCTTAGAGGTAAATATGATCCACATTTGTGGGTGTAACTTTATGTGGGTTTTTTGGCTGTGGTTTTTTTTGGTGGTTTTTTTTTCTTGTTTTGTTTTGGTTTTTTTTTAGAAAACCAATTAAATATTTTTTCTGGTTGCTTCTTTTAAATTTATTTTCCTCACAAGATGTTTTGAATTAATCTTCAAGTTTTCAAAAGGAAAATTTATGGGGTTTGCTTCAGCTGTTCAATTTATAAAAAAGTCTTTTTATCTTACTGCAATTATTTTAGTACTTCCCTTCATAGTGCTATTTTGAAGTATAGAAGTAGTTACGTACATCATTTATCCCTTTCTGCAGCATGCATTGTCTGTAGAGCCTGTTTCTCTTGCCTGTTTGCAATTCTTGACAAAACCTTAAAACGAGAAACTGTAAAAAAAAAAAGTGATTGTACTTTGTGGTTTTGAATAGTGAGCATGCTTTGCCTGCTTTTGTGACTTTGCCATAGTCTTTAGTTTTCAAAATCTGTTCAGGAGGCTTTCTTTCACCAAGGAAGAAACCTAGCATGAAAATACTTCTTTCTGCAATCCCCACTGGTTTATGATTGGGCTTCAGTGTCACTGTTCCCTTCTTTCTTAGACCCAGAGAAAAAAACCCTGGTCAATACTGTGGCAAAACTGCTTCCCTTGTGTTTTCTTGTGGATGCAGTTACTGGTAAAGGGGCTGTAATATCTGTGATCTTTCCGACCTGCAGCTGCTGTTGCTTTAAGCCTTGCAGGTTTTATACTGTGTCTCCTGACTGTGGAACTGCTTTTTAAATTGATTGATTTGGGTGTAACATATTTACATTTACTACCAACCTGCAAAATCTGATACTTTAGGCACATGGAGACGAAGAATCAATTTTAGGAAAGCAGGTGTAAATTTGTTTTGTTTACTTCAGTATGTACAACGTTATCTACTTTGGGGGTGGAAACGCCCCACTCTTATATTACCCATAAGAAGAGCTGTTCGTTTTATTACTGCTGAAGTCATCGGCTCCTATAACTGTTTTAAAGATTAACAAGCTGGCATTAGTTTTGTATTGGTCTAGGTTAGTCACTGCTAACCTTATGCAGAACTTTTTGTTGCTCTGGCTAATGTTTGCCTAGAGAGAGTTGGCTTGAGCACGTGCTGTGGGAGTGCTCTGCTCTGTTTGTACACCAGGGAGCTGCAGCTTTGCTTAGGCAGCTGCAACATGAGTAGCATAAGGAGCAGTAACCAGTGTGGTTTCTCAATTTATTGTGGTTTTTGACATAACATTACAAATGTGACTGAGTCCCGACATATGGGGCAGTGATTAAATGTTACAGTGAGAATGGTACGAGGAATTGCAGTCATTACAGTGTATTTCAGCTGAACTATACATACTGAAACCTGTCTTGTTTATCTAATTTGAAGAAAGGTTAAATGATGTATATAATAATTACTCCCTTAACAAAATGTCATTTTAGTTCATAGATTTTTTTTTTCTTTTACTGAGCCTTTCCCAGAAGGAGCTTTTTCTGATTAGTTCGATTTTATACACTGTTCTTGTATCAAAAAGTATCCTCGTCCTCCCATCCTATCTACCATTAGAGCTGGATTGCATAAACAATCATTTAGTCATTGGACAAGTTGAAGCAAGATTGTGGTTTTGGAGTAACTTTGGAGTCTTACAGCTGGATAACTGTTGGGAACAGTGACTTCTGTTTGCTACTTTCTTGCCTTTCTTTAGTTTGCTGCAGTCTGCCTCCCTTAACTCCTGGCTTTCCTGCTTTTTCAAAAGATAGGCATATGCAGTCCCATCCAATTGCAGGTGCATTATCAGGATCTGCTCTAAATTGTGGCATCAGTTGTTTGACCTTATCAAGGTAAAACATTAGTAAGAAGATTCCTACTTAGAATACTTATGTCTAATAATTAAATATAACTCCTTTTTAATATGTAAAGGATTAAAAGCATCACATTCACAAATGCTGAGCTTTTTGTTCTCAGGGATGACTTTTTGCTTTTGAGAGGAGAAAGTCACTTAAATTTAGTGTTATGAGAAAGTTTCATGTGTGAATACAGATCTGTTGTGGTGGTTCATTGACTGTTACCTAGGGATTTTGATCAGGAGTTGAGTTAGTCTGGACTGAGCTTTGCTAGTGTGAATTAGTATAACTAAATTAAAGACACTTGACATGTTCTAATGTACACAGGCAGAGACTAGAGCCATGAGATTTCCAGTGGGATACTGTTTTTTCTGGGTGGGTTGCCTATTTTTTTTTCCCCTGGTTTCTTCAGTTGGATCTAAACACCTTTCATAAAGCTCAGAACACTCTTATGGAGTACAAAAGCCCTGCTCAGGAAGTCATGCCATAGTATTTTTGGACTGCTGCTTGGTATCTTTAAGAAGCAGCTTGCACAAAAACTATTATTATATGTCAAATTCCTTCCAGGACAGGAAGAGTTTATCTAAATGAGAGACATAGAATTATGAAGGTGTGAGAAAGGAGATGAGGAAAGGTGTAGTGGCAGGGAGAGCAAGTGGAGTGAGTTGGAAGTGTTTGGAGAAGGGTGCAGCCAACTAAATCCACAAAAGAAAAGCCCAAGGTCAAATCTGAAGACAGCAGGTGCCTGCCACAGAAACCACTGCTGCTCTTGTTCTGCTGGCACCAAATTCCTCCTCTTCCCTGGTCCCACCAAAGAATTTTCTCTCAGATCTGGAGATGTGGAGGAAGTTACCGCATCTTTGGGTGGTATAATAGGAAGTTGTGCAGGTCACTTAATTTGCAGCTGCTCTGTCATCTGTTGTCCTTGGAAGTTTGCATGTTTCACACCATCCTTTTTTGGGATCTGAGACATACGGATTTTTACTACTTTTGGTATGTGCCATGCAGAGATTTGTTAGTCATCAGAGGAATTCCTTCTGAAAGTGATAGGCATTTTGTCTTTTTCTTCTCCTCAGCTTTACAATGAAGAAATTCTTGATCTGTTTGATACCACACGTGATATTGATGCAAAGAATAAAAAATCAAATATTAAAATACATGAAGATTCAGCAGGAGGAATTTATACAGTGGGCGTTACAACCCGAACTGTGAATGGAGAATCTGAGGTGATAATTAAAAATAAATTACTCTGTAACATGCCAAGTACATTCTAAACATGTCTGTATGCTTTGATGAGCAGTTAAAAATAGAGGTCATGCTTCCTAATATCTGTCTCCTGGGCAATTTAAGTGTAAAACCTAGCTAAAATTTTATTTTCTTAATTTCTGTAGCCTTAAATCTGATAAATGTTTGATACTAAGTGCATGCTGGTTTCATTTAAAGCTAGGAGCAGGCTTTTGTTCATAATGTAGTTCTGCTGGGAGAGAGAATTTTGGCACGTATGTAAATCTGATCTCCCAACTATTATATATATTATTTTCCTTTGAGAAAAAATCTTGGCATTATGGCTGATGTGGAATAAATTGCTGTTCATGTGCATTGCAAATCTGAATACGAATGTTACTGTACTGTTTTTTCTTTGTACAAAAAGTATAAAATCATACATTTTTTTGCCACAGGTGAGTGAAGATAGCTATGTTACTACTAGAGTAAGTAAGGAGAGGCATACAAAGATTTAAGATTTTTCTTGCAGAAATCACAAAAAATACTTTTAGTTTGTTTATTTAAGAATCTTTGTGCTTTTTTTTTGGCATGTAGGAACTGAATTCATAACAAAGAGAGAAATTCTAGTCATAAATCCAAAACAGCTGAGTGTCACAGGACCAGTTTTGCTTTAACCAGCAAGCGATGCAATGTGCTTCTTGTCTGTTTTCTAGATGATGCAGTGCTTGAAGCTGGGAGCTTTGTCTCGCACCACTGCCAGCACGCAGATGAACGTTCAGAGCTCACGGTCACACGCCATCTTCACTATACACCTGTGTCAAACCAGAGTCTGTCCCGCATTTAACGCTGTACGTACTTCTCTTTAGTAGCCAGTTTTCAAAATGGGGATAGTTTTGGCCGCCACTGCTGTTTGAACTACACTTAGTAAGGATGCTGTAGTCATCATAATGCTTGATGAATTTGCTAAGCATTATAATAATTTGATCTAATCTGTGCATACGTAACCATCCTCTAGCCAGAGGCAACCATAAACTGCAGACTCTTACAGGAACCTGCCTATTCTCCTCTAGCGTCTTCTTCAGTATTTTGTTGCGACATACACAAGTGAGAAAGTTAAAATATAATTTGTCTTTAATTGGGAAGCACATTTAAGTGTCTTAGTAGTTAGTGGGTTTAAACTTGCAGTCAGCTTGGATATTTCAGATTAATTGTTGATATCCAATAAGGTGCAAGTAGAAAAGCATTAAATTCTGAAGCTTAATGTGTTTATTTTAAATATCTATATATTCAGCGTGCAGATATTTTAATTCTATACACTTAACCTGAAATTCAAACTATGAATGAACATAGAACTGTTATGTAGAATATTTTGCATGTGACTGTTCAGTTGTTAGTTGCTGTTGGTGTATCTTGTACCAGGGAGAGTTCTGAATAAATCCACATTACTGAAAACTACAGTACCTTCCAGGGGAACTTGAATTGAATATCCTAAAGGTCTTTTGCATATAATTTTTAAGTATTAAATAGTATCTGGCTAGCATCCTACCCATAGATACCACATTTTTAAGTATGTGGAACAGTGAGTTGGATTTGCAGTGCTTTTTGGGGGTTGCTTTTTTTTTTTAAATACTGCAGATAATCATTTGCAGGCAGAATGAGTGTTCCTTCCTGGTCCCTTGTGATATGTAGACCTGCTTTATACACCTGCTAAAAACACTTCTTCCTGCTTTCCATGCTGAAACTGTGGATTTGGTGGTGTGGTCAGCTGGCTTTGCTCGGGAGGGATTGGCATCACACTCCAAGCCCATGGAGGGCACCTGGGTCACTGCGTGGTGACACTGCTGGGAGGTTTTTGTTGAAAACTGTCTACTGGAGAGTGAGAAGTCATCTGGGAGCCTGTTTCCTGCAGGCTGCTGGCACAGCAGTCCCCCTGTGCTGGTGCACTTGCAGCTTTCCCCACCAGCTGAGCTGCCTGGGGGACTGTTGCCTGGCTCTGCCTGTGTTTTTACAGAAGCTTGTGTTAAAGGAAGAGATGGTCATCTTCTGCTTTATGTCAAACTTTTGTTTCTGCTTTTCTTGGGAGATATGCACAAGACAGTTTGACTGTTTGGAGCTGGGCATTTCTAAATCCTTAATTTGTAAAGACAGCACCCTCTTCTTTCCCTGTGGTGTTTAGGAGAGTAAAGGGATAGACCTGATGTTGTCCTCTGAACGCTCCTGGAATCTAAATTAATGCAGGCTATTATTGGGTGGCCAGGAGAGATGTAGCTCAAGTTTCTGTAGACAACAGTTTTGGGAGACCTTTGTTACTAGGGCAACGCAGTTTCTCCTTCTCGGATGACAGCCTTGGCCGTGTCCCCTCTGTGCGCGGTCACCCGTGCCTAGGGCTGGCAGGCAGCCAGGGCTGCAGTGCACAGACATGCTCCTCAGGCTCTGTTCACACCATCCATGCTTCTTGGGAGTTTCTGGATGTACATTTCACTTCGTAAATGAAGGAAAGTGAAAGGGTGCATTAATCATGACTTTGAGGGACAGAATGGGAGTGTGGTCCCCAGAGTGTGAACATCAAAATAACAGAAATAATGATTCCTGTGGAAGTGGCACAGTTCCCATTCTCTTCTGTTACTGCTACAAAAGGATGTCACTTCAGGAGCATGAAGTATTTAACTACCATGAGAATGGTTTGGTCTGCTGAGACCTGCACTATGCCTTGCAGTAGTGAAGGGAGCTGTAGGTTAGCTGGCCAAGGGCATAAAGGTCACCACAGAATACCTGAGGGTCTGTGTTTGGCTTTTTGATTAGTTTTAGTTTTTTTTTTTTTTAAAAGGTTTTTCTGGGTTTTCTGTGCTTAATGTGATAGAAATTCCTAATAAAGCTTGTAGTTTGAGTGGTGAAAATCTGTTACAAATCCAGTATACACTTGGTATATGCTTACTGTATGACGCCATGTCAATTTAGTAGAAATTGCCCTGCAATGGGTATCTTACCAGTAAGGTCAAGAAGTGAGTGTTTTAAAGATTTTTCTCATTGCATTTCTTTCCTGAAAATAAATCTAACTACGCTCAGAGTAAAATAAAACTGTACAGTAAATGGTAGAACTAAATTAATCAACAGAAAAAAAGTTTGGGATTGTGTAATGAAAAAGGATAATTTTGCTGCTGTGCTTTGGGATGTGAAGTGGAAAGAGGCTGAGGCTGTGGTACCTCCCCCAGGGCAGTGTGTTCCTGGGCAGACTCTCCATACTGATGGAGGCTTGCATGGAGTGCCAGTCATTACCTGGGGGAGGAAGGTGGAAGGGAGAAAGGAACCTCTTCTTTTTTCCGTGTTCCCTCTGCTGCCCTTATTTTCTGGTTAAGTCAGACGTGCTAGTGGAATAATGACTGCTAGGAGAAATGGCTTCCAACAATAATTCCTAGAGTAAGTTGAAGAATCATCCCACAGGGAGGCTGGTAATGGGGTTTAGAGAGGTATAAAATCAAAATATCTTTCTGTTATTTGGCAGGCTTATGAACTAAGTGGTTCTGGTGATTTTGTGGTGTAATTATGTAATTAAGGTTTTATTTTTTTAAATCTGTTTTCTTTGACAATTGGCTTGCATTCTAGGAGAGATACAAATTTGTTGCTTGCCTTGCTGGTGACTTGTTTGTTTTATATATGTATCCCCCCCATTTCTTCATCAAGAAGCAATGGTAGCTTGTACTTAAAGTATTAAAGTAATTTGTATGCACGTGCATCTAGAGCTGCATCTTCAAGAATGATATGTTAGTATATATGATTAGAATGGAGATGGTATGTTTCAAAGTACTGTTGTTGTTAAAAGGGAATGAATAAGGAGATGGTCATGGCAAAGTGGTAGTCTTGTGAATAATTGTTGATTGAACTTTACAGACGTTAATGTGAAAGATCTCACCAAGCCTTGTGGGTTCTTCTTTGCTTCAGGATAATGCCACTGATAACAGGATAATATCTGAATCTTCTGAGATGAATGAATATGAAACTCTGACTGCCAAGTTTCATTTTGTTGATCTGGCGGGATCTGAAAGGTTAAAGCGAACAGGAGCTACAGGAGAAAGGGCAAAAGAAGGCATTTCCATCAACTGTGGACTAGTAAGACTATACAACTATACAATATAGTGTAAAACAACCCCAGGCAAAACACTTAAAAATAAAATTTATAGCTTCAATGGGGTTTTTTTGTCTGTATACTGGTTTGCTATATAGTTTTTTAATTAACTGTATTAAGTGTTTTACTTAACACTGAACTGCACTGAAAAGTAGAGCTGGTGATTACCAGTGGAGATTGTAGTTTCATGTTTTTGTTTTGTGCTACATGGCTATGTCAAGGCTCTGTGCAATTCTTTTGAAGACAAAAAAATGCACGTTCTACCTGTGAAAACACATCTCTTTTCTGGGCTATTGTGCAGTACCAATGAGGTATTCTGCAATTAGAATTTTCTTGCCATCATGACATTGGTTATTTTCTGTAGTTCTTCTGTTTATATTATATGGAAGAGAAAGAGTATTCAGTTCAATTTCATCATTCACATAAGCACAAAGCCAGCAGGATTTGGGGGGGTCTAGATGACACAGTTGTGTCCTTAACAAAGAGCATATAAAGACAATGAAGGTGAGAATCAGTGTGATATAACTAATACAAGATCACAAAACTTTCATTTATAGTGAAGCCCAGCCCTTAGTTTTGTGAAACAGACTGAAAGTGCTTTAAATCCTTCAAAGCAGGCAGGCACAGCATGGGGTGTGTGCAGTTCTCCATCTGCTGGTGGCAGCTGCACCATTTCCAGAGCCAGAACTTGCAGTACAGGGCGCCACTTAAAGCAAAATCTTCTATTTGATTGAAGTGCATGCAGTTCCACATTAAAAATAATTTCACAGCCACATGTTAGATTGTTTATAAACATGAATTAGACCCTTTAAGCAATGAAACAGGATATCCGTTGACTACAAGACTTTAATTTCAAGTGTTAAGTGCTCAAATCATAATCAGACATTTTTTACTTATCTTTACTTATCTTCTACATATCTTTAGAGGCAGCAAATTCTAAGGTTTTTTTCTTTATATAAATGTCCCATATTTTATTCTAAATGCAGCATAAACCAGATTATTAAAGTTGATCTCTACATCTAGCAGTAGCTATAAATTATTTTAAATTAATTTTATCAATCATCCAAAGCAAACGTTTGTTAGATGAAGTAGTACCAGCTTTAGTTTGTGGCTGAGATACTAAGAGCCAGTGCATATGAATTGTGCTAAGCACTTTAGCACTTGCAGGTACCAGACTGTATGTCATCTGATGCACTGTTGATAACACAAAAGTTTCTAAATGTAAAATGCAAAAATCTTCAGAAATATATTTATGCTAACTTTCGTGAGTATATTAATTTTCTCACAATATGCTGACTCCAGTTTTTAGCTGTTTTTAAAATAAAACTATACAGGAACTGATTCTGACTTGTGTCTTACGTGACTTGGTGTTTTATAGCTGGCACTTGGCAATGTAATAAGTGCACTGGGAGATAAAAGTAAGAAGGCAACTCATGTACCATACAGAGATTCAAAGCTTACAAGGCTACTTCAAGACTCTCTTGGGGGAAACAGGTATGAAAATTGGAGCATTTTATGTATTTCATTGTGAATGGGCATGAATGAGAACATAATCTTCAGAAAGTGAAATGAACATTAAATGACAATAAAAATAGCCACTCTTTGCTGGAGGAAGGTTCTGAAGATAAATTGTCATAACAAAAATGCTGTCAATGGAGGGAAAAGATTTTAAAGAGGATTTTTGCTTTGTTCTTTTCCATTGTTATTTTAGTAGACATGAAGCTTGAAGTTCTTCCCATGAAAATATCTGTAGACTGTAGGTAATATAACTGTTAAGTTTTGTTTTGTATTTTAAAGCTGTGATGGATTTTGCCTTAAGAGGTTGGTTTTTTTTGTTACCCTGTTTTTTAAATGCACAGGAGCTTACAGTTATCTTACCACAGGCCGTTCCATCTTTTTAGAGATTATATATCTCAGCCTCTGATGCATTTTTTCAGTTACCTGATGTTGGATTGCAGCCTAATAAAAACAAAGTAGTCTATCACCAGGGTTGTTTGTATGAATCCATTTGTATACATTCTGCACATTCTATGAAGGGAAATTTTGACCTCTGAAGGCTTTTTGTAAGAAAACATTAGCAAATTTATTAAAATAATACAAATCTTGCATTTGTAATGTTAACATACAAATATGAGGGACCACAGCTGAATACATTTTAGTAAGGTAGTATTGTTCTTTTATGTGATCCAATATGCCTGGCTCCTATGTTTAGGAGAGTAGGAAGTTTTTTCACAAAGGAAAAGGGAGAAGTGGAAGAAAATTCTCCACTGAGAAGAAAAATCTTAAATTGTTGCTCTGCTCTTCAGAGAGTTAATGTTAGTAACAACTTGAAGCACTGCAGTGTGAGGAAAAGCAGAGCCAGAAAAAAAAAGTAAAGTAAGGGCTAGAAACTTTCAAAAGTGCATAAAGGAGGAAGAAACTCCAGAATTAGAAAAAATCAGCAGAAATCAAACAGCATCGCTCTTTTAAGCTCTTTCTGTAAATAAATGCTAAAAGCACTTCACTAATTTCCTTATCAAATACACCAGCTAGTGAGCATTTTTTTCAAACCACTTCTGAAGTCGCCCTGTTGTAAAAATACTATTTTGACTTTAAAATATTTTCGCGTCTCACGGCTCCGCGGCTCCCCCTCGTGTTCTTCGGGAGCAATCACGGAGTTCGGTGTGCCATGGGGTCGGGGTAGCCCCGGCCGGCCGCCGAGCCCCGCACAGCCACTCACTCCCTGCCCCCGGGGGGACCGCGGGGAGAATCACTAGGGTGGAAGGGAGAGAGCTCTGGGCTTGACATAAGGACACTTTAAAAAAGTGATAAAGATAAAGCAAAGGTCGCATATGCAAGCAAACCAAAGGAAGTCATTCACTTCCCATGGGCAGGCAGGTGTTCAGCCATTCCCAGGAAAGCAGGGCTCCATCATGCGTTATGGGGACTTGGGAAGACAAACGCTGTCACTCTGAATGTCCCCCCTCTTCCTTCTCATTCCCCCAGCTTTATATGCTGAGCATGATTCCATATGGGATGGAATGTCCCTTGTGCCTCATGGGCTCAGCTGTCCTGGCTGTGTCCCCTCCCAACTCCTCGTGCACTCCAAGCCCCCCCCACTGGTGGGGCAGTCTGAGGAGCAGAAAAGGTCCTGACTCTGTGTGAGCCCTGCTTAGCAGCAACTCAAACATATCTGCATTATGGACACACAGTAGGTGTTCCCAGCACAAACCCAAAACATAGCCCATACCAGCTGCTGTGAAGAAACATAACTCTATCCCAGCCAAAACCAGCACAAATGTACAGATAGCAAAATGCTGCCCCGGAGTGTTTCTAATGATACTTGTATGTATTCTGTCTTTTTCTGACTGATGATAATTGTGTGGGTGCTTTTATTCCCCCCCCCCCCCCCCCTTTTTTTTTTTTTTTTGTATGTGACATCTCAAATAAGCACTTTGCTGTTAAGGAAGATTTTTTCATATAAATAGATGTGTGTATATATATATATACACACATATATGAAATCCTCCCATTTTGAATGGTTTCTTATCTGGGTTTTGGCAATCAAAATGCATGGAAAAGCTAAATTTTAACAAATATGCAATCTTTCTTCTGGAGAATCAGATTTAGATTTCTTTAAGCCTCTTCTGTAGCCTTGTAGGTATTGAAGTCCACATTATTGTTTCTCTCTTAACAAACACAAAAACCTACTAGTAATGATTTGGGTTTGGTTGTAGTTAGTCCTGAGTTAACAGTGATGAAAGCATCGTATCACTGTACTATTCTCACAATAATCCTTATTTTAAATATAATGCTCTAACAGTTCTGAAGCAGCACTTAAATGTTTCTTGAATTATTCAAAGAACTATGGAGCATTGGTGTTTTAAAAGGAATTTTATAATGTATAATATGAAAAATAAAAACCTTCATAACTTCTGGAGCAGGAGGAGCAGTTTAAAGAAATGAAAATGTTGAAGTAGAACAGTTTTAAAAAAACTCTAGTCCATTTTACAGTTCGGATAGGAAACTGGAGTTCAGGTGGTTCAGTTTTCAAGATGGACACATAGCAGAATCAGTCCTCTAAGATTTAGAAAAGTAAGCGCATTCTCAATGTCAGAATTAAAAATTTGTCCTTAATCTTGCATACCCATATCTAGAGGACTAAAAGAGTTTGGAGAACTGACAAAAAAGGTAGGGGCGAGGGCTGAGGAAGAGTTGCTGAAACTAAATGTTCTTTGTAGCCCCAGGCTACTTCCTCTTTCTAGCTTAGTTTCCCAGTGTGTATGGTGAATATAATTGCTTGCCTCACAGAGCGTTGCGTGTGTTTGTTTCAGTCTGAAATTACAGAAAGTGAAGATCATAATCCAGCTTGCCTGATGCAGATATTGCTCCTTTGCCTCAGAGACAGTTTGTTTTTCCTAATGTATAGAGAAACAAATTCCTTTAAAACTTGGAGGAGTGTACTCAGTCCATCGAATGCAGATGTTTTGCCCTATCTATTGAGAATTTAGGCAATGTATGCACCTTCAGCATGATCTGCAGCTGGAATGCTGGTTCTGACCCTCTAAACTGTTCTTACCTGATGTGAAATAAGTATGCTCCAGGGAGTGAGGGAAGGAACCTGTTGAATGATGAAAGCACTTGGTTGGAGTGAAAATTGTTTTGTTTTTTTTTTTTTTTTGCTTTTGTCCTACTGGTTCCTACTGGTCTATCTATCTGCTTGATCTTTTATTTGGAGCAAGGAGTACGTTCTCATCCTGCAATAATATCCCATGATGGGATGGCTAGGGGGTGTTGTAGGAAACTGAAAGGAGGATGGTTGTTCATAGCCCTCTTGGGCCAAAAGCTCAGATCCTGCTGCTCTTTTTGTTGCAGAAAGTTGCTCTAAGCAGTGGTGTTATGAAATGTGGTACGAATACGGCTATAGACAGATGTACTAAGGGTAAAGACTAGTTTTGGACTTCTGTTGGAGAGCAGGCGATAACTTGCAGTGGAGGATTCAGTCAGTTTGGAGCCTCACGTAGAGAATAGGCACATTAATCATGTTTGGACAGGTCAGATGAGCCTTTCAGCATCTTTCAGATGAAGTAGGTAGGCACCTCAGGAATTACAGTAGGCAGTCCTGATGGCTGCATGATCCAAATCACTGTCTAGGAATTTAGGTTGATCATAAATTCTTTAATCTCAGTTTATATATGATTAGGCAAACTGAATGTAATTTGAATAACACTTCTGGAAACGCCAATTAACTGCTTTTGTAATTTCATGTGTAGAACAAGATCTAATCTAGTATCTCCTATGCTATACTAAGATGATACAAGATGTAACACTGCTGATCTTTGTGGCTCACAGTTTGCTGTGAGCTAAATGAAGAAATATTTTCACTAATGCTACGAAGTTGCTATTCTTGTTTCACCTTCTGCCTGAGGACCTGTTAGATTTTCTCTGCTCCTTTTGTTCTTGATGTGTAATGTTGACCCGTGTTTCTGACTTCCAGTCAAACGCTCATGATAGCGTGCGTGAGCCCTTCAGATCGAGACTTCATGGAAACTTTGAACACATTAAAGTACGCCAATCGGGCACGGAACATCAAGAACAAGGTGATGGTTAATCAGGATAGGGCCAGTCAACAAATAAATGCTTTGCGCAGTGAGATTGCACGGCTACAGATGGAGCTCATGGAATACAAAACAGTAAGTTTATCCTCTTAGGATTTCTTCTGCTTTCAAAGGCTTGTAATTCCACAGCTTTTTTTTTTCTGTTGGCTATTTTCACTTCATACACTAAAAACATTGTAATAGCAACCCTGATGTAAGCAACACTTCTAATTCCAGTGACGACCAGATATTTTTATAAAAAGTAGATTATATCCGCAAAAAAAGAGATGTCAGCAAATGTCAGTGATGTTTACTGATGCTGCATGCTATTTGCTTTTTGAAAGGCAGTGAGAAGGTCTCTTCCAAAGCAAAAATGGCCAAACCACAACTTAGATTTATGCGTAAGTGAATGTGTATTGCTTTTGAAAACTTACTAGACAGCTAAAACCATTTGTGTTTTAAAAATACAATTTCAGTTATCTAAGGCAAATAGTCATGCCCGTTTCTTCCTGAAGTTTATACAGTGTTTTTGGCAATAATTGTCATTACTAGACAGCGTCACCTTTTGTTCTTCTTGAGATAGTATTCTGATTTAATAAAGAGTTATCTTCTTATTTCTTAACCTCTTCAAGAACTTGTATTTCAGACTAAAGTGGAATTACACAAAACCCAGATGCTAAGGTGTTGGTCAGACATCAATCTTTTGAAAACCATCCATTTATCATTGTTTTAAACTTCTTGAGAGAAGATTATCTTTTGCTATGAATATCTGCTTGGAACTTTAAGTAATCTGTGGATTGCATTTACTAAGTTCAGTTTTTTTGCCTGCGTCAGTCAGCCTTTACTACTAATAAAATATTTTTACTTTCTTAAAGGGTAAAAGGATTATAGATGAAGAAGGTGTTGAAAGCATCAATGACATGTTCCATGAAAATGCCATGCTGCAAACAGAAAACAACAACCTGCGTGTTAGAATTAAAGCAATGCAAGAGACTATTGATGCTCTGCGAGCCAGAATAACACAGCTTATGAGTGATCAGGCCAACCAAGTGCTGGCCAGGACAGGTATGCTGTGAGTGTGATGTGCATGAACTGCTTCATAAATTCATGAACTTAAATTAATTTTATGTTCTTGCTTCACTGATCCCTTGGAATGAAGTGATGCCTTTTTATTAGCAATGTGGGACCTCCTTTGGTAGAGATAGGCTCCCATATGATTATTTCTTCTATTTCTGGAGTCTTTTTTTAATAACAGAAATATTTTTGTACCCTAATTTGATCATCCATTTAGGAATGTCAACAACAGGAAATATGAAATAGTATCTTTGTATAGAATTATCTGTATGCTTAGCCCTTGTGGTGGTTTAACAACCACACCAAATAAATTTGACTCTAAATTAAAATGCAAATAAATGATTTTGATTTAAGCATTGTTAAAATGTGCTAATATGGAAGTTACTGATAGTCATATGGTGATCATATGACAGAGGAACCAAAAATGTAATTCAGTTTAAGAAGGAAAGATATTTTACAAATAAGTTAAGATTTAAATGTGTAGCCCATGTGACTGTTTCCCTTTGCTGGTACCTTGTGCCTAGTATCTATATTCAGATAATTATACTGTTACCGTCCTTCCTTAATCTTTCTCTTTCCCTTATGCCCCTTTTCTCTCTGTCCTTCAAAGGGGAAGGAAATGAAGAAATTAGCAACATGATTCATAATTATATCAAGGAAATTGAAGATCTCAGGTATTTGCATAATACGTATTTAGACAATTTTTAGTAAAAAAAAAAAAAATAGAAGTGTTAGCAAGTAAATACTTCAGCTGTTTTCCTGTGGGGGGATTACTTTAAGAGAGTAGTCCTTCAGCTTCTAAGACCATCTGGTATTGCTCTTGGCCACAAAAATGTGAAATGTTAGAGATCAAACTGACAATAGAAATGAAAGTAAGATGCTTCCTAAATAATGGTGATAATTTGATATTGTTGCATAAAGGACAGCAGAACTTAGAACGATTCTCTTATAACTTTATAACCCCATATATAAATGATAGTACTGATAAATTACTTGTTTAAAAAAAAGTTTTAAAAAGACCTTTATTTTCAAATTCAAAAAGTCTTAAATATTTTAGATATTTTTATTTATCTATTTCTTGGACATATACCATGCAAAAAATCATCTGGCCTATCTTCAGTTAATGTTAGAGCTTTTGTGTAGCTTTAATATACCATGTATAGGCATAGAGCATATTCAGGTATGCATCTGTATATATGTATAACTGTGTGTATGTTCATACAGACATATTTTCACGTATTCTGTCTAGGTTATATGATATATATACAATATACATAACCATTGTGTAAAATGGTATCATCAAGGAATTTACTACTTTGTATTTTTTCAGACTTCACCTTGGTTTGTAGTTTCTTTTTAAACTGAAGGTAATGCATTGAAGTTGCAGAGGCAAAAGAGCATACATCTCATGTATTGGCAATGCTTGTAATTCATGGTCTACAACTCTTCCTTTTTTTTTTTTTATTAAGAGCAAAGTTATTAGAAAGTGAAGCAGTGAATGAAAATCTTCGACGCAACTTGTCAAGAGCGTCATCGAGAGCCACATACTTTGGTGGACCATCAGCATTTTCTGCTTCTATGCTTTCTTCTGAGAAAGAGACAATGGAAATTCTAGATATAGCCAAGAAAGATCTAGAAAAGCTGAAAAAAAAAGAAAGGAAAAAGAAAAAGAGGTGGTGTATGAATTATAATGCTATTTGTTTTCTCTTTCTTAGTAAAGAGGTGGACTTTTTTAAACACTGAGACTTAAAAAGTCTTGTTGTTGTGTGGGTTTGGACCCTAAACTGCTGTTCCTTCAAACATGTTGAAGTTACAGTTTTTCTTTTGCATCTTTTCTTCCAGTGAAGTGTGCAGTATTTGTAGAACGAATGTCTCCTTTGTAATGAACTTCTATGTAATTATGCACCATGATAAAAACACAGGTGCTCTCCCTAAATTTTGATTTTTAAAAAAATTTTTTCTAAGATGCATCTGAAATTTAACAGAAGTTTGAAAACATTAACTTTTTTTCAACTTTATGTCAACACTGAAACAGCTTTCTGAAGAAAAGATATTCTGAATAGCTGGGGATTCTTTGGTAGCTCTTAGAATGGCTTCTTTTGCTTTATCTTTTGCTTCTATGAATGTTTTTTAATTTGAGGTTTCCTAATTCTCTGCAACATCATGCTTTGCTGGTTTTTTTGCTGTTCAACTTCTCATCTACTAAAATCCTCATAGACATTGACATAAATGCCTGTTTAGACAGCAGTTAGTGCAGCAAGGCTTTGTTTGTGTACTCGGAGACTTTGCCTCCATTAGAAATCTCTCCATTTTAGTTGAAATTTTCCATGCTTCTAATCTGCTACTCTTTTTAGTAATGGTCCTTCAGACTTCTACCAGTTCAGAGTAAAGCTAAAATAGTTTAAACTTGAAATAGTCAAAGTAGAAAGTAGATGAGGGTCTCTGATACCTGTAATTTGTCCTATATCTATAAATCCGTTTACCACACAAATGTCTCATACTTGTAGAGAACACTCATTTTAATAACAACTAGATTCTTCCTTTGTGCATCATTTTTCAGGAAGCTCTTAGACTTCTATGGGGATTTTGATAGATTTTGTCTCATTTTTGTAGGAACTTGAGGGCAAGATGGAAGTATTAAATAAAATCAGCAGAATGTTCTGTCCTCTCTTCAGCCAAGCACTTCAGTATGTCCTTTAACTGTAGATGCAAGAATAAAGAGATTCGATTCTGTATTTTTAACACATTTTACAATCAAGCATGCATTTGACTACATGCTTAGATATATCCTCAGTTGTAAGGTCGTGTTTTGGGGGGTTTTAATTTAGGGGGTTGGCTTTTTTTTTGGTTGTTGGTTTGATTTTTTTTGTTGTTTGATTTTTTTGTTTGGGGTTTTTTTTGTGTTTTGTTGTTGTTTTTTGGTTTGGTTTTGGGGTTTTTTGGGAGGTTGGTTGGTTGGGGGGGGCTGGTGGTTTTTTTTTTTTTTTGAAAGCCAGTCATGCTTTCTCACACCAGGAAAATAATCTTTTGATGGGCTAGCCAAGTAGTCTGATCCAAAAATAGGGACTACTTACCATAAATTATTTTTGAGATCAGTTTTGAATCCAGTATTATAGAATTAGAGAACTATAGAAAAAATTAAAGTTGGAAGAGACCTCTTGATGGTTCTATCTTAAAGTGGGTCTTGTGTTCTATAAAATGGGGTCATACTCTTCAAAGTGCTGCTAAGGTTTGAATCTATCTACTGGCCTGTCTGCAGACTGCTTTGTAATAAATGTTTAGAAATTTCTGAGGTGCATATGCTAAGAAATGTTAGAATTTGAGGGGTTATACATTGTCATTGTCATGCTTGTTACCTGCAGCGTGCTTCTATCTAATTCATGAAAAGGTTATGTTAAGGTTATGTCACTGTGAATTTTTATTCTATTGAAATTTTAGGAACTGGCAGTATGTACATTAATGTATTGCACAGACACTTTGCCATGCAGTTTGATAGGGATTCTTTGTTTTAATTCTGTCTTCTACAGGCATTTAGTTAAATTTACTCTACTATTTCTTTTTAGTGTTGCCATTCTTTTAAAGTTGTCTAACTAGCATTTTTCTATTAAAATGGGATTGGTAAGCCTAGCTGCTAGTTCTGCCCCATCTGTTGCCTTTTTTGGTCATTTGTTTTCTGGTTATGGGTCATTATGACAAAAGGTGCATAATGTTAAATACATGCAACTTACTTAAATTGTTGTGAGGTAGCCTGAAGGCCTAGGAGCAAGGTACTGAATGAGCAGCAGGTATGTACTGCTATGTATCTGTAGCCTTTAATAAGCATCTGCCATAAAGTTTATTGGAAACAGGGCAGTAATGTTTTGTCTACTGAAAAAGGGACCTGATTGGAGTGTTCCACAGTGTGACTTAGTGTGACTTACCCACTGGAAGACCCAGAGCAAATCTTCCACATTCCTTTCAGTTGTAAGTCAGCCTTATATATCAGGTAACCATTTTTGACTGTTTTCTTTTGACTTCCCTAAACTTTATTAAACTAAATTAGTGATGAAAGTTACATGGAGTTCAGAGTGCTAGCTTCTAGCTGATACTGAAGGAGAATGGTAGGCAGTATAAGGTGAAAAGGCAGAAAAAGCTCTTGCTCAAAACTTTGTTGTAATGGGAAATGAGGAATTTCAGTAGTTGATGAATTTTAAGCCATCTCTATGCTTACATATATTGTGCAGACTTTTTTAACCGATAAATCCACATTTATTCAAGAGGAAAATGTACAGGTAGAAATACTAACATTTTGTCCATCTCATTGCTTCTGGTGCATGCTTTTTGTTAATTTATTAAAAAATAACAAGCAATGATTAGCATGTACTTTCTGAATCCCAGAAAAATAAGCTGCAGTTTTCTACTTTTTATTTAAAAACAAACAAAAAACCCCAAAACAAAAGAATGAATACAGTTTGAAGATTTTTGTATGAATTATATTCAGAATATATTATTTAGAGTATTAATACTAAAATTTCCTTATTCCTACTTTATATTACAATATGTTATCAGCATATATAAAACTAGTGCATTGACTTTTTTCCTGATATGTTCCTGAGAATATATAAATTTGAGTTAGTGGTAGTATTTGCAATTTTCAGTATTTTATTTGCCAGTTGTAAGTGGAGAAAGAGGAGAAAGCTTTTTCTAGAATTGAGATATTTTCTTAATCTGTAATTAGAAATAATTTGCAAAGTTAAATATGTTCTCTAAAATTTCTTCCTTAGTGTAACTTGAATTTGCACATGTTGTCAGTGGCAGATTAGTTAACCTGCGTATGCTGCTCTTTGTTTTCTATTTACTTTCCAACTGTCCAGGATGTATTGCCTTTTTACTACTTGTTGTCTCTTGATGGTATCTTTTAAAATTTCATTTTAAACTCCGCAAGCTCATATATATCATTTTTTTACCTTCTTATCACTTTTGCTTTTCACTGTCTGGTTTGTCCTTCATTGGCTTGGCCTTCCAATACTGTACCTCGTGCTTTTGAAGGCTACAGAAACTTGAGGAAAGCAGTCAAGAAGAAAGAAGGTTGGAATATTTCCCAGGTTTTTAATTACCTGTCATTTCAATTAACTGGTTGTCATACATGAAAAGAAGTTGGGCAGATTCATAGGTACTTCAGGAGTAGTTAATTTTCAAAATTCTTTCCTATGTTTCCACTTTGAACCAGTGCTTTAACTGGAAGAAACCTCTGTTGTGGAATTGAGGTTGACTGGAGTTACACAGTGTGGAGCAAGCTTTTGTGGGGAGGTGGCACCTTTGGGAATTCCTGTTGAATTAATTGTTTTCTTTCTTGCATGGCCTAGGTGGAATGAAAGGCAGGAGGAAGGTGCAGTAGCACAGATAGTATGAAATGTCTAGCAGGCACTATATGACAATAACAATTTTGGCATGTGAGATCAAGAGTGTCTTGGACCGCCACACCTCAGTCAAGTTTGCTGCTTTGGTTTCTGAAAGCCTGTGACTGAAGCATTGGCCATTCCTCCCATTCCATTTCAGCCAAACCAGGAGATGAATAGTCATTCATAGAGTGCAGTTAAGTTGAGGGCTCTAGAAAGAGAACTGTACTATGATTAAAAGTGAAACTAAAGGAGTTTTTGTTTTTCTGCTGTCTGCTTTGATCCAAAGAACCCACCCAGTGCATTGATGCAGATGATGTGAATCCACAGACCAGTAGCACACAAGTTTAGCAATTCAGTTCTGCCTGGGACAGCTGCTGGCTCTCCTTCCTGCTGTCTGTCCTTCCTGCTGTCTCTCCCCTTTGTTAGGCAGAACACAAATTCTCTCTAGTGCTTAGTTCTGTGCTGACTGGAGTGGGAAGGGAAACTGGGGGTTTGCCTCAATCTGCATGAGGATTGCAGCTAAGATCCATTATCTTTTAGGCTTAATAACCAACATAGAACATGTTCTGGGTTGAGGGAGATGAGAATCTGTGGAAATGAGATTGTATGGCTCAGTGTTCCCTGTTTGGCATTTTTTTTGTGTACAAATATGGTTAGACTTTTTAATTCCAGCATCCCCAGCTGCTGCATGGATTCAGATGGTCCAAGCAAAAGCTTTCTGCCTTGTGCATGGTCAGCTCATAACTGGTAATGAGTGGGGCAGAAGGGAATCAGTTAGTACTGAACAGGTTAAAAAGAAATAAAAGGAAAAATCATGTGTACACAGAAGCACTGTGTTACTCAACAGGCACTTTTAAGATTCGAGCTCTGTTTTAAAGTAGTTTTAAAGGTGTCACTTGCCAAATTGTAGTGTGTCAAATCTACGTATTTCTTGTCACTGCACTAAGTGTTGGAATTGTCCAAGAGTTTGATCTTGAATCTGAGCTCCTTTTGGTATCAGTGGAGGAAGATGTGCATTTTTAGGTACTGTGCCTGATCAGTGACAGCACAACTTGCCAAACTTTTACCCAGCTGAAGTTAGTTGAGGTGGATTCCACATTATGCAATCCTAACCACATTTTTCATTATTACCCCCTATGGTGTCTAGCTCTATTCTGTCACAATTTTCCATCCATTGGAGCTTTGGGTTTTGTACATGTAACACTAGAGGGACTGGTACCTGGTCTGTGACAATTTGCAGAGTGCCATTGATTTTTTGTTTTTATTTGCATGTGATGTCTTAAATGTGCACTTTAAAATGTTAAAACTTGCCCTAATGGGTAATACACCAAACTTATAGGACAAAACCAAAAAGCCCTTTTTATTGTTGTATTAGTGCCTATTCTGAGCATTCTCTTGATGTCAAAGTAGATAACTGATCAAAATAGTGGTTATAGTATGATAAATTAGGATATTGTTTAAGTTTTATACATAAATTTTCAGACTACTCTAAGTACAGTAGGCTCTGTTATAGCTCGGAAGTGTAGGAATACCTCTAATTTATGTTGTACTTGCACACAATGTTGTTTATTGTTTCGTAAAAGCTACTCTGGGTACACTGCAACTTCCATGCAAAATGAGTACTGCTGTAGTATATGGAGATGTGTATTCTGATTGTCCCAGTTGTGCAGCATGCTGGAACAATGTGCTAAGCATTACTGTTACTTTGCAAGCCAAGATTAAGAGTAATTAGGCATTCTTTTATTATCTGCGGAAGTTTGGAAGTTGTGTTTTACCCATGCCCAACACCTGTACCTTTTTCTAACCACATTTGATTTTCATCTTTATTTGAAATTACAACTTAATGGTTTGGGGGATGGGAAACACCTGCCATTTCAATTCGTGAATAATTAATGTCTGCCTCTTCTACTAGTGTTAAAGAGGATAACACAGACAATGAGCAGGAGAAGAGAGATGAAAAAGGCACTTCGGAGAGAGAGAATAACGAATTGGAGGGAGTAAGTATTTAGAAGTGTTTGGTTTATTTGTTCATTGTTTGTTTAAAGATTTACAAGGTTATAGAAAGGAAATTAGGAATGGATTGGGTGAATACTGCAGCTTCACAGTGATAGTCACAAATAATTGATGCATGGACAAGTGTGGGGATGCTTTAACATATGTACATTTTGTAGGAAGAAATTCAGGAAGTCAGTGATCATGACGATGAAGAAGAGGACGATGATGAGGATGAAGATGATATGGAAGTTGTTGAAAGCTCAGATGAATCAGATTCTGACTCTGATGAAAAAGGTGATGTTAGTGCAATATTCTGTAGAGTTTCACAAATAGTATCTGTCAAACCTCAGGTCCTGGTAGGCAAGAAAGTGTGTTGTCAACCGTCTGCAATTCTCTGTGAAGTGTATATCCAGTGAACTATTTTTTTGGTTATGGTGCTAAAACATGTAATAGACAGCTGATCAAGTGTTCCTCTATTGGTTTTGAAATTGACCAGAGGCCATCTGGTGTTTGATAACATGTTTCTTCCTTGATTAAGACATCAAAGTTTAAGGTTTAAGTACTGGTTTCTTTTTATTTCTCTGGGACTAATCACCACGGCGACAGCTCCTATCAGCTAATTTGGAAATGGTAGAATTTAATTTTGAAAAGGCTGGGAGTGTATCAGCCTTCCTCATTTTTATGTGGTGAGAGTCACAAACAGCATCATCAGCAATTCTCTCATGTGAGTTGGTCCAAATGGGCAAACCAAGTCTCTTGGTTTCTTCTTGTTTAGGAGTCGCACAAACCATTAGCAGGAACCTGAAAAAAAAAAAAAATCCTCAACTGATATCCTTATTCTGAAGCACAAATTCCTAAGACAAAAAAGGACCTAATTGGCTAAAGAAGTTAATTAAACTTTTATGAATTTGTCATGTGGGTTAGTCCTTTTCCCTCCTACGTTTTCCCTTTTTCCTTCTACTTTTTCCCTTCACCATTTCACTTCCATAACTGTGATGGCTCCTCTCTTCTGAGAATTCTGTGTCTTTCTAAGAGCTAGAGGAGGGAAAGGCTCCATTTGGAGTCTGCCAGCAGTCAATTTTCCTATTATAACTTGCTGGGTTTATGAATGACAATTATTCTTCAGCCTGAAGAGGTGTGGCTGAAATCTTGAAGCCTTTTTAATGGGGAAAGACAGATTGCTGATACTGCAATTTAAATGTGTGTAATTACAACATAGGGGCAACTTTGATCCAATGTGAGATCTTTCCCTACCTCTTTCCCAGTTCTAGGATTTAGAGTGTTTAAGAAGGAGACTTTAACATGAATTGCAGATAAGAGGGTTGCGTGGTACAATGTGATTTGTGTGGAATTCTCCTGTGCACAATTTACATTTCCAGTGACCCTAATATTGTAAGGAGTATCTGTATTCATGTGGTCCTTGCTGTTACTTTAACAGAAATCTTTCTGTTTTAGAAAATTATCAAGCTGACTTGGCAAACATCACCTGTGAAATAGCCATTAAGCAGAAACTGATAGATGAGCTAGAAAACAGCCAGCGAAGGTTACAAACACTGAAAAAACAGTATGAAGAGAAACTAATGATGCTACAGCATAAAATTCGAGACACTCAGCTTGAAAGAGATCAGGTTCTTCAAAACTTAGGTAAGAAGTACAAAATCATTGATCTTGTATAAGCTCTTTAAGTTGAACTGTTTTCTACTTCTCTTGTTTTCTTGATGAGAAATTACAGAAAACAGAAATAGGTTTGTACCCATAATGCCAGTGAATCATTCTTTACTCACTCTAGTTTCTACCAGAATTGAGAGTAAAATGTTTTGGAAATATATTGCTACTAACAGGTATTTGATTTGTGTGAATAAGCATTTTCAGTTTTTTAAGAGCTCTCATAATCCTGGAGATAGTTCCTGAATTAAAAGGTTTTTTTGTGTTCTTCCCTCCCCACTTTCTTTTTATTTGCATAAAAATAAGAGCAAGGATCAGTGACCTTTCAGTGATGTTTTATTGACCAAACCTTTTTGAATATGTGATAGTAGTGAGATGACAAACCACCTATGACTCAGGAGTCCCAAGCCATAAATAACTGCACTTTGGGAGAGTGCTTTGGAAAGTATTTTGTTTGTTTTTCTTTTTTAAACATATACTATATATACTTTATAGTTACACACTTTCTAAGCTTTTGCTGTTCCCCTATTATTCCTTAAACCTTCCTCATTGATCAGTGTCAGAAAAGAAATGGATGGCTTTTAGGAGTGTTGTTATACTCCTGTATACAAATGTGTGTATTTGTGCTTTCAGGTGCTCAGATTTGTTGCAAAGAAGTCAGAGGAAAATGTTAGTACTTGATCTCTTACCCCAGAATGCATACAAGGTGAAAAGTTCAAAGCAGTGCAGGTGGCAGGAACTAGAGACAAATTAGGTTGTTTTAAAGGTATTGCAGATAATGCTAAAGCAGAGGAAGTAGTTATCTGCTGTGGCTGGAAAAGTACAAATATCCTGAACAAAAGCAGATTAAGAACTCCCTTTTGCTCTAGGTTCTGTGGAGACCTATTCAGAAGAAAAGGCAAAAAAAATCAAGTTAGAATATGAAAAGAAACTCCAAGCCATGAATAAAGAACTGCAGAGGCTTCAAACAGCACAAAAGGAGCATGCACGATTGCTTAAAAACCAGTCTCAGTATGAAAAGCAGCTGAAGAAACTGCAGCAGGAGGTGACAGAGATGAAGAAAACCAAGGTATATTTCAGTAAATTGAAATGTTGCACGAGTGCTTACAGAAATTTGGGTTGAAATCTCCTGTGCATCCATCTACCTGATAACTCTGTTCTTGCTGTTAGCTGCTTGAACGTCTGAAAATAGAAGAGATACAAGCACTAGGCTGTTCCTGGGGGAGAGGGGTAGCTTTTAGGTTTAATGAACAGAAATTAAGGTATCAAACATGCATAAGCTTGCACAGCTTATTAGCTGTTATTCAGCACTGAGTGAAGAAGACATTAGATAGAAGAGGTAAATGGCTAAAGGCATTTAATATATTGGAAAATGGCAACTTGAAGAAAAAACTCTGTATGAGTGGGGGCAGGGAGCAGCACTTCACTGTGAACAGCTTTTCTAAGTGATGACCTCTCTACAGGTTCGCTTGATGAAACAAATGAAAGAAGAGCAAGAGAAAGCCAGAATGACTGAATCTAGAAGAAATAGAGAGATTGCACAGCTTAAAAAGGAGCAGCGCAAACGGGAGGTGATTTGACAGATAAAGAACCTTCATTTGGAATAAGCACCTGTCATTATGATGTGCATCTGCTTGCAGGCACACACTGTGTATATGCATTCACTTAGGCACACTTAGCGTGTGCCTATGTATTTTTACCGGTGAAAATGCACAAAATTTGGTTTGACTTCCATGAAAACACAGTTCCTGGCTTGAGGTGATAAGTCTTCTAATTTCTGTTGTGCTTGAGTATGTATATCAGTGTTATCAGTGAATTAGTGATTAGTGAATCTTCACAAAGTTATTGCTACCACCTTGCTTGCATGGACTTACTCTTTTTGATAGAATTGATATAGTGAAACACTTATTTTTGTTCTGCACTAGGAAAAGCAAGAAACAATCATAACTTGACCGCTTCATGTCACAGCAATTTTGCAGATTTGCATTAGTGTGTAGAGGTCTTTTATTTTATGCAATACAGTCCTCACAACAGATAATGGAAAAAATATCATGTGCTGCTTCTGTTTTTTCACAGCATCAGCTCAAGCTTCTGGAAGCTCAGAAAAGAAACCAAGAAGTTATCTTACGTCGCAAAACTGAAGAGGTACTGTGGTAAAACAGCAATGCATCTTTGAAAGCAGAATGATGTTGTATTGGTGTAATGTAGAACTCAGTTTTGGGGAGAGTTCATCATGTCTTTGCTCTGTGTTTCAGGTCACAGCCCTTCGTCGGCAAGTAAGGCCTCTGTCTGATAAAGTGGCAGGAAAAGTAAGTCGAAAGCTGAGTCTGCCTGAGCATTCCATGCAGGAAGCGAGTTCTAGTTTGTCAGGTGAGCACGAGGGCTCCAGAACAGCAGCACAGCAGAAGATGAGAATTCCTGTTGCAAGGGTTCAAGCATTATCTGTAACTGCAACAAACGGAACAGGGTAAGGATTAAAACTTTTAAGGACACTCTCATGAGAACTGAGTTTGTGTGCACTTTCTTGCAGACAATGTTGTGATGATACATGTTGCAGGAGCTGTTATTTGTCAAACCGTTGTCATGTAATGCTCATAGAATGGGCATTTTACCATTATCAAATGCAATTTCACTTTTCTAGGTTTAAGACAATAATAATATAAAATGGCATTAAAGGGCAAGTCACATAAACTGGATTTTGAAATTTTGAGGGTTTTTTAATCTGCTCTTCAAGTAAAATGGCCTTGGTGGTCCAATGCCAGCAGTGTTAATTTCACAGTAAAACTTGTTGGAAAATGCAGTTCAATGTATCGGGTTTATTTGTGCTCTTTGACTATGGTTTGAAGTAGATCTCCTGTTAAATAGGGAACAAGTCCTAGGTGGTGTTTGAACTCAATAGTGTGTCATGAAAGATTCCGCAGTGTTTGATACCTATTTTTCAAGCGCAAGAGTGCGGTAGAGCTTGGGGCTGGGTGCAGGTAGCTGTCTGGTGCAAGAGAAACTGCAAGAACTTCTGCATGAAATTTATAAGTTGTTTGTGAAAAACATTCCAGCCTGATCATTTCCACATTCAAATTTGTAACTGGACTACTTTAGACTTAGCTGTGTGTTTCTCTTGAATTTATCACAGAAAGAAGTACCAGCGGAAAGCAGCGACAAGCAGAGTTTACTCCTCAAAGGCAGCCAGGATGAAGTGGCAGTTACTTGAACGGAGAGTGACTGATATTATTATGCAGAGGATGACTATTTCCAATATGGAGGCAGATATGAACAGGTTACTTACGGTGGGTGACCTGCTGTGCACTGTTGGCTGTATCGTCATATTAAATAGGGAGCACTGCAAGTGTGTTTGCTGTAAACATCAAATAATTGATGTTATGGCAGCATTGGCAAAGTGGGTGGAATCTATTGCAGTCAGTGAATACACTCTTGACTCCAGTAAGCATTTGGACCGTGGGATTGCTGTGCTTAGCAAGAAATAAAAATGGCGTTTTGACATTAATGGCATCATGTGCAAATACGTTACTGTATTCACCTGTGTAACTTCTTCCCCTGGAGGTCATGGTATGTTAGTTAAAGTGTAACAAACAAAGGAAAACAAAAAGGCACTGGAATGTTTTAAGGGCTTACTAATTACTTAATTCTTTATTATGTAATATTATGTCTTTGTGGAAAATAGCAACGTGAAGAACTCACAAAAAGAAGAGATAAGCTTTCAAAGAAAAGGGAGAAGCTCATCAAGGATGGGGGCGGCAGTGAAGCAGATAGAAATGTCCAAAACATAAATGAGGAGATGGAATCAGTAACTGCGAATATAGACTACATTAATGACAGCATTTCTGACTGCCAAGCAAATATTATGCAAATGGAAGAAGCAAAGGTAGGTCAAATATTAACACAAAAATGGTAAAATAGGGACAAGAAAACACAACTGTCTTAGCCTTAAAAATGTTTTCATTTAGAAATTAGTTTTTGTCTGTATAATTATTGAGCCAGGAAGTGAAAATTGGTGAAAACTTTTATGTGAAGTTTGAAATGAAGACTGTTATACAATTGTTACCTGAGTTTTAGTGTCAATAGTGTAATGCAAGTTAAGATTGCAAAGCATCTAAATGTCAAAGCTGATGCTTTCTAGTATGCTGGCATTAAATTAATATTAATTCTTGGGACGTTTTCACAATCCGACTGTTTTTATTCTTGCACACATAGGAAGAAGGAGAGACCTTGGATGTAACAGCAGTGATTAATGCTTGCACCTTGACAGAAGCTCGATATTTGCTTGATCACTTCCTTATGATGGGTATCAATAAGGTAATGTGTTAAGTGAAGGATGTCTGTGCCAGGACTGTGGCATGTGCCAGGAGCAGAGTTGGGCTGACATAAAGACGTGACTAATGTCCATTAAACAAAGCAAAGCTGGTCAACACTACTGGGTCATGGTGATTCTCAGTGTGAAGGCCCTTGAGATCTATTGTCCTCTTCAACTTACTGCCTGTTTTTCAACCCCCAGTAGAACCTACTTCACCGTGTTAATTAGCTCATGTTGTTCCTATAAGAGCACTAGCTTTTTGTAATCAAATAAATCTCTGTTTTTCAACAAACTCCTAAAGAGAGCTCAAAATTTTTTTTTTTTAAAGACTGGCTCAGCCACTTTTGTACAAATATGAACCTCAAAAAAAATTTTAAGTTATGTATTGATGCATGACATACTTCACTCTGAGTTCTAGTTTTGAGTAGAGCCACAGGGATTCTTCTGAAAGTCTTGAGGATATTTTTTCTTTCATATTTTCAAAATAAGTATTTGGCAGCTCATAACCCTGTGCACACATGTATCATGTGCTTTTGCTGCTACATTTCTTTCTGCCTGGAGGATGGTACTCAAATCTCATTGAGTCAAATGAAAGATTTCAATGATACTGAAACTGTCTTTGGGTCAGCCCCCCTGACCAGTTCTCTGGGGTTTCTTTTGCATTCTTGATTCATCACTATGCAGGTAATCCAAAAGGTTTGTGGAGAAGAAAAAAAAAAGGGTAAAGAAAATTCCCACAATCACATTGGCTTCTGCAAATTTCAATCTTTAAATATTTTTTCGGCTCTTGGATGTGTTTGAATGGATCTTGCAACAGAGTTAATGTGAGAAAAGTGCCTCTGACTTACTCTATTAACAATTTCTCTTTATGATGATAAAAAGCTCCATTATGTGAAGGATTCTATCATCTTTTTGATTAGAAATTATCACATAGAAAAGCTGAAGGTTTATTTTTTTGCAAAATTGGTCATGCTTGCTGTCTATTCTTTTGTTTGTTTTCCCCTGTAAAATGTGTCTATTGCTATGTAGCTTTAGTTCAATCAGAATGTAGTGTGTAAATTTGTAGGACAACACTTTTTACTCAAGCACCAATGCTCAAAGTCTGGTGTTGCCCTGTAAGTCTTTGAGAAGATGTCTTGTACCTTCATTTTTTCATACCATTTCTTTTGGAATTTGGAAATCTACTTGGAATACATTCCCTGTAAATTTCTTTGGCTGTATTTTCTCCTACTAAAGAATTCCCACCAATCCACGGATCTAGGGAAGTTCCCTCAGAATGAATTCTGTCATAAGCTAGGCCATGAGATCTTTCATTAGAAGCTGAAAGTTCACTGAGTGATTGTGTAGGGAGGATTACAGTTCTGGGTCCCACCCTGCCCCACTTCCACCTGCCCCCTGTTCTTTGTCATAGAGTATCATAGGTAATAATTTTCTAAAAAGTAGTTACCTGTGAAAAGTGGAGGTGTTGATCTTTCAGATGCTTGCTACTTGTAAAAAATGTGAAGACTCTGAAATGCACTTGGGAGTCGTGTCCAAATTAGCCACTAGATGCATATTTGCAAGGCAGTCTGAGGAATACAAGTTAAATGAATGCCTAATGAGTCTCTTTAAAAGACGAAGTAAATAAAAAGGCCCTTAGTTGACCTGATCTTTAGGATGTGAGAAGGTGGCTGCAATGTGCACATTGTTTGTGTTTGTATTTTTTTAAAAATTTTGACAGTTTTCAGTTCGTAAAACAAGGGTTGTGATAAAACATTTTTCATCTTTCTTTCTCTCTCTCCTAGGGTCTCCAAGCAGCTCAGAAAGAAGCTCAGATCAAAGTTCTTGAGGGACGCCTTAAGCAGACAGAAATCACTAGTGCTACTCAAAACCAACTGCTGTTTCATATGCTAAAAGAAAAAGCTGAGTTAAATCCTGAACTCGATGCTTTTCTGGGTCATGCTTTGCAAGGTAATTTTTTCATCTTGTTTTCTGAATAGTCAGCTGCATGTCATGTTTGCCTTCTGTGCATGCTGTACTGGGCATTCTAGACTATTTCTTTTCTGAATAGATGCTGTATTGTAACATACTTCACAATTGAAATGCATGTATGACATTTTTAAGTATAGCCTCTCAGCAGTGAAATGTAGGAAATAAAGTTTTTTTTATTATTGAGATTTTTTAAAAATTCAAATAATCTGCTTGTTATTTTTACAAAAGACAATGGATTTACAATTTGGAATTGTTTTAACTTCTGAATGTGAAATTCTAAAATTCAATCCTGTTCAGTCATCATATGCTAGTGATTTTGGATTGGCATTTTATGTCTGTTACGGCATCTATTCTACTTCTCATGAGATGATACTAAGAAAAATTTAGAATACATTTGGGTATTTTTGTTTTATTTCTTTTTATAAATGGATATGTTTTGATTGGAATGTTGCTTTTTTTTCCTTGTTGCTGTATTTACACAGACCTAGATAGCATACCACTGGGTAAGTATGTTTAGCTTTCTGTGTACTGTACAGCTGCATGAGTTACTAATTCATTCATGTTCACTAACTGGTGCATCTTAGAATTCGTGAGTGTGAAGTTTGCATGAACTATTTTGTAAATGTACTCATTATGATGAGCTTAAAGAGCATTTCTTCCTTTCTGAAACCACCCCTAGCTCTCGTGGTAGTAGCCCTTGTGGTAGTTATATTTGTCACTTAAGAAGTGAAGACAGTAAGCAGAGCTGGATTTCAAATTTATAACTTGGTGCTTGCAAACCCAAAGTATGTTCACACTGCATAAAACTATTTTGTGATATACTACTGTTGTGACAAATTCTGATAATCTTTTTAGGTCTGAAACAAAGGCAATTTTTAACTTGCGGGTTATTTTTTACCTTTTGCAAATAGCTCCTTTTGTAATGTAAACATTGTACAGAACGCAGGATTACCTCTCACGTTTTCAACTGGGTTTGTTACTGACTTCACTGATTTTGAGATAAGTCTCTCGTTGCTGTTGCTTTAAAGTTATTTCCAAATCAATTACACTTATTTTCTCCCTCCAAAAAGTTGACTATATTTGGAACTTGAGAAAAATATTCCTGTTTTGTGTTGTGCTATTTTTAATCACATTATGCTGTCCTGTGCTAGTTTGCATAGGCATGTGAAACATTTAAAAAGCACAAAACTACATGGAAGTGTATAGCTCATAATCTAGGGACGGCCAGCTTCCTGTCAGGTGACATCTGAAGATCTGTGTCAGGGGATCTTGCTGCATGCAGCCAGTAATTTATTCAGGAACCTCGGTGGTTTGTAATACCATAGAATACCAACGTGTGTGCATGTTCACCCATGTTGGAGCAATGTTTCTCCTGACAGCATTGCATTTTCTTTAGCTCCGGATGGGCTTTTACTTACTAGCAACATTTGTAGCAGTGAAAAGCCACTTGCTAAATGTATTGAAACAGTAGCTGTTGTCATCAAATTTTTCATAGAGTGTTATCTCATTAAAGAAGCTTTTTAACACTTTACAAGCATGACCTGAGGCTTTTAAAATATCTAAGCCACTCAGGACTCTGCTAACACTTTATAGGAAGGAAATGCAGCTGAATATGCTGTACTAACCTAGGTCCAAGTTGAAATCCCAACTGTTGGTAGTCTGGGTTCTGTGGCTCACTAGTGATCAAACCTTTTGAACTGCAGGGAGTTGAGGCACTGCTGTAGTGAGGCTTTAATGGTGGGATTGCCAGCTGGTTCACAGGGACTCTGTTGGTGCAGGGCCTTCTTGGTAACCTGACATGGTTCCTATAGGTAGAAGTGTGGGTGGCAGCAGATCCTGAGACCAGTTTCACCAGGATGCCTGACATCTCAGTGGTAGAGCACAGACAGCCCTATCCCAAGCAAAGGAATTGCACTTCCAGGGTATTTGTGATTTGCTCTCTTGATGCCTGCTTTCAGATCCAGTATCTTCAAAAGTTCTTAGCCATTTCAATACACTTGGCTCAGAAAAGCTTGAACATTCCCCAGTGTAGTTGTGCACTTGCATTCAAGTGTAGACTTAAGAAGGAGTTTCAGTCTGCAGAAAAGTACATCACAGGCTCAGGTTTTGACTTGAATTGGTTTTGAATGCACATCCACCTTGGTGGATGAACTAGCTGCCATTCATTATCTCACCTGCTCTTGTGAAGAGTTAAAATGACCATGAAATTGAGTTTTGAGTGTTGCTGAAGTGATTTCTTTATGAAGAGTTGTGGGAGCTGCTTTTCCTTCCCACCTATAGACATTCCTGGATGTGACTCACAACCATCTATGTGCAGATCTTGAGAGGGCTGGTCAAACGTCATTTCCTCTGGGTGAACTGTGCTGCTCTACAGCATTGTCCTGCTACCATCCTGTTGCCACTGCATGAGAAGGAAGACAAATAATCAGAAAATTCTCCACTGTTGTGCAATTACTGGTTTACTAGCAGCTACCCCTGCAAACAGCATTGTCTTTACTAACTTTATTTCTCATTTCATCTCTTCTCATTCAGGACTTCTTGCAGAATCTTACTCTTTCTACCTTTTTGTTGAATCTGTGCAGTGGTTTCTATCTCGGGGCTTTGGGCAGTCTTCCTGTGTTGAGTTGCAGACAAACTGAAGAAACTTGTCAGGTCACATGAGTGTGAGCCTACAAATAAAATCCCATCTCTTGTGGTCATTCCACACTTTCTACTTAGTTACCTGTAAAAAGAGATCACAAGTTCTTTATGAGAAGGAGATGAAGTAACATAATTCTAATAGGAATCCTATATTTTATAAAAATGCATTTATTTTAGGGATTCTGCTTTTGTCTTGCTAAAAGGAGCAGTACTCTAGATCCCCTCTTCTGCAGAAAGCATATAATAACAATAATAATAAATATTGAAAAGTTTTAATCTGGCCTCAAATCCACGATGGAACAAAAAAAAGAAAATTCAGAGTGCTATTCCTGTGACCCTGCTTTCTTTATAGTATTGTTGTATTTCTGATAATTAAGATTACATTGTAAAGATTAATACAGCAGTTGAGTAACTCTGAAGTGCATTGTTGGTGTTGATTCTAGGTTGACAGTTTTAACATTTTCAGGAAACGTGTTTAGATGCAGCATATGCAAAAGGCAGTATTTTCCTTCTCTTTTTTCCATTCCTTCTCAGAGTTCAACTGAAAACTGCATATTTTTCCTCCCTTTCTTCAAAGCATGAACTTGCACTTAAAACATATACAGGGACAAACCTGTTTTAATATGGGTTACAAATAAATTGGTTCTATGCATTGCAAATGGTATCTGCTTTTTGACAGAAATTAAATAAAGAAACTCAGTGTCTCTGCTAGTAAAGAGGAGATGTAATGGAATGTCATTAGAAGGTTATTTAATCCTTAATATTTCATGAGTATGATCAAAAATAAGGGACTTTGCTTGCAAAAATGTGTTACCTATGTCCTTACATTAAGCCTAAAATGTGTTATTAGAACAACATGCAAGTTAGGGGATTTGCTTTCCCAGCAGTTTGGAACTGATTGTACGTGTGCCCTTGACTCATTGTCTCAGCTTCATGTTTTGCACCGTTTGCATGCAGACATATTAATTGGATGTTTGACAGTGTTAGTGTGTGGCCTGCATGTTCATTTTGTCTTCTGTGGACAGGTTTGTGTTTGTTTTGTACCCATTTTTGCTTCAGGAACATTTCTACTGAACAGCTTCCTTTTAAAATTAATCTCGATATAGGAAGCTGTTCTATAGTATTAAGTGATAGCATCATCCTCTTTTGAAACAAATCCTTATATACTAATAAAGTGCTTGCTTCTTGTCAGCTCAAATGGTGGCATTCTGTATAAGAGGAGGCTGAGCCTCAGCTCACTAGCTAGTTAAAAATAAAATTTTCTTTTTCATTATAGACAGGCTGATTCTGTCTTGGAGCAAGAAGATGAATAAAAAGGAGGAGAAAGATACATTCTTATTGTCCACTGATTTACATCCTATCTCTTTCGTGTCTTGCAGTTAATTTTCTTTGTTTTATCTGCTTTCTTACAGATTTCCTTCTAGAATTTCTGTTTTTCTATCATCTCTGTTGCTCTGCTACAGTAGGTCGAGGACCACATTTGGCACAGTATGCCTAGTATATGATTTATTTAGATTGTATGAAAAAAATTAGTTTAGGTGCTGGGAAAATTCAGCAGAGGCTGGATAGAAAATAGTCAAGATATTTTGAAAATCCCTGTCTTTTGTACTCTGTTCATCTACATTCAGCATTGCCTGAGCTGTTCTGTATAGCATTTAAAGCCTTCACATCCTGTTGTAGAGGGACAGACTAATGTTCTTCTTTTGGAAATTTTCTAGAAAATTTGGAAGATAGTACTGATGAGGATGCACCTTTGCATAGTCCTGGGACAGAAGGAAGGTAAGCAAATCTTTGTTACTACTGATTCTAGAAAAATTACTGTCATTTCCTCCTTTTGTAATGCATCATGTATCCTTTAGAAAATACCTCTAACATTGTTTCATTATACTTTGCCCACGATTTCAGTAGAAAGAAGAATAAAATAAAAATACACATCTGGAAAAAAAATCAATTTCTTTCTAACTGTGATGCAATTTTTCTTTTAGTTCATTATCTTCAGATCTCTTGAAGCTTTGTGGTGAAGTCAAACCCAAAAGCAAGGTAGGGCATACAATGATGATGATAATTCTTCTACATGTCTTTTAAGTGATTCTATGATTCTGTAAGAATTCATAATTTAATGATACCTTCTGGAGAATGCTCTTGCTTTGCCCAAGAGACATTAATGAATGAATACATGCAGAAGGTGCACTGATGTACCCTTCATGTGATTTTGGTACAGTATGATTTTGTGTGACACTCCTCTCTAAGAAGCAGTGATAAAAATAACTTTTTCAATATTTTGTGGTTATTAGATTTTCAGAGAGAGATGTGTTCTTCCAGTTACTTGCACTCCAAACTGGTGTAGTTTCACAGATTAATATTAATTAGGCTGCAGTTCAATGTTATTGCCAGTGGGAACTGTGAATATGCTTATTGTTTGCAATTTGATTCTGTGGTCACAGAAATTTGAGGAAGTTTATGAAACAAATAAAAGCTTGACCTCCAGGCTCTTAATTACAGTTGACATTGGAGGAATATATCTAGGCAGACTATAGTTTAATATTAATGGCAGTGGGAACTGGAAATGTGCACTGATTGCAATTTTACTTCTGTGCTCACAGGAGCATAAGCCAAGTTTGCAAAGTACTTAGAAGCTTGGCCTCCAGTTTTCTAACTGCAGTTGGCTTTGGACAAAAATATCTATGTTGGCTGTTACATTATTTGGTAACATTCCTTGGTGTGCAGCTATTTGGGCTGTTTAACTAAGTGAGTTTGGTCTGAAAATGCCATAAAATAAACATGTCATTTTTGTAATGACTCCTTTCAGACTGGATCTTTGTCTTCCCCATTGGTCTTTCTTTCCCCAAGGAACAGATCTTAATTTCGCAGTATAATCCCACCTAACATATATGATAAATTTTTTACAAATTACTGTTTTGCACAAAGCTTATCTCCTTTGTGAGTTTTTCTGTTGTTTTCAAATTGTTGAAATGCTAGATGAATATTAATTCATGTGGACTTAGACTGCTTTTGAAGTGACTTAAACTAAGTAAGAAGCAGAGTTTGTACATGAGAAGAAGCATTGATGGTAGAAATCATACCAGTATAATTGTAGCTATTTAAATTTACACTTTGCTTTATTCCTCTCTGCTTTATAATATTTCATTTGGTTAAACCATAGGTGAGTAATATTGTACTCCTGTAGCATTGACAGGCATCTGGTTGAAAGGATATCCCTGGAAACCAGTTGTCAAATCAGTGTTTCATGCCGTTGAATTTGACTTGCCTCCTCCAAAATCGTTGCCCAAAAGCAGAGGTGAGCTTCTTGATTTAGTTTCCAAAGGCAGTTGCCAAGTGATTGAGGGGGATGTTAATTGCCAGCTAATGATAAGCTTGAGTGTAGGACTCTTGACACATACCATTGCATGTTTAAGTGGCCGTTTGGTTTCTGTCTGTCTCCAGGCCCGCCGGAGGACCACCACCCAGATGGAATTGCTGTATGCAGCCAACAGTGACCTAGTCTCTGACAGTAGTGCTGCAGGCTCTGCCTTGGCTGGCTCTATCGCATCACTTGCAGAAACCCAAGGAAGTGGGGTAGCTGCTGACACACATGATACTTCTGCTAGGGACAGAGAGTTTATACCCCCACCATCTGGCTTACCTTCTAAGATAGGCAGCATGTAAGTTTGGCCATGCTGTACTAATTATCCTTTGCTTTTAAAATATGCATGTTGCCAGTTTCTTGTAATCTATTATTTTAACTTTACAAACAAGGTTGATATACTTGAAGCTTACTAAATAATACTGACAAAGCCCCTTCCTTTCTACCATCATCACTCTAGAAAGCATAAATGCAGAGTTTTAAGTACTGTGGTTCTTACTGAAGATGTAAGTTCTGTTAAGTTGCTTTGTTAAAGTTATTGTAGCCAGGTTCTATGTAGAGGGAAAAACCCTTTTAATACCTTGAATAGTTTGCAGTATTAGTGCTATGGGAAATTCACATTCTAGGGTGGTAGTGAGAATCTGCTTAGAACAGCAGAGAGATTTAAAAAAAAATCCCAACAAAACACAACCCAAAAACTTTATATAACATGGTATTTAGATGGTCCTAATTATTAGGAAAAATCTTTCTGTGAGTTGTCTTGTATGGACCGTGCTTAAAATGAAGAAGTCTCTGCAGCAACAGAGTATGCAAATGAAAAGTTGAAAGGAAAACGTTGGATATTATGAATCCTCAAAAATCCTTTCTGTTTGCAGGTTACACTTACCTGCAGAACGGTTTTACTAATTGAAAGTATCTCTTGATTCTAAGCAGAACTAAAAATATTTTTGTGGTTTTACTTTGAGACCAGCAGATGTCTCTCACATGCACCCTTTTTTTCTTTTCACATGCTCTTGCTGTTCTTTTCATATCTACCAATACCACTACTGGTTATTAGCCATTCACTGCTAGAGACTGTTTTCTTGGCTTTGTAGGTACTAGCTGCTATGTTGCACAAGCTCATGTGTAAATTGAATGCGCTTCCCACATTCAGTGATGTGGAAATCGGTGTCCCACAGCTATCTTCACATTACAGGTTCTGGAGTTAAGCATCTTTTAATATTCATCTGTCCTATTTACATAATATTTTTACAGCAGTCTCTACCTAATGTGCATTTGCAATTCGTATTTTTTACTATGTATTTCTGGCATGTGCTTGAGGTGGCAATCTTGAACAGTAAAACACCGCTGATAGCAATTATTAACCCATGCTGATGGCTTCAGTGCAAATACAATCTGCTTGGAAAGAATGGTCTTGAGGGTGAGCATAGGTGGAGAAAATGCACTTGTTTCAGCAGTTAGTGTGAGATGAGTAGAGACTTTTGAAGCTTCAAGATCTAAAACATCAAGTGTTATGACCTGACATCCAATACTCAGGTAATACCAACTTTTGCCTCACTCCGTCTTCTAGAATGTATCAATTTATGAAAGTGAGTCAGCAACAAGGCAAAACAGGATTTTCCCAAAACTGTGTTCTGCAAGCATTTGAGAGTTACACACTGTCAATAAATCAATTCAGTCAGCAGTAGGCCTCACATATTGAATTGTTATTGATCATATTTTAATAGATAAGTGATCAAAAATTCCCACAATCAATCTGCAGTGACTTTCTCACTGCAGTGTAGTTGTTTTTCTAAAACTTGCTGGTTTATCTGGTCATAATTGAAGAAAGCTTGTCTTTATGAGCCATCTGGCCTTCCCTTACGGACCTGTGGTGCCAGCATCTCTCTTGTAATAAAATACATTATTCGGGAGCAGATTGTGATCTTACCTGCCATAAATGTTTTCTCCTTGTGCCACTTAAGTGACATTCAGGGGTGTAGAAGCAGTAACAGTGATCCAAAATAGATTCTTGAAGTGACAGAAATTAACTATATGTTTAGGTGTCTGCATATGCACAAACTGCTCCAACTCTGGAACCCCCTCAGTTTTCTCAGGTCTGTGGTGATTCCATAGTCCTTGGAGAGGGAGTTTTTACAAGGCTGTATGTTGATAGGATAAGAGGTAATGGCTTCAAACTGAAACACTGTAGGTGTACATTAGATATTGGGAAGAAATTCTTCACTGTGAGAGTGAAACATTGTAACAGGTTACCCAGAGGAGATATGGATGTTCCATTCCTGGAAGTGTTCAAGGCCAGGTTGGATGGGGCTTAGAGAAACCTGGTGTAGTGGAATGTGTTCCTGCCCAAGGGAAGGGGGTTGGAACTAGATGGTCTTTAAGGTCCCTTCCAATCCAGACCATTGTGTGATTCTGTTACTTAGGGAGGTACCTAAATGCACGTGGCCAACAGTTAATTTGATTGGAATTCTGTTTACAAAGATGGTTAGTGCTGTTGTCCTTTGATATGCTCAACTCATCTACAGCAGCTTTTGCAGAGTATAGTTGTCTTCTGTAGGACTTGTGTCAGTTCTGTTCAGATATCTGAATGTCCTGGCAAATGTAAAAGGGCTCTGGAAACCTGGAAGTAGGTATGTGTCCTGCTCCTTTTCTGTCAGGTCATTGACATCATGCACCTGGTTTGTACACCTGCTTAGGAAGTTCATTCCAGCAAGACAACTGCATTTTTATAATATCTGCATTCCCAGGCTTTAAAAAATAATTCAGAAAATGATGATGCTCTTTACACCCTCTTCTGAGGATGTTCCACTGTGGAGTCAAAGATAGAGGACTCAAGGGGCAGATAGAGAGTGAACAAGCAAAAGTTGGCTCTGTGTCTGAGTATGCAGGATGCCAGTGTGAGGCAGAGGAGCTTGGGTTCCAGTTTCTGGTTTGGTTTATATAATCGAGTAGCTGCTCAGTAGACACATAAGCAACCCTGGCAGTAGCCACTGTAAACTGTTTGTCATCTTGCTGGAAGACCTGTCAGCCTGATTCATAGAACTTGCCTTGTGACCTCAGGATTTTTGCATTCCTAAATGCATACTGGTCCAGCATAAAGAGAGGGAAGGGAGTGTGTCCTGTTCCACCTTTTTTGTGTCCTTTTCACAGTATGCTTAGAGGTAAAGCAGCCCTATGTAGAAATATGTGCTCTGGCCTTGAGGAGGAAATTGGACCCACTTTCTCCCCTTTTTTCTAACTTAACTGCTAGGCTTCTGTGCCAAACCAGGCAGGTTGTCCTCCTTTTCCTGTGTCTTGAAGACCCCTGTGGAGCTCTGGGGTTGACAGGCAGTTCTTGGCACCAGGTCCTACAGGGTCCTACACATTCCAGTTAGGGTTTGTGATCACTTGAGACAGTCTCATCTACTTGAGTCAAGTAGCTGTTCTTGGTTGTGCTGTCCAGGTTAAATCATGCTATTCTGCATTCCAGTCTCGAGGTGGATTTTATATAGCACAGACTTCCTCTCAAGGGAAACATGTAGAGAAGTTGGAGCTATGCACATTCAGAACCTGTAGAGCCCTGAGACTGATGCTAGTAACCATGTCAGGCAGGTGGCCTGCCAACTGAACTTAATCTGCTTAATGGAGTTGTGTGGAGCAAAAGCACTTTTAGATTCTGCTTTCTTGCTTTTAGTGAGTATTTCATATTCATAGGAAAAAAACCCCTTCTAAATACACAGAAATAGGAAAAAACAAAGCAAATATTGCTATTGTGATTGCTCAACTAGTGAGAAATGAGAGTTCAAAAGAATGGAGACCATTCAGATTCCTTCCTTTTTTTTCTTTTATCTGACTGGTGAAATGGTAACATTTGGGTATCAGCTTTAATATTGTCCTCTTGATAGTTTTGCTAATTTTAGTGGGGAATTAAAGGTTGGGAGAAAGACCACAGTGACTGTGAATTGAAATTATTTCAGAGCAAGAACAGGAGAGACAAATGAGGGATGGAAAGCAAGGAGGAAGGGAAGTAGGGGTAAAGAGAAGCCATGTTATAATAGTCAGGTTGTCAATGGGAAGTACCTTTTCTTACTTCCTTATTTTGAATTTTATATTGAAACATGAATATGTTACTGCAAAGTTTCATTTGTGTATAAGAATCATTGTGATTTCTCTGTTCTTCTTGTCTGTAAATGGTATATTGTAGATGCAGATGTGGAATCTGAAATTTCAGAATTTCCATGATCTTAATTTGGGATGCATACTCCACTCTGTTTCTTTTAGTGAGTTTCTTATTGAATTAGTAAATCTCCTTTACATATTGAGTATCTGACTCTATATGTTGATGAACTCTGAATGTTAGTAACTTGGTATATTTTTATATTCAAGTGTGAGAACAAGTTTATAATCCTTACATTCAAGAGACACAATAATCTATTAAAGTACATTCTAAAATTGGAAATCATACTTGAAGAATGGCAGGTAATGTAAGAAAAGCAAGTTCTGTGAAGGGCCTTAGAGTGAGATAATGATTGCTCTTGTTTTAGTTCGAGACAACCATCTCTTCCAGAGAAGAAGATACCTGAGCCTTCACCTTTAGCAAAGAGAAAAGCCTATGAGAAAACAACGGAAAAGACAAAGACAAAAGAACAAAAACTGTAAGATTCTTTCAAATTTATTTCCTCTGACATAACTTAAACTTTGAATTTTCTTGAAAAATAAATCTGTATTTTTTTCTATTTCTTTTCTTCCAGGACAGTTTTTATTGTTGTCAGTGCTGAAATTCATTGCTCAGCTTATGTGTGGTTGTTTGGGGTTTTTTTTCCAGATTGTTTTTCTGTACAAACTAACTCAGGAGCAGAGCCCTGAGAAAATGTCCTTTGGAGCATTTGCAAATTACTTTTTTTTTTTAATAGAAGTCATCAATATATCTAAGAGCCTTCAATTTTATAAGAATTTCTTTGTTTTACATGTGTGTGTTTTCTGCCTGGAGCTTTCACTTTTAGCACTTAAACTTTGAACATCGTGCCACCTTGCGCTCTGCAGCCTTAAGCTTTTTGCCTTCTCTGGGAGATATCTGTAGCTAGTATGACAATCTTAATTATTGGCTTAAGAAAAGAGCATCTAACATTTGAGGCATGTTGCATTTAACTTTTCTAACCATTTGTAACTCGTTAAAGAAGATGTTCTTTTTTTTTTGTAGCTCAGATTCTGGAGCCCCAGAGGCTAGTCTGTCACCTCCTACTTCCCCACCAAGCCGGCCCCGTAATGAAATGAATGTTTTTAGTCGTCTTACTGTTTCTCAGGGAAACACATCAGTTCAGCAGGATAAGTAAGTCACAAAGGGAAGCCTCAGCCCCCAACCAGGGAAATGCAAAGTGTGCTCAAGATTTCAGTGTAGTATCTGGTAGAAATTTGGCCTTCTGCAAGACAGGAGGAGATATTTCTCATGTTCTTGTGTAGTTTTCAAAGGAAATATTTTAAACTACCATGGAACCACTGTAAAAATTCAAGAAAAGAAATTTCCTGCTGAACCTTGTTTCCTGTTTTCTAGGCTATGTCTGGTATTTGTAGTTTTAAACCCAAAATAGAAAAGAATGGTAGAATTCTTAGATGTTTGTGTATTTGTGTATGTGTTTACACTCAAAAATAGATTTTAGGTGATAATTTAGGAAATAGTGCTTTTGACAGTTATTCAGTTGCTCCAGCATTGTTTGGAGAACTCTCACAACAGCACCTCAGAGGATGGGACATTGAAATGGCTAGAACACAGTTGTTTAGAGATTATCCAAATTATTGAACAGACTGATCTTAGGAGGTGATCTGTAGGAGTAGATGGTACTCATATCTTGTTTAGAAGAAGTAGAACTGATTTTCCTCACACTAGGCATCTGTTTAGGAGCCTTACTCCAAATAGCAGTGGACTTTACTTGACTAGAACCTCTGTTGCAGGTTTCAGCATTGATACAAACGCAGTGCTTGTGAACTGCAACTCAGATTTAAAATAAACCTTTATTTCTAACTCTAGCAAGATAAGAATTTGCTGTTGTCTGTTTACACTATTTTTTGGAATAAAATGTTTTTTTTCAGAGGTCTACAGCCACCACATACCAAGCAGTGGCTTGCAAGGCTTTCAGTAACTGTGCTTGTGACTTCTTTATCTTAGCTTACCTTTCTTATTTCTAACTCCCACCTAACCCTTTTCATTTTCTCTGACCTGACTTTGGAATAAAATAAAAACTGCTGAATCAAGTTTGAGTTGAAAATGAAGGCCATCTTAAGATGTACTGCAAATCATCGTGTCTTGGGGAAATGCTGTCTTGTATGTTTTCTTGTTTTTTAATTTTAAACATTTTTCAGAATGAGAGGTGAAGGATTTTGAACTTAGGATGGCTTGCAAATTGCTGGTTTTATTTGAGTGGGCTATAATAGTTAACATTTATATCTCTGACTAACATTTTGCATGTCTCTTCTACACTTAGCAGGCATTGGTATTCAGACTGCTCTTTTTCTTTTGATATTCTCAACAAGCACTATCTTATGGAGGTTTACTTGTGCATCCATCTTCCCCTTTTAATTTTTTGCCTTTACTTCTCTAAGAAAATATTGGGGAAATAAGAAATGGCTCAGCTGCTGTTACTCATCTTCTGGACCTGAAACAGTCTACTGTAACTTACTGCCGAGAGTGATATTTTAAGATAATTATTCTTTGCCCCCTACCCCCCATATCATCATGGGTTTAAGCAATGCTGCCTACTGTATGTGGATTTGCATTGCTTTTCTGAGTTGGCCATGCTGTTGTTTGTTCTTCTCATATGGAGGCGTTCCTTTGCTGATACCTATATTCTTTCTCCTCACAATTCCACCACTGTTGATTGTAGGTCTGATGAAAGTGATTCCTCTCTGTCGGAGGTACAAAGGTACTCTCTCTTTCTCTTTTCTGTTTTCTTGGCACCTCTCACCAAAGTTATTCCAGTTCTTAAGAAATTTCATTTTGCTGCATGATTTTTCTTGATACCTGTGCATTGTTTCTCTTGCTTTTGCCAGAACATTAAATATCTGAGATGTTGGTCAAGCATGTCACCCCCTCTCCTTTTTTAGGGTGGTTTTTTTATCATTGTTGAGCGTGTCAGGTGTTTTGATTATAGCTGAAGTATGGTGTAAACATTTTCTTAGACACATTGTTTCTCTTTGTTTTCTTCAAAAAAAAGAAGAGCAGACATTTTCTTATGTTTTATCTGCTTCTCTCTTTATTTTTATTTTTCTTTTTCCATTATGTGCTTTGGTCACTAAAAATAAAATCCTAGTGTAAATAAAAATGAGTAGTTTTTTATTATGTCCTTCTGGCAGAACGCACAGTGGCTTAAGAGATGAAAGAAATGTCCCCACTCGTGTCCCAGTGGATTAGGACTTTAGTACTGAGTGAAAAATTAGTTTATCAAGAGAAGGGCAGTCAAAGAACTGCTAATAATGTGATGGTGGCTTTGTCTGGTCACTGTAGCAGTTGTAGCATTCTTTGTCTGTAGACTTTAGAACACTGTACATAGGTAGATAAATAGCTCCAGGACATGTATTTTATGTGGCTTGTCATGGAAGTGAGTGGGTGAGAACAGCACGAGGAATAACTCAGTTCAGAGGCAGCATGATCCACTAGGGAATACTACAGAGAAAACAGTGTTAGTTTAGTGTGATGCTAGAAGACAAAAGCAGAGACATCTAAATTAATTAAAAAACAAATTGTTCTGTTTTCTTGAAAACATAAAATGGTGCAGATGAAAGGTGAATGCCTTTCCAAAATGAGGAAGATAACGTTACACAATTTAGGGCACTATTAATACTAGTAAAATCTGTAGAAGGATTGCTGAGGAGTAATGAATTACATGAGTGAAGATGTCCTGAGCTGTAAAAATGTTTAAAATAATAATTTTAATCTACTAGATAAACCAACCAGTTATCACAAAGTTAGCTTGTATCATGAAGGACATTTTTCTTTATATAGCAAATTTCTGGACAATATTACAAAATCTTTACATTTTCCTAAGGTGTCTGACACTTTGTTGTTTTGTTTTGTTGTGTTGTTTTGGTGAGATAGGGCTATGGTTTAGTTCCTTTTTCTCACAGTTAAGTGTGTGATCCCCAAGAGAGCATGACAATAAGTCTTGACTGCAAGCTGGCTGGGTCACAGCAGTGTTGCATGTTTTGGGCATTACCTTGAGGCTTTTCTACGCTCCCCAGAAATTAAAGGGATCCGTGTGTGTGTGGTTGTATGCATGGGATTTTAGACTGCTAGTAATTTTTGGTTGGTAATGAATTGTGAAGGGTTTTTTTCAGGCTGAGTTAAGTCTTTTGGCATCACCACAGAACAAGCTGAAAGTGCCCAGGAAGGTTCCTCTGGAGTGTCAGCATTCCAGTCATCCTCCCTTTTGGCTGTTTGTGCATGAGTGTGTTGTTGGGTACAGGCTGCAGTGGGAGCCTTCTTCAGGCACAGATGTTAACAGCAGTTCTCTGTGTCTTCCCATAGAATGCAGATGATGTGAAATGCATGCTGAGTTTGGAATTGGCAGTGTACATTACATTTGCTCAATTTTTCAGATTGTGCTGTTTAGACTAAGGTGTTTTACGGTTGATCTTGGGCATCCATAAGCTTTATGTGTCCTGTTTTTTCAGCATTATGCAGACTTTGCCATGTACCCAGCATTTAGCATCTTGTTGTCTTTTCATTTGTTTGCTTTTGTATGTGATTTCCTTTAACTGATAGTCCAGAGCTGACAAGTGTTGAGGCTAAATAGTAAAAATTCTGGCATAGTTTATGAAAGGCATTCAGCTATTTGCCCTCACATGTAAGAACACTAGGTTAATTTTTTTTTCCCTATGTGCAAGTAATTTTATCTGTGTCTTTTACTATGCCCAACTCACATTCTTTTTTTTTTTTAGGGGGATAATTAACCCATTTCCTGCATCAAAATGCATCCGATCGTCCCCCCTTCAGTGTATCTATACAGCTGAGGGACATACTAAGGCTGTGCTTTGTGTTGATGCAACTGATGATCTTCTCTTCACTGGATCTAAAGGTTGGGCAAGCTCTGTGCACCTCTGCTGCCTACAGAGGCTGCTTTGACAACTCAGGGTGTTGTGAAATTCTCAATTTGTGCTTAGTGCTGTAAATACAGAGGAAAATTGTAAAGGTCCATTTCTCAGCATAAGCTGAAGAAGGATTTACAGTAATTATCTACAAGTTTCTAACTCCAATGTGTAGTATTTGCAGTATTTATATAGGCTGTTTATTTGTAGTGGAAAACCACAAAAAGCAGTAACATTAACATTTGTTGAGTGATATTCAGTCGTGGTAGCATGTACACACATGATATGCAATGCATAGTAATAGTTTCAGGTTAAGGGTGGAGGTGGGAATCGGCACATTTCTGGCTCTACTGCACAGTTTGAATGCCCTTCATGCCATAGTTGGTTCTTTGAGCTATCTTCTTCACCTAAGGATGTCCTCTACATCTTCTATGCATCTTGCTGCCTATCCTTTGTTGTTATAAGAACTGTATGGCTGTTGTGGGAGGGCCTGGAATTTTAGTAGTCACTAAATTACTTACTGGATGGTGCAGTCACTCTATGAACTTTTCAAAGTGGTAGAAGCAGTGTTTTGAAGAAAACATTTTCCTCCTGTCTGTAGGGAATTTCCATTGTAATTGCTCGGTTTGGCTTGAAGATAACACCACCAGACCTCAATGGTTACTTTTCACAAACACCCATTTTAATATTGCTCAAAAAGTGAATTTTATATGTTGTGCTTTTTCTCTGGGCCTTTTCACATAAAGCATTTATGGTAAAGGGCTTGTTATATTCTTAGTTATGTAGCTGAAACTATGGGAGACTCTTTTTTTTTCTTTAAAGTATCAAAGCTAAAATGAACTAGTGTGGCTGGGAAGAAGTTAACACCCGTTGACAGGGAGATTCTCCTTTTCACTAATTCACATAATGAATAAACCTTGAAATTTCAGGACATCCCTTTTATCCTCGTATTAGCAGAGTAGATAACCCCATCAGATGGCAGTCTTGCACTGCTAGTATTCAGGTGTGGTTTCTGTGGGTGTTCTACTACCTGTCTGTTAAAAATACCAAAGCACACACTTTGAGCGAGTTGGCAAACTTTTTATCTTGCAAGTTTTAAGCCAACATTTCAACATTTGTGCAAGTGTATACAATGGCAAAAAAGGACATTGAATTAGATTTTGTAAATGTTACTTAGTTGATTTCTATTGAAATTTTGAATTTAGTGGCTATGTGAGGAAAAAAAGGACACTTTTAAAAATTTTATTTTACATCTAGATTTGTATTCTAAAGTTTTGCTTTGGTAATTTTTAATTTTTTTTAACAGATGGATGTTTGCAGATACTCCAAATATTTACTTTTTTCAAGTCATATCCTAGCTTCCCAAACTTATGGGAGAATCTTTCTTGTATATATTTTTGGAGGGGAGTTTACAGTTCTACTCAAGAGAAGTTGTTAAATTAAATAAGGTTAAATCTTTTGGAAATGGTTGCTGAAGCAGAAAGTCTCAGCTCACTGACATCAGATAATACTTGCAGCTAAATTCAGAAACGTCAGTAAGTTCTCATGTTTATTGCAGATCTTTTACCTTGTTAGTTGGTATTTTAAAGTGGCAGACAGGTCTTGGTGTACTTACCTTTATGCTATCGTAACTAGGGTCTATACATGAAGCTTTCTCTTCATCCTTCCAGTACTTATTTCAGTATAAATATATGCCTAAAATACATGGAGTGATACAGACATGGTGCAGCAAGGAGAGTTTCCTGTTCTTGCCCAATAGTGTTGCAGATTTCTTGAAAACTTCTATGCATTTGGGATTTTAACACATAAAAGGTTGCAGTATTTAAATTCCTTTGCTACAGAATCAAACCAGTGACTAAAGCACGCTATGCTGGGGTTTTCAGAGGCCCCCAATACACTGAAGAGTTTGGATCACTTCTCACCTTTGTAGTTTTGTTGTGGTAGTCGGAACTTGGCCATACTAAGCCTCAAAACTCGTTCTGAACTATGTTTTGGATAATGAAGTTTTAAATTAAAAATTGGATTCTTATCATCATCCACACTTTACAGCCTCTAAATTGTCTGTATTTTCACTTCCCTTGAGATTTTTATCCTTTTAAAATGCTTTGGGAGCTAGTATGCAGATCTCAAATGCACATTTAATGATAACCCTTGCTTAGTTTTGGTGATGATAGATAGATGCCTATGTGTATTTTTTAAGACCTACTTAATTTAGCTGTTTTTCTGTGGTGTCTACAGAAATGGAGGAAAATGTATGAGTGCAATTGAATGCATGTACTTTTTTTTTTTTTTTAATAACTGAGTTTAGGAAAAACATGAGATTTTTCTGGGATTTTTTTTTTATTGTTATTGTTAATATTTCCCCCCTTTTTGTTTGTCTTTATTTAGATCGTACCTGTAAAGTCTGGAATCTGGTAACCGGACAAGAGATTATGTCTTTAGGGGGTCATCCAAATAATGTTGTTTCTATTAAATACTGTAACTACACTAGCCTGGTCTTCACAGTCTCAACATCCTATATCAAAGTGTGGGACATCAGAGATTCTGCAAAGTGCATTCGAACACTGACGTGAGTATGCTGAACCTCAGATGCCCAGAGTTCAAATGAGTCTTAGTTTCAGATATATTTTATTATATTTAATTTAATACTGCAGTGCAGTGTAATATAAGTACACTGTTGGGAATGGAAGCTTTCTTTGCATGTTCAGGCTAAGTCAGTATGGGGCACCAGTAATAGATGGGAGCACAAAACAATTTGCATATAGAGTTTTATCAGATGTTCAGTATTTGTAATTGGCTTATAGCCTTTTTTGCTCAGTGAAATAGGTTTGTTTTTAGACAATATACAAAGTATGGCAAACAAACTGTAGCATTTGGATCTTTTCCTTTTTTTCCCTTCTTCTTCTCTGTACTCAGGTCTTCAGGCCAAGCTATGCCTGCTGATGCATGTTCAGGAAGTACTAACAGAACAGTTGCTATCCCAGCTGGAGAGAACCAGATCAATCAAATTGCACTAAATCCAACTGGCACATTCCTCTATGCAGCTGCTGGAAACTCAGTGAGGATGTGGGACCTGAAAAGGTACTGAACACCAGCAGAAGAGAATGTTCTTTAGGTGGTTACATGTGCATAGGCAGCAAAGTTGTGCATATGAAACAGTCAGTGAAGTGTTTCTTCTTTATGGTAGTGTCTATAACCTGGGCAAAATATTGTCAAGTTATGGATCAGCTAATCCATCTGTGGTGGTTACTGACACAATGATTTTCTCATGTGTTAAGGTTGTGGTGAATCATTTCAGTAAAAATGACTGGAAAAACACAAGGTTTTGTTTCACAGGCACTACAAAACACACTCTTGTAAGGTGAGTTTGGGAATCCTGACTAGTAATTGTTGATGAGATGATGGAAGCCAGTGGAAGTAATGTAATATAATATGGGATTATGATAGCTGCACTATAATTACACTTTTCCAAATAGAACCTGCTCCCAAAGAGTGCATTCAAAATACAGAAAATACTTACAAGGGGACTGATTCATCTTTACTTTTAAATGTTTTAATTCTTATTTTGCATAAATAGCAGGGTTTTGTTGTATTTAACATAGATTTAATATTTATCCATGGATATGAACAATAGAGTATAGGTAAACCAGAGGATGAGTACTGAAGACATAGGGAAAATAAAAACATCCATTCTGTCAGAAACTGTGCTATGGACTGTACTGGATATATGAAAAAATAACAAATCCTCATTTCTTCTCTTATCCTTGAAGATTTCAGTCTACAGGAAAGCTAACTGGTCACCAGGGTCCTGTTATGTGCCTTACTGTCGATCAAATTTCTAATGGACAAGATCTTATTGTCACTGGTTCAAAGGATCATTATATAAAGGTAAACCACTAGTATTTGCTTATTTTAACTTGGCACATCAGCATGGGATGCAGGCTTCAGCAGAAGTGACTTACATCTCCACATGCAAAATGTGATAGCCAAGATGGAAATTATCTCACCAGTCATGGATCGTGAATAATGTTCAGTCATAATAAACACCACTTCAGTGCTTTTTTGTTTCATGAAGGAAGATGGATGTATGGTTGTCTCTAGCTAAGCTTTTTCTTAATCCCCATTAAATTGGATGTCAGGTGTACGAAGTCTTGGAGAAATCTACTTTTAAGTAACATTTAGCTCTTTAAACTATCTTAAGTCAGGGCCTCTGTTTTGGAGTGCAGACCTAATTGTTTCAGCAGAGACACCCTGCGTGTTCCTCACATAAGGGAGTCTAGGGTTTAGCCCAGGCTCTTCTTGAAGTGTTATCCAAGTTCTGAAGTGGGAGAGCAAGGTCAGCACTTCTCAGCCAAGGTGGCCAGTATACTTTTCTGCTTCTTGGCACTCAAGGATATGGAATCTGTTTTTTGGGAGGAGGGGGTTATTTGGTTTTCTCTTTTGTTTTGGCTTACCTCAGCCAGTGGCTATTTGAACCCACAAGCTCCTGTTTCTCAGGGCTACACCCAAATCACCAGACTCTGGGAATTGTAGATAATCCATAAAGCTGGCCCTCACACTGCAAAGAATGTGTGATACATGAGGCCAAAGAGATAATGAGCAAGAAACCCCTTGTTATGAGGGGGTACCCTTTGTTCTGTTTTTATACTTCTCACACACTGGAAAAAGTGTATGAACACAGTTGGGGGTGGAGCAGGAGCCAGAACCTGTGTGAGCTTTCTCACTGAGCTGGGCTTTCTTTTTTTTCATATTATTCTGCAATTCTTGGATGCTTGGTTGTGCACTGTGCCAGATGCAAAAAAAACTGCCTGAGAGGTTGGTGCACAGTTTGACAGTTTGGGCTGTGGATTTGAATCCCATCAGCAGTGTCCCTATGGTTAGAGGCCAGGGGATTCTTAGGCAATGGGGAGACAAAAGGAAGACACTTTGAGAATTACTTTTCTTCACAGTTCAGAATATTGGGTTAGTTGTGAGCTGCCATCCTGGCATGGTAGTGAGTGAAGGACCTCAGTGGGAGCAACAGGATGTCATCATAATAATGCAGGTTTGTCATGCTGTGAACTCATGTGACAAGCAAGGAGGTGGGAGGGCTTTTGGAAAACAAAGCTGTCAACAGTCAGAGAAGTTTATCTGTCCTTCTTGTGTGTTCCTTTTCTGTGGCCAGGCTGCATAAATCCTCCTAAGTCTGCCTGCCTCTTGACTTACACCACTAGAATGTCCAGGGATATTTCAGCCATGTCTGTGTGCTGCAGAGTAATGTGTATTCTGCAAAGTGAATGCCTCCAGAATTGTCGAGCCACTTTGGATAGTATAAAAGATCTGTATGTGCATAGTCAGTGCAGCTGTCTATGAATTCTTGATGCTTCTGTTCAGCCTGGAGAAGAGAAGGTTGTGTGGAGACCTCATAACCTTCCACTATCAGAATGGGGCTTACAGGGAAGCCGGAGAGGGACACTTCATCAGGAACTGTAGTGATAGAGCAAGGTGCAATGAGTACAGATTGAAAAAGGGGACATTTAGGTTATGATATTAGGATGAAATTTTTCACTGTGAAGGTGATGAGACACTGAAACAGGTTGCCCAATGAGGTTGTGGATGCCCCAATTCAGCCAGGCTGAATGAGGCCTTGAGCAGTCTGGTATAGTGGGAGGTGTCCCTACTACCGAAGAGGGGTTGGGACTAGATGATCTTTAAGGTCCATTTTAGCCCCTTAACAATCTGTGGTTCTCTGCATGGGTAGGTCTGCTGGGCTGCTAGGTCTGGTGATAGATACTGTCACAGGAAGCTACTGTCTTGTCTACTGAGTCAGTAATGTTAGGCATCTCTAAGTACCTGATTTTTCTGGTTTATCATTGAAATTTTTTTGGTTACAATTGGAACTGATACATGTAATTGAATGTGGTAACTTTTAAAATACCTTTAGCTCACAAAGTATTATTTTACACTCTCAAGCTCTCCCTTTTCTACTGTCATGCTTATTCATTCTAAAAGGCCAATAAAGAGCAAATAATAGAGGATGAAGTTTGACATTTGCCTGTGACACAGAGCTGGTGGTTTAAAAAGTTATGGCTCATCTGTTCCTTTTCAGCTCAGTCTCACTGGCTGAGTTCTGGCTCCCTGCAATGTGAAATGAAACAGGATTGCTTACACTGCAGCTCTGGGAACAAAGACCTGATGGGATTGATTATGCCTTAAATTGTTAAAACAACCTCACTTAAAGAGTCTGTTTTAACACCCCATTCTTGGAGGACAGGCAAGGAGAGAGGTGTGTCTATGAAAAGCATCGGTGTGTAATAGTATGTAACCCTTACCAAAACAACTTGTTCAGAAAAAATATATTAATGCCTCTTTCTGAAGCTACTTACCTGTGCAATTCTCCCACTGTGAGTTATGTTTCCCAAACTCACTCATGAACTTCGTTTTTCTAGCCCACCACACAGGGTGCATATGGGCCCTTCCTCTCAAGCTACTGTATATGATATTCAAGTAGTAGTAGTACTTCTTCCCAGAGCAGTCTTCTCTGAAGTCAGTGGAGTATTTGCATTTCAGGCAAGAGGTGGAAGACGAGAAAGGTGTGGTTCTGGTAGATAAATTCTGTCAGATATACATCATGATACAGTGGCTTGTAATAAGACTTCCCAAGTTTTTTCCCTAAAGTTATTTGCTGCGTGACTTTGAAGCAGGTTAGATGACAGAAAATTTCACATAACATATTTTATTATTTATTTTAGATGTTTGATGTGACTGAAGGGGCTCTTGGAAGTGTAAGTCCTACACACAATTTTGAACCTCCTCATTATGATGGCATTGAAGCACTTGCTATTATGGGCGATAACCTTTTTAGTGGATCCAGAGATAATGGAATTAAGAAATGGGATTTGTCTCAAAAAGACCTTCTTCAGGTAATGAAAAAAATCATGCAGCTGCTGTGACAGGCATGCTGTAGAACTGTTTTCAGGCTGTGTAAATGCTCAGGCTCATACAGTGACTATTCATATAGACACTGGTGCTTTTAATAGGGAAGGCATAGAGCACTGACTAAGAAAGAAATCAGTAATGCACTTGATCTTTACATGCAGATGCTTTTCTCTTCTGTGCGTGTAGCATCAGGAAATTCTGATGAAGCAGTTATCCTATTTTAGCTCTGAGTACGTGGGATTTGTTTTTCTGCTTCAGATCAAAAGCAGCACTTGCCTCATCTGTGACTGGAGTCATTGGATACCTGTCTTTGACAAGTTAGTAAATTTTGGATTGGGAACTCATTAGTGAGAAACAATACTTTAGATCAGGCTACAGAATATTTTCTTGTGAAGAGCTTTTACAGCCTATGGTACCCCACCCAGTCTTAGTCCTTAGATTCATCTCCTTATACAATGCATGTGTTACATAATGCATACAACACACTCATAATAATGCTTGCTGTCAGAACACATTTGCTGTATGTTTTTCTTATGTAAAAAGGAAAAAAAGGGGAGCAGGTGTAAAAGGACTTAGAATCCAGGGAATTTCAATTTGTTTGGTATGAAGAACTTTGATTTTTGTCTACCTGCAATAAGGTGATCTGTTTTTTTAAGTTTTATGAGAGGTTCTTGAGGTATTGGTGTGATTAATTAACTTGAGACTGAGCGAGAACTGGAAAGCAGAAAAACAAATACTAGAAGAGAGTGCTGTTTTTGCAATAATTTTGGGGGAAATGAGGACCATGCATTTAATATGCAGACTGATGGCAAGGAAACAAATAGAATTTAAAAGTATTGGGACATGAGAAAATAATGGACTGGCTACATTAAAAAGAAAATTTCTATATGGGCATACTTAGTATTCCATAAATATATAAACTTGCTTGACCTTCTTTCAGAATCAATCATTCAGGGTGTCAGTTCCTTTTCAGAATACTATGAAGACTTCACAGTTAAAATAAGGATTCATGAATTTAGCTTCTTACGGAAAATCTTCACTTGGCCGTATTGGGACATCTGCCCTCACATCTGTCTGCCCAGAAAAATGTACTAAGCAGCTTGTACCGAAACCACAGGAACTGGAAAAATTTTGTATTCTCAGAATGACTTCATGAAAGTTGCAAGAAGTGTCTCCACTCTTATATTTTAGGCTCATTAAAATATTATGCAATATGCATTTTTGCTATTGCAATTAATTTAACATCAGAAAGAATACAGGACCAGGGTGAAGAAGTATGTAAATTGGACTAGTTATATCACTTTTCTTGTTTTTCTTTTGGTATATGTGCATTTCATAATTTCTCTAGTTTGCATTCCCCTGTTTGTTTCTTGGCTTTAAAAGTAGAAATTGATAAAAGTAATGTCACACTTTCTTCTTTGTTTTTATTTCTATTTCTATAAAATGCTTTATGTTTTTCAAGGAGGTGAGACTGAAGCGTTTGACAGAATATAAATAATTTTTATTCATTGTCTTTTTTAGGGAATGAGAAGTGCTGTTACTTTGCTAATCATGTGATAATTCAGTGTGGAGGGGCGCACTGGAGGTCACACCATGTGAAGTTGACCTGCTGGTCCAAGCAAGGCCAGATTTGTAGTTAGCTCTGGTTTCTCAAGGCCTTGCTGAGCTGAGTTTTCAAAATCTCCAAGGTCGCAGATTGAATAGCTGCTCTTCTTAATGTACCCAGCAACCAAAACCTGAAACACAGCTGAGTTGCTTTACAGTATAAATGCTAATGTTGCATCAGTGGTCCTGGTTTGGCATACTCATATTGAACAGGTCTGATCCTCTATAATTGATGAAAATCACTTAACAAGCATGGTATTCAAAGGATTTGGAGATCATTTGCTTTACTTGGTGTTAAACATTGCAAGTCACAAAACCCTGCTGTGACAAAATTGGGATTTATAAGAACCACAACCACCCCCTGCCCCAGTTTCATGAAGCGTGGCAAAACCAAACTGCCAGTGCTGTGGTAGCTGTGTATACTATAGATGAAACACCAGGATGATCCTAGAAAGCTCAATATGCTCCATTATGAGCAATGCAGCAAAGCAAAGCAGTTCTTACCAAACCAAACTGGAGAAAAGCCACTTTTGGTCCCCGCAAAAGACAGCAAAACTTGGGCTATTATTTCCCCCTATATATATATTTGTTGCTACCAAAAGGATGTTGTTCTCAGCTGGTCTGTGCAGCATTTTGCTTTCTGAATTAGAAGTAAAATGCTAGTGCCTTTCCTCAATAAAGAATTAATGTATTTTTGTGAAGTGCAGCATCACAAAATCAATTTATAATGTGTAGTGGGAAAAGAAGAAAGAAAGAAGGCAAATATAGAAACAATTTCTGTCTTCCTGGTGTATTTTTGAACAGTATTTTGGGTTTTCTTTTTATGTGTTTTATAGCAATTTTAAAGACAGACTTGAAACATATACAGAGACCATATGTTCAAAAATGCATTCAAATACGCATTTGAAAACATGCAGACTTAGCATTATCCTGAAGTGATTTCTGTTCCACATTAGGTCAGTTGTGCATATTAGATTTACTTCTTGTTTTGCAGTGCTATTTCACAAAAAGAAACAACCTCATGGTATAGAAAAAGCCTCTTGGAAGTTAGCACTCTCCTTGCTCTAAAGGTGGAGAAGCCACCCGGAGCCATGTAACAAAACTGGGGCAGGACAGGAACCAGGCTTACAACTTGGGATTTTTCCCCTTCTGTGCTTGTTCTTCTGGAATTTTTTGCAGCCCTGTGAGACTTGCCTGCCTTCTCTCTTTCAGCAAGTTCCTAATGCTCATAAGGACTGGGTTTGTGCTCTTGGCCTAGTGCCCAGTGCGCCGGTTCTGCTCAGCGGCTGCCGGGGAGGCACCCTCAAGCTCTGGAATGTGGATACCTTCGCACCCATTGGGGAGATGAAGGGACATGACAGCCCTATAAATGCCATCTGCACCAACTCCAGCCAGATTTTCACAGCAGCAGAGTGAGTTCTTCTCTATGAATCTTTGTCTTCTGTGTCCTCTGCTAGAATTCTGTCCATGCATATGCATTTAGGACATGTGTCATTTCATAGAAAGGATCCAGAGACTTGGTCCAATCCGTACTCCTCAGTGCTAATGATCTATCACAGCTATGTCCAAAGTGGGCTGCTTGCACCCCAGGGGATGCACAACATTACCCAGTGGTGGGCTGGAATAAATTATTAGAATTCAGTGCCATGTGTATATAATTAATAAACATACATAGCAGTGTGGGCTTAAAAAAATTTTATTAGTAGGGGTGCACGATTAAAAAAAGTTTGGAGACCACTGATCTACAGGATGGCAGGGAGATTTTGGCAATACTTGAGAACTTTATAAGGTTGTCTCTACAGTTGGACTATTTCCTGGTAGGACTCATTCCTGACCTGTGGAAATTCTCCTAAAAGCCATGGCATGTGGCTGTTGGTCTGTTTAAGTGCTGGCATACAGTAGAAGCTCTGCAAGCTATCCTACTGTCCTGTAAACACCTTGATTTGAATATTTGTTTCCTCGGTAAAAGTGAGCAAATTGAGGACCTGAAACCTCAGGGGAATTGACCAGGAAAAATACCTTGTTACAGAGAACCTGCAGGAGATGGCAACAGAGCCTCTTTGTGGTGTATTCTGAGCATGGAAGCTGTGAAAGCTGATGTGTTACATTCCAGTGCCAATTGTGGAAGCTTCTGGCCTTCTGAATTAAAAGCAGGTCTTTCTGAATCATAGCAGGATTTCAAAGTTGCCAAGTTTTCATATTTGGTGGTCAGGTTTTATGTTTAAGCAGAAATAGATAGGGGTAGACATGTCAAAGCTTATGTCTCTGCCTAAAGATTATTAATCCATTTAGAACATACATGCGTCTGAAATTCATTCTTTGCTTTGTCATTAAAAAAAAATTACAGCCTTTTGGCATTTCTAGCAGTGGGTTAAGATCTAAAAAATTTAGAGTGTTCCTAACAATTTGCAGTGAAATGAAGGCACAAGTCAGAAAGCACTTTTAACTGTCACAAAGTCTGCTCTGCCTGCTGGTTTCTTTTCAGGGGGTTGTGAGAAATATATGAATCAATGTAGCTTATCACTCAAGTTAATGTTTATGAGAAATTCATAACTTCCCTTCCATGGAATAAATTACTATTTAACAAGACTAACTCTTTATTTTACTTCTAAATGATAATAGAGTTTTGTAACACATTCTATGTGATATTTTATTTACACATACTTTAAAATAGTGTAAACAGTGATTTTTTTCTGAAAGTACAGAATTACAGTCTGGGCTTCTAAGCACCAGCAGACTGGTATATGCTGTCTAGCACCTTGCAAAGGGGTTTGGGTTTGTTGGGTATTTTTTGTTGGAGAGTTAGGTCTTCATATTGTCCTGTGGTTCTGTGGTTTTTTTACTTATAATAGACTGACACCTCTTGTGCAAATTGACTGTGTTTGGGGTTTGATTTAAGCTGTTATAATATTTCACACTTTTTAAATGACAGGAAGTAGTCCTGTCCTATTGAGTCTGTCCCTAATTCTGCCCATGGTCTGCTCAGTTGCAAATAGTGACATGGTGGAAGCTCTCCTCTGATGTCAATCTACTTAAACCTATTACCATTTTAGAGAATTAGGTAATAGGGGAGTAGGATGACACTGAACTGTGCCATAAATCAAATCTCTCCCGATGGGAGAGGGAGTTTTAAAAGTCCTTGCAAGGAGTTCGAGAAAACAGAGACTTTCCTGGAGTTTCACTGCTGCTAGATAGTTGTTTATTAAGTCTTATCAGAGAAACAGAGTCACTAGCATGACCCAGACATAACACAGAGCAGAGAATGAAGGAGAAAAGTGTCCAATTATCAAGATTTACATGGCCTTTTAAAGATCATTTAACCAATGGTTACTAAAAACGTATATTATTTTCGCTTTCCTACCAATTATCCAGTAACACGGCCAGGAACTGCGGAATTTTTTGTCCAATCATCCCAAATTACTTTTACTGCAGAATATGGAGTAGAAGAAGGTTTGGAGAACAACAACAATCCTCCATTTTGATATTTTTTGCTCTTATCTATTTACTACAAAGAGAAGCCCAACACCTCTAAATTTTTCACCCTGTGACAATCGTACACAGCAGTCTATCACCTAATTCACACCCCTGTATTTTCTAGTTCTTGTCTGATCATAGGCAGTTTTTTCCAAGGTTGGAGGTTAAAACAGTTTTTTGTTCAGGGGGGTAAAAACCCTTCAAAACAGGCAGAGAAATATTCTTGGCACTCTGGGTTCCTACAGTAGGATTTTACTTTCCTTAGGCACAAAGTTTTTATACATTCTTAGATGGTTAAAGGCTATAGCCAGTGCTGTGATAAGGTTAGGGATCTTCAATGTTGTACACGTCAGATTACAAAATCTCCTGGAGGTGGAATAACCCTTGCATGTCCATTAAAGAATTGTTATTTTGCCAACAACACCTTTCTGAATAAGACACTCAAGCTTTTAAGGAAGGTTCCACTGCCCCCCCTTTGCCCTCTCTCCTTCCCCAGTGTAATTACAGCACTCTAATACTGCTTTGTTTTGGTTTTCAGTGATCGCACTGTGAGGATCTGGAAAGCTCGAAATATAATAGATGGACAGATCTCAGATCCAGGAGATGCAAGTGAAGATCTTGCCAGTAACTGAAATTACGGGAGAAAAAGGAATATATTGATCAGTTTGAGGTGCACTCTATGCAGTTTGCTGCATGTTTATTAGATAAACACTGATGACTGGAATGGACTGACAATGTGTGAACTCTTCCACTAGACCTGCTGTCCTTAAAATATGTACTGTATTTAATAACCTCTTGGTAACATGCTTATGTCTCAACGGTCACATGTGTATCTATATATTATGGCTGAATTTGTGTGCATATGTAATACTTGCAGTTTAAATTAACTGGAATTCAGTCTTCTCTAATATCCATCTCAAAATTATAACCTGAAATATATAACAAAAGTGCTCTGCTGTATTTCACTCACAAGTATGATCAGCTGTTTTGCATTTTAGGGTAGCAGGGGAAGGAATGTGTCCCAAGAATAAGCCTTTGATTATGAGAGGCAGTTTGAAGATTTTAAAGGTCACTTACACTGTTGTTGGGAAAGTGGAGTGAATAATAGGTGGGAAGAAGCTGTTAACGATACATCTACCTGACATGGCTGTATCCTGATAACAGCAAATGCCATATGATTTGTGTGGTGATAGCATATAATCTGTGTTGACCAAAGTTGTGCAGCTGTGTATACTCTGTGCTCAGGACTAGAACTCAAATGCCCACAAATGGCTATGTTTTATTTGTGTTTTGCCTATGTTCTGCAATGACTAGGTGTTCTTAATGTCATGATAAATATATCTTAATCTATTTTTCTTATGGATTTGTTTCTATCATCTCACATTTTCTTTTTTTAAAGCAAATTGTCTTTCCTTTTTATCTAATTTTATATGCTGCTAAATGTATTTTAAATACACTGTTTAGAAAACCTTGGCAGTTACTTTGAGAACTGAACCACATACATTGGGAAAAGCTATGTAAATAGATGGTTGTACAAAGGAAATATCTTATCTTGTGCCTGTATGACTTTTAAAGCTCTTGGAACCTGGATATTGAGGGAGGATGTATAATTTACCCAGCTGCTCTGAATATTAATTTGTAAATTCTGCAAATTTTAAAGTTTTATGTAGATTCAGATACAGTGTTTGGATATTGAGGTTTTTTGGTTGTTTTGTTTTTATTTTTCAGAAAATATCAGTCTGTAAATTATAGCTCGTGTAGGTAACAAATAAAGATGTGAATGTGAACTGCTTTTTTGCCTTGTTCATCGTACTTCCTAATAAAAAAATTCACTTCCCTTGCAAATGTCTTGACTATAAACCCCACCTACACAGTGCAATAGGGTAGCTTGCTGAGTACTATAGCCCATATGTTGTTCTGGTATCCCATGTCTGTGTTCTCCTTGGCCATTATTTGTGTTTTTATAGTACTTAGGAACCCTAGGGAGATTCCTTCACACTAAGTACAGTAGAGACATAAAATGAAGCAGGTGGCTCCTGTTCCTATGAGATGACACTTCTTACCTTATTACAAGTGGGCTGTCAAAGAAAAGTTCTGATGCCTCTTACTGATCTTGGAGGAATTACTTCCTTCTCTGCTCAGCTTGAAAGGAGATGAAAATACTGCTTGCAATTTGAGGCTACTACCCATGTATTCTGAGTTTTTTTTAGAAATGAGTGATGAATGATATATATTGTTAAGAAACAATGTATAAATTAGTTAAAATAAGCAGCAGCACTACCACTTGGTGTTTGTCTGTCATACTTTTTGGCTACTCAAAGGCTGTACACACAAAATAATTTGGGTCTATATCAACTTTGAGCAAATTCCCAGTGGAGAGTGGATTTACATGCAAGACTCACAAGAGGCTTTTTGTGCCTGGTGGAGGGTCTCTGTTCCCCTTGGCCCAGTAGGCACCCATTGTGCCAAGCTACACAAATGATGCCAAGAGCTTGGTGACGCCTGGTTTTGGGGCTGAACACTCATGGCTGTGTGTGTAAGATTCATATGAACATTGTGTTCTGCAATTGCAGGACAAAAGTCCTTGCAGAGCTGGGAAAAGCCTCCCTCTGTCCAGCTGCTCGGCTCTGACAGACCCCATGGTAGGGGCTGTGTGGCCATGGTCTGAGCCGCAGATGTTCCTCTCCAGTGATGCTTGGCAGTGCAGATATTTTGTTTGGCACAACTATCTCCTGATAGGCACCAGTATAACTTCATGTATTCATTAAAAGATTTATTTTTAAATTTTATTTTCTTGCAGGAAGATATTCCACCTAAACCAGGCCTTACCACAGAACAGAGCTTTCACAGCTTTGCTCTGAAAGTTCTTGCCATCAAGTAATTGGAAGAAAAATGTCATTTTGTAAAGGTCATGGTATCAGTGTCTTGTTTTAATGGAGAATTCTTTGACTGTTTGATTTTCTCCAAACTTCGTCTGGCTGTAAACCCACATGTGTGACAAAAGATAACATGAAATCAGAAAAAGGGTAATCAGTGGACTCCCATTGTCTGAACATGTTTGTGTCAAAAAAAAAGGTGGTCTCTGAAAAATTAATTTTCTAAGAAGTCACGGGAAAATCATATTTTCCTCTCACAGTTGAAATTCAGAAGTTGAACCCGGTGTGTGGAAAAATAAATAACTGTATCTCATCTGCTTAGACACATACAAGGTCATGTGTTATAATTAATCTCATCAAAGATATGAATGTTGAGAAAATATTTGCAATGCTTCTGATTGTGTATCAGAACAAGTGCTTACTGTGCCCCTGCCTTGTATAAAAGGCTTCAGGGTGACTGTAGAAGTCCTCCTTCAAGCATGGCAAAGATGAGGAGCTTGTGTTTCTTGGCTGTTGCGCTTGCAGGTAAATGCGCCACATTTGTATTTTGTCTTAGGCTTCAAAAGCAAAATATAAATGTGATAACGATAGAAGAGCTGTTAGAAGAGGTAATAGATGGTTTTCCATGAAAAAGGAGAGAACAGGCATGGCACTGACTCCACCCGGAGGTGACTGTGGGAGGACAGCTGACCTGGCTTGTTTAGAAATATGCCCCAGTTCTACAATGTATTCAGCACTTGGGCAGCAGCACGGGCAAAAGGGAATCAGTGGGATCATTCAGCTCCTGAAAGTTACCTACTGCTTTCTTAGTTTCTTTTTCTGTGATTTTTACCCCAGCATACCAGAGGTTAATTTGGTCCAGAGCATAATAAAGGGAGAATACATATTATTGTGTTGCTGGAGGAGGGAACCTCTGCAGCAAATGCTTTTGAAATGTATGGATGAACCCAAAATATAAAGACTAATACTATTAAATTAAAAACTGTGTGGTAATACTTTAATTCCTTCCTTATGCCTTAATTTTAATCTAATTTTTCAAAATTAAAGTCAAGGTTTTTAAAAATCAATGAGGATTATTTTTCACGTATGTTTTTCCAACCACCTTGCTTTAGCTTCTGTTCCCATGGAAATTATCGTGGAAAAGCAGCAAGTAGCCATAGATGTTGCTATATATTCCACTGCTTGTTTGGATTTCATCTTCTTTGTACATTTACAGACATGGGCCATAAATACAGTGGAAATGATGATTTTTAAATTATTTTTTAAAGTAGGGAAGGGAAATTATATCTTCCCACTTGCTGTTATCGCATTTGTACTACAATAGAAGTAAATCCAGGAAGAAGGGATGAGGAAGGTTCCAGCCTTATTCAGCTGCTCACACCTGCAAGTCTTTGTTTTTAAAAATTTTCTGGGAAATGTAAGCTTTGCATTAATGAGAGAAAATTTTAAAGAAATTTCTTGGCTGCTGCTGGGGCAATGTTGTTTCCTTTTAACTAGCTTTTTCATTCACAATATCATTCATAAGAAGTATTTTGAAAGTATTTTACAATGCCAATTAGTTCATAAAAGTCTCCCACAAACCTATACTGTGTAAAATGACACCACATTAATAATCTGCTGTAGTATGTTCAGTCATACTCTGATTTCAGCAATGAAAACGCTAATGCTGCATTTGACTCCCATTAGAAAACACACCCTAAACCAAAATGAAATGTGATGGATTTAGTTTATTTTGTGCTCCAAGAAGAAATAATTGAGGGCTTGCAGAAGGATGCTCATGTTCTTATTATGCTTTAGATGAAAAAGAGGATAAGAATTTAGAGCTTTTCTATGTGACATCATGAGGAGTGAATGCTGGACGGAGAGCATGCAGCCTGTGGGACATGATTCTGCCCCAGAAAAGAGGTGAAAGAGAATCCTGCCTGCCCAGCAGCTGGCGAAGGTTTAACAGCCAGATAATTCCTGTTAATTCCAACCTCTAGAAGATGACAATGAGGCACTGTGGCAGCGAGCAGTGAGCTCTGCTGAGCAGCCTGGGAGCATCAGACCTGAGTGTCAGATGGTCCTGTACAAAAGGGGGATGAGAGTTTTCTCAAAAAAGATGTAGATGGCACTCCTGCTTTTCTGTGTTCCTATTCCTTACTTGGAAATCAGCTCTGGCATTGCAGCATGATGGCATTTTCTAGTGAATCTACTGTTTCGTTCTGTACATTTCTTCAGTATATATAATTACTGCTTGTGCACATCTGCTTGTAAAATTCTTTCTGTGAAGAAGCCCAGACTGCATCAACACTCATGTTTTAGGCTTTCAAGCACACAACAGTCCACCTGAAAAAAAAAAAAAAAATAAACCAGAGGTATTAGTCATTTTATAGAAAAGGGCAATTACTGTTCAAGTGGATTTAATCTTTGAATATTGCTGAAATGACTAAAATGACATAAATTGACTTCAAAATAAGTATGCTGCCTTTGATATGCCTACTCTCTCTGAGAATATTTGCTAACAACAGTTTGTCAGCACAGTAGGGAGCAGGTCCTGTGGTCTTCCTGCTCTTGGGAGGCTCTCAACATGGAGGGGAACCACAGGGCTTGATCTGCAGCTGGAAAAGGGGATAATTTAGCACCTTACTAACAGGTTTTTTCATGATGATTCTGTGAGTGACTAATATATGCCTTTTCTTTTACCTCTGGCATCTTCCCTTTACTCGTAACCGTACCCGTATTAACACAAACTACATAGATACAGTAGTCATACAATACAGAAAAGAAACCCAATGCGAACATATACATATAATCAGTATTTTTCTATTTATATCATACAAGTGCAAGCTGCTTATCACATATTTGTATCTCTATAGATAGAAAACATCTGTGTATAACGTAAGTATACAGAAAATGTAACATTTTAATATCTATAGCAGTCCTTGTTGAAGCATCCCTCCTGTTCGCCAGCCTGCAGTGTTGCTCTCACTCCTCACCAGCAGCTTCATTACCCAGCTATTTAACTTTCTATGAGTATTTCAAGCAAGTCGTGCTTCAGCGGAGCACAAGCAACTCTGAGTGCTGAATAATACAGACCCACTGCCTCGGCTTGTAAAAGAAAGTGGTTGCTGCTCTTGCTCGGTTACGAGCAGACAGATGCTCTGCCGTCATCTTAGTCCAACGGATCATGGGTACTAGCCCCAAGATGGGGAAAAAGCACATCCCAAAACAAAGGAATAACTAAAGTTTGCAGTGCTGTGGGGCGTTTTTAACGCGGTTCTCGGCTGCTCTGACCGCTTTTCCCGTGCGCAGCCCTAGGCGGGTGCCTCGGCTCGGAGCAGGATGCGCAGTGTCCCGGAGCCGTGGCGGTGCAGAAGCGCATTGACTGCCACCCGCAGCCGGGGGCTTCCCAGGAGGCCTGCGAGGCGCGGGGCTGCACCTGGTGCTCCACCGATGTGCCCAACGCTCCCTGGTGCTTCTTCCCTGAGGACAGCCCCTACGGCTACGCCCGGAGCGGGGACACCGAGCAGACAGACAAAGGCTGGAGGTGAGTGCGTGTGGCTCCCCTTGGGTGCTGCAGGCGGGCGCTGCCCCACGACCACCGCCGGGCGCTCTCGCCGAAGACTCTCCGCAGGCTGCTCCGATGCACATGTGACAAGGAGGGTAATGGACACCTTTCCCTGTGCATATGCCGTAGAATTGGGGCTTGTGCTCTCACCACACCGCTGGTGAGGAAACCACGTGCAGGCACAGAGTGGTCCCTCACACCCTGGGAGCTGTGTCCCAGGAGACTTTGAGGCCTCCTCTCTTTGGTGGCCCCTATTTTATCCATTAACAGCAAGGAGGGCCTAAACTGACCTCGGGGATTATTTTTCTCAGTAAATCAATGACTTATTTTTAAAGAGCTGACACAGAGTAGCTGGGTGGTTCCCCCGGCCTGCCCCAGGGTGGTCTCCACCCATGATGGGTTGTGGTGGGCACCAGCACCTGTCTCCACTGCAGGGTCACACTGAACAAGCGCCAGTCCTTGACCCTCTTCGGAAATGACATTTCCCCCATTGTCTTGGAAGTGGAGTTCCAGACAAAGGACAGACTCCGGTTCAGGGTGAGTACTTGGGGGGTTGGAATGATTTAATCAAAGCAGCACATGCTAAGGGGTGAGCTAACCTGCCCCCTGCTCACCTTGCTTTAGCTCTACGACCCCAACAAGGAGCGGTTTGAAGTCCCACTCAAGATCAATGGCCCCGGGGTTACCGCTGAAGAAGCCAACTATGAGGTGGAGTTCTCAGAGGATTCCACGCACTTCACAATCAAGAGGAAGAGCACTGGCACCGTGCTGTGAGTACTACATGTGATTCATGTTGCTTTTTGTAGAAATTAGGTGTGTTAGGTGTGTGTTTCCTCACACCCTGTTGCTTGGGTCTGTGTGACAAGGGGTCAAAAGCAAACTGGATGTGGTGTAAATGCAGATTTATGCCTTGTCCCTGAAGGACATTCATTATTAGGAGTATGTGCCTGTATAACAATTGTCTATGTGCATGTATAAAGATTTATTCAATAAGTCAAATAACTTTTGAGGCTACAATTTCATGGCTTGGGACACTGGTGAACTCAACTCATCAAAACACTGAGCTAAGATTTCTGAAATTTGAGGTGTCAGGAATTGAGCACCAAATCTCCCAACACTCTCCAGCAGGCAGGTCTAGGAAGCCCAAAGCCATGGAGGCCGTAAGCCTCTAACTTCCACTGATGTCAGTGAGTGAGTGGCATTGGCTCTAGTTTGTCCCTCTGCAAAAATACCATTTGTTTTCTCGAGCTAGTACTGTAAGTTTAACTTCAGCAAAAGCTCCCCTCACTAACAAAGGTCACCAGGTGTCACAGTTTCCCCTTTCCTTGGCTTCCATCTACACATCTCTAGTGCATAATGCTACTTAGAGAGTCCCAATCAAGGTGCATTCCTGCCAGCTGCTTTTGGGAATGCAGCAGTGAGCAATTGAAGGATTGCTTAACATGAGTGGTGCAAATAAGACAATACAGCCTCTAGAATTGTCTGCAGATGGAACCATCATGCTGGGTTTTTAATGAGCTGACCATCCTTTTGAATTAGAGTCTCATGGCATCTCTTTATATGTGTCACAGTCAATTCTGTAAAGTTTTATTTATGCAGGCTATTTTAAATTAATGTATTATGCATTACTCTGATAACAAAAATAATTTAATTTCTCATTAGACTTAACAGCTCCATGTAAACAGCTTTACATGTTGAAGGCTTTTGTTAAAGGCCCAGTTTTCTTCTCCTCCTTTCTGTAAAGGCTTATTAATTGGAATGCTGATGTAAGGGGTGAATGCATAACAAGTGTCTAGCTCATGGCCCATTCCCATTCAGCCCTCCTCACCTTCACCCAGACCCCAAGGGTTTAGCCCAGGTTGATCAAACTTGGTATGTCCCAGCTAAGGGAAGGGGCCTGCCGTGGAGCAGATGGCAGGGCCTGCCAAAGGTGCAAGTCCAGTGACAGGCAGAGGAGCACAAGTTGGTCCCCACTGAGCAGGTTTCCAGGAGGGCACATTCACTGCCCTGCCATGGCCTGGGGAAGTCTCCTCCATTCCCCTCCATCTTCTTGTGCCCCAAGGCCCGTGCCCAGCAGAGGTGTGGGGTGCAGCAGAGCTGTGCTGCAGAGCCCAGGGAGGCAGAGGGCAGCCTTGGTTTGCAGCACCAGCACAGCATCAGCAGTGATGCTCTGCTCTCCAGCATCCCCATGGGAAATCGTACACTTGCCTCCAGGCAGGTAAAGGAGTGCTCCTGAAACCCAGCCAACCCCAAAAAGAGGAAATTGTGGGTGAATATAATGCACAGATAATGGACTTTTATCCTGCAAGCAATGGCAAGGCTGCTCCCAAAATACTCTCACCAGCAGGGACAGAGGATTTTGTGTATAGAAAGGGAAATTGTTCCTGGGAATTCTGGTTTCATGTGAAATGGCACAGCCAGTACTACAGTCTGAAGGATCCTGTCAGGGAGCCAGTCCTCTCACAGCTGAATCATATTTAGTTTAGTTGTATTCCCTGTGTGAGGAGCAAAAATGCTTCCCCTTCATTTGTTTGCCTGTCCATCCTGTCAGAGTGAGGAAATGCAGGTGCTCAGAGATAGCTCCACAGCTGTAGAGGGATTTGCAGTCTCCTTAGCCACCAAAAGAGCTGTGCAGATGGAATCTTTCAAAATAGGAAAGCAGGTTATCTATCCTGGCCTAAAAGCTATGGGTGGCTGCATTTACTTTACTGGGGAGGATGAACCCTCAGCAATCAGCATTATAGAAGCACTTTCATCAGTGGCTGCACTTGACTGCCTGGGTCCAGGGGTGCATTGGTGGCATCTGGCATGTTAAGTAGATTTTCATGTTAGTTCAACGTGCCCAAAGGCAGGTTTGAATGCTAAAACCCGAATCTTTTCCTTTGGGCTCCCTCCAGAAGTGGGAGCAGCTGCTCCAGGGCATCCAGGCCCCAGGCTGCACAGTTGGTGGCCTCTGTGCTCCAGACAGGTTAGGGCAGGCTGTGTGGGAGAGTGTCCCTGAGAAACAGGCAAGTGTCTGACACCTGGAGGGACTTCAGCCTCCTGTTTTAAGATGTGAATGGTCATTGCCTTACTGTCTCAATAAACAGCTGAATCAGTCATTAATTTCCATACGCACACAAACACTGCTCAGACCAGTCGATGTGGGCAAATAAAGCCTCTTCAACAGGTTGCTGCAGATGCACTCCCCAGGTATGGGTGGATAATAACTTGTGTCTGCACCAAACCAGGTCAGGATTCTCTGCTGGACCTTTTAAATATCTCTGAGGAAAGCTTTCCCATAGTAAGCAATCCCAGGTCCTCAGAAATCTGCTTTGCATTATGCTTCTTATCCCTTGCTGGCAGAGCCATGCTGCTGGATGACCCACCCTCCAAAAAAGCCTAAATTTCTTCATGATCCCCAGCATGCTCTGGCACAGCTGACAGTCCACTTGGGGAGGGAGCAGCCTGTCCCAAGCAGAAACACGGTGTAAGTTGGGGCTGCTCTTTCAAAGCCCACACCTGTATTTCCCTGCCCTCCTTCCGGAGGTGCGGTCTCTCCTGCCATCCGTGTCTGTGCCATAGGCTGTGAAGCAGTGGGGTAGCTGGTGTCAGGCTCCTGTCTGTCTGCTTGATAGAAAACCCCATCTCTGCTCTGCCACTCGTGTGTGCAGAGCCTCCTCCTTGTGAGGAATGATTTAATTCCACATTGGAAATGCTGCAGGGGAGAGGCAGGGGAGTCTTTGAGGTATCCCTGAGTGTGCTTTACAGGCATTTCTCATGCTTGCTGCATGCAGGGAGACTTTGCCATTGCTGAGCTACCCAAGGAGGGCAGGACAAACTCAGGGCTCCATGTAATCACAATAACAGGGGAGAGGAATAAACTATATGAGGGGAGAGACATTAACAGCTGATTGCAAACCTCATGCAGAGCCAGGAGCAAGAATAAAAGGCCAAGTCCTGCTACATTTTCAGCTTGCTCCAAGGTAATCAGTTGACAGCTGCTGCTTTGCCTGCATGGGGAGAAAATTAGACAGAGTCATGTAGGGAGATGATCCAGGCACTGCTGGGGGCTACTGGGACCAGAAGCTCTTGGGCTGCCTCCCTTTCTGCTCCCAGTAATGCCTCTTGGCTTACTCCCTCTTACCTTTCTCCTTCTTATCCGCTGCTGTCCTGTTCTCTGTCCCATCCCATCCTGCCTCCTTCTGCTCCTCTTATTCACCCTCTCCAAAGCTCCTGCTGTTTTCCCACTAGCCAGGGAAGCTCCTTTTCTGTGCCAGTAGCTATCCAAAGCCATGGGGGTAAAGAGGAGCCATGTCCACACATTCACTGGTGAGGTGCCAAGGGGATCAGATAAGACACAGCAAAGCTTCTGCTCCCATCCAGATGTCAGATGTTTTCTGTTTTCCATGAGAAAATAGAAACCTGCTTCTGATTTAAGGCTGCAAGTCACAGATCTGAACCGTGAGGGACAGGGACTGGGGCCTGGATCTCTTTGCTGCCCCAGAGGTGAAGCTCCCAAACTACCATCTTTGTTGGGCAGCAGAGACTGCAGGGAGCCTCTTTCCACTCCCATCATACTTAGAAAATAACTGTTTTGGCAAAATTGGTGTGGTCAGTAGAAAAATGTTTTGTCAAGAGATTGGCTTTAGTTTAGTAAATCCTTGCTCAGGATACCCTGGTTGATCTTGCAGCTCTAATGGGAAACTGTCCCATTGTTGGCCAGGGCCCTACATTAGTAAAAACAGGAGATAAAATACTATGTTGTAATTAGGCAGGTGAGGGAGCTAAACAGCCTGTGAGTTGTTTTGTGGCACATACACTCAGATTCAGTGCTATTCTCCTTCCTGCTGTTGCCACACTAACAATAGCAACCACTGGCAGAGGTAGTATCAACTGAGAGCATGAAGGCTCCAAGAAAGCATAGGTTTTCTCAAGGACAGAGAGTAAAAGGCTGGGAACTATTTGCTTTAAGACAGTGATAAATAGCAAACACATGCTCATTTTGCAGTGTGTGATTACTCTGTGGGACTTATTGCCCCAGGGCAGCACTAGCACAGGAGGCCTAGCAGGATACACATTCAGGCATAATAAAAAAATTATCTGTAGGAAAATAAAACCCCCAAATACTTTTGTCTCTATACTTCACAACATCAGTTAATTCTATGAAAATAGCCAGAAACTTCCTCCATAAGCAGATTATTGCAAGACTGACTCTGAGTGACATCTTATGCCTTCCTTTGTGATATCTGGCCTGGGCCATTGCTGGAGACAGGCTGCAGAGGGATGGACTACTGATTTGATTCTCCACTTTAATATCCTGACTTTTCCTTCATGATGTCACACAAATAATGGAAGGCAGAACATTTTTTTTCCAGCCAGATAGGGGCTACTTTCTATTAAGAGTTTAGAATACCTTGTTTGTTCTTGCACTTGGGAATATACTGCACAAATAACCAAAATCTAATCAAGACTTTCCCTAATTTCCAAAAAGGCTGCTGCAAAGTTCAGGTGCCTTTTTTATTGTTTGTGGTAGTTAGTACAGACACCACTTACCATGAAGACATTTTTACATAGGCAAGGCTATTAGAATGATTTATAATGCTGTTGTCTTAACTGCAGTTTTGCTGAAAGCAAGGGGAAAGGGGAGTGAATTGTATGCATTATGGATAGATTGGGTTTGTTGCTAGTTTGTAAGAGCCATTGTTTTAGTCTTCTAATCATTAAGATTTATGTTATGTAGACAAGAAGTATTGTAGGTGTATCACTTATCCAAGTGTTTTTCAGAGCAAAAATAAAGCATAACTCCAGCAAGTTATAGGACATTTCCTGATATCACAATGATGAATACAGTAGAAGTAGAGCAGAACTGTGTCAATAACTGTAAATATACTCTGCAGTTCTTTTTTTATAAATATCATGTTTGTGGAAAATCTGTTGATTACTCCTGCTGATTTTCACAGAATCACAGAATAACAAGGTTGGAAGAGACCTCCAAGATCATTGAGTCCAACCCATGCCCTAACACCTCAACTAGACTATGGCACCGAGTGCCATGTCCAGTCTTTTTTTAAACACATCCAAACATGGTGACTCTCCCACCTCCCTGGGCAGACCATTCCAGTACTTTATTATTCTTTCAGTGAAAAACTTTTTCCTAATATCCAACCTATACCTTCCTTGACACAGCTTGAGACAGTGTCCTCTTGTTCTGTCAGTTGCTGCCTGGTGGAAGAGACCAACCCCCGCCTGTCTACAGCCTCCTTTCAGGAAGTTGTAGAGAGGGATAAGGTCACTTCTGTGTCTCCTTTTCTCCAGGCTAAACAATCCCAGCTCCCTCAATTGTTCCTCCACCTACTTGACAAATCACCTTTAAAGGAAGGTAAATGTATAAAAATTCAGTCTTGGTGGGCCTTCTGCAGTCCAGTGGTGTCCCAAGACTTACAGCTAATAAGGAATACAGCCGTTGTGAAACAGTGTGTTGTGGTTTAACCCCAGCCAGCAACCAAGCACCACACAGCTGCTTGCTCACTCCTGCCTGAAAGATGGAGAGAATTGGAAGGGTAAAAGTGAGAAAACTCATGGGTTCAGACAAGAACAGTTTAATAACAGAAAAAAAAGTAGTAGTAGTAGCAATAATAATAATAACAATAATAATGCTGCTGCTGCTGCTGCTGCTGTAATTAAAAGGAAAAAACAGAGAGAAAAATAAAACCCAAGAAAGAAAAGTGATGCAAATGAAAACAATTACTCACCACCATCTGACTGATGCCTACCAGTCCCTGAGCAGCAGTCTTGCAGCCAACCTTCCTGCTAGTTTTAATGCTCAGCATGAAGCCATATGGTATGGAATACCCCTTGGGTCAGTTGAGGCTGGCTATCCCAGCTGCATCCTCTCCCTGCTACTTGTGCACTCCCAGCCTCCTTGCTGGTGGGGCAGTGTAAGGGGCAGCAAAGCCCTGTTGTGCTCTGTTAAGAACTGCTCAGCAATAACTAAAACATCCCTGAATTAGCAACAGCTTCCAGCACAAATCCAAAACATCACTGCATACCAGCTACTATGAAGGTTAACTCCAGCCAAAACCAGCAGTCAGTGGAAATATTTTTAGCAATCTGAGATCAGTGGAAAACCATAGAGAGCTGGGCTCCTAAGGTGATGCTCCTCAGCATCTCAAGTGTGTTGAGTCAGTCAGTATATTTGAGGTTCATTTAAAAATAGAGTGTGTACTCCTCACTCCGTAAGGTGCTTTAGCACTTTATGGGCAGCCTGGGCATACTGTGATAGCCCAGGCCCTCTGGAAAGGTGTGCCCAAGCTTTGCCAGGAGGCTTAGACCCCCTTTTTGGATAGCTGGGTGAAGTTACAACTGAATTTGCACACAGATAATATACAGGGTGGTCTGGAGGCCAAGGAAAGCAGATGTTACAGAGGACATTTTCTCCAAGTGACTGAGTGGACTAATTGTTTACAGCTTAAAATAACGAGCTCAGTTCTCCAGGATTCATTGTAATAATAATAAGAAAAAGACCAAGCCTCTCCCAGCTTAAAATTATTTTCAAATGTTCAGATCATTCATGATGCATGTCCTAATGATGTATCATATATGTGTCCCAAGTCTCATAATTCTGGAGGTTTTGTAAGACCACCTTTAGAAGTGCCAGCAGCTGGTTGTTCACAGCAGGCAAGTCAGTGTTTCGAGCCATTGCAGTCATCGGTCTCCAGTAAACCTCAACAGAGCAAAGTTGTTCAGATAGGTCATGTCCAGCTCATGTTACAAAGGACTGATGATTGCACTCCTGAAAACCATCTTGTACTGCCTTTTAGTCATCCCCCTCAAATGTTGTGACAATGTTGTCATGAGCTACACCTTCAACATGAACAGGATGTTTTATCTATCTGCCTATTCACCTTCCTTTAATACTACTTCCTTGGTCTACTCCAGTTGTGTTTCATCCTGATGGCCAGTGGCTTGACTGCTGGGTGTGAGACTAGTTCCCTTTCTGGCCAAAAATGTTAATTTTTACAGAAACCTTTTCAATCTGAGTCATTCTTTTTTTTTTCCTGATAAGAGGCTAAAAATTAGAGAGCTTTACTCTTTAGTATAGTGCACGGTGTTTGGAAGAAAAGAATAGCTTTCAACAATCAGACTCCTTGGACAGGCAACAGCTGACTCTTCACAGGCAATGGGCCAGGCAGATATGGGGGGAGGCTGGTTTGTATTTCCACAGACACACTAATAGGTTAAGACTTTCAGCAGTGAATGTGACTGCAGCTATTACCTCTTGTGCAAAGAGAAGGGTTCTTGTCCTCACAGACTTTGCCTTATCTAACTGCTAGTAGGGGTTGAATTTTTGACAGTGAGAAACTGTTCAGCTGTGTTTTTAGATTTTTTAGATCCCTTCTATTGTCGATCACAGTGCTTTTATGGTTCATAGGACTCTTGGAGGAGAACCATGCAAATTCCTGTAGACATGATGTCATTTTATGCTCCCTCCCGTTTTGTTCCTTCTATCTGCTTTAAACCAGCAGGGGGGGGAGGTGGAAGAAATAGGACATTTTCTTTTGTTGTATCCAAGGGTTTAAGGAATGACAGACGTAATTTTTTTCATTTAAGTGATTGCTCTTTGCCAATGCTACACGAGCAAACACATAAAGTAGCACAACAGCTTGCCACAGTGTGCTGGAGAGTGCAAGGACTCTGGAAGCTGCTTGGGAGTAGAGGCAGAGAGTAGTGCTGGGGGAAAACCTGTTCATGCTTTCCTTCAGATGGAGATGACACAATGACACCCAGAAAAAAAGAGAGAGTCATTACCAGCCTTTTTAGGTCATGGTTAATGCTATTTTTAGCGCATAGCTGTGCTGGCATGTGGAGGTCTAGGGAAAGACAAGGCTGATGGGGAGCAGTGCTGGTGGCACAGCATGGGAGCTGTGCTGGTGGGGGTGGCAGCCCCCAGGGAGCTGAGCCATGGAGGGGTGCAGAGCAGGCACTGTTATGGCAATGTCATGCAGAAGTAGAGTGCATGAAGGAATGCCTGAAGGAATGCGTGAGTCATAAACCAGTTTCTCCACAACATGTAAAGTTATGGTGGGGCAGAGGGCTTGTTCCTAGGGCTGTAGTTTGCACCACCCCACTGACCCTCCTGGTCAGGGAGGGGACTTGCTGAGCTGAAGGAATACTTTAATGCCATGGTAACACTAAGTGTTCTCATGATAGGAAATGTCGGTGCTGTAATGTGGGTATCACAAATGTACAACAGACATCGTGGGGAGAGCTCAATGAGTTAGGACAGATATTTAAGCTCTTTCCAAAGCATTTTCCCTCTGGCATAGTGTGCCAGTTTGGACACATTTGGAAATACATCCTCTGAGAGAAGGCAGGTTACAACCATCCCTCCCCCACCACTTTCAGGAAAAAATAAATTTTCCTCGAAGGAAAGTGAAAGAGATAAAAACTATTTATTTAACAAACACACAGGAAAAGATAATAATGCTAAATAATAAAACCTCTCTCTCTGCTGAGAGAAACCTGGGAAAATTTCAGCGTCCTTCTTAGATCTCTCTCTCCCCCTCCTTAGAGCTGGGAAGGGGTGGTGGGCCCACCTCCAGGGCCAAGGCCTTGGTGGAAAGTCCTCCCAATGTATTCTGATGTTGAAACCATCCAGAAGAGAAAAAAGGAAAAAACAACGAAGTCCCAGGAAAACAAAAGTTCAACTCTCCAGAGGAAGAGGAGCTGAAAAACTGGCCGAAAGCTGGCTGGAAAGGAAGCAAGCCGGGTGCTTCCTCCCGCTCCTTGTTAGCAGCAAGAGAGGTTTATCTGTGTCTTGAAAACATGAAAACAAACTGCAAACTGCTTTGAAAAAGTGCACTTTTCTCTCCCCCCACTCAGGCTCAGTTTAAAGGCATAGAAAGGCACAAAATTAATTTCTGGGCATAGAACAGCGATTTGGGATACCACATCATAAAGTCACCCCAAGACACATAGTCTGAGTTTTTCATAACCCTGTGGTCTGCTCAGAGCAGGGACCCTTCCTGTCTTGGCACAGAGCAGAGCCGTGTGACAGTCTCCTTTGGAAGGAATATAGCTCCAGAGCCCATCCCTATTCCTACACAGCAACCACTTCCTGCAGAAAGGCCTCTATTTGTCAAGGGCTGGATCTGATTCTCAGGGATGTTTTGCATGCATAACCCTCCTAAAAGAAAATAATCTTCTTCAGTACTGCATGTAGGTGGAGATGATGGAAAGGAGGGAGGGAGGGAGGGGTTCCTGCTGGCAAAAAAACCAAATCAAGAATTATATGCAAGTTTTTCCGTTTCCTGCTTGTAAGAAAGGACAAATTGACTTTTTAAAAAAATACACAGACCTTTTAGTACCTGTGCTTGACTTTGGATTTGTCTAGGACAATTTAGGGATAGTTTGTGCCTGTTTTTTGCACGGAGAGGCAAGGGGGTGCCTTAGGCATCCCTGTGAATGGCTGTCCCTGCGTCCTCGGGGGGAGAGCAGGCCGGTGTGGTGGGAACAGTGGTGCCCTCCCAGTCCTCCCAGCAGCAAGGACTTGTCCCCAGGGAGGGGTGCTGGTGGCACAGGTGGCAAGCCACTCACCAGAGAACTCCACTCATGGGAGTAGAGCTGCTCCCCACCGACACAGCCTATCTTCAGTTTCTCTGATTTACCAGTCAGTTTGATCAACCATTTAATTTTGTCAAAATCATTGACAGAAGAACATTAAAAGAAGAGTTATGCCATTCTGTGCTCTATGGCTTGGGCTCGTTTATTTTAATTAGCTGTAACAAGTTCGTGGTTAAACAAGGCTTGAGAGGGTGCTATCTAAATGAGCTACTCATGGCATACACAGGACCATTAACAAAACACTTCACAGCTTGACCATGTTCTCCCCATCTAACTTGCAGCTCATTATAGCTCTAGAGATAGGAAACAAAATGTAGCACCTAATTAAAATGTGAGCCTGTGTCCACAGATGATTCAATAGAAATAAATGCATTAAGCTGGTGAGAAGTAGGAGAGAGTCATCACAATAAAAACATATTGTTCAAGAAGAGTCTGGAGAAAGCTATACCCCTATTTTAGGCACCTGCATGAAGTTGGGGGTATTCAGGTTCTGATACACCAGAACATTAAAAAAAGGCTGATAAAATGTCTGTTGTTCTTATTAAGGATTCTGAACTCCACTGTGTAATAACAATTTTTAGCCTTTCATGTTGGTTGTCATAGAAATAGCATAAGCAACCACTTATTTTGATAATAGATGTATAGTCTGTCTTCCGTTATTTTAATTGTTCTTTTCAAAAATTATATTGATGCTTTTTTTTTTGCATAAGTAGATGAGATATCTTCAACCATTGTAAGATGAATTTAATGTGTTAGGTTCATCACATTAGAAGCATGCATAGAATTTAATGGATTTTTGATATTCTTATTCTCCAAAACACATAAAAAGTGTAAATAGCCAGACATGAACTTAAAATGATACCTTCCAAGGACAAGCAAACTAATCCTGTCTCCCTCTGTTTGTCACAGGTGGGACAGTCCCCTGGTTGATCTGTTTTTCTCCAACCAGTTCCTTCAGATCACCACCACTGTTCCATCCACTTCTGTGTATGGGTTTGGTGAACATGAGCACCCGACCTTCAAGCACAACATGGACTTCGTTACCTATGGCATGTTCGCCAGGGATCAGGCACCCACGGTAATTCACTCTTTGCAACACTTTGTCCCGGCTTGTGTCACCAAAAGCAGGTGGCACACATGGAATGTCACAGGCTTTGCTGGTATCATCAGTTTTAATTAAAGGACAAAGCCATGAACTGCTTTGAGGGAACTTTGAAGCCTTTTATCAGAAGCTGTCTCACAGTGCAGTTTTCAGAAAAAAGTATATTGTGTGCCGAGATCCTGGTTCAGGAAAGCTTTGCATTTCATGCTCAGATCAATCCCTGCTCATCCAAACAAGCTGGACTTCAGCAGGACTCATTAGATCTTTGGCTGAACTGGAGTCAGTGGTTGATGAGTCTGTTTTAACTAGAAAAGTTATTCTTACTCATGCCATTTTGAAGGGTTTGGCAGAATATCAAAGGTTTAACTGGGAAAACCTGAAAAATCCCATTTTGATAAGGCAGAAAAAAGCCCTCTTTTTTATCAATTTGACTTCACAACAATTTAGATGAAAAAATCCCCAGCCTTTCAAAATAAGTCTCTAACTATGACTGAATTTATTTCCTTGTCTGTCCAATATGTATCTACCTGACAAAAACTATGAAAAATAGCAGTCAAGTCATACCTCGTGTGTTGTTTCTATGTTTCAGTCATTTGCCAACCTCTATGGAGTTCACCCTTTCTATATGTGCGTGGAACCTGACTCCAATGCCCACGGTGTTCTCCTTCTGAACTCCAATGCACAAGGTAAAAAGATACATGGATTCCCTGTATAGACTGCATATGGAAATATGATAGATTAGTAAGTATAAAAAACTGTTTTACTGATTGCTTTTTCAATGTGATACAAGTATTAGGGACTGCTCCCTAACTAAGCTTCCAGGAGTAACTGTAGAGTTTTCAAGGGGATTTCAGTAGAATGACTTTTTAGGCATTTTTAGGCAATACATTCTTAAATTTTTAATGAAAATAGATGGAAATAGAGGGAAAGAAGAAGGTGGAAGAAATTTCCTCTGAGATTGGCATAATGAAATAAAATCTATTTAGATTAGTCCTATATTCTGTCTTTGGAGAATAGTTTTGTATGTTGTCATGGTCACCTTACTGCATTAATCTAGTGGTATAATTTCAGAAAAGGGGAATCTTCACTCAGTCTATAAAATCAGTTTCCCCTGGCAGACAATGGCTTTCAATAAGTTTAAAATAGCATAGGGGAACCCTAAACACAAGCTTGTTGATTCTTCTTACATATATGAAACAGACAAATGGATCTATGCAATCTACTCTGGGTGGGTTTCTGTGATTTATTGCTGCACCATGCCAATCCAAAAGCAGAGATTACAGAAACACTGAGCAATAGCCTGCCTACCTTCAGGCCCTGTTTTCTCATCCAGTTGTACCCACAAGGTGCACAGAAGAGCCCAGTGTGGGGAGACCTAGGATAGGGTAGGGTAGGGTAGGGTAGGGTAGGGCAGGATAGGATAGGATAGGATAGGATAGGATAGGATAGGATAGGATAGGATAGGATAGGATAGGATAGGATAGGATAGGATAGGATATTTCAGTTGGAAGGGACATAAAACGTACTTATAGTACAACTGCCCAAACACTTCAAGGCTGACCCAAAGCTAAACATGTTGTTAAGGATTGTCCAAATGCCTCTTAAACACTGACACATGCAGGGCATCGACAACATCTCTAGGAAGCCTGTTCCAGCATTTTGCCCCCCTCAGTAAAGAAATGCCTCCTAATGTTGAGTCTCATCCTCCCCTGATGCATTCTTGACCCATTCCCATGTATAGTGCAGAGCTGGTTTGTACTGAGAACCTTTTTTTTTCCCTTTTAGATGTTACTCTGTCTCCAAACCCAGCTTTAACTTTCCGCACTATTGGAGGGATCCTCGACTTCTATCTCTTCCTGGGACCAACTCCTGAAAACGTAGTTCAGCAATACACTGAGGTCAGTAGAAAAGTGCACATGGTACATGGAGCAGTGCCTTGTAACACAGTCCTGTCAGTATCTGGTAGTATCAGCAGGTAGGGCAGCCAGAGCTTTGTCCTGATCCATTCGTGCAAAGCCGCAGCTTCAGATCCATGGGACAACTGGCGTATGCTCGAGCATCTGTGAACAGTCTGTCTCAGTGTCACAGGCTGGCTGGGTGTTCAGTGCACATCTCCAGCCTTTCCTGCAGTATGCCAGGATGGGATGCAGGAGTGCACTAAAGGGATGCAATGATTAGAAAGAAATCTGTCTGAGCTTACTCCTCTCTGGGCCGTCACAGCTTTACAGTCTTTGCTGTGTGACATGACTGCATTTTGACACTGTGGGCCAAGAAAATAAACTAGGCAGAGCACAGATGGAATGTTTGGGAACTTTACATATGCTGGCTTTCAGAGATGTTGAATGGACTTTAAAGTCTTCGAGCCTTTATTTGCCAATGGAATTGCTTGCTGATTTTGGAGCCAAATTAGTTGTTTACTAATGAAAACCCATATAATTGCATTGGAGAGCATAGATGTATAACAATGCATTTACTGCTGTCTCAGAGAGTGTAAATACTTGCTATGAATTGCCCAATGTTTTCCAGAGAACTGAGAGTACACATGCAAATGGCTGTTTTGGAAGTGTACATGCAATTCTTATCTAGTGAGGTCTGCACAGATAACGTGTTTTTCCTGGTCACCAAATGATGCTTCAACTGTACCTTCCCACAGAAAATTTCTACCTTAGACCCAAGCTGTGTAGATAAAGAAATCAGTGTCAAACCTAAAGGGTATAGAGCAAAGCTGAGAAGGGGCATGTTACTGTGAGAAGGGGGTCACTGTGCAGACCCTGAGGATCAGGCTGCAACTGGAAGGCTGGGCAGGATAGGGCATCCCAGAGCCAGGCACTCAGAGCTCACAGTGAGATGTGCATGTGCTCTGCCTTCCCATGTGCCACCTATCAAAGGGGCCTGAGCTCTGATCTGCAGCAAACATTTTGTCTTTCTTGGCTTTTTAAAGCCTCCATATCCTATGCTTGGCTTCTTTTAAAGTGCCTGTATGGGAACAGAAATATTGTGGTTTAGAGTGAGGGAAGAAGAGGTTTTAGCTCAGAAGGAAGGTATTGCTGGGTTCTGGTTTGGTGAAAGAAAGGATAAGACTTGCTCATGCTGCTGTTTTGGGAAGGCTGGAGCTTCTCCAGGGTGGTGGGCTCTGCTAGACCTTCCTTTTCCAAGCAGAGGTTCAGGTGCTACCCCCCAGAGAGGTGGGAGGCTGACGGTGCCCCTCCATGTCCAGGAGCAGGAGCGACTGCTCTGTTGCTTGGAGGTTTCCAGCTCCCTCTACACATTGTCCCCACCAGTTGCCTGTCATGGTTTAACCCCAGCTGGCAACTCAGCCTCACACAGCCACTCGCTCACACCCCCTCAGTGGGGCGGGGGAGAGAATCCAAAGGGTAAAAGTGAGAAAATTCGTGGGTTGAGATAAGACAGTTTATTGGGTGAAGCAAAACTGTGCACGCAAGCAAGGCAAAACAAGGAATTCATTCACCACTTCCCAGGGGCAGGAGGGTGTTTTAGCCACCTCCAGGAATCTGGGGAATGGCGGGACATGTGACAGTTACTGGGGAAGACAAATGCCATCACTCCAAATGTTCCTGCTCTCCCTTTCCCCAGATTTATATGCCGAGTATGAAGCCATATGATGTGGAATATCCCTTGGGTCAGTTGGGCTCAGCTGTCCTGGCTGTGTCTCCTCCCAGCTCCTTGTGTACCCCCAGCCGCCTCATTGGTGGTGTGGAGTAAGGGGCAAAGGAGGACTTGACTCTGTGAAAGCACTCCTCAGCAAAATCAAAAATATCCCAGAATTATCATCACTATTTTCAGCACAAATTCAAAATACAGTCCCATACCAGGTACTATGAAGAAAATTAACTCTATCCCAGCTCAAACTATCTCTGATCTCAGTGCCACAGACCAGCAAGCAGGCTGGGGTTTTAACTTACACATGGGTAATAAAATAAGGGGGAAAAAAAGAGGGGGGGGGGAGAGAGAAGTAAAGCAACTCTCCCCCAGGCTGGAGCTTTGATCCCCCTTTCAAGGGAGTTAGTGCAGCAGTACGATGGAAATTAGAGCCACCCCTGTTTCTTTTCAAAGTCTTTCACTGGTGTTTGAAGGCAGCATTTCTGTAGCTTAGCAGGTGGTCAGCATCTGAAAATAAAATGAGAGAGTTCTCACTCCCCAGCTGATGGGTAGCAGCAGCTCAGTTTCCACCCCTGTCTCTGGAAATGGAGCTGGAGCAAAGAAAACAAGGTAAAGGAGAGCAGTGGGCGTCTCCTAATGAGACATGTCACATGCCAGGACAAAAAAATCCTGTTCTGTATTCTTTGAGCTTGTGCTCAGCTCTCTAGGGAATCTTAAAGAATGCATGTTAGTAATTTCAGTGTGAAATAATAACTTCTTCAGTAAACATCCTGAAATTCCAAGGTCAGAAGTGTTACAATTACCATATTATTAGTCTCTAGGGTAATAATTTGGCTTTTATGTACAAGATATGTGGGAAGGTGGTGAAGGAGACAGAAAAGACTTTCTTTTTCAATTGTATTTTCTGTCACACTGAGAGGACTTTCCCCGTGCAGTCATTGTCATGCTGTAGGGAAGGAGAAGGGGTAGAAAGGAGAAGTGTGACTGATGTCTGCAAGGCACTGCTCAGCAGCATGGCTCGGCTCTCTCAGCTGTTTGCATGGGTCTCCTCCAGGAATTGGTGTTTTGGGAGATCCTGGCTGCAGGGGCCCCTGGTGGGACCAGGCTGCACTGCTGCAGAGCTTAGCGAGGCACCTCCCTCCTGTGCAAGCATCTGCCGCAGTCACTGCTTTTTGCAGGGACCATGCATTGTATCTCTCCGGGATGGCCCCACTGGTGTGGCAGGGTGGCCAGGTGCCAGCTGGAGCGCAGCTGGTGAGAACAAGGGATCTGTTTCCTGAGCAAAGTGCTTTACACCTTTCTCAAATGTTTTGTGCTTTTGCTTTCAGTGCCACGTCAATATCTGGGCCACCTCTCTGCCCCTGCTACACTTGTTTCTGTGAGAGGTTTAGGAACCTAGCTCTGCTCTGTGCTTTCATATCGCTCCCTCCAAACCAGTGAGTTAGGACAGCTTTGTAACAAAGCTCTTTATTTGGTCTTTGGAGTATGCAAGATTTCCCCACACACCTCTCCAGGTTGCCACCAGCACCCAGGGTGGACCATGGACTCTTGGCCAGATGTGCTGGGTCCAGGCTATGCCAGGAACAGGGCTCCCTGTGTGGTGATTGTGTGATTATTGCAGCTGCCCAGCCAGAGCCACCAGGCTCTCTGCATCCATGGAGTGAGGACAGGCAACAGCAAAAGCTGTGGTGGCCCTGGATGCCAGCCTGGCCCGGGATAATCTGCTCCAAGAGTGAGGCAGGGTGTTACTTTGGGGATTCTGTAACACGATGTATCAAATCAGGAGTCCCGTGGGAAAGAAATAGATATGGACAGATTCTTGCTAGATGTTTCAGAGATGTTTATTTCTCCAGCCGCATGGCCGGGCTCTGCCGAGGAACTGCTACAGTCACGGGACCCGAGGGTCCTTGGCCGTGCAGGGGAACACAAACCAACCAACGGGGAACGAGGCCGACCAGGGGCAGGGAAACCCCTGCCTCCCCTCCAGGGCCCCTCTCCCAGGGCTACATGGCGGGGGAGGGACCCCGACAGCAGAGTGTGAGAAGGGAGCAGAGGGCTAAATGCTTGTACCACTGTCCCTCTGCTGTGCATGGAGCAGAGGTGAGCTAAAGGTGATGCATCCTGCCAGTGGCACCAGAGTGCTACAGCAGTGACAGCAGGTAGAGGGTATGTGCTGGGCATAGTCCCATGGGAAGGAGAAGCCTCCAGCCCGATTCTTCTTCTCCCTCCTGTCCCTGAGCCCAGCTGTGTGGGGCATTGCTCCTGCCCCATCTGAGATTGTCCTGTACAGATCTTCATATATGACAGCGATCACATTTTTCTCCTACTGCAGAAGAGGTCTGGTGTGCAGAACAGTTATGTAACACAAATCTCTCTTCTAATGGCAAACACCTCAGTTTGCAGGAGGGTGAGAAAAAGCAGTAACAAGCTAAAGAGTTCAGGCACTGAGCTGAGCCTGGTATTCCAGGCCAACATTGCCAAAACTACTGGTGGCCTTTCAGAACAGACCAACAGTGGTGCATGAGCTCCATAACAAGACACTCAGGAATGTTAGGGTTCAACAAATGGATATTTAATAGCTCTTGGGTAGAGAGGAAGCCATTAATTTGTTATTTTATCACAAATTATCCAATAATAAGCTGTAAGTGAGCATACTGCTGTTACAATCCGGTTTGGACCCAGGAAAGCAAAGCAAGATAATTCTCTGAGCATAAACCTGAAAGAACTTAGAAGGTTCAAAATATCCCCAGAAATGAGATTAAAACCAAACGAGGTTAGATGTTGTTGCCAAAAAATGGATGTATTTTATTTAATGGTATAAGAGGCAAAGAGAAGGGAAGGAAAAAGAAAGAGGAAGAAAAAGAAGTGTGCGTGGGGGGTGGGGGAACAGGGAGAGGTGACAGGGGTTAGGTGGAAGCATATCACCCATCTGAGGATCCCAACGACGTCTCTCCCCTCCATCTGGTCTGCTGGTGGTGAGGGTCCCCCGTCGCTGCCGTGGCCACGCCGCTACATGCTGCCACACCACGCGCCAACACACGCCGAAGAGTGCAGAATCCCATGAATTAATATACACTTTGGGTAAGGTGGGAACACCCACATGTCTCCCCTTGCAGGGGCTGGCTTGACACACTGTCCCTTGCAACACTGAGGGTCTGTTGCATCATCTCTGGTGCTCTGGTGCAGGGTCTGGGGACCCCTTTGAGGGGTGCTCCTGTGATGGGCCATGTCACCCCCTTCTGCTGTGGATAAGCTTCCCCCACCCCGGTGAGGATCCCTCAGCTGGGCTCCTCTGCACAGTTGGAGGATGGGCAGTCACTGCGCCTCTGACCAGAGGCTTTTCCCAGATACCCAAAGCCTCTCCTCCCTCCACCCATTGGTTCGAGGGTCTGTTCAAGCCTGGCAGCTGATAGCCCTGGGGCTGTGGTCCTCATCTTGGAGGTGTTAAGCCTGTGCTCAGTGAATGTCCCCAGCCCTGAGTTGTTACTTTATCTTTTCTTCATCAGCGAGCAGTGTCAGGCCTCAGGGTCCCATTCAGGGTGTGGTAGTCTTCAGCTTTTAAAAGTCCTTAAAGAAAATGTTTAAGTCATAAAATATAATATTTCAGTCTCTGACAACTGCAAGTCTCCTAATTCTGTTTGGAGAGAAAATTGCTGGTTTGCTTCCTCCTTACAGAAGCATGGGCTAGTTACAGGTGTAACAGACCTCAGGAGGTCTCTAGTCCATTCTCCTATTGGAGAGGTAACATGGGGAACCTGCTTGTACCTCAATTTTTTCACAGATGATTCAGTGAGAGTCTCGCGGCTGAATTCCCCAAGAAGGAATAAACAGCTGATAATTGTTTTGTGCAGCAAAGAACAAGGTTTGAAGGCCTTGGCATTGAAAATCCTCACATTTTTTATATTCCTGAGGTTGTGACCATCTTCTTTATGGTTTAGCAGCTGCAGGGCCTTTCTTCTTGCTCTCCTAAATCAAAGCTCAGCTTCTGTTAGTTTGAGTGAAGGTTACCCTTCTAAATGACTAGGTGACCATGTCACTCACCTGCCTGCCTTAAGTCATAGGGGATGAGCTGGATACAGATAACTGGGCCATAGGAGCACCTGTGGAATTTAGCCATTGTGTGACTATACAGAAACACTATTTCTGTGTCTAAATCCAGAGCATTAACCCACTTGGGTTTTTGTGGTTTCCTCCTATAACTCCTCTTTGAAGAAAGGGAGTTGAAGCAAATATCAAGCTTCAGAAATCATTTTGTGTGGCTAATTAGGATGCAAGATTAGCAATCTGCATTGCTGGAGATCTCAGCTCCTTTTAGAGCATAGGAAAGAGTATCTCTCTCCAGCCTTTGTGATATCTAGGCATAACTCTGCAGCTGTTTCTCTCTCATCAAAGTCTTTGGTCATAGTGTTAACAGAATAGGATCCCGATTTACTCTATAGAATTTATAACCTAGTTCATAGTATTGATGCTCATATTAGTGTTAGTTGTCCAATAATCCAACACAGGGAAAATGAATACAGGTCACCTGCTCCCTAGACACAGATTTTATCTGTTAGATAGACTTGTTTCCACTGCACTTTGTTCTTACCACAAAATGCTTCCAGGGTACCCCCTGGATACATCAGCTCTCAAGTGCCTCCGAAGAAAGTGAAAAAAAAATACACATAATGCCAAGTTATGTAAGCATGGAAAAACTAACAGTGAATTTATTAAACAACATGAGTTATTTAAGAAGCAAGCGCAGGGAGAATTCTGGAAGAGAAAATAGGATCTTTTTTTTTTTTTTTACTGGTTCTGCACTACCATATCTTTGGGGGGGTTTCTTGTTTGTTTGTTTGTTTTTTCTCATTTTGGATACCCCATATGTTTGCTGTTTCTGCATTTTCCTCCCTCAGTTCCCCTGCCATACCCCATCTACCTTTTCTGATTCTATGGGAGTCAATTTTGCTAAGCAGGCTTTCGCTCGCTGCTGTACTTTGTGATCATTTGTATGCAGAATACAATCTATATGAATTAACTAGATCCTAAATATATATCAAATCCAGCTTGAGTTTTCAGGTTTGCAAAATTACATTCCTGCCTCTGCTGATCCATCTGTGAGTGGGTACCATATGTCAGTTACTTTATCAGGAAGCTTCAGGGGGATCCATTAGAGAGAGTCCACAGCATAATTAGAAAAAAGAACATTTGTTTTCCCAGCTGCCCTGTTTTCATCCTTCCTCTTCAAATGTTCTGCTGGTTTCAATTAAGCTCACCATAGATGCACCAGTCTGGTGAACCTTTTTAATTGCTTTAAAAACTTAATATCTTCCTTGCAAGGTGGATATTTTTCTGTTGGTTCAGCTGTAATCCCAAACTCCTCAAGGGATGCTGTCATAAAATACCATCTTGTTCTGTGGTCCACAGTAACACAGCACCATCCCGTAAGAGTGGGCAGCTGAACCTCAGCAAACCCCAGCACTGGGGATGTGCCCTTTTGGAGGGGCTCTGACTGACCCGCCAGTGGCCACAGCTCCACCTCCAGCCCCACTGCTGTCCACTTGGATGCTTGACAGGACATGGGGGAAGAAGCAAACCCCCATCCAGCTCTTGAAATGCATTGTATTGGTGCTGTCCTGGGCTGACTGTCCTCCCCAGCCAGGAGTGACCCAGGGTATCACAGAACCTGGAGCATAGCTGCTCAGCAGTTTCCACTGCCTCTGCCCAGTCTGGTCACCCCTTTTCCATTTCCCAGCCTGCTTGGGAAGAGGCAGCAGATGCCATGCAGACATCCTGCCAGGGCACAAGGCTCTGTATTTATCTGCAAGATTGATATTTATCAGGCGGTTTTCCCTATTTCTCTTGTCCAAGATAAGAAGCCTGTGCATTTTATTTCATTAGGGACTTCTTTTGTTTTGGTCTGTTTTTTTTTAACCTTGTTTGTAGAGGTCATTCTCTGTTTACAGCAGAGAAAGCAAGGGCAAAATATGCATCTGCTTTAGGAGCACAAAATGGTGGGTTCACAAAGCTCATCTTGCAGCCTTTGCTGGTCTAAAACAAGCTCTGCTGCCTCCTCAGATGAATTTATCCTTAACATGGTGGGTGTGGATGGGACAGAGAAGAAGACTTCTTGCCCTGAGGCTTGCCATGCTGTGCTGGACACCTTGGTGCTGGCTCACAGGGTGTCTGGGAGATTGTCGTGAGCCATCATGCCCCATGCTCTCCACGGAAAACCCCGACAGAGCTTGAAAGATAGTCTGGATGATCAGGCATGTCCACACACGCTGGAAAAAAATTAATGACATATGCAAGGAGATGGAATAGCACCAGGGTAGTTATGACATGTGTCTGTCCATTGACCTCCCCCTACGTGGTAGGGACCACCTTTGTCTGTTCAGGGCCTGTCCTGGCGAGGGCACAGCAGCGTGCAGTGGAAGCTGAGTGCTTCTGTGGCAGGAACATGCTGCTGAGAGCTGCTCCCACTTCTTCTGAAGACCCCAGCCTCCAGCTGAATTGGAGGAGAAGGTGGTGTTGAGGAGGATCAGGAAAGTTAAGTCTGGTGGGATGGGACAAGTAGCAGGTGTACAGGGCAGCTGTGCTGATCAGCCAGAGCGTCCCTCCTGGAGAGACCCAAAGCATTAACCTCACCAGTTGTTCTGGCCTCCTCATGTTTTTGCTTAGGTGAAACAGCAGCATCCCAACAAGTGAAAGCACACGTAGCCAAATTTGTAATGCTTAGGGCTTAGGTTTGACTGTGTGTTCCCAAGCCTTTCTTCTTTGGAAGCAATTTACCCTGTGTGTTCCCCAGATCAGGGGCATTAAAACATCCTCGGCTTTTTTCTGCCTCTCTCCCACATGTGATTTTCTGTCTGATGCGCTTTGTACATCCGTGTACTGATGCTCTAGCAAATGTGATGTATTTTAGAGCAATTTCAAGTTCAGCATTGCTTTCCCAGGTCAGACTCTTCCTGAAGAAAATCCCATAGGAGGGTGTGCCTTCATGCAATGCATATCCGGAAAGCTTAGCAATGCAATAAGTACAGAGTGCCAGAAATGCCTTGATTTATTTATTTAAAGTAGATGGGGTTTAGCTGCCAATATGCAAGTTTTGTTATTTTTCACTTCTAAGCATAATTACCTAAATATGGAGATCCACAAGGAAATAAGGGAGGAGGCATTTTTTAGCCAAAGGGGGACAATAGCTGCAGCTGATTAATAAGTCATGGTGCTTACTAGCTACTAGATTTTCATGTATTGCTTGCAAAGGTGTTAGAAATACAAATCAAAGGTTAGTTTCATTGGGTGTAACTGAAGTAAGGATTTCAAGAGATGTCCCCCAGAAAACACTAGTGTGTACTAATGAGGCAAAGCCAGATTTCAGCTCACTTGTAGAACAGACACATCGTGATTGCCCACTGCTCATCCCAGGTTACCACAGCAGCTCTCACCAGGGGAAGCAGAGCAGGATGCCTTGCTTCCCTGTGTGCTCAATTGAGTTTCCCCATGCCATTTACAGATGGATTATGTTCAGACAGTGGAAATCAAATATTTATAAAATCATATTTAACTCATTACCTTGTGTTTCAGTTGAGAATTTCGGGACCAAACAGTAACTCTGGCATTTAAGAGGGTTGTCAGTGCCTGGCAACACAAGGCTGTGGGCCAGCAATGACAGTAGTCAGCCATAAATAGCTGAATTTCATCAAGTTGGTGTGTAAATATGATTAAAACTTCAGAGAGCTCAAATAAACATCAGATGCTTGATGAGTTAGTCCAGCTGGACGTGGCAAGAGAAGTTTGCAAAGCTTATGTTGCTGTGTGTCGTTGGAGACTTGCCCTCTCTTGACCGAGGGGTTTGTGGAGTTGTTGTGGATCAGGTGGCATGAGGATGCATGCTGGATTTCTGATGGCATGCACCCTGTAAGTGAGGGCCCATGCTGCTGTGCAGAGCCTGAGACCGCATTGAACCCATAAAAGCCTGGCTTTTATGCACTGTGCCTTCTACTGGGGCGTTCTTAGAAGTGATGCTCAGTGTGGGTGTTGTTGGAGCCTCTCTGAAGAGCAAGGATCCACTAGAAGTGCCAAGCATGTGCTGAGAACCACTTGGAGAGAGAAATGGGTATTTAACAGGGGTGTGATGCCTTTGCCCTGGTCTTTGTGCCTTAAATGATCTGGAAGCCTCTCCTGGTGTTCAGAATAACTTCTTTTCATCTCACCTCTTGTGTTTCTGTATTCCTCATTCCTGCTGCAGGCCATTGGACGCCCACACATGCCAGCCTACTGGTCTCTGGGATTTCAGCTCTCCCGCTGGGGCTATGGCAGCCTTGATGTTCTGAACGAAACTGTCAGTCGCATGGAGCACTATGACATCCCATATGTAAGTATGGATTTTTCACTGTGTATGCTAATCTTACACTCTGAAGTGAGGTGATTAAAATTATAATAGAGGAAAAATAATTATCTTACAAAGAGAATTGTAGAATAAAAGGACATCCATAATCTTATGTAGTGGGTTTGCATGTAATATCTTCATAATGCTTAAAAGAACATTGAAAGTGGGCTTTGAACGGGAAGTTCAAGAGCTGCTCTTGGCTGCATAGCAGCCAATTCTGGTGTGGATTTGCTGTTATGCAGTATGAGGTGCTAGCATTTTAAAAATAAATAATGGTACTACTGATGCAGATCACTGCAAAATAGTTGCTAAACTAGCATTTCTACATTTCCATGTAGTCCACTGCTAGGATTACAATTACAATCTCTTAGGTTTCATTACATACATTAGTCACTTTTTAGAAACACAGTTGCATACATTCTGATTTCTGTATCAAATACTTCAGTCATAGAATCATAGAATAGTTGGAGTTGGAAGAGACCTTTAAAGACCATCTAGTCCAACCCCCCTGCAATGAGCAGGCACATCTTCAACTAAATTAGGTTGCTCAGAGTCCCATCCAACTTAATCTCAAATGTTTCTAGGGATGGGGCATTCACCACCTCTCTGGGCAACCACTTCATGGTAAAAAATTCCTTCCTTATATCTAGTCCGAATCTATCCTCCTTTAGTTTAAAACCATCACCCCTTGTCCTATTGCTACAGACCCTACATAAAAAGTCTGACACCAACTTTCTTATAAGCCCCCTTTAGGGGGGGCTTCTCTTCTCCAGGTGGAACAGCCCCATCTGTCTCAGCCTGTTCTCATAGCAGAGGTGCTCCAGTCCTCTGGTCACTTTTTGTGGCCCTCCTCTAGAGTTCCTCCAACAGATCCATATCCCCTCTGTGATGAGAACTCCAGAGCTAGATGAAGTATTAATGTAATCTTTTACTTTAAAAATGTTTAGGATGTCCAGCATTTTGACATTGACTACATGGAACGTCGCCTGGATTTCACCTATGATAAAGTGAATTTTGCTGGTCTGCCAGAGTTCATGAAAGATCTGAAGACGAAAGGAAAGCACAATGTTGTGATTCTGGTAAATTAATGATGTTGCTAATTATTTCTCCATTTATAAGAACTATTCTTCATAGCAGTACCTAGGTGCTAACAGATGTATACTATTGTAGCAGATTTTCCATTTTCTCATTTGTTGAAAAGAGCTGAAGAACAATTTCTCACAGATTTAGTTTTTAAAAGTGTTGCCTTTATTTGATTTCTGTGTACCAGTACCATCTCTATACCAAAACATTCTCTGTCACTTTCCCCCCACTCAGTTATGAGAAATTTTGCCTCTGAATTGACATAGGATTGCTTTCACGCAATTCTTTCCCTGGAAATAAACAAATTAGTTTAATACACATACAAAAATAGCTGAATACTGGAAAAAATCTATTCCTAATCACTCTGGAAACTACCAACTACAATTCATGTTGCCTTGTACTTACTTTTAATATAAATTAATGTAAGAGATGATTACTTGCATGCAAATTTGTGGAAAATGTATGTTGAACCTCTAAGTAAAATTGACATATGGGCAAATGAATCAATTTGGATAGAAGTGAAAACTGGAATTTTCCATCTTCCCCAGTAAATTTTTCCAACAAAATTTGCTATTTCTCTCCAGCACTTCTCCATACATGCTCCTTGTGCCAAAATGACTCCGTCACAAGAGCTAAGTGAGCACCAGTGGTGGCAAGGAAACTGGAGACCAATTTAAGTGAAATTTAAATAAAGATTTGAATAAATTAAGACATTAAATAAAACACATTGATAAATTCACAAGATCTTGCCCTCCAGGGTCCCCCAGCAGCTTAGAACTAGGAGGGCTGAGCTCCCCAGAGCAGGCTGCAATTTGTTCTCCATAACCACTGGGGACATGATAAGAAGAAAAGCATTTTAAATTGCAGCAGGACAGATTTAAGGCAAACATTAGGGTAAAGCTGCCTGTCTGCAAGGTGAGCTGAGCAACAGGCAGCTGCTGGGGCCAGGGTCCCTCCCCAGATGGGTGCTGTGGACAGGCCCAACAGATGCATCAGGGATGGCTCAGGCTGAGCTGATCTGCAGCCTCAGGGTAAGGAGAAGGAGACAATCCCACAGAGTTCCTCTCAGGACTTTTTGCTATAACTAGTTTTGTAATCTATTTTCTACCTAAATGGTCAGTTTGTATCTTTCATTTGGGTACTACTGTTCTTACCTCCAACTGCCAATCTCTCACCCTTCTCTTTTTTTTCTTGATACACTGATTCAAAGAAGTGTATTCTCCCTCAGCCTTTTTTTGCTAGGCTAAGACAAACATATTTACCTACATTGTATTGATGGCTCATGCTTCTAAGGAGACCAGGATTCAGTTAATCCAACTGAATCATGATGGATGGGTCACTAATGTTGGGACCCTTAGTCAATCCAGTCCTTTTAAAATAAGGGCCACGTTCCTCTTCTTGTCCTGGGGGTCCTGTCAAGGGCTTGTGGAGAGAGAGATTGAACAGCAGAGTCCTGAATTGTGCTCTTTCACTTGTGCTGGTGTATCTGGAGTCAAGATAAGCAAGAGCTACGGCAGCTTTCTCATCCAAAAATCACATTATCTTGTTAAATAGGTAGATTAAGTCAGAAGTGCCTCCCTGTCCTTATTTTTTCCTCACAGTTTGTTGTGAAGTTTAGAATATGACTGAGGATGATGGCTTAGTCAACACCACTGATAGCTATATCAGTGTTTTCTTTTTAATTGGGAGCTTTCTGATAGTTTCTTTAAAAGTACCTTCTATTATTTGCCTAATCTTTGCTTTGGTGTACTTATAATTCCATTTACTACTAGGAATCTCAAACAAAACCACGCAGCCCAAGTGATCAATTTTATATTGATAATGGAAATAGCAGTCTATATATTGACCACTGCTTGCTAGCAGTTTTCCCCTAAAGATACCTTCCCCTGAAGGTTCCATTTCTTCTGCAGCTGAGAGGCTCTGGGGTGCAGTAGTGAAATCAGTTTCCATAAGTAAAGGTTCAAGGCACAGAGTTTAAATAGTAACAGATTACTAAGTCACTTTGATGGAGATAAACTTAAAAACAAAAATAGACCCACATTTACTGGATACATCATTGTAAATAACTAAGCAGTAGTGAGCACATATGCTGTCAGGACTGATTGCTCTTTCTAACTGAGGCAGTTTAGAGTCTCTGTATCCTCAATACTACTCTAAAATTTATCTAATCTCTGAGAGCTGTAACATTAAATACCACATGCCTATTTATTGGTTTATCACAAAGATAAAATACCAGGAGTTTGGGGTAGCTCTTCCTATGCACTCTTTGCTTTTCATTAAATACATGGTAGTCATTTCTTTTTCATCAAAGTTGGGATGTCTCCAGTTATTTTGCACTTGCTACTGGGTATGAAGCTACAGGCAAGCAGTCGTGGTTTAGTGGGTGAGCAACATTATCTTCTTACTTATGAGTTTAACTTCAACAGCATTTTTAAAGCCCTTTCATTTTCTCAGATGGCACATTCTGCAGCAGTGCAGGGAGGTGTTGCTGCATAAATTCAGCTGTTAGACAGATGCAAGGAACATAGCAACTCTTAATTCGTACAATGAGCTAATGGGAATCCAGATAGGAAGCCTTTCTTTCAGCCTTCCCCTAACCTGTATCTAAGGACTGTCTTCTGCTCTAGTTCTTTAGCCAACCTTGTGGAAAAAGAACAAAAGCTGAGCCAGTCTGTCCTTCATTATTTAAAAGCTAATGCGAAGTATAGGTTGCACCAGTACCAAAGTTTTCTATTTTCACTTTATTACAATTGCTGACATCTCTGTCAAAATCTGTCTGTTAGCATTCCTTAGTGGTATAAAGCATTCTCATAAGTTGAGTTGGGAGCTGGAGCAGTGTGAAGGGTTTTATTCCCAAGTGATAGCAAAGCCAAACTAGCTGCAATCAAGGCAAGTCTAATCCAGTTGGATACTGAAACAATTTTCTGTTTAGATTCCCTTTGGGTAGTGACAGTAATGGGTGAGTTCCCCAAATACAGCAGATTGTTGCCTCCCTCATGATGATTTCAGGAAATGGACTCTGACTGCAGCCACTTATTGTCATGGAAAAACTCTAGTAAATGGATTTGGGGAATGGGTTCCATCTACCTCAGACCACTTTGGTCACCAGCAAAGTGCAGATCCTGACAGCCATCAGTATTAACACTGGTAACCTGCCTGAGGATGGGACTCTGAACTCAGCTGTGCCACCATCACTGGGGTGGCTGGTGCCACACCAGCAGGAAGTCTGCTCTCCATGCTTGCACCCAATGCTGAGAGCCCTCCATGGCTATGGTCACCTTGAGAGTAGCAAGGCTCCCTTACTGGAGCCTCTAAGTGCAGCCCTTTAGCACTTCTCTCTCCTGATCTCTTTCAGAGGCCACCTCTATTTGTGGGAAATTGTGACTTTGCCATCATTATTGCACTAAATAATGTGCATGTTTCAGCTGTGTCAGAACAAATATATTCTTTAGAAACAAAGAAGTTCTAAAGTAACAATGACTACACTGAAAAATTATAAACATTTTTACTAAAGAGGATCTTTAATGAAAGACCTTGTATACCATCTATTAAATCATACTAAAAATAGAAACAGCTAGGAATGACATGAGTGGCAGAATACTTAGAAGTCAAAAGCAACATGCTCATGATTCAAAATAATGCTTGATATCTTTAATATTTTAACGTCCAGTTCTGTGAGCTGTAGAGGCTAAAATTTCCGGAGATAAGTTTTTATGGATGTGCATCAAAATCTATGTTTGGGGCCACCGGTGGAAGTGCATCAGTCTGGGTATGTGCTGGGTGCTCCCCAGTCTTTAGGCAGTCAGTTGGAGTTCAGGATGCTCAGCACCTTCTCCCCAAGATGCTAAAAAGATGAGTTAGGCACAATTTAACAGGCTTGAAACTGCTTCCCCAAAAACAACCCTTGCATGTATGGAGAGGTTTTGTTCTCTTTAGGGCCATACTAAACCTGCATAATGTATTAGATTTATGCACTGGAATAACCTTTCAGCTGAAGGAAGCCGTACGTTTGGATTAGGAGTAGCTAATTAAGATGACTCCTTCTAGCCTTCAAGTCCCTTGAGAGACATCTTTACTGCAATTATAGGATAATTATTGCAGATGGACAGTTTTGTCTTTTTGCAAAGTTGGACTGTTGAACAAGCTAAAAAATGTAATGGACGCTTACAGTCCTTATGGAGGTGACACGAGAGCTGGATAGGTAAAGTTAAACGGAATTTCGCACCTAAAGTAGGGATTTAGTTGTAGCTTTTGTTGTTGAGGCGTGGAAGAATATACTTCCCTCACCAGAGCTATCGTTATCAGAGGGCTTACAAGTAAATCAAGCAATTAATTCAGGCATTTAAATGAGCTTTGAAACAAGCCTTTAAAGCAACTTACCATTTGGGATCTGATTTTTTTTCTTCTTAAGATATTTATTAGTTAGACTTCTACCACATTTTGATTAAAGTTCATTTAAATTATTACACAAGCTATAACTGAATGGAAGAATTGTTTCAATGGTGTTTTTCTCCATTGTGTTTCATAACTGAAAGGTATTGTCTAAAGCAGAATGCGAGGAAGTAAGGTTTTCTAAGGAAAAAGTAAAGAGTTCCCTTCCAAAATGGCTGCAATCTTTATCTGTTCTAAAAGCCACAAAGCAGGTAACTGCTTCCAGTTAGGGATGTATTGCGAAGTGCACTGATCTCCTTTTGGTTGCAGCTGACTGCTGAGCAGAGTTGCAGAGTATCTCTTCATTCACTGCCATCTCAAAGCATTCCTAACTTTATTAACTTTCCAGCATGGTGGGTGGGCCTCTATCATCCCCAGGAGCTGATCAGGCTCGCTTTGGCTGAGCTTGATGGCTACTGATGGCTGTCCTGCGGCAGGTAAGTTGTTGGTGTCATTATCACTGGCAGCAGTGGGAGGTGGTGACCACCCCAAGCAGTGAAATGGGGCAGGAAGGACAAGCTGTGGGGTGTAAAATTCTGTGGTCTTGGTACCTGCAGAGAACGGAGGTGTAAGGCCCCACAGGCAGGTGTGAATTGGGTTACTCTGCATCTGACTGGCATAAAATACCCTTGTCCACCTTGATTTGGAATGGAGGGCTAGCAGGGCCCTTTGGAGGTTGGATGTGCCCAACTTCAAGCCCCTTGAAAAGTTTTAGTTATTCCAGCATTGAGCTGCTGATGCTGAGGCAGCTGGAATAACGATTGCCTTGGAGGAAACCCAGAGGGGCTCAAGTGTGGGAATGCATGGCACTGAGCTGCAGCAGAGACCTTGGTGGGGGGAAGAGTAAAATCTAGTGCCTCTCTAAAATAATTTGAACATAGAAAATCTCATAAAAATAAACAAGAGGGTATTTAATAATTTCACATTGCTCTTGCCTTACACAAGAAATACTCATGACATATCCTTAATGACTTTTTCTAAATTATTATGTGCTCTCAACTCTTATTAAATTTTAATACTGTTTTCTTCCAATATTTTTGCAATCGGCATTAAGAACATAATCCAAATTTTTCTAAAATATACAAATAGAAGAGTATTTGTTACCTCTGGGATTTCAATAAAGGAAATATGATTGCTGTTTTCAGGACCCTTTCATAACCAAGGATGAGGAGCCAGGCACTTACAGACCTTACGAACTCGGCCAGGAAATGGGAGTGTGGGTGAACAACTCTGATGGTGTAACTCCTGCTGTCGGGCAGGTGGGTTTTTTAATTTTGCAATGCATTTGGTCTAGTGCTGCTTCAAAACAATAAAGCAGCAGTGTAACAGAAATGAGACAATAACCAGGATTTACATATGTAACCCCTAGGCCTGGCCTCCTGGAGATTCTGTGTTTCCTGACTACACCAACCCTAGGACTGTGGAGTGGTGGACTCAGTTGTGTCTGGAGTTTAAGGATGTCCTTGACTACGATGGGATCTGGATTGTATGTCTCATTATATCTGCCCTCCCTTCTTTAAAAAAAAGAAAATGAAGATTTCCACATGTCTTACTCTTTTTATTAAAGGATATGAATGAACCATCCAATTTCATGCGAGGCCAGTATCCTGGATGTGCTGATAATGAAATCAATAATCCTCCTTACATTCCTAGTAAGTACAATAGTATAATTTCATTGTCAATTTTTTGTTTGTTTGTTTCTTTGGTTTTCTTGTTTGTTTTGCTTTAAACCTTGATAGGCTATATTTTAGGGGGGGAAAAATCCATTCTGTCATTTTCCATCTTTCCCTGCCTGTTCTGTATGTTCAGTTCAGTTACATATTTGTTCAAGACTCCAGTGGCTCAGCTTTGACGATTGGATCAAAACCAATCACTTTCCTCTGTCCAAGGGTATGCCTCGTACCAGGACTAGAAAAATGACCTTTCCTGCCATTCACTGAGCAACTGGTCCACATCAAAAAAAGGGCAAGGTACCTATACACTGTAACTCAGCTACGGACTTATGGAGGGAGTAACCCTTCTGCCTTTCCACTGCTAGTCTCAGAGATGGGCAGTCTCGGCTTCTCACAAACTATGACAAGGGAGATGGTATCTCCCTGGTGCCTTAGTTCAGTATATTTCCTTTCTCTTAGGAAAAAATTTTCACTGTGTTACTAGAAATGCGCTAAAAATAAGTTTTAAAATGTCTAAGCCTATGGGAGACTTACAGGAATGGGAAAACCTTTTCCAGTAGCTGAGTTAATGATATGTTCATTCTTCCCCAGGAAGCCATGAATACCTATGATTATTGCCAGTGGTCCTGGCAGTTAATCCAGCCAACATTTCCCCAGGAAAGCCCAGCTGCCTGAGCAGTGTTAATATGCAGCAGAAAGCTGACAGTGGAGTATTGGAAATGTCCCCTTTTTGCCTTCAGGCTTTCGTACTGTCATGAGAATTCAAAATGTTCTTTATTAAATTGCAATTTGGTTTTTTTTTTTTACTTTGAATGTAAGAGAAACATAAACATAACAAAAGCATGACAAAATATTATAAAGAGATTGTAAATTTTTGAAAGCAGAAGCAGAGCTTTTAATGATGATTTTAGTGTTTTCTCTCTTTGTGAGGTAACCACTGCATACTGGCCCTGTGGGTCTTGACCAAAGCCCAGGGAATGATGAGAATTTCCACCTTTGCCTTAAATTACCTTCATTTTTTGTCAGTCTTCAAAAAAAAAAAAAAAAAAAAAAAAGTGAGACACTGGGTAAAATGGCCAAAACGGCAGAGGTCCCTTTACATCACAAATAAAGGACTGAGAGTGAACCCATGCAATGGCTTCTGAGCCATGCAGCTGAGCTTTGTGAAGATTAGCATTGAAGTCTGAGGCACTAGAAAGGACTCAGACCTAGAGGCCTACATGACGTGTAAGGACACTGAGAGATACTGAAGACAGGTGTGTTTTGAGCCCAGTTTCTCTGACTTGACTTAGGCACGTATGCCCCTACTTCTGCTTGTGACTCAGAGTGTTAGAATGATACCATGAAATCACAGAATGGTTTGTGTTGGAAGGGACCTTCAAGACCATCTTGTTCCAGCCCCCTACCATGGGCAGGGACACCAGACCAGGTTTCTTGAAACCCTATCCATCCTGGCCTTGAACACTTCTGGGGATGGGCATCTACAACTTCTCTGGGCAGCCCATTTCAGTGTTTCACCACCCTCACAGTAAAGAATTTCTTCCTTATGTCTAATATAAGCCGACTCTCTTGAAACAATTATTCCCTGTCCTATCACTCCATGCCCTTTTAAAAAGTCCCTCTTCAGGTTTATTGTAGGTCCCCTTTAGGTACCAGAAGGCTGCTCTAAGGTCTTCCCAGAGACCTCCCTGGTAGTGGTCTCCCTTCTGCAGCCAGGAGTCCTAGGCATTACATCCCAAGTTGTAGGGAATCTGTTTTGAACCGGTGTTTAAGGGCTTTCTTTTCTATTTCACTTTATAGAATAGATGCATGTTCTTAGCTGTCCAAGCCCTTGACTGGTGTAGGCATGAGATGTGACCTAAGCTGTTGAGTCCAACAAGGCATTAGGACTTTCCTGGGGTTAGCAGCATTTTGGGAGCTCACTATTGTCTGAGGTGATTTCATCTGTGCAAGTCCCAGTCTTAGAGCCTCAGGCATTTTGTCAATGTAGCCTTCAACCTCCTTATCTAAATTTTATAACCACATGTAACCATGGTTTGAACTTCTAAAACCAGATGTCCTTCAAATCAATTTTCTATAAAACACTTTATACTGAAGATTAATATGCAATTGTAAAATAATCAGTATTGCTGAGGCAGAATACAAAATACTCAGAAAAAGAAGGAAGCATGAAACTGATTCATGTGGTAGCATTTTCTCTCCTATCCCACCTTAAATTTATGGGGCTAATAATCAAGAGCCACTGGGACATTGTGTGACTTTCCTCAGAAGCTTAGTGTCTTCTTCAAAGACATAGCAGTCAAAGTTACTTGGAAATTGCCTATAAATTATTTCTGATGTAGATCACCCACACTTTGTGTCTAAAGATCCAAACACAAGGATTGTAGCTGTACAGCAGAGCAGAGAGGCTAATGGGGTTTCAGGTACAGAGAAATTTTGATTATGAACTGCAACCATACAGGAAGTGCAATTAGGCAGGGAGATTGCTTGTTCATGGAGAAAAAGTTACAATGGTGAATGCACCTAATTAAGCATGAAAAAAAAGAATTTTTGAGAATTTACTTTCTTTTTTTAAGAGAATTTTATAATATTTGCAACTCCATCGCTAAAAATAAATATAATGTATAAACATCTGACCTGCCCAATTCCTGCTGAATTTCATGTGGCTTTTTCATGGTGGTTACCTGAAGAGGATGGAAATTTTTTTGCACCAAATGGGCTTTACCAGCATCTCTTTGATATGGGATCAAAGACCAGGTAGCATCTGTGCAAAATTTTTGCTTTTAACTAAGATTTGTCGTTGTGTGAAATAATAGGTAGGTGCATTCTTAATTCAGCAAAGCAGAAATTTTCTTTCTGACTATTACTTACTGAATACACGACATCTGTACAGATGTTTTGAATTATTGGACATAGAACTTGAAATTAACTATCAGTGTTTACTCAGTCCTCTCCCCCTCTCCAAGGACAGGTGCCTGTCTGCAAGCATGTATTTGTGGCTATGTGCTAACCTCAAATCATTGCAGGTCCAACACTTCAGCTTTTCCTCTTCCCAAATCTTTTGGTGTTTTCACCCCTAAATGTGTAGAAATGTGAAGAGATTTGAATTGTGATGTACATGATTTTGCAGTGTTTTGTGTCATTCTCAGGCATCTCTGATCGTTCCCTGGCAGAAAAGACACTGTGTCCTGACTCCAAGACTTACCTTGGAGACCATTACAACACACACTCTCTTTTTGGCTGGTCACAGACAGAACCAACTTTCAAGTAAGTTTTTAAAATATTTCTAATCAGATTTCAGGTGATTAAAATGCATTTTAAAAGCCACTGATGTTACCTGGGAAATCTGTAATAGTATTTAATAAGAAACAGACCCATGTTTCATTTTACTGTTTGCTATTTAGTAAGAAGTTTCAAGAAAAGAGAACCCTGGAACAAAGAACAGAATCCTTTCTAATTTTACTTTTCTCAGCTAAATCAGGATGTATGTGTAGGGCCTAACTTTTCCACTTCTGCTTTTGTATATTTAGAGCAAGATGCTCGTGTGCTCGGTTAGAACTTCTCATGAACAGCTGCAGCAGAAACAGCCTTGTCTAGTGTCAGGGGAATTTGTCTGTCCCTTTGCTGTTGTGGCAGAGGAGTTTCTGTCACTATCAGTGGAGAATCCAAACTGTACAGGTCCACCAGCTGCTTCTGGAGCTGCCTCTGGTTCCTGGCAGGCAGTGTTTTGCAGATTGGCTTGGGGCTCAGTTGGTTCAGGAGGGCAGAGCTGCATTGCAGCACAGTTGCTGTCAGCTACTGTAAAACTCATTTTGCAGCTGGGAAGCACTCAAGACCAGCTTACGCAGGCAGACTGTTGCTGTGCAAAGCTAGCTGTTGGATTAAATGAAATGGGCAAATCATGTCTTTTCCAGCAGGGCTTGAGCTAAAATGCAGGGAAATTTAATACCACAATGGAAGAGCCAAAGCAGGGGTCGACGTGTGGTCTGTTTCAGCACTTAGCACTCATTTTCAGAAGCTGGATTGTGATAGCATCCGGAGGACATGGTTAAGCGAGCCTAATTCTGGTGTTGATGTGTTTGTATTTTATTTGCCAAATCCGGGGCAAGGGAAGCACTGAGAAAGAGCAGTAGTTTATCAGCTCTTATGGGCCTGGCTGAAGCACAGTTCTACTTTTGAGAGAAAGAGCAGAAAGCCTCTGAACTCTGGACTTCTTACCATGGTTTTTGGGCCCCTATTCCCCAGCCTCTGAAGAGATCCTGCCAGCACTGCTCTCTCCACTGGAGTTTGTTCTCTGTACACTGGAGTCCACATAACCATGTACTGTCTTGGTAGCACTGTGAATAGAGCCTTCAGATTTCCTATCTTCTTGAGCTGTTTTTTTTTAGCTTTACTCAAGCTTTGTGCCAGCAAAGCCAATTGCCTGAGACAAACCCTGTGAATTCAGGAGGAAAAGCTTTGTGTGCAGGCACACCTGCCCCAGCCCCTTCAGTGCCCACATTGTCCTGGCTGTGCTGCTCCAGACTAATGCCACTGGATCAGTTACTGCTGCACAGCTCCTCACAGCCTTCCCCAAGGCTGGGAACCTTCCCCCTTCCTGAACCACTTGCTTCCAGGGCTCCTTACAAAACAAATTTACTTTGCTTGGCCAAATGTGAAGCAGACCACCAAAAGTGTATGCAGAGGCTGATTTTGCTGCAAAGCTGGGAAACTTTGGTGAAGTATTTTTCCTACATACTCATTTGGGTTTCTCAAATACATTTCTTTTCAAGGCTGGTTGCATATCCTTTCTGCATTCACTCTTCACAAAGAATATATTAAATTAAATTAAATTACTGACAGGAATATTTAGCACCCAGCATCAAGTGCAGAATATTGGATGAAAATACATGACAACTTCATAATCATATAAAAAATCAATTCTAAGAATTATTCTGAGGCAGACAGAGAACAGGAAATGTGTCATCTGGCCTATGTCAAATGGTTTGAATTTGAATACATAAACTAGCAGCAATCAGTCTGTGCATAGCTTAATGCCAAGAGTTATTTGCACATGATATTCTGTAAATAATTTAAATCAACAAATACGTTTGACAACATTAGGACCTGTTCTGAAATGGTTTGCAAAAGACTGAACTTATGCAATAAATTACTTGTTACAAATTGTTTATGCAGCACTGGATCATAGCTGAGTTGATCTGATATTGCCTTCATTAGCACCTGTGTTTGCAAATAGAGCCAAAGAGAGCCAGAGGAGAGCACTCCTGCTCCAGACATCCATGAAAGGCTCCAAAATAGCTTTTATACAAAGCACATGGAGTCTTGTTCAGTTGTTGGCCCTACAGTGCACCTGCAAACCAGAACCAGCAGGTCCCTCACAGTTCAAGAATTGCACCTCTTGCTGCATATGGCCCCTAAGATTAATGCATTCAGTCTTCCATGAAAGCTGTTGGGTTGTTTTTTTTTTTGCTTCAGAAGCAAGTGTTGAAGCACTTTAAAGTCTGTGTGCCATTACAGACCCAAGAGCAAACACTGGGCCATTATGAGTACAGGTGAAAGAACTCTTGATGAAATCTCATTAAGAAAAGGGAGAAGGAAGTAGATGGTGAACAACATGATTAATATTTCATGCTAGAATTTCCCAGAGAATCTAAATTGTGTTGCCCAAATCATATTAAAGGAGAGTTGAATTTGAGTTCCTGCAGTATAAAATAATGGAATTTATAATTATGTACAGAGAGGAGTCTATGCTGAGGAATTTTGTAATAGATTTGTTAGTAAGATATATTCCTTGATTTTCTGATGATGCAGCAAAATGATTTTCAAAAAGCAAAGATAAATTCATTGTACCACTAATTCATGAATGAAACCTCATATATCAAAAAAGACAGGAAACCAGAGAAAATACTACAAGGATGGGGTGCCATTTTGAATGATTACACATTTGTTTTCTATATTGATTATTTATTTTTTTATAAGATTTTTAGATATAATTTTGATATTTTTGTGTGGGTTTGGTTTTTTGGTTTTCGTGTTTTGTTGGACTTTTTTTGCTTTTAGTTCCAGGATATTAGAACTTTATTTGCCAATACAAATCTCTAACTAAATCTTGTGTTGAAAAAAATACCTGCTATATTGTTTTTTAGGAACTCACTGGACACTTAATTTAATGTACTAATATACAAAGGAAATTATGATTCAATTTTTCATTTTGAGACGCTGCTGAGAATAAATTAAACACAAATTATTATTTAGCAAGACGAAAAATACCTGAGAAAAATTGTTTTGCGAATTGGATAGATTTTATTTTTTTTATTTTGGTCACTGTCTGAAACTTTCTTTTATTTGCAGTTCTGCAGCCACATTTTCATGTGAGTAGGGATCGCAATAATAATTGTTTCATGAATAATACCCTTTCAGATAAAATTGTGCCTGGACGCTGAGGTTGATGATAAGAGTGTTGGAGAATAGAATTATTGGGATCAATAAAAGAACTGTGCAAGCTATTGAGCTGGAGGTTTTTAGGCTTGTGTGTGTGAGAGACATTTTCCGTGGGAAAGTCCCTGTGTGAAAGGAAACAGTTCGGCCTGAGAACATACAGGGAGTAAAGAACCTGCAGGTGTGTTATCCGGGAGTATACAGGGAGGCAAGCACAAAATTCTTTTGATCATAACAAGACTGTGGAAAACTGCCAATGTAGTCCAATTATGTAGAAATAGAAATGTGTCTTGATAAGCTTTAAGCCACTTAGGAGCTAACAAGCTGGTATACTATATAAGTGCCTTTAGACTGCTAATAAATCGGAGTTCATTTTTCAACCATATTGGTTTGGCTTCTGTTTCTCGCTCCCCCCGCTGGGGATCCGGGCTCCCCGTCCCGCGTGGCTTCCAACGTAAGAGCTCTTGGTTACCATTGTTGTTTTTAATGATCTTGTTGCATTTCTTTGCAGTGTTGTCCAGCAGGCAACTGGAAAGCGGGCGTTTGTCTTGAGTCGGTCCACATTCGTTGGCAGCGGGAAGCACAGTGGACACTGGCTGGGCGACAACTTCTCTCAGTGGAAGGACCTGCGCCGGTCAGTCGTTGGAATCCTGGAATTCAACCTCTTTGGCATTCCCTATGTAAGTCTGGTGTCCTCTAGGCAGGTGCTGGCTTATACACAATATCACTTCAAATTAACTCAAATGTTTTCTGGAACAAGCCACTTGAGGTGGCCAGCAGTAACAGCCTCCACAGCGTAAGGAAATGCAGATTAAAAGGCTTAATGTCAGTCTTGGCTGCTGAAGGGAAACAAAAATAGCACTGCAAGCTTCAGGCTGACTTAATGCATGCCATCCAAAACTGGTCTCTTTGTATTATGTATTCTGTGATTAAGACCCCTTGCAAAACCCTTAGGTTTGCAAGTTGGGAGGGAGAATTTGTAGAGATATTTGGAAATACAGTCAGAAGAATTTGGAAATACAGTCAGGTCTTCCACACTGAACTTATTTCTCTAGGAGATAGCACAACCTCAGTTGCAGAAAAATTTGTATCATTATGGAGCATTCTTATAAAGTAATTAAAAACAGTTATTTCTTTACAAAAAAAATATTTTTAATAGCAAATTTCTGTAGCCTCTCATTTTTGGGCCTCAGTCACAATCACAAACACTTACAAAACCCAATAATTTTATTTTTCCTTAGATTGGTGCTGATATCTGTGGGTTTAACTACAACACTACCTACGAACTCTGCCTGCGCTGGATGCAGCTTGGCTCTTTCTATCCATTTTCCAGAAATCACAATGCAGAGGGAAACAGCGTAAGTAAACAAAATTACATAAAGCTGTAGCCTGTGATTACAGTTATGTGGATAGTGATTTGTATTACTTTCTCAGAAATTAACCTGCCCTTCTCGGGTAAACTGGAGCAGTGGGCGAAAAGGAGTGCTGCACCGAGAGCAGGAATTACACAGTGAAATGTAAAATTTTCCCATCCATAATGTAAAGATAACATAGAAACACTGGTCTTCTCACTTTGTTGGTAAAATTCATCTGTTTCATCTTTTACCTACTGAAGGCCATGTTTTATTTAAGAGCAGTGAGTGTCAGTGTATCTTCCTACTCCCTAGATTGTTACAGTTTTTGTTTCAGCACATCTCTAATTATAATAAGTATTGCAGGGAGGGGAGAGAGATCATTAAACACCGTCCTTGCTGCTCTTAAGCAAGTTACAAACACGTGAGAATTCCAAGGAGAGGCACCAATGGCGACAGCATTATCAGCCAAGAGGCAACCAAGGCCAGAAGAGGCTAAAGAGCCCATGAGATGCATGAAAAAGTGCAGCCTTAGTCCAGATCCATGCCCTGGTTTTGACACCATAAAAGTCCTTTAAAAACTTGTTGCAAACAGAAAGAAGCATCAGGACATTTCTAGCTATGAAGTTTGCAGGTCTTGCAGCCTTTGTATTTATTCTATGTTTATCTGCAACCATGATGAATGGTTCTGCTTGCTCAGTAAATGTTTGGGCTTTTTTCCTTCCGCACACTGATCTGTGCAATGCTGGAGCTCAGGTTATTTGCTAACCTTCAGTGATTTGAAGTTACATCATCAAAATGCTGCAACATTTACACTCCCAGAAAGACCTTTGTCTCTGCATGAGAGTATGATGGATGTTCAGCAATTGGGCAAATGCAGGAATAATAAACTGTAGTAGTATCATTAAGAGGGTCAACAATTAGCCTGTAGATCCCTGAGGTACTTCTTTGTAGGAGAACAAATGTCTGTGCGGTGTTAGCTGTTGCTAAATATTTTCAATTTGCCTCTCCACTAAAGTTAGAGGTCCATATATATATATAAATAAATATATATTTAAAAAATAGATATATACAAATATATAAAAATAAACAAGAAGAGAGTGATGGGTCTATGTGATGGGTCCTGCAACTCAGAGATATATTTGGTTTTAGTGGATTACTTATATCCATTTAAAACATTGTCTTCACAGAAAGAAATGAACAGGCATTTTGGATGACTCAGCATAATCTAAGAAGTATGACTGTTTTTTTGTGAAATTAGGCAGTGTTTTTACAGTGTCAGAACACTGGTAAAAATATAGTGCAATTTTTGAAATAATAGATGGATGCTCTGGAGCTCAGAGCCAGCAGGGAGTATTCTTAGTGACTGATTCTGACGTAAACAAAATAATGGTGAAATTTTACTTAAATATTGAATTTAGTTAGCATTAGGTTATTGTTAAAATAAAATCTTAAATATTCACTTTGCTTAATTCATTTGGTATTTCAAACGGTTTAATTAATATTTTTCTTGTCTGAAAAGCACTAGATAATATAAAAGGCTTTGTTACTTCTATTCCTTTTACGTTTCATTATCCTTGGACTTCGTCATATAGTCTTCAGTTTTAATGAGAAAATTGAGTACTCTGGAAAGATTTCATGAAGGAGAAAGAGAGCCATGTGATTTTTAAGCTGGCTGGTTAGCACTGAAGAGGTTGGACAGGAGGAATTAAAGGAGATGTAACACTTTCCCATATCAGTACTGCCCTTGGCTACATGCTCTGCATCCCATCCCATGGCAGAGTCAAGGCTGCCTTGGAGTAAGATCAAAACCAACCAATGAAGACAGACAGACTGCTCCAACTGCTCCAACGTGTTCTCTTGATGGTGGGACCCAGTGTGTGTCCTGTCTCGCAGGAAAGCATCGCTGGCAGCGAGGAACTGAGGGGCACTGCTGGTGTGTGGGTGCCCTGTTAGTCAGGACATTCTGAAATGGGGCACACAGGAGGAGAAATCCAGTTTCTTTGAGTGGATGGAATGTTTTCCACACACAGTGACTTTGGTCACATGTGTTGGCTTCAGCGGGGCTATGAGTTTACTGTTTTAAGTCGACTTGCCTTTATGTTCGTGGCCAACACAATTATGCTTTTGACTTTGATCTTCAGATTATCAGTCTTCCTTTTTTCCTGTGTTTTATCTCCTTTGTCTGAGAGGACTTGCATCTCGAGGATAAATTAATTTCTAGAGGCAGGGTTTCTGTTCCTGAGCACAGACATGGAGCCCCAGCTTCCTTCTCCTCACAAGGTTAGGGGTGGTTGCAGAGGGCTCACATACATTGTGGTGGGACCTGATCTTTTTGAACTCAATGGAATTTTTCAAGTTAAGAATTTTATACAAACGTTAGTTTGGGAATAATGGATGTTGTTCTTAATATATCTTGTAGTTTGCAAATGAGTGCTTTTTCTTATTTAAACACTCATTTCTGTAGCATCATGCCTGCCACAGCTCTCCTTACATTGCACTCAGCTTCTCTGCTGTTTGTTTCACTGCTCAGTACAAATCTAAGGTTTTCCTGAACAGGAACAAGACCCAGCAGTGTTTGGAGATGCATTTGCCAAGATATCTCGTGCTACTCTTCGGATTAGATACTCACTCCTGCCATACTTGTACACCCTGTTCTACGAGTCTCACGTTCACGGAGGCACGGTGGTGCGGTCACTGATGCATGAGTGAGTTTGGAGTCTCTTTTTTATCGTAATTTGCTCACAAAAGTAGTTGAGCTCTTGTGTATATACTAGTTGATATCCTTAGGAGAATAGTCACAGTACTATTATTGCATGCTCTTTCTTAAAGGAAGAGTTGAACAATTAAATCAGTCAAGTTATAGGCACAAAGATAGCTCTCAATATATGTGCAAAGTATTTCTATTATTATATAACCTGTATTTGTTTCCAGTGGGGGAAAAAGACAAACTTAAGAAAGAAGAATTCTGAAAATTTCTAGTCTTAGGCAAATACGCAGTTCTTCTTTATTTCAAAAATGGGAGTCACATAGCTGTATTTTCTATATTTGAATGAAATCAATGAAATCTGTATTCTGATCCAGAATGCTAAAAGGCCTCATACAGAGAGTCCAATGATCCATAGCATTTGTTTTTTTTTTTCCAATTTAGCACTTGCATCTGCATGCTGTCTATGAAACACACATCTGTGTCCACAAATTGCACAGAGAAAACAGAGCTAGAGATGTTTGAGTGTAGAAGCAGGTGCAAAACTGAGATTAATAAATGCAGACTGAAAAGCCCCTCTGAAAATTAAACTCAGATTTTTGGAACAACACATCTTTTCTTTTTGGAAGAAACAGGAAACCAACTGAGGTCTAGTTTCCTTGTCCTCATCTTTTAATTAGGTTTTTTACCTGCTTTTGGTAAATTTTCTACTTCAGAATGCTTTATGTGAAGACTTGAGCAAAAGGAGTGCAAATAATACTTAGGAAAGCCTGAAGCTCTGCCACAATTTCATTTCATTGGTGCAGGCTATGTCATGGACTGTTTAATGTTCTTTTTGTTCCATTTAGGTTAAAAACATTTTGGTTAAAGGGTAAGGCATTTCTTGCAAATTAAACTCAGGTTACTCTAAAATGTGGACAATTCATGTATGGAAACGATATGCACAAAATCTGTTCTGCTTCCTCAGCATACTGGTTAACTGATAAATTTTAAAGCAGTATCCTTCCTTTTTCTACTCTGTAATGTTATTTTACTAGATAAAGTTAAGGAGAATTTTGTAGATACTCATAACTTAGAATTGGCTATATGCTATTTCAAGTATTTTAGGTCTATTTTTGCTTAGTGTGATTTGTGTTAATATTGTAAATGCCCAAGTTAATTTTGGCATTAATATTAGCTAATCTCTGCTAATACAGAATTACTTTAGTGTTATTAAAGCTGCCTTTCTGACCATTACCAGCATACCTGTACTCTATGTGGGCCACATCCACATTAGCAAATTTCCAAATTTGCTTTGATTTGAGTCGTAGAGCAGTCTCAGATGTGCCAGCAGAGGCTTCTGTCGGATGAAACCGAGCTGAGAGGTTCACTACAGACACTGATGGGAGCTTAGTCAGCAGGACCAGAGTGGGATAACTAGGAAATAAAACCTCTAAAATGCATGTAAGTAGGGTAGGCTTCAGGAGATCAACACAAACTGTTTCCCTTCCCAGTGCCCCTACTGGCATCCTAGTCCCATCATTTGCTAATGTTGCCATAGCTAGATCCTAAAATGGCTTTAAAGTGTTTTTTACTACTATTAGTTAATTCTGGTTACTGTTATTCACTGTTATTACTTAATGAGTATTTCTTATTATTTCTAATTAATATTAAGCAGTTTAGTAGTGGGTCTACCCAAGTAGAGAAAGTGACCCAGATGCTAACAGGAGAAATGTGGGTTTTTGAGAAAGAGAGCTGAAACAGAATTTTCAGTGTATGGATGATGGAAGTTTACATCAACCTTGCCTCTTACTTGTAAAAAATACAAAGGAAAACTAAAAACTCCTGCATTCGTTTTTTCAGGTGAAGCTCTTAAGAGTTCACAGTCCTCACCATGAAAACAGCTGTACTCAGGCAGGGAGTCTCCAATCAATAGCCATTTCATGTGGACATTTCATTCCATTTTGAACATTTAGAGGCTCATTTCAAGTAACAAACAAGAACAACATCCCTGTAGATTCATATAAGCATATTTGGTGCCTCTGAGGCTTTCACTCCATGAAGCAGAGGCGTCAATATCTCAGCTGTCTAAAAAGACTGTGAGGTGGTAATCCATTAGTGGAAGGGAAAGTTGTGTTTAAAGGCTAAACAGGGGGAAAATATGACAGAAAAGAGGCCAGCATCTAACCAGACAAAGCAGTAGATAGAATTAAAGACCTTTCATAGATCACAGCTTAATGGTTTAATGGCTTATACTTTCAAAATAGGGAAGTTCATTTGTTTACTGAATTTGTGCTAGTGGTTGCTATAATTGCAAGAGAAAATTAGGCTGAGTTAGAGGGTGAGATGCTTGTTTCCATGTACAAATATGATTGATTCTTCTTTTTTCATAATTTCTCGATCAGCTTTTTGTCCTGAAATCTCCCACAACAAAATATATTGTATTAGTATTACAATTTTATTACAGTGAAATTGAAAATACAGAGCACCTATTGAGATGACAGAAAAACTCATGTTTTGTATTTCAAAAACTTTAGGACAAGGTAATTAATCAAAAACGGCAATCTGCTTTAAATATTTACAAAACATTATGTCAAAATGCAATAATGACCAAGATTAATGTGTCCAAAAGAGCTGCTGTTCTGGACAGAAAAAGAAACTGAATAAATTGAGGTTTCTTTCAAGCAGAGCCCAAGGCATGCCTTCAAGAACATTTTTTCCTAAGTTCCGTGTATTCCTGTACTCCTCTAAGTTTGCGATATTTTAGAAATCTGAGCACTCAATAGGTGTCTTTTTATTGCCAAGTTATCTTTACTTGTTTGGGGAAATTTCTGTAAGCCTGGGCAGGGTGCGGTGTGGGCCTTTGCCCCAAGCAGGCAGGGTGTCAGAGCAGGGCACTGACACGGGACCACTCTGCTCCAGCCAGTGTTCAACAGAGACCTGGCTTTAGACAGAGACAGCTGCAAAGTCCGTGAAACAGACACAGTAAATGAATTTTTAAACAAGGAGTTTATATGTCCTTAGAGAATAATATGTAAATATGCAATAGCCAGTGTGAATTTGTCAAAAATGCATGAAAACCAGACCACTTGCCATTTCTGACAAGGCAGCAGTGCTGTTGGAGTGGCAGGGGGGCAGAGGAGCAGCAGAAGTCAGGAGGTACAAGGTACCTTGATTTTAGCAGGATTTGAGACACACTTCGTGTGACATTCTTATAAGAACTAGGATCCATTAATTATTTCCTCAGGAATAGACTTACAAATGATTGAAAACCTATTTAAATTCTCAAGGATTTTATGCTGGATGAGTGGAGGTCTCACTTGGGAAGGATGTCTCTTCTTTGCCAGGTGCTGTTCAATATTTTCATTAGATGAAGCATGGTGGAGTAGAGATCTCTTCCCAAGGGAAGGCAGGTGATGCCAGGCAAACAGGACTGTGAGCATTCTGGAAAACATGATCAGAATTCAAATCAATTTTAGCGCATTGAGTAAAATGGACTGAATTCCGTAGGTTTTTCATCCATTCAGGAGAGGCAGCTAAAAAGCACAATATGTATGAATGTTGCTTTGTGTTTGTCTTGCAAACAATTTCAAATGTAAATCTGTGAAAGGTGTGGAAAGCCAAATCCAAGGATTTTCACAAATGCTTTAGATCCCAGAGCACAGTGTTTTTTCTCTGTGTTCCCTCTCCTGGGCCTGGCCCCTCTCCTGCTCATTGGTTCCCACAATGAACTCTCAGCCCAATGAACAGAAATAAAGTGAATTGTTTTCCCACTGTTGCTGTTCTGAAAAGATATCAGCTTCATCATTTTGTGAGAGTTCTGGTCTGCTCTGGGATGGTAGGTATTACTGAAATATCTGAACCTTTGTCCAGCTTTTGGCATTCCCTCAATCAGGAAAAATATTTGACTGTGTTGAAGGATACTTTGAGGAAGCAAATTACTTGTCACAGTGAGTAATATCAAAATATTTGGCAAATCCTAATGACTGTGAATTAATGTTGTGTATTTCACTTTCAAAATAGATTTACCTCTGATCAGGAGACTCATGGAATAGATACTGCCTTCCTTTGGGGACCTGCCTTTATGATTGCTCCTGTTCTTGAAGAGGCAAGTACTGTAATTAAAACTGCCATCATACTGGAATAAAAGAAATGAATGATGCTTAGGGCATTGGATGACATTCAGAGCATGTTTGCTCATATCCATCCCCTTCTACTCTCCACTGTCAAAGCTTGCAGAATACATTCCTGAGCAGCACAGACGGTACAGAGCTTTTCAGTACTTGAAGTGGGAGGATGAAAGTGGGGGCACAGCCTTTCCCTTCTACTCCAAGTGAGGAATGGATGTAAAGAGGCTGGATGCTGCCCCTGACGTGCTCCTGTTACTGTGCTGGCAGCAGTTTCCAAGGACACACACAGAGCAGTAATTGTCAAGCTAGGAAGAAACACACAGATATGAAACCAAACTGGTTTCCATATTACCGCTCACCCACAGTGTTTTGGAACTGCAGCATCTCAAGGGCTATGGGAGGAGTTTCCCAGCATCACAGGCAAAGGCAGTCATTATGGAAACAATAATGATAATGTTAGCTGCTAACAGGACAGGTTTTAAAAAGCAGCATTTTCATCTGCTGTGCTGGGCACAGTACTGGGGTCATGGCTCTCGCTGCTTGGCTGGAGCAAGGGTGTGTTTCTCTCCTTGCCCACCACTGACTGCTGGCAGCACAGGAAAGGTATGTCTGAGCAGATCTAAGTATTTTCATGTGGTGTATCCTAGTGCAGTTTGCAATCAGCATGCTGCCAGAATATCTGATATATTTCTAGATGTTGCTGATGATCAAACATATAAACAGGCCACTGTTAGTCACATTTTTTTAACTAACCCTTTTGTCTCTGTGAATTTAATATAAAAATCTTATTCCTGCATCTAAAACTATTCTGACCCCACTGAGGCATTTCTTTCATCAGTCCTTTATCTTCAGACCCCCACAGGTTTCTAATAGCTGATGAGTAACAAGGAGATTTCACAGGGTCTCAGACCAGCAAGATGATGAAGGATGTGAAAAAAGCCTTCCCATGAAGAGGGAGTGACAAGCCAAGGGAGGCTTCCTGCAAAGAATTGAATAAAAGGGAACATTACAAAGATATATAAAATGATAGGGGGTCTAGATAAGGAGTTCTTTATGGTTTTTTGAAGAACTGCAGCACAAAAGGAGGGCTGCATGCCTGTGGCCTGATGAGGGAAGCAGAACTTTGAAGGCAGCACATTGCTGGCAGCCAGGGCTGCGCCAGCTGGCAAGGCAGGGGCAGAGGTGAGCTGTAAGCCCCACACTCTGGCAGTGCAGGCCAGCAGTGACTGTGTCAAACTGCAGCATGGCATCTGCTTGTGTAGAGAAGATGGGTCAGGGATGACTTGCCCTTCACTCCTTGAGTCCTAGGATTAGAGCAAGTGGGACATCCAAAAAGAATTAGAATGGGGAACTGCTTTACACACTGGTTTGTTATTTAGGGAGTCATGAAGGTGAGGCTCATGGAATCATAAAGACATAGAATAGTTTGGGTTGGAAGGGACCTTAAAGATCATCTTGTTCCAACCCCCCTGCCATGGGCAGGGCCACCTCCCACTGGGCCAAGTTGCTCAAAGCCCCATCCAACCTGGCCCTAAAATCATCATGACTCAGATGATGGTTACACACTTTTCTGTAGACCAGAGTATCCAGGGTTGTCATAATACTGCAGAGGAAAGATGGAGAGGGGAGCATCTTGACTTTATAAGGTTTTTCGTATATCTAAAACCCCTAAAATGTCAAATGGTAACTTTGCCTTAACTCTTCTCTTCCACCTTTAGTTTTTCTTGCTCCATAAGATTCCTAGGGTAGTCCTTGGGGCTAAACCATAATTCTGCAAAGGGGCAGACATCTACACTGAGAGTAAAAATTAATCCGTTTGTGAGATTAAACAACTTGTGACAAAAATGGAAGAAGTATGTTTGGATTCCAGCTGTTCCTGGAGTTATTAATACAAAGTGCCTTTAGCATGATTCCATCCCTGCAGCGATATGACACAACACATGCTGCAAAACAAAGTACAGTAATTGTGCAATTAGCAAAACATTTATTATTTATTATTACTTATCTGCAGCTTTAAATTTTTTACAAGAGGAGAAGGATCTGTGTGTCCTCTGTGTGCTAGAGCTTATTCTCTGCCTATTTCTGCGACCGGAACAGTGCAAGAGGCACTGAGCAGTGGTGTCCTCCCGCTTCAGATGTGAAGCCCTGTCTTGCAAAGGCTGCCATAGCCCTCACTGGGGCTGCTCAGATGTTGGAGGAGTGCACCTAGGCCAGTTACATTTGCAAGACATAGAGTTATGTACTAGAATGAAATAATCATGTAACATTGACTCATCCCGGGATGTGGCAGTAAAACCCCCCAAATAGGATAGGCTTGTCTGTTTAGTATTATAGATTAGCCAGCACTAGTTCACTGCTAGGACAATAACTCAGCCATAATATCCAAAATTTGATATTATTAGAATATTCAGCATACATCTCTCCATGCACAAATATAATAAAGCTAATGTAATATCAGAAATGCAAAAAGAAAAAAGACTTTAATCTCTTTATAACAATTACAGGGAGCAAGATCTGTGACTGTATACTTCCCTGAAGCACAATGGTTCGACTACTATACCGTATGTATTTTTAAGATTAATTTTCTTACTTTTTTTTTTACATAATTTAAAATGGTACAATTCCAGCAAAATAACTTTCAGCAATGTTCAGCAGTATTTTTGCCACAGCATCTGTATTTAACTAGAAACTAGAAGAACAAAAAGTTTACATCAGGCTAGCTGGGAGAGTAAATTACACATCTTTCAGTAACATTTTATTTTCTGGTTTTGCTATGTAAAGCTCTAAGTCACAGTGAACAGAATTTTCAAGAGCAGCCTAGACATGCATGAAAGTGCCAGGATTTCTTTCTTTGCCCCCCACTTTTAATTCTTGTTCTGATACACTTCCCTGCACAGAGGAGAGGCAGAAACCTAAGCCACACTCCTGAGAACATGCCACAAACCCTCCTGTGCATGTACTTTTGCACATGCATCGCTTTTGAGAGAAGGCATATTGTGAGAGCAGGGTGAGGCCCCACTCTGGAAGATACTTCCAAGAGATGCAGAACAGTCTGCTCTGTGGGACATGCCAGTACCTTCTCTTTTCAGGGACTATGAGTCTTGAGCTTCCTAACACCGTCACCAGGACCGCATTTCCAATAGTGCTCTGCTGCAATCTGCAGCCTAAGCCGAGCGTTGGCTTCAACAGGAGCAGTTAAGCTGATGCTAAGAGCTTTCAGAAATGTGAGCCCAGGATCATCAGGCTGTTGTTAACTCTCCTGAGCACCCCTGGCAGAGAAGCGGGCAGAACAGAAATGTTCTCACAGGAAATTCAGGCTTATTCTTAAATAAGTTTGGTCATTTTCAGCATTTGGCTGGTGTCCTCAGATGGATGTTCATCCAACCCTTTCCTTTTCCTCTTTTCATAAAACTGTGATGCTGCAAAGTTGAACATTCAGTTCAACTCTCCTTGTGGCTCCCCCTGAGCCTCCTTGCTGCACTGGGCACAGGGACAGTGGCCTGTGTCCCTTGCCCTGCCTATGTGCCTGCCCCTGGCATTGCTCAGCTCCCAGTATCTGGCATGTACTTGTCATGCACATGGTGCTTATCCAAACCAAAGCTGGGTGCTTGCCATAAATCATTATTACTATTTACAGAGGGCAAGAGCAAAGCCTTCCTGTTATTTACTCTGTACATAAGTCTTGCCTACAGCTGGTTTTGAGGCATTAAACCAGAAAAGGATGATGCAGAGAACTTAATGCTGGTTGTCTACACACACACAAATTTCACTCACTGAATGCTGTAATTACTTTTTGAAAGGGGAAGAATTGTTCTTAGAAGAGAAGAAAATCTACAGTTTACATTCCCAAATGACTATGAATCACTTACCTTAAACTGAATTGTGACAGGCTCCATATGTATAAAAAGAGGAAGCAAAAGTTTCTTTTTATTTTTGCTCAGTCTCTTGATGAGTGGCTTTTTTTTCACAGCATATGAAATAATGATACCATTTTTAAAGACCATTTGCTGTCTTTCAGTCATGATGCTTCTGTCTCATGCATATGCATAACTGCAGGGGCTAGATCCTCTTTCATGTTAAAAAAGAAACTACAAGAACACTCCTGAAGTCTATGTTTTAGTTTGTTTTTTTCACTGATGTAACTGAAATGAAAATGTACCCCTTGCTCTCTTTTTCAGTGGTGTATATGTATAGTGCCTGGATTGGCATTTTTTTTAACTGCATTAATTTTTGCGGTAGGGTCTTAGCGTGCCAGATTCCTGGAAGAAGAACTATACTACTGTGTCTGCCCCACTGAGCAAGATCCCTCTGTACATCCGTGGAGGGTACATTCTGCCAAAACAGGCACCAGCCACAACCACTACTGAGAGGTAACATCACCTGTGTTTGTCACCAAGCAGCCACGATGTGGGTCAGACTCGCAGTCAGTCAAAAAAGCAATCAAAAGAAAGTACAGAAGAGAGACTATCTGCAGCTCCCAGCTGCCATCCCAAGTGATAAGTACAGTATTTTTATACCACTATTCGCTCCATTTCATTAGGAGAAATCACCTCAGAGGTGACCCATGTCACTGTTAGCACAGTTGACACCTACTCCTGGCTCTGTGGTTATGCTCAGAAAAGCTTTTGCACCTCTTACTGCTGCACACTGACCTGCTGTCAGTCATTCAGAGTAAATGTATGCAAGGGGAAATGCAAAACTCTTCTTGGGCGAATTTATCAAATGCCATAAACAAGGTGGAAAAGCTCAAATCTCTCTTCAGGAAAGTTATTTCCCCATGCTAATGGATGTGCTGGTCTCAAGTCTGACCTATGCTCAGAAGCTAATCTGAATAGGAAAGAGAGGGGACAGCACTGTGCAGAAACCATACTATGGTAGTACTGGGGACCAGTTAACTCCCAGACTGTCCAGTTATCATACATTAAGGCCACAAAAGAAGGGGGAACTTGTCCACATGAGCACTCCAAAGGTGGGAATTTTACACTTCAGTGACAAATCAAGGCAAAGATTTTGTCATCACTTTGGGAGTCCTTTTGGTAAACACTGTCGTCATTCTTCTGTCATGACCCTTTTAGTAACGTTAAAATGGGAGTTGTGCTCAGAAGTTTTTGTTAAGTTACTTGGAAGGGACAGTGCACACAGGTTTGTACTGACACTTCTCAACATGTTTGTCAACAGCCGCCTGAACCCATTTGGACTGATTATTGCCCTGGATGAACAAGGACAAGCTTCTGGATCTCTCTTCTGGGATGATGGTGATTCCATTGGTAAGCCTGGTCCCCTGCTGTGAAGCAGTGTCTGCATGCAGGGCTCTCCTCAGGCCGCCTTTTCAGCAGCATAATGGCACTGGCTCCTGCTAGAAATAAGTGGAGAAATGACCCAGGTTGAACAGTAAAAAGGTCAATGGAAAGTTGACTATGAGTCAGCAGTGCCCTGGCAGCCAGGAGGGCCACCTGTGTCCTGGGGGCATCAGGCACAGCATCTGAACCCAGGCAAGGGAGGGGATTTTCCCGCTCTGCTCTGCTCTGGGGCAGCCTCACCTCTAGTGCTGGAGGCAGTTCTGGGCACCACAATATAAAAAAGACAAACTGTTAGGGAGTGTCCAAAGGAGGGCAACAAAGACAGTGAAGGGCCTTGAGGAGAAGCCATATGAGGAATGACTGAGGGCACTGGGTCTGTTCAGCTTGGAGGAGACTGAGGGGAGACCTCATTGCAGTTAAACTTCCTCTTGAGGGAAGAGGAGGGGCAGGAACCAATCTCTTCTCTGTGGTGACCAGTGACAGGACCCAAGGGAATGGCCTGAAGTTGTGTCGGGGGAGGTTTAGGTTGGATATTAGAAAAAGGTTTTTCCCCCAGAGGGTGGTTGGGCACTGGAACAGCTCCCCAGGGCAGCAGTCACAGCACCAGCCTGACAGAGTTCAAGAAGCATTTGGATAATGCTCTTGGGCACATGGGGTGACTCTTGGGAATGGTGCTGTGCAGGGCCAGGAGCTGGACTTGATTATCCTTGAGGGTCCCTTCTAAGTCATCTTATTCCGTGATTCTGTGAAGGCAAAAAGCAGATTGCTCTTGAAGTTAACCTTTTGATATGAGAAATGTGTGACACTGGGAGCAGCTGGTCTGCTAGACAGGGCAATCTCTCACCTTGTGTTCTCCTGAGATCAACCTAAGACTAGAGGAAGAGATTAAATAGCCCACAGATCATCTTAGTCTGACCGTAGCCACTTGCTACTATAATGTGAACTGCTTATGGATTTTGCTGCCTGTTTTGATATCAATCGTCCTTGCTTTGTGTTTTGACAGATACTATTGAAAAAGAGAACTACTTCTTGGCTAAATATACATTCAGCACAGTAAGTGGCAACATACAAGGTACCTACTTACATATAGGTAGTTGTATTTTAGTGTAGCCATTTTAAGGTGCTGATGTCTAACTTTTCTCTGGAAAGCTTTTTATCTTCTAGTTCAGTCTATAAACCGGGTAAGCTACCTAATGCTTTCATTTACAGCTAGCTACAAAATAGTCCAGCTATGATCCTGCAGTTTTGTGTTTGCTTCATTGAGTATCATAATGATACATGTCATTAATGTCCCTGCTGTGATACGAATCTGAAAAAAAACCACTTTTTCAACTTTTTTTTTTTCCTTAGCTGCAGCTCCTGGGGACAAGGGACCTTTTTCTTGTCTTCTTCCTAGCAAACACTTTTAGTCTGACAGGTGGGAGAAGGCTAGATTCCTCTCTTCAGGATATCCCAGCAACCTTTTAACTTTGACCACTTGATGTTTTTGTTTTGTGGTGTAGAGAATTACGTAGTCTTAATTCTTTAGCTTGCATTTCCTTGTCTGATAGCACAGACACTGCTCCCATGGTGGGCATCCTGCGGAGAGATCCAGCACGCTACTGGCAACCCACGGTGCTGATCAGATGCTCTGTGCAGCACAGGAGCAGATTAGCTCAGGGTCAGTGCTCTGATGCCTTTCACACAGTGCTCAGTTCTGCACAGACATGTCCTGAGAAAAACCTATAGAAAAGCCCAACAGTCAAGGCTTCAGTCGAGTAAAATACTATAAAATATATCTGCCATAAGCTCATTAGTATATGATAGTAACTTGTGGGAGTTATTGTAGGAAAACCTTAACCTATTTCAATAACCCATCTATAAAGATCATATTTCATCTGCAACTCTAGCATTTGGTAAGAAATAGGATATTGTATATAAACTATGGCATGGTTTGGTCCCCAGCCTTCTGAACATGAGCCAGCATGTGCCCAAGTGGCCAAGAAGGCCAAGGACATCCTGGCTTGTATCAGAAATATACAGGACCAGGGCAATGACTGTACCTCTATACTTGTCACTGGTGAGGCCAGACCTCAGATCCTGTGTTCAGAGAAGGGCAGAGGAGCTGGTGAAGGGTCTGGAGCACGAGTCTGATGATGAGCAGCTGAGGGAGCTGGGGATGTTTAGCCTGGAGAAAAGGAGGCTCAAGGGGGACCTTATGGCTCTTTACACCTGCCTGAAAGGAGGCTGTGGCCAGGTGGGGGTCAGTCTCTTCTTCCAAGTAACAAGTGATAGGACCAGAGGGGGTCAGGTTATACCAGGGAGGATTAGATTAGGTATTAGGAAAAATTTCTTGACTGAAAGGGCTGTCGAGCTCTGGAATAAACTACTTAGGGAAGTGGTGGAGTCACCATCCCTGGAGGTATTTAAAAGATGTGTAGATGTGGCCCTCAGGGACATGGTTTAGTGGTGGACTTGGCAGTGCTGGGTTAATGGTTGAGCTTGATAACCTTAAAGGTATTTTCCAACCTACATGATTACATGATTTTCATGCCATGTATTCCTAAAAGCCCCAAAGTAATCTACAGAAAATATTCAAAACAATAAAATCGTGTCAACCTCTATTGTGATATTACTCGTAGAAGGTCTGTCTTCCAGGAGAAAGAGCAACAGCAGTCCAGGATAAGCCAATGGGCTTATTATGTAGCCTGTTATATTCGTGAAATATTTTCCTGGAACTAATACCACATGGGTAGACTTTAAATTTAGTTTTAACTTACTTTGTTCTTGATTTACCAAGAAAAAAAAGTTCATTCTTCTTCAGAAAGAAAGGATGTTTCAACAGCAAAAAGGAAGAAAAATCACTTTGGTTTTCTGTAGTCTGTGTATAGTAATTTATTGCAGGAAGGCTACAGAAAAACAATACCCAGTTTTATATTAAATTCTGAACTGTGCAAATTAGATTGTTGATTCTCTGGCACTTCCATTTCTCATTGCTCATATTTGACTTCTGCCTGTACATCTATGACTGAATTCCCTATCTGCATTCCAGTATTCTTTAATGTTGAGGTTTTTATTCTGTGTTTATAAAGAAAATGGTCCATCTCAAATAGCAAATTGTAGAGGTATGAGAAATCTATGAAGGCCTTAGTATTTGTTGTACATTTCTATATTCTTAAAAAAATGTGGATGAATAATTTAATCACACCTAGTTTTAGGAGAACACATAAGTTTTTTTTCCCTGAGAGATTTTCTGGTAAGGTCTGACATCACTGCATTTACTCTGAACCCAGCATGGGGTGTTGCAAAAGTAACAGCCACAGGATTAGACCCTTTAATTTTATATTTTCATTTAAAAAACTCAGAAGTATAAAGAAGAATTCAAGACAAGGGCAGGCACCTAAGTCTCAGAGAATGATTCAAGCTCCTGCTCTGTGCTGCTGTCTCACTGCAGTTGGTATTTTAATTCCCTTGACATGCCCCTTTTGACACTCACAGTGACTACATGACCTAAATCAAAGTGCCCCCTTATATGAAGCCCACCAGGCTAGGAAAATACTTGATCCAGATGTATAAGATTGCTGTGCTTCAGGGATGAGCAGGGAAGTCCTCATCCCCAGGGGTGGCAGACAAGGCAGGTGTGCCCTGCCCTGTACCAAGCGGGTCCAGACTATACTAAAAGAATGGTGATGGAAGGGTTGTCCAATGAAATGGGATCTTCTGAAAGGATGCATTAGGCACTAAGTGACTGAATAGCCTGAAAGCAAGTTTCTCCTAAAACTGGTCCAGATTTCAGGGTGAAAATGTAGGGGGCAAAAGAGGTGAAGTTGATAGGATCAGAGCTAGATGATAAGACTCTGCTCAGAGTACAGAAATCCTGGCTCCTGGCATCAGATCAAGGGCTTCATGTCACTTTGCATTTATGGGGTTTTGAGTGACATCCATAACTCCCTCAAACAAGAAGTCAGGACCTTCCTGGGCAATTGCTTTCACCACTAGATGCCTGGGGAGGAGAGGGTCACGTCCACCCAGACCATCCTGTTTTCCTGTGCAGGGCAGGGAGTTGGACTCCATGATCCTTATGAGTCCCTTCCAACTCAGCATATTCTGTGATTCTGTTTCCCCAAGACCTCCAGTTCTAGACCTTGGTCAGGGAAAATGGTGCCTGCTGAAGAGTCCTGTCTTGGGCCTTTGAGCTTGAGAGCCAAGTTCAACATCACACTTGCTTCCTGGGCCTGTGTGGCCACCTGAACTGGCTCTCCTGCTTAGCCACACCTGAGACAGCAATAAACCACCATAAGGAGATTCTCTCTCTAAACTGAGCCTCCCTCTATGCTGGAGCTCTGCCAGGGGGGATAAGACACCACATATAAGTACCCTACAACATTTGCTGGAGGCTTTTGGAGGCCTCTCCCTGTTTGCTGAATAATAGCCAACATTCCTTATTTAGGCAGTTTAAATCAGTGTGCTGGGGCTTAGCACTTATTTTTAGTGTGGATGCCTGAAATAAGCAGTCTAAGCACAGCCCTAAGTTACAAATACTGTGATCTAGCTCCTGCTCCCCTCCTACAATGCACCACTGAAATAACATAAGCTAATTTATGCAAAAGGTTCCATCATGGGTTTCTCCTTGGCATATTTTTAAAAAGTCATGATTGTATAGCAGTCCATAATTTCCTGAGCAGTGTAATTCATCTTTATTTCCTTAACAACTTTGATCACATAACAAATATGATGATTCCTCTTCATTGCATGTATGGGAAATTACTGTTGCTGGTGATCCAAATGAATTAGTTTAATGACTTTGTATATCCTCTTGGTACACCCCTAAATATAGGATGTATAGTAAATAAAAAGTACAACAAACACAGCTCTGTGGACATACAATGTTCCTTTAGTCTCCTTAAAGCGGGAACATATATAACAGAGGTTTCTAGCAGGAGATGTGGTATATAAAATAGGAGCAAAATATCTAGCAGCTGGTGTTTTTGGAAGATGCTAGTGTTTTAAAGCAGTTAGTTTTGGATGTTAATTAAATCTGTCTTAAGGTCACTAATTGAATCCCTGTATCTGGGTTTTGGCTTTGCATATGCCACTGTACTCTGTAATGGGTACAAGAACAAAATTTACATTGATTAAAAATAGAAAAACATGTCTTCTTGGACATGTTTTTCTATTTGTAATCCAATGAATGTTGTAAATGCTATTTACTTTCTTAGTTTCTAATCATACATGAAACCTTTCTTATGTGCAAATTAATGTGACTGTTGTTTTTTCCTTTATGACATTAATGTCTACATTGGACATTCTGTATGTTCACTGACAAGGATGAAATCTTGTAACAGTGTACAGCAAGTCACCTCTAAAGAGCTGTCGTGGTCCTAAAGTTTTCTCTGTGGCTTTTTCCAGGGAAGCCTGAAGACAGAAATAGTTAAAAATGGCTACCGTGGAGCTGACACTCTGAAGTACAACAAAATTACCATTCTTGGCCTAAAACTGAGACCTCAAGCTGTGTCTGTGAATGGAAGATCCATCCGTGGAGATGCTTTGTCTTACGAGATAAGCGGGGTAAGAGCTGAACTGAGTGGTTAAGAAAAAACTTAGGGAATGGAGGGTGAAGAACAGTGAAGAGGGATGAAGTCAGTGAAGGACAGAAACTGTTTCTCATCCACACCCCTTTACATTTCCAAGTATAACCAGACACCAGTTCTTGATGCAACAGTCTGACATTTAGGAGAGAAAAAAAAAGCAAAAGAAAAAGCACGAGCTCTTTTAGGAAACTTTAATCTTTGCTATTGCATATGCACTCTCTTTTACTTAATGTCTGCCACTTTTACAAATTTTTAAACTAATGAAATACTGGAAAGAAGATACAGGTCCATGAGCTGAGAGCACTGTTAGCAGTTTTATGGGCATTCTTATCATTCTGATAAAATGAGAAAACGTGTCAAAGTTTTTTATCTGCTGCTGAAAAGAAGTGTTGTGGATTTTTTCTTGCAATTACTTGGTGTTCAAAAATTGTTCCAGTGTAATTGGCTCTAAGGAGCGTCTTCCTGTCTTCCAAGAGGTATAGTTTCAGCATCTTAAAGTGCCAAGCCTCAGTTTTCCAGACAAGATGCATGACTTGTGCAGTGCTTGTGCAGTGCTCCTCTGGCACCAACATGGAGGTATTCCAGAGGGGATGGACTGCACACCCCTAGTACACCCCAAGCTGCAACAGCCTCTGTGATCCCAATTTTCTTTTGCACAGGAGTATAGACAAAAGGAGCAAAACCTTTTGCTTCCTTTCCTCAGGCCAGTTGTCCCGTATCTGTCACCAGCCACCAAGCTGAAGTGCACACTTTGTATGAGATGTGTATTCACATCTCAGCACTGGTCTGCATCTAGGGAACTCCTGGTGTTAACACTGCAAAATGCCACTAAATCATCCTGCAGTGGAAGATAACTGAGACAACAAGTAGTGAATGTCACATCTTAAGTTACCTTACCCATGTAGCTTAGTGATTTTAAGTTTCATTTGTAACCAGAGAGTGATCCCCTGGTACATACCTGGTACTACCATCTGTTTTATTGAAGGAATCTGTAAAGGAAGAAAATTGCTGAGAATAAATTTCTGCCTTGGAGAATTGTAAAAATCTCACTTTCAGAGACAATGTCATAAATAAATGTAATCAGTATTGCCTCAAGAGAAGAAATTGTTTAACAGCCTCTAAGCAAGCTGAAAGCAACATAAATGTGGGAGGGTAAAGAAAACATCCCATTGAGATGTGTTTGAAGGTACCAATCACAGAAATCCAGAAGATAACTGCAGACTAACAGCCTCACATACAAAGATGATTTAAAAAGACTAATAAGCTTGTCACAAAAGTATAATTCAAAATTTGATTTAAGAGCAAAAGATTATCTTTGTGACTTTAGATCTATTTCAAATGCTGGAAGAAAAAACCCACCAAGCTGATGTTGTAGGGATCCAAAACTGCACAAAAGTTAAGTTTTTTTATACCAGGTAAATATATTCCTCCCCCAATTCTAAGAGATTCAGTCAAACCTCTCCCACCATCCCTGTACAGATGTTACAATGTTGCTACCTATAATTATCTCAGGTTTGACCCTCAAAAAAAAAAAAAATTAGAAAAGAGCACTAGCAGCAGCTTGGGTTTAGATCTTGAAAACTTATCCATGTAATTAAAAAAATAAAACACAAAGGGCAAATTTGCCACTTTCTTACAGGCTTAGTGAGATGACATTTTGTGTAATACTTTAACAAGCAGAGACCCCATTGTTTGAAGGGCTACAGTAGAAACTAACTTCTACCACATTGGTTTTGCTTTACAGAAAGCATATTTACCTAATAGCGTGCTTAAGTGCTTATTGAGCCATATTTATTTGTATATAAATAGAAACAGGTTGCTTAGTAATAAGCCACTTCTTTCTCTCTGATTCATGCAGCGCTACCCTGATCTGACATTTTCAATATCACAGAATCTTCCTATTATTAGGAGTCTGTTATCTTTTTTTTCCTCTGGAGTCTCATGCCTTAAGGAACTGCACAGTGACTGCAGCAGGGATGTTGGAAGGGTACATCTGTTGGCCAGGATTGTGCTGACAACAAAATGACCTGGGCATAGGGAAGGTTCTTTTTATCACACTTGCATCCTCTGCTGGGAAGTGCAGAGGTTCCCAACATCCATAGCTCCCAATGTCCATGCAGTATTGCAATCTGGAGTAGCCTTTCTGGCTGTCTGGAAATTTTCAGATTAGTGTTTGAGTGGGTTTGCAGGACTTATGTCTGGATTTTTCCCTGTATTTGAGGAAAAGGCTAATTATTCAATAAGTGGAATTCCAACTCACTAAGCAGTGGTGGAGAACTGTTTCTGATGAAAGATGAAAATACTAGATACTTTGAAGAAGTGATTTAAGTAAACACAGACTGTTAGAGTAATTTTAACATGAATTTTTGGGCTGGCAAAGAAATAGCTGAGGTGTGAATGGAAATCGTCGTGCATTTTAAGAGATTATTAGTTCTGAAACCTAAAGATAAAACTGATGAAGTACTGAAAATGGAAATTATGTGAGTAGCACAAAATACATTAAATTTAACATTGAACAGAGAGCGAGCACGACAGATATTGTATTTATAATTTAATATTTCATTCATGTTATTAATTAGTTTTAAACCATTCCTGAATTTCTAAAAGGGGTATTGAATTGAATACAGCAGTAGGAACATGCATGCTGCCATCAAGTCAGTCTCACCTACCAGATATGTTAAACAAAACATGAAGGTGTAAATGCAAGTTTCACTTCCTAATCTCTGTTTTGAACTGTTTGGTTTTTTTTTTACCTTAACATAACTCATTATTTTGTGTCTCTTTTCTTCCACAGAAACTGATTTTGTGGATTTCTGCTCCACTTACTGAGGAACTCAACATTAGTTTTTACTAGAATGGTCAGAACACACTGGCTTAATTTACCATTCTTGACCCTCAAGATATTGATCTCAATAAGATTTTAATGAAAAAAAAAAATTGATCATTAAAACATTGCTTATGAACCTGATGACTGATCTTTTCTTATGTAGTATTTGTAACTCAGTATTCCTCAAATAAAACTTTCAAAAGTAGTTAATGAGTATTAACATAAACTGATGTGTGTTTAAAATAGCATAGAAGAAATCATCCTGACAATTCTGTCTCACCACAGATGGAGATAATATTTGGAAATGTTCTCAATGGGACCATATTCTGCACAGCATACACTGCTTGAGGTTTTTTTCAAAGCTGTGGTAGGAAAAAAAAAGAGTAACAACCAAGTAGTCAGCTTAAATCCCATAGCCCAATACATAACCTGCCATTAATATAATATGCAATACATATATAATCTAATAAATATTAATATCATATTATATTAAATATTATGTAATCATATCTAACAAATCAGCCAATTGTCCGAGACTACAAGATCTATAGCTGTAGTGAGCACTCACTTTTGTCTCCATCCTGAACTGTGACTGCAGCCTGGGCATATCTTGGGATGCAGGAACCATAGAGAAAATTTATTGAAACTGGGGGATTTTTTTCAAGAATCTGATTCCCTGTGGAGACTGTCCCCAGTGTTAAGATCAGCTGTTACCACAGCACATAGTTTGTGCCCTCGAATTTACACCATGACTCCTGATAGGAGGGATCCACACCATGGTGGGGCAGAGCTTCCAAACTGAGCTGTTCCCATGCTTTCAACTCTGTGTGAAAAACCTCTTTTCACCTTTGTTGATATTTCAGGGAAATCTGAATTGCAATTTGCAACTACAAGAGCTTCAGTAGTAAACAGATAGTCCAGTAAGGCAATTAGGAAGGGACTGTTCCAGTTTGGGTTGCCAGCACCAGCTAGTGAAGTTCCTCCCAGGGCATTGCAGGCAGTCTTAAGCTTGATCTCGAGCTCCTTAAGGTGCTTGTGACACTTCCTGCTCCTGTCTTCCACCATAACTAAAATGTACAAAAGACACTTATTGTGACAGAAATGCCATGCCAGTTCCTAGCAGATTAATTCTGCTTCCAAAACTCCACAGGAAAAGGCCTCAGCCACAGGCTGCTCTGGCAAAAAGGTCCCCAACACTAGTTCTCCACAGGAAACTGCTCCTGACAAACTGTTGCATGTGCAAATCCAGCATGCTTTAACAAGAATCTCCAATTTTCACAACAATCAGTTTGAGACCACTCAATAAGGATTTCATCCAGTTGGTTTTACCTGGTCACAGTTCTTCTGAATTAGACATGACACCAAACAGAGCAGTATAAACTTCTCCAGTTTATGTCAGCTGCAGGAAGACAAATGCAGTTCTGGCTGGCTGCTAAGGGCTGCTTTCTCAAAGTGAGCTGGGTCTTGTGGAGCAACCTTAAGACTTGGGACTCTCCAGAGTCTTTACTGGTTGCAGTAAGGTCTGATGTGAGATATGTTTGCTCTCCACCGTGCAGAGAAAGCAACTTGCTCATCAGCTCCTTTGTGGGAAGAAGCTGGAGAAGATAAGATGCTACAAAAAGGTGTAGCTGAAGATGGTGAGAAAGGACTGAGGAAGAGCAGAGTATGGGCAGTGGGGTGAAAGATGGTTCGAGGTGATAGATAAACTAACCACCTTCATTGCTGCAGAATACAGCACATAACTACAGTCCTTGATGAAATAAATACTTGAAAAGTGCACCCCTCTGAGTCTATGGACTGTGCAAATGAAGGGCCTTGTGCAGAGGAATGATGTCAGCAGGGTTTGTGAGACCTGTGTATTTGGGATAGAGGAAAGCAGGAGAACCTCTGTTGGAGCAGACACCAGCAGCAGGCAGCCATACAGAGCAGTGCTTGCTGCACAGACCGGAGGAACAGCAGAGACCCAGAGGATGTGTCTGCACTGTGTGTCATGGTTCTGCACTAGAGATCCCAGAGCAGGGCCAACCAGCAGGGGCTGCACAGGAGGTGTGTCGGGGTCCCTCCCCCGCCCTGTAGCCCTGGGAGCCCTGAGGGGAGGCACGGGGTTTCCCTGCCCCTGGTCAGCCTCATTCCCCATTGGTTGGTTTGTGTTCCCTGCGCGGGCAAAGCAGCTCGGGTCCTGACTGTAGCAGTTCCTCGGCAGAGCCCGGCCATGCGGCTGGGGAAATAAACATCTCTGAAACATCTAGCAAGAATCCGTCCATATATTTGTTTCTTTTCCACGGGACTCCTGGTTTGATATAGGCGTGTTGCAGTATCCCCACTGTAACATATGGTGGAGAATTGAGGCCAGAACGATCCCCGATCCCTAAGTGACTGATTTGTGTGAGTAAACCCTGGAAACTTTGGATTCCTCTTCTTGGTTTTGTTTCGCTATTCCATATCTGGACTATGGAAGAATCGTGGGAAATGGGGCTCTCTGAGCCACAGAAAAAAATGTATCTAGAAGTAAAAGGAATCCTTGAACAACAAAACAAAAAAGTATTGGAACCGGGAGATCTTGAACACTTTTTTATCTGGCTTTTCAAAGGGTTCCCCTATATTTCTCGAGACTTACTTTTTGATATCAAACCTCCTGGATATTATCAGGAGTGTTTCTGGAACGAGATCTACGATAAGCTAAGGGATGGACTAGCGATAGAAGCTCTCAGTGGATCCCTTATAATCAACGAAGCTCTTGAGGAGCATTTGTATGGTCCCATTACCCCTAAAGCAGAAGATCATACTTCTCCTGTGGCCAAGACCGCGTGGCGGCCACCCCAGGAGCGTATGACTGCAGCCGTGCCAGCGGAGGTGCCTGCGCTGGATGCGCCCGGCCCCCTCGGAAGCGCGCGCCTTATCGCGGACCCCATCCCTGTCTCAGGGTCCCCGGCCGCCCGGCCGCGAGTGAGGGAGCGATGCCGCAGGCGCCATGGGTGCCGTGGGCCACGAGCAGCCAGGAACCGGAGGTCAGCGTGGAAGCCCGCTCTGTGCATACGGCTCAGAGAGCCCTATGCAGGGAGAAGCGGCGGTTTCCACAGCGACACGAGAAGCCGCGCAGCGCAGCGCCGAGCCGGAACGGGGCCGCTCTCGAAGCAGCGTGGAGTCTGCGGAGCGGAGCTGCTCACAGGCCACGGAGCCAGCGGCGATGGCAGCGCGGGGCCGCGCAGAGCCCAGACACGCCCTGGAGCAGCGCCGCTCAGAGAGCGCAGAGCGGCCGCGGCGCGGGGGCCTGACCGAGACGTCGGAGTCTGTTGGGGTCCCTCCCCCGCCATGTAGCCCTGGGAGCCCTGAGGGAGGCACGGGGTTTCCCTGCCCCTGCTCAGCCTCGTTCCCCATTGGTTGGTTTGTGTTCCCCTGCGCGGGCAAAAGGAGCTCGGGTCCTGACTGTAACAGTCTCTCGGCAGAGCCCGGCCATGCGGCTGGGGAAATAAACATCTCTGAAACATCTAGCAAGAATCCGTCTGTATATATTTCTTTTCCACGGGACTCCTGGTTTGATATAGGCGTGTTGCAGTATCCCCACTGTAACAGGAGTCGGCAAGGCGGCGGCCACGCGGGACCGGCACCCACGACAGACACGCAAGCACGTGATAGGAGACGTTCTAGCAACGAAAGTCACAGGAACTGTGAAATGGTACAATGTCAAAAACAACTATGGATTTATAACACGAGATGATACAGGGGAAGATTTATTCATCCATAGAACTGCCATTAAAAGGAATAACCCTAAAAATTACCTGCAAAGTGTAGGAGATGGGGAAGTTGTTCAATTTGATATAGTGCAAGGAAAGAAGGGTTTACAAGCAGCGAATGTTACTGGGCCTGGGGGTATTCCCGTCAAAGGCAGCCGTTATGCACAAAATTATAAACAATATCCATTCCAGCAATTTCCCTACCCACAGCCTAATTTCCCCTTTTACCCTATACCCAATATGAACCCTTTCCTAAGTTTACCCTATCCCCAGTTTATTTCTAATCCGTTTTTCACCCCATGGCTTCCTTATACAATTCCATTTCCCTACAATTCCTCTCTGATGCCGATGGGGGGATGAAAAGGGGGAGGGAAGAGATTGAACCCTCTCCTGCCTCAGTTTCCCCACAGGCATGTCCAGAGAGTCCTGTCTCCCTTCTGTCAGCCGTAAGATGTTTCAGAGAATCTGTTTGGACATTTAAAGACTCAGGAGGGTGGCTTGTTTTGTTTTGAAACTGTTCTTGTTATGTTTATCCAGTTGTCTTCATTCTCCTTTTATTAAAATAAAACGGGTGAAATGTTGGGGTCCCTCCCCTGCCATGTAGCCCTGAGGGAGGCACGGGGTTTCCCTGCCCCTGGTCAGCCTCGTTCCCCATGGGTTGGTTTGTGTTTCCCTGCGCGGGCAAAAGGAGCTCAGGTGCTGACTGTAGGAGTTCCTCAGCAGAGTCCCGGCCATGCGGCTGGGGAAATAAACATCTCTGAAACATCTAGCAAGAATCTGTCCATATATTTGTTTCTTTTCCACGGGACTCCTGGTTTGGTATAGGTGTGTTGCAGTATCCCCGCTGTAACAGAGGTGCTGGTCCAGAGGCTGCTGGCTACAGATGTCTTGGGCTTGGCCACACTGCAGTCATCCCCTCATGCTGCCTTGAAAGCCCCGTGCCTGCTCACCCCGTTGCAGACATAAAGAGAAAAAGCTGCTGCATGGTTTGACAATGTGGGATGGATGGGGACCCCTAAAGCAGACCAGTTCTGTGCAGAATCCAATCTCTTCCATGTGCCTTTCCAGCAATGGCATCAAAGAGGTACCTGCTCTCAGTTTTCCTCCAAATATGAGGATGTTAGTTCCTCATCATGGCAAAAGAGCAAAGAGAGAGAGCAAGAGACCAGTGTATTAGAGAACACAAATTTGTGATTTGTGAGCACCCTGGCCTGGACTGGGGAACAGGATTTGGTTGTTTTGTGAGTGGGGCTTTTTTTGTGAGTGGGGCTTTTTTTGGTACAGTGGGTTTCTCTCTAATCTGCCTTACAGTGTGGGTAAAAGCAGGACTGGGAGAAGGGAGGTGGTGAATTTGCTGATAAATGATGTAAAAGGAGACTGGTGTGGAAACTGGAGCACAGATGTGGCTGGAGAGCAATGGAGATGTTGGAGATGTCACCTCTGTAAAGAGCTCTTTGCAGGATAAACATGGAGAGTCAGCCAGTGCTCACAGGTTTTCTCTGAAATCAGTGACTAAGCTGGCACTTGCACATATATATTAAAAAAATAAGTGCAGAAAAAGACACTCCTACCAGCATCAATATGCTGTTCAATCTTGTATTACAACCTGGATTTTATTCCTTTCTTGTTATTTTGTGCCTTGTAGCTTCAGTGAACACAACAGGAAATCACTAGTCAGTAATACATCTGCCTTGGGCTCTGATTTCACGTATTTATTCCGTAAAAGTAAACAAGACAGTCCTTGGTCAGCATTTGTATTAGGGACATCAAAGAAAAAAGGAGTTTATGTGGATGTGTGTGTATCTGGCTATTTATCCTCTCTGAGCATTGAGGTACAGGTGTAATTTTGGATCATTTACACTTTTTTGAAGTTCTGGTTACACTGTTCGTTCCTTCCTATTCCGACAATTTCTTTTTTCTTCTTGTGAGAAGGATAACAACTTCAACAAAAAATAATGATCACCTGTTAAAAGTGATATGAGGTGAACCCAAGAATCTACAGACAAATATTTTACTGTCTCCTAAGATTGGATTGGATTAAAGAATTAACTTCCTCAAGTGTTGGTGTGGATTATATTTATTACAGAGAGAGATTTTCAGTGGAGTGAGTACTTCTCAGGCTGGGATTTAAAAGCACTGGTAGTCAGCTGCTTTCTCCATCCTGCCTTTGTTGGCCATAAAACCCACCAGCTGAGCCCCTCAGAATCTGAAGGAGTTGAAATGTAAAGGAAAAAATCTTATTTTGCATTTCAAAACCCTGCTGATTCTAGGCTTCTGCCTTACAAAGCCATAAAGAGAACACAGAAATTCACCAGCCAAGGTACAGTGACCCCTAAGAATATGCCATTAGGCTTCACTTCTGCAGAGAAGGGAAAAATAAACATTCTCCATGCTACTCAGTGTACACTTCAATTTTTTTTATATAAAATGGATGATTTTAGGTTTAATCTCAAAGGATCCCCACTGTCCATTTTTGTGAAAGCTTTATGTTGATTTTTTATGAAAAGATGGTGGTAGACTGAATCAGCTACACTGACTGAAGAAGAACAAATTAAATGAAGGGGACATGCACAGAGGGCTCTGCTGTGCTCAGTAAGCTGGATGCCAAAAATCTGTTCTGATATGGCCCGATGAAGTATTGCATGTCCTCGAATAAAGACGAGACAAAGAAGATGTGACTCTGCTAGAGGAAAGGAGGCACTGGAGATGTGGGAGCTTGTTGGATCTGAGCCTGAGTTCCCAATGAATCAAAAAGGAGGTAGAGCAACCTCAGATATACAGACAAGTAAAGGCAGACATGCCTCATAACTCATCTGCTTGTCATACTGGTATCATCTTGTTGGAACACTCTGTCCCATTCTCGTGTCAGAGATATGTGGAATATACTGAAATAAATAAGCTTGCCACAAAGTAAAGCCACAACAATGTCTGAAAGGCTACAAAAAAAAAAAAAAAGCATTTTCTTGTGAATGCACTGTGGAATTCAACCTGTCAACCTGTCTCTAATGGCCAGGAGAAGGCTCAGTCCCATGAGAATCTCAGTCTACCTACGGGGGCAGAAATGCAGTGGCAGAAGCTCTTTAAACTAGCAAAGGTAAGATTTGGTGTCTGTTAAAGAAATTAGACTAATTCAAACACTGGTATTTTAATTGTTGGAACCGCTTTTCAAGAACTGTGGTGAATTCTGCTGCAGTAGAAATTTTTAAAAGAGAAGTGGATGCTTTTCTAAAAGAAATGCTCTTGCCCAGTAGTTCAGGAGTTTTTTGGAACTGTATCCCTAGCCTGTGTCATGCCAACTGATCACAGCAGTCCCTCTTGGGTTTGCAATTATGAATAATGAAAGGACATTTTGTAGTTTTTTTGCAAAACATATGGAGATTTCTGTGACAAGTCAGTTCTTTTGGAGGTCTCCACATAGTTACAAAGATTATAAAATACCATTGATATGATCAGATTTTTGGTAAATATTACTATGTAATATATTTGAATAACTTCTTGTGAAGGTTTTGGTAATTACTTTTTCCTGTCACCAGGTGGAACCTGAATCGACTTGAAAATCAAAGCAATTCATTGCCATTCTCATGCAGGGACTATCTGCCACTCATGTTGCCAACAGGTCTGCAGCAAAGATGAAAAATATCACTGGGTCTACAGTGAGCATGAGGTAGACAACAAGTCTCCTACAGCAGAGCTGGTGCCTGGCTCTGGGGAGCAGTGACCCTGTTCCTGGCCCTCACCCCTTGCCCAGGGGCAAAGACCAGCAGCTGTTGGTGTGACATGGCAAGGTGAGTCAGACATCCATGAATGCCAGTTTTCCCTGTGGTCTGGGGTAATGTGACTGGGGTGGATATAGGAGCAGTCAGACTTCAGGCTCAGTACCATGATGCAAGCCAGAATGCAACCTCTCCTGAGATGCCTCCCAGTGCAGGCACCCACCAGGATCCATGACCTGGGCTGGGAAGTGGCACCTTGGCTTCCCTGCTCCTGGATCCATGGGGCAGGTGTCTGGAGCCTCAGCAGTGACCCATAGAGACCTTGGCTAGAGATTTGTCACTGTGTTCACTGCAAATGCATAAAATGCAAATACTGCTGCGGAGGATTATGAAATGCAGGTGAAATGAACCTACTGGGCTCAGAGGGAAGGAGAGTGCCAGGGCTTTCTCTTGTGAGGCACATTTCCATCCCAAGACAGAAGTAGAGCTGCCAGAGGATGTGCTGACAAAGGTGGGATCTCTCTCTAGGGACTAACAAACTATAGGGATTAAAACTGGCACAGATGCAGAGCGCTGCTGATATAAGCTCCAGCAATGTTCCCAGGTCATGCCCCAGATTTGGCAACCACCGCCCCATGGCTACCAAGAAGTCATCCTACAAGTATCTCAAAGAAAAAAAAAGTGCAGTAGAGCATTCTGGTGTCCTCTCCTGTTGGTCACTCAATGAAATGAGCAAGCCCTGTGAATTTTAGGGAGACAGCACAGATCCAAATAGCAAGGCTGGAGGTCCCCAAACACTCCTGTGCACTGTCCTGACTGCTACACTCAGGGCACAGTGAAAGCAATGAAGGAGGGAGGGCAGGAAAGTGCCCTTTCCTGGAATCAGTGCAGTCAGCTGGAGAAGCCCTGAGGGTGCAGAGGCAGTGAGAGATGCATGGATAGCAGGGACAGAGCCTTGCAGCTATTCTGAGCAGTTCCAGGCCTGGGACAGATGGTGACACTTTTCCTAGTGACCCAGAAGGGACTGTGTAGACCTTGTAGCAACCAGACACTCTCTAAAGGTTGTTGCAGAATTTCGTCACAGAGAAAGACCCAAATGGAAAAAAATCCTAAATTAATGAGAGTTCCGTGTCCTTTCTGTTCACTGAACTTTGCTCAGGAGGTTGTTGCAGTTGTAGATTGTGCTCAAATATAATGGAGCCTCAGGGATGTACCAAAAACGTTTTGGGGTGCTATTTTTAAAGCAAAGTTTCCTGCTAAGTTTTCTGCTCTATCCGCTCCTTCTTGGTTAATGCACTTTCACAAGCACTTGACACCAGCCCCAACTCCTGTTTTGGTGAGACCAAAGTCCAGCACTTGTGGGATACAATAAAATCTTTCCATTCTCTTGCTGATAGCTCAGGACTACACTGCTTCCTCCCACCTTTTCCCTCCCTCTCCCCCACATAAACACACGTATGGAGGGGAGATAATGGGAGTGTGCAGAAATTAAACGTGCCGCTGATCTCAAACTCCTGCGGACACAGGGATTATCTGAGGAACAGAGGACTGACCTCTTAGCTGGGAAAGTACTGTGAAATACAATCTATTTCTCACTCTCTCTGCACTATCTCTCTCACTATCTCTCTCTGCAAAGCCATGCAGAGCTCGATGTTTTGGGATACTGCTGAAACTCACACCTGAAAGGTTGCTCACATCAGGGAAGCTGCTCAAGATTTTACCCTTTCTGTCCTTTGGCCCTGTTTTTACTTCATGCTGTCCCCACAGATATCACTCCTAGTTGATCTTTCATGGTCAGGTGTGATTAGACTATGTTGTGATGCCAAGTGAGATGTTTACTTAATAGGACATCCGTAGTCTTTGAATAACCATTACTAAGACTGTTGTGAGAAATAACTGTCTCAGTTGCTAGTTATCTTCTCCATATCCTCTCTTTATCAATAGATATGGGTGGATGATGAAGTTCTTCTCAATTCTGCCATAGTTTCCCATTTTAGGTCTGTCTGAACCTTTTCCTTTTAATGTTTGTCCCAGTTTTTTCTCCAAGCAGTAATAATGCCATTTTGATGCATTTTCCCTCTATATCAAGAGTCCAGATCATGGATTTGTAATACTTCTTTCGTAGACCATGATGCCATGATTGCTTTTCAGTCATCCATAAAAGGTTTCCAAACTCTTAGTATTTAAAACAAAAAAAAAATTAACCCCAGATACAATATAGAAATTTCAATATGAATTCAGAGGAAGCAAAAAGGAAAGCAACACTTTTCTCTGCTTTTTGAAAGGGTGTTGATCAGTTTTTTTCACCACCTGATTATGCTTTCTGGAGAATAAATCTGAGAAAGCTGAGATAAAAAGCATGGCAATTTTGGGATATATATATGCATATGTACATATACATATATAAAACTTCACACAATAATTTTGAAGATACAAGCAATGTTCCTCTCTTTTTCCTTCCACGGGCAAAGTCTGATGGGAAAGCTGTTCTGAGCCATTGCCAAGCTGGTAATGACAAAAGAACAGTTCCATAATACTGATATGTTTTTAGATCACGCAGCTGGAAGTACTGTACTTTATGGCAGAAAAGAAACAATTCTTTTAGTGACACACAAAAGAAAATAATATAGTGCACAAACTATGCAGCATTTAATTATTTCTTATTTGTTTCGTGTGATCATAGGGGTTTGGAGGCTAGAAAAGGAGAGGGAATTTGAGAAACTCTAACTTAAAATGTCTGGAATTTATAGGCAGCTGGAAAGCAATGGAAGTTAAAACAGTATTTCCAGTGAGATGCAAAGAGTCTGTTTGCCTCTCTGAAACAGACACTTCCTGACTTTCAGAATCTAAGGGGAGTTTCAAACCATGAAGCAACAATTTAAAGATGACTGTTACGTCTTCAAGAATTCTTTTGTATGTGGATGAACCTTCTTCTGTATACATTTATCAGACAACAGTATTTTTGTGCGTGTTTTAAGTATTTCTTTCTTTCTTCCTTTCTTAGTGGATCACTTGGAGCTACTCATTTTAATTCTGTTTTGAAAAAGTAACTATTTCTATATTAATAAAATATACTTACACATTAAATGTTCACGTCAACCTGCCAATAAATACAGAATAACAGGATGTTTAATTAAAGATTTTATAGGCGATTATTAAACCAGTGTTATATAAAATATGTGTATGCATTCTTGTTTTTAACTTGTCTGAGGACTCAGTTTCATATTTTGGGTGATGCATAGAATTCCTACTGACTTTTCTGCAAGTAGTGTATATGACAAAGGTGCCCCTGTGATAGCACTTTAGTTCAGACAAAGAACAAGCTTTTGGAGTGAACTTCCTGACTGTCTCCACTTACTGCACTTGAGTCTAGGGGCACGTGAAGTGCATCTTTTTCACATGAGCTAAACTAGAGCAGGTTCTCTAAGACAGCATGGAATGCACCCCAGCCATCAAGGAGCATTCATGCTGTATGGAAGTAAATCACCCATAAAGGGCATGGGGTTGCTGCTGGGGCTTCAGCACCTGGCCTTTCCCAGTAGTTTGGTCCTATTGCACTGTATTACTTCCTAAGTTAGACAAGTCAAATTTAGCCCAGCAGTGGGGCTAAATAGCCTGAAAATTGTTTGAAACATCCCCTAAAGATTAATAGAACTTGTGAAGGGACAGAAAGAAAACAGAAAAAGTATTAGAGAAGTTTGAGGTTTTTACTTTTTGTTCAAGCTAATCCTTACACATCAGGGAGGATAGGTGCTGTATCTTTTTCCCCTGAAAAACCTCATTCCTGACAGAAATTTGAAAGACTTTCAGTCTAACATCTGGAGAGACAATGTGAATCCAGAACTCCCAGCAGAATGATAAAATGTTCCTGGTGCTCTTTATTTTATTGCTCTAAAATACTCTTTCTGCATTATCAGTTTAGCCTGTTACTGCTGATTTTTATGGGACAATGAATCAACTCTGAAATTCCTAATGTTATATCTATAATACTGTTGTATTTGCTTTGTATTTTGTTTTGAGATGCAGAGGTCACATCAGCAATTACTGAAAAGTTGCTTTATGAAAAAAAGCAGTATGCTTTTAAATGTGACTTCAGTTTTTGTTTAATGATACTGGCTTGGCAAATATTCTCTACTGTAGGTATTATGGTTACTTCAGATAAGCTTTAATAGCCTTTTGTTCTGCAATGCTCAGTTTCCAAGCACAGCGGTTTCTCTCTCACTTCTGTCTACTTTGCTGTTACTCCTTTTACTGCTCCAGATCACACCCTTTAATTGTTACTCTTGTGAGGCAGGACAACTGTTGGTTATTTGGCTTTGTGTTTCTAATAGAGCCACTATTAAGCTTAATAAGCATATCTTCTGCTGAACCTTAAAAAGCAATAATTATCCTATTATAAGTAGATCTCAAAATCCATCCCTAAACAGCAAATGTTTTCTCTGTGGTTTCTTCTTTTTCCCCTCTAGAAAATAGGAGGCTAATTTAGAGAGAGTACGAAATTTATATTCCCTGTAGTTGCTATTATAACTGACACAATTACAATGAGTTTCATGTGTTAGTTCCTATGCAACCAGTGCTTGCATACATTTAACAAGTCAAACCTATTACAGCTCCTTTTCTTAACGTTATTTGTTTTATACCATTTATGACTATAAATTGCTATGGGATTATTGCTACGTGCTCTGCTTTCTTTGGTCTTACTGAACACAGGAAATACAAGAGATGGAGTGAGATTCTTCCTGTTTAAACGTGGTGTCTGCAGCCCAGACTTGGACATGAGCAGGGGTGCCCCTTTCCACCAGTGCAGACAACGGCACCTCCAGAGTGTGTCACCCACACGGAAGCAGGCTCCTACTTCTGGCTGGGTCTATCCCAGCCTGGATTCCACTGCTAGCATTTGCTAGGTCTCCCTGATCACAGCAGGAGCCTACACACCTTTCCCCACATGCACACCTACTCTGTACACTTTAATATCAGATGAGATTATTTCCATCCAAGGAGTTTCAACGATTCTAAATTGCAGCTATTTAGGTCATCAGGCAGCAGATTGGAACTGGATAGAAAATCTCACTGTGAAATTTTTTCCCCTAGATGAATTGCCAAGAAAGTATATGAGGGAAGGCTCCTTCTTGAGATGGTCCTTTGGTTCCCAGGAACTGACACCCAGAAGTCCCCAGGCAAGCCAGTTAGTACAGCAGGTGAGAGGCCCACATTTTCCATATATTGTCCTCTATCATGAAAAGCATCGTGCTGCAGAAAAATAAGGTTAGCTAAAACACTGCAAAATGAATCACAAGGATGAAGTAGTTTATGCTACTCACACTATAACCTATACTCACACTATAACCTATTTTGTCAACAGATAGGAAGGGACACAATAATTGTGCATGAGGATGGACTTACAAGACATGAAAATGGGCTATGGTTTTCCTATTAGCACTGTTCAAAATAGCACAGCTGGTCACAAAGCAGTAGTTTTAGAGCTTTTCCCCTTCCCCATTCTAACTGTGGTTCTTTCAGCCTTGACTGGTTTGGGGAACTTGCCATATAATCCCTTCGACGAGTTTTAGAGCCATCTCTGGTTTTTCAAATCCCTTTGAAATGGAGTTTTTTAAATAAAATTGATCTGAAGAAGAAGTGAAGAACAAGACTAATAGTTTAAGCATTAAATTTGGGAAATATCTGCATCCTGTATGTATGACAGCAATGACCATCTAACTGGTCTGGCTCAGCTAAGTGATCTATAGTAGCACTGCAGGGTGCCATTAAATGTTAGCATGTGGGATAACTGGTTCCTTAATCTTGCTCTGACGACCAGCCAGAAATAGACAAGTGATCAGTCTTACTGATGTTGCCTAACAAGTTTGCTCTTTTCCTATTGCTTCAGTACTGCAGCAAATGCTACAGACAGAAAAAGTTGGATGTTCGAACTGTGTAGCTGAAGCTGTAGGAAAACCACGGAAAGAAAATTTTTTCTTGAAGAGAGAGAGTCTACCAAAAAAAAAAAAAAACAACCTCAAAACCCCACCACAATCTGAAGCATTATTTTACAAGGATGTTTTTGCTGTTTGTTCTGTTACATGCAAGTACAGGGACACATTCTAGGCTTTACTTTTGCTCAGGTAAGCTGCTCAGGGACCAGGAGGCCTTCCTTGCAAGCAGCAGGCTGTGGTGTGGGGTGCACCCACTCTGGGCACCTGTGGAACAGTGGGAACTACTGACTTCAACAGACAACATGTCAGGCTTAACATATTTACATTTCATAGGTATTTTGTAATATTGACAGCATTTCTGTTAAAATCAGCTAAGGTATAGGGATGGGGAAAGCCTGGAGAATCCGAGAAATCTACAGTAGATTGCTGGAGTAGGAAGAATTTACCAAAAAAAAAAAAAATCCCAAGCAGTGACTGAATTTATCTTTAAGTAATAGTATTTGGGGACTCTTCTATCTGTGGCAATGACTTTACCACATTCCTGCACATCACTGAACCTGCCTTAAGAGCTGAAACACTGCTACGTGAAATAATCCGGCAAAACATGGGAGCAGCCTGCAGCTGAGAGTGCCGAGCAGCCGCTCCGCCTGTAGAGGCACGGCGGAGCAGCCTGCCGGCAGCAAACACAGCTGGCGGGGACAGTGTCAGAGAGCACAGCTGGCAGGAGCAGCCCCGCGGCCGGGGGGTGCTGAGCAGCCGAGTGCAGTAGCGAACTTCGGCTCAGAGCGCAGCGGCCTCGCTGGCTTCTCCGTACCAGCACAGAGCGGTGACACGGTAAAGCGATGCAGCACCAGCCAAGCTCTGTCTTTTGGGACGGCAACTCGATTCCTGGCTAGGTGGGTTATATGATGAAAAGGGGGATGATTAAAGGGGAGCGGACTGCTGCCAGTATATTCCAAGGGAGGGTAGTTTTCCTTGCTGTAACATTGTCATGCAGCCAATCCCTTAAAGTTTTTATTATTTAAAAATTTTATTATTGAAACTTGTGTGTACAAAATATTGTTTGTCAATGGGCAAAAATTCTCCTGGCTTACACGCATTGATTTAATTCTCCTGAGACACTCAGACTCCTGTTCTGAATTTCCTAAGGCCCCTTGAAAACAGTATCTGCTGCTTGTGGCCAGTCTGTGCTTAGGGACAGGGCTACAACTCATCTCCTATTCTACAGCACTATGAACTGTTTAAAGCTGCTATCCATCTTGTCTTCAATTCTGTGCTGAATTGAAACATGCTGCTCTCTAAAACAGGGCTTTTTATATTAAGTGAATGATCCATATCTTTGCATTTTATAGGCGTGTGTTTGCATTGAACTACACTGAACCATTATTCCAGGGAACTCAGTTTACCATGAAATTCCAATCACTTGATCGACCTACTTCTTTTCCTTATAATGGTCTCCATTATGTTTTATCTGTGAAGTTTCCCAGTAAAGGATAAATACATTGAATAGAACTGATCCTGCAACATTATAGATGCTCTCTAGAATTATTTTCTGAGTCACATTCTTTTTAGCATGTGCTGTATTCATTTTGTATAGTGCTAATTTTTAATCAACACATCATTTGGTGAGAAATTATATCAAATCCTTTAGTAAAATCTGGATGTATTACATTGCATTGTCTCCATTCACAGATTTTATCAATAGAAGTAATTATCCGGCATTATTTGTTTTCTGTGTGCTCTCTGTTACCCATCCTCTGCTGTTATCTTTAAAATCCACATGTTGAACCTTGGCCTAATTTAATCTCTTTGAGGCAGGAACAATTCCAGTGTTAAGACAGTGCAGAACACAAAGGGAATTCAGAGAACTATTAATAATAACTGTGTGCAAACTATTCTTCAGCTCTCTGCTGTGATCTAGTTGTTTCACATTTATCACATTACTTTAGTCAGGACAGAATTTGAAGTACTGAGTCCAGAAATACCAAAGTCCCTACAAGTTACATCTTGAAGTGTCCAAGTTATCAGATTTTCCCTTTAAGCAGAATTTTAAAGCCTATGTTAGAAGTTCACACTTCTTAAATAGCACATATATACTCACAGACACCTGGAAAAGAGAGATAATTAGAATTTTTCTACAGATAGTAGTAGCCAGTAGTTATTCTGTGTATAATGATGTATTTGTAGCCCTCACAGAACGGTGTAGTGCAGAGGAGCACTGTCACAGTGTAATAGCAGAGACCTTCAAATGGGAGCACAGGGTGCCAAGTGTGAGAGCAGAGGGTGAAAAGAGGGTGCTTGGGATGTCCTCCTACTGGGGAACCCAGTACTTTAAAGAGGTCACCAGTGGTTGGTAAGGAAGTGGAGTTTGGGAGCTGGGCAAAACCAAAAGGGCTGAAAGAGCAACGCAGTGAGGCAGGAGCTCGCAGGACCAGGCTTGAAAGACTGCCCCAGGTGAGGGTTCTCATGGTAGGGAGGAAAAACCATCAACATCATACACCTCCTTCCAGCAAAGAAGGAACTCCATCATGATCACCACACTTGTCCTGGCAAAGGGCATGAGGAGCTGATGGCTTGCTGCAGCCTTCTTCTTCTCAAGCAGTACTGATGCCATCAAACACAGGACCAAACGCGAAAGCCCACAGGAACAAACAGCAGAGGCCAAGAGCAGAGCTAGATACTAGGAAGGTTTTGTACAACAGTTTTGACTCCATTATTAATGTCATTCTGCATTGATCAGATAATTTGTACTGTGGCAGGAAGTATTATTGTGACTAGACTAATCTTAATAACTGTCTGTTGTATTGTAATTAGTATTGAGATTTTCATTAGACTAACAATAAATTCTTGGCTTCCATATAGGGTGTTTTCTTTCCTGCCCATAACATGATTTTGAATGCAACACTGGTCTCAGAATTCACTTTTATGTAATAACTGTGGTATGGAGCAGTGGCAACATAAACAATCATTACATCATCATCTAAACCTATTAATATTTAACTTTATTTTATTCCAAGCAAATAGTTTTTAAAAGATAGAATTTTTTTCTGTAGTTGTAGTCCCATATATTTAGATAAATAAGTTTTGCAATTCTAAAATCTGCAGTAATAATGTTGCTTACACAATTGAAGCTGTCCCTTTTCATTTTAAGACCTTTTTTACATATCTGGTCTATTCCTCAATATGACAAACAGATTATGAAAGTATTTCTTTCTCTGTAACTGAAAATAAAGTATATGCATTCCACTGACATCAAAAATGAAAGAGGACATGAGTAGTTAAAATCTGAACAATTCTGTAGCTCTCAAATGAGATATTTATGTTTCAAAAGCCTTTCTCTGCAAAGAGGAAGGGGCATTTAGAAATGTTTTAAACATCAAAAAATGAGAGTTAAATAAAGCTGTGTATCATCTATTTGTTTGTATATCAACTATTTTTCATTTGCATTGCAGATGCAATTTCTCAGAAAGCATACTGGGAAAAAAGCCTTTGATGAAGAAGCGATATGTGTTAGTATTTGCATTTCTCACCCTATTTATCTCCCTTTACTACAAAAGAAGATTCAATTTAATTAATTGGATTTAGCTAGCAAATGTCTGTAAGAAGCTTATTTTGAAAAGCAACTATAAAAGGAACAGCATATTTTAAGAGAGCTTTACAAAGATAAACTAAAAGGGTAATATTAGAAATTCAGTTTCAGACAATATAATAAATGAGGTAAATGTAAAGTGCAAAGATTCACTGTGTAGTGAAATATATATCTAAGTTTTGGAGAGTAATGCAAAACAGACTCTTGTGCTGTATTTGCTTTTTACGAAAACCAAGGGCTGTGGGGAGGACATAAGTTGATGGTGCAGAAGGTGATTAGGGTTTGGCTTCTGCAACCTGAGAGACTCTTGGTATGTCAAGTTCACAGACTGTTTGAGAAGTTGTGCCAAGGCTGATATTAAGACCAACACTACATTCTACCTATGATTTGGACTTCTGAAAGAAACAAAAATTAATTGTTTATTTAAAAAACCCAAATTGAGCTATTTTTTTTGTAAACTGATATTTATTGTTTTACCACACTTCATTGTGCTGTGAAAAGCTATCATCAGACACAAACAACCCCTGATCAAGTTTGAGAGAATAAGCAATAAAGACTGTTATCACCTTGATTTGCTGTGTTGAGAGAGGCCCCCGTGTCAGGCCAACAGGAGCCTTGTGGGTTTCAATGCAGACCAATGCACAGCCCTGCATGTGGGGTGGGTGTGCCCAGACATGGGTAAAGGAGGGGGTCTGGACAGCAGCTCTGCAGGAAAGCCCTTGGCAGACAACAAACCGAACACGAACGAGCAGAGAGAGGGAGCCGTGAAGGTTAACAACACCTGGGGTTGTGGTAGCAGAGCCAGCAGGGATCTTTTCCCCCAGGTCACAGCTTTGAACTGCATTGGGACCCCTGCTAGTAAGACATTCAACTGCAGAGACATGTCAGTGCAAGATCATTAGGATGGTTAGGGAGCTGATGATTAGATCATAATGAGCAAGAAGAGCAGAGGGAACTCTCCTTGTGTAGCCTGGAGATGAGAAGGACGAGGAGTGTAACTGCTGCTACCTATTACCCGAGTGGAGCTCTCTGATGATACCTGTGAGTGTTGCCTCGAAGGTGCACAAAAAAAAAGAACAAAAGAAAGAAAAAAAGGCAACAGTCACAAGCTGCAGCAAAGGAGAGCTCAATTGGATATAGGGCAAATTTTTATAAGTGTTCTGATGTTGGAAAGGGCCACCTGGCAAAGCTGCAAAATCCCAGCCTTAGGGAGTTTTAAGCCTCAACTGAACAAGAGCCTGAGCAACTTGTCCTAGCTTTGACAATGGCCATGCTCAGAGCAGGAGGACTAGGTGAAACATGGAGATCACTTTCAGCTTCAATTATCCCACCATTCTTTGATAAAAACCAGCAGGTTTCCATGCTTTGGATAATGTGAAACGGTGCTTTCCCTGCTAAGTTAGCTGCCATGCTGAGATGGCCTCATGATGTATTGAGGTTCATGTTAGATTTATAGTTTGACAAACATCTACAGCAATAAGTAAAATTAAAGCTAGTGAGTTTAAAAAGCTGGATAAAAACTATTCTTTAGATAACTAGTTTTAATCATTAAGATTTTCTACCTGGAAGGACTGTTAAGTCTAAATAGAGATGTTAGAATCACAGAATACTAAGTAAAACATGTTTTTAATTTGAAAAGGGATGATAAAGTAGGTTTTGAAGCATAACTCCTAAACTTCCCTTGCCATACCGAGCTTCTGCAGTGTTAGTGGCTTCTAATCCAAGGCAAAGGCTAGTCTTGCAGAAGGTAAACTCAGGATTACTGATGAAGCTGCAAAAAGAAAGCTGAGTTCTCGCTATAGCTGAGAGTGGCCCTTTCGGACATACAGTGCATGATACAGTTCTTGGGATCTAAGTGGGACTGAGGAGAATGCCTGTGTTGGGAGGCTACTTCTACCAGGTGCCAGGTAGCAGAGGATTTGATTGTGTATTGAATTAGGGCTGGTTCTTGGATTTAGGAATGCTGCAAGACTAAAACTGGACTGTTATGATTAGTATTATGTGTAGCAATAATGTAGTGTAGTATTATGTAGAATCAGCAATTATCTACAGGGAATTTATCCTTGTGTTAGGAGCCCAAGTTTGTTCTTTATATAGATTAATACTGAAACATACATAGTATTTTCCCGAAAAGCTTTTAAGAAGTAGAAACTTTTAAAAGTACAAAATTTTTTAGTGCCGTTCCCTTTCAAAAGTTTGTTTATGGTTCTTGGGAAACACAAAAGCTGGACTAAAAATATATCTTGCAATCAAACTTCTTCTAAAATTACTACATATCCCCACATAGCTATGCTAATTATATCACTATGCAAAGATACACCAAAACTGTAAATAATTAAGGACCTGAAGTTAATATTTAAAGTGTAATATTAATTTGTACTGAATTATCTGTTAAATTCAAGAGGGTTAATTAGTTCCTTGATCATTTCAGTTCTGTTGAGTTCCTATAAGGAAGAATTTGGCGTAGGTTGTTTAAAATCCAATATGTTTAAGAATCATTCTAATCTTTCTCATAGTCATGCAAAGCAAGATTAATTTACCATTTTAAAAGCTACTGAAAAGCTACTGAATTTAATTTTTTGTGTGTGTTTATAGTTAAATGATAAATCAAATATATAAATATGAAATGGGGAATCACTATTCAAATAAAATATATTTTTCTTATTTAATGGAGTTTTGTGTTTATCTCTGAAGCACATTCAGAATAACAGTCCATGTGACAGTTTTAAAATCTGCTCTTTACTTTTTCTTTAAATTTATTTTAGAATTCTTTTCTTTTTTACTTTTTTTTTCCCACCAGAAAAAAAAAATGAAGTGTTTATGAAACTACTTTCTCAGCTGGGACAAATGCTGGTTGTGTGGGCAGCAAGCCAGCATCTTTTTTGCAGAATAACTTGAAGACAACTGTGCTATGGTTACCTAAATAGTAGAAAAATTTTCACAGAGTTCTTGCACTGTGGCTTTGGAAAGTATGCTGCTGGTATCTGGCAATTGCTCCAAACTAATTAGGTCTTTAGTTTTGAAGATTAATGTTTATTTCACAGTCAGATAAATAATGTGTATGAAGTCATTTTAGGAAAACAAATACTGTTTTTATCAGGATGCAAAACTTTTCTGAAAAGAAGAGGAAATGAAAGGTTCTCACTTAGCACTGATACAGAATGAGAAAGTCCTAGAAGCCATCAGCACAGCTCAGTCCATGGTGCTGATACAGTTTAATTTTTCATATTCTGTTAAGTAACAGAATCTAATTTACCTCCCATTTGAGAAATATTGGGCAATCCTTAGAGGTATTTAAAAACTGAAGTAATGGATCAGGTCTCATTTGAATAATTTGTGGATATGAGTAAGTACATTGAGAGAGCAGAATGTGACAGGTGAGAAAATGGCAATATTGTACTTGTACTTCACACACAGGCAAAGCAATGGTTCAATAAACCCTCCAAAACCAGCAAATGTTAAGTATGAGCTTTACACCTCAATTAAGAGGCAGACAGCTGCTGCCCAACAACAGAGTTATGAATTCAAGCATATGGTTAAACTCATTCCTGCATTAGTGCCACAGTTGTTCTGGAAGATAGTCAAACTCATTACATTATTTGGGCTGGAAATTTTCAGCCTCATTAAAGTCTTAATTGCTTGAATGTTGCCATGAAATGAGAAAAATCTGATGGACAGTGTTCCCAAAAGACAATCCACATGCTGTTAACTGTTTGTTTAAGGTATTTTAATGGAATGGAAAATGATATAAAATTAAAATTTATGAATGAGGGAATACATGAGGATGAAAAAAGAAGAAATATTCTTACAAAATTCACTTTTCTATCTGTTGTTCTTTCCTGTTTTCATGAAAGGAAAAGAAGCAACTCTCTGAAGTTCTTATTTCTTCTCTAGATATTTTAGTGACTTGCTAAATGTCATTACTATAAGTCACACTGCCTTTTTGATAGTTCATTAATAACGCAAAAATTAACCTATATCATAAATTACTGTTTGGTAACTAGGATGGAAACTGTCATTATAAAATGCAATCAAAATAAATGCTGTAAAGTTGGAAAATTCAATTCATAGTTATAAATGAGAGGTGCGTGATTAAAATCAGCTTCTCTGAGAGTTTGTGTAGTCACTTTGGAGCTTGGTAAATGGGAAGAAAAAGACGTTCATGTCCTGCAGTAATTGTATTCCTTCAAAATATGTTGTGCACAAGGACCTCCCTTTTGCTGCAGAGATATCCCAGCTGTGTAGGCAATAGCCAGGCCCACTGAGGGGCAGAGCAACCCAGGCCACTGCACAGTTCCTTCCCTGAGAGAAACCTCATGTCTGCACACTGGGAGAAAACTATGGGGTCTGCAGAACCCAACCATACTGAGGAGCTCAAAAAATTGCATTTTATCTAAAATGATAAAGTCTGCGTATCTGAACAAAAAGCCCCTACTGCTAGAGGCTTACCCTGGAGGTGAAAGTTAAAGTGATTTCATAGATTAATGTCTGCTTTGTCTTGACCTTGAAGCTCCTATCAAGGACTAATTATTGATAATTATGGGAGTAGAGGTGTTTAATGATATTCCTATTATTTCAGTTATTGCTGCTCGAGTCCTTGTAGGTGGAGGCATAAAATCAATTGTGGAAGTCAAATCAACATCACAGGCAGTACTGGTAAGATCTGTTACCCACTCAGAAAGTCTTTCAGGTGGGAAACAGAACGTTTATATCCTCGCACAATTTCACAAATATTCCCAGACACAATTCCTCCTCTTTCCAGAACCCAGACCATAAGAACCCATCGTGTGGGAGAGGCTTGTGTTTTCTGGTTCTGTGTCTAAGAGTGAGTTATCAAATATGACAGAGAGTCTTGAGACATGAAGTTTTTCATCTCTGAAAATAGAACCGTGTTCTCTTTTTGCCCAAAGGGCATTTGTTGATTTCTTCCACAAAACACGTATAATCTTGGGAAAAAAAAAAATCAAGACATGAATAAAGTAAATCACACGCAGCCTTCAAAATTAATTTGGGACAGAGTTTCACTGTAATCCTGACTGCATAAAAAATAGTACATGGAGGGACCTGGCAACATGCTGGGATTTCACTGATCTTTGAAGGAATACAGAAACACCCACCACTTTTTTTCAAAATGAGGAAGCTATAGAAATGGTATGGGCACATATGGTGACAAGTTTTTTGAAATTCCACTATCTTGTCTTACACTGAGAAATTTGTGAAAGAAACTGTTAAAAAGCAATTGACAGAATAAGTTTGGGTTTGCTTCTTGCTGGCTAATTAGAATATAAAGTGTTACCCTGACTCCACAGGGATCCTTCTGGGAAGATGAAATGATAAGTGAACCTGATATATCATCCAGACTATTTATTTATATGAGTTCAAGTGTGTGACTATTGGCAACCAGTGGATCCAATACTTACCCAGATTAGTCCAGGTCATCACCCTCACCATTTACACATTTGTCTGAATATTTACAGGTAGGTAATAGATCAGCAATTGGTGCTCCCTCATGAAATATGTGTTGGAGTCTACTCTCAAAGATTAAATCTGTCTCTATTCTGGCAGAGTTACTGATTTCTTTCATGCCTGAAGCAGTGTGACCCAATGCCTCCTTAACGTTAACAGGAAATACATGAAGTCGTGTGCATGAGTACCGAAGCCACAACCCGGGTGATGGAGGAGGATGTAGCAGTTTGGGTGTTGCTCCTGTTGGATTCAGAATTGCTGTAATGATTTTTTTCCTAAAAGAACTGAGTTTGACTTTAGTTACCATGAAGAAAATAACTGGATAACATACCTTTAAATTGTAGAAGCTGTGTGCTAATTTCTTCCACATTAGCCAAATTCACAAAGCACCTTTTACATATGAAGACTTGGCCTCCCAAGATGTACTGCTAATGGTGGCATTGATTTTATGAATATTCTGGAAGCACACAGAGGGAAAAGATACGTGTCGTGATTAGGCAGAGAAAGAAACTGTGAAATGTATTATTCCTGAAAAATTGGTAACAGACAAATATTTTCTGCGAATCAGCTGATATTTCTTAGAAATATGGAAGGCCTAGAAGTGAGTGGGCATGGAAGGGAAGAAAAAAAATAATTCAAATCATCAAGAGTAGTCCAAGAACATGGGAAGTAACTGAAGAGCAAGAAGTAGATTCTCCTCTCCCTCTTCTGAGACTAAAATACTTTCCTGAAGTGTTCAGCTGATCTTGTGACAAACATGTTGAGGCTTCATTTTGGGGCTGTCTAATCGTATGTTCACTGAACATTGTTATTTAGAATTTTTGAGATAAACTGTATGCAGACAATCTTCTCGTTACCATCCTTTCTGCCATACTAAACACTTAGTTCAGCAGAACTAAGTGTTTCAGCAGAACCTGGAATTATCTGCTGCCATGAGCCACTCATGAATGGTCTTTCCAGAAAAATTACTTTAAATGCATCCTCACATTTTTCTGGCAGCCTGTCCAGAAATGCAATCTGGATGGCCAATGCTCAGTTTAAGGTGCATGGATAAAACTTTTTCACCCAAAAAGATCTAATCAGTTTGTTTCCTTGTCCTATAAAATAAAACCTGAACTTTAATTTGACTTTGTTAACAGTTAAAAGCCTGTACTAAAAATACTCCCAAGTCACATTTTTAGAATTTGAATTCCACACTACTTGCTTCACTCTGAGAGCCAGAAAAAGTGCTCAGTAGATCTAAAATTCCTCTGTTCATAGATGTAGAGACCTTACTATGCAGTACTAGGTGTAAGATGTGAAATGGATCCCATGACACCTCCTGGATGACTCGAGAATGTTTCAGAGGTCTTTGCCAGTTTGAAGAGCTCTTGAACTAACTGAAAACTGTCTCAGGAACTGATACTACTTAACCTGATTCTATGGAAGAATGTTTGCCTTAGGATGTAGAAGGAAGGAAGGAACCTTATGGTTGTGCTGCTGATCTCTTTCTTCTGGCCTGGATCAAACTGGAAGAAAATTTCAAACAATACAGGAAACCTATCTAGTGCTAAAGGTACTTTGATAAATAAGAGTTCTAGTGTAGATAAATATAGTGAGACAAGAGTATTTGTTGGATAGCTGTCCTTTGTGTGTTTGAAGAGGGGAAGTCATTTTTACACTTTGTGATTTTATTCTGCATGGAAACAGTAGAGAGGTATACAAACAAATGCATTACTAATTTTGTCATGGTACAGAAAAGGTGAAGTTTTTATCTGTCTGTGCACTGACGACTCACTAACCTTCCTCATGCTTATGCCGTGGTGACAAGGAGCGAGGATAGGTTTCAAAGGCTTTTAAACCCAGAAGGCCTAGACACTTTTTACTGAAGAATGTATTCTTCTTGACACCTGTGTGACTGTAGACATTAGCCCTTGAAAAACTAGCGTTTAAAGTGAAAACCTTGAGGGAGTGGAGACTTTCTCTTTACATCTAACCTCTGCGTCTGACACCTCCTTTAGACTTCACTTTCACAAAACCAGAACTTCATCAGTATTTGTGTGTTTTGAAAGCAGATTGCAAAATCATGGAGTTATAGGAGATAATTAATCCTAGAAGAATAAAGGGACTAAATGTATCCATCAGCATGTTCTATTACAGATGGTTTTCAAAGCCTGTGGTCAGTATTCAGCCACAGTTCTTGCTGATGGTTCCAGTAATGATGGTGGCACTGGTGGTTTATCAGGAATTATGGTTTATTTATCAGGAATTTATACTAAATTCCTTGTCTTTGTTCAATGGGATGAAACAATCAGCACTAGCAAAGAAGGAGGAAATTAAGTATATTAATCAAAAGCAAGAAATAAAGATATAACAATTTTCAAACTGTAGTGTGCTTTAGGATACTGGAATTGTTTCAGTGCTATGTTCAGCTGTCAGAAAGGACCAAGTTATGGCTAAGTTCACTCCATTCTTCAGGTTCTTGAAAGAAACAGTTTGGTGGCCACCAGGATAAAAATATGACGTTTGATGGATGTTACTCAAGGGAACTATTGAACGGATACTTGAAGAAGAACAAGGGAATCTGGTATGTTCATCACAAATTCAGACTGAGTAGGAATGTCATTGTCATGAAAATGCTATTGTACTGTAGTCACATTGTTTTGTTCCAATAACGCTGAAGCTCACTTCTATAATCATCCACATATTCTATCTCATCTACAGTAGAATAGATGCCATTTCCAGTTCCTTAGCTTCTTACAGATTAGTCTGTGTTGTTTTTGTGTGTGTTTCATTTTTCCTAGGAGTGCAAAGATTTAATCATAAAACTTCTTTTCTTGAGATGTCTAATAATGAACTACAAGGCAGAAAGCTGAGGGGGTGGAGGGGAGTAATCAATGTTTGCATCCTGTGGCATTCGGCTTCAATTATACTGCAGAAACCTGGAAGCTGTGATGTTTTAAAGCAATCATCCAGTGTTACGCATTACAGCTATTCTGGAATCTCTAGTTTGTTCATAGTTTATGCTATAATTACTGCAACTATATCCCTCATTCCTTAAATTAGATTGCAGATATTGAAACAAGTGATGTAGGTATCTGATAATTAGCAACAGTTAGTAATAATAAAGTAATAATCACAAAAGAAAGCACGGAAAATATGTCCTGCTTTTCATTGCAAAATTTTCAGAGAGTCACTGATGTCATTCAAATGTCAGCTTACCATATACCACACACAGCTCTTATGTTTCTTTTTGCACTATAATCTGATAGGTATTTTGTACATAAATTTCAGATACTAAAACTGCCTCTGTCCTAATACTTGGGCATTGTTCCAGTTCCCACACCTCAGTGCCATTTAAGATTGAGAAAATACAAGGTGCCTCTCTGGAATGATAATAATGTATATTTAGCCCCATTGGTGGACATCTTTCAACTACTCCTTGGTTTCATTTTTAGTTTCTTTTTCCCATACAAATCACTCTCAGTGCATCAGAACTATGTATTTACTCTAAGCCGAAACATTAAAAGACAAAATATCTGTGCCTTTATAAATGTGATGAGGGAAGATGGATATCTCCCCAGCAACACTGAAGACTTGAATTTCCTTAACTCCTCCATTATTTTCATAGGATGCTCTATTTCTGGAATCAGCAATTGCTAACTATTCCCATTTTTCTAAGTAGAATAAAATATTAAGATCAGGTAATATAAAAAAGGATCAAAACAAACCCCCACGTAACCAAAAGTAAAGGGGACTAGTAGGGAATAATATAAGATCGTATCACACCTACATGATATACTTTTAAGTTACTCACACCTATAGCATTGTAACAGTTTTATCATTTATAGTGATGTACTATCCTTACTATAATAACTTCATACATTTCAGGTTATTCATGCCATGCCCTGTGGGATACACTGATCATGTTTAGATCCCTATAGCGGATTATAAAAGAGGGAGGAAATGTATAATAAAGCTGGAAAACAGTTTGTTTTTTTCTTAAAAACTGTTCTTTAGCTTTTAGTTATCTAGCAGCTTATTAGTTCTTGGCATTAGCCTCTCAAGACACCAGTGGTCCTTCACCCATCCCTTCCCACTACAGTATGGACAAAAACAGTAGTGAAGGAAATTTCTTTTTGATTTGTTGTTTGGGTTTTGTGGTTTGGCTTTTTTAAGCAATTTCAGCTGTAGGCTTACTGGTCTGGCTGCCTGCAGACACACCTAGAATACTTGTAAAAGTACGTGGTTTCTTGGCTGTACTGAGAACTTCAGACAGATTGGTTTAAGAGGAAGTACTTTAGAGATATCTGATGAGAAATTGCTCTGTGCTTAACAAATTGCTCTGGACAAGAGAATGAAAATAAAGAAATGAGACTTCAGGTGATAACCTCCTGAAAACAAAGAGCCAGAAGATTAGAACTAGGATGTGGTCAGAAGTTTCTGAATAAAGTATCAGTGATATCTTCCTTGAGTTTCTGCCACTGGAGTTATGTTTCAGATGTTTGCTGTGCACAGAGAGTATATCTCCTGTACATAAGAACATATTACTGTCTTCTGCATTCCCACCACTGTTCCTTCTGCTTGCTATGAGCTAAGCAGGTGTTGACATTCAGGTTCTCTTACCATTATTTTGATGTACTGATACACAGAAAAGACTCCACTACTGAAATAAATAGTAAAGTAGGTATGTTGAGCAAGCTATATGCATTGTTTTTAACAAACAGCTTCTTAGCAAATCATTTAACCTCTGCTCCCCCTCTCCCGCTGATTCAGTACTACCTGACATCATGCATTGAACTTGAATTACAGCAACAAGAATCTAGAAATTAAATTCAAAATGAATGTATTTTGATAATGTTTGTGGCTTTGGAGTTAATTCTTTTACAAATAAACACATTAAACTTCTTTATTGTTACACATAAAGCTATTACCAGACAGAGGAGTAAAGGACTTCAATATATGATTTCAGGTTGATATCTTCGACCTGTCCTACATATTGTGTGGCTACAGACAGGGCATTTAATTTACCTGTGCCTTAACTTCCCACCTGCGACGCAGGAATGGTAGCACTTCCATCTCTCTTCAAACTGCTATGATGAGAAATAAATATTGCGGACTACTTAAGATGCCATAAGAATGGGTACAAATTAAATACATGACACATAAAATGATGGAGCTGTTGTGATTGCTGTGAATTATTATGAACAGATTCAAGGCAACTGGATTGGTGGTCTTGAAAAAAGAAGGAAACGGTCTGTGCACCTGTAAGAGCGTGAAATCCTCCCTTTTCAGTGTGTCAATGCACACAGCAACCAAGGTAAATTCATCTCTTTTCCCTCGACTCTTTTACGATTGTAATGGCTGTTGGTTTTCCGAAGGCAATTACCACCCAGATGTCTCCATATCCCGGCGACGGCCCGGAGGAGCACCCACCGGCCCGTCCCGGAGGAGCACCCACCGGCCCGGCCCGGCCCTGCCTTGCCCTGCCCCGCCCTGCCCCGCCCGGCCGCTCCGCCGCGCCCCCTGGAGGCAACAGCCCAGCCCCGCGCCCCGGCCGTGTCTCGCAATCCCTCGCGCCTTCGCCGCCCGGGGCTTTTGTCGTGGGGCTCCAGAGAATCGCCCCGCGCCGGGCCTTGGAGTTTGGCCCCCGCGGGCTGTCCCCAGGCGACGCTGCGGCTGCTCGGGGCGCGGGGACCCGCTCCGGCACTGACGGGGAAGGAGGGGACTCCCCGGACAGCCTGCGGGACGGAACAGAACGGAGCGGAGTTTCCGTGCAAGAGCCAAGGGGGAAGGCACCGGGGAGGCTCCTCACTCACTAACGCGCAGGGAAGAGATTCCCCTGACAGCCTGCGGGACGGGACGGAGAGGGAATTTCTACGCAGGGGCCAGGAGCAAGAGACCGGGGAGGCGCAGGAGCGAAATCGCTCGGGACCGCACGGTGGGCACGCCCCCACCGGGGCACTTCCCCGCCCCGCACGCTTTGGGGTCGCGACGGCTCCGGTGCCGCTTTCCCCGGCGAGCTCCGGCGCGTCCCCTCGCTCGGGCCGTCGGGCTCCCCGCGCCCGGGGCGGGCACGCGCGGCTCCCGCTCGCGGTGACGTCACGCCCCGCTCCCGCCTCGCCGCTCCAGTCGGAGGGCGCATCCCGCGGGTGCGGAGCGGCGCGGGCCGGGGCTCCGCGTTCACCGCGCTCCGCGCCACGGCCGGCAGCGGCATCGCGAAGGGGAGGCCAATTGGCGCCGCCTCTTCCCTCTCTTCCTCCCGCCTTCCCCGCCCGCGCCGCTCTGTCCCATGTTCGGGCTGGAGAAGCCGGCGGGGCAGCAGAAGCCGGGCAGAAGCGGTGGGCTTCCGAAGATGGCGTCCGTGGGGGATTTTAACGTGCTCAGCTCCAGCATCCCGGCCACCAAGGTGGAGCTCTCCGTGTCCTGCAGGTACGGTGGCGACTCACGGCCGCATCGCCCGCTCGCCCCGCGGCGTCGGATGGGGCGGACGGGCGAGCGGGCAGGTGCCTCTCGCCTCGGGCTTGTCAGCGGAGCGGGGAGGAGAAGGGCAGCGCGGGACGCTCTCCGCATGCCGGGTGCTGTGCGAGGCGCTCTCACTCCTGCCCTCGGAGGGTGCCGAGCGCGGGGAGCTGCCAGTGCAGCCGCGGGCAGAGCCGGGCACAGCCCGGGGCCGGCTGCCAGCTTGCTGCAGCCCGCTGGCCGCGCACCGGGCGTGTCCGCCGCAGGGTGCTGCCGGCGGACCCCGGGGCCGAAGCGCCGGCTTCCGCGGCGGCTGCGGGTCCCGCCGAGACGGGCAGCGGCTGCCGCCGCCCCGCATCCTGCCCGCGCCGCTGCCGGGAGCGGGAGTCGCGTCGCTGAGCGCGCAGGGCGGGTTATCCGGCAGGTTTTTAACTTCTGGAGCTGTCCCAAGAGCCGTGGTGGGGACGGAGACCTCCCGTCCGGAGTAATCCTGTCGTGGGTTATTCAAGGCTCTCTTGCAAAACTTACGGGAACGGGCGTGTTGTGTCGCCTTGTAATGTTTTATCGTAACGCTGCTGCCGCGAAATTGAGGGAATGCCAACCCATAACACCAAATGTGGTGTCTGTGGTTTTGTTCTTTTGACGCTTGTTTATCGGCATTTCAAAAATCCTGAAAAATCCTGCTTTCTCCCGTGACGCAGAGATTTTCTCATGAGAGGTCTAAAAAATACTTCTGTTTGTGCGCTTTTCTATTCATGTCTTCGTTCACATTCCGCAACTTCTTTGAGCATTTCCTAGTAGTTGCAAAGAGGTCACGCCTTTCACCAGCAGAGTTGGCAGCTTCTCGAGGAAAATTTGAACTATCAGTGTGTTTCCTGATGGGAAATGAGCCAGTTCCTTCTACAGTCCGTTGCTTCATTTTATAATGTAGCTTCCCAGAGCTGTTGCCATTACCAGTCCTACTACCAGGACAGAACGGCAGTGCTCTAAACTTAAATTGTCAGACCACTCCCTCTCTTTCCTTAGTAAATAAAGTATGATTTGATGTTTTATCAAGTGTTGGTTTCAAAAGAAGGCTGAAGCAGTGAGGAATAGCGTAAGATTAAATTTGTAATACTGAAATAGTCACCAGGCTGACATACAAACACCCCGTTGTACTTGCTGGCTGTCTTTGCAAAGTTCACAAGCACCGACTGTTGTCCGAGGAAGGGTGTGCTGTAATGTGTAAAAGCAGTCCAGGATCCTTAGTATTACTTTTAAGTTCTTCAAATAGCCTGTCACAGTTACAGATGTCAGAACATTTATGCTGAATTTGACCTAATTCATGGAGTATGGGAGTTCCTTTAATTCCAGGTATCATTTGTATATACCTCCAGTGTTTCACAGTGGTTTAAGAATCTTTCAATAGTTACAAAGAAATGCAGGTATAGAACGTAGTCAGTCGATTCTGACCTTGAAACTAATTTCAGTATATTTCAGTATATAGTTTACAGCGGCAGTTTCTCTGTAGGTGTTGTTAAAAGCCATGTCAGTTTTGTTGAAACTCTTTCGTTTGTCTTGATGTCAAGTGCAGAAGGATGGGAATTTTCATGGAGATTCCTTTCTTCTGTATGTGCTGGATGACAATTCTTGATTACAAAATTATGCTTCAAAGTGGAGTATAAAATGAGTGACACTAGGGCAGAGATTAATGAGTAACACGTTTGTGATTCATCTGTAAACTCACTTATTGGCTAAAGCTTGTGAAATGTGGTGTTAAATGAAATTGTGAAAGACTCCAAGAGCAAACTGCAAAATTCAGAGAATGCTAAAAATTCTTTAATAATTAGCAGTTGTGTATTCTTTAACACCTGGAGAGGAATGCTTTTAACAGCAGTTTGGGTCACGACATTTGTTTTCCTTGATACCTGAAGAGTTGTAGGACCAATTTGATCACTAATTTGCATCAACAATTGTTAGTTGATAACTATTATTTATTCCTGGACTTTTTTCTTAGGTTTTTCTTTTTGCTTGGCTCTGGGTTTTTTTGTTATTGTGGTGGTGTTTTGAGGGGGTTTATTTGTTTGGGGGTTTTTTTTGTGTTTTTTTTTGCTTGTTTTTCTTACAGGAGATGAGGGCAGTTCTTCCAGTTGGTACAGGAGGTGTAACTTGGTGGTCAGTGAAGCAGTGCAAGCTGTTTGTAACACGTTTGTGATTCATCTGTAAACTCACTTATTGGCTAAAGCTTGTGAAATGTGGTGTTAAATGAAATTGTGAAAGACTCCAAGAGCAAACTGCAAAATTCAGAGAATGCTAAAAATTCTTTAATAATTAGCAGTTGTGTATTCTTTAACACCTGGAGAGGAATGCTTTTAACAGCAGTTTGGGTCACGACATTTGTTTTCCTTGATACCTGAAGAGTTGTAGGACCAATTTGATCACTAATTTGCATCAACAATTGTTAGTTGATAACTATTATTTATTCCTGGACTTTTTTCTTAGGTTTTTCTTTTTGCTTGGCTCTGGGTTTTTTTGTTATTGTGGTGGTGTTTTGAGGGGGTTTATTTGTTTGGGGGTTTTTTTTGTGTTTTTTTTTGCTTGTTTTTCTTACAGGAGATGAGGGCAGTTCTTCCAGTTGGTACAGGAGGTGTAACTTGGTGGTCAGTGAAGCAGTGCAAGCTGTTTGCACCACAAAGTAAATTTGTGACTCTGGGCAATATTCTGTCATCTGTTCTGTCTTTCTGTCTGTCTTATTCAATAAGGATACAGTTTCTATTCATTTAGCTTTCAATTCTGTGTGGTTTTTCTGTCAGCATTTGCCAATTTGCCTGCATGCTCATATGGCAAGTATTAATGACTTATCCAGCTTCAGCACTATGCAGATGGCATTGCACTACTTGATATTCTCCAAGCCACCCTGGTTTAGCTCCAGGGTCACATCAGGTAGTCTTTAGTAGAAGTGCATCTCATGAGATGAGAAATTCTGTGAAAATTGTAAAATCCAGGAATGTTTTGGTTATCATGCTCTTTCTGGGATTTCTTTATGGCTAAAAGCTTTTAATATCATTCCCATGGCTTTTGAATGCCAACATTAGTCGTTTTACAAATGCTAGACAAGCAAGAAATTAATTCTAGTTATTGCTACTCAGTGCCTATCGAATAAAAACTTCACAATTCTCTTCTGACTCTGTAAGATGTAGTTTGTCAGTATAAGATGTAGTTTATCAGAAAGCACTAGTCTTTGATCAAAAGCCAGATCTAATATGGCAGAAGAATTTACATGTATTATCCCAGAGGATCCTTTGGTGTTGGTAATTGTCCACTGTTGTCTGGATCAATTGTTCTAGTAGCTATCTCCCTCTGCACCCTGTCTCTCCCTTCATCACATGTCCTGAAGGGCATTCATGGTCTGATGAAAATGTTACTGTCACCTGCCATGCAATCTTTAGTTGTTGCTGCCTGGCATAACTTTGCACAGTTGTCATGTGGTGAAGGACCAAGACCTTGTCCCTGCAGTCAGTGTGAAAGAGTGGAAGTAGTCTGCACTCTATCTTTTTCTTCACTACTGTTTTCCAGCCCAAAGGTTCCTCTTCCTCTAAAGGGGTGTTGGCACTGCATGCTGGTTATAAGCCTGTGTCTAGACATGACTCTTCTCTTACCAGCTGTGTGGGTAGGCTTGTGGTCCTGCACACACAGGTAAGCTTCAGACCATGTACCTGTCATCCTGTTTTCCTTCCATTGATATTCTCTGCTGATTCTAATCTAGTTAAGTTTTGGAAAAACTTCATACTCTGTTCCCATCTTCCCTACTGTTAGTGCAGTTGCTGTGTGTTGACTGAACTAATTTATCTAATGCTGAGAATTGCAAGATTGTGGTTATTACGTATCTTGAAGTTTGTGCTCTGTGTGAACATAAAAAGTTCAGTGTAGTTTAATGGGTTCAAGTTTTTAACTATTTGGTGTGATCTGTATAATGATGATTTCTGTTCATCATGGTTACTGTGTGAACTGACCTAGGTTTTTTCCTGGAGTACCTGATAATTCTGCAGCCATTCTGCAATCTTACGTTAAAAAAAAAGTCGAGTTTTGTTATACCTTATGTTAATGTTTATTTATGGACTTACCAATCAGAATTATCTTCTTGAGAGTGTTTTTTTTAATATCTGTGGGAAAGTGAAGCTGTAGTTTCATCATTTTATGACTTCTAGTAGTGTATCAAAGATGACACGGTTATTGGAAATACAGTAGAATTGTTGTAAAATATTGACGCAGTACAGGGTCACTTTACTAATTCAGAACGTTTGTTATGCTAATACTGCTCTGAAAGGCTCTATGTTCAATCAGGCAGTGTGTCTTTATAGGTCTAGGTTTATGTTGGATAGGCTCTACACTGCCTGTGTTCCCACAACAGGCATAATGTGTGTAAAAGCACCATAAACGCCTTGTCACAGTTAATTCAACAGAAATACAACTGGTTGCCCATGTGTGTTTTGCATCAGTTCTGTGCTGCTTCACAGTTTGTACAGAAGTCTAACAATAAATGAGCTGAATGGAATTAAGCAACCCCTATTCTCAGTAATTAAGATAATTTAATTTCAAGTTTCTTGCACAGAGGAGCAAAACATACTAGTTCAGAATTTTTTCTTTTGTTTGGCAGTCTGAAAGTCTTAACCAGCCACTTCCTAGTGTTTGCAATACCTAAAAGTATCCTTAATTATATCTTTGATTGTCCTAGGCATTGATTTCTGGCAAGATCACATCTCTCCAGCCATCATACTTACCTTCTGGGGTTTTTTTAAATATTAATAATTTTTTAGAAATCCCTGTCACAGAAAGAGACAATGATAAAATACATATTCATAACAAATTATTTGAGCTTGTAACTCTGTATAGTACAAAATACAGAATATGAAATTATTTTGATTGTAAATCTGGTTTTTATTTTCCTGCTTTCTTTGTGTATGTGTTTCCAGGTTGGATTAAAGGTCCATGGAATGGTTATATGTGACTGGCAACAGAAGGTTGATCTTACATGATTTTTTTCTTTGAGATGAAACTACCTAGACAACCAGCTGACTTTGGATGAGAAAAAACATAAATGGGTGACAGTGTCCGACAAAATAGTCATGGAGATGAATTCCTGGTAGAATGCATGGTTTAGTTTTCACCTGTGTGTTTCTCAATTGTTTGAAATTTAAACATGCAGCCCTGTGACTTTTAGAATTTAAGGCAGATTGCATGGGTGAGTGTCTTCAGGAGAAATGAGCATTAATGTCTTTGAAATGAGCTCTACCAACGTCAAGGCACACAGGTTTGTTACAGAACCCAGACGGTTTGACTCCTGAACTTTGGGGTAATAGACAAATGGGTCAGCACAAAGTCTATTGCAGGACTGACATACCCTGAATTTCTAAACTCTGGAGGAGAATGACATGTTCAAGGGGGGAATAGGTGGTAGGCTGTTTGGGAAGGCTGTATGTTCTGAGTACCTCAGCCACTGGGGGAAGGAAGAGGGCATCATGTGGCCAGGAGTTTAGATTAAAGGAGGCTGCGCCCTGTGAAACCTCCAGAGAGAAACCCCACGCGCATATGGCCCAGTGGACTCCCTCCCTTTATTTGAATAAAGCTGTGGGACTGCTCTGCCTCTTTTGTGGACGCTGGCTTTTCATAGCATGATTTTCTGCACACTAGGGACAGGCTGTTACAACCCATCCCTGAGATGGAGTAACTAAAAGTTCTTACTAGATCCCTTGGGGTGGATTAGAGTGAAATGACACTGAATGACCAGTGTGTATACACATGGCAGGTTTATTTCAGAACAGTTTGGTTACAATGGAAAGGAGGTATGTATCTACTTTGGTTATTATCTATAGAAATAGAATTATATAAAAGTATACAAATATCACTTAAGAAAATATACAGGGAAAAGAAAGAAAGGGTAAAAGTACATAAAGGAGAGGAAGGATATCACTACCTGTGGATCCAGCACCGAGACTCGATTGTAGCAATTTCGATGTCCCTTGATCAAAGTGGTGGTCACGGTCTTTATCCATCGATGGTAGAGAAGTCCCCGAATAAAAGATTCAGTGTGTTAATATATGTTCAGGTGGGAAGGCCCAGGTACCTCCCCTGGGAGTGGAGTTTTACACTGATGAAATACTGTGAATCCTGCACAGTCTGGGGGTGCTTGGGGGATCTCTGATGATTTGTGGCCCTTTCTAAGACAGGACCACTGTTTCTCATGACTGCACGGTTGAGCCAGTTGTGACTTATCAGAAGGAATGAATACCTTCAGGTTTATGTGTGAATGTCCCAGTACCTCCCCCAGGGGGTGGTTTTACACCTGAGCCTTATCAGGAGAGGACATTGGCATGATAAAAAGCATTAGCCCACCTTGCAGGATCTGCTTCTTACTGGCCTTTTCCCTTATCTGGCTCACCAAAGAAGGTTGTTGATAAGCAAAGCTCAGTTTCTTGTGGTCATTCTCTGGTGGTGGGTGTGCACCTCCTCTGCACTGTGGCTGTTCTTATGAAGATCAGTGGTTTCACCACACATCCAAAAATTCTTCTCCTCCCCTTTGTTTAGGGGATGCAAATCTGGCCTCAAGAAAGCACCTGCTGCTTTTGCAAATCTGATTGTTTGAGTCATTAACCTTTAACATTTCACAAAGGCTTCAGATTTCATGCAACCTTGCAAGTCTCAGGACTTGTCAGGTTTTGTCTGAACTTGTCTTTGCTTACATGGAGCTTTGTTTGGTTTTACTTAGCTGCAAACCCAAACCCGGTACTGGGTGGCTGCTGCTTAGTTAGTTTCATTTTGGCTTGTCCTTGTATAATTATGTAGTATAACCATATTTCTTTTAGCAGATAGTAGTAGCAAGTGGTTATTATGTGTATAGTGAAGTATTTGTGACCCTCACAGAATGGTGTAGTGCAGAGGAGCACTGTCACCGTGTGATAGCAGAGGCTTTGCAAGTTGGGAGCACAGGATGGGAGTGTGGCAGCAGAGGGTGAAAAGAGGGTGCTCAGGATGTCCCCTTACTGGGGATCCCAGTGGTTTAGAGATCACCAGTGGCTGGTAAGGAAGTGGAGTTTGGGAGCTGGGCAAAACCAAAAGTGGTGAAAGAGTAGGTCTCAAGCAGATGTAATACAGGCTGTACACGGTGTACATAAATGTGGATGTAAAATGGAGTTGCAGATGAATGAAGTCAGAGCTGTTAACTCAGCTGGGGGTCCTCAGAGTGGGGAGGAAGAAGTCATCAACATCATACTCCTCCTCAGACCACCTCTTCAACCCCTGCCACCTCTGTAAACTTCACAGTTCTCCCCAGACAGGACATGGGACACTGATGGGTGGCTCACTGTAACACCCTCCCCCAGGTGAAGCCCACTGTCCTAGGCCTCAGAAAGGTGGCATACAGGGAAGCCTGGCAGCAGGAAAAGATCTAGGTGCTAGGAAATGTGCAATGACTTTGTGTATTTTTATGAAGACCTCCTATGGCAGTATTATTTTCCTCATTTTTTTCTCTGCCCCTCTGAGCAGTGGCTCACCCACTGACAGTGCTGCAATGAGAAAGGATGGATATTACACTGATGGTATATATTTGCTTTTTAAATTACTTCTTTGAGGCGTACCTTTTAAAGAGTTGTTTCAGAAAAACTGTGGGAAACTGATCTGTATGTTTTATATGTTGTTATACATTAATGAAACACTCTATTAACTGTATTATACGTTCCTAAAGAAATCAGATCTCAAGTAGGGCAGCCATATCCATGGATTTGGATGGTCTGGGTGAAAGTAACTGGAAAGGAGTGGTGAGTTGACACTAGACTGAAGATCTCTTTTGAGGCCACCAGCAGTGCCATCTCCCAGGATACATCACCAGGAGCTCAGAGCTAGAGACTGTTTACCTGTCCACCCTTAACAACATAAATGTGGATGGCTTATTCTGTTGGTTTCAAATAGTAATTGGGGTGGTACTGAAGCAGAGTTCCACCATGTTGTGATAGTACTAAATGGGCTTTTTTAAAATTTAAACTGGAATAGTCCAAGATTGTTTTCAGGTCTGTTTCATCTGTGGAAGTGTGTTTTTATAACCCAGTATTTCCTGTCTGTTTCAACAGAACTCCTGTAAAACTATTGCTGTGTTAGAGTAAATAAACTTGGCAATTCCTTTGGGTTTTTAACCCTCAGGAGTAGTCAGCAGTTTTAATAGAGGTTTCATCCTAAAATTGTTTGCATACATTTAGCCAGAGATGGCTTCCTGTGGGTTGTCGTAAAACTCATGGAAGCACTGCTGGTCTTACGCCTTTCATTGCTTCTCCCTTTCTTTTTTCCCTTATGGCTTCTGAATCAATATATTCTTAGCTTCACAATAAAAGTTACTGTGAGGCTGAAAATTATTTCTTTGTTTTCTGGTGAACAAGAAGAGTGAATTACTTCTCCAAAGGTTATGAAGAGATATTGGGAATGTTTTCTTAAGCTTGCACATCAGAGATACGTTTGCTTTCTGTCTGGTTCTTCTAGTGCCCCAGAGAATGGAGATGATTGGAACAGAAAGGAACAGGTCATCCTAATTGCCTGTTAGTCAGTGGAGCCACTGTTGTCTCACCTGTGAGCCTATTCTTAGAGAACCAGTTATTTTGACAAGAATGTAAAATTCTGAGAAATTGTCTGATCTGCACTTAGGTCCAGGGCATTTTGAATCTCGAGAGCTGGAGGCTAACAGCTGGCTTTGTTGTGCTCTGACAGAATACAGGAGAGAGTAAATAGTTGTGGAAGGGTGACTACTTAAACTGCCGCTACAGTTTGTGAAATTACTTTGCAGGTAGGTCAAGTGGGCTCGTCACTCGAGTGGACTCTTTGGATCATACGTCACCTTAGGACTGATCCTTGCAAGTTCAGTGATACCATTAAGGCTGAAGGGCAGTGACTACTAGGTTAACACAGTTATGTTACATTTAGTACTGTAGATGCTATTCTGGCACATTAGAAGGATGCTCCCTTCTTTATCAGCCTCGTCCTTGAAAAAGTGATGTAGGCCCATTGTTAAGTGAGGGAAACAGAAATGCATTTATTTAATGAACTAGGCACAATTCCTTTTTCCATGGATTGATACAAGTGTGACAGAAGTAGTGTATGCTTATAATGTATAATACGAATATGATACACTGAAAATGTACGTTTTCTAAAAATTAAAAGTTATTTGGAATGAGTAACTAACTTCTGTGTTTGCAAACTGCTGAATGCTTTATTTCACAACCAAAGAAGTTTTGCATGCATTTAAATGTAATCTAAAGAGGAAGAGAAACATAAAGCCATAGCACCCAGAGAAATTCTTACAAATTAATCTGAAGTAAACCCCATTTTTATCAGTAAGGATTTCAGAGCTGTTGAAAGCAATATATAAGTGAGTCTTTTTCCAGTCAATACAGATTTATTCCTTTAATTTTGAAACTAGAGAAGCAGATTTTAAACTGTTCAGTTCCGTAGTTACTGTGGTCTGTTCAGGGCCGGAATTCTGTAATTTCTGATGGAGGAATTGGATTTACTTCTGCTTAGCAGTTTTGAGTAACAAAGGGTTAAAAAAAAAATTACAGAGAAGGAAGTTCAGTGATTGATCACTAAAATAAAGTGAAATTTGAAGGAAAGTGTATGTGGACAAGGTGAGTAAATGCTACTATTTAGTGTACATCTGACAACACACATATAATGTATAGTGGACGAGAGATGTAGGAAGCAGCATAGGCTGTGATGGTTTCTGGTTAGCTGCCACTGCTAACCAGATCAGTGAATCTCAGAGCCTCTGATTTATACCTCTGAGTCGTTTTCGATTAAACAGTACCAGACACTCAGCATTAGGAGGAAGCATTTCTTTACTGAGAGGGTCGTCAAATGCTGGAACAGGCTTCCTAGAGAGGTGGCCAATGCCCTGAGCCTGTCAGTGTTCAAGAGGCATTTATTTGGACAATGCCCTTAATAACATGTTTTAACTTTTGGTCAGCCCTGTAGTGGTTGTGCTGTTGGGTGGGATGATCATTGTAGGCTCCTTCCAACTGAAACATTCTATTCTAAAAAACTTTTTGAGCGCTGCACCATTATTTTATAAAACTGTTGCTTTGGTAAGGTTTTATGGAGTTTATGAAACTGTGTGAACAAAGTGATTCTGTAAGGCATAGATAAATATATTTTAACTTTATCTTATTTAGTGATCGCTTTCTTCCTTGCCCTGGGGAAATTGCTCTCGTTATACAGAAAAAAAAAATTATCCCAGCATTTCCAGTGTTATGGATCCTATTAATTTCTTTTTCCTTAGACATCTACGCTGTTGCAACTGTTTTGGAAGGTCCACTCCAGAATGGGCAGGTGCAGAATGAAGTCCTTCAAGATCTGTGCTGGTAGAATAAAGCACAGATATTCTTTCTGCACAGATATTCCTAGACTTCCTTGCTGTAGATGTTTGATATGCATGTTTCTCAAGGAAAAAAGTTTTGGTTTTTTTTTCCCCTCCCTCATAATTGACAGAAATTTCTTTTCCTTTTGCATTCTTTATCTGAAATGCTTAATGGGCATAGAAAAAAAAGATACCATGTTCAGTTAAAATGTAAGTCTGTTTCTTTTGATACTTTGATTAGGAGAAAGAAAAATTTCAGATATTTCTGGTTTCTGAATTTGTGAGCTTTCCTGAGACAAAGCAGTTTACTACCAAAGAGAATGCTTTTCTCAGGAAAAAGGGAAAAAATGACACTCTGTATTGCTCAGTCTGTGCAGAAAGTGCTATTGAAAATTAAGAGTAGGAAGACTACTTAAATTTCTAGAAGGACATGTAGTCTGCTGTACATTTTGTGTTACTATTTCTTGTGGCTGTAGATTGTCGTATGCTTATGTACCATGCAGTTTTCTTATGTTTGAAGGAGCACTTTGTTATCCCCCTGAAATGAAAATGCACAAATGAAATTGAACAGTCTATTGAGTTGTTAGGTGATTTAGTGGTCAAATCAGACTTTTTTTTTCTTTTTTTTGTTTTCCTGTTGGCACTTTTTCTTTAAAGTTCCCATTGAAATTGGCTGCATTGCTTGAACAGCTTGCTAAGTTCTTATGTTACTGTTTTGGTTGGCTATTTATGATTTGGACAATCAGGCATGCTGCAAACTTTGCTGAAGACATTGTTTATTTGTAGGAAAATGTGTGAAGGGTTGAATTGACAGTGTTGTAAGTTGTACTAGTTCAAGAACACGAGTTGATTGCGTTAATGACCTAAATTACAATGTTAAACTTGGGTATCTCTACCCTTGCAATGCTTTCAGGAATACTGTTTATGTAGAAATGTTCTTAACTCTCCAAGTACCCCAGAGCAGCTGATAGCTGGTGAGAAGGAACATTCTTAAAAGAAGTATTATAGATTCTTACCTTCTTTTAATGCTGTTCCCATGGTGGCTGCTTTTGCAGCTGCTGGAATAAAAGTGTCAGGATAGACTGAGCTTACAGTATCAGGCCAGTCTTTATGCTAGTATGTATATAGGAAAATAGAGGGGAACAAGATTTAAAAAGGAACACAAGAAGAGTAGAAAATATCTAAAGAACTTGAAGCACATTAACTTAGTATAAACATGACTAAAATTGCTTAATCCTAGTCTGCAGGGACAAGCACTAACATACCAATTATAAGGTCACTGTATAGTCATCATGCAGAGGAATTAGAATTGCTTGGAATTCTAATGGTGAGTATGATTCAAAATCTAACGTGCTATTTCTTTCATATAACTCTAATTTTGAGGTTTTATTGCAATTCATTTTGGGATAATGCAATTCTAATTACCAGGAATTAATGGTGTATCTAGGTATATATAATTAAAGAGGAATAGGAAGCAATTTTCATTTTGGGTTGGCAATTCTGATATTGCAGAACTTGCTACACTGTCTTTTAAAGCAGTTTGTAGTAAGTGTTGTCAAATACTGACTTGGGTTTGCTGATTTTCCTAGGTTTCTTAATACTTCCAATTGATATTTGCATGATTTTTGTTAAGGTAGGCTACAGTTTCGCTGAGTGTAGTTGTATGCATAAGAATTACACTTCTGAATGGACTAGAGAAATTCTGAAGAATTAGTGTATGCAGAATTCAGGTTCATTCACAAGCACTAATATTAAAGCTAGTGCCTACTTTGGCTGGATTAAATAAAACAGATCTGTCCAATGTTCATTTAAAGCTATTTTTTTTTGTTCATATTGCTTGTTCTGAAAGGTGAACTTAGCAATACCTGAATTTGGAATATAGTATCTTTTCATTGTTGAAGTCTTAAGTGGACCACTTAGAACACCTGTATTGAACAAAATATTCATACACTTTTCAGCACTGTTCAGTAGCACGAAATTATGTGATTTAGATCTGAATGAGAGTAGTAATTGGTGACCCTTGAAGAGGCTCTACTAATTACTAAAAATAATAAGCTGTAAGGGATGTAAACTGGTTATTTAATCCTTTCTTTTGCTCTGGGGTAGGATCAAAGAACTTACTAGAACTTGTAGCTCTCTGACATATTCTTGAAGACAATGGAGATTTCACATCATGTCTGCCCACCTTTAACAGTGAAAGATGGTAAAACAATGGAATAAAGTTCAACTTCTGTGCCTGCAGTGCAGAAGATTCAATTTATAGTTAAACCTGTTCCTACTTGCTCTGTCTATATCAAGGTCAGCTTCAATTTGTAGCAGAGTTTCTTTCCCTCTAGATACAGTCTTTATACTTCCGATTATTTCTGTTTTCACTGAACTCCAGTGGCTCCGTGTCTGTCTTAGATTGCAAGAAATTGGAGTGTCCAAAACATTATTGCTTGAATTGAGTGTTTGCCAGTGTTATGAAGACCAGACAATTAGTCTAACGTGGCATTTTTTTGTTTGTGTATTCCAGTATGCCTTTTTCCCAAAGGTACAAGGCTCCTGACTTGCATTCAGTTTGTGGTCAACTGTGATGTCTAGGGCTATTTTTGACATAACTGCTGTATATCCAGCTATATGTAGCTATGCTGCATTTTTGCTGTTAGTACCTTCCAAAGTTTAATAGCTCTTTGTTGTCCCTGTTCAATGGCATCCTGTTTTCAGAACATTTTTCTAGTCTGTCAAGATAATTTAAAAAATTTATTTAATTTTTTTTTGAACGATGAAATGTTGGTAACTATTCTGAGAATGGTTTCTGGTCAGTCCTGATTCTTCAGAATTGTTAATTTAAGTCCATTCATCTGTGTATGATTCTCAGCTGGCTGAAGTGTGGTTAAGATATTGGGACTGCATTCCATAACAAAATTAGTATTTTTTCCTAGGTATTCCGTGAACAATTAGAAGAATCTTAGTTTTGATGCATGTCCTATGTGTGGATCATTTCTCTTTACCTTACTTGTCCATGACAGATTCTTAGAGATACTTCCTGATGGCTCTGAAATCTCACAGCCATTCTTTTAAGTAAAGTCTAAGGTTTTTGGGTTGAATTGGCAAGTTACTCTCTGGTAGATATTTGCGATTTAAAGGCATTTCTCTTCCCAATGCCTGTGTACTAGTTTGAAAACAAACTAGTGGGAGACACTAAGTCAGAATAACAATTTAATAGGGAAATAAAAAGGAAGGGGGGGGGGGGGGAAGGTGGATAACACTGGGTAAACTGACAGAGTCAGGATACAACCTGGCACCCTGTTAGGCAGGGTGGTGGTAGCAGTCCAGTAGAATGGTGGCTGCAGTCCTCCTGAAGCGGTGATCCTGTAGAAAAAGGGTCTGTTCTTCCTCTGAAGGTCCAGTGGTGGCTGTGTAGCTCCTGTCCTCTGGAAATCCAGTGGGAAGGTTGCCTCTGGTGTTCAGAGTCTCAGATTATATCCACGATGGGATGCTTGGTTCCTCCCTCTGGGTGGAGCATCTCATAATGGGGTAATGAGTCATGAGGCCAAGTGTTGATTAGGCTCATTAACAGAAGATAGTCTGGAGGGAGTTATCTCTGAGTCATGCAGCAGGACAATGATGGGCCATTAACAGGAAGATAGTCTGGGGGGAGGAGGCAAGGAAACACTGCCCCACCTGATTTCCACAGCTCATGAGGATGGTAATAGAATACACTGCAACCCAGGACAGCCCGTTGCATGTACATGTAATGTACATGTGGTTGCTTTTTGATTCATGGTATTGGAGTATATGAGCCACAGTTTGTTCAAATCCAGAAAATGAAATGTAAGCTGACTCCAGTGTTAGTGCTGATTAAGTCTTGTATATTAGGGCAGAAGACTAAGCTGGCTCTTGATTAAAAATGTTAAAAACATATATGCATTGGTATCTGATTTGAATCTTTCACAATTTTTTTATAGCTAAGATTATTTTTATCTTTTTTTTCTTTATAGAAATCTTTTGGACAGAGATACATTTTCTAAATCTGATCCAAGTGAGTATATAGTATTTCATTGTTTATTCTTCTTACCTTTTCTAAATGTGCAAACACTGGAATAAAATTAGGTGGGTGATTTTCTTCAGTGTCAGTTATGTTTACATTGTCTTTGTGACAGCTAATTAGAATAATTAAGTTACACTTGAATAAGTTACAGTTATAATTAATGCTACGTGAACTGGAATTTTAAAGACTGTTTTTAATACTGCTTTCCTGAGCTAAATATTCCCTTACTTAGCATGCAACCCATTCAAAGTTTCCTAAAATTAATAAATTCTGGAAAGTTGGGTTGCTATTTCTTTTTTAGTATATGTTGTTTTAGATCTTTTTCAAAGCTATGAGGCAAAATACTAAATAAACTAGAAACATTTGTTGCTGTTAGTACATACTGTCCACTAATCTTTGAGTCAAATGCTGAAAAATAAAATTGAGTTAATTTATCTCTGGGAAGCACTATCTTTCCTGATCAAAAATGGTATGATGATTTTGGAATTAATCTCTTCAGAATTGTAAGCCAGTGACACTTTTCTCATAAGCTGTATTATGACTGGATCCCCCAAAACTCTCATGTCTGTGAATTTATGATGGAACTTTTGATTTAAAGTTCATTGCTATCTTCTTGTATTGGATGCTTTATAGAAACTTTAATCAAGGAACCAAGATAACAAAAAATTTCCTTTCTTTTCTGATAATGTTTATCAAAGGAGTTCTGTAGTGTTAATAGACCAGTCCTTAGGTTGTGGTGTCATCTTGTCTCCCCTACAACTCTCCATTTGCTTTTATCTGTAAGTTCAATTTCTGTTTTTAAGCCTGGGCTTTTCTTCCTTAGGATACCACATATTGTGCTTACTGGCATTGGAAATAACCCAAGACACATATACTTGTATCATGTGTCTGAACATGCAACCATGTCCTGATATTTGAATACTGAGTCATGTAGCAGTATGAAACATTTGAGTACTTTTGGTAGAGTATATGTTTCCATTCTGCATCAAAAATTTCTTGAGAGAGATTCCAAAATACACTTTTGAAGGGAAAAGCTTCTACTTCCTGGGGAAAAACTAAGAAGTTAGGAGTACCTTTGAGATTTCTAACCTATAAAGCTTTTTTTTTAAAAAAAAAAAAAAACAACAAACTAGGAGACATAGGCAATACCTTGCCTCTGGTGTAGGGAGATCACACAGAAACAAAATGGAGTGTTTTGCATATTAATAAAAATTTTTAGTTGGCTAAAAAAACAGTAAAAATTAGTTGCGGGTTGGATTAGATGATCTTCAGATGTCCCTAACAATTCTGAGAAAGAAGACCCTCAGTTAAACTGTTTTGAAGAGTGCCCAGTGACCTATTGCCCTCTCTTGAATTCAGAGAGATCTCATACTGGCAAAAGTGATAAGGTGTCTACAGTTTTTAAGCTCAGATATTATTAAGGACAAGTGCTTGAAGTTTTTTATCAGCTAGGGAACTCTATTTGGCATAAATTGCAGGGTTTGAGTGTCGGGCCTGTGGTGTGACCTGTGTGGGAGGAAGGCCATGCACCACTCTGTGACAGTCACAGCTGGTTCCAGTCAGCTCTGAAAACCACATGAGTGGCGTTTGCCTGCCAGAACTTCTGCCAGCCAGGGGAGCACACAGTGCCCTGCTCAGATGTAGCCCAGTAAAAAACGTGTCAGCAGTTGCGAGCTAGAGACAGAGCTGCTGAAGTTACTGCCCGAGCTACACGTGTGGTGGAGATGCTTTCTTGGGAGGAGATGCTCCATCCAAAAGGCTCTGTAGCCTGTGCACAGCCCGAGAACGCACAGGTGGGCGAACCAAAGTCATCGTGGCTGGTGGGTGACCCCTTCTGGGGAAAACTTGGAAACAAAGTGGCAGGAAAACCAAAAGAAATCTTAGTATCTATTTTAAAATATTTCTGAGAAGTAAACTGGTGGTATTTTTTAATGGATTCAGAGTATATGGAAATATTTTTAAAGTATCGTGAACTTGCTAATCAATTTGCAACATACTGCTTTTTCAGTTATGGTAAATAGCTTATTTAAAGCACTCGAATTGGTGGTGTGCTTTAAAGATCTGTTCTCCAGCTATGAGTACTCAGTTATGATGCCAGTCAGGCCTGTCTGTCACAGGGTAGCAGTATAGAACCATGATGTACAGTAATACTGTCCTTGGTGAAGAGAGAAGAGGGAAACTGTTCGTTCTGGAAGTGCTCATACTGTATTTTCACTCAAGAAATTACTTGTCAGAGCAGCTTTGCTTTTGGGTACTCTCCAGTGTACATCCAGTTTTAGTACTCTTCAGGATTTTTTACTAGCCAGTTTAGTTTGTTTGCTTGTACTGTTCTTTAGTTGGGCACAGAGATACGGTCCTGCTGTAAAATGGGGGAGTAGTATAAAAGGTTCTTGTTCTTTTGTATCTGGAAGTCTAGCAGAACAGCTTTCCTTAATGTCTGTTCACTTGGACAAAGGCCATTCTTATGCTGGTCTGTATACAGTAACTTTATTCTGTAGCTAAAAAGGTGTCAAAACCAGCGTTCTTCCACGCTCACAAGATCCACTTTTACAGCCACTGAATTTGCAGCCATTAGGTCTCATACACGATAGAACCATGTAGAGTCATTCTGTATGTTGAGGTGTCATTGCATTTGCTTATGGCAGCTCTAATATGCTTTTTATACTCCCAATGCTTTTATCTAAGCATCATACTGATAGTGAAAATCCAATTTTATCTTCTTGGTCTTTCTCTCAGAGGGACACACATGAATGTAGCTGACTTCCATGTGAATATAAACAACCTTCTCCTGAAATTAAAAAGGCATTTGTGATTTCTCTGGTTCTCTTAGGAGATATGCTTGGCCTTTTTTTGATACTGTAATTGCTACTCAGTATTCCAGTTCTGACCGCTTCCCTGCAATCTAGAATATTCATGCCAAGAGGAATCTGTCACTTTGCCTCCCTAGAGGCAAGTGATAGAAATAACTGTAGAGATAGTAGATATAGATGGGACAGGCTTGGATAGCCCTTGTTCATGAAGTATTTTAAACCATACTGAAGCCTCTTACTGACAGTGCTTTTTGCTCAGTGGAATCAAAGCAAGTCATATATACTGATTTACTGTAGCATTTGGACCATTCTGCTCTCCCAGTTTAGAGACCATTTTTTCTAGGAATAATTTTTTTTAAATCTACAGGTTTTGTTGTATTTTTTTATTTTCTTTTAGACAGCTGAGCTAAAGTCATGCTTCCCTGATGAGGCAGGAATAAGCCCTACAGAGGAGATACAGATTAATGATTTTGGCATGTTTCTTCTGTCTAATGACGGGCAGAATTGTTTTCTTCCTGTGCTCTGACAACTCAAGCTGAGCCCTGCAGAGCGGTGCTGGCAGCAGCACAGTTGGGATGGAATGTCCTCTTGTGGAACCCTGTGGCTCCTGAGTATGGATCATCAAAAGAGTCCAGTATGAAAGACTGAAGACATAAAAACTCTTCCCTGGGGAATCTCCCCATGGAGGATAGTAGCAAGAAGAATCTCTTGGCAGTTGGGACAAAGGGACCTTAGGGTAGCTCTGCCTAGAAGGTATAAAAGCTAGTCAGTGAAGAGTATTAGGGAGCCTTGCTAGAACTGGTACCATGAAAAGGTTTAGGTAGCATGGGGAAAAGGTCAGCTTTATTGTGGGTAAGTCTTCCTTGAAATGGAATAGATGTGTTGTTATGTTTGGGAAAACTGGAATGGGCAATGTTGGTGTAAGAGTAGTTGCCAGGCTAAAGGATAAGCATATATGCATTGAAGGGGAAGGGACCAGAGCAGATAAGGGAGGCCCAATCTATCTGGGAAAAGAGGAAGATGCAGGCTGTAACAATCTATAATATTTTGGGAACTGTGTCTACAGTAGAGTAATAACTGTTGACTTTTCCACCCTTTTCTTCATTGCAAGATTTAATTAAATTTACCTTGAATGTGACATTGTGGTATCAGTGTCCAGAGTTAAAAATTACTAAATATTAATATTCCTGACTACAGATGTAGATGTATCTTCTCTTGGAAGAGCTCATATGGCAAAGCCTTCCAAAAGGGTTTCTCAGTTACCCTTTATCAGTGTGCTGCTCTGAACTTTCTCATTGCTCCCTCAGTTTTTGAGATGATGAGAGAAAAACTATTTTTTCAGCTCTACTTTAGGATGATATAATGGCTTTTGAAATATTATTTACCCCACTTTATTCCTTCTTCTCCCACATGACAATGCTGTTAACTGTTTTTACTTAAAAAATTGGTTGCTTCATAAAGCCCTTAATCTCTGGTTTGAGCATTTCAAGTGCTTTAGATCAACTTTACCATATTTATCTGCATTTCTCCATTGGATATGACTTTGACGAAGTTTTTGATCATTGCAATTAGCGTATGAGGATCTTTACAAAACTCTTTCCAAGAGCCTTTAGAGATAGTGAATCTTAACATTGATGGAGACCAGTATCATGGTTAGTTTCCTAAAATTTATGGGGTGAGTTTTAGAAGAAAGGTAGAAGAATTTGAAAAATTATTCTGAATTTACAAAATATTTATCAGACAGACTGGAATATATGTCTTTCCTATAGCTTTCATTAGGTCTGACTTTTTTTGAAATGTCAGTTTGAGATGGATATGTGTATGTGTCCCTGTCAGACAATAAAATATTGCATGAGATGATTGCTTATTAGGCTGTATTTTTGTTATATTTAAAATAGTGGCTACATCTGCAGCCTAGAGGGGAAAACCTTATTGCAGTCGACAGCTTCCTTTGATCTCTTCTCTGTGGTGACCAGTGACAGGACCTGAGGTAGTGGCCTGAAGTTGTGTCGGGGGAGGTTTATATTGGATATTAGAGAAAGGTTCTTCCCCCAGAGGGTGGTTGGGCACTGGAACAGCTCCCCAGGGCAGCGGTCACAGCACCAGCCTGACAGAGTTCAAGAAGGGTTTGGACAATGCTCTCAGGCACATGGGGTGACTCTTGGGGTGTCCTGTGCAGGGCCAGGAGCTGGACTTTGATGATCCTGATGGATCCCTTCTAGCAGGGTCCCTTCCAGCTCAGGATACTCTGTGATTCTGCAATTCTAGATGTAAAGGGTAGTCAGAAGTTCAGTAACCTACATAACTTTCTTTAGCTGATTTCATAGCTTCTATTTCATTCTGTTTTCTCACATTTTCCCATTTCACTTCATTCTTCACGTAATACACTTCAGCAGCCTACTCCAGAGAGTGTTGTAAAAATAGGCTTTTTGGTTTGGATTCAGTCTACTATAAACAGTAACCAAAGGTAGGCACATAATTGCCAAGAGTTTATTTAGCTTAAATGGAGAAAGACATCTCCTGAGAATTATTTTGAATTTTTTTTTGTAAAAGCTTTTTTTCATATACAAGACATCTTATTTAAAAAATAAAAGTGTTAACTTTGAGCTTCTATGTGAGCTAAAATTGTGAAATAGCTTTTTTCTGTTTCTCCTCTTATTTGCTACTGCCTAAGGGGATTTTTTTTTTTTTTTTTGGTGTGGAGAAAATGCATTTAAAGTAAGAAAATGCAGTTAGAAAGTTGACTTCATTTCTGATTTGGTCTGTTGATCATTCTGACTTCACTGAGAACAAAATCAGACCTCTACTTTTGTTGTTTGAGGCTGCAACCTAAAACAGTAATATTTTTAACTTTCTTTTGAAAAATAATGATTGGCACAGGAAAAGAATTTGTTGACGAAAAAAGTGTTCAAGTATCTGTATTTCTATTGTTTAGAAAGGGATTGAAGAGGAGTTTCAGGTAAAAGTTGCTTTATGGTAGTTACCTGCAACTAGTTCCAAACTGTTGAAAATAAGGTTTATAGTGCTGTCAGTGCAAATGATCTGTACTTAAAATAGTGTTTAAAAGACCTGATAATGATCACTGTACCCCTGTCACCAGTCCCTGTGATGAAAGCTGCAGCTTAATGTGTAGTGAATGCTGTACTGGAAATGCAGACCTGAGTGACACCTGGGGGATTGTTCTGCTCAGTCTTTCAGAATCAGGTTAGGTCAACAAATTCAATTAATTCCATTTTTTATCAGGCTTCAGTTTAAAAAAAATAAAGTATGCATATGTGAGATGCTTAAATATATATAAATAATTTGAAGTAAAATTAAAGGAAGAAAACCTGAGAAGTCTTTTTTTTTTACTTTTTCTGGTTCTATTTCCCCTGTTTCTTTTCAGTGGGGTCCTCACTTGTTTTTTTATTTTAATTTTCTTGTCTCTTGAATGAAGTATATTTTAGAGTAGTTGTGCATTAGATTATCTAGATGTCGCGGGTTCGGTTTGTTCCCGGGCGGAAACACCAATTTAGTGTAGTGGTTTGGCCCAAAATACTCATTACTGTTTATCTTCTGTGAGGTAAGAATTAGGAGAAACGCAAAGCAGGCACCAAACTTGAAAGAACATAAATAAGTTTATTAACAGACCTAAAAGAAGGAGGAAAAAAAAAAAATTATACCACCTTCAGAACTCTCCTCCTCCCCCCACCTTCCTCCCTTCTCCCCCTGACAATGTAAAAAGACAACCCTTAAGATGTTCAGTCTGTTTAACACTTCCATAATAACCTTGTTCAGTCCATTTAGAAAGAGAAGTCTCTTCTTGCTTGTGCTATGAAAACAGTATTACAACGAGCCAGCCGCCCACTTCCAAATATTGTTCAGTCCATTTAGGAAGAGGAGTCTCTGCTCGCATGTGAGTCCCTTCCCCTGACTTGCAGCTTTTCCCGCAACTGCTTTCGGGGGTCCACTCTTGAAGTTTTTTGGGGTACAGTTTTAAGGTTGAGCTGTTCAGAAACAAAGAAACAGAGGCCCTTCTCCTTCCCTGGGAGCAAAGGGTCTTCCTCATCTTCATCATTAGGACTATCTCTGGGAGCATCTCTAGGAACTGAGGTTTTCTCCTTTCCCATTTGGAGCAAAAGTCCTCATCGCTTCCATCTCTCCCTGTTCAAACTTCTCATGAAATTACAGCTGTGTCAGCATCTGCCTATCTCAGTGCAGGTGCTTTTGCTTACAAGCTGAACACTCCACCCCCCGTATCTTCATGAAATTACAATGGGATACTCTGATATATCATAGCTTCACAACAGACTTTCAGCTTTAAGCATCTCCTCTCTCTTCCCTCAGGTTTCCAGCTCTTCACAGCAATAAAAGGGTTAATCTTACCTTGGCCTTGCAGCTGGAATTTTTCTTATCGCAGTGGAGCTGGGGGAGACCGAGCCGCTCCGGCTGCCCATGGCAAGGCAGTGGGGGCGGGGGGGGAGGGTTTCCATGGCTGGAACAGGCCCATGGCTCCAGGATGGCCGTGGCCCAGCCCGGCCTGGCCCAAGCAGGGCCTGGCCGGGCCCACTGGCCCCCGCACGGGGCCTGCAGCCACCTGTCCCAGCGCCAGAAACGAGAGAGAGCCTGGGGGGGAGTTTGTCTATTCTTAAGTGTGTATCACAGAGGTGGTCACAACTTTAAGTGGCTTAAAGAATTGTCCATATTCAAACTGGCCAGCTGATAGGTTCTGCCAGGTCCCAGAGGAAGCTGTAAGCACCCCTTAGCAAGGACATCCCTTCTGGGACTGTGCTTGCTAACCTATGACACTAGAATAGCCTGACCATCCACATTTAAAGAAGACCTGCTTTTATCCAGTTTTGACTTTAAAGATTGACAGGTGCTTGCTGGAGGTTAAGTGTAAGCACTGCCTCCCATTTTAAGGTGCTCCATTTATTAGATGATTTCTACAACAACTAGACCATATTGTCACCAGTCTGGTTAGGCTTGCTGACAGTTGAGGGAAAACATTACTGTTTGATTGTCCTAGTTACTAATTTCCACAGCAGAAGAGACTACAAAATTAGTTCACTTAATTTAAGGATATGTTAAAGTTTGAAAATAACCAAACTTTTTTTTCTTTTCACAGTCTGTGTTTTGTACACACAAGCCATTGGAAACAAAGAATGGAGAGAGGTAAGATGCATATTCATAGATGTATAAACCCTTTCGGTATATTTATGGCTGGTCATTTGCTCTAGCAGAGGAGGTCGTGTCATAGCCTCTTGAATGCTATGCTAGGCTTATGGGAGTTCTGTGAACTAGCAAACACTTAGAACATTGCTACACTGATCTCAATTTCCATATCTATATCACACATTTCCATCAAAAGGGGAAAATAATAGAGAAAATACATGAGTTTCCCATTTTATAGTCTTCCTCAGATAAATTAAACCAGACTTAGCTGTTAATTTGGATAAGGTTTGTGGCTCTCAAGAGAGGAGAACACTCAAACAGTACATGATCTGTGGAAGAACTGAGCTGTGGTGATGGTCAGTGTCAGCAAAATTAGTCCGTAATTGTGGTGAAGATCTACCTTTGCTTGTGTAGTGTTTCAGAGAAGTTAGATGCTGCTGAATGGAGTGTACACTAGGCGACAAGGGAGGGAGGATATTATGCATAGGTTGGACTTCTTATCTACGTGTGTAAACACTGGAGAGATACGTCTTAAGAAACTAAATCAAGTACCTCAAAATTGGATACCTGCAGCAGATCAACATTTATAGCCTTGAACTCTGTCCCAGTTCTTAGTCATCTAATTTTTCTCCTCTGTTGTTACTCTTTGAAAGAACTGATGGCATTGGGGAAAAGGGTGGTCATCTTTCTACTGATAAAATACACTATTTACCTGCCTTCAGAGAGAATTGCCGGAACTGTTCTTCACTATAAGTGGATTGCTGTGGGCTTTAATTATGGAGCCAAGAGTGGAATGTACTATCTTACTGATTTTCCCTGTACAAGAGAGGAGGTCTGATACTGTTGTTTTCAGAACTGATATTTTCTGTGATTATACTGTGTAAAATTTCCAGTGGGAGGTGAGCAGGGACACAGAAAACAGACCTCTTCTCTTGTATTTGGTGTCCTTGCCAGTTGGCCAGAGAATTGTATTTTCTGCTTTGCTGAAACATGGTGGATGTGGGTTTCAGTCTTGTCAAGAAGAGAGAATTTAATTTGTCTCATGCTTGGGGAAAAGCTCATATAACTGTGCAATGCATGAAACACTGTACTTATTTAATTTGTAGTTTTCAGCTAAATTGCTGCTCTCTGTTGTTCTTAAGTAGGTACTAGACATTCTCTCAGTATACGTACTGGATCACATTCCTCTGATGATTTGTATGAAGAAATGTCAGTTTAGGGACTCAAAATGGGAATTCACTAATTCATAATTAAATTGTCAGATATAGTGGGCATACACAGGGTTCTAAATGTCTGGACAGCAAACTGTGAAAACAGCAGATTCTTAAGTCATTCAGGTGTCTAGGTGGCTTGGTACAGTTTGGTTGTCAAGCTTAGGTCATCACTCGAGCATTTGGGTCCTCTTCTGGTCCAGGAGAATTTTTTTCAAAATTTTGGCTTTTATTATTGTCTAAGGTTCATATGTAACTTTGTGGAATTTTCATACTTCTCTTGTGTAGCTGTTAAAAATGGTAAGTACTTGTTTTAATATTATAATTGTCCTGATGGTAGGATGCTAATATAATCTTACCTAGAAGTACGTATAAATAAAGGGGAAGTTTAGGAACTACAGGCATTAAAACAGACTTTCGACATTGCAGTTGCTAGAAAATCTGAGTTTTTTACTTTAAATCATAATTATCTCCATCTTGTGTATCAGGAGGTTCAGGTATAAATATTTGCAACTCAGTTTTATGTTTACAGTTAGTGGAAAAAAGTAACATCTGGAGGGCAGTTCACCATACTTAATTTAGATGTCTGCATTAGATCAGATGAATCATTCTATATAAATGCCTCCAAGAGACGATCAAAAGTCAAAACTTTTGACTATGTCAGATGTAAAGTTCCGTGAGTAGAATCTGTTCCTAGTATCTGTTACAACAGTCAAAATTAAGGGGTTGGCATTGTGGAGGGGCTTAGTCAGAATTGTGCTTTGTATGTTGTGGAATATTGTATCTATACCAGCAGTAAAAAAATTAAGGTGTTATAACGCAACCAGGGGCTTGTACCCACAAGGCCCGGGTGCCCTCGGGCAGAGGGGACGCAGCGTTGGCCTCCACAGCGTCCTCGCTGGCCGGCTCAGTGGAATCGGCGTGGGATGGGTGCGGGCGCTGGCTCCTCCTCAGAGGAAGCACCCCGGGCGGCCGATGGATTGGGCTCGCGTTAGCCCGGAGGCAAAGAAGACGGGAGGGGCTTCTGGTGTGGGTTCCAACAGGTTTATCTGCAGGAGGGTCCAGGGACCAGAGCAGCCTCCAGGAGATGCGGGCCAGCCCCTTTGTGGGGGGGTGGAGCAAGGCAGGGAAAGAGAAAAAAACCAATGGGGTACAAGCAGAGGGGAGGATACAATTTTTCAGAACAAATGGGGAAAACAGGGAGGCGGGAGTCATAACAGGGAACCAATTAATAACTAAGAAAGGGAGAACTTTCTGGAACAGGGGGAGATAATTTAGGATTGGGAGCCACCCAGGGGGAGGTAACCTAGACGTCAGTGATCTTGTCTGGTCCACCTTCCAATCCACTGTCCTGGGTGGGGAAATCCACCCAGTGGATGGCCCTGGTTTGAATGACATTTGATGGTTTCAGCCCGAGAGCAGGCTGAGCCACCCCAACAGTGGTAGGTAGAAGATTAGTTCTTTTAAATAGTTGCTTTGATTCTGTTACTCTCCTGAATAGTGTTTCTGAAGGTTTTTGCTTCTTGGCCCTGTTAAGATTTTAGCTTTACACAGTTGTTAGTGGGGAAAGTAGGCCATGTGGAGAAATAATTAATCAGTAGTTATGTTATTAGTCATAAGTGACTGGATTATGGAAATAACCTCTTCTGCTTAAAAAGGCTATAGGTCATTGGGAAAACAGATTTTAAAAGGTGCTTAATTTAGCTGAAAAGTATAGACTAGTGATTTTTAGAGAACAGCATTTTAATGTCATAAGTAAGGTAAATTCTATTAGTAATTTGTCAGTTAAATAATTAGTTATAGTAGTTAAATCATAGAATCATAAAACCATTTTCAGAGACTGAAAATAGTTCATGCCTCAAACATTGATATAAAGTTTTGCTCATTGTAAAGAAGCTACAACCGAAGAAGCTTCCCTGAAGAGTGGGACTTTGAACTGAAAGTCAAACTGTTGAGTAGATAAAGGGAAACACATTGTTCAGTCATCTCAGGCTGAGGGAAAGATTTGCATCCACAAAAGGCCAAAGCCACCTGCTGCAACTATCCCCAGTTGAGTTTGGGGTGGGGGAAGAGCACAGCTCACAGAAGCCAGGTTTACACAGACTCCCCCCAGCCGAGTGGGGAGGAGGAGGTTTTGGGTGCAATGGTGCAAGCTCTGGTGCGAGGCAATAAACACCCATCCTCTGTTACACAAACTGGCCCAGCTGTGGAACCCCCAATCCCACAGGGCACATCCACGGGACTTCCACATGAGAGGCTTGGCCCCACAGGGCTGCACAGAGTCTGCTGTGAGAGACTGCCCCCCACCCCAGGGGGCCATGGCTGGACATGCCCACCCAGCCTGAGCATGTACACCCATGGGACTCTGTGCCTGCTGGGGGGACCTTCACTACTGGGAAGACCAGCTGGAGAGGATCAACAAACATCGTTGGGATCCATGGAGTGGTGATATTTTCCTTATTCTGTCCCCCCCCACCTCCTTCCTTCCTCCCTCCCTCCCTCCCTCCCTCGCAGTCTCTTGAGTTTTATAACAATCTAAGTATAATTGATGAGAGATAAAGGTGACAGTGTAATGGGTATTCAGTTAGGCCTTTTCTGGTCTCAGTGTGACTTGATCATCAGCACATTGCATATTTATCTTTGGTTACTGATACACTCTGTAATACATTGTAAATCAAGTCTGGCAGATTTCCCAAGGGTAACGTGGTTGTAGTGTAAAATGAAATACTGTTTATTGAAAAAAATGCACAATTGAAGATACGAGAAGTACTTACAAATTTATGATGTTTTATTATTTTAAAAAATTAAAAATGATGCTTAGCTGCCATTTTATAACTTCTTTTTCTTTTGAAGTAACTTCTCCTTTGGGTTCATACATAGTTCTATTTCTAACTGAGCTAGAAAATTTAAACCCATGATATATGAAATATGACAATCATGGCATAATTTAAGAGAAAGGAACCCATGTGTTCTCCAGCCTCCTGTTCATCTGCTGTGTCTGGGTCACCGTTCTGATCCATGAAAAGCCATCTCCAAAGTTGGACCAGGTTGCTCTGGGCCTTCCTCAGCTAAGGTTTGAATTTTTTTTAAATCAAAATATTTTCAGCTTGACAAGACCTGAGGCACTTGCTATAAACACCAGGAAAGAAAAGGCATTTTGCCAAAAGCTCAGAGAGGGGAGCAATGAAGAGAGAGCTGAACTGAGGTGAAACAGGAGATGGATAGTGCAAAAATGATACATTTGCAATGGTAGGACTGTGTTCCCTAATATTTAAAGCTATCTGAAGTAGACAATATATGCAAGCTTTTGCTTGCTGTTGTGTCTGGTTGGAGATTTTTTGGTGGGCTTTTTTTCTGGAAACAGTGGATTTTTGTTATTGATTGAAGTTTTTGTGGATTTTTATTGGCTTTGGGAGCTGATGTTGATGCAGTTTAGGTCATACAATACAAGGTTTGTAGCGCTCTATATTGAAATATGAGGTCTTCTGCCACTCCGTCTTCATCCACAGATAACTGATCTATTCATGTGAATGCAGTAATTTTCTTTCATGGTATCTGTTTAAGAGAAGTTTTTACAGGCTCTCATATACCTCACACATTTCTGGTATTGGCAGTTTATTTAATTCTACTTCCTTATAGCATGTAGCTTAAACTTGCACTTTTCTTTTACAGTTTGGAAGAACAGAAGTAATTGATAATACTTTAAATCCAGATTTTGTAAGAAAATTTATAATGGACTACTTCTTTGAAGAAAGAGAGAATCTGCGATTTGATTTGTAAGTTAACAATCTGACTCTAACATTGCGGCCTCTGTAAGCATGTGAATTTTTGCCCAACATAAAATTAACTTGAAGAGAGGTGGTATCTATTGACATGGGATAAATTAATGTAGTAAACATGACTGACTTAGGATTGCTTCCTCAGTAATAAATGTGTAACATTGTAATGACGGAGTTTTAAGAAATTGGCAGGTTAACTAGTCAAAGTACAATTATACTTAAAATTATTACTTTCAGAAAACAGTTAAAGAGAAAAAGATCTCAAAACATTAAAATATTCTTTCAGCATAGCCAGCAAAATAGGTATGAATATACTGTCCAGAAATAAAATACTGTACAAGTAGTACAGAACCAAAAATTTCTTTACTTTGCATCTAAATATACTAAATTTTAAGATTTTAAAACAACAGCAGTTGTTCTAGAAGTAGATAGCTTTTGACATTATTCCTGATGTGCTCATTTCATTCCACTGGTGGAATTGTTTTGACTTTAACTTTATTCTTTGGAAAATAGAGTTGAGAGTCCAGTCACCAGGTCATGTCACCGTTGCATGTCATCTCTTGCCTTTCAGTCCATTCTGGTTGTTTCAGTCTTTGTGATAATCAAGGTTGTCTTGTTTTTTTAATTTTCATCCTCTTTTTTTATTAGCAGTTCTTTCTTAACCTTGCCCTAAGAGAGAGTATGAATAACCCTCATAGATAATTAATTTTTGCTGCAGTTTTGCATCATACTATGCATAGTGGCCGCAAACTTTCTTTACATATCCTTTTTTAGCTGAAGAAGTCTTTTCCCATTTCTTTTTATTTCCTTTGCAAGATGTACTAGACCACCTGTTTCAAGGAATGAAAGGAAATACTTAATGCCAGGAAGATTACAGGGTGCTTTGAGGTGGCTAGGTACAAATTCTTCCACTTTCACAATGGAAGCCTGATGCAGACTTTATTTGTAATTTTAAAAGTTGGGTTTAGTGCCATTCAATCTGTGGAGTTATAACGATTGTGGGTTATTTTAAATAAGTTTTAAGTCACAGCTAATCAGTTTGTGAAAAAAAGGATCCTTCTCCAAACATTGCTGAAATAACTACACAGTGGGGGCTGTGTGGAAATCTGGATTTGTTTGCCTCTTGCTTCTCAGAGAATGCATGTATCTTTTGGGGAGGGGGCAGTGCAATAAAAGAGAAAAGTGAAGGAAATGAACTGAAAAAGAGGAAAGCCAAGCTCAGTCTAGGGAAAGAAAGGGGAGTCTGTAAAGACCTTCTGGATAAGTGCTATCTGGAAAGGACTTGGGTCTGGAAGGGAAAACACAGCCTCCTATTTAATTCTTATGGAGTCAGGGAAATGGACTCCTGTTTGTCTGTTTATGAAAAGCTGTAAATACCATACATTCTCTGCTTATCAGAAAGACCCCGACTGCTTTCTGCTGCTCTTCTGGGTCACCTGGACACAAGCCTGTTCTGAGCTCAAAGCTGAACAGCTGTTGCTGTCTTTGCCTGCAAGTGACCATATAGCCATATTGTGTGAATTTACCATAGAGCCCTATAACAATGATCGATGAGAAATTAAATAGCTTAGAACTCTGAGTTAGGAATGTAAATCTCATATGGCCTCTCGTGGATTAAACCCAATTCTGAAGCTTTAGAAAGTTTCCTATATTAAATTCTGTGACAAAATTTTGTACTACCGTTGGCCAAAGTGTTATTTTTCAAAGGAATTCCTTATATGATTCATATCTTTTGCAGGAAAAGAAAAATGAAGTGGCAAGTATATCTCTGATATTTGGTGCTCCATAAATGAGCATGACCCCCTTCCTAAAATGTACAGCTACCAGTGTCACAGGCCCCTTTCTGTTCACAACTGGTACTTTGTTAGTGATTTTGCCAGTGAAGCAATTCTTTGTTTTACTTCTGTAACTATGCTTCAGGTCAAATTATTAGTTGTGTTTTTCTGTTCAATTTCACCAAACAGTTTGCTTTTAATTGGAGGTTTTAACTAGTATTAATGATATTTATAGGAATTTTTTTTCCTTTATAAATAGGTTTCTAAAGTTTTGACTGTGCTGTACCACATCCAGCAATGTTACAGTATTCCTGTCATCCTGACTTGTGGTCTGGTCCATGTTGCATCCCAGCAACCAGTTGTGGCAGCACAACCAAAGGGATAGCACTCCATGCAGTGGGAACAGGAACATGCAGGGGAGCAAGGGATGGGCAATGACAGATAAAATCATTTTCAGTTTATTGGTATTGAATTGGAATGGATTATTGATAAAAATATTACTTGGATTATCTGATAAAGATGGAAGACAATTAAGGTATAGAGATTAATAATCCCCTATGAATTTCTTACATTATTTTTTTCAATCTCTCTTAAATTCAGAGAGGAATTTTTTTAACTCTTGATTGTGGAAGGGAAATGATGACATTTTCTAACTGAAGCAAGACTAAGATTATGATAAACTCAAAAGAAAAGTCAAACTCTTGCTAAAAGCAGTTTAGTTTATTGTCAGTTATTTCTATTTGCTTATTCAAATGACTGAAAAATTGCATAAGAAAATAATTTACAAGTTAGTTTGTTTTCTAGGGTTAATTTTTAGTTTTTGGTCTGCTATTTGGCATCTTTCATTGTTCAAACAGGAATATCAGAAGAATTTCTCTTTAAAGCATCCACTTTGTTGGAAATGATTTAATTTCGAATAGCTAGTGAACCATAGTCCTGTAATATGTGATGACTCAGTTTGTCTTCCTCACTGGGGAACTTCCATTCACAAATCTATTTGTGTAAATTTCACACATGGAAATAAGTGAAAGAATTCTTAATTTTTGTTTCTTTACATAATTGTCCTCATGTATGTCATCTGGCAACTCTGATACAATTTTTTTTTCCCCCCAAAGCTATGATGTTGACTCAAAGAGTCCTAACCTGTCAAAACATGTAAGTTCTTCCTCACTACTACACTTCCTTGTGCTAAAATGCTTACATTTCTTAAGTATGTTTATTTTATTTTGACTGTAATATCAGATACATAGAGACAAATACAGTGATTGTGCTATGAGTAAAAACACATACAATGCTAATGAGTATAATTTTAATGGGACATTTCTCTTGTAAAGAGTACATTTAAACACACATGTATACCTTTTCAGATATGTGATATGCTGCATTTTGTTGATACTTTTTTGGGTCCTAAAAATTGAAGCATGTTTTGATTGTGTCTCAGTGTTAAAAGAAACCTTTTATGCTCATGTTGTCTTGAAGTGGGAGTGATGAAATAGTAACTTTAAAATTTAGAGATGCAAGAGTAGAATTCAGAGGCTCCTCAGTGACTATTTTTTATAAATAAATACAGGCAGGCTTTGGTAAGAGAACCTTTGAGAACCTGGAGCAAAGGAAACAAGAATAGTAGAAGGAATGCTGTGTGTGTGCTTTGCAGTGAAAAGATAAGACATTTTAGCCCTTGATCTCCAGTTACTTCCTCCCTGAAGTGATTGTGTAGTGCCTTAGAATTACATCTGTAAATGTAACCCACTGTTACTTCAACTAAGTAGTAGTGAGTCTGTTTATGATTCATTGTTGCATAGTTATTACTAAGATGTGGTGTTCAGCAGAATTTGTTCTTCTGTAGGGAACAGCTCAGATAAATAGGAAACCAAATTTCATTGCATGAAATATGAATTCTGGGTTTTTATGTTGTTGCTTTTCAGGATTTTTTGGGACAGATGTTTTGTACACTGGGAGAAATAGTGGGATCACAGGGGAGCAGACTGGAAAAACCAATTGTGTAAGTATTCTGGAATGTTGCATGAATACATACTGCTGCATGAGGCAAGAGTTCTGGCACTTTTTTGCTGTGAGGTATCTTGATATACAGAATTCACAGATACAGCTTTTAAGAGAGCATAAATAATTACATGCAATAGAAGTCTTTCTTTATATAGGCTATGATAATTTAGGTTCCATTTTGGACAATTATCGAAGGAATTGACTAATCCAAAATTTTTTTCAACCCCGTTATATTAGAAATAGCTTGAGTATACTAATCTAAAAAAAGGTTTTGTTTAGTTTGCAAATTAGCATATCATGAAACTTTTATTGCCTTTTGTTCAAGCATTCGAGTTCCTGCAAAAAAACCTGCACAAGAAACAGTCAAGTATCAGCTGACCAAATTATCAAATTTCTAATACAATCATACAAAATTATTAACATCAGCAAATATTGTGGTTATTAGACAATAGTATTTTATGATTCTCCCCTTAATCCTATTATTGATATTAAACTTTTATAACATGTCCAGGAAACAGCCTTGAGGACCAGTACAGTAAGTGGCATAATAGAAAAGTTGTGTTAGGTTATGTGATTAAAAAGGTTGTCTGCAAACAAGAGAGAAGAGTGTCCCAGTGGTAAGTGGGGGAGCCCAAATACCTTGTCTTGCCTGCTTTCAGACCCATCCCAGGAGAGTCATCAGCTCACAGAGTCCCATCTCCACACCCTCAAAGAATCACAGAGGTACAAGGCAGGCAGGGGAACTCCAGTAACATAATTAGGGAAACAGTCCCTGCCTAGCTCCAGGGCTGTCCCAGGAGAACCAGAGCCCCAGCACCGTGGGATGGCAGCATGCAGTCACTACTTGTTCTGAGCGTGGTTTTAGTTCTTGATGCTGAGCAGGTTGGCTGCCCAGTTTGACTTCTACTCGAGCACAGAAATACTGTCTTGTCAGTCGGGACAGGAGGTTGGCCCTGTTTTGTTCACTTCTACTAAAACCAAAGTTCACTGACTTTTCACTATCTAGGCCTAGCTCATACTAGGTGCTACAGTGAATTGTGCTGTCACAACTCCATGGACTGGTTTGACTGGTTCTCAGCTGATTCTACTGGAAGCCTGTGGTTGCTTGGTCAGAGAAAGTGCTGACTTTGAAGACACCTATATTTAGTAAGATGAATCTTACCTGACTTTTTGAAGGTCTTCAGATTTGTTTTTGTCCTCAGTTAGTAAACTATTCAGCGCAGTACCCATTTTTTTCCTGAGAAAATTCCCGACATTTATTTTGAATGTACAGATAAAAAATTGTCCATTCAGCAGTTGTTAAATGAAGTCTGAAGTGAGTAACAGATGAAGTTTAAAGTTTGAAATTATCTATTAGAAAAGAAAAAAATATCAGTGAAAATTCTAGGCAAGAAAGGTCTTATTTCACAGTTGTGGTGGCCTGTGTAATACATTTTCTCTTTGGTAAACAAGCATTTCTCAGGTCTGGCTTCTGATACTCTCTTGTATGGTAGTTACTAGGTGGACCCAACATATGGGTAGATGCATGTTAATGAGAGAGTGTTTGACTTTTTATCAGTTCTTCATAATGTCCCTGTTTTATTTTCTCAGTGGTGCTTTTGACAGTGCTGTGGCTTGACAACTGTGCCTGATTGATTGTTCATTCTGGACTCTGAAGTCTGGATATCCAAGTGTCTAGGAGACATTTCTGTTGTTCATGAAACTACTGCATTGCATTTCAGGATTGTTTGCTTGTAGGTGTGTGTTTAATGTTTCTTAATATTCAAACAACGAAAATTCAGTTGACAACATTGCATGTCTTCCCTTCTTCGGGATATTTACCACTTTGAATTTACTGTTCTCTTTATGATGTCAAGTCTGTGTTCTTATATCATGAATGCTCTTTATGATCTGTGAGTCAAGAGAGCTTTATCTTTTCACCATATTTCTGAAGTTCATTAACATTTTCTCTTTTTGGTTCTCTGCCAATGGATGTACAAAGAAGAGAATGCTTGGTGCTGTTTTAGCCCAAGCAGCTACCATACAGAAGTAGCACTTTTTGTGCTTAAATAGTTTGAGAAGCTTGAATTCCATTCTCTGGCATTCAAGTAAGTTGTGACATTCTTTCAAAATAAAAATTAGACTTGAAGCTTATTCTTCGGATCTATCTACTCTAGGCATTTACAAAAGTCTTAAATAATTCAGTACTCCATGGCTGCCATGAGCTGTCCAATTCCAAGTCAGACTGTGTATCATCAGGAAAAGTTTCCTTAGGAAGTCTACAGTGAAAGGGTAGTCTTGTCCTTCATCAAAATTAAACATCTCAAGCCTAGAGAGTTATCATTGCAGTGGTCAGGCAGACAGGCTGAAACACACCTTGCACTAATCTTCATGGCAAGTACAAAAGTGAAGGTACACGATGCGCATTTTTCTTTGCCTACATGGCATGCATGCCTTGCAGTTTCACTAGTATTCTAAGCACCAGTGGGTTACACCTCTGAGGCATGAACCTGACAGTATTTCTTCTTGGCAGCAGTGGGATTGTCCCCTGAACCTCTCTCTCTGTTTCTGATACCATTAAGGACTTGGAGTTTTATGCAGTGTGTCACAGGAGAGTCTTGCTCCCAGTGTTATTATTATCCCTGTGACTGTGAACATTTTTTGATCAAGAACATACTTTAGTGTTGCACTTTATTTTACAGACTGGCCAGCTACAGAGGTGAATATTTCTTTTGAATAATTTCTACTGGAAAATACTTCTAGTAATTCAAAAAAGGTGAAATTGATAATCTGACATTTTAACAGTAATGTTTGTTCTTTTTGCCTGTTTGGTTACTAGATTCATTAAATACCTTCTCACGACAAGCTCTCTGTATAAGATTTACTCTGACTGGCCTCACATGCTCCAGCTGTATTGGCATGAAAGGATAATGTGCAGATACATCTACTTCCAGAAATTACATGATTTTGTTTTTCTCTCAAGAGAGTGTCACCTGGTCAGACATTATCCAGAATTAGATCTTTGCACGTTCTGTCTTCCTAGAGAGAAGATGCTAGCCACATTTATAACTCTGAGCAATGGTTTTTTTCAGGATCTGCTAAGTGCATTCCTGTAGGGATTCCCTTGAATGAGAAGGTAGCACCATTGCAAAGCTTAGTGAGCATTCTATGCTTGTTATTCACATCTGAGAGCCATTGCCTGCTAATGAGGCTGTTCTGGAGCCAGCTGGCCTATTAGGCGAAGTTCTTTCTCCTATCCTCTTGCTGTGAACATAATTGATAGAAAAACACCTGAACTGACTTCCTATATATATTTCTCCTATCCTTTTATCTGTGGGTGTGATCATCAGAGGGTTGGGCTCTGCAAATTCAGGGATAAGACTAAATTTTTGATTGACCTGAAAAATGTTCCATTCGCTGCCTCATTGCAGTTCCAGCTTGCAAAATTGGAGGCTCTTTTTAACCTCTCAGGTTTGAATTTCCACATAAATTGTCATTTTTCAGAGATTCTGTAAAGGTCCTCCTTTCAGTCCTTGTTAAAGACCACGTACTCTTCAGAGTGTCCTTTCAAACTTCTCTTGGTGCTGCAGATGTGGTGTCTCAATTGTGGAATCATTTGTTCTGAGACAATAATTACTTCTCAAGACTCTATCTTGTCTAGACATGCAGGTATTGTTGAAAACCTTTCATTTGATAATGGTTGTCTGTTCTGTTCCTCTAACAATGAAATTACTTGCTCCTTCAAATCCTGTCCAAAAAGAGGTGATCACTGCAGAGAACCTACAGGTTCTGGACTCTCAAACCAGTAGGACCCCCTGAAATGTAGACTTCCACATTTTACTTGCCTCTATTCAGTTTGCACTCTATTCACACTTAGACTGACACATTTTCTATATCTGAGTTTCAGACAACTAGCACTGAATAGTGGAGTTGACTGCAGTTATGCAATACAGATTACAGATAAAATATCTATATATATATTTATATCTAATACTCATTATTACCTCACAAACCCTGATCTGTAACTCTTTCCAGAGAAACCCTGAGAAACTGGTAGCCTGAACATAAATTTTCTATTGTCATTTCGGTGTGATAGAAACAATTCCAGGGTAGCTCAATACCAGCTATCCCTTAGAGCTAAGGAAGATGGGCAATGGTACTGCATTCTGGATTTAAACAGCTGGAACTCTTATGTGCCTGTCTTCAACACAGTGTTAGTCAGTATTTCTCTGGCAGTTGGAAAGACTGGTCTGTAATGATGAATCTCTAAGTAACTGGTTTTTTTCATACAATGATAAGAACAGCTTGAAAATATGTTAGTATTTTCTTACAGGGCATTATTGCTACTTAAAGTTTGTTCCATTGCCCTGATCTGTGACCACTGAGGTTTTTGTCAGGGTGCTGACTTTACATTTAAGGATTTTTTTTCTTAATGAATGGTTTGTAAGGGAATTCGTAAGAGAACAAACTCTTTAGTGTCTACAAATGGTCCAATACATTTTCAGGCATGTAGACTTTAAGTATACCAAGTTTGTACTTAATAGCATCAAAAACTGTATAAGTCATTTGGTAGAGTTTTTCATTCCTGAACTTTTTGTTCTGTAGAGATACTCTGTGCTAATCTTGATGAAGTATTTCACCTCTTCATCAACCATCATGTTAAGATTGTCCTTCTTTTACAAGGCCCATGGTATCGAGAACTTTGGTGGTAGGTTAAGCCAAAGCCTACCCCAGGTGTTTTCAGATACGACTATACTTGTGTGTACTTTTCATATCTACTCAAAAATTTAGAATTTTTTTTTCTGGCATACCCACCCAAATATCTTCAGGGGATTGCCTTTCCAGTTTTCGGAGTGATAATTCCAGACACCTCTGTGTTATAGGGTTGGGCATCCCTTGTCCTTTATGTTCATTGGATGAAATGAAGCATGTCTTTGCATAAATGTCTTCATATGCAATTCTCAGTTGGAGATGGACGCTTGACTGCCCTGTGTTATAACTGCAGGCAAAGGGGCACAGGGTTCTCCATCAGGTGGCAACTGTTTGGTGATCACTGTCAGAAGTGGGGTTTGCCTATCAACAGTTTATTTCAGTTCCCTAGCTCTTCAGGAGGTGATCAGAGTTACATTTTTCACCATCAAGCATCTGACACAGTAATCTTCTGGAAGTGGGATAAATCTATTTGACTTTCCATACTAAATATGATGTTTGGTATTTTTTCTTCGAAGTGCTGCCACTGCTCATCCAAGGTCTCTTATTTGGCCCTAATGGCACAGTCGACTGGGCTGAAATACTTCAGTTGGAAGAATTTTAGTTCACGTGGTGGTAATGTGATACTGGTGCTTTCTATTTGAATTGGCATAACCTATGCAATTGTGGTGGAGAGAACTTCTGGTTTTTTAGTTACACTTCTGAGATTTCAATTTCTTCTTTTCTTGTCAAAGCCAGGATTGTGGTCATCTGTTCCTGGAAACATTTTGCCATATAAGGTCAATATCACCCTGATAAATAAGTAGTTTATTTCTTTTTCTGTTTCTTCAAAATTTCAGAATTTTTTAAAGTCTCAAGAAGTACTGTTCAAAAGAAAAAGTGGAGCTTTTTCTTCTTTAGAAAATCTGAGATCTCAATTTCAATATCCTGTTGCTACAGAAGCTAAAATGGGTAATTTTCAGTGTTGAGCTGTTGAAGGGTGACATATTTAAAACCACATGATTTGATAGAACTGTGAATTGTCCTGTGTAACATTTGGAATGATCAGATTATTGTTTTCTGTTATTTGAAGAAAATTACCCTGTTTTGTCTAAAAGTATTGTATGTTATGAGTCATGTGTTAAATGGAAGAAGACCATAAGCTTAGTATGTATTTAAATTGTCACTTAAAATTTCCCGACAAAAACTTGAATAGTTTCCTTTTCTGCTCTTTTTTTTTTTTTGTGAAACTCAGACTTGCCATGTAGTCCTGAGGAGATCCTGGAGAGCAGCCATGTACCTCTCTTGATTACTGGCAAATGACTGCAGGGGTATAGGGGGAGCATTCCCAGATCTATTCCTCATAGACTGAGCGTCAACATTTGAACAAGAGTTTCAGTGAGCCTGCATAAATTTGTATCAATATTTGCTCCTATATTCATAATTTCTAAACTTTTTCTGTTATTTTCCCTCCAGTTCTTTTTTATACCACAATCTTGCTAAATTTATTTCAAGTTGTAGAGCATTATAGAATTCAAAAGGATGAAAGAAACTAATAAACAAAGAACAACAGTAAATATTTACATGAATGTTTTTTCATAACAGAAGTTTGGGAGTGCCCTCTAGTTCTCTTAGAAAAACCTAAAAAATACAATAAATTTGAAAACACTCTTACCATAATGTGATCTTGGAAAGTAATTTTATTCAAATAATAAATTATTTTCAAGAAAGATTTAAAGAAATAAAAACCTAGAAATAAAATGATCATAAGGAAGAGCATTAGTTTTGAAAAAAAGCTGTAAGTAGCTGCCAAGGTGTGTGCTAATGGACATACAAGTAGGCACTAGGATATTACAGAACTTCTCATTTATAGTATAGCATTATGCAAAAAGTTGCATCAATATTGTACTTCCCTCTGCCTTCTGTGTTGAGTGTGTCCCCCTTCAAAAGGCTGCTGGCACTGAATACTATCAGATTATGTGTGGGTTTTCTGTTCCTCTGTTGCTTTTTATGCTGAGGAACTGTTTTGGGCTTTCTGGTGTTGCAGCATATGTTTTTAATTGCTGTCTGGGTGAATTATAATTTATTTTGCAACTCCTGTATCAGATACGGTGGTGAGATTATTATATGTCTTCACAGATATTTCAGAATAAATGTAAAATAACACTGGTGTATACTTTTAACTATATTTTAGGTATTTTGTTTAAGTAAAATTTGCAAAAGGATGTTTTTCACAAATCAGTTGTAGAGTCATCTCTAAAGGAAACATCAGTGGGAGAGTGGACAGTAGAATTCTGGTGTTATTTTGACCTATTTAAACTTCTAATGCTGTTTCCTTTAAAATCAAAACTGGGTTGTTTCTTGCTAGTTTGAATAAATATGCAACTCATTTACCAATTCACTTAGGATAAACCAACGTTTTTACACAGGACAAGTGGAAGAAAAGGGAAACTGTATTGCCTGCCATCAGCTTTTGACTTGAAAACTTACCTTGGGCTCTCTGTGTCAGGTGTAACTTTCATACATGATATTAAGGAACTAAGGTGATGTGGTTGTGTTTTCTCACAGAGGAATTCCTGGGAAGAAATGTGGAACTGTCATAGTAACAGCAGAGGAACTAGGGTGCTGCCGAGTAAGTGTGCTCATTGCTTTTCAAAAATACAATGAAAATTGTTTTGTGATTTACACTGCATTAGATTGTTAACGGTATCATTTATAAATTTGCATTTTGTGATTTGTGTAAGAAGCTAGAATACTTCTTTCCTATAAATTGCTCTTAGTTTTAGAGAGAAGAAGCAGAAAGAAGCAGAGGCCAATGCTCAATCTCTCTTGCATTCTCTCTGATGTTCCTTCATGTGCTCACTCTCTCACAGTCTCTTGCAATATCTCACCAGCTGTCACATATTTGATTTTCTGGATTTTTGTTCTTTATCCAGACTTTTATGGCTCATATTCAGAATGGCAAAGAATTTTGGAATCACTGAATTGCTGAGGTTGGAAAAGACCTTGGAAGATTGTCTAGTCCAATCCTCCTGTCCTTCTTAGAGCAGGTTACTCAGGGCTCTGTGCAGCTGGGTTTTGAGTCCAAGCAATCTCCACAGTCTCTCTGTTTCAGCATTTCAGCGCACTCAGAGTAAAAGGGTTTTTCCTTATATTTAGGTGGAATTTCTCGCATTTCAAGTATGTACTTCCACTGGATACCACTATCCAGATGTTGGAGAATGGTTAGAGGATCAGGGACATGGATCATTGATAAAGAAAATCAATTAAAGAACTGTACAAAGCAAAGGCCTGCAAGAGAAAAAACCTCCATGAGAAAATACCTGAGTGAGAAACAGGCCTGAGAACCAAAAGGGAGTTTTAAGGAGGTACAGTCCTGTGCTGATAAGATGTACTGACCATGAGAAGGGAGGAAGATCTTTGATCTCTCAAGACAAAACATAAATAATAGAAGCTTGCCAAATGTAGTCTTTTATCTAACCCAATTATGTAGAAGTAAGAATGCTCTTTTGTAAGCTTAAACCAATCAAGAACTGACAAGCGTATATACTGATACTATATAAGTGCCTCTGTATTGCCAATAAACGAAGCTTGCATTATCAGTCACATTGATTGTCTGCATGTCTTGCCCCGCCAAAAGTCAGCATCCAGAGGCTGTTTATTCCCCATCATCAGGTACTTACACAAACTGATAGGCCTTCTGTTTTCCAGGCTAAATAATTTCAGCTCTCTCAGCCTCTCCTCAGATGAGAGATGATCCAATCCCTAAATCATTTTAGTGATGCTTTTGGTGGAATTGCTTCAGCATGTTTGTGTCTTCCTTGTATAGGGGAGCCTAGAACAGTGCTCTGGGAATGAACAGTATTCCAGGAGTGGCCTCACCAGAGCTGAGTCATTTCCTTCAACTTTCTGTCAGCACTCTTCCTAATGGAGCCCAGGAGACTGTTGGCCTTTGCTGCCAAGGGCACATAGATCAACTTGATGTCCACCAAGCCCCCCCAGTCCTTTTCTGCAGAACTGCTTTCCAGGTGTTTGGCCTGCAGCCTGTACTGGTGCACAGGGCTGTTCCCCTCCAAGTGCAGTACCTGGCATTTCCCTCTGTTGAACCCAATGAGGTTCATGATGGGTAGTTTTTCCAGCCTGTACAGATTCCTCTGAACAGCAGCACAACCATCTGTTGTATAAATGGCTAGTTCTAGTTTTGTATTGTTTGCAAACTTGCAGAGGGTCTGCTCTGTCCCATCATCCAGGTTGTCAATGAAGATGTTCAACGTTCTTGGCCCATTTTTGATACCTCAGGTTCACTGCTAGTGACTGGTCTCCAGGTGGGCTTTGTGCCACTCAATGACCCTTTGAAGCCCAGCAGTTCAGCCAGTTTTCAGTCTCCCTCACTGTTCAGTTATCTAGTCTATAATTCATTAGTTTGTGAACCAGGATTTATAGGAGACAGTGTATAAGGCCATTCTAAGGTGGAGTATAAACAACATCCACCCAGTCAGCCACTCATTTTGTGAGGAAAGGCTTCCAGTTGATCAGGTGTGAATTCCCCCTTTGTAAATCCATGCTGATGTCTCTTAGCCACCTTCTTCTTTTTCATGTGTTTGCAAACGTTTTCCAAGATTATTTGCTCTATCATCATCTCAGGGACTGAGGTAAAACTGGCTTGGATCCTCTTGCCCTTTCTCAGAGACAGGAGAATTTCCCCTGAACATCCTAACTTTACAAAGATAGCTGAAAGTGGCCGCACAGTGACAGTAGCCCTCTCCATCAGCACTCTCAAGTGCATCCTGCCAAGTCCCATGGACTTCTGTATGTCTGATCTGTTTGTATGTTCCCTTTCCTGGTCCTCTTCTACCAAGGGAAGTTATACTTATTCCAGGCTTTCTCAGGTTCCCAAGAGTATTGAAGGCAAATCTTATCAGTAAAGACCAAGGCATAGAAAGCTATGAGAAACATGGACCTTGCAATGTCCTTTGTCACCTGTCCTTTGTCACCCTGCCCCACTCAGCGGTGAGCCCACATTTTCTGTCATCATCCTCTCACTGCTGTTGCACCTGTAGACCTGTTTATGAGGCACAGTCTGGCAGCAGGCCCTGCCCCAGTTAGCTGCAGGTTTATCTTTGCATTTATAATCCTTTTCTCATTCTTGACTTTGCCCAAAGAGGTGACTTGTGTGACTTTCAGTTTGCCTGATCACAGCGAAGAAACTTGTCACCTTATTTGGTGTCAGATTGGATGCCCTTGGTACCTTTCAGGCTCATTTACTTGAAGGTTCCAGGCTCTTAAGAGTTGGCTGCTCAGCCATTTGCTTGATGGGCAGTAGGAGCAAACAACAACAGGTCTAAGTCACTGAAGGAACGAGGCTGAGTTGTGTCTCACTAGAGTTTTTAAAATTAATTCTAATATACTTTCCTTGCCTGTGTATCTGCTTCTTTCAGAATGCAGTTTTGGATGTCAAGAAATCCTTGAAAAATCCTGAGGCATTTTACCATAGAAAAATTTTCTTCCTCTGGTGTCCCCTACAAAGGAATTCTTGGTTCCAGCCATTCAGACTGCACTTATTAAGACATTGCACAAATGTGAATATGTAGAGGGCATTTAGAAGACAGATACCCCCATTTATTTTATTTCCATAGTTTAGTCAGTTTTGTTTTTTTTTTTGGTGCAGTAAACTGCATGCTGTCTGTAATTTTTCTTTATTACCCATTTCAGGATTCAGTTTTAATGCAATTTTGTGCAAACAAGCTAGACAAGAAGGACTTCTTTGGGAAATCTGATCCTTTCCTTGTATTTCATCGAAGCAATGAAGATGGCAGGTAGGAGCTTGTTAAGTATTTTTGCTGCTAATCACTAGGCAACTTAATTATTTACAGATGGTAATATAGTTTTCATTTTTTTTTACATTTTTCAGATTAAGCTGTATTAGTTAATAATGTTTGTTGGATTTCAGTTTGTCATGTTACGCAGTATAGAAATAAAACTATTGCAACAAATTGATCAAATACTGCAGTTCAGGGTTTTAAGAGGTAAATGTCTTATAAGTATAGAGCATTATGAAAATTGATTGTAATAAAATAGCTAAATAGTGTTACTTTTGCTAAGATATAGTATGCATTTAAAGAGAATTCTCAAAGAAAAGTGTAGCTGCAAAATATGCTAATGCTTAGAAATTGTGTTAGATAAAAACATTTTATACTGAAAATTTAAATTTGGAAATATCTTTTATCTTTTTGACAGAGTTCTAGGAAATTGAATTCAAAAATACCCTGAATAGAATTTATATTTTTTACAAATGGCTATTTGCTACGTTTGTGCTTTAATTTGCTGAAGTAGAATAATCTCTTCTGTTGCACTGCTAAGACTTGACATGCACTGGTCAACTCAGCACTGCCTTTGTGGGGCTCTACTGGCAGTTTAAGATTTCCTGGAAACTGCAAGTCCTCACATCTAACATTATCAAACCAAAGGCTAGACATGTATCCTACTACTTTTTTCTGTAGCCTAACTGGAATAGTTGTTAACATAAATCTATGTATGGGTGTGTGTGTCTGTTCCCTGCTGTTTTCCTCTTGGAGGCAGATTCTAGGAACAGTTTCCTGAGTAAACACTGTCTATCTAAAACTGCAAGCCTGGAGGAGTTATGGCTCCTTTGTGAGTGGCATTAAGGTCACTGGTGGAATTTTTTTGGGCATTACTGGGAGTGCTGGTATGTGCAGCCTCTCTTGGCCTTGAGTGCAATTCTTCCCCACTTCCTTCCGAGGGGTGAGTGTTGAGCCAGTGATTCTTTATTGGTCTCCTGAATCCAGCAGGATGCTGGGGCAGTACTTCTGCACCTGTGGCAGAAGGATACTTCTTTTTTTGTTTCTTAGCTTCAGGCATGTCTTCTGAATCATAGCCAGGATAAAAGTATAGGCCTTTAGGATGCAAGGAGGGCATTCCCTCAAAGAATAACTAGTATAACTGTATGAGGAATTTCAGTAATGATCTCACCAGTGACTTTGTCTCTTGTTTTCTTTTGAACAATTCAGTCCCCAAGATGATGGTTCAGAAGAGGTGTTTTAATTTTGCATCGTTTAGGGAAAGGAGAATGCATTAATACAATTCATGAGAGAAGGTCATCACGGAATCTCAGAGAGGCTTACATGTTTTACCTAAGACAGCCCTGGTTAAAAAATCATGGACATAAAATGGGGAATAAGAATCTGAAAGCCATCACTCCTTTGGCTCAGTTTCTTAATCTCTAAGCAAGAATCAGATCCTCACAAGATCTGTTTCTTTCTGGATCTGTGACTGATTCCTTGATGTAAAAGGTCTGTTTAAACTAGTGGGATTGCTCTTCCCTGAGATACTCACTGAATGGTTATAGTTCCTGTTGAAGTTTTGGGCAAAAACATTTTAAATTTAGAGTTGTTTAGCAATCTAGTCTGTAATCTCTCTCAAGTGGGTCTCTTCAGTCTTCCCTTCCTTCTGATTTCATCATATTTCTTTTTTTCCTACCTTAAATTTTATATGGACATTGTATGTATGAATGATTACAGTTCTTTTGATTCCATCTTCGATGACACAGAAAAATAAGTAAATTAATACAAAATATATATTTCTCCTTTTTTTGTTTGTTTGTTTAATTACAGTTTTACAATCTGCCACAAAACAGAAGTTGTAAAAAATACATTAAATCCGGTGTGGCAGGCATTCAAGATTTCTGTCAGAGCACTGTGTAATGGAGACTATGATCGGTAAGCTGTGGCTTAAACTTTTCTTAGCATATACAATTTTTTTCTTCCTAACTTGTGTGTTCTTTTGTGTGTAACTTTTTCTATGCAGTCCAGCCCCTGGTGTTATTTAATCAACGTTTTGAAAGGATAATATGTGTTCAAAACCATTCATCACATTAAAGAATTTAGAAAAATAAAGTAAGTAGGCTAAATCTGTAGGAAGTGCTAGTGGTATTTTTTGGAAAAAATACTTTGCTTCCTATGGTGAATTAAAAACAGAAAGTAAAGACTAATTTAAAGCATGGCCTCTGTGACAAGTGTACACAAGCATTTTTTAATGTTTGAATGAAAAACAATGATGATCTGTTTTCTGTGGGTGACCACGCAATGTCAGAGGATGCTGATAAATGAAAGCCTTTTAAATACATAGGTCAGTAGATGAGAAACACAGAAGGTAGTCATCTTCAGGTTTGAAGTTTTCAGTGATGCCATGCAAAAGGATCTATCTTTAGGTGGTAATAATACCATGTTTTTAATCAACATTTTACCACTAATAACAAGCAAATTAGTTGAGTAGAAATGGGTATTTTTAGACTCCTTAAAAATGGCCATGTTGGTTACTCTTTCAATTAGATGCTATAAAAACGAAGCAATTTTGTAATGAGCATATTCAAATGGAATTTTTTACTTATATTTGGGTTAACGTGCAGAATGCATAAGCAAAATAATATTCATGAAGCTAGTCTCTGGACACTGCACTGTTTATCATATTAAAGAGAAACAGTTTTCATAATAATTAGAAAAGATGTTTTGGTGCAGGCATATTGAAATAAGTCCAGCCTTCCAAATTGAGGGAGCTAAAAAGTGTAATAGGACTCCTGAAATTATTGTGTGTTTACTGTTGACCTGCTTTCAACATGACACACTCAGTGAATAAAGGCTCCATGAAATTTCACAGTTTCATGCACCCTGCATACAACAATCATGCTTCAAATTAAGAAATAGTCATTAGCTGTCAGGTTAATTCAAATTAGTATCTGCTGATACTCCAGAAAAAACTTCGGAGATTTGTTTTTTTTTTAATTAGAAAACTCACTCATTCTAAAGGTAAGGATTAACTTCCTAACCTCCATGTGATAATACATAAAAACACAAGCCCCAAAGGTCTCTTTCAGATAATGGTAGTTTCACTGATAAAATTTTGGTGCTCTGGGTTCTGTGATAAATGTGAAAGGTGGGAATAATGTCACTAGTAAAAATGTATCACAGTAAATGTTTATTCTGGTGTAGGGGAGACTAAATCTTCAGCTAGTGCATGCTTCTGAGTGAACTCTATCCACTTTTTCATTATGGAATGACCAGGATTTGCTTAATTTTTCTCAAACTGTGTGATTATACAGTGTTTTCAGTCATCACAGGAATGGCATTTCAGTACTACAGTAGTACTTAATGTCTAATATCTTTGTTCTTTCTTTCTCTTAGTATGAGCTCTCAAAAAGCACTTACAGTTATTTTCTGCATAAAAGTTTTAAAACAGAGATACCCATCTCTAACCTTGATTATTTTTAAAAGAAAGGGTTTTTTTAAATATTAAAGTAGGAAACCCATCCTCTAAACTGTGTCCTTTAAGGTAAAGGTTAAGTATCAGTATATGAAGATTGGAAAGGCCTTTAATATCTTGCATGTCATGGAAAATAGATAAAAGTCAAGACCTGTAATTAATCCTTTAATATGAAATAAATTTCAGTAGAGAGAAGCTTTATTCAAAGATGAATTGCTCTTACTGCAGTTCTCAGTAATTTATCTTGATATTCTTAATAATTTATTTTAATAATCAGAGTTTTCTCAGGGAGATGATTTTGCTGTTTGAACACAGATTTGTAAGACAATTCAAAACTTAAATCCCCCTAAACCTTACATAAATCTTAACTTAGTGTGTTCTGTCTGTCGTAACAGGTTTTGAAACGTAAGTAAAATAATGGTTGTCTAGGGAAAAAACCTTTGTGGTATTGCCTTTTTTTGCTGAATTCCTTTGAAGATGAAAATAGTTTCCTTTGAAGGGTGAAATACTGGGTGGGATAAAAGAAGTTTGGAATTGTTTTTCACTTTATTCTACAGAACAACTTTCACTTTATTCAGTTTTTATTCTAAGGTAACTTAAACCCAACCTGAATTACGCCAGAGGTATAAAATGTAACAAATGGTGTGGTTAGGAGCCTTTAAACTTGATTTGAAAAGAGATACATCCAGACAAAGCAACTCCTTTACCTGTTTTGGAATATCGTAAGAAATGTGAAAAACATCCAGGTGTGAATTTCTTGATATTATATTGTATATAATATCAGCTGTTGCTCAGTTTTATCCCCAGAGTCCCTTCCTAGTAAATGAAATTAGTCAATATCTATTTGACTGTATGTAATTGGAAAAATGAGGAGCAGCTCCCATGGAAGTAAATTATAAAGTAATTGCTTAGATTCTTGTCCTCTCTGTTAATAAGACAGACCTGATGACTTCACTTCATGTGAAACTGTTCTGAAGAATAAAAGTAAATTAAGTTGTTGCTTAAAATACAGGAGGTCTGGAGGTGTTATTTTTCTACCCCATGTTCAGTTTATTTTAGGCCAAATGGAATTCACTGTTAGTGGTAGTTGAATTTGCTTGCATATATCCTCTTTCTGTAGTAAAAGGAGATGAATAACGCTATATATTATCTCTATCTTCATGTATCTTTCTTGTTTCATCAAGGATGTTGATGATAATATGCTCTGTAGTATTTGCATTTTAAGAAATACACTCTTAAAGTAAGTATGTAAAATATGAGTGGTCTTGGGAAATGTTTGCTTTCTACACCTGATCTGCTTCCCAGTCAAGCAAGGTTAGAGCTGTCCTCAAGAGTTCACTTTACTTACTCATAAGGAAACAGACAAAATGTGTTCTTGGAAACTTTGATAATACTTTAAGGTTTAAAGAATCATTTATGAAAAAAAAAACCTCAGCAAGTAAAAATATATTGGTTAAACTTCCAATGTGTTTTATTGTTTTCTTAGTTTCCAAGTATTTAGCTATTGATTTATGGAGATGTGTTGTGTAACCTGACAGGCTATTTGCTGCCCCATGAGAAATGACTGAAAAATCCCGCTTTTTGGATTTGGCACAATTGATGCACTCATATGCTATTAGTCTTAAAGGTAATCTGGGTACATATTTAACATTTTAATAGAGCTGTGTTCTTGTTTTTTTTTGTTTTTTTGGTTTTTTTTTTATTTTATTTTAGGACAATTAAAGTAGAAGTGTATGACTGGGATAGAGATGGAAGGTAAGACATTTTTTCTGTTAAACTTAAGGGTTATCCATGCATGTTTATACACATTTTAAACCATATAAATATTTAGTGTCCAGTATAATATTAGAGAAAGTTAGTTATCAATATTTAGATGTACAGGTACTGGAAAAAGTTCTGCTGTGATACAGCTCTGTGTTTTGCACTTGTGGTAAATACTGATGCATTGGCCTATTTAAAACATGCTGTGTGTATATTCATCCATGGATCATGATAAAATGCACGTGCCTGCAGTGGCTACTCATGGTGGCCTAAATATAGTGATGTAGAAGCCACCTATTAATTGTCTTAATTTCAGATTGGGTCTGAATGTGCATTTCCATGTCTGTCTTCATCAGAACATTATTGTAAACTCTGGAGTTGGAAAATCTGAGTTTTGTATAACTCCCCTTGAAAGAGGACAGTGAAATATATGTGGACTTTCTGTTGCTAAATTCAGGAGGGATATCTGTTATTCTTAAGAGCTGTGAACTCCAGTGTACTGGCTGTACATTTTTGTCTGAAGGAATGAGCCTTTCAAATTGCCTTTATTTTGACAAACAAGACAGAATTATTTTTTAACACACTGGATCAATACCTCTTGTTCTTTTAAAAATGCTTGAGCTTCTGTCTTAATACTTTGATTAAAAACTGTACTCATAAATCTTGGTACTAGAACTGAAATGTAATACAGTAATATGTTGATTTCTATTTATCTTTAAGTTGGTCTGTCTTAATTATTTCATATTAATCTTAATTTATATTTTAAAATATATGGATATGCACTTGCATTTTGATTTTTAAAATTATGTTATTTATTCTACAGTAATGTCTTTAATACTACCAATACAATTTGCTTCTAGTGTTATAGATAATGATAGTTGGCTTCTGTGGCAACATATCTTGTAATCATAATAGGCAAATTTATCCTGTGCTACTGTTCATTTCCTTGCTGACAAGATCTAAAAGCCTATTCACTTTTCTCAGGTTGTAATTCTGTCTTTTTGGTTCCATCATGAAGCCTGTTGATTTATAAGCATTCTTATATCATGTTTACCCTCTGTGAATACCTCCTAGTGTAAATTCATCCTTCTTGATCAGATATTCCCTGGAGAGACAAAATAGCATATTCTAGCAATTAAAATAAGTGTTTTTAAATTTAAAAAGCCATAGTAGCAAAAAATCATTGCATCCATGTTAGAATTTCTATTAACATTCTTTTCTCAATGAGATTTGGCAAATCCTTAAAAATCTTATATATTGGTGCTTTTGTGTATAAACCACATTTTTTAAAAGTAAGCTAGCAATGAAAAGTTAAATCATATTGCCAAGTTAATAAAAAAATACGGGTTATATTTTATCAAGCTCTCAAACTCCATGTGCAGTCTCACTTTGTCCAAAATCTCTAAGATTAAAAAGAAAAGGAAGAAATCTGACAACACTAAGTAACTGCAAGTCTGAGTGAAATCTTGAACATACTGTAGATTTTAGGCATTCATTAGCCTCTTCACTCTCAAGTAGTTTCAGTTATTATCTGTGTTTGCTCACATCACAGTCTGAATACCTATAAAATTAATATCTAAAAAACAAAAAGTGAAGGATACCATTTACATGTTCTCCTTTTTATTCTAATGGTATGATTTTTTTTTTTTTTGCTTTTTGCTTTCTGTCTTTTTTTGAATTTAGAAGCAGACCTAGCACTGACACCTTACATGTTAAATTTCTCTGAAAGATTGGACAGCGCTCATCTCATGTGACTTCAGACAATGCAAAAATCAGACAAGTAGATTGAACTAACCATTTAAGCTACTTCAGTGGCTTACAAGGGAAAATAGCCTGATTGAATCCATCCTGGAATAAATTGCCAGTTGGTGGTGCCTATAAACTTGCTTAGTGACCATAGCAAGAATCTAAGTGCCTGATTTAACTTCGACATTGCCAAGTATGTCTGAAATGAATCCCTTTCAAGAGTTACTCTAACAATTTTTTGTCCAACTCTGCTGTGCCTCAGTTTATATTAATTCCCATTTGTGATGGACAGTTTTTATAAGCTGTTTTTACATCTGGATGCCTCACCATGCTGAATCTGTTTGCTCCAGAGATATGCAGCCTAGGCAGGACCAGTCTTTGAAAGATTGCCTGCTCTCAGATAGCAAAGCAAGTTTTACTGAATATTACAGGCTGTTCTGCAATCAGGAAGACAAAATTACTGTGCATATACTTGATTTCTGAATCATGTCTTGACTTGATTTTGACTTCCTGAGTGTTGACTAAGAAGTTTTTTTTTCCCTTTTCCCCATTCTGTGTTACCTGTGCTTTGAAAAAATAGCACCATGGTGCCTTGGGTTGAACTTCTTACTTCATGTTCCCAAATTACATTGTTAGGAGTAATTGTAATGTAGTATCATGATCATATTTTCATCAAATAGTTCTTACTTATTTTCAAACATCATATCACATTCTTGACGGGAGGTAATGCCTGCCCTTTGTAAAATTAACACAATTAATATGAAACATCTCTTCATCTCAAACCAGTTTTTGCACAAAACTTGTCAAAATGTGGACAGCTTGTTCTGATACCTTTTATTGCTTCTAGGAGCTGTGACAAACCCTAAAATATCTGATGCTGTAAGAAGTCACAAAAGTTGGTTTTGTTACTTGGGGCAAGCCCAGTTGTTTGACACAGTCACATTTTTAGGGTTTTTTTTATTGAGTATCCTTATGTATGAAGCACTTGCAGACAGGTCTAACAGAAGGAAAAAAATGAGGTAGTGCACTTCACATCAGCAATACTATGATGTTCTCTCTGAAAGCTTTTTCATTGAATTTCAGAAAAAATGTCTCTCAGCATACATGTTGCCAAAGTCATTTTGCAGTCTTGATGCTTCTGATCTCTTACATAGAAAAAGTGTGTTTGGAGGGGTTGTTGAGTTATAAAGCTGTAAATATTGTCATGCTAACCATGGGGCCACAGAAGAGCATATCAGCACTGCAGGAGAGATTTTAAATTTCAGATTCTAAGCTCTTTCACTTTATTCTTTTCTAGCTTAATTTTTTTTTCATCTAGCTTCCTTCTCTAGCTAGATAGTTGATTTCTAAGTTCTTGCATTTTCTCCTTACTCACTGACATACTCCTGATTATGATTGTCCTTTCCTCTATTGTTTCCTTTTCCTTTAGATAGTAAAAAAAAAAATCAAAGTTAATACAATTTTGTAAGCGATTTGAAGGCTAAAAGTGGAAAACTTAGGGAGATGGGCTTCAAGTGATAATTTTGTGTGCTAAGACTGTCTGGTTCAGTGTTCTGATATGCCACTCATGGACAAAAGTCTCTAAGTCTAGGAATATTTGGTGTTAGGAAGGCAAAGAGAATAAGTACTTTGGATTCTCAATCCGTAGACTAATAAGGAGATCCATTTGCTGAAGTGTGATCATTAATATTAAGATATTTTCTTAATGAGGTATACATCTGGCAAAGGCATATTTTGACCAACAGGCACTCAGCCTTCATAGCCAGCCTAGTGGAGGGACGTACATCCACCTGAATACCGAGTGTAAAGATCCAAGGTGATGATCTTTTAGGTGCAGAGGGCTCTGAAACTGGTTATGTATGCCCATACCTTTTTAACGTGATTCATCAGAGGAATCTTACCTTTCTAGCTCAGGTTTTGTCAGTGTTTGTGTATAGCCATAGGGAAAGGAGGCTTTTCAGTGTCTTGTAGAATTAAAGGAGCAATTACTTTTAAGCATTGCAGATTATTTTGCTCCCCAGAGACAGTCCTGTCTGAAATGGCTTATGTTTCCTGTTTGCTGCAACAGGTTTGTAGGCAGTCATTGAACTATTGCTTGAATTTCTGCCTTTGAAATATACTATCTGATTTGAAAGTATAAGGTTAGAACTGTTATGAGAGGGGTAGGTTCCAGTTTAAGCAATATACATTTTTCTCCAGTGCCATGGTTACCCAAGGTTAATACACCTCGTGTGCTACAGCCCCAATAGAACCCAAGTTCCATAGCCTGTATGGATGGCTTCCTCTGTTCCCTGCTTAAATAGTCCTTGCAGTCTAGAGAGTATTTAAGCAGGAATACACCTCCAAAATATGTTTCTTAAGAAAAGTCTTTATTTTGGAAGCAATTTCCTGATCTCCCAGCTGAAAGGGGAGTGCTTCATGGGAGGTGGTCCCTTCTGAATCTTGGTAATGAGGAATATCTTTTCCCCATAGTTTTCTCAAGTTTTCTTACAGAATGCTTTGCTTATTTTGTATTAGCATGATGACTGACCCCTGAACCTTTTAGTTGTTTGATTTACATTTTACATTACATTTGATTACATGATTTTTTTGAATTCATGCTGGTTTCAGAAAATGAGATTTATATTTGAGGTGATTTTTAAAAATTTCCTTATGAATAAAGCAAGAAAGAAATTCGATGTTGCTATGGATTGTTTCCATTTTTCATCTTCTTGCAACATTCAGATTTATTTAAATTTAATATGTATAACTTAATTAGAACTGTGCTGTATTTCTTAAAAACAAGTTTTGCAAGTCACAAAGTCATGAAACTTTGACTTTCTATTGTAGTTTACCATTGGAGGGAAGGTAAAACAGTTAGCTTCATAGCTTGCCAGATGTGGAGACAGCGTAGAAGAAATACAGCTCCTTCTTAGGGCACAGGTGGGAAAACCTGGACCATCAGTAGGGAGAGTTCAGCTGGGCAGAGCAGAGAATGGGAACAGATCTTGTGACTGCTGGGAGTTGTGTAGCTGAGAGTTGGGGCACCCACCCCTGTAGTCCCTCCATTCCAGGTCCCTGTCTGAGATACAAACCTGCAGCTTGGTCACTTCTGGCAGCCCTGTGGTTTCTGTGCCCTAGTTCCCAGACCCTGGGCACCTTTCTCAGTGATGCTTCACCTGCTACAACTCCCTCTGGCCACTGTGCTCACAGTGGCTCCTGGGCAATGTGCCAGCCCCTGTTCATGCAGTTTCTAAAATGTGGATGACAGCAGGGGAGTGCCAAATGTATTCTTGGAGCAGGAATAGAATTTATAAAGGAGAAGCTTGGTGACCACTGCTTTACTGTTAAGTTAAGATCTGCTTTCCAATAATACCATAAGCTGAGTAGCCTCAGTGGGTTGCTTTTCTCTTCCCAGGTGGGAAGGCAGAAGCTGAAATAAGCTTTGGGCCTTCCCCTTAAAAGTTCAATGTTGTGTTACACAAATTGGTAGGGCTGGTCTTCTCTGGTTTAAGTTCTCCTTTCATGCTTACAGTGACTCCCTTTCTCTCACACAGCTTCATACACAGTTCATAGCCTGTAGTTCCAGTGGTCATTCACTGAGGAAGTAGTGATAGTCTTTGGTAGCCTGCTTTGTTTATTCAGATTCTATAACTTACATTGGAGTCAATTACTGATTTATAATACAGTCCTCATTGTGCAGCTGAGTTAAGCAAAAGCCATCAAAAAGATTTAAGCTAATACTTTTGAACTCTAAATTTGTATTACTAATAGGGTGAACGGAAACAGAGGGAGTAATAAAGATTTTTAAGCAAATTATATCTGTTGCCATTACTTGTTTCTTGGGTGTCAGTTCATATTGGTTGTGTGTCTCTTTTGCATAAATAGATAAAATACATGTTTAAATTCCTAAATGTTGTGCATTTGATTTGAAAATCTTATTTTTCAAACAGCCATGATTTCATTGGAGAATTCACAACAAGTTACAGAGAGTTGTCGAGAGGACAATCTCAGTTCAATGTTTATGAGGTAAGTGTTATGAGTATTTACTCACTCTCAGGAAATAAATGAGAAAACAACAGTGGAAAACACTGAAAACAACAGAAACCTATTCTTGCCACTAAAGAGAAGATGAGCCTATGTGGCTATAACTTTTTTTTTTTGCTTCTGTATGTTGTGCAGATCTTTGTTATTCCTTAAGGTATCTTTTAATTGGTCTCAGACTACTGCCATTAAACTTCAGTATTTTCATAGCCCTAATATAGGTGGCAACAAATATAATGGTTTAGATAAGCAGTAAAGAAGGCAGGGAAGGAGGTTGCTCCAATTATGTGCTGCAGTTTTATTTTGATGATGAACAAAGGTGCTGCTGTGGAGAGCAGGACAAAGATACGTGAAAGCCATGGGGTTTTTTCTTACTTAGATCCAAGATCAACCCCAGAGTTACAGTAATTTACAATAGTTTCCTGTGAATAGTGTCATAACCAGATTACTGTGTGCAGTGAAAATGTCCTCTCCTGTTGTATCACTGATGTGAATCCTACCCTACCAGGAATAGTCTGTCATAACATCTTAAGTAATTTTTCAATTTCCTAAATATAGTATCAGTATCGTACTCCCAGCGACTTTGTACATTTCCTGAGCCTCTCATGTTTGCCTCCCCACACTGCAGTCCTCCATACTTGGGTACTACTTCTGCTTGATTAGTCTGTACAGTATCAGAACAAAAGGTACTGGACAAATCCTTTTCTAAATGTTTTGCTTTTACAAACCAACCCAAGGCAGGTGAGTGAGTGTCCCATATTTAAAGATAAGAAACATTGCTAGAACCACCTCTTTGCAATTGAGCTTTTTTTAACAGGTTAGAGTTCATGTAGCTTTCTAGGTTCCTGCAGGGGTGTAAATATTTCAGAGGCTAAAAACTGTTGTTTAATTTCTAAAGTTACCTGAGATTTGAAAAGGCACACACAAAAATAATAATAATTATAGTATCTTGAATTATAGGCGAGAAACAAGCTGTTGTTTAATTCATCTTTGCTCCCAAGTAGATGCCTTGTTTCCCATGATATTTCACTCCAAGCTTTAGTGCAGTTCCTTGCAATTCCTAAGAAGCCAATTGTCAAGTTACCCGAAGCAGAAAGTTCAAATGAATCTCCTCTTTGGCATTTAATGACTGCTGGCAAGCAATATGCTGCTAATTCAGGCCTGACCATTGAATTCTGGAGAGCAGTGAATGAACTGCTGCAGGGCAGACAGGCAGCCTGTTACCTTCATCTTCATCTTCTGGGCAAATGTCAGCAGGAGTCACTTTCTGGCTAAGATTTTGGTTCAGCAAGAATTACTGCATTGTTTAATTGCTGCCATTACACAGGCTTAATCTATTGCTCATCAGTTGCTGTTAAATGGAGGAGGAGTTACTTGGGATTTTTTAAGTGTTAATGGCCTTACACATGTGTAAAGGAGTAAAAGCTTTTCAGAATATTTACTGTATTACAACAGGCTGGCATACAGGGTGGGGGGGGGAAGAGTGAGTCACTTATTTAGCCTGTTTGGGAAGATCTCAAATCATAGTTATCTCTTCCTGTCTTACATTTCATAGCTGTTCTGTGTTGTGCAAGGAATAGGATCTTTAAATGTAATTTCTTTTTGGTTAGGGAGAGAAAAGTTTTGGAAGACAAGTATTATTAATATGCCCATTTTCAGGCAAAATTCCTTAAATATTTTATACCAGATAAGCGACTAAGATTTCAGTTGGGAATGTTTTCATTCCTTATCATTTGCAGAACATCTGTGAGTAGTTTACAGTAAAACTTGGCAGTAAGCCACAAGGCTTTGAAAGTCCTAGTTATATAGGAGATAGTTAAATGACCTAATTAACAAAATAATGTTTTGCTTCCAATTCCATGTGCATTTCTGGAAAAGGAGGAGTACATTTTCATGTGTGTGTAACAAAATAAACTGAGACTTGCCTTTGGTAGGTATTCAGAAGGGAAACAATTTGTATTGGTGGCTACAGTGAGAAATTGTATAGGTGTGGGTTCCAGATGTTCAAGAAAACTGTTCAATGCTTTGTAGTCCAGTTCCATGAAGATTCTTGGGTATGGGGAGTGTACTGAGACCACCCCCTCCCCCCTCCCCAAACTCCTGTATGCCAGTCAGGTGGTGGTCTTCAACATTTTCATGAAATTACTTATTTCATGAAATTTGATCTTCCTGTCAGCCAGATCCTGTCATTGAACCAAGTACAGAAACTGGGAGTAGAACAGCTCTCATGTTTCTCAGGTGATGTGAGGAGCAGATGGAAACAGATTAAATGGATTGTGAAGAGATGCATTGTGAGATGATGAAGTAGTGACACCATACACTGGAATCAGGAATGCAGAAAAATGCAGAATCTTGTGAAAATTCAAAGAGTGTTTCCCCAAGCACTCAGATATAATGAATGTTCTCATCTCTGTTGCCCCCATCCGTTATTTGTCCAATATGAGTATCAGCACTGGCTCACCTGACAGGTGCCATGAAGATAAATTCGCTGGTTTTCAACATGTGCATATCCCAGCATTGAGATGTATCAGTAAACAGGATGCTGAATACATTCAGAATCCACTGAAAATAGAATGCTTTCAGCATTGAAAATACCTTACACTTATCTTTATATTAGTTCATAACTGCTTTAATATTTGTATCTGTGTTTCTAGGTAATAAATCCAAAGAAAAAAGGAAAAAAGAAAAAGTATGTTAATTCTGGAACAGTAAGTAAATACATTTTATGTTACTGAATGTTTTTCTTTTTGCTTGAAACAGTGCAGTTGACTTGTAGTTTAACAGGATTAGAACAGAGCCTTCTGTCAAAGCCACAATAAACTACCAACTACACCATTTATTTTCAGATTTTTTTTTTATTTGGAGAGTTTGATATAAAAGGCATCCAAGTGTACTGTTAATTTGCCAATGGTTTTCAAAATGAGCTCTACCAAAATTTCAGTCCAATAATTGAAACTGTTGGACTGACAGTGTTAATTTTTATCTGAAACATATCTGCACTTCCAAAAGTAAATTTTATTTTAAATTTATCTGCTGAGCTAGCATTATTAAAAGCTAGTGTGCTTATCATGGTTGAACCAAAAAGAGTCAGCAATTTTTATTACCCACAGGTTTTTGTAAATTTATGTTGAAAGATCTGTTAGTATTGTTTGAGATGAGAGTTTGTCTTTTTTGCTTTGCATTCATGTTCCGCTCTCATGTTTATGAACCAGTTGCTAGCAATGCAAGTATTTCCCTTCAGCACTTACTCAGTTTCCATGTGCTGGCATCCATGATGTTCAGAACATCATTTACAAAAAAGTGAAGATAAATGTTGAGGATTTGTGTATTGGAAAACCTAATTAGTTAAGAGATGTTTTTGGAAAACACATCCACCATGTGGGTTTTTTCCACATGAGCAGTTCCACTGAAGTCAGTAGTGCTTCTTTCATGCTGAAAAGTAGCCTTGAAGGAATGTTTCAGCATTCTCACATTCTTGTCTAAGTCTGTTTATCAGTCAGAAAATAAACTCTTACTTTTCTACCTCTGGTTTAAATTATAAAAAATTGGCAGAAGCAGCTTGCCTATTAAAATTTACCGTACAATATCTAATTCATTAGATAATTTATTCTTTGCTAACATATTCCTTTCATTAAAATCTGTCATGTTAAAATAAAGTTACATTGAATTAGTGAGTCAAAAACTTACAGAGTGGTTATTTTCAACCAGTGCTAAAAGTGTACTCAAAATTATAGGTATGAAATCTGACTTAGGGTACAGAAGGGCAAAAAATGTATTTTCACATTCAATTTTCATGTTGATTTTGGTTTAAAATATTTTAACATCTTCACAGGTATCTGTCTGCATTTGAAAAAACATATTTTACTCCTGTTTGAACAGGCAAAATCAACTGTGTCTTGTTGTTCTTTACTCCAGTTACCTCAAAATTTCCAATAAACAGTTGTTAGCAATTTTCTTTCTTTTTTCCTGCTTTACTAGTGTCTCTTCTGTTGGTTTTGTAAATTCTTTTCAATATCAAGTCATTCTCTGTCCCCATTTGCCCTTACTTCTAGTAGTCCTTCAGGCTTCCCTTATGCTTCTCCACATGATCACTTTCTTACATGTTTGCCTGGAGTTTTGTTTTTCTTCTCCTCGTCATTTACCCGAGATATTCTTTATCCCACATATTTTTAAATTTTCAAGCCAGGCACCGAGACCATAATTTTCATTAATAGGAGGTAGAATTCTGGAGAACTTAAAGTGGATATAAATCACTGACTGCTATCTCACTGCTTCATTTAAGGACTATGTACATACAGTGCACATCTCAATTTATTATTACTTAAGGGGTCATTTTAAATTCACACAGTCAAGGTACGTACTAGGCAGAAGTGTTTCAGAATACATGGTTACTTTTAAACAAAGCCTAGTCGTGAAATGACAAATTCACTGCATAAAACTTGAAGCATTGGTAGTCATTGTCTATATGTAAGTAAACACTTGGGCCACTTTGGGAGTTGTTTGTTTCCATTTTCTGACTTTTAAACTTCAGATGCAATGAAAATATGTGCTTAAATTAATTAGGAACAAGATGACCAGCTGTTAGAATAGATGAACCATTAATATGACTGTGTCCACTGGGAAAATGCATAGAAATTTTGGGCTTTTTTGCAAGACTGTGCTACTGATAACCTAGTAGAACATTGTTATGGTCTTCTGTTCTCAACTAAAAGGGTAATTTGGTGGTTTTAAGATTAGCTAATCACTCAATCAGAGAGCTGTGACAAAGGAAGTAGGATAGAAGACTACCTAAAAGGTTACTACCTGTAATCTTATTCTGAGTACATAGGAGTATTTTCAATTTTTATATTTTGCTGCAGGTGGAGGCAAAATTTTGTGATAGACTTCCATTCCATTTTTATTCTTTGTTATCATTATCAGTGGATTTGCTTTGAGTAGTTACTTAAGCAGTTTTCACTGACTGCTTGCTGCACTTATATTGTGAGAGAGTTTATGTAAATAAAATTAAAATAATTTTAATTCTTTACTTCATAAATACTGCACAGTGTGTGAAGATCTTAAGTGCTGTATCTTTTCCACTTGAGTTCATACTTCTGTGACTTGATCGCTGAAAATGCCAGTAACACCTTAAGATTACTCTGTCTTTTGGAGCTATTATCATTTCTGAATGATAAAATCTGGGACTGCAGAAATTTCTTATCTTTGTATTTATGTATATGTATATATGTATATATTTAAAATTTTTTTATATGTTTCATATATCTGTATACTTTACTAGATTTTTGGATTCTGGACTGGCATCAATACTCAATACTGCCTTTAATGTGAGATGAGTAATTACATAAATAATTGTAATTGAGTTCTTTAAACAGTGTTGACGTGCTCATAGGATAGATGCATTATCATGTACCCTGTAATATTCAGTTGTGGGTGTGGTACACAGAGTTTAGGAAACATGCATGTGGTAACCTGCTCTGGATACAATCTTCTGCCCCTTACCTTTTCCTTAAATAAAAAAAAAGGCAATTATAGACTTCTCAATTTGTCTGTTCCCTTTCAAGAACTGCCTACTAAAATTATTTAATATCTTTTTTAATCTTCTTTTTTCCCTTAATACTGTAGGAAATTACGTCCTAAGGACGGAGCTTGAAAAACATTGTGCTTATGTCTCTACTTGTTCAACTGGGAAACACACAATTCATTGTCTGACTCTCTTTTATTTGCTTTCAGGTAACATTGCTTTCCTTCCTAATTGAAACAGAAGTTTCATTCCTTGACTATATTAAAGGCGGGTATGTGATTAGCAACAAACCTTTCTTGTTTTCACAATCTCATTATAGTTTTTGTTTATGTACTATTTGGTTATGATTCTAAGCAGCATCTGTAAGGAGCTGTATTATTTCCTCATTTTAGGGGCTGTTCTTTCCTACATAAAGCATGCAGATAGTTACTAAGTTAAGTTATGGAACTTTGTTTATACTGTGGGAATTGGTGTTGATACTAAAACACTGAGAAAGAGTAATGACCTCTGATCAGCCAGAGGAAATTTAATTAAACAAAAAGGAATTATCTATATATTATTAAATTATTAAAATGCTGTCTGTTTCTTCTGTCTATACTGAGCTTTGGGGTATTTAATATTAGCATTTATTTAGAGCTTTTCCCCTTCAAAAGCATTTTTTCAGTACTAATTAAAGTTTTTAACGTTCAATTTCTCATTTATTGTCATTTTCTCTAAAGTAGAGACAGAAGTGTCAAATGTCTTAGGCTAGAACATGCCTGGAAATGGGACCAAATCTGAAAAATTCCTGGCTCTTAACATCCCTGCCAGAACACTGTACGTCTCTAAAACAATGGAAATTTGTTTTACATTCCTAGGCACTTAATAGGGATTTTTGGGGCATAAAGTCTGCATATAGATTCCACATGTTTTTTTAGAACATTGATTACCTGTAAAGAAACAATTTGCATTTTTTGTTCCAGTCTTCAACCAGAGTTCAGCTGAAATAAAAAAGAAGTCTGTGCTGTGTTTTCACAGTAGCAATACAGGCCGTTGCCTTTGTTCCCAACAGTGGCAATCCTACATTGCTGTTGTGGACTTTGACAGAAGTTGGAAATGGCCATCCATCCATGTTTACCAGAACTTTTTATTGATTGAAGTCTGTGTATGCACAAATGCATGAAGAAACAGTCCTGCCTTTAGTGCATCTGTTTCCTTCAAAACGTGTTGTACATCTATGCCATGACCATCCTATTCCCCATTCATTCAAAATTCATCTCTACAGGAAGAGCATGTGTAAGGAACTGAGGAATTGAGGTTTATGTCTAAATTTGGAAAGAAAAGAATATAGGGGCTGCTAATGTAATCTTTTCAGGGTGTAATCTTTTCACAGTCCTCACGGAGATGTTACAATACAAGTTAATAAACTTAATTATCTGCATTCTTCAGAAAAATCATGTAAATTTTGAATACAATAATATTGTGTTGTTCTTATTGATATTTTGTATATATCTCATTAATTGCAAGTCAAAGAAGACTTGTGATATTAATAAATTCCACTTAAGCTTTTTTCTGCTAGTTTTACAAAAAAGTAACATCATTCAGTAGAATGCTCCATATTTAAAAGTATGACCAGTAATACTTATAATTTAATTATTTTATACAGAATATTTTTCAGTGATTCATACAATTATTTCTAGATACATGCTAGTGAAAACAAGAAGTACTTGTATAAAATCTTACCTTTCTTTCTGCAACATATGCAGTTATGTAAACATGACAAGAAGGCTCAGACTCAGAGTTATTTTCCTGGCTTCTCCCTTCCTTTGTTTGTCTCATTTAATATTATTACGTATCAGTTACAGTTCCATTGGCAAATTTTTGAAGGAAGGGGAAAGAGAAGATTTTGTCATTAATCAGCCTGTTTTCCCATCATGTCCTCCAAAATTGTTTTTCTTTAGTTCCCTGTTTTTCTTCCATTTACATAGGCAAAAGGTAGAAAACACTGATTTTGCAATAGGCACAATATTTGCTCTTCCATAAATGGATGCTTATAAAATACTTCATATTCAGAACTTCCACTGTAATTCATTTGAGGTGTCTGGAATTAATGCAAATGTCATGGAAATCTTGACAGCTTTAACAAATTAGGATTGCAATATTGATTTCATTTATGTTTTGAGTCTGCATCTGTTTAATTGGGATATTTCGTTACCAGTATCATCAATATGACTGTTGTTTTCTTAAAGAGCTTTGGAGAATGAAATAGAGGTTTGTCCATAAATTCAAATTTCATTTTACTATATAAAACAGGATTTTATAACAGTATGGCAGAAAAGAGGAGGATGTCTCTTTTGCATCTGAATATTAAATCAAATGGTGCCATCTTAATAGCTGGCTTTTCCTTACATCTTAATACTTAATCACATATTTTGCCACACTGACCTTCCCACATTTAAAGTAAGTACGTTGTGCTAAAATTCATCTATATTTCAAAATCATATTTCTCCTGCCACTTAATACAGTCTCAGTTAATAGCATGTTCCTATCAAAACACCTCCAAATATATGAACAGGTTCAGGAGTGTAAGGGATACACTCTTGAAGAGGAATGTGATTGAATTTGCAGGAATGACTACTAAACCTATTTTAGCATCTACTCTTTTTTTGTCTGGAAGACCAGAGGCCACAAAGCTCCAAGACTTAGTGGACAGAAAAGATATTTCTGTGCAGAAGTTTCTATCTTGTTTGACGTATTAGAAAAGGTAGTGAGCTAGTTATTTGTAAATCAGTAAAATTCAGGAGCTGAATCCTTTTGCAGCTGAAGTATCTTGTGATCTCCTGTCCCAGATTAGTGCAGGGTAAGAGGAAATGTTTTCCTCCCATCATGTTAAAAGCCTTACCTTTATCCAGGTCTGTAGAAATGAGCACCTGTACGTTCAAAAGGATTTGGACACACATTTTTAACTGAACTGTATTGAATGACTGGTGGTCAAAAGGGAAGTTCAGAACTCCTTTCATGACAGCTATCTTAATCCAGGAAGCACACCATCCACTCTAATGGGAGGCATATTTGCTGTTCAGAGGAGACCTGGCATGAGAAAGCTACAAAATAAGGGCTGCCGTTGCTATGTATTTTGGAAGCTTTGCCATGTGTTTCTTGTATCCTTAGAGAGTATCAAGGAGTAATAAAAGTATGTAAGAGGAAGAGCTTGTAGAGACTTTATCTGAAAAGTCTTCTGTATGTTGTTACAGCATTTGGCTCAACAAGCATCTGGAAAGGGGAAATTCTAAGTGACACTGGGTGTGCAGATGCCATGGAAAGAATGTAGCCTCTTGGTAGAATTAGTTACTCTGTCAACTCTGTTGTAGAGTTCTGTGCAGTAAGTGGTTCTCCAACCTTCAACTGCTCCCCCCTGCTGACAGACCAGCTGGTTGTCATTCTGAAGCCACGGGGGGAAATCCATGGTTCCTTCTAGTGTACTGTTTAAAAAACCGTAATCATTACAAATGTTATCAAATCTAGTAAAAAACTACATTCAGGCTTAATTTGTTCCCATGTGTATATCAGTACTGATGGAGCTCTTATTAAAAGATGACAGGTTTCACTTAGCTCTCTCTGTGGCTGTGAGGTGAGGATTATTGTTCCTTTCAAGACACTTCCTTCATTTCTCATGGTATATAGGATAAAATCACCTGTCCACTGTCAAATAAATAATGTATTTCTATAACAACTAAACTCTAGCAAAATAGCAGTGATCTAAGCAGCATTGAATCCGTAAGGCACTCTGCTGTGCTTGGACATTCCACCTGAGTTGTGAGAGGACATTCAGCAGCTCAGCCTGCCTAGCCAGGTGTCATTATTTTAATGACTTTCATGGAAAGCCTTGTGACCTCGCTGCATCACTGATCTAGGGGATGTTGTGAGCCTTTGTAGCTCCCTGGAAAACTATATAGTTGGAAAAACAGGTACAGAACTGTAGCCAATGAATTTCCTTTCAGAAAACACTAGGTTTTGTTGTCTGTGTTTTAAAATTTGCATTGTTTCATCAGTCACCTCAATTTGAGGAACCACCAGCACCACCATTTTGAGGAATATTCCAGAAACTGATGCTGTCAGTCATTATCTGAAGTCACATGGAAATTGACTTTGTTCCTTTTGCTGTTAGCTGTAGTTTTAATATTCTTTGTCTTACTTTTGTTATAAATCTTTTATAGTGCTTTTCTCTTGATTCTGTCTTGAATTCAGATTCCATGAAGCTGTTATATCTTCTTACCAATTGGATCAGAGTAGCTCATTCAGGAAATTAGTTTACAAATAAGTTTTGCTGTTCTTATGCAGAAGAAAACCTGTTTAGGGGTCTTTTTTTCACAGTGACACATCCTTCAGCATGCAGAAGGATTTCTGTATTTGATGTATCTGACATGTAGTGCATGGAGGAGTCTTGCTACTCTTCAAACATTGCACCATACAGAAACCCTTAAAATTTAATTACAGTTTTGTTTAGAAATGCCAATAGTGACTCCAAGCATAAATTTAGGAACAGTTGTTGTCATTATAGTTATGGTGATAATATTGATAGTTATACTAATAATCATAGTTTTGAGACATAATTTGTGATGCTGTTGGTGTTCCAAAGACTCTTGCAGGATTTTACTTGATTTTGGAGAGAGAGTCTGTGCATAGTCTGTCCAGCTTAATTTCTGTTAGCCTTGATCAGTATGATAAGGTGATACGTCCAAGAAAAAAATCAGTATTACTGTTGAAAGTGAATTAATAATATTTATGGAAGTTACATTCTTATTAATGATTTATTTAGGATTTTTAATAAACAATGAAAAAAAGGAATGGTGGAGTCAAGTAACTGTTTTCAGCGTGTTAATAAGTTAGTGTTGTGTAGCCCTTGGCTTGAACCTTACATAAGAGTATTTTCAGTGTTTATTTACTTCATTAGAAAGTCAGTGTCCTACAGTTTGTCCACAAATGATGTTACCATCTCTGTTTATTTTTCTACATAGCAGTACAACTACTAATAAGATTTGTGTTTGCTTTTTCTGCAGAACCCAAATCAATTTCACAGTTGCTATTGATTTCACAGCTTCCAATGGTAAGAATAAAAATAAACATCTTGTGTGGGTTTGTGCTGTGTTCAGTTTTAAGCACACATATGTGTGTGTTCGTATCAGTATTCAGCTGGCACCACCTGGACTCAGGATTCCATTTTGCTTAGCAACAGATGAGAGGCCAATTCCTGTCTAGGAAAGCAGGACAAACAGAACAAATAAAAGCTGAAAAAGCTACATATAAAATTGAATAATCAGAAACAGTTTGCAGATATCTGTGTAGTTTCTGATTATTATTATTTTTTGGTTTTTTATAACTGCTGGGAGAAAACTTAGAAGAACCCATTGAGAGGGGCCAAATAGTTCCAGGTAGAGTGAGGCTGAAGTGGGGTGAAGCAGAGATAAGCTGTGATACTCCTCCAAAGCCGCTTTCAAAATGTCATAATACTTTTGTAAATTTTGTATTAAAGTGTATAAATTGCACAAATCTACAAGTTTCTTGCTGCCCTTTCAATGCTGAAATACAGTTACTATTGTTATAATGTATTAGGAACTACTAAAAAACTACTAGTAATAAAATATGTTCAGAACACTGAATTTTTACCTGATACAACTTATCATATTTGAGAGAGAAAATTCTGAGGTGTTCAGTTTTAAAGTAAATCTCATCCTTGCTTCAACAGGTAACCCTTCACAGCCAACTTCACTGCACTACATGAATCCCTATCAGCTGAATGCTTATGGCATGGCACTGAGAGCTGTTGGTGAAATAATTCAGGACTATGATAGTGATAAAATGTTCCCAGCTCTAGGTTTTGGAGCTAGACTGCCTCCAGATGGAAGAGTATCACATGAATTTGCACTGGTAAGTAAATAAATGTTTATATATTACTTGAATTTCTTTACTACAACAAAATTTTGGGAGTTAAGGTTGTAGTCTTAAGCAGTTACTGGACAAGTAAAGAACAGAGCATGTGCTGAGTCTTCTGTGCTAACTCCAAACAGTTGTTTCAAAACTTTTCATCATAGTGAAGTTATTTCACTTGAAGTTACAGAGAGAAATCCAGAGTCAAGAAGTCCCTGTAGGCCAAAAATTGTAATAAAGAAAAGTAATAATCTTTAACTTCAGCTGTAGCATCTTGAGAAACAGATGCTTCAAAGACTTCAGACTGAAGCTAATCTCTCTAAAGAAGCAAATGAATCATGATCCGAGATAGTATTTCATTATTATTCTTATTGTTCTGTCTTGTTTTCTGGGATCTCTTTATCTTTTACAGGCTGCTAGTTCAGAGACATAGGGATATCTAAGTGGACTAAAAGATGAGTTGATAAGAACAAATTTGAGATTGGTCCATGGGTCAGTTAAATTGCAAGCCTAAAATCTACCAAGATTTGCCAGAAAGGTTGATCTGGTATAACTGATGCTTGTGATTAGTGTTGATGTTTATATTTTTGTTCTTCTCAGAGTAGGATAAAGTTGTCAGAATTACAGCAGTGTAGGTATATCAGGAGAGTTCTAATCAGATAGTATCAAAGACATGGCAGAAGACAGGTGACTGTAGATGTGTATTTCTTCTGTCAGCCTGTGCTAGGAAACAACGCCACATGTCTTACTTCAGGGAAAGGTTTTCCACATAGACAGTAATTTAAAACAGGTGCAATTACAAATACTCATTTAAATTGCAGACTTTCTTTGGACTTTGTGTAGCAAGTTTAAATGTATTGATACATCTTTCAGTTTTAAGGATGTTTCTAAAATGAATTCACTTAATTTATGAACCATTGCGATGCTTTTACGGAAGAAAAAGCACCATATACATTGCATATATATATATGTGTGTGTGTGTGTGTGTGTATTTCCTTCCTCCATATATAAACATAGATCAGTGTCTCCCATGTAATGCTAAGCAGTGTTTTCAGCTCTTTTTTTTAATGTTCTAGACAAATTCTGTGAAAAATCCCCTTTGGTTTTCTAGATACTCAGGCAGGTATACTTCACCTCAGAATGAAATACTGGCACAGTAAGTCAGTGAGGTTTTGGCATATGAAGGAGAGTAGGATGATTTGAAAGGTTTTGAAGTCTTACTTAGATCGTTTGCCTGGCCTGACATGGTTCTGGAATTCAGCTTATATACTTGTATTGCTATCTGTAAGGACGTATCCTCATTAGAGAGTCATTATGGAGATAGGTAGTAAAATGCCTGCCCTAAGAATTTACAGTACCAGCCATTTTGTTGCCTCCCAAAGAGTAAATTCCTTTCTTCATCTGTTTTTACCAGGTCAAAATTAATTTTTTGAATGCGGAAATGTTGGACCAAAACAATGAGAAGTTTGTAATTTACCTTACACTCTCATAAGTGTATAAACATTGGGATCTGGTTACCATTTCTTTGTTTCACATTTTTAAAAGAATAAATAATTGAGCCTGAACTGTGCTCGTAAACATGGTTCCGGTTTTACATCTGACCTGTAATTCATACCTTAAATCCATGCAGGGAGATGCCTGTTACTGTTGTCTGTATGAAGGAGAGTATAATTACACTAAAGATGCTATTCATGTCTAGGAGCCAGTCCCAGTGATTCAGACTGCATGGAACATGAGGCTGGTAGAACCTCCTTACCTCAGCAGTTAACACTCACAAGCGGACATGACACTTACACTGGGCATTTGTAGTTAACTCTCTTAATAGATCCTAGAATCCTTAGGTCTTTGCCTTTTAAAAATGTACACTGGGTAGTGTTCATTAACCTACATAATTTTTACTTCATAATTACTTTCAGTGATTAATAATCTCTTGTTTTCATTAGAATGGAAACCCTCAAAATCCATACTGCCATGGAATTGATGGTGTAATGGAGGCATATTACAGGAGCCTAAAATCTGTACAGCTTTATGGACCAACAAACTTTGCTCCTGTAATTAATCATGTAGCCAGGTAAGCATCACAACAGGTACTGGGCAGAAACTTCTTAGTGTCAGAACAAGTGTTGCATACAAGAGGCTGCCAGTTACAGAGAAAGGTATTTATTTACAGTGGTTTTGTTTATTCAGTCTCATGATTACCTTGTGATTTTGAGTAGGTTTGAAGACCATTTGCTGGTATTATACAGAATTTCACTGCTGATTAAAAGGTAATAAAAGTGATCCAGTTGACCAGCCTGTGTTAAAATCTTAGCAGAAATCATAATGAAGGAAAATTTTTGTCATGTCATGTTCCTTTTTCATCCTTTAGAACAAAGAATTATTGCTTCACAGAAAATACATACATCTATCAAAAATTTGTATAAAATCTTAGGTTTTTTAGGTATATGTAGTTTCTCTAACCTCTAAATATCCAAAATGTCGACAAAACTTGCCAGCTCTCTCTGTGCCAACAATTGCCAGCTGGTAGTGGTACTTTTAAGACAGTAGTACAGCTGTCGTCGTTGGAGAGCTGTGGTGCAGTTATGCAACACCTCATCCGACTTCTCAAAATAAAAACCTTCCTGTGTTTATAGAATTTCCTTAAGGATAATGTTGCCTTATTTTGACAGACAAGATCTTGACTTATAATCTTGAGCTCAAGATTTTGGCAGTATAATATCTCCATGAGTTTATATAGGAAAGTGATATGGCTTAGGTGATTTGTTGAACAGATTATATTTTATTTATAGACACAGAGAAAGAACTACTGGTTACAAAATAAAGAAGTAGGGATGTGTAAATAATTGTACTGGTAATGTTTTATTTATGACCTTGCAAAAAACCTAATTTTAATAGCAAGAAATACTTACTTATCATCTGGTTTGGCTGTTGTTAGTTCTACAGACCAGCAAAAAATAATTTGCAAATTTCTGTGGTACAAAGAATTTTCTGTGCCCCCTAGCATGGCTAGATAGCTGATTTCATCTATTTATCCTTAGGGTTAGTTGTTTCTTCTTCAGATCATACAATTAAAATTCTGTACATGTATATTACATTGCTTGTCATCTGAGAGTAGCTGTTGCCTTTAAGCTTTCCTTTGACATGATCTCTTCAGTAACAGTTTTCCATTTGTGTGGCACCCAGTGTCTGCATTATCCACATTATTTGGAAATCTAACCCATCAACTTTCCTGGCTCTTTCTTTTTCTTCAGAACTGGTCATAGCAGCTTAGATGCCTGGCTCAGAACTTGGCAGTTTACCTCAAGCTTGCTGTTCATTGCAAAAATGGAAAATTTTGATCCAATGTTATCAAACCATTGGCATAAAATCAGTTCTTTTTCTCACCAGTTGTTTCTCAGGAATATCTATCTGTCAACTTTCGCAGAATAACAGAAGACTGTCCACCAGTATTAGTCCTTCCACTGAACTTTTGTCTTTTTTATCAAGTTGTTGCAAACCTTGGGAGCTCCTCCTGGTGGCAAATCTTGCTACATTATAGTGGGTGAGCTAAGTGTCTTCACAAGGATTTCTATTGCATGATCATCCCTAAAGCAATCTGTGTATCAGTCCAGTTCTCAGTAACACCATTTTCCTTCAGTGTTCAATTTCTTGATTATTCTCTTGATTGTCAGGGACATGGTACTGACCTGCATTTACTCTTTGAACCTACCTTCATTCTTAAAGAAATTTATTCTTTCCACATCCCTCCTACTTAAAAGTATGCCTCTGATGAAATTTCTGTAAACAATGTCAGCAAGCAAATAAGCAAATAGGATTTTATTATCCTTTCCCCAGTTAGGGAGTTATCTAAACTACACCAAATTCAACTTAGTGTCTTCTCTCATCTCCCCTCCTCATAAAAGATCTTCCTTGCAAAAGGCTTTGGAACATTTTCATCTGTAAAAAATTTGAAATAATCAAATTTCTGTTCCATTTCTTCAGTGTAGGTATGTAGACAGTATTAAGTGCTCAGAAAGGTTAATAATGTTTATTTTACTCATCATACCTTGTAAATGCAATCATCATTGAAAAGATTATAAGCATTGTGGAAAAATGAGATAAAAAGTCTCTGCATGGTAGTGAAAATGTGTTCCGTGGTAGCTTTTGTTAATCTCGATATTTAACTATCAGTCTCTACTGCCAGCATGCAAGTAGGTGATATCCAACAGGTTCACTGCTCATATGGCTTCTTTACCCATCTGTATCCTGGGGAGAGGGTGGAAGATGGTGGCTTTCTGTAAGTTAATTATGGCTTTCTCCAAACTCTTATAAATGTTGTGGCTGCAGCCTTGTATTTATCAGCAGTACTTGCTTGCCAGTGCATTGTGTTGTCATCAGAGTTAGAATTTTCTGAGCATATGCAACCATCATTGAACATACTCTGTTCAGTGAACCAGGTCTTTCATATTCAGTGACTAAAAAAATAGTGAGTTCTTTGACAGTCATATTATGTATTAGGGCTTGTATTCAAAAGTATTCCTGTGGCAACTCATTTTTCTCTTTTACTGCTCTCTATACAACTCACTGCACAAAGTTCTACTTTTTGACTCCTAAGCAGCACCAAGAGCCTTCATGGAAGTAGGAATTGTAGTGGCTGTGAAGCAGCAAACAGCTTCCCACAAAAAAAGTTCTTCTGTTCAGGCCACAGGATTTAGTGGGGCTGCTATGGACTCACTCTCTTTCAGGACTTTGCAAACCTTCAAAAGCTGCTCGTTTTCAAAGAGCAGTTGCTTCTTGGGTCCTTTGACTGAGGTGGGAATGGCACTGGGTGTATTTTATCTTGCATTCCTGTACAGCACAGGGAGAAGCTTGAGTCTTGAAGGAAAGGACATCTGTGGGTGGTGCAAAGAAATGAATATCTAAACCAGGGCTGCAGGGTGCGTGTTCAGCCATTTTACAAATGTACACATAAATGTGAACTGTCAATCTGAATCATGGTCAACAGTAAGTAACCTGGTTTTGTAAGACAAAAAAAAAAACAGAAGAGAAAAATATGCAACATATGAATTCCTGATAAATTTTATTTGTGATACAAACCCAACCATTCAGTATAAATGTATACCCTTCATAGGAAGCAATGTACCCCATAGGTAATACCTGTTAAACAACTTGGACTTTCTAACAACTCATGATTCTGTAAAGGGCATTCTATCCATGCTCCTTTTGGTAGTGGTGCAGTTCCCATTTTTCACTGATAAAGCACATGCAGACCATCAATATCAATATTGTATTAGTTCTGTTTTTTCAATGTTCTCATTTAAAAGTAGAATGTCCAGCTTAGATATGAACGTCTTTAATTTTTAAATTCCCTGTGTTATGTTTGTTAGTCCTTGGTAGTCAGATTTTACAAATACAGCTTGTTTTCATATTAATTCCTTTTATAAAGTTTTTATTTTTTACTATTATAATGTTCATTTTCTTCCCTTAGATATGCTGCTTCAGTAAAAGACGGCTCCCAGTATTTTGTTCTTCTCATTATTACAGATGGAGTTATATCTGATATGGCTCAGACAAAAGAATCCATAGTGAATGTAAGTTTTGCTGAAAGTGTTGAAATTTAAAAGAATTGTTTCCAGGAATTAATATTTTAGGCAATAAAGTGAACGGGTTAATAGTTCAGGCACTAGATTTGTTCCATAAGTACCCATTTTTACCAACTAGGAAAAGTTTATTATGCATGAAGATGAAAAGAAAACAGAAGCTGAACTCAACCTTAGATAGTGTTCTGTGGTAAATGATACTCTTCTAACACTTGTTTTCATGATTTTCCTCATCTGCTTCTTGCTTCCTCCTTCCTCGTGCACATCCCACCGTGCAGTTTTGCATAATAAACTGTTCTCTGTCTTTCTCATCATTGTAGACAGCTTTGATCCACACACTTTTTAAAAACTGCCCCCAACTTTCTGATCCTGAGTGGCAAGCATACCAGTCGTCTGATTTCCCTTAAAACAGTCCCCTAGAATTCTGAAAATTCCTTATTATTTGTTAGTTTCTGCATTATTCTGAGTATTTTTCTCTTCAAAACTGCCATGTGTTTAAGTAATATTCTGTATTATGAGCAGGTTCCATTGTGCGTTTGCCCCTGGGAAATTTCAGATTAAAGTACACACAGAAACACTCCTAGGCATGGTTGGAAAAGATCTCTACCAATAGTTTTTAGCATAGCACAGTGGATCTAGTTAACAGCCAAGTGGTGAGTTGAAAAGCCTACATTGAAGTAATTTAGCATCACATCCAAGTGAATAGTGTAGAATTAGGTGGCAGAGTTTTGAAGACCCACTTTCACTACCTCCTGTAGAGATTTGATACCATTGCAGTTTGTAGGGTGCACATGAAAATACTGCCCAAGTGCTCTGCCTTTCACTGAGGGGTTAGCAAGATGCCCTTGTCCCAGCCTGCAGCACACAGACAGAATCTGTGTGGTGATAAGCTTGGAAGTTCATTCTCTAGCCTATACAAAGTTTGAAACATAATTTCTTTCAGATGAGCTGCTTCTGGGTGACAAAAAGGCTCAGTGGAGAAAAAAAGAGCAGCTTTTAATTCTAATTCACCCTTCCATGTGAAGTCTGTGCAGAAGAGACCAGCAAGTGCAGTTGTCTGATACCTTGCAAGATTAATTCATTTGTCACTAAGACGTACAGAAGAACCTTGTTTTCAGTAATAGTTCATTTCAAAGAATAATGGCTGTTAGTCTACAAATGTCTGGAAGCACAGCAGATGTGTTGTTAGCTTGGAATAAGTGGAAGCTTGGGAATATTTGCTGTCTTGTTTTTCTATGAAGATGCCTTCCTTTTTCTGCATATTTCTTGAAGTGTGAGCACAGTATATTGACAGAACTAATTAAATGCTATTTGATAGCAGTTTTTTCAGTCTTAATAATACCCATAATACTAGAAAGGGTAATGATGTTCAATGCAACTTGATGTGTATAAAACTCAGAGTATATTTCAATTTTTAACATTAATTGTGCTTTTAGGCATCTTTCTCATTACAGCATATATGTCAGCTGCATTCTGTTTTACCAGACTGTTTAAAGGTTATGCTGTCATTCAGGAAATGCCAACACTTAAGTTTATGTGCAAAAGCTTAGTAACTCTTTGTCTTTATGAAACAGCAAGTGGCAAGGACAGCATATTTCATTGTATCACATAATTCTGTGTCTGAGTAGGGATCTCGTTCTGTTCTGAGATCAGAAGGTGTACATCTATGATTTTTTTGTCCAGTTTAATGTTTAAAACGGCTGTAGACATTTTACGGTTTATCAGAATATCTCAATAAGCAACAGAATTATCAGAATTATCTCAGTAAGTTGTCAGCCCTGACATTTGCTGAATGTTCTTTGGTTTTAGTTGTTACCTTCTTCATCAGAGGCAGATTCACATTATTTCTACGAACTGGTGCTACTATCAGGGCAGGAGAGTCCAATATTTAGGATAGTGTCTTTGTAATTTTAAAGATTTTACAGAGTTTATTCAAGGAAGGCCAGATATCATCTTTGAATGAAAAATATAAAGTAAAATTAAAAATCTTACCACAGGCCAATTCTATATCTTGGTTGTCTGTGACATGGATGATTGACTAGAGTAAAATTTCATTAATTGAATAAATATAATATATGTATTGCTCAAATAGATTATTTATTTTCTTTTAAAAATTGGCATAAGATCAATGTACAAAATAGTGTCCCATAGTTCCAAGCAGCTGTGTAATATCAAAAAACAGCAAAGCACATTTAAATAAATATCAGCCTGTTATTAGGTACATATTTGCAATTACTGTCAGTTTACAAAAGTTTCCAAGAGAAATTTGTCCTCTTAGTTGTCCTGTTAGTATTAAATCCTAACATAGTTTTTTGTGTTTAATTAGCATCCTATATGATTCAAAGACTTGGTAACGAAAAAACAAAATAATCATGTGCCTTTCTATCTTCATCCAAGATGTTTTGTACCATTTAAGCAGATAGTTTACACCACTCAACTATTTAAGGGAAAAAAATTGTTCTTTAAAACATAATATCTGTGTGTTTTGTTCACCTCGTTCTCAGATCTCATAGTATTGGCAGAGGTTATGTAATGCATTAAACCTCTTCTTCTTCTTCTTTTGAAGGCTTCAAAGCTTCCCATGTCCATAATTATAGTGGGGGTAGGACCAGCAGAGTTCGATGGTAAGTATTCTAGTGTTTTTTCTAATTTTTTTTTTCTATTTGCTTACATTTTAGTAATATGTGGCTTTTCAAACAAATACTGCTCTTCAAAAGAACATTATATGAAGTGAGGAGTGAGTGCTGTTGACGTTTCCAGCTGGATTGATTGATTGATAACTCAGTGTGATTACAAGCTACCATGTGGAGCTGTGTAGCCCCTCAGGCTCCCTGTTCAAGTCAGAACCATATGGGGGCTCAGCATTTACAGTAAAGTAAATATACTTAAGAAATGTTAAATTTCTTCAACACAAATATTTAGATGCCTTGTGAAGTGTCAGTTGATTGGAAATACTGATCTTACTGCAGTAATAAAATCTTGAGAAAAATAAATATATTTGAGGTGGTCTGGGTTAAACAGGGTTTCACTTGGTAACTGTGCAGCAGCATTGAGAGAATATTACAGCAGGAGAGAAATTACCAGGTTATTTACATATTCTTTCTATGATATTCTGGAACACCATTCTCTATTGCAATAACTAAGTTGGCTTCCATTATTTGTATTAATTTATTAAGTATATATCACTGCACTATGAAGTGTAGACATTCTCTGTGTGTCTGTTCCTCAAAGTCCTAAATCCTTTCTTCTTCATTCTAGTACATCTGGTTAGACAGTATGCCCTCTGTTGCACTGAAATATACTTAGTAGTACTACTACAGATGTTTAATGTTGACTAATGACTGCGTGTCCTAAGTGTATGAAAAAAGAGGAAAAAAAATAAGACAAAAAAAATTATTTTATTTTACATTTATTTTATTTTATTACAAGCATTATTCTTGTGCTGTTTGGCAAGTGGTATATTAGTGATAATTTTAAGTATCTTATTCTGTGAAGAAATTGTCCAGGTGAACACTTACACTTCAGATGATTGTATGCCCCAATGAACGAGAAAAGTTTATATTCATAAATGCATATGATGGAAATTTGTAAACTTCATTTTTACTCCTGAGAATTCCAACATGGTCCGGTGTTACTCACCGTTCTCTCACCCCTCCATTGCATTTTCCCTTTCTCCCTGTTTGTCTAGTCCTTGGATTTGCCCAGGCTCCCTCTCTCAGTCAGGACATGTTCTTGGGGTGTCATCCCTTCCCTTTTCTGAAGTTAGGGTTCTGTTTGTACTGCAGAATACAGTTTCCATCTTTAGAGCCACAATCTTGGAGTGCTCTGCCTTAGTGAGATTCACCTATTAGGTGTATGCCAAGTCTGTAGTCCCTCAGTGCCCAAGAGGGCAGAGAGAAATTACCTCCATCTACAGAAATTGCTTCTGAACAGACTCCATGTCTGCTGTGGATGCTGAGGAAGTGTGTGTGCAGGGGCGTGTGGTTTAGGCACTGTCCTGACATTTCAAGTGCCTCTGAAGCTTCAGTTCTGCCACAGAGAGACCAAGCTTCTCCTCTTCAGATACCACTGTTCCCTAAATGTCCCAGCCCCTGGGGACTACCAGAGGGGTTCTTAAAAGTCTGAAGCTTGGGCAGAAGACACATACATTTGGCAGAGCTTTACTTAAAGGATGTGAGGATGACTGTAACAGATCACAAAATGTTGGGGTCCCTCCCCTGCCATGTAGCCCTGAGGGGAGGCACGGGGTTTCCCTGCCCCTGCTCAGCCTCGTTCCCCATTGGTTGGTTTGTGTTCCCCTGCGCGGGCAAAGCAGCTCGGGCCCCGACTGTAAGGGTCCCTGAGCAGAGCCCGGCCATGCGGCTGGGGAAATAAACATCTCTGAAACATCTAGCAAGAATCCGTCCGTATATATTTGTTTCTTTTCCACGGGACTCCTGGTTTCATATAGGCGTGTTGCAGTATCCCCACTGCAACATATGGTGGAGAATGTGAGCAGAACGATCCCCGTGACTGATTTGTGTGAGTAAACCCTGGAAACTTTGGATTCCTCTTCTTGGTTTTGTTTTGCTATTGCATATCTGGACTATGGAAGAATCGTGGGAAATGGGGCTCTCTGAGCCACAGAAAAAAATGTATCTAGAAGTAAAAGGGATCCTTGAACAACAAAACAAAAAAGTATTGGAACCGGGAGATCTTGAACACTTTTTTATCTGGCTTTTCAAAGAGTTCCCCTATATTTCTCGAGACTTACTTTTTGATATCAAACCTCCTGGATATTCTCAGGAGTGTTTCTGGAACGAGATCTGTGATAAGCTAAGGGATGGACTAGCGATAGAAGCTCTCCGTGGATCCTTTATAATCAGTGACGCTCTTCAGGAGCATCTGTATGATCCCATTACCCCTAAAGCAGAAGATCATACTTCTCCCGTGGCCGAGACCGCGTGGCGGCCACCCCAGGAGTGTATGACTGCAGCTGTGCCAGCGGAGGTGCCTGCGCTGGATGCGCCCGGCCCCCTCGGGAGCGCGCGCCTTACTGCGGACCCCATCCCTGTCTCGGGGTCCCCGGCTACGCGGCCGCGAGTGAGGGAGCGATGCCGCAGGCGCCATGGGTGCCGTGGGCCACGAGCAGCCAGGAAGCGGAGGTCAGCGTGGAAGCCCGCTCTGTGCATACGGCTCAGAGAGCCCTATGCAGGGAGAAGCGGCGGTTTCCACAGCGACACGAGAAGCTGTGCAGTGCAGCGCCGAGCCGAAACGGGGCCGCTCTCAAAGCAGCGTGGAGTTTGCGGAGCGGAGCCATGCAGAGCCCAGACAGGCGCTGGAGCGGGGCCGTGCAGAGAGCGCAGAGCGGCCGCGGCGCGGGGGCCTGACCGAGACGTCGGAGTCGGCGAGGCGGCGGCCACGCGGGACCGGCAGCCACGACAGACACGCAAGCACGTGATAGGAGACGTTCTAGCAACGAAAGTCACAGGAACTGTGAAATGGTACAATGTGAAAAACAGCTATGGATTTATAACACGAGATGATACAGGGGAAGATTTATTCATCCATAGAACTGCCATTAAAAGGAATAACCCTAAAAATTACCTGCAAAGTGTAGGAGATGGGGAAGTTGTTCAATTTGATATAGTGCAAGGAAAGAAGGGTTTACAAGCAGCGAATGTTACTGGGCCTGGAGGTATTCCCGTCAAAGGCAGCCGTTATGCACAAAATTATAAACAATATCCATTCCAGCAATTTCCCTACCCACAGCCTAATTTCCCCTTTTACCCTATACCCAATATGAACCCTTTCCTAAGTTTACCCTATCCCCAGTTTATTCCCAATCCGTTTTTTCATCCATGGTTTCCCTCACAAACCCCTGCCTTTGCCAATTGTTTCCCCAAAAATCCCTTTCCGATGCCGATGGGGGGATGAAAAGGGGGAGGAAAGAAATTAAACCCTCTCCTGCCTCAGTTTCCCCACAGGCATGTCCAGAGAGTTCTGTCTCCCTTCTGTCAGCCCTGAGATGTTCCACAGAATTTGTTTGGACATTTAAAGACTCAGGAGGGTGGCTTGTTTTGTTTTTGAAACTGTTCTTGTTATGTTTATCCAATTGTCTTCATTCTCCTTTTATTAAAATAAAACGGGTGAGATGTTGGGGTCCCTCCCCTGCCATGTAGCCCTGAGGGGAGGCACGGGGTTTCCCTGCCCCTGCTCAGCCTCGTTCCCCATTGGTTGGTTTGTGTTCCCCTGCGCGGGCAAAGCAGCTCGGGCCCCGACTGTAAGGGTCCCTGAGCAGAGCCCGGCCATGCGGCTGGGGAAATAAACATCTCTGAAACATCTAGCAAGAATCCGTCCGTATATATTTGTTTCTTTTCCACGGGACTCCTGGTTTCATATAGGCGTGTTGCAGTATCCCCACTGCAACAACAAAAGGGGCAGTTTTGCCCAGTATTCTATGTCTGACATGGCCATGGGTAGTTTCCTAGAGAATGTTAAGAACAGACTAAGCAAATATGATACTTCCCTGAATACTGTTTTTAGATTGGAGTTTCCAGAGCAGGATGTGCTTTATGGCTATTTTGGAAATTTTTTAGTGAAACTCCTTCAAATACTTGTTCAGTATCCTGGTTTGAACACATGGACATTTTTGCAACAGCATCATCGGGCAACATGCTCTGCAAGTCTGGTTTTTTTCTTTGAACAAATATGCTCTGTTCAGCTTGGCTCCTGATAGTGTCATTTATACTTTGTAGTTCTTGCTTCAGAAGAACTAGGTTTTGAAGTGCTGGTTTCAGTGAATTCAGCCCAGTTTGTAAACCCCTGAGAAGCTCAGTGGTGCAGGGCTTTGATTTTCATAGCATACACTGAAAGAAAGTTTGTAGAATTGCAGATCCAACATCTGAGCAATAATCTGAGATCCCAAATCTATCAATTTCAACACTGGCAAGACAGCAGGTGCATCTTTCTGCATGGAATAGCTTCCAGGTATCTGGACAACAGAGCTTTCCTGTATGAGCTTCCTGCTCAGAAGATACAAGAAGAATTACACAATAAATTTATTAATTTTTTTAAGCACTCCTCATTCCTGTACATCAGAAGATACTGCTTTTTCAGTATGAATGTGAGTTATTACCTCTTTATGCTGTATCCTGTATCTTCTGTAACAATAGCTGCTGAAGATGAATTCTTCTCCACCTCTGAAAGTATATATATTGCCTTACAAAACAAAGATATACTTGCTGTTTTGAGAGATGAAAGCATAAAAACTTTGTCATAGTCTGTTCTTTTCTGAAGGTGACAATAAAGATAAAAGTGTGTATTGTCACCATGAAAAAGTGCAAAACAGGTACAAAACATGATGTATTTTCTGATGCAAATGATCTTAAAAGAGTTACCTTAAAGAGAATTTTTGGTTTTGTTGCTCTAAAGTATAAGTTGTCCGAACTTTTTCTCAGTAAGATGATTTTGTTGTGTACCAGAACTTACAGGGGTTTTTTTGTTTGTTTTCTTTTAAGCTATGGAAGAACTGGATGGGGATGTAGTGAGGATTTCTTCAAGAGGAAGGTTTGCAGAAAGAGACATTGTGCAGGTGGGAGAGAAAATATATTCTCATAGATAGATTTTACTGTTCCTCTTTTTTTTGAATTCTTGTTTCTATCTATATTCCTACCCTTCATCTTACCTTAGAACTGAGATACTTTATGTTGAAGTGTTTATAACAAGCTCAGAAACTCTCTGTGGTACCTCTGAGCCGTTTTGTAACACACAGTAGTGGATCTGCATTTGTTAGGAAATGACCCCAAACTGGCAGGACACTATTATAAAGTCTTAGTATTATACAGCCATGGGAGAAGAGTTAGCTGCTGAAAATTTGGAGAAACATAAAGTTTCTCGAAAAAATGGTATCTGTCTAAAAGCAAATCTTTTATGGAAGACGTGTTTTCCTGGTAGTGGCTGAATACATTTCTACAATAGAGTATTTAAGTTGGAAGGGACCTGCAACAGAGATCTAGTGCAACTGCCTGGCCACTGCAGGGCTGAGAAAAAGTTAAAGCATGTTAATAAGGGCATTGTCCAAATGCCTCTTAAACACTAACAGGCATCCTTAGATTTAAGCCTCGCCTTAGATCTACCATTTCTTCTTCTCCCTTTGTTCCTCCTATTTGTCAAGCTTCATAGTGTTCACTTATTTTTCCTCTTACTTATTTTCACTTATTTCTCTTCAAGATAGGTTGGATTTTTCTATTGTTGTTTAGTAGAATATATATAGAGAGAGAATAACTGAGCTGCATGAATAGCTCATACTGCATGATAATTCAGGTCAGATTGCAGATGACAAACTTTGGGATATATATATTTGTTTCCATTTATATCTGGAGGAACTGAAACTTTGCAAAATGTTTAACGTTACAAGTACTTATACGTGAATGTTTAAGGATTGATTGATAACTGCTAGTGGATGCAGTATTTCAATCCAAGGAAGTGTTCAAAACATGTATTTGACACCTGCTTTTATAGTTTGGTTTTATTAGAATACAAAAATAAAGAAAGCTACATAAATATATGGAAATGAAAATGATCAGATTTTTTTTTTCAGTCTTCTTGCATACTACATTAAAATTTTGTCTCCATTTTTTTTCTAAATGGGGATCAGAAATGAGCATAAGATGACAGAAGTTAAATTACCCTCGTACTCTTTATGGACATACATTAAAGACAGTCATGGAGTCTTGAATTCTAATAGTTGAAAAAGATACTTTTTTCATTTTTGCAACATACAAAGATAACAACTGAGGGGAAAGTGAGATACCAAAACTCTTAGAAGAGTAAAACATACTGGCTTCTTTAGTCACTGTTGTCAGAAAGATAATTATAAAAGTAGGGATGATGTAGGACAGCTGAACAGGGGATAAATTGTTTCTCATTTTGTCAAAGCCTTTGCAGTGTTCCTTGGTGTCCATACTGGGCTGCAGAGGGGCTATCTGTAATCTGTTATGCTGTAGATGTCAGTGCTTTCAACAGAGCAGTATGTGGGGTGGACTCCAAGCTAGTATTTCTGCAAAGCCCTGTGTGCCATGTCAGATTTTTTAAAGCTAATTCAAGTATCTCTGGCATATATTACACTTATGTTTAAATGCATCTAAATATAAGCAACATAATTTCTCTAAAAAACAGCAGCCCTAAAAGCTTCAAAGAGCGTAAATGGATGGAGTTCTAACATGTTATGAACTACTTGTGAAAATGCTTTGCATCAGAGAAATACTAACCTATGCTGAAAAATAAAAAAGCAATATGCAATGAATACCCTTTTGTATTTCTTTGGAATTCATTGCATATCAGAATTGTAATAAAACATTTATTTATTATTAATATATTTTGATCAGAATATTGCCCCATGACATATTGAATTAACTGAAGGCAGTATTATTTTGTGCTCTTTTTCAGTCTAAATGCTAACAAATATTTACTTTATAGCCTGACTAACTAAGTAAATAAAAAGGGATTCTGTCAAACCCTCTTAAGTTGGGTTTGACCTTTATTTTGTATCTGGCAGGCTAAAACTGATTTGCCTTTATAAAACTAACTACTCAAATACAAAAAATGTGGTTTTGGGGTGTATTAGCTAAATTGAAATTAACTAGCAAAATTACCTATTAATTCTGACAGTATTGTCAAATATTTTGCTTAAACTAGTCCAGGAAAAGTTTGTCTGTTAAGTGAGTCACTGTATGTGTTGTATTTACTACTGACTGCAGTTAATGTAAAGGCATGTTCTTCACTGCTTCCTCCTCACTAGTACCTATACATATTGTAGGGACTCTGTGTTACTTATGTACCATTTCTTCCTCATTTTTGTTTTATTTCTACTCCTTTGTTATCCTTTTGCTGTTGAAGATGTTTTAGGAGAATACTTACCTGTAGTGTTTGCACCTGTTGTTTCTCTTGAGAATTTTGCCTATTAGCCTTTTTAATTAAACTCTTAAATTATAGAAAAAGCACTTGACATTCCACCAGTCTCCCTTTGATTTCTCTTATTCTCTTTCATTCTACTCCTCTGCCATCTCTACTTCTCCATGTTAGCTGTCCTTGTACATCTCTAGGTTTGCTTACCTGTCCAAAGTTCCTCCAGTTCCTCTGACATCTGCAGTGTGAGGAGAGGCAAGGAAGAGCTAAATCAGGCCATCACTGTTGTAAAATTGCATTTCAACAATTACACTGTTGAAATAGCCCCACTTTGCTACAGAGCAGTGGTCTGAGATTTCATGTCTGCAGACTAATGGGTAAGGTGATCTCTTAGGATGGGACACATTTTGTTCTTTAACTCAGACTGCATGTATTTTTTACATAAGGAAGAAAATCAAGGAGACTGGATTGTGACTTTTTTCTATGCCAGTAGCACAAGCATCTCATTAAGTTTTACAAAATTGAAGCCAGGGCTAAGCAGGTAGCTGGTTTAGGTGTTGAACATCTGGGTATCACATAACAAGTTCTTCTTTGATCCAATCCTTTTTGCTTAGCTTCTTTATGCATGTTAGTATCATATTAAAAGTGTTCAGATGGTTCATAGTTCTACTAGGTATAATGCAAAATGGTCAAAAACCTGAAGTCATCCTTTCTGTTTTGTTCAGTTCAGGGATCGAAAAAATCTATTCACCAAGTGCCAGAGTGGAGGCAGTCTGTTGGGTGGCCCCAGGAGCAGGGAATGAATAGCTTTCTGAGACAAAATTACCTTCTTGTATGGAAAGGGTTGAGGGATAACCTGAATGTATCAATGAAGAATATCATCAGCAATCTGAGCTAGCCATGGCTTATGTGAAAGGGTTCACCCAAGTGAAAGCATGACACTATTTCTGTTAGAAGACCGATCTATAAAAATTGAGATACAATGTGTATTTATAAAATACATAATATAAAACACAATGTATGTATATGTATGTTAAAAATGTGTAAGGTAACATATTAATCTACTCTAACTCCCTAGGTTAAGTTTTCTTATTTTTATGTGGTAAGATATATTCTGTGTCTGCTTAATGACCTGAGTGAACATCTCTTTTGTTTTGTAGTTTGTGCCATTCCGAGATTACATTGACAGAAGTGGAAACCACGTGCTAAGCATGGCAAGACTTGCTAAAGATGTTTTAGCTGAAATCCCAGAGCAGTTTCTGTCCTACATGAGAGTCAGAGGAATAAAGCCATCACCTGCACCACCGCCCTACACACCCCCGATTCACGTGCTGCAGACTCAGATATGACTGCTCCGAAGTGCTTAGCATTTATCACAAATCTCTGGATGCAGCAGTAGCTTCTGATAACTTTCTGAAGCTAGGAAAGTTCTCTTCACATACCAAAATTCTCCTATAGTTGCATAAGCAACTGGAAAGCTTTTAAATGCTAGGAGCAAAATGTTGATGTTCTGGGACTTTTTTTTTTTATCCAAACACCCTACTTTTTGATGTATTTATTGAAGGGGGAAAGCACAAGTCAGGTTTTCAACTCAAGATTGGGTCCTCTCTGAATACTGTGTGTATATAAATGTATAGGAATGCTATTACTCTGTATCAATGTTTACATGTTACTATTTTTAAATTTGAGTACTTTTATAACTATTCTTAAGAATAAAAGTTTGGAATATTGACTCACATGTCTTCTAGCTTGCAATAGTTTGTCACAAGATAACAAGAGAAGCAATATCTCTTTGAATGTTTTTCCAGACAAATACAAATGAAAGCTAAGAAAAGGACAAATACATCTTTGTGTTTTCAAGCAACTGAAGTGCTTCAGTCAGTGCTCAGTAATCCATTCATCTCATGTATTGAGAATTTCGACTCCTAAATGTGAATAGCATAATTGCATATGACTTATAACTAACTCCAGACTCAGAGGGGGAGGTATGTGTATTTTTTCAGAGATTCTCCAATTTCTGAGTTTATCTAAGTTTACAGTTTTTAAAACTAACTACTGAAACAAATTAGAATAGTTATTTGCTATATTTAATTAAAGAAAATTACCTCAATCCAGAACTATCAGAGTATTATAGTTGACTCACTGAGCTCATTAAATCATATCATGCATTCCTTAAAGCACTGGAAATTTTGCGTCAGAAATGTCTTTTGAAGTGATTACAGCAGATGTTTTATAATGGACCATTTTAAACTTTAAAAATTTAAAATCTTTTTTTTTCTTCTAGATTGCCCATTCAAAGGGATGCTGACTCTTAATATTGTCATTTAATCGCATTTCCATTCAGGGTGCATGAATAATAAAGTTAATTAACTGGTTTAAAAATTGCACAACTATGTTGCTTTGTGCACAGTTTTGTGTACGGAACTACCCAAAAAATTTTATTATATGCCTGTTCGTATATAATTATAAAATGGTTTTGCATGTATATTTTGTACAAAATACACAGTTTTGTGAGTTTGTGTCAGATACATTTTATTTAGAACTAATGGCCTTAAATTTCACAAAACTCCTGAAATGATTGTGAATTGCCTTCAGATACTGTTTAAACTGAACATTTTAATTTTTTGTGTCAAAGTTGTAACTGTCTTGAATACGTAACTTTTTTCTTTGCATATAACCTGTTTACTAATTCTGTTTCTTACTACTGTATGTTGTAATGTACAGTATAAAACTAAGGTGCATTTTTTAAGCATGAGAAGTTTCTTGCCAGAAAGCGTATCTTCAATATTAATGGCATATAACTATGAAATGCAGAATCTTCCATTTTTAAATATATATAACTTCCTTTAACTCTTTCATGTGGGAAATTGTTTTCCAAATAATGATTCTGTTAGCAAAAAAGAAAAATAATTTTTTTGTAAAAGAAAAATCTTGTTTTATTTTTATTTCAAAACAGTTTTTACATAAATAGGGACTTTAATTTTCTCACCAAACTATGTATTTCTCAGTGCATTGATGTTGCATGAGTGAAATTTGATACTTGGCAACTACAAATTTTGATGAAAGTGCATCATAAAGAGTAAGTTTAAATCTGCTGAATGCTGGTGGTGTTCTCCTTTCATCTTCTGTTTTTATTTTTTTGCACCGACACTGTTGGCACTTTTGAAAAATACTGAAGTAAAACTATTTTTCTGTTGTTTCATTTGATTAGACAAATCTTTATGCTGATACTTGTATTGGTTCCCAGTGGGCCATGTATTTAACATATCACTAGAAGGCCAGAAAACAAACTTACTCAGTTGAGAGTAATTTATGAGCTCTCATTTAGCCAGCACCTTCTATTAGCTCAAAGATTAGTCTCAAAACTAATTTAGCAGTTCATTTAACAAGTGAAAGAACTTTTAAAGATAGGTATTACTTCATCAAAGTTATTTTGTCTATCCAGCCTAAGTACCAGCATATTCTATTCCACACTGTTGGGGTTTTTTCATCTGTTTGCTGTTGGGTTCTAAATATAACATATTTAATGGAAAGAAATAGTTGTGATTAGTGGACTGAGAATTCTAGTGGAAGAAAAGCTTTTTCCAGACCTGTGAGATTCCCTGTCTATATGCTTGACATCTTGATTCTGTAATGTGTGAGAATTATTATGTAGACTCACATCAGCTCTCATTCCAGTTTTGGGATGAGAGTTAATGCTCAGAGCTTGAATTTCTCCAAAAGATCACCTACAGCCATTTTTACTCCTGGCTTTATTCTCGAGAATAATGGAACACGAAATTCTTAGTCCTTCCCAAGCAATGCTAGCTGCTGTCAAACCTTACTAATTTGCCAAGCCTGAAGAGTAGCAGAGTATTTATGTTTATGAAAGGTAAAATGTGACATGCTATGTGACAAATGAGTTGTCCTGAGAGAAACTGTTGGCCTTGACAAAAGCTCTCCTACTGGTATCCATCTTGGAATAGGTATTTTCTTCGTAATAGATGCAGAAATTTTTCTGGTGGGGCAAACTGCACGAGTGTTCCTGCAAATGAGAGGGGACACTGGCTCATGGAGTCTGATTCAAGCGTGACTCTTAGGTTTGATTCAGACTGGTGAGGAATTGTTTGCTAATCTGGAAGAAGAAACCGGTTTGATTTTGGTTACAAAATAGAATTTTGTAATTGTAGGCAAAGATGAAAAGCTATACATTAGAATTTACATCTACTTCAAAGCAGCTCAGTTGTCTACAAAAAAAAAGTTTGTTGTGCCGCAGAGAGGTGTCTGAAGGAGATGAAGAGGATTCAAGAAGGTGGTATTCTCAGAAAAGTTGCATTTGGAAAGCTGGAGATTCTCACCTAAGTAGGAACAGATGAAATTCACTCCAGGATACTTTATAAAATGGCTGAAACAAACAGAATGATAAATTATTTATCATCTTTGAGAACTAATAAAAGGCCACATGATGACAAATTATACCAACACAATGGGAAACCTGGGAGTGTAGTAAGAGGCCATTATAACTGAGAATTTTTTTTAAAAGAAAAATCAACAAGAAAGAATTTGTAGCTATGTATAAATGTAAAAGCAAGATATGTGTGAAAAAGTACAGAAAAACACAAAAAAAATTATGACTTCTAAAGCCTAATGAAACCTCTACTAGAAAGGGAAGGAAATTTAAATCAATTATTTAACAAAAGGACGAGCTTTTAGCCCTTTAGGGACAACATAAATACCCAATGCTTTTTTCCTTCAAGCTTCACAGAAGAGGGATAATCATTGAATTAAATAGTAAATTAAAAATAAATAAATCTAGACTAAGGTTTACCTCTACCAATAAAAATTTGCTACTAATACACAGTTTTGAAACAATTTTCTTAAAAAGAAATATAATGATCTTCAGAATAAAAAAGAGAAACAGCTGCTTTAACACAACATTTTAAAAGCAAAGCAGAAGATATCAGCCTCGTTTGAAGTGTTGTGAAGTACTATAGGGCTGATTAGATTGTTCAGAAAAATGCTATCAGTCTTCCATCATCAAACTTGAGAAACAGAACAATTGCTGTTCCATAGGGACCTGTCTTGCTTTTGGTAGTATTCAGTCATTTCCATTGATGAAGCAATATATACAATTTTGTTATTAAATTACTGGATTATATCAACTGCAGATAGTTTAATCACTTCAAAAAATGGTATTAAAACTTGAAATTATTTTTATGAATTAGAAAAATTACCTGAAAGAGGAGCAAATGCAATCACGGCAAGTAGGTAAGGAATAGCAAAAACCTACTACACAGTTACAGCACTTTTTGGCTGGGCAGCAATTCTTTAAAACTATCTGAGATTAAAGTGGATCACAAAACCGATACTGAGAGGAAGAAGTCATAAGTTAAAGCGTTGAATAATGGCCACCTGAGGTAATCCATCCACTTGTCCACAAAATAATTAAGGCCTTGGCTCATGTACCAAGTCCAGTTTTGAGACTTCAGATATCATGTGGCTCAACTGGAAAGACTCAGGACTGACTGTGGGGGCAATGAGGCCTGTCAGAACAATTTGGCCAAATGATAGGGAAGATTTCAGCGGGGTTGGCCTCCCTACCAGAGGTTGTCTCTGAGTGGAGTACCAAGGGTCATGCATGAGACCAGGACATGCCCTACTGAATGAATGTGTGTGTGGAAGAAGGTGGATGTCATTGCAGCAGAAATATTTTCAGGAGAGACTGTGTCCCTTCCCTTTGTTGGGTTGCTGTTTCATTCTGCTCCTCTCTTTCATGCGAAACGTCCTCCACTTTTAAACTGGCTTACAGCACTTGTACACATTTTCTGCAGCTCTCCATGGTGGCTTTTTTCTTCTTTGCCACTGAGTTGGTAGGGGATGGTTTCCAGTTTTCTTTCCAGCCAGCATTCTGCATTGCCATGAGAGTGCCAGTGACTGTAGATGACTGGTATTTTTGAGTTGGCCATCTAAAGGAAGGGTATAGAGTACTTCAGTTTGGAGCATATGCCTACAGCCAAACACTTGACAATAATAAATTTCATCATTGGAATTTTTATTCGATGATTTTATTTTGCAAACCACTGAAGGCCTTGAAGTGACTGAGTGTTCTTACAGATACCCCATCCTGCAGAAGGTGTACAAGTGCTGTGAGACACTTGTTCAGCAATCATGCAGCGTAGATCCTAGGGCAGTGTGTGCCACAGGTGGTGAGAGAACTTTCCCAAGCCACAGTGGGCCATGGCTGTGCACTGAGCAATTCCACTCCTCTGCATTGCTCTGATTCCCAGGGAGCAAAAATTCTGCCCATCCTTGAGAGGAACAAGATTGCCATAATGACTGAGTGGCCTGTGTGTCCCTGTGTCACAGGCTGCTCTGTGGTTTGCTTTGCTTCAGGCTGATCATGAAATCAAGGCAATTGACTGGATGTGCAAAGTGATTAGCACTGAACTCTGTGTTTTAAATTGAGTGGGCCATCAGGACACAATCACTAGCCAGAGGGAATTCAAGGAGAAGCAAATTGTCTCTGTTCCATGAGCAAAGGGCTACTGCAGACTGTGAAGAAGATTAAATACTTCCACTGGTGCAGGCAGAAAGGCCCTGAAAGTACAGGAGTGACCAGACAGCCTTGGTGGATGTCTTTCTGTGAGCAGGAGGGGATGGAAAATATCAATAGGTAATCAAACCTGGAGGAAAGGAGGAGAGTCCAGCACAAGTCTCTCATGACTGTTTCTGGCAAATACTGTTATTAATGCAGTAAACAAAGGAGTTAGAGGCTACATTTATAAAGTGAATATAAGTATCTGCTCACCAGGATTGTAGGCTGGAAGGCCTGAATAAATTTTAAAATGGTTTTGATGAATTTGTGGGGGGAAAAAAGTGGAAAATACTACATTCAGGAGGGAATTAAATAAACACAAGGGGAATGAAGATAAAAAATACCTTTATAAGTTTGGGACTTAATAATCTGCAGAATATAGCTGGGCTGCAAACAGAATATGAATCAAATTATGATACTGTTGCATAAAATGCAAAGATCATCCTGGAAGATGCTGACAGCAGTTGTGTTCGTATGGCAAGGTAGGTAATCATTGCTCCAGGCTAAGCTGTGCTGAAGCCTGAGCTTGGCACTGTGTCTGGTCAACGGGGCCACACTTTAGGGGCAACACAGACAATTTTGAAAGAGTCCAGGAGAGAAAAAACCAGATGGTTTTTAACCTGTGAGGAAAAAATTCAAGCATTTGGGTATGTTTTGCATGCAGATTACCAGAAGGAGTGTGGTAAGGAAGGAGTCTGTGCAAGGGCTGCTGCAAGGAGCTGTTCTCAAAGGCCGGCAGTGATGGGTGGTGTTGCTTCTTTGGCAGCAAGAGTGGCTTACATGGGCAGACAGACAAACCTCCCAAAGTGTCTGGAGGCCCCTTCTAGTGCATCTCAGGGAAATTACATCATCTTTGTCTTAGAAATTTGTTTAGAGCACTCTGGACAGTTGCTAGGGATGCCCTAATTGTGAAGCCTCCCTCTGAGCAGGGAAATAATATATTAAAGAGTTAAATATCCTCTGAAGCCCCCTTTGTCAGTCATGCAGAAGTAAGTGACCTAATTAAGATAGAAGCAAGGATAATACAGAGGGAGAGGAGGACTGGAGTGGGTGGGTGATTAGGAAAGCACCAGGAGGGCTGAAGAAGGCCCTGGTGAGATCTTGTCTGAAATACATGTGTGCTTCCAGTCACCTGTTTCCAAAGTAATGGACTCAAGGAGCCGGTGAAGAGAAAGACTCTTAGGACACTTGCATCCACTTGATGACCAGCCCCTGTGTGTGACCAAAGGCTATGAGGAGGGAAAAGTCTCATGGCGGTCACATCAAGATGGTGAAGGTCAGGTGAGGAGCAGGATATGCCAAGCAAATTGGTGTGAGTGGACAGCAAGATGGCAGTCCCCATCTGTACACCTGAGGTTTTGCAACAAGGTGTTGAAGCAGCAGTAAAACTGTCCCACTGATAAATAACTAGTCAGTTCTACAGTCATGACACCTCGGTTTGATGTACTCGCTCAGCTGTTGTTACTAACCAAAACCCAGCAAAACCCAGAAATACTCCCTGTAATTCCTTTAAAAACAGAATATTCTGTCGGGTCCTTGAGATTCATAGCACTAGGCTATACTGAAACATGCAGTTTCTCCAGTAACAAGAACTGGTATTTGCCTCATATCTCTGATTCACTCACTCAGACAATTACATCTCTGGATAGAAGAACTGAAGAATCTTTAAGGGATGTTGGAATAAAGCTGTCAATAGATTAACATCATCGGATGCCCTTAAATCTGTGCTTTGCATGTTCATCGTGTTAAAATTCAGAAATAAATGCCTCCTTGGTGTGGAGAGGAAATCACTTTACGATGTAAGCTGTAAATGCTCTCCCCCACTGACCTTCTGTTGAGCTCATGGTTTGCTCCTCCTGATTTACCAAAATCTGAATTATCGATCTAATATCGATATCCAATTGAGATGGACAAAAACTCTCTGACAGTTTAGAGTTAGAAAGTGCATGTTTTATTTGGCACCAGGCACTGGGTGGGATAGCTCCCCAAGATGCAGGGCCCCCGATACAAGCAAACATTGTGAGGAATGAGACAACTCTTAGTAAAAATTAAAATAATTTATTAAAAATGGAAAAATTGAAAAATTACAAAATTTAGCAAAATATAAAAATTTGGGATCCTAGTGGCTCAGGAGGTATGCCCCAGGAGCGCAGGGATTAGAGATCTTCAGGCTTAGACAGCACTGGACCTCTGGTGGAAGAACTTGCAGTGCTGGGCTGACTTTTAGCTAATCCAAAAGTCAAACATAAAATTATTAAAGGCTCCTTAATAGGAGTAAGGCTTAAGTACCCAGCACCGGAGTCCACGACACCTGATCTGCACTGGTCCCTTGCTCTGAGGGGGGGGGGGGGGGGGGGGGGGTGCATCGTTATTTTATAGTGCCTTTGCTCCACCCCAGTCCACCCACAGCCTGCCCACAGCCCGCCCACAGCCCGCCCACAGCCCGCCCCTTTGGTCTAAAGTGATTGGTGCTTTCCTTTTGACAGATCATCTCTGTCTACCAATAGCTCGTCGTTGTCGGGGGGTGGTAACAGCTGAAGTAAGGGTGGTAACATGCCCTCATTAAGATTCAGGTTGCTATGGAGCTTGCCTGCAGAATAATGGCTATGGGCTAAAAATAGCTGCTGGCTGTTAGAAACTGGGGTTTTGAAGTTGGTCCTGAGTCTAAAGTGCAAAGTAGAACCTTAAAAAAAATATTAAAATACATCTAATACCTCTTAAAACACTTATAAAAGTAGACAATGAACATAGGATAAACAACTCTTACAGTGTACAAGTGGGTTTAAAGTTTGAAAAGGGATTTTTTAACTGGGGAACTTTTAACTGGGGGATTTTAGCTGGGGCTGGTGCAAATAAACTGCTTTGAACAAGTGAAAACCATAATAATAAAACTTGATTTGTGTACCTGGGCTGATGGGTTAATTTCAACATTCAATTTAAAAAATTGTTTAACTCAAAATTAACTAATTAAAGCAGTTAACATGCAAAGACCAAGCTAATTAGGGATTTCATGTATGACAAACATGTGAAAGATTGTATTGTTTATTAAAAAGGATGCCTTTAAAACAATATATGTAATCAAATATACTTATATGTATTGCCAATCAAATATACTCATGATATGTATTGCCAAGTATTGCTTCCTTTAAAACAATATATATATATATATAATCAAATATACTCAAGATATGTATTGCTAAGTATCGCTTCTGCAACTACTGTATTGCTGTACAGATGCTTGCATAACAGGAGAGTGTGGCATGCCAAACACTGTGTGTTCAGCTCTTTTTCCATATAAGAACAAAAAAGAGATGATATGCCAAATATTGTGTCTTCTTCTTCTAAAAATGGACAAGGAACAAAAGGTCGAACAGAGGACAAAAGAGGAAGACTACTTCCTTCATCCTCAACGACCACCGGAAGGCAAAAGAAGACCCCCTAGCAACAAGTGGCACATGCGCAGAGTGGTTAAAAGCAATCCACGAAGACGGAAGTAAAATCATATAAATAGGGGGGCCAGCTAGAATACTGACGTGACAGAGGTGGAGCGCAGACTCCCCCTGTCACCCAGCGCTGTAAATTTGCTCACTTTCTACTTGCTACAATTAATAAACCATAAATTGTTGCTAATTGGCGTAGTCTTAATTTATGACAATTTTGGTGCCGTGACTCGGATAAGGAGCAGTGGGCTGCGGTCTCCCAGGGAGGCGCCCCGAGGTTTTCCTCGGCCTTGAGAACAGCTGCCCACCTTCACCTTTACCGACGAACCTAAATTCTAGAAAGTGGAGCAAATGAAAACCGGTATAATCCCATAAAAATTTAGTGCACTGAAGTCCGGACGAAGACGCAGGACGCGTAAGTATATTGTGAAGATAATTCACAGGGATACCGTTCGGGCGGGATTGGGTTTCCTGGAATATAGCAATTGAGAGGCTCGACATACTGAGCCAAGCGAGTGTGGACCCTTAAGTACTACGTTTCCCATCTCCCGCGAGGGACTGGGCTAGGAACAAGGGGAAGCGAGTGAGTGTGTGTGTGAAGGTATTCCAGAAGATGGGGGCGAAGGGCAGCAAGCCTTCGACCCCCATGAGGGAGGTACCCATAGTGCCTCAGAATACCCCTCTCTCATTCATGTTAAATAATTAGAAACAGTTTCCCGGATGAATAGGGAAAAGTAAGAAGAAAATGATTCATTACTGTACTGAAATATGGGGAGGGAAGAAAATACAGAAAAATGTTATTTGGCTCATTTTTTGGTCAGATGAAAAATGGGTGAGGCAACAGTTAAACTTCTAGGTTAATGATAAAAGACCTTTTAACCCAGAGGAGAGCTTATATGCTCAGATGTAGCTAGAGAAACCCCAGACAACTCTATTCCCATTGAACAAATTAAATGAAAAGAGATAAAGAAAGGGAACAGGATGATACCTTGTTAATTCCCCCTCCATATGTCCCTCCACCTCCAGCACCGGTGATTCCACCAGTTGCTCCCATAACACCGGGAGACACTAGTTCCGAACAAGGGTCACCTGCATCTGTTAGGAGACGAACTAAAAGTAAAAAGGAACAACCCCAAATATATCCCCTAAAAGAAGTACCCATGGGAGGACCCCAGCCTGGGGTCGGGTACGTTTCTGTCCCCCTGAACTCCGGAGATTTGCGGGAGTTTAAGAGGACAGAAATGGGAAGATTACTAGACGACCCGTTAGGGGTAGCAGAAAGAGTAGACCAATTCTTAAGACCAAGTCTTTATACTCGAGAAGAAATGCAGTCAATTTTGGGGCAGTTATTTACAACAGAAGAAAAAGATAAGATTAGGCGGGCAGGCATGAGAGTCTAAGATGCCCAACATGCACAAGGTCCCCAAGCAGATACAAAATGGCCACTTCAGAAACCAAACTGGAACAACCAAAATCCATTACATAGAGCTCATATGGAGGACTTAAGGAATATAGTGATTCAAGGAATTAGAGAATCAGTACCTCGTGGCCAGAATATTAGTAAAGCCTTTAACAAAAGGCAAAAGAAAGATGAGAGCCCCACAGAATGGTTGGAGCGACTGAGGAAAGCCCTCCAGCTATACTCAGGGGCTAACCCCGATAGTCCTCTGGGGCAAGCAGTCTTAAAAACACATTTTGTGGCAAAATCTTGGGATGACATCAGACGTAAACTTGAGAAACTAGAGGACTGGCAAGATAGAGGATTAGATGAGCTGTTGAGGGAAGCACAGAAAGTGTATGTAAGACGAGAAGAAGAAGATAGTAAGAAACAAGTAAGAATGATGGTGGCTGCGCTTAGAGAAGAGAGAAAGGGGCAACTTAGAGGTCCTAAAACCCCCAGAAAGTCGCCGAAAACAATAGTGGAAAGAAGGGAACAAGGAAGTTGTTTCTATTGTGGGAAAAAGGGACATGTGAAAAAAAAAAAGATTGCAGAGAATGCTCTCAAGTGGTCCATACCCGGAGACCAATCCTTCATAATTGGTGGTGTAGTAAATGTGAATAAACAGCTCAAAGATATAGATATACTAGTTTTAGAAAGTTAGAAAAAAAAAAAAGAGGGGTTGTTCAAGTCATCTGAACAATCTGTTAGCAATATTGCATGGGGAATTTCATTGCTAAGTCACAGCTTTAAAAGCTCAATTAAAGTCCCATATTATAAGAATACATTGTAAAAAAAAAAAAAAAAATAAATCTTTTCGGATGCCTGGGATATCAGGAAAAAGAGTGAAAAATAAACTAAGCAGCCAAGTTATAGCTCCCAGAAGGGTGTAATAGGCTTACAGTGACCCCTGCTGCCGAGAAGATAATCACCCCCGTGGCTGGCTGCAACCCAGTCGACGGGCGAGGCAGAGGAGGACCCACAAAAGGCCTGAGAGACCCACTACTGGAGCTACTACTGGAACTGAGTCGCCATGAGAGTAATTCAAAAGGAACGCTCTTTTTCCTGTACACCCTATGCTTGCTTAGTTTACCAATATGGGCAAGAAATCCACACGAGCCAATGCAATAGAAATTAATCAATTTGCAAGAAAGTATTGTAGTACAAACACGACACAACCCTGGGCGATAGAATTTCTCAGTAGAACAAATAAATAGATCATACCAATGCAAGGGGCTAAGTGGGTCTGTTCGGACATTGAAATAACCCCGTGTTTATCCTTAAATGTTTTCAATCAATCCCAATTTTGTGTACAAGTAATCATTGTTCCACGACTAATGTATCATACTTCTGAAGAGATACTACATCATTTTGAAAAAGGTCTAAGCAGACAAAAGAGGGAACCATTTACAGCCATCACTTTAGCTACATTATTAATAACAGGTGGAGTAGGAGCAGGCACAAGAATAGCCTCAATAATAAAAAGTAAAGAAATACAAACCTTGCAGACAGCTGTGGATGAAGATCTAGGGCGAGTAGAGCAATCCATCCAAAACTTAGCTGCTTCTGTAAAATCCCTATCTGAGGTCGTATTACAGAACAGAAGGGGATTAGATTTGGTATTCTTAAAAGAAGGAGGACTATGCGTCGCTTTAAATGAAGAATGTTGCTCTTTCGCTGATCACACAGGAGTAGTACAAGATTCTATGGCCGAACTTAAGAAAAGACTAGATCAAAGAAAAAAGGATCGCGAAACAGGAAAATCTTGGTATGAAGGATGGTTCGATGTTTCACCATGGCTGACCACCTTGTTGTCTGCTCTGGCCAAGCCTTTAATTTTGTTAATTTTAGGCCTTATATTTAGACCTTGTATCATAAAATATGTTTTACACTTTATTAAAAAGCGATTTGATGTAGCAAAATTGCTTATTTTAACTACTACTGCTGAGTATGAAGCTGCGCGTAATGAAAGAAATAAAAGTGAAAATGATTACTGTGAATGCGATATAGAACGCGAAAATTATGAGTGTTTTTGCAAAAAGGGTATAATGCATTGTGATTGTTATAATAGGTGCAGAAATTGCTGGAAGAAAATCAAGACTTTTGAAGATGAGATTGTTTAATAAACAATAGAGTATAAAGAGAAAAAGGGGGGATTGTGAAAGATTGTATTGTTTATTAAAAAGGATGCCTTTAAAACAATATATGTAATCAAATATACTTATATGTATTGCCAATCAAATATACTCATGATATGTATTGCCAAGTATTGCTTCCTTTAAAACAATATATATATATATATAATCAAATATACTCAAGATATGTATTGCTAAGTATCGCTTCTGCAACTACTGTATTGCTGTACAGATGCTTGCATAACAGGAGAGTGTGGCATGCCAAACACTGTGTGTTCAGCTCTTTTTCCATATAAGAACAAAAAAGAGATGATATGCCAAATATTGTGTCTTCTTCTTCTAAAAATGGACAAGGAACAAAAGGTCGAACAGAGGACAAAAGAGGAAGACTACTTCCTTCATCCTCAACGACCACCGGAAGGCAAAAGAAGACCCCCTAGCAACAAGTGGCACATGCGCAGAGTGGTTAAAAGCAATCCACGAAGACGGAAGTAAAATCATATAAATAGGGGGGCCAGCTAGAATACTGACGTGACAGAGGTGGAGCGCAGACTCCCCGGTCACCCAGCGCTGTAATTTGCTCACTTTCTACTTGCTACAATTAATAAACCATAAATTGTTGCTAATTGGCGTAGTCTTAATTTATGACAAACATGACACCTTTTCTTTCCAAATTATGACTATCCAAAATACAAATGCATATTCATAACATTAACCCCTCCCATTCTCTGCTTCATATGGAAATGAGCTTAAATGTCATTAAGCATGCGTAGTGTGTGTCCTGAATTGAGTCAGTGGTCTTGAATTGGGTCAGTGGTCCCAAAAAAGATGAAGTAACTCATCTTCCTCATTTTGACCTTTTTGCCTTTCTGAACTTTAACAATCCTAATTACTTTAGTGACCTCTAAGTTTCCTCTTGTGTGACTTTTGGACGAGTTCCAACAAAGGGAGGAAATTGGTGATTGTCCTTGTTCCCTACACCAGCTTATCAATGTTTCTGTTCCTTGTTCTAAGCACGGCTAAGCAAATGTACAAATGACAGATCATCAGTTACTTGGTAATCAGTTACTAGCATCTTAAAACCCATTTCAGGTCCAGCTCTCCTAACTATTTTAATTAACTCTCACTGGGCCCAAATTCCTATTCCCACTAATCTCAACACAGCTAGCCTATAACTGAAATCTTTATGTTTCTTCTTAATCTATGTTCACTCCAGCTGGAGCTGCAGACACTCACTCTTTTGTTGTAACCATGACAAGTATTTGATAACAAAAACCCTGCTGGTTTTAAATGAGTCATCCTCATTTTCTTCTATCTAGAACTCCTCAGAACTTGTCTCCTTTCTATAACTCAGACCTGTACAAATCTCAGCAAATGCCACTGTGGTAGCCCTACAAAAAGCCTAAAATAAAACTGCTTTTTAGCATTTTATTCAGCGATTCAGTCAGTAGAACTGACACTATGGAAAAATCACATCTGCTAATGAAATTGGCTATTTACCTGTTGCTACGTGCCCTCCAGCATAGGAAGAGGTTTTACAGTATATAAAACCCCAAACCCACATCTCAGCTGCAGACACACCACAGTTGCTTCTGAAGTAGCTTTTCTCATCTTGCTAAGCCTCTTGGAGGAACACAGAAAGGAAGAATGTGATGCCACTGTGAGTGTGAAAAACCACTGAGTCGCAACATTTCATTATTAGAGATGCTGTCAGCTGCACTGCAACATTTCCCACTGCCCTAGAAAAATTAACAAGAAAATAAATGTGTTTGAGCACACACCCACGTATTAGTGAGGTTTTTTTCTGGTACTGTTAGGTATTTCATGGTACAGAAGGATTCTAAATGCTCATTCACGTGTGCGCTGTGTCATTATCACTAGATCTGTCATTGCAATACCTGTCATTGCAAGGAAGTACCAGACTTCCAAAACCTCTTTTTTTGCAATGGCAAAACCAACCAAAATGTTGCTTCACTTAAAACCAGTGAGACTGAAATAGGAAAAAGAGGATGTTTAAAGTATTGCTGTACTTTGTAGGTAGGTGCTGCCCTCCTCTTCCTCCTTTCCCTGCATTCTCTCCCATCCTCAAGCCAGTGCCATAGAGAGGAGCTCCTTCCCTACATCTCCGTGTGGGCATTTACCCTCACCCCAGGCCAGGCGGAGAGACCCCGCAGGCACTCCCTCACATCAGCTGTCTGGAGCCGACGGAAAGGGACCACACGAAATGAATGTTGAGTTCTTGGTGCCACAGAAGTCCCTGAGCACGGGGCAGAAGTCACTTTGCCCGTGGTCTCCCCGCAGTGATGGCAGCATTTGCAGAGCCAGATGCTGCTCAGGCAGGGATAGATCCCGAGGTGCTAAACGAGCTCGGACGCTGGCCAGCACAGCGCTGCATCCGGCAGAGCCAGTGTGTCCCAGATGTTGGGTGGCTGCTGAGGAGCAGCGTTTCCCTGCCATGCCCGCGGGGCTCCGCAGCCGGGGCCCCGGGCAGCGCACACAGTCCCAGAAACAGCTGAGGCAGGTCTGTGTTTAAAATACACAAGCACGTACACCAAGCTCTGTGGAAGGTCTCTGGGTAAGGTTTCTGAGCCGAGGGCAGCGCTCTGCTGTTCCAGCTGGGATTCCCCAAGGGCAGATGTGCCTCTGTGCTCTGGCTGCACTGGGCACATTTTTGGGTGACCAAAGGCCCAGCTGAGATAGTAGGAGCTGAAATATGTGCTTTTGTCTCCAGAAGCTACTGGGTTTTGCTGTGTGCTGGACTACTGCATGCTGTAAGAGGTGCAGCAGGGCCAGGACACCAGGCTGCAGGGCAGTTGTGCCTTGGGCTATTATGCTCAACCCCCAAGGACGGTGGCAGACAGATTTTATTGCAAGATAGGGCAGCAAAGCTGTATGGCTTACAGGGCAGGACGGGGCCCACTGTGCTGCAGCTCATCAGGCCTGAGAAGCCAGCAAGCTCTTCTGGTTGCTGTTCCCTTCTCACTCTTATTACATTATGGACCATCTAAATTGTGATTACTGTAAAGAAAACTAAATGATCTTGTCCTCCAGGTGCCTCATTATGGCATCTGTTAGAAATAAGCCAGTGACAGGTGGAGGAAGCTCCAGACATCTCAGTTGCTTTCTAAAGTTTGCATGAATTTCATTAGGAATTGGAGTGCAGGGGTTTGGTCATGCACTGCTTTGCCTTCCCTGCTGGCTTGTACCAGTGCCCAGGCAGATGTCACAAGAGTTGAGAAGGAGTGAAAAGTCCCTGCATGATTTGAAAACTCTCCCACCTAATTGTTTTAAGTTTGTGTGCTGTGTTTAACCTCAAATCCGAGCTTTAACAGAGACTCGGAACAGGAGCACCTCCCTCTGTTCCCTTTCTTCCTACTGCCATGCTTTCCATCCCTCCACCCTCTTGGCTTGTCCAGCACCTTCTGCTGCATGCAGGGCTGGAGTGTGAGAACACTGCAGTGACAACTACCCGTGTTTCATCATGGCCACCCACCTGAACCCCACAGGCAGGTGCCTGAGGGAGCAAGCCCCAGTGGGGTTTTGGTGGGCCCTGGATGAGGGGAGCAGGGCTGGCAGTGACCTCCTCCAGGACTGCCATCTGGTGCCTTTTGCTGCCTCTGCCCTGGCCTCGAGGGTTGGTTCAATAGCCCTTCTCCTGGGGTTTAGGCCTTCTAAAAAGATTAAATCATTGTGTATGTCCATCATCTGGACACTCTGTTCTGGGAAGAAGTAATAGCCCTCTTTACCCAGAGCAGCCAGCTGTACCTAAAGTCAGACTCAGCAGGAGTGTGAGTGACACACGGCTGCTCAAAGCCACAAAGGGAGGCACTATTTTTGGGAACACATTTGTTTCCTCCAATATTTCCATCTGGCAGAGGCAGAAGAGTTGATGTCTGAAGACCCATGGTCCAGGTGGCAGGAGAGCCCCCTCAGCCAGGGAGACAGGGCAGGTCTTGCTCTGGCAGTGGGCACAGGTAGCCTGGGAAATAAAAGGGCATAAGCTGTGACCTCACAGATTTTTGTTTTGAGCCCACTCCTGAGAGGAGTCGCTGATCTCCCAGTCCCCTCCTGAGAGCGATAAGTCCATGCTGCAGCAGCTGAACAGGAGCTCTTGCCAGGTGGGATATGTGGTGGAGTAGTGGATGAGTCAGGGATGAAGCTATTTCTCATTGTACTAGTTTGAAAACAAACCAGTGGGAGGCACCAAGTCAGAATAACAATTTAATGGGGAAATTAAAGAAAAGGAAATAAAAAGAAAATACTGGTTCAAACTGACAGAGTCAAGATACAACCTGATACCCTGTTAGTCAGGATGGTGGTAACAGTCCTCCAATAAGATGGTGGCTGCAGTCCTACTGAAGTGGTGGATGTGGTTCTGTTGAAGCAGTGATCCTGTAGAAAGGGTCTGCTCTTCCTCAGAAAGTCCAACGGTGGCTGTGTAGCTCCTGTCCTCTGGAAACCCAGTGGAAAGGGGGTCTCTGGTGTTCAGAGTCTCAGATTATATCCACGATGGGATGCTTGGTTCCTCCCTCTGTGTGGAGCATCTCACAATGGGGTAATGAGTCATGAGGCCAAGTGTTGATTAGGCTCGTTAACAGAAGATAGTCTGGAGGGAGTTATCTCTGAGTCATGCAGCAGGACAATGATGGGCCATTAACAGCAAGATAGTCTGGGGGGAGGAGGCAAAGAAACACTGCCCTAACCTGATTTCAACAGCTCATGAGGATGGTAATAGAATACACTTCAACCCAGGACACTCATTTATACCAGTGTAGCTGCTGGCAAACCTTCAGTTAAACCTAAGCAACACCTGAGAAAAATGTAGGCAGAATCACAGCTTTGATGGTCTTTGGAAGCACTTTTATTGCAAGGAAATCACCATTTTCCCAGATACTGATAGGAGTTGACAGGAAAAGCAAGAATAACCCCCTGTCCTGTTGCATCAAAGAGTGAGAAGCAAATTTCACAAAGATCAAAGATGTGAAATGGGTAAAATTCAAAAAGGTAGATCTTACCTGCTGTCAGAAATCACCAGGCTGGCATTTGCCTTCACAAGGAACTGAGCAAAGAACCAAGAAAACCAACACAAAATGAAGGCATTTGCCAAATAGGTGCTTTCAATTAAGAGATCATATAGTAATGATAACCATGAGAAACTGCCTTGTGGTGAGCCTCCTTCCTTGGGTTCTCTGCTGGAAGTCTGTCCTTGTATAGGCTGTCCTAGGATGCAGCTCTCTGCAGAGCTGGCAGCCTCGACTGATGACCAATTATCTCTGGAGGATCCAGGAGTGATTGCACAGAGTGCCCTAGTCTGTAACGAGTCTCTCCAGGGAAGTCTCCAGGTTTAAATTCAAGCACTTGGCACTTGAAGTAATGCCATGATAGTGCTCTGTGAAGCTGATGAAAGTCTCTTTCAAGTTAAGTGTTGGCTGTGATGCAAGAAAAGGTTGTCTTGGAGGGTTTCATCTATTGTCATGGGCTCTAGTGGAAGAAGGACAGAGCAGAGGTGCTGGCACCTGTGTGTGCATGAGCATTCATTTTGAGCTTAGAGAGGACAAGGGAATTTGCAAACACAGTCATGCTGCCAAAGGGACCCAATTACTCCTGTCATGTCTTTCCCAGAACAGAAGGCAGCCCCACAGCCAGTGGATCGGCTGCTGGAGCAGTGCTGGGCTGGTGGCTGGGGGTGTGTGGTCAGAGAGTGGTGGCAGTGGGCACCATGGCAGGGATGTGGGAAATGGGTAGAGGAACAAGCACAGCACAGGAGGAGTGTGCAGCCCTGCCACCACTGGGCACAACAACACTAGTGACACCACTGGACAACACTGGAGATGCCATTGCCCAGGAACCCCAGCCTGTGGAAGAGCAAGTGACCACAAGGAACTCCCTGAAGGAGATCCCATGGAAATATTAGTGTCAAATTCTTTGCAGTGGCAAGGGAAGGAACTGAGCACAGCACTGGTTCCCAAAAGGAACAGCAAAGCTGTGAAGAGAATATTAATGAGATAAAACTGATGAGTTGTCACTGACCTAAAACCAGTAGTAGGGAAGCTGCTGTAACACAGGGTCCTTCTCCTGCAGCCTGGTTTCCAGCCAGCTATGTGTTCCTCCTTGTATTAGTTTGAAAGCAAACGAGTGAGAGACTCCAAGTCAGAATTACAATTTAATAGGGACATTAAGATAAAGGCAATAATACAGAAACACTGGCTTAAACTGACAGAGTCAGGATACAACCTGACACCCTGTCAGGCAGAATGGTGGTAGCAGTCTGATTAAATGGTGCCTGCAGTACTCCTGAAGTGGTGGATGTGGTTCTGTTGAAGTGGTGATCCTGTAGAAGGGTCTTCTCTTCCTCTGAAGCTCCAGTGGTGGTTATGTAGCTCCTGTCCTCTGGGAATCCAGTAGGTAAGGGCTGCCTGTGGTGTTCCAAACCTCAGATTATATCCAGGTAGGAATGCTTGGTTCCTCTCCCTGGGTGAAGCATCTCACAATGGGACGATGTAATTTTATGAGTCATGAAGCAAGGCTGGATGGCTCCTTAACAGAAAAATCTCTCTCTGGAGGGAGTTACCAGGGATGTGTCATGGAAGAGGCAAAGAACACTGCCCCACCTGGTTTTAACAGATGGTGATAGAATACATACTTTCAGTTACATCTTACATTGTACCCTAAGACACTCCTGCAAGGGCAGGAGACACCTGGCTGGGAAGCAGATGGCTTGGGAAGAGCAGAGAACTGTTCTAGGGGATTTAAAATTTAATATATTTTATTCTTCTATCTTTCATCATAATCGTGCTTTGCTGGAGTCAATACTAACCTCAAAGAAAAGAAGTGTTCATGTATTGATTACATATGTTAGTCTATATATTTAAACTTTATCTATAAAAATAAATAGGGATAAGCTATTCTAGTAAGTGCATTTTCAGTTGTCCAAGGTTGGCGGAGGGTTCAGTAAGTCAGCAGTTGGTTTTTATCAAATTGATCACGTCAGTGCCACTACTTTTTTATAACCAGATCTGAAAGGAAGATTGTGTACAAAATATTTCCCTGGCAGCATTGCTTGCTCCTGCCGAGGAAGTACAAGGCAACATTGCTCTTATGGAACAAGTCTCAGTATTTTCTTAATTAAGAATAAATAAAAAAAAGACAAAAGAACCTTCTTTCATCTGATTAAGTAGATAATAAAAACACAGGCTACCCTTAAGCACAATTGCTGATTAAACCCTTGTGTCTCAGTTTGAGACAGTCACCCCAGGACACCTTGGATGTGGAATAAACAGGCTGAAGAAAATTTTAATACATAAACGTGGGTCTGATCTACTAAACAGCCAAAAAACTATCCCTAATTGGGAAAATTCTGCACAAGGAAAAACAGAGACTTAAGGGGAAGGTACATCATTTCTGTAAACAGCAATTTGCATCAGGGCCATGAGGCTGGGGGCAGATGGCTCGGGCTGAGAATGTGTCTTCAGTGCCGTGGTGGGGAGGCACCCCCAGGCACCAGCAGCAAGCCTGGAGGAGCCTGGCACAGCCAGGGCAGCTGGTGTGGGCAGGGGGCTGGGGCTACCAGGCTTGCAGGCCAGTGGTTTGGGCAGCAGGAGAGGGGAAACGACAGCTTAGCATTTTCACTGCCCAGCAGTGGGGCTGCCAGCAGCATCCTTTTACTCTTTGCCCACAGGGATGACTTGCTAGGGTCAAGACTGGTTTTGTAATATTTGGAGGAGCTCAGATGGCAACATGAAAGTCATTTGGATTTCAGTCAGAAAAGAGACCTCCTTCACTAATTTGTCCCTTAGTGGAAGCATTTCTCTGTGGCAAGTGCGACGCGACTAAACCTCACAAGCCAAAGATCTCAGCAGTGCTTATCTGCTTGCAGCACACTGCATTGCTGCTTGCCCAGAAGTGTTAAATAGGCACCAGCAAGTTCTTTGCCCTATTCCTGATAGTGCTGTTTCATTCCCAAGCTCCAGTACTCAACCCTGCCCTGCTTTCAGGTCCTGCTGCTCCATTTTTAAGCACAAGTGGTGGCAGATGTCACTGGCACCAGCAGTTGCCGTCCTGATACAGCTGTCAGCAATTGCAGCACCAAGAGACTTGTGAGTGAGGGGCTGAGTCCTGGTCTGCACCAGTAATGCCACAAATCACATTGGACAGAGATGAATTTGAAGGCAGTCTTGGCCTCCTGGCCAGAGGGGTGCAGAACAAAACCTCCTACAACTACAGTTACAAGACAAGACTTAGCTCTCACCTAGCTGAATGCAAGGCAGCCTCCCATGTTTCCAAGCACTGGGAAAACAGCATTAGATTTTGTTTCTATTACTAAACGTATTTTTTTACTTATTCTTTTAATGAATGAACTTCAATAGCAAAAGTCTTAGAGGATGTGGGATAACTGATCAGCTACAAACCCTAACCAATGACTTTGCATAATTTATTCCAAAGCCTATCTGCAAGGACATTATCCAGGACATAGCAGCTGGGAAAACTTTATTTTTCACCCAGGCAACAGCTAATGTCCCCCAAAGAAAATACTGTCTTGTTCTTCTCTGGATATTGCATCTCCTAATTAATGTAATCTATTTAGTCTGCTTTATTTGATTTTTCACCCACAGAGGCTGCGAAGCTTCTGCTCTTAAACCTGGACTTGCAGTTACCTCCTTTGGGTAGCATGAGGCCCCTGTGCCACACAGACTCCTCTTTGTAGGAACTGGGAACAGCAAGGGGAGCACTGTAACTCACTGCCTGCCCCCTGCTTATCTCCTTGTCAGGAGAAAAGGGTGATGGGGCAATCCCCACTGAGAGCAGATGGATGCTAAAGCAGAACAGGGCACAGACATGGGACATGGCTCTAAATATGTAACTTAAAATGACCACATTCCTTACATGTCTTGGCTACTCTGTGCCTTGAAGTTTCCACTTTGCCCTCAGTGAAGAACTGGAGGAAGCCCTGCTGCCATTTCCATTTGGGTCTGTGCCTTCATGGCATGTCCTCCCTGGTGTGGGAGGCAGAGCCCTTTCCATTTGGAGGTACAAGGACAAAGCTCAGGTGATGCTGCAAGAGCTTTCTGTATGAGAGAAGTTTGTCTTTTCCATATGACTTCCATTCCTAGTAAGATAGTTGTTAAAAGAAGCTGTCCTTTGAATGTTCTCTTCCTTTACTCTTCATGTTGCCTTCACTACGTGTCCCTCTTGTGCATCATCTTATAGTCATGTCCTATTCTTAGCTCACAGCTCTTCCATCTCTTTATTCCTCTCTCCTTTATCAGTTCATCCACAGTAAAAATAAAAATCTTTTTCTGAGGCAGGATCTCACCTTTTAGGTCTGTTCAGGTGGGTTAAAAATATTTCAACCAGAAGAAAAAATCTGAATGGTTTCAGAGGCTCACAGGCTGCATGGGGAAGTGAGCTGGCAATGCAGGGAGGTTCAAGTGTTGCTGGCATGACTCAGAGCTCAGTTCTAGATCAGCACTGCCCTGACCACAACTATCCAAGCCAGGAACCTCCTGGCCAACTCAAACCCTGCAGGTTTTGCATAGAGGAGAGTAGATCTCCTCTGAACAGTCAGCCTCTCTCAGCAACTTTCTCAGTTGGGTATTACCTGGAGAAATCAGATGTAACTTGAACTGGCCTTTTGAGTGGCTGTCATCCAGGGGCCCCTTCCACCACAAAGCCCTTTGTGAAAACATGATCTTGAGGAAATGGAGCCTGTGGAGGTGAGTGCCAGGAAGGGAGTGGCTTGATATATATTCTCAGAAGTAATCTCCTGTTGCTTTCAACTCTGTGTTCCCTGCTGACTACACAGGAATATGCTGCTTTAGAAAAAGCAGAGAAAGTATGATAGGAGAGTATTTGCTTCAGCACAATGATGGAGTCCCACCAAGAGTGGCCTCTGGATTTACTCCCAAGAAAAAACTGGGATATTTCATAGTTTCAGCGTCACCCTGGCAGTCACCAATGCATGTGGAGATGCATATCTCTGTGGGCACCACGGCTGCTCACACAGCTTCTCACCTGTGTGGGCTGCATGGCAGCCAGAGCTGCTGAGGTTCCATCTGTGCCACAACCCTTCTGATGCCTTGTTCTCCTGCTGCAGGAGGCAGATTTAGGGCGGAGCAGTGGTGTCTGGTACAACAGGACCACATACCCTGCATGTACCATAGCAGCAGCATTCCCATTTTCCAGGCTGGGGAAGGGATCTGCTCCCAAACTCTCTTCTGTGTACTTGAGAAAATCTGCTTGACAGCATCTAAGAGGCAGGGAGAAGCACTGAACAGGGTAATACATGGAGATTGCTCTATGCATATCAGCCAAATATAAGAATGCACCTAATGGGGTACATTCTCCGAATTTCCTCTCCTGGAAGCTCTTCACAGGGTAGCTGAGCCTGCCAAATGTGGCTCTGACACCACCATGGATATGCACAAGGCCTGGGCTGGGCATTTTGAGATAACAATGTCACGGCTCTCTGGAGCAATCTTTAGAGATGGATGTGATCTTTAGTGACGGCTGCAGCTGGGAAAGCCACGTGGTTCCAGGGTGTACCTGTCACACCTGGAGATCATGGACCTCTGGTGACTCCTGGGATCTTGCAGTCCTTGTCATAGGCCATACACTAAGCACTGGGTAACCTGAGCACTGGAGTGGGACCAGCTTGCCATCTTCAAAGACCACATTCAAATATCATGCCCATCTTCTCTACTATACTAAAATTGTGCATTTCATCCACTGAATGCCACAGGAGGAAATTCAGTATTACCTTTTGCATCATATATGGGAAAACTCACATATATTATCCTGTGTGATTTGGAGTTTTAATGGGGACCAGAAGCATGTCAAGACAGCAAGCCTGGGGTGCACAGATGTTGAAAAGTATAAGTCCTTGTATACTGACGAGATGAGATACAGCAGATCTGTCAGAGCCAGTTGTACTTTACTGCCTTGCTCATTTGGTTTCTCAGGGAATCCTCAATCCCTAGAATGGGCTAGATTATTTTTAACTGTTTTGAGAATGAATTTCAGGTACACAACTCCTCTTTCCTTCTAAATCCCTAATACTTGCAAACAAGCAGCTAAATGTTTTTGACATGGTTACAAAGGTAATGCTTGCATTAGTTATTTAGAAGGTGACTTTAGAAAAATACTGAGACAAAACTGCTCTAGCAGCAATATTTTAAACATTTCAGCTGCCTTACTTCAGTTTTATTATTCCTTTTTTTTAAAAAAAAAAGGCTATTAAAAATGGCCTTTTGTTCTTTGTATTTTCTGTTCCCTCCTTGTCAAGTTTGCTCAGATTAAAAGTCAAAACATAGCTTTTTCTTCTGTTCTCTGGTGTAGATTTACTGTCAGAGGAAAATTTGCCTTCCTTTTGTTATAAATGCCATAATAGACAACAGGCAGATGGTAATAAACGATGTTGAATTTCCCATGTCTTGCTGGTGGTGCAAGACCCACAGCTCTCTGCAAAGTCAGGAGTCACCCAAGAGTGGAAAGGATTCAGGTGAGACACTGCACTTTGTTGTGCTGGGTTTGGCCATCACCATATATTTCAGGTTGACAGCTGGTTCTTGGCTCATTTGCTGAGCCTTGTGGGCTGGGCCAGGTTTAATCTCACTGTCAACTAAGAAGGACTTAGGAATTATCTTTTCTTCACCAGTGATATTAGACACTGAAAGGATACACTGCTGTGCCTGGCTGCCTTGAAGAGCAGTGTCTGTGGCAGCAGGAAATCTTCCCAGCTCCTGGCTGCAGAGATGATGATGACTCTACCAACAGTGGCTCCTGGAGGATGTTTGCCAAGCTCCAGCTGGAGCAGGGGGCCTTTTCTCGTCTTCTTTCCACTCCCAGAACTGTCTGTCAGGAGTTCCTGTGAGAGACATTACTGTTGCAGTAAAAAGACTTAATGATCTGCATTTAACATAGGTCAGAGAAATTCTCATAACAACACCTAAGAAAACCTCAGAAGGTGAAGGCTGAAGTGTCCTGTATTTTTCAGAAGACGGATTAAAAATCTTTACACAAGGTGCTCTATCACTCTTCCCAAGTACAGCCATGGCCTCCTGAAATCCTGACACCCGATATTGGTTTCAGCTCAGGGCTGGAGCTTTCCAAATGCTGGTCAATCTCCCTCTGACAGTGAGTGCAGGCATTTGCTGTTCTGCTTTCTGATGCCTCACACAGGGCAGAATTATTTTTAAGGAAGAGTCCTTTATTGGAGCACATGAGGAACGTCCATCAGCTGGACCTGCGATAAGTTCATGTGACTTCTCCTCCAAATCACCTTCCCTACCAGAGACACTGCCAAGAAACAGAGAACAGAAGAATGTTTGGGAGCAGATCCTTTCCCCAGTCTGGAAAAGGGCAATACTGCTGCCCTAGCACATGTGGGGGATGTGGCAGAATGTGTTACCAGATCCCACTGCTCCACCTCCCTGCTTCTCCAACACGAGCATGTCAAGCTCTCCAGGTGATGCTGACAAACACATATCCTCTGAGCAGATGAGGCACAACACACTGCAATTCAGGGCTTTTATCTGCTTCTCTGCCCAAGCAGTTGGGTCGCTCCTGCATGAGCACCAGCTGAAGCTTGGCAGCACATGGGGAAGCAGGCTCACATATCTTTTAGCATCTGGGCATGAAGATGGACCTCCAACAGCAGCTGTTTGTTCCATTTTTGTCTACAACAGCCCTTGCTGCTGCTGAAACACAACACACCAGCTCTAGCTTACCCAGGCCGGGAAGTAGTGAACTTATTTGCAACACTCAGAGGTTAAAATGCAAACAGAGCAATAGGGTAGTTGCAGACAAGAGCATAAACTCAAAAGCAGCCCTACAAGTCTGTGAGGGAGATACCAACTATCTGGTCTTCCCTTCAGCATGGCCAAAACCATAGTACTTCCCTGTGATAATTGATTTTTCAACTAGATGAAATAATTTCCAAAGTATGCAAGCCTGGGAAAAAAAGAAAAAAGCAAGCCAGTAAAAGAGAATTCCCACATAGATTTAAAGACCAGAAAAGAAATTCAAGCAATTCACCCCTCCAGAAGGGGACACCTCATCTTCAATTACACAGAGTATTCCATCATCCCAGCCCAGCTATTTCACTGATGAATTACTCTGCTGAAAGTCTTTGTTCTCTTTCTAGCTTAAATTTATCCAGGATCAGCTTCCAGTCATTAGAGTCCCATTTTAATGTCATTGCACAAATTGATAGTACATATCTTCTAGATCCTTGTACCTTAGGCCTCCCCCTGGATCTCAAAAACTTTAATGCCAAAATATAATTTGTTCTCATTAGCAACATCTTGGGACTGCTGTGTGAAGGGACCAAAAAGATTGGATGTATTAGGCTTTAGCTAAGATACAGGAGAGGATGCAGTAGTAAGCACAAAGCAAAAAGTAGAGGGAAGATAAATCAGGTACTTCTGTGAGCCTTCTCCCCCAAGAACGGGGTGATAGAGTGAAAGAGCATAGTGCAAGCCCTGTACAAACTAAAACTGATAACATAAAATAAGCCTTACAGGCTAGATAATAAATCTTTGTAGCTCATGGCTCCCAAAGTGCTGTCAAGACTTTGCCTGCAGCCTGAGCCCCACTGTCCCCAGCAGGGTGATGCCTGCTTGGCCCCCTCACCAAAGCACATGACCGCCCATGCAGGAAGAGGGAGTGGTCCTCAGACTCAGGTGTGTGGTGGTACAACCACCCCCACTCCCTTGAGCTGCACTGTGATCTCAGAAATGCTCGTTAGGCCTTGGCCTCGATGAACAGCACCTGCATTTGCCAATACCTTTGCTGGTGATTCTTTGAGCAACCTAAGACTGTTGTAACAGGGTCCCACTGACTGACAAGCATGGGGTTTTTTTTTGTGAGGACTCCATTAACCTTAAACCTTTTCTTTCAGGCCGTAATTTTTGGTTCTGGATCTTGCCAAGTGTTGCACTAAACGATCTATTCCTGTCCTACCTTTGTGCCACCAGTCAACTGTGAACACAATTTTCATGTTTGTGGTTAGCCATGGACTGCCTGGCTTTTCCTTCCTCTCTCAAGCTTGCCTTTAAATTCCTGATTGAATCTGTTTTCATCTTTCTTCTGGGATCCCAAAGCCCTGTAAGCTGTCCTTACCAATGTAATGGACCAAGGAGCACAGACCACTTCTAAGTAAAATAACTGTGAAGGTGCTAGCTAAAGACCTTGGATCACACACCACAGATTTTGTGTTCTGTGTCAGTATTCAGTCCCATAGTGTCAAACTGGTCTCACCAGCAGTCCGACATGAAGGGATAAAAGAGCTCAGGGCTGATGGAGAACCACCAAAACAAATGTCCTTCTGGGCAAAGAAGAAAGCCAACAAACAGTGGAAGAAAATTAAATACAGGAGAGTGCTTGTATGATAGGATATTCTGCTGTATTGGGTTACTGCCTACCTCTTTGAAGAGAAATTGTTGGCTGGCATATTTGAAGCATGACCACTTTTACAAGATCATTAATATCAGCCTGAGTGTTCATTCAGCTCAAACCACCAGCGAAAGGGAGCTCCTGGGAGAGCTCCAAACACTGTGACTGGGACAGACTGGGGACAGACTGGGGCCTGCCTTGTCTTTTACATGAGTGGCCTCAGTTTTCAGGGCAGTCAACAGGTTTTCTGGACCCTGCACCCCTCCAAAGATCAATTTCTTTGGCAAAGAAATTTGCATGTTTGTAGCATGGTAGAAATCAATGACTGCTAATAACAGCATCAAGGGGCCACTTCTGGATTCTACAGCAGCAGACAGGCTGCAAATTAGCACAACTGTGCCAAAATTATCATTTACAAGGCCTTCAAATATTGACAGGTTTTTATCTTGTCTCATTTCATCCAATTCTATTTGCTGTATCAAGAGGGCATAGTTCATTTTTGATCAATTTTGTTTGTTCTTTCTCAAAGAAGCTTGTCTTATAAGTCACATAATATTTCTAAAGACAGGAAAAAATACACATAGAGCCAGGAGGTGTTGGAAATGAAGCCAGCTATGAAGGAATCAAAGGATTCATCTGCCTTAATGTTAGAAGTCTGTGGTGCAAATATCTATAGATGAGCCCATCACCCTGAGCTCCCATTCTTGTGAAGAGTGAGAAACGGGCTATTATGGGGTGTGACTCAGCTGGACTATTTCCAGCAGCTTCATTAGAATGAAGTGAGTTTTCACAGGAGTTGTGCCAGTTTCTCTCTGGTGACTATAAAGGAAGGCCAGCTCAGATGTGGGCATTTTCACATGGAGACCATGGTTGCCCTCTGACACCTCTGGGTCTTTCATCCCTATTGAGACAGACTCTGTCATTCTCCTTCATCTCCAATTCTACTTTAAAAATAGTGACTCTTAAATTGACCATCCCAATAATGTAAGAGGATTGAACCTTTCCTGCAGGTGCATGAAGATGTGGGCTAAGCTGCAGGATGAAGGGCCCAGGGCAAAGTGAGATGCTGTGCTTCCTTACAATGCTGGATCTTTCCACAGTGCAGCTCAGTGGGCTCTCTACCTCTGCCTGCAGGCAGCAATATTATAGAATCAAAGAATTGTTGATGGGAAAAGATCTTTAAGATTGTCAAGTCCAACTGTTAACCCAGCCCTGCCAAATCCACCACTAAACCATGTCCCTAAGTGCCACATCTACACATCTCTTAAATGCCCCCACGTATGGTGACCCCACTACTTCCCTGGGCAGCCTGTTCCAGTGCTTGGTAATCTTTTCAGTGAAGAAATTTCTCCTAGTATTGAATTTAACTTCCCATTTTCTCCGGTCCTGTCATTTGTTCCCTGGGAGAAGACACTTGGCCACAGCCTCCTTTCAGGCAGCTGTAGAGAACAACAAGGTCTTCCCTGATGCTCCTTTTCTCCAGGCTGAACACCCCCAGCTCCCTCAGCTGGTCTGCACAGGACTTGTGCTCCAGACCCTTCCCCAGCTCCATTGCCCTTCTCTGGACCTGCTCCAGCACCTCAATGTCTGTCTTGTAGTGATGTGCTCAAAACTGATCTCAAGAGTCAAGGTGCAGCCTCACCGGTGCCACGTGCAGGGGAATGATGTCCTGGTGGCCACAGTTTTGTTGATACAAACAGCACTGCAGGAAGCTGGAGGTTGTAAACCCTGACAACAAAGTCAAACCTTTTAAAATAGTTTGACTAAAAACTTCCACGTCTCTCAGTTGTTAAAATGTCATTCTCTTTGTATTATCAACATATTCAGTCTCCAGTCTTGCAGAAAAATTACTTGTATGACCTGATTATATATGCACACAGCAAGAGGTACACAAATGCCTCGTGAAAATCAATTAGAAATTCCCAAAGCACAATGAAAAACTAAAAATATTAAAGATGCCAGGAAGTACTACACCCTTGGTTTGTGACATTAAGAAAAAGATGCTTACTTGGTAATGGAGCAGAAGTGCTTCTTTCCCTTTCAGGTCATCTTTAAAGATGTTCTTAACTGATTTAGTTGTGCTTAATCAATTGAAATTGAGAGAGGTCACAAATCTAAGCAAGAAAAATTTGCTGTGTTGAAGATCTTAATAGAAGATAATTGTTTAGTACAGGAGGCAGCAATTTGCAATATTCCTGCAACATATTTCCTTTTAGTCCTCACTGCCTCAATGCATCTAGAATATTTACACTTTATCTTACTATCTTTGTTTTCCTCATATGACTTTATTCTTTCACACAATTTCTCCACACCTGTACTTCCCTATTTTGCTATGCTTCAGTGTAATTTTTCAGCACCCAAAAGCTCTGCTTTTTGATTGGTACATCTCTGGAGAAAATATTTTCTTTCTCTGCAGCAGACGGGCCCCAGGGATTTAGCATTGCTCAGGGACATTCACATTTCTTGGGCAGGAGAATTTTACTCCTCCTTTCTCTTCTATATCCACCAAACAAAACCACTGATCTCCAGCCTTGATCATGTAAGCACAGAACTCATGTCATTACAAAACACAAAGCCCAAAATCTGCTGGGAAGATTGTATAGCTCAACTCCAATACATCTGTAAGAAAGGTACCTATGAAAATGTTAATAGACTTAAAAGCACTGGGAGGCAATTTGACATACTTCCAGGAGAAAACAGCAGCGTTACCACATAAGCATCAGAGAAGATAAGATAGTTTGCCATGGTTACAAATACAAGGACAATAAATATGTCTGATCCTTTTCCAAGAAAATGGGAGAAAAATAACTGGCAAGGTGCCTGCTTCTAAAACCAATTTCAATATATAAAGAAGCCTGTGAAAAGGATTCTGACTAATACACTTCCAGGCAGTGAGAAGGAACAGCCATTTCTAAATATAAGAGGCATTGAAAGTGTAACCAGAAATAAAATTCAAGTTCCTTTTGAGCTTTTTAGGAGTGAGACCAACCCAATAAAATTGATAATGCCCACTGATCTCAAATCTGCATTTTTGTATCACTGAACAAACTCACTTGACACCATCCAGGAGCAACTTCACTGCCAATGTGACCCAGAAATTGTAACTTTGGCCACCTAATTGTCTCCTGCCTGGGAGCTGGACATTCAGCTGGAGGCAGCACAGGCATTGCAGGGAGGTCATCTCTCCTTCTGAAGAGCCAGCAGGCATTTTCATCTGAAGAGTCTGGACTCAATTCCTGTAAAGAGATGTTTATAACAAGGTTATCTTAGAGGCAGATTTCCTTCACAGTTTCTCTTGGTACATGCAGAGGAGATTGCTGTAACTGTGTGTGTCAAGCTGGCACACTTACTAGTATAGAGCTACCTGCGGGTAGTGTTCATACCTATAGATAAACCCTGGCTCACAAGCTGTTTTCAGTTATTTGCACTCAGTTTAAGTCAAAACTAGAGGCCAGGAGTCCCTCTTTCCTTGTCTGCTCCCTGATTCCTGGAGTGTGATAGGCTGTAATTCTCCCCAGGGCCTTCAGTCTTGTCTGCCCCAGCACATTAGGGACAGTTTAACACTCTTATCTCTGAGTAAAAAACAGCACACACTCACCAGTCCTCTCAGCTCAGCTCTTTGTGGCATGGCCAGACCTGACACTTAGTGTTCCATTCAGGTAAAGGTGGTAGTCACTATCCCAGGCTGGTTCTTCTGGGTCTCGGAAGATTCAGCTGGAAAATGGTACATTTTTCAGAGTACTCCATGCTTGCCTTGCAGAAAAAAGGGTCTAGAAACACCATTTGTCTTATTCAAAAGGTGTGGGAAGAAACCCCCTATGCCACTTAAGGCAGCAGGGTGCCTGACACCAATATTTATAATGGGGAAAAAGGCTTTTCATCCCCAGATTCCCCAGCTGAGCATCATGGGCCAGGCACAGCTAACAGGTATTTTAGGCCCTCTTGTTGAACTAGTTACAATGGTTAAATTGATTTAAAGTAGCATGTGTGATGGTGATAGCTCATAACAACCTCTAGATAGAGATCTGAGTTGCTGCATCTTTCCAACAGCCATGTGGTGCTGGACTGTCCTGAGCTGCCTCCAGCCCCTTGACGCTGTTGTCTGGTGTGTCAGCAACAGCTCCAGCTGAGTGGGCAAACCAGAGCCATGCCTGCCCTTACACACTCGGGGTGCATGGAGCAGTTGCACGAGCACTGGCTCCCTCAGCTTGCTGCAGCTGGCAGGCAGCAGGGATGCAGCCATGAGCCCAGAGGATGCAGTGTCTGAGCATCATCAAGAGCCATCCTGCCAGCGGGATTGAAATAAAATAAATGTGATGGTACTTCCCCACTTTCCAGTGCAAAAACAGAGAGAGGGTAGGTTGCTAAGAAGTCCTGCTACCTGCTTTCATTTTAACTCAACTGGATGATTTCCATCAGAGGTGCAGGGTAGCCCTTCTCCAACAGCACAGGACAGTTTAAAGAATCCTGAATCCAGAATCCTAATTCAGCAGCTGATTGCCATAGATACTAATCCAGTCATACGGGAAAAGGTGGGATGAAACTTTTGTTGTTGTTCTAATACATCTCCCACTGGAAATCTGTAGCTTTCACAGCAAATCCGGGGTGAGGTTCATCATCTGACACAAAGGCAATTGCCAGGATTTTTTTTTTACTAAGTGCCAGGTACCGTTGTAGGAGCTAATGTGAGCCTCAGTTGCTCCTGGGCACTCATTTGCAGTTGTAAATAGTGCAGTGTTTGGAAGCAGTTCGGAGTACAGCTGCAATCAGACACCGTCAATATTGGCTGTTCAGTGCCAGAGACACAGGGATTGTGTGAGTGCTTGGAGCAGCAGGGGTGAGAGATGCTGGGAGCCCAGCCTCTGCATGATTCCTCTACAAGTAAAAACACATCTGTAGCCTCTGATCGCTCTACTTTCCTGTTATCCATCGATCTTAAATGTCTCACATATTTGACCCCATTTACACAGGCATCTATCCCAGGAATAACTCCCTTACAATGAGTGCAGGATTGCGTGTTCTGAGGTCAAGAGCAGCAAGATAGCAATTACAGAGATAATTGTTTTTAATGCAGTTTTCACCTACAGAGTCCCATTAAAATGTTCTTTGCAGAAGAACAGAAAGGAACAATGTTTTAATATTAGGTTTACATGAAACACTTTATTCCTCCTTTATTATATCGAAGTTCCTTGACAGCAGCCATGAATTAATCTTCACATTGTGCAGTCTGATTTTTTTTGTGGAGCAGGTTTTGCTCCTGCATCTGAGTACTGAAACTTGAAAAACACTGACAGTGTCTGTGATAATTAAAATCAGTTGAAGGACACTTTTCAGTACTCTCTAGATAAGATTAAAATTCCTTGTGTGTCTCTTAAAAATCAGCTAGAAAGGAAAGGCCAAAATGTTAAGACCTGTTGGAACAGGATGCATATAAACAATTTTTTCCTCCATCCTGTTACCGATGGTGCTTGACAATTACCTGAACTAATTCCTATATGTCCTGCAACAGCTTTTGTCTCAGTGTCACCTACCTCCACACTGAACTGGTTATATTTTGTTTAATTTTTTAGTGTCACCAGGAACAACACTGGTCAGGCCATGTGCAACCATGATCCTGCTCGTTCCCACACCAGAGAGGAGAAGCAGCTCCTCCCGTGCTTGACACCTGGTGGTACCTGGGGACCTGGTGAGTACCTGCCACGGCTGAGATTGGGGCAGGGGGATTCCCCCCTGGAGTACCCACGGATACACATGCTGGAGCAGGGAAACGGCCATGGCCCCTCCAAAGTCACTCCCACATCAGCTGTTGAAGAAGTCAAAGAGCCGCCACTACCCCTTGTGGGTATCTTGGTAACTTCCACTCTGCAGGGCAGGAGAGGTGCCTGGAGCAGCTTGTCACAGGCTCATTACCAGAGGAGCACCTTTCCCACACTCCCTAGGGACAGGCTGGGCCATGCATCAGGGTGGGATGTTGGTCTGACCCACTCCCATTGTCCTTTTCCAGGCGATGGCCCCACTTCCCCCCAGCCTATTGACCTAGAGGGTAACAGCCCCTTCTCATTTCCCCCGCCTGTTATTCCTAAAGACCCTGTTTCCTTCCATTCTGACACTCTGGTCCCAGGAGCCATCCCACGACATCTGCAAGATGCCAATCAGATCACAGCCCAAAGGCATCAGAACACACTATTGGCGCATGACAATTCTACAGGGGCTATTTCTTGTATATTTGATAGATTAGAAGCACTTAAAAGTAGGCTGGTTTTTGTTTCAACACCTCTTCTGAGATTCAGAAATAAACCAAATGAAGTGCATTTACCAGAGCCTTCTTCTGCCTCTTCTTAGCAAGAGATACAATTTTCTTTTATGGAATTTCTTGGTTCTTCACTTCTACTCTGAAATTTTACATGTACTTCTCGAAGTATCCTTGGAAAGCACCCAAATTTCAAATTCCATCAGGCTCCAACAATTTGAAAATATTTTATGTATTGCTGTACTTTCTAACATCTTTCACTTTTCTGTTCTTTTAGTCTGAATTTGAGCCATTTCCCCTCTGTTAGAGTAGCTGTTCAATCACTACCAAAGCATCTTGTGACAACTGACTCAAAAGAGGCATTCTGTCTCCTTGGTATTGCTTGCCATTAGCTTTCCTTCTGCAGTGAGTAGTGAACCAATGTGTCCTCTGATATTTCTCTTTCTAATAATGCCTCCACAGATTGTGGAGTCTGCTATTCTTTATTTCTTTTTCTCTTTAATTTGATTTTCTCCCTTCTAGCACATACTGTCCTTTAATAGTCATCCTTGTTCCCCTGACCTCATGCCCATTTGTTCTGTACTTCTTTCTTGTATGAGTTTACTGAAGAGCTGAAATGGTCCAAACTGGTCTCCTGCTGCAATTCCCAGTGTGACTACATGCTGGTAGAATTGTATCTCAACATCATTTTGTACAAGGAACTGCCAATTCTCCTGAACTATTTACTTTTAGATCGTTTTTCTACAAACTATTGTTTATTATCTTTCTTTGGTTACTGAAATTGGTTTCTTGAAGCCAATTGACTCAGTTCTGTTTGGTTTGGTTCTCCCACATTCTTTGTCTAAGAGCTGTTACACTTAATAATCTGTCCCTTAGCAGTTAACATCAGCCTATCAGCTGCACACTGATGATCCTTAAAGCACTCTAGGAAGGAAGCAACAGCATAATCAAAGCAGCCATGAAAATGGCCATATTAATTTGAGTTGTGTAAAGGAAACCTAAAAGATTTCAAAAGGACCTGAACTATTAACTGACCTCCCATATCTACCTTGGCTCTTTGTGGTACTTTATGGTACACGTTCACTTCTTGACATTTCACTGACACAGCAGGAGGTAAATTAAAACTTAACCTACCTGCACTAGAGATATTCATGTCCTTATTGGTCACAACTGCAGCTTTACTTTCCACTAACATCCAGTGGAAATAAAAGCAATTATCTCTACAAAACCTCCAAGAGTGCTGCCTCCAAGAGTGCTGCCTCCCAGTAGTGATGCAGAGCAGCTTTAGCAGTCAAACTCAACTGCTTGTATTCAACGCAGAGGAGAAAAATCCCTCCATGGAGTAATCCCTGCCTCCATCCTGGCAGTGTCACAAACTCCTGGCTGCTGGGAGAGGACACGCCAGGCCTCACTGCGTGGCACATCAGCCATGGTGAGAACATGGTTCTCCATCAGAACATGAGACAGAGGCTGCCCAAAAAAGTTGTGGAAGCCTCATCTGTGGGGATCCTCAAGATTCAGGTAGACATAAGAGTTGCCAGGCCTGACTGTGTTTTTTCCCACATTTTCTCAAGGATGGGCTGGATGCCCCCACAAGGGCTTTCCAACCATCATGCTTGTGAAGCTTCTAAACCAGTTTCCCACCCTCCCTGAGGCAGACTGGGATTAAAGCAGAGAGAGGGGCTAGAGTCTGCCTACCTCCAGAAACACCAGCAGCTATCTACGAGTCATGGGTTTGCCACTGGGCAAAATCTGTGTGTGGCTGTGGTTCTTCTTTCTCCTCTCTGCACAGTCCTGCTTGTTTAAACCTTTCTTGAAAATTTATTGTCACTGATTATATGTGATTTTGTGGCTGAAGTTTACACAGGTCAAGTCAGCAGTATGTTTTTGAGAAGCTGCCTTGGAAATGGGACATGGTCCAGGCTGCCATAGATCAAGACTTAGCAGAAAGGTGACATATGCAGGTAAGGTGGTCCTGGAAGGTGCAGGATTGTACCCAGTCACTGAGACACATCTTTGGGATGTCACATACAGGTAAGGCAAAGGCAGGCTCTAGGCCCCTCCCTTGCTGCTGCAGGGTACAGGAGATGCATCCCTGCTAGGCTGTCCCCCCCAGAGTCTCTGAAAGCAAGGCAAAGTTTGGCCCTTCTCCTTTCCTTGTCTTTATATTCACCATCCAAAGATACTTCTCAGCTACTGCAGATGATTGGACCCAGCCCTTCCCCAGTTAAACCAATTCCCACTGCAAATGGCATCACAAAAATGCAGAGACAGAAATGCTGCTAGGAAGAGCTCTGCCAGTAACTCACTGAATATTAAAAGGCATCAAAGCACTGCAGATAAAGTTATTTCAAAGGCTAATTATGATGCCAGTCCTTCTGGCTTTAATTCTAGACTTGAAATATTGCCGTGCTAAGAAAATAGGATTCATAGTACATGAGAGACATGGGGGAAGATTCAATCTGTAATGATAATTTGAAGCACTTTAATAGGGTTTCACCAGCAATATGAAGATTGGCAGTTTAATAATTTGTGGAAATTAAGAAGTAAAGCTCAGGCCCCATATTTAAAGCCTTCCTAAAACATCCGGAACACAGTGCAGGATAAGCCAAATATCTGGCAAATTCCTGATTCTCTTTTCAGAGCAAGACCTATTCCAACTGCAGCACTGTGGCTCTCACTGCAGGAGTTGAGTGCCTGAAGCTGATAGAGGAGAGGAATTTTAGGCTTAAACTCTCCAAAGCCTTCCTACCAAAGCACCCAGTATTCTGCCACCTTTGCAGCAGACATTTTAGGATGGTGTTTGGAGAAGCTGCTTGGGTGCTGAGCCAAAAACTTTACAGAAGATGGGAAGTAATTCTCTATAAGGACATCCTCAACAGAAGAGCAGCAGAAATTATCACATCAACAACCTGAACTTGCAAAAGCAGTGTCTTGAAAAGCCTTTACTTTAAGGAGAAACTTTAAAAATTGCATGAAAGAAATAAGCTGTGCCTGGCCAATATTTCCTATCCTGTACAAGAGTGCTGTGTGCCACAGAGCCCAGGCTGGTGCTGTGGTCTGCTCACAGAGTGCCCTTATCCTCAAGTGGGATCCATCTCCACCTGCTGCCACTTAGCAGACAGAAGGAGGGAGGGAGTTTTCTCCTCCATTTAGCCAGCTCAGGACATCTGCCTGCTGCCTTGCAAGAGATGTGGGTGCCAGCTTTGACTGAAAAGCTGGTCTCTTGGGTTAGGCAGTTGTGGACAGTGGCACCCTACAGATCACCAGTGACAGGAACAGCATATGCATGGTCTTAGGCACTGGCAGTTAGTCCTGTTTAGTATTTTCTGATCTCAACCTACCCATCTGTTCCATGGACTAAAGAGAGGCAACGAGAGAGTTCAAGGCTGTTCTGTGCCATACCTACCAATAAAGGCACTTAGTAGCTTTATTTTATCTGTAGTGCATTAAAAGACACCAGTGAAAAATGCAGTCAGTATCTGCCACAGGTGCAGGAAAAGTACACAGAACATCTTCGCTGCTGGAAAAGGATAATATTTTGTCAGTGTGCTGGCTTTGGCTGTGGTAGAGCTAATTTTCTTCATAGTAGCTGGTATGGGGCTATGTTGTGCATTTGTGCTGGAAACAGTGCTGACAATCCAGGGATGTTTTAGTCGCTGCTGAGCTTACACAGAGTCAGGGCCTTTTCTGTCCCTCACCCCACCCCACCAGTGAGGAGGCTGGGGGTGCACAAGGAGCTGGGAGGGGACACAGCCAGGACAGGTGACCCCAACTGGATTTTCCAGACTATGTGGCATTATGCTCAGCATATAGAGCTAGGGGAAGAAGAAGGAAGAGGTGGAAGAAGAAAGAAGAGGCCAAGGCAGTCAGAATGATGGTGTTCATCTTCCCAAGTCATTGTAATTCATGATGGAGCCCTGCTTCCCTGGGGATAGCTGAACACCTGCCTGCCCATGAGAAGGGATGAATGAATTGCTTGTCTTGCTCTGCTTGTGTGCACAGATTTTCCTTTACCTATTAAACTGTCTTTATCTCAACCCACAGGTTTTCTTGCTTTTACCCTTCTGATTTTCTCCTCCATCCCACAATGGAGGAGTGAGTGAATGGCTTTGTGGGGCTAAGTTGTTGGCTGGGGTTAAACCATGACAGAGAGGAAAACAGGCATTTAACGAAATTCCCTAACTCCATGGACTTTGTCAAGTTATGGGAAAGCAATATGGTCTGAGGGAGACTGTAGCTTAGTTGGTGAGGAAAGAAAAGGAAATAGAAATATAATTATTAAGTTAACACAAAAATTTTGATAAGAAGCAATGCTACATGCTGCTCAATTGTTAGCAATGGGTTTGGTGAATTTTCTGAGGGGAAGGTTTCATATCTGTATTTTGACATTTTCTAGAAGTGACTGTAAAAAAATTACAGCCTTGTTGTAATACATCCACCACCTTTCAATTCTAGCTTTTGAAACTACACAACACAAGAGACAACTGGCTTAATTTACACAAAATGCCCTATGTGAAGCTGTATTTTGGTACACAGAAGTTAGAAAATAACCTTACCTAAGAAATCGTATTTTCTGATTAGATTCTGTGGGTGCTAATTAAGAGTCTATTCCTTGCAGCTGGAAGATAAGGAATGCCTGAAAACCTCTTCCATTTGTGAGAAGCAGGAGGAGAGAGTGGATCTGGCTGAGCTGGGGTTTGCCAGGGTTGCTTATGCTTGGTACACATTTGCAGCCCATCAGTTCTGAGATCGAGTTAGGAGCTTAGTGTCTGCAGCCAGGAATAGTTCAGCAGTGGGTGCGTGACAGGCCACCACCTCCTACAGATGCCCAAACACATCCCTTATGCTGGAGAATGGATAGAAAGCCCACAGGTACCCCACAGCAGGCTGCTGGGACTTGGCATTCACACCAAAGCCTCTGCAAAAGATGGGACCGTGATTTCATTTGTAAGCCTAATCAGATAGTAAAATAAAACCAGAGAATCAGCATAATTAATTCAAATCTATGTCTGGCAAACAGGTTCTCTGTATGAGCCATCTTTTAAGTCAGCATAAATTGAAGGTTAAGCTGGCCTGCCCTGTTGTAATCAAAGCAACCCATGGGCAGCTTAATTTTAATTACAGCTCCTGAGGACCATTTAGGTGCTACTCTGGATGCTGCCGAGGCATCATAAAGATGATTATTAAAGTTGTCAGTCACAGATCATAGAAGTTCACAAGCGCAGAAAGAATTGATTGGTACCAGCTTGTCCCTATCCAGAGCACAAGGAGGACTAAAAAAAAGTGATGTAAAGAGCCATCTTGGATCTCTAAAGCATTTTAGAGTTCTGCCTAAAAGTTGCTGCATAAATGCAAGTGATTATTCCTGATTTGGCTGAATGAAGAGGAAGAATGCTTGAAAATGAGGCACTAAAAATATTGCCTTTCAGATGTGGAGGTTAACAGACGAGAGTAAGCTTCATTCCCCAGCCTTGCCCCGATATCTGGGCTCAGGGACAGCAAGGGACCTTCTGTAAAATTGAAGGGTCTGCCCTAGGGGTATGAGGAATGCCCTCCTCCTCACAGCCTAAACTTTGTGCTGGATCACTTATAAACCTGAAAAGAAGTTAAACATCTCTCATGAGCTGATCAGTAGGATCTCCTTGCTATCACTGGGAAATGTGGGAGAGCAGCTCAGCCATCTGTTTATTGCCTCTTTGGCCACCTCTGTGTGGGGCAGCAGGCCCCCAGGAAGGATGAAAGAGGGACCTAGGTAACCAGATTAAGAAGATGCCTAAACTGTAGGTATCTAAACTTTCCATGATGAACCTTGCCCTGTAGTCCAAGCTACCCACAAGCCAACACAGAAATCCACTACTGAGGATGGGAATGCAGCTGGTCACACAGCAGTGGGGCAAAGGAGCCATTCAGCCCTTCCCCATCCCCATTCCCAGCCCTGTGCAGCTGAAAGGGTACTTTATTTTTCCTCAGACCCCTCAGATCCTGTTCAAACGAAGCCCCAAGGCTGCTGTACTGTTGCTAGAGGGCAATATTTTCATAGAAGCAAGGGCTGTAAAGCACAACAGAAGGCTGCAGGACCTGCCTTTCTGTGCAATCTAAAATCAATTATTAATGGCAAATAGGAATCTGATAATGTACATGTTATGCAATATATATTAAGAGCTGTACACATCTGAGATGGAAAATGGATAATGTTTGTGATTCTTTAAAAGGCAATTGCTGTCACTTTTGTTTGACATTTCCATGCACAGCCCTCCAAAGGGAGGAGGCTGTTTATTCTCTGTGCTTCAAGGAAAAAGGAGAGGAACATTTTTCTCATACTTTCTGCTCACTGGGTTTCCTCACAGATTTCAGACACTCAATATTTTCAGGTTAATAGGAAGTGATAACTCAGAGCCCAAGTCATTCCTCTTGCAAATGCTAATGTTAATCTATAAATAAAACATGTGTTGTAAAGAAACAACTCCCTCATGATGGGGGGGTAGCAGCCAACCTGCTCTTAAATGTTCAAAGCTGGAATTTGGTGTACTGTGAAACACTTTGGGATGACGGCACGAGAAGCATGGTTCTCCCCATGCCAGTGGGGGGACAGGGCTCTGCTGCCCCATACCACTGTTCCATCAAGGGACAGGGAGAGATTCCATCCTTCCTCACTGACTTTCTGGGTGTTCACTGCTGCCCCCATGGTATCTGGAAGCTGGTTAACCATAGTGGGTGAAGTAGGGTGGCTGAGGAGCTTCTTCTGGCCAGGGTCCAGTCAGGTTTTTGCAGATGACCCAGACTCTGAGCCCAGAGCCAGAGGAGCAGCTCATGGTACTTGCCAAAGATCCCAACCCCCTGTCCAGGCAGGAGGTGCCACTGCTGCAGTTGTTCACCACAGCCCTGCAGCCAGGTGCTGGCTGGCTCCAATCCTTATGGGCCTGGGCTGCCCAGGGCCTGGCTGCCAAGGTGGGTGGAGGAGGCAGAGATACCAAAAGCTGTTTTCCTCCACATTCCTGTGGTCTTATTTCAGTGCCTTTTCTGTGGTTGGGTGTCTTGGTGGAGAGGGAGGGGGCTGGCAGTGGGACGCTGGCATCAGAAGAGAGGGATTGGGGTTTTCAGACAAAATTTTCCCAACCCTGAGCAGCAGAATAATTCAGACACACAGCCACCAACATGCAGAGTGGCTCATGGTTGGTGCTGTAACTTTTCAGGTTGCCTTTAAAAGATTTACCAAGAGTAAGAAAATGTAGGTAGTGAAATGTAAGGCACATGATAAATTGATGAGATCTAGTTCTGAGAAAGGGCAAAGTGATAAATGTTTAAATAATATGTGGGTATTACTAAATGAAGCTTTCTTCAGATTATACAAAACAAAAAATGCAAACCAGAAATCTGCATTACTGCCTTTTCCCTACTGGCCACAGAGAAGCTGAGGATGCAATAAGCCGTTTCAACTCCAAAACCAGAACCTGACTCACATGTACTGGTATTGAGGAGAAAATAGCACCTGAGAGCTTTAGCTGCTTAGGGTATTACTTACTCACCCTTACATAAGTGTTGCTGAGGGTATGGGGAGGCTAAGAGCTGGCTTCATTACACTGCATGTGGCCATTGTCCCCTTAATAAAATATTTGGAGTAATTCTAACACATGACTTTGCAGAGAATGCAGGAAAGTTATTTTTGTTGAGTATTGAACAGCCCCTGGAAGGAGTTTCCCTGCAGGAGGCTGCAGAGAATGCACAGGATTGAAGAGGTGTGTAGTGGAGGTTTCCCACTCCAAAGGTTTTCTTGTCCCAAGGCTTTCCCTCATTGGCTTCAAGAAATTGCTCACAGAGAAGAATGGCTGCTAGTCAGGGGGATGGAGCAGGACATGGAAAACTTCCCAGTGAAGCAGCAGTCAAGCATCCAAAGGGAAATTATTGTCTTCCATGCAAGACTGCTCTTCTCCCTGCTTGTTTTATTGCTTTATGGAAACATCTGTCAGGCAGTAATCTTTGATTTTCATGTTTTCACTGTTGCAGAAGGAAATAAGAGCTTTATGACACTGAGACCTAGTCTCTTCTCTCATAATCTTTTTGTTTAATATTTGTGCTGCTTGGGGCAGGGATTGCCTTTCCCTTGCATCTGCAGAGTGCTTTCCCCAGCAGGGACCTGTTCTGTGCCTCCACTGCTAGAAGCTACCATAGTGAAAATAATTAATAACAATAATAAAATGTCATTTCTTCCTCTCCATTACTTGCTCTGTAGGTTTGCTATTAACCTGTCTGAAACTGAGCAACAGCCAGATAACAGATAACAGCAGCCAGAGACAAGGTGAACCAAACAGGGTGGACACATGACCACCGTCATGCTCCCACTGCGATTGAGGTTTATTTTAGGAGTCCCACCACATCCTTGGTGGAGCACTATGAGGATTTCACTTTGAAAAGAAAATCATCACCTCTTGCTTCCATGGCTAGAAAGAGGGACCTCAGGACTTAGATTAACAAAACTTAATAACAGCATGAATATGAGTGAATTCTTAGTGCATTAATTGAGGTGGGACACATTCAAAGACCTTGATTCCAAAATCATTTGGGCAATACCTCTATGATACAAGCATGATGCATGGGCCAAGCTCTGGAGCTTTGTACCAGCAATGATGTTTCTAAAACAATTGATGTTGCTTGCCTGCTCATGTTGTGGAAATGTTCCACTTCATGGCACAGCTCCTCCTTCCCTGCCGGTGCCCCTGCAGTGCTGTCAGTCACCCTCAGTAAGTCACAGGAGGGCATTGGAGAACCAACAATAAAGCAAATAGCTTTCTAGTGAGCACAGAGGCTCAGGGATGAATGTCTGGAGGAACTGTAGCCTGGTACACCTAAATTAAGAAACATTCTCTGACATGGGAGGCTGACTCATTCGTGTGGCGCTGAATCTGCCTCCGTCCCAAATCCCCACCTGGGGAGACATGTCGTGTGGTGATTTCATCACCTCTTGCTGAGGTCTGGAGGGACAGGCCCGGTGACCACTGATGTCAGAAAGCCCCAGGCAGAAGCAGAGACGCAGGCAGTGTCAGAGCTGGCAGCTACCCCAGGTCTTGGTGGACTTTGCAGCTTTGGAGCATGCATATCCTGCATCAGTTTCTGCTCTCCACCCTGGCAGAGATGTGTTCTGAGACAGGCACAGCGACTTCCCCAGCACAGAGAGAGATGTGCACATGCAGATACAGCACCTGCTCTGCTCACTTGGTAATTGAAACATAACCCTGACCATACAAAACCCTCAAAAGCTACCAGCTTCTCTCTGCAGCTTGAAGCACAGTTCACGGCCTCCCAGGTGAATACTGCCTAGGCTAGGGCGATTCAATATCTATATCAGTAACTTGGAAAATGGAAAAATATGTACAATATGTGTTCCTGGGAAAGTGTGTAGTTAGCCCCAGTCTGGTGAGCCACAGGGTAATCATACAGAGCTCATTACATCTTCTGACAGCCCAAATTCACTTGGTATATTACCATCACATATGTTTAGTTGAATCTCAGGTTCAGCATTTCTGAAAGCTACTGGAAAACCACAAATATGTTTCCAATGATAACTGAAAAATACCCCTAAAAAAATCCCTCAAACCCCCAAACTATATTAATGAGAGCTTAAAGAAGTTCAGTTCTAAAATTCTTGTGCTGTAAGGTTAAGGAAGAACATGGTCTTTTTCTATGTAGACTTGGAGTCTTTTTTTCCTCGGCTGCTTTACACTATCCTTGAGCAAAATCTATTGGAGCACCTGCTGAAATTGATGGGAGGAAAAATACAGAGTTTCTGCCTAGAGTTGTGATCTGTGTAGAGGGGGAAGATTGGCTTTGGTCAAATCTCTGGAGGAGACAAGGTACCCTCTGAGGGGATGGCACAGTCACCTGCTCCCAGGGAAGACGTTCAAACAGAGGGTGTTGGGACACTGGAGGAATTTTCCCCAGCTCAGCAATAATTTTCAGAGTAAAAGGGCCAAGGACCAGTGACTCCCCTAGAGCAATGTGATCAGTCACCTTGTTCTCAGCACCAAAAATTTCCTCTTAAAGCATTGTGATGTCCTCAGGCAAGACACCTTGTGTAAATCTTTCTGTGAAAATAATTAGCCATTGGAAGCATGGACCTAGAAATACAGGAACATCCCTGTCAGCAGAGAGCATTAAATCAAAGGTGAGTATCTGTCTAGATAACTTCTAGTGCTATGAAGGACACAGAGCAGGTTCAGGAACTCTTTATTGAAACCCCAAGGCTGTGTGTAAAGAGCATTACACATGGTAAAGATGGTCCCTTGTGGCCTTGAAGGATGAGATTTTCCTGTGACCAAGTGCTAAAAATTGAGCAGAGCAACATGGATAGTGCTTGAGGGAAGGAATGAAGTTCAATGTCCAATGAGCTCATTGTGTGTCACTTCTCCTCCATACTCTGGAGTCAGGTTGGCCTTCAGATAAAAAGGGAGTAATGAGGTGCCCTGAACTGCTCAGTCCAAAGCCACAGGCAGAGCAAATGAGATGACTGAGCTTTCAAAGCTTCTGAGGGGGACAGGACAGAAACTTAGATGATTAAAAACCTTGTGTGTGCAATAACTACATTCTCAAAATAATTTCAGTGAGAAGAGCTAATGTCAGAGGACAGATTTCAAAAGTTATTTAAACATCTGAAGAGGCAGTGAGGTTCCTCACGTAAATTTTTAACAACCCCATTTATGTCCCTGCACTCCCATAGTTTCCCCAGCACACCTGCTCCTGGGGAGCCAAAGCAAGCAAGGTACTGTGGCTGAGCTTGATACTAAGGGATGCACAAAGTTTGAGCCATGTTACCATATGGACTAATTAGAACTGAGAGAACTGTGGGTGTTACAGATCAGCAAAGTGCTATCAGAAAAATACTTGTCTTGAGTCATTGCAGAAGGAAAGCTATGATGTGATTCCCAAACACAAAGGACAACAGACAGCAGCAGTGCTGATGTGCATCTAAGGAGAAACAAGGACAGAGTCGAGGGTGAACATACATCTTGGTCCAGAAGCCATAAACAAGATAACAACAGTCACAAGAAGATCCAAATGGATTCAGCGCAAGGGTCAAATTCTTCTATTTGCAATCAAAGCACTTTACTTTATGAAAGGTTCACACTTCTAACCTTAAAAAAATAGCACAAAGAAAACAGCAGGACAAAGCTCTCAAGAGAAGCATTATGTCAATACACTTGCAAAGCAATGTTCACTGTGAGATTGGTTTGTGACACAGGAAATAAATGGTCTAATATTGTGTTTCAAAGCAGATACTGCAAATGAAGACAAAAAAAGAAATGTCATCATAGCAAACACATATAAAACCAATTAGTGACAGTCTGATTCTAAGGCAGAGAATTCTGCTTGTTCTTTACACTGGGCACATCACAAGCTGATCTACCAGAAAGATATTAGCATGGAGGTATGAGGTGGTTTTTTTGCCTGGGTTTTTAAATAGCAGGGGAATTCTCCCATGCTCTGGAGTCAAGAACAGCCTACAAATGGTGATACACAAATGAGTACATCTGAACAGAAGACAAAAGACATTAATACAAATGGAAGTCCAAAAGTACTCAATGACCTGAGATACATTAGGGATACAGAATATCATCTTGATATTAACCCCATGAAAACACACATCATGGGAAATCCCAGAGTGTTGAGAAATAGAAAAAAAGAAAACATAGGTGTATGGGAAAGTTAGTTGTTAACGAGCAACTTTTGCTACATTATATGCTCACCAAAATAAAATATATACCTACCTAAGTGAAAGGTTTAAATGTGAGCAGTGCTCCAGAAGGACAACCATGGCTGGCTTAAAAAAAAAAAAAAAAAAAAAAGGAAGTTAAGTAATTCTGACCCTAAGGCAGAGGTTATGCAAAGTGGAGCATCTTCAGTTCCCTGCTTACAAGGCAGATGTCTGGAACTGCCCCAGCACTCAGCCCGGCTGCCTCAGCTGCCATCTATGAAGTCCTAGAGGGAAAGTGTGAGTCAGGAGCTGATCTGCTGATATACATACTGGAAAAACACTGGCACCTTTCAGGAAAAGCACTTTCAGCCTAGAAGCATAATTTTACATATATAAGCAAAACAGAAAATAGGCAGATACACATAAATATGAGAGTGTATTTCACAGGCTCACCTTCATCTGGAGGTTGGTAAGAAGAAATCACAGTTTAAATAAGACAGAGAATTAAGGTTTCAAAAAATTGAAAGTTCATTAAATGCTGGAAACAGATTAGCATGGCATTTTTAAGCAGCCTTACTCCCAAAGATTCCCTTCGGTTCAGCTGGTCAGTGATCTGATGGTGATCAGTTAGAGCAAGAGGAGTATTTTTATGCATTTCTGATACTGAGTGAAATTGTGTCAATTAGCAATTACATCAGCTAACATCCCAGTGGTCCCTCCTGTCCCTAAATTCAGTTTTATTGCATCCAGTTCTCAAATTCATTAAATCCCTCTTCCCTAGACAACGGCTGGAAGAGGTGGGATGTATTGGTGTTTTGGAATTTAAAGCCCAGTGATCCCACAGGTTACTCAGCAGCACACAATAGACCACTGCAGACAGTGCTTCAGGACAAGGAACACGAAGTCCATGGCTTGTGTGGCTTATCTCTTAGGCACATGTCAAGGCTTCCCAGCACATTGCCAAACAGGTTTGCAGAAATATTAACACAATGCATAGCTTGATTTAGAGAAGTCCACATGATGGTTCATTGCATTTCATTATTCTGACTCATGTCTTGTGTCAGGATCCAGAGAGAAAAGCCACTCCGGGCTTCATGTCGTGTCACAGAAGAAAAGGAGCCAGTCTTGTAAAAGGCACATTCAGCTGTGTCTGACAAACCTGGGCTCTGCTCTTGGCTCACAGGGTGAGCCAGAGACAGCCACTCATCATCCTCAGCTTTACGTCCCTTGCCTGTAACACTGGTATCAGCCTCCCTTTGTGAAGTTTTTTCAATGCATTAATGAGGAAACTACATATAAGTTCATCAAAGATCACCTCCACTGCATTGTCTGTGATTCTTCTTCAGCAGCTTTTTGGTGCCTCTTTTTTTTTCTATAATCTTGACATCTTGTTCAGCCTCTGAATCTTATTTTTCTCTCTTTTCATCAGAACAGTGTATTAAGGCATTTCTCCGTTCTGTGTGATGAAATGCCTTGCTAGGCAAACTATATAATAAAGGGATTCTAAGTGGTGCTCTGTAGTAGAAGATTAGTAATTTGAAATCCCTTATTAAAATTAATATCTGTATAAATATTTTGCTGTGAAGATGTTTGAATTAAAATGTGTGAGTTACTGCTCAGAAAAAGAAATTAAACACTAATCATTTGAAAAAATGACAAAACAATTGTCCTAATATTTTTGTATTTTCCTGTAATTTTGACACTTTTTTTTCATCCTATTCAAATTAGAACTGAGGAATCAACACACTGAACATTCTGAACTTAATTTTATGTTGGCCAGGACAAAAAGTTTTCACTTCATCAGACACCAATCCTTGGCTTTCCCAGTGGGCATCCTATTAGATAAATCATATTTTGGGATCTCATACTCTTTTTGCCTCCTTTTGGCACCAGCATATCATGAGATTACCTCTCTCATGTCCCATTTCAAGCTTTTCCTGATTGTTAGGACACTGCAGCGGAAGGGAAATTAATCAAGAATATTTCAGGTTTACCGGCAAAGGGATTTTGTTTTCCAGTGGAATATTACAGAAGCAAAAATCATGTGGAAAACGTCAATTTTCTGTGTCACACTTTTGTAACCCCTCCTATACAGAGCAGGCTGGTGGGGGCTCCCACACGGCTGCAGTGGGCCAGGACAGGCAGAGCTCCATGGAGGAGCCCCTCCCCACTGGCAGCAGTGCCAGCCTGCCCTGCCCCTCTCACCGCACAGGAATCTGGCATTTCTCATATTCATTTTTTCCACTGCTTGACATTTTAGTCCCTTCCTCAGTCGCTTTGCCATCATGTTAATTAACAGTCAAGGCATTAGCACTGCCTACATTTTCATGATAGCCCTCAGGGCTGGAAGCAATTAGTTCAATGCAGACCTACAACAAGTACTGCAAAGTAAAGGCAGAGGCAGACCAGCTCCAAAACAGCAGACAATAATGCCAAACAAGTTCCATCCTTCCTCCTTTCCTATGCTGTTTACCAATTTGTCTTTACATGCACTTTTTCCCTTCTTCCAAAGAATGATTTTCCTGAGGGAACACTACTGATATAAGTTTCATACTCTGGTTCAATTCATATTCAGTTCATATTTTTATTTCCTGCTTCATATTCATATTTGCAAGAACAAGAACTTCAAGTCAGCCTGCTCAGCTTTTCCTTCTGAGGCTTGGCAAACAAATGATTTTTATTTCCAGAAGTGCTGAACACCCAATGGCACCAGCTGAAGTCAGCAGAAAAAACGAGATGCTTTACAGTTCTGAAAATCACATCATTTATTTACTGACATCTTAAAGATTTAAGAGACAATGTTAGCTTCCTGTTTATTCTTGACCTAAAGTGATAGTGCTGCAAAACTCTTTGAAGCCAGTTCTCTCAGTTATTTTCCTCCATAATTCTTAAAAGCTCCCCAAAAGTGTGAGCAGAAAGGGAACCTCACTGAACTCACTGCTCAATGCCCTCTCTCACAAGGCTCTAGACACCTCTTCACTTGTGGCATTTGGCTGGGGCCTGGTGTGATGCTCTCATTTGTTTCCCTGAGCGTAGTCATACCTTAGAGGCCTGGAGGATTCCTTTAAATTGTGGGCAGGCTCCTTGTGGTTAATAATCCATGAGGAGACACCTTGATTTTCAGGAGGTTTTAGATTCCCAAGTGGTCATTTCAATTCTTCACCCTTCCATGGCAAGCAACTTGCATCTTTGCTCTCTAAGGTGCACATTGGTAAAACCTTTATTTGGGGGGCATAAATGAGTGGCTGCCTGGTGCTTGGTTGCTGGCTGAGGTTAAACCACAACATGCAGGAGAAAATGTCTGCTGTGATTTCTAGGCCCTGGTCTGCATTTAGGTGGCCTGTGCAGAACCTCGGCAAGGTCTGTCTCTTGGCTACTCCTCCTCCATCTGTGGCTGAGGGTCTTTCCTTCTGCCTCTACTTTCCCAGTCCTTCACCAGCTTTATCCAGAGCTCCCCTCCTGCCTGCTTTCCAAAGGCTGGGACAGCAGTTGTGGCACCTCAGGGACTCACACCCAGGGACTCAGGCACCTGTTTTTTCATTAGGACAAGAAAATGTCGTATTTCAGTCTGCCACCAAAGACATTTTATTTCACTGAGAACAGGAAAACTGAGTGGGGGAGAGCCACTCTTCCTGACAGAGAGGGAGTACATGCTGTGCTCTGACTCACCAGAGTGCCTCCTCCCAGCTGAGACACAGCAGCAGAAGCTTGGAGAGGAGGCTGCTGTGAAAGGGAGGCATACTGTGCATGATCCTAAATTTGGGAAAATTATTATCTCAACAATGTTGATTAAAAACTGGATTCCAGCAAAAGCTCAGTTGTACTGCATAATGCTTATCTTGGGAAATAAAAGCAGAGGTGGACCAAATGACCAAATTTAATTTAAAGCATGAATACATTTTCTAGATTTTTGTTCTACTAGAAACTCCTTATACATGCACCTCAGTATTTCATTCCTCCATTGTTTCTTAAATCTAGATATAGGAACACCTACAAGGGATAAAACATGGTTAAATCCATGCTGGTGAATTGTGGTAGCATTAAGACAGCAAGGCAAAAGACAAAACTGGAGTTTTGTCTTCACTGCTGCAATCCCCAATCCCCTCCATTATCACAGATCCCTTTTTCTTGGCACTGTCATCTTCACCTTGTCAGAGAACAGTGTGAGAAGGGAAACTGAGGAGCATGAGTGACAGAAAAGGAAAGCTCAAGTACCCACAACATCCTGCAATTTCCCTCCAAAGCACTCCTATCAGTGGCAAATGAAATTCATTAAAAAGAATGAGGTAATGAGACACAGAGCTGAGTGCTCCAGCTTGGTGGAAGTGAGAAAATGGAAGAAGAACATCCACAGCAGCTCTTCAAGTCTCCACAGAGCTCATATACACCACGATCCAGGTGCTCCATGCCCAGATTCCACAACCAAGATGTGGCATCACACCATCACCATTGTATAGAACAATGAGCAATGTCCCATCTACATCTCCTGTGACAGCAGCCATCAGTAACAAAGAAACCTATATAGCCTCTAAGCCATCACTGGGTTTAAAGTCAGATCATGAATCAGACATGCCTAACTGTTGCTACAGCACAAAATGGGGTACAGGATCTTCCCAAGAAAGGATTTGCTCTTTGAGTCTTTCCATACTCATTGCTTGAGCCATGTCTATCAATATTTCCTGGCTCCCACTGAGACCATTAGCTGCACTTACTCTTTACAGAAGACCTTTTTCAAAAACAGTTCGCTATTTTAATCAAAAATGACACCTTCTGATCCTTCCTTCAAACCCAGAGCATGCAACCCTTAGATGTGAAAGCTGACATTCAGGCGACAACACTGCCTTCCCCACCTCACAGCAGTCAGCTGCTCCCTGGGCAGCACTCCCAGTGCTGCCAAAATGATTCTTTGTCCTGAAAATCCCATGGTCATCTGCTGATTTTTAACCCACTTAAATGAGTGTCTGTGATGGCCACAAAATCTCTCTTACCACAGGAGATGAGGGAGGTTTGGGTGGCTAGCAGGGCTATATGCACCTCCTTGGGGGAAATACACAAACAAGGAGGAGGTGGGGAGGTCAGGCTCCTGGTCACAGTCACACAGCTGGGTTGGGAAGGGAACTGTGAGAACAGAAGAAATACAGTAATGTGGACATGGCCAAGGCCACCCTGAGAGCTTTATGGGGCAACACCTACCCTGCTCAACTGGCATGAAAAAAACAGTTTGGATCTGGTTCCCAAGACCTTTTGCTCTCTTGCCTTCAGTTCCTCCTGTTCCTAGTTTGTAAAAACAACAACATCAGCTTATTTTTCCTCATGGCTAACTTTCTTGCAAGCCTGATGGGCATAATGAGAATGAGAAAATATTTATCTGATGCTGGAATCACACCTTATGTGCTGGTGGCTGTTCTCATACATTTTAAATTGCTTTACCTGGTGCAACTGTTTGGGGTCTGGTGTTATTGAAAACACACTGAAGATTTATATCCAGATTTTGAAGGCCTAGAATGCTTACAGGTTTATTTATTGTAATAGGATTTTTTACTATTGAGAACACTGGTGCATAACCTAAAGGGAAATGTATCTCCACAACTAAGACATGATGGTCTTTTTGTGGCTCAGGTCCTCAATCTACCTCCAATTACTCTCTAGCATGCTATTATTATACTGATTTTTGTTATCCTCACCATTACTATTAGGGGTCAAGATCCTTCAGCATCATATGAAATTTAACCACTGTAGGAGCTGCAGAGGTGGGAAGAAGGAGAATAAGATTTCTGATGCTGCAGGAAAGCAGAGGGAAGGCCAATGTTATGTCCTCCCTGCTAACCTTCAGTTTGGCTTCAGATTTTCACAGGTACCACAAGCCTTCAGTATCCCATGGGATACATTTTGGTTCGGCACTGTCTGTGTACAAGCATCTCTGCCCCACAGCTGTGGGCCCCAGTTCCTGAGGAGAGCGGAGAGGAGTCACGGGGAGAGCCAAGGGAGGATCCCGGGGTGTTATATTGCAGGTCAGTGGGAAAAGGGGTAGTAAAAATGTAGGAAAAAAAGTGCTAACTCACTGGTTTGCATTGACTGGTCCTTAATGGCTGGCAAGAGCTCAGCTGCAAGAAAGTACAGATAAGTGCAAGCAGCAGTGACTGCCTGTTCCTACCCTGCCTTCCCGGAGGGGTTGGGCTGCTGCCAACTCCAGGAGATACCTGGGCAAAGAATAATTGCACCCTGCAAAATACTGGGTTTATGTTCCAGGTTAGCTGGCCATAACACTAGATTGTAATCTGCTAGGTGATTGAAGAAGAATTAAAACAAGCAATGAAGTCCATCTTTACTAATGTTTAATAATAGAAATACTTCCTTAATGCAGTAAACTTCTGTTTTATTAAAGTGTTCACTCTTTTTCATTAGGTCATTTGTACATTTTTATGTGGTTGTCATTTTACCAGCAATTTTATTATCTGTAAAGACATATAGGATTTTGTCAGCAAGCTAATTACTCCGCATTTGTTGCTGAGTAATATTTTGCTTACACTAAATCCAGAGTCTTCCCTGGCAATATTTTCCAAGAAAATATCTCACTGGAAGAAAAATAAACTCTGGAGGGTCTGATCCTGCCTTGAATGAAAAATAGAATATAAAGTTAATCTCAACAAAATTACAGCTGTTTCTCCACATACCTTAAGTGGATGATTCCCAGAGATGGTACTGGGCAGCACACTATGATCCAGACCACTGCTCTGACAGGCACAATGTGCCCAGTACAGGGGACTGGTGACAGAAATGAAAGCAGATCTTGCATTTCACCACTCAGTAATGTCTTCCTTTGGTGTCAAAACCTTTTTCCTGCAAGGGAAAGTGAGGAGCAAGCTGAAGGCAATTTCATTTCATTAAATGCTGGTGTAGGTTACTGTGCTCCTCCCCAGGTCCTGTATCTTTATCACCACAAGGAGGGATGGACTGTTGTGTGCGGTGTTGCTCTTAGGAACTCTGCATTTTAAAACTTCTTCAAAAGTCTCTGTGACAACATCCTCTAATATTCCAGAGAGGAAAGCAAACCCCTTGGGAGTGGAAACCTAAAAAATCCAACACTGAGGGATCTTCAAAGTATTCTATATCTGTCTGGCCAAGTGTTGGGGTTTTAGTTTTGTCCTAGTTTTTTTTCTGTTAGAGGAATTTTCTCCCATATGCATGTTGCTAGGGGACAAATGACCATACTTAAGAAAGACAAAAGCACCCCGTTTTTGGGGGTGGGGTGGGCCTGGCTACTCTGTTTCACCTGGGCGTGTTGGGAGTTCGCTCTCAGCGTCTGGAGAGAGAAGCTGCGGAGAGAAGAGCTGCTGGTTCCCGTTTTTTCGGCGTCTTTCCTCTCTGCTGGAAACAACACCGGGATCCCAAGGCTGCTTTCCCTGCCCTGCTGGAGGCCGGGCTGGGGCCGCCCTGCACCGCTGCTGTTTCGAGCCTTCGCTACGTTGTAGCCGTGCTCACCCTGCCTGCCTGGAGCCCCGGGGGGTTCCCCTTTTGGATACATCTCGTCTGCCACCCAGGATTTGTGTTTGCGCCTGCCGCTCCGGCCTTGCCATTTCCAGCCTGCTGTTCCAGGAGTCCAGGACCGGCTGCCCAGGGGTTTGTGAAGCCTTTGTTCCACCCTTCCCCGGGATCCCAGGCTGCCGGTGCCGCGTGCTCCCCGAGCTCGCTCCGGAGCGCCCCCTGCAGCCGCGGGGGAACCATCGCACCTGCCCTGCTCACCGGGAGCCGCCAGCGCCCCTGCCGGCTGCGAGAGGAACTGCACCCGAGGGGAAAGGGCCCGACAGCCGAGAAGGCTGGGACTGGGTTTGTGATTGCTGTTATTGTCATAGTTGTTGTTGTTTTGTTCGACTGGTTATATATCTATCTATCTATCTATAAATATATATATAGTAAAGAACTGTTATTCCTATTTCCCACATCTTTGCCTAAAGACCCTTGATTTCAAAATCATAATAACTCAGGGGGAAAGGGGTTATATCTGCCACTTCAAGGGGGGCTTCTGCCTTCCTTAGCAGACACCTGTCTTTCAAACCGAGACACCAAGGAACCGATATTTAACTGCCGATTATGGCAGAAAGTATGTCCTGCTGAGAAACCTCCAACTCAGCCCCAGTGTCTGAGGCAAACCCCATGCATTTTGCACTCTGAGCTGCTGTTTCTTGACCCTGAGGGGGAGCTTTTTTGTTTTGCCATATTACTAAACACCTTTTCACAACAGGACGCTTGTAGACTGTGATGCATCCCATATTGCATCTTCAGACCAGTAAGTCTGCACATAACTAACATAGGGCTTACAGATGTTATGCCAAGGAGGAGGTGCAGCACCAAGCAATGATGGCAGGAAAGGTAAATAAAACACACTGCATCCTGTCACTTTAACTCCTGCGTGTCTGCCACAGACTTGGGCCTACCTCCTTCTTTGCCCTCCAGGTAGGATACAAAAGGCACTAGATTGTATAAAGGTCTCCCTTGTGTGAGTTTGGATGAAAGGCCTCTGTAAGTACCTGTGAACATTCTTACAGAAATTGGAACCAGAAAACAAGAGTCTAAAGATTGGACAAAGGAGGACAAGTCTGTGGAGTGTTCCCAAGGACTGTTGGGCTCTGGAGACTGGAAAACCTGATGAATCCACAAACCCAATGAATTCAGGACACTCATCATCCACAGAGTCACCAGCACATGCTGGCATCACCAGTGATCTGTGTTCCTTGGTCTGCACCAAGGAGGCTGGCAGATGCTTAATGTGGGCATACCCCACAGCACATACACCTGCTGAGAAAACGGGCTCACTGAGGTGATCTACCAAAAGCAGCCCAGAAGTGGCTGAGAGGCAGTGGATCTCAGTGACCCTCTGCTCCTGAGGACACTTTTGGGTTGGTCTCCCAGCTGCATCTCCCAGCACTGCCCATGAGGATGTGCCCATGCTGGGTGAAGGCCATCAGCTGGTAATGGCAGAACCTCCACGGGCAAAGGGAAACGTGGACTCTAAGTTCACAGTTTACATCCCCATCACATAAGGGGAAAGGGGACAGACAATAATTTTTTCTTGTTAAATGTAAAGTTCTGAAAATATTTAATTGTTAATGGTGTGGCCTACTTGCCCACATAAAGGTAATCACATTGTGCAAAAGGCATATGCTGCCCTAGCAAACACATTGGCTGCAGGAAACATAAATGGATCAACTTCAGCAGAGGAGAAGAAAAGCATATGTTACTCTTCAAATTAAGAAAACTTTGTATTACTCATCAAGGTCAAGCTCAGAAATCCTGACACAGCTGCAGAATAGCTGCTTGATGTCTGTCAGTGCAAAAATGAATGTTTTAAAATTAATTATAGGGAAAGCAAGCCATTTGTTTAAAAAGTCAACATGTTTCTAGTTGGCAAAATGTCCTGAAGTGATTTGAAATCTGTTAGCATTTTCATTTTTGTAATTACATTTTAAAATGACTGGAAGAAAAAAATTTTTAAGAGCTCAGATGGTGAGAGAGGCAAATTTCTGACAAAACTGGAATCCCCCATGCAGAAATACCCATAAGCAATAGTCTCTCTTGACGCAGTAAAAGCTGATAGCAAACTGTACATTCCTTTTTAACATCTTGATTAAGTGTTTAGTACAGTGTTCAGTCATGGGTCTGCAGGCCATTCCTTTAGTTGTTCGATATCAGACTTCCATTTTAAGTGCACCTTGACAAGTTTCCTTCAGCTTGTGGGATATATTTAGCACACAGATTTATTTTTGGGAATGGCAGGAATAGGCATCAGTCCTTGGGTATCAAATTCCAACCTCGGGGGTTTGGGATGAAAAAGATGGGGAGATTACAAATATTTATATAACTCTGAGACTCTAGCCTTTTGCTAGCATTTTTGCACAGAGGAAAATCTGGGCTTTTTAAAGGATGATGTACAAGAGGCCCTTGACACCTGCAGCCCTGGCAGTGCACACCACTGGGCAGTGTTTTCAGTAAGGATGGCTATCACTAGTGGCCACTCCCCAGCACTGACTCAGCACAGGCATGAATTTTTAACCAAGTGCTCAAAATTACCTTTAACAAAATTGTGGTTTGTTGATAGAAGAATAAATCTTATTTTGGACAGAAACAGTGACAAATGATTGGAGAATGTCTTCTGGACATGGGGCATGTCCACCCTTAGCCCATGTCCAGAGCTGGGCACTGCATATGCAGTGATGCTGCAGCCTGTTCCTGGCACTCCGTGGTGCTGGGCTCTCTGGGTTTACAGCAAAGCAGAGATGAGCTGGTCTTCTCCTCATCCATGTCCCCAAAGAGGATGTGGCTGTGCTGGCACTGCTGTGGTTTGTGACCAGGGCATACTGTGAGATGTCACCTTAGGGAGCACCACTGTTAATGGGAGACAACAAAAGTGCCATTACTGTTCCCAGGCTTTAGCCATGACTTACCCTTCAAAGAGCAAGGTGAGGTGCCCAACATGTTGTCAGACACTTGTTTTTTAATCTCTTCCCAGGAAGAGAGGGATGTTTCAGTTTAAGTTGTTAGTTCGTTGGTTGAGTTGCTTATTTTCCATTTGCCTGTTGATGGCATTTATTACAGTTATTTGCATATGCATTATGCTTATCTTGAGAGGAGGGCAGGTCAAAGAAATGTGCTCTGAATCTATAATGGCAAGTAGTGTGATCAGTATGGTCTTTTCCTCTTTCCAACAGGTCCTGAAAAGTTGTGTTTGGTTCTGTGATAAGCTTTATCCTTTCTGCACAGAGCGGGGTTGTCTAAATTACTGTTTTTTTAGGTCAAAAGTAGAAAATTAACATTAAAAAAAAATCACTTCAAGACAACTCAAGATTGAAATCTTTCAAAGTTTGAATCACATTTAGAAAGTGTATTTTAGGACAGGTTGCAAATTCTTGATTGGTTTCATTTTTCTAAGGACTTTGTGAGAGCAGGAAGCAGCCTGGCAGGTGGAGCAGAGCCTAGTTTTCTTTCCTCTAGCTCCCTACAGCAGCAACTTCGCAGCAGCTTACCAGGTCTGGGAGTGCACCCTCCCTCCATGGGCCTGGGTACTTGCTAGTCCACACACAAAGCTGCCTCTCAGCAAAGAAAACAACAGTAAATGTCCCTGTAAAACATGGAGATTACATGCAACTCCAAGCTCAAGTAAAAATCATTATTAAAAATATTTAAATCTGGATGTTAAGATGATTGTTAGGCTCTGAGTCCCAAGGTTGAGGCTCTTCCCATGGCTTGGGAACGTGGGGCTAATAGCCCCTCCTGGGCTTGAGCTTTGAGCAGTAGATCGTGTAGATCATGTTTGGTCTTGGCTGTGCTCATTCCTTGTTCCATGCTGACCATGTTGTAGGAGGTGAAAATCTCCATGCCCCCAGGTCAGCCAGGCTGGCAGTGTAGGTACCCCCCACACAGGAGAGGGGAAGACAAGGTGCTGAGACTACCTCATCCATGAGCCTTGTGCTGAGGCCACAGGGAGTTTGGCAGGACCCAGCAAGAAGACCTTTGCCTTCTGTCGGGGTCCCTTCCCCCCCGCCATGTGGTCCTGGGAGAGGGGCCCTGGTGGGAGACACGGGGTTTCCCTGCCCCTGGTCAGCCCCGTTCCCCATTGGTTGGTTTGTGTTCCCCTGTGCGGGCAAGGACCCTCGGGTCCCGTGATTGCCTCAGTTCCTCGGCAGATCCCGGCCATGTGGCTGGAGAAATAAACATCTCTGAAACATCTACAAAGAATCAGTCCATACATATTTCTTTTCCATGGGCCTTGTTGATTTATACGCGTGTTACAGTATCTGCACTGTAACAAATGGTGGGTAATGAGAGCAGAACGATCCCTGATCCCTAAGGACAGTGACTGATTTGTGAGTAAACTCTGGATTTCTCTTCTTGTTTTCGTTTTGCTGTTCCATCTCTAAATTATGGAGGAACCATGGAAAGACTCTTGGCTCTCAGAGCCACATATGGACATTTATCTTAAACTTGAAGAGATTCTTGAACAACGATTTGTAAATTTTAGCTTAATTCAGGCTCAAATGGAACTGAAACACTTCCTGGCATGGTTGTTTAAGAACTTTTTCTATGTTTCTTGGGATTTAATTCTTACCAAAGACTTTTGGAAGACCATTTGGACTCAGTTAATTTCTGAGTCAAAATATATGCCGATGGAAGAATATCTTTGTGAATATTATTTAATTACTGAGACTGTTGAACAATGTCAGCTGTGTCCTTGTGAAGTTAAAACTGCTTCAGGGACCGTGTGACCCAGGCCACGTGGACTGAGCGCTCTCCAAGCAGCAGCAAGGCAGTTCCCGCACGCGGGCGGAGTGGCGCGAGCTGCAGTGTCGGCAGAGGAGCGAGGTGCGGCCGGAGCCTGCCCAGCCCCGTGCAGCGCATGGTGGAGCGATCCCCGTGAACGCCCAACCGAGAGGGGCGGCGCGGGTGGCGGCTGGCGGCAGCAGTGGTGGAGCGGAGCCGCGCCGAGCTGAAACGTGCACTGGAGCAGGGCGCGGGGGGGCCGCTGCTTGAGGGCCTGGCCAAGATGTGGGCATGGCCTCAGGCAGCGGCAGCGCGGCTGAGAGCAGAGGCGGTGGTGCACGGGGAGCTGAGCGGCACGGCCTGGCCTGGCCCACACGGCCCCGAATGAGACCCCAGGAAGAGCGCACAGGCACAAGCAGTGCCAATGGCCCTGGCAGCACTGACAACCCGGGCAATTCCAACACGGGAGCAAGCAAAAGCAAAAAAGAAAGCAAAAACGCAGTGAGACAGAAAACAGCAGCCGCTTGGACAAAGGAAAAGATCATTGTAGCTAAGGTTTTAGGAATAGTAAAATGGTATAATGTTAAACAAAATTATGGTTTTATAACAAGATGTGACAAGCAAAAAGACATATTCGTTCATAGAACTGCTATTAAAAAGAATAACCCTGAAAAATACATCCTTAGTTTAGGAGATGGAGAAGTAGTAGAGTTCAAAATTGTGCAAAGTAGAAAAGGGTTACAAGCAGCAGAGGTCACTAGGCCTGATGATGTTCCTGGAAAATGCAGTATATATACTAAAAATCGTAGTCATGTTAGACAATATCCACTTTATAAGCCCCCCCTACAGTCTCCCTTTCCTAATCCCACCTTTCCCTTTTATCCTATATCCTATTACCCCCAGTGTATTCCCAATCTGTTTTTTCACCCATGGTTTCCCTCACAAAACCATGCCTTTGCCAATTCTTTCCCCAAAAATCCCTTTCCAATGCCAAATGGGGGATGAGGAGAAGGAGGGAAGAAATTGACTATTGTTGTTTAGAGTTCCAACAGGTACAAATGGAAAAAACCCTCTCCTGCCTCAGTTTCCCCACAAAGCATGCCCGAAGAGTCCTGTCTCCCTTCTGTCAGCATTAAGATGTTCCAGAGAATCTGTTTGGACATTTAAAGACTCAGGAGGGTGGCTTGTTTTGTTTTGAAACTGTCCTTGTTATCTCATGTTTATCCAGTTGTTTTCAATGTTAAGTTTTAAATCTCTTTTAGTTAAACAGGTGAAATGTTGGGGCCCTCCCCCTGCCATGTAGCCCTGGGAGAGGGGCTCTGAGGGAGGCACGGCATTTCCCTGCCCCTGGTCAGCCTCGTTCCCCATTGGTTGTTTTGTGTTCCCCTGCGCGGGCAAGGACCCTCGGGTCCCGTGATTGAGCAGTTCCTCGGCAGATCCCGGCCATGTGGCTGGAGAAATAAACATCTCTGAAACATCTGTCAAGAATCAGTCCATAGATATTTCTTTTCCACGGACCTCATTGATTTATATGCGTGTTGCAGTTTCCCCACTGTAACACCTTCAGTGCAGCTTGGAGCTTGAGCTTTTGGGATGGCCACCCCAATCAGCTACAAAGCATTACAGAAAACACCTTTAATTTTGGCAAGATGGTTTGCTCAGTCAGGAGTATTCTCACACCTCACCCCACCCCCCAGTACACTCATGACCCTTCCTAGCTTTCTGCTATTTAAAATTTGAATAAATGCAGTTCTTATTTTATCATCTAAGTCACTGGCAAAAATATTGGGTTACACGGGGCCCAGAGAGGTGCCCATGGAAAGCATGGCTGGTGTGTCCATGTTGGCCATGGAGCATGGATCATGGTCCTGCAGCCAGCTCATCAAAGTGCAGAAACAGGAGCTCCTTTCTGAAACGTGGTGCTGACCTCCTTCTTGTGGCCCACGAGGCCTGTCATGCTGGTGTAAATGGAAATGACCTTTGTTAAAGATCCTACGTTCCTGACAAATCCCTCATAGCTGTTACTTATCCTTCATTATCTTCTGGGTGTTTACTGATGGTTGGATTATTTCTTCCCATTTTAGCAGGAGAAGATAAACTGGCAAAACTGCAATTCCCCAGTTCACCCTCTTCCCCATCATAAAGATAAGCAGGCTCCCAACCATACCCATCCTCTGGTTTGCAGTGATTAGCCTCTAATTGCTGTCAGATGTGTTTCATCTGGTTTTCAAAATTACCTGTGCAATTTCATTTGTTCCAGAGAAATTTTTTGGGAAAAAAATCAATTTACCGATTTGTGCTCTCAGCAGATTTTCTATTTCTACCTGAATTCATACCCTTTTTCACTGTTCTCCCAGGGAACACTGAGGCAAAAAAGAAACAAAACACTTCAGTCTTCTTGATATCATTTATAAATAGCTTTTTCTCCGAGTAGAAGACCAACTCTTCCTTTCATAATCCTCTCACTATTAATCTAAACTTAGAGTATATGCTTGTTACCTTTCATGTCCCTTTCTAGATACGTGACATTTTATGCATGGACTTTCTAATTTTCTCCCTATATGCTTGCACTATTCTTGTATGCAGCTCCCTAGACATGTGACCTGGTGTCTAGCCCTGTATACTTTCAATATGCCATCTATATGAGATCACTGAAAAGCTCACTATTTAATCTCATTTTCTTTGTAATGTTTTCTGTTCCTCATCCTTTTTTTTTTAAACATGCAGATTTCTCTGGTATACTGATTAGTAGGCACATGCTCACGCCAAGTCTTTGTTAAAATATTGGCCAAAATAGACTTCACAGTCTGAGCAGAGTACAAACTGTTTACACAGTGGTAAATATGCTGACAAGGTCAACAGGGTGGTAAACATGAACATCTGCTGAAGGAGTGAGTAATGGAAAAAAGCCTTCCAAGGCTTGCACAGTGCTCATACGATAAGGGTGGAATGTGAACATATTGATATGAGGGCAAATCAGGCACAAAGTACAGGACAGTTTGAGAGAGAAATATGAGACATACTTGCTTTAGTCAACATGTAAAACGGAAGTGAAAAACTTCATAAATTTTGTATTAACTGTAAGGATGACATTTTCTGTGATATAATGATGTCCAGGTGGGTGATGCCACATGGTATTCCCTTGGTTCTTGATCATATTGAAAGCTCCCTGACATTGCAGTAAGATTTGGAGATACAGAAACAGCTTCACATCCATTCATGTTGAATTATCTCCCTTCAGATTTGCAAAACTGTTCATCCTGGCTGCAAATTAAGCTGCTTTCCATGCCTCCTGTCCATTTCTCACAGTCCTGCCTCGGTGATTCAACTGCTCCAGTGCCAGCAACCAGCCTCCTCCTGCTCCTTCCTTTCATGAACTTAGCAAGACCAAGCCCACGTGTCCCAGTTTATGAATCTTTCCTTGGCCACACTTGTTCACACCTAGGGCAGAGCATCTCTCTGTCCAGCTGAAGGCACAGAGGAAGATATGAAGGAGGATAATCAATGTATGTAAGGGAATCTGAAGGGAAGGTGCCAAGAGGATGAAGCCAGGCTCTTCTTGGTGGTGTCAAGTAACAAGAGGCAACAGGCGCAAACTGATGCACAGGAAGTTGCAGCTGACTATGAGGAAGAACTTTTTTGTGCAGCGACCATGCACTGCAACAGGTTTCCCAGAGAGGCTGTAGAGTCTCCCTCACTGGAGATATTCAAAAGCTGTCTGGATGCAATCCTGTGCAATGTGCTTTAGGATGACCCTGCTTGAGCTGGGAGGTTGGACCAGATGACCCCTGTGGTCCCTTCCAATCTTACCTGTTCTGTGATCCTGTGAACAAAGTGATCTTCTTTAGCCTTTGCCCTGTAAATCTAGCTGCTAGTAATAGTCATTAGTTATAACTGTTATATGCATACATTACATTTGTGAGGACATATATTAAAAATAGGTAAGTGCCTCTATTTCCTGGGTGTGCAGTGCCACTGCAGGTCTCCTTGGGCATTGTTCTTGCTGATTTGCACTCATACTCTACAAAATCATTCCCTAGGTACAGTACAGGACACTAGTGCTCAGCCCAGGGCAGGATTCCACAGCAGGGTCTAGATATATGGAAATCTGCATTGATTATATTCAGTAATAAGCCATGATTACCTAGTTAATGGAGAAATAACTGCATCATTTGACTTGTCTTCATTCATCAGTGGGATAAACTCATTAAGGAAAAAGCAGCTGTCTATACTTCTGATTTGATCTATTCACTGCACCACCTAAAACTAGCAAAGTGATTATTTTATTGTCATTTGCCCAAGGAACTGAAATGCATTATTCTCTTACTTTGCTGTAAGCAAACTAAAGCTTTAAAATATCTCATCTCCTTATCCATTATTATTCCTTGTCACCATTAAATTGTAGTCAACAAAAGGGTCTAAAAAGGATCTTCTAGGTGCTTTCTACTATACTGAAATTATTTGACCTTCAGCTCAGCTCAAGAGAAAGAAATCTTGGAAAGAAATCTCCTTGAGACTGTATTAACTGTATTCATTATTCAGCTCGCTTCCATTACTCCCTAAGTGAAGACCTAAAGTAACAAAAAGAAATGCAGAATAAGAGCACTGAAAAGTTTTCTGTCTGCATTTTAATGGTATTCTGTCTTTATGAATCTACTCATTTGATTAGATGATGGCTCAGTGAGTTTTATGTGTTATGTTTCATTATATTTCTAAGGATTTCCCATGGCATCTAGCAGTAACTAGAGATAATATAAGCTCTGCTTTTTCGAAGAAAATTTAAAATTATCTTCAAATCTTCTTAGAATCTCTCAGAAGTATAGGAACAAGAATGAGGGTTAAAATATAAATTTATTTTCATGTCATGTTTGTTTCAAGAATCATGATGGAAGTAATACAATTCAGAGATTATATAGCAAGAGAAAAGAGTTGTAAAGAAGTTTGCTTCAAAGCTTACATAATACATAGTAGAAACCAAACAGCACCTTTGTAAGCATCTTCAAAACTCTCTAAAACTATTGAAAAGAATTATGGAATTATATCATCTATTACATCATATACAGCCTTTCTGTTAAATCAACAAATTAAACTGTGATTCCTCTGGCCAGTTGGATATAAACAATTGGATGATCAAATTTCGCTGCATTCACTTGTTAAATTGGCATGTATCCCCCTCTGCCTTGCACTAGTTTTTGGGCTTTTGCCTCCTACTAAGGCAAAGTCTTTCATCTTACAGATCCAAAATTCAAATGTTTGGAACAAAGTCTGGCATTGTCCCACATGTTTGGAACACAAGACTGTCATCTCCACGGTCTCATCCTCTAGGAGATTAACTTCTTTAGTCTGGGACATTAATGTCTTAGGCAGAACTGTGTTTATCCCTGAAATTTATAATGTTCCACTTACCTTAGAATAAGGGAGCCAAAGGAAGCAGTTCTGCACTTCATATTAGTCCAACAGTTGTTGCAAAATTTATAAAACTTTCAAGAAGACAAGCAGGCAGATTTTAGGGAAAACTGACACCACATAATTAAATTAAAAAATCAGTTAAATTCAATGAAAGCAGTACAGCTGTAAAATGTCCTTTGGAAAAATCACTTCCACCCCAGCAACTCACAGTCTATTTAATCTATTTTGTTGTATCCAGTTCTGTCCCTCCATTAATCTGTTTGGCAACAGTCAAGCAGATCGTGTTGTAAAGATACAGAGAGACAATGTTGTGTGGTAAAGAGTACAAAAAATACTCACATTGGTTGGCCTAAACAGAACCAGGCAACTCAAATAATGCACACAGTGCAAGCTGGATGCAGGATCACTGCTTCAGTCTTTCCAAGGTTGCCTCAACCAAAAATATTTGAGCATTTTGAGATTCTTTTCCTCCCGACATCCAAACTTGTCATTTTTGTTACATGCCTTGCTACTAGTACAAAAATGTCTCCTCCCTAGAGTCACAAACACACTTTGCTTCTATATCTTTGAGCACTGACAAGAAGTAGGATCTCTGTTTTACACTTTTTGATAGAAAGGGCGTGCATTTTTCTGTCCTTTCATTTTAAAATATTTCAGCTGAAATGAAAGTTGATTTTCCCTATTTTTTGTACTTGTTTCAGAAGTCAGTATTATGGCTTTTCTATTTGAATCCAGGAGATATATTAATTCAGACCTTGATTTGCAGCGTTCACAACTGGTGTGAGAGAAACTGGATTTGCAAGGTGGGGTCAAATTAAAAATGCAGAATAACAAAGTGTAAAAACAAAAGAATGAACAAATTCCAAAACTATAAACAAAGCCTTTATTGCATGCTTGGAGACCTGCAAGCAAATTTTGAATTTGAGGGACACATTCACTTTATCTTTCTGCATTCCCTCCCTACCCTCCTTTCCTCTGGCCAAGTACCTCTGGGCTGTACAGGTGATTGAGAGTTCAGGCAGACTCGCACCAGTTGCACCCATGTACATCCTGATACAGACACATTTCCCTTCACTGAGGTGGGAACAGCCAGCTGAACAGCTCTGGCATGAGAGCAAGTGTCTGGGTAACAGCTCTGCAGAGGATGGTCCAGGGTGAATCAGAGAGCAGCATGAGTCAGTGGTGCTGACCCACTGTGGAGAGGGGCACGCACCCTGGGGGTGAACAGATAACTTGTCCTGCAAGACATAAGGACTAACCCTTCCGTGGTTCCCAGTGCTGCTGGTGGCCCTGCTGCAGCCCTGTGTTCAGCTGTGAGTAATGTGTCCCCAGGAAGACATGGTGCAGGCAAGGGGGAGTTAAGAGGATGAAGATGAGAGGTTCTGTCCTCTGAAGGAAAATTGAAAAAATTGGAATTGTATAGCCAGGAGGGGAAGAGAATTAGTAACACTCCTCAAGGACAGAAAAGGCTGTTGTGAAGAAGAATGCAATAAACTGGATTTTGTGTCCTAAAAATATGTGTACTGCATCAGACTAAACTTTTGCCTGCCAGGATCATATTTCTGACAGCACCAAAGTGAATGTCTGGGGAAGTAAGAAAACAGGGCAAGTATATGAAAAATAATTTCCCCAAGCACTCCAGCCCCCAGCTGTCTTCGGCTTGGAGACTTCCCAGTCAAGACTTTCATGTTCGCTATGAGTGGGACAAATGGCCACTGACCTGCCAGAGGAAGTGGCATTTGAGGTTGGTATCAGAAAATTCTTCCAACACAGGACAGCAAACCATGTGCAGGCTGGCTGGGGAACCAATATTCCCTTCATCAATGCAAAGCAGAGCTGGATCATGGCTTGAAAAATCAACGAGCCTCCATTTAAAAATGAATGCCAACAAATTCAAAATAGCAGACAGCAGAATGGCATGTTACTTTCTTCTCCCCTCATACTCTGACCTTCTGTCAGAATGTGATCTGGCCTCTGAATTTACAGAGCTGGCACCCCTCTTCTGGAAGGAATGAGCACAGTCACAAATGTGGAGCAGTCTATTGGGTTTACACACTGCCAGCTGTGCCACAGTTTGGGAGAGAAACAAAATTAAACTTGTTGCTATTTTGGCAAGAGACAGAAGGAAGGAGCCTTGGGCAATCTGTTATCGAAAGAAGGTACTCTGAAAATAGCCACTGAAAAAATAGGTGTAAGGTGGGTCTGAGTGGTGTGTGTAAAATTTAACAATAGAACACATATTCTTATATAGTATGTATATTATTATAACATGTTTATGTTTTGAATTAAATATTATAACATGCCAGTTGGATCTTAACATAAAAACAATTAGATATTTGTACTTTTTGAAATTCAATGAGTGACAGTCAGTGAGGTGATGTTTCTTGTGCAGCTTTGGGAAGCTGTTGCACAGACAAAACACACTGGTGAAAAATGCCTACACAGTATATATAGTGTATATATAGTATATATATACACTATATAAATTGTGTGTATATATATATAAAAATGCTTATGTGCTATATATACAGAGCGTTAAATATTGAAGATTGCTGCCTGTCCCTTTGATAAATCAGAACTCACAGAGAAAGAAAAGAAAACATTAAAGCAAGGCTTGAAGCCTCAGCTCACCTCTCCCCATTATTTCCACCAGCAACATGTGAGCTGGGCTATCACTTTTCTATACAGTCCCAAAGTTACATAGTCATTACCGGAGCTGACATTTGCTCTCACTCCATCCATTTCCTAAAGATTATTAACGTCAAACAAAAAGTTGGTTTTACACAGTTGATCCTTGACCTTCGCTCATGTTCCCAAGCAGCAGGCTCTTTTTTCAGCAGCTCCAGCCCCTGCTTCCTTCCATGAGTCATCCAGCAAAGAAACACTTGCATTACTGAAGTTATCCTTCAGATCACACTGCGATCGTAGATTCTCTGGCATACTGTTTGCTCCTCTGTGCTTCTAATTTTCTCCTGGAACAGCCGTGTCTGAGGTAGAGCATTTGATTGCTTGACACTCAAATAATTAAAATACTTTTGGTTTGGCAGAAAACTGGTGAGAAATGACTAAGATCAATTTATTCTCATGGATCTGTAAAATTCACATAACAGCTTGCCAGTGCCAGGGATCAAATCTGCTCCTGCAGGAGCAGACAGGGAGGTGGTTTAGTCCATGTGTTCCTGATATTGCTTTGACAGGACCAGACATCCCAAATGCACCTGGGAATGAATTATATATATGTTTTTTGTTCCAATGTTTCATAGAGATACCTGAGTAAATAAACACATCTTGATAAGGAACCTTGTTTCAATGGTTCTTTTGGGCTGTGGTCCAGCAGCCTTGGGAGCTCAGAGGCAGTTTTAGGGAGTCTGAGGGTCCATCTGAGACACTAAAAGCATCAACATTTCCCAAGCTCACTCTGGAATCCTTCTTGATTTTTATTTTTTCTGTGTGCAGTCACATAATCTGAACAGCACTGAAAAAGGACAAGATCAGCCTAATCTTCAGCATACTCTGGGTGTTGCTTTACCACCAAAATACAAGTTACTGTGGAAAACATCTTAAAACATCTAAAGATATTTCAAATAATGCACATAGTACAAAGGCTATTTCACTGTATACCACTTTAATGAACCAGATTTTAAAGTTGGCAGTAGAATTAGCAGTTAACAGAGTCACGCAAGTGCAGTGCCTGAATCTTCCCTCTATGATCTGGTGGCACAACACAATGGAAATGTCACCTGCCCGGTTCCTATGTGCTGAGACCACCTTGAGTCCTGCTTTTTCTACATCTCATAACAAAACCAAAGCATTCAAACAAGAAATATCTGAATTCTTGTTTAGGGAGGGAGCAGAAGGGCATAAAATATAATCCCCTCAAAGGAGAACCGACCCCATGTTGAACCCAGCCACTCTCTCCAAATATTGGACTATTAAATATAGGGGACCTGTGATCTTCAAAAATGCACTTGGGGAGTTTTTATACAACTTGTTTATGTGTCGCACCAGTGTTGAGGTCAAGAGGGCTTATATATAAGCCAGAAGAAAAGGAAAGGTGTGTGGCAGCAAATGCCTGACACTCTGCTGATGGATTTGAGCGGCCTGGCGGGGAGCAGAAGGGCTATTGAGTGATGAGAGCTACTGGTGACAGCACCAAGGTACAGAGATATGCCAACAACAACACCCTGTCTTTCCTAGCCTGCACCCTGGCAGCCCCTCATGAGGAGCTTTCTGTGTAACCATGTGCTGACATGCAGACCGTTCCCTCATGGATAAGCACAGACCTCCCAGGCACTGGCCACTCCTGGCTTTCCCCCTCAGGGTTTATTCCTTTCCTTCTACTTATAGAGTGCCAGGGCAGGATCCTCTACTTGTACTCTATTTCCAGTAGCCAGTGTGGATGTGGAAACAGTACTTTTACAATTCCTTTCAGCTCAGGGTGAGGCCTTCGGAGGTGTATTTTCATTTCTACATACTCTATAGGCACCAAAGAGCTTTCTCCTTGTCATCACATCTTCCAAGGACCAACAGCTGCCTGCACAGACTCAGAAAAGGAAGAGAGAGAAAACTAAAAAATATCCTGAAAAGTAGATTTGTGGGCAGCCAAGCCAGTAGGACATATTGTCCTACTAATACAAATCCCTCATTCCCTGAACATCCTCCTTCCTTAAGTAACCTCCATTCCTCTCTTGTCCTCTATGGCATTCCCACTTGGCAGGACACAACATGGTCTGTGGTTAGTCCAAATTAAAGCTGGAGCCTTGCACTTACTGCTTGGTTATCTAGGGGCTGTCAAGCAATGGGAAATACCAAAGTTTTCTGAGCTCTTTCCTTGGTGGAAGCACTAAAAGCTGTTTTTTAAAAAGGCTCTGTAAAGACCTTCCCACCAGTTTGCACAGAATCTATAGGGAAAATTGATCTTTGAGGCTTGCAGCCCTCTGTCTCATGGGGGATAAACCAGTCAATGGGCTCAGGAGTTGAGAGAAAAGAGGAGAGGGAAAGGTAAAGGTCATGCTCAGATGGTTTTGTTTCCTTAGGAAACTGGGCTAAAGTCACAGTGGAACTAGAGAAATGCTTCAGGCAAGATGCACTGTGCTGTGTTTGTCTAGGAGAGCTAGGATGCCACGGACCAGGGAACCTTGGCATTGTCCATGATTGGAAATCACACTGCCACTTGCTAGTAGCAAACCATGGACCTAAATAACTTGGTATTACAAGCAAACATTTTTAAAGTCTGCTTTTTCAGGGATTTACATGGAATGTGTAATGTCATGGCAGCAAAATCAATTATTAAATACAAAATAAACAAAAAACCCCACAAACTTAAATAAATAGATAATAATTAAGTAAAAAGACAATTAGTCACACTAGTATACAGACCTCTTCTCCATTTTGCCTATACATCAGTGCAAGGCCTTTTAATCCATTTGTATAATAGGTCAGTTTGTTTCACCAGCAAAATCCTTGAAGTATGAAGTAAAGGGCAAAGTGTCTCGTGTTGCACCACAGGACAAAAACCAAATGCTAGACTCATGGGCCTTTTGTCAAATTTGGGACCTTCCAGGCAAACTTCATTTCAGATGCAGAAGCTCCTCTTCACTTGCTGTTTTCTGAGAGAAAACATTCCATTTTCCTCATCATTTACTAGACCAACTCCACTCCAAGCAATGCCTGTTCTTGTTTTTTCACATGGGGGCAGTGGGGCATGACAGGTAATGGTTTACACGTGGTTCTATTTAACTCTGCTACTCAAGCTCTGAGATCAAAAATAAATCTTTCTCCAGTGAACATAAACAGCTATTTCAGAGTTATTTTCTGCTGTATGCCTCAAACTGTTACAGGCAGGTCATTTTTCAACTGTTTAGAATTCAGTTGGTGTGGCTAAATGAAATGTGGCTGATGATCTCACCCTCCATTTTGGGTGGTGTTCCAAAAACCTGCAGTGGGATGCAACAAGTAATCCTTGTGCAGAGAGACTGCAGTGATTAGGGCAGCATGCAATTTCCTATTGCCCTTTAGTCAGGTAAAACTGAACAAGTACATGGCACACTGTATAGAAAAGCTCAGCCTTTGGCACTTACACTGTGTTTGCCTGGCTGTCTTCTGCAATAGCCTCTCGGCTTTTGTGAAAACAAATATTTTCTCAATTTGTCATTTTCTCCTGTGAGTTGTGAACACATGTAAAATTAAGGTAAACATCAGAAGGCAAAACAAATTCTCTTTGCGTGTTGCAGCACAAAGTAAAAAATGGAGCTGCCAGACTCAGAGGGACTCAGTGCAACTCGGCTCCTGCAGCACTGGCCATCCCAGTGTTCACTTCACCACAAAAATACTGCAGGCTCAAGCTGAACCTCAGCTGCCATGTAGCATTAACTTTCATATGCTGCAAATTCGACTCTCGTACAAAGGTGGGATCTGTTTTGCTTTTCACTCCCCTGTACAAAATGTGTAAGAAGTCAGAGAATCTACCAAAACTCCATTCAACCAAAAAGAAAAGCATTTCCCTGACATTTCCATGTTTGCTTTGGGACACCATCACATAAACCATAGTGTGGGCAGGAGCTTGACTGGCTCCTGGGTAGGGATGGGGTCCACAGCTCCTCTGCCCAGCCTCTCCCTGGGATATACTATCTGGATTACAACTGTCTTTCAAACACTATTTCTTTCCCCATTTTAGTTTCTTAAAATTTTTTTTCCTGGGATCCTCAGTTGAGCTGTCTCCTTGAAACAACTTACTCTGATCCACTTTGCAGCCAATAGTCCGGCACTCCTTTGTCCAGCACATTTTTAGCCATTTTTTCTCCTAAAGCTTCCCACGTTTGGAGAACAGCTCATTGCTGATCTTGCACCTTCAGTACGGAAACACGCCATGCTTTCTATGCTGACGAAAGGGAAGGTGTGTGGCCTTTTCTCATCCCAGATCTCTCCTTGTGGTGCTTCCTCAGCTCATCTCTCAGGAAGGTAGAGGACTTAAGTATGTAGTTCAAGTTCTTACTTTGTTGTTCTCATTGCCGTATCTAATCTCTTTCCAGATATGTGAAGCAAAGTGACTGGCACCTGTCACATCTCTGCACTTTCCTCCTCTGCCCTGGGGAATAAGTGTGTGCAAAGGAGTATCTTGGCCTTGAGCCCATCTATTTTAAGCTTGATTTTCCTAATGCAGGGCTTATGTATGTCATTTCCCCACCCCAGACACTACCAGACCATCTGCTCACTTCCAATCTAACTTCACAAAGGGACAACGGCCCTCAAGAGCAGATGCCCCGACAAGGGCCATGCAGAAGAGAGAGAGATGAGTATCTCTTGTCTCTGATCTCAGGAAGAATCTGCAGCAGGAATTCATCCCTGTTCAGATGGTGGGACCTTGGCTCCAGAACACCACTGCTGTTGGTAAAGAAAACTTCATAGAAGACCTTATTGATGTCTGTGGCAACCCTTTTTCCTAGGCCAGCCCTGTCTACAGTTTGCCACACCATGAGTTCTTTCATAGGTGCCATGGGTGGCCTCAGTTGAGCAGAGTCACTGTCTGTGCTCTTTGTCCTGGTCCTCTAACTCATCCGGTGGGTACATGAAACAGTTTGAGGCACAGTGACTGGGAAGCTGATGAGCAATTCCATGGGAAGACATTACAACGATGATGGTGGCAAGCCATGCCTTAGCCTTGTGTGCCAGCTGGTGTGCAGGGATTGCCTTAGGCTTCATACCAGGGATGTTGCAATGCTCTAGGCAAGCCAAGAGGTTCAAGTCACTGAGACCAAGTCAATGCTGTGTAAAGCTGTTTGCTAAAGAAAAAGGAGGAGTTGCTCCTAGGCACTGCTGCAGAGCCGGACATGGTCAGCAAACATTAGAGTAGTGCTGCAGCTGAGGCTCAGGCCACAAGATGGACCTTCAGACAATGGTGATGTGTGAATGGATTTCTATCAAAATACTGTCCTATGACTGACACCTCCATCGTGCTTGGATGTTAGAGATTAATCAAGACCTAGCCCTGAAAAATGGAAACATATTGTTTTAGGGTAAAGATGAGACGTGCAGCTGATCACAGAGCTCCTGCAGAAAGGCACCCAGTACTGGAGGGCTCACTTGAAGCATGGGGATTTGCCACTGCCACGTGCTTTGCTTCTGGGTAACCCTCAAAGCAAGTGCCACAGTGAAAAGTGGGTGTCTTTAGTGTAGGACACAGTAAGAGGACAACTCTGTCACGACACATTTTTGGCATCTGGATCACAGCTGGTGCACAGCACTCAGGGACCAAGAGCATAAGGCAGCTATTGATCACTGAAACCCACACAAACAATAGCTCCTCCAGCTGCTCTCTTATCAGCCCCAAACGTTTTGGCAGTAGGCAGGAGTTGCAAGAGCAAGAGCTGAGAGGGGCTGCCTTTGTTATACTCCTCCTTGCCTGGGAGAGGCTGTGATTCCTGCCTGGACTGCATCACTCATGGGACATGACTTCAAAAAGTATTTTCTTTTGGATCTGTTCTCCATTCCAAGCATTACTTCTGTCAGGGAGGATTAATGAAGCATTTAATTTATTAAATGGGAGCATTTGGCTTCAGCAAACTCATGCGGTTGTTTACAATTTGCTTCTCTGCACATTGTTTTTGACAAATGTTTCTGGTTTAATCTGTACATTTGCTATAATCTCTTCCTTTACCTCAGCATTTCTCCAAGTTAACAGCATTAATGAACATTTATATGCCACATGCTGAACAAAACTGCCTGCCCACAAACACTATTTACCTAATTTGCTTAAGCCAGTTGGTTGTTTATTTACCTGGCATCTACCTACAAGGGATAGCAGGCAGCTTTCTAGCTTAACAGTGCTAGCAAAACATATTGACTTAAAACTTATGCATATGTGTTTGACAGCAGTGAAAAGCAGCCCTCTGAAATAATTCTGAGCTCCTGAATAAACTTAATACCTTATCTCACTTTTTGCTCATTTATTTTCTCAGGTTTTTCGTTACTTGTTTTTTTGGATGTAAAGAATACAGAAAAAGAGAACGGGGAGGAAGTGTTTCTAAATCTCTAGCTGCTTTTAAAGCACACTAAATAGGTGGGGGTTTTTTACTTGTGATGCTCCTAAGAACTACTGAGAATATGGGACAGTGAATTTGTTGGATAGACCAGACTGTGAATACTTGTCCATGTTTTATTTAAACAGGTACAGCTTGTATGGCTGACGTGAGCAGACTAAGAGGAGAGCTGAGATGGTAATGAGTGAGCTACCTCTGGACTCACCATTTAATACTTGCTTTGGTTTAGGCTTTTCTTTTTCTTTCACTATCTTTCAAATTGGATGAGTTTTATGAGGTCCATGAACTGCAGATGTTCAGGATATCTGCTTGTTGCCCAGGTCAGAAAATAATGCTTCCTGAGCATAACTTCTCGAAGAAGCCAAGTGTGGTCAGCATATGAATGTGCTGATTCTGAATCTAAGTATTTCAGAAAAAATATAAAAATATGTAAAAGATACAAAAAAAAAGAAAAGTGGGTATAGTACAGCCAAGATGCTGAGTTGCTGGAGGATGAGGAGGTCATAGAGGTGAGCTGCAGTAAAAAGTTACCTGTGTTATTCAGTAAGTGGCAACACCCTGCTTTTCTGCAAAATACCATTTATCTCTGAATTTCTGACTGTTTCTGGCTCCAGTCAAAGACTCGATTTTATAACATATTTTATATCTCATGTTTTTAAAAATGTCAGGAAACAACTGAGGAATCAAGAGCGAAGCTCAGATCTGCTCTCATTCAGTGAGACTCCTGTCAATGAGGTTAAAATTCTACCATTAATCTTTTCCCATTGCACGTTCTATTGATGGAAGTAGAGATTGGTCAAGCTCTTCTGACTCCTCCTGGTCGCTACAATTTTTCTTCTGAAACTGTGTCTTTCCCTAAGAAAGGCATCAGGACGGCAATGTCAGCTCTCTGAACTACCCTTTTGTGCATTGTTTCCTTGTGGAGAACATAAAATATTGCAATTTATCTTCAGCAAAAAAGGTATCTGCATCAAAATGTTTCTTAACTGTGTCTCATGTGGTTTGCCTCAGCAAAACAGTAGAAAACACTTTCTTCTTTTCTGTAGTATGAAGGTGCTAAGGGTCTCCCATGATAATCAAAGACATGTCAGAAACAGTCAAGATAGCTCTTGCTCTAATGTATGGGTAGGAGAAGGATGGAGCAAGGGAGATGAGGGGAAACGGCAGAAAGAGATGAAAAAAAATGGGGCAAGAAGGAGTTCCTTACCTTTTGTGTGAGAACAGAGGGAGGACATCAGAGGCAAACTTCATACACATAGCAAGCCAAAAAATCAGAGCTGGATGGAGGCAGCAGCCCGGCAAACTCTGGGCAGGCTGGAAAACAGACCTTCTCCCACATCCTTATCATTGTCGCCCAACACCATCACCACCACCTTCTGCTCCCTTCTTGGAGGAAAAGACACTGTTCTCTGCTGTCTTCCCCATTTCTCTGTTGGAGAGAAACCAAGCTGTGGGTAAAGCTGTAGGACATCCTGCAGGACTGGGGTTTCAGCCCAGCAGAACAGGTGATGTTCCTCTCGGGGAGCCTATGCAGGCAGTGCAGGCTACCCGAGCCTCCTGGCAGAGGTGTGGAGAGCCTTGAAGTGTGATGCTGATGTCTGGTCATCCTTCCTGAATCTTGGAGCAACAAAGATTTAGGCACCCATATCGCTTTAAGCTGGCCTCAGATTAGTAAAAAAAAAAGGTAAAAACCCAAGGATTGGATTGAACAACGCAGGCATGAATCAGACAAACTGCCTACGCCCACCTTTGAGTTTGTTGCCTACTTCCACGACATCCAAAGATCCAGCAACTTTTTTTACTTCAAATAGTGAATTCAAGACATGCTAATTCTTTTTTTTCAGACAGCAACTGGCCTAATCATACTATAATCTTTAAAAATATGTTTTGTCTCCTTTAATTTATTCTCCAGCATATTCAGAATCTCATTACAGAACAGCATTTCCATTTCAAGAGTGAGCTAAGGTTTAATAAAACCCTTAAAGGATTCAGTCCTCCAAAATAAAATGTTTGTTTTCCTGTCAGATTAATTGTCATTTGCACAATTCTGTACCTCAGTTAGGCCGATGACTCTTGAACATAGACTGTACTGGCTGTCACCTTCCAGAGGAAAGCTTTCCATAACAATCTAAACTCCTCACAAACAAGAGTTATGCTTGAAATTCCATCATTGAGAATGTTTTTTAATTAGCTTATGGTTTCCCACCTTCTTTTGCCTTAAACCAGAACTGCCCTTATCTAACTTGTGAAATATTTGTTCTCTGAACCCTTTTTATGTAAATGTCCCTCCATTTTAAATTAAAATGTGTTTCAAGCAGAGATTAGAACATTGTTTTAGAAATGTGTTGGTTTGTTTTAACAAACTGTGCCATCTGGTGAGGTAATATGTCCCTGTCACTCTGCTTTTAGCTTTATTATATCAGAAACTTTCCCAGTACCTGAGGCTGTCTGGGCAGTATATTAATCTGTGCATATTAATTATCTGCAAAGCTTTAAACATATAGCTTAATATAATGGTAATAAATTCTGAAAATCCTAAACGGGAATTTGGATGAATGTATCGATAATGAGTTACTTTATGCTGACATCAAGTGGTGTCTCTTCAGTCAAAACACACCAGCACAGCTGCTGGATGCTGTAACTGATTTGGCACAGGCACAACAGAAAAATATTTGTGTTCCCAGCACAACTGAGGCAGTGCTGGAAACTCACAGCATGCAAAAGGGCCACCACTCATCTGCTCGGCAAACCTGTGACTCCAAAGCTGATGCAGTGCATTCTCCCCGTCCCTTCCCAGCACCATACCGGCGCGTCGCGCCCTTTCCCCGTGCAAGCAGGCGCAGTGGTCCGAGCGGGATGTGTCCCATGCTCTCCTGCACAGCCCTTGGGGAGCAACCCCCCTTTGCACCCCATGCTGCTGTGGCTGACCCTGAGCAAGGCAGAGTGGCAGGGGGGACAGCTTCATCCTGCCCTGAGCAATGTTGATGCCTGCTTGCATCTCCTGGGTAACATTTCTGCTGCCACAAAAGTGCTCCACCTGCTGAAGAGGATCAGAGGAAAGAGAAGGATGGGGTTCTGCTATCTCTGTGCTCACACTGCCAGGCAGCTGTGCAGCACAGGAGGTCCTGGGGCTCAGGTTTGGGGGACAGGCTTGTGTTGAGATCCAGCCACTCACTACAGATCACAATTAAATAGTCCTTGTTTATTGGATGGAGAAATATGACATGCTTGAATTTTCTAGGTAGTCTTCATCTGATCCCAAGAAAAGAAATCCATAGTTCTGTCTTCTAAATGTCTTGTTATGTACATCATCCCACATCACTCTGTTTCTCTTGCAATTTTACATGAAAACTTTTTTCTACTTTCTTGAACTTTTAGATCAGGCTGGAGGAGCAGATCTTTTGCAGCACAATGATGAAAGTGTAGGAGCAGTGTGGGGCATCAGCAGCATCTGTGCTGTTCCTGCACCTTGGACTGTCCCTGCAAACTCCCATCACTACAGTTCCCTCCACAGCTGAGCCAGTTTGGCAGGGTGTGAGAACAACATATACAAAAGTATATACAACCAGTGCCTCACAGAAATACACTTCTGCTTCCTTTTTTACTCCTCAAAGTGATTTGTCTGTGCCTGGAGAGACTGGGCCAGGAGCAAGGTGGAGGTGGTTAATGAGGATTTAACCAAAGGCTGTGCTGCTGGTTGTAAAGTTTTCTCATAATTGGCAGGTATCCCTGCATTTGGGTTCAGCTGTGAAGGCAGTGTGAGGGCTCAGAGCCCCCTTAAGGCTGACATGATGTGCTCAGCTGGAGGGAAGCAGCTCTCCAAAAGCTGTGACTCAGGCGGCCCTCGGCACACACAGACTCGCTAAGCCACCCCACATTCATCCAGCCTTGTTAAAGCTCAACATAAAAATAAAATCATTCATCATCTGTGATTAAATTAGTGCCCCTATGAAATTTTGATATGTCTTCTGAAAATCAGTCGCATTCAGAAAGCACTGTCCTAAATATTTCATCAAAAGCTTTCCACAGCAGTGGCCACACTGCAAATCTTTTTATTTACAATGACAATGTTTTAGGTTAATTGCAGTGTTAAAGACAATGCAAGTTCTCTGCTGAATTGCCTCTTGCACAGAGGCTCACTCCCACTTCCCAACCAACCTTTGTGCAGAATGTGTCTCATTGTGTTTTGAAATACACATCATTTCTTATGCAAAGATTCGTAATTTGGGTAGGTTATTTTAAGTAGTCTAAACAAGGCACTGTGGAAGCAGCACTGGGATGATTAAAGGCATTTGTGTGCTGCACAATGCCATTACTGAGGCACCTGTGGCAGTCACCCTGTTTGCAGCATAGATTGTGTAGGAGGGTATAATTCCTCTCTGTGTGCTGAAATAATCAGAGTTTGTTTAAACTCTGTTGTGGTTTAAAGCCAGGGTAAGGTCTATGGTGCAACACAATGCAAAGAGAAGCATAAAGCTATCAGTACAGCAGTACAACTGTTACTGTTAGTGCTATTTGTTCAGTGGTAATTACATTCTAGACTTCATGCAAGTCATGAAATAACAGCTCCTGCTCTGAACTGTTTGCAGATTTGTCTAATATGTGGTCTCCACCAGGCTGGCCGCTGGGTCTCCAGCCCTGATGCATCCTTTCCCCTCTCTGTGGAGGGGTTTGTTCCCCTGGCACCACCAGCCAAATGCTGAGCAAGCCACATGTGTGCTCTGGCTCTCGACAGGGAGAACATGCTGCTTCTTCAAGTGTTTGCTAAGAGGGAGCAGGAATTTGGAGCTGGGGCTTTCACATACTGGTGAATACCACCAAAAACAAGTAATGGGGCAACTGTAGAACATGGATGTCAGTTTTCTTATAAAAGCGTAAAGAATCTTAAATTCACTCTTATGTGAAAATGAAATTGTTGTATTATTAATTTATACCAATTAGTGAGGACTCTGAATTGCAAAGCAAATCTTGATGTGCTTTTACATACAGCACAGGAACAATGTTTTAGGGCCCTTCGTTATGCTGGTGAGAGCAACCAGCAACTGTTTTCCTGAAACCAGGATATTTCCCAAGGTGCTGCCTTGTGTTCCAGCCCTCTGAAGAGCTACTTATTCCTTCAGGAGTAATTTTGAAGTCTCTAACACCTTCATGTTTTTTCTTGACTAAAACTGCTAAGAATATATGTTCTTTCCTGAAATCTTTACTATTTGTTATGTTCAGGAAAACACAAGTGCTTTCCTATTCATTTGTTCTCTGGAGAACTCAGTTACAGAGTTTCGATAATAAGTGGAACTTTTCAATCTTTTAACATAAGTAGATGGTTTGCTTAGGCTCAAGACAGCAACCAATCCTTCAACAGACATCCTTACTGCCAGCTTTACAAGGAAATAAGGCTCTCAGTTAAAATGCAAAACCATGTTAGCATACATGACACATGCAGTATTGGCATTTTTAAATGAGGTTAATGTGTGCTCGGCAATAGAATGAAAGAGCCGTTTTGTGGTATCCTATTTTCCTATTCTTCAAACATTGTTTTCAGACTGCCACAATTTCACCTTCTCACCTTCAGAAGAGGCTTCAGGCAAGACATGCCATAGATAAGAAGAGAGAAAGCCAATGCTGCTTTACTGATACCAAGGCTTGGCTGCCCCATTAGATGTGGATTTACCATGGGGACTGGGGTTTACCCAGAGCTGTGTCCCACCACCATCTGTGGCAATCAGCCATGTGTGAGTGTGATGAGCCCTGAGACCCATCTCACGCAGCCTCAAGCTGCCAGGTGCCACAGAGCTTTCAAAAAGCAATGTCATGCTAGTGGATAGTAGTGAAACCATGGAGAAGGGTGATGGGACACAGCTTCAGAGGAACTATAAACATGACTGTGTGCTCGTGCAGAAAAAACCCTGCTTTTTGAATGGTACGTAAAAGAGCATGGCAGCAATAACTCTGAGAAGGAAGAAAACTTAGGGAGTTATTGAGACAGGCTCTGCGGAGATTCATAACCCAGGAAACAGAGCAGACCTTTCGTCAGAAAGAAAAACAAAGTGCAAAGGATTTGTGAAGCACTAACAACACTGCTTTGAGATGATGTACTATAGAAAGTGTCTTTTCATTTGTGCACCAGAAATGGACAAAATTAATAGTGCAAAATACTGCAAAGTAGGTTGTCCATGTTCTGAATTGCTAAAATAGAAAATGTCAGATGAGGAGTGTTTCCAAGTCCTCAGAAAACTTACTAACCCAGAGGTAGAAGGAATGACTGATACCATAGCAAGAGCAATTGCATCTTTGAAGTCACACAAACACAGTGAGATTCGGCCACAGAGTATATCTGTCATAAAAGAGATGGTCTGTTCAGAGGCCAGCTCCCCATCATGCATGGATGATGCAAGGAAAAATGTTTCAGGTAGCCCAACCACCCACTGCTTCCCTGGCTAACCCACCAGCCTGCCGTAGGTCAGCAGGTGCTGACAGCTGAGCTGAGAGCAGCAAAGAGCCTGGCCTTCAGGCAGACCCTGCAGTGGGTGAGGAAACTCTTTTGGAGAGAGATCCAAGTGATTTAGCTTCTCAATGCTCAGAGCTGAAGCAAGATTTCATCAATATACCTCCTTCAGGCAGGCACTTCTGTATCATTTCAGCAGTACAGAAAGAAGACTAAGCTCATTAGCTGGGCTAGAACTGATAAACTCCTCTACCAGGATGTACTCTTTTCAGTTACACACAGAAGAAATATCACCTGTCAAAGTATGTTTAGGTGCCATCTTCATGTTTATGTTTAACATCTTTATGTTTAGCCATCTTCACAGGAAGATGGCTGGGGCATTTACCATGTGTGACATGAAGAGGAGTCTGGTGTGGACCTGCCATATTTAAACACCAAAATGAACTCACCAAAGATGGGGTTCAATCAAGCTTACAGCTTTGTCTTGGAGAGCCGGCAGTCTTGCCCATGATCAAGTCCTCTTAAAAAAATGTCTGCACCCAAGGAGATGATGCAAACAAGCCATTGCAGATCATGCAATTACAATACTTGCCAAAGCATTTTTGGGGGTTGACCCAGCTCTTCAGCAGGAAGGACACAGAAAATTACTGCGTTTTTCAAAACCTTGGTTTCAGGGCATCAGCCTTTTTAAACCAACCCATTCTTTACTGCTGTCTTCCTCTGCCCCACCCAGGTTTACGTGGTTAAAAATTAACCCTATCAAGCCACTTCTTGATGAGAGAAGCACATGAGTCCTGTGCACCAGCTCCATGGGTGAGCAGGGAGGGTTGCACAGAGCCCAGGCAATGCAGAGCAGCTCAGGCCAGACTGGACTCTGCCTCCTTCTGCTTGCAACTTCTCATTTTTACAGGGCTGATCACTATGGGTAGGATGATGTAGCCCTTACCAAGGGCTATCCAACAAATGAGGAAGGAGCACCCTCATAACTGTGCAGTAGAGCTCCATGAGGTTGTTTATGAAGCCTTTCTTGCATTAGCATGAAAAGCTTCTCTGGCTATGGCATAATTTTGCTGCCAAGCATCCCATCGTCACTTGCTAAGAAGTGTTTAAGTATTTCAGCAATGTTTGTGACAACATCTGCCAGGCACAATTCAACTCAATCCCTTTTAATGATTCATTTTCATGAATTGTACATCTATTTTAAGTGCACTGCAGTTACTTGAGAGGCAGTAGTAATGAAAACTTAGCACTTTGGATTTCTTACACTGTCAGGGTAAGCACGAGATGTGGACTGTTGCAGGCACCCAGGGTAAGTGTCTTTACAAGAGCTCTAATATAATTTCTTGGGAAATGATCCAGATTATTTATGGTATCATTAAAGGTATGGTATAATTAATTTGTAATTCTTCACTTGCAGTGCAATTCTCCTTTTGATTAGTAAATATGCAATGCTTAAGTGCTATTATAGAAAAATATATTTATCATCAGACAGAGGGGGTGTCATCATTAAGTACATAATTACAGATCTATAATTATAAGAAAGGCTATGTAGGCAATGTCTAGGGGCACAGACATCTTTAAAAAACACCATTATAATTTGTGCTCTCACGGGGCACAAGCAGCTGAAACGTGTACCTTTGAGTGCCTGGCAAAGTGCTGTGTGCACATCAGGAGCAGGGGGCAGCCCACAGCACACAGCTGTGGTTCAGCTCTCCGAGACACCCACCTTCTCCAGCAGTCCTGCCCTTGATTTAATTCACAGCTTAAGCTGTGAAAGAGGCTTTAAACAGAATGGCAGAAAAAGAGGACAGGTCTGCTTGGAGAACTCACCTTGTAGGTCATGCAGTGATTTACGTTCTACACCAGGGAAACAAAATTGATGTAAAGTTCTTCTTCTCAAGGAAGGCCACATTTCAGAGCAACTTTGCCCTTCTTCTAGAGAGCCGTAGATCATCACAAGACATACAAAACAGTAGAAAATCAAGCTTTGACTGTTTTGTTTAAATCCTCAGGGGCACACTTTTTTCCTCTGTCAGGTGGTTATTGAAGGTGAGCTGCAGAGCATTGGACAGAGAGTTGAGGTAAAATGTCAGGTGCCAGACACTCCTTCAGCATGTGACACTGAAATGCCTCCTTACTCATTTTGGCTGCATATACTTTGGGACTGGCTTAGTTCATGCTGCTAGTACTGCTGTATAATAACCTACTCCAGCCATTTACCCCTGAAAATTGGACTTCTGACACTTAAAAAAAACCCCAAACTAAACATTTAAATGTGGAAACATAGGTGTAAGAGGATTTCCAGAAAAAAAGGCTCTAGCTGGTCTCCTAAGCCTTCCAGAGATTTCTGATACTTCTTTTAAACATTTTCCCCATCCAGCCCTGCTGTTTGCAAGGAAGCAGGGATAAAGGCCATAAATAAAGTCTGTGGTGTGTGATCTGCATTTTGAGCTGGAAGCTATTGCTCTGTCACAAAGAATCATAGATAATATTGCAGAGTGCTGTGTGTGTGACTAATGGTAACAAATGTGCTTACTCCCCTGATTTTGCAGAACACAGAATTCCTGAGAATGTTTATGTAGAATTGGAAATGATTGATTTCTATGCAAACTTTCTAAGTGGGGTTCTCCAATTTGTCCTGAAGGAGATAACAGGTATTTGTTCTTGTATCACAAGTGTTCCATCTAGATAGAAAAATTTCAAATGTTTATCAAAAATAAATTCCCATTTACTGTCTACTTTTCAAAGCAAATTAGTTGAGCTGCCTTGCATGTTATAAATGATACACCTCACTTAAAGTACAGTGCTGCAGAAATGTCACTCTGAGGGGAATGCCATAAATGTGTGTTCCCAGCAATGAACAGCTGGAGGTTCCTTTTTTTAGGCCAGCCTCTTGCATAAAAAGTCAGTCTTTGCTTTTATGCACATCATATGAGACATTTCCCAAGTAGTGGGCATTAGACTAAATGTCCAATAAATATTTAAAATTAAGTCAAGCAGCCCTGCCAAAGTGTGGGCAGGGGAAGCAGCCACTGCAGGAGCAGATCATCTCTACCCCAGTGGAGCTGCAAGAGCACAGGGTGGCCAGGAAAGCCAGGGGCTTGATCTGCAGCAGAGCTCCCCCAATGGAGGCTGCAAAGACGCCACTATAAATTCCCGTTGCCTGCTTGTGTCTCTGCCCAAGGAAAATCTGGAGTGCTGCAACTCTCTGATGTTGGTGCCAGAAAAGCTTTCACCTGCAGCACTTGGTTCTCTGCCAGCCAAAACAGGCATTGCCCACCATGCTCCAGTGCTGAGGAAGTGACCCCGACAGCTCCGGGAGGGGCTGTGCAGTCCAGGCCCCCCAGCCATCCTCTGCACCTCCCTGGTGTCTTGCTGGAATTGGGGAAGATCATTACTTCACCATCTGAAATGCCAAACAAATATGCTTTAATTGGATTCAGTGTTGATCATAATATTGATTTAAATTGGAAGATAGCCGATGCGTCTCTGCTCATAGAAGCAAAACATATTTGGATGAAGAGGAGTCATTTGCAGCTTCCCACAGGAGAATAATTCTAGTTATAAGTGATGCTTGCCAAAATGCATTAGCTGGCATTATAGATGAAGGAGATAAATTAATATCATGATTACCTTTTTTAAAAGTTAATGCATTTATCTAAGGCTTGCAGCAAGCCTAGTGCAAATGAGCTCAGAGATAGTCCTCAGTCAAATCCTTATAGCAAGGGAATGTCCCTAGTTGTAGGATATGCCTTAACAGTTGTGGGGGTTTAAAATTATTTTTCTTTCTAGGGCTATATTTAGGAGTCTGTAAGAAGTAGAGCCAAATCCTACTGTACTCATTTTAAGTGAGAAAAAATTAGGTGCAGTTACTACTGATACATGTTAATACAATGCTCTGGAAATTATGGGTCACTAAGAAGGGACCAGTTTCTCCCACATAATAAGCAAAACAAGTACATTCTCAATACTGATCTTACGGGAATACAAACTCTGACATTGCAGCTATAAATTCAATATGGTCTTTTTACAGGTCAACATGGAGTACATTTCCCATTTATTTTATTAATTAATTTCATATGTTCTGGAAATCAAGATATGCAGTCATCTGGCTTTTGATGTCAGACAAAGCCTGAAAAAAACCTTCTGATATTTCCTTAGTTCCACCTCTTCATTTAAATTAAGTGCAATTTAAATAGCATCTGAAATAAAGGTATGGCATTGGCTGGGTGTAGAATATGATTCATAAACCTTTCACAAACAGCAGGGAAATAACAGCTATTCTGACTGCTATTGCATATATTTTTGGCCTTAAAAGCCCATCTACCATGTCAGTTAATAGTATCAATTTGAGCCAAAAATAACTGTCACTTTTCCATTTTTAATTACTACATCTGTTACCCCACTTAATCTTGGCATAATAAGACAATTGGACATTTCCAAAAATAATCCCATGAATTATTTCCAGGCTCTGGACTGAACTGCCACTGCATAGCTGAAACATAGACCCACAGAAGGAGTTGCAGCAGTGAACAATGCTTTTTCTTGCACACAAATGTTTATAGTGAATTGCCAGACATTTTTCTAACTAAAGATGCCTTTCTGGCATCCCTAATTTGACTCGGTCAGCAGTGCTGCTCTGCTCCCCGAGGGGAGGTGGGATAGGAGCTGGTGATGTGCCTGGGCAGCTCATGGAGGCAGACCCACGGCATGGCATCCTTTGCTAAACAGATGCATTAATGGCACCAACAGGGCTGCTCAGCCCTTGCCCTGCTCCACAGCAGGAAATGCTTGCATTTTTTGGAAGGGGTCATATCCTGAAGTGCAAAAGGCCTCTTCAGATGAGTGACACTGGATGCATGTGGAGCTGGGCTGGAAAAGCTGATGGGACAACAGGCACCAACAAGTCCAACCTGCCCTGAGGTCACACCTGACCGTGAAGGGGTGTAGGCAACTGCCTCATTCTCCAATCTGCTGTGGGAGAGCCCAGGAGACCTGGCAAAGGCAGAGAGAGAAATGCAAACCCTTGGGCTGGCATCACAGCCACATCTAGCAGCCTGTAGCAAGATAGTGTCAAAATGCTACACATGAAAGCAACACAGACACTCCTCACCACTGCCAGACAGACAGACTGTGTATATGGCATCTTGCCTGTGCTTGGGTGGGTGGTGAAAACAAATGCCAAATTTTAGCACAGCACTAGGCTAGAGAGAGAAGAATTCATAACGAGAAGCATCAGTTCAGAGGGCTCCTCTGATTCCTCTACAGCATTGCTATTGAAGTTCCTTCTTTTCAAGGAAAACTTAGAAAATCTTTTCCTTTGGTTTTCAGCACATGAAGGCATGGCAGAGTATGTGGGAAGGGCAATGGCTGGCTTTCCTGGCAACTTGAAATCTATTAAAGAGTACTGTAACATTTTCTAAGTACAGTTTAGTTTATCAGTAGTTGCTGGGGCCTCCTTAGGTATTTAAGTAATTTTAAATGAAAAAATTCCTAGAGTAATTTATGGCACTTGCTTTTTGTTTTCATCTGCCTTGGAGTTTTTTGGAAGTTAATAAAATCAACCTGCATATATCAGTAATTGTGTTTACAGAAAGCTAGGCTGTAAATTCAGATTTCTAGCTTAATATTCTAAGATTACTGTCTTCAATTGCTCATTATCCATCCGAAGCATTTTATTTTTGCTGGAAACTTCAAATAAATTCATAGATTTATCTGCACCTATCAAATATTTTAGATGAAACTTTTATTTTCCCTGCTTTTAGTAGAATAAAGTCTGCGGCAGCTGCTGGAAGCTGGTTTTTGAGATGTAGCAGAGTAGAAGCAATGACAGGGGAGAGGAAGCAAAAGATTGAGAGCATGGGGAAGGACAGACTGAGCTTTGTTCAAATAACTGGCTCCCAATGTCAAAAAAAAAAAAGTAAAACTCTCTTGCTGACAATTCAGTGGTAAAAGCTTTGAGAGATTTGTACTTTTGTGTAATCTTGATGGAGGTGCCTGTGTGCTGAAGCCAGCTGAATTAAATGGCCATATTCTTCACAAGAGCATCACAGCTGTATCTTTTGCTGAATAGTGAACTGTAATAAGTTGGTGTTGGATTTGAATGGGCTGTGGTAAGGTGGTAACATCAAAAGAAAATAAAACATCCACTGGGAATCAAGGCTAGTATATCAGACCCCAATATTGCTTTTATAAACGTTCTCCAAAAATTCTCATCTTGATTTGCAGCAATTTGAAAGCTGCATTTTTGATTCATCAAATGAAATTATCAGAAGGAAACTACTTCAGATAAATATACCACTTGAAATGTTGATGAGGGCATTTCTGGCATTCAGGGAGCATTTCAATCAGCAGTGAAAAACATACCCCTTTTGGGTATATATAGGAAAGATTACAAAACTCCCCTATCGTGGCATATCAAAAAGACAACTAATTTATATTGGATCATCTTTGACAGTATCAGCAATGAGATACTGGAGATTAGCTGGAACAACATATTTGATAGATGCTACAGGCTGTGTCTATTTCAAGAGAATATCTTTTAAAAAATAAGGATGCATTATGGAAAAAAGATGCTCAAAAAACTCATTCATTTTGAGCTCAAATCATCACCTCCTACACCACAGAGTAGATGACTGGACTATGCCATGGGCCACACCCTGGCCCCCTCAAAGCCCAGGGGAGTTCTGCAACTCATTCAGTGAACCAGAAACAAACCCTAATTTTCTTGTTCAGGCAAGGCTGTGGCAGGGCTGGGGACCAGGCCCCAACAGCATTGCTGGGACACGGACTGGTGGCTCTGGACTGTGCTGAAATGGGATTCCAGGCCATGGGCAGGGTGGGCAGGGACATGAGTGTCCTTGGGACTGTGACACATTCTTGAAGACTCTGCCTGTCACCACAAGATATAAAAATGGGATATAAAACATAATCTTCTGCTTTTATATAGGAGCCATATAGGAAGCAGTGTGCATCCTTACTTGCAGGACATGAAGAAGTATAGAGGATTACGGAGGATTTTGAAGTGATGCTACCTGGTTATCTCTCTTTTCCTTCATCAGGCAATCCCTTTTTAAGTTACTACATTTCACTGATGCATCATCACAATTCTGCTCTTGCCTAAATCTGATCTTGTGTGTGCCCAGCTGTTCCTTTTCTTCCTTCTGACTGTGCTGTTTGATCCATTTCTCTGATAGTTCAAACTAGAGAGTCCTTTGTAACATCTGAGCTGGAAGTGTGTCTGCTCACAGAAAGTCGTTCCCAGGATTTATCCATCCCTGTAAGCTGTTTGGTTTTTCTCTTTACTTGTTAGTCTATTTAAGAAGGGTTTCTTTGCCTGTTACTTTTCCAGAGGTGCATAATGGTTACTAATCCTCATCTATTTCCTACATGAAAAAACAATAAGACTTGATAGCCACACATTGCTTCTGTGCCCTTTGAGAGGAGACCAGGGAGCCTAGTCAGGCTGATCCTTCTGCTACAAAATAGTTTCTCAAGTCATTGACAATGACTCTGGGAGAAACCAAAGCTTAGAAATGAAACACATTAATAAACAGCAGAGGAAGAAGGGGATTCTTGATACAATGAAATCACTGATTTAATTAAGATATTTTTCTTGGTGACATTTCCCACATTTTGTCCAATGGGAAATAAATTAATCTAAAAGAGATTTAAAAAAAAAACAAACAACAACCTAACTAATGGTCTGAGGCATAAGAAAACAATTATTTTTATTTTAAATTGTTTAAAGAAATTCAGAACTCAAAAGTTCAAATATTCTTTAAAGCACTAAACTTCTTTATCCATCCTCACTGAGGACCTACAGTATAAACACTCTGATTACTCGAGGATAACATTTGTATTTCTGGGAGCAGTGATGCCTTAAGAGGCCTCTCAGAAACAGAGACTGGACAGGAGTAAAAGAATAGAATAGGTATTTATTTGAAAGGCCTTCAAAGGTACACCCTGGGAGCCAGAGCCTACTGCCAAGATGGACCCCAAGGTGGTCGACAGGTCACGAGTTCTTCACACTTTTATAGGTTTGGTTCATTTGCATATCAGGGTTAATTCTCCAATTAAAGCTTCAGTTTAATGATGTAATTTCCCCCACCGGCCCCCCTTAGAAGCTCTTTGGTTTATACTTTTTGGGCCTAGGACAGTCTGGGTGACCTTGGAGAGCAGGCCTGGAGAGGCTTTGTTATGTCTACCTAGCACAAGTGAGCAGAAATTAGCAAGCTACAAGAAACCTCAGAGTTACACACTAAGCAGTACAGAATCAGGAAAATATAAAAGTTAAAACCTAGGCATCAGCAGGGCTATGGAGGACATAAATAATACAGCCCATTACAGTGTCTGTTGTAGTGGAACGAGACTGAATGGTGCAAACATTGACATGTACAGTATATATTTCCTGGTCTTTTCACTTCCTCAGCTTCTATATGGATTGTGTCACAAATGAATAATACTTGCTAGACTGGGTGATTCCAGAAATATGGGGGTCTTCCTTTTTGCATTATGCTTCATTCCACCTGCAGTTTTTCTTTGCTTTCTCTCGCCTTTTTTTTTTTTTTTTTTTTTTTTAGTGAGTTATTTGACTGAACCCCATTTTGGCTTGTGTCTGTGAAAGCACCAGTGCATTTTCCCTCCAAGACAATGTCACTTATCACCCATTCAGCCAGATTGGTGATTCAGTGCCATCATACTACAAATGTTGCACAAATTACTCTACTCAGAAATAGTTAATGCCAAGAGAAACACGGATGGGAGCTTTGAAGTCTCTTGTCATAGTCTGGGCTGATGGACAAAATTTCTGACAAAATATTTCATTTTCTCAGAGAACGATGATTGTTGAGATTTCAAATTTGTTTTTCATTAAATTGCAGAGAAGTTCCACATATTTAAAGGTGTGATGGTTCTAGTAAAGGAGCTGTGTAATACTATCACTGTTAACATAAAATAATTAAATGGAGGTGTTACTAGGTACCAGTGTGATTAAACTCTATTATTACTAATATCAAGAGATCTAAATCCAGTTTTAGAGGCAGCTGGACTAGACTGCCCTTGGACTAGATGTCTCCATCTGAGTGCTAAGACTCATCTTCCTGGTCACCTATTTCAACAAAAGATTCCTTCAGAGTTTAGGTAGAAGAGAAGGAAATTAAGGCCAATAAAAAGAGAGGAAGGAAACTAATACAAGTAGAGGACCTACTATCAAAATGCTGATTGTCAGTCCATTGAAGTGGCACTTTCAGTGGGGCAAATCCAGTTAAACTAGTCCACCTTGTCACAAGTTCCAGAAGTAAATCCAAGTATCATTTTAAGATTTCTTGGACAGATTGCATAGACAGTTTTTTGAACATGTTTCAAAACAAGGCACAGAGTGTAAAGTCCATGAAATCTTTGCATTGTCTACAGGCATGCTGAAAGGAACCCTTTCCTTCCATAGAAACATGCTTGTACTGTTACATGCCCACTGGCTAATCTAAAAAGTACTTGTAAAAAAACTCCAGAAAATCTTGGAACTAGTAGAGTCTGGGATGTGAAGCTACTCCCATTGCCACTGAGAGCCCCAAGCAGCACAAGCACCTGTGGCTCTTTGGGAGAAAATTCACCATAGGGATCAGGACATGGAAATTTTCATGACTCTCCTCTTCTCTTGTACACCCAGGGGCAGCCAGATATTTGTAAGAACATGCACCAAGTGCAGCTATGCAGGGAAATGTGCAAAATGTAGCACACAGAAGTGTTGAAAGTGTTACATGGGCAGGGTGAAACATAGGCACTGTAGTCGTGTGGTCTGCAAGATCTGCAGTGCCAGAATACTGGAGTCAGCTCAGAAACCACATTTCAGAAGGATCTGGTAAACCCAACAGCTGCCAGTGACAAATGACATCCTTTTGGGAGCAAATACCCTGCTCTGAGTCCCCAAGTAAAATGCTAAGTGATCTGCTTTAGAGCATTTTTAGTAGAACAGACTCTTAGGAGATGCTGAGCAAGTAGGGAGGGAATGTGAGGGAATGGAAGGACCACATGTTTCTGTCTGACACAGAGATGTAAATAGCTCGTTACAGCAGTCTTGAGCTGAGTGATTAAGCCCATGTTAAAAACTGTGATTTGTAAACAGATGGCTTTACAACCCTGCTGCTGCTGCTTGCAAATAAACACCACCAAGTACCAACATCAGCAGAAATAAGTTCTTCTAGTCTTCTTAATGGAAGACCTTCACTAGAATAACAGCAAATTGCCTATTGGTATATTCAGTCTTCCTTACCCATATTGCTTAGAAATCTGAAGCCACTCTTCAATCTGTTTTACAAGTTGACATGCAGCCTTTGACTCTAACTGGAAGAGATGTGCTTCACTAGAGATCAAAGAAAAGCTGATTTCAGAATGCTTATTTTAGATTTGCAACCACAGGCTCAACTAGAACAAACAAGAGCAGGAGGAGTGGCTTCTAGCCAGCCTTGTAGTAGGGATCTTCTCCAGAGCAGTCAGCTGAGCATTGAAATGAGGCGACATGTAGTACCACTACAATAAAGGCAGCCAAATATTCACGTGACCCAGACAGATGGTCTTAGAAAAAGATCTATGTATATTTGAGCACACTTCAGAAATTCAGAATTTGGAATTTGTTGGGGTTCATTTAAACACATATAAATAAATCCCTGGCCAAAGCTGATCTGACTTCTTAGGCTTGCAGGAGGGACAGCGTCATTCCCAAATTCAGGCTGACCTCTGCAATATCCCTCTTCTCTTTTTATCAAGCTCTTACAGCAAAATGGAACTTTCAAATTTTATAATAACCCAGAAATGCATTCACTGACCTGAGTGTCCCAAATGCCCCTGAAGAGGACTCACCTGTCACCAGTGGCCACATCAGACCACCCCAAGACCAGCTTTCCATCTCCTTCCCTGACTTGGGACATCAAAGACAGAGAGCATGAAACCCCTCTAACTGTGTTGTAAACTAAGACAAAGTCTTGACTCATTTTCCCAGGTAGATGTTCTTCCTGACCTATTTCTCCTGTCACTTTACTGTACCATCATAGTTTCAGGCCGGTGCCTGGGGTCGTGGCTGTGCTCCAATCTCAGTGAACAGTCTTTAAAAGCAAAGTGGCTTGAGTGCCAGCATCAACACAGACTTATTTTATTAGTCTGTATAAACTGTCTGACACTATTTAAAGCTCAGTTTGGCAAGACCTATGAACAACAGGCACGCTGGCATGGGGAAATAATTTAAAAACACACTTTCTCTGCTCTGCTTCTTTCACCCAGAAATCCTGCTCCAGGAAAGCCCCTGCATCGCTCCCTTGTCCTCATGCAGCAAAGCCAACGTGGTCCTCAGGGCACTGGGATGAAGGCCAGGAAGGACTTTCAGTTCATGTGGCCCGAGGAGAGGACAGTGCCTGCCCCCATGCCAGTCAGGGCCTCGCAGGAGGTACCCCCGTGGCAGGAGCCCCACTACAGGGTATGGGCTGCACCTCCTGTGCCTGAGGGGGAATCAGGGTGCTCGGCAGGTAAATGCTCACTAGCAGGAATACTAAAATGAAACACAAACTCCTCTCTTCATCCTTATTGCAAAGATGAGAAAACAGAGATAAAAATCAGGTCACCCTGAAAAACTCCCAGCCTTAATCACACATTCTCATCAAATATATTTCCCTCCACTTCATGCTTTTAAAAATAGCTCTGGGAATGTGGTTTTTAAGTGTTGTAGAGACGATGACACAATACAACACACGGCACTTCTTCTACTGTTTTATGGATGATTAAAATAGAAGATCCAAAGTACTACTTACTGTAAGACTAATCTTCCACACAAAGACTATCTGTCTCTCTTCTCCCAAAAGTGAATTACAGGCTTGGTTACTAAAATAGTGAATCAATTTGCAGACACCAAAGTCATTGACGACTTTGCAATCTTCTAACCCTGTTAGGTTATAATGCATATATATAGACTCCCAATTACTAGGAAGCATTTATATGTGAATCCATACTTCTTGCAAGTCTTTGTTATTTTATATTGGGAATACAATATTTGGAGTTACCAAAGTCATCCTCTGGGATCCTGATGATATTGACAAATTCTTTATTATTTTGGGGAAGCTGTGCTCTATAGAAAAAGGATGCTTCGGCAAAGTTTTGGGATACATTATAGTAAAGAGAAGTTATAGTTTTGAAAGAGAAATAAAAATGAAAATACAATTATTTTTCAATTACAGCACATGTACTATATTGTACTATGATTGGTACTAGATTTAAGGGTCAACACAAGAACTTGCAATAAAACACATAAATTAGAATTAGATATGGTTTGAGCCTGACACAGAAATTTCCTTTGAGCCCTTAAAGGTGAGCCTTCAGCAAAGTGATTCTAATGGATGCTCACAACATTAACAGTGAAACTGTAGGACTTTGTTGATCACTGTGTCACTATCAGCTTCAATTACAATAATTTGTCTCCAGCCAGGTGGATCAAAATCTAAGTGATTTTAGTAACCAAAGTCTGAGTAAGAGTATACTCTTTTGTTTGAAATCCAATGGGATCAGAAAGCTCTTTATCTCCAAGCTGCATAGTCACTTATTTGTGAGAGATGGATGCACTTGGAACAGCTCCTCATACAGTCATATGTCTAATATCCTGTGACATCCCACCCTTAAGGAGAAGGGAGCTCCTGACATTAGCAAATGCTCACTTGAAAAAAAAAAAAAAAAAAGACAAAAGTCAGAGGATCTGCAAAACTTACAGAGTTTTATTAGTATATTACACACTTGCCATGGAAATTGGTATAAATTAGTCCTTTATCTTATAGTATAAGCACACATCCAGCTATCAGTGCTTGAGACATACACACCAGCCCATCATCTTCTGGGACTCTGCAGTATCAAAGGAGGAACTAAACACAAGGAGAAAGTTAAAATACCCTTTTACTTTAATTTCAAGGAACCTGGCATCTACTGAACAATTTATTTAAAAAAAACAAACCAAAGCTTTTGGAAACCATTTAAGTCATCATCTGTTACCTCTCCCTGGATTCTGACCACAAGAATGTGACAGACTTATTTTCTTTGCTTCTTGTTTCATTAACATGCCTTCGGAGGAGCAACGGCAGTGGCAGCAGGTACCACCCCTGACAGTCACTGAATTCCAATAAGCATCTTCTGTCCTCCTGCAGACAGGCTTTATCTGACAAGTGATTCTTTACAGCTGACTAATATGCCTTGGGTCATGTTCATGGTTAGCACAGATACTTGCAGTGCAGATATGACTTACTAAAACATGTGCCACTTGTAATTTTGTAATGAAAAATCTCATACTCGCCAAGAGAGGGGGAAAAAAGAAACAAGCAACAGCTTTATAAAGGAACATCTTTCAAGATGTTCTGCCTAGGCGATACCTAATTCCAAGCATACCAGCATTTTATTTTCATTTGGACAGAAAATTGTTACTTTTTGAGGCAGGAGTGCTTTGTGTTACAGAAATGCTATAAATCAAATGCAGTAAGTTTCTAACAGTAAGACACTCAAGAAATCCTGGGTATTTAAGAGCAACACAGCCCTATTTGCAATGAACTGAAAAATTGAAATGACAGAGTCAGTGCTAAGGTCTCAGCTTTTTCCTTATTATCCATGTTGTACAGTAATATGTGAGGTGAAGAACAAAAAATGTCATTGTTTGAATCAGGAACTCTCAGCACTGTGGCTTTCATCAGTAGGTCACCCACCTGCTCTCAGGTTTAAAACTGTCAGCAATTATTTTAAGTTTCCATGAAGGAAAAGGAGCAAATTTGGCACAGTCAGAAAAGCAAAAGCTGATGGGAGCTCAGCTCTTCAAGAAATACAGAAAGTATTGCAATAGTTGCCTTGAATTCTTGAGCCCCTCATGGCAGCACCGCTCGCTCCTGTGAAGGAGCTCTTCAGACGGAAGGAAGCAGCCATCTTACCAGGTATCCTGAAACTGAAAGATCTCTGTTGATAAATACATAGTACTCAGGCTTTTCTTCTTCATCCATCCACTTTAGGTTCTTCTTTTTCTAGAAGATATATTTTTATTTATGTATTATTTGCAAATTATGTATTTAATTTGAACAATAAAGGGACGGTTTAATAGGAGCAGTAGGAATTCGAGTATATTGACTCTCCTTGTCCCAAGAAGAATAAATTCCCAAGGAGAATAAATCCAATCTGTGTTTTATGATTGAAGCCAAAATATAAAGGTTAATTTTTTTCTTTTAAAGCAAAATCTCTTTATAATTAATGATAAAATATTAATCTTCAGTTTAATATTTTTCCTTCCATGAGGACTTGTGTTTTCTTAAATAGCTACAAAGAAAGGAGACTATCCAATACATTTCCTTCAAAAAACACTGGTTGTAATTTTTTGTTCAGTTATGTGTATTGGAAGTATATTTATCCAAAGCAATTTTTAAGTATTACAAAATAAAGTATAGAACAAGAGGACAAGACTGGTTCTATGTAAATAACTCACCACCTGCTTATAAAAAACTTTGTAAAAAGCCATGAGATACAGGGAGAAAATAAAGGCAATACACACAAAATTAGAAAAACATCCTTATCCAGTAAGAGGAAAGCCAATGACACTAGTTTGTCACATATCACAGACAAAATTCAAAAAGAAGAAAGTGACTTGAAATTAAAGAAAAAAGCTATTCATGAGTGCCACTTGACCACTATCACCAGCTGCACTCATGCATTTTGAAGGACATCAAGCCCTAATGAGCCACCAGAGAACCCTCACCAGCAGAAACCAATATAAGTTCTTTGAGTGTTTGAGAGGGAAACTCATGTACATAGAAAACAGTGAAAAGTGTATTTTTTTCTGTAGTCACATGTCTAGTAAAAAATATTCTCTCATGCATCATCTCATCCACTCTCCACTACATTCAATGGGAACCACATGATGAAAAGTACAGGACAAAGCAAGAGTTTTATAAGGTGAACAGTTTTCCATATCCATTTCAGTTCTAACAAAACTTCATTTAGTGTACCTTCGTGTACAAGAAATTAAGAAAACATGACAGAAATTGTCTTTTCCTTTGTTTGTTTATCTCAGGACTTCTGAAGCCTGAATCATACACCTTAAGTGCAGGTCTGCATTTGTGCCTTTCAAAACATCTTCCAAGGGTGAATTAGGGACACAATTTATATTAGCCCAAATAAGAACCAAATAGTTTATAAGTTTAGGAAACATCAAAAAATAACCCTTGGCTTTTGGGTTGCTGAAGACCCATCCATTCCCAGGTTGAGCAGATGCTGATGCTTCAACCTCTCAGAGGAGGAGGCCAGGCTGGGCTAATAACTGACATCTAATTTTATGGCTATCTTTATTGCTTCTTGAAGGTAGAACAACACAGTCTGCTGAGCTCAGAGCTTTGTTACATTATCTCAGGACAAGGCAAAAGGGCTATCAGCTCACCCCAGCTTAAAAGGATCAATCATCTGAAGAGGCTCTACTAGGAAAATCAAGACAAGCAGAACTCCCACACTGCAAATTTGCTTCTGACAGCCAGGGTAGGATTATCACACACTCCTCCTTTTGCCAGGACAGTCTTTTTGGTGCCATCCCATCAAGCCAATGGTTAACTACAGCCTACATTTACATCTCTTGAAATCCTTGCTTAAATGAACAATGAGTTTTGGTTTTCGGCAGCAAGAATGAGATAAAGAAACAGTCTGAGCATGCCAGGGTGGCTGGGACAAAGCCAGCTACAACTGTGGACAGTCTGTGACACATGCTTACATGGAGAAGGGAGGTTCCTTCACAAAAGGAAGAACAGCCAAGCAAAAAGAAATACAGCCTCTGGTAGGAGGAATGGGATCATTCACCCTAGAAAGGGATGAAAGTGGAGGCTGAGGGGCCTTTATGGAATTCATTCCTGGCCTAAGCTTCCTGCAAATGCACACAGCAGTACTTTTATCTTTTTTCTCCATGCAATGTACTAGGAACACCCTTCAGTTTATTCTTTTATTTGTTATCAAAATACAGAAGTCCTAGTGAAGGTTCAAAGAAAAATATTGGATTTATAAAGGTATTTAGAATGATAAAAATGCAGATAAAATGCAGATGAGCACATGAACAAGTAGATCCACCTTTTCAGATTTGGTGCACAACTGCTTTCTACCTTAGATGAGCTGACAACAGAAAATCTGTCACAAGAAATCTTTTCACCTTTGTATTTCCTTGTATTGTTCCATTGTTGTAAATATCAAATGGTGGTTTTACAAAAAAAAAAAGTAGTCACTGCCCTGAGTTTTATTTTATTTTTTAACATTATACATTCTAGTGGATATACAAATCCAAAAATCTGTGAGGTCTTTATGCCTGTTCTTTCAGGTTGTACGATTGAGAGCACGCAGCTGGAGCATCTCCACAGGGCATTATTATTTCTTTAGTGTGTAGTTCCTGTTGATTTATATCCTCTAGTGTCCTTGGAGAATGCAGTATTGAAATGAAAATAGATCCATCCCGTGAAGCTGTACTTACTACAATTTCAATTAAATTAGTGTGTGGGTAATGGAAAAGAGACTTGGATTGTAATTATCTTCTTCAACTCTTGCCTTGGAAGTGTATGTTCAAAGGACCAAACAAATTGTCAATATCTATGCACTTGCAGAGTAACGTGAAAGATTAAGTCTGATACCAAATTATCCTGTCTACTTTATGCTAGATTTAATGAGAAAATAAAGTATTAAATATATTCTGTCAATACATACTGTGGTTTGCATTTTGACGGCAGGGTATAGATCCATTTGATCGAAGTATTACTCGTGTTAATGCACACATTTCTTTAAAGTAATAAAACAGACCTCCAAACCAATTTTTTATCCAAGAGGCAATAAAGCCACATCGAGGGAAGAGGATCTTGCATTGTGAAAGAAAAAACAAAAAGGGTTGAAGAACATTTATCATGAGATCCATCCCAGCAAAATCGCCAGAAATCTTTTAAAGCTCTTTACAAAAGAGATGACAAGCTGATTTTGACAGGCTAGTTTTTCACCAAGTAACTGCAGACTAGCAGTTAGTTAGACTTTAGGACTGACTTTAAAGGCTTATTCTTGCTTGCTTATTCTCTGACAAACCGATGGGCAAGAAAGTTCAAGAGCATCATGTATTCTATTGTGTGTGACTTAAATAAAAAGGCAGAATCTTCACAGGTGTTAACATCTTTGACTCAGATTCAGTCACAAACGACTTACTTTAACTGATCTTTGTTGTAACTGCATGCTAAGGTTTATAGAAGCCTTAATTGCTAGTAGGATTGACAATTGTTTTCCAGAAAGAAAAAAACCTATTTTCTTTATTCACAAAGAAGTTTTAACTATAAAGCTAGGATTTGAAAGTGCAAGAGGAATGAGCCCAGTTGATGGTGGTGGTGATTTGTTATTCAAAATCAAAGGCTTCCTGCAAAGTTAGCTGATCTGATAGTTGTCTACAGCAACGCCTAACACCCTCTAACCCTCAAGCAGAGTGATTCCATGTATTAGAGAGTACATAGAGACCCATCAGGGCAAATGAAATTTGGTTTAATCAGTATAAGGATAAGAAAAGCAGGCTTTCTTACAGAACCAGCCAATTCTCATAATCTGAATACCTTTATTTTTAACTGGACAGAAAAAGAAAATTCCTGTGCACAAACTCCACAAAGAAACTGTGTCTCAAGGCAAACACAGCCAACTTCTTGATACAACAGCAAGCTACTTGAGTTAGCCCTGGCTTTACAGATCAAGACAGTAATCAATCAATTAAATTTGCCTCCATAAGCATTTAACTTCAAGGAGCTCCACAGGAAAGAGCCAAATCATAAACTGCTAAGCCAAATTGAAACTTCATATGCCCTAACTACTATTAATGTAGTAATAATCAAGGAGAAGCAAGAAAATAGTTGTGTGTATCTCCAGCCACTTCACTAAAAAAGATGAAAGCAGTTGTTACGGGAATTGTTAGTATATTTATTTTTCAATTAGCTTGACTTTAAAAGTCAAGAATTGATGCTTCATGTACAAGGTAGCCAGCATGCTCCTCACAGTAAGGGTATCCACGCATACAAGGTGCCACAGACCTTGTTTCAGCTAAACAGAGCAGGGTGAACAGGTCTAGGTAGATGATACTTCTTCCTTATAGAAAAAGATCTCAGAAGTTTTGTGAAGTCTTCAATTATATTAATCATAACTTCTTTATATGCTGAAAATAAAGCTAGAGAAAATCAAATCTGGAGCGCCAAATCCTCATGTCTCTGGAGGCTGTTGTGTTGTGATCTGCACATACCAGCATAAATTATATGTATCTGCACAAGTGGAAGAGGAAAATGGGGAGAATTGTCTTTGCACAGATGTAAAAGAAGATCATAACTAGAGAGAAAAGGTTTCTAAGAGTAGAAGTAATTAATCTCTGCAAAAGCTTGCCTAGTGAAATGGCAAAGTCATCATTACTTGACTGCTTTAAACAGTGTGTTTTCAAAAGATGTGCTCCATTTCAGCTTCAAAATATCAAACTCTACAGGATTCACTTATATAATGTGGAAAGTAACTCCCTCCTTGGTGAAAGTTCTCAGACAAAGTCTTGTGGCCTCCTGGCCTGATCAGGCAAACAGCCAGATCAGGCCATTGTAATTCTACCCCCCTCTTCCACCCTTCCAAAATTTAAGTAATATATATTTTATAAGCAGTAAAAGAGGGAGAAGTGAAATTACTAGTATTTATCTTGAAGGCGAACTTAAAGCTTCTCTCTGACAAAAGCTGTTTCCAGAATCCCAAATATGTTTTCTTAATTCTTAAGAAAACTGCCAGACACCTAATTTCTTTTTGGTTTCAAGCAAACTAGTCGTCTTCCCTGTTTCAGAAAAGAAGGCAGGAAATTCCATCCTAGTAATAGTTAAGGGAACAAAACTCGCTGCTATTGAAGCAATCGTGCACTGATACAGTTTTAGCAAGGATACATACAACTCTTTACTATAAACAGCAAATAAATTCCTTTTCCTTTGGCGTGTTACTGTCTCTTTCCCCAGGGGCTGGACCTGAAGAGAGAAGGTAATTCCACAAGGCTTCTTGAGATTTTAAAGCAAGTTAACAACACACTGGATTGGGCCGAAACTTTTCAAATTCAGCTAGGAGAGTGGTTGCCAGGAAAATCAGCTCAAACATTGGTCATTTGGGCCTCAGTCTTGGATATGAGGCTTCCCCAGCTCACGAGTGCCCTGCCTGAACAGGCAGGGTTCTAGCAAGCTGCTCGCACTAGAAGGTCATTTCAACAAGACATCTGGCAGATGAATTCCCACTGTCACAACTATCTCCAATGTAAAATAATGCTATTGATTGTTGGAGAATGGTTAGAGGATCAGGGACATGGATCATTGATAAAGGGTACAAATCAATAACAGAACTGTACAAGCAAAAGCCTGCACAAGAAAATGCCTCCATGAGAAAATGCTTGTGTGAGAAACAGGCCTGAGAACCAAAAGGGAGTTTTAAGGAAGTACAGTCCTGTGCTGATAAGATGTACTGACCATGAGAAGGGAGGAAGATCTTTGATCTCTCAAGTCAAAACATAAATAATAGAAGCTTGCCAAATGTAGTCTTTTATCTAACCCAATTATGTAGAAGTAAGGATGCACTTTCGTAAGTTTAAACTAATTAAAGAACTGATAAGCATGTACTTTCGCACTATATAAGTGCCTCTGTATTGCCAATAAACAAAGCTTGCTTTATCAATCACATTGATTGTCTGCATGTCTTCCCCCACTGAAAGTCAGCAATTGATAATGAGAAGGACGTAGTGCTGTAGCAGCTCAGGAATGCACAGAGCAGCTAGTAGGGAAGGAATCCCATAAGCAGCACACAGAACACCCTCGCTGCCCTTCGCCAGGACTATGGTTATGCTGTGCTTACTCCCACACACCAACAACTGGTGGCATTTGATCAGCGCTGACTCTGAGGGCGAAGTGCTATCCCTGAAATCGGTGATGTTCCTAACCGTGTCTCCTTTGTGCTTTTGAAGCTTGTCATTTAAATTTCAGTTCAGCCAGGCAATGCTTTGAGATTTGATGGGAACACAGGAAAATGAAGCATGATTTACGTGTACTAAACTTGCAGGTCTGAAGTAGTGCCCTAAAATTACTCTTGCCAGTGATAATCACCATTCCTTTTTCATTATACTTTCACAAGATTATTCCTATGACAATACTTTTAGAAGGGTTGATATCAAAATGTCAAAATGTCATTACAGAAGATGGGAATGTAGCTAAGGACATGACCTTTCACAATTACATCTTTGAAAAGGCATACACTGCTGTTACTAATAAGAGTTCAAACCAATTGGAATTAAATGCATGGGATATTAATTTACATTTACTTAAAACCAGGAGATAAACACATGGGAAACACTGCTTTAATGATGTTTGTTTTTTAAGATACATCAATTTTGTATTATAAACCCACTAAAGTATCTGGGCAACTGACAATGTGAAAATTAGCCAGACAATGCTTTGTTTGAGATTTGATGGGAATCAAATGGGAATCACAGAAAAATGCAGGAAAATGTGATTTACATATAATAAACTTACAGGTCTGAAGGAGGTGTCTGAAAGATGTCTCTGAAACAAGGTTGTAGCCAGGTTGGAGTTGGTCTGTTCTCCCACACAACAAGTGAGAGAACCAGATGAAATGGCCTTAAGTTCAGATTGGATATTACAAAAAAATTCTTCATGGAAAGGGTAGTCAGGCATTGAAACAGGCTGTCCAGGGAAGTGGTGGAATCACCATCCCTCCAAGGGTTAAAAAGGTGCACAAATGTGGCAGCTGGGGATATGGTTTAGTGGTGAAAAAGGTAGTACTGGGTTGATAGGAGGATTCAATGGTCTTAGGAGTCTTGTCCAACCTTAATGATTCTATGATTCCATGAAAATGAAAGCAACCCCTTCCCCATTTGTGACACACAGCTGTGTTTCAAGTAAGCTCACATTTCCTGAACACAGCAAGAACAGTTTTTTATTTACAGATGCACAGTGAAGCACTAAAACATCTTCCAACAAACCAGTTCACTGTCAGATTTCAGAGGGTCATTCTCCCCGTGATCCAGCCAGCCCTAGCAACAAGCAGATTCTTCTTGCAGCTGAAGACTTTCCCACTCAAGTATGGCAAGCAGCTCTCCCCTATCACCTCATGCTTTAGGCAGCCACAGCGCTCTGCTAAGTACAGTGGTGCCCTCTAACCCCCAAAAGCACCCACTCATTCCTGCTCCTGGCAGCCTTGCACGATCTCAGCTACGGCAGCACTGCAATGACAATGATCTGCAGAAATGTTTTTCCTCTTGCTTCCTGCTCCTTGTATCCCAGCTATCCCTGAAGCTGAAGGAACAGCGTGAGGTCCCAAGCACATTCTGAGATCAAGCAGAAAAACTGGCAAATTAAGGGCATTTTAGCTACACATGGCTAGGTAGATTAGCATTTCTGTCTCATGGAGAGATCATTTTTGCTGGCAAAAGGATGTTTGTTAGCAACACCAATTATCTGCATCCGTCTAAAGCATACTTTTAAGAAGGATTTTTTTTATAAAACGTGCCTCAGGTAACATATGAATGTCACTGAATTGAAAATAAAAAGCATGTCTAATCTAACAAGGGATAAGCAAAGAGAGCAAAGTTTTTCAGGGGAAAAAAATTAGGATGCTGAATATAGACAAAGTTTAAGATAATTAGAAGCATTTTCATTGATTGGGCTTTACAATTTTTCATTACACAAAAACTAGATGACACATTTAAAAGAAGGTATATTGACTACTATAGGGCCAACAGACACTTGGACATTTATAGTTCGAATGTGCATCACCCAAATAAGAGTGAATATTTTAGAAAATCACCATGTGTCAGTCAAAAGCATAATTACTCTGCTTTCCTCAATTTGTCCTTCAGTTTTTTCTTCTTAGACAGAAACAAATAGAATAAATATACAAAGAAAGTAAAAATACTGTGAAATTTAATAATAAAACACCAAAAGGAAATCTGTTAATCTGCTAAAAACAATGACATCTTTGCAACAGTAGGATTTCAAGTTTCATTTTGTTCTCTTAGAGCAGACATGAAAATTTCCCAAAGAGAAAAAAATGCCAGAAAGACACTTTTAAGATTAATAGAACTTAACATACTATACGTATTTAAAATTAACAAGGATATTATAGTTAAATCAATTACTAAAACAAGCAACCAGCCATGAGAGAACTTGAAATATTCTAATTATCAAAGTGTTGCTGGAACAACATTATGCATAATTTCAAGCAGCATTGCACTAAGCACTTGGTCACCTCAACAAGACAGCACAGGACTGCCACCTTGTGAACAACAAAAAACATCAGAGCTGCATTAACAGGACAAAAAACAACAGCCCCCAGACACTACAGAATACTTTTTCCTTACTTTCTAACAGAAGTAATCCATCTTATTTATCAACCCTCTAGAAAATTAACAGATTAAAAAATAGTTCAGCATCACTTACGGTATAAAATTCTTGCTAATTTTGAACATGAACATTTGCTGTCAAAGAAGTTAAAAGGAATGAAATATAGAATGCTCACAAATAGCAGGAAATGCAGTTCACAGCATAAAGGATTATCAAACTTCCTATCTTGCTGAATAACAACATTTTTTTAACTGAAAGAAAAAACATTGTTCAACTATTTGTATTTTTTCCCCCACTTCAAAACAATTCAGCCATGCTGTGAGTGTTCAGCTATTTTTATTATTCCAACAGTTAATGAAAAATCATCTTCTTTCTCTTTAAGAAAAAAACTGAGCCTTTTTTTTAAAGCAGCCACTATAGAAATGTTAGCTATGCCATTTTTGGTTTTACCTTGAATACTTTATGAAATTAGTGTGACTTCATTCTAAATTAGTAACTAATAAAATTTACAAGACATGAACGTTTTAAAGCTGTTTTAAGACATTTCATTGCCAAATGACACCTGCTGAGAATTAACCTAAAGTAAGCAATTATGGTTCTATTGAATCTAGAAGACCTTGGCAACATAAAGCAGGATAAATACAGCCCTTTCTGCATGTCTTTAAGGAAAACAGCTAATAAACTGGATAATATTTCAGGAGCAAAATACTAAAATCCATTTTTCAATGGATTTCAATAGTGCTAGTGCTAGTGCTATTTGTCAAAGTTCTAGGAAATACTGATGGAATTTGGAGACCTTTCTTTATGACCAATTCCGATACAAATATAACCACCCTGATTTCTGGACTGACTTGGCCAACATTGAATATTACCTGCAAACACCCTCAGGCTCATGGGCAAAAGTAAAAACATAGCTTTATACTACAAATACATTCTCCTTTCATACTTTAGTAATTCATCAGCTTCCCTCTTTAAATAAACTTTCATCAACTCAGCCTGCTTTCAAATGAGCAAAACATATTAAGCATAATTGTACTTTTAAATTAAAATCTGTAAGTATAGTGATAAATTCCATTACAAAATATTACGCCATTTCATAATACTGGTTAAACAGCCCCAACAGGTCACAGGCATCTCTCTGTGTAATTTGTCTAGTGTCTCCTGGGGTAGAGCTCATTAGAAAGGTATTGTGGTGTAAATTTTGGTGGACTTTTTGCATTCACTTTTCACTACAAAAAAGAAGTTTTAAAATTGTACATGTTTAAGCCAGTTCTTTTCACTTGAAACACAGCTTCTACTTCTGTTAAAAGTAGGAAGCATAACAGTCTCTCAACAGTGTTGATCATCGAAGGCATTTGAAACCAGTAACTACAGACACGCTGGACAAAACACCTGTGGACTACACAGGGATCTCTGCAAGGGAATTTTTTTTCTCAAGGGAATGGACATCTGCTCCCCAATGTAAAACCAGAGAAAACCCTCGGATCTAAGATACAATTTGGAATACTAGACAGAGCCCCATGCCTTCCCATGTTACCATTCCAACTCAGTATTTTAGGGCACAAATGAAGTTGTACTCAAGCCGGCAAATGCTCTTTATCTTATGATTTTATTGGCATGGCACACAAAAACAAAATTGGAAGCAGAAGGCACGCAAGACTTCCCCTCCCAAATCTGTGACACTGAAATCGCAACACAATATCTGGACTCTGCCAGAACCATGCTGGATTCTTGAAAAGCAACCCATTTCAGGTTTCTCTTGTCCCTTCAATTTGAAGAAGCAAATAGGGAATGATAGAAAATGGCATTCCCTATGGTGCACATTGACAACAAATTACCAGACTGGCAAAAGGCCAAGAAGCAAAGAGTGACCTGGCAAATATCTTAAATTCAATACAAACACACCTACTCATTGAAGAGCAGCTTGAGGATTTCCTTAGGAGAAACAGGGCTGTGAAGGCACTGATCAGAATCTGAGCTCACCACACCCACAGTGTTAGTACAGGGAAGGAATTGGAGCCAGGACACTGATCTTAATGTTGTAAAAGAAAACAGTAACAGTATTGACCTGAGTCTGTAACTCACCAGTACTGACCCCTTGAAAAACAATTCCATTTCAGAGTGACTTGAGTGCCAATAATATGATGTTTGCACAGATTTGGCTGCAGTATTTTCATTACAGAACAATAACGAATTTAAAGAGGCTACACAGTACCTGAAGTTTTGGACACCACCCTCCTCTGCCACACACTTTAGCAATCAAATATTTTTCAGACTTAATAAAGTCATTACTGACAGGAACCATTACAGGCTTCATTTTTTCTGATAATGCACACTAGATGCTTTTAAATACATATACATACATATATGTATATATACATTGCATTTTGCATTTGTAAAACAAAATATATACACTCAAGTTCCATTAAGTTTGTATAAACATGAAAAATACTTAAAAGAATAGTTCAGTAATGCCATTAGTACCTCTTGAAGATTACACATCAAAGATCTTTGAAACACTCAGTGCAACTCAGGAGTGCACTCAGAGCTGATTTCAGCACAAACCTGTAAGCCCAGAACCACAGGACATAAAAGCTCAATTATTTAAGAGGCTGCAATCCACTGCATGTTACAGTCTGACATCTGTAAATTACTCCCCTTCTTATAGGTCACATAATCAACTGCAATTTATCTTTTCTTGTACAGTAACATTTATTGCCTCAAAGAACGCACACGCACATAGCCTCCACTGTGTTTTCTAAATACCAGTTTGAAATAAAATGTTCAAAATGCTCTAATGATTTAAGAGCTTACATTCTGTTTATAAAACTAATGTAAGCATTTACTGACAAAAAAGTGATGAAAACTCAGTGAGACATATGAGGTTTTGAAAACATTGTACTTTAGCAGTGGTTTATACCTGACAACTAGTAAACCTAGAAGGAAATGGCCTGATCTGAGGAATAAATATGAACACAGATAAACAAAAAGGTTGAACACTGAAATCCTTCTTTTTTAAAAGAGGAACCTCTGAAACATAAACTCTTATTCCTTCAAGGGCATGTCATATAATATTTTATTATCATGAAAAATGACAGTAAACAACTCCCTTATTTTACAGTAATTACAGAAAGGTGCTCTCACATTTCCCCTCATATTGAATTTTAAAATTCTCGTGAATTCAACATCTGGAGTATCTTCACATTATAACAGATCTTGCATTTGGTTGCAACAATATAAGCAAAGAGCTTACTTCCCAATTCCAACTAGGGAAAACAGTCCTTACATGATGCAAAAGACATTGTTTCATTCCAGAGTCCAGTCCTGAAACAGAACCATGTTTTCCTACAGGTATAAAAGTACCAAAAAAAAAGTCACCACATAAACCTCTGTACTTCATCACTATTTTCCCATTTGAATGTTCTGTTTAGAAAAAGATAAAAAGTAACAGCATTTACTAAAATGTAAAAAGCCAGCTCCAGAAGTTGTCTATATAGAGACAGAAATGGAATATTGAGCCTATATATTAAGAATGGCAAAATAAAGTAACGAAATTCTAGCAATTTTTGAGGAACTGTGACTGCTAATAAACATACAAAATACATTAAGATCCAGAATATCGATTTTGATTTTAGTGTATCAGCAAAACTCCAGCCAGCAAATATATAGAATGGAACTAACAGGTATTTTACAAGCTCATGTCTTTGGAACACTTTTCTCCAGACATAAAATGTATAGTGTCTGTTATCTGCTAGTAAATACTTATGGACATAGGTAAATTTCCAGATCAGGAATAAAGAGATGACGGCGATTAAGCTATACTGCACAGGGTGCTTTCGCAATGACAAAAGGAATTTCCTGATTTTAGTAGGGGTCAATAAATGAAGGAATGAAAAAAAAAACATAAAGGACAGAAAATAGAACAGCTGAGGAAAGTGCAAACAGGCTTCATGACTACTTTTATCACCAACAACTATTCCACCATTGATAAAGACAAAAACAAAGAACAGAGATACTAATATGATGTATGGCCAAGTTAAAGCACTAAGTGTAACTAAGTTTTTAGGTGATATGAGATATTCAACAAGAAACTGCAGTATTCTGGTCAAATCGGAAAATGATCCTTTCCGGGAAGAAATCTTTTCATCTTTCTTTTTCTGCAACTCAATCTTCCAGGCTTCATTTAGCTTCTCTGCAACAACATTTCCAGCACAAAAAACTGTCCATACAATATTCGTCTGACGAAACATGAAGCCACAAAATCCAAGGAGAGCAGAAGTTTTATGGTTACCATAAAGGCACATTAAATAGGAAAAGAGAGTAAAAAATACTGATCCTGGATCTGTATAATAAAGGAATGTAAAAAAATAAAGGGTGGGAAACATGGCAAGAGTTAATGTAGACAAGATTCTCTGGAAACCAGACACAGCCTAAAGAAGAAGCAGAAAAATGTGGTTAGACAATGTCTAATAAAATAATAAATTAAAAGAAAACTAGTATCATTCTTGAGAAATCCATTAACGCAATGTAACATCTCCTATGCTCTTTGTTTCCATTATTGCACAAATGCTATATATTTCTTAAGCTCCTGCAATGTTAATACAGTTACACAATGTTAAAAAACAAGTGGAAAGTACAAAACATTACTGCAGGTGAGTTAAAAATATGGCAATAAAAATACACCAACTTCTTTCACATGTCAGGTGTGCACGTATTTGTGGCATTAAAATCATGGTGGGAGCATAATTGCTGCCATACCTTGGATAAAAAGGCTGCACTAATAGGCAGAAGAAAGTAAAATCAATGGTTTATGCCCCTGCAATCTCATAATGAGATTCTGTTTATCTGTGAGACAGCATCATTCTGTGCCTCTACTCTCACCTCTCCTGAACCCAGTCCACAGAGAGGTCAACTCCAAGTTTCTGATCTTTAATGCAGCTTTTATTGTTTATCCTCATTATAATTCATGAGTCAGAAAAGAAACTTTAAAAAAGGTGGGAAGACATGCAGTTAAAAACTCTTCCCAATCATCCCACTCACTACCTGACACACCACAAACCACAATACTATAAAATGTTGCATGATGTTTCTGAATGATGTAGTGTGGGGTGAAATAGCCACTCACCACCTTACAGGAAAGAGGAATAGAGAAAATGCTGAGGTCAACAAAGTGCCCAAATATTACTTAATGCTTAGACTACTGTCAAGAAACTTTTTCTTACATTTATGTTTCCACTTCCAAGTATAAAATTAAAAGTGGAAACAATTTATTTTATCTGCTCTAATTCTGTAGTGTTATCATGTGCTTAAAAATGAAGAGGTTTCTCTAAGAAAATACACCAAAAGAAATTTTCTTTATAGTTAAGGAATCCTTCAGTTATCAGGGAACAGGAAAAAATGTTTTAAGGTTAAAAGTTAAACTAAGTAACTTTACTAACACAAAGGATTTTAAATAAGCCATTAACCACTAAAACCATCTATTTACTGCAGTGGTGGATGCTCCAGAATTTTAAATATACAGCATTCTTGTAACCAAGCTGAACTGTTATGGTCTGATGTACGGACAGCTAGACAGGTAAAAACTGGCTGGATGGTGAACTGGTCACACTCTACCCAAAGGACAGTAACAACCCGAGTACCACGGGGATCTGTACTGGGACCTGTCCTCTTTAACGTCTTTATCAAAGACAAGAAAGCAGTGAGAGTACACTGTCATCAAGTCTGTAGTTGACACTACATGGGTGGGACCAGGCAAATTGCTAAAGAGCACAGGTGTCATCCAGAGTGACCCACACAGGCTGGAGGAATGGGATAACAAAAATATGATGAAATTCAACAAGGACAAAATCAAATGCCTGCAGCTGAAAAAGAAGAAATCCACATAAACAACACAGGCTGCTCACAGAGCAGCTGAGGAGCTGCTCTTCAAGCTCTGTGAGGACTCCTTAGTAGCTCCAAGTAGATAAGCATTCAGACCTTTGGATAATAAGTCTGCATATGTACTAACTTTTGTTTCAATGGGACTCCCTGTAGTTATGTGCAAGAATGTAATTTTATAGGACTGCACCTTGTACGAGAAAAAAGATATTTAAAAAAATTAGAGAATAGGAATGTGCCTTCTTAGCCAAACTGGTGGTGGTACTTGCAGTTATAGAAAACTGAGAACTGGTGGTGGTACTTGCAGTTATAGAAAACTGAGAACAGCCCACATATGTAGTGAAGGGAACATACACTAAGCCATCAAAGCTGCTTGTACAAGTGCATAAAATTATTTTACTCTGACCGTACCTTATTCTTCTGATGGATCTTGAACAGAAGCAAATACAGTAAATAGAAGTTCCCAGCACTGAAGAGGAGGTTGATAAACCTGAGCATTCCCACGGAGCACACCACGCTTCCCGTCCACCCGAGGAGCCACGCCGCGGGCTTCACCACTCCCACCGAGAGCAGGTACAGGCCGGGCAGCGTGGTGATCATGGGGTCCCACTGCAACGCGACACACACCGCGTTACGGAGCGCCCCCGACACAGCGCCCCGCGCCGCGGCCCGGCTACACCACCCCGCCACGGCCCCTTCGCTCGGCCCGGAGGCCCAGACAGCTCCTGGCATTGCCGCCCGGAGGGTTCTGAACTCTGTGTGCGCTGCCAGGCGCCCTGCTCCTCCACCCAGGTACAAAACCCGCCTTCGGCCACCCTCGGCCCCGAGCGGCTGTTACACTGCTGCTGCAAGGATGAGTCCCTCCCCGACCTGCAGGAAGCGGCCGTGGCAATAGGCCTGCGCCTGCGGGACATGGAACACCTCGTCCATGTAGGGCCCGCGCTGTCGGCGGCTGACGGCCGCGAAGAGCAGGCACGACAGCAGGAAGGCGCCGCTCAGAGCGCCCGAGAAGCCGTAGGCCTCGGCCCGCTCCATGCCGGCTCCGCGCCGGCCGCGACGGCACCGCCCTTCCGGGGAGGGGCGAGCGGCGAGGGGCGGCACCCGGCCGGGCGGGAAGGGGCGCGGGGCAGCGGCTGCCGCGGGGCCCGGACTTTGGGGATTCCTGTCGGGAGCGCCGAGCCCCCGGTCTGAGTGGCCGCGTGTCGGTAGCGCTGCGTTGTCCACGGGACGAGCGGCGCCTCCGTGCCACCGATACCCTGGGGCGGCCGGGCGCTGCCGGCATGGAGCGAACGCACCGGCTGGAGCTGTTCCCTGGCCGCAGCGTCACGCTGCTCCTCTTCCGGCACGTGAAAAATGCCGCCGCTCTGCGGAAAAAAGCCATGGAAGGATCCATTGACGGAGCACTGATAAACCCTGCGATGGTGAGTGAACGCGTGTGCCGCCCTGTCGGTGTGGAAATCCTCGGGGCAGCTCAGTGAAGGACGACTCGTGCTCTCAGTCGCTGTCACACGAGTTGCTTTGCGCGTCCTCCAGGCTCTGCGCAAATGCCCTCCTTTGATTTGATTACTGTGTCCTACAGCAGAAGGGTTGGTCTGTGTAAAACACAGCATTGGCAGGATTGGCCAAAACAATTGTTGTCTTGATTGGTTTCACATCCTGCTTGGTGGAGCGGTTTAAATCTGCTTCATGTGTAAACTCTAATGCTAGTTGATTCATGCTGTCAAGAATCGACTATCTGGTGCCTTTGTTCTCATTTAAACCCCTAAATAGTTTTAGAATCTAGTCCTTTTTTGTTAGAATTAGGCTATAAAAATGAAGTGGTCAGGATTTTTTTTCATATTTCAAAACAGTATGTTAAAATTCTGTATAACTGTTTCTGTTGTGTTTTACAGATTGTAGATCCTTTTCAGATTCTTGTGGCAGCCAACAAAGCAGTGCATCTACAGAAGATAGGTAAAATGAAGACCAGAACACTCTATGCAGAAATTATTTTCAGCCTTTCACCAAGCAACAATGTAAGATTTATTGAACAAATTTCTTTTTTGCCAGAAAAGCTTGCACACATCCAAACTAAGTACATGTATTCATTTAACAGTCTACCTGGCTACTGGTAGAAGTTACTGTTATTTTTAATAACACTAATATGCTGTTACGGTTTGTAGCTTGTCAGAATACCATTAATGTAAAATGTCAGTCAATTTATACTCTTGGTGTATCTGACACAGTAACTGAAAAGGTTCCTTATATGTAGTCAGAAAGTGACTCACAATATTTTAATTTTTTTAATCTTTTCTCAGATTTCAGACGCATTTAAAAAGTTTGGCATTTCAGACAGCGACACAGCAGTACTCATTGTGCTGGTTGTGGATGGAGACAAGACTGTAAATCTGGCAGATATTGCATCTCAGGTGGAAGGCCAGCAGGTTTCCCTAGATGAACTCCCCCAACTAACAGACACTGCCAAAGTTAAAAAGGTGTGTAGCCAAAAGAGAAGACTGACATGGAGAAAAGGGATAGTTTATTTAGTTGTCTGATTGAATATCAACAGACATAATTAACTTAGGATCTGTATTTCTTTAGCACAACTGGAGACTCATTTTAAGTGGACCTTGATTATTTCTTATAATTTTTTAGTTGAAACAAGTTTTAGTTGTCACACCCTAACATCACAAAGTTTAAGTCTTCAAATTTTTAATGTTGTCAGGGAATTTGACCATAAAAATAAATTCCAAATTGCTGCCTACCATCCAAGCACTTTTGCTTCCTGTTTCCTCTGGCAAATATTCATTTAATTAAAAATTTCAGTCCTGAGCCGTTTCATAATCTTAAGTACACAGATAGTCCCAGTAGGGGTGGTTAAAGTAAAAACATATTAATTAGCTGTTAGGAGCTGTCTTAGGACATGTATGCTCTTAACAGATTACCACATACTAAATAGGTATCTTGAAGCATATGTGTCCTACATGATAAAATTCAAGTAACTTAAATCATCTTTATGATGTCTGTCAAAGTATTGATAGGAGACATATGAATAAAATTGGACAAATCATAGCATTTAACATGTGGAGCTAGAAGTGCTGCTCTCATTCAGTTTCATAGCTTTCCTTGTTCTTGCAGTTTCAGAATTTGCTTCAGTCCAAATTTTGTCATGTAGTCACAAGAAGATAGGAATTTCCAATGTAAAAGTGGGGAAGAGGGGAATAATCTTTTCTTGTGTACATATTTTTAGAAGGTATGTCATCAGTTTTTTTCTTCCTTATACATATTTCCTGTTTTTCTTGTTCTTTTTTTTCTGCAGATGTACAAAGTTACTCCACAGGAAGAAAAAATCGGCACCTTATTGGATAGCGTTGTTTGCAGAATGTCAACAAAAGATGTTTTGTGAAAATGTGGAAATAAATTTCAGAGGAAGTGAAGTAGTACTGAGTAGTTTGATAACATCTGAGCATTAACCAAGCTTGGACACAAGGGTAACCTGAGCTGTGTTCTAAGCACAGAAGTAACTCTGCTGTGCCAAGCAGAATTTGCCATTGGCATTTCTGTCCCTTTTCTTGACAAGGGAAAATTGCCAGTACTTTAAGCTGAACTTAAACAAAAGGCTTGGAAATCTGTACTTACTCTTTCGTCAAGTGTTTTGGTAGTCCCAGACAGGGTTCAAACATTGTAAATAATTTTATTAACTGTGCTCTGATTTGTTTTGATTTGGCAACCTGATGGATGATATCCCTTTAACAATACTACTGCCAGAAAAAGTGTCTTTACAGCCCAAGTATTTCTGATGGACTAGAAAAAGGAAATTTTCCATAAACAATCAGCAGCATCTCCCTCTTTTTGCTACTGGGATAGAATTGCTGCCCACCCTTTGAGGACAGGAAGGGGCAGAGAAGCATTGTGGCAGCCAGTGGCAATGTGGAGCAGGCGCACCAGAGATGTGTACAATGAAGAATAAGGTCAGTGTGAATAATGCTGTGGTGGTGTTAGCACCTGACAGTCTGATGTCATCCATTGCTGGCATTAAAGGATAAGAAGTGGTGCTTTTACTTCATAACACTGATACATGCGATGCTGAACTCGTTCCAAGTGCAGAATTCACAGACAAATTTGCACCATAGATTGTCTCCACTTAAATTGTTAATAGAGCTTACATAGCATTCTGAAAGGATCATAAATCTTGTCTTGGTTTTTTGAACCAGTGCTAGGAAAGGCCATCAAAGGGAACTAAAAGGACTATTGATTTCCAGTAGTGACCAGGGGCAACAGCCCTGCGTGTGTATCATTTAATCACAGGCAGGCATCCTGATCAAGTAAAGCTAATGTCCTAATTAGGTAGAAATCCATACTGTTTGTTATTATTATGCTGTAGTATTTTTCTGGGATGTGCATAAAACTGTGTAGCTGTCTGCATTTTTTTTTCTGAAGTTCTCTGAGGTATTATGATTTGTGTACTTAAAAGATCTTTGGAAGAGTTTTTCTTATGCATAATGTTTGGGAAAACAAAATATATTTTGAGGGAGAGGTAGTCTGAGTTAGAGTTCAAATGTTGTCCAGTACAGTAAACAGACAAGTGAACTAACATGTAGACCTGGTTTTGTCTGTGTTTCTGTATTTAATACAGTAATATACAGCTTCTGTTTCGCATTTTGATTTCAGTTAAGTCTTCCCTTAGTTAAAACACAGTAGTGCAAATACCATCCTTTTCTTACCAAGCAGACCAATGGTAAATTTAGTTACAAAGTACCAAGGGAATTACGAGGTTTGTCAAAGGATTTGGGACAAATGGCTGTGCTGACTTCTTGCTTTAAAGATGGCTTTACAGAATGCATCATCGTCTCTAAAGGGAAATGTGAGGCAGTAGCAAAAAATGGAGCTTGGAAGGACTTGAGTCTTCAAAAGTTGTAACATCAGCATGTGAGAATGACCATGGAAAATAAGAGACTTGTTTTCATTTTCTGACAGTCCATTTGGTACATGGAATATATCATAAGATTACTGGCTGAACTACAATGTTTTGGTAGTTTAAAATAACAGCAGACGGGTTTACTTAAACCATTGCCTTTTTTGAACATGTGTAAAATGTTTGTCCAGCCTGTTTAATACAGGATAAATAGTAATGAAATGATCGCTGCATAAAAGTTTTGACACAATTTCCAAACTTGGGTTCCCAGTTTCTACTTCTTGTCCATCTATTTCATTGGTGTAGAGACATTTAATGGCTTGTTACTGTTGACATAAGTTAAATTGTGATTTACTGTGAGACCCAAATGAGGTGTTTTCATGGGTGGATTTACAGGAAATTATTTTGGGACCTGAAGTCTCCAAAGTATCATTCAGTCAGGCAGATGATTTGGTTCTGTTTGCATTGAAAACTATGCCCTGCAAGACCACAGGTTTTCCTTGGATGTGGTTGCATTATCCAAGTTAAATGAGTTCTTTACAAAAACTGTTAATAAAAGTAGATTTTGTTCACCCTGCAAAGATACGCTTGTCTTTCTGAACACATTAAAAATTAGTTAATTTAGATCTCTAATGTTACCATTAAATCAACCAAGGCTGTTTTCCAGGAAAGCAAAAATATAAGAAAAAAAAATGTTTTTCAAAACATTTAATGTTCTGCTGCAGTCTCTTCTGAACTTTCATACCTCATCTCCTCTATCACAAGGTGAAAGAGGAGGCTGAAGTATTTTCAAGACCTTATTTGGACCTCCAGTGCTTCAGAGGCAGGATTATACCTGCAGAATTTAGAAATTTAACAACTAAATGCTTAATTATGATGTGTGGTCAATTGTTCTAGGGTTTTTTTTTTCCCTAGGTGGGGTGCATTTGGGATTTTGTGTTTGACTTCCAGCACATTGAGGCCACTGTCTGTCCCACAGCCCTGATCACCAGAGGTTTTTTGCTGCTGTCAGAATGTGTAGGTCCCTCTACCATCTCGTGTACTTCAAAGGTACATTGCCATCATTTTGTGTTCACTTGTAATGTTCATGCTACGTGTTTTATAGCTGGGTCCCTATGTTCTGTGACAATGTATTTAATGTGCTAATCATCTGGTTTTTTAAGTATTCCTTTGCGTGCTGTTCTTTAGGGAGCATCACCAAAGCACTGCTCCCATGTTAAAGCATGCAGGTGCCTTAACAAGGGTGTTTGCCCGGGTAGGGTGACACTGGCTGAGTGCAGCATCAATGGAGGAACACCAATTCCAGCCACCTCACTGCCTGCTGAGAGCTGACATGGGTGTCTCTGGTGCTACACTGAGCTTTGTTAACACTCCTGGAGCTATGCCATGGAGCTCTTCTCAGAGACATTTCAGTTTATGTACCCCTCCTGATTACGGATGGATACCAAAATGGGGTACACAATACTTGTAAGAATTGTGTTGTCTGCAGGTACTACCTAATTACAAGTGTCTACCTATGTGAGTGTGTAAAATGTCTAAATATCTTGCAGGTTTCTTTTTTTTTTAACTGGGATACTATTTATTAGTTTAGGCAATGCTAATATTTGGGGTTTAAGCTGAGTTTAAGCTCTCTGGACTATTGTTTCCAACAGTCACTGCCCCGCCAAACTGCCAGTCCACTAACTTGTGCTCATCAGGAGTAGACAACTAACAAAGAGTTGAACAGAAACTGTCAACTGGCTCTATATCCAGAAAGCTTGCAGGTTGTCTGAGTGGGGTTACTTCTCTGTTCCCTGAAAATATGGGAGTATGGAATGCCCCCCATCAGTGATGGGCTGGTGTATGTAGAAGCTGCTGCTGCCATGAGATGCTAATGAATTACGGAAAAGCAAGTGGTGGTTGCAGATAAATTATACAGGACTGAAAACTGAGCCAGCTGTGACAAAGGATTCAGAAATACAGCTCATTTCATAGTTTTATTCCTGAGCTTATAAAGTCATTACCATAAGTTAAAAATAATGGATGCAAGTCCCATACAAACTCTCTTCAGCAATGGAGATGAGAATTCGACTTTTTCAGTGATCTTCCTTTGCTGGCAGAATAGCTGGGTTTATTGATTATTTTTTCCTATGTTGTTGTGACATGGCAGATTATTTCCCTCCTTATATTGTATGTTTTATCATGGATTGGGACAGGCAAACTTAGCAGAGGTAGAGACTCAACAAGTTCACAAATGGAAGGCTGGGGTGGATGTACAAAACACTAAACAATAAAACAGAAGTTGAATTCTTCTTTCTAGAATATGGTGCTTAAACTTTCATATACATTCTGAGGGTAATACAAATGTGTACAGGTCCAACAGGTCTATGTTCTTCACAAAATTATGTTCTGTGCATGGCCCGTTAAATTGCTTCATAGATTCACTTCCACAAGTAGCAACCATTTAAGCAGTTTCAAATAAACTGAAATAGGCTGAAACAATTTTTTTTGTTCCTCTTGAGTATGGATAATTGACACAAATACTTATTTAAATATTTGACAAAGAAAGTTGCTATATTGCTGCTATAAGGATGAATCCTTTCTTGACCAGGCTCCCCAGAGTGCCACTAGAAGGATCATGATGATCACTGTGTAAAGGGTGTGGACTGTAACAAGATCATCTGCATGCTGGTGCTTGAACCCAGAGGTGCTGTGCCAGTTCTCAATTTTGTTTCCATTAGTTTTCTGTCTGTGAGCACGAAGAGAATGTATCCTGACATAACAAAAAGCAAGATTAAGGTTAAAAATTACTCTTTTTTTAACAGTTCAATGCTGTTTGTAATGAAATCCAGAGTGTGCATTGTATCACTGACTAGATTTGGGAAAGAGTTCTTCAAACTGTCTGTGGCTAATAAAATAATTTCTATAATTGGAAATGCAAAACATTTACCAGCCATTTGGTATTTCTCTCCCACTGACAGGCAGAGAGACTGGGTATGGGCTTGTTAGGGGAAGCACAGTGCTCTTACTCCTCACTGTTGATACAGATCATTGTATGAGAAAAAACATACCCTTTCATTGTGCAATATTATGAAAGTGGCAGGGTTCAAATAAAAAATTACCAGTTTCCAAAGCTTTAATCCATGGGAATAAGCACAGCATGTGAGCTTCCCATCCTACTCTGGCATGTTTTTCTATCTGCTTTTAAGAGGGGACTTGTGTCAAGGTATTCATTAGGCAAAGATACTCATCAGGAGTAAGTATGCAAAGTATATCTGCAGGATTCTCTGCAGTAACATTTAACATTGCTTTGTCATCTTTTCTAAAGGGTTTGAAACTAGAAGTATTCACCTATGGCAACAGACCTCCAGTTACTGTTACCTCCACTGAAAATTCCCTGCTAAGCCACAGTGCTAAGCCCTTGTTCCTGCTGCCTTTGTTTATTGTTTTTTTTTTCTTTTTCTTAAGAGAAAAGTAATGTTTAATGTCCACGATTACATCTGAACTGGAATGCCAAAAGGAGATTAATTAGCTTGTGATTTTCACATTTGTTAGGAAGGGGTCTGAGATGTAGTAGATGTATTACAGGTCTGGTTCATACATGTTCCTGCTGTTACTATGACAGAAGAGTAGAGATTACCACAAATGTTAGCACAGATACAGCTTATGAGTAAAAAAGAACTTTAAACAACAAATTACATACTTATGCATATACTTGGAAGAGAGCTGTCAAAATGGATTTGTTAAAACTGAAAGACTAGGAAATGCAATCTCCGAAAGGGTATTCATCAATAAAACAAAAGTTCTGCCATTGAGCTTGTACAGAAGGTAATTGCAGAATTAAACATTTAACATTTGTATGAGGACAGTCTGTCATGCATAGCTGCAAATCAAGTAACACAGTTCATGATCATTTGGGAGCATCATGTGAGGACCACAAGAGGAATATTCTGCCAATAGTTTGCTTTTCTATTCCTACCTGAGGGGAATGCAGTATATGCAGCTTACCTTCTGCAAGCATTCATGTTGTCTGGGTGATTGAGTTCCCACTGCGTCAGATTTCTTCTTGCAGAGGAAAAGAGCCTTTTTAATCCTCGTTTCCTTGTACAAAATGAGAAAATTTTCTCAGTACCAACAAAAAGAATCTTCCTTCCAAGCCCACCAACTTGACCAACAATAATCTTTGAGCACTTGTTATGTGTCAATGAAAGCTCTCAAATTAATGGTTTCTAAAGCTGATTTTGACATAGTTCTTCAAGAAATTCCCTTGAGCAGTTCACAAGGCAAGTAATGAGTAATCCCAATGACTAGCTTCTTTTAGCTGCTGGGATCTCATCTCATAAACAGTAGCTCGCTGCTGAAGTGTTGCCAAATTCATAACAACACAAGTAATGCACAGATGGAGGGTGCTGGTGATGACAAATGCAGGATGAGCTGTAGCTTAGATTTACTTTCTATTAGATCACAGGCTATTTTGGGGTAACAGTTCCTTTCTGCAATTTGGTTTAAATTGCCTGGAGTGACATTTCAAGCCACCATCACTTACATGTGCTCTAACAAATATTTTTTATGAAAAAAGTAGGTGCCTTTTTTATTAAACCTTTGACTTCTATAACATGATCACATTCAATAAGCAGTCAATAAGTAATCTATCAGCACAAAACCCCACATTTAGACATCTAGGGTTAGTAACAAAGTCACATACATCCTATTATTCCCTGACCACCTGGAGCCATTAATTAACAAGAGGCTGTGCCAATGCAGAATTTCTCCCAAGCTGGGTGTTGTATGATCAGCTGGTTAATGGTGAGTTTAGTATAATCAATTCAATGCCCCTGTAATGATTTGTAGGGCTTGTGAACAAACACATTTAAATTTGCAGTTTATAAAGGCAGACCAAACCCCTTCTTTCCCAAAACACTTTCTTGCATCATCTTTCCAAATACGTCCTGGAAAAATCACTTAAACTCCAGAAAATTAAGACTGAGTTTGTTCAGCCACGTGAGCAAAACTGTGTCACTGGAACCAATGAAGAAAACACCAAAGTAGAAAATCCTGATGTAAAAAGCTGGAAGAGAGAAACTGTAACAATGAAGATTGGCCTGTTTTACAAGCAACTAAGCCTGACAGTTCCCCATGCAACTGACCACTGCCAGCCAGGAGGGACTCCTCATGTCATTTGAAGGGAGGAAAAGTGTGAGGTGAGCATGTTAATATTCAGCACAGTAGCCTATTTGTCCCAGCCATTTACTGTGCATATTTGTCAATATATAGGATACTAGCTATATACTCAAGTTACATACATACTGCTTGTGCGGCTCCATGAAAGGTAGAAAATTACAAATGGTCAAGCGGAAAAAAGATTATAGAGTATTTTATCTATATGAAAACCTGCAGGTTATGATTAACTACTCTTACTCAGCTGATAAATTCCAGCCGAGTGATTTAGTCATCCCAAAGTACTTAGAGCAGAGTACATCACTGGAACACAATTTCTGATGCCATGCACGCATTAAGAGAAAACCCTAAGCACTGTGCAGCACTAAATGTTAGAAGAAATGTGAAGAGTGGTGTTTTCCTAGTGTTTTTTATGAACACGGGTCTACTTTTAAAACTACCCTATGAGTCAGGCTGTTATTAATGGGACTGATAATAACAGTCCACAGTTGGGACTGACATCCAGGCATCTTGCTATTCCTTATGCCACTTTAGGATTAGATATACATCCCCTTCACAAAATCACAGAATCCATTAGGCTGGAAAAGACCTCGGAGTCCAACCTTTGACTGAACACCACTTTGACAACCAGACCATGACACTGAGTGCCACATCCAGTCTTTCCTTGAACACCTCCAGGATGATGATTCCACCACCTCCCTGGGCACCCCATTCCAATGTCTAATCGCGCTTTCTGTCATTAAATTCCTCTTATGCCCAACCTCAGTTTAGCTTCACTTCTAAAGTTAAGTTACTAGGAAAACCACATCCAGCAAAGGTGTCAAGGACACCAAAGGAATCGGCGCGCTGGCCCCACCGCAGCCAGCACGGCGGTGTTGCCTGGAATCACCGCGGACGCCGGCACGGCCTCAAGGTGAGACCTTCAGCAACGCCCACACGCTGCTGAGGCTTTCCCTTACGCTGCTGCCAGCACCGCGGCTGCCGAGGCCGCCCAGGCAAGGCGGGCTGTCCAAGGACGACCCGCAGGGGGGATACAACACGGCCAGAGCCCGGTGCAAGGGCGAGGACGGGGCGGAGTGAGGTGATGGGGCCTGCGCAGCCCAGCAGGGAAGCCGTTGGGAGCCCCTGCTAACTACAAGCCCCAGAATGCACCGGGAGGGCTCGTGTATCCTTCGAACCTGCCAATGAGGACGCGCGGGGCGCGTCACGTGAGCGGGGCGCGCTTTCCAAGTGCGGGCGGGTGCGCAGCGCGGCTCGTGCGCCGTGGCGGTGAGGGGCGAGCGGTGAGCGCGGGGGGACGGCGGCGGTGAGGGGCGAGCGGTGAGCGCGGGGGGACGGTGGCGGTGAGGGGCGAGCGGTGAGCGCGGGGGGACGGCGGCGGTGAGGGGCGAGCGGTGAGCGCGGGGGGACGGTGGCGGTGGCGGTGAGGGGCGAGCGGTGAGCGCGGGGGAACGGTGGCGGTGAGGGGCGAGCGGTGAGCGCGGGGGGACGGCGGTGGCGGTGAGGGGTGAGCGGTGAGCGCGGGGGGACGGCGGCGAGGGGTGAGCGGTGAGCGCGGGGGGACGGCGGCGGTGGCGGTGAGGGGTGAGCTCAGGGGCACGGCGGTGGCCGTGTGCCCGGAGGCCTTTCCTCGTTTCCCGGCCGTAGAGGGGCTCTTGCGGTCCGGTAAGGGAGGGACCTGTGCGAACTCGCCTGAGGTGGGGCGGTCGGCGGGATGGTGAACTGTGTGGCATCCCATAAACTACTTTTTCGGTGATGTCCGGCGACAGGATGAGTAGTAATACTAAATTAAACTAAAACACAATAAGTTTCATTTCAGCGTGAGGGTGGCATCGAGGGTGGCAGAGCACTGGAACAGGCTGCCTAGGGAGGTCATGAGGTCTCCCTCTCTGGAGATATTCCTAATCCACCTGGATGCGTTCCTGTGTCACCTGCTCCAGGTGACCCTGCCTTGGGTAAGGGATTGGACTGGATGACCTCCAGAGATCCCGTCCAACCTTAACTATTCTGTAATTCTGTGTGGCAGTCCCTAAGTATGAGAGTCTTCAGAGGGAACATTTACCCCCTCACTAATTCAGGAGTATCGTCAAAGTCCGTGAGCCTGTTGTTGTTCGGTTTTGGGGTTTTTTTTAAACCTCCTGCATGTCTACTTCTATATTTTCCAGGTACTATGGAGGAAAAAAAAGAAATGTCAGCACATAGCCTGAGTCATGTGACTGAAGCAAAACTGGATATTTGCATGAGCAATGGTAGGTGGAGAATATGGTGAGTTATTTTCTATGTGGTATATCCCCTGTTATAGGTTAGGACAGCTCACATCAGTAGACAACCTCTGTCTGCTTTATCTCATGTTCTATGTACTCATTTCCTTCGATGGGCTGCTGTTGCCAGTCTCAGAAGCCTCCTGAAGAGCTTGTGGAACATGGTGTTAAAGCTTGTGTAATAGTGACTGATGTAATCAACCTCCTTTCTATATATCTAATCTGAGCTCCTCCCTTTTCCTTATCCATCAACTGCTGATTTATTTAGTGTATATATTAACTAATAAGAAAAGGAGCCTTTCTCACTGGTTCCTGTTACTGTTCTGTGGTAGCCTGAACAAGAAAAGAACTGATGAATGGGACAAATGCATTGTCACATAGCTCTAGATTACATGTTCTCACTCAATTTAATTGGAGGCTGCTGATGAGCTGTGTTCCATGTTCCTGTTACAGCTGCTTAGAAATCACCATTGAGCTGTTTCACAATATTTGGGCATCTCACAATTATGATCATATTCACAATTGTAACTTAAAATTCTTGGACCTAAAGCATGTTTTTCTAAGTTTAATTTTTTAAACTTGGTAGCTAAAGCTTTTTTTGCCAGCTGGCATCACTCACATCAATTGTCAAAGCATAATGCAATCATTTTCATTGCAAATCCATACTGTGATAAAATCCTTGTTATAGTTTCAGACTTTCCTCTTCTGACTGATGAAAAGTTTGATTTTGACCTTTCACTCTCTTCAACAAGGTAAGTAATGTAAGTACTGTACACCCTTCAGAATCGACACGCGTAAGGTGCTGGGCTAAACTATTTTTCTTTGTAGTGGAAATGAAGATGAAGTTTTTGTTGGACCTATGGGACACAAAGAAAGATGTATTGCTGCCAGTATTGAAGCAAAAAAGTGTGTGTCTGCTTCTGATGATAAACTCATGTGGAGCCCACTTCAAGGAGAGAAATTTGTGGAAATTTTCAAAGAAGCTCATTTGTTGGCACTGCAGATAGAGACTGGAAGCAAGAACAAGGAGAGTAAAATAAGCCAATCAGAAGAACAGGAAAACAAGATTGTAGAAACATTTGTGGAGGACTCAAAGTCAAAGCTGAAGATACTGAGAAACAAAAATATAGACATAAGTCCCAGGGCTGTTAAACGGGAGACATACTGTGTGCAGGATAGCCTGGCATGTCAGCTGCCACCTTGTTTTCAGAAGGTATCGCATAAACTTGTGTCAAACGGCGAAGTAGATGCTCTTCCTGCTCCTCCTAACAACAGCCCTGTTAAAATTTGTGTGTCTCCTACAAAAAATGCCAGTTTGCCCCTGACAGAGGAACAGAAAACTCAGGAAACAAACACAAAGGCAGTTGGCAAACTGCCAATGGCAAAACCTTCATCTACTTCTGGAAAAAGCAATTTGTTGACAATTGACAAGGTAAAGTCAGGTTCTGGGCAACATTGTCTTCAAGTAAGGTCTCTGTTTTAGGAATGTTTAACCTGTCTACAGTCTTTTATTTTTAAAAGTGAACTTTAATCTTCTGATACTCTAGAAAACATATATAGAAAAAAAAAGGCAGGTACTATGGTGTAGTAACCAATCACTTTATCTGTTATGACAATGTAGATACATTTCTGTTGTATTCTGGTTTTGTGAATACTATAATTCTTGGCTTCTCTTCTAACTGGTTTCTAACACTGCTGTGTTGCTGGCAAAATTACTACACTGTTACACTTCATGTGTAATTTTACACTTAATGTGTAAAAGTGGCTTTTTTTACTGTTAATCTTTGTCAATGGAAATGTATTCTGGGATAGCAAGGAAACAGTGGTGTTAGTGACCTTGTGAGCACAAATCCCAGTCTTTAGACAGAATATCTTCTGGATTTTATTGATCTACACTTTATGGCTTTGGCTCCAGTATGTATTGCAGATTTTACTGAAGGTGTGGTAGGGGCTTCTTAAGAACCATCACCTATAGAAATTACAGGACTCTGATTTTCCTTTGTGGTATAAATTTCTTCTTGATTTTGTGTGCTATCAGGAAAGACATGATCTTAAACACTTTAACTAGACAAATTATACCCCACTGTCTGAACAGACAGTTTGCATGATCCATTCTACTACTGTAATGTCTCACCTTTTGGAAGGCAGAGTAAAGTAGAAGAATAATAAGTGGAGAGTCCAATGTAGTTGTAAGGTACAGTTACTGTATGGAACAGTATGTGGGTGAATGTGATTATAGGATTTGTACTGATGAATTGTTGCAGAACTGCCCTTAAGTTGCTGTCCAGTATCTGCGTTCAGGCATGTTCTAGTACTTGGCAAACACAGTCACTAGACTTACTTCAGACTGTATTTGTCTAAAGACTTCACTGGGTTTGGAGGCTTCGTTGACTTTTGTCTCTGTTTCTGAACAGAATCAATGTGTGTAAAAAGCTTTATAGTGGTTTCTAGAAGCACTAGTACCTTTTAAAATGTTGCATTGAAATTTGCAGCTCAAACGAGGAAAAAATACTAGTATTTCTACAAAAAGAGACTTGAACAGCATGGGATCATCTGAAGATGTACTTTCTGATAAATCTAGTATTGCTTTAGATGCCTCTGAGTCTTCATTCAGTGGCAGTTCCTCAGTGCAAGACACAAAAGTCCTTCCTGCACCAAGTAAGGTAATGGCAAGCCTCCTTAATATGAAAATAAGTTCTGTAGTATTTCTGATGAAAAGAAATTAATATAGTTTACTTTCTAATTTAATTTAAAGCTGTTGTGTAAAATGATTTTAAGGAAAAGTAATCTATGTTTTATATTTGCCATTCTTGAATGTTTGTTCTAAGTCTGTAATGCAAAGAATGTACTTAAGAGCAACTATAAATATGCTGGATTAACAAGCATGCCTTTGTTTTTAAAGCACTAGCTGCAGGTAAGTGATGAGCAGTTTCCTGTAAGAAAGTTTTTGATGTGTGTAATTAACTATACCATATGAAAAGGTTGCTGTAACTTGCATGAGGGTAGTATACCTACAGCTGTCAGTTGCTTTGAAGCTTTAAATGCCTGTTTTAATGCTGTGTGCCACCTCACCGAATCACAGAATTGTTGAGGTTGGAAGGGACCTCTTGAGGTCATCTGCTTCAATGCCCTGCTCAAGCAGGACCACATGGAGTCATTTGCCCAGGCTCATGGCCCGACAGCTTTTGAATATCTCCAAGGATGAGGTCTTGGCAACCTCATAGGGCAGCCTGTGCCAGTGATTGGTGACCCTTGAAGTAAAAAAAGTGTTACCTGATGTTCAGAAGTAGAACCTCCTGTGTTTTACTCTGCCCATTGCCTCTAGTCCTGTCACTGGGCACCACTGGCTACTGTCCTTTCAGGTATTTCTGTATATTGATGAGATCCGCCTTGAGCCTTGTATTTTCCAGGCTGAGAAGTCCTTTCAGCCTTTCCTCAGATGGGAGATGCTCCAGTCCCTTAATCATTCTAGGGGCCCTTTGTTGGACTCTTTGCAGTAGCTCCAAATCACTCTCGTACTGGGGAGCCTGGAACTGTAGGGAGATCTTCAGGTGTGGGCTCTCAGTGCTGAGCAGAGAGCAGGATCAGCTCCCTTCACTAGCTGGTGACGCTCCTCCTCGTGCAGGATACTATCAGCATTCTTTGCTGCAGGGTTGCATTGCTGGCTCATGTTCAGCTCGTCCACCAGCACTCCCAAGGGCCTTGCTTGCCAAGCTGCTTTCCAGCTGCTTGGTGCCCAGCATATACTGGTGCCTGGGCTGACTCTTTTTATTCTTTAATTCCTTTAAGTCCATACTCAGGTTTGTGTCAGGAATAAAAATAATTGTTTGCCTCCTAGGTCTGGTGTTCCAGTTCTGTATAATAATCCAGATACAGTGATCTCTCTCTAAGAAAATTCACTTTTTAAAATGTAATCTGAGTTAAGGAGCTCCTCTAAAATTCACAAGTAAAAAGTTATAATACCAAGACAAATAATGGCAAAATCATGTGTTAAATAGGGCATTTTTTTGCTTTTGATTCAGCCTGGCTTAAGGAAGATGACATATCTGAAACGTCCTGGTGTTGCCAGTGGTCTCACAAGAAAGACTACATCATCATCATCTTCATCATCAGTTTCCAGCATGAACTCATCAAGTCTTAATTCAAGTTTACCCATTTCTCCTATAGGCAAAAAAGGTAACACTCTTACTACAGGTTTGTGCTACAAATCAGTTTGGAAATAGCTAAGCATGTTCTGGACTTTGGATTTGGAAATGTTTTAATGGTGTCCAGTACATTCAAGCACTAAGAAATGTTTTGTATGGGGAATAAAATTTTCTAGGCTAGCCCAGTAAATCCCTGTGGACTAAAGATAAATGTTAGACATACATCATTTGTAGAAACTAGATTGATACAAGCCCGATGCCTACATGTGAGCAGCTGACACAGCTAGAAAGGAAGCAATGCCCCAGGAATTCTGTTCCCTTCTCTATTATAGCCAAGAACGTGAACTTCTGAATGCTCTAAGCTTGTCTGACTGGAATGAAAAGAAAAAAAGAAAAAAAAAAAACTGCCAAAACAACTGAAATTTGGAAGGAAAGTGGAAGGCTTTATTCCACATTTCTGTAAGCCTAAATAAAGGATGAGCTTTACTCAAGCAGATGGGAAAAACACCTTTAGGGAGACAACACAGCCAAGAGGCTTGTACTGTATTGAGGCCATCAATTTGACCATTTCAGTAAGTCTCAAAGGATCAGGAAAATAGTCTTCTAAAAGCACTGACAGATGTAAGGACTACAGTTCTTGTACATCTATAAAAATACCAAGTTACAGCAAATTTTTACTTTGCACCTTGTTTCTGGGAGATTAATAACATATTATTAAAAGCTTAGTAAGAACTATTTTATGCAATAGAATTATCTAATCAAGATTTATCCTCTTATTGAAAGTAACCTACAGACTAAAAGTAAGAACTTTACAGAAATCTGGGAAAAATGCTTGTGGGGTTGTTTAGTCTGTGGTGTTAATCAGTGTAACTCAAACTGTTAGCTCCTTCAAAGGCTGCTTAAGGGAACAGGGCCAGCTATGCTGGGAGAAAATGCTGGAAGTAATTTGAATCTGCAAGCTGTTTTGGCATTCCTTGAAGAATATTCTTTACCTGATTGCAGTAATTTGGAAATTTGTTGAGAAGACCGTAAAATAATATTGCTGAAGAATTTGGGGAGTAAGTTGTCAGTAGTTGTATATATTCTCCTTAAACTTGAATTATTTGAACCTAAATTTAAATGCCGTAAATTGCTATTTTTCTTTCCTGTGTTAGTATATTATTCTGCTTAGTCAAAAACTTCAGAAGTACAATTTTCTATTTCAGGAAAATCAAGCATCTCATCAAAAGCTAGTGTGAGTGGCTCTAAGCTTTCATCTAGTACAAACAGGCTGGCCCTTGTCAGACCTACCACGGTGTCATCTCTGCAGGCTGCCAATACTGAGAAATCCAGGAAGCAAGTGAGATCAGCTAGTACTCCCAAAATATCTAGTGCTGTAAGCCTGGCTAAATCTTCAGCTTCTGCAACATCGTCTGAGGCTGCAGGCAGTGGAATTCAGAGACCAAGCTCTGTTCCCAGTCTGCAGCAGCTATGTCAGCAGAATAAAGATGGTTCACCAAAAGGAAGCCTGTGTGCAAAGCCCAAGGCTAGAGTTTTGTCTGTTTCCACAGGTCAAGCTAAGGCTCCTGTGAAAACTCAAGGTAAGCACATACTTTGTATGACCTGTCTGCTACTTTGGTTACTAAAAGCAAATGTTACCTTGAAGGTTTGTTATTTGTTTCATTACACTTCTGTCCACCTTTGGGAAGAAATTAGTATTTACCTGAAAGATAACTGCTATAAAAGAAAAAAATATTAATGTAATAGCAATTAACAAAACTTTTCTCTTTAGATGCAACACCAAACAAATCGGCACCAAAAGCAACACCATCTTTTGGATTAACATTTTGTGGCACACCTGGAAGGTAGGGCTTCACTGAAAATTGAATACCCTGAGGCATCCTTCTCAGCCTGTGACATGGTTGGGTGTTGCAACAGTCTTAAAAGTTCTAACTTAATTGTATAGTCCCTTGAGACATGCCAAGTTAGATGTGTTAATGCCTACTGGAACTGACTTAAAACAAATCAAAACCCAAAACTAAACCAAATAACCCTTCCCACTTTATTCAGAAGAGGTTTCTTTGCAGTGCTAAATAGACTAAAATAATTCATAAAAGAATTCTTACCAAGTAAAGCCCCTGCTATGCTGTGATTATCAACTTTAAGGTGAATACTGTTCCCTTGCTGACCAATGGGAAATGGATTTCTGTCGTTTGGTAGAATGGTGTTATTCAAACAATTTCTAGAAGGTTTTGGCTAAGGCATGTTCCTCTTCTAGTGCCATGGCAGTCAGCACTCCTATGAAAGGCCAGAGCTTTTGTTTTCCTGAGAGGTCTGCCACCATGACTCCAGCCAGTGTGAAACGGTCTGGCCTACCTACACCCATCCGTCGGATCTCAGGGTTCCCAGCAGTGACTCCTAAAACTGTACCAAGAATGGCAATTTCTCCACATGCTGCATCTCTCCAGCAAAGCTTCAGCTTTTCTACCAAAAAGACTTTTACAGCTGGGTAAGACAGAAATCTGCATATATGAAATGAGTATTGTAGGCAAACTGCCTCTGAATGAATTCTAGTGATGACTCTTGGGTTTCAAGGACCTCTGCTAAATGTTAGAATAAAGCATTTGAGCATAGGAAAGCTGTATAGCCTAATAAAAATTTATAACTTGCGACTGGTAAAATGCTATAAGCCGTACTGAGGTGAGTCAGTATCTAACATGAAAGAATTACAGCTTTAATAGGAAATTATTTATATTTCTTGAGCTAGGGAACAATTTAAGAGTTGTATCTGATGCTCTGGTGTTATTTTGCTATTGCCTTCTGATGAAGGGAAATAGCTGATTAAAATGCATATTACTTCTAACTTTTGTTTTATATTATTGCCAATGGTCTGTAAAATTACACTTTTTAAAGCGTCAGTCAAAAAGCCAAGGATTTAGTTGACCTAAACTTTATTTTCTGAGCAGCTTTACTTATGCTTTTACTAATTCTGTTTGTTTTCTATGAAAGTAGTGTTCTCTTCTTCATATTATCAGCCCAGCATCTTCTGACAAGAGCCATATGTATGCAGGCTTGTTTTGTGGCTGGTGGAGAGGAGCAGTATTAAAGTAGGAATGATTCATGGCTAGAAAACTGTGTCATGCTACTGAGGCCAAATGTCTCATAGTCTTTTCTTTCAAGGAAACAATTATTCTGTTTACAGTGACTTTATCATACTAATCAGATTGCAGCCTCTGGTCCTCCAGCCAGTGTCAGTGCTTCCTTTCAGCAGGGACTGAAGTGGATTGCTCAGTGATATACAAGATCAATGCCTTTTTGCTAGTTCTTCCAAGTTTAAAAAAAACCCAACCTTGTGTGAATTTTAGGCTGGATGGAAATGTCAAATAAGATTAAATTCTTCTTAATCCTTTCCTTTTTTTTTTTTTTTTTTTTTGCATGGGTAGGCTATACTTCTATTGCAAAATGAAATATTTTGGATTTTGCAGGTAACTAGCATTTATTTGAATAAAAATATTGGAAGCCTTTTGGCCATTAACACTTGGGGTAAAAAAGGGGAAAATGAGGTTAGAAATTACCTTGTCTGTCTTTAGTAGTTAATGCTGATTAAAGAACTCAATTATTGCTGATGTTCTTTTCCCTAGTTCTAAACAGAAACAAGACAGTAAGACACAGACATCTTCAGAAGATGATACATCTCCTCCACCTGTACTACCTCTTGCACTTAACTTCTCACCAGAGAAAACTGCTACAGAAGGAGTAGAAAATGCATTAAAAGAGACAGAAGTACAAAATGAGCTGGCTGAAGAGAAACAACGTGAGGTAAGAAATGACAATACATTTTCCTACAAAACTACTAAGTAAACTGCTTGAAACCAAATTATTTCAAGGTAAGGGATAAGTAGGAAAACCACTTCAGTATACATGAAGTTAAAATGCGTTGGAATCATGAAATAATAGAATATTCTGAGTTGGAAGGGAGCCATCAGAATCAAGTCCAACTCCTGGCCCTGCTCAGGACACTCAGGAATCACACTAAATGCTTCTTGAATTCTGTCAGGCTGGTGCTGTGACCACTTCCCTGGGGAGCCTGTTCCAGTGCCCAAACACCCTCTGGGTGAAAAATACTTTCCTTCTATCCAACCTAAACCTCCCCTGACTCAACTTCATGATGTTTCCTCGAGTTCTGTGACGGATCACGAGAACGAAGAGATTGATACCTGCCCCTGTGTTTCCCCTCGTGAGGATGTTCAAGACCACAATAAGGTCTCTCCTCATCTCTTCTCCAGGCTGAACAGACCAAGTGTCCTCAGCTGCTCCTCATAAGGCTTCCCCTTCAGACCCATCACTATCTTTGTTGCCTTCCTCTGGGGTGCTCTCTAATAGCTCAATGTCTTTTTTTATATTGTGGTGCCCAACTAGCTGTAACCATGTGCACCCTCTAGTGCCTATATTTAGCATTGAACATAATTTGTTCAGTATTTCCACTAAGTGTGTTCCCTTTTCAAATGCACTGTCAAGTACTTGCAGATTTTATAGTAAATTTCCACTTTTGGAAGAGTACTGTGAAATCCTGTTGGATTCAATTAAAAAAGTAGTGTTGCAGGGCAGTTCATTTTGCAGCCATAAAGCTCCTTCAGGGATTAAAAAATCCAAACCCGAAACACTGCTGTAGCTAGTTTGTCACCTAACAGGAGTGCTAATCTGCAGTGAGGGATTCCACATAGCACTAAACTTAAGTGTCAAGTAATTAGTTCAGTGAACACTTTCCCTCTCCCAGGAATGTCGTGGCTTCATGTTGAAAGCTGGTACTCCACAGGCATTAAAAAGAAAGGACTGAAGTTGTAGTTCTGAAATATTAACCTGACAAAGTGGCTATTGATTTACAAATACTCAGGTGTAGAATAATGTGTAGATTAATTACTTGATGTTACTGCATCAGTATGTTCCTTGTTAGCTTACTCAGTGGCATAAAGCGTGTTTCAGAATTGCTTAGTATATGTGTGGGGTAGTTAAACTGGACCAAAGGATAACTAGAGTGTGAAGCTGCAGAGAATAGTTTCTATGGCTAAATAACATTGCACAATAATTTTAGTTAAATCATTTAACTATTAAGAGGGTTATTAATCTTCTGTTTTACATTTAACTCTACTTTTAAGTGAAAAACTGTTTTATGCCATGGGGTCTCTTTTGCTTTGTCTTACTGCATTTTCCCTGTGATGCTAGCCACTGGCAGAGCAGGAGCTGAGGTTTTTACACTGTGTGCAATGAATCCTGCATGAAAAACACCCAAGCTATAAATTAAGCCTGTTCTGTGATTGTTACAGCTGTATAAGCTAAATTGACTGCCTCAATATATATGAAGGAAGCTTGGTGAACAGAGGAGAAAACCTGAATTATTTTTTTTAAAGGCCTTGCTGCTAGATACTGGAGTAGACAAATCTCTCCCACACCCTTCTGAATGTGAAAGTAGACCTTTGATTGACCTTTCCAATACTCCCGAAGTGAGTAAGATTACTTCTCCAAAGCCTGTATTATCTGGGCAGATAAAGGTAAGTTTTATTCAAATAATCTGGTGCAAGTATGTTAGCAGAAAAATGTCAGCTGGCTACATACCCTTGTCTCCAGAGCAGTTCCACAATACTGTAGGAATATTTAATATTAGCTCAATATGATATACATAATGAGGTGCTCTTAAGAGAATGTCATGTTTAAAATCAAACAGTGTGTTCTGAACTAGAGCTCAGTAAGCAATCTGCAAATAAGAAAAGGAGGAGGATGGAGAAAGAACTTACTACTTAAAGCAGTTGTTACAGAATGAAACTGTTCTGAAGCAGGAAGTGAATGTTGTCTTCAGGAGCATTGGCATGCTTACTCTTGTTTCCCCTTTTTTGCACGTTTTCAGTTCTTGGCAGCAACTCATTTTAATCAAAAAAGAAAGGTGGCCTCTCCTGTTTAGCTCCTTTCGTAATCCTCTCCTTAGCTGGAAGATGTGTGCTGTTGGAATCTGCTCTAAATTTTACAAGCATTTCTAGGCAAGTGCTTTTCATGCATTAGTGGCTTGAAGGTAGATACCTTTATATATTGTCAGGTGAATGCTGGTAACTATGAAGATACAGCCTTTGACAATAGATGTAGTTGGGCTCAATTGAGTATCAGGCCCTTCAAATTTTGTCAGAAGAGGAGGATTGCGAACTCTGACTTTTGGGGACATGTTTAGAGGAGTTCAGAAGTGCTGTGTCCTGCCTGGATGGCACTGTAATTAGAATATGCATAGTAGTGAAACTCAGAAAAGCCTTTAGGCTTTTAAGGTAAGTATGGGCAATAACCACCTTGTGAGAAGCTTGTGCTTGTCTAAGAATGAGCATATTCTTAAAAACCAGAACACAAACTCTTGAGTGTGGCACTTGTATTTGTCTTCTAGATACTAATAGGAACTCTAAACAAAACAAGTACTTGAGAATAACACAGATTATAGCTGCTAGTAGCTATGCACAACAGTTGACTACACTAGCTAAATTTTATTGTTTTTCTTTCAGCTAATTGATTTGAGTTCTCCTCTTATCACTCTGAGCCCTGATGTAAACAAAGAAAATCTGGATTCTCCTCTACTCAAGTTCTGAATTTGAACTGAAATATGAAGAATTCTTGGCCACTGTGATCTTTGAAGTGTTTTAGGTGTTATTCTTCATTTGTATAATTTTTGGGAGATGGCTGTAGATTGTCTGTTGAACTGCATTAACAAAATAGAATTCTAACAGTCTTGATATAGTCAGTCTGGTAATGGTTTTGTTCATGGATGTGCTGCAATGCATATATTTAAATGATATTGTTCTAAGGTAAGAAAAGGTATATTCTTTGAATTGGAAACCTGCCTCCTTACTTCCTACCAATTGTCATTTGATTCCTTTCCTCTGTACAAAAGTTTTAATTTACAATAAATGAGTTGTGTGCTGAATGTGTACAAAATAGCAACTTATTGCATGCTTTGGGTAGCCTTTTCTAGTGCTTCACTTACAAATGCTAATTCGTAGGTAAAAGCTAGTGGACTTCAGGGTGGTGTAGCAAGTTTGGAAATAAACATTTTAGTACTGAATGCCAGTGGAATAAATCAACAGCACCACCTGAATTTCTGTAATGCAAAGGAGAAGACAGCAGCTTGTTCCTGCCCGATGGTGTAGTCGTGGCTGTCCCTAGCTGGGCTAAACTTTGGCTTATTCAGGGATAACGGCCATGAAACAATCAAAGGGCGATGTTTTGTTCACAGTTTTCCTTTGTCTAACTCACTATGGTGGGCCCTGTGGCTCAGGGGCAGGGGTCGTGTCTAGCGTGTGCGAGGGTTTTGGCCTGATGAGGGCCAGAGGCCGCCTCTCCCCTTCCCAGGGCACTCTCCCGGAGCGCTGCCCTCCGGCCGCGCGGGTGCCCCGCCCCGGCCCGCCCCGCCCCGGTGCGCAGGCGCGTGCCCGCCCTGCCGCTGTGGGGAGCGCGGGGCGGGCGGAAGCGGCGGCGGGGGCGATGCTGGCGGCCCAGGGGCGCCGCGTGGCCTGCGCCGTGTCCGGCGGCGTGGACAGCGCCGTGGCCGCGCTGCTGCTCCGCCGCCGAGGTGCGGGGCGGGGGTGAGGGCGGCGGGGCCGGCCGTGCCCTGTGCCGCGCTGCGCGGGCCGCGTGTCCCCTGTCGGTGCCCGCTCAGCCGCCCCCTCGGGCTGCTGGAGTGGCCGCAACCGGGCAGGACAGCGCGGGGAGCCGGGCACCGCTGGGACGGCGGAATAGCCGCGAAGGAGGGGGTGGGAGTTGTGGCTTACCGTCGCGTTACGTTGCCACAGGAGCTTGGATTAGCTATTACCTAGAGAAAAAAGCCATAGCTATACAATAATTCTGCTGTAGAGTTTAGCACAGGGCTACTCAACATCTTCGGAAAGACGCAGTTACCAAAGCCATTCTTGAGAAACACAGGGTTTGCGTCCAGACTGTAAGAATTTAACTTTCTAAGACATCCTCGCCTTCATTTCATAGGCTACCAGGTGACAGGTGTGTTTATGAAGAACTGGGACCCTCTAGATGAACAAGGAGCTTGCTCTATTGACAGAGATTGTGAAGATGCTTACCGGGTGTGCCAGAAGCTTGATATCCCGTTTCACCAGGTTTCCTACGTGAAGGAATACTGGAATGAAGTGTTCAGGTAGAAACACGTTTACACTAGCTGGTTTTCCAGTATATTAATGTGGTACCATGTTATAATCAAAAGCATGAATGGACAGATAATGAGCAATGGCAATTCACTGCAGTATTATCAGTGGTAAGAGAAAGCCCTGAAGCCTGTTAATATTTGAGGAATTACCTTTTCTCTTGTTTGTATTTAAGGTCAGAATTTATATTTTGGTTTTAATGTGTTATTTTAAAATTAATAAGAGATTTCTCCTTGTGGTAGTGTGTAGCAATTGCTTTGTTGCAGCTTATTTCTTCAACTGCCCGTGTACTGGCCCAACCTTACTGCAACTTGAAAAAAAATTATTTAATGGGGCACAGTTATTGTTTGTGTGTGCAACTTACACAGAGCATTTTACATAATGTGTGCTGAATCCAGTTTAGCATAAAATGATTGTGACCTAGCCTTGTTTCTTTAAACTTAAAACAAATTTGAAGCTGTTCTCTGAAGAGGGTGCTCAGATTTTCTGTGAATTTATTTCACTTTAAGGGAAGTTCTACATAGGAAAAGCTGAGAGATTTTCTTGGAAGGTAGGAGAAGAAGGGACATGTTGGTATAACAGCATAATTTATCTTTATGTGCTGAACATAAGTACATAAAAGTTGGTCCCTGATCTTCATCATCCCCCTTTAAGTAGTGCTGTTATTACCCTACTTGAAAGTGAGGAATAACCTGGTCGTGCTACTTGTACTGCATGTTGAAATGACATCAAGCTGAGCACCAAACTTCTGGATAGTCAGTGAAGAAAACAGCAAAACAGCCCTTTGCTGGGAAAGTTCACTCCATTATTCTATTTTGCTGTGAGAGAATGAATAAGTGCTACAAAACTTCTTAGGCTTTCTTAATACAGTGTTTCCTAACTCTCTGTTACAAGTGTCTTCATTGGTTTCAGAATCCTTTTTTCTTTACTGTCATCACTGACCTTAAATTTACTCCTGCTCTGGATCTCTCTTAAAAGGGTTATTCACTATAAGACACCTTTTATTATGAGAACTGTTCCAGGTCTTGTCTTTTCCGTGGTTTGTGCAAAGCCTGTTTCAGTTCTTTGCGTTAGAGAAAAGGAACTCTGTCCTGTAGACATCCTTCATTGCCCTTTCTCTGGTTCTGTGCTTTACTAGAAGTTCTGAACTGATGTGAGCCTGGCTTTGTGCTGAGTCCTTTACAGAACTCCCAGTGTACCATAAGAGTACAGTGTGAGCCAGCAAGAGGGAGGCATCTCTGGGTAGACCCAGGTGATTTAATTATTAGTATCAGTTGTTGAATTCAGAACTTTTATAAAGGAGTTAGAGAAAATAAAAGATATGTTGCTTTATTTTCTATTTACTAATGTAATGTATCTCACATAAGGAAGAAGCAAGTGATTCAGTTTCAGATGGAGAAAAGTAAAACCAAATACTAGGATTGCTGTTGTTCTTTTAAATCCAGTCTGTGCCCTCAGTTCCTCTTGACTGCAGTGCTGTTGACAGCAAGCAAAATGATGCAGTGATGAGGCCTTTTGATATCTCAGGGCAGTGTTATATGCAGGTTTAATTTCATTAGTTATTATTTCAGAGTTTTCAAGTGAATAATACTAAGTAATTATGCAGCAGTGTAAAAGGACAACATAACTTTGAGAAGCTTTGAATTTTTAGAAGGGGGAAAAAAAAGGACAGGAAAACGTCTCTAAAATTAAGCCCCATGAGTGATGACTGCTTGTGGTGATGTTATTGCAGCTGAAGTTATTGTCTGTTCCACTGAGACACTCCTGGTGTGTACCACCACATTGTCCCACTGAAAAATTAAAGAGGGTTGTTAATTCTGAAAGTAAGTATTCCATAAGAGTTGGGTAGAATGTGCACAGTGGACAGCCACATCTGCCCAGAAGGAATATTAATTTAATAAGGCAGGGTTACAAGATTGTAAGTGATAATTTTACCCTGTCCACAGTGCACTTTGGGGAAAGTCTTCCAAAAATTGTTTTTTTGCACATTACAATCTAATATTATTTCTAATATTATTTCTAACATAAAATGTTTAATATAACTGGATCTTCTCTGAGACTGGGACTCAGGTTCTCATAGTTAAACACTGTCCAGTTTCTGATAGTATTATGCATGTTAATGGTTCTGATAGACATTTGAGTCTTTATTTTACAGTGACCTCTTAAAAGAGTATGAATTGGGAAGGACGCCTAATCCTGATATTTTGTGTAACAAGCATATCAAATTCAACTACTTTCTGCATTATGCTATGGATAACCTTGGTAAGGCATTTTCAAGTGTGTCAGTACAGAGTGTGTGCCGTGGAAATGCTTAAAGGAAACAAACTCCTTAAAAGGTGGGGAAATACATGAGTTCATGTGCATGCCTAACTCATGTATCTGTGGTAGTATGTCAGTAATCACAAAGCATTTGGTTTTAAGATTGCTTTTGCATACAAAATTATAGAGTGGTTCAGGTTGGAAGAGACTTTCAAAGGTCATCTAGTCCAGCTCCCCTGTCCTGAGCAGGGACATCTTCCACTAGATTAGGTTGCTCATATGTAGGAACAGATTTATTTCAGGGACATGCATTGACCTGACCATTAAGTTCTACATTCTTAGGTTGTCCTTAAAGTACAAAAACACAAGTGCTGGCATGCTGGTGAATAGTTTGCATTATTTAAATAGCAGTAGTACAATTATTGTCAGTATAAGACTTCTCTATAGGTTTTCTTCTTTCATTGCTTTCTGCTTTTCTTGCTGTATGTTTGCAATCCTGTTTCGAACTGTGAATTTCAAGTTTGTGCCTTTATGTTATGTTTGGGTTTTTTTCCTTGATAGGAGCAGATGCAATTGCTACTGGGCATTATGCCAGGACCTCACTGGAGGATGAGGAAGTGTTTCAACAGAAACATACTAGAAGACCACAGAGGCTTTTCAGAAACCGTTTTGAAGTTAGAAATAGTAAGTTGTGTCTTCATTTCATGTTTTATCCTACATATGAAAGGGAAATTTAAACTATATTTGTTGTCACAGAATCAGAGGTGTTTGTTACCTTACACACAATGATTACTGATTAAACCCCAGCCTTTATAGAAGGTTGGTTGTGCTAAACAAGGTATTTACATTACTGAAAAGGACCCTGACTTGTCAAATACTACAGATTCTGTTTTAAGAGTCAGATGAATGTCTGATACATGGTGAGAAGCATGCTATACCCAAAGGGAAAAAAACTTGTAAACTGAAGCTATGCCATCACTGCCACAGTGATGATTTTACATTATAGATTCCCTGCTTTCATTTGTTTGTTCTGGACTTAAAGGGGTTTATTTTTTTCTTTGTTTTAATTTTACTTCTGGGAAGTTTAAATGGCCCCAACTGGAACTATGGTCTGTATATGGGACAGACTGTGATTTACAGATGTAGTGTTTTGTGATGGGCTTCCTTGCCCTGTTACTGAGATTGTATTGCCAGTTGTGACTGAACTATTGGCCTGTAGTTCGTGTTCTAGTCAAGAAGCACGTAAGTAGTGTTTGTACAACAGCAGAGCTATTAACATTTAAAGAGAGGAGGCAGAACATGATTGAAGAACTGTACCAGTTTTATTTCATCTGGGCAATCAGGAGATTTCATCTATTTTAAAGAAAAAAGTCAGACTTCCATCTCTGAGCATTGGCAATAACTGCACTGATTGCTCAAATCATTGATTTTAGGTGATTTCAGGGCAGTACACTGAAGAACAGTGTGCTCCAAGGTATTTGAATCTTTGTTCTCTCTTTCACAGGAAATGTGAAAGTTGTTTTTGTTTTTTGTATTGTCAATGTCCTTGTCAGTGACACATGCACTGTTGAAATAGATGTGAGGCAGTTTAAGGCTTTGTAAGATTCTGCACTGTACAAATGCAGACTCTTCAAGATCTTCTTAGTGACGAGAAAATATCCAGGTGTTTTCATTAGATTTTGAAAAACATGCAAAATACTGTCTTTAATATGTATTTGGAAATAATAAAACAAATGTTGATTGTCAAAATACTAAAGCAAGTTGAACTATTAATGGTAGTTATGATGAGGTGTTTTATGTGTTTTGCTTTGCAGCTGTGAAACTCCTTCAAGGCGCTGACCTCTTTAAGGACCAGACATTCTTTCTAAGTCAGATCTCACAGGATGCTTTGAGGAAAACTATCTTCCCTTTAGGGGATTTAACAAAAAGTTTCGTAAAGAAGATAGCAGCAGAACATGACCTTCATCATGTGCTAAAGAAAAAAGAGGCATGGTAACACTTAAAACTCTTTTGATGTGTATTTCTCTCTAAAACAACTTTCCTGAACTTTTCGAACTTTAATCTGTGGCAGCCCATCCGTTTCTAATAGAAAATAATAATATAATAGGCTGGGAAGCATTTTTCATAGCTGGCTACTGCCTTAAAAGTACTTTTAGGAGCTTGTGGTTAGTTGTGTATTTTAGCTTGCAGGTATTTTGTCTACTGCTGTATCTCAGAAGAGCTAAGATGTAGGTGAATGTGTCGGATGCTGTGAGCCTGAAGGAAAGCATCCTCTGTCACAGCAAGGGAGAAGCCTCTGGTCTTTATTCTCCATAGCTTTTAAGAGCTTCCTCACTGTAATTTTTCACTATGTCTTTAGAAATTGGATCATACTATTTTCCCACAGTTACTCTTAAAAAAAAAGTTACGTTTCTTTGAGAATTAAGACTTCTTGAGTTGATCTTAAAAACTGTAATGCAGGCAGTAGTTGTTTTGCTGATGCTGCCTTGATTGCTTTTCATGTTTATATTCAGCCTCAGTAAATGGGTGCTTGAAGAATGTCAGCAGTAACTGAAAAGAAAAGCCTGTTTCATTCGGAAAGTGTTTTTTTTCAAGAGATGGACCATCACTGTATCATTTTGTTACTTTTGTGCTTCAGTATGAAAGAGACTTCTGTTTTTAATGTACATACAATCTAGTCACCAAGGTTAATGTGTTTATTTATTGAACAGATTTTCTATTTCCTATTATCTCTCTTACTTTCAGTGCTTACAGCTCTCACTGATTCTGTATAGAATTAGTTTACCTATGTTGCAGCAGATGTTGTGGATTTGTTTATGACATGCCTAAGATAGTTTGGCATATATGGGAGGGGAAACAAACATCTTGGACACATTATTTCAAGCAATTTCTTGGACAGACATTATTTCAAATGTTTTCCTCTGCTTCTATGGATTCAATTCCATGTTTCCTTTTCAGAGTATGGGGGTCTGCTTCATTGGTGAAAGAAACTTTGAAAAATTCCTTCTTGAGGTGAGCAACACTAAATCTGTGACAAACTTTGTTTTCTTCTGGCCTTCACTCACTGTCTATAGAAAAATCTCCGGCAGCTTGTGGCCCACAGTAAGTAGCAATGTCCCGCCTGCCTTTGCAGTCCCAAGCCTAGTTAGGAGCTGACCCCCACAGCCTGGGGGAGGTATCTTGCCCCTCTACCAGCAGTCACTCCTTTTCTGGAGCGAAAGGAGTGAACATGCACTCCTGTGCCTGCCAGGCTCTGACAAATGGTTGGAATGTGAGAGGGACAAATTGCTGGATCCTGCTGTCCCCTGACATATGTGAGGATAGAGGACTTGAAGCCTAGAGTTACTGCCCTTCCTGCTTTTCCCTGAGAGCAGTATTGAGGAAGAGTCAGTAAGCTGCTTGGGCAGAGTTTGCTTTTTTCTTCTTCTTCAGCTTCAAGAGAATGTAGTGACAGGATCTGAAATATGCTGTGAGGTTTTCTTGGGCTATCTTGTGACTTACCTCTTCCTCTTTGTTAGTATTTGGAACCTCAACCAGGTAACTTTATTTCCATTGAAGATAAGAAGGTGATGGGAAGACACAAAGGTAATTGGCTAACTTACCGTAATAACTTACTTTTAGATAAATGGAACAATACTGCTTATATTTGGAGGGACAAATTTTGGGAAATTCCAAAGGAGTCTACAGGTTTTTACCCTGTTTGTTAAACCATGGAAAATTTGCTGTATCCAATAGTAGAGCCTTGAACTACAACTGATTCTTGATTAGTTGTTCCATTTTGCAGGAAAGCAAATAATTATTAGGGTTACTCTGTCAGTACTAAGTGGTTGTTATTTTAATACCAGGAGACCATTGTTCACTTAATTCCTTCAAAATGACTGTGCTTCCTTTCCATAATCTTTAGTATCTAAACTTTGTAGAAGAAAATGCACCTCAGTGATACACAGCAGGACAGCATCACACATGGGCACCTTAACTTTTCCTTTTCTCCCATGTGTTCTTCCTTTGCTGTCCTCAGTTCAAGCTGCCAGAACTGAGTTCCTCTCCCAAGTAATGTATGGTAATAGAGTGTTATACTGGTACATAAAAGTAAGGGAGACTGGCAAGACTGAATGGTAAAAAACCCACAAATTGAAACTGAAATAAAGAAATGTTTGTCTTGTATAAGACCTAAGAATACTACAGGTGAAATGGATTATTTGAAATCTTTAGTTTGCCTTTCAGGTAGAGATGAAATTGCAAGTAGAGCTTAGTTTTAGTTTGTGACTGGTCCTCTTCTCTAAGGCAACTTGGTTTGTTATTCTTTGTTTAGTGGTAACATTTTGGGGAAATTATTTTAATGTGTTTTTCTGAAATAAAAAGATGAAAAGTTCCTAGCAGTATTCCATTTTTATATTTCTTTAGGTTGGTTCCTCTTCACAATAGGCCAGAGGGCTCGGCTGGCAGGCCTCAAGGATGCTTGGTTTGTTGTAGACAAAGATGTCAGCACTGGAGATATCTATGTGGTGAGTTAATGAGCACTGGGTTTGCAAATGACTAATGCATACATTTTGTGACTGCTGCTGTATGGAGCATGAGCCTAACCTGGGTAGAATTCTTGGCTTTCCTCTTGGCAGAAACAAGAACCAACTAGTGTAGCAGCAGCAGATGTGAAACATTTTCCAAACAGGCTTTTCATGAGCACCAAATTGTTCTAGATTTTGGCACAGAGCTTTTCCAAGCAAAAGGCAAATACTGAAAAGAATCAGCCAATCTCCTGAACTCTCATTTTCTACTCTAAAGGATGAGGCTTTAATCTTAGTTATTATGACGTGGTTTATAAAATACGTATTATCTTGGTTTATGATATATTGCTGCTTTGTTTTTCTAGTAAAAGAATAAGGAGCCAGTGACAGAGTTTTATCATTTTGAAAACTGAGGCAGAATGTGTATAATAATGCAAATAATTGGTGTGTTAATGGCTAATCATATGTGGTCACTGGGAGGAGTTCTGCAGCTTGCTAGCGTTGATAATGTTTCTTCCTGTTCATGCAGTTGTTGCTCCTCTTGGATACTGATGTGATTGTGATAAGGTGTTCTGCTACTTGTTGATGTGCTGGTGGGGGGGGACCATAATCAAATGAGAATTGAGAAGAAACAGACAGGAACACTAAGAATTTTTTTTTATGCCCTGCAGTGAGTTTGTCAAAGGCAATGCCTTTGTTGGGGAGGTGTTGATTTGGGAAGCTGGAAAAGAGGAAGGTAGCATCTTGTTGAGATAGGATAAAGGAGGTCAGATTTCTGAACTCAGCCTGAAGAAGGCAGAAATGCAGTTGGAGGGAAAAGCATACAAGAAGAGACATGACTGAGGAGTGGAAGACTGACAAAGCATTCAGGCTTGCTGTAGCCTACTTTAAGTGCTAACAAATGCTTGCTTTCTTGCTCATATTGCCTTCATCTTGCTATGGCTTGATGCTCCTTCTATACTTCATGCTTCACTTTACAAGCTACACGCTCTTTGGCAAAAACATCAGCAATAAATAAACATTTTTTAAGGCACCATCAAGAGATCACCCTGCTCTGTACAGAGACCTCCTGCGGACAAGCCGAGTGCACTGGATAGCGGAGGAACCTCCGGCAGAGCTTGTTAGAGAGAAGATGATGGAATGTCATTTCAGATTTCGGCACCAGATGGCACTGGGTAGTCAAACCTTGTTTTACTTTTTGTCTTACTCAGTTTGTGAAACTCTGGTAGCATGTTGGTGTAGTTCTGCAGATAGTGGAAAGGTTTTGGCTTGGCCTTCCTGTTTCTGCAGTGTGTTATGCAACAATTCTGTATCTTGACTTAGATCTGTTTAGCCTAGGTTTTCCTTCTTTAACGTGAACATAATGGTTAACTGTCAGGTTTTCTGCTCATGTCAGGTGTTTCTGATAATTTTCTGCTCTAGTGCCTTGTGTCCTGACTCTAAACCAAGATGGGAGTGTGTGGGTAACACTAGTAAAGCCAGCAAGAGCTATCACACCTGGACAGGTAAGTTATTAGTTTTCCTTCCATTTTTGTGTTTTACCTTATCTGGCTAATAACACAGAGTAGCTGGAGCAAAGTAATTTATTTACATGTGAGAGTGGTTAGCTCTATTTTGACTGTTCATCAGCTGTTTTCGAGGAGATTGTTTCTAGTTTTAAGTGGTCTGTTGTTATCTGTATAGTCTGAGAAACTTGCTTACAAGTTTTAGAAATACATGGAAACATCTCTGGTGATCAGTTGTATATGCAGAAATGGAAGCTGTTGTTGTTTGCAAGAAATTGATTTTAAAAGGCATTAATTTGGTAATTGGCTGCTTAATATGGGTTTAGTGTTCAAACCAGTTTAGGGAGACTCTGTCTGGGGAAGTCCATTGTCCTGTAGAGTACTGAGAAGAGGTGCTGTGCCTAAAAGGGATGCCTTTTAACACTGCCAATATAAATATACTCCATCACATCCCAGCACAGTGGCTTTCAAATATTCCCTGCATGCCTTCTCCCAGCATCTGTTGTACCCACCCTCCCCGATACTTGGGGGCCTGTGGGTCACATCAGGAGGGAAGTTGTTTGAGAACTGTTTGTAGTGGAGAGAAGCTGAGAAGAATCCAGCCAGAGCTTATGAGAGACATGAGAAGCCCCTGAGTGCCAGCAGCTGCTGAGCCTGTAACCGGGCTCTGTTTTGCCAGGGAGTGAGACAAGGCAGGAGGTCTGGGCTCCCCTGTCCTGCAGGAACCTGCTGAGCACATCGGGGAACTCCAGTTGCTTCCTTGCAGATGGTCTGCTGCCATAGTCCTTGGCCCCTTCCTGTTTTGGGAAGTGCCACTGTAGGCTGGGCACAGTTGTCTGGGGAAGGTCCAATGAAGATGCAAATTATGTTATGTGTGTCATCCCCTTTGGAAAGGAAATTTTCCAGCACAATCTATTCCACCTCAGTAACTGAAGAGTTTTGAGATGGTCTTGTAGAAGTTCATGATGAATTTTGTTTATAAATATACACTCATCTAAGCCAACAAATCCTCTGTGATTTGCGTGGTTTTTTTGTTTTTTTTCAGGGTTTTTTTAAGATTTAGCCAGAACAGGTGTAAATGAACGTGCTCACTCTCCGACAGGTCTTGCACAACCTGCAGTTGCTCACCATGGTTTTTGCAGCTGCTAAAAAGACTCTCCCTGTGTTTATCTCCTAGTTTGCCGTGTTCTACAAGGGGGACGAGTGCCTGGGCAGTGGGAAGATCCTGAGGATGGGCCCATCAGTGTATACCTTGCAACAGGGCAAAAATCGAGAGGAGAGTCCAAAGAAGGAAGAGATTGACAAAATAGAACCAGCAACATAACACTTGGGGTTGTTTATTGAAGGACTTTGGAGAATTTGCTGCCTGAGAATAATAAAAACTATAATAAATGTGATTTTTGTTGATCAGTATGTTCTTAAGGCCAGTTAACTGAGGAGTCCCAGCTCTTGACTGTTAGCACTGAAGGAGTTTAATGCCAGTCTGGTGTAATTTTGCTGGACTGTATGGTGCTATTTATGCTAATATGTATCAAGGGATGTCCTAAGGTGTTCTGTAATAGTAGTTACACATACAAGAATTTTAATATAAAAATCATGTCTGAAATAATAAATCTATCTCTTACGTGTAAGTGAAATACTTTTTTTTCCCTTACTTAAAGGTGTAACTGTCCCTAGTAAAGGACATACATTATTTTACTATGAATGTGTGCTTGTGCTTTGAATTCTGGAAAAGGAATTAATGATGTTCAAGTTCAGCATTTGGAAAGAACTCCAAGCAACAGATACTTATTTTTCATTTTGAATAGTTTTGTAAAAAATGCTTTTGATTCTTAAACTGTATTAAGTAGTTGTTTCAGATGTTTACTTAAATCAGAATTACAAATCTTAGGGGCTTAAAAACCATCTTGAATGTTAAATGTTTTCACAGAGCTGACTCATTTTCTGTTAACTGCTGAGGTCTGAGGCTGTTTGGTTTGTCTCCTGGAGAAGAGAATGCATTGTGCTTGAGAAAAATGCAAATTCATAGGGATTTCCTTATTGTGGTTTGAGCTTAATATAGACCTAATAATGATTGGATCTTGCTATGTCTCAAATTGGAATGCTATTAGGAAGAGCTGAATACAAATTGAATGGGTTTATAAGGACTGGGTGCATATTGAGGATACCCCAAGCAATAATAAAATTTTATTGCAGCAAGTTAGCAAAAATGAATTCCTGTCTTTCAGCATGGTAGTAGAAGGTAACTATTCCTGAGGTACAGGTGTGCAGGAGCAGGACTCACCTGGTGATGTAGAATTTTGAGATTTTAACTGGCACTGTGATCCCAGGTTTGCTGAGAGCTGCTGGGCCAGTGCCTCATAGCAAAGGTTAACCATGTCCTGCTTGTAGCATAGCTGGCATGGGATGCAATGAATGTCTGCTACAGCACCTGCAGGGCAGAGGCTTTTTAATCTGTGCTCTGCATCCCTCTTTTTGTTTAAGCATCCTAAATGTTGGATACAGCAGTAATCCAGGATGGCTAATGTAGAAAATTCAGAAGCTAACGTGCTGATCTTTGGTGGAAACCTCTCCAGCAATGGTCTCCATTCACCTTATAGGCTCCGGGGACTTTGATTTTTATCATCTGAAGTGAACCTCATGATTCTGCTGAAGAATCCTCATCTGAGGTAGAGGTGAATACGGGCAATGGTTGGTTAGTACAGACTCATTGTCTGAGAAGGGTGGAGGCTGCAGCTCAGCCTCTTGCCGTGATGATGAGCAGAGATCTGACAAGATGAAGTGGTTGCTGCTCTTGCTCCCAGTGAACCTCACCACACTGCTGCGAGCTCGGAGCTAGTGGGCATTTGTGAAATTCAACTTGCTAATAGCTTCTTGCATGGGATGCTGCACAAGAGGCTGCACATGCCCAGCAACGCCACACTTGGATGTTCAAAGCAGCATTTCCAAGCAGCTTGTACTGTTCAGAGGGGTTGCTACATTTCTCTTTTTGTCCCATGTGCTTCTCCTGGATAAGGGTTTGAACTACTGACCTGCATCAGATCCTTGCTTCTCTCATATGTAGGGTCTTTGGCCAGGAGAATTTTATTATGTCCTATACAGGGACGCAGTCTCTTGGGGGCATCTGGCAGAGCAGCCTATAGAGGCACATTTCTACTCTGGAGCTGGCTGTTACCTGCAAGATGAGCAGCCCCATCACCACTCGTGCCTGCATTTGTGATGACGGGTGGTGGTTTCTGTAACACCAGTGCCCAGAGGTGCCAGTACTGTTGACAGCAGTGCCTGAATCCCATGCTCCAGCATGCCCAGGGCTAGCAGCCTGGCCTGGCCCGGCCCAAAGTGGATGTGAAAATGCCCAGGGGCACAGCTGTAACAGCTTGGAAACCGAGGTAGAGGTGAGAGGAGAGGTTGGTGCTGGGGTCAGGCAGCCGTCCTCCCTACAAGGGACCATCACTGACACCATTGCTTGCGCAGCCTTTGCTAAGGCTGGAGTTTGTCCAGGATTAAGCTTGAATCGGGTAAGAGCTGTCTGGCTGGTAAATTTCCTTTTTTATGTCGATTGCCGAAGATTAGCACCAACATGCTTGTTAAACTTCATTGGCTTTTCACTTTTTTTGGTCATTTTTTTTCTGCCACCGTGGGCAAAAAATTGCAAGCTGGTGATTTCTCTTTCAAGTTGTCATTAAGCTTTTCAGGTCTTGAAATATTTGGTTTCAAAGACTCACATGCATAACTGTTTAGAAAAGGACTTTTTCCTTCCAAAGTAGAAAATGTGATAACAAGATTAGGATCATGTAACTGAAAAACCACAACTCGTATCAGCTAAGGCTGGGTCTGAACTGAAATCTCTGTTGTGCCCTGTGAATGTATTTGAAACCTGTGTTTCTGAGTGTATAATGGCTGAAAAATTGCACTCCAAGTGCAGTTTTGTTCCAGAAATGCTTGTGTAAAACCTTAATTGCACCCCTGGTTTTGCTCCTTCTTGGTGGTGTCCTGCCCCAGCTGGTGCTGAAGAGCTGGAGGACAGAACTGTCCCCATGCAAAGAGAGCAGGGCTGTCATCTGATTCTGTCTTCTCCTGGACAGGATCTCTGGAGCATTGAGATGTTTCACAGGTGTGGTGAAGGGCTTTGTTCACACTATGGCAGCGCAGTATTTACAGTCCAGCAGTAAAAGCATTGGCTTATAGTGTTTGCATTGGCTTCTAGGGCTGAGAGAAGCTGTCATGTTCCCATTTCAAAACTGAGTGTTCACTCTCTTCAGCTGCTTTCTCTCTTTAGCTGCAGACCACAGGGAACAAAGCTGGTGTTTTTATAAAACTTTTCCCCCTTCCTCTTTAGAGTAGATCTGTATTTTTAGCATACTTACAAGCAAAAAAGACCCCAAATTCTTGGATGCAGCATTTAAATTTGTACTTTTATATACATAAATATTGAATCTAGCCCCTGTGAACAAGGCTGAGCTCTCCCTGGAAGCTGGGAGATGACTGTGTGCAGCCTCCTGTGCAGACTCTCCCCCGAAGGCAAGGAGATGGGACTAGAGTGAAGGTTCACAGCACAGCCTCCACTGCCTGGATTTCAGGATCATGCTGGTCCAGAATTAAGGATAAAATTTCCCTTTCCACCTTTATTCCCAAACCAGAATTTCCTGATCTCTCTTTGTCCAAACGAGCCCTTTCAGCTTGGAGACTTCAGCACAGGAAGGTCTGGGGAGGTTGGTTTTCTTCTGTCCCTGCTTTGCATGGGACGATGTTGGGCTCTGCAGCCAGGGACGGCAGAATGAGCTGCAGGGGGGTCTCAGCGCCACCAAACAGCCTCGGGTTTAATTTTAAAAACGCTTTCTCTGCATTTATATGTATTTACATGCTTTAAAGCATTGAACAAAATGAAATTATCTATGATAAATGCGATAATCGCACCAGAGTGGCACACACCAATGATGCAGGAAGTGATGTGCCATTTCCAGCTTCAGCACCAGGAGGCACCAGGGCATCGCGTTCATCCCTCCCAACCGTGGGCAACGTTGTTGGGAGACGGTGGCAATTAACACATCCGGAATTGTGAGTTTTCCCCTTTTTTTAGATTTTTGCTGAGCCAATACATTGGAAGAATTGCCCCTCTGTGGGTTTGCTCGCGGCAGGGATAAAGCCCGGGCGTTTCAGCACAACCATGAGCCGGCTGAGGAGCAGCATCTTTTAAGGGCCAGACTCTCATCGGGGCTGGGCGGCGCCCATGGTGCAGGTCAGGGCAGTGACAGCCCCGGCAGCAGGGAAAACGCCCTTTTAGTCAGGGTTCAGGTCCTGCCTGCCCTCCCTCCCCTGTGCCGGCCTGTGCTGCTCATTCGTTTCCTGGTCACTCTCAAACTTCATCTGGTTCTTGAACAGCTGGAGGTAAAAGAGAGATTTATTTTTTTTCTCTTGAGAACTAGCACCAGATTCTTACACTTGTTTGAATGTGTGAGGGTTCTGATGAACAATGGCTTTTGGAGTTGTTCTTTTCTAAAATGTCTTGATTTTTACTACAGGCCAGAGAAACCTGAGAATGCAAAAAGTGAATGGACTCCTCATTCTATGCAGTTTTGCAGCATATAGAATAATTTTTTCAGTACAAAAGAGCTTCCAACTCACTCTGCAAGTTTAAGGTCCTAGAAACAAATACGTGGAGAGATACCACTTAAACAGACCCAACCTGGAGAAATTAAGTTTTTTCAGGGGGCTGCCCTACTCTGGACTTTGATAATTCAGTGGCACCTTTCCCATTCTATAGCACCATCTTTTGAGGAGGCTCCCAGGAAAATACAGTCAGTTAATTACAGCCCACCAGTTCCTGTGATGAAAAGCAACAGAAGACCTACTTCCAGTAAGAAGATTCATCAAGAGGAAAGTGACCTGACTGCTCTGTCCTGGATTTCTCCAGAAGTGCTGTGGGAGCTCATGACAGAAATTGTTCTGGTGCTTTGCATTCCTGCAGGGGTCCTGGGTTTGTGTCTCTGGGCTTACATGAGCTGGATGTAGTCTGCAAGAAGTGTTGGTGGCAGTTCTGTCAGGCAGATGGGACATCTGGGTTGTATCAAAAAACTTCAAGTTGGACTCCTAGACAAATGGTGAATTCTTCCTTTTCTCCAAGAAAGCCCCTAGGGAGGAAAGAGACTCAAGGTGTATGTAGCCACTGACTTCATGGGAGCCAGCTGTTTCATCCCTCTATGCATCCAGTTCCCTTTTGATTTCAGTGAAATTTGACCAGAACAGAGAAGGAGGTTCAGCCATGTCCTTGGGAGCAGGGAAGATGTCCCATGTGCTCCTCTTCCCTGTGGCAGGTACTGCAGAGCTTCCCTCTGTCTCCCAGTCTGCTGTGTTCTCCAGGGCTGATGAACCCCAGCACAGCAGGAAAATCCTGGGCTGTGCCCACTGCTCAGTGCAACACAGGAGAGACTGAGTAAGAACCACTGATGGAACATTTCTTCTCTCATTTGAAGGACTTCAGTGGAATCTGCATCTAAAAATGGGTGAGCAGCCGCAGAGATTTCTTTGGCAATCTGTCCATCTCGAAGGCTGTGTCCCCAGCCCTGCTGCAGCTCCTGCCTGGTGGCAAAGCAAACTCAGCTGGTCTGGTATGGCCTCATTACACTGGATGAGGCTTTGTATGAAACTGTCAACATCAAACAAGGATGGATTGTAAACATAAAAAGGACTGGTATGCAAAGATAGGATAACTAGCCATGTACCATCTGCTGGATTTCAGATTGGTGCTGGATTAAAGGTAGTTTTTATTCTAATCTAGTCACTTAACTACTCTTCACACATTTTTGTCTCTCCTCTCTGAGAGTACACAAAGGACTCTATGGGCCAACCATAGAGTCACACCAACAGTTCTATGGCTGTTAGCAAATTGGCTATATGTAGTAAAACTGTGATCAATCTATTACGAGTTTGAAAGGTTCCATGTGGCATTTAAACTGAAAATCACTTTAGGTATTATAAGTACTTATTGCTATAGTAACACCTTTGGAAATAAATCGGCATTATCTACACTGGTTTTAAATATTAAGGTGTTTTATGGTATACGATTATTACACTGAGTTAGTTTTACACCTACCTTTTAGGTGAAGGAGACAGCACAAGCAGAATCTCTGTGAACTGATTAGTAGCCAGATGTTAAACCTTGTTTAGGACACGACCATTTCATGGGGCAGAGACTGTCCTCATGTGATGTGTCTCCTCTGCACTGCAATACAACAGTGGTGCTTGAACTCCAGAGCAAGCAGGGGAATTCGCTACTGAGAGGAGATCTAAGACTGATGACTTTTAAGGCGGCTCCCTGCAAGCTGCCTTCTTTCTGAGACCAGAGGGAGAGAATCACTGATGGATCAGGAGAAACATGTAAATGCTGTCTAAGCACAATAGATTGATCCTGGGAATTAGAGCAGGCAGCTCTGCTCCTGTGCTTCTTGCCACAGCTCTCCAACCCCTTAATTACAATGGACTTCCTGTAGCTAATGCTGCTGTCCTGAGCACCTGCCATGAAAAGCCAGCCCAGCGGAGGCCAGGCTCGAGCCTCCCGTGTTAAACCTCCTAGGAGGCAGGTTTAACATGGAGCTTGCAGCAAATCCCAAGTGATGCATGGTGTGTCTCTGTATCACCACAGAGGCAAGCTAAACACTCTGCAAGAAGCCAGGAGTGCTTTGTTGCCAGTCTGCTCCAGCAGAGGAGCAGCCTTGACAGAAGCCCCTTTGGGGTCACCTCGGTTGTGGTGGCACTGGCTCTGCCACGGATCTGCCCACAGGGAAGTGATGCAGATGGATGTTTGAGGAGGTGCCCTGTCACTGAGTGAGTGAGAAAGAAAATACACAAGCTGCTTTTGGTTTGTGCTTGGTATAACCTAGGTGAGATCAGCCAGGAAAGTGTTTTTCCTTGGACAACCTGGTGGAGAAAGCTGTGCGTCAGGAGTGCTTTGATGGCAGCTTGGTTCCTCCTGACCACCTGCTCACTCCCATTCATTTGGCCATTTTGTGGCAGCAGTATGAACCCTAACTCCTAAAGCTCCTAAGCCAACTGGGCTTTCCCCTGATCCTTTCGATCCCTGAAACCTGTGCATCTGTAAGTGAAGGAGTTAACCATTCTAGGCATTTCTGTTTGTTTTATCCAGGAAATTGAAATGTACTAAAAGGTATTGATTTTTCTCAGAATCAATGCCTGATTTACTGTTTTGCCTGGAAACTTGTTCAATTTGCTGGCTCCCAGCCACAGCTGCTGCTGTTTTGTATGGGATTCAGTGGGACGTTCCTAACCTGAGCAGAATGGATCATTCACAGGGACCTTCTGCTTCAGCTACCCTGTTTATACGTACACAGGATTTCCCATGCTCACTGTTTCCTTGAGTATATGAATATCTAACAAAAACACAGACCCAACTCTACATTCATCACTTGGAAAGCACAAGTGGTGGTGCTGGTGTGGACAGTGGTGACATCTCACCAGGGGTCCAGGGGATCTCCTTTCTGTGATCCCCCAGACATTTCCAGGCTTAACATCCAAACAAGATCATTCAAGATGGACTTCCAAAGAGCTTCTGTCAAATAACCAAAAGGAAGAGGTTTTCCTACCCATTAGGCCAAGGGGTTAGTGGTTTTGCAAACAGTTATATTTGTGGAGGGGAAAACCCCCAACCTATAAGAAACTAATAGAGGAAACCACCCAACTGGTTGCACTGTGACTATTTTAATGAAAGAGAGTGGCAGCACCTGGAAAACTGGAGCTGTGAGCTCATTTCTATTTCCTGGGTGGATCTGATGTAAAACTATGGCTTTGCAGAAGTCAGGATGGGCTCCCGAAGTCAGGCCATGCTGGGCAGGGTAGTCCCACGTTTTGGCTGAGGATGGCCCTGGGACACAAGGCAGCTGTCAGAGAGACAGGGCACCTCTCACCTTAAGCACAGTTCTCCCCCTAAGAGGTGCCTTAGCTCTGCTCCACCTCCGTGGTGTCTCCTGACCCACTGCAGAGGCTGAGCTCTCACAGCACCTCCATGAAGCATCAGTCCACAGGGAAATCAGCCTGGGCCTCCCTTCAAATGAAGACAATATGCTCAGACTATGCAAAATGTGAGTTTGAAGCTGCGGATACTCTATTCAGAGCTGTCTTTGAGCAGAGGGATGGCAGCAGATGTCTGGCCAAGGCAGAAGGGGACACACCGGCACAGCACTGAGCTCCAGGGGGCTCCTGGGGGCACTTACAAATGCTTTGAAGTATTTAGAAGACAATAATGAATTAACACGGTCTCTTTGCCACACACACTTCAGATTAATCTAATTTTCTTTAATACAGTGCCTGGCATGGTGGATAAAGGAGCAGCAGCAGCAGATGGAACATGTCTTCAGTAAATAGTTTGATACTGCCCCGCACTCTGTTCTCATACACAAAACACTGTCAGTGCAGACTGACGTTAATTGATATGAGGTAGGTGCAAAACTTGCTTGGCAAGAAGAGAAGTGTTAGAAAAGCCCTCTTGGGCTTAGCTTTATTTGATATTTTCATTCATGGTTTGAATGATGAGATATAAGGTAGCTAGTAAAGGTTGCAGATGCTGCCTCCAGGCATCCTCATGGACAGGACTAAAATCCAAAATGAGTATGAGAAACTGGAGGATGGATTCAAAAATCAATAGACAAATGGAAAATGAGTCTAGTACAAATTGCTTCTTTTAGGGATGAGAAGTGAGTTGCACATGTGAGAACAGGAGCATAAAGGCAGAGCAGAACCTGTGAGGCTGAGGCCCAAATGCATCCTAGACTGTTCCTGGCACTGTGGGTATGGTGATGGTGTGGACAGTAGTGACATCTCCCCAGGGCTGCTGGGAATCTCCTTTCTGTGATCCCCCAGACCTTGGCAGGAGCATCCTCTGCAGCTGAGCGGGCTGTGTGCTTAAGCACAACATAAGGATTCAGACAAACTAACTCATTATCCTCGGAAATGCTACTGCAGGCTATTGGCAGAGGTACTGGAATTATCAGTTAGGATTTTTAAGACTTTTAGACAGATCCCAGAGTATATTTGAATATATTTGAGTATACTGAGTTGTTGAAGGGGCTGGGGTACATGACTGCTTATGTTACTGCAGCCTTACCACGCCATGCTGCTGCCAATGGTGCATCTCTTCTGGAATTTTTTTCTTATAATTTGCTTGGGCCAAATGTCATTGTAAAGATTAGGACAGGAAAAGTGAATGAAGTGAAGATTTTTTAAAATTTTTTTTTCTTTTTTTTTTTGGTGGGTGTTGGCAGGCCTACTGCTTGCATTTTATGGTCTGCTCTGGTCTCTTCTCTCCCTGCCACCCCAAAAAGTTTATATTTGACCTGGTAATTGGCTGAAGAAGAGCAAGAAGGAAGGTAAAAGGTACAGCAGTGTTTCTGCACATGGAACAATTACAGAGATCCAAGCTGCTCAGCTGGAAAGAGATTACTCAAGTGCTCTAGGACAGAGCCTGTCTCTCTCTTTGACCTGGAGAAGGTGAGAGATGATTCTCACTGCTTCTCCTGCTGCAAGCAGCAAAGGTGTCCATTGTAGGGGATGGGAATGAAGCTGAAGGAAGGCATTTTTCTTACTGCTTGTGACTGAATCAGGCACCCCACTGTGTAGTAGAAGTTTAAATGGTTAATGGAAGTTTAAACACAACAGCAGAGACGTATGAGGGAAGAACATGGGTTGCTGGAGACAACCACAACTCTTGCCTCTGCCTTGAGCTGCAGAGAGCTGGGGGCTGTGGACCCTGCTGGGGCCACCTTGCCATGTAATGTGTGGCTGATAATCCTCTTTTTCTACACATCTGCTGTAGGTCACTACTGGAGACAGGATCACAGGCTGGTCTCTGCCTCAACTAACCTGCTTATGTGAAAGCCTGAGGCTTATTTCTGCTTCTCCACAGAAAAGTGAACTAGTACTTCAGAAAAAACTCTGTGTTCCCCCAAATAATGCACTTGTACAATAGAATTCAAAACAGTTTCCCCTTGGGCTAATTACTTGAGTTTGCTTAGTGGCAAGTTTGGTGGACCTGTTTCCAAAATGAAGATCCTGAAGATTTGATTTTGCCCCTAAATCAGTAGCTAGGCTCTCTCCACCTGGCTTCACCCTGGCCAGTTGATACTGAGAAATACTTTTATTTCCAGAAAGCTGACAGACATGTGCAGGTCACTGCTGTGCCTTGTGAGATCTATGAATGAGGACTTGCACAACAGCCTGAAAAGGACTGAGTGAGCAGGACCACAGCTCAGCCTCAGCTGGCTTGGGAGAGCCAAGGATGGAGCACAGGCCATCTGAGAAGGTCCTTGTCGCTCACTGCAGGCTGTTGTGGGCCGGGCTGGCTGCCACTCCCCTTGAGCTGCTCTCACACGTCCTTTTCTAAATCTGGTGCTTTCCTGGTGACCTGCTTTGCTCCGGGTTAGCAGAGGGCATTTCTCTTCCACAGACCATGTCCCATGTCTGAAAAATGCTGCAGGTTTGGACTGAAATGTGATGCAGTTCTGGCACCCTGTGCCAGCACAGGGTCCTGGGCTGGAAGGGAGATGTGCATTGCCTGGCTGGTGCTTTTCAGCCTCTGCTGCCTCAGTGAGAGAGATGGGTATCCGTATGTTCCCGCTCCTGCTACTTTCTAAACCCCAGGAAATGCCATTTGGACCCTCAGCATCTGCACTTAAAAATAAACAACCAGAGGAAGAATAGAAGTCCAAAAAAATTTCTTAATTTATTGTAAATTCTCCTTTCATCTGTGCTGCAATTCCAGTGTTCTGCACATTAATAAATATACATTTGTTAAAAAAACCAAACAAACTTCCAGTGTCTAATCTGCCATAAAGCTTTTAAAAAGTCATAAAAATAGGTTTAATTTTTTTGTCATTAATACAACTGACCCTCATTTACTGCAACAATTCTGATCAAAATAAAAACTACCTACATCTCACTGGGACAAAATATACATACACAGATGTAAGAACAACTAGCATGGGTTATACACAATGCCTGAGCACACAGCCAAGTGCCAGACCCTTAAAACATTCAAAATTTTTTTCTGTCAGAAAATGTCACACAGTATGTTGCATAATTTTTAAAGGAACAGCATCCTTCCTCCCTCTCCCCTTCCAAAGGCTTCCTTGATACTTTTGAAAATGCATAGAAATATAATGAAACCAAGATTACAGTATACTGTTTTTCATCTTTTCCTCAACTCCTGCATTTTATTTAGTCTGATTTTCTATTTCTTCCCTTTCACACACACATTTGCACAAACAATAGCCAGGATTTCCCCAAAAGGGCTGCTGTGGTGAGCAGGGAGCTCCTGAAAGCCTTACTGGCAGAGCAGGCACAGCCACACCATTGTCATCCTTGGAGTCACATATTCCCACCATGAGGAGCCACCGGCTGAGCTCTGCCTAACACTGTTGGATGCAAACTTTTTCACATCTTATTCTTCCTTTTCTTTGTAAACATTGCAGGAAGGTGAAGACAGCAGACAGGTCACGCTTAACTTTCTGATACTTGTGAAACCAGCACATTTTGTGGGAAACATGAAACCTTAAGCCTTCCATGTGCTTTTTGAAACACCAGGAAGGCCAGGGTTTTGTCAAAGAGCTGGACAGTGAAATCTGGACATCTTTAAAGTCTTGTATTTCTGCTTTGATTAGATGTGCTGAATCCAGTGAGAAGAGAGAGAGAAAAAAAAAATACTGCACCTGAGGCAGAACTTGCCCATGGAAGGAGGGCCCTCTCCCTGGGACATGCAGAGTGCTGGTTTGTTGCAGAGCCTGACCAAGGTAAAAACCTACCATACAACCACACCACTTAATTTTCTTGTTCTTGGTAAGGGAAATACTGATTTGACTTCTTCCAGACAAGGACAGAGTTGAAACCTTACACAAAGATATGTGTCCTGAAGTTCAGTTCCTGAACACTTCAATGCACTTGTGAGAAGAGATCAAACTATCAAAAAAATGCAGAAAACAAATTTTTGTGGGTTTTAGAAGAGGTTATGAGAAAAAGATACTGCGCCCTAAAAGTGTTCCAAAATCTGTTAACAAAACTTATAAATTACACTCATGGATTTTGATGTAACCTTTACTGTATTACTTTGAAAACTGCATCGTGTCTGAAGGTGGCTTTCAGGCAAACCTCAGTTACTTATCAAACGCCAAATTCAAGTAAAATTGTGCAATGTTCATATAAAAAATATCAAAACATCTTTTTAATTGATTTCCTATTATCAAATTAAGAAGATCAGTATAAATGTAAAATATACAAAGGAACTTTTTCTTTAGCAACACCATACAAAATATATAAAAGTATCTACACTTTTTATATATATATAAAGGATTTTTTTTTCTTAAGACGACGTGTCCGTAGGGGGGTGGATAGAGATGCTGGCATAGAAACCAAAGGACACTTGTTGGGATATTCCTCCTGGAGCCCAGCAGCCTCAAGGGTTCACACTGCAGCCATCAAAACTCCACAAGAGACACGTCCTAGTGCTTGTCTTCAGGCTGATGGATTGCCTTATTGTAGGTCCTCTAGGATAACAATGTTTTTCCTTGGTTCTCCCCTGCAAAAAGCAACCCCTGCAGCACTGTCTGCACCGTGCACAGATATCCATCCAACACAGGGCATCCCTGTGGCCATTTCCGTGTTTTCGGCATGGGTTCCTGCGGGAGGAGCGTACCACACAGTGCCCTTATTGCAAGTGCAGCCGGGCACTGTGTCTGCGCCAGGAGCAGTCAGGAGTCTGCCAGAACGTGAAACCACGTGGGAATCGATGCCCACCTCATCCTCCTCACCATCTGGCCTCTCTGATGAAGTCCGAGGCGGGCAGGCCGCGACGCCGTGGCGAGGAGTCAGAACCATGCAGAGGGGATCACAATTTCCTGATGGTTCAAATTGAAGTTTCATTACTGCCTCTGTTAGTGAGAAGAAGTGATCATGCAGGCTTAGGGTTAAACAGGTACAGGCAAACTGCTCTACCCAAACCCACCTAATCCTTTTCAGCAAGGGCTCATGCCCTGTGAAGTTACCATGCCTTGCCAAACCAATGCTTGCAAGGGGGATGCTGTCTTGGAGGGGAAGACCACCTGAGAGAAACAGTTCCAGGTAGTACACAAGAGAAATGCTTTAGAGGAAGTTCTACAGAGAGTCTGTATTTGGCTAATGCTTCGCTGAGGATGCAAGGTTCACATACAGATCTCACAAGCTGTCAGAAGCCTGGTGTATCAGACAGACTCGTGCAGTCTGCTGCCAACAGCAGAGCTTTCCATTATGCCAAAGGTGCACAGATAACACAGTTGCTTAGTGCAAGCTGGCCAGTTATTCCCCAGTAATGACTGTGTTACCTGGTAGCAGCAGGTAGTTATGGCTTATTCAAAACATCTGTGTTTCCTGGCTAACCAGGATCTATTTCATCAGCCGACTCCCAGCAATCCAAAGATGTGCTTTTATAGTGAGCTGGGAATGGTCTGTGCACCCAGACAACAGGTATATTTAAAACCTGGTGAGATAGTGCCAGAGTTAATAGCTGGGTGAGAAATTTTCTCTTGGTTTGGTGAAAGAATAAGACTATTATTCATGTTAATAAAAAATGAGACTATATGAATAAAATGCTTGCATAGACTTTACATATGGCTATTGTCTTAATTTGAAATGCAAGAATTATGATGAGTAATGAGGTTTCTGAGAATTCCCTTTGGCTGAGAGCTTGCTCAGCCTTTTGTTTATATTTGATTTAGTTTACAATGATAAATTCACACGCTGATTGCCAATTTAGGATTGGTAGCTTGGTTTTTCTCTCCAGCCTTGGTATCTCCTGCCTCAGCCATAGTTTCCCTCTGCCCTCTGAGACATGGACACTCAGACCGTGTTCCCCACAGCCTTGTCCCTTTCCCCAGCAAAGCCCCGGCAGGGTGGCAGGGCAGAGTGAGGCTGCTCCCGTCCAAGTGTGCCAGTACCACATCAGCCTGCCAGTTCAGAGCATGCCAGGGTGACCCAGTAGCAGGTCTCTGTCCTGGCACCTTGCCTGTGATACCTGTTTTGGCCTTCTCACGACTGAAACACCATGGCCTGGGGACATGGTGTGGGCAAACCATCAAGACGGTTATTGGTGAAGGACTCTGGGCAATCACCAGAGGAAATTTTTGCTCATGTGTGAGTCTGGGATTGGAAAGTGAAGGGAGAGACCGTAGGAGGTCAGCCAGGGCATCCCAATACGACACTTACTCTGAGTCTGAGGTGTCAGCATGTCCTGTTCCCACGTGGAGGTTCATGGCCATGCCATTGAGCTGGTCTCGAGACTGCTCCCTCCGAACATTTTTTACTGTTACCCCCAAGTCTGAAGGAGAGCGGACCCCCTCATTTGTCCCTAGGGAAGTAGTCCTGGATGAGATTGTGCTCTGATTGTAATCCGACAGCTTTTCCCGCAAACGATTCTTCATATTCTTATCCACCAGTGGGGGAGGGTAGGTAACTTTATTTTTTAAGATGCCTGTTAAGGGAAAGAGGGAATAATAAAATTTTTAAGTGTATCAGTAATTTCATTTATCAAGCTGAGCGCATGTAAGATGTTACATTCTCTATTTCTTACTAAGACTTCTAGTTTGGCACATTATTTCATAACCAAAAGATCAGACTGCAGCAACTACCCACTAGCTTCCCATGGTGTATCTGGCTACACAGGTTGGAGCCATTTGGAAAGTGTTCCCTGACAGAGCTACCTTTTAAACTAATTAATGCTCATTAACCCTCCGGTCTCCCAATCCAGCTGTGAGGCTGGGTTGGCTGTGTTACCTTTCCTCTGCTCCGGCTGCTGGTTATTCTGGTGGGCCAGAGGTCTGTTCTCCTTCTGCTGCCCTTCGTTCTCCTTGTCCTGTGGTGCTTCATTGCTGTGGTTCACCTGGTTTTCCCTGTGAAGCTCTACGTTGACCTTGGTCTCTACTTTGAGCTTTTGTTTCCTGCCGGGGTCCTCGCCATCGCTGGCTGATACGCACTCTGTGGGCCAATAGGGTTTCACATGATTGGGAAGGGTATCAACTGCAATGCAAAAAAACACTAGCTCGAAAACCACTTTTGGTATGTTCTCTCAACCACTGCCTGGCATCTGTGGCTGGAGAGGAGCTGTGTGACAAACCAGAGCAATCTTTCAGTTGCTCCTTGATGGACTGCACTGCCCTCAGGGTGCATTAAACCCCCAAAAATATCACCTGGTAGGATGACAGGGTGTCCAAACCCTTCCCAGAGCAAGGTTGCCAGCTCCATTATGGAGAACTGTGAGGCAAACCTGCCTTCTCAGCTCTCCAGGGTCAGAGATCCTTCCTTGGGGAAGTTGGTTTCTGAAGGCTGAGGGTATGCAAGGCACCCTGTGTTGTATCTTTGAAGAGCCTCTGCACACAGCCTGGATGTTTGTCATTCAAAGTTGCCTTTCACTAGGACAGTATCAACAATGTTTAGAAATGCCTGCACCCTGTCACACAGAAATTATATTAATGGTCAATGATTTCCAACTCTTTAGGTCCAGGACCTCCCCAACACCACTGGATACACATGCCTTTATTGTATGAGGAGAGGCAGACATTTCCTCCCTGTGCCTGCAAAACAAGTGGCTTCTTTCTCCTCTTCTTCATGAGATATTGCTGGCTTGGTAATGCCATGTCCAAATGCTTTGGGGACCTGCCTGCAAAGCTCACTCTGTTTTAGGGTGTTCAGCATCCAGTACTCAGTTACCCCTGTGAACAAGCCTTTGGAAGAAGAAAGGTCTCTAAGCTGGAAACAAGGATCTCTACCAAAGCAAGGTGCAGAGGTAGAGATGCTGCCTCAGCCGCATGGTAGTGTGGCAAATGCATCCCATCTAATCCAAAGCTACTTTAGCGCACCACTGCCCTCCCCTCGCACTGGGAGTACCTTTGGGTGTGCTGTGGAGTGGGCCATGTTCATTGTTTTTGGAAGTAGATGTGTTCCACTTCTTCTCCATCTCGAGTCCATCTTCCTCGCTGTCCGATGAATGGGAGGAGGCGTAAGAACTGCTGTGTTCATCGAGGGACAGCTCGCTGTCAGAGTCTGAATCGTGCTCTGCAAAGGTGAAACACAGTGATGGAAGTGTAAATAGGAGCTGAACAGATCTATCTGACAAATGCACAAGGAGGAAGGAAAGGCAGGCATCTGTTTCAGGCCGTGCCAGGAATGAGCTCTTACATCTGTAAGTGTACCTAGGATAAATGCAGAGGGACTGCAGCACAACCACTGGGAAGCACAACCACTCGGCTCAGCTAGTGGGCAGGATGTGCAGGACAGAGTGGGAGCACATTTTTCCCTATTTAACATGCAGAACAGTAACTCTATTGGATATCAATGAACACAACACACAGGCAAAATAAGATACCTAGAAATACCAAGAATCTGAAATGCACTTCACTTAAAAACTGCTACAAGGCAACAAAATTGAATGTCAAGACCAAAATGAAAGGAAATCAGACAAGAGGCGCTTCTTATTTTTTTTGTACAAACTGCAGACAAGTAAAGGAGAATATTGCCTCAAGGTCTCAAGCATTAAAATTTCTCCAACTAAAAATCAAGTGCAACAGTACATAATTTGTGAGAAAGAAAGGGGACTCCATAAACTGTCAACAGCTGTGACAGCATCAGATAAAAATTAAACCGTCACAAGCAGCAGATATATGATATTTCCATTCCAGGATTTCCTTGTAAGGCAGCCATTGCACAGCTTGTTATGCCAACAGCATAATCAGAATGAGAACATCTAATTATTGTAATTATTCCTGTTACAGAAGACTTCGGAAAAGTGCTGAGAAGGAGAAGGTGCACAAATGGGTCAAAGCATTTAGAAATGATTCTTACCATTGGATTTGGACGGGTTCCTATGAAAAATGGAGGAATCTGCTTCAGTCTGACCAGCCCTTGCTTGACTTGAGGATCCACTGAGTTTATGAGCAGCCTCATCCCTTTGAGAAGAAAAACAGCGGACAACTTTCTTGGTCACTTTACTTAACAACAAGGCAGACATGCAGACAGCTTCAGGGGATGCCAGCCAGCCTGTGCTTGACTGTCCAGTGGTCACTTTACAGTGAGACAAAGGTTATCCTGATGTAGCTATCTGCCTTGTGCCACATGAATCACACTCTGAAAAACCCTAAAGCTAATGAGCTAAACTGTGCTCCTTGAGACACATCTGAATTGCAACAGGCAAGCAGCATAGCCCATATAGGTAACCTCACTCTTAGGTTAACCTCTGCACTCCCAGAACCCTGCCCCAAAGACACATGCAACAGAAAATGCACCAAAGAAAATGACAGTCACATGAAACAGAACTGTTAAGACATAAACCAAGTAGCATTTGAACCAGATTTCTGGTTTCCACAAGAGCAATAAAAAAGGGAAAGGCAAGCACCTGAAAGCCATGCACCTGCCACCGGATTACCTGAGAATATAAGCAAGGTAGCTATTGTGGCTCTTGGCTGACCTGACGGTGCTTTCTAGGGAGACAGTGGATTCCCCCATAGTTGTGCGATACATGTTTGGCTCTTCTATATATGTGTTGTTACAGTTCAGAGATCGCTGAAGGGGAAAAAAAAAGACATAAAGCATTAGTGAATGATCCTTCCAGAAGCTCATGCTACCCACAAATGTACGAAGTTTCAAAGAACCAAATGGGTTTTGAAACCAGGGAAAATAATTATTTTCTCTCAAAGGTTTAAATTAAAATAATAATCAAAACTTTTGAGAGAGGCCATCAGTAATCTTTGTAGAAGTCACTGAAAGCAATAATTCAGTTCACTTATTACAGGCAAGCCACCTATAAGTTTATTTTAGGTAACTTCTACCAGCAAAAAGGATGGTTTTTCTCCCAATGCTTTTTTCTTACAGTTAATAATGTAGCTCTTGTTGCAGTGGAATCATCTGGAAGAGGTTTCTTTCCAGTTAAAGTGTTCTTCAAGTGCTTTCTGACTTCTTTGTTAAATACGCAGTGGAAGAAGAAAATGAACAGCCCCTGGATAATTTTAGAGAGAGGAAAATGTAAATGATTCACTACTACCACATTGTAAATATGGATACTGGAGAACACCCATTCTGAAACAACCCCTGAATTCTAGTTTGTAGTCCATGATGGTGTATTTCAAAAGCAATAACTATTTCCTTTCTTTGACTGAAATGGCATTGACTGATCTCCTAGCACTTCTTCATAATTTGATTCCAAGTTCAAAAGTGCATTAAAGGGAAAATATACACAAAGATGTGTTTCTCCAGAATTTACAGAGCACAGCTTGATTTGGGAAGAAATCCAAAGGGAACCTCAATGTCCCACTAGAAAACACTGCAGGAATTTTAGAATTTGGGATTTTAGAGCTTTTACACAGATGATGAGAAAAAATCAATAGCAGCACATGAAAAATATCACAGCCTTTAGTGAAAGCCTCTGGAAATGGGCAACTTCTGTGAAAGGAGCCCTTAATACTGTGTCTAAGAGAATTTTAGAAAGCCTTGTGAGATGTGAAGATGGACTGGGGGCAGAGAGGTCCCAACTTCTGTCATCTAAGTTCCTTGGTTAAGCAATACCTCTGATGGGAAAATCAGTGAAGTCCCCAGGGCTGGGCAGTTGCTGGCTGCCAGGAACACACATTAACAGCTTTTGCTGGGGGCAGGGCACACACATGTGTCTGCCTTCAGATGTATTTGCTCTGAGGGAATTAATGCAGCTGCCAAATGGTTACCAACTTTGGTTGGACATACAGTATGGAAAAGCCAATACTCATGAAGTTGCAGCTGTACCAACATCATAAGAAGCCTGAATTTCATTATTTCGGCCAAAGCAATTGACTTAGAGTAACTTTAAACTTCAAGCTCACTTTCTAAACATTCGATCAAATGTGATCTTAGCTGGCACTAGCACTTTGGGATTATTCATTAATAAAATTCACATAAATGTCTCTTTAAAAATACAAGTTCAAAGAAAGCAGTGATGTGAAATGTCACATACCACTGTGCCTCTCTGGGCAAGTTTGGAGAATTCCAGCTGCTGACCTTTGTCCCTCTCATCAGGTTTATGTTTAATTTAATTTTAGTTTAGATTTGTGGAAACCTGGTTTTACAGCCAGAGTAGGTGCATTTATTTCAGAGCACACCAGTTGCAGTGGCAAAATAACCTTGCTCCAAGCTGACCTATCTGCTGTGCTTCCAGGGCACTGACAGCCATCTCCAAAGGAGACTCATCAGACATTTTTTTGTCTGTGGCTGCAAGTTGTATCTGTTGTGCTGCAGCTGAAAGAGTGTCCTACAGTAGCTGTTTTAATACTGCAGGCACTTGAGAGGACAGTTACTGCCATCCTTGGTCACATTCAAATTGTGACCGACATGAAGCTCTGTGACTACTTCCATGCCAGGTCTCCTACAAATAACTCTTTTCTGCATCTTTATTCAACAATTGTGTAAACTGGGACAGGCAACCCAGGAAAACCCTAATACAACTCGCATTGTATTTGAAAATCATTACTTGTCTCATTTTTTTAATTTGTGAAAGCCTTGAACCTGGAGCCATCGACTCTGGGTGTTATATAACAGTCTCTTGTTTGTGCTAGCAACAGAATGACTTAACAATGAGCACACAGAACACAGTAACAATGACTTTGTCTCTAGAAAGACAGAGGTATAACTGTCTACTCTCACAGGTTACTACAGTAGTGCACTTATCTTTAGAATGACTAAAAGCAAGAGATGTAATTACTCAGAATTATAGTTTTGGTGAAAAAAACCCCACTCTTTGAGAAAAGAAAGCAAAAATTGCACTTGAGATCTCTGATTTTCTTAAGTTAGCTCATGTTGAGCAGGTTTTTGGAGGTCTGGGTGCAAGCAGTGTGCTCACCAAGGTCTGCCACAGACAAGATGCCTTCCAACTTACCTGCAGGCAGCTGAAAATGGCAAAGAGATAGTGAAATGTCATGACGTCGCTGTTGACCGCCATGAGCCCCAGGAGCCACGTGGCGCTGATAAGCAGCAGGAGCAGGAATGCTGTCCGCAGCACAGAGCTGTAAAGCAAACACAGATGGACATTTGCAGTGTGAGGGCACACAAGAGATACACTTCTCCCTGTGGGTGGTGTTATGTGCCCAACAACTTGGCAATTGGAAAAGCCCCTTGGGAAAATTAGGGCAGTGTTCACCAGGTCCCAGTTTCCAACTCTCTCACAGCAATACTCCACAGCTTAGAATATTCATGTTAAAAACGTGATTTCTTTTCAAGTTCATTTCCAAGACTTTCTTCAAACACATCTGACTGTTTTCCAAGCCCTTGCTGCTCAGCCTTGATGATTCTGAGGAGCACATCTGGGCAGTAAATGGCCATGTCCATCTCATTTCAGTTTGTCAACCTCACTCTCACAATCCTTCCCAACATTACTACCCAAGGTTTTGAATCAAGGTCACTCAGGGCATATTTGTTTTCTTAAAAATACAATTTCCACAGTAACTTTCAAAAGACAGAAACAAATACAGTAGCAGAAGTTTTATATTATGAGTAAAATTGCTGCCATTAGGTAGCAATTATACTCCTTGGTTTAGGGAGATTTGGATGTCATCCTCAAACCCTGGATGTTAATGGGGTCAGGGTAGGGTTCAGAGTACCACAAAGCTGACAGCTGCATGGAAACTGGGGCTGGAAAGGGCATGCCAAGGGGAGCACGGCACTGCACCAGCATTGCTCCTTCCACATTTTATTAACTGGACCACCCATGTTGCTGGGGAGCTCACCCTCAGATTCTAGTTTTCATTAAGTTTAGTGTTAGGGTTCAGAGAACCACAAAGACTACAGCTCCAGAGACACCAGGGCTGGAAAAGCCATGCCAATGTGTACACAGCACCCTACAGCCAGAACTGAAAAAGGGAACGAGAAGCAGCCATTTGAAATCTCATACAAAAAACCCAAGGGGCTGTCTTGCCACTAGATAATCACATTTGGGTTCACAGGTAAATCCTGAGCTTTGGGCAAAACAGATGTTAATGAGAACAGGCTGCCACAACAGCTCAGGAAGGTGGCAGGTTGCAGCGTGCGATGCTGCTCATCCCGTGGAGTGTGGGATGCAGGCAGGCTGGCCCTCAGCACGGGAATGTCAGTGGGTCTCTGCCATAACACAGCTGGTAACCCAGACACTTGAGAGGGGAGACCTATCTGAGCCATGGACAAGAACAGGGAGACCCAGACTGATGTCCACCTGGGCATGCTATAGGCAGAGGTGAAGTGACAGTGTAGTAGAGAGTATAATGAGAGATCTGGAAGGACTGCAATGATACCATCTGGAGGCTAGATCTTTCCCTTCTCCTTTCTCCTGCCTACACCTGGTGGTGCAGAGCACCTTGGTGGAGGCTTTACAGGACCTCCAAGGGAACCCCAAGAGTGGGTGGGGTGAAGCAGCTCCAATTGCCTTTACCAACACTCTCCTCCAAAAAACTTTTTTATTTCCTGCTTCAAAACTTGCTTTTAGGCAATTCTGTCTTTTATTATTTCTGGCCACAACTTCTACAGGTTTTTGAGCTCAAACTTACATGACTCCTGTTTTTTCAAATGAACGTTGCCTTCGTCTGCATGATGCTTTCATTGCTAGTATAAAGATGACAGTGTTTATCTGAAAGGGAAATTGAAATAACAGCATGGGTTCTTTCTGTACATTTGTTACAGCTCTATTTTCAATGACAATGCAATTTTTATCCTAAAACAGTTTGTGGTGCCAAGAATATTTTCCCTTCAACTTACAGGTCCCTAAATTCCAAGATTCACCTTGTTTCAAGGCAACATAGTCAAGGACATCCTGGCACTTGATCTGGATGAAACTCAGTAAGACAACCCTATGCAAAGATTCTTGAGTGAAAGATAAAAACTCGAGAATGGCTGTTGCTGTCCAAACCAGTGTTCACCTCAGCCCAGCACCTTGTTTCAGTTTGGTCAAACCAGAATTTAGGAGTATTTTCTAGCAGAGCATACAGTGATAATTACTCGGAATAAACCTCCAGTCTCCACTCATTTCCACGTCAACTGGGATGTACTAGGTTGGTGGTGCATTTATACTTAATCACTCGTAGTGAATATTCATGCTGAGAATTTGTCTTGTCATTCACTTTCCAAAACTGTGCAGAGATTTACCACTGCCATTGTCCTGTTTCTCGGAGTTTCTAACTTAAAATGCTGTGGAGAAATGATGCAGCTTCTCCTGTTTCTTCAGGATCTGCTGCCTCCTGCTACTGCTTGTGTTGGAAAGACGTTGAATGGTTGGGTCCACAACCATTTTCTCCAGACCAACCAAGGCTTCTCCTTCTCCCTTCTCTGCAGCTTTCTCTTCTCTAAGCTTAAGACTCCTAGTCCACTTGCTTGTTCTCCAGTGGGAGCTGTCCTATGTCTCTGATGACTCCTGACCATAACCTACACTGCTTCTAGGTCTACTTCATACTTTTTGAGATGAGGAGACCAGAACTGCATTTGGCATTCAAGGTAAGAGTCAAACCACAAATATTTATTTGAAGGCGGCCTTCAAATTATTGAAGGAGAAGCTCTAAGGGAGAAGTTAAACACCAGTCCGTTCTTTTAAATTCCTGAAAGTGGAAATATTTAATATTCCTTTAGGACTTCTGGATGAAGTGACTTGTTATGGCTTATTTTGTTGATTTGTTTAATAAGCTCACAGACCAACCCTTCGAAAATGGAACAAAGCAAATGTGAAATAGGTTTCTGGCCATATAGCCATTGCTCCACAAGCAATCTTTGTACTGGCAAGCAGCCCTCTGATTTCAAGAAGCTTAACTCATGTCTTACCTATTTAAACAAAAGATGCAAGCTCGAGTACATTTGCTTCAAATGTAAAGAATACAGCTGCTTTGCATGACTACTGTTTGACAAAACATATGAGAAAAGGTTGCAGGAAGAGACAGCTCTGGATGCCAACTCCCCCTACTTACAACAACAACCATTACGATGGGCCCAGCAAAACTCCAGATCAGGGTGTCATGAACAGAGAGCCAGCAGAAATCAGGATTCCCATAGCCTTGTGGATCCAGACCAACAGCAAGTCCTGTGTCACAAAATGGAGAAAAAGTAAATCAGAAAAGTGCTGCCTATAACCAAATGTAGTTTCAAATAAGCAAAATTATCATGGCAAAATTTATTCAGCCGGAAAGTCAGTGAAGGCAAAATCAAAGCAAATATTGAAATAAAACTTTTGTAAATCAAAAGCTTTTCACTGGTCATATCAAACAATACTTTGAGTTTTGCCAGCTAGAACAAAGTTCAGCTACATAAAAACTATAACAAATGCAAGTCCCAAATTAATTCTGTTTCAGCACAGTTTTACAGTCATTCTCACACAGTGTGAGCCTTGAGGGTGAGTGACATGAGGAATTTCAATAAGCCTGTGCAGCAGAATGAAATGAATCATAACTGAGGAGAAGTCTATGCTACGAAAAAAAAGGGCATTCTTAACTTGCTGTCACTAAAATAACATCAGAGACAAAGGAACCTGGGAACTTTGGGAGTTAACTGCTTGAGCTCAGGTGGGATTCATTTTGAACTGCCATCCCAGGTACCTCACCTTGCTTTCAGCATTGTCTGAAAGGGACTTAATGCCCCAAGGCAATTGAGTTAAAAACACATCTTTTAGTATTTTATTTTTCAAAACCTGGCCAATTTCAAGGGACTCTCTGAGCCCAACATTCATCTAGTGATTTACAGTGCTGTCTGACTTGGTGACCTACACCTTGCCCATGGTGATGGACTGGGATTGCTGCCTTTGACTTGCAAAATCATACAACCATAGAATCATTTAGGTTGGAAAAGACCTTCTGGATAAGATGTCCCCTGAGACCTCCTTTCTCCAGGCTAAACACCCCCAGCTGCCTCAGCTGCTCCTCATCAGACTTGTGCTCTACACCCTTCATCAGCTTCATTGTCCTTCTCTGGACACTCTCCAGCACCTCACTGTCTTCCTTGTAGTGAGGGGCCCAAAACTGAACTGATTTGCAGTGTGGCTTCACCAGTGCCGAGTACAGGGGGATGATCACAACATCCTTTTAGTCCTCCTGAGTTGTCTGCCTTTTCCTCCCTTTTTCCCTGGGTTCCAGCAAAAGCTCCCTGTTCAGCCAGACTGGTCTTACCCATTGGTTTGTCTTTTGCCATGTGGGGATAGCCTGCTCCTGTGCCTTTAGGATTTCCTGCTTGAGGAATGTTCAGCCATCCTGGACTCCTTTGCCCTTCATGACTGCCTCCCAAGAGACACTGTGAGTAAGCCTCTAAACAGGCCAAAGTCAGAGCCCTCTGGAAGTTCAAGGCGGAAGTTCTGCTGAATCCCCACCTTTCTTCTAAAAGAATTGAAAACTATAATTTTGTATCACTGTGTCCAAGACAATCTCCTGCCATCACATCACCCACCAGTCCTTCTCTGCTCACAATGAACAGGTCCAGCAAGGCATCTTCCTTTGCTTGCTCACTCATCAGCTGCATCAGGAAGTTCTCTTCCACACACTCCAGGAACCTCCTGGACTCTTTCTTCTGCTGAGTTGTATTCCCAGCAGACACCTGTTAAACTGAAGTCCCCCACAAGAACAAGGACTAGCGATGGTGAGACTTCTCCCAGCTGCTTATAGACTATTTCATCTGCCTCCTCATCCTGGTTGGATGGTCTATAACAAACTCTCACTGTGGTATCTGCCTTGTGGTCCTTCATGATGATTCTTACCCATAAAGACTTTTATCACCAACATCAAGCTCTAGACAGTCAAAACAACCCCTAACACAGATAACTGTTCCCATGGTTTCTAACACAGAAACACCTGTGTCTTTGCTGCCACATGGATCTCCAACCCCTGCCTCCACTGAGATGGCAGACAGAAGGACCTCGCTAGCATACTGCCCCACAAACACTGGCATTCTTCCCTCTGGTTGCCTCTAGTGAGCCTGGTTTTATCCCTTTCCTCTTTCAAACCTTGTTTAAAGCTCTTTTAATGAGCCCTGCTAATTCCTGTGCCAAGATCCTTTTCCCGCTTTGAGACAGGTGTACCGTGTCTGCAGAGATCTTCCTTCTTCAAGACACAGAAACTGATCCCTGTGAGGTTGGTGGCCAGTGACAGATGGCAGGTGGCTGCAGCATGTTGTCTGGGCATGGGAGGACCTATTGTGATGAGCATATGTCCTGTCTCAAGAGGTGGCCAAGGCTGACAGCAGAGCTGGTCTCTGCAAGGAGGGTCCATGTGCATTAATAGTCATCTTTTTTTGAATTGAAGCCTGAGTGCTTGGATGAAAAGACAGAGAAAGGGAAAGGTAGCTGCATTTCACTGTTGCTGCTTTGAACTGGCCCACAGCCAATATTCACATCTGGTACAGGCCTATGGTCTATGAAAACTAAACCGGCTATTTGGCAGACCAGTGGATATTGGATCTGTTTTCACTGAAATGTGGAATGAGATAGGACTAGTCTCCCTCCCTGCTCCCATTGGCTCTTCCACCACCCCCTTCAGCAGTTGCCATCCAGAAAGAATTAGCCATAAATGATTAAGGGACCATAAAGTATTTTATACAGATGTGATTCTATGGATACAGTCTGTTTCCCAGGACTGGATTTCCTCATTAATAGGACTCTGGCTCTATGAGTAACTGGCAGGCAGCAAAATTTTTTCACTCTCACAATCCTACCCTGAAGTTCTCCATAAAACAAATGAGGAAAATTGCAGTCTTCAGGTACATGGTTCAAATATTACTGCAGTCAACAACATGTGAAATATCACTCAGCCTGCACACTCAGTCTGCTAAGGGCAGCCAGGCTGCAGCATTTAATTGATGTGCCAAAATGTTTCTCAGTATTGCATTACATTGGCTTCATTCTGCCTTTGAGAAAAGTGTTACCTTGGTGACATTTGCAGGAACTGGGGCTGGTCCTATGGCCAAGAGTCCTGTGGGGATCAGCACCCATCCCAGGAGTGTGCCAAGGGTTGCAGGAGGGGCACGTTTTGACCCTTCTGAGCTCCTGAGGGCTCAGCAACCATGTGTGACTTGGGCAGCTGTGGGGCAGCCTTACCTCCCTCTGGGCTCATTGCTTTGCTTAGGATTTGAGAACTGCCAGTTTCTGAGCGATATTGGTTTTAGGGCTGCATAAGAACCTGTTTTAACACCAGCACTGCAGTCTCCATGGCAAAGCTGTTACTGCACACATATGTCAAGCAGCTAGTGTGCTGCCACAGAGACAGGCAAAACTGGGGGGGGGTCTTGCTGGGTGCCAAATCCAGCCCTTTGCTCCTCAGGCAAGGAAGTAATAAAATCCCTCTCCAAGATGGATCAATCTACACTTTAAAATCAGCAAGCTTAAAGCAATTTAAAATGTTCCACTATCACTCCCAATGGAGGACTATTCCAGATCCATACTCTTTTGATGACTGTAAGACTTCTTCCAACTTCTATTCTATTCTATTCTATTCTATTCTATTCTATTCTATTCTATTCTATTCTATTCTATTCTATTCTATTCTATTCTATTCTTGTTCATGGCAATTTGCATTTCTATGCTGTGATTAAATCTGGTTCTTCCCCGTTTGAGTGTTCCTCTGTAAACCTTTTACTAAGTTTTATCCCCCTCTAAAGGTCAAGGTTCCCTTCTGCAAGCAGCCTGCTCCTGCTCCCACCACAGATGTCTTAGGACCACTATGTCCCACTTGAAATGAATATCAGTTTGAGCACAGAAAGTAGAAAAAACAATATACAAAAAGCCACTGCTATTGTAGGTTTGGCTTTTTTCCCTCTCAGGATAGCTGTGATGAAGATGAAATAGTATTTATCTTTAAAATAAAAAAGTCCCCTGCCTGTCCCAAGACTAAAATTTCTTCCCATACCTAGACTATACCACTACTAAGAAAAATAAACAATCCTTCTCTCATAAAGCAATTTAAATAATGTTTAAGATTCATGTTATGAAGTTGGAACCTTTTTACTGTTTAGAAATTAAAATTTATAAAGAAGCTTATTTAAAATATGTATAGTAACAAGTTATCTAGAGGCAAGAAATCCTACATTGTGCAATTTATGATGAAACAATTTTCTCTTCAGATGATTTATAAGCCTGGAAGGGCAAACTAAAGGCTTCGTTTCCTTTATCCTTCATTTCACAAAATCCCCTGACTTTCTCAGTAATAGGGATCTGACTTTTCATTTAAACTGAACTGCAAATTCGGTAGAGTCAGAGATTAAATTGAAGGACACAACCTGGAAAGTTTTAAAAGTGCAAAATAGTTCCATATCACAGAGAGCAATATCTAAGTAGAAAAATTGTATGCTTGTGATATTTAGATTGCATAACACTGCTGTTGAGAGGGTCCAAATTAATTTAAATTTCAGGAGAGAAAGTAAACCTGAAGCAGAAACTCCTTCCAACAAAATTCTTCTAAAGATAATGAGTTTTGAAATGTAATTACTTTTTGTTATTTAATGATACTTCTTTTCTGCCAGAAATGATGCTGCCAAATATCTGATTGCACTTCAGTGTTCCTGAAAATACTGTAGTAATCCTGTATGTACTGATAAAAGTCACATAGGTCTGAAACCTTTCAGAAGTTCAAGGACAATTTCTATTTAAATGTCTGGGGTATGTCTAGAGTGACAGAACCTCCTGGGCTGTGCTTTCTACTATAAATTGATAGAAGTAGAAATTATTTAGGCACAAAGTGATATGGAAAAACTTACCAGCTCCCTGAAGAGAAAATTAAACTGTACCAGCCTATGCTGTGTTTTGGTATTACACCTTCTTAAAACACACAGAAAAAAAGAACAAGTATGTATTTTTAACTCTAACTTGTTCCATAATATTTTTGCAAGTGTACATGAGAGATAGCTATTTGTTTGATCTCAGAGACATCTAAAACTCTGCCATTGCTGACAGTATGTTATTATCTGTAAAAATAACACTAATTGCATGAAAGTTAATTGCCTGCCTATGATCTGATTTCCCATATGGAAACAGATACATGCTGAAACAGTTGAACCAAAAAACTCCACTCCAACTGTTCTGTGAAGCACAATTCCTGAGGAGCTGTCTGCCTGAATTAACACAGCGCTTGTGCTTACGGTAGCACTGGAAATGTCTGATGGCAAAAATAGGCACGATGAGGGCGGAGATGGATGTGCTCCTGTGGATCACTCTGGATTGGTTTAAAAGATTACTGCCTCCAGCTTTTCATTACTTTTCCTCAACTGGAAGTTACAACCTTTGTATCTGAAATTAAGTAAAAGGCAGCTTGAGTATTCCCAGCTTGGTTTTATGCCAAATGAAACAGAGCCGCTGAAATTCCCTTCAGGATGTATTTACTGCTGGTTGAGGGTAGGCAGTGGAAATATCCAGTGAAGGACAGTAATATCCTGTGGGCAGGACTGCTTCTGAAGCCACTGCAGTTACTTCTCTCAGTGAGTCCATATCTGGAGGTACCAGCACAGGGAAGGAAAATTCCTGAAAGCTACTGGCAAAGTTGTTGAAATAAAAGTACTGCTATTCCCAAGCAATGTTATCAAGTCCTGATTTAATGTGTGTCCCTGTTATTGCATAACCATTGATATCACTTCAGCTGGGGCAACAGACACTTGGTACACAGATCAGCCAAATTCGGGCTGACTTCTGGTAGATATGGCTTGGTGCTGCCCTGGTTCAGGAAAACACCATGGCTGTCTGGGATGGGGTAATTTCCCTGAACCTGGCCAGTGAAGATGGCAGGGAAACAAAGCTTTTTTGGGGTGGTTGAGGGTACCTGTTATGATGGCTGGAATGCCCCAGCCAACAACGTAGTAGAACCGCATGTGCCCGAAGTTGATGTTCCTGACTTCAGTCAGCATCCGGTAGATGTGGAGCTGCTCCACAAACATCCATGCGAAGGTGCTCATGTAGAAATAATGCAGGAGGATGGCAATCACGGTACACACAAACTGCAGAGGGAAAGGGCAGGGAAATTAGAGTTGCTCTTCTGAATCACAACCTGGTGAGTCACCAGTTCCCCCTGTGCAGCTAATGGCAAGTGTAATAAAAAGATTTTGGCAGAACAAATATACTGCCTTTAATAAGTTTTTCAGAGTTTAAGAAGAGCTGCTCATACTGTGAAAGATTTTTCTTTATTTAAAGTAAATTATGTTACCTGTTCTGAATCTGGTTTAGCTTCACCCTTATCAACCCAACACACTTTCAGTCACTGCCCTTGCCCTCTCTGTTCTGTGGCTAATTTCTCTGTGCATATTTGCTGCAAAGGTGAGGATTTGAGCTATTCTGACCAAAGTCCTTCTGCCTGCAAAAAGGGCAGGGCTGGCAGAGCTCCTGGCTCTTTCTCCTGGGACAGAGCAGGAGGTGAGGATGCTCCTCTGGAGGCTGAAGATCCTTTGCCCTGCCTGGTGTATGAGTCTCACCTGCACAATGCCACTACAGTGAATTCAACCATAGCATGTTTAACTGCATCAGCTAAACTGGTCTCACTGCAAAGCCCATAAATTGCTCCTGAGAACAGCCACCCTCAGCCCTGTGCTTACTCAGGGTCTTCCATTGCCACATCAACAGCCATTCTATGGGGTTTTCTGACACTACATTCTTTCCAGAGAGAAAAGGAAGCATGCTATAGTTTGGTACAGTTTTCTTTTGTTTTAAAGTAGACTATATTTTTTGTTTTATTAGTAGATAAAAAACTACAAAGCAACTCTTCTCATATTTGACAGAGGTGGGGGAAATGTGTGAGAAGATCCTAGGTCTTCAGTTTAGGACCTGTCCCTGAGAAAGTTCCTTCTCAGAAAACTTCAGTTTTGGGGACAGTAAGTCATGAAGCTTCAGGCAAGGAAAAGTGAACATGCTGAACATGAGCTACAGATGATGTGTGGAAGAAATCCACCCTTTCTTTGAGAAATTTCTTACTAGCTAAGTGAAATGTCACAAATAGACAAACTTTGGCAGGATCTTATAATCCAACATAAAGTCAGCCAACTATTATGCCCCTATGTGTCTGTCACAGATCTGAAATTATCTATTCCAGCTACATCTCCTCTTCTGGGACTCTTTCTCAAAAAAAAAAAAAAATTGAGAAGCAAAAGCATGGATGCATCCATGGGGTAAGGCTGTGGCCATCTCTTTTTCCTTGCACTCTGCCCTTCAGTGATGAACCCCGAAGACCTTGCACATCTGTACGTCATCAAGTCATGGAGGATGCCTGGTCATTATCACTGAACTAAAAGATGCAGCCAGAAGTATAGCACCACCTACCCTGCAGACCAGTCTTTTACCTAATGTCAAAGTCAGGGTATTTGACTACAAAGTGGGAGAGTGGCTTCTTGTCTCTACCTGGCTTGAGCATGGGGGTTAACCCTCTTCTTGTCCACCACAGAAAACAACCCTAATCACCAGGCTGTAGGATATTCTGAGTCCAGAAATGCTTGCTCTACCCCTCTCTTGAGGCTGTGCTACTTGCAGTCGGGCAAAGCCATACGGACAAAGAGAAGCAGGGTAGTGCTGGTTGGATAGTTCATGACTTCAGCTAGGAACAAAGGGACCTGGAGCTTCCAGTCCTATGTTTGGATTTGGTTTTTACTCTACATCAGCAGCACAAAGTGGATCCCTGAGCTCTGCCAGGCTGAGAGCAACAAAAATTAAGGACCTGCTGAAACCAGAGACCAGGTCCACAGTGTGACTAGAAGTAACAGCTACAATGGGCAAACTGGTAGCTGAAGTCATCTTTGTGATCAAACGGCCACCTTGAAACCTATGACATTCAGATACTTGCATTTCTGTAATATTTGCTAACCAGTTTTCTCTCCCAACTTAACAGTTTGATGGGTGAAAACAGGAATGAGCACAAGCATCCGACACCTGAATTGTAATCTTGCAATTAACTTTCTCCTTTCAGAAGCTGAACAAAGGATTTTGCCAAGGATCTGTTGACAAGCTTAAGAGAACTTTGTGCAACCATTCAGTTCTTGTTTGAAAATGTTTTACATTGTGTTTTGGAACCTTTTGTTCCCATGTAGCACTGACCCTGCTTTCAGACTTTGGCATGACTTTTTAGTGGTTTTTCATGGTGTAAGGCTCAGAAATGTACATTTCCCTATTTAACTTTGCTGAGCAAAAGAATCATACAAAGACCGCCAACTTTCTGGATTCACTTACTACATCAGCTTTATAATAACATCAAGTAGTATTGAAAATGTGGCTCACCAAATAAACCATCTTTATTCCCTCTATGTAAGCAGTGCTTTTTTTGTTCCTACTCTCACATGCATATGACTAGAGTGCTGCCCTCAACATTACCTTTTCCAGGTAAGAAAAAAGAAAGAAAATAAATCACTTTCTATCAATAGTCCAGGGAAAGATTAAAACCTCACCCAGAAATGTGACTGTTAATTTACAGAAACCCATAAAAGCCAGGCTGGGTGCCAAGCAGCACAGCATTATTTGTGCTCCAGCATTCTTTACCTCTTTATGTTCATCAGTGCATGACTCGTTAGACAACTCTCATTCCACACAGACAGATGAATAATTGTCTCAAGCAGACATGGCTTACAGCCCTCCTACCTTCTCAAATTGACTGGGTAGGCTGTAAGGAGCAGCTTTCTGCCACATGAAGTACATGCTGTAAATTAAAGATCTTTGTAAATGTTTCAAGGTTTGGGGTGAAACCTTTAAACCATTTACAAAACCCATTGAGTCCTGGTAACACTCCAGGACATGATCACACCATGAGCCCCAAAACATGAAAATGAGAAGGAGCAAAAGAGAACAATCTCACCAAGTACAACCATTAGGATTTGTGGTATTGATGTAATGAACTGTTTTACTACTTTTATAAACTTTTGCTTGGTGCTTCATGATATTTTGAAAGAAATCTGGAAATGAGGAGCCATCATTTACTGCACAGTTTTTGGTAAAATTCTGCAGGGATGTGGACTTGGCCCTCATCTCCCCAGTAGATACGTTGGAGAACTGAAAGATTATAAACTCCTTGGTAGTGAAATGCAGTGAAAAATGAGTGGTGTGGTCAGCAAGGCTTGGGAAAGGTCAAGTTACACAGATTGCTGTGGATCAATTGGCAAGGTGAGCTCCTTTGAGCAAAGTTATTTTAGTATGCAAACTTTTATATAATGAAACAAAGACAACACAAATTCACACATGACATAAGACCATATCCCAGGGGGGAGTTCACTGCAGAAGATCTCACCATAGCAGCAGATAAAGGACCTGAGCTCCTGGCAAAGGGGAATATTGGTGTATGGGACTGGAAGTGACACAACCAGCTGGAAAGCTTTACCCAGTTTGGCCTTCACAGTTTTTCAAAAGGTAAAGTGGGAGAAGAAGCCCAGAAAAATACCTGTCAGACTAACCTGAATCTTAGAAATTGAATGATTTCAGCAACTTAGTTTTATGCAGTTTTCCAAAAGAAATACTATTAAACAGAGGTTTCCTGGCAAGACAGTTTTTATAAGAGGGGTCTCTCAAATTTACGAGGAAAAGTCCTTGTCAGCACTCAGTTAGCAGAAGCTGAAATGAGTCAAGGTCAGGTACTTTTTAAAATGCATGTTATAGCTCAAGTGGATGTTAGAAGCCAGAGTGACGGTGTAGGATTAAGTTATACAGCAAATGAGGCTGTGTGATTAGGCACCATGGTGTCACTACCATGATGGTGATGATACTCATTGAATGTAGGCATATTCTCCTATTTCTTCTGCTTGGAAAATGTGAAATCAGGATGATGTTTTCGTTGTTTTTTTGTTTTGCTTTCATCTCAACACTGTACTTCCCTCTAAAAAATTTGATTGAAACATGTACAATAATGGATTTCTAGGAGATAAATTTTCTTCAGTGTTCAGATAACCCCCTAAAGTACCATTTTGAATATTCTTCCTATCTATTACGGACATACATTTTATTGCATGCCATCCCCCATCACTGTCCAGCCTGTTTGGCACAGGTGCCTGTGCAGCCTGGCAGTGCTGGAGCCCTTGTCTGTCTCTTAACTGTCTGAATGGCAGCTGTGGCTTTTGGGATCAATGCTACTAAGAAACAGCAGCAAGACTACATGTATGGTTAAGAGAGCAATGAGGTCTCAAGTACAGAACACACTTCATGTGTGGTTTTTATCTCTCTTGTCCTCAGTCTATTAATAATTTGCATTTCTTGACATGCCCAGTGCTGGAGATCCTTGCACTAAGCTTTGTCAACAGATGTGATTGGCTGAAGCCATCAATCACAGTGGCTGGAAGGCACAAAGCAAAGCGACAGTTTCCTACCGAATCTCAGATGTAGCAAGCTGTCCTATGCCTGGCAAGTGGCTTCTCCAGAATAGCCAGTGGTGTACAATGTGCATATTAGCACCTGCCCAGCACCACATTGCTGACAACCTATCAGTCAACACCTGGAGCCATTTGGGCTTGGGAGGTACCTGCTGCAGGAGAAACTGGACAGCCTCCTACTGAACAGACACAGCAAGACAGAAAACACACTGATGGAAAGGAAGGAAGAAATCAGTATTCAGGGTTCCGTTCCTGGGATAAACCTTCAACAGGGCTGCTGTCATATATACTCTGAAAAAAAGATATAGTCCTATTGCCTGCCATTGCTATTAATGACATCAACCACACATGAATGTACTAAAAATGATTTTTTCAAATTACTGTTGAAGCCAAAGAGAAGCCAAAAAGAGGAGAAAGTAAAACAGATGGGAGAAGGCAAAGACTGCAATATGAACCCCCTGAATTAAAGCTTGACAACAACTCTAGCAACGAACACAGAGTAAGTCTTACCGGGTTTTCAGTCTGGTTGATTCCAATTAGAAAAACAAGCTCAGAAAAGAACAGGGCAGCTACCAGGTTTTTGTGGATACTGTGCAAGTTGGAACGTAGCGTGCGGATCAGGACCAGCAGAATGAAGGTGATCAGCAAAGCCGCCAGCGAGATGGATACGGTTGTGTAAGTGACAATCTTCAGAGGAAGCACCTCCCCATTCTGTAGAAAGACAGATTGACGGGACCTCTTGGGGTTTCCCTTCCTTTTCCTCCAATCAAATCTACTACTCAGAATGTCAATGTTATCATTACTACTGAGACAACATACAGATTTACTTTAGGACCAATGGGACTGGGTGATGACACCTCTTTAGTCACTAAACATGTTGAGGTGTATAAGCAGCACCCAGAGGATGCACCAACCAGGTAAGAAGCTCCTTTCAGCAAACCCAGTAGCAGGTGTTGTCAGGGATGGGCAACACACTCCTGACACCAGGATCAATCTGCTCACAATGCCCTGAGTCACACTCAAAGCTTAAGCTCTGAGTAAAAGCCCTTGAAAACCCCAAAAATCATGAGCCTGACATCACCCACCTCTCGTTTAGAAATGTCCATCAGGACGGCAAAGCTGGTTATATGGTTGCACTGGCAAGCAATATGGCTCTGGTTTCTGGAAAACAGCTCACACCCTCTGGAGGACCAGGCACCTGTCCCGCCAATCCTGTGGGGAAAAAAGGCATTTCTGGGAGCCATCCTCTGATCTCCCCTTGCCTTCCACTGTTATTGCCCTCTGTGGCAGCTTGTGCTGCACAACCAGAGAGGACAGTAAGTACCAGGACAGAATTATTTATAGTTGTCACCTGCCTGAAAGAATATCATCAACTTAAAAAGGCCTTCAGTTGAAGTAGTTTCTGATAAGACAGCTGGCTTTGATACCCAGATTTTGTGGGTTTATAACAGTCTGTTTTGAGTTTAAAAAAAAGATTAAAAAGATCTGCTTTTGGGTCAGTGACTACACAACCAACATGCAGAAGAGATTGCACAGAATAAAATGACTGTAACCAAGGTAAATAATACCAGAACCAGAGAGGGATACATGTTTTTGAGTCATGTGAAATATGTTTCAGCAGCAATATGATATCATTATAGAGTTCCTCCAAAAAGTACACAAGAAAAGGCTAAAACCTTCTCTAATAAATAATATTTCATATCAGAAGATCTCTTATATTAACAATGGGAAGGAATTGCTGCCTTGAAAATTCTTCTCTGTGCAGTTATGGTTAACTCCAGTGACTTCAGAAATTATTTTGTATCAATATTAATTATTCTACTCTGAAGTTAATGGATAATAAAAATAGTCATGCAGTTACTGAAAGAGTTTTTAATTAGATATGACAGGACCTCTTTTTCATTCAGCAATAAAATATTTGTTGAATTTTAATATCACTTTCTCTCAAAAAGTATTCACTTTCTAAAAGCTCTTTTATTACATGCAGCGTAAGAGCTGCTTTTCAACTGTGGCTGTAGGAAGACGTAACACAGACAACAATGCCACTGAAGTTGCCAGCAAATAGCTAACAGATGAATCACTTCAGAGCTAATGAGTTATTCAAGCTCATACAATGTCTAAAAATTTATGAAAAAGGGCTTGCCATTCCCTCATGATCAGCAGAATCATCTGTGCATACAAGCAAAAACACTACTTCGCATGTGGGCAAATGGAGGAGTTCATTACTGCGAACATAAGAGATTTCTGTTGTGTCTTCAATCCTTTAAATGACATAATCTCCTGAAGCCTTTGACTAGGAGGCACACATTTCCTAGGTTAGTCTGCTGTTTTATTTCCAGCACAGGATATTGCCTTTTAATGGATTTTTCCATAGGTTTACTGGAGCTTTTGGGTCCTTAGGAAACAAGTAACAGCTATTCCCCTTCCCCTGGGCAGACCATATCATCCTCTCACTGTGTACCTGGGTTTGTAGCTGGAAATTGCAATATGTATGTAATAGTTACAATATTGTGAACATGTAATATGGATATGGTTACCCCTCAACACATTTTCTTTGTTTTATCCACACTCTTGAAATATCTTCAACAGGACTGTGCTGTTTCCACAATGCCATAAAACCAATGGAACATCAGCATACACAGTTCCAGCTCATATAATTTTTCTCATTTTCAAGAAAAATATGTCTTTATCTTGAACTTTACTGAATGCAAAAAACCTAAATGAACCATTTTCAGAACTTTTCATCTTTTTCCTAACACTTCCCTCCTAGAGAGTCAAATACCCTTTCCTTATATTCTGCTTATATATTACAGTTGCTTTCCATAAACTGGAAGAGGTCTAAAGTCCCAAAGAAGGTATTTCCTCTCCCTCCAATTTTTCACTAAAACAAATGAAAGCAAATCCACAATAGCTGATGAAATGAAAGTTAAGTTTCTTATCACTGCAACTGCCTTTGCATTGACTTCTGATTAAAAAATTTAATCAGATTCAGAAATTTATAATCTTTACTCCTAATTTTATCTGCAAAACCTCAATCCTCATTTCTACCAAAATGAAGATTTGGTTTTATAATTTTTTGCACTGGCCCTGGCTGAGGCACCAAGGGTAGGTGCCAGCTTGCCATGTACTCTGTCCATAGTCACTGGAGTGCAACAGGAGAAGATTCAGCCAATGGAAGAGCTGAATCATCTCCTGGAAATCCTGACTTAAAGACCTCAGACAAGCTATGAATTCAGACACTGGAGTCGGACTGTGCCTGTCCAGACATAGATCTGTGGGCAAAAAGCATGGGCAAATACAAGGAAATTGTGAGATTTATTACTTCTGGGTGAAAATGAACTCTGCAGAAAGACATGACAGCACTGTGTTTCTTAGAAACCACATGGCTAATCCTTTGTTCGAGAAGTTATGATAATTATTTTCATTTTTCTCAGGTTGGTGGGAAATGACTACATGGCTCTATTCCATCAAAAATCAGTTGTCAGTTGAATAAACAGACCAAGACAGGTTTTTCTCCAGAATTATCTTCCCAGGCAGGACTTTCCTGCTACTCAGACAGTTGCCATTCACAGCCCTAAAGCAAGCAGAAGACATACATGATGGAGTGATTCCAGAAGACACAGACAGGCTTCGTTCTCTCCTCTGTTTCCAGCATGGCGTACTCCACTATAACAGGCTTTTCCACCAGGTTGGGAGGAATCTCCCCATCACTGTGAATGGCTGTGCTCACTACAGGTGTGTTGATAATGGGGCGATTTGGCAATCTGCACAAGGAGAAAAATTGCACAGTGATCTACACATTAAAATGCAAAGCACTGATTCGCTATGTTCTGCAAAACTGCAAAAGATTTCCAGTTGCTTCCACTCAGAAAGTGAAGTAGGTGCACCATCAGCCTTCCATACAGATGTGTCTCCAAAAACTGCTGGCACTTCTGGCACAGTTATTCTCCCACAGTGTGCCAGAGGAGGACAAGAGACAGCACTGTGGTGACAACAGCAGCACTGATGGCATTTGGCTGGTATAAAAGCAGCTCTGTCTTCGCCACACACTCAGAGAGAGTAGAAGGGATCTGAACAATTCACAAACAGGTTTGAAGTTTACCTCAAGCTCCTTCTGTCAGGATCATAGTTTTCAGGCAGGAGGTGTCCCAGGGATCGGTATATAATGACCATGGCAATGGTATGATGTGTCTCAACATCTGGGTGTCGCTTCTTTCTCTTTGCAAAAGCACTCTCAGGGCTGAACGCATCGCTGTTCAACTTAGAGGGTATTTTTTGATTTGAAGGCTTCATTGTAGGCACTGCTATGGAATTAACACAAACACAGCTTCAGAGCTACCATTTAAACTGGTAATTTTGCTTTGCAAAGATACAATGACATTACAGTTGTTACAACTCTAGGCTTAGAGCACTCAGCATGCTCCTGTTATATTTGATATTTTTAATAAAATTTCAGCACAATTCATAGTGATATAGCTGAAAATCAAATAACCATTGAAGAGTGAAAAGCCATTTAGTCTAGCTAGAAAATAAGCAATTTCTAAGCTATAAGGTCCAGAAATATAGAAGTACCCCATGCATAACTTAAGGAGAACATTAAAACATTATGCATGCTGTTAAATTCCATGTACCTTTATATATGGCAAAACTAGAATTAATGAATACACCAAGTAGTCACATAAGATTTCTTCCTGCTAATTCTGTCATTTAATGAGCTTTCAGCTTTGGAAGATTCTCTTAAAAATCACATTCCCCTTTTTCTTACAGAAAAGATACAAATCATAGAAGCAGATACTCTGTTTCTAAGCAAAAAGTCATAAAGCCCTATTAGCTTATTATGTATTATTTTTGGAAGAGTTACTATTTCCCCATTCAGAAGACATTCAGCCATGGTACATGTATTGAACTTTAAGTTACCCTCTCTCCCCTTGTCCAAAAAAACTTGTGGTGCTTCAGAGACATTGGGAAGCAGGTATTTCCCCATGTATTCTCCCTCATCACCCAGCTCAAGACCTTTTCATTGCTGCCTAGTTCTGATAACACCTCTGTCTGCTCCCAGATTTGGAATCTCCATCTCTCACACCACCTCCCTCTAACTCTGCAGGGACTGGAGGAAGGCGGCTGTGGGACTGCGGTGCTGGGCAGCCATCCCATCCTATCCTGGTGGGAACAGAGAGCATTTCTCCCACTTTGACAGGGCTTTCAGGGGCTGCAAGCGAGACCTGACAGACAGGTACAGCCAGTCCCACAGCCCCCCCTGCCTCCATCGCTGCCGGCAGGCAAAATGCCTCAGAAGTATGCACAGCTGCTCCATCCCTAAATAATGTTCACTTGTGCAGACGGTCACCCTGCTCTCACCCTAGTACCACTCTGCTCCCTGGGAGCTGGTCATAATTGCTAACCAAACGGCAGCAGAAGGGTTTTACCTTTCCTTTCTGAAGGTCTGAACAAAGTATCAGGGAAGAGAACAGATGACTCCAGATCTTTTGGGTAATCTTCTTTAATCTCATGAAATCGTGGTATTCTAGCTCCCGTGAAATTAGACTTGTCAAAGATGTCAACAGCAATAACTGGAGGGGATAAAAGTTTCCCATAAAATTAACTTCAATGCATTCAAATATGATATTGCAACACAATGAAATATTATTGAAAGGTTAAAATTCCTGCACAATGCAGATAAAAAATTTAAACCCCAAAATAGAAAGTAAAATTTAATTTTTTTCAGTTAACACCTTATATGACAACTAAAAGCTTATGTGACAGCATTATGTTACATTTATCAAATTATACATTTATTTTTCAGTGGAAAGGAATTCACAAGACAGTATCTCATGCTATGAAAACACTACTGCAAACACTGGAAATAAAGAATCATAGAATTGTTTAGGTTGGAAAAGACTTCCAAGATCAAGTCCAGCTGTTAACTCAGCACCACCAAGTCCAGCACTAAACCATGTCCCCAAGGGCCACATCTACATGTCTTTTAAATACCTCCAGGGATGGTGACTTCCCTGGGCCGCCTGTTTCAATGTCTGTTTCAGTGAAGAGACTTTTCCTAATACCCATCTCAAGATAGATCACTTTGCTGGTACTTCTCCAGCAGCAGCTGACTGGGGTTTCACAGAGGCTTTTCCCTGGCTGCTGTTCAGCGAATGCTCCTGCTTCACAGAGCTTCTCCATGTGCTGCTGGCTTGCTCCAGTGTGTGCTGCATGTTCCAATTTTAGACTTGCTTTTTAATGGGAAGACTGAATCTACTACTTCAAAAACATAGTTCTACATCTGTTGGATTGCGAAGTCAGCTGACCAAAGAAAATAACATGCATTTTACCTGGGACTACTCCTTAGTCCTCCATCATCAGTTCCTCCCTAGCTTACCTTATAATCTCTGCCTGTTTAGCTGCCAAAATATTTAAAAGCAGTTGAGTTGGCTTTAAGTTTCTCATTTAAGTGAAGTCACTGAGTGCCAATTTACATGTCCTGGGGGTAACCCTACACCAAAAGGTGTGATCCTCTGCAAGTTTCTGTATGAAGAAATATCCATGTTAAGACCCGAAAATTCCCATTCTTTTCCTAGTTTCTAAATAACTCCCAGATGAGCCATTAGGAAACTCTATTAACACCATGTTCACCTGGAAAAACTGTTCAAAAGAAAATAGACCTCTTTCAAGCCAGAGTTGCCTCATCCCTCTCAAGCTCACACCTTTTTACACAGGAAGAACTGGTTGAAAAAAAATCATGATTTACAACCTGCAAGAAATTCTGGGGTTTGTTTTCATCTCAGCTCAATTGCGTTAAAATGCTGAGCATACATTTTTTCTGAGTATGAAGATAAAAATATTTTGATTCTCATAGTCCTGAATCAAAAGAAAATATTTCAGTTTTGGTTTATTAAGGAGAAATTGAAGTATTTCAGTTTGGCTTAGTTCAACAATAATCTATGCCTGTTGATGCAGGATGCTACAGCCTTTGTAACTTCACTGCCCCATGCCTTTGGTTTTCTGCCCCTGTGATTGTGGACATAAAGCATTCTTGGGACAAGGTTTGTAGCCAATTCACTTCTTATACCAACAGGTGTAGCTGGGAAAATAAGACAAACTTCTGGCACATAAGCCTTCTTCATATCTGAAATAAAAGCAATAGCTTGAAAAGCTAAATACAAGTTCAGGCTGATATAGTTTAGAGCAGCTCTGAAAGAAAAACCAGATAGCAATGCTACTTGTGAGGGACTTCTGAAGGTCACAGGGCTCCATCTCACCTCCCACTCAGAGCAGGACTATCACAAACATCCCCTCAGCTCAGACTGTTTGTAGCTGGGAAGAAAACTAAATAGGGAGGGCAGGGGAGGAAATGGGGAAAGAAGTTGACCAGGCTGTGGCTGCTGTGCTTCACCTGCATATGCACTGCAGGGATGTCTATGAAATACATCACAGTCCCAGGTGCAGGAGCTGCTATTTGCTTGTCAGAGGACACATTTCCTGTGATAGGTGGGGAAGGTGTCTTGGTATGCCTGATGCTTCCTTCTCAGTTTAGACCCATTCTGGATATTTTGGATCCCATGGATTTTGCTCTGATTATGGGTTTTGCAAGACTGGGATGGTGTTTGAAGGATTGGTGATTCTGTGAAAATACCTTTCAGCACAAGAATCTCTACAGATTATGATTTTCTGGATAGGTTCCAGGTTAGGAAAGCATGTGAAAATCAGAGGTATAATTACAGAATCACAGAATCATCTAGGTTGGAAAAGACCTATAAGATCGAGTCCAACCTTAGACCGATTATCACCCTGTCAACTAGACCACAGCACTAAATGCCACATCCAGTTGTTTCTTGAACATCTCCAGAGCTGGGAATTCCACCACCTCCCTGGGCAGTCCATTCCTATGCTAGTAAGATTAATAATATGCAATAAAATCAATAGTAGGGTTACTTTTTTTTTGTACTGCAATAATTCTTCAGGTGGTGTTGGTGTGATTCCACCAAAAATGAGATCTACTACATTCAACTATATTAGTTGGCCTCAAAAGGCATTACCTTCATTTACAAACTTAGTCCTTCTTACTATCTCTACGCTACTGTGACTGCAACAAAAAGCCACATGGAGCAGTGGCATGGTCCACGGGGAACCTGGATCAGACATCTCCCAGGAGGCCCCCATGGCAACTGAAAGACATGGATCAAGGCTCACTGGATTGGAAACTAATGCGATGATTTTTCTCCGTGGGTACTATTAAAACAAATAACTTGCACCTCTATCCATCACATTTTTAAGACTCGAAGAAAAATGGCAGTTTTCAACAGATACTCACTCATGTTAGTGGTGACAATAACAAAAGGTCTCATGTAGGTTTTTTTCATGTTCCGGGCCACGTTGTTGAAGTATTCCTCATAGTGCCTGAGCAGGTGAGCGGTGCCACCCTCCGTTCTCTGAATTTGCTCCCAGTGCTCCTTGTTGTCGGGGTCCAGTAAAGCACTACCCACTTTGATAATATTCTGAGAAATAAAGAACAAGCCTAAATTATGAAACAAACAAAGTGCTGGGTTTCACGTGAGAAGTATTGAAAATGATTGGCCTGAATGCCTCAGGTGAGTGTACAATGAAATGTTTTAATGCAGGCATGTTCTACTGCAGCCATATAAAAACATGCACACCAGTTATTCACCCTGAGATTTTCTGGTCATGTAAAGCAAATCCCTCTAAACTTTTTATGAGCAAAGTAATCCAAAATTGGAGGCTGTAAGAGAACTGCCTACTTTTTTTCCCCTAATGACAGGAAACCTAGCAAGAAAATGCAGGATGAAAATCTATGCATGTTTTCTTTGTTTCTGAGAGATCAGACACATGAAAAGCACAGCTCCTAGTAGGTACACTGAGGAACTTCCCGAGAAACCAAAATAACGGTTTCTTGTTGAAAAACAAAAAAAACCCATGGATATAAATATAATTTCCTCTTTTCCTTTATTTTTTTCTTTTACTTTGTTGTTTCCTAGATAAAAAAGACAACTTATACGGGGAAGAATGATAAGAGTGAGTATTAGCTTGCATAGACAAACTTGAAAATACATAAGAAAACTTAAATCATGTTATTGTCTCCCCATTTTTATGTTGCTTACAAATGGTATTAAAAAGGCAGTTCTTTCTCAGGACCTGCCTCTTCTGCCCTTTCTTAGAAAAATATGCAAAGGGACCCTCAGGCTGAATGGAAGGACATCGACCCCAAAAGAAAGTGCTAAATAGCTCAAATGAGAAAGATGCTAAGAAATGTTTAACCTAGGTGTACATATGAACTATGTTGTTGTAACAAAACCTAACTCCTAACTAAAGTAAAATTTGTGTAGATGATGGTAGGAGTTAATCACCATAAGCTCTAAAATAGCCAAGAAAAATATTTAAGCTTCATTTAGAAGGAGCTGTCTGTATCCTGTCTGTGTTGTCTGAGGCTGCAAACATCTATCTGAGCTAAAAGAGACTCCCAGAATGACCACCTCTACCTAGGGTGAGAAGCACGACATGTTTCCCAGGAATGCAGGAGACTCATGTTGTACTTGGTACCAGGACTCCTCCATGTTTGTGAACATTATTTATGTTTTATTATTATCTATTTTTCAGGCTTCTATGTGGGACTATAAAAAAAACCCTCCTTCTCTCTTTGTGCTCCCTCAGCCTAGGATGTTGCCTCCTTTTAGTCATGAGCTGTACTAGTTAGTTTTCAAATTCCTGACCTATCCTAAAATATTTAGGGAGTTCTTGAAAACATCATCTGTATGAATCTTGGTGCCAAGTGCACAGAATAATAAATTAAAGCAGAGGTTTCCAAACTTTTTTTTTTTTTTTGCTTATTGTTCTTATTTCTGCTTAACAAAACATGCTAGAAATTAAGTTCCTTCTCAAGATCTGAATGGCCCACTTCATGGCCCACAGGAAAGAAAAAACAGAGTATTTTAAAATCTGGTGCATCTGAAATGTAAAATGTTTCAGTTCTTTACTCTCTGTTAACTGTACAGCCCAAGACACTAAGGAACTTTTTCAGCCACCTTTCTTCCTGCTCCTAACTCTCCATTGACATCCTCTCCTGGTGCAGCTTGGCTTTGCAGAGGCTCTCCAATTTCACCCCAATGTTTGCCTGACCTATCTGGTCCTCCTGGAGTACTGTGAGCAGTGACCTGGGTGTAGCACACCTTCTAAGGGAGCCAAATGGCCTTTGGCCAGCACAGATGCCAGTCTTGGCCCATGGAAGGTCATCCCACATGCTGCTGTCCAAGCTATGGGCTCTGCTAGCACAGACCCAAAAAGATATTTTAGCTTGGACTCTGTGTTGTGCTATGGCCAGGATTTTGGAAATAGTATGGGCAAGAGTGGAGAACAGTACCTCACAGCACACATGAGATTGAGAAAAGCTCTACAAGCCTGACATGGGTCATCCAGCCTTCACATTTTCAGACCACATAAAACTCCCAACTTCCTCCAAATTTCACATTTTTCCACCACAACTACATATTTTCCCAGACAGGGAGGGTGCTACAGCTTGTTCTCTAGCCCTGGTCAGGTCTTTGGTAATAACTGGGTCTTTCATGGATGCTCTGAGTAGCAGAAGCTCTCTGGCACACATTTTAGTATGTGCCATACAATACCAATATGATATGGAATGTCTTTCAATGTACCAACTCGTGATTCAAGTGTTTTCAAACTGAATTAGTGGAAACTTTCAGAGTCAGTAACTGGTTCGGACTTGGTTCGCTGTACATTTAAATGAACATGATCACATTAGGCATGTTTTACAACAAAAACAACTGTAGTACACAAAACTATTTTAGCCAGGAAAAACACATTAACTGATTTTTTTTTTCATACGGGGAATATAGCTTTTGGCTGTTACTATGATGATATTTATTAGAAAAGCACTTTCTATTATATTTGTATTACACACACATGTGCATGCATAGACACATGCATAACCAACTTTCCATTCTAATCTGAGAAGAAAGGTTTATTTGTGGAACAGATTAAGCAGTTACACAATATTCAGTTCACCTTGGTCAAAGACGAATTTAATTACCCACAGCCACCTAACTTCTAAGGGAAACTGTAAGGGCTCAGCACAGTATATAGTATTTCTCTTACCTCATTGAATTCCACGTCCCTTGTGGCTGCCAAGTCAAACCCTTGCTGCTGGCTCTCATACTGGAGGACCCGGATCATCATCTGGTAAGCTGTCCTCACATCATTGCCATACAAACTATGTGTGTATTTGGTGGCATTCTGCAGCGCTCTCACGATCCATATGGTTTTGTCTCCATCCAACTTGGTCTCGTTGTGGTGTAACTTCTCATTCTGAATCAGATAAAAAGGAAGAAAAACCCAATTATGGAGGGGTTTTTTTCATTCTAGTTACAATCATAATCATGGGATTTTTTTATAATTTAGGCACAAAGGAATTTTTTGGTCAAAATTTTGTTTGTCTTGAGAAAGAGTTGGCAACAAAACTCAATCGCAAATGTAACTGAGAGCCAGAAAAGCACAAAGGTCCTGATGGGAAATAAGGGTGTTCAAGGATGCAGTCAAAAGACTGAGTGCAGGGATATCAAAATGGACTCCAAACTGATCATTATTTACAAAATAAAGGGAAACCCGAGAAAACACAGCTTACCATGATTTTTAGATCCACAAAAGTGTTGGTGGTGCAGTTGAAAAGCTCCGGAGGCAGCCAGCCCTTCTCAATGTTACAATGGCGAACGGCGTTTCCTGAAGGAAACAAAGCATCAATGGCAAACAATGTTCCGAATTGTGCAGGGGAAATATTCACAGATTTCAACTATCCTAGACTTTCAGATTTCCTACATTTTCAAGTTGCTTAGAGCTACACATTTATTTCAATTTCCAAACTGGGGATTCCTGTGAGAGAAAAGTTAAAGTCTACTAGTCTTCAGGAACAGCTTTTCCCAGGCCCTGGAAAAAAGTCAGGCAAGCTCCAAGCCCTGCCCAACTGCTCTCAGCCTCGCTGCCCTAATGTTCTCAAATTAATTCAGTCATTTATTTATACCAAATAAGAGAAAGACTCTGCACTTCCTAAGTATTCCTGAAAACCAACCCTTACTGAGATTTCTGTGCAATAGCCTACATAGGAAGACCTCCTGGACAAATGCTGTATTCACATCAACACATGCCAGCACATCTGCATGCTGCATGTGCTAAACACTTCAGCCAACATGTATAATTGCCTTTTTGCCACTTGTAAATGGACTGTGAGCAGCTTACTGTTTAATTTAGCCTACTATATTTTGCACTATTTGTCAAATAATTTTAAAATGTGATTCTTGGCTGAGGATCCTTCACCATGAATTGCAAGTAATCAAATTCAAAATTTACATTTGTGCTACTTAATTTGCACATAACATACTGCATGTGTCTAACCCATTTAATTACCAATATCTAAATAAGAACTATAATTAATTTTACTGTATCTAATTATATTATTTCTCTTTCATGACTAGGTGAATACAATTAAGCCTCAGGTTCTTAGTTTGAATATTCATTATTATAAGGTTTACTTTTTTGAATGATCCGTAAAATTTGCTTAGAATGGGCAATTACTATAAGCAACATTGCCTGCCACTCTATTTGCTAGAAAAGACACTTGGATCAACCACAAGAACAGTGCAGAAAACCCATTTTAATTCAACTTTATACTGTTTAATCACCAAAATATTCTTCACCTAAAAAAAAAAAAAGAATTCTATCACCTAAAATTTTTAGAACAGGAGCTAGGTTGACCACAAATCTTCTGCACACCTATAAGCAGTGGCCTCCTCCAAAAAATATTCGGGGCAGTCACATAACTATTTATAACTCCCTGAGCCTAAGGAGCACTCACAGCAAAGAGTTACCAGGTCCAGAACCAAGACAGAGTTTTAATTTCCCATAGAACAGCCTTTGGAAAAGATTGGAAACTCTGTTTTCAAAAATCTGATACATGTTTTCAGAGACATATATGAAAAAGCAGATTGTAATTTGCCTGTTGTACAAAACAGCACAGCTCATGTACTTTACAAAAGATGTTTTTCAGCTGTTTTCACTTATGGAAAAGATATCGTGTGGAAAAATGTGAGTTTTGTTGCAACTCTTAGCTTTAGTAACCTGCAAACCTAGTAAAGCAGTCATCAGGAATACTATTTTCCTAATTTTATCTTTGCCCAGAGGAACTGTATGGCTAAAGAGCACTTTGAAGTCACTAGAAACTAAAAGTTACATGTGTAAGAACTGCTTGATAACTAGAAAAAAAACCCCAACCAACCAAGACTCTGCTTTTTTGGAAACAGAAATTTTTGTTCTTTGTACATGTTTATCTGCTGTCCTTTTGTATTTATTTATTGCTAGTATTCCAAATGTACTTTAACAGTTCTTTGATTTCAACTAGCTATACTTTTCTGCTCCTGATATGCATGAGCTATACTGCAGTGTCTAGACCCAATGAATTAATGCCCTTCCCTATGTACACGTTTTTTCTTTCTTTTTTTTTCTTCTCCTTTAGAGGCATGCAGATAAAGTAGGTAATGATTTACTCAGGGAACTTACCCACTGAGCCCTTAGGACAAGGCACAGCAGCTGGCTGGCCAAACTTGGTCTGTGGCCACCAAATACCAGCCTCGAAAGCTTTGGGACAGCCATTATAAATTACTGAAAGTGGAAAAAGAAATGATGCAATTTTTCTGACAAGATAAAAATCACAACAATGAGACATTTCAACCTGCCTGAAAGACCTTCCTGTAATTCCAAAGCCCTGTCAGGATACCAGTCCTCTGCAGTGCCTTCCAAACTGTAACCCATCAGCTGCTCCTTATCCAGCAGATTGGATAGACGGAGGAGAGCTCAGGATGATTATGGGGCTCCGGATTTTGGCTCTGCCTATCTCTGCTTACCCCTTTATTGTGGGAAAAATTGCTGCTTCATTTCACCCACACACTGTGGTGAGATGGCTGTTGCAGCAGCTTTGTGCTGATCACAGAAGGATGGTGGGTGGGTGGGTGAGAGGAAAGGCAGGATGGACAAGATGGGGAAGAAAGGCAGAGTGCACGAGGCGCACGGCACAGCCTCTGTGGGCAAAAGGTGTGAGGGCACTCACCTGCCTCTTCAGCTGCAGCTCAGCAATAAAATACTGCGCTGCCAGATCAACTCAGGTTTAAGGAAAACTTGGTGTTAGTCTTTTGCCACCCCCATTTGAGGAAAATTAAAGAGATAAGAGCTTTCTTTCCTTTTCCCCAGCCCCCATGGGAGGGGATTTGGCACAGATCTAGGAGGAGGGGCGTATGTTTAGGCTGCTGCAGCCCCCGTGGCCCCCATTGCTGGAGCCATCCTGCTGGGCTCACACTGCCCCAGGACGCAGCCGCGCGGCCACCGCGGCGTCCCCCACGTGCCCGCTGCCAGCGGCTCTGGTCCCGCACTGCAGCGCGGCTGGCGGGCAGCGCGGCCTGGGCAGGAGGTACCTTCACAGCCCCTCACGGTGACTTCTGCAAACGGGTTGTCGCAGCGGTTGCACTGCCGCCCTATGACGCCAGGTTTGCAGGGACATTGCCCCGTCTCCATGTCGCAGGCGCGCGTGTGGGAGCCAGATGGGAAGCAGTCGCAGGGGTAGCAGGTGTCACTGCTTTGGGGCCTGTAGTAATTGGCCTAGAAAAACCAAAATGATAGACACCAGGTATTTGACTTATATTTTAAAATGCTTGTATTTCTGAAACCTGCTCTAGCAGCACATACATCATAAAAAGGGCTAATTTTGCAGAGTACAGATAAAAATTACATTACTATTATCAGAGACCCAGGGTTTGCACTGCCATTTGCAGTGCAGGTACATGGCCCACATTACTCCTGGGGCACTCTTTGCAGTGCCCACCAAACATACTCTTGGAGGATTTACAGTTTTTGCAGCTTTGCAATTCTGCTCTTGTATGGTATGAACGAGCCACTGAGGAAACTTCCTGCACTGTGCATTTGTGTTTCATGTAGAGGGTGGAGAGCAAGCAAAGATCCCATATTCAAATCACCTCTGTACATGCTTTTGATCTGAGGTATTACGATTGCACAAGAGCGTGGAGCTGGCACCCCACTGACTCCATTTAATGCAACAGTTGCTGTGTGTCCTGCTGGCATTTTGGAAAGGAGCAGGGGGCCAGATTCACAGACGCCAGTCTGCACAGGCCCAGCTCCTCTGATGTCATTCAAGCCAGTTGTAAAACCTATTGTGAGAAGTCCTTTGTAAAACCTTCATGATGAGGTTCCTCCCCTCCGATGTCCCCCATCTGTCCCTGCCTGTCCATGGAAAACTCATCAGAGATGGCACTGAGGAAAGCATTTAGCCTCCAGCTCTCTCCAGCTGTCAGGCCTTTTGCTGGCCATTGCACAGGGGAGAGCTTCACCCAGCTGGCCTGAGATGTTTCATGGCTATTACTCACTTGTGATACACAAAACCCCACTGACACTCCTCTGCACCCCAGTCTGATCTCCTCCGATAAACCAGGCTGCACTTCAGAGATCAGAGCCAGGCTTTCATCCTCTCAGTTTGGTTTTCCAAACACAAATAAGATAAGAGCTGTACGGTATGATTTGGAGAAGGGTAGTGCCAGCAAAATGTTTTGGGTAATCGTTAACTCCACTGTGCACATACATATATATGTGATACAAAGCACAACTATGTGTACTTTGTCTCAGATACTCACTTGTAATTATTAGTGGTACAGTTACTTTTTAAACTACAGAAATTTTGACCTAAGACTGGTTTCTTTTGTTTACCTTGCAGTGGCATTCTCCATTGGTCTTATTGCAATCAGAATCAAACCCTTTACTAGTCTCACAATTACATGGGCCACAGATGGGATTTCCCCACCAACCTCTGGGACAAGGCAGGTCGATCCTATTAAAGAAAATCAGATTGAAAGAAAGTTATTTTAAGTTTCCTCTTAAAAAGTGTGCAAAAAGCTTTGGGCTAAATCTGCATTCAACTCCATAACCTTATCGAGAATAATGTATCTCAACCAGCAATCAATACATATATAAATATATATACACTATAATACAGGAAAATTTAGAATATCAGTGCTATGGAACCGTAGAGGGAATGCTTGAAATATTTTCAAGTACAGGTGGCTCTGAGCCTGTGCCCTGGTTTACCTACCACCACAAACTGCCTTGGTGTACAGCTCCCCAGTACTTTATGTACCCACTCCCTGTAGGCAGCAGGGCTTCTTGTCCAGCCTACAGGGATACCAGCTCAGGTGCAAAGCTGGCTGTAAGCTCATCCTGTAAAGAAAAGCCACTACTTTCAGCTCACCTGGCTTTCTCGGGCAGATCACTACAGGGTCTGAAAAGCCCTGGTCTGCCACAGGGGAGGCAGAGGGCCCATGGTTGGGGACATGGATGAGGGAAGGGTGGCAGCTTTGATCTGGACTATGGATCAAAGACTATGATTCAGACTGAGTGCAGCAGCACTGGAAGCTAAGCAGCAAGCCAAAGGCCACACCTGCTGAAGAAAAACTCTAATTCTCACTGATATTATTTATTCTGGGTGAGCCTCTGAGCAGGTTACCCCACAGATGCCTCAACACTAGTTCTGGCAAGGGGACCTCTGATTCTCTGATAGCTGGGAGTCTTTAGTCAAGCAACAGCCTGAAGGACAACAACTCTGAGACTGGGATCAGGGTAATGCACAAGGCATCCCTCCCTGCTGCTCATTTTAGGAAAGAAAAGCTATTTTCGTCTGTTTTGAAGACCACTACCAATTTTGTTTACAGTTAGGTTAGTACTTCTATGCTTTAGAATATGAAAACCACAGTGTTGCACTTGACACTATGTCAGCAGATAATGACAAGGGACAATGTCTCTGTGTCACTAATCCAGAGGAATGAAAGACAAATCTGGCAACAGCACGGCCAACATTTGCAAGCCCACACAACAAAAGGCAGAGGAAGAAGCTTGCAGTTTTCAAAGGGAAGGAAACATCACATGAGCCATTTCTAAATGGGCAGACAAATGCACTTCATTTGCACATCATGAATGGCCCATATTACAGTAAATCAAAGTGCCGCCTCTGGGATAAGGCTGGTTGCTGAATGCCTATCTGAGACCAGGAAGCTGCTGACGAGGGAATCAGCACGTTTCACCCACAAAGCAACAGACACAGGCTCCCAGACTGTCCAGAAGAGATGGCTCTTTGCCAGCCCAGGGACTAGACCCAAACTGCAAAGTGACTTTATCTTGCTACAGGCCACCAAAATGATGCATCGTTCTGTGTGCTGGGGAAGCTGGGGGAGAGATGGAGAGCAAACTCAGGCTAAGCCCACTACAAGGTACAGGTGAGATGCAGTGCTGTGTAACACAGCAGAACTGGTTGAGCCCCTGAGCTGCTGATGAAGAAAAGCAGCTCCTGAGTAACATGGAAGTTTGTATAGTTTCTGGGAAGAGCTCAGGAATGCCAAAAGGCAAGGGAGTCTAAAATACCTCTCAAATTTTAACAGAAAAGTTTACTGGAGCAGAAAAGGAAGTGGGAGGACTGCTGCCTTAGAGGAAGAGCTACCTGTAAGGATCAAGAAACCAAGAAAAAAATAATTCTCTTACTTGCTTTCGCAGTACTGTCCATAGTAGCTTTGTCCACATTCACAGGTGTAGCCGTGGGATGAGCTAGGTTTGTGCACGCATGTGGAGACATGCTCACATGGGTTCAAGTTACATACATCAACACAGTCTCTCCCAAAGTACCCTGGGGAGACAAGGTAAGAAAATTACCGCAACCATTGTAATTTACGATTTGCATGTCTCCAAAAGACTGTCTATCTTAAGCTTTTACACTAATAACACACCTTCAATAATCAGTAGATTCCCCCTGAGATACTGTCAGAAATGAAGCACTCTTGTCCCTCTCAGACAAAATGATAGTAAGCCATTCTTTTTGACAGTCTGTTACCATGCTTGAGGCACCCTTGTGCCTTTGGTTCCCAGTTTTATATTCAGGGCATGTGCTACAAATAGTTCTGTATTCTCTCGCTGCATGTATGGGAGGTGACTGTGCTGGGTGCTGACAGCATGTGCTGGCTACATGCTCCAAAACAGAGAAAACATTCAAAGTATCTTGATTAGGATGCAGAGTAAGAGACTGAAATTCAACAGCAGAAAAGGCAGAGAAAGAAAAAGAAAAAAAAAAAAACAGAAAAAGAAAAGGGGAAGTGCACAGAAGGAGTCCTTTGGACCAGAGACTGTCCTTCTGTTTGGTGGATACATTGCCTGGATTCTTAGCCCAGGACTGCAGCTTCCAGGGTGCTACAGTAACAGTGAGAAGAGTAATACTGATTGGAAGATGAGGAATCAGAAGATGAACACTTTGCCAGCATGCTGCTGCTCCTGCTGTGCTGCTTCTGATGAGTGCATGAAGGTGTGATCCAGCTCCTATATGAGTGGATGGGGTGGTCACCAGCTTACCTGGGTCACAGACACAGGAGTAGCTGTCCCAGTCATCACTGCAGTAGCTGTGCTGGGGACATGGGTTGGAATCACAAGGGTTGTCCACTTCACAGCCCTCCCTCACATTAATCTTGATAGCCTGTTTCATGTTGAGTGTCGCTGTGTTTGTAGATGTCTCTCCCATTCTTACTCCCTAGTGACAAAAGATAATTATTTTTAAATTAAGAGTCTTCTTTCAGAGTACAGTATTATGTGTTTCACTATTTTCATCAATCAATGAGGCTACAATTTAAAGAAATCACCTGATGAGCCAAACCCAGATTTTTTTTCAAATGTTTTTCCCCTATGCAATCAGGTTTTTACCTAGCACAGTAGGTAGACTTTAATATTTTGATTCTTAGGTAATTTTTATGGAGGAAACAGAAATGTTTGAGGGTGGATAAAAAGTAACCCTCCCCATTTTCACTGTGTATTTTCTCACGAGTTCAAAATTTATTGAGACACTTTTCATTTCATACCTGCATACATCCATAAAATCCCTGCTGAACAGAAACTTGGTCGCCAGAGACACCTCCCACAATGATGCTTTTCATTTTTAATCCAGGTAGTTGATTTCCAATCTGCACAGTGCTCTGTGAGGAAAAGGATAGCTGATAAGAAGCACTATCATCCTCTGTGACACAGACAGCCTGCTTTCTATAGTGATGGAGTTGAGCAGTAGCTGACAGTAGATTACAGAAAAAATACCAAAGCAGTGAGGAGCCAGACATCAGAACGTGACTTTTGACTTACTTCTTTGTAAGATATCTTCTGCAGTGATTTATGCCTAATCAGTGATATTAATTTATTATACTTTATGATAAAAAGGCTTAAAAAATTAATATCACTGATTAGGCATAAATCACTGCAGAACATGTCTCACAGCCTAAGTATTAAGTCCTTTATCCTACTTTCTCCTAAAAGCATTTGTGCAGTGCTCAGGGGCAAAGTTATGATGCTGCCTTACCTGGTACATCCCATAGTCCAAGGACATGACAGCGAGGTACTTGAGATCTTTACCATCTTTCGCACTTTTCAGCTCTATTAATAAATGATGCCATTCCCCATCACTGACCCGTGACTGGCTCATCTTCAAACTAGCAACCTGGCTCAGGCCACTGTACACTTCAAACTGCACGTAGTTGTTCAGTATCTGTTGAAAAAAAATCATGTCTTCTTTTGCTGTGTTTGTATTTGACACAGAACGAGGAGAAGGGCAAAATAATAGCATTTCTTAAGACAACCCAAAAGGAATAAAAGTCCAAAGAGTAAAGATGGGAATGCTTGCAAGAACCCCTTGTATAACTTTGGACATTCAGACTTCAACTTCCCTTATGGGCAAAAAAACCCCAAAGCAATAGACACATTTTTAACATCTATATTAATGCCCACTACTACCTTTGACTAGAAAAATTATCTTAAATGAATATGGTTTTTATAATGATATTTTGATCATTCATTTTTTGATCTTTGTAAAAGGCTAAAGTAATGATATGTTTTTATTGACATGCATTTTGTTGGGTGGATGAAGCTATGTAGTTCATCTGGCCATATCCACTGATGGGGGAGTTAATTAATTAATTCTTTTCTAAGCAAAGGCAGCCACACTTTTACCTGAATGTTGATCTTGGATGCAGCCCCAGCATTGGCTTGCATTAGCATGCCATTGACTTTCCGGGTTCTGAACATCAGCCCAATGTACCATGGCACAGAGATGGTAATGTCAAGGTCGCTCCAAATGATAATGCTCTCACCACTGAAACGCTGAGGAGAAGGCATTGCTGTAAATCAAAATACAGAAGAGAAACAGTTGATATCCTTCAGGACAAAGGTTAAGAGGAAAAATGATGCTATGTCACAGGGATGACACAAGGGAGCTAGTCCCTCTTCCACGGAGCTATATTCAATCTACCATGGATTAAGAGCTGGTCTAGGGCAGTTACTGTGAAGCACCTGATAATAGTGCAAATTCACAAACTACCCTGATTGTGGGGTAGGTATCTTGTCTTGCTGCCTGTACTTGAAAGCAGCACCTCCACACTGCTATGGCACTACCCACGTGAGAGCTGTTCCTAGAAAGGTAAGCTCAGGATCTCTGATGATACAGTTTTGCTGGTGAGTGGGTGGACAGAGCAGGAAGTATGAGGGCAACAGTTGCTGCAGATGTTTTCAACATAACCTTGATTACCTGCTGCTAATTAATAGATTAAACACAGGAAAAGGCTGGGAGGCAACAGGAAATATGAATTAATTATGAATACTCCAGGGCCAAATTATTCAGCTGTACCAGCTACACAGCTTTTTCACAGGGAGAAAGTTTGTGTGGAATTGCCTAAATCATCTGCCTTAAATATCTTGAGGTGACTGCTGAAGAGTGGCCCTCCTCTCTAACCTTGCACAAGCACAGCTCCTCCAGGGTGACACCAGTGACAGCCTTCAATAGAAAACACTTTGCTGATAGAAAATAGGGGAACACCCAGTCCCTTGGAATTCTAAAGTTGTTACCTTGGGTAATAGGAGTTACAGTACCATGCATTAGTTGATCCCACTGATCAGAAGCACAAATTAAACCATGGGAGCTCTGTGCTATTTGCAACATCTCACATGGCACCTCCACCACACGTTGAACCTTGTAGTGGGATCTGCAGTCAGTCCCTGCCTGACGTCCTTGTGGGCATGTTGGTGAAGTTCATGACAGCTTTTTGCCAGTGGAAGCAGGCAGTGGAGACTGGGTACAACCACCACAGATTAGCACTCAGATTTTATTTCATCATGTGCTGAGTCCATGTAGATGGCCAGTGAAATGACAGGGTTTAACAATCTTTCCCTTTCTGCTCCACACTACCATATCTGCTGACACCTTCTGGATTTTTTGTAGTAGGAGAGATCATGTATGTACAAATGTGTACATGTTACTATGAAATGGCAAGTCCTTAGAAAAAGGTTGAGGGATGACACCGTAGCAGAAAATGGAGTAAAGTTGATATGAAATTGTATCTTTTTGAGGAATAAACCCAACCCCCAAATTCTCATATGTCTATAAAGTGTCTATAAAGGGAAAGGCTGGGGTGGGAGTGGAGTGCAGGGGTTGGAGTAAAGTGCAAGCCCTTTAGCTTCCTGTTTGTGAGAAACAAAAATTCAGGGCCTAGTGGGCTACCACTAGTCAAGCCAGAGGTGTGACTTGACCTGTCCTTCCCTAAGATGTGACTACCCAACCACCCCACATCAGGCTAATGGCAGGCAGCCCCAAGGGGCAGCCCTTCTCCCTCCTGCCCCAGCCTGTGATCTCCCCTTTGCAGTCATACCACAAATGCCAGAGAGGCATATGGTGGAACAACTGCAGCATAGCCTGCTCTTGAAAATCAGACAGCAACTTAAAAAAAGATTGTCACCAGATACAGATGTCCCCAGATTGCTTAAAACTTGAATGCAGTGCTTGAGTTCTGGCTGTCTGGGCTGGGGCACAATTCTGGGCCAGGACACAATTCATCAGCCCACACTGCACCACATCAATGTTAAAGTAACCGGGACATCAGTGTTGAGCAGGATTATTTTCTCTTGCTCCACCTGTGCAAAAGCCAGCCTTCTTCCTCCTCTACCCTGCTGACCTCCACAATGACCTCAGTTTCCAACTTTGCTACTGGTTTTCCAGAGTGTTGCTGAGGTTTTTGAGCCCATCTACCTCTGAAGAGCAGAGGCAGCATGCAAACTTGTGGGCTTCCCACCTGCTGGAGGCTGGGAATGCTGTTTGCAAGCATTTTGCCTTTGCTCCTGGGAGAACTGGACTGGCATGGCAATTAGCCACCTTCTTCCTTTTATCACTGGTGGTGACTTTCTGTACTTGCAAATACCATTCCCTTCCCACACTTTCTCCCAACTTCCCTCCCTTCCCTGGGGCCAGGGTGCACCTTCCCCTGCTAGTTAAACAGAAGTCCCCATTTGTCAGCCCCCTCTGACCTCCCTCTTTCCCCCAGCCCTTCCTCATGCCTGGGACCAGGACTGTCCATGGAGGTGCTGCCCACATGCAGTGTCCCCAGATGGGACCTGACCTCCCCTGTCACCACGGAGGCCCACGTGCTTCCCAGCACAGCACCTCCCTGCCATCGTCGGTGCAGTGATGCAAACCAATTGTGTGCTCAGGGTTTGTCACTTTGAAGCACTGCCTGTGTATCTACTTACACTCTGAAGAGACTCCTACATTTAACAGGCCATCAGAAAGACATGAGGGCTATTCTCCGGGGAGACACAGGACCTGGGGAAACATGCTGCCAGCATCCCACTGGATGTCACCTGCAGTGTGGGTGCCGGATATGTGAAAGCTTATGTTTAGGTGCAGACCTGTGGTGTTCAGCCCAAGGCTAGCACAATGGCATTGGCCTTCTAAAAGTGAGTCAGACACTGCTGTTGCGGTATTGCAACATACAATTTTTAAAAATAATTAAATTGCAATAAAGGTGAAACTAATTTTTCATTAATTTTATCTCCCTTCTATATGTCAGCAGAGGGGGATGAGAGCTGCCAGAAGGTGAGTTAGCAGGTTCTAGGAGGGTGGTGAAGGTAAAACACCCCATCCTCACTAGTGTAGACCAGATCCCAGAGTTTCTGAAGAGCAGGAAATCAAAAAAGGTGGATTGGTAACTTGCCAAAGTCTTTGTCCTCTGTGAGCCTGAAGCAGAACCAGCACTGCCAAAGGGATTGAAGAAATGCAGCACTCCAACTCAAAAATGCAAATATTCTAAGACTTTTTAAAAAATAGATGTCTAATAATAGCTAATGCTCTTAGGATCATAGCTAAGCATTCAAATAAGCAACTTGAAAGACAGGAGTATAGCATATCTGTGATTCCTCCTGACTTTAACTTCAGGCTCCTGAAATCTTTGGTCACATTCCAGAACAATCCATTTCTTTCTTGGCTTGCAATTTTTCCATAGAGACACTGGCCCACAAATATCATCAAAGAAGCAAGCAGCCTGCTGCCTTCAAACTATCAGAAAAACCCCACAAACTGAGGCATCAGGAAGAACATGGGGTTATGGAGTACAAAGGGAACATGCAGGAATGCACAGTGCTGGAGGCAGAGGTGACAGCTGGGATGAGGGGCAGCAGTACTGCTGTGACTGCCATCATCTCTATCACCTGAATTTAAAATGAGTTTCCAGGGATGGCTACAGGGCAGTCTGAGATGATTTTCTAAATCCCAAGCTTTATGGTCTGGTCTTGAGTTTGGGATAAAAAAATGGTAAATAAAACAAACATTTGATCAAATTCTAAATTTCCTTTTGAAAGCAAGACAAAGACAGAGGGAAGGATAGTCTTTGCATGTGATAGCAGTACTGCATTTTCACCAGTACAGGTCACACCATAGCTGGGCCCTGGCACTCCCCTCAGGATACACCAGAGTGGGTTTGCAGCACAGAGAACAGCCAACCATGAAGAAAACACAAGAACTTCAACAACAAAGATATTTGACATGAGACACATGGAAAGATCAGATCTTCATACCAACCTAGGAAGCTCAAAATATTTTAGGAGCTGCTCCAGAAAGTAGGTACCAGGCTAGGGGCAATAATAACAGCTCTGGGCTCTGTGTGAGGTGAAGCACAGGAAGACATCTCCATTATTCCTTTTCCCTGTTCTGCAAATCTTTATCTCCAAGACAGAAACTTAACCATGTGTCCTCTCCACTTAATACTGCTGCTTCTCAGGTAAGGGAAGAGTAGTTGCCGTTACCTAGACCTGGCCCAGGCTGAGGGATGCTGTGCTAAAGGGGTTTGCAAATCCCTGTGGTGTATTTACCTCATCTGGAGACCTGCTCTTCCAGGGTCCATACCCTGCTCAAAGTAACCAAGAATAACCAAGAGAGTTTGGGGTAGATAAATCAAGAAGTTTGGGGTAGATATATCAAAAGAACATGATCCTTGATCACACTGCAAAACTATTCTGGGCTAAGTATCGGGGGGATAACGAAAACAAACACCTACCACATCTGCATCATGGGCCAGAATTTAGCCTTCTATTTCTAGGAAAGACATGCTTAGTAGAAGCAGGTTTTCTTTCCTGGAAGCATCCAGGAAGACTCCAAAGGAGCAGCCACCTTACAGCACCAACCCCATGGGACTCCTCACACACGCAACTCCTCACTTCTAGGGAAAAAACTGACTGCAAGTTCTTCACACCCTATAAAACTCACCTGCTGCTCCTTCTTTATCCTTTAGTAATGAGGTTTTACACATCTATGCACATTGTGTTCAATCAAAGAGAAATCCAGTAAAACTGAAAGTCCTCTTACTTAGCACAGAATGCCTTCTTGCCAAAAAAGTGGCGATTAAAACTGCACATTCATCCCCAGTTTGAATCAAAGCCCAGTAAAGTCAGCGGGATTCTTTCCACTGATTTAAAGGGGCTTAGGATCAGGCATTTTTACTATGAACAAATTACTAAATACTGCCAAGTTCTTTGGAACTACTTTACTTATGTAAGTAAATCAATGAAAGCTGCTCTTATTCATGACAGTATGTCATCTACTATATAGGGGATCTCTAAAATTATTTCCCATACATAATGGGTGACAGTCTCAACTGCAATCTTCTGTTACCCTTAAGCACCAGAGTTGGACATATGTGCTGTGAGGTGGTAATGACAGGCAATGCAAAGTGCACACATGACAAAGCAAGACGAGCTCTTTGCATCCTACCTTGCTCACAGTTCTTCCCTCCGTAGCGCACGGGGCACTCACAGATGTATGTGTTCCACTTGTTGATGCACGTGCCTCCATTCTGGCACCAGTTGGTTTCACAATAGTTCCTCTGTGCTGCACAGCCTGCAATTCAGGAAAACCATTACTTTGCATGCTTTTAATAAGAAAAAGGCTCTGAATGACTGTACTTGAGTTTTTATGTAAAAAGAAGAAATGAGCATTATAGGTTTGGGTTTTTTGCTTTTATAAAAATATTTTTGAAGTCAGTGAAGCAAAATGTGGATGGCAAAAGTTTATGTGAGCTGATCATATGTCAAAAGCATAAAGACAAGTCTGTCTATCAAAGGCATATGCTATGACTCCCTTCTTAATCCACGATCAATGCAACATACTGCAATTTAGCTCTTAAACAGACCTTCAGCAGCATGGACAGAAGGGACTTTCCATTTTTGTATGTAGGAGCCAGTTTTAGGATGATGAGAACATTCTGTACACCTAATCACTGGAACTAATCCTGGGATCCAAGGACTGGAAACCAAATCAGAACCTCCAACAGGCTGCTTCATGAAGCAGGTTTCAGATTTAGGGGATTGCAGAATTTTATTTACAGAACAAACACAATTTATTAAAAAGTCATTTTAAGTGTTGTCTTTTTCATTAACTAATCCCCTTGGCTTTCAGAGCAAAATGACATTGTCTTGGAGTGACTTTATGATATGTATCCCCTGTTGCTGCTCTATGCCCAGAAATTAACTTTGTGCCTTTCTGTGCCTTTAAACTGAGCCTGAGAAGGAGGAGAGGCAAAAAACCAAGTGAACTTTTCAAAACAGTTGTTCAAGGACACAGACACACACTCCTCTGCGTCCTGCTGCTGTGGTAGCAAGAGCGGAGGAAGCACCCTGGTTGCTTTTCAGCCAGCTTACGGCTCCTTTTCTCCAGAGGGAGACTGAGAGCTGAACTTTGTTTTCCTGGGACTTCAGTTTTTTCCCTTCTTCTCTTCTGGGCTGTTTCAACATCAGAACACACCAGGAGAATTTTCCACCGAGGCCCTGGAGGTGGGCCCACACTGACCCAGGTCCAAGGAGGAGGAGAGAGACCACACCTACAGAAGGACTCTGAAATCTTCCCAGGTTTCTCTCCAAAGCAAGAGGTTTTATTATTTAGAATTATTATCCTTTTCCTGTGTGTTTGTTAAATAAATAGTTTTTATGTCTTTCACTTTCCTCCAAGGAAAATTTTTTTTTCCTGAACCTGGTGGGGGAGGGTGGGTTGTAACCTGCCTTCTATCAGAGGATATTTTCCTCCAAATTCGTCCAAACTGGCACAGACATTTAATAGGTAGTTAAAAAATAGAAGAAGAAAAGTTAATTTAGGAGTAAATTCCTGGCTGAAACTCCCAGTAATGCAGAAAGTCTAAACAAGCCCAGTCCTTTCCTGTGTGCTGCTGAATCCTGGAAGTGTGCCCTGTGCCACGGGCTGTTGTGTGCCTCCATGGCACAGGTGTGGACTGCACCTTGCTCAAACAAATGAGGTCTGGCCAGAGACACAATGGCAGCACAATGCCAAACAGCACCTTAAGTCCCTGCCCCATGGCTGCTTTGCCCTCAAAAGTGCTAACAGGGGTAATTTCAGAACCCTCTGTCCCCTTCCCCTTCCTGGGACGCCTCACAGTGCCAGCCCCTTTGATATCCTAAGCCCTGCTACACACACAGCTGTGGCAGAGGCCTTTCTGGTGCTGACCTTTGGGGCACTAGTGGCCCATACCTGGCAGAGTGCCATTATTGGCGATGAAACCAGCCATGTCGATGGGCTTGCTGTCAATGGAGAGGTTCCTCATGCAGCCGATGAACTGCCTGTTGTGCACCGGGAAATCCTCAGGCAAGTTTGGGACACCACCAAGGAGGAGAGGGCCAGTTAGGTCCAAAGATCTGAAGAAACAAAGAAATGCTTATAATTTCTTGCAAAGAGTTTGTTTTGTTTTGTTTTTTTTAAAAAAAAACCACTGTGTTTAAGCACTGTGTTTATAGTGCTTCCATAAACACATTTGATCTGCACTTCCCTCTGCTACATGAGCACTTCCAGAGCTCATAATCAAAGGACTTTCCAGTAACACGGACTTTTAACTTAGGAGTTGTCATGTGCATATAGAATCCAGTGACCTGTCCCTAACAGTGGCCTGTATAAAGAAGAAAATGAAAATTAGATAAAAATGTGTAGCCACAGGACACTTCTTTCTGACCCCAGTCATGTAGGGACTGGTTGATGCTGCTCAGCACAAAGGTTGAGAAGCAGTACATTTTTATATAATGACTTAATTATTACGTAGTGCCAATCCTTTTTAAATCCTCTGAAGATCTTAGTCTTAATGACATTTAGTGGATGCAGGTTCTACTAAATGACTCCACACTGTGTGAGAAGTGTTATCATCTGGTCATTTGGATTAGCCCCAGTTTTTATGGTGTGCCCCTCTCTTAGGATATTACAGCACCATGCGTATCTCAATGATCTTTCTGCTATCACTGATTACCTTATATCCCCCCCTATGTTGCTTGCTGTTCATCTCCTCTTTAAACTCAAAAGTACTATTTTTTTTTTCCTTTCTTCACAGGAAACCTTTTTTCACATCCAATGATTTTCAATGGTTTTTTGTGTATATCCTTTATTTCTATCTCCTTTTAGGATAGGACTCTTAACTTAAATGATGGAAGTAATTCCATGTCCCAAACGAAACTTTGTTACTTTTTCTTGTTACATCATATCTGTTTTTCCAACTTACAGGTTCATCACTTAGTGCTCAGTGATTAATTGCATACTCTTGACTCTCCACTGGAAAAAGAGAATGAGTAGAAAACACAAATATAAGGAATCCTTACTTTTTTGAGCCAGTCTGAGTCCCCTGGGCAGCACAGGTGTAGTTTCCAATGAGGCTCCCGAAGCGCACAGCCACTGCTGTGTCACAGTCGTCCACAGTCACCACAGCCACCTTCTCTCCCGAAGGCCCATGGGGAATTCCTAATCGGCCAATGTTTGGCTTCAAAAAATAAATGGCACATGTCATACAGTGCTACATACACATGGGATTGAAAGGTTGGTTCTGTCAGCTCAACAACATACTTCTTACTACCCCCCAAAGAGGACGAAAGTAGAATATGTAAACACAACAGCACAAGTTAGGTCGTTCCACGACATTTAGGCAAGGAAAAACTATGATGGATGACTTCAGTCAGAGTCCACACATGCCCAGTATGATACACAGGGCAGTCAGAAGTGGCTTGGTCTTTTCCACTGCTGAACTACTTTGGCCCAAATCACACCAAACAGGCGTTTTTTCACTTCTGCATAGCAAATTCTAATAAATTATGCTCATTTTGCACCCCTTCACCTCAAGTGAATGAAAACCCTAAAATGATGTAATACTACAACTGAGGCTAAAGGCTTAAGTCACATTTTCTCTGATGGGCATACTCTGTCAGGGCTACCAGGAACTGAGTTCAGGCCTCTATAAAAGCTGTAGTGAGGGGTTGTCTGATGACTGGAGGGAGCTTAGATGAAACCTGCTTGTTCTAGCTACAAGATGGAGTGCACAAAAAAACACTGCCCATTGCTAGGCTGGCTGAGAAGCCCCCAGTTTCTAGTTACAGGAGAATAGAGACCAATGATCTCTGGAGCTGGACAATCAAAAATAATGGATGGATCTGTGCTCGCTCTGGTGCCGGCACACAGACTGACACTAAAGATGCAGCACGGAAGATGGAAAGAAAGTGTGTTTTAGAGCAGCAATAAAAGCTCTGGCTTTTCCTCACCTCCAGCTTCTCCCAGGCAGTAGGAAACTCCTGCCCACCCAATCACAATGTGCCCTGGTGAACATGAGCCACAAAACTAGAATTATCACACTCAGCTTCACACCACCACTGTTACTGGCTCACTCTGCTAATCACCTGCTGTCAGTTGTTCTCTCCAGTTCAGCACCTACTGAGTGGGGAAATTCAGTGCTCCCAACAGACAGGCTTTCCTATGGGACCACCAGGAATTCAATCCCAACCATCAAACTTCTGTGCTTCCACCACAAAAGGATCCGTCGTCATCTCCACTAATTTTGTAACTGATGAGATGTAACCCAGAGTGACTGACAAGAGATGATATTTGCTGTGCAGAAACTCAAGAGACAGATTTGTCCAGTGGAGAAGTACATTATGACTGTTAAGAAAGGGTGCATGTATAAACAGCAGCATAGCAGCCTCAGTGAAGAACTAGCAAACCCTGTAAGAAAATTGTTTCCATGTTTAGTGTTCACATAGAGCCAAGGGGTCTTCATCTACCACTGGTGCAAGATCTCTGAGGACATTATCGGTACAAGAGAAGTAATGCGCTGAACTCTACTGGCTTTGCAAAGGGACACCCCACAGGAATGAAGTCAGCAGGATCTAACTAGACACACTGAAAGTCCAAATATATATATATATGATGTGTTAATCAACAATAGCTGTATTCATATAAAAATGAAGATGGGTGGGCGTCTGTAGCTTGCTGTACACTTGTTTTAAAACACGTACTGCTTGACTGCATTCTGAAATTCCTAATTTGTAAAGCAAACAAGGAAACAGTAAGAAGATAAATTACTTCTTTCTGTTTCACTTACACACACATAAATTTGTTAAAATACAATCACTTTCATCATCTGTGTAGAGACAAATTTATTTTAAAGGGTAATTATCCCAATGTATAAAAAACATTTTAAAAATATGTTTCCTGGTGTCAATTCCAGTTGGAAAGTATTTTCCATTTCCTCTACCAAGAACTAATGTGATCACATAGTTTGGCAGTTATTCAGTATAAGGTTTTGACCTCTCTTGAGTGATATTAAGGCAGATTTTATTTTTTCCGACAGTCCCTGGACTTTGCCACTGCCTAGCTTGGAAAGACAGGAAACACACGTATTCGAAGTGCTGAAAATGTTATTGTATGCAATGATGGCAATGTTAGTGAGTGGCTTCTCAAAGTACATGAAAAAACACACAGAAAACTAACCAACAGGCAGACCTTCCCTTCCAAAATTAAAATGTTTACATTCTGGGTGCTACTTCTATTCATTCGGAGGAATGATTCGATTAACATTTATGTTCTTGTGCTTCACTGAAATAATCTATTGTTTCTTACATGGGAGCCTTGACAAAGGCAGGGTATTTATTCCCGCAGCAGGGGGGATCTGCCCAATGTTAATCACGATTGCAACCTGATGAGACTCAGCAGTTTGCAGCTGCTCCTTCACAGTCACTAGCCGCAGTAGCAAATTGATTTTTTTCTACTTTTATTTAACATAGAAACTGAAAAGTGTTTCTCTAGATGTTGACTGTTCATTGCAGCACAGCTCTCTGGCATTTCTTCGGCTCTGATGACCACACAAAACCATGAAGAAAGGGAATATTCCAGTGAATGAAGATATATTGTCAGCTCAAACCATATTTAGTTCAAACACAAGGTGATTTTCTGACCATGTTAAAAGGCTCATTTGACAGAATTTGGACAGACTTTTCCCAAAATACAAGAATATGTTACTGCGAAAAGAAAGAGAGATTTTCTTAGTCATTTAATGGGACAAGGGCTCAAAATATGTGGCAAATACTACACACTACTCATCTTCTCAACAGCTAACATAGGCAATACTCTGTATTTGAAATAATGTGAAATAAATAACACATTCTCTGACTTTATCAGAGAAAGCCCAAGTTAGGAGCTCCTTCAGCAATGAATCATGGAACAGATTTTATTCATTAAATATGTTGATTAATGTTAAATATAGGTTACTGGTGATGAAAAGGATATTTAGAGTACCATGAATTTAAAAAAATAATCACTTTGAGTAGTTGCATGCAAGAAAGGGAATTAAACCCACAACATGAAACTTGGGATCTAATGACAACAATTCCTATTGCAGACTCTGACACTCTCAGCACTAAATGATGAAAAATAATAAAAACCCCCTACTAATTAACTACAAAACAATTAGGAACCATGGTGAGATTAAAAGTTAAAAAGACAATACAACACTGGGCTGTTGCACAGATGTATATGAGGAAAGTTTCATGAGACAGCACAGGATAGAATGTTTGGGCAGTTTTGTTTTCATTTACTAAAAATACCTTCCAATTACAGCAGGTGCACAAAACAGCAGCCAGAGCAGTGCCATGTTTACCATATCAAACAGGCAAAATTTACTTGGCAAGTTTAACCTAGCAAAGTAAAGGCTGGGAAAGAGTTTTGGAAACAAGATGCTATCACTGCAATGGACACAGAACAAGAATAAAGCAGTGTAAGATGCCCATGTGTAATGTAGGCTGGTAATCACCAGGTGATGCTCAGCCATAGGAGGGATCGTCTTTGGGAAAGTAGCAGAGGTGAAAATGATAAGAAAGCCCTTAATTTGTTTATCATTATAGAAGCCAGTGTTAGCAGAGGACTGGCTTATGTTTGAAAGAAAGTAAGTAACAGTAAGTAGTACATGGAAAATGCACCACAAAGTGTATCGCCAACACTAAGTGACAGCACACACATTCACATTTCAGGCATGATCTTTGCCTCAATGAAATCCTACTGGAGCAAGACTGATCCCTAACAGTAGGAACAGCTAACACTAACCAGCATTAGTTCACACTATTATTTTCTGGAAATATGTTCAAGGAGTTAAAAGCCAGACTTTCATCTGGGTACTTAGCAGTCCTTTCTGCCTGTCAGACCCATCTCCTGAAACACATGCTACCCAAAAGGCAAGTTTCATTAGCTGTGCCAATTCTGCACTCATGAGTAAATGTGCAATGTGGTGTACAGGAATTTACCAGCATGACCCCCATTAATAGTAATGCAAGTCATGTAACTGAGTTCCTGCTCATGGAGCTGAAAATTTACATTTCGCTGCCTAACCCTAAAGGCTGCCTTTTCAGTTAATGCTTCTCCAGAAAGAAGTTGGGATTCAAATTTCAAAGACCACATGCTGTAACACTGAGTAGCAAGAAGGTATCAAACAGTGACAGAGAGAGAACTTGGTCTCCCTTAAACAAACTATGAAAGAAGCGGAGTATTCTGGGACTCAAATGAAAGGAAGAAAAAGCAGCCCTGAGTTTTGCAGTGTTTTATCACCATCACATAGTGATGCTTCAAACATTCTGTGCATCCCATAATGAAATTAATTTTGTTATTCTGACTTATATTTTCATGTTATAGTCACATATAGGGTCATTTGGAGAAGAGAAAGGAACAGTCCTGTCTCAGGATCCACATGTGACAGCATTAAGTCCCCTACCTTTTTCTCTGTCTGTAAACCAAGATGAACCATATCTATGTTCCTCAAATGATGGCAATTAGTACCTAAAATTGTAAACAATGTAATGAAACTTAACTTTGCCTCACTGAGCTTTCATGAAGATTAGAGGTTCTGATCTACAAGTGACAATCTCCCATCTCCCATCTCATATCTAACCCATGACATTCACCCTTGCCCAGAGTCACAGCCAAAACGTGACTACAGGAATGACAGCCTCCTAGGATGTCTTTTGAAAATTGTGGCTGCCTTTCTGACCATAGCAGAGATAACAGTGAAACTCATCTACTGCCCTCAGTGATGATCTGGAGGAGTGACCTTCTCAAGCTGCAAGGGGGTATGGAACTCCCTTTGGCCACTTGTAGTGACTTTCTCAGGTTGCAGTGAGAGAATACCACTGTGGAGGTATTTTACTAGTGATGCCAAATCCGATTTTCATGAAACCCAGTTACAGAGCAATGTTTGGACTTCTCCCCATACATTCAACATCAAGAAAGACATGTAGATTCTCCCGGGTGAAAAACCCTGAGAAGCTTAATCTGTGAACTTGTGTTTCATAAATGGAGACCTTCTCTCCATAGAGGAGAGAAGGTCATCAAAACACGTCTGTTTATAATTTGCAAATCCACTGCACAAATCCACTCTGATTCCACTTAGAACATCAGACGTGGATATTCTCATGTATCTCAGTTTCATTTAGAATCTCTATTATGTTTAAGTAAATATTTAAACGGCAAGAGCCCACACAGTTACTTATTAAAGACACAGCTGGTGTAACGATGCACAGTGAATGGAAAAGACATACAGATCAAGGGACAATGGGAGCCCTTGTCCTAAACACTTAACCATTGTATTTTTCATTATATGTCCTACTGTTTCCAAAAGCCAGGATGCAAAATTGTTGGAGAGGTTTAAGCAAGTAGCCCAATCTTTGTCAGACTTATTTTAAAGTAAACTAGACTAGATAGTGTCTGTACATGTAATAGTAATACCACAAAGTTCAAATGTTTATTTAGTCAACCAGCAGCAGTGATGACACTCAGATTCCTGGATCTCACTCTTTTATTAGGTAATCTACAAGATAATAGTCTTTTCCAGAGGTCTCACAAACATCTCCTCCACCAGAAAACTTTTTTTCAACTTCCATTCTTAGATAAAAACTTGCCACTTGACTTTTCTCACGGATGGAAAGAGGGAAGAGTGGTTTTGGTCAGCCATCAGAGCGTGTTCCAACATAATGGATATTCCCTGAGCTCAGACTGAAAGCTGTGCTCTCCAGCCCGAACCTCAGCCAGGAGGTTGTCCGCCTGCTTTAGCCACCCCATTGAGTCTGTTGAAGGAGCTGAGGAGATGATTCAGCAGCAGACTGTAAGTATGGCCAAGACTTAGGGAATCCAAACCAGGATTGCTTGCAGATGAAACACAACCTACGTCGTTACACTTGGCACCAGCAGGAGACCTATTTTCTTGGGGGTCAGATGTTGCATATTGTAAATTCTGCATTTGCTCAGTTCACTGTACACATTAAAAATCTATTTTAGAAAATCGTTATTTTAGCAAAATGCTTTGCATGGCATAGCTTAATATTCAGAGCTTGGCTTGTTTGTCTTTTTAATAACTGCAAATGTGTAAGAAGAAAAGCCATCCTGAAGTCAGTGCCAGCCTTTCAGTGATTCCAAGAGTTTGCTTACCAGACAGTAAGTTACCCTTCTGTTTTTGTTAATTAGTAGCTAATGATTTATTGGCTGTTTGGAGTGGTTAAAGGTTAAAAAGAATCTGTTTCCTAGTTATTTTTTTTAATGCTCTCCTCTGCGTTGTTAATGCGCTGGTTCAGACCCCACTGCCCCCAAAAATGTTTTTTTGGGGCTCTTTACTTTCTAACGCTTCCAGCTACAGTAATAATGGGAGAAAATGGGGGAACTGGCATTGGGTCCTGCTGGAGGCTGCTGCTGGGGCTCCGGCCACTGCGGGGTCCCCCCTGCGCGGTTCCCTGGCGCTCATTAGGCCGCCCGCCAGCCGCCCCGGCTGCTTTGTTAACCCGCCGGCCTCTGCTCCACGGTCTGATGTGGGGAAGGGAGGAACCCCTGCGATTCCCAGGCGATGCTGTGCTGCTTCAGTGGTCAAAAAGCTCATTAAGGGCCCACGGCGGCGGCGGCCTCCCTGGACAAGCTGCCGGAGCCCAGCCCCCCGCAAGGAAAATAAATAAATAAATAAACAGGAAAAAATAAACAGGGAAAGCACACTGCTTGCAGTCCTTGGGGAGAGACTAGGAAATGCCAGAGGAGCTTAGCATGGACTTGCAGACCACTCTGATCAATCAGGAAACTCCAAATTAGGCCAGATTACAGAAACCACTAACGTTAATCGTTGTTTTCTAGTTTCCCCTTACAGATTTCCAGAATACCTTTTAAATAGGTGGTGTGAAGAACAGATCCTGATTAGTCACCAGGGAAAGGCAGGACAAGTCATTTCACATAACCCCCTTACTCCTTTGATGTATGTATCCCCTTTATTCACTGAATATTTTAATGGCATTTCTTTATACAAATTTGGCTCAAGTCTGTACAGAAACATGAGAGCCCGTGACAGTGAAAAGGAAAACCAAAGAGCTTCCCATCAGTGAGTCAAAAATGCAAATCCTGAAAAGCCACCAGACCAGTTTCTTTTCCTAGAGAAACGCCCTGCAACAGCAATCATCAGGATCTGGGCTGGCCCACAAAGTCAAGCAAGTTTTACTGGCCTCATTTGTTATCTCCTTTAGGGCTGCATCCAGAGGCTAAACTTTGATATTCAAAGCAGGAGGCTTTCAGCACAGCTATGAGAGCTGGCACCAGTGAATGGCACTGCCCAAATTGCTGCTGCTGCTCTTCCAGTGGGGCAGAGATGGGGAGCAGCCCCTCCTGTCACAACATGTGGCAATGGCACAGCAGGGCTGTGAAAAGCCATGGTTACAACAGGCATGGCATCCAGATATGCTCCTTGCCTCCACAGCGTGATCAGTATCTTCACAAATACCATCCAGCTACTGCAAAGGGTATATTCTTAGTTTTGACTAACTTTGGCAAGGGCTGCTGTAGTGCTGATGGGAAGAATGAGTTTTCCCTGTCTGCAAATGGAAATTTTATCCTCAAATATGTATTCCCAGATGATTCTCACCTCTTTGATGCTGAATCAGTGACACAAGACAGACCTGTTCTGGCTGTCAAGAGACCATTCCCTCTCCTCAAGACAACATTCAGTTTTCCATGTGGGAGACAGCACTCACCACAGTGCTCTGCTGATGTGGGTGCCCTTGTCCTCCCTCTACAGCGCTCTCCTCACTCTGATCTGCCCCTGTGGCTGATGTCCCTTCTCCTTGACCACTCCTGCCCTCTGAACCCCTTTTCTGCCTATTTTGCTGCCTTCCTCTCTTTCCACCAACAAGGATGTTCTCCAGCACCCTTGGAGAACTGGGAAAGGAGAACATGTGAAGGATGCTGGAAGATCCCCCTTGTCTCCTTCACCTGCTGTCCTCTCACAGTTCAGCAAACTCTTCTCCCTTTACCATTTGTCTGTAACTACCTGCCAAAGTACCACTCTAAAATATTTTTGGCTTTATTTAAATCTTTTATGTTCTATGACATATTTTTGCATCCAGGATGTGAATGTTGCTGCTCTCAGAGTCCAGGAAATACCTGTGACACTTATGCACAGCAACTAACTCCTTCCTGGAAAAGTCCCTGGTGACACCTTGCCAAGCAAGCTGCTGCTTAGTGTGGGTAATGGAGTCACATTTCAGCCTTTAAAATCCAGGAATCCCACACTTTTCTAAGGGGTCCCTCTCTGACCCCATGGCTGGATCTTTGTGAGGGTCTCCTGGCACACAGACTCCTGCAAGGCCAGATAACTGCAAAGTGCTGCTTCGTCTCACTGCACAGACAGATACAAAATACCCGAAAAGTTACTGCAAATCAGTGAGCTACTGTAATTTACTACATGATTTAATGGAGATAACAGTGCACTTCAAAGAACATGCACCAAATTCCTGAGGTGCCATTTCAATGACTCTGCTGGCTTTGAGCAAGGCCTTGCCAGGCTGGACTGCACAGCACAACCTTCAAGCACTGTCCTCAGGGCCTTAGGGTGAGCCAAGGGCCATTCAGCTTCTGCCAGATCTCATGGAGGTCCCTTACATCTCCTTAGCCTTCTGGAGGAGCTGAAAATCACCATTTTGGGAGATGCCATTAAATGTCTTTGCATTTTTGCAGCGCAGAGGTGTCAGATGGCTTGAGTGAACCGGGCTCAAAGAGCATCACTGGGTGCCAGGTTCCCAAGGATGACCTGAGAGCCCCACACCAGGAGGAAAAGCCACACAGCTGACACCTGGCTCAGGTGTGGGGTGGGCACAGACCTAGAGGGGCACTCAAGTTAAGCCTTTAAAACCTGGGTGATGTGAGAAGAGTAAGTACTGAACAGCCTTGCCAAAGATGAGGCTTACAAAAGAGCAGGGACTCAGGCTGGTTTTGCCAACACACGGTCCCTGACTGTGTGGACATTTTCTAAAAAGTTACTGTTTGTGTTTGCATATAAAGTCACCACCACAGCTACCAGGGTTTTCAGGTGGTGTTTGCAAACTGTGAGAGCAACAGTTCCAAAAGCAGGAGCGGGAGAGAACAAGCCAGGCACTGGGTACACGCTTTCCCTCTCTTCCCCAGTCGCCGGAGAGATTTCTCAAAGCTGTCACTGAGAGCTGAGCCACTCAGTGCTGTGGAGCGGGTCACACTTTACATCTCAATGACCTCCAAATGACTTTCACTGCTTTACACTTTAATTTCCCGAGACACAGATTTAGAGGTGAGTTATTTGTTATTTTGTGTCAAGACAATGGAATGTCGCTCCACAGCCAAATCCTGATTTCCTTTCCCAGATATCAATCACTTCACACTTACCCTCTACCAGAAAAAAAAAGCAAACAAAACACCAACAAAAACAATTACTACTAATTGAAATATCGGTGGAATTGTAGGAGGGGCTTTTAAAGTCCAGGCTCACATGTGCCTGTTCCGCAAGGGTAGATCAGCTGCCCAGCCCCCACCCCCTTACACCCACTAACACCTGCAAGGGCTCCACAAGAGCAAGAAAAAGTAAACATTAGCCAGGCAGCCCTCCAGTGCTTTCCAGGAGATGTTAGGAATGTAAATGGTTGCCATAGGCCAGACCAAAGTCCCACTGAGGGAGTGGTAGATGCTGTGGAAGTGTGTAAGAACAGGGCAAATGTGCAGCAACATTTTTCTCCTGGCTCTAGGCTTTCCACCTGCAATACTGCAGGCTGGAGCTCAAGACGGGTTTTCACAGGATCCTGTCACATTTTTTGTATGGATGGGACTCCTGTTCTCATCTAATCAGTCTTGTGCTTTATACAACCAAAGAGCATCAGCCAGTGAGTCCTGCTCAATAACATAGCTTGCACCCAAGCAAAAATTTTCCTTTAGAAAGGGAAATACTGACTTGATTTAAAGATTTCAAGGGACAGCGAGACCATCAGACCTGTGGACAGATATATTAATTCTAATCAGGATCTGTCAAGGTTCAGTTACTATATAGCAAATCTATGGTCTTACCTAGAGGAGGACTTTCATTGATGATCATCTGGATTTGGGTGGAAGAGGATGAATCCGACCTCAGCAAGGATGTGAGTGTCTGAATCATGAGCCAGAAAGCCAGGAAATGACTCAAAACTGAACTATTTTTTCTGAGATTACCTCTTCTCATGGCATTTTAAAAATTGAACTCTGAGCATGTGGGAAATGACATCTTTTGCATTCAGACACGAAGAACATATTTTATGTGTTTGACTAGAAAAACACTCTGAACTTTAAATGTAAAATGTGGAATGCATTCAGTAATGAAAAATATACTTTCTTTCCTTCCTCTAGCTGCTTGTAATTTTAATTGCTAGGTTTTTCTTTAAATGCCCATGCCCAGTAGCACCAAAAATACATAGTACAGATAAGTATTACAAATGCATAGCTACAAATTCCTCGTACCCTCATATTGTCCATGTGCCTCCAGCACTACCTACCACATCTTTCACCAGTATACAAGCCTACCCACCAAAAAGCACAATAATCTGTTGATACAGCAACTCCTGTTCTTGTAAGAAAGTTGTGAAAAAGCTATCATAACCTGCTTCTGGCTAACCACCTTGGAAATCCAGTCAAATTTCCTTACCCTCTTGAGTTGAGAAGTAAATTAAACATGCATGTCTCTCAGGATGCTGCTTAAAAATTTTGGTTGTGGCTAGAAAAGAAAGTGACTTTTACACTTGAATTGCTTTTTTTTCTTGTAAAGCTGAAGAAACCCTGGTAGCTTTCTCTGTGAAGAAGAGACCCCCAGTTACACGGGTAAGTACAGCTAAGTCCTCAAGGACCTGAGCTAATGAATTGACTGTGGTTATGCTCCCTGTGGTTTTGGTGTCCTGCAAGCTTCCCTGTGCGTAAGCTGTGGCAGAACTTTTGATCCCATGAAAATGCCGTAGAAGGAAAGGCATCCAGCACAAACTGATGATCTGGTGAAGTGTACCATCTACGCCCTGCTGCAAGTTAGCACCATCCACCACCTCCTTCTTGCTGCAACACCACTGACCTCTAGACCTTGCTGTGCATTCTGCTATTAAACAATTCACAATGAGATGGGTGATAAGGAAATGATAAAGTTGGAAGAAATATGGTTAAATCTCAAGTGGTTTCTTTTAAGAGGAAGTACTACATTGTAACACACTTTCTGCCTTGCACGCTTAAGAGGGCCTTTAAAAGCTATATTGGCATTTCCTTGAAATACCATGAATATAGGTTTTGAAATGCCACAAAATTCTCTTTCTTTCTGGAAAAATATGCCCAGAGAAGTAGGTTGCTCCTAACTGAATAACATTTTCAGCATTTCCAGTATGTCCCCACCTCCACAGTTTGCTTGACATAGCAATTACTATTCTGCATTTTTCTTTATCAGACAATGCCAAGCAATGCCAGAGCATGTCCATGTTAATCACAAATGCAGTAAACACAGCAAGTCAATCTGAGCCAGCAAAATCCAGACTCTGGCAGTGTCCACATCTGATCAACAGTGGCATTACCATAATCTTCAACAACTGCATTGTTTATTTAAAAAGTCTCCCTCAATCCTTTAACAAATTAGTCTGGAAGCCACCATGAGGATTAACTTCAAAAATCCTCCCTCAGATCACAATTACATCTGCTCAGATGTCACCAGTGATAGACATTTGCATAATTTGCACCCATGATAGACATTTGCATAAGTCATACCCAACATCTATTAATAGTTGCTTTTCCAGTTATTTGACTTCTGTTGGGGTCTGTCTTTTCCAACCAAGTTACAAAACTCATCTGGGCAACCCTGCTCTGGTGTGAGAGGTGCTCCCCAGCACAAGGGATAATACCTAATACCTAAATCTAAGAATTTAATTGCCAACCACTTTTCCTGGCCATTCAGATTAAGAAGTAAACAATACTGGGTGGTGTCCTGGATACTGTGAGGGCAGGGTCTTTTCACTCAGGGTCCAGTGACTAAAGTTATGCCTAGCTGGTGGCAGCTATGTGGCTTTTCTCCAAGGAGCTGGCAATCCCTATTCAGCTGCAGGCATGTGCCTGCCTCATAAATCACCCGCAGCGCTGGCAGCCTCCTTGGCAGGCTCAGCAGGGAGAGAGAGAGAGCTGAGCAAACAAGGTGTTTGTGCTGGAATGCTCGCACAAGGTGGGAGTGGGGTAGTGCAGGGAAGCCTGTGCTGAGCCACTGTGTGATGCTGCCTGTTGGTTCTGGGGCAACAGAGTGCTGAGAACCCAGAACTTCTAACAAGAGTTGGTTCCCTTTACAGGAAAGAAAGCAGTAGCCAGCGCCATCTGTATCTTTTGGCACAATTGTCACAATCTGAGTTTCACTACAACATTGTAGTGAAAGGCACTCTGCCTTTTTTTTTTTTCCAAGGCAAAGTAGCAAAATCAATTGTCAGTCCTGGATACAGAATATATTTCCATAACAGGCAAATTTGCCATCATCAGAGACAGTCTGTGTTTTCAGAAGGAAGCGAGATAACCTATCTGTCAGCTCCAAAGGCACCTCGTGCAGGGGCACGTGTGCTGGAGCCAGCAGGGTCTGTGCTTGTCTCTGCAGCAGAACATCAGAGGTTGCTGCACTCATCCCATCCTATTCAAAACAAGTTGCTACATTAACCTCTCCAACACAGATCTGCACATTCCTGCTGCCTGTGACTGCCTGTGCCACTTGTGTTTATACCCTTGGATTAAAAGGCACATCCTGCCTGCCCATGGCTGTGGATTGCAAGTGGCCACCAAGCTTCAGTTGCCCACAACTACACCAGCACATGTAGATCTTGATTTTTGGAGTATGACTGTGTCACCCACCCTGGTGACTGGTGGCTGCACGAAACTTAGTCGCAGATGGCTCCTGGGTGGGAGAGCAGGGGTGGACCCAAGTTTTTAAAAGATAAGTTTTGTGTACACATGCTCAAGTTGTTCGGCACTGCTCTGCCTCTTGCCACTGTTAGGCAGTTGTGTGACACAGGCTTCCAGAATCAAAACAGAGGCTCTAGTAAAACAAAGGCAGCGATGAATGTCAGAGATTTGCCGTAAAGATAATCCTAAAGATAATTCTGCCAATGAGCGGCAGACATAACGTGTGCAAGAGTATAAGAAATATAGGGGTTTTACAGGACTATACTTTCCAACTGGTTGATTTTTCTGCTTAATTTAGGAAACAGGGAGATGCATTCTCAGCTCCCCAGAAACACAAAAACTCAGCAAACCCCAAACCCAACAACCTTCCCTTTATATATCCAAGCTTGCCAGGTAAACATAGCATTTTTTATCTCAAGGTCTTTCCTACTTATAGAGGAATTAGAGAAAGTCCATTATAGAAAGTCTTTATCTGCTGAACACCAGGCCTGTTGTAAAGTGCTTATTTCTTGCTTAGTATCATTGTTTAACCCCAGCAAGCAGCTAAGCCCCACACAGCTGCTCGCTCTCTTTCCCCACAATAGAACGGGGGATAGAATCAGAAGGGTAAAAGTGAGAAAACTTGTGGGTTGAGATAAAGACAGTTTAATAGGTAAAGGAAAAGCTGTGCACACATGCAAAGCAAAACAAGGAATTCATTCACCACTTCTCATGGGCAGGAAGGTGTTCAGCCATGCTCAGGAAAGCAGGGCTCTGTCACACGTAATGGTGACTTGGGAAGACAAATGTCATCACTGTGAACATCCCCTCCATTCCTTCTTCTTCCCTTCAGTCATATGGCATGGGCTACCCCTCTGGTCAGCTGTCCCGGCTGTGTCCCCTCCCAACTCTTTGTGCACCCCCACCAGCCTCCTCACTGGTGGGGAAGTCTGAGGAGTAGAAAAGGCCCTGACTCTGTGTAAGCCCTGCTCAGCAGCAACTCAAACGTCCCTGTGCTACCAACACTGCTTTCAGCACAACTACAAAACACAGCCCATATTAGCTACTGTGAAGAAAGTTAACTTTACCCCAGCCAAACCCAGTACAATTGGGCATGACAAAAATCACACATGGAGATGATGAGTGTACATAGAGTGAAGGTGGGTGGTTCAAAACAGATCTGCAGATGCTTTTTGTTTTATTTTAACATTGAGAGCATTGACAGATACTATCTTCAGGTATACTCTCAATTTATGCCTCTTTGGACATCTATATTCACAGAACTTCCATATGACATTCCTTTTTCTGACCACCATATTGCCTGACTAGCTACAGGAACAGCATCAAATGAAGCCCTGACCTGGCCTGGGATTGCTTTTTTCTTCCTGACTTTTCCTCCATGACCCTACCCTTACTTCTACTTTATTCTGAGTCCTGAGTAAGTGCAGATAGGATCTGTTTCTCTGTTGCAAGCAGCTTCATCCCAAGTCTACCTCAGGTGGCAGCAGCCCCAAATGGACACCATCCTCAAGACCCTCAGCTGCCCATAGCTTCATCTGGATCACAGCAAAGCACACAAGCTCTGTCCAACAGCGCTGGAGAGCCACTGCTCCGATGGCATGAACAAATGGGGGTCACTGAGGCGTCCCAGATACGGAGGTGGTTAGTTTTGCCCAAATATATACTACCCCTGGCATCAACAGCCAGTCTGTGGGCACTACTAGTGATCCACAGTATGGAGGATTTGTGGATGCAGACTTCAAAAAATAAGCTCTGCTTATTTACAGCACAGCTGTAGGGGCATGGGTAAATAACCCTTCAGGAGCAGCTTTGGCCAAGGAACCCACAGGTGAAGGAGAACGCTGCCTTCCCACCCACTCACTCGCCTGCTGAGCAAGCACAAGGGGAGAGCTGCAGCACCCACCCCAGGTATGGAAAAAAAATACAGTGCTGGACTTGGCACTGAAACACAGGGTGTTCTGGCACCTGGAAACAGCTTTCAGCCAGTGGATGAGGGATAAAACCTCCATAAGACAGGAAGGTACTAGCAAATTCTAGAGCATGAGTGGGCTGAGAGCTAAATCTCTACAGTATTAGCTCAGTCTTCGGTGATATTCAAGCTGCAGCTTGCCCCAGATGAAGGCCAGTTAACTCAAGAGAAACCACCACTTACCATAGGCAGATTTTTGAATTCATATGTGAGTCTGAAAGCAATGCACCTCCTGTTCTTTGAATTCACAACACACCAAAGAGCAACCCTAATCAGCCCTCACTTCTTTCAAGTTTATCTCTAACTGAAGAATTTGCCTGTTTTCTCCAGCAGTTGTCTTCAGGCTAAGTACAGGTCTGGGTTCGGCCGGGTGGGGAGCACATAGGGATGAGAATCAGCAGGTCCCTACTAACTGTAACCACTCTGAAGGGGTGGGCTATTCCCAACACAGCCAAGTATCTGAAACAAAAACCATGGCACTCCTCAGTCAAAGACATTCAAAGAGGGAGAGAAAGAACAGCAGCTTACCATTGTTTATCAGATATGAGAAGAAACCTCATCCCAATTATGGAAAAAGAGTAATATTTGTACTGAATAGCAGTCTAGGAGACTGCAAGCTCAAGAGACCAGTACAGTGGAGACACTCTCCTAGGCACCCATCATTTTACACCTCTTGACCATAAAAGTGGATCCCACCACACACACTGTCTAACAGCACACAAAAGTTGTTACTTTTGTGAGTCATTCTGTGAGTCATTCAGGGTTTTTTTGTTCATCCTATTCCCCAGAATTACTGCTCTGCACATCAGACACTCAGTGGTAGCTTGTTTCTATATGCTCTTAGGTTTTCTGTCACTGAGGTTAAATTAACCTGTGCTCCCTTAAAGAGACGCAGCAGGACCTTCTGCCTACAGAGCAGTAACATCCTTAAGCAACTCTGATGTTGTATATATATAAGTAAGACATAATATACAGAGCATATAAATACAAATATACAGGTACATGCCCTCTATAATTAAAGGAACATGTCCATACTCAAAACATTTTTATGTTGTGCCAAATGATGAATTCTACCCTGAGGTAATGAGTCAGGTAAAACATTAACATAAGTTTGATGGTATATCTCAAATTCTGAACAAAACTGTGTTTCTATCAGAAGTTTAGGAGAGTGGCTTGAAGTTTTCATTTAATTAAAAAAAACACTCACTACTGGACTCAATAAAATCTGCTGTTCCAAGTACTACCCACAATCATACGTGATCCTGTACATGCAATGAATGCCAGACAGTTCACGTGATGTCACTGGTATTGAGCATCACTACCATCAAACACGGGTTTGCTCCTTTTCCAAACAAGTATCAGCATGGCTAAACCTGGTGACTGTCACCCATGCTGGCAGGTTCAGGAGAGTCAAACAGTGTGGATCACTCTCCTTCAGAGGCTGACTATATTCTCATAATGTGGAAAGGAAGTATAGTACTGAGGCAAGTAGGGCAGCTGACATTGCTGCTGCCCCTTACACCAGCTATCCTGTCAACAAGCAGCAGGCTCTTTCTACTATTTTTGATCAGTTTCATTTGTCAGGCTGAAATCTTCCCCCTGCTCCCACTTTTCCTTCCAAAATAATTTTTTTAAATTCCATTTCTTCTAAATTTCTTATCAATATATACACCTCTTGAGAAAGCAGGTCACCCATGGGTTACCCTTAATTCAATACCTCCTGCTGAGTTTAATGGCTGCAAGATCAGGACCCTGCTAAGTAATGTGTTTGAGCTATCAGAGCCAGCAGTGACTTTCCTCCCCATCTCCCCCCATCTGTCAGCAAACATCTATAATGGCAAGTAACAGGTAAACTGATACTTCGCTACTGGGAAGCTGACAAACTCCTAATACATAACTGAAACAAGATAATGGTTATAAAACACTCTTAGTTCACTTCTGCTCTCTTATAACTTCTAATTCCTCTCTCTTGGCATCTTCCCTTCCAGAAATTCAATACATAGCCAACAGTTAGTACAAGTTCCATGTGCTTCCCTCAGGCACTTCCACTGAAACCAAGTGTGTCAGCTGGTTTCCTCCAATGCAGGGAGCATCCATTTCCATCACTATACAATAAATGAAAAGACATTGCTTCCCTTCCTCTGATACAATCTGTTTCCTTACTGCAGTGTTTTACAGTGCTGGCACATACCAGGATTGGTAAGAAAGCATCAAATGCTTGAGCTGACAGAGAGCTGGTTTGACGCCTTTCTGCAAACACAGTGGAGCAATGCCTTCTGTGGACTTACCTTTTACTGATGAGGCTCCAGTGTTTGACCCCAAGTGGAAGGGGACCTTCATGATATGGAGTTAATCCTAAACCATCATTTTTCAACAACACTAAAGATAAATATTACCAAACACATCACTTCAGAGCTAAGTACAGAAAATAATTTACAGGAGACACTTCTACACTTGCTTCCTGTTTCACTGTGCTTATTAGCAAACTGGCTTTATGCAGGGTGACTTTGCACACCACCAGGATGTGTGTGTTAAGAAAATAGCTGCTGCTGAAATTTTTTATTGCAAGGCAGACAAATCAATAAATTTGATCTCTATGGATATCTGGGATGATGATTATGCATTTCCCATGGACAACATTGGCAAGAGATGTCTAAAAAGGAGCAAAGACCAGAAGCTCCCCAGGCAAACAGCAGAACAGAAAAAGGAGCAAGGAGCCCCAAAGGGATGCTGGTGCAGGTAGCCCCTGCGGCCCTGTTACCAGGGATGGGGTGCTGCTGCAAAATGCCAGCAAGAGACAGGCAGACAGGAAGAAGGAGAGTCCAGAAGGGCCTGGACGTGAGGATCAACCTCATGACGAGCTGGAGACGGAGGAGGGAGACAGCTCAGGGGAGATCCTGAGCCTGCTCAGAAAGGTTGCACAGTGTCTGAGCAGAACAAAGGGGCTGTGTAGCCTTGGGATGATGAACTGACACTGCAGTAGGATTTTGGAAGAGCGGAAGGATGCAGTACCTGCAAAATAATATGTGTGCATAATTTAAGGCAACTCATGAGTTTTGGTACTCTCTTATTCAAACATCTCAACTGTGTCAAGTTTAGACACAGCATCCCATTTTTCTTGGCACAACTCGAATCCCTAAATTATCCGTCTTTTCAACCTACTCACAGGAACTTCTAGCTTTGTTAAAACATGAAGTAGCCAAGAAACTGCTTTACAAACAAATACCAGCTGAGGTGAGGGCTTAACCCTGGGGCAGGGTGCGGGGGCAGCCCGGCGGGCAGGGCTGCAGAGCTGCCTCCAGCTGTCACTGCCCTGCAGCACCCACGCCCTCCTTCACTACTGGAGAGCTGGTGCATCATATGCAATTCTCAGACATGCTGGGAAGTCCTGAGAGCATGCTGAATACATACTGGTGAGCATATCCTACTTGTGCCATTTGCTCAATACTGTGAGCTGCCCCCTCCAGCCCAAACTTAACCATTCTGCAAAAAATACTGCTAAGGGGAAGGTGATGACCTCGGTCTCTCACACGGACAGCAAAGGGCACGGTGCTACTCTCCACACAGTGACCCTGCTTTTCATCACTTTCATGTCACGCAAGTGGCAAAGGCAGTGAAGTCAGCAGTGTTTCCTGGTGTTTCCCTCTGCTCTCCCTCTCTGCCCTGAATTTCCTCCTGTTCAGTGGAGACTGGCTCATTTCACTTCAAAAAACTGAGGCAGAAGAAGAAAATGATGACAGGACACACATGTTAACAACAAGAAAACATCAGCTGCTAACATGGCTCACCTACCAGTCTGCTTGAACCGCAGCAAGCCCTGAAAATGAGGCAGCAGTTTATTTTTAACATCTGTGTCAGATCTCTTTGCCTTTTAAAGAGTGTCTTTCTGATGCTCAGGCCCCTTATCTGCTCAGTGGCACTTCAGAGAGCTGTTCCAGCGGCTCTCCCTGTGCCCAGGAGCCTGAAAGCTGGAGTGTCCCTCCACTGCCTCAGCAAGTGCTGTTCACTCTGCTACAGTCATCCTCTAAGAAATACGTACACATGGAAACAGGGCATACTGCAGATTGTGAGGAAGAGCCTCACCATGTCCACAGATGCATGCATGGCAACACACCAAGTTTCGCTTTTATTTCTCTGGGCTCCAGACAGCAGAGTATGTAACGTATATTAAGCACAAAACTTAATTAAGTTTTAAACTTTTATTTAAAAAATATAAAATACTAACAGAAAGCTTTTCATTGCCTCGATAAAATATCCTTAGGCTAGGAGACCCTATCTAGGAGTCAAAATAAAATTTTAATCCTCCCATTCAAACTGCCACACAAACTGTGATGAAAGGATGCAGCACTGGGAAATAAAGAACTTGCTGACCATATTAATCCTTCATCTTCCATTCAGCTTCCTATATCAGTATCTTGTTTCCTTTTTAACAGCCAACAATGCTTCTCTATTTCCTTACATGATCCCCCATAATGCTATCATGTCAGACTTAAAAGCAATGCTTCTTAGTCACTAAATGAATTCTCTAATTTTTGTTATGGTTTATAGAAGATCTCTGACATCTACCTGTAAACAGTGACACTGTACACTCTAAAAGCCTGCTGTCTGGTTCATCATGAAATGGCTGCTTTGCACAGAGAGCCTGCAATCCTTTTAATTCAGTCAGACTGACCCTGTGACCAAGTGACAGTGACCAAGGGTGCAGCTGAGGGACAGGGACCCCAGAGTCCACCTCTGAGTGCCATGGACTGCATTCAGTGATATCTTTTGCCTTTCTCTTATGTATCTTTTTATAAAGCAGACAAAAAATTACTGAGTAAGACAGTGCTTTATTACTGATAGGTGTGAACCATTTAATAATCATATTTTCCAAACCAGAGAAGTTAGTGCAAGCTAAACTTGCCATTTGACACAAGAAAATACAGCTATAGGGAAGAATTTTCTTTGTGTCAGAAAATTCTACACTAATAGTTGGCAGTTATTACACTGAAGGCTCCTCCATAGCACAATTCCTTAACAAGATACAAGTGAATCAGTTGGTTTAGATACACTGACACTTGTAACAGTTTAAAAAACTGAAAATGAAAATAGTTCCAAGTACCTGATGTACTACGTCTGATTTTGCCTTCCTGGGTCAAAACTCAAAAGCCCTATGAGAGAATATTTGTCCCAGGCAAGGTAAGCAAGACCAGTACCATTTGTGCAGAGCTATACCAATGTGCCTGGTTAAATAAATAAAATTCAGGTCACCTGCCTACGTCAGGTCACAGCTAGATGACCCACACCTCTCTTGCTGTATAAATAGTAGGGTTATCACCAACACAGTCAGTCTTACCTTATTGTAGTACTGCACCTGAACTGAGTGCCACTGCCCATCGCTGACCCCTCCTGCAATGAACGGTGCCACTGTAGTGGTTGTCTCTCCTGCAAAAACAGAGAGAAGGGAAAAATAAGTCACCATCACTGCAAGAAACACAGAGAGACTCTTGTTGGGCACACATGTAGCTACCTTGCTTCATCAGGGGGGAATTTGGGTTTTGTCCTGCAAGACAAAAGATATCCCCAGTTTCATGGAGTTACTCTGGTGCACAAAACCCAGCTTCTTGTGCTGGTGAATTATGTTATTTTTTATCATGTTTCTGTAAAGCGTGGTAGCAGATGCATTAGCTAGATACAGCTATTGCTGAAGTGATCAGCTGAGGGAGAAATGTACATGAATTTCCCTGCATTTCTGCCAAAAGCACCCTTTGAGGTTTTTTTAGTATGATGAGTATTGTGATGGGATATTTTGTCAGGGAAGGGAAGCCTACTCCCTGTTAGAGCTGAGAAAGCAAAATCCAAAAGTACCCATGGTAACCTTGGGCCCAGCAAAATTTTACCAGTGATTAATGAAATTATTGGCAGCCTTTCAGTATTTAAATTTGAAGGCAAGATGTTGCCACTGCAATTGAAAAGCTGAAGCTTTTAAGCCAGGACTGAGTCAGCAGAACCAGCTCAGTAACCAGGCATATCTGTTTCGAGGTAGCAGCAAAATAAACATTCATGTTGAAAGTACATAACAGGCCTGGCACAGAGAAGGGATTGCTCACTTTTGCCTTTTTTTTTTTTTAACAGTTGGAAAATTCTACATAATAAACCACAGGAAAAGTAACTCCCCCCTGTAAGCTAACAAAGCTCATAGTATTGTTGAGCTTAAAATGTACTTTCAACTCTCTATCTGCAACAAATACCTAAGTGAAGCATTATTCTTGTGTCCCCTACTCTCCTTTAACTCTCATCCCTTATATTTCTGTTATTTAAACAGTACATATTTCAGCTTAGCATGTATGACATCCTGCTGTGATGGTTTTTATCATATAGTGATAAAATCTGTACTAATAACTGGGCTTTTTACTCAGCTATCAAGTGTCTGAAAAAGAAAGATCACTATTCTGCAATCTTTTTGCTTTGCTTTCTGTGAAAAAGTTGTTGCGACAGGTAATAAAGTGAGATCAGGTGTCCAAAACTTGTACTGTTCGTTAAAAGCCACTTAAAACTATAAAACATAAACCATTCTCCTTCCAAAGAAAATACCATTTGTAATGTGCAGGACCAGACCTGCTCTCAGGTGCAGCAGTGCAAATCTAAATTTAGTTTCATGTATCTTAAAGGAGTTCTTTCACATTCAAATGCATACAAGTGCAAGCAGAATTTATTTTTTTCGCATTCATCCTCAGGGTACCTTCCAAGCAATTTGATTCAAGTTTAGACAGGCGGAGCAGAGCTACAGAAGAAAGCACATCTCTCTGCAGCACGCTATTTCATTACACTAATCCATTCAGAAACCTGCCTTAAAATCTAATTTGGACAACTTTGAGGTAATAAAGGGGAAATGTAATCGGATCTCTTTAACCCAAAGGGCCCAGATATGCACTTAAGCATCACTGGTAAATCAGTGGGGTCACACAGGATTTACCATGGGGTCTGAGGGCAGCAGCCATCACTGGTGATGAGTGTGCAACACCAATGTGGGCTGTGCTTCTGCTTCTATGCAGAAGCTTGCAATGTCTCTTTACTGCTTGCAATGTCTCACTTCCACAAAAATAAAACAGGAGGTGACTTGAGCCCCCATGTCTATCCTGAATATGGATAATGGGAAATAGCAGGATTGGTTCCTGAATTGCGTGCCCAATACAGAGACATAAACATCTCACTTGACCTACACATAACTCCATGTGACTTACAGGACAACAGCCCTCCCCAGATATTTGTCTTTGTCTCAGTGGAAAAATACCTTAAACCTGAGACAACCAGAGGTTGTCTGCACTACTGAGATTTCGTTTAGTCACCAAGGCCTTGCCACTGAAAGCACAGATCTGCTCCTGGGGATATGTACTGCCTGAACTTTGTCTGTCAGCCCTCCCCTCTCTTCTCCTACAAGCACCAGAAGACACTGGCTTAGTCCTAGTGCAGAAAGCAAGCAAATGCCAAAGCTGCCACTCGTTGTTTCCTGGCCTACTGTAGCAATGAGCGGGCAGCTAAGCTCTCCTAAATTTGTTGTTGTTTATGGCTTCTTCTAAGAGGAGATGCTTCTCCAGTGCAGAAATGCATTCTAAGCACTGCTTCTCCTCAATCCCTAATGAATGACAGGCAGTTTTCACTTCTGCTAGCTTTTCCTTTGGCTTGCATGGATTATTTAGATAACATTTATGCACCTATGTTCCTCTGATGGTGTAGCGTAAAAATGCATAAACACACAACCTTTATCACAGTGTGATAAAGTGAAGTCTCATTTAAGCAAACACTGGCTTGGGGGCCATTCAGGCTAGTCCCAATATTTTATAGTAGTCATAAACTCTGGCTTTTATAACTGATATGTTGACAAGCTCCTGCCTACGACTGTGAGTGTAGTCACCACAAACCGCTACAATCTAGAGTACACCCGGCATCGTGTACTGTGCAATGTCAGCCAGTAAATTAATGAGGCAGCAAATGGCCATATAAAATCACTGAAGTGCATTTCCAAACAGCTTGAGAGGATCTTCTGACCTCTAGCAGAAACGCTCAACTCAGATGAGACCTCACCTGCAGAGAAGGTGAGCTGGATCTGCTCCTCAATGATCTCCAGGGCAATGAAGTCGTGCTTCTCGTTGAAACGCCCATTGTAGAGGAGGAGAGCATTCCTCTCCCTGGTTGCAAACCTAGAACACAGAGACATGGAGTTAGTTTCTGCTATAACAGCTTATGGATTGAAGACTGATGGTCAAGTCACCCAGAAGAAAGATGGCATTGTGTTTAGCAGAAGAACAAGCCTTTGAATCAATCTTCAGACAGAAAATTGTAAAACTGAGGAGTCAGCCACAGGATAAATCTACTCATTCACAATCAAGAAGGCAAGCAGATGGAAATTACAGAAATCTACCCTGCAGAGGTCTGCTGACCCTCAGGAGGGCTAAAATTAGGCAGACACAAGATGCAACAGCAGTATCTGACACTTGCCAAACAGTAGCACTTCCTGCGCTCTGCAAACAGTCTGACAGCTAGAAAGCATTTTCACATCAAAGGGGGGATCCTTGCTGCCTGCTTGCTGTCTAAATGCTACAGGGTCCTAGGACAGTCATCAACTGATTAAAAAAGACTGATGGGGAGGTAAGGGGAAAGAAAGATAAGTGTTACTTTAATAATGCCATGTAGAAAATCACGGTTAGTCAGTCAACAGGTCAGTCAGTTGGAGGAAGGAAAATAAACACTTAAATGATTTCACTAAATCAGCACAAATAGGTGCATTTTGGTTTTATTTTTCTTGTCCTACTAATATGGGATGTATCTTTCTTGCAGAAAAAGGGGCAACCCCATTTTTAAAAAAGGCTTGTTTTCTTTTTTTGTCAGCACAGAACATTTTTTTTCAAATTTCTGCTTGTTGTGAGTATTTTATAATTTTTAATTTAATTCTCTTATCTCTGGAGAGTTGCACACAGATTTCATCTACTCAGAAATGCAAAAAAAATTATTACATTTTACATTAACATTTTTACAAAGATTAATATTAGATAAAGAGAGAAAAAGAGAGAAACTATGGGAATTTCTTATGTTTCCCAATGGCAGTTTAGTCTGATTTTGTATTTTGAACTTCAGGAAATATGCCTGATTTAAATGAACTCACTTTTCCTACAAATGAATGAAATGCTGAACACAGCTAATGAAAATTGTCTTCCACACACAATAAGGAGTGACTCTTGTGCCTGTCCTATCTTGTCTAATAGCAAAACTCTCATGTGATGCAACAAAACCCACATTCAGAGATGTGAATGAAGCAGTATTTTAGAATACCAGGGTTGGTATTTGAAAGAAAAAGTTTCAAAGACAAAGAATATTTTTTACCAGAAGCTGTTTGTTAGATATATGTATGTTGTGGATCACATTGAGTAAAGACATTTCAGAATTTGGGCTACATGGAAATGGGAAATTTTATTAATATATTTTTAAATGTTTTTGAAGGATAATGAATTGTTCTGGTTCAAAAAAAAGAAGTCACAAATTTGATATTTCCCGTAAAATACAAATTTCAAATAATATGTATTATAGTCCATCAAAATATTAATTAATGTTTTTGATTACTTTTAATCTGTTTTGAAATACATATTTATTTATAGCTTTGTTTATCCTAATATAATATTATACAAGTAAAAGGCAAACTAAATTAATTACAATACCATTGAAATATATCAATATTATCAAAAAACGGATTTAGTTTTCACTTTTCACCATGAAACATTTCATCCAAAGGACACAAAAATATGTAAAACACTTCCCAATACTATTTTTTCATGGATAACTGCTTTATCCAAATATTTTTATCACATCTATCCACAATATATATGAGCAAAGGAAATAGGAATAATACTAATGATGCTTCTTCAGTGGGCAGGAAGATTTAGCATGATTAGCAACAACAGGAAGCTTAGTTCTGTTTGAATATATTTTCTCATATTCTTACAATTTCTTACAATAATTTTAAGTATGAAACCATTATTTATTAAACTATTACATTATTAAGCCATTTTGTATATTTCTTTATCTTTGCTCAGTTCCATTCTTTGTGACTAGTCAAAAGCAACTTTTGTATCATACTCATAGTTAAAAGCACTGCTGCTTTTGAACTAGTCTGGTTATCACCCACCAGCTGGGGGAAAAAATACTGGTCTTTAACAGAAGGGATGTGTTTAATTTCATGACATAGGAAACAGAAGACTCTCTTTTTTAGAGAATTTTGCATAAACAATGAGAAAACCTCTCCACTACCAGTGTCTCTTGGAGTGAAGGAGTAGTAAGTGTTGGAATTAAGCAAGGAAGATATATAACATTGGGAGCAGAAAGACATGCGTGGTCAGTAACCTAAATACTTTAAAACACATTTTAGTTATGAGACTGGACAATGCAAACATCCTGCTCTTTGCTAGGTGCGGGTCACGAGTCACTTGAGGCTGAGGGAAGTTGGACATCCTGGGATTTTACGAATGCTCCCAAATCACAAAATATGTAACAGCAAATCATCATCATTAGCAGTCAAACTGCTAATTCTTGCTGATCCTCACATAATGTTTTCCTCCTCCACTAAGGGATAATAAAAGCCAAAGAAATAGCTAGTGTAAATAAAAGTGAACTTCAGGTATGAAAAGCTAAATGTGTCGCCATTCCAGACAGTGTGGGATGAACCTCATGATGGCCTAGAATTCTTATAGTCACACTGAGTGGACTAAGTGGTGTTTAGCTCATGACTAAATATGCCATTGTGGTTCTAAAGACGGTGAAGAAATCCTGGTGTAAGCACTAGCTTTGTACAGTACTTTGCTATCTCTCAATAACCCCTACAACAGAGCATTTGAGTCATTTTAACTTGAAGCACCCTAAACGTCAAAGCTCTCTTTCCAAAAGCCTGAAAAATGACACCTCATGGCTGAGGGGACAAGTCAAGGGTAGCGCAGGCAATTCATGCTGGCAGCCAGCCCAGACTGCTCCTTTGTTTGCTCTCTCACTGTAGGTCTGAGAAATCCAACAGAGTCTTTTGCTCTTCAGTTTTTCTGTGTACGTAGACCTGATGCTCTAAAACAATCTTCACAGGCACAACTCTTCCTTGCCTTGGCTTGTGTGCAGACCATGTCTGTGCTTTCTGATTTAACCAAAATGTCAAGATTCCATAAAATTTTGACTTTGGGATTAAGGCAGATGAAAGATAAAATGATAGAATCATAAAATGATAGAATGGTTTGGGTTGGAAGAGACCATAAAGACCACCTAGTTCCAACCCCCCTGCCATGGGCAGGGGCACTTTCCGCTAGACCAGGTTGCTCCAAGTTCCTTCCAGCCTGGCCTTGGACATTTACAGGGATGGGGCATTACTTACTTATATTAACAGAATATAAGGCATGGGGAGTCCCTCTGGGATCTCAGTTCAGGAAAGTAAACTATGCTGAAGGACCATACTGAAAAACATGCTGTAAAAAAGTGATCTGCCACAGATGTAAAACACCAGGTAATGGCTGGGTGCTGGAGGGGACATAAGCCTGAAGGTGTCCTCCCTGACCGCTTTCTCTGGACAGACACACAAACAGGTCTGTCCTTGCAGCTGCTGTTATACCTGTTAAAAATTCCCCAGCCCTGCTCTTTGGGGTCAGGACTAACACATTTTGTGTTGTTTACTCACAGTTAGCTGTGAGGGAAAACCAAAAGTCAATCCTGACTGGCTAAACCATGGGAAAGCTGCAAACCTACCCCCTCCCTGGAGAAGAGGCATGTGTGCACCTGAAGCTCTGGCTCCACACCAAGCAAGTCCTATGTCTGACCCAGGAAGTCTTCTCCAGAAAAGGGGTTTTTCCCAGGCAAGGGAGAGCTCTTGCCCATGACTGTGGCTGCTGTCATTGCTCTTCCTTGCCTACCTGAGCACCCCCAGGGGAGAAGTGACAGCCCAGAAGAAGACTGCCCAACATGGGGCAGATGGGATGGGCATAAGACTGCTTGTGCCTGGGAGCTGGGATGGACCCAGAAGCAGGACCTGGGTATGAAGGCCAGAAGGAGCTAGGCGAGGAGCTGGATCAGATGGGTTTGTCCCAATCCCAAGGCTGAGGACCACTGGAAAGCAAGAAACTGAGAAGGACCAGACTATGCTTAGCCATGGCCTGACATGCCCAGGTCCTCTCACAGGTGGGGAAACAGGAGACGGGAAGAGTGTTCCCAAACGAGGAGCACAAACAGATGGGTTCTGAAGCTGGGCTGAAGGTCAAGAAGCCAAAGGTCCAGCTAGTAAAAGTGTCAAACCCAACATCCACCCTGGCATTTCTGTGGCTGAAGGCTGCTGATGGGTGGCCAGAGAGGTCCTGGCGTCCCTTCTCCCCACTCCATCACCCTGTGTTACAACAGGGAAGGTCGTGAGTCAACAATTCAGGAACATCCACAGAAGGGCAGAAAATCAAATGCTTTCAAATAACATGCCAGTGCCCTGCTCGCAGGAGTCACCGTCAGAAATCCCCACAGTGACCTTCAGGGGTATGTCTTTGGTGGGTAACAGTATGTGACAAACCGTCCCAAGCTCAAGCAAGAAGCCATCAGCCACAGAACCGTTCCCCGCTGGGACTTACATGAGGGAGACAGTGAAGTGGAAGCGCTGCCGCAGGCCCTTGAAGGTGATGAAGGACTGAGGGGGGAAGCTCCTGGTGGTCATCTCGCAGTACGGCCGCTCGTACTCGCCTGGGGGGCACTCGCACTTGAAGCCCCCGATGAGCAGGTTCACGCAGGTTCCTCCATTCTTACACACCCCTGGAGCACAGCGGCCAGAGCGTGCGTTCACCTCACAGGACTCTCCTGCAAGGGGAGAAGCAGACATCAGGGAAGGTGACACCTCACCCCAGCAGCAAGCTGTGACACTCAGCTACCCAAGTGGTTCTGCTACAGGTTAACCTGCTTCCAAACTTCTACACCTGACCTCCTAAGCAATCGAGGTACAAGCCTGTGATTGTTGGGGTAAGGATGTTGTATCTTCTTCAAGTCTGAATTTTCAGGGAAGTGCGGGATATGATTTGCTGAGTAATCCTCTTGCAAATATCCAACAACATTGGCCTCTGGTTTTCAGATTCCTTGGTTGCTTCCAAACTGGGTGACAAATATAGAGCTGGTGACAGACAGATCTAGATGGAAGGAGGTAAAAAACCTGCACATTCCCTGTCAACCAAAATATGTGCCAATTATTTTTGGTGCTTCACTACAGTTGGAAATTGTGTAAAACAGATAAATGCTTTCACTTTGTCATGAATGGAATTTGGCTTTGCTGCCCATGGTGGCAGCAGGGCATGGCTGAGCTCATGACAAAGCTCTCAAAATTTCTATGGCAAGAATAAGCAGGATATGGATGACATATGGATTGCTTCCACCTTTTCCCACACGTGCATCCTGCAGGTGATGACCATTTTCTGAACCCTTTGGAGCAGGCCGTGGTAACTCTCCACAGAAGTTACAGATTTTGTGTGCCACTTGCTAAAGTGTTTCACCCCTAAATACTTCATCTTTATTCATCTCCAAAGCATGTAGGAAGGTGTGTTAAATACAATACTAAAGAATGCGGTGTCTTGCTTTGTACATATGCTGTGGTTTTTTTTCCTGTGCTTGCCCAAAATCTGAGAATGAATCCCAATTTAAAAGAAGTAACGTAGAGAGGATATTCATTTTAAAAAATCTGCTGCAGTTGGGACAAAAGCAGCTGCTGAATTAATCATTGTACAGAAAGCTAAACCCTCTGTATGAGTTAATTAGTTAACATTTTTGTTTTGACATGTGTCTTCCTATGGTATAAAGCATGTTCACATCCCACATGTAAAACTGTTCAGAGAAACTGGAGGTGGCATATAGTTGAATTTAACCAAGTAACTGTGTCTGACAAAAAAATGTAGAGCAAAACTACTCAACACAGCCAGCTGAAGGAACAGATTTCTAACAGCTCAGTGCTTGCATTATTACTCGCCACCAGGTGATATAATTACATTGGGACAGGCTCTTTACAGTGGTGCTCAGCAACAGGACAAGAAGGGGCAACGGGCACAGACTGAAAAGCAGGAAGTTACATCTGAGAATGAGGAAAAACTTGTCTCCTTTGAGGGTGACAGCACACTGAAATGGGCTGCCCAGAGAGGCTGTGGAGTCTCTTTCTCTGGAGATATTCAAAACCCATCTGGATGTGATCCAGCATAACTTGCTCTAGGTGAACCTGCTTTAGCAGGGCGTTGGACAAGCAGAGACCCCTTCCAACCCTGACCATTCTGTGATTGATTCAAGCACAGTTAAAACCATGAAAATACATTCCTGCAGGAAAGTAAAAGCAGCAGGAGCTGTGGGCAGTGACTCATTAACAAAGGAAAATTTAAATGGAAAGTTTTGTTCTATTTGCTGCCCCACAGCCCCGCTCCCACAGGTTCCCACGCCAAAGCTGCCCACACCAGGAGGCAGGCTGCAGCCAGCAGTATTGCTGCACCCAAACCAGGATCTGCACCTCCTTTCTGTGCCAGGCTGTAAGCTGATATGGTTTGCAGCTGGTTTAGCCAATGCCCTAAGGGTAGTGATCTCTGAGATAAGGTGAGGTGGGCAACCTGGTGGTTTTGGCTCTCCAGCTTTGCTGTCTTTTCCTTCTCGCATCAGCCTCACATGCCTTTCAGACAGGTATGGTTTAAGCTGGCAAAATGCAGGAGCAAACACAAGACTGCTATGATCAGGAGCCAGGCAAATGCACTCCCCATCCAGGTGGGCTCAGCTCTGGAGGACCGACCTGCTCTGTGCCTTACTCTGAACTAATAACCCATATAGCCTTGAGACCAAGTCTGTGCTTAGAGCTTTGCCACTTCAGCACTGATGCTCCTATATTCTCACTTTAAGATATTAAGTGAATGCTGTGAAAATCACTTGATAAGTATCTTCCTGTTTCCATTTATCTGCTCTACGTATCAGGCAAGATTATGTGAATACACTTCCCTTAATACTTTTAAATGCTCTACAGTGTGTTTCCCTTGGAAAAAATTATACATGTCATCCAAGACAGGAAATTCCCCTGGTATATTGGATATGTCATACACAGTGCACACATGCATCAGATGTTTTAGGAGGACATTACAGCAAGCACTTGTTGACGATTCACTACATAAGCACAGCCCTTATACACATATCTTGTGTACCAAAACTCTCAAAAAAATGGAAAACCAAAATTCCTATAGAAAGGCAAAACACAGGCTTGTTGCTTTAAAAAAAATTGTAGGATATTTTGTGAAATAAGCCTCTGACTCACAGAGACTCTCATCAAGGCTTTCTGGGAACAGAATGATGTATTTTGGAAAAGCAAATAACACGCAGGCTTGAATACACAGAGAGAGAAAGGGTGAGCTAAAAGGAGAGATTCCTGGCATTGCAGCATGCTGAGGAAATGCCATGGCGATACAGAGGTGAAATACAAAAGCCTAAGCTGGAAGTCATTGATGGCTCTGTATGAATTCTGTGATATAACAAGAATGTACAGACCATTTATTTAGATACCTATACAGGCATAAAACTATTTAAGACAAAAGAAAGCTTACAGAAAAGTTCTATTGAATTGTGTTTATTACTTCTTTTCATTATGATGTCTAAAGAAGTAAACTAAAAGAATATACCTCAAGATTCTTTGTCCTATATTCATTCAGCTGTAGCATCATTGATGTCCCAGTTACTAAAATTATTCTGAATTCTCTTAAGTCTGTAATCTAAAGGAGAACTGCATTTGATGCATATTCTTTGATGTTGAATTTTCATATTTTATGTGTATTTACCAAAATCTATTAAAATAGTGGTTTTGAAATCTCAACAGCAAATCCAAGGTGTTACTGTGACCCGAGGTACAAAGGTTACCAAAAAAACTTTTGTTTTATACACTTAAAAACCTTAATTATAATTTTTTCCAAAAGTGCCTGGAATTATTTAGAAACAAAACATTTTTGCCTTTATGGAGTAGCCATCTGAGCAAGAATTCAAAGCACTGCTTTGATCAGGACTGGCAGCAGAAGGCACCTTTGTGTCACTTGGGTTTGTCACTTCCAAGGGCAGCCACCTCCCCTTGGACACATTGCTGTCCCACAGCTCTCCCCTGCAGGAGCTCTGAGGCACAGCTTAAAAACCATCCTCAGAATTTGAACCAAAGCCTGCATGGACTTGAAGGAAGAGCTGGCTGCTGGCTGGAGCTGGAGTCAGAAGGCCCTAAGGGAAGAGCTACTTGAGCAGCAGAAAAGGAAGGTAGCTGCACACGCCAGCCTTTGGGAATGAAAAGCGCCTGTGTGCCTGCTTGCAGCTGAAGGTCGGAGGGCTGGGATGCACCCTCAGAAGGGAGGCCTTACAGTCTGGTAGGAAAAAATAGTACAGAAGAGGGAGAGCTGCTGTGCAGTGAGGGTCTGGAGGGGCTGGGGTGATAAAAGCACAGCCCAAATAGCTGTCACACAAAGCCTGGGGTCAGTCTGTGGTGTTGGCGATGGCAACATGGCTCAGCCACTCACCCAGCCCGTGAAACTCTTCTTTGCTCCTCACAGCACTTCCTTAACTAATATAATTTTATTTTTCACATTGCATTTTAGGAATCACTGAACAAACTAGTTACACATCACAGCTCTGTGAAATCCAAGCAGGGGATGTGAAGCTCAGCTCCTCCAGCTGCTAAAGCTAAAGCATGCACTGTCAGATAACACGGGCTGTGGCTGCCTGTTATCTGCTGGCAGATTCCTGGGCTTTGAAAAAATTCTGGCCCTTGCCAGAAATCAATTTACTGTGACATGACAGTAGCTGATCTTATAGGCTCCCAATTAATATTGATGACTCTTAAAGATGAGTCCTGTGGATTTTCTGCAGCCCTTTATGTTGTGCTTCCCATTTTTAAAGCCCTTGAGATCAAAACATCATAGTTGCTTTTGACACTGCATCCTATTCACAAACATCCTGTCTTTAATACATATCCTCTTTAATTTTAGGACTAATGCTACAAAGATGTTAATCATAAAATTTCTGTTGCTAAGTTTATGTAAGTGAGGACACCACAATATCAGATGCAAAATAACAAGAACAGGCAAAGACAAAGGCTGGTTAGATTTGGTGTTCCTCTGAGCTATTCCAAATAAAGTAATGAACGTTTAACTAATAAACAATAAATGCTGATGAAAAAAGTGAAAAGAAATAATAATAAGCTGTCTTAAAACAGACAATAATATCTCAATTGCAAATGCCTTCTGAGCTGAACACTGTGGGTTTCAAGCAGCACACTGGTACCCATCAATGAGCTGGTCTTTGCAGAAATCTGACTGTGGTTTTGCTGATGAGTTGTTTGACATTACAACAACAATGTATAATGTTTAAAAGCTTTCTGGAAGCAACATAATGGCATCCAACTACATAGAGAATTCCTCTTCACATCAGTTTACTGCAGTGTGTTTCCCCAATATACCAGTTTAGGGACTAGTCCTCAAAATTTTTTACTATTCTCTGATTGTTTTCAACTGAAACACTACATTAAATATATATTTACAGGAAGCAGCAGATCTACATTGATGCTCTTTTTTTTTTTTCTTCAGTTTCCCTGGGCACGTTTGTTTTTCACTCACTGTCTGCAACTGTTTGACTTGAACTGATTCTTTTCCCCTCTCCTCATCCTGCCACTTGTTCTAGACACATATTAATCTACTCTATGTTTATAGTTGCATTACCAGAATAAAAAGCATTTTGAGAAGCTGATTTAAGCAGCCCACCTAAAATGGTATACTTTAAACTGGAAAGGAGAATACAAAAGAAATAAGGCAAAAGGAGAAACAACAAGAAATAGAACAACTAAATTCTTCAAACAATTCCCATTGACCCTTTGCCCTAATAAAGAACCAGCTATCATTAAAAATGTATTTGCTAGCTTGCACATTATGGGAAATCAATCCTCCTTTTCCTCTAGTAACAAAAGCACTACTAACCTTACACGACAATTGGCACCAAAGCAATCAGTGCCCGAAGTAATAAAAAGGTTGTTAAAAACAAATTAGCTGCAGAATCTACTTGGAAATCTCTACTGGAACAAGAGATAAAGAGGTTGGGATCCAGCGCTTTAGGGGTGGTTTCACCATAGTTCAGACTGAGTGGGAGTTACCATAGTCCCCTCCTTTCCCCAAGCACGCTGCAGTTTCCTCCCCCTCCCTTGTGCTGGCATTCATGTAATCCTGCAGTTGACTGATTTGTAGAGCTAAGATGGCAAAACACCATTCATTTCTTTATTGAAGGGTTAGTGATCTTCCGATTAAGTCCCTCCTAGGACTGATGGGATGAATAGCACAGCAAGCACGTGGGAAGGAGGCAGGACCATGCACCCAGGAATAAGAATGAAGGAATGGTCTGAGAAAGGTTTAACTGTTATGGAAATACAGCTTTAAGCCATTTTAGATGGATCACATGTGAGTCTAGTGGTTCAATGCTTGCCTTAAGTGAACTGGCTCAACATCTCCAGTAGATACCCACCTCTCTCCACTGATTGTACATGGATATACTGCAGGAAAATTTGCCTAAACCATAGGTGCAAGTCAAATAATAAAAATTAGCATTGGATTTTGCCCATAAAGGGAAATTAATGACTTCAATGGCTCTGTGGCGCGTAAGTCCACCCTCAGAACCTCCTGGGATGTCAGCCTTACCTCCCAGCAAATTGGCAGCAAATGCCAATTACCAATGAAATGTGAGACAAACAGAAACACTAGCCAACTCATTCTGAATGATGGGGAAGCTGGATCAAATAGAAGTTAGAAGCCACTGGTGTACTAGTGACTGAGATTAATTAGGGGACAACTAAATTCATGTACCATTTTACATTTTCTGAGTGACTCAGAAGCGTTATTTGAGTAACAGATGTAAAATCTGGGTTTGTTAGAAATCAAGGGCCAAACCCCTACAGCCACTTGAGAGAGGCCGTGCAGACTCAATACTATTGACACTGATGGTCATGATTTTGTGAGGTTTCTAAATCATACTGCTACTAAACCTTTAAACTTGAAAATACATTTTGGTCTTTCGTTTTACTCATTTGTTTACATTTTTAGCACTGGGACTGATCTAGGTTAATTTAAATTATCCCAAATCCTCTTATAGGGAGAAACACCAGCTTAAGGTCTATTTTACAGTTTCCCTCCTTTCTTTTGCTTTCTGCTTCCTTTGCTGCTTTCTGCCTTGTAAAGGCATATTATGAGAAACAGGTTGAAGTAAAATAATACATAAATACCTATACAGACATACTCCACACACACATTCACACTACTGCTGACTTGCAGTGACAGCTGTCCTGCAGAATTTCAGTTGCTCACCATTCCAGATTTAATAACATGTATTTGCGGGAGAGTAACCTGACTTTATAACACTAAGCAAAGTAACATTCCTCTCACACTATGTATATAGCTTGCCAAGCAGCTCTCTGAAGTGATAGGTAGAAGTGATTCTATAATAAGATACTCTGCAAATCACCCTTTTATCTTTGGATCTACTTTAGTTTTTCCGTGGGCATAAGCACTAAGCTCTGAGCTGGTGGGAAGAAAGTGTGCAGAATTACCACTGCTCTTTTGGATACATATATATATACATAGAGATATATCTTATACCTCTCCTTTACCATCAGCCTTCTCCCTTCCCTGTGCTTCTTCCATAAAGTTCTCCCTAGGCATCCCTGATAACTCACAATTCAGATTTTCAAAAATCATAAGACTCAGCTAAATAAGGGTCACAAGATTTTTAACCATGAGATGCTTTAAAATAATGAATGTGAGAAGCTTTTTATTCTCTTTTATTTGCCTCTGAAGCTGTGGGTGTCATCTGCTGGCCCAAGGCATCTGAGAGTTCTTGGCAGTAAAATTCCAGCCCAAAATGTACAACCAAAACTGTCTGTTCTGAGGGAGCTCCCATTCCCCCTCACACTTCAACAGGATGATGCTACTTGAACCTTCCCAGTTCCTCTTCCCACCAGGGTCCTCAAGGAAAGCATCTGCACCCTGGCTGCTCTGAAGTTCTGCAAGCTTCTGGGAGGAGGAGGACCACCATGAAAGTGTCCCATGGGCCCAACAGGCAAGGGAAAGGCCAGAACTCTGTCCTACCTGCTGATCCTTCCCCACTGGAAACCAAGCTACACTGTATTTTACAAAAGCAAAAGCAGCAAAAGCAGGTCTCCATCTCTCAAGCTGCTTCAGGCTGTGCCTGCTGATGCAATGCACACGCAGAGCAGCCACTGAAACAGTGCCTGGCCCTTTGAGAGCCCCACACCAGGCCCAGGATCCTAGAGCACCATCAGCCTGAGCGAAGATGATCCATTTTCCCTCAACTCCTCCCCTTCCCTGGTCACAAAACAAAGCAAAACAAAAGACACCCTGCAGAGAGGGATGGATGGATTGATGATTTGGGTTGTGTTTTTGCATTTAAATGAGAAGGAATAATTGGGGGAGGTGGGAGGGAGAAGAAACAATACCGACGAGGATTAGTGATATTTGGGGCACATCTGTTGGAGAAATGAATTAGTCTGTGGATTCCAGAAATTATGAGCATGTTCTCAAGATGATATATGCTCAGTGTTGCACAATCCCTGGACCTCATCTTCCTAAGCAATTTCCACCAGTGCCAGCAAGAACAGAGCATAGACAAAAGTCACAACTGAATACCTGTGTTCTCTTCTTTGCGTATTTGTTGAGGATTAAAAATTCCCAGGCATTAAGTTTCCACTCCATCTACACCAGGCAACTCACCTTTCTGAGTCATGAGGCCAGAATGGTGTGAGCACCAGAAGTCCAACCAAGATTTATCAGAAGTATTGTGATTTTTTTTTTCTGAGAGCAGCCTGGTGAGCAAGGAGCCGGATGCCACAGTAAAATATTCTCCATTTAAGAAAACACCTTATGGTTTGGGAAAGAAAAGAGGTAACTCATGATTTTACAGCCCATGGATTGGCGCCAATATCTCCAAAAAAAGCCCCAGCTGGTTGTTTTGCAGAGGTAGGGCACATGCTCAATGGCAAACTCATGAAGAGACATCTCTGTGTGAAACCTGGGCACTGGTCTCCTGCAATGAGCCAGTGGGAAGAGGTGCACACAATGACTGGTTTCCCCCTGCTGCCTGCTCCCACAGCACCAGACATAATCACCCCCAGGCTTCTGAGGAAATGCTGAGGAAAAGCACTCTTTTGGAATGCTTTAGATGTGGTGGATGAGAAAAACCCATAGAATCACAGGGTCGTATTGGTTGGAAAAGGCCTTAAGCATCCAAGCCTTTAGCCTGCCACACCTACTTAACAACAAATTTTGCCTTATGGGGTCCAGTGGATAATTTCTTAATGTCTTAATCTTTAATCTTGGCTGATTTGACAATGGTCTCTTAGCTCTCTAAATTATTGAACCATTTATTGTAATGTACAGGGCCCTTGAAAGATGTCACCTCCTTCAGCATTTGACCTGTAAGGTAAAGCTTTAGAAACCTTTTAGGTTCTGTCTCTCACAGAACTAAACACAGTAAAAATCTACACAAGAGAAAAAAGAAATGCACAAAAATTTCCAGTTATGTTGAACTCTGGCAGGTTTACATGTAAGACAATTCATCATAATAAAATTGCAGTGATTTGGTGTAAGATACGATGATGAAGCAGTGCCTTTCAATAAAAGCCTAAGCTTTATCTCTGGATGTATTATCAGGGGGATGACATTATTATAGATGTCAAAGATAAAACTCAAACTAGATTACGCCATCGTGTCTGCAATTTGCATTGTCTTACTTGGAATAAATCTCTTTCTAAAAATCCCACCTTAAAACCAGTGAAGAAGCTGGAGGTGTAAGAACAAAGCATCCCTTTGCATAACACATTCATTTACAGAGGAATATCCCTCCCTCCATTTATATTTAAGAGGCACAATCACCCTCTACCCTTACTATATATACATCTGATATTATATTTTGTTTTCTTGGCTCTCTGTGCCCCTTCATTCCTCTCCAGGAATGTTACTTGAGGCGGGGCACATGGAGGGAACCGAAGGCTGGAGCAGCCCCCATGGCTGGCAGGACAGATTCCCTTCGGGACAACCTTTGCAGGCTGATCCATATTTGCCTCTCTGCACACCTGCAGGCACTTCAGCATGGGAACCAGCTGCCAGGCCTAGTCCTCAGCTCCTTCCACGGGCAGCAGTGAGACAGAAGAAGGGGACAGACTCATTGTGCTTCTGCTCAGATGACAAAAAAGATTATTTCATCCCACAAAGTTGCAATTTTTCCTGGGCACCAAATGCCAGCACCGGCACCATTAACTCCACAAGGCTGCTGTTCCACAGGCTGTTTTGGCCTCACACTGGGCTTTTCAAAATACATTAAACTATTTATGTGAATGAGGAAAGCAAGCAAGGCGTGGTGGCTGTGGCAGGGGTGTGTGTTCAATAACATCTTTTATCAACAGGAACTCAGGAGCTGGAAAACCAGACATGCTTTCAGGCACCATCAGGCTTCCTGCTCACTTTCAGCCTGGTTTCCCTAAGCTGCTTTCCACAGAGATCACCAAAGGGTTGCAACTCCCAGTTCCTAAATTGGTAGGCAACAGGAAAGCTCTAGCACTTATTTTTGATCAAGTTAGCATCTCAAAGCAGTCCAAAAAGGGAACATATCTGCAAATAACTGCCCTCGGAAAGAAGAAGAAAAATGAAGGCTAAAGAATACACAGAAAATATCAGTGTCTCCCTTTCAAGGGCAAACATTGCTGTTTTCTTTAGGAGAGTTCAGCCCTTATTTCACTAAGATCCCACTTAATTTTCTCCATGTAAATGTTACAGACATGATGATTCAGCTCACAAGAAGAACACAGAAGAAGCCATCTCCCCTTGTCCCCAGCAGCTTGCTGGGATTGACTACACAAGCAGCTAACTCTGCACATCTCCACTAAAGAAAGGCTGGTGAGAGCCTGCATTTTGTGTTTTCCATAAATTAGAAGTTTTCACAGGAAAATCTCACTCTCCCATCTTCTGTGTAATCCAATACTGTGGTAAATATCATGGCAATGTAGAACCAGGCAGAGACCTCAAATCAAATCATGCCCCTTAACATCTTAGGTGGTCCCAGAAGCTCTGGTGGAAAGAAGCATAATGGCCAATTAGTGAGAATAACTGAAGAGAAGCCATAAAATATTAATAACGCAACAGAAAACCACGCTTAAAGTCAATCTACTATTGTAATTACATGTTAGGAAGCTAGAGCTCTACATTTTCATTTTATATGAGAAGAATTAGGTTAAAAGAAAGGTATACTTAAAAGCACTGTGTAACTGTCTACTATGAATCGTAATTCAGAGGTTCAGCATCATGGGGTAGATAGTGCTGGCAAAACAAGATGCTCATCATATTCCCATTCTTATACATAGAAAGAAAATTCTGAAAAAAACCAATCAAAATGCCCCTTTGCTTGTCAAATTAAAAGGATTGGGTTTAAAAGATAATCCCATAATCTTATGTTTTGGTAGCCTCAAAAATATTTGGTACACAGCTCCGGAACACAAACTGAAAACAAAAAGCAACTTAATCAGGGAAATTGACTTTTTCTTAATGAGTCCTGAAGAAGGGATTGTCATGTCACACACATCTTGCACAAAAAAATCTCAAAATCCATGTATTTTTAAACCTACACAACAGATGGAAATTCAAAAGTTACTTTCTTAAAAAGTATTTTGAAATGGACTCATAAAAAATTATTCCAGCCAGCTTCCACAGCTTGCACTTATCTCTGCTTACAGCAGTCCAGTAGACTAAAATTCAACCTTTTTGTTAAATACCATTAAATTTTAAAGTAACTTTAAATGGTTACCATCTTGTTAGAATTAATACACTTCATTGTGTCAATTAGGATGTGTTTAATTATTAATATAAGGCCCTCATCTTCATATCTTCATCTTACAATATGCACATCAGTTGTGCTGACCCTTTGAAGCTGGCCTAATTAAAATATGCTTTTTAATTATACTATATGAAAATGCTGTTTAAAAGGTCTCATATGCTTCTCTACAGAGAGAGACAGCCTGAAGTAAAGTATCTTCATCTTGATTTTTAGAAACTGAGCGCTCAGACCGGTGACTGCTCGGGAAGCTGTGTTTTGGGGGCACCGTACAGTGCGGGTCGCAGAACAAAACCCGCCCCAGGAGGAGCTGGGCTGGATGCAGGCACTGAACCGTGATGCTCTAAACAAAAGAGCATTTGCAACAACAATGAAGTTGTGGTTCCCACCACGCTCTGCACAACTGTAATTATCTTGACGTTCAAGGCCAAGTGCCTCAGTCTGGTGCTCAACTGTCGAAACTTTCAATCATCACAACACAAAGAACAGGGGCACAAGAAACTATTCTATGCTTTTTTTCCTTCTAACAGGATATCATGCTGATACCCTCATCTCTGCACCCAACCATCCTTCCTGCCACTTTCCCGTTGTTTATCCACTGAAAAAAATAAAAATGTCTAATTTGGGAATTATAAATATGTATACAGAAGTCCAACATGTTTTTCATAATTTAGTCTTACTGCTTCCCAGTTCTGTTTCCCAGTTTTTTATTTGCAGACAGGAGAAAAGGAGCCCCATTACCTTGATCCTTGGAAGCTAAATTTCTTTTTTGTTTTGGAAGATCTAAAATATTTCACTTCAGATGTCCTGGAATTCCTTTATTTTTGTCTTCACCTCTCATCTGCTGTGAACACTGTGAGGGGCTTTCCAGAACATAAGGTATACTGGAAAAAAATACTATCTCATTACGATTTTATCTTCTGTACAAATAACTTACAGGCAAGTTGTTGGGTTTTTCTCCTCCTTTCTCTCCTCCTTTTTCCTTATCTGATTTGTTTTCAGTGAGAAAAAAACACCACCACTTAAAGGGCAGTCTAACATATGGGTTGTTTTGACATTTAGCAAGTGTATATTTGGGTAATAAGAATGCAGCTTAAAATTTTATCCAGCTAACCTTTTTGAAATAAAACAATGAGAAAAAAACCCCCAAATCTTAACGTTACACAAGGCTCAACTTGGCTAAATTAATAAAAACACAATTGTAAACTATGGTCACAGAGAAATTTGCTGTTGTTTAATAAACTATTTAAAATATTTTAATTCAAACAAACCTCCATGTGTTCTGTCAGACCAATGATCTGCAATGCATATATATGTTCACAATTATGACAGTGTGTGGGAATTTAGCTACATCAGTGAGGAGGGTTTTACATGTACCTATAAAATTATAATATCAAATACCTCCACTTTGATTAATTACGCTTCACTTCCCACGTTTTGGTTTTTTTTTGTTGTTTTTTTTTTTTTTTTTTTTTAGTTTTACCAATGATGATAAGAAAGTGCACTATAACAAAGGCTTTCAAAGAGCCTGGGAGAATTGTGACTCCCATTTAGGTGTGGTAACAGAAATACCATTAATACAAAACCAGGAGAACAATTCAAGAAACTGCTCAAAATTGACATAGCAATATACAAAATGAAATACAAGTACAACAGGTTAAAGACAATAAAAGAGATTTCACATGTGCTAGAACAAAGGGAATCCTAAATTTAGACCAGTCTGTTGTTAACCAGGATGCTAGTAGGAAACCTGAGGTGCTTGCTGTGTATCTCTCCCCCACTGGACACCACTGATAAGCTCATACTCGTAACACAATTCCTTGCCAAGGGGTGGGAAGAGAGGTCAGGTGCCAGAGGCAGGCAGGTGCCCATGCCAGGTTAGCAGCTTGCCTTGCTCATGCAAAACCAGCTGCCTGACAGCAAACAGGAGCTTAGCTGGGCATGGTGTCAGGGTCAAATGTGTTATTTTCACAACAGGTATTTAATGAGATTTGACTTGAAAAAAAGAGACTGAAGTCAATGTTAGCCATGGTTGGGGGGTTGGACTAGCTGATCTTCAGAGGTCCCTTCCAACCTCAAACATCCTGCGGTTATACCTGGTCATCAGGGCTTGATACTAAACACCTGCACTGTAGAAGAGCTGGGGCAGCACTTGTTGCACAGCTGCAACCCTGTCCCACCACAGTCTGTGCTTGCAGGCCTCTCATGTCTGCAAGCCTTGACTTTGTACTGAACAGCCCACAACCAAAATCCTGCCTTCTCTCCATATTCCACCATCATCTCACAGACACCAAGGGCATTAAGAGCAAGCAGGTGTAAAAATGTAACTGTGAGAATAGAACCATCCTGAAACAGGTTACTGCCTAAGTTATCTGGTTACTGAATTTTAGCTACATGCTACTTTTACTTTTTTTTTTAATTACCAAAGTCTGGGAGAAAATGTAAAATGATCAGTGGTAGACTCTTCAGCTGACAAATGAGGGGAGTGGGTAAATGAAGGGAAGAAGAAGCCAGCCCCACAGATGTCGTATGGAGAAGCAAAAGAAGAAAAGCTGTAATCAGTAAGGAGGATTTCCTAGACCCTGAACTGTTTGGAAGAGCTGAATTCATAAGTATACTGGAGATAACTACTAAGGTAGCCCCTGAAGCCAGAGCTAAGTGATTACATTGGTGTGTGACCTGCTGCTTGCTTCTACAAAGCACCCATCGTGCCTCTGATGCACGAGCACCCAGGAAGAACATGAGTCCTGTCAAATAATTCTAAAACTAATATAAAAGAACAAATACAACATTAAGTCTGTAGCTAGGTTTCCACAGGACAGCAAACGACTTTGACCAGTGCAAATACTTCCATGGGCAAGGAAGACAAAACACAAGGCTCCAGAGAAGGCATCCAAACCCCTAGCACTTGCAGCAGTTCAGCTGAATCAAAGACCATCCCATATGCAGCATCTTGGGGTGAGGGGCAAGGAGGGTTTGGACATGACTGAGAAGACTGTGGAACTTTAAACAGTAGCTAGTTTATGCACATGAGGATGAAGGTAATGCGATAAAACTCTTTGCCTGGGTTTAAGAAAAAGCATAGCAGATTGCTGTGAAGGCTGTAGGCCATGTACAGCATTTGAGAACTAAACTGGCAACAAATACACCACAGTAATCCAATTAGGAAAGGCTTTTTGCATCTTGACAAGTGAGCGTAGGTTGAAGATTAGCTGAAGGACATATCTTACAGATAAAAACCCACCCAGAGAAATAGTAGACCTCTTCAGGGAGTCCTGATATATATATCTCCAGATTTGCAACATTCATCTCCTGTGACTTAGTGACAGACATGGACAGGAATGTAATCAACAGAAACATGACAATAATATACTTCAGAATTTGACTGAAATTTTTTACTCTGTTTTTATTGTTTCAGTTATCTTCTGGAGCGAGCAGTCATGCAGTTGTGATATCTGGGCCACAGCCTCAGGTCCAGCTCAGCATCACTTGGGTCCAGCCAGAAGGCTGTGGCATGCTGGCCCTATCCCTGCATACATGAACAGCAAACCTTGCCACAAAAACAAGCAAGGACCTGTTTTAACATGCACAGCAAGTCTCAGAGTTAAACACACCAGACAAGTGGGCACGCAGACTTCTGCTGAGAATCTGTGTCAGGAAAGAAATGTCTTAGGAATCTCCCCCATGTTTCCAGCCATGAGCAGCCCAGGAATGGCCCTTTCTCAGCTGCTCTTGACCTGCCTTTGATGCAGCCCAGGACACAATTGGCTTTCTGGGCTGTAAGAGCACATTGCCAGCTCATGTCTAGCCTCTCATCCACCAGCACTGCTGAGTCCTTCCTGGCAAGGCTCCTCTCAATCTGTTCATTCCCCAGCCTGTGTTGATACTGGAGTGCTCCAACCCAGGTGCAGCACTTTGCTCTTGGTCTTCTTAAACCTCATGAGATTCCCATGGGCCCATTTCTCAAGCTTGTCCAGGTCCCTCTGGATGGCATCCCATCTTACAGGTGTGTCAACTACACCACTCAGCTTGGTGTCATGTGTAAATTTGCAGAGGGTGTGCTCAATCCCTTTGTCTATGTCATTGATGATGACAATAGATAACAATGATGATAGCTTTTTCCACATTTTACACCAGTCATGCTCTGAAAAGTGTTTGGAGGATTTAAGCTCTGCTTCTGGACCATCCATTGCAGTGGTTACAGGGTCCTTGCCAGGCACCTGTGCTTGGGGGCTGGGAAGGGGCTGGGAGGAAACAGAGGCCCCTGGCTGTACACAACTGCTGCCAGCCCTGGGGTCACAGCTGGCCATGCCTACACCAACTGAGATGCCTGCTTGTTCAGTAAAGGCAGAAATGGGCTGATGAGACAGAGAAAGTTGAAGATGGATAGAAAAGACTGTGCTGGGACACCAGCCAAGGGGTAATAACTGTAAGGATGGATCTTACAAGCAAACTATTATTTATCTTTCCATCAGATGTGAAAAAGCTGCAGAGAGTCACAGGTCCCCACCAATATGGTGCTGCTGTTATGAAGACCTAGTTTCACTACAAGCATAAGAATAATGGTATGGCATAGCACTGCTGAAAAAGAAAAAATTTAGAAAAATGTCTAAACCTTCAACACTGTCCAGACCTTCACTGAGATGCAAACACCCTCCACAAGCTTTTTCACAGTATTGCCATACAGAAACTTCAAGGTAAGGCAACCAGGCATTCTAACTGAGGCACTGAGAAACAACAAAAGTTTGTCAGCAGTCTTCTTCAACTTTTCCTGCATGCAAAATCAGCAGAAAAACTTCATAAAAACCCATTAAAAGTTCAAATTTTGGAAATACTGCAAATCACCCAGCACTCTAATAACTGTAATTATATTTAAACTCTTCAAATTGACTATATGTTTTTTAGAGTATTAGACCTTGCCTAGGTTTTCTCTTTAGTATATAAAACCATCCAGTAACATAACTCTGAAGACCCAGCCTAAAGGATACTGTTAAGGTAGCAATGACGCAAAACATTTCAGTACCTTCATTGTGTTCCCTCAATATTTGAATGAAGTATCAGAGAGATGACCCATGAAGCTGTCACGTGGCAAGGACAACATCCCTACATTCATGGCAATGCTTGTGAATGACACAATTTCTTATTTGGTGTTTTGTATTAAAGAAAAACTTGGTCACAGCTGCTTGAAAGTGCTGTCAAAGCCCCACAAGCCTGTAAGGATAACTAAGGATAGTCACAAAACCATGGACTTTCATAAGCTAAACAAGGAGTTAAAGATGCAGTGAGGAACCTGAAGGAATCAAATTTAGATTTGCTGTACAGGATTTGGCTGTTACACACCTGTGATCCCACCGAGCTGCAGAAGTGCAACTGAGAGTGGAATTTCAGACCTTCTTGCACAAGATAAAACACTCATTATGACTACTGTAGCTGCCAGATTTCTCTACCTGAAAGGTGAAATTCCCCAAAATAAGTCTCTCCTGAAAAATGAGAATCTGGTATCAGTTAGCTGAGAAATTACTATCTGAAGAATGGATATAAGTAAAGATAAAGCAGAAGATATCCTCACATTTACTTTCATGTTCTATGTTTGCAAGAGCCAAACACTGAGAACTTACTAAGCAATATGATTAGGGACTTCTGGCAGGATGATAAGAAACCAACTATAATTTCCTTCTCATTATACAAAGTCAGAATTCATAGCAGGCACATTAGATGTCATGATTCCTCATGTCAATATGGTATCACAAATACAAATTAGGAGGGAAAAAAAGTGTAACACGCAAAAGATCTCTAATTGCCGTATTTGATTACTAGAAGATTTATGACCATGGAAGGTTTCTCCTCTCTCTGAAGTGAAATCCAAGGAGAGTTGCAAAGGATATGGGGAATTCTCCAATGATCTTTTTCCCTTACAAACTGCTCCTTGCTAGGGGTTGTGTAGCAAAAGAGGCAGAGAGAATGTGATAATGCTAAGAATTGTGGGAACATTAAATCCCTTCCTTATTTCAGGGGCTGATGTTTTGTTTTTTTTTTCCATTAGAGTGCTTTTGTTCTGTGTCAATTAAATTTTGCTTTTGGGGAACATGACCATAGAGGAGAGCAGTCCTGGTGGCCACTGAGCAGAAGGACTGCGAGCATAGCCCTGGAGGAGGCACCCGCTCACGGCAGGGCTGGAATAGTGGGAATTCACACCAAAAAAGTGCTGACTTATGGCCACAGTGGTGTGCTCTGTAGGAGGCACCAGGATGGGGCTGGAAGTACAGCTCATGCAGGAACTGCTGTGGCACCCATGCCTCCAAAACTGGTGTGGATGCATTCTCACTTCAGGTTGCCCCCTGGGGAGTACAGACAATTCCACCTGTGTCTAAGCCTTCACCTACAGCTCATCTCAGATGCTTCTGCAGAGCTCAAACATATATGAAATGAAGCTGGAAAAATGACAGAGGCTTTATATAGTGTTCATTAAATTTGTTTGCTTAACTAAAATTACATCCTTTAGCCCTTCAGCCATAAACACAGGTCTCTACCATCAATGGCACAATTATTAGTGTGTACATTGTTCACTTCTCTACATTAATTTGTATAAAAAGAAAAGAAGTTGAAGAGGTTGTAAGTCTGAAAAAATATGATTAAAAATATATGTACTTCCTCACTCACCTCCTTACATCACGGGAAGTGAAGTGAATTCCAAATCACCCCAGCCTAGCCAGTAATCAGGTTTCAGAAATACCTTGTAGAAGCTCAGTTTACCTTAGTGCCCGTAACAGAAGACTCCTGAAGACAGAGAAACTTTCATCATGTATAAATGACTAACAATTACATCAAAACAAATGGAGGGCTTCAAAGCAGGGTGGAAAAATGGAGGGAAATTCCATCCTATTAAGATAGGACATAATTGTCTTGTGCAGGAAATAAACACTATATTTTTAGCAGGTGACCAGTCAGATACAATCAGTACAGGGTTATGATTGTGTAGTGATTTCTCATCAAATTGCAGCCTATCTTCCCAGAGAGATGACAGATCTTAGTATCTTCTTATAATTTTTTTTCTATGTAGGCTCTTAACTGGGAAATGGAAACATGAGAGCTCCCAAAGCAGGCTGCATTTCATAGACTATTACCATCCATATTTCATCTTTTACAAGTAATTCAAAGATTTCTAAGAACCTCATACTGGTATATTACTACACTGCATTAGTACCATGATAAAATTTCAGTAACACCAGAATCTTCCAACCTTCAGACTCAGCAATTCTCTGCTCATTCCGATTTATGGCCACTGCATTCCACGAGCCAAGACACACTGCTGCTACTCAAACCTATGCTATTTACATATCAAATAGATAGAAAATCTGGATTGCTGTAAATAATAAATTTACATCCAAGCTGAAAACACAGTATTATGATTAATAGATATAAACTGAACTTGCAAATGGATATGAATATATTTAAAGCAAGTATTAAAACCATAGGTAAAATAACAATACTAAGAGGAGATTGGGACAAAATTCAATAATGCATCTTCATAAAATATTTCTGGTAATATATTACTTGTTGGTAACATTTTAAACCTTGCTCTGTAAAGGGGATGAAAATCAACCAACTAATGACCACTGTATGTAGGTAGATGTTTGGGTTTGATGAACAAAACACTGTCATGCAACATGGAACCTAAAGGCATCAGTGTCATGTAAACAAACCACAGAGCAGATACTGAATTTCTACTGCATTCACTCAGTAATAAAACAGAAATATTCAATAATATTTGTATCAATTTATGGGATAAGGTATTCCAGATCCCTCTTTATCATGGCTGGAAGTGTTTTTCCCTGGCCAATCTGAATGTGATCAAACTGTCCTTCCAAAGAAGAAAGTGTTTCACTCAAATGTAGTTAACTCTGACAGCAAAGCTATAAGCAGTGCTCACTCCTTAACTTTTGACCACCTGAATACCCTGGTAGCAGGACAGTTAATTTTTAACTCAACAACTATGCACTGAAAATAGACTTACAGATCAAATCTTACTTTGTGTATGAATAATATGGTGCTTCTCTTCTAAATATGTACTGTATTTGTTCTGACTACAGCATTAAGTATTAAACATGTTCATCAATTATTCATATAAGCTTATTATCTTTCATTTTTAAAGTATATTTAGCCTTTTTTTCCTGAAGATTTCTAGCAAGAGATTCTAAAAATGTGATGGAATGAATGATGGAATTCCAAAACTAAGACATGGATGCATTAACATAATTTTTATGCATATCTTTGGTTAATGAAACTTGCTACTTCTAAGCATTCCTATTTACAGTATCATAGTTGCAAACATTTTTAATGAAATCTACTGATTGTAAAATCTATTTTGCGATGCCCAGTTCTCTATGCATTGTGTATTAATGGATAATGAACTTTGTAATATATTTCACTGTAGAAGTCATTCATGAGAAGCCTGTCAGGAAAACACCAGTTATCCCAACCATCTCACAGTTCTATTCAGAGTTTCTCCCATCAGCAAAAATACTTGTCCGCATCTTCTTAGAAAGGTCCTACTGCCCTAAGCCCTGCATAAATTTCAGGGAGCATCACCTGTCCCCCATGCTGCGAAAAGCCCACTTCCCTTGCTGCCATGTCCCTGCTCACTAACTCCTGGCTCCTTCCACAGTCACATTTTTGGTGACAGACCTGAGGCAAAAGTCAGAGAGAGTGAAGGAAAACCCTTCCACCTGGAGGGCTGGATCCACATCATCTAGATTTTTTTTACATCAGAACTTAAATAATTTATGTTTTCAATTTTTTGTAACTTCAGCAGTGAGAGGCAGTGTTGGGAACCAGCCCCCTGTGCTTCACCCCTTGTTTGCAGGGGTCACAGCAGACATTGCTGAGCTGTCAGTGTAAATTACAGCCAGCAGCACGTCAGTGCAGAATGCTTAAATGTGTGTGCAATTTCAAATACATAAATAATCCCACTGACTTTACTGAAGCACCAGAAAACATTCACCTAGTACTATTTCGTAACTTCTCAGGAGTATTTGAGAAGCAGCACTTTGATCTTTATTAGCTGTCAAGCCCATGATGAGGCAAAGTACGTTCCTCAGTGGGCTGTGGAAACAGGTCTGGAAGCAGCTACATCCTACTGGAGTTTTATCTGAACATGTACAAACCAGAGCAGACTTACAGCATTTCCCTTAAGTGTGTATTATTGCAGCTTTTTGGGAACAAGAACAATCCTAATGCTCTGTGCAGGCTAGTGATCAAGGGCTGAGGAGCTCCTATCGAGGCTGTCCACCCTGGTATGCAAAGGGGCCTGGAACTGGTTTACATGCACACCCATGAACCAGGAGATGTGTCCCACCTTTTCCTTCCAGACAGAATGAATGTGTTCGCATAAAGCATTTTGAGCAGAAATTCACACAGTGCAAATCTCTTCACAGCTGACAGTCCCCCTGCATGACCTGGAGCAAGGCATGGTTCCTACCACCATGCAGGCACAGAGATATGGGACTTACCCTAAGCGACACTCACAAACCTTTTCCTGACTAGAAGGAAGTGCCAGGAGTTTTTCTCCTTTTGACTAAGAATACCAGCAATTTCAGCTTGACACAGAGCTGGCCTGGCTGATGGTCTAACATATAAATCATGGGCCAAAGATAAGATAAACACATACCGGTGTAGTCCTCGTAGCACTCACAAGTGTAGCCCCCCTCTCGGCTTCGACACAGCCCATTGCTCCCGCAAGGGTTGGAGTAGCACAGATCAATTTCCGTCTCACAGTAGTCCCCCGTGAAGCCCGGGGGGCATCGGCACCGCAGCCCGTTGATGGGGTGGATGGGGCGGAACAGGACGGTGTTGGAGCTGATGAATGGGGCCGAGCTGTCAAACTTCAGCACAGAGACACACTTCATGTAATTCTCACAGGGCTCACGCAAGCAGATGTTGTCGTCGAAAGGCAGCACCCTCTGCGTCGAAATCATGGTCAGCAGCGTCCTGTTGAGGTAGATCTGCTCCTGCAGGTCCTCAGAGGGGAAGAACTTGTTTCGAATGCCACCAGGGAGCAAGGCTGAGAAGGTCACATTCAGGATATTGGAGCTGACATCCGTGTCATTTTGGATGTTGAAAACAAAGATGCCATCCTTGGCAGTGGAGAGCACAGTTGCCACCCCCTCCACAAACAGGGACAGGAGGGGAGAAAGGAACTTCTCCTGGGACATGTTCTCCAGCCGCACTGTGATGCTGTTGGTGAGCATGTCGTCCGTGATGATGGTGACACGCAGGGTGCAGACCGCAGTGACACTGTGAACACCATCTGAAGGGAAGAGAGAAAGACAACAGCGATGTCAGAGAGCAGGCTTCAACCTATGGACAGGGAGGCTCCCACAGTCTCCTGCAAATAAAACAGACCTGCAAGGCAGTCAGTTCATGGCACCAGGATGAGACAGGGAAGTGTACCCAACTTCTGAGGTGACTACCTATGCCTTTTCTCAGGAAAACAAAATAAAATTTCTTAAGAATTGTAACTCAAAAGTACCCAAGACATCTCAAAGAGGCCAGAACACCCGGCAAAGATCCTAGGCAAATAACTAGCAAGGGTTAGTGTGGAAACAGTCTGAGGGCCCTATGATGGCCAAGGGGTAGCCAAGAGGAAGGGGAATCTCATGACAGTGACTGCTAGTCTACAACACGTGCTGGGAAGCTGTTGCTTTTCACAGCACAACACCAAAATTATCTTCTTCAGGTGTGGTCTCAGGCTTAAGGAGCCAGAACTCCACACAGACACAGAATTGTGACCAGACCTTCAGATACAAGTCATCTAAGAAAGCAAGTCTTCACATTTCAACGTCGGAATTTCTTCATTTCTCACATGTAACTTCTTAAAATATTTTATGAACATTAGAAAAAAAACTTAAATAAAATATGCCTGCAGTGAAAAGCAGACATTTAAAAACTCTCCCATTTTATCCTTCCTTTAAGGCATTTCTGATACTGCTGTGGCTGTTCCGCAATAAAACCCGTAATTATAAAAATATAGCACTAATACCTGACACTGGACGGAGAGATGCCACTGTAAAATTTCAGTACACCCTCAGGCTTACAGTAATGCTGTGAATGTATGAACTCTACATTATTCTGTCATTATGGAAAATAATTATGACACAGTGAGTGCTAAATTTAATCCAACTTTGATGCAAGTGCGGAATGGGAAGTTGCATCATCACTGAAATCAAATCACCTACTTTAAATCTGTTTCCTCGCTAACATTAGGGACTCATTACAATACAGATCATATTACAGAAAATACGGCTAGTATTAGAGCAGCATCTAGAAATCCCAGACAAGATCAAGAGTGGCTTTTGATAGGAAATGTTCCTTCTGAAAGATGTCATAGTGTAAATAAACAACCATAAATGGGCATGAGTTAACCTCATGAGAAAGATGAATTGGTTTGAGTGGCCAGTATCAGGCCCAGAGTGGGGTTAAGAACTGAGCCCAATTCCCCTAGGCCACAGCTCAGTGGTCACAGTCTTGGTCTGAAGCATCCCAACAACAATCATTACACAAGTAACCTGCTATTAACCTGATTTCAATTAAAAGTATGTGCAGAAATTGATTTTGAATCACATCAATGTAAAATTGCATCAGGAACTGCATTTGAATCAATCTTAACTCAGTGTGAGATCAAAATTCTAACAGCATAGATTGCTAAATGTCATTTTGCTAAGGCTTGTTATCTCAAAGTGTAACTTTATGACCCATTATGGTCATGCAGAAAAAGAAAGTAAAAATAATTCTGATTTCTTTCCTACTCACTTTACCACTTCATCTCAAGTAAGGTTTTGTTTTAAAAAGAAATGTATTGTTGAAAGATGTTTTTCTCCAGTATCATAGCAGCAATATAGTAAATTACAGCAACATAATTAACAAAATGGCTTTTGACTCCTTCCTCTTATCAGGTTGCCTGTAAAAGCTCAGTTGTTGACTCTTTTCCCCACTGAAGCAGCTTTTATGCAATTAGAAAAATCTCTTCTTCTGTGTGCTGCTTTAACTACTGCCAGGCTAAAACTAGTCAGCCAAGAGGGGTCATTGTCTCGGGTGATCTGTTTGACTTCTCCCAGGTAACAAGTGACAAGGCAAGAGGAAATGGACTAGGGTTGTTCCAGGGAGGCTTAGATTGGGTATGAGGAAAAATGTCATCACCAGATGGGTGGTCAGGCATTGGAACAGGCAGCCCAGGGAAGTGGTGGAGTCACCATTCCTGGAGGTATTTAAAACATGCGTAGATGTGGCCCTTAGGGACATGGTTAAATGGTGGGCTTGGCAATGACAGGTTAATGACTGGACTTGATGATCTTACAGGTCCTCTCCAAACTCAACAATTCTATGATTCTATGTGCCCATCACAGAAGTTCACATACCAGCTTTCATATTCTCCCAAGTTTGCAAAAATCTTTATCTTCTCTCCCTCAGACTCATTCCAGAAAGGTGTAGTCTCCCCTTCCACCAAGACCCAAAGCAACCTTTACGAATGATTGGTAGCCAAAATCCTCATTGCAAACTCCTCCTACACGGTCTGTGGATTTCTGGCCAACAGACAGTACGGGATACCAGTATTTTCATAAATGACATCCTCAGACTAGTTTACCCATGTCTGTGAATTGCACAGCTCATTCCCCTAAAAGGCCAGAACAAACTATTCACTTTTTTTCATAAAGCAATTGACATTTGCCTGTTTGTCCCATAGGGTGCCTGAACTATCTTGCTATTTGTTGCACAATATGCTACAGAAGTTCTCTCATGCCAGCCAGAATGCTGGACAATGGGTCCTTTTTTAAAGAAAACACTATGATCTATAGCCCATGGTATGTATAGTAAGAAGACAAAATACGATCCACCGTCTGACAATGCAGTAGAGTCTACAAACTGTCATAATCAATATCAACTGTCACAATACGCAAGAGCTTCCCAGCATTCACAACAGCTATTCTGACACAGTTAATAAATCACTGGAAAAAGCCTGGTGTCAGATACCACACAGCCTCCTTGTTCCATGGGCAGCACAAAAGAAAACTGGGCACAGACGTATAGCTGCAAAATGAAGTTGTGTTTTAAAAGCCAACTCAGCTTTCTGCAACCCTGTTGCAGAGCATTAAAATAAAAAGAGAGTAAAAAAGGAGCAGAGCATGTGTACTATAGGCAACAAAAGAATGGCACAGCTATAGAGCTGGCTGGACAAGTGCCTCTTTCATATCACCAGTGAGGCTGAGAGCAGCATCACAGGATCTGATCATCTATTCATTCAGAAACTCAAGGAGAGTTGAAACAATCTGTGGTTTTATGAGACCAAATTAGTATCTATTCTACTTTCAACAGACAACTTTCGCTTTGAGGGCTGGAACAAGTGCAATAAAGAAAGCGGAAATCTTGTCTTTTTTGGGAAATGAATTAAGCCTTAAACACCCAGTAATGTATGTGCTTTGAGATTTACAAGTGAAGCACTCCATGAATGTTTGAAATGTTTACTGCCAGGAATGTCAGAAAATTGTCATTAGGAAGTACTATTTTATGGGGTGGCAATACTTGACGGCCTTCAGTGTTTGAGATGCCCACCATATGCAGCTTCCAAACTGCTAAAAAGGCTCAAACAATCTGAGTTTCCAAAGGTCTTAGAATACAGCTTTAAGAAGTCCCTATCATGTTATGGCAGGTGCAAGATGGTTTCAGTCAGGGGTGTGAAACAACCTTCAAGTTGCTACACTGGAAAATTCTGGCTGCACTTTACTCTTTGGAGCAGACCTTGGCACAGATGAGTGCACACACATTCCCCAGGCTTAGCTGTCACCAGTTCTCACAGCCATCATGTGGGGGCTTCAGCAAACTGGCTGGATGCAGGAGTCTTCCTGAAGGAGCTCTAAACACTCAGATCATGCTGGCAGATGGGATGTGCAGGCATCCTGCTAAGAGTGATTTGAGCAGACAGACTGGATCTTAGCAGCCCAAGTCACCCAGATAGCCTGAGGAAAGGGAAACACAGGACAGAACAAGGGAAAAAAAGGATTCAACCAATCCCTTTGTTGGCTTTGCTCCTAAAACCCTGTACCAATGGCTTTTGCCACTTTGTCCTCGCATTTCTCTTCCATAAAATAGGGATAATAGCACTTAACATGTACACTGTGAAATAGTGGGTACAGATGATGAAATGCTGAGACGCTGGGGTGACAAAAGCAACACAAATGTCCTTAAGAAATCATAAAAGGTTCTTTTAAAAGCTGCTGCAGCCAAGTTTACCAAAAACAAGGTGGAAAGATTAAATAAGACTCCTAATGTCTCACAAACCAGTGAATGAACAAAGGGAATTCTGAACAGCCTGGTGGCTTCACCTAAAATGTGTTCATTAAAAATGTGGTCCCTGCACACTGAATTTTTATCCTGGCAATATTATTCTATATACAATTTCCACAAAAGGGCTCACCAGAAGGTGGAAATCAAAGCAGACTGTTGTCTTTTGAGTCATAGTCATTGCTGAAGAGGATACTTAAAACTAGAATTACTCATCTTCATTCTTCATCAAATTAATGGAAAGATCTAATAGCAAACACATACCCTCATGCATTACAAAGAAAAGAGAAGAAAGGCTGACGAAAGCTTGATGCATTCTAAAATACATTAATAACTAGAAAATCAACTAAATAGGCATTGTTTCATTATTATTTTTACTTGACAGCAAATCTTATCAAATCTGATACTTTAATCTCAGCTTTCTATCTTCTGGCAGTACATAAACTAAAGAATTTTATTATGTAGAAATGTAAACACAGCAAATTTTAACTGAAATGCATATTTGGCAATGGCAGCACCTGGCCAGAAAGGTTCTTCTGGTTTTTTTTTTTAAGTTCACAGAAATAAAATAATGAACACTTTTTTTAGCTTATTACATACAGAGGTCTTAGTACCAATTTTGAAAGCTACATATTTTATACAAACACTTTAGCATTGGAGATTTCTTTCACAGATCTACCAACCCAAACCCATTCTAACTTTGCTTTATAACACATCTGGAAATAGCAGAAGTCAGTCTTTATGACAGCCATGCAAAATCCCAGGCTAGCAATCCATAGGTTCAAATAACCTCTTGCTCTTCCCAACTCATAAGAAGAAGCCGTGGCCATGGGTAGCAGCCACTGCTTGGTAACAGGCCTTGGAATGATCAAAGCTCCATCCCCATTGCTTCCAGCCATGCCTTTACACATGGGAGTTAATACATACCTAGTCCAGCACTAAACCTGGAATTACTGATGAGGATGCTGTGCTTTTATCATCCTCTCCACTGCCTGGGCAGCAGTAGCATATCAGTAGCACCAGGTCACAGAAATGAATACTGCAGGCAATGCTTGGCTGTCTGAGCAGGGCTGGCACCCAAACCACACTTCCCATTGAGCAAACAGCAGTAAAAAATCAGCAGATGTCAATAAAAGTGAGGCAGAGTACACAGTCCTGCACTGAGCCTTAGTTTGCCTCAGAGAACCTGCACACCCCTGACTGAGCCCTTTCCTTGCATTGTGCTTCTACCACCACGGAAGCAGATTTAAAATGCATAAAATTTCAGTGTGTTAATATTGTCCCTTCCAAACCACTCCTTAAAATATCTTCTGTGTTATGGAAAAGTTCAGGAGCTTATAATGCAAAGAAAATATCCCGAAAGAAAATAAACTGCACAGAAAATGGCAGGTGGAAACTTAAATAAGAGTCCTTGCTGAAACAGTAGGAAAACACTACCAGAAAGGAAAAGGAAAGTGGGCATAATTGTGAATTTACAGATACCCCATCTCAGGGTTTTCCCAGTTAGCAAGCAGCCTCACTGAGGAAGTGTTTCAGGATAGAAAGTATGTATGTGACCCCAGTTTCAGTGTCCCCTCGGGGCACCTTGGAAAAGGAAGCAGGGAATGGTTTTGGTCTTAGCTTTCCAAAAGACAAAAGCAATGTCCAGAGGCAAATGTCCTCTCTGTGTCCCTAAAGAGCCTCTGTTTTGTGGCAGGAACATATCAAAGTGCAAAGGTCTCTTTTGCTGGAGGAAAGTGATCTTAAATGGTGCAGTAACAGAAAAGTAACATCCATGAGAAACACACTCCATCACTTGCTTTGTAAAAACATAAACTTATTGTGTATAGTATCCTATTATTTCTTGGGCACTAATTAATCCTGTCAAAGCCTTCTGATTCTTTGGAATCTGAAACACTGCTGATGAGCAATCCTGTTGTTATGTCAAGTTGGATGTAACAACATGGAGATGACCGTCCTTGGCCACATGAAGCTTATGTTATTGATTTTGTCCCTTTGTTTCAGGCTGCCAGTCAGCCTCCCACATTCAGGAGCACTTACTGCCAACACAAGTTGTGGGCTTTGGAAACAATATTTAAAAATAACTATCTGTTATTCATACGCTGCCAAAGGTTCACACTGGAACCACTGCTCTGAAGAATGACAAAGGCCAGGTCTGCTCCCAAGCCCATTATGCCAGGAAGGTTCCCATTGACTTCAGTGGCCTTCACTCCCTGCCAAAATTAAGCCTAGAGTCATTACCAGCACACTCACACAGAGCTTCACTCCCGACCCTGCAGCCCCAAACAAGAACAGTCTGCCCAGGAAATGGCTCAGGGTTGAAAAATCAGGATGGCAAGAGCAGAAAGCAAAACATGAAGGATGAGCAGGGTAAACATGTAGACACTAGAAACATGCTGCATGGACTGCACCTCCTGAGTTGTAAAGGCGGTAATGGCTTTCCTAAAATCAGGTGTCTGAATCCATACCTCAACATCTCTCAAATTCCAGAATGGCTGCATTGGCAGATGCTCAGTTTTGAAAACATTAGCCAATATTGCCCAGCATTATTTGGAGGAAAGAGGGTTTGGAACACCCACAGGAACAGGGAAGACAAAGACACGTTACCTGGTGTTACGGGGGTATTTTAGATTACAGGGTGAGGCAGCTGAGCCACATGGTGTATGGAAGTACCTTGGCATACCCAGTCCTGACTGAGCCACAAGGAAGGGGAAAGTCCTGAGTAAGACATGTCTTTCAGGGAAAAGAAGGTATCTGGGATTAACTACAACAAGGCTGGCAGACCAATGGAAGACAAGCAATAGTCCACACTGGCAGAGTGAGTGCCAGAGTGGGACTGTGCAAGTGACCAGCTCTCCTTAAACCAGCACTAACCACACTGCCTCCAGCACTCTCCTGCTGCCACTGCAGCAACTCAGAGCACCCCAGGGGTCTGCCCCAGGCCATGGGGTATGTACCTGGGTCATGGCTATGCCAGCCTGTGCCTTGTCACTGCACTGCCCCACGGCAGCATTAGCCACATCCCCACTTCTGAAATGATGTCAGGGTCATTGCAAGCAACAGATCCCAACAAGTCTGTTCAGACATTTCCAGGCAAAGCCACTTCTTCTGCTCATAAGCTGCAGGCACTCTTAATTTCAAGTCAAACCTTAATGTACTTCGTTTTGCAAACAAGATGAATATCTGGAACACCTGGGAAAGTGGGCAGTGGGATTTGGGGCTCTCAACCCACAGTTCCCTTGGCACCAGCCATAGCAGTACCAGCTAAATCAAACAACTAAAAATACCCAAATTGTGGGAGGATAAATTGCACATAAAGCAACTGTGAATTCCCAACGTGCATAAGAGAAAAAAACAAACCAATTTTGGCATCATTATCTTTACTGTAGCCTGTGCTGTTCAGGATTATTTACTTTGCACACAATACTAAAAAGAAAAAGAGCATGTTTCAGTCTGCAGCTCGAACAGAGGATTAAGGACAAATTGATGCCAACTGGATTGCTCAACATTGTACAAGATTGCTTTTCTGAAACCAGCACCTGCAAGCTGAGAATTTTGAAATGTTAATTGGGTTGAAAACACTAGTCTGGGGGAACATTTCCTGAGGGTAAGAGGTAAAGCAAGTTGGATCTGCCGGCAGGAATAAGCAGTCTTGAATTCTAACTGCAGCAAGGCTGAAGATACACCTAATTTCCTTGAACATCCTCCCACAGAATCACTTCTTGCTCTTCAGGTACCTGGTGCTCATGGGCTATAGCTGCTGTAGGGGATGAGATGCAGGCAGGGGATGCAGGAGCAACAAGCTAAACAAGGAAACAAGTCTCTGTCCTGAACAGAAAGCACAAGTAGAAGGGATGTGGGATACTTAGAAGTACGATATGTGGGAAGATAGCATGAGTACACGAACAACCAGTGCCTTACAGACTATTTAACTGATGAGGAGATTTTCCTTCTAGCTAAAATGCAAAGCCATTTTCCTTCTGGGCTCTGCACACTTCCCTGTACCTCATCTGGTTTTCCTTGTTAGCAAGGACTGGCCAGACTCCCCTGCCCAGCTGTGCTTGGCAGCGGGGCCAGCTCCCCACCTGCCTTCCCAGTAGCGCATCCTGTCCCACTCTGGGCCATGCCAGCCCTGGGTAGAGTGCACAGCCCAGGAGCCCTGCCCCACTCTCAGCCATGCCAGCCCCTGGTGGGGTGCACAGTCCAGGAGCCCACCTCACTGCTGCTCCACAGCCAGCTGTGAGCCACAATGCAGGTTCCAAACTCCAGCTAAAAACAAGGATTTCCATTTAATGCTAATGTCCATGGAAACCATGCATCTTACAGCACTCATCTGACCTGCTCAGCTGAAAAACCCCACTCAGATGGCTACACCAGATAGATTCATAGACTGACTTGCTGAGGGCTCCAGCACCTCCCATAAAGCTTGATCTTGTTTCATATATAATCAAAACTATTGCCTAATTACTGCAATAATTTTCTCTGAACTTTAAAGGGAGAAGGGTTTAATATCATTTACATTTTAATTCTAATTAAAAGCAGAGCTAAATGTTGTTAGCCAAAGGATAGTTTCCCAGCAGACTCGCATGGCTTGCAGCCACATCTTGCAGTGTGCCGCAGTGGTGGCCACAGTGGCTTGGGTGGGGCACTGCTGGGCAGGCAGAGATGCCAGCCAGCATTGGGGTGTGTGAAGCCCAGGCACGGGGAGCACAGCTGTCCACTCCCCCACAGTCAAAGGGCTCTTCATGGGCCTCTCTACCTGCCCAGCTGTAACCAGTGGTTACAGGAGTCGAAGATCCATGAAAGCACTGGACAAACTGAACTGCAGTCACGGGATGCCCCAGCGTTAAATCTCCATTCAGGGCATGGTCTTCAAGTAAATGATACATTTTGTACAGAGGAGATAAGAGCAGCATGTTTACCCCGAGGTGCTTTTACGTCACTTACCCACTTCAAAAGGGAGAGCCCCTATGTGGGGTGCCTGGCTGGGCTGCTGTGGGGACAACCCATGGGTCACCATAAAAGCCTCCATTCTCTTCACAGCTACGCATCCCCTGCAAACATTTTTATTCACTGTCTCTGATTAAAGTAAGAACTTCCCCAGGCAAGCCAGAGCTCTACTCAAATCTCTCTCTTTGCAGTTTCAAAGTGAAGACGAAAACGGTTTTGGGGATGGCAAGGGTGAGGTGGGAAGAACTGGGGTGGGGGCCTAGAAGTCTCAAAACTGGGAGCAGTGATAAGGAAACAGCTTCTCTGCCTCACTGTTTGCACCTGTACTGCATATTAGTAACCTCAAAGGTATCCTTTCAAAACAGCATCAGCAAAAGGAAATCCATCAGGTTTATTTTTCTAAATGTCTCCATATTCCCATGTTCCTTTTGCCTGGAGATATGCTCTGCTCCTTGCTGTGACCCACAGTGGAATCACAGGGACACTTCCTGCTGGATGGGGTTCAGGTTTGCTATCTAGAGTGGAAAGAAAAGGAGGGAACAATGAAAGAAAGACAACATTGATGTTTTTCTGATGTCATTTCTATTTCTGTTTACAGACAAGCTTTCAAAACAGTTACGTATCAATGGAAAGTTATTGATTTATGGGGTGATGCAGACTTGCCCAGCTCTCTGAAGCAGAAAAACCACCAGAAAAATTCAGCTGTGGTAGCTTAACAGGTTGCTGACTCTGCTCATTTGCTGTGGAGGCCCACCTTGGAAAAATAAGAGGGCTCTTAGGCATACGGGCACTTATTTTTTTTTTGGTTTTCTGTGGTTTATGTCATTCTAAGACATTTGCAAATTAATACAAGGTAAAAACAGAAGGCTATCTCTCTGGGACAAGCCAAGCAGTAATGGCTACATGTCAGCTTCCACATGCACTGGGCACAGGAAAAGTTGGTTCAGCTACTCCTCCTGCTCCAAGAAACTCAAACAGACTCCAACATGAGGGACCCACATAAACAAGGTAACACTCTCAGGCTGCTTTGGTTCTCAAATTTTTTGATGGGAGCAGTGATGGGGGCATGGATGTCCCACCTGTAGCACACATGTCTGAAGGAAAAGGTTTAAGAGCCTTTATAACTCTATCTTTTCTCCCTTCCTCTCTCAAGCTCAATTAATGTTCAAGGATTTTTAATAAGAAGTAGATTAAATTCAAGAGAAGAGATGGGGTCCATCACGGTCCATCCACTGGGATCTGACAAAAAATACACCCATCTCTCACAGTCTAAAAAATTTAGACTTTCAACTAGCTTAATTCCATTAAAAATCCCCAGAATGAAAATCTTATCTTCAATAAAATATCACATTTTCCTTAATTTTTGGTTTCAAAGGGAAGAGGTTTTCTTTTTTCTTACTAGATTTTCAGCTGACCAGTTTAGCTGGTCTTTTCTGTTAACTGAGGTCTGCTGACTTAAGCAGAGTAAAAAGCAAATAAACAAATCAGAAACTTGAGGAAATAAATTTAAGCAAATAAGAAATGTAAATTAAAAAAAATAATTGCTTGCATCATGTGATTAAAGAAGTAAGAACAGAAAGACAAACAGGCAAAACCACCCTTACCAAACTTCTGTAGTTTTGTGGAAGGGTCACCAGGCACTGGGAGTATTTATAGGAAAAATGTTGTGTACTTTGTCAAGACTCTCTGTTGATAGGCGACCTACACAATCTTTTAAAAATGCAATGCAAACACAACCCCCCTTTGATTAACTAACCACCTACACATTGCTGGCCACTGGCAATGAGATCATGGTGGGTTTGGCTGCATGGTCAACTGAGATTATTCTTGGATTCCTGCCGTTAAAACTAGAATGCTGGACAAGAATCAAAAGGGACAAAGCACTTGCTTCCTGTTTCTATAATACTGAACCTGTAGTGGGTATTTTTCCCCCCAAAACTTTCCAAAGACAAAAGCAGCCTCCCAGACAAAATGAGGAGAATGCAAGAGCTTGACTCCTATCGCTGCACGTCATCTCAGGAAGCCGATGCAGAGAAAGGGCAGGTCAAGTTATGACAGATGAAAGTGGGTAACAGTGACTTGGAGCCACTGGTGAAACACAGAAACTACACTGATCTTCAAAGTGATACTGTAATCTCAAATGCCTATCTAAGGATTTCTATTCAGCTGAACTGTAGAAATGAAGTCATAACTACATGATTCACTTCTTCAAGAATCAGATAAGATTTTCTGCCAGACACTGTGTAAGACACAGATCTCGAGCAAAATGGGCATCTTGCATTCTAGGACTAATGTAAGACTATCCAACAAATTCCATAAGGAAAAGATTCTCATTAAAGGAATTTACTATAATGAATAAACAGAGAAAAAAATTGTGCTCTCAATACATCCTTGATCTTAGCACAGCATCAGCAGGGCATCACCAAGAGGGTGCCAGGCTGGGCTCTGCCAAGCAGTCACATGTTTCTGGCCAAGGACAGGGTGATTGTGTCTTTCTCTGCTGGGTGATGGTTCTTTCCTTCCTATTCTGCCAAATTTGCAGACAATCCAGGTGAGTTGTATTTGGTGAGATCAGAGGACTCAACAGCAAGCAGAGCCTTACTACAGGAGCATGCCAAGACCCAGTAAGCATGTGCCCATTACAAAGCAGGGCAGGATGACTCCCTGTGACACCTGCATCATGCACAGCACAAACTTTTACCAGTTCAGTCAGAATTTATTCACCTTTCCAGGCACCCCATTGAAACTAATGCTCCCACCAGATCACTGGACATCTTAACATCTGTAGCAAAGCCTTCTCTTTCAACCCAAGGAGAATTGGAGAAGAAAAGTAGAAGAGAACACACCCAGTGAAAGCTGAACATACAATGACCTTAATGATGCCATGGAAGCAGCACATTTCAACTAGCATGGAATAAACTACCCATGGAAACAGTTTCTTTGTACATTGAGTTTTCCCAGGGCTGTTTGTATGTTCTACAAAGCCTTATGAATTTATGTATCTCCTTCATTACAGTAGCAGTAGATTTCTATTAATATCTTTAAAGGCATTATTTTTCATTATTTTAGTTATGTTTTATGGAAAAATAAAAAATACTGAGTGTATGTAAAATATACTCAAAAACTGTAACCATTAATGTTGAGCCTTAAAATGTAAATCACTCTGGTAAAACATGAAAATCTTTATTCCAGGAATCCTTACCCCTATAATCCCACTGATCTCAGCACAGCCTGAGCATTACAGGACTGCTGCACATGAAGCCTTCAGCCCAAGCTCTGAGACTACTCTGGTACAACACCAAGAATGTGCAGCTTCCTGAGAAACCACTGAGTCACAAGGATGAAATTTCACCAAGCATAGAAGAGGTTCATCCTATCACCTTTCTATAAAACATGCCAAACCTGTGTCATCCATTTGTAAGCATGCAATATGAGATAAATGTTATCCCTGAGAGAATATAATTACTAATATTTTTTTAAAATATACTTCTAAAAATTTTGTAGTACACATTGTGAAAAGCAGCTGTCTGTAAATCAGGATTTTTCCATGCAAAGAGCTTATCTGAATTCCTGCAGGATGCTTCATACTGTGGAGTCACTTCATACTGTGGAGTCACTTCCCAAGAGCTCAGACGATTGCTGAAGTTTAATTAGTAGAAAGCATTTGTGTTTCAGTGTCCAGCGCACACCTTTTCACCACCTGAGCTCTGAGACCATCTGGACAGACAGTACGTCAGTTCTTTGGACCATGCCCTCTTTAGCCCTGTTTGGATTTAGGCTGGTATTTCTCTATTTGGCCAGTGCTGAGCATCTTCATGAAAAAGCTTCCTAAATGCTGAAAAAACACCCAGTTTTAACACCTGCAGTCACTGCACTGCATCAATAACCCCTGAAAACACCCAACATGGGAAGACTTGCTCCTTCTCTCCACAGGCCTATCAGAAACACCCTTCTGCTTCCCAGCCTGCAGGAAACCTGCTGATCCGTGAGAGAGGCCCTAAGACAGCCAAATCCTACCCAAGGTGGTGCACAGCTGCAGGACCTTACAGCACTGGCTGCTTGAAGCACTAATCTCCTTGAATGTCTCAGAGGTGGGCTCATGTAAAAGGGAACTTCAGTATTTGCATGGAAAGAACCATTTCTGTCTGGAGGTGACAGCTGGTGATGGGGAGAAAGGCAAAGCAGCTGTAACCCAGATCAGGAGGTTTATAGGGCTGCCAGTGGGCCCAAACGGCACAGGAAGCAGCAGCTCAACACAGGCCAATATTATTGGAAAGGACAGCAAAATTCACATAAACGTGTGCCAGGCAAGGGAGGGCTTCAGCGCACTCCAGGTCAGAGGGGGCACAGGCAGGAGGCTGGGTAGGGACAGTGTGGTGACCAGCAGCGATGCCCACCTGTCACCCAACCCAAATGTGCAATTTGTCACATAGATGTCATTCCTCACATCAGGAAACACAGAGCAAGATGCACATGGAAGTATCGTGACAGCTGGCTGCAATGTCTGGAGAAAGCATCAAGTGGAAAAACAACATCTCTACCAGGAATCTTCCAAAACTGTGGAAGTTCTTGATCTCCAGCTCAGGCTGACTCCTGTGACTGCTAACAAGATGTGTGCAAGTGGATGCAGCTCTTCCTCCAGCACCCCTAGAAGAGCAGAGAATTGTCCCAGAGAAGCTGGCTTTTACTACTCTACTTTTTTTTCTTTCAGTCTTCCCAGGAAAAACAAACTGCTGTGTTTGTAGCTACAAGGACATGGAGGTAGAAAAGGACAAAATTTAAAAGTGCTTCCTCCTCTTCCCCTAAAAGAGAACAATCTTCTAATTAAGGATGGATGTAAATAAAAAAAAAGGGGGGGGCAAAAAATTTTTTTAAAAAAAAGCAAAAAAGACATTAAAATTTTAGGATAGATAGATTCATAATTAAAGGCAAAAAGAAAAAATGCATCAAAATTTCAAAGAAAGTTCAAGCCCAAAATAAGATATTCTAGCCCTGAAAAAATGACCAATTTGTGTCCTTTTTGGAGACCTGTTTGGCAAAGAGGACATTTCACAGTCTCCTCTTACAGAAATCCAACGCCACACTCTTGCTTCAGGACTGCTGCCGGCTCCGTGTTTAACGGATAAACCCTTTCACATTTGTCTCTGAAAGAGGCTCTTGTGAACAGGAAGCTGTGCTGTGACACCAGGCTGCTGTGCTCTTTAAAACAGCTCCAGCTCTGTAAAATGACCTCTCTCAACTCGCTTTCTCAGTTGGCTCAAGATATCTCCTGCGTGTTGTTTCTCCAGCAGTAATCTGAGGCTTCAGAAAATGCTGTAACAGGTGGTCAGAGTTAAGTCAGCACCCAGAAAGAGGAAACATTTTAATATCACCTACCTAATGCACCTTTTTGTCTTTAGATCCACAACCATAATCAGAATTTAGGGGGTTTTTGTACACGTCCATGACTCATATCCAGACACTACTCAAGGCCAATAGATACAATACTACAATTTCTTAAAATACAGCATAATTTAACATCTGCTGCATTTTACTGACTGAATTGTCTGGAAAGCACAGGATGCTCTGGAAATCATGGAAGTACAGAGGGTTTCCTCAGGTCTCTGAGTGCATCTTGTACCTCTTTCACAACTGTTTTTATTTGCCAATCAAGTAATGATATTTCTGTAATTACTTTAAAGTACTGATCTCACTTGGTGCATGCTGTGCACTGCTGTGCAAGGCATGGGATTTGAATAATTATACTGTCCTTGAAAATACCAAACCAAAATCCCAAGACACAAGCAAAAGCTGAGAAATGTCATAAGAAATAATGTGGCAACAAACAAGGTCATACGAGCATGAAACAGAGTATTTCTCTATTACCACTCACCACTGTAAAATAAATTGGGTGCTTCCCTCTCTTCTTTCCAAGCCCAGAGTAACACACTCAGCAGCACTGAGCTCAAACCAGCCTCTACCCAAAAGAGCAAAGCAACCACTCTGCCCTGAAACACCCTTGGTGTACTGGAGTTATTTCAGGTTTGCACACAGGTACCAGGAGGCAGAATCTGGCCAAATCACTTTAAAAAGACTGAACTGCTTGAGATATTAAGACCTGAGAACCCACATCTTAATACTCCATTGCTCTAATTTCTCTTCTTAAAGCATTTGCACCAGTAATCAGAGGTGATCACTGAGCTCCATCCTGCACCTTTAATTAAAGTCTGTTTCTGAAAGCCCTGTCTAGAGAGGCTAATCCCTCTCTACTCAGCTGCTAGACTTGCGCAGCAGGGCAAAGAGGCAGATGCATGTTTGAGGAGGTGAACAGGTCCCAGTTTGGCATCCCAAAATGTCACAAAACATCTACTGATACTGAAGCCAGCTACTTCAAATGCAAATTGCCAACAGTCAGTAAAGAAGCGGGGCAGAGAAGAAAATGCAGGGGAAAACCATGAATGCAGATATGAAAATTAATCATTCAAGGGTAACTACATGTTAGTTTTTGTTTGGTACTACCAGTGTGGGCTTGGGTCCTGTCAGCCCTTGCCTGCAGCTGATGCTTCTGTTGGAGCAGATGCAGAGAGCTTGCAAAGAAAACTGTAGGGAGTCCTCCCTCAGAGCTCAAAGGAGATGGGAAAGAAAGGAGACCTGTCACACCAACAAAAGCAAATATAGTCCTCAAAGCAGTAGTGTGGTGGCTCATAGGATCCTCATGAGCTAAGGAATAACATCAGAGAGCTTCCATTCTGCTATAGGCATGGCATATCAAGATCTCCACATCATTACGCTCACTCTGCAGCCTTTACTTGTGATACATTGCCATTTACCCCCTGCTCTGTCAGCACAGCAGGGTTCCATCTCCCAGCATCAGATTTACCCTACAATTCATCTCCTCTCAGTGTCTGCCCCTTTTTCCACCTCCCAGAGTGACCACAAAATCCTCCCTCCTTTTCTCACTATAAACTTCTCTCTTCTGAAGCACAGATAGGAAACTGCCCTCTTGTGATGGCAGGTGACAGCAAGTGCAAGGGGCTGCAGCCACTGATGCCTTCTACACGTTAATGTGGATAAGGGAGGGTCCCAGCTGAAACATAGGTGCAAATGTACACAGCTGACTGGCCTTGCCCTTCCACCATCCCTCACCCCGAGTGAGCCTGACAAACTTTCATCATCTCTTTTTTCAGCCCCAAGGGCTGCCTGTTCTGTGTTCACACACCTGGCTCTGGGTCTCAGCAGACTGCTAAAATACAAGACGATAACAGAAACAAAGCAAAGGTATCTCTTGCAGAAAAGGATTTGTGGTCCTGGGACATATGTTTGTGGAGAATTTTCTGTGTGGGCTTAGAGACTGCTCAGACTGACTGAGCTGCAGCTCCTGCAGAGACCAGCGCGTGGAGAGGGACACATGTAACCCAAAACTCTACAAACTCACAGTCAAGAAGCAAACATGAGCCAAAGTCTGGAGACAGATGACCTAAGTGACCCTGACTGGTATTTCATGGTGAAGAGCCAAAACCTGCAGTCTGTAATGAAGAGAATGGGATGTGATGTTACTTTCTGGGAGTTTAGGATGGGATTAATACAATAAACATATGGAGGGCAGATCAGCTCAGGAATACAGGGGAATTTTCTGAGTCAGTATTTTCAAGTGAAAACTAATGAGAAGGGCAGCAGGGAAGTCAATGCTTAATGGGATCATATTAGAAATGTGAGACTAGAAAAGCCAAGAGGAAGCCCCCTCTGTTCTGCTCTGGTACCCACTGCAGGCCATCAGAGATTGCACAGCAGCCACAGGATGCAGGAGTGCCACAGAAATGAACCTGCAGTGGCAGGGCTCAGGGGTGCTTTCTTCAACGAAAGGTTAGTAGAAAGATTAAATGGTCTTGAGCAAAGAGGGTGCTAACCTCCCTGTGTTCACAGCTGACAGTTCAGAAGAGCTTCAAGATAAGTGCAAAACACCAGAGGAGGCACTTGGCTCAGAGGTCTCATTACTGGCTCCAGAATATAGTCTAAAAGAAAATATAATTGTTTTTTTCAGCCCCTAAATATACATTCTCACTCCTCAACTGTACACCACAAAATACATTACAAGAAGCTAAGCCACCCATGGTACGCTGATGGCTGGTGTTTGCCTCCACTGCTGACAGCCCCCCAGTATGTAAACATCTTCCTAACACAGACATACCTCTCAGGTCTGTGTAATCTGGGTTTTCTGCAAGCCTAGGGCAATGCCTGATTATATTACTCAGCAAAGCCAACTCTCTGCTCCTTTTGATGGCTTAAAGAAACCCTGAAAAGTCAAAATACTAATTTTAAAAGTGAAATGTAAGTGCTTGGTGACAGCTACATTGATGTACACACGCACAATGTTGAGGGTTTGGGAAAGAAGTCACCTATGCAAAAATGTTAATAAATGATACAATTTGCGACCTAGGCAACATCACCAAACAGAGAACAATGATTCTTGGACTAGCAGTGGAGGGAGAATGGAGGCAGAGGGGTGGGTGATGCAATGCTAGATGTTGCTAACAAAAACCCATATGACAATGAAGAAAATAAGGAGGTAAAACATTATGGGAGTGAATAAATGGGACAAACCCCAAAGCAGCTATTAGAAGAAATCAAAGTTGGACACCAGGAACAGATCACAACACAATAAAAGCTTGCTTGGCTTTTCACACCTTGTAAAGAGGTAGGGAATTTTAACATACTATGCATTTCCACGCATGGTAACAAAACTATTTTCTGCTAGCAGAGCTATAGAACAGTTCTGTGATACAGAAACAGTAGAATCTAACTACAAGAAAAAAGACTTGAGAGGACTTAAGAATTAAAGGAACAACTAGCTGGTAATGCAACATGTGGCAGTTTAATGCTACTAATGAACAAATACAGCAGTCAGCATAGTTAAAATTGATTTGCCAAATACAACAAGTAAATCTTTAGTTCTAGTAATGCTTCACGTGCAGGATTCAGACATGACAGAAGCCAAGTTAACCCAACATGAACTTCACTGGTTGCACTTTTCTTAACATAGACTAGTTACTGATAAAAATGATATACAATGAAAGTGGAATATCTTCAGTGTGTTTTTATTTGAATCACAGAAGTAACTTCCAGCCCACCTGGACCGGAGAGATGGTCACAGTGCTGAGTTCACAACTGCTGCCTGCGCCAATCTACCTGGGAGCACCACACTGACTAGCTCTTACCTCTTCCTTTAATTCCTCTCTCTCTCTCCCCCCTGCCGGCTGCAATGCAGCATGTGGGCTTGGCTGCCGGCTCTTCATGAAGTCATCCGGAGAACGCACATTCACCGTTTCAAGCTGGGGCTCCTCGCTGAAGGCGGCTTTCCCAGCCAAGCCAGCTGCCTGCCCCGCAGCCAGGGCTGCTCATCCTCCGGCAGCTCCCCCCGCGCTGCTGGCCCCCCAAGTACCAGTTTGTTCAGCTCAATTAAACAGCCCCTTGTCAACGTGCCTTGGGAAAGGACAAGCTTTCCCTTCCAGTGAATGACAGAGATGGAAGCTCCTGCATTTATTATGTGCAGGCTGGTTTCAGAAGGACATATGCCTCTATTTAGCCTGGTGACACCTTGACAGCCACGAAATGATGTCTGGGGATTTTACAAGCAGGAAATACTTGGTTTCTCTTCTTGATACCTTTGTTACAAAAAGTTACTAAGTGGTTCATGTAAATGAATCCAGAAATACCAGAACTTCTGGTTAACCCACTGACATATTGATAAAAGTAATAATAGATGATTTTTTAAAAAGTGAATATTTACAGTACTTCTGAATCTTCCCTAAGGTCTCCTCTTGAGCCACCTAATAACAATTTCAGGTTTTAAGCTCCATTTCACCAATAAAGGGTATTTAAAAATTATTTTAAATCAAATCCCTGCCACCCAGAAGGCTCTATCCAACAGGTGCCTCGTGCTTGGCACTGCACCACGCTGTAACCCTCCTGCTGCAGCACGGCAGCTCTGTCCTCATCTATTGTTCTCAACCATGACAAGCCTTCCATCCTCCCTCCACCTGACATGCTCAGGAGCCTGTTCCTCTTGACATTATTGCTCCAGAGGAAAAAAAATTACAAACGTCGGCTTACTAGCTGGAAATGGTTTAAGTGTACTGCTCCTCCTTGCAGAGCTGAGAGTGAGGAGCTGAAAGGTGATGTGCATGAGAGTTCCCCTGGTAAGAGGCCAAGAAGTGATATGAACAAGATAATCAGGCCTTCAAACCAGACACACACATCTGGGACAACTATCTCCAGCTTCATCTGACAAGAGAATAATCCTACTAACAGGAGTCTTTCACACCAGGCTAAGTGCCCCTGTAATAGAAAAAACTAAATGAGTTAAACTTAGCTTCTCTCTGTCTCTTACTGGTGTCTGAAACACTGACTCATACTATGCAGGAAGGGACAGGATTTTGCTCCACGGGGTTTTCTCATGGAAAAATTCAATCCCAGCTTGGTCACTCTGAGACCTTTTGCACTAAAACTCAAACTATAGTAATTTTGGGTTGCAAAAAATGTGGCCTCTCAGACACAATTGTGGAAGTCCACATGAATCACCCAAAAAGCCAAGCCCTGCACACTGATCTCCAGCTTCCCATAATGAGGGAGAGCAGGCCTGTCCCCACACCATGCAGGACTGTTCCCAACACCCTGTGTGGTGCAGAGTACCACACACGGTGAGGATACCACCAAGGGCACCACACCTCTTGCCCTGTGTCATGTCCAGCAATGGGAGCATCCAGCTGGGCCTCTCACCATGCTCCTGCATGGTGGACTCTGTGGGAGTGGTGAGCTGTCTGACACAACAGCACAAGTATACGAAACATCTGTCCCCAGCTCATATGGGCAGGGAAGGAGGGATCAGCCTCCAGAGCGCAGATTGGGTCGGTCGGGAAATGTGCTAACTCCGAAAGAATGAGCAGCTCGGCTCCTGGAGGTTGATGTCAGCTGCTCCTGACTTCTCTTGCCTCAGGTGAGTTGATTCATGTGTTTTATAGATATGAAGTATGAAGTATGAAAGATTCTATTGTTCCTTGAAGATCCCCACAGGATGCAACTTCCATTCCGTTTGGTCCTGGTTTTGCCTCCTTACTAATAGTGCTGAACCACAACTTTGCAACCCAATACTGTCAGCTTTTGAGAAGATCAGGTCGAGGTCATTCCTTGACTGATCCTTTTTTTCCTTCTGAATCCAACTAACCACACCTCTGAGCACACAAGATCATGGGCAAAAAACTGAACACAGACCAGGCTTTGCTTTCAACTCTCCCTGATCTGGTTCTCCTTGCCGCTCCGCCTTTGTTTTTTTCTCACCAGTCTGGTGTGGGTAATGAAGAAAGAATATGCATTTTGCCTCCAAGCAAGAGTTTTTTTAGTTCAGATCAGCTGCCTCTGACTGGAGTAAATGATTCTAGTACAAAAATGAGATGCAGTGCACAGTAAACTGAAATAAGAAAAACCTTATGGTAAATTTACTGGCTGCTTCAAGGACAGACTCTACCCTGACCCTTTCTTGCCTGCAGCAGCTCTGGTGCTTGACATACTGCTGCTCTCCCACAAAGAGCAAGACCATACATGCACCTACAGCTGCTCCAGAGGTTGATTTGGGGCTGAGGCACACAAATATCTGTGCTGATGAAGACAGCCAGAGTCCTCCACACTGACCTAGTGAAGACGACAGCTCCACAGGAAGTCTGGCAGGACACTTTGTACCTGGCTGGGACACCCCGCCAAGCCCACATGGCAGCTGAAATCACCAACGTGCACTGCAGCCTTGCCGGAGGAAAGCCAGAATTTGGATGAAACGCATTAATACCAGCCCAGCAATTAACAACCCACAGCTCTCAGTACAAGAAAATCAACTACTGTGCCATTTGAAGTGTAGCACATGTACACACATGAAAATACTCAAAGGGAGCTTCAAAAGATACACTGGGGAGAGAAAGAGGAGGAGGAGCTGGAGAGGCTGAGTGCTGCCCAGAATAGGAGCCTACAGCAGTTTTTGTCTCGTTGCTTTTGCCAGTTGCCTTTCATAAACAATGTTTGGGAGAAAAAGCCTCCATAAATGTGAACAATTGCAGTTTATTAGATGGTCCATGACCTATTTGTAAACCAACTAAATTTCTTAATTATATTTGCCTTTAGATGGTAAGAACTACACAAAAAATTGGTAGCTTTTGTGAAGCTATAAGGGAACAAATTACCAGCTTCCGGCACCTTCCTAACAGCTCAGCAACTTCTGGCACAAGCTCATTCAAGGAGGAGTATGGAAAAAAGAATACGTTTGTGAGAAAGAATGTCTATCATCTGTTATTGCTGTATTTCTCCAAAGCAGAGCAAACAGCCAAGCTCAGGTAGAGCTCAGACACACAGAGCATGCCTTCCGAGGGCACTGAAGAGGGACAAAATTCAGCTGGTTGACTTGTATAGACTAGCATTTAGAAGGTTTTAGCAATATTTTAAAACATGCTGGGAGAAGCACATCAATCTGTCTCCACTAGACTAATGCTGGTTAGCTCAGGGGTTTGCAGCCTTTCAAGGCTTGGCACCCAGGGGAGTTCTTCCTCCTCGCATCAGAGACTACCTTTGCCAAGCAAGTTCTTGGTGAAGCTGCTTCTGCAAGGGATGACATGCTGCAGACCCAGTGATCAATAATATCACTGGGCAAGCCAGTGGCACCCAGCTCCTGATAAACTCTGTTGATCATTAGCCTATGTCTCTTATTCCTCGTTTTATTCAGTGCAGTCTTTATTTTACAGGACACAGAGAATTAGCACTGAAAGACTTCTTAAAAGCAAAATTATTTAAATAAAATTTAAAAAATATTAATGAGCTGACCTTCTGGCCCCAAATTAAAGTTTACATTACAAATTAAAGAATAATAAGACAAGCAAAATAATACCTTCATAGAACATAGCAATTAAGCAATTTAAACAATAGAAAGATGCACCGGACATATTTCAACTGAAGATGGGAACAGCAATGTAACACCCTTTCCTGTATAAAGGTCATTTTATTTGCCACCCCAGCTTATTTGGCTGATCATCATAATTCTACCCTTTACTACAACATGTAGAAAAGGATTTAAAAAGAGAAAACACTTGTGGAGTTTTCACCTAGTCTGCAGTATGCAGTTAATTACTATTTGGAGTTTCACTGCATTCCTCCATTGCCACTCACTCCCTGCCTCCAACACTCCCTGCCTGGGCTGCTCAGCTCCTTTACACTCCAGCACTAAACTTGGCTAACATGTCCCATGTACAAGTGTCCCCAGGCAAGGCATGGGGCCACAGCAGCAGCAGCTCCCACTCCACTGCCCATCCATCCCCTGCCCTGTGCCATGCCAAATGCTGCCCACCCACAGGCTCCTGAGCACCACCTCCACTAACACCTCCTGGAGCCCCCACTGGGACAGGTTCACAAAAGCAATGGCTGTGCTTTTTGGACCACCAGACTGAGCACCTAAACACCACCTGAACAGCACACGTTAAATTGAAAACACTATACAGCGACCAAAGTGCACCAAAGGGTCTCTGTGCTTGTTTGGAGATCACTGTTTCAGAAACAGAAGTTTGAGAGACTTCAAACAGCCACATGTTCTGCAACCGAAGCCTCCACAGAAGATCTTTCTCAGTGCAAGGAAGACAAAGTAATCCTCTACTCTGCACGGACATAGAGAGAAAAATACTCCTTTCTGGGATTTTTGTTTGGTGTGGGGGAGACCTGCAACTGCAGCTGAGGTAGGGCTCTGATATTCTGTTTGCTGAGATCTGAAATACCTCCCAATTCACGCCAAGCCCCATTCTGAAGAGTAAAAGGCAAAGAGAAGAGTAGCCATATTGAAAAAAATAAAAATAAACAAGTAGAAAAATCATTACAAGTCTTGTACCCTGCTGCACAACTCCAGAACTGCTGGAGAAGAGTCTCATTCTCCCTCTTGAATTGGGAGTTCCTTCCCAATTCAATTTACGGTTAATTTATACTTCTAGATGTCGTCAAATAAATTTTTATTCCTAGAAAGATACACACACACACACACACACACACACACACACACACAGACAAAATGTCCATTAAATATTTGGGGATGAAAGCCTTACAAGATTTTTTTTTTTAACATGATGAAAATCCCATTTGCTGCATTCTAACCTTCCAGCATTTTAAAGGGTCTTGTTGCAACCTGTTTGTGGTTCACCCCTGGTTGCTTGGGAAGCAGTGGCTAACGTGTACAAAATACAAGTCTAGTGACTAACTAGCACAGGAACAGGTATCTTCAGGGCAGAAGTGAGCTATAGCCAAGCATCAGCCTTCAGAAACTGAGTCTCCCAACAGCAATCCATGCTAAGGAGCTCTTAGAAGAGCCAAATGGCATTACCTTCTTCTCAAACCTGTTTTAAAAATGCACTGGTTTGGGAGGTGGTTGATGTTCAGAGTGCTGCCCCAAAGCTTTTCTCTCCCTCCTCCGTGCTCAGCTCTGTGGAGCTCATGGAGTCGCCAGAGATGTGTTTGCTAACATGGACAGAAGAATGGCCAGGATTCTCACTTCCATCATGAACAGGGTATTTTTACCAGCTTTATTTCCTTTTCTCTCCTCTATACATGGCAAATGGCTTCTCCAGTAAAGCCTTTATTTGTGAAGGGTGGAGACATTTGTTTTTACAGTGCTTACAGAGACTATTTCAAAAACATTTCTTGCTTTCTGGCATTATTTTGTGTAAATAGAGAGAAAGGATTTGCCTATCACTACTTGACTTGAGCTGTTAGCAAGTAATCCACACCTTCACTAAGCCTTTTGTGAAGAAAATTATAAAAAAGTATTACTATCCAAACAACCACCTGATTACTATTTGAGCTCTTGTGTTCTACTAAGCTTGTGTTCACCCACCTGAGAGGCCTCTCAGAGAGTATAGGGATCAAGGGATTATTTTAGGCAGGTAACACTCCAAACTAGCCACAGAAAGTACATGTCTCTCCTTTGAAAGGAAAAAGCAGAAAGCCATCAGCAATAGCTCTGCTGATGTCCTTGCAGCTGCACCATGAGGGATCACACCTAGTGAAATCCCTTTGCACAGCCCATAAACCTACTGCAGTCAGAACTGACACAGATTTTTGCATATGTGTAAAGGGGTATCTATCAGGAGCTGCCCCTCCTGCCGTGGGTGCAGAAGTCACTCCAGTGCTTTGCAACACTTCAGACTTGTCACCACACGTCATGAAATAACGTAAATTTACCCAAAAGCAGAGCTGAGACATCTTGGTAAAATCTCTCAGATGATACTAGACCTGCATAGAAAGGACAATTTTATTAGCAACTTTTGGATGGAGTGTTAGAAGACTCCTGAAGAATAAAACCACATAGGTTCGGTGCACATTTCCAGGCAAGCCCACCCAGCTATGAGCATGCATACAGAGCTGCTGCAAAGCACGGGCAGAGCAGCTTCACACCATGCTTCATGCACAATGGATGAAAGACTCAGGCCACCAAAATCCACTCAAATCTGTTTGGAGAAGAGCTGGCTGTTTGTAGCAAGACAAAAGAAACGAGAGTCCCTTTTTATCTGTGTATTTGAAGTCTGCCCACTGTCCTTACTCCGAAGATGCCAACCTAACTCCATCGATTTTGCTGAGGCTTACAGGGCTATTACTGAAGAGAGAACTTGGCATCCCTGGTTCCAACAGCAAAGCTAACAGCTCTCTGAGTCTCAACCAAATGCTCAAACAGTAATACATGGGCCCTGGGCACATGAGAATAATCTGGAATACCCATCCCAGCAAGACCCATCCCAAAATTGCCTTTACAGTTCAAATCGAGATTTGCATGTGGTCTAGCCTACTTGGTCTGGCGCCCTTTGAAGGCTGCACCCCCTAGTTCCCAGCCCTTGGCAGGCTGCAGGCTGCCAAATTCAGGTTTCATCGTCCCTGCATGCCACTCATTCCTTTTGGCAATGCTCGTTCCTTTTGAAATGTATGTAGAATGAAATGTATGAAAAGAAGGGGAAAAACCTAGGGATAACATGTCTCTAATATTTCTATTAACTCAGTTTATCTAACATATGTTTCTTTTCCTGATCCAGCCACACAGGGAAAACACAGGAACAGGTTCATGCTCCCTAAGAGCCACCACAGAGCCAGCACTGAGTGAATGCAACAGATTCCATACCCCCATTATCCCTATTAAAAACCTGCCCTGTCACAAGGACAGTGAAAATTTTTGGAGGCCATAAATGTTTGTTTCATTAACAAGCAAAGGCCTTGGCCTGAGCTTTACAGGGAGCAATAGGTTGCTGGGACTGACTTAAGACTACATCTAATGCTTGTGTGTCCTTGTGTACAGAAGAGGGAAAAACGTCTTGCAGAGGGAACAATGCCTGTTATAATATTACTATTTCCTCAGTATCTGAGTGCACTACCTGAACACCCTGCTCATGCATGTAAGTAATAGAAATATCCCAAAACAGATGCAGCTTGCAGAACTTCCCTTCTTTGTCTCAGGTCCTATCACTTGGTATAATACGAAAAACTGTATTGCATATTGTAGACAGGAGGCTGGCCTATTCAAAAAACTTTTTCACTTCTGAAAAATAAAAGCATTTTTCAAGCTGTCTTTAGTTGGCTGTAGTATTTGCTGCATGAAGTGGTAAAACAGTACAGCAATGCCCCTACAGCTGTCCTACGCAAAGGCTGGAGGCAAATGGAATCTCATGTTATGGAGACCCAAAACCAAAGTGGCAGAAAACACTTTGCTTCCTTACCACAAACATTTTGGATGCAATGTATCAATTTTCTTCAAACCATATCTTTGCTATCCCATCTTTAAATTTCTATCAAAATCATATAAACAAAAATAAACCATGATCAGTCTGAATAACAGCAAAGTTGCACACTGACAGCCTACAGTATCTCCATTTATTTCTACATGCAAATTCTGAGTCAATATACCTTAAAACCAAGTTTACAAGTTTCCAGAGTTATGTAAATACATAATTTGGAAGATGGCCATATTGAGGTCACTTGTCACAGAATTTACTATGTTGACACTGACTGTCTAAGGACTATTTATTTAGATGCACATATGATCCCCAGACAGATACCTCTATTGCAGTCTTAGAAAAAATGCCCAAGTGAATGAAGAAGAGATGCAGCTGATCCAGCACCCTCTGATCCACCCACCCCACCTGGAGATTCTCACTGCCCCTGCTCCCAAATCTCTGCTGCAGCAGCTTCTCCTGGGTTAAAAAAGGGTACTTCAGTCCTTTTATTTTTGTTTCCTTGTGGAGACTCCATAATAGCATTTTAAGTTGCTGCCAAAATCCAGAGGCCAGTTCTGTGTTCTGGACCAGTCTCCGTGGGTTTGGGGCTGAGTGCTGCCAGGCATGCTCCACAGAGGCCACTGAATAAAGGCCACTGAACTAATTGTTCTATTAAAATACAACACACATAATCTGTTTAATTTTTAATTATTCAAGTACTAACTGTAAAACAACTGAAAGACCAATTATTTTCAATTACTTTGATACTCTAGAAATCCCTGAAAAAAAACCAATAATGAACTGAAAATTGATTAGCAAGCAAAAAGAATAAAATTTAGGTCTATTGTTTGCTGTAAAGAGAGAATTGCAATTATGTGAATGTATTTTAATTTGTATCCATTTGCATAATAATTTAGGTGCATTATTTTTTTTCACCGAGTTTTATTATACTAGGTTATAAGTCTTTAATGGAACTGCAATGGAAAAAGTGATTGTCAAGATCAAAAATAAGAGAAGGAATTCAAACTGGCATGATATCAATAGAAGTCTTAATCCAGTTCCTAATGAAAACAATAGGAGTTTTGGCATTCACTATAATGGAAGCAGATCCGAGCCTAAGTGTCTGTGGTTTGGGACTTTGCACAATTTCCCCTAGCTTTCAACTTCAATGATACTGTTCCACACATTCAATTTTTCCCTTGTGAATTTTCACTTTCACAGGAAAATATCAGCAGTTTCACCTGTGGATTTGAGTTCTGGTGAGGAGCTAAAATATTAAGATCATGACAAATACTGTTCTCACAGATGCCAACATGAAATAATCCCAATGCTTCTGATAAGGTTTACACCACTCTGACTGTAAACAGACACATGTATGTATACTGAAAAGAGACAAATGCTTTCCCTTTCTTAGACCGTGAAAGCTCAAACTTCTAAAATTGAATGCTTCTGGACTTGGGATTTTTTTCTTTTCCCCAGCTCCTTCATTTTAAGGAAGTTCCACCTTCAGACTTGAAGGTGAGCCACTTCCATCTGCAGACACTGAATATGATAATTTTTCATGAATTGGAATTGGATTTTTTGTTTGCTGGGAGGTTTTTATAACTCAAAGGAACTTTTTTCACTATTTTCTATCTATTTCAAATGCTGCTTAGTAATTATATGACAATACAAGCAATTTCTCACTCTACACTCTCTTTACAGAACCCAAAAATCCCAATATATGACTGTATATTACACAGACATACACACACATAGGTAAATATATATATATATAAAAATATGGATTGAGGACAAACACTGACAATGAATGAGAATCATATCTTTCAAGCAGTGAGTTTAATTCCTGTGTCCTTCACATGCTGGGAAACACAATTTCCCCAAGACACAGCACGTATTCTTCCCCTCCCACTCTCCCCTTTCACATATTCCCTCTCTTAGTAAAGCTGTAAACAGGAATCTTTACGCTTTTAGAGACAGGCATTTTGCCAGATCCAGGATACCAAGTATTTCTCACCCAGGAGGGCTGGGAGGGAACCCTGGGGCAGTCAGGAAAGGAAAACTTTTCAGTTGAAGTAAGAGTGTCCAACTCCAGCAGCTTCCCTCAACAGACAGCCTTCTCCTTTCCCTCCCAATCCTCCGCTTCTCACCCCTTCAGCTTGGGGGCCTGCTTTGCTTCCGAGCCAGTTCCTGACTCTGCCCACAGTTCCCAACTGAAGGAAGTCAGAATTACACTGACTTGTGTCTAAAAGAAAACACACTTTATTTAGTTCAGAATATAAATCCAAAGGCCCTAGGACTTCACCTTCTTGAGGCTCTGTGCATCCAACTCTCCTCCCTTCTGGGCCCAGCTGCTGTTTCTCTCCTGATTCACTAACCAGCAAAGGTTTTCACTATGTTATTCAATACCACTTTTGTGAACCATAAAAAAATACACTACTTCATTTCTTTTAAAGAGGCTTTATCATGACCCAAGGCTGGAAACACTTCACGCATGTGTTTGTACAAAGTAGTCCATCACAGACTTCAAAAGACTGTCACCCAGAAAACTGTGTACCTAAAACCAGACAAATCTTCACAGCAGTGTTATCTTTAAAGCCAAAGCAGCAGTTGTGCTACTTAGCGTTCTGGTTCAACCCAGAAAGACACAAAGCTTTCAGCCTTTTAAGTGGCTCCACTTCTGTTTATACAGAGAATAAACTTCCATAAATATCTTTCACACATCTGCCCTAGTGCTTACTTTTAATTAGTCTAATTATCAAACACCTCCTTAGGCAAACTTTTCACACGCTAAGGGTCCGACATAATGTGCTTTTATACAGGCAAAGTCCTGTCTTTCTGCCTGGACAAAATTGCTGGGAAGAAAAAAGAGATGTGTCCAAGAAAACCTAGAAGCGTGATGACTTTGTAGATAATTTTTACAGAATTCATAAGTAAATTTAAACAATTTACTAGCTACTTGATTTGTCATTGCTTTCTGAAATAAAGTGAAATGAGAGAGCACTTGACATATTCCTTTTACAACTACTGTATTTAGACAATTTCTACTATACGATGTATGCTGTAGAATAAAAACAAGGTTCGAATGCAAGGTTTCTGCTGTGAAAAACTCGAGAACATAAGATAGTTGTCGAGCAACTGATTTTTGATTTAATACAAGGGGAATCTCAGTCAAGTATGCTGTTTTCTTTCTCTCAGCAGCACAGAAAGGAAGATCTTCATTCACCAAGACAGCCCATCAATAAACGTGAATCCTAGGTTGGAGAAGACCATTGTTACAAACACAAAGATAAAGACCTCCCGGACTGAACAAAGTACCCAAGATTTTGACATATTAAGCTTTCACAGTCTTAATATTTTTCCTGAAAGTAAATCTCTCTTTTATACACTTTCCCCCATTATTGCATTATCAAAATTAACATGCAAGTAAATAATGCCTATGGATTTAAACAGGAGTGCACCTTTCCAGTATGCAAGGCTGTCACTATTTTGGGCTTAAACAACCCCATGCAAAATAACTTTCTGAGCTTATACAGCCAGCAATTGTTGAAAGTCTTGTGTCCCTTTTTTGGTGGAACAATGATAAATCATCGGACATTAGCTCACACCTTTCTGCCTGATCACTTCCCAAAGCTAAGAATGCACGGAATTACGTTTCCCCAAAACACCCAACAATGCCAAGAATGTATTGCTCCTCCCAAAGGTTTATAAAAGCAGCACAAAAGGAAAAAAACCAGAGGGCTAATATTTTGAATTGAAGACAATGAGTGGTGACCAAAGGAGACAGTTACATTGCCCCACGTCCCACAGCTGGGAAATTGATACGTGGCTCTAACTATATAACACATCCCATGTGGGTCTATTCAGTTCTTAAATATCTACCTACACATCTGACACAGAAAGTTTATAAATCTCCTTATTAGACACTTTTCTGTTAATCTACTCTGCCAGACCTAAAAACCTTCACACCCCTTAGGAATCTCACTGCAAGGCCTAAACTGTGAGGAGCCAGGACCTGTGCCAGAGCAGTCACCTCAGGTCCACCCTGGTAAGAGTTACTTCTCAGTCATGGCATCAGCTCTGCAGCGGCCTCTGGTCTTGGTCTAAGGGGACAAATATGATGAAGTAAGTAAGGCTTGTGTGATCAAGCTGGTACTCGAAGCAGCATAAACCAAGCTCTTTTACAGTCATATTTTTCAAAGCAGAAAGGTGGTCACTAGGATGAGAAGTCAAGCAGTGTTTTTCCTCCAAGCAGCTTCCACTGGCACCGCAGGAGCAACGGGCACCTAACTTTATGAGCTGCCCCAAGCTGCCCCAGGCCATCCATCTGCCAGAGCAACGTGTTCCGCAAGAACTTTCATAGTTTTCACTCATCATCTTCAGCTGAAAACACTTACTCATCAAAACAGAAAAATACATTGATGAAAGAGTTCTCTATTAATAATTGAAAGTGGTACATGGCACACCATTAAAAACTTTACATAACTTCCTCTATTATGTTGTTCAAATGATCCTGTTTCAATAGATATAAGCGTTAAAAGGGAATTTATAGATTAATTATTTTGCTGTTTAACAGAGAGGGATTCCTGCTGTGAAGGAATCCTTGTCCTTCCATTATCTTCTACTTTTCAACATTTCAATGCTGCCTAACACAGAGTCCTCACTTTCACCCTTTCGAGAGGGCAAAAGTAATAAAATAAGAAAACTGTTTCCATCATTTGGGAACAAGAATCACCTGAGATATTTCTGTGGCACAAGGAATGAATCTTCTGCATGACAGCTGCACTGTGCAGAAGGTACAGTATACTTGGTGTCTGCTGTGTTCCAGCAACCTTACATTCAAATTTGGTAACATATACTGCAAGGCAAACATACCAACACTGCATATGAATCCAATCACATCTGCAAGTCAGGCAGTAAATCATCTGAGCAGATGTTATATAGTTAACTAGGAGTACACTTTTCCTCTGAATTTCTCTGGATACCAAGGTAAGACACCAAGAAAAATGCTATCCCAAAGGGCATAGCCTCTATAGGCCTTTCTGGCCTACAGTACTGCAGATTTGTCCAGAGAATTAAACAGAATTACTGAGCTGGTATTTATGAATAAAGAGACCACAGATTATGAGCTTCCCTAGTCACACAAATTTTTCAGACAATGAACAAAATGATACACTGTGTAACCCTCAGGATGTGTAACTTGGGAAGCAAAGGTGACTCTAATACTGGAGACCTAATGGCTGTCCCTGCCTTTCCTGGGCTCACATCCTGCCCTAGCATTTCCAGGCACCCTTTCCTCACCATAGCATGTGCTACCAGGCTGGCTGCAATACTCAAGTGGAGAAGGGAAGACAGGCAACCCAGTTTAGTCTGCAAACCAGAAAGGACTCAGTGAGGGAAGGAGGCAGATCCTGACTCCACACCCCATGAAACTAACTCCTAAATTATTAGACGATAAATTGTTAAATGTTGCAGGGTCATCCTGTTGCTCTAAATCTTTTCAGTGCACCAAATGAATTACATTAATGAAGCAACCCACATGTAATTTGTTATTTTTATTAATGACAGAGAACTCTTCCCTCCCAAGCCAAATCTTCACCTGATAATCCCCATTCTTCTCCTCTCTCCCACATTTGCATTCTGTGGCTCTCCCAGCCTGAGGTCACTGTAATTGCCACATCAAGGCTACATGCAGAGCACCTGGAGCATCCTGGTCAGAGCCAGTGTAGGTGAGCACACACAAAGATCTGCTCTCTTGGCTTCTAACTTCAAAATCATCAGATGAGAAGATGCTCCTTCAGAGTCAGAAGCTGAGAACCCAGTTCTACGACTTTATAGAGACAAACGATAGAGAAGTCTATGGGGCAGCAATACAGTTTTCAAACAAAAAACCTAAAACACTCAGTGAAGAACAACCAAATAAAATCAAGAAAACTCCATGAGGAACAAGCGGATTTTTGTCCACCTGATGAGAATAAACTGTACAGCATATATCTCCTCCTTCAAGCTACCTGCAAACACAATGCACTGACATGAGTTTTGTCACCAGAGATTCTTGCCACTCCCTCTGAAAGAAAATCTGATAAAAGGTGCTTAGTACATTATATGTAAACAGACTTGAAAGGAGAATTTTGCTAATAAAGTCTCTAGTGATTAGTGTCCAGTTAAGATTCCCAAAAGTAAGGTGTGCTTACAGACTGTTGCTGTCCCTCATTAGAGTGCATGCTCTGCTCTTCTGTTGCAAATCTCTTCAGATCCCAACATGCTAAAATACAGCACACAACAGATATTATTTACAGCAAAGGATTAGGTTAGTTAATTTATCAGTGTTAATTTAGAGGCACTTACTTGTTGAAGTAGTTGCACATTTAGTCCACAGGCTTACCGTGAGAATGTGACCAACATGAGTTGCTTAACTGGTCCCTCAGAACTCAGCAAACTGATCTTTATCTTGCTCTTCACCAAGTCAAAGGAAAAATTCCCATTCCTGGGAACAGCACAGGCTCCAGCCCATACCACAATTGTTCCAGAGCCGTGGCCAACTTTTCCCACCACATTTTTACAGTGAGTTCCTGATGTTTAGTTAGTACACTTGGTATTCAGATAGAAAAGACCTTTATCTAATTTCACTAAACTTCAGGTATTAGATTTTGGAAGGGTCAATATTTCTTTTTACTTCTGTGAGAATCTCCCATGAGGTAATTAAATCACATGCTTACTCATGGTGTGCAGTAATGTACACCTGGTAATTGCCATACAACTGCTCCTGGAACAAAGCATTGCTTAATGCAAACATGGCAGAATTAGGCCCCAGGAGTCTATTAAAATGTGGCACAACTGTCAGAGTATGGCTTTCTCATAACAACACGTGATTTGAAAATGAAATTGCAGCAGGTTGGGAAATCTTGTATTAAAGCAATTAAACGTTTGCTCATTAAAGTGCTTTGGTTTTTTTAACCCCAAAAATGAAAAATTGATAGCTGTGAAATCACAGAGCTCCAGGTGTGAGGGCATTCAGAAAAACAGTAAGTGTGCTTGCTTGCAAAAGTTTCACGCCATAAAATAGTGGGAATGCTGTCTCCGTTACTCTCCTCTGGCTCAGGAACCTGTTTTGCCATCCTGACCATGCTGTGTCTGCTCGACAAGCAAAGAGCAGCTTGGAGGGAGGATGAGATGCAGTCTTTGTGCAGGAGGCACCCACGGCCCTTTGAGGCTGGACACTGACTTCTGCCAATGCAAATCTCCTGGAAACCTCAGCATCAACTTTACCAAGAAAGGGCAGGAAAATGCAAACAAGGAGTCTATTGTTACCAAAACAATTTTATATGTGAACTGTCCATACTTAAAATGAAAACAACATTTTAACTAAAAAAGGAAAAGGGAGATGCTGAAAGGCCAATAATTCATATACTTAATGAATTTGTTGGCTGTGTGAAATCCAACAGACTAACTCAGCAAGTCAAAACTTCTTGTGCATGAGTCAGGATTTGATTCACAATCTGACTTTATAAGCCTGCTAATGCGCTCATTACATTCTCACAGCCCTACTAAATCACTCTCCACTCACTGTATTTGGGCTAAATATAAGAGGGCAACACGTTTGTATCTTTCAATAATACCATAGTTTGTCATTGCCTTAAAAAGCAAGATTTTTTAACTATTTAAAAGATATATATATATATATATAGATACTGGTACATTCCCAAATATATACAGAAAGACAATTTATAAAGAAAAGCACACAGAGGAAATGCAAGCCTGTACACTATTCAGAACTGGGCCATCTGCATGCCTTGGAAAACAGACTGAACTAAAGCTACAGTAAAACAACAAACCAAACTCCCCTGTGAGCTATAGCTACAGTCCCTTGTTTTCTGTACTTGGGTACATAGAAGGATCCTGCTCCTAGATTGCCATCCACCTCCAATGGGAAAGCGAGAAGTCCCATGAGGGTGCACTAGTTAGCAAGAGCTATGTTAGCACTGGCAGTATCAGCAGAAGCACAGGAAGGAAGTTTAGAAGAGTACTGAACACATGGGAGGGAGGTTCTTGTTTTATTCTGACTGCAGTTAACTAGGGCATGTCACCTACCCTGAGGGAAATCATAATCAAGATAAGGCACCCATATTTTCTGTAAGGTCAGCTCAAAGGGCTCAGGTAGGAAAACTCTACTGACCTCAGCAAATTTGCAAGAGGATTATAGAAGTCCCTCATCTTCTCGATCCCATGACTTGGGTAACTGAAGTGAATTGTTTGAGCCAAGTCAGAAAACACAACATACTTTCCATAGTGAAAACAACTGTGAACTCACCTGACATAACTCATCCACTAAAAAGGTTTTGGCAGAATTTCTGAAGAACGGATTCCATGTAAAAATGGTAAATATCCACTCTATATGGGGCAGACCTGACTTGTGGTTGCCACTTCTTCACACCATCCCTGAACTGTGTCTGAGAAGAGAAGCACTGATAACACCTACCAATCACAGATTATTTGAATTATGCTCAGCCCAAGGAAACTGCATTCCAAAAAAGGACAAAATGCACTTCAAAAGGGAGAGGAGAAAGACCTTGTATTTCACAGCAGATCTGCCTAATAGGCAGCCTGGGGCATCCCACTCCATATCCACACTGAAGGCAAAGCCCCAGTGACTGCTAACCCCACCTCTCTGCCTTCCTAGCTGGGCAGTGAAGGTCTTAGCCTTTCCTTGAGATATCTCCTGGTTAGAAGGCATATCCCATCAATGCACCTTTGAATTGTATCCTGAAATTGTACCCTAAAAAAGGATTATTTTCTTTCTTTTTCTTATGGCCACCACTGGAAATGTCACTTGAAGTGCATGTACCAAGAATGAACCGTGCCTCTGATCTGTCCAACAACATATGATGCAAGTATAAAATAACACTAAGAAACACAAAAGAACTCATTTATTCCCTCAAGTGATCACACAAAAACCCAACTTAAATAAACAAAATTACCAAGACCTCAAATACTTTTCCAGTGGTAAATTGCAGTACAGAACAGAACCTGGACATTCTGGAGATTAAAAGCTTGACCTGGAAAAGTCCAAGTTCTTCCTATCCCAATGACTTTTGTGAGAGAGGCCAGTGCCCAAACCCTTCAAACTGAGATGATGAATCTTCTACTTTTTCTGAGTACTCACATACTACCTGTGTCTGCTACTTAGAACTGTCGCTGGTGCAGCACTTTCTAAACACACTGCATTGACCAAGAGAAAAGTCAGAGACAGGCCCTGCCCCAAGGTGTTTACAAGCATTTGAGATCCTTAATGAAGCTGCCAGACAGTGCAGAAAAGATTGACAGATGTTCCTGGTGGCACAGCAAGAACAGTTAATCCGACAGGGAGACAAATACGCGAGACGTGGAAATCCAGTGGTATCACTGTACAAGCGACCTCAGCACTTTAGGTACACAAATCTCTGCAAGCGACAGCTCTTACCAAAATAACCATTCTTAAAAGAATACATCTCAACAGAGAAAAACATTACAAAATCTACAGGCAAGAAAAATCCATATGAAAAGAGGGCAAACAACAGGGCCTAAATTGCTTATCAAAACCAGTCTTTCCTCCTAAAAATGAATTGAAAATGGTGAAAAGCAGCTTGTTACAATGAAGTCTAGCACCATGTGGGAAAGGAAGTCAAACTGTTGACCTCTTCCTACCCAGGCAGTTAGAATGAAGTTAATGAAATTGTTCAAGGTAGACAAGATAGCTCACTCAGACAAGAATTTGGAGTGTCGGTGCCTAAAGAGACATTTGTGAGTGATAGACAGAGTTTTCAGACCTGAAAATTATTATAATAACCTTTGGTGCCTCTGATCTATAGAGAATTGACCTGTTTATACCTGAAAACTGTTTTACCACTTGCAACCAAATTACACATGTTCTAGTATTTTGGGCAGAAACAGCGAATGTGGTTGACAGCCATGCTGAATCATGCAAAATATCCCTGCAAATTTATCCTCATTAGCCCTGTTCTAAACCATCTAACTGCAGTAGTTTATTTGCCAACAGTTTCTCAGACCAGTTTATTCTGAGAGTCAGCACTGGAGAGTCTGCTTTCTGCAATGACAGGTAGTGGCAGGAGTGAGTATAAGCTGCTGGTAATCTACAGGGAAACTAAAAGAGCTCCACCAAAAAGTGCAATTAAACTAGTATTTACCTCTCACAGCAGAAGGACCATTCACATATAACTCAACAAGAGTATAAACAGTTTTAAGATACTTTTACTAGCAGATAAGTTTTTTCATTGGACAGATTTCTTCTAATGCAGCCAAAGTTACTAACGTAAGAGTGATAGTGTGTAATATCTACTATTTTAATTTTGATGGAGTAAAACTTGGATCTTTTGGGTGCTCTTTCCACTAAAGTACTGAATATTCTCAAATTCCTAGTCCAAAGTGATGTGACATTATAGGAACTAGAGGGTGCACACAGACAGTATTGTAACACTTACAACACAAGAGAAGAGCTGCTTTCTCGGAGTTTTCAAGAGGAAGAGATGGGAGAATTCTGTCTTTACAAATTGGATAGATGTTCAAAAATTACAATAAATGAGCAAAGGATTTCCTGTAAAGTCAAACACCTCACAATGTCATTGTAGCACTGCAATTTCACAGGCTCTAAGGCTTCACATCCCAGACCACTCAAATCTGTTCAATACATTTAATGTTCCACGCCACACAGACTGTGCTGGACAGGCTGTGGTCCCACCAGCAACCAAATTCTGCTCACCTCCCCACTGGGAACAGACTCATGGAATCATCAGGACACTCTGCATGACTTTAGGCCTGTGGGAGCTGGTTGTGGTAAAGTGACAGAATTCACTGTAATGTGAACAAATGTAAAGAGATGCATTTTAGAGCAAAACCATGTGAGACACACTATATGATGCAAGGTAACCAAAAGGTACTGCCAGCGGATAGGAGACAGGCTGTTTGGGAAAAGAAAAGGCTAATGGAATTCTTGGCTGCACTAAAAAAGAACCCTTTATGCCACAGTACAAGCCCCAGTGAAACTGTATCTGGCCTATCATCTCTGTTTGGGGCTGTGATCCCATAGCACCATGCAGCCCCCACCTGCTACACCACCCCGACTGCCCACATGCTTGCCTTGGGATGTCTCTCCTTGCAGCACCCCTCAAGCTCTGAATGCAGCTCCTGAAGTGGAGCAAGGAGAGCATCTTCAAAAGCTCATAATGTTTGGCCCTGCTGAATCATATTCACTTTGGGAGCTTCCCAAAGTAGCAAAGAGGGAACCACAAAAAAACTGGATGCAGGTTTAACTGCATTAATTCCCTTGGTTTCATTCCTGACGCCATCCAAGAGACCAGCTGTTCACCCTGTCCCTGAAATCTGGAGCCAACACAGCATGCCACTGTCACCCCTTCTTGTCCTCTGACCCAGGGGCAGGACCTCCACTGTTGGCAGTAAGCTGCCATCTTCACACTGTAAGGGTTGAGGATTTGCTCAGAGCCATCGCACAGATTTTAAATTTAGGCAGGCAATAATTTCTTGTGTTTTCATTAACTGCACAGGTGCCAGTGTATTTTCCATTTAAGCACTGAAAGAACAGAGGCAGAGAAGACCTGAACTCATACACATGGGAAGAAGGAGGGGACTTCTAAAATCCTAAGGAAAGCTTGGAGTGTCTGAAGCCCATGGGAGGAGGGCAGAGTCCCAGCAAGGAGGGACAATTCCAGTACCTGCACCTCTTGCACTTTCCTTTCAGCCAGTGCAGCACCAGCCCCTTCTCCTGTTAAACCCGTGCCTTGAATTAAAGATTTTAAGCAATTCAAGTAAATAAAAATGTGATACAGAATAGATACATATAGTCTATGGGTACAAACTCCCCTGAAAAATGAAGTTACTAACATAATGTAAAACTGAACATAAGACAAAGTGCAATGGTAAATGAAGTGATATTATCATGTCTCCAGTGCTCTGGCCCTAATTTCTGTTATTCAGTGACCCATCAATTTGAAATAGATAAGCAAAAAGTCCCGACTGGGAATACCCTCCTATAAGCAGGTGATTGCAATCTTTCAGGCTAAAGCATGTTTATTGTCAGATCCTGGAGAAACTTATAGTTCATCTGTGGTTTTGTTGCTGTGGCTACGCAGACAAAGACTTGAGCTCCTTTTCTGTGAGTTCAGCCCGTAGCTCAGGGCATTCAACACGTTAATTCTGCTGGGGCTAGATGAGTGATACCCTGGAGCAGATACGATCTGGCTGCTACCGATGAAAGACTCATTAAAATTTTCTTGCTGCGAACACACAAGTGCAAGAACAATTTTGAGTGACCTTATAGCTCTGCAGATGGCCAACGGCCAAACTCCTACCACTGTGTATGACTCTTGTACCAGAGCTAGAGAAAACAAATTTAACAAGACCGTAGCTGCAAGGGAATACGCCTGAAACTTTAAAATCTTCCCAACATTTCCCTCACTGTGAGGCAGAGGGATTTGCTTTCACACAGAACAAGCCTCCGCTTCATCCACCTTGTATCAGATAACCTTTTACATCCCGGCTCCTGGAGTTTTGTCTTCTCCGGGAGCTGTGAAAATTCCTCCGGTGCAGCGGCTGCGGTCAAAGATCGCATTTACAAGCGGAGCGCGATGCTGCCGGTAACCACAGTAACGGGGCACCCCCTCCCCGAGCCCCTGGCCCCTCCGGTTGATGAGTAACTCGGGGACAATGGCTGCACCCAGCGCTCCCGCAGGTCCCTAACGCGCCCAGCCGGGAATGGGGGATGAAAGGCTGCAGCGTGAAACAAACCCCAGAGGAGGAGACCAGGGAAGTCTCCGAGCTGAAATAGCAGCTGGAGAGACACCAGAAGCTGGTGGGAGTCATTGTAAAGGGAGTATTGAAGCAATTTTTGCCAAATGCCTTTATTATTCTTCCTAAGGGATTTTTGAATGAGTATTTACAGCACTTTCTCATGTGGAGAAAACATATAAGAATTATGAATTGGATCCAGATTTTGGTCCTCCTTAACTTCAGAGCTTTCAAGAAGAAAGGGCAGAAAAAAATTTGTTCAAAACCTTGTTTCAGCCATCAGTTCACATGTAGCAATCCCTTTGTCAAGTGTAATGCCAAGTCCAACCATGCTGTTCTGCTTTAAAAATCTATTACTGAACATTTCAATATTCCAGTATTTCTGAAATATTTAAAATCAGCTGCATATGTGAAAAGAAAAACTCTTCTATGAAAGCAGTAGCCCAACACCTGCTGCAGCACCGAAGAGCAAGGCAGACATGGGGCAAGCATGGCTGTGTGCTAAAATGACAAAACCTCTCTCATGTTATCTTGTGAGCTTGGTGACCCTCCTATGGATTTTCCTCACCTGATGAGACCCTGCAGACTTGCTCCAAGCTAGCACCTGGCATCCAGGCAAGGATGGACAACTGGGAAACTCAGGGTGGTGCACATATTCCCCTCCAGGCTACTGTGGCAGCACAGGCACATGATATCGACATGGCAGTGCAATAGGATCTGTGAGGTGAAAGACAGCAGGGGTTGACAACCTCTCTGCATGCATTTCAGGGGTTCCTGGTCTTGCCTGTCCTGGCTCTGTCCTGAGAATTGGCTGTGTTTAAAGTGAGCATTCGGGACAACTTTCATCTGGGAGAAGCCCAGTTCCTGCACTCCCAAGTGACTGCATGAAGCACGTCGAAGTGCACATCGCAGTGGAGTAAGCAGAAATGATCAGCAGATCTACTTCAAAAGCATACTTGTGACCTGAACTAAAATGCTGACATAGATGCACCCATGGTGAGACAGATTTAAACTACACTGCAGCTGAAGCTTTGCCCAACTCCCTGATGCAACACAAAAAATCAGCCCTTGTTTCTCCCTCGGATGGATTTTCCCATACCCACAAACCCTGAAGTTACTATTTTGGAACTGATGAACTCTCATGCAGGGAATGAAAGTAAAATAAATGGCTCCCAGGTCCTGCTCCTTTCAAGTCAATTGCAGAAGCCCCTTTAACTTCAGAGACAACAATAAGAACAATAACAGGTTCTCATTAGGCCTCATTCCCAGCAGGGCTTTGGGTACTTCCAGAAATAACAAGATCTTCCTAAAGGTCTCTTTCTTTGTCTCTTTCTTTAATCCCAAAAGGATTGGAATTTGGGGTTAATTTTGTTGCAGGAGTAGGCATTGAAATCCACTGCAGCTCACATCAACACCTCTCATTCTGCCACTGTCTCCAAATATCTCAGAACTAGACCTTTCTTGCTGGGCAGCCAGGTAAAAAAGAGGGTTCCTAACAGATGGCTCTGGGCCATCTAGCCACAAGTTTAGCTTTCATCTAATTAATATTCCTTGCATGTGCAAGTGTTTGAAAGAATTGAAAGTAGGTATAGGGAATAAAGCACATCCAGACTCTCCAAGTGAAAGCAGTGAAAGACATAATTGCCAAGAGACTTCTGGAACCTCACCCCAGCCCTTCCACATATTTTATTCCTAGCTTAATTATCTTCCAATCTTTTCCAAGATTGTCCAGCATACATTTTGATTCACTTTATATAGTAAAGATCCTATCCAAGAAACATGTTCCTCCTCATCTTATTCTAGTCTTATTGAGAAATACAGCACAGATATAGCAGTGACTCAAATAAATAATTACATCTCTCTACAAAAAAAACCCCACCATACTGTTTCAATACTGTATTTTTAGATTTAGCATAAAAATGATTTGTTCATGTTCTCAATTCTCTTTTGTATCTGCATAGTTCTGTCCCGAGCCAAACACACTGATGACACATTTGGATTTGCCTGCTCCAGAGGTAACAGTTAATTCCTGACCTTGTTTAGGTCTTTTCAGGAAAAAGACCAAACTTCTACAAGGAAGGATTTCCCAGGCTGTGCTTTTCAAGCCTGCTCAGAGCTGGTCATTCAGGGCTCAGTTTGAGTGTCTTCCTTGAATCTTTTCCTATCAATCTAGGGAACCAAGCTGTGATCCTGGTTTAGACCTAAAAACCTGGTGCCTTGCAATAGCAAGAAATTGGAACTTAATTCCCATTGAGTCATTTCTTGTAGAAAGTAATTAAAAGAAGCATTGATACACAAACAGCACTCCAGAGTCCTATTGTTTTACAAGTGACAGAAATCTGCATTTAGACAATGAAATAGGCTCTTCAATTTAAAGGGTCCCTTACTTAAAAAAGGGACTACAAAGGTGCATCTTGCAGCCTACTTTTCCTAAGGAATATCTATGAGGAGGTTTCAATCACTATGACAACCTCTTTTTAATGCCAATGATTTTCTAGCCCAGACAACACTTTCTTGAGAAAGGGCATGTTTTAAGGCTCTGCCAAAACTGTGGTTAAAAGCCTTAGTGACAAGAGAATAATCTATGAGGTTACCGTTTTGGCAAACATGAGTTTTCAAAAAAAAATCAGGAATTTTACATTATAGCTAGCCAAAAGATTGCTGCTGAGAAGGAAGAAAATAACAGAGAGAACAAGAACTAAAAAAAAAAAAGCCAGACCAACCTGCCATAAGCATCATTTGGGTAAAACATGGGTGTTCTGGGATCTAAAGGTTTTGGTACCTCATGAGTTTGTAAATTTATAAAGATGCATTGTATAGGGACAGATAAGAAGATTACATAGCTCTGCACATTTGCATTTTATTTCAATCCACAATAAGGGTTTTTTAGCATTTTTCAGTCTTTATCTGCCAAGTCTCTGCCATATCTCCATCAACAAAATCAAATGCAACCATTTCTTGCTACTCATATTTACACAGCATTTCTTGTACTATATTGCCATCTCTCTCTAGAATAAGCAAATAAAGGGGTTCCCTTTCATTAATGATTTGATGCTATTCTATAAGAATTCCCTTTCATCAATAATTTGATGTTATTCCATAAGAATTACCTCACCGGGAATACGATAAAAGAGACTCCTCAATATTCACGGTGCAGTTCTAACCCGGTACCCATTCAGAGGCACATTAACTCAGCCCCTCTAAGTGCTCTGCATTCCCGCGGGATGCTTTGTAGCCTGTTTTCCCTTTCAGTGAGGATCTGCACCCACCTAGGTTCCAGCGAGCTCATTCTCTGCTCTGACTTCTGACCTGCTACTACTTTCACAGGGAAATGAATACACACAGGTTACGCAGCACAGCTAAAATCGCGGTAAACCGGTGGCAGATGCTGGAGTGCAAAATGAGGATTTTGGACACTCATCCTGTACAAATGGTCACGCTACCCAGAGCTCGCACGCAGCCTGCTGCGGGGTGGCGGGTCGGCACGGGGGGAAACAGGCAGAGAGTGGTTTTGCAATCAGAGCCGGCACAAAAGCCTTAGCAGCTGTTGCTATTGAATCTCAGGGATGCAAAGGCTACACACACCCCCAACAACGCCTGCATCGGCAGCTGAGAGCCCGAACAACGTGCGGCAGGAATTGTTCCCTTTTACCGCAGTGGTGTTCTCCACACGTGTAGGTACACACACAAGAAAGAGCACTTCAGTGTTGTCCAATAACGATACTGTGTTATACAATACACAATAGTTAAAAGAAAGGAGATAATTTTATGTTAGACGTGCCTGAGTAGAATACAGGGCTGCGGGGTAGCCTTTGACTTGCCAAGAGTACAACTACTGTACTGAGCCTTCTCTTCTAGAAGCAGCACATATGTATTAGAGACAGAGGTGTTCAGAAAAAAAAAACCCTTTAGCAATTAGAGGAGTTGAGGAAACACCTCTGTTTCTGAAAGAATCCACATAAACCTGCATATCTGTGCTTCAGAAAGCTGCTGAAAGGGTCTAATATAAGACCTTGTCTCATGCTACTGCCACTATTTAGGGGTTAAATGCTGGAACAACAGTAGATCTCTCAATATTTTTACCTCAGAAATAGTTGCAGTGATATATTGAGATATAGTCACATACAAGCACACAATAAACTTGAAAAATGTAGCAATATAAGTCTATTTATGGACCTCTTAGAGGTCCAGCCACTAAATACCAGGTAATACTTGTGTCTCTGTCATGCTATCATCAGAGAGAAAAAATTAAGCTCTGAACTGTTAAGCCACAGGATCTGAGGATTTTTTCTAGAAATCATTTATGAATGCCTGTACATTTGGCTAATGAAAATAAGCTTTGTCAGAAAAATTACATCAGTAAAGGGACCAGAAACCAGATCTCACTTCAAGACATGACACCCAGTTAAAGCTGTGTGTTCACAGCCCCCCAGACTAAGCAAAAGGGACCTCTGGGAGTGGGCAGAACATGTTACCGTGGTAGGACTGGCAATGCTTCTCTCCATGAGAGCAACAAATTCTTTTCTGAAAATGCAGCCTCTTGCTCTGAGGGCAGCAGAGCTATGAAAGCATACAGTTAGCCCTGGGCTATCTACAGCTTCTGTACATAGATGACATTGTCTCTCAGCTAAGACAAAGGCTGGTCCTTGTTTAGTCCTCCAGGACCGAGGCTGGCCATGCTGGGAGTAGCTTGAAGAGTGACAAACTCATGCATCCATCAAAGTCAGCACAGGCACAGGTGCAGAAAGTCAGGCTCAGCCTCCATAATCTGCTGACAGTGACGGAAAAAATCACCCCAGAAGGCAACCTCCTGGGCTAAAGCTGAAGACATAGGTCAGTCAATCTAAAAAAGAGGTGAAAAGGCAAGAAAAGCTGGAAGTCATGACTTTTGCTGACCACTGACCAGGTTATTTCTTCTGTTAAAACTTCTGTCAGGGTACTTTGCCACAGAGCACCAAACTCCACCAGCAACAAGGCATGCAGCTCTCCAGCTGGTCCTCTTGGCATCCTCCACGAACACATGAGAAAGCTGTGGTCACACACTCAGGACAGCTGCTGGCAACGTGTGGCTTTGGTGTGTGTGAGCAGTTGGGGAACTGATGGAAATCCCTCCCATCCCCACTGCTCTGCCCTCCAACTAGCCTCTTACAGGCACCACTTAGGCATTTCCCACCACAAGGTACAACAGTGCGAGAGGTTTTCACATCTTCCAGTTTCCTGGAGGGTGATCTCAATCTCTCAAGGAGCTGACAGTAAAGAACAGTTCCTGGTTCTGCTGCTATCTCTTCTTCCTCTGTCTCCAAGAGTTTGGCGACCTAGACGAATTCCTCCTGAGATGGTCTAAAATCCAGATGTTGCAGATACTGGAATCAAGGACATCAGTTACTCAGTGGAGGATGCTTTAAATGACGACATGAGAAAGAGGAGTTGTCCAGACTCCAAACTCCTGTTTGATTTGATATGAAAGGGTTGGCCCAGTGCACAGAAGACCCTCAGTTCCTCAATGGAACTGATGATATTTCAGGCTTTTCTTCTCCAGAAGAATTACAGCAGCGCAACATCTGAGATTCCTCAGAGCAATAGGGGCTGTACAGAGGAGGAATGTGCAATGGAGAGGACCTCTCTCAGCAACTGGAGGAGGAAATTGATGGCCATGGAGGCCCATACCCCAGACCTCGGCCACACAAGGGTCTTTGCAGATGTCTCCATCACAGCTTTGTACTGCTTAGGAAAAGACACAGAGCCTCATCTAGATTGCTCAGGCTTTAGGGTACTGCTCTATTTCAGTGATATATCAATCTGGTAGGGCTCAGCCTTAGCAGAGATGGATGCCCAGTCCAGCACCAATGACCCAGGTGTCAGCCAGCCATATGGAGGGGTCACCCAGCAGTATTTGGTCAAAACCAAGTTTTATGATTCAGGTAAAAACAGAGGTAGTCCACAAGACAACAGGAGCTTGGCAGTAAGTTCCCATTAAAGCTGGTAAGATCCAAGTCACAGCACTGCCAGGTTCCCTCCTAGAGGCTTTTGGAGACACGAGTAACAGTTTTAATATCCGAAATGCTGATGTAGGGGAAGGTAGCTAGGCTGTAACTCTGGAGCACAGAACTAGCCCTCCTGGGTTTAAACAAAATAGGCTCCCTTTGTGAGCCCTGCCTGAGGTGGTCAGTCTCTAACAAAAGACCACTGACAGTCCTCTGGCACGATCTCAAGCAATTTGAACTTTCTGCAGCTTTTGCAGTAACGCAGTTCACTTAAAGCTGACACAGCCAGGAACTTTCCAGTAATCCTCATGTTAGCTCTTATGCTGGGTTAATAATTCCCTGCTCAACCATCTGTGACCAAGACACAACCAATACAATACTGGTTAAGTCTAAAAGTAGAATCAAAAGCATACATGGAAAACTCAAAAAAGTTAAATAAAGCGAATGCTGTATCATACTTGTGTGCAAGGCAAAGCAGAGTTGCTGGCTTTTTTCATTTTATTATAGTGATTTATAATCCAAAGTGGAACCAAGATCAAGCCCCTATGCCCTAAAATGTAAACACAAGAAAAACAGCAACACTTTGCTTTTTATGTCCTTTGAACAAAGATGCTTAAGATTTTCTGCTTTTTATTTTTTAACCTTTTTTTTTTTTTTTTTTTTATCAGTAAACAGAGACAAATTTAAATATAACACCTAAAAATAACGTCCAATGTTGTTGCCAAGCTCTGAGCTCCTATTTTGGATAAAGTTGTTCTCCAAATGCTGGCGACAGGGCCCCCATGAAGACCCTCTCTCCCACCACCATGAAGCTCCCAAAGCCCTGTATTCCATGAGCCAAGTAGATAATATTCTCACTGGTTTGGTCGTCTTCTGAAGCCTACAGAAATCTTCTTTCTTGAGCTGATTTTGACTTAGTAAAAAAATTTCAGTGTGTTCTGATTTCAACAGAAAGACTTCTTGTAAAAAAAAAAAAAATCTGTTCACATGCACTCACCTTGGTCTTTCTATCACACAGGGCTGAGCAAGGGGGTCTAAGAAATCAGGCAGCCACACCTGCCCCACCTCAAAGCAAAATCCTGACCATGTAGAAAGCATCGTTAGAGGAAAAATCAGGGATTTTCCCTTAGGGATTCAAAGGCAATTCATACAGCAATTAAAGTATCAAGTTCAGATGTGCTCACAATTCATGTGGTTATAAAAGCAAAAGTATCCAGACGCATAAACAAATAAACCGGGAACGGGGTAAAACGTTTAGCTCGAGTCAAGCCTTTCCCCTAGGGATGAGATAGCCACAATGGTCCCTGCTCCCCACGCAGCCGCCAGTGCTCCGCAGGGATCAGCTAGGCAGGGATCAGCTCGGCAAGGATCAGCTCGGCAGCTGTCCTACGCCCACTCCGGCTTAAGGTGTGCAGAGACCCTGACGTCACGGGTATCTCCCACCCTCTCCTGGTTGTTTCCACAACCAGCAGTTACCCGGAGATGGGCCTAAATGTAAGCAAGAGCCCAGTGGGGACGAACATCTTAACTCTGACAAGACGCTCAGCCCAGGTCACGGCTACCCTGTCTCAGCTGCAGCACAGGAAAGAGAGCAAACACTGCTCAGCACAGCTCTCCTGCCTGCCCTTGTGTTGACAATCGGCGGGCTAAAATGCTGCCAACAAATACAAATAAAAATGTAAAAATACATTCAACTGCACCTGGTCCTTTATTCTTCTCTGAAATATATGACTAAGCTTTGCTCTGACATGAGTGGGAAGGTGATATAGCTACTCTTTGTGTATTGCAATGGGCATTCAAAAAAGCCAGTATCCAAACAGCCCAGCTAGGGAGACAACCAAAGAGAGTAACAAAAAGCTGTATGGGGCACCCTGCAGCTCTTCAAACAGCAGCCACCAGAAGCAGCTATCAACAACAACAACGTTTCTATATCCAAAGTTTTATAAAGAAGTTTTAAAAAATGGTGTAAACATAGTAACATTTTTGCAGAAAAAATACAAAGCTCAAAGCATCTGAGAACATTGCAGACAGTCACCACCTCTGCAATTTGCCTTTTCCCTGGAAATGGTTTGCCCATAAAAGCACCCATATATACATTGGGATGCTTTCATTTACACCCCCCTGGACAAGTCAGGTACATCTGGAGAAATCATCTCCACAGTATATTACAAGACTAGGAGCATTCCTCACAGGATGGAAAGACAGATGGCTAAGATGAAGCATGACAAGGAAATACAAAATCACAACAAGAAGGGAAATAAAACACAAATAATCCCTGTCCCTCACAATATAAAAACTACAGATCACCCAGTGAGATGATCAGGCAACATGTTTTAACAGAAAATAATTTCTGCAAGTGTGTGCATCTGAATGGTGGGGACTGTGATCAGGCACTGGGGAAAGCAGAAACTTCAGAGGGATTAAACAAACTGAGAGATGAGGGGGCCATGGAATGTGGTAGTGACTTGCCCCACAGTGAGTCAACACCATGATCAGGGGAGACCTGTAGCCCCAAAAGCCCTTAAACATCTGCCTGCTGTGAGCTGGAACAGTGCAAGGAGGGAAGGATCAGTCTGTACTTGTCCTGTTTCTCATACATTTTCCTTAGTACACATTGCTAGGCAGGGCAAGAGTGGGAATATTAGCTTGGACACCCCTTTAGCCTCACAGCATTTAGCATGTCTGAGAGGAGATGCTTATGGCCCCAAATAAAACAAGGCACCACAGACATACATAACACACATGCACACATAGTGCAGCCCTGGACCAGGTGCAATTTTTGGCAGGTGCAGCAGCACCCTGCCGAGCTGGCTCACTCGCAGGGACAGATCTGGCCACACCAGACTGGACAAAGCAGAGGGAACCGTTCCAGCCCAGCCAGGCTTTGCCACTTAACCTGCAGGGCAGGGAAGCATACCTGTCTTGCTTAATGAGCCTCTGTAAATATTAACAGGGCAGGTCTTCTCTAACTTTAAATTACTTAAACATGCAAAGCAGTGGCTAAAATCATCCAGACTCTTTTCTGCTGTCTGTATGGCAGTTGGGCTCATTGATCTCACACATCAATAAAAGGGCCACTTAGGTTAATTGGAAGATATATCTTAATTACCTATATGCCTGGAAATGACCAGGCAGCCTAGCCCAGCCCCAATCCTGGTGGCCTCCTAGCTCTAAAATGAGCCAAGCCAGGAGATCCCCTTACACTGTTTACCTGCCTCTCCTCCAGCCTCACTTCCCCAGAAACAGAAGGAAGTCAGTGTACTTTTTGAGTAACAAACTCACCCAAAGAGGGTGTGTGGTATCTCACAGAAATTGTAACTCACAGAGCAGGATACACCCAAAAAACGTCTCCAGCAAGCACCAGTTTTTCCCAGAGGCTTGTTCTGCGCACCTTATATTCAAGACCACGCTTTCATGAGACTGTTCCTGTCTGCAGAGATCGGTGTGAGGGAGCCCTGGGGCTCCTTCCCGCCCACGGCCACCATCCCGGCTGCTCCCACGGCTGCTCCTGGCCACCATGCTGGCGCTGCACCCACAAGAGCTCTCATCTGCAGATCAAACAAGGTTCTCCTCCCAGAGCTTCACAGCCTTCCAGTTCCCCTTTTCAGGAAGTTTTTTTCTCATGAAGGAGAAAAGCATTCCTGACTAGATTTCTTCTGATCAACCCCAGGGTGAGGGACAGAGTAATCCCGGTGTCCATCTGGCCACCTTCTCCCTGCCTCCACCTGGCTCCTCCCAGGCCATTAAGACAAAGACCGGTGATTTTATGCCACAAGAGAGGTGGAGATCCCAGCATGTGGTGAACATCTTTAACACACAAGTACCCAATAGAAGAGTAAAAGGGAGAATGGTGTCAAATCAAAACACAGTTCAAGAGACAGCAAAGCAGTGCCTTTCCTCATTGCACTGCACTAGCCTGGCTTCAGGGAAGCGGTTGCCACACTTAAAACCAAAACGTTGAATAATTACAGGCTGCTTAGCCCAGCACTGCCTATTATGCCAAGTCCTCCGTACAGGTTTCCATACAAATGAGTGATTTGAGCGATTTTGGTCAATTTCAATGATAGCGACAGCAAAAAGGGAACGCCAGGTGCAAGTACACAAGTTTAGTCTCAGCAGTTGCCCTGCAGTAATGTGGCTGTCCTTGTCCAGAGCTGTCAGTCACACACGGTCACTTTTCCCTCTGTGGCTGACAGGGACATCATGGGCCGTCTCCAATGGCTCCAAAGAGCGGCAAACCAAAGGCAGATAACGATTTAACGACCGTGACAGCCCATTTCCCAACTCTGAGCATTTTTACACACACAAACCATTGCAGGAGCCTGACTCTCATGAGTCACCATGTTTAGTTTTACTCCTCTCCTCTGCTCCTAAAGGAACACAAGCCAGTACAGGCCAAATCCTACCCGGCTGATACTGGCTCATGAAATCAATTACAAGAAGATGCTTCTCAGATTGCAGGGCCCTTGCATGCAGCCAGCAAGCCAATGAAGGAACACATGCAGATACATCCTGCATACACCACTTGTCTCCATCCATTTTTTTCCCACTCTCTGCCTTTTCTAAACCCATGGATTTCCAGCCCCATGGTTCTGAGGAAACAAAGCAACGGGGGAAAAGAGAACAAGTGTGGACAAAACTCAAGGTAGCCTGAAATCCCAGCAGCCTCCCCAGAAGCACCTCTCTACAACTGGTAGAGCTGCACCCATCTTTGCAAAGATAGAGGCTTTTTTTTTTTTTTTTTTTTTTTTTTTCAGTGTAACCAGAGTTACCAGAACAATCCTCTGAAGCCAGCAAAGTTTCTTAAAGTGTGAGAGAGGCCAGAGACCAGCCCTTTCTATTCCCCCTCTTTGTTCGGATCAGGAATTTGCAATCCAAATCCCAGCCACACCAGAGTAGGCAATGAGCCTAGCTGCTGTAAAAAGCATCTTAGAGAGTTCATGAGGCTGTGTGCCAAGGAGCTGCTGCAAGACAAGGTGAACTGAGCTAGAAAAAAACCTGTATGCGTATAATACCATTAAGATAGCAAATAAAAAACCTGCAGTGCAAAGGAATGTGATAGTTACCGAGTGCTCCCCTATAGCTGCAAAGAGTCCTTGAAATATTAACAGGGTTATCAGCATTCCCTTATCGGTTACAGTAGGGCCTAGATAATTCAAAGGACTGAGCCAGAGCTCATAAATATGTACACTTTCTCAATGCAAAATTCTTATTATCAGAGAATTTTTTACCTTTCTTAACTGAAATTTGTTAATCTTTTAAATTAACAAACTTTAAAAGGCAGCAATCTACAGGGAAAATATATTCCGTTTATTTTTGCATCCGTTTATTTTTGCATCCATTTATTTTTCATGTGCTTTGTGCATTTTCAAGACAGGTGTTTTTAAACATGTTTATTGAAGTTTTGATGTTAGTACAATGCAGCTGCATTTTGTATGATAGAATCTGTGGTGTCCAAGCTGTAGAATTACTAGGTGGCAGAACTTCCTACAAATGAAAGCTGGGAGCTTTGTACCCATAGAAGAAAGTGGTGAGTGCTGACACTCCTGCCTACATAGATTAGGTGCTGAGTACTGCACACAGAGCACTGGAACAAATCCTTCACTTGATATGAGTCCATGTGGTCACACAGGCCTGAGGGAGGGACAGCACAACATCTTCATAACTTAAAAGGACTTTCTAGAAACTTTCAACCTTCCAGAGGGACATAATGTAAGCATGGGCAAAATTATATAATATCTCCTTCAAGAAAAAGCAGCAGAGAAACCACCAAGCCAAGGGCAGAGCCTAAACCCACCTAATTACTGCCTCCTCTTTAACACCATCCCTGTGTCTGTCCAGCCATGTGCTGAACTGCTCCAGTACAGGCAATAGAAACCCTTCTTAAAAAAAAAAACCTACAAAAATTAGTTTTGCTTTGGTTGCAAATGCACAGCAGCCCTAAGCTAAGTGAAGGGCTGGCTACCACAGCTCCTCTCCTCCTCTGCACTGGAACTCATGCTCCATTGAACTATTTCTTCACATCAGGTAAGAACTTTTTTGCCTGTTTTTTATTGTTAGTTTGGCTTTTTGTCAACTCTCATCCTCCCTTGCATTATTTTCTACTCATTCGATGAACTCAGCTGTTTCTCCATGCTAAGTCAGAAGCTTGTTTTGTTGGGTTTTTTACTGGCAGATTGGCTTTTTAGAAACTTGGTGTATGGAAACAGCCCAGCACAAGGTCATATGGGTGATGGGAAGCAAAGGGCTGTAACAGCCAGAAGAAAGATTGATTCAGATTTGCTGCAACTTGCATTCTGTGACATTTGTGAATAACTTCCAGCCCCATTCATGTATATGTTGAACCACATTACCTTGTGGATTCTTTACCTTCTTTTGATACCAAGTTTAGGAGAAGATAGCAATGCTGTTACCAACACACAGCAAATTACACAAGCTCAGGCAGTTCAAAGGGCTAACTGCTCTTACAATTTATTAATACGTATGTTTAATTTCTGCAGCAAAAAAAGAACAGGAAATAATTTTTCCTCCAGCAAGTTCAATTTTCTATTTAAGGAAGTTTCTCAAGGAAATGTGTTGTATATACATAATACTACTTACAACTAGGAAGTTTATCAATTTATCAAGCTTTATCTTAAACCCAGCTACACTTCTTTGGATCTCTTCACAGAGAAGTTATCCCAGAAATTTGTTGCCCTGAAGGTTTCAAACTGCCTTCTAACATCCCACCTAAATTTATTACATTCACTTACACATTTTTTTTCTTTCAACTGTCCTGCTCACGTACTTCAGGGATGTAGGTAGCAATCGTAGTCCTCTTTGGTTTTTATTTTGCAATAAGAAGGATGCAATCTTCTATCATAAATGATACCTCTGGTAAAACGCATTCTCCATTCCCCAATTTGCCCTCTTTACAGTGTACATTAACTTTTCTTGACTAAGAACAATCAGAATTGGAGAGAGGTGAGATATTTGCAGTGCCTTGTTCAACAGCATGTAATACTTCATTTTATATAATAAACCCATCTCACTTACTAAGCCCCTGTGGTGGAAGCCCCATGCAACACTGCGTTTTTTCATGTGGTTGATGCTTCCATCTTTCTGAACCAACTCAAACACATAGTGGGCAGGCAAGAAAATTAAGTCACCCAAATAGTGTCATTTCAGAAAACGGAGTAATTTTCCATCCCTGTATTTGATAAGCACTTTAAGTACTATATAAATTGACAGAGGGCCTATCTCCAAAGAGAGGGCAGTGTGACCCTGGCATATCACACCCAAGTAACAATATATTGCTTTCTTCAGAGAAGCAGCAGCATTGCCTCCAAACAAACAGCAACACATGATCCAACCAAAGGAAATCCAAGAGGTGCTGAAATACCATCACATAGAAGTTAACCTGTTCCAAGAGATTTTGTGACTAATAAATTATCATAGAGAAAATTAAGAGCTACAAAATACCTAAGAATAGAAATGGAAAATAAATTAATCAAGATGTCTAATACGGGAGAGAAACAGTGGTCAGAAACACCTTTCTAAGTGTTGGATTATTATCTATTGTGCTTTCCAAAAGGGATTATTTTACCCTGAAGTTCTAGTGGATCAGCTTCTCATTTATTAGAGGACCAGCTCTCAGCTGCGAGTTCAATCCCCCACGCCATGACCTGACCATCTCTGCAAGGTGTCTACACCCGTGGGCCCCTCCCACTGCATCATGAGGATGGAGCTGGGGTTCAACGGTGAAAAACCCGTCTCCAGGACAGACCACCAGCTAATTACCTGCTGACTGCCACAACTGGGATGCAGGAAGGGCTGTCAGAGGTCACAAAATAGTCAGAGCCTTAGTTTTGACAATCATGGTAGAATAAAAGGGAAAAGTATAGCAAAAAGAAAAAAGCACTGGAAATGCAAATGCAAATACATGGCTGTGAAATCATCAGACTGAGCTCTCTGTTGAATGCAGGGACAGATTCAGTGACCCTCAGGGAATCTTACCTGCTGAATGAGCCAAGAATACGCCTTGCTGGGTATTAGGCAATGTCGTGTAATATGACTACATCAGTAAACACAAAGGCTCTACAGTGCAAAGAACAACAATGTGAATTTCACAACTGCTGAAATCTCAGCCTGATTTCTCTAAAAATCAGTTTCATCACAAGAACAAAATTTAATTAGGGTTTTCTTATCATTAGTCACTTATATAAGTTCATTGAAATGCCTGAAAATGCACAATATCCAAATTTTATGCAGCACTAAGCCATCCTATATGACCAGTATGGGATGCATAGAGTGTGAGTAAAGTTTGCCTCACGGGATGCTTTCCAGTCTGAGAAAGCTTTCAAACTGGCCATCAAAGTTGTCACCTTACTTTCCCTTTAGGCCTTGAAAAGAGCAATGGAGTCTTTTAACAGCTACAGACTGATCAAAGAGACTCAGAGCAAAAACCCAGGGAGTCACCGACACAACCTCAGAGCAGGAGAAACTCTCCTGGAGGACTTGCCCCAGGGGAAAAAAAAGGGATGGATGCTTAACTGCCAGTAGTGGTGTGAAGAATTTTATCTGATCATCTCGGCATCTCAGCTTCAGCCCAGTCTGATGCAGGTTGGCTGAGATAAAGGAGTGAATCAGTCATCTCAGCTTAAGAAATCCCCACCACTTGGCAAAGGACATATTTTAAAAGCAGATCATACAAAAGTTCGTAAAACTCAGTCATACAAAACAAACATGTTCATTTCATAGAATAGAAAAAATGTCCTTGTCTCTCAGTTCTCACCTGAGTTTATTGCCATTAATCAGTCACGTCCATCAATGCTGTTAGTAGTAAGTAGGAATTTCTTAGTTTAAAGCCTCTTAAAGCTGAATAAAGTCCCAGACACTGTTATTAGCTGAGCCATAGGGTAGCTGAGGCGCAAAGGAACTAGTCAATAAAGGCAACTGCAACTTTTCACAAGGGATAGGAAAAAAATACAGTCAACATCAAGACCCAGACTGGGCCAAATTCCCAATTCCGGGCACAGGTGTTGCTCCCACAGACTGCAAAGACAACAAACATTGACACTCAGTGTGCAGCATGCCCTGCAACTTGGAGCTAGACACAGACATCCAATGTCTGCTTGTGCTGGTGACCTCTGTGGGACTGTCACCTTATACTGTGGCTCCCTGGGCTCTGCACAAGGAGAGGGGCAAAGGGTTGTGCCTGCAAAACTTCTGGAAGCTGCAACCAGCAGCCATAACCACTGAAGTCTCAACCCCAGAACTGCCAGTGGAAGTGCAAGGGCTGCATGGGCAATGCACTGGTTCACCAGGCACACCTCACAGGGCAGCCCTGCAAGGGATGGACCCTGCCCCTCACTGTGCACCAACAAACCCTCCTAATAGCACGTGAGAGCACAGTGGCCAGAAGAGGGTATGGGATGGATGAGAAATCTGCCCTACCTCCCCAAATGCAAGAGGGAAGGCAGTAAGAAAGGAGGCTGCCACACCATCAGCAAGCCCCGTGCGTGGTGGGCAGCTACCCACCAGCTCCTGGCGCCTGCCACAGACACCATGGGCCGGGCCCAGGACGTCCCCAGCACTGTCTGCTGTCTCACAGGGCAGTCACTCAGTCGATGCCTGCTGGTTCTCCTCATTATTTACAGCAGGTATTACAAAAGCAGCCCAGTGAGGTCTCTGCTGTGCACGGCCCTGTACAAACTTGTAGCAAGCAAACTCCAGAGATGCAGCACCTTGCTGCACAACAGAATAGGGCAAACAGATCCAATGAGTGCAAAGGGAGAAAGGAGAAGAAAATAAGGAAGAAGGAAAGAACAACACCAGCATGTATTGTGTAACAAGCTTTCAGCATCTACCAGGTCCCAGAGTATACCCAGGGTTCCCACTCTGCATAACCAGTGCAAACAACCAGTGCCTGCTGTCAGCAGCTTGGTCTACAAACCCAGGCGGCATCAGACTGCCAAACTCAATGCATAATCATGTCAGGTAGCTTAGTAAGCAGGACCTAGAAGTTAATCTGTCTTACTTATCAATCAAAAAAACTCAGAGAAATTTACCCACATCACTTTAACTTGTAACAAATCCTTTTGCAAACACCCTGCAAAACTAACCAGAAGGCACCAGCAGGTTCATGATCTCCAGAAACTGAAGTTAAGATGGGATTTAAACTAGCAGGCAATTATCTGCCAGATGGAAAGCTCATCACGCAGAGCACACATCGCTAAATTACACTGTGTCAGTAAAAGGAGACCAACATCAGAAATACACCCCGTGAGAAGGGAAACTGAGTCAGCCAACGGGATAGTTCAACCCAGGCATTGCTGCCAAGAGACCTTTACCACATGTGTAGGGCAGCATTGGCTGTCTACAGCATCAGCGAGCACACTGCGGGAAAAGCCACCCCATCCAAGCGACGAGCAGCAACACGTCGACAATTACTAGCAAGTCTATCATCATAGCAAGCTGCAGTGAGAAAGAGGATTAAACAGTAGGTGAAGATGGGTTGGACTCTGAACATTTAGCAGCATAATTTAAGTCTGAGCCCATTAATTCTTACATAACTGACCCTTTAGCCCATCTGGGGGCTGCTCCACATAAAATCAGAATACATTTACAAATAGTTAAAGCCAGAAGGCAAACAAATCATCTCTGGTCAACAGGAAAGTACTCCATGGAAATTCCCAGGGTTCTTGTTTATTTTACCTTTGAGTTCCCAGGCGAGAAGAATTGAGTTCCTGGCTACAACCAGAAGTGACCTAGTCCCAGCAAGGCCTGAATGGTTCATGACCCCACTTTTGTTATGGCCTAAACAGCATCCAGCAGCTGAGGGTCAAAGCCAGACTGCCCACACTGCTGCTGAAGCAGAGGTGCACATGTACATGAGCCAGAAAGCTTCCTCTCCTGCCCTCTCCAAGAGTGAGCGTGATCCTGTGGCTTATGGCACTTACCAAAGAGATGGGAAATGGGAGTCCCACAACAGCTTCTGAACCTTATTCAGCTCCTCCTTATGTATAGCACAGTGAGAGCTCTTAGATCAAGGGCTGGACCCCAGCCCATCTCTGCCCTTTCTGAGTGTCTTGATCGCTATGCTGAGTGAAGTGCCCAAGCTGTAGTGGGATGGTATTTCAAGTATTCCCACTTTATAGGACACTTAACTGCCTAAAACAGAATATGGCTGCAGGGAACAGGCATCTACAAGTGAGGTGCTGTAGCACTTGCTGGTTAGATCCAAGTCCTCTACTAGACCTAAGGCATGAAAGGTGCCAAACACCTCTCCCTAGTCATGCTGAGCGGTGCCTGCAGTGTCTGGAGGCTGCTAAAACAAGCAATGAGCTGGTGTGGGACAGCTTTTACAGGGTTTAAACTAAATGCACACAGCCAAAGCATTTTAAAAATAAAAATCACAGCTCAGATGTTCAAGGGTCTCCTTTAGAAACAGAGCCAGCAAGAACACCACTGCAAGCACACAAATAAAGGAGGGGCTGGGCTGGTTCCTGGGAAGTTCAAAAGTGCTATGACAGGAATTCAATGCAATAAGCTCAATGACTTGCTAACATCAGTGTTGAATAGGATCAAGGAGTCTGATCAGCAGCTAGTGAAAGAAAAGAGCAAACCCAACCAATCCAGCAGATCTTTGTGCCCATGATGTACGCTCTGGCGGCATGGCAGCTACAGAGATCCACCTTGAGCACATTAGTTTCCAAACGTAACAGCCCCTTGAGATTTAACAGGCAAAGACAGACTGCTAGGTGCTGGCCATCACATCTTGGAAACTCAAATTTGGTAACACAGTCCTTGCTTTGCCCCTTTTGGTGGGGTCCAGAACCTTTTGCTTCTTCCTGAAATTGGGCCTAGCCCACAGACTCCACGGCAGGCAGGAGACGCCATGTTGACATGTTAATGATGGATTCTTCTTTTGCGTCCTGAAATATTTAGCACTGAAATATTTTGACCATATGAGTCATTTCCAAAAGTGCTGGAGACTTGATGGAATGTAGCATCTATCGTGTGTCAGGCACTGGTGTTGAAAACAGATTACTTTCCTTTGTATGTGATAAACATAACATGTCTATGTGTATTATGTGATCCCTTGAGGACTTATTACAGGTTTACGACTCCATTTATTTGCTTTTTTTGTGCTTGGCAAGTGTAAACATTGGAATAAATATGAAGGTGGTTACAGCTTAGCAGCATTAATGACTTGTTGAAACAAAGTCCAACAGTTTTCCTTTCTGTCCAGCAAATCCTACTTTTCTGTTCAAGCGCTTTTTTTCAAGTGTGAAGATCATCTTTCTGAAGTATTTTAAAATTTTCTTTCTTTGTTGAATGCCAAATCCCCATAAAAGCTTACTTTCCCCCTTCATCCACTCAAACGCTTGACACTATTTAAAATATATCCTAACATTATTCATAGCAAAACATTTTCCTCTTTGCAAATTACACCCTCCCCCATCTTTTCTATCTAGTCTGCTAAGCCTGTTGCTACAGGTAGTCTGCTGTAACAGAAATAAGTACAATCATCGCTCCAAAAGAAAACAAACCCTTCCGTTCTGGCACACACATTCAGGGTGGGTTCATCCCACTGAACTTTAGCCACCTAACAAGGCAATCATCCCAAGTCAGTCATTTGTGTTCCCTCTTTCATCAGTGGAGTGAGACGGACATTTCCAATCAACAGCCCTCCTGCTTATCAACCAGTCATGACTGCAACCTGCATTTGAAGATGATCATGCTACCAGATAGAAATCTGACCATAAAAGCCAAGCTGTAGCTTTGATAATGCTGTTTTCAATCCAACAAGATCAACACATGGAATTTCATTCTCAAGCAAAATCTTACAAATTTTTAAAAAAAGGCCTTAGGCAAGTCCCAACAGATTTCAAAATTTTCCATAAAGAATACATCCTGCCCCTTTTGGAAACTTGTGTTACTTCTATAGCTAATTCAGTGTTTTTCAGCACTGGACAAAGAGCTCCCCTGGGGGGGAATAATAATACTGTCACTTGTCACAGAAATACAAAGTGGCAAAACTGAATTTAATTAGGTCTCAGATGTTCTTTGTTTCAAGTGGACAACCACTGTGAACAAATCTTTGAAGAACTGAGTCCCTCATCAACTTGTTCTGTACTTTGATTTATGCAATCTTTTGTCCAAGGAGTCTTAAAAAAGGAGCAGACAACAAAAAAAGCCTATCATTCAGAAAAGACAGTACCACCATGCTTGTTTCTTAAATGGCAAAGTAGATGTCAGAGTAGTTGGAAGTACTATATTACCTAAAAACATCATAATTCCCACAGAAACCAGGACAGAAAAACTGTAACATGGAAGATTGCCAAAGACTGTCATTAGATCTGATCTGAGTATCTTCAGCTCTTTTAACCCTCCTACATTTCCTAAATACTTTCCATAGATATTTCTGGAAATGCAAGTCAGTAGGCCAAAGGAAGCCAAGAGAGATAGCTGCCCAAACCCTGTAACTTAGGCAATACTGAGGTAAGCAGGTAAGCTGTGTTGTTATCTCAAGTACTCAAACATAGAGAGCTTGTCCTCACCAATGACTCTCAGAGACCTGAGGGCTTACGAAAGAGAGGGTGAAGGAATGGAGAGTGCAGATCTTGTGTCTTGACATTTGATCCTTCCCTTACTCATCCTCCATGCATGAGCATTACTGCTAGAGTTGCCTACACTGCTAAATATTGAAAAGGTACTTGCACAGAGGTCTAAAGAGGTTTCTGCTTCACATTTACTTGTTTCCTGCTCCAAATTTCAGAGTGGTCATATTCCCAGGCTCTTCATATCAGTCTCACCTGACCTACATGGGAATTGAGGGGCCCGGTGACATTGCAAGTCAAACCTGTGCCCAACAATTGCTGTCTCTACCCAAAATAACCAGATGAACATGAGCTCAGCTATGCCAATGTATGCAGCAGCTACACATCTGGCTGAACTGGAACCACCATCATAGGTGTGGCATGCTCTCACATGCCCCTGGACCCATAAACTCTGAGCACCTAGCCAGCCTAAAGACTGGAGACAACCTGTCAGCCGCAGGGGTGTCTGACAGACCTGCTGCACACTCTGAGGAGGAGGCAGATCACGAGTGAGTCATTCCAAACCCTCTGTGAAGATGCTGGGAGATACATGGATATTCCGATCAAGATGCTCTGACCAGACTGGTTGAAATGTGAGGATGTCTGGGTTCCTAACCAAATGTCTGCTAAGGGTCTCTCAATCATCCTACAGAAGAGCAGTGAGCACACAACCTACCTTCACCTAATGTTACATTCTGAAACCTCACATTATATTCCTCAGTCATGGGATGTCTGAGAAAATTCATTTAGTTCCAAGACGGGAGACAACAATGGACAGGAGTTCCAAGGTATTAAGCATATACACTGAGGGAAAATGGACCATTCAATGAGCAGATGTAAAATGATAGGCTTTATCAGCAGCCAAATGCTTCCTCAGGTAACACTTGGGATGTTGGAGATAATGAAGTATAAAATCCCACTGCTTCACATCATCTACTTTCCCCACCACCACGTCCACCGTAGGTTTACTATCATGCCAACATCAAAACTTAGAAAACTGTTCCTGTATTCTAAACAAAGGGTCATTTTGCCATGACTTGGACAACAATTCAATGTTTATTCTGCATTTGGCAGTTTGCAGCACGTTCCGCAATCCCAGCCTAAAACAATTCTGAAATGCATGACCACAAAAACAGAACAAGAGAGGATTCTTCGGAACCCATAAGCACAGGTCAGAAGTAAGAATACTTCAGTGACTTCTGAGAGGGAAGCAAATCACAAGAGAATACACCAAGGAAACCAATTCTTTAATATACCCTGAAGCTTAAAAAGCAATCCAAAAATATAAGCCAATTACTAATCCAATTTTTAAAAATGCTTATTACAACTATCTCGTCATTTGCAAATACTTTGAAAATGAGAGGAAAAAAGTTTTCAAGGTAATCCCACCATCATACTTCTCTACAATTAATTTCTTTCCCATGAGACTTATCAAGTAAAGCCTATTAGATCTTTCTCCCTGTCATATCTCCATTGTCATTCTTCTTATACTTTCTTTTTTTTACCTTAGCTTCTCTCTTTCCCAGAAATTGCTGAGAAAAGTATCAACATTTTATTTATTGACAGAGAGAAGATACATTTTATCTCAGTAAAATGTTACTTTGTCAGTCACACCTCCACTAAATATTTTTCCCTAATTGCCATATATGTTTTCCTGTCTTTTGAAACAAAAATACACCACTCCTATGAAATCCAGGCATGAAGTGGAAAGAAGCCTGTGGGGAAGCAACAAGGCAGCCAGGTTTTCATCAGCTGGAACAGATCATACAGCTGAAAAGGGAAAGTCACATTCCAGCCAGCTGGAAGGACACACATCTAAAATGCATCTTGCTGTAGCATGAATTAGAATATAGAACCTATATGGATACAATAAAGGATACAGGTAGCCCCAGCAGATCCAGGAACTACCCTAACTTTAACTGATGGTCACTATTTCTGATTTGCTATTTTAGGAAAATAAATGTAAATGTTCACCACTACTAGCTATTAGTCATCCTTCACTTCAGCCCCACCGAACTGCACAATGAATCCTTCAGCTTGTGGTATCAGGCCATCTTTCTAAATGGGTCTCCTATCATTGCCTCCTCCCCTCTCTCTCTATGGTGGGATGCATGAGGGAAGTGCAAGAGCCCAAGGCCCCTAGGACGCCAGCGTGCAAAAGCCCTGCAGCCACACAACAGGCTCAAACACCTCTCCTGCTCCAAGTGGAGGACTCTCCACTTCTCCACCCATCCATTTCCATCATCTCCTAACTGTATAACTCACAGGGATCCTTACAACAGCTGCCTGCAGGAATGTTTCCCTGGGAGGGAGGCTACGGAGGCCAGTTTGGGTGCTAAGTGCCTCTCGCTGTCCCTGGAAGCAAGTCCTTGCTGGCAGCCAGAAGCAGCTGCCCTACAGACCTGTCTCCAAAGCTCACAAGGCCCTTAATTACAAGGATACCTTTTCGCTAGAATTTCCTTTCTCCCTTTAATCTCAAATCTTGCCTCACACAAGTAACCCCCAATGCTTTGTATCTCAGGCACAGCTGCAGCCTCACCTATCTCAGAAGGGCTGCACCAAAGTTTTGCATCATCTGTATTTGTATGGAGAAGGCACAGACCTGGAGATTCAGGATCATTAGCATAATGACTTTTAAATTACAATAATAATGAAGATCCTTTACTAAGCTCTGAGTAAAAATTCCCAAAGTTGATTGTGACACAGACAAGCGCTATGTTAATTTCTATTTGCCGATAGTCAATAACCTCACTGAATGCCACTGGGTATTTAAAGCTAAAGAAATGTAAAAGACAATACTTGAGCTTGCACAGTCCTCAAAAATGCTTGGGTGTCTATCCCTTAGTGCCCAAGGTGCAACACCTTCCCAGAATTGTATATTGTAGGTTGCATAATGATATTTTACATTTATCTGGACCACTCAAAAGCTGTAGCATCCAGCCACTCTGGGTTTTGTCTGCACTGCTGATTTAGGCTGGGTTCCCAGAGGAGTTTGCACACACATCTATTGTACCCCACCGAGCTGTCGTTAATGATAAGTGGGACTACTTGTGGCAACACAGCCAAGCAGGTGCCAGCAGTGTCTGCAATGTGATACCCAGGCAAACTTGTGTAACATTTGTGCAAAGCTAATGCTCATAACCAGCCTTCCCCCTGCCACCCCAGCAGGAACGGTGATAAAATGTCTAACACAAGCAAATGCAATGTGACTTCAGCAATGTTTAACCCATTTTTTGACCAAATAAATCCCAATTTAACATTATCATGAACATCACTGTAGACAAAAAATAATCATATTTAAACATCCTGTCAATTTAAGCCACATATTTATTAGTAACAATAATTACAGACTGATCGACTCTTGACCACCTGTTTTAGAAGGCCAGAGTAAAATCCTGCCCCTCCTGGAAAGCAGGGGCAGGGTTTCAGCAGAGTCCAGATTTCACCCCATTTGCTAAAACAACGACACAATGTGCAGTCATGGGAATATAAAGCCAAAGCTGTGCCTTTCTGTAGGAAAGCCTTGAAGGTACACTAGAAAGAGGAGAATGTGCCTTTTTAAGGGAACCCTGGAGCACTTCTGGAACAGTTGCATGAAAAAGGGGTCCGGTTTGTTCACTCAGACGGCTCTGTACAACAGGCACAGGGGCACCCCTGAAGAGAGATTCACTTCAAAAGACACAGACTTCAAAAGCTCCTTCCCAATCCAAAGCAAAATGCTAATATCCACACCACCCACACTCCTCCCTCCTTCACCTCGGTTGGTTCCTGACTGGCTGTGGGGGCACAGCCCACAGGTACCCCACGGGTACCACAGCACGCAGGCAAGGGCAGAGCCACGCACGCCCCGAGCCTGCCCCAGCTGCTCACCACCCCACAGAGCTTCTGACAATGCTGACATGAAACTTCTGACAGCTTTATGAAGCCTATTAGCTCCATTTGCTTGGTCTTCATGATTCTTAAATTTTGTTTATAAGAAGAAGGCCAAAATTACTGTGCTTATTTGAATAATCCCCAAGTCAAAGGAAAGAGTGCTGGGTTTAGCCACGTATCAGTGTCTCAAAGTAACTCAGTGGAGTAGCAAGGCTCCTCATTAGCACTGCACACCCTCACATGCCTCTGCAGCACAACACATCTCTAGATAGAAGGAAGATTTTTATAGCACCACTGTTATTTCCGACTCATATAGAGATCAAATTCCCCAAGTTCATCAAGAGTTCTAGTCCTTCCCTGACCTAAGAGCAGCTGTGAGTAGCTGAGGACTTTGTGTATGTCTGGGTTGAGAGGTTAATGGCTACTCCATAGACAGATTTTTTTTTCAGCTAACTGGCAGATCATTTTAGCAGATGATTTGCAGGTGTTTTGCAACACGTAGAGATAACCCTGTGGAGTACTTCTGTCTGAGCTTCTTCTCTGTCTCTTTTCTTTTCTGAATTGCATCAGATAAATCAGAAAAACCAAGCAGGTGAGACTATCATGGACTAATCACCCAATGACAAACTGCCCTTCCAATTTCCACACAGAGGAACTTCTCCAAATAAATGTCAAATGTAGTTCAGTGTTTGTTAAAATTATCTTAAAATCCTAGCCATAAAAAACTTTAACCTTTCAAGTATCTCAAGACATGCAGCAGACAGTCCATTTTGATGAACATCACAGCACAGTTTCAAAGTTCACACTTTCACAAAACATGAAAATGATGCTGGAATAATAAATCTCCCGCATAAGAAAACAGGTCTTCACTCCTACCTGGACTTCACCCACTTAAACTGTGTAAATCGTTATACTGAGAAAGGAATCGTTCATGTCAGCTATTTTTCTGAAACACATTCTTCACCTAGTCTAACAACTTTTCCAAGCTTTGTGCTTCAAGATGAGTTCTTATCTTCTGCTACCAGATAAAGAGCTACTGGTTCAAACAGACAGTGACCATGCAATCAACTGCACCTTAATCCAAATGTTTTTCTTTAAGGCCACAAGCCTACTGTCTGTTTTTCCTGCAAGTCCTCACAGGACATGGAAACAGCATTTACCTTACCATATAAGCTGCCCCCCAGCATTTTGGAAGAACCAGGAGTGGCTTTTCAGGAGACACACTGAAGCAAAATCAGTCAGCTCAGTTAATATCACTTTCATTTTTCTGAAGCAAAAAGAAACTCAAGCCTGCAAACAGAAGGGAGAGTGTGGCTCGTTCTTCCGACGCCTTGCTGCACACTGTGGACACTTCTACAGCAAAACAATCACTGCTGGGATTATGCCACAGTTTGATTATTATTTTTCTAATAATCTCTCCAAGTGTGATTTTACATACCTACTACTTTGAACTTTTTTCTTTTTTACAAAGATAACACAAATCTTAGTTTTATCTTGCAGAGAGAGGCAGCAAGGAAAGCATCTGGCTAAACCTTTGAAAGTCAACAGAATTATGGGATCAGGTCCACAGTAAACTTTATAGAGTGGCACCTGCAGAGGAAATTACTCAGTGCATGATTGATGCCACAATTAGAGGCATAAAAAGTAATTCCATGATAAACAAGCAACTGAGCAGAAAAAGAATAATATCCTAAGAGCGTGTATGTGCTCAAATAAAAGTACATATTGGACAATACTGAACAGTCTTCACACACACACACACACACACACACACACACACAAGTTCTCAATGAAGTTAATGGCACAGTATCTCTCCCTCTCCCTTTCTCTCCCTCCCGGCAACAGCCCTGATTTGGGGGCTGCATTTGGCCAGTATCTGCCCCTAGTGCCACTAAAGCAGGTCCAGTGCCACTGGCCACGTTACACAGCTATCACACGGCCATAACTCATTGCTTTCAGAGCTGCCATTTCCCACAGAAGTGCAGGCCAGCAATGCAAACCAGCACAGCTCCACCAGCAGCACTTCCACCTCGGCTACACCAGCTCTGGCCTGAGGTCTAAGGAACTGCCAGCCAAAGCTCTAGGTACACAGAAGGGAGTAAACATGTTTTGTTGCTGAAAAAGCGAGACACCATATCTCAACTTTGTTTTTTAGAGAAAAAAAGAAGGAGGGGAGACAGAAAAAAAGAGGGAGGAAGCATTACAGATACACATGCATTCCCTACATCTTTGCAAGTTACATCATTTACTACCTTTAGGGAACCACATCAGAAAAGCTCCTGCCATGGTACCACCTCAGCTGAGGGAGTAAGCACCCTTCCATGCACACTCATGTTTATTTATCCTTGTGATCCCCGTTTACTAAATAACTTCAAAGCACCACTTCAATCTACAGCACATAGGCTTGATACATTTTTGTGGTTCCTCTCCAAAAATTTCACAGATAAATTGCTGCTTCAGGAAACCAAAAGCTACACTCTAAAGTGCAAGTGTGTTATTTCTGCCCATGCTCCTGTACTGGTCTGACAAGCAGAATCACACATTCAAACGCTTACTTACCTGAGACTGACACTTTCATAAGGGCTTCCAGGGGTCTGTTGTTGTCCAGATCACGACTGAGTTTGAGTTCTCCAGTGGCAGAGTCCAAAAGGAGCAAGTTTAATTCATTGCCTTGGACAAAAGTGTAGGCCAGGCTGTCAGACACATCGGGATCATGAGCTGGGATCTTGCCAATCACTCCAGAGGGAAAGCTGTTGGACTTGTTGGTCACATAGTTATTGAAGAGGATCTGGAAGTCCTGCAGCACGGGTGGGTTATCATTCTGGTCCAGGAGGCGGATGTGCACAGTTGCTCGGCTCACAAGAGGGGCTGAAGTGGCCTGCACCACAATGACATACTCCGTCCGGCTCTCATAATCCAGGTCCATTAGGGCTGTGAGGTCTCCATTGAGCAAGTCTAGTTGGAAGACCTCGGGGATGTTCCCCTCTACAATCTGGTACATGATCTGTGCATTGGTCCCCTCGTCAGGATCAGCTGCACTGATCCGTGCCACAATAGAGCCCACAGGGCTGTTCTCCTCCACAAAGATATCAAATTCATCCTTCTCAAAGACAGGGGGGTTGTCGTTAATGTCCAGCACAGTCACCTGGATGTCCACAGAGGCTTTCAGTGGTGGGCTGCCCCTGTCCACAGCAAAGGCCCGCAGGCTGTAGACAGCCACGTTCTCGCGGTCCAGCTTGCGCAGTGTGCGTATCACCCCAGAAGTGGGTTCGATGTAGAAGTCTCCATCCCCATCGTCACCACCTTGGAATGTGTAGAGGAGACGGCCATTGAGGCCTGAGTCACGATCAGTGGCAGACAGCTGCAGGACACTGGTGGAGAGTGGCACATCCTCAAAAACCGAGCCCTGGTAGCGGTCGCGCAGGAAGCGGGGTGCATTGTCATTGGCATCCAGGATGAGGATCTCAACGTATGTGGTGTCCGATTTCTGGGGGATACCATTGTCATGGGCTGTAATGGCCAACGTGTAGGAGGCCTGGTCCTCATAGTCCAGCTCCATCAGGGTGGTGATGGTGCCTGTGTCAGGGTCAATGCGGAACTGGGGGATATTATCATCCAAAATATAAGTGATTCTTGCATTCTCCCCCGTGTCTTCATCAGTGGCACTGATGGTGACAATAGAGGTGCCAATAGGCTTGTCCTCGCTGACACTCACTGTGTAGTGGGAGCTCTGGAAGACTGGGCGGTGTGTATTGGCATCTGTGACATTGATGAAGACCTGGACGGTGTCAAAGCGAGTGCCATCAGAGGCAGTGACTGTGAGCACATACTGCCTTTCTTGCTTGTAATCCAGGGGCAAGGCCAGTGTGATCAGCCCTCCTCCACTCTGGCTGGTGATGGCAAAACGGTTCCTGGTGTTGCCACTGGTAATCTGGTAAGTCACAACACTGTTAACGTCCCTGTCCACTGCTGTCAGGGTCAGGACACTGCTGCCCACAGCTGCATCCTCATTCAGTCTGAGGTGATACACCTTCTCTGTGAAGGTGGGGTTGTTGTCGTTCACGTCCAGGACAGTGATGGACACGCTGGCTGAGGAGGTCATGACTGGCACACCGTGGTCCCTGGCCTCCACCCCAAAGTGATAGTTTTCCACAGTCTCTCGGTCCAGCTCTGCAGCCACAGTGATCCACCCTGTGCTGTTGTTGATTTGAAAAGGGAACCCAGAGTCACCTGCTGCAGGGGCACCTCCAGTGGATGGTGCCATCTCTATGAGTTTGTACTCCAGGCGGGCATTCTCTCCAGAGTCAGCATCCACAGCCTGGATGTGCAGCACTGAGTAGCCCAGAGGAACATTCTCCAGCACTGTGGCCTGGAAGGGAGTGCTCACAAAGATGGGGGCATTGTCATTCACGTCCACAACCTGCACTGACACCATACCGCTGGAGTTGATCAAAGGAGGTCTGCCCCCATCCTGGGCTTTGATCCGGAGCGTGTACTCCCGAATAGTCTCGTAATCCAGAGGGTTGATCAGGTCAATGGCACCAGAGAAAGAGTGAATGTAGAACTGGCCTTTCAGGTTGCCACTCACAATGCTGTAGTGCACCTGGGCATTGCTGCCCCGGTCCCGATCTGTGGCCTGTACCTGCAGTATCTGGCTGTTCACTGGGGCATCCTCTGGCACCTGGACCAGGTAGCGCTTCTCACTGAACTGAGGGTAGTTGTCATTCTCATCCTCTACAGTGATGTGCACCATAGCTGTGGCACTGCGTGGTCCCGGATCCTTGCCCTGGTCATTGGCTTCCACCACCAGGTGGTATTCAGAGACCTCCTCGCGGTCCACTGAGGCTTGGGTCCTCACAACCCCGGAACGCGGGTCAATCTCAAAGACTCCGTCACCAGCTCCTGGCTCCAGCAGGCGGTAAAGCATGTTGGCATTGGCTGGGGCATCACCATCGGTGGCACGGATGGTCAGCACCTCGTAACCCACCTCCAGGTTCTCCCGGATGCTCTCCCGGTACTCGGGCTGCTCAAACACTGGCTCATGGTCGTTGGTGTCACTCACAGTCACTGTCAGATAGGTGGTGGCTGAGCGGCGGCGTGGGGAGCCATGGTCGGAGGCGGTAACCTTCAGCACGTGGGTGTCCTTCGTCTCCCGGTCAAGGCTGCGGGCAGTGACCACGCTGCCCGTCTCGGCGTCGATGGTGAAGTAGTCGTTGGAGCGCTCGTCAAAGAGCGCCTCCATGGAGTACGCTAGCCGGCCGGCTTCACCCTCGTCGGGGTCCTGGGCCCGGAGCACGATGACCGCGGTGCCGGCCGGTTCGTTCTCGGGGATGGAGACCTGGTAGCTAGGCAGCTGGAACTGCGGGGGGCTGTTGAGGCTCCGTGCCCGCCGCGCTCCCCGCCGCCCGCCGCCCTCCTTGCCCGGCAGCGGGGCGCAGCCGGCGGCGGCTCCGCGGGGCTCGGCGGCCGCCCGGTGCCGGGCGCGCCGGGGGCAGGGGCCGCCGCCACGGGGCCCGCGGGGCTCGGCGGGCGGAGCGCGGCGCGGTGCGGTCTCCGCAGCCCTCAGGCGCCCGGCGGGCGGCAGCGCCGGCGGCTCGGCAGCGGCGGGGCGCCCCGCGGCCCCCGCGGGCAGGTGGAGGAGAGGGGCGGCGCGGTGCGGCCGCGGGTCCCTGCCGCCGGCCGACGCCAGGGCACAGAGCAGCGCGGCCCAGGACACGCAGGCGGCGGCGGACAGCAGCCGCGGCATCTCCGGAGCTCAGCGGGCAGCGGGGCCGGGCAGCGGGCTGCTGCACAATCCATCCACCCGCCGGGCTGCCCGCCCGCCCGCATCCATCAGCCGCCGGCCCGCCCTCCCCACCGCCCTCGCCTCCTGGGCACCGCCGGCCCCGGGCCCCGCGCCCCGTCCCGGTCCGCGGGCAGCGGGCTGGAGAGCTCCAACTTTTCCACCTTAAACTTTGAAGTGAGTTCAAAATGGCTCCTCTCCTCCTCCTCCCGCCGCCGCTCCCCAGAGGGCGATTAGCATAAACCTGCTGCTCCTCTCCTTCGCCAAAAAGAAGAAAAGAAAATCAAATACCGAGGTCGCCCCCGCGGCGGGGCCGGCCCACGGGCGGCGCGGTCCCGCGTGGCTGCGCGACACGGCAGAGCCGCCGCGCCTCGTCCGTCCCGTCCCTTCCCGTCCCGTCCCGTCCCGCTCCAGCCTCCCGGCTCGGCTCGGCTCCGCTGAGCAGCGCAGGCTGCGCGGAGCGCGGCGGGCGCTGCCCGGGGCGGGGTTTCCTGCCGGCCCCGCCCGGCCCCTCCCGGGCGGCGGCGGCGGGGGCCGGGCCGACTTCGGCCCCGCGGGGCTCCCGCTCCGCCGCCCGGCGCCTCTCGGCGGCCGGGGGATCTGCCCTCCCTGGCGGGGCCGTGCGGGCCCGGAGCAGGTCCCGCTGCGGCTGCTCCACTGCCCCGCGCGGACGGCGCTCCGCGGGCGGCGACGCTCGGCCGCTTCCCCACGCCGCAGCCACCTGTCGTCTCAGACCCGTCATCCAGAACAAAGTTAAACCGAAATTCATTTAAATTCATTTTATTAAGTTCTCGCTATGTCGGGGGAAAAAATAAAGTGAAACTACTTTCCAGGGCAAAATGAGCATCGTGTGGGGGCCCAAGGGGGGGCTGCCGGTATCCCAGTGCTCACGCCTTGCTCTGAACCACGCAAAGCAGCCGGCAGGATCTGGAGCCTTGAGTTAAAGATTTCTTTGGGGCAATCGCAAATAGTGATAAACAGGACGCAAACTTCTGTGGGAAGAAGCAAAGCCCAATCCCGCATGGAAATGTTGCACTGGTGATTACAATGTCAATTCTACGAATTTTATGCTAAACGCTTTTTGTCGCGCTACTTTTCCTTTAGCGATGTAGACGCCTGAGCGATGCGCCCGAGCTGCGGCCGCATCCCCGCGGCTGCAGTGGCCCCTGGTGGGTGCGGCGGGAAGGCGCGGGCGGCACCGGGCCGCGGGACGTGATGCGGGACACCCGCCTGCCGTGCTCACGCTACCCACCCTCGGCGGCAAGGACCGGCGCTAACCTACAGAGATCCCGCGTACAAGAGCTTGACGTAGGAAGAAGACCAGGGTGGTGAACAATCAGCAGCCCAAGGTTGCCGACTGAGATTTTGCAAAACTTTGTTCCTTGTAGGAGGTGGGAGGCAACTTTTAGAGTGATCTGTCACTGTCAGTTCGGGCTCTTCAGCACTTAGAAGAAGACTATGGACAAAACAGATTCTTTCAATGGCTTTCATCCCCTGAAATGCATTATTGCAAGAGAAAGAAAGAAAGAAAAAGAAAGAGAGAAAGAGAGAAGGAGAGAGAGAAAGAGAGAGAGAGAGAGAGAGAAAGAGAGAAAGAGAGAAAGAGAGAAAGAGAGAGAGAAAGAAAGAAAGAAAGAAAGAAAGAAAGAAAGAAAGAAAGAAAGAAAGAAAGAAAGAAAGAAAGAAAGAAAGAAAGAAAGAAAGAAAGAAAGAAAGAAAGAAAGAAAGAAAGAAAGAAAGAAAGAAAGAAAGAAAGAAAGAAAGAAAGAAAGAAAGAAAAAGAAAAAGAAAAAGAAAGAAAGAAAAAGAGAGAGAGAGAGAAAGAAAGAAACCAACCACCTGGATAATTGCCAGTATGCCTGTCAGGAGGAAAAAGAGCTTTATAAATTGGGGTTTTGGAAAATGTTTTGCTGATTCAGCTTTACTCAACTAGAGATTTTTTAAAATGGAATTTAGAAGCTTACCTGGCTTTGCATATCCTCTGATGAAAATGATGGCTCATGAAAAGAAAGTTAAAAAAATTAAACATAACATTCCATTCATTTATCAAGTTTGAGTGGATGTAGTGAGCTGCTTTTTACTCCAGAAACAAAGCAACTCACTTGGTAGCTAGGCTAATCAGTATTAACTCGGGATTTGCATAAGGAAACTTTAGTTTAAGTCCATACTTTTCTTGCTTCACTCTACGTTTTCTTGCTGCTGTGCTTAATGCCCACAATTTGAAAAATAACCTCTTTTTATAAAATAATATCTTTTTTTTCGCTTTTCAAAAATGAGATCCAAGTACATGTTTCAGGATAAAATAGATTTGTAAGAAGAAACAGTTTAAACTTTTTTCTTTGCTTTTTATTGCAATAAGAGGCAACTGTGAGTTGGGAAGATACTGTAATATCTTCTGTATAAACCAATTTTGTGTATGATTACGCAAATATTTTGTGTATGATTACACAAAATCCTCCATCTTTTCCCTGTTTGTATGACCTACCTTCTATTACCAGTTAATTTTGTCTTGTTGATGTGATGTTTCACTGTTTTCTAATTAAATGTATTATCCTTATTGTTTCTTGCATGCATTACACCATTTGTCATATTATTTTGCCATTAAAATAGATTTCAAATGCAAAATGGTGAATAAAGTTTTGAAGACTGGCTCGTTGCTCTAGCAAAAAGAATGGCTTGTTTAACACCCTGGCAGCTCAAACGACTTTCCAGCAGTGGGACTCATGTCTGTTCCCAGATCGCGTTGTATGGAGACAGGGGTCGCTGTTAGATCAGAGGTCAGAACTGAGGGGATCTGTTTCTGCTGCTGCTTCTATGGGTCCAGAAGAGCCAGAGAAGGCAACAGTGAAACAGAACGTTTGGTAAAGGCAACTCAAGGTGAGGAGCAAAAACAGAACTCACGGTGAGGAACAAAAACAGAATTACATGTCTCTCTTGTTTTAGCTGGCAAGCTTTCAATGAAGGCTGATCCTTCAAAGAAAACCAGATACTTTCTTTGCATCTGATTCTGCAGATTTTCTTACAGAAGCTGTGCTTTTCCTACAGAAGAAATCACACTGACATCACCATGATGAGCGACGTCCATAAAAAAGGCAGGTGGGTGAGGTTTTCCTTGACCGTTTGTTTCCTTAGTACCAATTGATGACATATTCATTTCACAGCTAAAAAAACCCTCTGTTTCAACTTGTCTAGGAGTGAAATATTCCAAGTTTCTTTCCAAAGTGAATTTAAAACAAAACTGAGAAGATTAAAAAAAAAAAAAAAAAAAAAGATGGAATAGTTACCCAGCTTCACTCAGTGCTCAGCTAAAAAAAAAAAAAAAAGGGATTTTCCTAAAACAGGAAGTTTACAAGACCGGGGAAGAGATCAAGAATCATTCCTTAACTGGGACTCTGCTGTCAGATCTGTAGCCCAGAGGAAGGCTCGTGCAGACCTGGGGTTGCCTGCATCTAGATCCAGTAGCATTTTTAAGGTTGGGAATAAAGTGATTCAGTGTAACATCCATCCCTGTGGAAGAGGTGGTTCTATAGAAGGAGATGGAGTTTTTCTTATCTTGGCCAACCAGTGCTATGAGGAAAGACTTAAAACTCACATTCAGTAATGCTGTGTTAAAATAGTTCACTTTTTTTTTTTTAAAGAACAAGAGTGCTGAAAAGATTTTTTGTCATTTGATTTATGAAGTATATTGCAAAAAAGTCATATGCAGTGCGTCCCCCACTCCTCCAAACCATGGGTTTTAGCTTCTAAACTCTTGCTTGGGGGAAGAAGAAAGTTATCCTCAATTTTAGGCATCCATGCAACACAATGTATATCTTGTACAAGATCTCTATATACATAGTGTTAACATAAATTGGTACATGTATCACATTTTCATAACTGCATTTATTTACTTCACAAATGCTCCAGTGATCTATTCCTGCTAAAGTAACACTTAGAGAAAATAATCTGAGAAACCACAACAGGTAGTAATAAAACAGTCTTTAACCACAATTTATTCCACAACCGTACAATTTTCCAGCACCTGGAAAGAAACTGGATGTTTTGTGCCACACATTAGAAGTGAATAATACTAGGTTTTGGAGGGGAACAGTATTTATTACCTATTATTTTAAATAAACTGACAACATATTAGACATGATAAAAACCAAAACAACCAAAACCAAATAACAAATAACTTCCTAGTTTTCAGACTACCTGTGCTGGTTGCTGTTAAATCCTACCCTCAGTGTTGGGTGTCTTCATTGTCTGGGACTCAACATCAGCAGAAAGCCATCTTCTGTGACCCCAGACAAAGCCTAATAAAAAATGAAAGGGGAAAACTAAGAGGAATTCCTCAATTTTGAAGGTTTCCCCTGCCCATGGCAGGAGGCAGGTGAGAGCTCTGGTCTGTCACTGGCTGTCATCCCTGGCTTTCTGGGTCAGGGCAGCACAGAGAGGATCTCTGTCTGCTCAAATTTCCTCCAGAAGACCTCATCCTGATACAGTGTGCAAACTGGTCTGAGGAGACGATCATTATAGTGAATTTAAGTTGGATAAACCCAGGATTTTAGGCAATTTCTCCAATCACTACAGAAAGCATGAGAAATTGCTCTGTAAACAGACATTTGGACTTCCAGTCCCCTTGCAAATCTGTTCCATGTCCAGCCCAAGAATGGTCAAATGAGCAAAAGTAATTTGTGTTTCCACATTGGATCTGAGTTCATTTTAGGGATAGAAGAATTAGTTCAAGCTCCATAAGGTGAAATTTGATCCTTCACCTATTGCATGAACCACACAGGTTTGGAAGCATTCCAGAAAATACTTTTATTGCTAGCATTCATTATTCTTAAAGCCAAGAATGGATTTCAAAATTCTGGGATCCTTATTGCAGGAATTATGTTTAAGTCTTCTTGGCTGTATGTAGCTTTTCTTTTCAGAAAGAGTAGAAAAAATTTAGAGCTCTCTTGGAGTCTGTTATAGCAAATCATACTTTTGCTTCTTTTAAAATCCTCCATGGATACAGCAGCAGTTCGGTGTTGGAACTTGTTTATTTCTTTAGACTTCATACCATCCATTTATAATTTACCCTAAGGAGCTCAGCTCCACCCTACTCAAACACTGCCTGTGGATTTCCTCACTCTAAATTGGTTTGGGTATTTTTCTCCCTCCTCACTTTAGCTAAAGGCTCCACTAGTTACAACATGCAAATAAGACAAATAAACCAATAGAAGAGCAAACTTCATGTTCAAAAATTGCACAGTGGCCAAGAGCAAATAAAAGCTGAATAAGGCTTGATTGTTATTTATGAAGGAAGTGATATAGAGATTAATGCATCAGAAATGTGCTTCTACATAATAACAAGCTCTGTAACACATACTGTAACAAATGAGTAAATAAAATGTGAGACTAATCATCCAGTTCAAGTAAGCAGAGGAGACCAGCTCTACAGATTGATATGTTTTTCTGTACTTTCCATCTCTCTCCTATATGTTAACAGAGGTACTGAGTGAAAAACAAACCCTTGAGAATTACCTTTTGCTGTTTGTTTTGCAGGATTTGCGCTTTCCCTCTCACAGGGTCTCACCTTATGATGTACAAACAGATTAAAAAATCAGCTCTTGTGGCTTTGCCCAAGAGTTTGCTGAAAGTTTGCTGTCAGCTCATCAAAATAAAGGTGCAGTAGGACAAGTTTCCTTGCTTTGCCAGCTCCTGTTGTTTAATCAGGGGATTAGGGGACTAATTAATAAGAACTGAGTACAAAAGGGAAACACTCTCTTGGTAGACACTCTAGTTTGACTGAGCGATGGGTTTGGGACTGGAGCAGGCTGAGTCTATCAACACATTTCAAACACCCTGATGTGGTCACCAGGGAGCAGTTACTGACGGTGCTACAAGAACCATGAGGGGCAAGGAGGTGGCACAGAAGATGGGCAGATTAAGTAGTAGAGTTCAAGTACTGACAGAGAGGCTTGTGGCTGTGGGGAAGTCTGCAGGACTGCTCTGTGTGCTCATGGGGTAGGCATGCTCTGCATTTACATGGGAATATGGGATATTGTTCTTGTACCACCATCAGTAGCTGCTTCTCAGTAACTACAGACGGGTGTTTGCAACATGGTGTTAGGATCCAGATTCCTCCAGTTTCTCCCCTAGTATTTCCTTCAGCTCTCTGTAAGATTTAGACACCCATTTCATATTGAAATATTGTTTTCTAGGCATTTTAATCCCTCCAAAGTATGTCTTTTGCTGGCGCAAACTAACATTTTCTGAACTTTTTGTGATTTGCATAGAGATAGGATTAGGCTTTTTTCTTCAATTTCTATTATTTTGTCTTTATCAACACCAAGTATCATCTGCCATTATATTGCCCACTTGCTCAGCACCAGGAGATTCTTCTCCAGAAGCTGGTTAGATTTCATGTCATTAGATTAAACAGTCCTGGCTATTTATGTAACATCTACACACCAAGCCACTTTTCTGCTCAGCTCCTTCCTGGCAGTAGGACCTCATAGCCTGTTTGTCATGAGTTTGCCATGGGCTCCTTGGACACAGCTACATTTGCAGAAGAAAAGTACAGAGGAAAATTCTTTCAACTACTTATCAGACAATATTCAAAGAGCTTCTGGTGGATGGGCATGAAGGTAGAGTGAAAGCAAGGACAGTGTGACTTTGGTCTAACCTGTTCCTTTTCCAGTTCAATTACATTCAAAGACAAGGTGTTTCAGACTCTTAGGGGAGGAAACACACAACTCTAATGAAACACTCGCAGGCAGGGAATTAGTTGCCCTGTTGGAAAAATAAAAATACTAGCTGAAATGCTTAATGTGGGAATATGAAGTCAGCGTAACAGGTTACTCCAGTAATGGTGGGGTTTATGGCTTTGTGGCTGTTTCAGCAGGAGAAGGTGAAGTAGGCATTCAGCACCTCCCTTAATTGCTGTAGGTTTTGCATGTGAGATATTATGACTATTTTTATTTCCCCCCCTTTCTTAGTTTTATTTCATACCTAGAATTCAATGGAAAGACATAGTCTTGGTTTCTAGTCCTGGACTGGGAGCACACCTTGCACCATAACCTCTTTTCATCTTTTCCCAAGAGTCCTAGGAATAGTAATTCTTTTCTCATAGATCCATTTTCTAGCAGTCTGGGTGTTTGTCAGCATCCCTGAGGCTTGGCAACTCTGAATGTGGAAAAATAGAAAGTGTTTGAGACACCAGTATACCATATCACTTGAAAAAGACTAACTGAGACTGTGCTGGTCCTCAGTTTAGGCTCTCTCTGGCTCTGGGAGGGGTTCACGGAGACACCATGCAGGGACACGCAGACATCCAGAGGGATCAGGCCTGGATGGTGCGCATTGCACTGCTGCTGAGCTCCCAGACTGAGCTTTGCCTGTGCCAGCTCACCTCCTTGGTCAGCCCATGCCAGGCTGGGCTTAGCACAGCCCTTGGGACTATGTCCCATGAGAAATTTGGACAGAGTTACCCTGAGTATGCTGGGAAAGGTAAAAGAGTTGTTGTCTGTGAGAAAGTCGTGTCTGTTGGCCTCTGTGACGAAAACGGCCCCTGCCCTGATTTATTTCCCAGCCTAAACAAGTTTCACTCCAAATGTATGAAACACATTGCATTTTCAAAATCCAGTATCTTAGCTGTTCTATTTTCTGCTGTTCTGCCAGCTACTGAGCACCACAGTTCATTGTCCTGCCTCTCCAGAAGCTTTCACCAGGCTCACCACTTATTAACAGACTACATGTCTGGTTGCTGTATTTCTTCGGAGATCACTCAGTGTTGTTTCATAAAGGGCAGGAAGAGCCTTTGCACTCTTAATGAATTTAGTTGTCATCACTTGTCAGCTTTGTGCTCTGAGGTCTCTCTTAGGTAGTGTAATTATCATTATATTTATATATAGGTAATTATAATCTGGGAAGCAGTCCAAATTCTGCTTTTTAAGTAAAATTGGTGAAGCCTATTTGCAGCGACTGGAGCCCCTCAGCACACAGCAGCCTCACTGGCAGCACTGCAGTGGCTGTGGGAGAATGTGCCATATGGATACAAGAGACCCTCTTTCCTGCTCAGTTACAGCCAGAGGTCATTTCCTGTTCTATCTGGCATGCCCCAAAACACCCTTATCTTCAGATAATCTAGCCTGAACACTGTAGTCAGGAAAAAGGACAAAAGTAATCCCTGGTTACACAGGCTGGGGGAATGGGAAGCTCATTTGGCTGTCAGGCGTGTTCTCCAACTCCACCAGTGCTGCCAGGCTGATTTTCCCTGTACCAACAGACGTGTCTCAGCCCTCAAAGAAACCAGGCACACAAGATGGTTTCCACAGAGCAGCTTTGGTTTCAAATCCCACCATCATTCATGCTGCAGCAGTGGTTTCACAGGGCTCTGCAGAGCCAAAGAAGCACCATGCCCACCCTGCTTGCTTCCCCCTAGTAGTTCAGTAGTCTAGGGGTTACAGTGGTAGTACTGGGCTGATGGTTGGACATGATGGTCTAAAAAGTCTCTTCCAGCCTTGATGATTCTATGGTTCCTGACCTGACCTTCAGCTGGAAATGCCATGTTGATGATTTCATCGTCCTCAGGGGCCCAAAACACATTTTCAGGTGAAAAAAATCCTCTGGGAGTATCTCTAACCATTCCTACTGGAGTGTGCAGCATCACCCCTAGGTGCTGCCTCTACAGTTAGTTGCGCCTTCTGCCATGTCATGTTAGAGAAATGCCTTGGTGCCCTTGGGTTTTGCAGACTGTGGGTGAAACACTGGGACTCTTTGCTACTCATCCAGAGAGCATTGCTCTAGCACTAGAAAGTGCTGATCTTCATTTCCACCCACAGTGCAAAAAACCAAGTATTTTCTGAGCTATGAGGAGGCTGAGAAACTTGGAACTAAAAGTATTCCCGCAGCTGTCACTCTCACAGATGTAAAAGGTTGTCAATGTTGTCTTGTTCTGAAAATTTCAACCAACAGAGCATACAGTCAGAACAGACTGGGATAGGGAAGAGTCCTGGGATAGTCATGGGGCATAGTGCTGGAGTGCTGGGATGCTGGACTTCTCATGGGTGGGTATGACTGGGTGCCAGTGGTTTGCTCCTTGGGAAAGGGGATGAAGGGAAGCCTTGGCCTTGTTTGGAAGAGGGTATTCTCATATTCTTTCTTTGCTTTCTCACCCAGCTGCATGCTGTATAAACCCTGCAGGTGCCAGAGATGTGTGAATATTTGGGTTGCTGAAGGTATATTGTCCTGTATTTGTGTTTTACTGTTCTACAACCAAGATTGCTTGCTGTCCTAATCCGTGACCTCAATCTATTGTATGGATTGAGGCAAGGCTCTCTTGGAAAGGCCTTGTCTTTTTCATATACTGTAGTTTTTGATCAGATGGTTTACTCAGCCTCAAGGCAGCATTTTTCTAAAATACAGAAGTGGTTGGCCTTGCTAATCCATTGGTAGGAATTTGGTGGCTGTTAGAGTTCATTCAATGACATCTCAGGTGAGTTCTGCACAGTGGTTCTCCTGGTCCTGTGCAGTGGAGTGCAAAGAGAGCTATTGGTGTCCTCCCAGGCTGCACTAGGCAAAGTATTGCCAGGAGGATGGAGGGGATCCTGCCCCTCTGCTCAGCACTGGAGAGCCTACACTGGAGTGTGGGGTCCAGTTCTGCTCTCCCCCATACAGAAGAGACATGGACACACTGGAGACAGCCCAGTGAGGAGCCATGGAGATGATGAAAGGGCTGGAGCACCTCTCCTGTAAGGAAAGGCTGAGTGAGTTAGGACTGTTCAGCCCAGAGAAGAGAAGGCTCTGGGGGATCTCATCAGAGTATACAGATACTTGAAGGAAGGGAGCACAGAGGATAGAGCTGGGCTCTTCTCAGCGGTGCCCAGTGACAACACCAGAGGTGAGGAGCACAATCTGAAACACAGGAGGTTCCCTCTGTACATCAAGGAAGCACCTCACTGAGAGGGTGACTGAGGACTGGCACAGGCTACCCAGGAGTCTCCATCTTGGGGAGTCTCTGCCCTTGGAGATACTCAAAGGCCATCTGACCACGGGCCTGGACAAACAGCTGTAGGTGACCGTTTTTGGGCAGAGGCTTGGACCAGATACTTCCAGAGGTCCTTTCCAACTTCAACCATTCTGTGGTTTAAAACAGGACAGCAAACAGTGGGAAAAGAGCAGGATAAAACAGGGCAAGGAAGACAGAGTAAGGTAAATTACTGAGGCAGGACAGAAGAGAGGGATGAGGCTGCCAGGAGGGAGCACCAGTTAGTGTTCTCTTTCTTCTGGCCCCATCTGAAACCAATCTCTCTTAGGGCTTACTGAGATATAATGCTGCAGTAGAAAGTGGTCGTAAAGTGGAAAATCACAATAATCTCACAATTTGGCAGGCTTCCTACCTGGTGCTGAACTTCTCAGGATGGTTGTTAGGGGGTGTAGTCAACCTGTGTCAAGCCATCCCATCCTCCTGTAACTCTGAGCTAGTGAAACCTGGAAGTGCTGGAAGAGCTGCCCAGTATCAGCCCTGCCACTGCACTTCATCACCCAGGTGCAGAGGCTTCCTTTGGATGTGCAGAGGTGATGGCAGGGTGTTCCAAGAGACATGGCTCCTAATCAAGCATTTTTCTGTGGTTTTCCCTCTGCCTTGGAGTCTGAATTCCAGCAACCGGAGCTGCTTTGGGGCACGAGCTTGCAGTACTGCCATGGTCGATCAGAAGCAGATGGCACATCAAACATGTGGAGTGCTGGGTGGACCTTCCTGGCAGCCCTCACTGGTGGTGTGCATTTAGATTGTCCTCTTATCCACTGACAGTTTTGCTAATTGAGATGAGCTGGGATGTGATAGTCACAGCTGACATGATGTCTGCTGGCAGGTCCGAGCCCAGTTTCTTTGCTCGGGTTGGATTGCCTCTGTATTACTACAACTAGCAGTGTCATTGCAAGGGTTTATCTGGTGCCATTGGCTTATCTGAAAGCCATACAGACCTGTCTTCTTCCTCTTGGGGTTGCCTGAGGCTGGCTGTGCAGTGAAGACCATGCCCACAGGTAGGGTGGCCATGGCAGGGGGTACTCAGCACCTCTTGGGCTGAGCCTGCCAAGCACAAGTGCTCACTGTGGACCATGATCAGGGTTTCAGTGCTGTGGGAGCACTGGCTGCCCTGAGACACAATCTGACTGAAAGATGCAGGCAGATAGGACCTTCCAACAGGTCTTTTGTATGTCTGGGGTGGGCTTTGCCTACGCTCACAGGAAGAGAGCAGCTTGAGCCACACTGGGTCTGATAAAGGAAAATCATCCCAAAATGTAAAAATGTACAGTACAAATGTAAAGTCTTGCTGATTTAAAAAATTATTCCTACGAATTATTCACACAAAACACACAGAGACCAAATTAAATGAACTTTACTGTCTTTGCAAAGTCAAGCTCTCAAGAGTATGTCAGATTTAAGGTGAGCTATACATGCTGTACAGACTTCTTAAGTACATGTAATAAGGGAATTTGTTGCAGTTGCAGTGTTGCACTTGTTGTACACTGTGGACTTAGTAATAGAAAGGATTTTAGCCCTCTTTCACATTTAGTTGAGGCTTTTCTGACTAGCTGTCTCCAGTCCTGCTACAGATGCTGTAGATAACTCCTGCTGAGGTTTGAAATGTCATCTAGTGGGAGATGAGATGTGTTCCAGGAAATTAATAGTAAGAGAGCCTTTGGTGCTTTTCCTCAAATGTGCAATGTACTGGATGTAAATGATACCAAAAAAATCAAGAATAATCAGACCAAAGAGCTTGCTGGCTTGTTACCCTGTCTCTGGCAGTGACAGGTCCTGCAGGCAGAGCAAAAGGAGACAAGAAGGTGCTGGTGCTTCATGGAAGTGCTTGCAGTCTGCAACTGTGTGTGGTTCAAAGACTTCCTTACCAGAAGTAACACCTTCATTTTTAATAGTGCCAAATTAATTTTTCTTCCAGGAATTTAGCTGATTGCTTTCTGAACTGTACAAACTTTGTCATCCTCCCACAAACTGCTGTGAAACTTCAGCACGCATTGTATGAGAAACCCTCCCCTTCCTTCCCTGTAGCATCTGCCACCTGCTCAGGGTTGCAAACACCCTCAGACAATGCTCTCTGCTCCCTTCCTTCATCCTGCTCAAGACTTCATGCACAGTTATTTATTGTCTCCCTGCTCAGTTATTTATTTTCAAGGCTAATGGTGACAGTTTTTTTCTGTAACTGATTTTCACATTTATATTTGCCTTGAAATGGGGGCCCAAAACTGTGCAACCTGTTTTTATTTGCTTGTTCAGGTTCTATCTCTGCCTCTTGGAAGCTACAATTGGGTTTGCTAATGGGTTTGACTTAAACTTCTCTATTTTTTATCTGCAATTTCACCTGCCATTTTATTGTCCAATTTCTGCATATTCTGAAACTCTTCTGCAACTGCTGAAGTAACTTTTGTCCTTATTATTTTGGACAGCTGCATATTGTTGACTGACTTTACCCAATATCCCAGAAGGTCTAGTATTCACCTTTGTTTGCAGATTTTATAGAAACTGGTTGCTCAGAGGAGCCACAGCATATGTTAGTGTAGGACTCCAGCTGGGACTCCCCTTCTCTGTGACAAATGCTGGTGTGTTCCTGGGTTTTGCCAATTGCTTGCTCACATGAAAACACTCTCTCTTACTCTCTCTTAATCTATGGCAGCTATTTTACAAACTGCTGTTGAAGGATTTCCCCAATACCTTTTGAAAATCGAATTGACTATCTTTGGGGTTTTGCTTGTCTGTTAACACCAGTCTGTTGATGGTTTCAAAGGAATCTTACAGATATGTGAGTCATGGCTGCTGATGCTAACTGTGATGAATGTATCTTATTTATTCACATATCCACACCACCAATCCTTTCCATTAGTTTCTTGATCCGACTGTGGAATGGCGAAAAAAAGGTGAGTCCCCACATAGTAAGAGCTTAGAGTGCTTTTCATGTTTATATATATCCTCATCCAAAAACACTGCCTGCCTGCAACCAAGGAAAAACTGGGTATCATGCAATTCATCTTCCAGCCACCAGGTAGAGGCAAAAGCCATTGCAAAACAGCCACCCTGGTGATAAAACGCTTCTTTCCAAAATAGCAGTTGATTGACATCAAAAGAAAGCTTCTGACCAATCTGTTTTCATGGTTCTTAAAATAGGTTCGGCCAAATTCATATATGAAAATTAATTTTGAATCTCATTAGCTCTATAGTCATCTACTTAATTAGAAAGCCATTGTAGTCAATCTGTATGAAGCACACTCTGATTATCCCTTTCTACTCAGTACACGAAAAATTAATCATAGTAGAGCAGCTCTACCTTTTAATACAATGAAAACAACATTTGAGTAACTGTTTGGTCTTTCAAAGAGCATCCAATGAAGCTCTTTAGTAGTAGGGTTTTTGTCTTTCTTTCTTTTTTTTTTTTTTTTCAGGAAAATTTAATAATTTGCCTGTGAAGAGTTTTCTAAATCACAGATTTTTCAAGTCTGGCCTTACAAAAAGAGTCATTAAAAAAGGGGCCAAATCTTGGCACCAATATTCAAAGGTATTAAACCTTATCTATCCACAACAGTATATATATTATATTAATGATCTTTTCATGATTTTTTGTCAGTTTTACTTACATAGAGCAGAAACATAAGCAAACGTAAGTTAATGGGAAACTGAGGACAAAGTTTACATGGATCATTTATTCTCCGTACAGGAGCAGCAAAAATCCTGATCTTTCAAAGGCATAAATCTTTTCTGAGCCTTATATATCAGCTGTACCTATTACCATTCACTTTGCAGCAGCTCACTGGAGTCACTCATGTGGATCAGGACCCCATTACACCACAGACCATGCACATATAAGCTCGAATGAGAGCACTCATAATACATGCCTGTTTTGGCAGAGCAAGGCTGTAGATATTCAGCTGTCCCCCATAATTACAGCATAAAGAACTGCTCATTCACCAGTAAAAAAAAAAAAAGTGCAAAGCAACCCAAAAACTCAAACCACACCCTCCCCCGAAACTCAAAGGGTGTAAATGATGAGCCCAGTCCCACATCTGAAGGGTGCTGTGGACACCCCAGATGGGGATGTGGGATGTGACTACAGCAGCCACATGGTGCTGCAGGGGTTCCCAGCATGGCCACACGAGACCATCTCTGCAATCCCGGTGCAGCAGGCAGCACTGGGAGGTGCACATGGCTCAGCAGCATGCCAGTGGCACTCAGCAGGGTGACACTGCTATTGAAATGTAGATCCTTGAGAGCCTGGGATCTGGTCACCTCTCTGGACCACAGTGCTTCGGTCTGAAGCCCCATGGCTTCAAACATATCTTGTTCCATCAGCTGGTGATCGTTCTGACCACGCCTTGCAGGGTGAGACCAGCCAGCCAGTCAGTCCTTCCAGTGTTCTCACTGTGATGTGTTTGCACCAGTGATGTACTGTGTAGAAAATATTTTTCATAATCTGAAAGCTACAGGAGAAAAGCAGAAACTTCTTTTTTGTCTGATTCCTTAGTGAGAACAAACCAGAGAAGGGCAGGATGATCCAGCACTTCTAGGCTTTGGCAAAAGAAGATACAGGCTATATCTGTCTTTACGGATGAAGGAGAGGGGTGAACACATGATGATGAGGAGGAGGACAAGAAAGAGAAGAGCTGCTGGGGAGTAGGAGCCATTTTTGGGACAGCCTGGGAGGAAGAGGAGATTGCTCAAGGTCCTTGCAGCTGAGGAGTGAGGTGAAGCAGTGGGAGCCTGTGAGGCTGGTCCTGGCTCCCAGGGAATTTGAGCAGTGATGCTTGTGAGGGATGCGGTCCCAGAGGAATGATGGTAGAATAACAGCAACGTACAGGAGAAGCAGCCTGGAGGAAAGAACTACTTTTTCTTTTTTCTGAAACTTTGAAATCGTAGCCAAGTGATAAAAAGGATTGATTGTACATGTAAAATCCTTTACACATAAATCATTGACTAATTTTGGGACCCAGTCTGGATACAGCCACCCCTAAACTTTCCTCAAAATAGGAGTTTAGAATGTAAGAGGGTCCTCTCTGAACCTCAGGACTCAATTGGAGAGTTTCCCTGACAGTCTTGTCTTACTCTGTCCTCTATGCAGCAAATAACCAAGTGTACCTTGCTGCTGAGTTTGTTAAACTGCTGTCACATTTACTAACAGATTTTAAAAATTGCTTTTCATATCAATAAACATATTGATACTTCTTTATTTCAAGTGAAGTGCATCACTCCATCTGCAACACGGTGTGCCCAAGTTCTTCACTGTACTTAAAAATAAAGTGCATGTTCTCAAATTACAAGCCTATGTTGCCTGCCCGGTCCAAAAACCAGCATGGATTTTATTTCTGTGCCCACTTCGCTCTAAGAGCAGGTGGTGTTGAAGCTGTCAGAGGGATGGAGGAGGAAAGCTGGAAAGAGCTGGGCTCTCCTCCCTTGGTACACACAACTAAAGAGAACAAATATTTGTCATTAACTTGTGACTCTTCCAGCCTGCACATGAGGAAGACTTATACTGCTCAAGGAACTGTGTAATTAAGTGCTACTAATCCCCCAAACTCCCACTGCAGTAGAATCATGTTAGTTTTAGGGAGAGATGCAGCACATCAGACTCTGTTCCCACAGGTACCTCGTGAAATAAGTTGTAAAGCATTTGACATGACTTGCAAGAAGAATCAAAGGAATCCAGATCTCTGGGATCTAAATACAGCCTGCTCTGCTGCATGAGGAAAGCCCCATGCTCTGCTAGCTAGATTGTAGCTCCTTCAGCACCAGGACACAGGTTTCAAAAACCTGTCCCTAATCTCCCTGCTGCCTCTGTGTGAGTGTATAGATTTGTCTGCCTCAGGGCTTCTCCAAATCAGGGTAGAGGAGAGAACCTGCAGTCCCACCTTCAAAATTATGGCACTAGATGAAGCGAACACACACTTCATGGGATCAAAACTCTGCTGCAGAATATGCCCATGGGAGATATGAGCACCATGGATTTGACCAGCGCTGTTAGGCAGCAGAAACACTGGAGGGAGAGCAGGGATGGCTGAATACAATGCTTGGTCAGTCTGTGACAATAGTTAATTCCTCTCCATAAGATTCCTCTCCTTACTCCTTTTCTTATGGGAGGCAGGGTGAGAGGAAGGATTATTTCCCTGTTTTGTTTCTAACCGGAAGATCAAAGGGTATGTGTGGGCCATTCCACGACCCCTGGCACTAGATATGACCTGAGTCCCTGAGAAGATGCTGGCTGATCTTGCCCAGCTTCGTGCTGCTCCTGTGGCTCAGTGCAAGAGAAACCCAGCCAGGTGGCTCAGTGACTTCCTTATGGTGCCAGCCCTATGCAGTAAATAGGTAAAGCTGAAGCTCCTGGAGTCCGAGACTGTTCTCAAGCTGCTGCCTGTGCCCACCATTTCCAAACAGCAGAGACACAACTTCTTCCAGGACAGATATGGGAATGGCAAATAACTTCTGGCAGCAGCTGCAGGCAGAACAGAGGTGTGCAACTGATGTCAGGTGCCGGTGAAAACTGTCTGCAAAATTTGCACACTCTATTTCTTCTTTTTTCTCCTGCAGATGGATTTATGTTGCACTCTGTGGGATTCAGAAAGAAGCACTGAGCTTTCCCTTTCAGTGGAAAGGCTTCCTGTGGGGAAGGCAAGGCAGCTGTGCCAGTTGAGCAAGTGAGTGAGAACAGAGCCACAGCATAATCTCAAGGGGCTCTCCACTTGTCCAAGAGGGCATGACCCAAGTCCCTGACATCTTGCTTTCAGATAAACCCTGCTGAGAGGTGACTCAGGCAGAGTTTCTACCCTAAAATACACAAAGATGGTTAAATGGAAGCCTGGAAGGGCTGTAGCTCTGGAAGGGCTTTTGGCTGTCCCTGGGAACATCAGGTCTGTGGAGAGGACACATCTATGCCAGCCTGAGCTGAATGGGCTTCATACTGAGCTGAATCAGATGTTGTTCAGCATCTCTCAGCCCAGCAGCTTACCATGGCAAACAGTTAATAGCTTACATACAACTGCTGGTGGGAGGGTCAGGAATGTGAAATCCTGCGGGATGCACAGCCACCAGACACTGCTGGATGGGCCCTTCATGGATCTGTGTTCTGCCACGTCCTACCTTCTATAGCCTAGCCTAATTTCAGATATTGTTCTTCAAGGAAGGTTTTCAGACTCCTTCAGTAAAATGAGAGAAGTGTGCACTCCTGGAGTATAGGTCACTTCCTCCTAGTGCATGTCAGCTGGCTCACAGAATGGAAATTGCTCTTAACTCCAGTGATGAGAGATACCAGCACATCAGATACCCATCATCCAGGCAGAGAGGAGCAAAGCAAAACAATGCTCCTTTATTCATGCTGGTGTTTTGCAGCTGACAGCATGTGTGGGGACTACAACTCTTCCCTCAACAGTACTGTAAAAACTTACCTCCTCCATTGTGGTGGCATGATGTGCAATCCTTTGAGGCCTTTTCACCACTGTGGTTGAGAGGCTTTGAGATGTATAAACCCCTCCTTTCTTCAAGTTTAATCTACTTCTGGAGACAGGAGCTCAGAGGCAGAGGAGGTGGTACCTCCTTGCCTGTTAGGGAAGAGCTTGATAAAGCCACCTGCAGTGAGGAGCAGAAGAAAGAGGGGGACACTTGATTAAGTGTTGGTGAGGGGAGGGTAGCAGAGCCAGGAAAAAGCCGTCACTGGCAGCTCCCCTGGCACGGTCCCTTGGCACTCCTCCTCACCATGCCATGCCATCCTGCCAGTCTGTCCTGTGCCTGGGAGCAGTCTCTCTGGAAGAGAAGCTGTTTGGTGTTGAGACTTGCCCTCCTTTGAATTTTTTTATAATTGCTGATATAAAAATAAAATAATTGCGATGAAACCTTTCAGGTTTATTTCAGCCCTGACACAAGTTGGCTGAGTTTCAATTAACTGATTTATACCAAATCCTGCTCTGCCATACCCACAGCTTACATTTAAATATGAGAATGAAAATAATTGTCAGCAGCAGGTTTAAGCCAGCTTATACAGGAGCTGCTGGAAGGACCTCTGTGTGGGCTGCCTTTCAGGGTCAGGGCTTTGGACTGGATTGCTGGAGAGTGTGTTTGCTGTGTCCAAGGCCTCTTCCCCTCTGGCTGTCTCAGTGACTCAGCTTGTCAGCATGCCACGGGCACCATTTCAGCTCAGGGTTCAAAACCCAGATGATATCACACTCATTCCTGCAAGGACAAGGTGGCACCATCTTCAGCTGTGTGACTCAGTACCCCGGTGGAAGTGTCTTGGCTGGATGACTTGAAGGAGAGAACTAAATCTCAGATGATGAAAAAGGACTTTTTCCACCTTGTTAAAAATAATTTAAGTTCTTAATGAAATCTCAATTATTGCCTGAGAATCCAAGCAGGATCTTTCACTGGAGCTTACTGAGCACAGCAACTGGGCCTCTAGGAAGACACACAGGATATGACACATGGTATGGTTTAGACTGTGCACATCCACAGCTGAAATCTTGATTGTGAGGGCTCACTGACAAAGCCAGAGAGATACCAGCACAGGAGAAGAGCAGCCCTGCACAGTGAAACACAACCTGTCGTGCTGTGCCATGAAATCCCACAAGTGAGCAGAGATGTCAGCTCAGCTACATCTTCCAATAAATCTTTTATAGTACCCAGTCAAACTTTATCCCTGGCTGACTCCAGGGGATGGAGAAGACTGACTGATATGGCTGCTACCTCTTCTGGGTCATCATCTGACAAGTGCAGGAACGTGACATAACCACAAAATGGAGAGGACACCATTTTCAGTGCTGGAAAGAGTTTCACTGTTAAACTGCTTTCAAGGACAGGCAAAAGACCTTTTATGAAGGTTGATAACAGCAACAACAGATGCTAGTACTACTACTAGTGCTCGGATCATCAGACCCAGCTAACGTACCTGTTTTGAAACTAGAACAAGAAACAGAGGTTGGATTTTCACCCATTGCAGGCACTTAGCTGTGGTAAAGAGATGTGTAGGAGATTTAGATAATAGTACTGCTGTGTCTAATTTCCAAGGAGTTCTCACCCTTGGCTGCCTCCTAAACTAATCTCTTGTCCAAAAATATTAGAAAGCAAAAGTGCACTTGGTGGGGAGCCTGGGAGAGATGGCACTCACTGGGGAATGAATTTCTGCTCCAAGTCACACACACTTTCTCATTAATCATTTACGTTATAGAAACAGTTTCTAGGGTATTGATCTGTTATCCTTTGCTTCAGAAATGCTTGCTTCTTCTTACATGTGTTTTCCCTGCTTTCTTTTCTCCAAATATCAGCCCAGCCTCAGCAGCAGGGTAGAAAGGCGTGCTCCAGGTTAGGAATAGGAGTAATGGCAGGGCTAGGGGCCATGTGCTGGGAAGCAGTTGGCTGCAGCCAGCATTTCCTCTGCTGCTAGCAGGTAAGAGTCTTGTTTCCCACACAGCCAACCAGACGGAAGAAAGCAGGGTGCTTTTCCTTTTCTTTGTTTCCTGAGCTATAGCATTAAGGGAGCAAGGAGTGGGTCCCTGCTCATGCATTTCCTAAGACAGCTTAATAGAGACAAACTGGAAGAACATCAGTAGAAAGTTGTTCAGCCCTGTACAGACACAGATGCTTTGGCATCTTTGTTCCCAGAAGCAAAACTGCTGATATTGAGGTTCACTTCACATTTTTCACACTTTCAGAGCTGTTGCCTGCTTAGGCCTTGACAGGTGTGTAGTCAAAGTTACCCACAGCCAGGTTAAACCCTGAAGAAAAATGAAGAATTTTATCAAAATGGTGTATTATAAACAGAACAAAACAAACAAACAAAAAGAAAAGCAAAAGCAACAGCAAAAGAAAAATCAAAACAAAAACAAAAACAAAAAGATGAAAACCCTCCAAAGTCTGAATATTTCTTTCTGAACAGTCTGAACTGACTATTCAGTCACAGGAATAGGGCAGAATTCCGTCCTACCTTTACCTAGGGAAGGCTCCTTGTCCAGACCGGCAGGTATGGGCTGTTTCTGAGGATGCTGCAAGCCCCACAGCAGCTGGCAGGGTGAGATAAGACTTCTTCTTGTGGTTTCTTTGTATCTAGTGTAACTTTCCCATAAAGCAGAGAGCTACTGTTGCTTGCAAACTTGCATCTATTTAGTCTTTTGTTATGAAAATTCTTTTTGCTGTCTATGCATTTTTAATCCCTTTAAAATATGGCTGAAATTTTGGTTGCTGTGGTACCCTCTTTGGCATGGAGGACCTCCTGCTCACCCTTCATGGCACGCAGCTGCTTGCACTGAGCTCTCTGCTGCTGCAGTTCAGGGGTGTGCAGCGTCCTGCGCTACCGTCTCAAGGTATCACAAGAGGTCATCGATCAGCTATGCTGGGGAAGATGCTGGCTCTGAAAGAGAGAGGGTTCGTGCTATGTCCCGTGATTCCTGAGCTCTATCTTTTCCATTTAAAGACACTTAAATGCCAGAAAGAGCATTTCAGGCATATGTTCAGGGAACTGACAGAATTAGGGGTTTGTAAGAACTTTTGTCCCCTTGTATTTAAAACCTGAGAAGAGGCGTGATGCGAAGAGGCGCGAGATGCCTGCTGCTGAGCTATAAAGGCTTCTTTGTGCTGAATCATCTGGGCTAAAAAGAGCTCGGGCTCTCTCCTGCTAAGTGGCCAGTGACCGCTGGTGGACCCCACTGAGACAGCTTTTGTTAAGCAAGACCAGCTGCAGAGTGAGGTGCCTCGGTCCTTTCACTACGAAACAAGCTGCAAAAGGCGCTGAGGGATGAATTCGGATTTTCTTTTTTTTTTTTTCTACCATGGAGTTTTCCACCTAAAGCTGCAGTTGTTTGGCTCTAACCCAGGGCCAGAGTGCAAGTCAGTAAGGGAGCAGCACGGACTTAGTGTGAGTTCATGTGGGTGTAGCATTTGCAGGGTGTTTGTGGAAGAGACGGGAGGATCCTGCATCTCTGAAGTCAATACACAGATGTGGCTTTTTATTACCTTGATGACAGGAAAAATTAGCTGTGAGATACATGTTCATCCTAAATAAAGTAACCTCCCAACAAAGCAACCATCTTCCTCTCAACATGCTCAGGCAGCTCTTGCTGTCGTAGGCTTCCCAATTTGCTATAACTTAGCCATGCCTCAGAAAGCTTTGTGCAAGGGCAGGTTTTATTGGGATGGAGCAGTTCAGTAGCCTGTTTCCATCAGTGCCTGCAAGACCAGGCTTCCTTGAACCCCTTGAATACTACAGCAATCCAAACAAACCAAAAGCCTACCCTCACATTTCTTACACTTTAGTGAAATTACACTTCAGTGAAATTTAGTGAATAAGTGTAGTGCACTTATGTTCCCTCCTTTTTTGTTTTTTTTTTTTTTTTTTTCCAGACAGTCTCAGGCAAAGATTGGAGACAGGGTGCTTGTATCAACTGCACTCATGGCTCTCCCAACCAGAGCTTTGTTTTTCAGAGGCAGGCGTGGTATTCACCAGAATGTGTTGAGCCTGTGGGGCAGATTAGGTCAGAAACATCTCCTGGTTTATTTGAGAAGTTGTGCTGGACATTTTTCTGAGCCTTGGCAAATACGGATGTACCTTGTATAAAGAATGCACTCCACATCTGATTAGGAGGAGGCTTAATGGCCCATTAATGGGATCGGTGCCCAGAAGAAAAGATGGTTTTCCTGCCCCAAGGCTGGATGCACCTAAATGATTGATGAGCAATCACAATGTAGCAAACTCAACACAAATCCCTACAGGAGGGTGCCTTGTCTCCTTATTGGCAGGTGAAGCTATTTTAAAGCAGCACCCTCACGAGATGGCTGTATCCAAGCTGTGGATATGTGTTGTCCATTTGCAATTACTTGGAGCATGAAGGATGATGCCCTCATGTCTGCTTCGCATTTCCTGTGTTGCTCTTGAATTGGTGACGTGCTGGCTCTGGATGTGCCTTTTGTACCTTTTCTGGTAGCAACTACACTGTCCATCCTGCTCCACTCCTGGCAGTTACCAGGATTCAGTCCCTGCCCTTCATTTCCCATGTCCCAAACTGTTGTAACTGCTAGACTCTGCCTAGCAGGCTGCTGCTCCCTGAGAGCTCAGTGAGGGTTTCCTGGGGCCATGCCATCAGTCGCATCCCGGAGTCCATTTGAGACAGCCCCGCGATCTGGCTCCGGCAGCCAGCAGCGTCACAACGCAGTGGGGGTAAAGGAGGCAGAGAAGGGGCTCTCATGAGGGTGTGACATGGCTTTAATCACATCTTGTCCCAGCAATGTTCAGAGGTAGAGAGACAGCGTGGTCTGGGTGCGGGGTGGTTTTGTCAGGGGCCCAGGGGCAGTCCCTGGGCGGGGTTGGGGTACAGAACAAATAGGGAGAAACTGAGGGAGAGGCCAAAGCCAGGGAAGGAACAGGGGAACACACAGAATCATGGGGTTAACAGGACACCACACCAAACAGCAGCACACTGTGTGTGCTGGCATCTTGGTGAGCTCCTCAGTGAGTTCTCACCAGCATCTGTCCCTCTTGCAGCATTCACTTAGAGTCTCCTGCCTTTGGTCCCTTCTGGTGCCTCACACCCACCCATTGCCATTCCTTTCTCATTCCTACCAATCTTCCCATTTCTATTAGACTATTCTTCTTTCATTAGAAGACAGTAAATTCTGTAAGAATTTTTTTTCTGAATGAATTTCTGTAAAAGATTTTTTTTGTCAGGGGGTGGAATTAGCATTATGGACATTAAAAGGCAGGGAATTTGTATTTTTTTTTAAATCAACTGCTTCAAGGGAGAAAATGTGAAATGTTTTTGAAAACAGCTTTCCATTATATGAGAAGGCAGAAGCTTCCTCATTCTCACACCATGTGTGTTTATTAATCCTAACTATTCTAGAAACAAAACATCTCTCACATCTTTCATGTAAGCCAGGGTAACAGAATTCACATAACCATCAAAGCAAGTGCAGGACCCACACAGAAAATGAAGGTAAAAAACTTGCTTTTATGCTTAGTTCTAAGCTCCATAGGCCTAAGAAAACTGCCTGAAACTCTTTACAGCTCATGTGTAGTCCAAATCAGACTTTACATGAGTGTATGGAGACAACCTGGACCAGCCCTTTGGTGCATCCAGCCTGACATCTTGTTTCCAGTAGTGGCTGTGACAGGCAACAAAGACTGCAGGAATAGGATATACAGTCACTTCCTCTTTGTATTCTTCTTTGTATTCTCTCAGCCTGTAATATTTTTTAGCATAGTTTAAAGCTGTTTAGCAAGTCTTGAAAGATTTCTCTCCCAGCAGTTTGTCCTTGAACCAATTCTAGCACCTCAAACATCCAGTGGCAAAGCCTCTATAGGCGGACTACTCATTGCATGAAGGGCTGCTCCTCTTAATTCAAACCTCATCCTCTCATGATTCCTTTTGATGTTCCTGAGTTCTTCTACCTGGTTCTGCCAACAGCCATAGTCATGTGGCACCTGAGTCCAATTAATGGTCTTTGAATAATCAGTCATTAATAATTAGATAGTAACTGAATAGAAAAATGAGCTATCGCCCAGCATCCTGGAGAAGCATGACCATAGGGTTATGCTTTACCTTTTATAACCTGGTTTGGGTCTTCCTGAAACTTTGGTGTCAGCTCTGCTCTGAAAGTGCACTGTGAGTGTCTCTCTGGAAAGGGATATCAAAATGGAAATCAGTACAAGCAGCAACATTTATTTCTTTGGAAATAAATACTTCAGATCAGTTAGATATAAGTTTTTTTCTCCAAATACTGATTTTACCACTTATGTTCAGCTTGTGAGTATTTCTTTAAAGACACTAGGAACATGTTTAGCTCTGACTTCTGTTATATGCCATATCTGAAGTCTTAGCTTGTTTCTCCAGCAGACAGTGTCCAGCATGGCACACGCATTTCCCACTCCAGTGAGTGTATTATGATGCTGATGTCCAGCAGGTAATACATTCACTGGAGTGTATTTACCAATTATTCTTTCAAGGGAAGATCTTTTTCTTTCTGGGGTTTTCAGATGCTACATCTCATTCCATATTTGTTGCCTGTAAACTCCTCACAGTCCCAAGAAAAGACGTTTCTACTGTTAGCAATTGTTAATTCAGATCAGCAGGACAGGTTGCAGGCTCAGCTCTGCCTGGGACAAGATCACTGGAAGGGCTTGAGAAAAAAAGATGTTTATGTTGCACTAATCTTTGGGGTGAGTGACACCCCATGAAGTCTCACAGTGGCAGCCTGTGACATCCCTTCAGTGTGAGGCTCCTCTGGTTTTTGACTGACCCTCTGTCAGGACCAGCTGTGCTCCCTCTCTGCTGGAAGGGTGGTTGCTGTCACCCCAGGTCTGGAGGAAATATCACAGAGAAGGAGAAATGCAGGACTTTTGGGAACACCAGTGATAAGGCAGAAGCAAAGACACCCCGACAACTGGGTCCCATTGACTTCCAACAGGTTGGAAATTACATTTTATTTAGACGTTTAACAGAAAGCAGGTAATTAGCACTAAGGTCATAAACCAGCAGCAATATAGCATGGATCATACTTGATGTAACACTTACTGTCAGAAAAACTCTGTGTACATAAGCCCACTAGATACCGTGCATGGATTAAGCATGAAAGATTGCTCTCCAGGTGGTGGTCCCAGGAAACTCTCCAAATTCTGTCAGATAGTGATTTTTATTTTTTAGTTTCCATTCTTCCTTTCCCTGTAAACAATTTGATCTGGATGTAAACCATCAGGAAATGCTATGATGGGACAAATGCTCAGGGCTCTGCAGAGGCCATGCCAAACTTTACTCCAGGGGTGGCAGGACTTGGGGCTACCCACTTGGCTGCCTGTCACCTGTGCAAAGGGTGTACAGGGCACACAGCTCTGCTGGGCAGGGCTCTTTAGTGTCCCTCCGTGGGACACACAGTTGTGTCCAGGACAGGCACTTGTCCTCCACGCTTGTTTCTCCTCATTTTCCCCATGCTTGACTAAAAACCTGTCTCTCCTGAGCAGGAGCAAGACTCCATGCAGGTGGTCACTCAGTTCCTTCAGAGGTTGAACTCTGCCGTGAAAGGCAGATGGACTTTAAGTCCTTCTAGGGAAGCAGGGTGGAAAATCAGAAGATCTATAGCAGCTTGTTTTCTCTCTTGAATTGTACATAAAAACAAGTAATTCAGTGCAGTGATGTCCTTGGGGTTAATAAGAGGTTAATATCAAGGCTGTCTCACCTTTTTCATCTTTCTTTCCAACTTCCAATATGTAGTTGATTTACTTTTTAAATTGGCAAAACACAGGCATGGCCCAGAGATGCTTCTGGGACTGCAGTGGGAATCAGGCAGGGACAGTAGGTATATTATCTTCAGTTTTAAAACATTTTCTCAATTCCAGAGCTGGAAATATGTATTTTTTAAAAGCACAGATCCTGTAGTGCAGAACCCATCTTCTGCAGCAAATCTCCTTACCAGGAAACTGTGAAGTATGTCACACCTCAGATTACTTAGTGGACAATCGATCCTTGAACTTTTAGACCACTTTCTATTGCCTCTAATATTAAGGCTCAGCCCAAGCTCATCACATTCAAACTAATTCCCATTAAACTGCTGTGGATGTGTCCTGTCCAGCAGCAGGCAGCTGTGGGAAGGGTCTTGTAGGTTTGCCTGCTGAACAAGGAACCTCCAGTTGCTACAGCTGGGTGTCTGCATGGGAGCAGAGTCTCCTTCCCAACATGCTGCCTTTCCCTTGTGAAACATTTGAGCCCTGTGGGATCTGCAGAAATAGGCCATATTTGATTTCCAGCGTCAGGAGTTTTAGAGAAACTGCTTGTGGGACACTGCAAGGGCAACATCCATAGTGCACTACTTAAAAGCCACATCTTTGCTGCTAGTGGGACCACTGCAGGACTCAATTTCCTTTCTTCATTTTTTCTTGACACTAGGGCCATTAACTTCCCAAATGGTTTCTATGTCAGTCCTAGCTTATACCAGCCTCGTCTTTCCTGGATCATCCCTTCCCTTTGGTGGCACAAGTTGTCTGTATAATAGTGACAGAACAGAGCAGCCACCAGAACAGGGTTAAAACAAAGCTTGAAAAAAAGGGGGGAAAAAAAGTTTTAACATGGATCAGTTCCTCAGTCCTGTGCTTCATATCGTCAAGAGCGAGTGAAAAAAACCCCACAGGGACAGTGAAGAGCAAGTGATGCGTGAAAGGACAACCTAAACTATAAATGCATGGACATGATCAGTCTCAGTCACTTGGCTTTAGACAATATAAAAATCTTCTTGAAACCTTCAAGTATTTTTGTAGCCTTAAATCATTGGTTCTCCTCTCTCTGAAACAAGCTCCAAAAATGGAGAATGGCAACAGTGGCAGAAGAAAATAGGACCAGTACTCTGAGCACGAGTATGGAGCAAGCAGCTCTTGCCAAGTGCTCAGCCTCACTCCTGGCTCCCCAGGCTGCCCAGGAGACCCTGGAGGGCCAATAGCTAATTTTATTTTCCTGATTTCTTGCAGCCTGTGGTGACAGAAGGGGGACTCTGCTCTGTTCAAAAGAGCAAGAAGTGTAGAGGCTGTGCCAGGTGAGGCCGGGAGATGTCTGTCCTGGTTCAAACACACTGCTTGGACTGGAGGGGGTTCATTCCACTCTGAATTCCTGCCCTCAAGAGGACTCCCCAAGGGGATGAATTCTGACCTGCAGCTCATAGGGACAGAAGAAGAAAGCTCCAGCAATGCCATCCAGCCCTTCACTCTCACCATTCCCCTGATGCATCATCCACTGCCTCAATTTCTTGTGGCAGAGGGGTCCAGGGTGGTAGCTCTAGGCCCACTGCAGGTACATGTTAATCTTTGGTATCTGATTTTGACTATTTGATTGGAAAATAAAAGGAAGTACTAAGCTGTCACCTGCAAAGTGTCCTTGCCAAAAGGCCCAGGTTACCAATGCTACTGAATCCAGGTGCTGCTGCTGGGAGCTGCTCCTTGTGGGTGCTGGCACCCAGGGACTGGGTTTTGTTCTTTTTGAGAGCTATCACCAGAGATTCCCGCTACATTAGGCTATGAAACACAGCTGTGTGCTATCACTGAGCAGAGCATGGGAGGAAAGCCCCTTTTCAAGTGTTGGGTGTTCACGCCCAAAGCAGGGGTGTGGGAACAGCCCATAAACAAAGTTGACCTTTACTCATGCACAGAGACCACATGAGACCCCAGGCTGCTCTCAGGTTTTTGAGCAGGGCTATGCACTCCTTTCCTCAGATCAACTGGAAAAATGACTGCAGTGTCAATCTTCTGGAACTGCAGAGTCCTACAGCTCCAAAACCAACATAAATTTGTCAAAGGTCCCAATCACTCTCAAAGTATAAAGAAACAGGGCAGAGATAAATGCAGGGGAAAGACAGAAATGTACTGCACAGCTCCTATTCTGGGATATGAATTCACCTTTTAATTAAAAACAAGGTATTGAAGCTTAGGGAGAATCTGCACTTACTTCTGGATCCTATTTCTTTGTTGCTCCCTTTATTTACAGAATAAGTTGCAGAAAGCTGTTGTTATTTTAGGTATGAATATTTTTTATTTGAGTGTTACTGCCTATCAGAGACTTTGGGGTTTTTTTTTTGTTTTTGTTTTTTTTTTTAATGTTGGCTAATTTTGTGTTTTGAGTAGGAAGCTTCAACTTCACAGCAGTTCTACACAGGCTCTTCTGCTATCCAGCAGTCTGGGCAAGATAAACCTGTAACCAAGACATTCCTCCACTAATCTCTATGGCTTTATCACAATTTTATTATTGCTCACCTCACTGTGGACTTTGAAAAGATATGGGGAGTATCTGAAGTAGTTTAAAATTATTTAATCTTTAAAATATCTGGGATGCAGGCAAGTGTCCCTATATATCCACCCAGTCCCCGTTTTTGCTTTTGCTTTCTAACTGCTGAATGAATTAGGAAGGGCAGGGCCAGGTGAGCTGCCTGCAGTGATCTCTGTGGGGAGCCAGCTTCCTCCCACCCCCCAAAATGCACTAACCAGCTCTGCTCCCACACCAGATGCCTTCCCAAATCCTCAGTCCCTGCCCAAAACCTCTGTGCTGTTTGTCCTGCACCACCCTAGTGCTCACAGGAGAAGGAACCCCCACGGGCACCACCCCGTCTTGCCCACGTTTATGGTGGAAGGGAGCACCCCGGCAGCACTGAGGCAGGAAAAGTCTCTGAAAAGCAGCAGAATTAGCAATGTCTTGCATGCCAAAGCAAGTCCTAAGGCAGGCAAAGCAGCAGCCAGGAAAGGTAGACCCATTCCCAACATCCAACCTTGTCCATCCCCCCACCTTAGCACAAGGTGGGAGGCAGTGGGCAGCTCCAGCGCCAGCACCCTCATCCTGCTCCATGGCTCATCCATCAGGAGCAAGGAGGAGGATTAGCGCTTGGTATTAACGTGGGCATCTGCCTGCCTGCCAGGCTTGCTCTTCAAAACAGGCTGTCAAGCACAGATAGCTGTTGAATCAATATGTGCCTGGTAGCTGTTGATGCCACTTCTGCCAGCACACGGTGGGCTGAGCCACTGCACACCAGGAGGGATCCAGGCTATGAGAGAGAGGATGCAGCGCTGACTCTTCAGTACCCTTATCAGATGACTGTGAGGAAGCAGTCAAACAGGAAGACTTCAGGGATGGTGTCTCTGTGTTGCTGCTGCCAGTCCCCCCTCCCAGTGCCAAACATGAATGTTTGCCAAGCACAGAGGAGGCTGGATATACTATGGTTGGTCAGTTCTTTGAATGAGATGTGAAAGCTGGGGCCTCCACTACCAGCCTCAATAAATCCTTTCCACATCCTGAACAGACTATGAAAACCAGCTGACCTCCAGATCACTGTCTCCTCTTCCTCTGGGCAGCTTCTCATGCCCATCCCAAGGCTGCAAATTGCTGTGGATAATAGCTGTGACATTCATCCAGACCATGGCTGCCTACCTGTACTTGCGTGGAGGGCCCGGTGCTCGATAGTCCCATTGCAGAGGGGATGTCTGGCTATTTGGAGCTGGTGTACTTGGTGACAGCCTTGGTGCCCTCCGAGACCGCGTGCTTGGCCAGCTCTCCCGGGAGCAGCAGGCGCACGGCTGTCTGAATCTCCCGGGACGTGATGGTAGAACGCTTGTTGTAATGGGCCAGGCGGGAGGCTTCTCCAGCAATGCGCTCAAAGATGTCATTGACGAAGGAGTTCATGATGCCCATGGCCTTGGAGGAGATGCCGGTGTCAGGATGGACCTGCTTCAGCACCTTGTAGACATAGATGGAGTAGCTCTCTTTCCTGCTTTTGTGACGTTTCTTATCACCCTTCTTCTGCGTCTTTGTCACGGCTTTCTTGGAGCCCTTTTTGGGGGCTGAGGTTGACTTTGCTGGCTCTGGCATCCTGAGAGCTCTTTTGCTGGGTCTTGGAGCTGCTTGGAGAGAACATCAAAAAAATCTAATTCTTTTTTGACCTTCTACAGAATAATTGTACTGCAAGATGAGAGAGTCTGAGTTGGAGGCAAGCAACAGCTCTGAATCTGAGACAAATACCCCATAACCCTGTGTGAGTATTTTTGAACTGCCAGCAAGAAGTTCTCTGGTTGGTGTATGGCTTTTTGTTGTTTTCTGTTTAAATTCCTATGACCCCAGCCTTGTCAACATCTCTGAACACAGACCTAGTTGGCATCTACTTAGTAAATATGAGATGGAGCCTGAACATCTTTCTGAGAAGAACATTGCAGTTCTAAAGAAAACACTAACTGCAGCATGGATTAAATCAAATCTTGCTGGAATGGGCCCAAGACTGTTGCAAGGTATCACTAAAGCCACCTTTATATGACACGGGTTAAAATGATTTTATGTGGTTATTACAATCTCTAATAAAACCTTTTTTATTTGCATGTAGGTAAAAGTTTATTTTGAGGGCACTTGCATTTCTGTGGCTATTGTTTGGCACCATGTTTTAAAGTGAAATATAAAAAATAATATAGTTTTAAGCTTGCTAGCTGAGCTACAGGAATGTCTCAGTATTCACATTTGCTATCAAAAAATATCAGAGAGTAGAAAAGCTTAGAGGAGGTGGCAAGAATCACCTTGCAGAGAAACAGAAATGTGGATAGGAGTCAAAAAGTAAAGTGCTTTTGGGCTACATGTTGATGGAAAAGATTGTTTCCTGCTATGTGATGCTTTTTGCTTTTGAGAGAGCAAGCTTTGCTGGTCAGCTTACACCAAAGATGCCTAATCCTCCCTCTGAGATTTTCTTCACTAGGTCACAACCTGCAGAGCCATGACCTGCAGCTGACTGCTCTCATCCAGAAGTGCAGTAGCAAAAAACAGTATGTAAACCCATCAAAAAACTGTGTGCCTCCCCTACACCACAAATTTACATGTGCTTTAATGGGCCAAGGGGAAAAACTGTGTTGCAACTTGGTAAATGGTTTTGTGTTTTAGAAAACACTTCAAATGCTACCTTGAAAGACAAGGCTCCTCCAGGCTTTGCTGGAGGATAAGCTTCCAGCATCACCCCAGGGCTTGGGTTTTACTGCTCTGCATCTCCTTTGAAGATGACCTAGGAATTACAGTCTGCTGGCCAAGAGAGACTAGTAGAGAAAAAAGAGCTTCAGGGCTGATGGCACATGGGAAAATGGATAGAAGTAAGCAGGAGAGAGAAAGCTGGGATGTAACATATGGTTTGCACACTCAGAGTCTCAGGGAAGGACCTAAATGGTGCCTGTGCCAAAGCAACGGCTGCATGCTCAGCCCTGTCTGTCCTCCTTGGAAAAGAGTGAGATGTCTGGTTTCGCCATCTGCAATCAGAGCCAGATGCAGCAGCACAGCTGCAACCAAGTGCATACAAAGTTCCCGGTTGCTCCCTGTGGAAGGAGACATCTTTGATCCTGAGGCTGGATTTACGTGCACACCCACAGCTCAGTGGATACCAGCACCTGCTTCCAAATCACGCAAGAAACCTCTGTGGCTCCAAATCAGCCTATGTGATGCTGCCTCCTGCCTGCAGCAAGCACCAGGGCCACTGCTGGCTGCTCTGCCCGATGAGGCACCAGGGCTGGGCTCTGGGAGCCACATGGTCTGGCAGCCACTGGGCAAGGCCCAACACTGGGCATTTCAAGTAGGGCTATGCCCAGCTGCAAGGGCAGGTCGGCATCGCTCAGGACGCTATGGAGCAGGGGGGCAGGGTTTCCACCACAGCCCTCCAAAACACCCTCCTGGCTAGAAGCCAAAGTTGGCACCAGTGTCCCTAGAGCTGAGTTTCTACTCCAGAAAAGCACTTTCTTCTCCAAAGACATGGTTTTCATGTGCTACGTTTTTGACTCTGCCACCCCATGTCCTTTCTTAATTTTTCCTGGCATTCTTCCCAGAGAAGGCATTTGGAAGGGCAAGTGCTAGACTGCTGCAAAAGTTCTGGACACCCTTCAAAACTGACACCTACCCCCTTAAACACCACACTTTGTTCCTCTGGTGAAATCACAAATTTTATTCCTATTTTTCTCTATCTGGGAAGCAGTGCTGGGAAAAGAAATCCCCTACTGCTCTGTTTGTAGACTCAAACCCATGTTTTTTCAACGGAAAATGATTTTTCTTTGAGAAGAAATAACTGTGCACTTGCTTCTTTTTCTTTTGAGCTCATTTCCTGACTGAAAAACACCACAACTGAAAAATGCAAATGAGTATTTCTTAAGCTTTTTGAAAGTATATCCTTCTAAAATATGTATTAATTCTTAAGAGCACTTCTACTGCAGCTTTTAAAAAATGAATGGAGAGCCCAACAGGCACTAGAGTGATTTCATATGGCTCCAGAACAGGTCACATCTACAGGACAACTCCGTCCATTTCATCAGCTAATACCCTTGGGTAGCACAGCATGGACCTCACTCTTCTCCCATGTACGGCTGCAGTGTGGGAAGCAATGATGCTGAAGTTCAGAGATTAGCACAAAAGCCTGTGCTTCTCTCCACCCATTTCTTTGCAGCTGACTGTTTAACAGGTAAATAACACCTTCTTTGAAAACAGGTTGTGTTCTTTGTGGTTTATTTGGGCAGTGCCTAGCACACAGAGCCTGAGTGCATTTGCCAGGTGCTAAATAAATAATGTTAATAATGGTCAACAGTATCACCAACTCTTCTGTCAACAGTGCAACGAAACCACAGCAGGTGCCGCTCTGGAATAAAGACAGAAGTAGTGGGATTATCCCCAAAGTGTCCATGTGGAGAGTTCATTGAGGGAAACACTACGTGACCTTTAAACGAATGGCTTCTTTTTATAAAAACAATTGCATATCTTTGTTTCCTTAAGGAAAAAAAAAAAGAGAGAGAGAGTTGGAGGGAGAACCTGAAGAGGTTAACAATTATTAGTTTTTGTTTTGGAAGTGTTTCCAGCGTGATTGACTTCCCTGCTCTGAGGCAGACCAAGCACTGGGTACAGGTTGCTCAGAGAGGTTGTGGGATCTCCATCCTTGGAGATACTCAAAATCTAACTGGGCATGGCTCTGAGGAACCCACAGTGGCTGACCCTGCTCTGAGCATGGACTGAATGAGATGTTTGCCAGAGGCACCTCCAACCTCATCCATTCTGTGACTTTTGGAGAAGGAAACTGGGTAGAACACGCTTTATGAGCTGTGTTCCCTTGATCGAGCTGTGCTCCCATGGGATACTGCAGCCTGAGATTCCCACAGCGACCCCTAAGAGATGGTGTTTATTTCCAGTTCCAAGCCACTGAAGTCCCTGGGACACAGGGTATGGCCATGCAGGAGAAGGCATTTTCAAGCAGCATTGAAACATTTGGAAGGTTTCAGGTTTTTGAGGAAAATCTCTGGGAACATTTTTTTTCTTTATGGCTCTGTATGCTCTGAGTTAAATCAGTTATTGCTGGCAGTTTTTTCCTTTCTCAGAAAACCAACAACAAAACCAACCACAGTAATTTTTCCAGCCAGTTGCAAGCAGCAGCCTGACTGCTGCCAGAAACCAGAGTGGTGCAGAGTGACAGATACATCTTCCTTTGTGTTGACACTCCTTTCTTCAGCATCATTAAAAGGAAAGTGAACGGAAAAACATATTCAAAGATACAAATCACCACAGTCTCTCAGATCCAAAATGGGAGAGGAGCCCTGCTGAGAAATCCCACGTGGAACCTGATGCTGTCTCTTTTCCTGAGGCTTGATATATCAATGGAGAGAGACAGGCAGGGAAGCTCCTGCAGGATTTTTGTTCATTTTTGGCCTTGCTGCTGAGTCTGTAGGACCAGTGCCAAGCTGGTGCCAGCACTGTGCATGGGTCACCATGGGAGGATTATGAGCTGGCCTTTTGCACCTCTCCTCATGCAGTGCTGGAAACAACACTTGTATTTTTTTTACTTTCTTTTTCCATTTGAAAGCTGTCCTTGCTATGATGAGCTCTGGGGCATCCACCGTGCCCCTTCTGTAATTTCCTAGTCAACCATAAAAGTTACATATCTAGAATCAGCATTTTGTTCTTAGGAGGTTTTGGTGACAAACATTTGCAGGAAAACCTCAAGCTCTCGTCTTTTGGATATCTGAAATTCTGATATTTGTTAATCTTCTGATGTTCTGCTTTAACCCTTGCTCAAGTAAATGAGAGCCAATGGGCACCTGCTGATAGTTCTACCCCTTAAATAGGAATGTCTTGTTAGTTCTGTCCAATTACTGCCCCTTTCCTCATTTTCTCCTACTGTATAAAAGAAATAATACTTGCCTTTATGCCTACATACCAAGAAATATAAAGTGAAATTTGCTGCTGCTTTTTGTTTTATTTCTTTGAAACACAAAGGGCACAAATCAGGGAATGTTTCCACCAAAAGGAAAAGGCTTTCTAATGGATTCACCTGCTTTGAAATGCCTGTAAGATCTGGTAAATATAGCTTACAAATTACCAGGTGTTAATAAATGACTGTTATTGGAAAAGAGAATTTCTGCAAACTGCAAATCCCCTTCCTTTTATTGTGTATAGCCATCTACTATTACACAAGAATTTGTTAATCTGTCAGGTCTCATTATATAGTAACAGTTGAGAAAACAAACAATATTTGTGATTATTTGGTAGCAAGCTCTGCCTCAGGTATAAAGCAGATCAGAAGCATGATGAGTCACTGTGAGACACTGGTGATGTTGCCTCGTGCAAAAACTGACAGTCATATTTTGGTCTGGAAAGAATTTTTCCCTTGGTATGTTGTCTAGCATGTGATGATGAGGTAATACTTGCTTTGAAGTAAAGAGGAGGAGAATTTCCTAGAATAAGGTAAACTAATCTGAAATACCTGATTTCTTCCAATGGCGGAGGGGTGCAGAAAACAGTTCTGGGATCCTAGGTTTCCTCCTGAATAATCCAGCACCGATAGTAAGAGTCCATCCCCACTTCCCCATGCTCTGCTGCACTTTGTATCACTGTTCTGTAAAGTTTACATTTAAATGGCTACCTTTCCAACTTGGATATACACATCCATTTTTCTAGTGAACAGAGGACTGTGACTATAGGTTAAAACTGAAGATGACCCCTACTTCCTTACAAAGACAGAAATGCTACAAACTCAGTCCCTGATACAGACACACAATGTTCACAGAGATCTTTAGATTTCTTTAGAACAAATATAAGCAGAACAGAGCACTGTGTCTGACCTCTTTGACTGATATTTACCTTGCTTGTGTTAACCCATTGCTTGGCAGTTTAGTACAGAATATTCCCTACGTGAATCTTTTCTGTTCTTTTCTATAATTTCAATTTATGATTTTTAGAAAGCACATTTTTAATCACCAGTAACGGCTGTAATTTCTTGTGCTACTTCTGCCCAAATTGCAAGTACTTCTCAGGGCTGTAGGGGTATCAATCAGAGATTATGTATTATTACCTACAAAGTAAGGAGCAGGACCCTAGATCAGAGCTCTCTGCAGAGAAGATACATTGAAATTTTAAAGAAAGTAAAATCTTACCCACAAGTCAAACAGAGCAACAGAGAGACAATGTTGCAAGAAGAATGACTGTCAGGAGACTAAATACTGCAGTCCTCATGCTGATAAAAAGAGTGTGTGAAGTCAATGGGGATTAAACACAGGACTGAAACCACAAGTACAATGTTTAGAGATGCTTAGGACCAACAGCTGACATTGATTTTCACTGGAATCCAAAAGGCTTAGTACTTTATAAAAATCAGACTTCATATTTTATCAAGGTTCTGTTACTCTTAATAAATGAGTACTTTAAAAAGCTTTATTATCTGGTCTTTGTAAGAGTACTCATTGTCTACTTGCTTTGGGATATCTCTGATCTACAAGCTTGAGCAACAGTATCCAATAAATACAAAAAGGAGAAATGATGTTTTCTATGGATCAATACCTGTTAAATGTATATGGGGTACACCCAATACCCGCATTTGCTACAATTACACTCCAGTCAGCTTTCCCACAGAGTGCCAGGGTTTCAGAGAAACCTGTAGGAGATGATCCTTGTGGGTCCCTTCCAGCTCAGAACATTCTGTGGTTCTGTATTATCACAACCATCCGCAGGAAGCCCTCAGTCCAACGCAGTCCAACAGAGAACACAACCAGGCTCACTTCCTTCCTGGGGTTTTATCAATAACTTCAAAACCTCACACAACATACAAGTCAGCCTTAGCTTCCTCTCCATGTTTTAGAATCATCAGAATTTTCTGCTTCTGCCATGAATCCTTTCCTCAAGCAACAGCCTTCTTCTCCCTTCATATCCCACTTCCACTCAACTAGACCCACGGGGAGTTAACCTGTCAGCAGCAACCCTGCGTCCAGTTGCAGGGTTTAGCTCCTGTCCTTAGACTGACACAACAAAAATTGCTCTGGAGGTAGGGAGAGGTCAGAGCCTGCTAACCATGTAAGGGCAGCTGATCTCCAACTGACCTGGAACAATCCTGCTGGGCAGAAGGAGCAAGACATCACAGCAGCTCCGCTGCTCAGAAGCATCATAAGCTCTACACATCTTTTTGGTGGTTTGCAAAGTACAAACCACTGGAGATGGGTGTGAGAACAAAAATCATAGATGGCTGGGGTCTGTAATACCAATGGAAGAAAGGTGCTTTACTTATTCCATGACACCCTATGCTATTGAAAATAAAAAGTGCAGATCTGAAATGAATTGCTCTGTGCTGTATCAAAAATGAGAATCCCTTGATTTTTATCTACATCATTTCAATTTCTCTGGAAAAGCAGAAAACTTAGTGAGCAAAAACTTTCTCAGGCTGCTATATCTAAATAACTCCTTCTACAGTGGAGCCATGGTCTCTAAACTAGTAATGATAATAAGCCTAAAGAACTGCTATCACATTTAAGCAAACTATTTTTATGCATTTTATGGAGTAATGGAGAATTATCAAAATTCTAAACTATTTTCATAAGTGCTGAAAAAGGCATCCATTAAAAATGTGCTAATTCAGCCATTCAGCCAAAAATAGGAGAGAAGCTACAGCTCAGCACCTGCAGGCCGTAAGGAGAGAGTGGGTGGGAGAGGGAGAAGCAGCCTCCCCAAGAGATGAGAGCTGCTCCGAGTTAAGGTAGGAGTTATGTGGGAACCAGTGCAGACACATGTGGCACTTCTTCCTCCTACATACCCCATACCCAGGTTTTAGCAGGTTCCTGTAACCCTTTTCCAGTGCCACAGATAATTTATGTAGCAAAAAGAAACAAAAGCTGAGATTGTACCCCAAAACACGTAGTTTGGCCAAACCACACCGATGGGGAATAATAACTTGGACATAAACCCATGCTGAAGTGGAAAGCTATGTGCCCATATTAGGCTGAAGACCAGACCAAGGTCATTAAGGCTTTTATGACTGATGTGATAGGTACATCACAATGCAGGTGTTACCACATATTCTCAATGCCATGGATGAAATAAACTCAGAAAAATCTTTTAACAACCTTCAAGGTACGTATATGGGTCTAAGGCATGTATGCTCAACAGACCTGGGCATTACCACCATCAGCTCTCCCCCTACATGGGGAGAAAGTGTCAGGTAAGGGCATGACATGTTCAGCTGTGATCAATCATGACCAACATTCCTTCTAAATGAGAGTCTCTCACTTCAATCATCACTTTCCAGTTACATTACTCACATTTCAGCAAGTCTTGAAAGTGGTTTCAGAAAAAATAGCAGAAAGCATGCAATCAAAAAAGTCAGGGATATGTGAAAGCTGCTTTATCGTGGTGGTAACACCTGGGTGCCTGGGAACACAGAGGGTAAACATGGGAGGTGGGGGTACCAGGCAGGTATATCCAAAAGGCCTGCATGCCATGCCACAAGCTAAAGGGCAGCAAGTGGCACAGCAACTGATTTCATTGCTACAGGATACTGAAAATATTGTAATGTGTGTATTAATAATTAATTTGGCATAGTAAAAGCAATTTTACTGTAAAACAGATGTGTGACTATTACTGGAGCCTGCAGGGAAACAAAGATAAACGTCCTTTCCCCAGATCTCGCATCATTCAATAACCGGATCGGGAACACAATCCAAGACTGCTGACACCTTTTTCTGCTGCCGCCACCAGATCACATTACCACAGGCAGAGAGTCCTCTGAGCATTAGAGGTCATCTTCTGTAGGAAGCAGGAAAATGGAGAGTCTGTTAGATGGAAAGAGAGAAGAGAAGCAGGCCTGGGACAGCCAGCTCCGGCAAAGCTCCCCTGAAAAGGCAAGCTGGCTTTTCTCCAGAAACATATAGGGGTGAGCACTAAGGACACAAGAGTTATTGAAGGTAAAAGTAAACTCTGAAACAAGAACTGACAATAAGCCATTTTAAAATGTTCATGAATAAATTTACACTGGAAATGAGAGGGAACCTCACTTACATCCTTACTTGGAAGTGGGAGGATAAAGGCAAGGGAGGAGGGGAGAAAGACGAAGAAATCCGTTCTTTTCATACTTCAAAGACAAAACTTGGTATTAAAAAAAAAAAAAAAATCTAGGAAATGGCTCCAGCACAGCAAGTAACTGCTCTGTGTTAACCAGGCAACATTCTTCTACGGTGCTGTGCTACTGAAGAATTGTTATCAAAATGCACAGATGTCCTTCACTTTGTACTTCTCTTTCCTTTATTCTTTTATTTATTGTTCCTTCCTTCTTTTTCTCACATCCATTACAAGTGCCAGGAGGTTCAAAGCCCCAGCAGGTTTGCTGCCATTTGGTCCTGTCTCACATGTGGCATTTGTACACAGACTAACACAGTACTCTGAACAGCCACAGGGTTGAAAAACTGGCAGCTCTCCAGAAACTTTAAAAGAAATGGCTGTCAAGTTAGCCCATGCCCAAATTCCACACTGTACAATTTGCTTGTGAATAGTGTTTTAATTTACCTCTAATTTGTGATAGCATCATTATAACATGGATTTAGTGTACTAGTCACTATGCTGATGCAAGCTAAAAAACCATCTCCCTTTCAGAGAAATCAAGGCATAACTGGGGATACACCAATATTTACATCAGGCAAGACTGCAAAGAGCAATATGCTGAAGACTTGGTTGCAACCAGTAGACCATCAGTGAAGAAACTGGGAGTTGCTGGACAAAATGACAGTGGTCCTGGATGGTCAGTAGCAACTAGAACAATTAAATGCAAAGCTCATTTTTCAGAACTCAGAAGGGTTTTCAAAGGCAGCAGGTTTAAAATGCCAGTGGAGTACCATATTAGCTGTACAACACTGTTATTTTTAACCATCCTTGGCTCCATCCTCCCACATTCACTTTCCTCCTAAGCTTTCTATGTCCTTAGTTTCCTCACTGCTTTAGCCCAATGGTCTCCCAAGCTGTTCCTTCCTCAGATGAAGTGCTCACCCTTTGCTCTTCTCCCTCCCTGCTGGTGCCTCTCCCAGCACACTCTCTCCACAGAGCTCATTAGTGCCTCTGCTTCCAGAAACACATCTTTGTAGGTGACTGCTAAGTCCTTATCTTGAGTTGTGTCCTGGTTATCAGGCAGGTGCAATCGATAAGGACTGGAGCTGGGCTGAGGACCCACAGTGCAGCAGAGAAGATAATATGGGGTTAATTCTGGCATGTGAGAAAGAGAAGGGTGTTACAAGAAAGTCAAGACAGCTGCAGTGTCCATATCTTCAGGGCAGAGATGCTGCACCTGCAGTGTATTTTAAGACTTAAACCCATCAAGAATGAAAACAGCCTCTATTTATATTAGGTATGGTCAGACAGCTCCTTCCTGACAGGATGCTCCCTGTCTCCCGTCTTGTAGCACCCCACTTGTTACTCAGTCAATTTCCAGTTACGCCAGAGGACCCAAAGAGGACTTCTTCCTTTCTGTCAACATGGAAGCAGCTTCCCTTCCCTACCCTACCCTTCCTTCACTGATATTTGCCAATGGCTCACTTCAGTCCTTTTGATTTTTCCCTTTCCTTCTCGTTCCTTGATTTTACCTGCCTTTGTGACAGAGAAGTGAGGAGACCATTACCAAATGCTTACCCTGGCCTGCCTCCCTTTACACTAGGTTTTATCTTTAAGTGCTGAGCTCCAGAGTGGTACCTTCCTTTCTGCCCTTCCCCTACCTCATTTGAGGAATTTCTTCAGAAAAAATGTCACAGGCTTTTCTGTGCAAGCTTTCTAGGGTAACTCATGTCCTCTTTGTAACTCCCAGTAACCTTCCTGGAGTGGCTCTGTTCTCCTACCCTTTCTTCCATTGCCTCCTGCACACACTACCTGTTGTGTTGCCATCTCTGTGGTTTTTTTTTGTTCCTACCTTTCAGTCTTCTTCCGTGCAGTATTTTCTGCTTGACAAATATGAGTCTACTTCATACAATCTCTCTCCCCACAAGAGACAGAGTCACACAGGTTATACAAACAGGTTATAAGGAGAGATCTGATGTACCCAAAAGCATGTCCATCTTTGCTGACTCCATCTAATATAAGCACTGCCTCTGACAAACTTTGCCCATCCTTGATCATTGTGGCTAAAAGCCCACAGTTTCTCCCTCAGCACACACCACCTGCAGTGATTACCTGGGGGATGGTCCTCTACCTTCAGCTGATGGATTTCAACTCTCAAGGTGGCACATCTCGTGTCAGAGATGTGTTCTCTGCAAATGGAAACTCTCTCTTCCATGATCCTTGGGTAAAGCCTATTTTTTATAAAATAACACACAAAACCTTACTGCATTGGACCACCTATGTACTTTCACCAAATTCAGGAAAAAACCCTGACCCTGTTTTATAAGAAATTTTAAGGCTGGTTTGAAAGGTAAAGAATTCCTACTCCAAGAGGGTCGATGAAATAATATGACAAGGGTGGTGATTAAGTCTCACCACAAAGGAAAATGTTGAGTTGATGTAGGTGGCATATAAAACCCCCCACTCTCTTTATGAGTCAGGTAAGCTGCCAGAAAGCGGAGGTGAAATCCGTGGGATGGAGCTGTTTTCATTCCAGCCAGTTAGTAGTATGCTCTTTGAACAAGAAAAAAAGTAGTTAAATAATAAATGGTATTTTTCAAAACTAAGACTCTAAATAGCAAAATCTAACAATTTCCCTTGATCCCCAATGATGGTGTTTGTAGTCAGTGATAGTCAAGGGGAAAAATTACTAAACAACTCTTCCCTCCAGCCTTGAGGGTGATTATGCATCTATTCTTCCATCTCCCACCAATGCATATGATCCTGCAGTCACAGCTCTCTCCTCTCCCTCTGGCTCCAGAAAAAAGGGAAGATGACAAGCTGAGATCCCAGTCTCACCCCACACAGAACCCCTTTCAGAGGAAGAGCTTAGCTCTGATGAGCAGAAAGCATTCCTCTCCCAATAGCTGCACAAAAGTGGCTTAACAAATGCATAAAAAAAACAATTGGGGGAAGAAAAATGTTTTGTGAGGTCTTATTTTGGGTCAGTTCAGCATCCAAGAGACAATTCAAAGATATGGCAGTGTCCCTCATTTAGAATGATAGTATTTTCATTACAAAACCCCTGAAATTGAGAAATGTAAAAAGAATGTCATTATGTCCTTGAGTTCAAGGGGCTTAAAGGCCTCCTCTGGTACTGTCAGTGGGAACACAACATCTGCTCTGTTCACAGTGCAGCCTGAGAAGGATGCTTTCTTAAGTACACTTAGAAACATTTCCCCCATATTTAGTCCTTCAGTCTACCCAATACATATGTTTGAGGAAGAGCAGGAGCACTGCATTTCAGGTGCTGAGAAAGGGATAAAATAGGATCATACTATCAACATGAGTAATTTCTTTGTTTCAGCTGGAGAGTTGAAGATGTGGAGATAGATATATACACATATATATGTAATATTTAAATAAAACATATGTAAACGTAAAGGAGGAAAAGGACAGTGACCAAACAAACAGCTTGGAGAAAAATATGTCAAGAGGAAGGTAGAGTAAGGCAGTGGACAGAAGTAAGATGTCAGAAAGGAGAGAGCAGGAGTGGGTATAAAAAGAATGACACAGAGGGGGGGAAAAAAGAGATGTAAGAAGAAGATATATGAAAGGGAACAGAAAATGAGAGAAGAGACATGAGTGGACAAAAAACAAAGAAGGAAGGTAAAGTAATGAGCCCAATGTTTGGTATGGCAGAAATACTGAAGCATAAATAAGACACAGAAAAGAGAGACTCATAAGAAGGGTCATAAGAAGAAAAAAAGACAGTGCACAGCAGAGAATATGTGAAATAAGCAGTGGAAAAAAAAAATCACCTGCCAGTACAGCACTTTTCAAAGTCACGGATGAGAGGTGCTGCTGTCCCAACAAGGACAGAGCCAAACCCTAGGAAGTGACAGGCTAATCCCAAGGAGAACAAAGGATGACGCTGGGAGAAGATAACGATAGCCTTGTACTAGGTTGCTGCCTTTTGTCTGAAACAGAAACCACAAAGGTCATTAAAATTGCTGCTTAAATCTTACATCTGATACTTGAAAAAAACCTCTTTCCCAATACAATCATTCTTCCTTCTCTCTCAACGTTGGATTAAATTAATTACTGTACACTCCACAGTTGTACCTCCCTGCTGGGGAAGGAAACCCCAGACACCATTCTGCTTAAAGCAGACCTTCCTCTCTGGCTCCCTTTGCCTATAAAAGGCTTCTATAGAAATCTTTCAGTAGACAAAGGTAAATTTCCTGCAGCTCCAAAATCACCATGATGGATTTGGCTATCATTAGTAAAATGAGGAAAGAAAGAGGAAGGAAACAGGAGTAAGCGCTCAGGAAAAAAAGCTTTTTTTTGTTATTATTATTCAGAAATTTAACCAGTATAGAGGGAAAGAAATTGCTGCCTGCAAAATCTGTCACTCCTTTGCACATCAAATAATAGGAACAAGAGGGAGTGTGTGGGAAGTACATTCATATTATCAAATTCTTTTTGATATTAACGTGTTAATATAATGAAAACATAATCAGGAAAATAACATATTGTAACACAAATACTATGGAGGCTGTAGAGCAAAAACCCCAGGAAGATCAGTGTTCCCAGTGTAGCTCCAATCTGAGAAACCAGAGCTTCATTAGTAGTAACAGGAGCAACATATGGAGATGAATGAAACCATGTTTGTAAATGTGATATGCAATTGCACACTCTCTCTTGGCTTTCCTTTTTCACAATCTGACTCAGCCTCCACACTCCCCCATCTTTTGATTCATAAATTCTTGACATCAAAAAATAAAGAGTTACAAAGCCAGCATGCAAAGGGCATGAGATGACGTGAAATACAAGGATGCTGGTGAGCACAGAATGTGCCATCAATCACCACCCTGCAAATGGACAAATCTGCTGGAGATAAGCAGTGGAGACAGGGCCACCCTCTCCAGGGGCTCGCTGGAGGACGCTGCACAGCAAACCACAGCCCATCTCCATTGCGCTAGAGGCGTATGCTGAGGTGGACAAATCTATTACAAAATCGTACAATATTGCTTACGCTGCACAGCAGCCACTTGTTTAGGCAGCCCCTGCATCACCAAGCCCGTGAGACTGGAGGTGAGAGGAACGAGAAATAAAAGGGTTTCTTAGGGCATATACTCCCAGTATTTCTTAAGCTATGAAGAAAAGATCAGGGTTAATGATAAGCAACACAAAACATAATAAACAGTGCATGAAGACGGTTTACAGCCCTACACACTTACTAAATAATTAACAACCTCACAGAGTGTTGACACAGTGGGGGTCAGTATATAGGATAATCCCTTCCTTCCCTGAGGGCCTGGGCTCCTCAGCATGTGTGCTGTCAGGCTGCAGACGGCCAGCCCAGCCCGTGGGCACCGCTGCCCCACTGCAGGCAGTGCCAGGCTGCGGCCCCCAGCCCTGCCCCGGCCCAGGCTTGGCCTTCAGCCCCCAGTTAACAGGAGCGCACTGAACTCCGGCAATACGATTCCTACGATCGCAGCAAAGCACTGGCAAGGCTGACACCGTTTCGGTGCATTCGCCAAGCCCGGAGAAAGACGAAGCCCCGACCCTGCGGGGCTCAGGGTCCGGCACGAGGCAGGGCAGGGCCGCCCGCACACCGCATCGCGGTACAGCGGCGCGGCAGCTCGCAAGCTCGGGCAGCGCAGCCCCGCTGCGGACACTGCGGCGTGCGGTGCCCACCGCTGCCGCACCGCAGGCGGCCAGCGCAGGGGAAGGTCTTGCCTGCTGGGCGTCTGGACTCCTCCGCAGGCGAGCTCCAGGCGCCGGCGGGGCGCGGGGCAGGTGCGAGCCGGCGGGGCTGGGGGGCTGCTCGCTGCCGCTCCGCGCAGATCCGGCGGGCGCCGCGCCGGGTGGGCCGCGAGACCGGGACCCGCCTCCGGTCCCGACCAGGCTGCGACCGGCGGGGCGCCTCGCTGTGCGCCGCCGCCGCTGCGGGCCGGGCCGGGCTGGGCCGTGCCGCACCGCCCATAGCCCGCCCGCCGGCTCCGCCCGCCCCCGCCTCTGCGGGCTCCCGCCGCGGGGCCGCCGGGGGCGGGGCGGGCGCGCAGCGCGGCCCCGGCGAGCGGCTCGGGCGCTGCGGCGGCGGCGGCTGCGCGGGGCGCTCGGCACGGCCGCGGCGGCGGACGGGCACCTGCTGCCGCCTCGCCCGCAGCGGCGCCGCGCTTTGTCCGGGCTGAGCGGGCGCGCCCGGCCACGGCGGCGCCCGGCCCCGCTCAGCACAGCGGCGGGCGGCTCTCGGGGCGTCGCCTGGCTCCGGCGGCCTGGGCACGGCGGGGGAGCGTGAATGAGAGTTTGCTCCGATTTCCGAGCAGGGTGAGTGCCGCGCCGGCCGTCTCGGGGGAATAATAATAATAATAATAATAGTAATAATAGTAATAATAGTAATAGTAATAATAATAATAATAATAATGATAATAATAATAATAATTTTTTTGGGGGGGGGGTGTCCGTACCTTTACATACTAGCCCGGCGCCACCTCCCCGGGGCACGGTTGCGTGCGGGGCGCGGTGCTTCTCGCCACCCCCGGACGACGACCCTTGGGAGGGGGTTGTTGTCTCTTGGTCCCTCCGTTCCCTTTTGTTCGGCTCTCTCGGGGCTGGGGGGAAGGGGCGGACCGGGGGGTTGTGGGGAAGCCAACGGAGGTCTCGGCCGGTGGCCCAGCTGTCCAGGCGGTTGCGGCAGACGGGACACCGTTCCCGTGCCCGCGGGGGGTGTCCGGCTGCCCCCTCCCTGCTTCCCGGGCGGAGCAGTGGCCCTCCTCTCCTCCCCGCGCCCCTCCGGCACGGAGGAGCCGCCCTGGGCTGCGGGCACAGGCGGTGGCATCGCCGCCACCAGCAAGAAGGCACCGGCTGTAGTAAACACAGCGCATGGGGCGGCGGTGAACCCGGTAAAGGTCACATCCTCGTGTGCACACGCAGCCCGACCAATCTGGGCTCCCCAGTTGCTGTCTTGGGGACGGTGTGGTGGCTGCCGGTGCTGTCGCTGGCAGAGCCGCGCTCCCGGCCGTTGGCTCTGCTCGGCGGTGTTTCCCGGCTGCGAGCAGGGATCTCCCTTGGCGAGGGAGCAGCAGTGCGAGCTGCGTCACACCCTCCTTTACCTCCTCCCGCCCCCGGCCGGGGTGGCAGCTGGGTGGCATCCGATTTAGCAATAAGAGCTAGGAATGCGGGTTCTGCTGTGAGGTTTGATTCCTGAGCGGTAGCTGAGCCTAGCTGAGTTCAGGGCTAGCCACATGTTCATATTAAATAGCAGCCAGCAATGTACTGATTCCTCAGAGCATGCAGTGTCTGGATGCATCTTGGTGGGGAGCAATGAGGCACGGGAGTGTTGGAGCAGTAGGAGTAGAGGAATGCTGCTGGAGAGCTTACTTGCAAGGAGACAGAGAGGATGGCGTGGTAAATGGCTGTTTTGCAACCCAGGCTGCCAACCTGGACTCCTTCATACAGGTCAATAGGTATGCATACATTTTGTGGCCTTCTCTGTGCTTCTGTGGGTCATCGATGGGCTTGTGTGCACAAATGGGGCAAATGGGAAATGACAGCTTTTTGTCACGTTTTTGTGTCATGCTTTGTTGCTGCAGCTCGGAAGTTTTAGATGAGTAGATGCGGTACTGTTAAGCTTGTGTGATTATGGAATGAAGGATGGACAAGTTCTCGGGTATCGCATTTCCAGTGGTGGTTGAGATGTGGGTGGGGAGAGGAAATATTTAATAAAGCAGGGCTCCCAGGTCCCTGTGCTTTGCACTATGTGGCAGTATCCTGCCTTTGCTTTTAACATGTGATAAACAGTTTCATTCCACAGAATTAGAAGTGTGAGCTTAACTACATTTTTAATACCATATTTAGTTATCAAATACCACATCTAGTTATTCAGAAATGGAGGGCTTTCTTTTAGTCCTAGTCCATGTTCTTCTGAAGCTGACAGTTAAGCTACTAGCTCTGAAACAGATAAAATATAAAATTGATGTTGTTATGACTCCACATTGTGCAAAATTCCATGAAAGCCTGAGTTATGTTTCACGATTTTTCATATGGTGGCCACAAGAATGTTTGGCTCATCCCTCTGCCCTAATAAAGGTGGTTTTGGGCTGAGATGCCAGACTGAACTGAAATGAGCCATGTCGTGCATCCAGCTCTGCAGGTAAGCTCTTGGAGCTGGTTTTGGGCAGTGGTAGGTGGGGCTAACCTCAGTTCAAGTATCAGACTGATGGGTTTGGTTTTGCTTTTTTTCTTGCTTAACCGTGGCACTATTGAGACCTGATCTGCTCAGCATGTCCTTGGTCAGGGGGTGGCTCTCAAGTGGCCTGGGGTTGGCTGCTGCTGTTTGGATGTATGTGTGCCACTCCTTGGCATGGTACAGCTTCTGCTCTGGGTGAAGGCATCACACAGGCTTTGACCTCCTGTGTGACCTGTTGCCAGCATTGCTGTGTCCTGGTGGCCTGACATCAGTACCTGTGAGGGTGGGAGGAATTAAGGGCAGCATCTGGGAAAAGCCTGTCCTGGCTCTGCTCTTTTGTGGGACCCGGTTTCAAAGAGACTGATAGAAGGGAGATGGCAACTGAGGAGGCAGAATCAGGGGGCTGACTGGCAGCTCTGCTGTCTTCCCGGCTGGAAACTAATTCCTAGTGATTTACAGCAGAAACTGTTTCCTGGCCCTACCCTTTTTTCTTCCTGTGAGTGGTATTGAAAGCTTATAGGAATAGAAGTTCCTTATACGAATGAATGTCTGGGGCAGTATTGCATTCCAGAGAGATTCAGTGTTGTTTGAGACCTGGGAAAAAAACCAAACCAGCTGGAATACTTTATTTTGGTAAGGGAACCTTTGCAGTGTCTGAGAAGTGATTAGTGCTGCTGTTAAAGGTCAGGTATAGATCCTGGATGTGAGGCATTGTCTGTGGATACATACAAAGTACATACATGTCATACTACATATATGTGGTGTGTCTTCAGCATCATTCTGATACTTGAGTATTCAATCCTTAATACAGAGACTTCAAAGCTAGGGAGAAGCATTAACTGTTTTACCCTCAAAGCGATGACAGATCTGTTGGAAGAATAACAAAGATCCCATTTCTCCTTATTTTGTCTGCTGAAAATTCGTATTTTATTTTTTGACTGAATCACCACCAAATCTGTGTTTTGTGTAACATATGGTCCCATTAACAATTTTACAGTGAATAATTTTTTATTTAAGGAGTAATAGATCACATTTCCTGATGTTTTGTTTTTTATAGGTCTGGGTAATAAATACTGTTCAGGAAGGGTTGAGTCAAGGGCAATATATACCTCGCTGACTTTCTGGGTTAAAGCTGTTTAGCTGTTCAATGGCTTTTCATGGTCCCTTCCTCCCTCTCATTACCCCCAGTATTTATCAGGCTTAGCAGCAATACTCTCTAATTTCAAAGTCCTCAAAACCCTGGCTATAACCAAAATACTCCAGTATTATGTGCAGAAAACTCTGTCATCTTGAGTTGGAGGCTCTCTTGTCCAAACCTGACTGTGTCAGGCCCAAATAAAGTACACAATTTTCTAGCTTTATCGTGTAACACTGGTTCTATTTCTTTCCTACATAGATTTTTCTCAGCTAAATAGTATCTGCGTGGCAGCATCTATGCTAGGAGGAGAGATCACTTTCTCTAATGTGTTATTTTTATGACACAGAGTTTGATCAGAGGGAAAGCTTTTGACAGTAAGTGCTTAATCAGGGTTTTTCAAAACAGATTTTCTCTCTGCCCACTGCCCTTAACCTCGCAGGTTAATCCATGAAATAATCTATGCACAGAAATTCAGACAACAAATGTAGTGCTTCAGTCGTAATCTTGGGTGCTTTGAGGTTTTTATGTGTTTTGTCCTTTGAAGTTTCTGAACATGCAAGTTTCCTCTTTGTACCTTGTGTTCATTGCCATTGCTATAGGACACACATTCACAAACCAAAGAAATTAGGCCTTTTCCTAGAGGTCAGAATTTACTAAAACAGTTACAGTTTAGTTGTGAACTCCCCTTAAAATTTAATGACTTAGTGCTGCTTTTTGTTATGACATAAGAAAATGAAGTAAGGAGTCTTTGAAGCTACTTCAGACTTCATAAATATTAACAAGCTCTGCAGTCTTCAGAGAGAGTAAGTTCTGGATGTTTTTCTTCACCTTAATAGTACGGTTTCATTTGCACAGTAAATTTTCTTGTCTTGACTAAACTGAAAGAGCAGTTATCAGATGCAAATCAGAAATACTGTATTTGTGGGTGGGAGCACTCTTGCTGTGTTTCCCCTACTCTTAAACACCCAATCCTTTCTCCTGGTGCATGCTCTGGGAACAGTAAATTTAATTCCATGGATTACAAGACCAGATCTTCTGAGGTGTTTAAGTGATTGAAAATGCAGGGTTTTTTGCTTCTGAGAATAATGGAAGGTAAAGATTCACAACTTATTCACTTGCATTGAAAAATTCTTTTTATTTGCATCTTGGGTCACTATATATGTTTAATATTTGTCTGTGTTAATGAGGAAAAAACCTCACTGGTAGTATTCTCTAAACATGCCTTGAGAATACTTAAAATTGTCCCTAAGTTTAAAAACCAATTTGCATTTTAATAGAAACTGAAATTCCATTTAGTTGCAGCTTCTTACAAATCCCAGGTTAATGCAGAAAGTTTTTTATTATGGTCTGTAAATACGGGAAATTATAAGAGAGAATTGAGTTGTGAGCTCTAAAACCTGCCTGCAGAAGCACATGTCAGAACAAAGGAGCGCATGGCAGCACAGAGAGGTTTGTCTCCGCCGGACCCTGGGGGGAGGAGGTGTCACACGGCAGACCCCTACAGAGAGGAGCCTGCCAGGAGCTGACAGATGAGTGAACAGAGAGTGACCCCCCCATAGAAAGACATTTAGGAAGCACGTTGCTGATGTGGCAACATGGGATAGGTCACGCCATATAAGGAAATGCTGTGCCTTAGAAAAGTTTATAAAACCAACTCACTCCTTTGAATGAACAATTCAGATTCCCTGCTGGTCTGTGTCCAAGATTCAGTCGGTGACAAATGGTGCCCCGTGTGAGGAATTTATTATATGCCTATCTGTGAGTCTGTTGGTGAGCCCCATGGGACTTGAAGTACTGCTGCAAGAAGCAGGAACGCTGGCCAGCAATAATCCCTACAAGTTGTAGGTGAGCCATGGGGGACATAGGGGATGGAGTATCCCAGGAACATTACATCATAGAGACGTTAAAACAAATTTTAAAGAAACGTGGCAGGAAAGTTGAGTCTACAGATTTGAACGGACTCTTGTTCTGGGTGAAGAACTGTGATTCAACTTCAGATAGTATTTTTAATCCTCAGACATGGGATGCTTTAGAGGACGCATTGTGGAACCGAACTATGTGCGGCGACACGGTGCTGACAGAGCTTTTGTGTCCGTGGAGGGCAGTGTGCAAGGCGCTCATAGTGCATGCGGCACCCAGAGACTGGACAAAGAAAGCCGCTTGTGCCACCCCAGCAGCTGTGCTGAGCCCTTCTGCGTCACCAGCAAGTGACCGTAAGTCTGTCGGGGCTGTAGGAAGAGAACCAGAAGATGGCCCCTCATCGCCCGACCCATTTGACCCTGGAGAGAAGCCAGACGGTACCGTAAAGCTCCCACCGCCCCACGCCATGCGGCATCAACTGGAGCTGGGTTGCGGCGAGTGGCTGGAGCTGGAGGGGAGCGTGTTCCCTCTCCGTTTGCCTTCTGCGAGAGTGCAGTGGTGGTGGCAGACATAGCAAGGGGAGAATGTGTGATGCCATGCTGGTGAGCCCATGGCAGAGCCGTGTGGCGCTGGTGAGCACATGGTGGCGAGCCCATGGCAGCGAGCACATGGCAGAGCCGCGCGGTGCTGGCGAGCCCATGGCAGCGAGCACATGGCAGAGCTGCGTGGCGCTGGCGAGCCTATGGCAGCAAGCACATGGAAAAGCCATGTGGCGCTGGTGAGCCCATGGCAGCGAGCACGTGGCAGAGCCGCGCGGCGCCGGCAAACCTATGGCAGCGAGCACATGGCAAAGCTGTGCTGCAGCCGCACCCGGCGGCCACCCCCATGCCGCAGACGGGTGGGATCAGCGGCACTGAGAGCTGGCGGGGCCGCGGCTCCGTTTAGCTCAGGGTGAAGGCTGCGAGCGGCTGTCTGCACGTGAGAGGTGAAGAGGCGAGCCAGCGGGACCTGCGTGGCCGCCTGACCCACTACAGCCAAGGCTCCCGTTCCCTGTGGACTCTCGGGAGCTGATACTGTACTAGAAAAAAGGACTAAGTGGACTGATAGTCCGTTCCCCAGGGGTGGGGAGGCTGCAGCATACAGCATTTTGCACCAGCATGTGCGGGAATGGCTGCAGGCTAAGCATACCCTTCCTGCAGCAAGTCCGTAGAACTCTTCTGTTTTCATTATTCAAAATGTTGACCCTATCTCAAAGATTGCTTTTTGTGATAGTTAATAATTATAATTTATAAGCTATTTTTTAATGCAAGAATTAGGCTTGTTACCTTTTGAAACCACTTAGAGAGTTAATGTTATTATAATTGTAATTTTCCAAGACCTAGATTTATATATTCTGTGAAACAATGAAGTATTTAAGCAGTTGATTGTATTACCTTGCTTATTTTCACTTGATGCACACTTGTTGTTGTATTAGATGTATTATTTTACCATTCATAGTAAGAAGACTGCATGTTATATTGCACATTTTCCTGAATTTGATAAGTTGAAAGATGTTCTTGTTACGTATTGTTAGAACAGGGGGAATGCAGAGATGGGGTGTGCCCCCCATGAAAGACTGTAAAAAGTTTACATGTTAATTTTTCAGTGGCATTCAGAATGATAATAATAAAGTTTTTAAGCAATTTCATAAGTATTTTAGAGAAACCCTCTCAGTCAAAGCTTAAGGCTCTGGCCAAGCCCTAGCCCTGGCTGACTAGGGATTTATACCATCAGACCCAAGTGTTTCTGCTCTAAAAGTGTAATCGAGTCATTTTGACTTACTACTTTGATCTTACAAAAGCTGGACCCTCTTTCAAAGTAAACTTAAAAGTCTTGTCTAGAAAAGACTTTCTAAGTCTTCACTGTGAAGCAGGACCTTCCAGCAGTTGCAGACTCTGAGTGATGGTAAAAGTTGTAGACAACTTTACATTGTTTCTCAAGGTTCTATCTGTTCAATCACTGTCATAATTCTTACTTGTATAAAACAGAAAAGGGGGAATTATGGGGAATTATAAGAGAGAATTATGTTGTGAGCTGTAAAACTTGCCTAGAAAGGCACAGGGCAGAAGAAAGCAGCACATGGCAGCACAGAGAGGCTTGTCTCCACTGGGCCCTGGGGAGAGGAGGTGTCACACGGCAGACCCCTACAACGTGTGTTGCTGATGTGGCAACATGGGATAGGTCACACCATGTAAGGAAATACTGTGCCTTGGAAAAGTGTATAAAACCAACTCACTCCTTTGAATGAACGATTCAGATTCCCTGCCCGTCTGGGTTCGTCATTCAGTCGCTGACATGTGAAGAACACTTTACCTGTAGATACACTTTACATGAAGTTTGATGTATTCTTTTAAAACTTGTTCTAGGTATCTCATTAGTAACTGAAGAGAACTCATCTTTTTATTTCACAGAATCATGGAATGATTGGGGTTAAAAGGGACCTCTGGAGATACATGATCCAACCCCTAGCTCAAGCAGAGCCACCTAAAGCAGGTTGGTCAGTGATGGCTCCAGATGGCTTTTGAGTATCTCCGAGGATGGAGACTCCACAACCTTTCTGGGCAGCCTGTGCAAATTGTCAGTCGCCACCACAGTAAAAAAAGTGTTTCCTGATGTTCAGAGAGAACTTCCTGTGTTTCAGTTACCTCTGCTGCTGTCACTGGGCACTGCTGAGCAGAGCCTGGCTCTGTCCTCTCTGCACCCTCCCTTCAGTTGTTTATGTACATGTATAAAATCCTCCCCTTGAGCCTTCTCTTCTCCAGGCTGAACAGTTGCAGCTCTCCCGGCCTCCCCTCACAGGAGAGATGCTCCAATCCCTCTGCTGGACTATCTGCAGTATGTCCATATATCTCTTGTACTGGAGCCCTCAGAACTGGGCACAATACTCCAGCTGGGGCCTCGTATTTCCCAGTATGCTTTAAACATAAGAAACTTCTTAAGTAAATTGCGCATACTTTTTTTAGCATGCACGTCCAAGAGGTCGCTTTGGTGCTGTAAATCACTGATGCAACTTCTGAGTAGTTTTGCTCTTCCACAGGAGCTAATGTCCCTTGTTTAAAACACTTCAGCATTTTCCTGATCCCATCAGTGCAGGCTTTGGCAACTCTTTTGACCTGTGATTAAAGGATTTATGACTAGGTTTGCCGGCTACACATGCCTAATAAGCATAACCATTGGATGCTGAGTCACATGGGGATGTGTTTTGGGGTGTGTTGACACAGACTCCTGTCTGAAACAGAGCTCATTGCAGCTTATAGTGAATGTGTGCTTACATTTCTGAGGGCACATTCCTGCTGTGGGTTGGTTTGGTTCTCCAGCAGCCACCCTTGTACTCTTTTGGGCTTGACCTGCCTGGCCTGTGGCACCTTCTGTATTCCTGCATTTCCCTGGAGATGAGCCTGGAGGTGAGCAGCTGTCTGTAGACTAAACAGGGAAGTTTGGATGCTTTGTGAGTATATGGGTAATTCTGTAGTTGATGTTAAATACAGAATTTGTAAACAGGGGTTTTATTTTTAGGTCAACAGGGTTTCTATTTTTAGGTGAGCACTTCTAGGTGCAGAATAAAGATGTTAGTGTAATGCTGCTAACACTGGTCATGGACAGGAGGGAGAGAGGAGAGCAAGAAAAAGGCATAAAGCACAAAGTATCACTTTATCCTTGGGTTTTGCATCAAATTCCTTGAGAGGGGACACTAATTTCTTTACCATTAAATGTCCCCTCCTGTTGATGCAGGTATGTATAGTTGGTTAAGGTAGGAGTTTTTTGAACGTTCTTAAAGAGTATAGCAAAATCACGTGGTAAAAGCGGTTGGCAGTTGCTTGCCTTCACTATGTCCAAATACAATGGTTAATAGGCACCTTTCCATTTTTCTTAGCATCCCCCAAAAAGTAACTGCACAACATGAGAGGTCTGTACTTACCTTAGTTGGAAAGAACAAAACCGTACACTTCATGCTGGCCTGATGTATGCAATTAGTGACGGAGTGCAGTTAGTTTCCAGCTACTAAAACTGTCTTATCAGACCTCTTGACAGGACTATCAGCAAGTCTGTATTAGTATCTAGCATTACTAATGCTTGGCATTTTACCATGTTGTAAAAGCCACTTGTTCCTTCAATATTCATTTCAGGTATCAGGGTTACTTACATACAGAATACACCAAATTCACTGGTTTGGAAACCAACCAATTTTCAGAGACTGAAAATTAGTACCAGGTTTTTCAGTGAAGGATACACAAGCATCTTTAGATGCTCTCAAGGCAGGGTTTAATTCATAAACTAAAATTTATCATTAGCTTAAATTCTGAAAAGTGACTTCTTCAAGTTAGAAACGTGTATGAAAAAGAGGACTTCTTAAGAGAATTTCAGCTTTTAGAGGTACCTTCAGAAAAAAGTCCTCCAGCCTCTCATTATGTATTTTGCTATCTGAGGCTCCACATTCCTTCTGTGTTTGGAAAATAGTTTGCATGTTTTTCTTTCCTTCCCTCTGCATCTCTTCTCTGCATTCCCAGGTGTGCACAATAACTGTGGTTTAAAATACCTTGCTGCACTTCTCAAGGTATAGAAGTGTGTTGTAATTCCTGGGGAAATGTGGCAGGGCTTCAGAGAAGTGTGTGGATTTCTAACTGTCAGCAGTTTTTCAGCAGTGTCACAGCCATAGGGGTGGGGAAACATGGGGTGTCTGGAGAAGGATCTCTTAAAATGTAGGGGTTTTTTGGACTTCACCATGCTGCTGCATTACAAGTATGATGAGGATATGGGTTTTTTCCATGTTGTTTTTTAGAGCCAGGTGATGTCTTTAGCTGTACAGCTTCAGGGACCCACCTAGTTATGTTAGGACCGATGGTGTCTAAACCCTGTAATTTACTCCAGATCAGAATCCAGGGAACTGTAGGGTTGTGTGCTTTGGGTAAAGCTGCTTCCCTAGACACTTCTGTAGTAGTGGGACCACTACCAGTATCAGATTTTGTTCCAGGGCTAACCCAGAAAATTGGTGAGTTTATGCTTTCTGGGTTGTCTGGAGAGAATAGGATGTCCAGTTTGAACCTTAGAGATCTTAGCATCAGAGAGCAATCTGAAAACATCTATAACCTCATGTTGGCAGTGAAGGAAACAGTAGCCTTGGCTCTTGAGCATTTTGGAAAATGCACAACTATTGCAACAAGATACTGTGTTGGAACAGGAGAAAAAATAGCGTTTTAAGCACCCAAAGATGAAATGCTGTGTACCTTGGATGTGATATTCCTTGCAGTTGCCTGGCCCCTGAGGAACACGACTTTTACCTGATTCAAATCAAGCTGCAAGATCATCTGTAATGCACAGTCCTATCTCTGAACTCATTTTTGTGTTAGGGGCTTTCTTCATCTTTTCTCTTGCTTGCCTTTTGCCCTGTGAGACAGGGAGTGATGCCGAAGGAGTTGCCTGTGTGTACCTTGCTGTCTCTAGCTGTGATGTTGGGTTCCCGGCAGCTGCCATCCTGTTTGTGTGGGGCAAAGACAGCTGTGAAGTGTGAAACTTGGGAGCAGCAAAACATCCAAAGCATCCTCATGGGACTTACACTAGGGTGTCTTTGGACTGACGTGATCATCAGATAGTAGTGAAAACCAGCTCTGTAGACTGCTAAGTCTTGCATCACCCTGCAAGGATCATTTCATTGGAAGGAGTAGGAAAAAGGGCAATCTGTCTGAATATATTCTTTATGCAATCTGACTTTTCAAAGCATTCAACCACTTGCAGGTGTTACTACGGTTAGGTTAAATTTATAATTCTTTGAACTTCTGCAGTGCATTTATCCAAGATCTCACACTCCTTTTAAAAGAAGCTAACCTACAAAGTAACCCAAAAGATACCCCCAAGTGTCTGAGATCACTTTTTGTACAAAATTGTAGTGCACCTTGGTTTTGTGTAAAACCCTGTATGGTCGGTCTCAGCAGCTCTGTGGGATCACTTGTGGTTGTGCAGTGAAGAATGCCCTTCCCAACAAGCCATGGAGAGTGTGGTTGGACACCTTGGTCCTTTAAGAGAACTGCCAGCTGCTACAAGGTGCTGTGCTTGCAAGATTTTCTTCAGATGTAAGAGCTTCCAGGAAACTTGCAGTAATTAAAACTAATGTCAAGAGTTTTCAAAATACTGCAGAAATGAGAACTCTTCTCTTCCAGATTATCTGGAGCAAGCCCTTTTTTATTTGGAAGAAATGTTCTGAATACAAAAGCTTTTGATACTTAAGAAGGGTCTTGGCCTATTTTGCAAAACTTTGCCTTCTCTCCCTGGTGGAGTTGCTTATGGGACTGATGACTGTACATGCATTCAACAGCTCTTTTTCAGCCAAAGTGGGATAAGTTCTGACTTCCCCAGAAAACTATATTAGGGAATATTTTTACAGCAAATACACTTTTTGTAAAGCTACTTCAGCTTCTTTCGTATTTCTTCCAGTAGCAATCTTTCCCCAGTTTGAGGGCTCTGCCAACAAAGATTTCCTCTAATGCTGGATCACTTATCCCTCTATGACAACACATTGAAAATAAATGAAGCACAAATACCGTTTCTTGGAATGTTTTACAGGAGGAATGTGGATCATACTTCGTTTAGCATTTTGAATTTGCCTGGTGAATGAAGCTCTCTGGCCCTTGCAGTCCTCTGTTAAAAGAGAGCAGGGACAGTATCTGCTTTTTGAGTATGAAGCAATGACCGACATTTTCAGTCTGGTTTTCCTGGTGCAGTGCAAGCCTGGCTTTGAGTTTCATACAGCTAACCTGGTTTGAGACACTATGGGATCTATTCAAAGCTCATTTTGTGTTTTGTTGTTAATATTTTGAAATTGCATAACTATTTTTTTCTTTAGCAATAAGCTTTAAGTATTAAGCTGTTGTCTGTGACTCATTAGTCTGTTGTTGGTGACAGTTTATTGTCTTTGTTAAATCATGGAAAATCCTTCCATGCAGTTTGTATTCCTTATTGTCTGAAGCAAACTACAGCTGTTTGTTTTACCCTGAAGGAGGCTTTCTTCTCAGCTGACTAAAAGTTCAGAATAACATCTGAGAGCTAATATAAAAATACAGCAGACCTCATTCATTGAACAAAAAATTTTGTGCGCGTATTTAACTGTTGAACAGTTGTGTTAGATGAGTTTTGAAAACACTGCATAGACTGACACAAAAACCAGTGTCTGTTTCCTTGCTTTTTTTACTTCTCATTTCAAAAGCTCCAGCTGAACCGAGTATTGGTAGTTACACAGAGTGATGTCTTCTAGAACCTTTTTAATCAGTGGTTTAGTTGCTATGAGTTAATACTGCATTGTTGTAAAAGTCAGAAGAGAAGTCGGTTGAAGACACATACACTTACTGGGAACACTAGGAAGGGGTTTGACCTTGACGATGACTGAATGACCACAGATTGCTCATTATCTGAGATGGGAGATGGGAAACTGTGTTTAGGAAACAGATGCACTGCTGATGTTTCTGAACCACGGAGGAAGAACCAGACAGCAGCTCTTGAGGTAGTTTAGCTAAAAGCATGCAGGTTTTCTTTCTTACAAGTTGACAATTGGAATAGCTTCTTTTTCTTTTTAAATAAGGACTAACTAGTAGATTCAACTTTTAAAGTAAGAGTTGTTTTAGATGACTAGCAATGTGATTATAGTGCAGTGCATGGCCTAAGAATGCCAGCATGAAGTGGTCTGACCTCTTCTGTAGCCTCGTTAATTACATACCAGATCCAAAGAGGTTTTTTTCTGTATATATGTGAGCTCTTGGTCAAAGTTATTAGTGTTGGTTATACACAAATAAGACCCAGCTTTCTGATCCTAATGTCAGTGATTCCTGGGCACTCAGAAACCTTCACACTTACTAGAAAGCAGTCTTCTTCTAATTCAGAAAAACTTGCTTTCATGTCTCTGGAGGGGTTTTAGTAGGGAGTGGCTTTTATTTTGCCTGTTGCTATACATCTGTTGAAAAGCCTGATGCCCCTGCTATGCTGTGGGGCATCAAAGCTGAGTGCAGCAATTGAAAGCTAGAACAGTCCCTGGTTAAAACTGCTGTTTAGTTTCTGAAGCTTTTGTACTATCCAATAAATAGAATGATTTGGCAGGAGTATCAGTAGATGAACTATTCTTTCATTGTGTTTTTACAGCTTTTCTTTTCACCCTAAAGACAGCTGCTCCCTGTTGCTTGTCAACTCATCTTCCAAGACTTAGGTGTTGTTTAGAGCAGACTCCCTTTACAGCCATCCAAGTCCCTGCTCAAGTTTAGTTCGTCTGCCTCGATCCTACAGCTGGATGGAGGCTCCAGATGTCTACAACAAAGAAAGCAAAAGATACCATCTTCTTTTCCTTTTTTTTTTCCTTCACCAAACTCGATGTTTTGTAATTTGCTTTTGGGCGTCTTTTTCCTTGGAGATCCCGAAAATATTCAAGAATAATGTGATGTACATTTTTTTTCTTTTCCTTTTTTTTTTTTTTTTTTAAAAACTTCTATGCCAATTAGGTAAGCAAATCAGAGGTTAGTGGGACTTCAGTGCTAGCTGGTAGTTGCATCATATTCTGCAATCTTGAGTATTCTTCCAGTATTAACGCAGAAAGTCTCAGAATTCCAAGTTTCCATGACTTTGAGAGACTGTATCTGTTAAAACATTTGTGTAGTATAAACAAAAGTCTAGATATTCCTAAACTGAAATTTTGAACCTGACTTGTAATTCAACTTTTGGGATCCTTTTTGAAAAGTGAAATCTATGGTTTAGGTTTTAAAATTCCAAGATTCAAATATGTGGATATTATTTAAGTAATGGGGAATAAGTTAGAGCTGGAAGAAATCCCAGTTAAGAAACTGACAGAAGTGCCAAAAATGTACTCTGCCTTCATTTATGCTCCATCCCCCACATTCTTTAGGGAGTTTTCATAAGGTCTTTTGGAGGTCTGTGGGTGGTCTCTGGGCTTCAGCTGGTGAGGTGGCCTCTCAGTTTTAACATGAGGCACCACTGGCTTCTCTCTGGCTTTGATTGGGAAAAACCCACCATTTCTTAGGAGTGGTTGGGTGAAGAAAGGTGGGATCTCTTCAGAAGTCTCCTTTGTGGACTGAGGAAGCTTTGAAATGGGCACATCTGAAGTGGCTTTATGGTGGCAGGTGAGTGGGTGCAAGGACTATGGCTCCCTGCTCCTTGCTTCCCCACCCCAGACATGACTTCTTGGAAAGATACACTGTGTGTACATGGCTCTTTGTCTCAGTATTTTGACCTTTGGACCTTTATCATTGCTGACTGAAGTGTCAGCATGGCATAAATAAGTCAGATCAAGTAGTGTAATTCTGGCCCTCGTCCCAGCCTTAGAGGCAGATGTAAATGCCATCCTCTAGCTGGCTTTTGTTTCGTCTAACTGAAATGATGACTGATACAATCTTATTTCTTCTCCCTTAGTTTCTTCACTTTGTTACTAAACTTTCTCCTGCTATCTTTGTGTTAATTTAAATCTATTTTGAGTCTGAGGGCTCATCAGCCATGTGCCAGGTTGCTATTTGCTGTCATTTGGTTTGGATTATCTTAGCAGCCTGACAGGCTTTTGGTGCATCTGTGACATTTTGAGACAAGAAAGTACTTTTTTTTTTTTGTAATAGAGCATGCAAAAAGTATGGTAATTCAGAATGCTTTTACAGGCTTGGTTAATAAACCAAAAAGCTGATACATTGTTGCAGTGAAGATGCTGTAACACGCTTATATCAAACCAGGAGTCCCGTGGAAAAGAAATATATACGGACGGATTCTTGCTAGATGTTTCAGAGATGTTTATTTCCCCAGCCGCGTGGCCGGGCTCTGCCGAGGAACTGCTACACTCAGGACCTGAGGGTCCTTGCCTGCGCAGGAAACACAAACCAACCAACGGGGAACGAGGCTGACCAGGGGCAGGGAAACCCCGTGTTTGTGCCCTCAGGGCTACATGGCGGGGGGAGGGACCCCGACAATACACGAAATCCAAACACCATTGGATTCATATGTTACCCTGTGGTGGTGTCAATAGGTTAGCACGCTGAGTCTCGGAAGGGATGTTCTTCTTACAGCTTCCTCTATGACCTGACAGAACCTATCAGCTGGCCAGTTTGAATATGGACAATTCTTTAAGCCACTTAAAGTTGTGACCGCCTCTGTGATACACACTTAAGAGTAGACTCCTCCCCCTGCCCCTCCCCGCCCTCCCCAAGCTCTCTCTCGTTTCCGGCGCTGGCACAGGTGGCTGCAGGCCCCATGCGGGGGCCAGCAGGCCCAGCCAGGCCCTGCTTGGGCCAGGCCGGGCCAGGCCACGGCCATCCTGGAGCCGATGGACTGTTCTGTCCATGGAACCCCCCACAGCGCTTTTGTGGGCAGCCGGAGGGGCTTGGCTCCCCCCCCCCCTCCACTGTGATAAGCCACATTCCAGCTGCAAGGCCTAGGTGAGATTAACCCTTTTATTGCTGTGAAGAGCTGAAAACCTGAGGGAAGAGAAAGAGGAGATGCTTAAAGCTGAAAGTCTGTTGTGAAGCTATGATATATCAGAGTATCCTGTTGTAATTTCATGAAGATATGGGGGGTGGAAGTGTTCAACTCATAAGCAGAAGCACCTGTGCTGAGATAGGCAGATGCTGACGCAGCTGTAATTTCATGAGAAGTTTGAACAGGGAGAGATGGAAGCGATGAAGACTTTTGCGCCAAATGGGAAAGGAGAAAACCTCAGTTCCTAGAGATGCTCCCAGAGATAGTCCTAAAGATGAAGATGAGGAAGACCCTTTGCTCCCAGGGAAGGCGGAGGGCCTCTGTTCTTAGAGATGAAATGCTCCCAGAGATGGGTGAAGAGAACTTTTGTTTCTGAACGGCTCAACCTTAAAATTGTACCCCAAAAAACTTCAAGAGTGGACCCTCAAAAACAGTTGAGGGAAAAGCTGCAAGTCGGGGGAAGGGACTCACATCGCAAGCAGAGACTCCTCTTCCTAAATGGACTGCACAATATTTGGAAGTGGGCGGCTGGCTCATTGTGATACTGTTGTCATAGCACGAGCAAGAAGAGACTTCTCTTTCTAAGTGGACTGAACAAGATTATTATGGAGGTGGTAAACAGACTGAACATCTCAAGGGTTGTCTTTTTACATTGTCACTGGGAGAAGGGAGGAAGGTGGGGGGAGGAGGAGAATTCTGAAGGTGTGGTATAATTTTTTTTTCCCTCTTTTAGGTCTGTTAATAAACTTCTTTATATTCTTTCAAGTTTGGTGCCTGCTTTGCATTTCTCCTAATTCTTATCTCACAGAAGGTAAACAGTAATGAGTATTTTGGGCCAAACCACTACACTAAATTGGTGTTTCCTCCCAGGAACGAACCGAACCCGCTACAGGTGGCCAAAGGGGCTTCTCCCAGGATACTTGTTCTTTTATGTTAATCTACCCCAGTTTGGATTCCCCTGCTGGCTGTCAGCCTCTACCCCTTGTCACTCCCCCAGAGCTACCCACTGGTCCCTGTTCCCTAGTCCTGCCTTTTCCCCGCCCCCAGATAAAACTGTGAGTTTCGGGATCATGTTGGCATTTGCCTCTGCACCCTTCGGCAGTGTAGCAGCAATAAATGCTCCTGCCGGAACGCACACAAATGCCCTTCTCGACTCTTTGCTACCAACTGTAACACTGAACCCACCTGTGCATCTGTGGGGGCACGTGGGACCCCACAGAGCCGGGCAGGGACGGTATTATTACCCCATGTTTGGGATCAAAAGGACTGATCTGGCAGAGATTTTTTGTTTTCCATGTGTCCAGTACATCTCATGTTGAAACCTGCTGGAAAACTTGCTAATACAACTGTTTCAAGAGAGGAGCTGGCTTCTCTTGGGAGAAATGCCCCTTAGCATATGTATATACTTTGGTGGTGATGCCAACAGCAGGCTCCCCCTTTGCAGGGAGAAGGGGAGCTGGGTTTGTTGATATGCCCTGCTTTATTTAAAGATTTGCTCTAACATAATCTTGTTCCAGTTGTTTGAAGCAGCTTCTGAAATGTAGTTGTTAACTCCTGTGCATAACTTTTTGTTATCTGCAGTTATGAGGCAATAGAATATAAGAAGCACCATTAAAATATTAATTTTTTTTACAAATATGACCGAATTAGTAAGAACTGGGCAAGCTTATGGTAATAACCTTAGCTGTTTGGTTTATTATTAGGAAGAGGCTTTGTATCTTCTTTACAGACTTACATAAAGCATAATCTCTGTGTTTCCTTGAAATTATGGAATTTTTTCTTTGGTTTTTTTTGACTCTATACATGCTTTAAGGAAGCCGCAAAATTGCTCATAGAATGTGGCCTCTTATCTCCTTTTGTCCCTGTTCCTGTGTCCTCTGTTCATGCAGCCATCTGTGTGTGCCAGGCTGCTGAAGATGGGGAGCCGAGCTGCTCTATGTGTGTGTGTGAAAATGAGTGGGTTATGATTACTGGCCAGAGCTCGTTTCCATCAGTGATGAGTGTCTTGAGTGAGGAGTTATTTTGTTTTTGTTTGCAAAATGAAATAGGTTTTGTCAACTAACAAAATTAGGGAGAAAATGCAATGCGTGGGAAACTTGAGTAACGTGGTTTTTTTTTTTTTATCCTTTTCCCTCCCTCCCTTCTCCATCATTCTTTCTGAGGTTATTTTACTTCCTCATAGGCTGTGGTCCTCATCTGTAACTGCTGGTGGGGTGAGGGGATGTACTTTGCTCAGCCCCACCTTCATACTTCTCCATCAGCTGCCTATTTAACTCTCACTACTGCTAAGCATGCATGGCAGCCTTTTCTTGGGTTAGACTAGTGTCCATCTTCAATCCTCTACTTAGAGCATCACCCACAGTGCCTTTTTTAACAGCAGTTGATACTACGGGCAGAGGTTGTTGGGAAAGAGCACGGAGGAGATACCCAGACAACAGCTGCTTCTTGGAAGAATCAGATTTAATAGCAAAGATTTCTACTTAGTTTTGCTGTCCAAAGCATGTTAAAATCAACATGTGAAATGAAAGATCTGCAGTTATAGCAAAAGACCCAAGCAGTTTACTGAAGCAAAAGAGCTAACTTGCAGGATCCTTAGGGATCTAGTTTCTCACAGGACTGTGCCCTCTGCTCCCTGGTATGGCTATACTAGCTGGGTTGTTTTTTTTGTTTTTTTTTTTTTTTTAATTTAGGATTTCTATTGTAAGCATGGGGACAAAGAGCAGATATTGTGCCTATGGGGGGAATGATGCAGTTTGAAATGTGAGAGAATGGAGGTTTGCTCCTGTAAGGAAGATTACCTTGAACAGCAGGGCCATTCAGTCTGGAGCCTGCCATTCCACTGTGTTAATTATTTAAAAAGTAATTGCAACTAAGATATCAAAACCCTATTTTGGGTACAGTGATTTTTTTCTTTTTACAGCAAATGTAACAGCAGTGCAATGGGACTAAAAAGATGGGTTGCCCCCAGAAGAAACGCAGGAGGGGTCTGTGATAACTAGAGACCAAGTTCGGTGCTTTCCTGTGTCACACAACTTCCTCTGCTGTTTCCTAACTCTTCTACGTGGAGTAAAATATCTCTGTCATCTTTTGACAAGCTGTGTGGGTGGAATGAAGGAGGCTCTTTTCCACAGTGCTGCTTTCCAGCAGAGCTGCTGTCAGTCTGGTGGGAACTTGACCTTGACTTTTTTATTCTGTGGTAAGATTTCAAGGAATAGTTTACATGGCTTTTACAAGTGGCTGTGTAGTACAGACAGTGCCAGAAATTAAGCTGATGCCTGAAGCCAGACTTACTGTTTCTCTGTATAAAACTTGCTGTTTCTCTTTGACTTTTTCATTTAACTTACTCTGACAAATCCTGTCTCTGTGTGTTGTGCATGTCCTTTTACGCATTATTTGTGCCAGTTTTTACACAATATTTTATACCCCTTAATTTAGAGGTTGATATGATGAGTAATTATAACACTGCAAACTTGCATAATCCATGGAGTGTTTTTGCCTTTCTTCCCCTTTCCTCTCTTGTGTACTTGTAGCACCAGCTTCAGAAGCATTTTCAGGTTTTTGTTGGGAGAAAGGGAGAAGGAATAGAATGAACAGCAGCTCTGCTTCTTGCATGGAACTGTCTATGATTTGGGGATTATGCACATTGTTTGTAAGATCAGGGCCAGTATATAGGAAGGAAATGAAAGATTCTGAATTACAGTGGTGGTTGTAATTGGCATGTGCTAGCTGTGTCTTTCTAGTTCTTCATGGAACAGCAATGTTGTACTTGACCACAAGGGGAGAAGTTAAAAATCTTTAATGCATTAACATTATTTTTATGACTGCATGGCAGTTGGAGAGCTAGTGGTGTTTGGTAAAATGCTCAGTTCTTTTCCTCGGCTATGTCTGTCTTTTGATTTTTTTAGTCAGCATAACCTGATTTTTTTGCAACATGCACATTTCAGAAGGTTAATGAATTTCAGATCAGCAGTCAGATAGTTAAAGCTTGCAGAAACAAGTTACAAAGTGTTGTACACAAAATTACTGCATCTTGGGAATCTTTCACGGAACACTTGCATCCAAATGGTTTCATGTTAACTGGATACTCACACAGTTCTAATGTTGGCTTCTACTGAATTGTCTCCCTAAACTGAGGGGAGAGCCTCAAAATAGACCCTCTTGCTGTACTCTGGCCCTTAGTCTTGTTCTCAGTGAAGTACCCTGATAGGTGAATGATTTGGGAAGTATGAACCTGGCCCTGGGTTGTTTAGTGTCACAAAGGTAGGGGGTTCATTTTATCACTGCACATGTAACACAGCAGTTGTAGGTCTGTGGTCTTTTGCCTGTTAGCTTGAGTAATTCCTTCTGTATGGCCTTGCCATAAGTGAAATTGTAATGCACAGGAGCCTTGGCCCTGTGGCTCGGGGGAAGTGTTACTCAGAGGTGTGAGGTGCAGAGGTTGGTGAGGGCTGGGGCAGGCTTCCCTTCAGCACGGGGTTGTGTGCTCTCAGCTGTGCTCGTGGGTGTACATGCACAGCCGAGATTGGTCAGGCTGTGGTCATCAGCTGTGAGCAGTGTCCTGCTTCACATGGTACATCTTTATTTATAGACACAACAAACAAAAAGGAATGTACAGACATTCTTCGAAACTACACAATGCTATGTACCTTTGCTTTCATAGGTTGCTGGGTGAGCTATGATCAGACACCCTGAGCTGATGAAGTACTTGCTTCTGAAAGTCCTCTCAAAGAAATACCTGCTAGGTCCAAGCTATTCTGTGTAGCTATTCTGTGGTCTCAAAGAATCTTTTCTTAAGCTTGGATTACATCTCATTTCTACAGTGTCCTTTTTCCTTAGCAGTACCTTCATTCTCTGATTTATCTTTAGTTACCCTCTGAAGATAGCGAACATGCAGTTGAGATAATGGAAAACTCAGCATCAAACAGGTCTCAATAACTTGCTCTTTTTTTACTTGAAGGGACAATTAAAATTCTTCACGGCTGGCAGGGCTCACAGTTTTCCTAAACAGTCAGTGATTACCTTCTTAATAAACTTAATAGTCTGCATAAGTATATGTACTTCTGCCAGTATATGTACTTCTGACTTTATTTATTTTAAAGTAGATTGTAAAAGGCCAGCTTTATTCTCAGTACTGTGTCAAACTAGACTTCTTACAGTTTCCATTTGAACAGTGGAAGAGGAGATAAATGCAGTGACAGTCTAATCTTACCCTGTGTTATTGTCCTCCTGCATTTGTCACCCCCATGTCTCTGTTTTTATAGGCAGAAGTTGTGGTGCTTGCTTAGGGCAGCAGTTCCTGTGTGCCCCAGCTTCTTACCTGTTGGGAGCCCATCCAATTCTAAGCTTCCTGAACCTTCTCATAAGCAAAGGCTCTTGCTGAGCTGGTGATACTCATCTTCCTGTTTTCACCCTCAGCTCTACCCTGACTAGTAGACAAAATTCAGAGCAAGGAAGCAGAAAAAATCCTTTTGTCAATGCCAAGCTGTGACAAACTCTTCCCTGTCCTTCAGAGTAGGGACTGAAGCTCTGGCGTCCAATTTTTGAAATTGTGGCAGCTTCATAAATGCTGTCTTTAAGGTGAAGCTTTGCAGTCGTTTCACCTTGTTTAGGTGCAGGTGGCTGCTGTAAAAGGATGCTTTCTCCCTCCGCCCACCACCACAAACCGCCTCATTTTCTGTGTGGGAATAGCAAAAGCTCCAATAGCTTGTGCTGCCCCGAGTGAGACTGCATCCCTGTCTGCTCTGATTAGACCGACCTTGCCAGAAAACAAACAAAAATTAGTTGCATCAGCAATGAGCTGATGAACTGCATGAATGATCAAGTGACATAAAGGCTGTGGCAGAAATGAGCGGGGTTGCTCCCTTTGGTGTCAGCCTGTGATCTAGTGGGCTTCAGGCTTGGCTGGGCTCCTCTGGGACTGGGATGGGAACACAGCAGGGGAGAAAGAAGGACCAGGTGGGTGACCAGGAAGGGAGGAGTTCATGTCAGCAATAGGCTTTTATTACTATCACGACGTGCTAACTCTTTCAGAGGATATCTGCCATGGCTGGAACGGGTAGCTCCTCCAGTCCATGAAAGCTGCTGGAGATCCTCTCTGCAGGCAAAGTTTTCATGCAAGGCTTTTTGTGCAGCTTTTCTGGTGGCATAATCAGTGTCTATCTTTTATTTCCTCCCACACAGGTGTCTTGAAGAAAAATGAATTTTATCTTGCAAATTTGGGAGTTAAAATTCTCAATTTACAGAGAAATGAATTTAACAAAGCTTGCTAATTTTAGGTTTCACAATGAGAGACTGAGGTTTCATGATGAGAGACAAAAGTGTGTAGCCACAGTAGGGTGGCTCTGTGTTAGTGGAAGAGGGGTAAATGGGGAGTTAAGGACAAAGTACAACTCCCACACCAACTCAGCGGAAACAGTTACTGCCTTTTGTTCCTTGACATGATAGGGTGTGACCTGGATAGGTGCATGTGTGTGGTTTGGGATTTTTTGTTTTGTGAATCACTCCACCCACAATTTTCCAGTGATGGCCAAGTCAAGGCCCCCAGTTTCAGCTGTCTTGGACACTAAACAGCAGCTCCCTGTCTCCATCCTTGTGGGGAGGGTCACTGGTGCTGCTGCCTCTGGCTGACTGATGGGCTGGTCCCCTGGTGCTTGAGGGATTAATGCTGATGCTTTGCACAGGTCTGCAACTCTGCAGGAACTGAGCAGCTGATTTTGGGAATGTCTGCCTTAAAATTTTTGTCAAATATGTCTGAAGTACTGTCTGAGGAAGGTACAGAAGAGAGCCCTACAGCCCCAAGCCAGCATGTTCTGTGTTTCCCCTCTTCCCCCAACCCTTTTGTTTGCAGCAGCCAAGCTGAAGGTTTTGAAGACAAGTCACTTTTATTGTGCAGTCCTGATTTGTCTCCCAGGCAGCTTCATGTTGTGAGCTGAATGACACAGTACTCTCTTTTGGGGAAAAAAATAGATTTTAGCGTAATACATATTCATGAAGCTGCATTATGGTTGCTGTGACAACCTCACCAGTAGCAGTCAAGATCTGTATGTTGAAGTTCTGTCTCCAGTCCCCGTATTGAACCACAGAACATATTACACAGCTTTCCACTTTTTTCTTCCTCCCTTCCTCCTCTCAGTCAGTGGACAATTGAAATTGTTTGAGTTGATGCTTAATTAATAACTGCATCTACTTAAGTCCGGAACACCAAAGCACAACTCCCTGTTGGTTTCCAACCTGTGTTAACCGAGTGTTGCTTCTGCTGGCAGTGTGTAACAGAGGAGGTGATTCTGGTGGGATTTTTTTGTTCAACTCCCTTAAAGGCAAAATAATCCTGAGTTACTGGGCATAGTGTTTCTCCAAAGGTGGCCTGATAACTTCATCTGTCATGAAGAAAACAGCCCACCAGAGTCCATCCCCCTAGTCTGTCCCTGTCTAGTCTAGTCTGTTCCTGGAGTTTTAAAGAATCCTGACCCTGAAAGGAGCTTTTAGTAGGTGTTACTCAAAACCAGAAAGGAGTTTGTTCCGGGTATGTTATGACCCTGAAGCCAAGGGTGATGTAATTGGAAGAAGACTTGACCAGACTGTGGCACTGAGGCGGTATTATTTCAGGATGAACCTGTTGTGATGGGTGTGGAGAGAGCTCAGTTTGAAGATTTGTTTGCGTGCTGATGTCAGAAATTGAGGGCACTTGTGCAGTGCTTGTAACTTTCAGAGAATGTTTGTAAGCTACTCTTGGCCAATCAAACTGAATGTTTGGCTCAAAGTATTGCAGTCTTTGTTTCCAATGACAAGTGATGACATCATTCTATACTGAGGACCTAAAACGTTGTATTGTCCTGGATGAGCTCAATGTCGTGTCACGGCTGTTCATGAAAGGGTCACACTGAGTGTGGGTTGTGCCCCTTCTGTGTGCTAAACATCTTTGTTGAGTCAAGCTTAATGTAAAGTTTTCTTGAAAGGTGCCAACTTCAGCTTTACAAAATCACTGCCTCTTGTTCAAGAAGAGGTGCTGTGGATAAAGTTTGGCATTCCTCACAGATGTGATCCTTCTGCAGAGTAGTTTGGGAGAAGTCCATGCACAGGGGAAAGAAAAGTGTCCTTTTCTTTAATCCTGTGCTCTAGGATGATCCTGCTTGAGTAGGGAGGTTGGACCAGATGACCCACTGTGGTCCCTTCCACCCTGAGCCATTCTGTGATTCTGTGAAAAGCTGAGCAGACAAGGAGCTCTTGAGTGCAGTTGGTCTTTCTCTGGTTATCTCCTTAAATATTAATAAGTACAAAATGTGCAGAAAGTGACTTGAAATGGGATTCCATTCATTAAAATGAGAAATTGGGGGGGGGGGAATCATGTAGCAAGAGGGAAATTTTTGCACAGAACATTATACAGAGGACTCTGAATCTGTGTTAGGCTTAGATATACTCACTGTTCCTTCGAGTTTTAGTTAGACATGTCTAGAAAAGAATACACTAAGCTTAATTTTCAGTGTATGTGAATGGATTGAGTTTGTCTTGTGTTACTGCTCTCCTGTCAACTCTCAGAATATTTATTCAGGAGCATTTCAGTGTAGAAGTAATGAATACCAAACGTAATCCTCAATTTGCACATCCCTTCCTCATGATAAGACCAAAATGTCCTGGTGTTGACAACAGTGTCTCTATTTGTTCATCCACATGCAGCCTGGCTTTTCTTGAATACCAGGGCTCTCACCTTGGACTTCTGCAGAAATGTATTTTGAGAATGAAAGGAGAATATGAAGGAGATGGAATGTAGAGATGAGAACTAGGGGTATACTAGGTTTGCAGGTCATCTTCAGCTTTCTGAAAAGCTGTTTTTCTAGCAAAAGGAACATGGGTGCATTGAAGGTTACTGTACTGTGTCATAGTCTTGTAGGGCCTTTTTGACCTGGGACAAAATTCATCCATGATGTTTTAAGTGGTTTCTTTGTTTGTTTTCCCTCAGGCTCCAGACTAACACTTGCTGAGGCAATGCTGTTTGACTTTGTGTAGCAGGTTTGTGTTTTGTTAACAGCTAAGGAAAACGGAACCCTCTGTTGCACAGCAGAGCCCTTTCTCTGAAAAGTGCACAGGAAGATTTAGCTGTTCAATCCCTGCTGGGTCTACCAGGCCACGGACTGTATTTGTGTAAAAACTAAATGCAACAACAGAAAACCAAAACCTATAAACCACTTGGAGGCTGGGGTGAGTTAAGGCAGATTTCAGACAGCAGCATTACATTGGGTGCTGTGCTTCCCTGAGTTCCCTCTGCATCCCAACCTCTTCCACGTTCATGCAGGAGTAGAAAGGGGCAGGAGTGGCATGAAGGGGTGGGAGGCTTGTCCATAGGAACACATCTCATAAACAAGTCCCTCCAGATGGCAGGGGTGGTTCTCAATATTCCCTGGAAGCTGGTTGTCTGCTACTGAAGTCTCTATAAATGTAGGCTGAAAAATTTCTTGTAGATCTCCTTATGATTTTTAAGTGAAAGTTTAGGAAAGCTTGATTTTTCTGTTCTTAGTATAAATTTGGAATGTGAGTGTATGTTGGTTTTGGTTTTTGGGTCTTGATATATTCATTTAAAATGAGAGTCTGACAATTGTTTGATGGGTTTACATATTAGGTCAAAATAAAGGCATCTCTTCCCTGGCCCTCTGTAAAAGGAATAAAGCTTCAGGCTTGAAGGATTTATGTTAGCCAGTAGATACTAATGGCAATTAAAAAGAAAATCTTTAAAGATTATTTTAGCTAGAGTTTTTTTAAGCACAAAAAATTAGATCTTTTTCACTTGATTATTGCCACATGTATGACAGTGTTGGGAAATGGCAGTGTTTAAAATGCATGGAGTTAAAATACTTGTATTTTTATTAGAGTGTTACAGCATTTGTTAATGGTTAGTTTGAAAGCAGAGTGAGATGTGGGTCTGCCTTCGCACTCTGAGCTCCACATGTGTAGAGTTGCATGGTGGTTTTGATGTTGTGGGTATGGGGAGTTACTAGAAACAGCTTGAAATTCACAGCTGAACCAGCTGAGCTCAGAATGGGTGTTTGGGTAAGGATGGGTCCAGGACAGGTAGCTGGGAGAAGGTGAGGGATGAACAGCGATGATGGTGAAGCAAGTGTTTTGATATTTAGTTATTTAGTTACTATATTTTACAATAAATCTAATTCTAGATCAGATTCAGGTCTTTCATTTTGCAAAAGCTTCCTCAAGCTTATCTAAATTTGACTCAAGTCATTTGGAATACAGAATCTCCAAGAATCTTTTTTCCTAGTGAGCCTGAAACTGCTGAAATGTCACCATAAAAAAAGTTGCTGGTTGCAGGAACAGGCTGCTGACATAAAAAGCCTGTCTTAGATCCAGCATTTGGCTGGAGGCCAGATAATGAGTTTTTATAGGAGCTTGTTGGCAAGCTTACATTTTTGCTTAGGTTAATGTAATGTAACTGTAAGTAATTTGGGAACCTGGTACATGCAAAACAATTTTTAGACAAAATGATCTTATTATCTTTAAATTTTAACTGAGAAGATATTTTTATAGAACTGCTTCTTCTACTTCAAGCACTTTAGAAATGCCTTGGAATGGGGTTCTTTACCATGTCCTCTTTTAATGGTTAACATACTGAATAATCGTGCAAAAATATTGACCCTCATGACATGTGTGTTTTCCTAGCCTCAGAATTTAAGCTGACTCCATTCATTGGAGCAATTTAAAGAAAGGTTTGCATTTTTAAAAGGCTAGGTAGTAATATGTGTGGGGTAAGTCATCAGTTTTGTGAGTAAAAAAATACCATGAGTGTGTTCATGGGTAATCTGTTGTCCAGGTTGTTCTGTGACCTGAAATGCATGAGCCATCCATGGATGAGAGTGGAGTTTAGGATTTCAGTTTCCCAAGTGATGTCCATCCCTGGCAGTTATGCCAGTGGGCCTTTCCACTGCCCTCGTGGCTTTTTCAGTCTTCATTCAAAGCTTGATGTTAAGGTTTGGAGATTGCTTTGTCTCAAGATGTTTTTGATGCTTCTCATTTATTTTGTGTGGTAAGCGAATGTGATTTTATGCTAAGGGGAAAGACAACTGAATTCTAGTCTTGAACCATCTGTGGAAGTGCTAGATATGCCAGGCTATGAAAGATGATCCAGCCCTGGCCTTTGAGGAACAGTGGATAAATGTGGTTTTAACAGAATAATGCTGAGGACTCCTGTTTCTGTCCAGGACAGCAATGCTCATCTGCAGTAACTGCTCCATCCCTAAGAGGGATAGGGAATGTGTGGGATGCATGTTTGTCCTCCATCGTTGTGGGCTTATGGCTGCCAACCACTCCAGAAAAGGAATAACACTCTACCATGCTTTATTATTTCCATGCCTTGCTGTATCATTAGCAGTGACAGCGTGGATGATGAACAGACAGGATTTGGTTTACAGCTGCTTTGCTGTAGGTCTCTCACATGCTATGTAAATCTGGTTGAACATAGGTGGAGATCATTGTGATGGGAGGGAGAGTGATACAATTGTGCTGGTGCTTATCAGAGGTTTAAACTTCCCTCGTACCATTTGTTCCCTAGTTGCTATTAATAGTAAGGCCTAGAGATATTTTTGGATGTGATAGCTGACAAGTTTCTTCATCAAATAGTCAATGAATGAGCAAGAAGTGTTTCTATTTTAAACTTAGCTTTGACAAGTAAAAGAACTTCAAAGAAAAGCTGTTCTTAGAAAATAACCTTGGCGTGAGTTCGCACAAGTGTTTCTCTATATGTGATAGATTAAACACAGGGTTGCAACTTTAAGCATCTCTGATAAAGAATTTTGTGGGTTTTTTTTGCCAGCTGTACTGTAAGGGATTTGTATTAGTTTAAAACTTCTGTGTTTAATTGAAGGGTGCTAATAAAACTTGGCAGAGGTGAAAACTAAGACATATTTGAAGGGAATGATCCAGTTTGTGCTTGGTGTGAGTAGTCACTGCCAAAGTGTTAGGGTAAGCAGAGAATCCATTGGGAAAGTTGAGGAGCTCTGTTGAAAAGAGGTTTGTACTAGGAGATGAGAATTGCCTTAGGTGCAAAGGCTGTGCTAGCAAAAGGTTTTTCTATTTTGCTCTTTATTTTTATTCCTGAAGTGACATTTGTCTGAGTTTACCTTTTGCATTTTCATCTCACACCAGTGTCTGGGATGATGTGCCATGAAACTAAGCATGACTTCTAATGAAGAAGATGGTTGTGCTGACCATAGAGGACAAAAGAGTAGTACCAGAAACAAGTGCCTCAAAATAAATTTTTAAAAATCCATTTACTAGGACATAGCATCATCCTCCAAATAGATCTCTGTGTGCTGAGATAATTGTGGCTGTTTTGTTATAAACTGCCAGAGCAGGAACTTGCTGGAGTGACAGGATCAAGGAACTAACTGTTGGATTTGCTTTTTTTTTTTGAAGATGGAGTTTGGGACCTTTGATACAGAGTGTGTTTCATTGAATGGGAGCAGTTTGGCAAGTCTGGTTTAAATCAGAAATTATACAGTGCAGTGTCTTGGAAAGCTACCATTACAATGAGTTTACGCACATGAATTAAGCTTTCTTCTGTTGTCTTTTAAAGAGCAAAATGCTTCTCCCAGTACAATTTCAGGGGCATACAAGGTTGTCGGTTGTGGTAATTTTAAGGTTTTTGGCGGTGCATTTGAATGTGATGTATGGTCTGTTTCAGCAGTCTAATTTTTGGTGAGATCTTCTGTATGGATCTTTCTGTGGCTTTCTTCAGTAAACCCTTGCTACTTTCTGTTTTCTTAGCCTGAGGTAGTAGGAGATAGCATCCTTACTCTTTTGCTCTAGTTTGTCTGGGAATTTAAAAGTTGGTTGTGAAGCTTAGTGGATTTTTCCTGTGTTTGATTAGAAGCATCACATATTGAAGAATGTTGACTTACCAGCTAAACTTTTTTTGTTTCCAGTAACCTGTTAGCAACTGACTTCCTAATCTGTCTTTGGAGTGCTGGTTGTTATTTTGTGCCTATTCTGACTTGCTTTAAAAACTGCCAGGAGGGAAAGGCCATGAGAGTCTGGGAAGAAGGCAAATGATCAACTATTGTAAAACAAACCATGCATCTGTTACATGTTGGAAAAAATGCCTGTTAAAAAACTAAGCATGTTTTTCCTCCAGTGGCAGGAAGGCACCTGAAAGGTGTTTGGGAGTAGTTAGTGATAAGAATGTGTGCATTTAGATTTATTGCAAGCTTTCTAAAATACTCTTGATTTCTTGATCTTTCAGAGACTCCAACCGTCATGTTAAGGTAAAGCAGAAAAGTGCAGTGCTGAACATGCTAAAGAAGTTGGACAAAATAAGGTTCAGAGGTCACAAGAGAGATGAGTTCCTTGATTTAGCAGAGTCTCCAAATGCTTCAGACACTGAATGTGGAGATGAAATCCCGGTGAAGATACCTCGAACGTCAGCTCGAGACAATGAAGAGCTGAGAGACCCTGTAAGTACTTGATTTAAGTACCATTATATTATGTTTTGTAGTTTTCAGGAAAAAAAAGAAAAGAAATTACTAATTCTTTATCCTTATATTATGGTTGTAACACTTGAAGATTTGTGGACTAGGAAGTAACTTTCCAGTAATAGGTCTTCATTTTGTGGAAATATCAATTAATTTCTTAATATTAGGGTTCCCTGTTGCTACTTTTAATTCTAGGTCTTGTGAGTTGACAGGTTTGTTAACTTTTGATGTGCTTCTGAATGCTTTTTGGTTTTTGTTTTGTTGAATTACTAATGAACATGTGAAAAAGAAAAGGCGACTTTTCAGTTTGAGGAGCTCAGATCTGCTCAAATGACACTGTCCAGGACTTCAAGGATAAGATTTCTGGTTGCTTCATTAGTGTTAGAGGGTCACACCACCTCCTCCTCCCCTCATGTGTTGTATGCAGTAGTGCTTCCATGCTATTAGAGCTGGTTTAAACCTATGAAGGCAGTGCTAAAACGTTCTGGTTTGTCAGCAGAAGCACCAAAGCAGACCTACCTTTTTCAAAGACACTGCTTCAGGAAAAGTTAAATGTTGGTTAAAAAAGTAAAATAAAATCCTTCTTTAACTGTTAAAAAATGGCTGTGGATCCATAAGCTTGGAGCGCTACAGTATAAATTTAGATTTGTCTATATAATTGTATTGTAGAAGTGACTTGGAATTCAGAATTTATATCACCCTATGAAAACTTACTGTGCAGTTTTTATCCCCAAAATGTGATCAGACTGTTGTCTGAAGGCTCATTTCTAGGAGCAGGGGGCTTGCTCACAGCAAGTTGTAAACTAAAAGATTTCAAACTGTTTATGCTTCTGCGCCTCCTTTGAGGTTGGCAGCTTGTATCCGGTTCTGTAGCTGTTAGCTTTTTAAAATTTAAATGGGTTTGCATGGTGCCACATACAGTCCTGCTTATGGAGAGCTTTTTGCCAGAATGTTTTTCCTATGATCATGGAACAAACAGGTGGTAATAACAGAGCATGTTTTGGTCACAAAAAGTCTGTTATATGTAAATCCTCAAGCTTCTCAGACAAGGAAGTCTGTTAAAAGCTATTCCTTTTCTCTTATTCTACTGAAGACATCTGTCATTTGTTAAGATGTAAGTATTGTGTATACTGGGACTAATCTCTGCTGCTGCCCTTCCAACATGGTATTTTGTGAGTTTTTTATAGGTAGATACTGGCTTATTTTCATTAAACCTAAGGCTTTATGTTTTGTGTGGGTATATATTAGATGCCTTTTGTATTTAATCAGAAGTGTCTGGATGGCAGAGCTAGAGGCTACAGAAAGATCTGCCTGAAACTCCAGATTCTATTTTATGTATTTCTGCAGGGGAATAGTAGCTCCTGGGTGGTATGGAGGGTAGCTGAGGGAACAGCAAGGTAAACCTGTAGTTTCGAATACTTATGAAGCCTTAGCATCTGCAGTGATGGTTTCTGTTTTCTCAAAATGTTGAGCTCTGTCTGCTGAGAATGGAACTTGGAGAAACACTGCTTTCTGGCTGGTTACATACTCCAGTAGGCTTTTGTGATCTAAGTCCTTGGGACACAATTGAGTGCAGTTCTTTAAAATCAGGGAGAAAGGGAGAGAGGAAAGCAGCAATGGCATCAAACTTGTTTTGCCCCACTCCTGATGTTTGGGTGCTCCAAACCCAGTGTGATGCTGGAACAGCCTAAGAGCAGCAGCTGTGTTACAGATATGAGCAAAATAAGCAAATTGGTATGAGGAAAGAGTTCTGATGTATGAGGGATAAATTTCAGATGGGAAGTTTGAGGGATTAGCAGTTGGTCCTCACAGGCATCTGCCCACTAAGCACTGCTGCCCATCTGTAAAATGAAGGGACAAATAATCCCCTGTGCTGCAGAGATACCAAGAGTGCAGAAAGTAATGCTTATATATTTTAATCAATATTAAAGTAGTGGTGGCTGAGGTTGTGTGAACAGTGCAATTCTGAATTACTTGTCTGTTTCTTATTGAGATTATATAGTTGAATTGTGCTTGAATTGGTTTTAATTCAGTGTCTAAAACTCATAGCTTTAAATTGCTTATACAGGGTGTTTTTCTTTTTTAGGCTTTGTAAGCAACTTAGTATTATACTTGCATTACTCTGATCATAAGACCAAGTCTTACTGGTTTCTTTGTGTTCAATACCTTTCGGAAACTGTTGAAAGCACACAAAAACCAATGCAAGTCTTCTGTGTAAATGAAGGTTAGGTTGCCTGTCTTTTCAGATAGATGTAAGCTGTACTGTGTTTCCACTTCTGTTCCTTCACTGTTTCTATTGGAGTTTGGGTACAGAACTCATGGTCTTGAAAGAGCAAGATTGGTGGCTTGGAACTGAACATAGATAATGCAGAATTAAGAGTCCTATTCCACCCTGCATCTTCATTGTCAGCCATTCCCTAGACAAAGATTTCATCTCTGCCCCTCTCTACTTCCCTCCCCCTGCCCCTGTCTGGTATATTAGTCATTATGGAGGCATTAAGGAAAGATCTGTCTATTAGAACAGCACAGTGCAGTCATATGAATGAAGGACCCTTCTGTGCTTCACGGGTTTGCAGTGCACTTAAAAATGTGCGCATGAGGTGCCTCTTCTTTAGGTATGTATCTGAACCTGACAAGCGTGTGCAAACACTTGATACAAATGGAGGTTGCAGAGTAAAAAGCCTTGTCATAAAAGCTTGTGATTGCAGAGCTCTGACCATCTGCCAGGAAGAGTATCATCCTCTGTTGCACTTCCAGCAGATGAAGTGAGTGTTCAGTCCCAGGCCACAGATTGTGCAGTGGCACTTGGTCCCAACACTTCACATGCCTTACTACACATGTAAAATTTACACCCTGTGAAAAGACAGAAAGGATGGTCAGATGAGGTAATTTTCTATTTTTTGTCTTAAAATTGAGCTTTACCTATTTAGTTCAATAGCAAACATCCTAATCTGTATTTGGGTAGAGCACACAGCTAGCTCTTGGTTGAAGGACTCTGGAGATGGAAGGAGTCATATTTTCCTTTGAATTCTCAGTGGTTTCTGAGCGTTTTTGTTCAAAAGGTGTTTTAATTTGAACTAGTTTGGACTCAGCTTACAGGCTGGCTGATTGCTTGTGTGGGTTTCCCCCTCTCATTTAAGTGCCCCAGCTACCAGATATGCCTTGAATAGCACATACTTTCTTAGGTCCCTGTGGGTGTTTGGGCACTGTGATCAGATCATTGCCAAGACAGCAGTGCTGGTTAACAAATTTAACTCTCTGCTAAACATCTCTTTCAATTCCTGAATGGCTTCCCAGATTTCTTCCTTTGTTCCCTCTTTGCCATGGGTGGTTATTTAGTTTTTTTAAGGCAAGGACACTGCATGCAGCACTGTTATTTCTGCATTGTTTTGTAAAAACACCACAACTGCAAAATAAGTAGAGGGAGTAACCTGGTCCATTCCAAATCAATTAGCATTTGATTTGTTGGGACATTAGAAATTGAGGTAATGTTGCCTGCTCAGTAATTAAAGTGCCGTTTATTCAGCACCACCACTCCTGTTTTTTATAGAAGAGGAGACAAGATTCAGGTCTATAAGCAGGTATATGAATGAACATGGTGCGGAGGAGATCACATACCCTCACAGAGTGGGGAAAGAACAAGCTGTGTCCAAACCTGTAGAGGCTGGTACTAACCTGGCAGTGAGCTCTGTAAAGCTCTCTTGTATCTGGCATGTTGTACTGAAAGCAGTCTAATCTACTTATGTAAGTTCCCTGCCAGTGTGCTAGGATTAAATCTGAGTTATTGTGGTACAGAAAACATTAATTTAATTGCTGTTGCAGTACAGCATGGTTTTTCCTGACACATGTCAGTTAAAACTTTAAATGCTGCTCTATTGGTCATCTTATTTACCATAATTGGAAGGTTTAAAGCGTGGTGCAAACATTACAGTTAAGGAGTTAAAGTCTCTCAACCTGGCTAGCACTAGATTTTTAAAAATTTATGTAGAATATGGCTGTGTTTTAGGAGCATGCAAGTATGGGTATGCTTCCAAGAATAGCTACTAAGGATTAACTATTCATGCAGATGCTTTCATTCTTAAGCAATGTTGTTGAGTTTTTCTTGCAGCAGGTAAGTGCAGCATTCACGGGGAACCCTTTCATAATTTGAAGTAAGAAAATGCACATAAAGTGTCAGATGAAAAGCTCAGGAGGGTAGAACTTTGCAGGACAAGCTGTGTAGTTTGCTGTATGGCTGAAGACCTCCCCCCTCCTCTTTTTTCCTCAAATGAACAGAAGTTAAAATCTTCTGTTTTAAACTACCTCTTCCCTGTGTTGTGTCCCAGCCACTTTCTGGACTCTGAGGGATGATTTGAGTGGATGGTTTTCCCCCGGGGTTGGCATGTGGTGTCCTCACTGCTCCCCATCCTTTGTGTTTAAGAACTGCTCCTCTCCACATTAATTACAAACTTGGAAATCAGACCACCATTTTGTTAGATATTCCTAGAGAAAAATCATCCACGTGCATTTGATGTTGGGGAAGGAAATTAGAAGCAGAGAGTTGGGCAGTTGTGTTTGTGTGATACTGAAGATGTGCTGTGCTGCAGATGGAGAGGACAGATCCACATCTGCTGAGTCAGGAAGTGACTTGGACCCTTCCTGTGGCTGTACAGTGGCAGCAGTGCCAGCACACAGAACAAGCCCCAGGGCTTACAGAATGAAGGGGTTTTGGAGAGGGAGGGCAGAGAAATCTCGGGCTGGGAAGTGCTGTTATGGAAAGCCTGAACTGCAGATGGCTTGAAAAACACTTCTGTGGGGAGATGTGGATTTTAGATCTGGAGCTGGATGTGGCTTGGAGAAGCAACCCTGAACTCTGATTACAGGCAGTCTGCCGTCATCAAAAATGTTGCTTTAGCCCCTCTGTCTCTACGCTTACCTCGGGCTTTTCTCTGTCTTCCTAGGCACTGCCAGGCCTTGCACACAATCTTGGCTAAGTAATAATGATTGCCAACATTTTCAGAGGGCTCCTGTGTCAAATACTGTCGAAGCTAGAGAGGCAGAAGGAAAAGCAGAAATCTGTGGAAGCCTTCAAGGCTTTTACGGTGAGTCAGAAACTAGAAAGGACATCTGTACAGTGCAGTATAGTTAACCCAGCCCGAGTCCCAGTCCTGTCCTACAGAGGCAGCAGAGAGGAGAAACCTTTACCCAGATAAAAGTGGAATTAATACAAGGATTTTGTTAACTTGTGAATTGAGTCAGATATGCTAGCTTCTGACAGAGGGACTTTTTAGAATTCAGAGGCAGGCAGTTAGTTGACCTTCAGCAAATGTAGAGACCTTATTTCTTGTTTTCTTAGGTGTGTTGGTGTGGGGGAAAAACTTCTGTGACAGAAAGAGACATCTGCTTAAATGTCTCCCATATCACTGTCCTGGACGTGCTCAGTTCTTCTGAATGCTTCTAAATGGTAGTCATAAAACATTGTGGTGATGCTAATTTTGGAAATAGGGTGCATCACCAAATCTATGTCACTGTGTATCTTAATAAACCATTTTACTATTACATGATAATTACATGATCTTGCTCCTAGTATTCTAGTATTCTTATGTTTTAATTCGGTGGATTTTTTTCCTCTTTTTTTCTCTAGGTTAGAAGGTCATTGTAACCTTTTGTAGCTTTTTGTGTACCTTCTGATTTTTAACCCATCAGTGGATGTCAAGCTGCTTGGATCCAGTGCTTTAGCAGATAAACAAATTTGGAAACTCTGAGAATGTCATATTAACCAGTGTCACTCTCCCCAGTGCTATGCACCTCTTGCTCTTTCCTTCTTCCTTAGAGGCACAGTTAAGGTATCCTGGGCTTTAATTATTGACTCAACGTCTCTGAAGAAGCAAAAGCAGAGCTGGTTCTCTAGACAGATTTCTGGAATGTAGCACATCTTTTGGTGAAATATCTTGAGTATCTTTAATGAGGATGAAAACTTAAATATGCTTAGATACTTGCTAGCCCCTTCTTTTTGCTCTCCTCCCTCACCTCAGTTTCTGTGCTCCTTTCCCTGCCACATGGGGTTGGGGTGGGAACCAGCTGCTGTCTGAGCACAGGGCTGATGCCCAGAGTCCAGGCACATTCCTTTTGAGTACAGCACCTTGCTCTTTGACCTGTACGTGATTTTATTTATTTGTCAATAAAATATTTAAGCAGTGGCACTGTTTCTTCAGGCAGCTCCCTGTGAGCTCCTGCATTCTGAGAGCAGAGATTGTCCCTGTATACTAGATGTGGAAATACAATACAGAAAGCTGTGCATTAACACCTGGGCAGCACTCTGTATGTTAATAACACTTCCCTTGTGACTGCCTGTGGAATGTGTTGTAAGGGTGCTGCTGTTGGCTTCAGCCATACTGTCCTCCTTGGGGCTCTTCAAATGTCTGGCAAGTGATAGCACTATATCTTGCAGTGTAAATAAATACAACCCAGCTCTGTAGATAAGAGATCAGCACAGAGGTTAATTGGCATCCTGTGCTCGTCTGAAAACATTCCTTGATACACTTCTGCAGTGGCTGAAGCAGTTGCAAATGGCATCTCTCACTGCACCTCCCTGGCTAAAGGCAGGAGTGATTGGGAGTGTGGAGCATGGGGAGGAGGATGCTGTGCTGCAGCTCTCTGTGTGAGGACTGCCCTGGGGTCTGTCCCTCTCTGCCATGGCATGATTCGTGCCAGCTCCAAAATGGGAAGTAGCCCAAGGCTGCTGCTGAGCTAACAGCTTCTGCTCCTCGTCAGGGCCAGCAGCGTTGACAGAGTGCTGTGTGGGTGGGTGCTGCTTAGGGGACTGGAAATAGCATCGCAGCTTGGCACTGTATTGAGCAAGCCCAGGTGGGGAGTTGGTGCTAAATAAATGCTGGGCAGTAACTGCCTGCAGAGTGCTAATCTGCCCGTATAGACAAATTCTGAGGCTTAAACTCAGCATCTGTTCAGTTCAAGCAAGAAAACAGATGTTTAATAGGTATTTCCACACTGTTTTATCTTGAAAGTGCAAATCAATCCCAACTGTCAAAGTACTTTGCTTTCAGTAAGCTTTCTGCACATCTTTCCTAAAACAGAAAATGTCTTCATTTAATGTCTCCTGTAGATTACTTGAGTTTCTATATGTATGTAATTAAGCTGTCATGGTTAAATGTATGCAAGCTGGTGTTTGAAAGGAATACAGTTCCTGTATGTTTTTAGGGTTCAAACAAGGAATGGGGAATAGTCAGAATATGTAAATAAATTCTTTTTTGTTTTGAGATCATTTCTGCATTGTAGGCTTCTGCAATCTATCACTTTGGTTTTGAGTATAAGATTCTAGAGAAGCTCCTGTAATTCTCACTGACAGATTTTTCGTGCCTGGTGGGGACTGTACACAAGTGCTGAACAACCATTACCTGGGAGATGCCCTCACCCACCCTTTTCCCTGCTGTCTGAAAATGCCCACTTCATGAGAGAAAGAAGGCATCACCTTCCTTCTGCTGTGTGGGCTTGGGGTTTTTCTGTGTTTACTTCATGAAGGTGGTGGTTGTCACTGGTCTCACTAACTAATGCAACTGCTTTTTAATTCCGGCTTTCTGCAGTATTTTCAGTATGCTGCTGAGTTCATTCAAGGGATGCTGGTAAATCTGTTGAGGCATGCAGTCTTCTGATTTCCCCCTCTCCTAGCCTGCCAGGATGAGCTCCTGAGCAACAGCATCCTTCTGCAGTAACTGAGTTGTGGGGGAGTGAGGAACCCCTTCCTTGCTGAGAAACTGTGGTCTTGAATTACACATTCCATAAACGGATATTAAAATATACAGTATGTGTTTTCCAATAGCTCAGTAATTATCTAGAAAAGTATTACTTTTGCTAGCTTCACAATTTTATATGTAAAGTGTGTTGCATTGACCATTCATTTTATGGGAAGAGGAGAGGGATAGTACAAATACGGCTTTTCAGTCAGCAGAAGAAAGGCTTAAATGATGATGCAGTAGAACTGGTAAGGGTGGTGGTGGGAAATACTTGTTTTCTGTAACTTCCCAAGGTTTGCAGAAGTGTGTTCTGTAAACTCACATTTGATTAACTTTCATTCACTTGTTTTGGTAATCTGGTGCTGAAAGAGGCGTGTAGAGTTGTTGATACTTGCATGTTTCTCACGTGCTTGTTTCTTTACTGCCCCAGAAATCAGTTGATGTATTTAAGTGACAGAAAAAAAAATGCTTCTGAACTTTCAGTATGTTCTGGCTTTCTTACAGGCTGGTCCAGGGACCATCATCATGGCTTCAGGAGTTCAGGATTTTAACAGAACAGAATCTGACAGACTGAATGAGATCAAAGGTCACCTGGAAATAGCCTTACTGGAAAAACACTTTTTACGTAAGTATAAAATGCTCTGTGGAGAGGAAGGGCTTAAGCCTTCTAAAACAATGTTTCTCTAACTGTAGAAGTTGGCATCAGAATTTTGAGGTGTGCTGATGTGCAGATAACATGTGGGCTTATTCTTCCCTAAGAAGAACTAAAAAGCATTCCCAGGGTTTCTGGGTCACTTGAGTATTTTTTTCCTCATTGTATTCCTCACAACATAATTACTGTGAGACAAAAGCTGCTTAGTTGAAGTCTTGATGTTGACATCTGCAGGTTATCTTAGAACTCAGTCAACCTTAATTTGCCTGCAATAGATGTTTTTCTTTCTAGTAGTAATTGCTAAGAAGAGATTTCTGAAGGGGGAGACCAGTTCATTTTCTTGGCAGCTGTTTCAACAAATAATGCATCTTAAAACACATGTCTCTTAACATTATATGAATTATTGGTAAGTGGTGTAAGAAATACAAAGAGTGTAGATTTCAAGTGTTAGTTGTTTGGGTTTATGTTTATATATATGTATGTATGTGTGTATAATGAGAAAAAGTTGTCATTCATGGCTAGAAGCAGCTGCAAGATTTTGGGGATTTTAACAACAGTCTGAACTGTTGATTTTTAAGACGGGATAGTTAAAAATAGAAAAATAGAAAACAAAATAAGTTGATAGAAGTAGAGATCTCTGTAACAATCCAGTGAGAATTCTTGCTCAGTTGCTTCCCAAAATGGCCATTTTAATCTTTTGGTTTTGAACTTCAGAGTATGAGGGTTGTTTTTATTTGTTCAAAGCTTGTCACATATTTTCTGAGAGGTAGAAATAACAAGACTATAGATTCTATTCAATTTCTGGACTATAATCCGATGACAAGATTTACATTTTTATCTTCAGCATGTTCTCAAGGATTTGTCATTAATTTTCTGTGACTTGTTTTTCACTTAGCAATATTTCTTTGATATGTTTTGCCCCCCATGTGAATAAGAGGGAGGCCTGATAAAGGAGACTGGGCAGGAATTTATAACTTATAATTTATAAGCTGCTATCAGTTTCCACTGATACCTGGAAGAGGTATCATGCTTGGAATGTCAAGCAAAAATTGAAAGATCTGTTTGACTTGCCTTGTTAATTTCAGTGATTTACTTGATTTTTATTTAACTATTCAGTACAGAGTTACCATGTGCTTCTTCCATCCCCAAAGATACATTGGTTAAGCTCCTGTTATCCAGCTGTTTTTTAAACTAGATGGGGCACATGCAATTTCTTGCTGCAATCTAATGTGCAGCAGAAACAGTAGGACTTACCAGAACTGATTTCTGATTTGAAGTAGGATGTGCTTTTTGATATAAAAACATGATAGGGCTCCGAGGCACTTCCAGGGCTGGTGAATTCCTTCGCCTTCTTAGTATGTTCTTACAGTAACTAAATGGGGCGCAAAGGTTTGTGAATATTGATAGTCTTCAAGTTCCTGCTGTAGTTTGAAAACCTTCTGATCAACTGTTACCCCTTGTAGCTGAATCATTTTTCCTTTGCACAGAGCTTTGTAGTAAACTCCAAGGTGAAGGATAAAGAAATTCACCCATCTGTGTAAACTTTGAGCAGATGGTTGGGGGTTCAGGCCAGCTGGATGGCTTGAGTCAGCTGGGGGTGTCTCCAGCCCTCACCTCTTCACCAAAGCCTGACGATTGCTGTAGCTGAAATTACACGGTTGTCCTCACAAATTGGTTGCAACTCTGTCCATAAGAACAAGAATAAGAATCATAAACTGGTTGAGAAATAAGTGAGATAAAGCTTATCCCTTATTCGGCCACATTCCATTCAAAATTTTGAGATTAAATAGGTCACCATGTTTGTCAGTTGGAGTGAAGTAGAGTTCAGCTTTTGGGTATGGCTCCTGCATTCTTATCTTTCCTTTTTCCTTCTCTTTGAGTTATTATTTTGGGCTTTTCTGATACTAGAAATGCTTCATTATTGTTTTCTTCCCAAAAGTGAACTAATGGTGTGCAGAAAAACATTCTTGAAATGTGTAGTTTGTTTACTTCAGTTTGCCCTTGGAAGAAAGCCTGATCATTACTTTTTTAAAATCCTATTGCTGCAGTAGGTGTTTTTTAGGAAGGCTAGTTGCTCTGCAATATTTCCATACTATTTTTAACTATGGAATTCCTTATGCACACCTTGCTATGATTGTGTTTTTGCATAAACTGTTTGCCATGTTCACTTACTCCGTTTCCTCCAGCTGGGCATGCAAAAATCAAAGCAATTGCTAGTTAGTGAGGGAAATATCTAAGGTTTCATGCATTTGCTTTTTAATGTGCTGAAGTTCCACTTGTTATCAGCTTGATTCTGACTGGTTTTTTTTTTTTTGGCCTCTTCTATGCTTTTATTTGTATTGGTGTGTCATTAGCCAGGAGGTTTGAGGAGAGATTTCCTCTCAGCTGTCCATCATGTGTAATGTACGCATGCATTACACAGCTGCAAGTCCATGTGGGTCTGTAATTGCAGGTGCCCAGCTAAAGTTTTTTCTCTAAATTCCATTCAGCCATTAGTAGGCACAAGCAATAGGTGCAGTTTGGCTGAGTAGTTAATGCAGTGAAACACACACATCCCAAACCTAACTGTAGCCTCTACAAGCTGCAGAGGAAATCCAAAGCAAGTAGGTATGGAGACAAACTGTTGTCTGTAAGGGGAAAACATCTTCATCTGAGATGCCAGATGAATCTCTTCTTTAGCAAAGAGGTAATCTAAATACCCGCAGATGGGAAGATGGAGGGGAATCGCTTAGTGTGTGCAGAGCTCTAAATGCGAATAAAGCGTGTCTGGAAATGCAAGGGGTTTAAGCTGTGGACTGACAGGAGGATGAAGCATGTGGACAAAGGGATCTTGGATAATGTCTTAAGCAAGAGGGAGGGATCATCTGATTCTCGTAACCAAAGGGGCTAAATTTGCTTTTCCTGTCTGTGTGGAGATGGTCTTAATCTCTTTGATCTAGTGGCTCATTCTGAGCCTTATTATAGGAAAGCTGAAAATGTGCCTGTTGGGCTTGTGGTATTGGTGTGGGTTCCTGCAGAAAAAGTCTTGGAAAAACAGCTGAATGATAAGTGCAGAGAGCTTGGTCTGCTGGAGTTTCCAGTGCACGTGGATGGAAAAAGCTTTGTCTTGGAGCTGTGACAGGGACTTTCTGTTATTATAGCCTGGTTTTCAATACAAGTGAACACCTCTTTGGACTAGTTGAGGGCTCAGTTTCGGAAGGCAACTACTGACCCAGGGCAGTTAGATTGATATGTTAAGTTTAGTAGTGGTTTTAGTGTTTCCATTTCAAAACCTAGTTGTATCTTAACAAAAAATAAACTTGTGCTTGCTGCTCTTGCATTTGAAATACGAAACAACCCACAAAACAGTCTTTCCACTTTTACATCTCTTTTGTTTGAGGTAAACACCTTGCATCCTGTTACTTCCTGTGCCTGCTTATAGAGGGCAGTTTTGGAGATATCAGCACTCTGGTCCTGGTGCCACAAGGTGCTTTGTAAGCACACATGCATCCTGTGGTTTACATGAAGTATTAGCTAATTCTTATTCAAGGGTGTTCAAGCCTTTTGCAATGCGGAATTTAGCAGCTCAGGGAAGACCAGTCGGTAGCAGCAGATGAGAGTGAGCAAACCAGGTGACTGTTATTGAAGAGGGTTAGTCATGAACTGGTAAATGAAAGGAAACTCACATGAGGATGAGGAGTACTAGAAGGAAACAAATTCCTTTCCCACGAGGATTTTCACATTACACTCCATACAGCAGGAGTCTTTGAGGTCTTACCAAACCGGTGGTTTCAGTCATGATGTTTATACCACATGACAAAAGAAGTTGGGATTATGCTGCTTTCCCACTGAAATTTCTGCTCTGGTACACTGTTCATCCTCATGTGCCTTTTTGAACCATTTATGTGACTAACTCTGCAATATTTTCTCTGGCTCCCCCTCTCTGGTGTAAATGACCTGATGATTTTTTGTAAGAACAACCTAGCAGAATACTGACCTCATGGAAGTAGAGCTCTAGAAAACCATACATGATTCTCAGGCAGAACTGGAATGTTAGAAAGTGTTGAACATCGGAGACCAAGTGTGTGCTGGTGATTGTGACCAGCAAAAGACCTATGCTGAAAAGTCCAGCTCTGTACAGAAGTGTTAGTACCTCCTCAAACAGTCCCAGTAATTGTCCAGTTACCAGCTGTGTCAAAATACCTTTGATGTAATTTCTTCTGATGTGAGGGTCACACCAGCTGCAGTAGCAGAGCTAGGAGAAGAGCAGAAAAATAGATTCACTACATTGGTTTTGCTGTTTTCTTACTGATCTAGTAGCCTGTAATCTGAACCGTATGTTAAGAAACCTTGAAGCAGAGTTTAGAGCTGATTTGAGCTGATTTACATAGCAGATGAAGACCCTGGCAAGAGAGTAAGCAGCTGTTGTGTTTTTTTGAGAGACCCATATACCAGCTGTGGGCCGTAATAGCCATTCCTTGCTACATGGTCAGCCCTTGGCCAAGGGATCCTGTTGCTGCACCATGGGCTCTAAAATAAGGTGTGCTGATGCTGGTGAGCCCTGAGGGTGCTGTGGCACTGGAGCTTACCTGGAGTTTCTCACATCCTTTACTCCTTTGTCTAATCTTCCTTTCTTTCAGTTTAAAATCCTGGACTCCCTAGCACTAAAAAGGTGTCCCTGGGAGATTTACCTGTCTATTTTGAGATTGTAGAGTTCCTCTGATGAGGACTGGTTTGCCTGTGGTGACTGGTGGGAGATCCTGAGTGTTTATCCTGGGCATCCACAGATGCTGCAGTAAATATATGTGAGTCCAGGCTTTGCTGTAGAGCTGTCTCTTCACCAGAGCTGCTCTCATTTGTTTATTAACAAATTTCAAAGTTTTTCTGGGTCTGACTTCTGACTGGGCGACTTCTCGAAAACTACAGAAAGTTTCTTAAGAGGTATGTAAAGGTTTGGCTTATACCCAGAGATACTTACATTATATACCATGTATATTGACTTAATTTGTAACCTTCCTGGACAGAGAAAAAAAACCCTCCAAAACTCAGGCTTCATTTTCCTGGAAACATTGGAGGAGACAATCATGAGCAGTGTAGAGCACTTGTTTGGGGTTTAAGAGGCCTCAATACAGACTAATGAGCCTTCGGATCTCCATTTCTTATCTTCAAGGACTCTGTTCTGACTGGTGGAGGAGATAGGTTGGGCTCACTCTCAACTTGGCTTCCAAGAGCATGAGGTTCCTGAGACCAGGGGAGAGGGAAAGGATGTGACTCCATCTCAGTACAGCAGGAGGCTGGAGTCCTGGGCTGATCCTTGGTCTGAGCCTGGCTTGTGCAATCTGCCCCTGTCATTGCATGAAGCATGTACTTGATGATGTAGGTGATGATGCCTGAATGTTGGAGGATCTCTTATTGTCACACCGCCTTGTCATGGGACTGATGAACCAAAATGCAGCACAGTGCTCAGAGGGATGTACTGTTTGAGCTCCTCTGGAGCCTTGAACAGATACCACCTACACAGTGTGTTATGTACATGGGCTGTGCTTGTTTCTGCCTTTTTTGTGTGCCAAGCTTGGCTTCATGAATTGCAGAGAGGGTGCGAAAACCCAGGCAGAGCAATGGTCAGCACTGTTGTGCCTCTCCTTTTGTGTAATTGGGAAGGAGATTTTGGGAGCCCCACGTGGAACCTGCATTTCCTTGCTCAGCTTAGTAACACAAAAGCCTTGGAAGAGCCTGCTGCTATTCCTAAGCCAGACGTTATTTCAACATTTATAGACAGTTTCACTTCTGCCAAAACCAGAGAGTGAAAACCATTCCTGCAATAAAGACAACATTTTTTGCAGCTCTGTGTATTTTAGGTGGGTTTTGCAACACTTCTGGCATTTTTATTCTCTGAAATTTCTGTAAATTCATAGAGCAGCACTATTTTTCATGACTTCTTAAGCTGACCTTTTAAGTGTATGTAGCAATAGCAAACTTTCCACTTGATGTTTTGAGAAGGGGATCTGTCTCAGTAAGCTGTATTTTCAGGAAGTGTAATTTAAAATCTTTCCATAATGGAGAGGAAATGATCCAACACTGTGTCTATTACAACATGATAATGCTCCACTGAAAGCACTAAAGGTAAATATAAACCTACTAATCGGTAGTGAGCATAACTATTCTGTACGAGCCTTAGCAATGGCATCTTAGTTCTTTCTAACCTCATCCACTCCAAGTAGGACATAACAGGAATGGTGAGAGAGGAGACTGGAACAGTTTGCACAGAGGAAGAAGACTTTGTCAAATATGATGTGTTTTGTAAATTGGTCTTCCTCATCACATGGAAGAGAACACTTTGTATTAAACTCTTGCTGTTAAGGTGGGGAGAATAGTACCAGGGAGTATTAATTGACTGAGAGAGGATGATGGTTCATACTCTGCCTTCCCTCCACTGTCTCTGGATCAGAGTTGGCTTATTTCCTATCAGCAGAGCAGGAGCCCACGCTGCTCCCTGCCCTGTAGGCGTATGCAAAGAGACTCAAAAGCTGGTCCTCTAAAGCTCTGCTTAGTGTGAGTACTGGAGCAGGAGCTCTATCTTTGAAAGAGTAAAGAGAGGCACAAAATAATGATGGAAGCAAAACAAAGTAAAAAGCAATTGTTTAACTGCCAAACCTGTGTTAAAGTTTTTAAAAGGAAATTGTCATGACTGGTCCTGAATATGACAGGTCAATTCTTTGTTTTGATGTGTGCAGATTTAGCTGGAGGAGGGTGCTATTGAAAATGTGGGGTTTATATTGATCTATTTCACCCCTCCACTCTACCAAAATGCCTATATAAAACAGGGCAGAGAACGGAAAGGTTGTGCACTCAGTAAAGATACTAATTTTTAATGATTCTATCTGCCTTTTGGCTTTTTATGACACCAATATCCCTATCAGAAAATCCTTTTTGCTATGTTTTCTGTATGAGCAATTAATGCAAACAAGCAAGAAGCCTGACCGCAAGGGAAAGCTATTAAATTGACAAATCAAGGTGTTCACAAATGCAAAAGAGGGGGAAGGGGAAAAAAAAAAAATAGGAAGAATTCTTCCAGACCACTGGTTGTCCAGCTCTAGAAGAGCTATGGAGAACAAGAATGCTGGTATCCATTTTGACAAAGAACATTTCTAGGTCTTCCTTCATAAAATCCCAAGAGTAATCCTCCTAAGCAGGGAACTTTGGGATTCCCAAGTGAAGTGTGGAAGTCCCAAGCATGAAAGATGACATGAATTAAGGGGTGACTTAAAGAAGAAAGGACAGTTAATAAAGTGGAGCTGCAAGAGTGATGGCTTAAATAAGCACTTTGTCAAGTATCAGGCATGCAAAGAAGTAGAATATCTCACAATGTCTGGGATCGAAGGATAATGTTTTATCTGAAATCTTTCGGGTAGATTTATGATAAGTTCTTTGGCAATCTCCATGGTTCTCAAGTCACTGATGGAAAAAACATATGTCCTGGAGGAGGAGAATCGTGGATTAGAAGAACAACAGGTAACAGTGCACAATTAAACTGTATGTAGTTATAGCTATGAATTGTGAACGTGTCTTCAGAGGAGTATGTAAATTGCAGAGTAACTGTAAGCAGGAAAAAAACAGGTTAGGGAATTCCATTGCTTCCTTCCTCCATCACTGCTTGTTGGTCAGACAATGTTCTTTGTTTGTCTTTGCTTTATCACGCGATAAAGCTCCATAAAGTGGTGGAGCCATTCCATGTCTTTCACAGCACTGCCATTTGCTGCTGGTTTTTAAGGTGAAGATTAAAAGCTCCTCGGTGCCTATGATGATAAAAACTGATCTGTTTTCAGACTCCTGACATTTTGCTAGTAGTGTCATACAGTCGGTTTACTTGGGACAAAGTTAACGTACTAGCTTTCCATGGGAATTGGGAGTCTGGTAAGGGTGGAAGTTGCCTGCACTGGAGACAACTCGCAGTGTCTGGCTGTATCAGCACCACTGTTGAGATCCAGACTGAAAGTGTGTGATTGGATTTAGTATGTTTAGTAACAACTAAATAACAGACTTGAACTCCAGTAATGTTCAAAGGGTTGTAGGGAGATTTACCGTGATTGACATACATGTAGAAGGGTTATTTTTGTCCTGTTAAGTACTGGTGTTTCCCCATGTAAATATGAAAGGGTGCATGCATGCTTTTTGCTATTTCTAGTTTTTAACTCAGTTTCCTTAGATTTAACACTAAACTGAATTGGTAGCTAGAAACCTTGATTGGCAGTCTCTGGCTCTGCTCTGAAAGAAGTTTTTGGTCACTTTGTCCCAGAGGGGGATTTTGCAACATACCTGTAGGTCTAGGAAGAAATGGTGTTACATAAAACAGTTATGAGGAGCTCCCTAATCTACCGCCAATCCTGGGATTAAGGGAAACATCCGCTTTACTGCACATGCAATGTTGAATTAGAAAGCCAACCTTCTGCCACGCCTTTCTAGCCTGATGTATCATCCTCCTTTTCTAAACACTACTGACATTCTGTTCAGTCTCACCAGAGCTAAATACTTCGGTATTTAAGTGGTTTTTATCAGAACATTTCTTACAGGCAAATATTCTGAGGAAAAATGAAATTTTTCATTTGCTCTAGTGGCTGATGTGGTGACAACACAGCACTGAATGCTTGTCTTTTAGCAGTTACATGGTATCAACTAAGCTTTTTGAAATGTTAAATCTTTAAATTTGAATTGTCAGATCCTTGGAGTTCAGGTGCGACAGTTCCATTACACCTCATAGAGGATAAAATGCTGTAGAAAAACTGAAATGGATAAGATTTTTTTGGTAACCTGTGAGATGCATCACTGATGATGGTCTTTACTCTGGGGTCAGTTCTCTTAGGGTTTACAGTGCAATAATAAATGTAATAATTATTGTCATTGAAACACCATTGTTGTATTGTCTTGCAGACTATTATAGCTCATTTTAAAAGAGCAGTAGCATCCAGATATTGTCCTGCTTTTCTACACATCTTGCAAGAGAGCTTTTAAAGCACTTTTTCACGGTCACACCTGCTGTCACAACTTAAAGAGTTACCCAGTGTGTGTAGGTATTTAGAGGTTGTGACTGAGTTCATAGGCTTCTGTATGACTCAAAGGCATGGAGGCTTTTTGCTCTAAGTTCTCTACTTTACTACAGATTGCCACAAAAATCACTGCTAGCAACTATACCTATGATTTATAGCTCAAATATATATATATATATATATATAAAATATATATATTGAGCTGTATAAATTCTTTGGAGCAATCAACAGTATGGCAGCAACCAAGTAGGTGTGTACTGTTACAGGCTACGACAAACTTCTCACTAATGAAGCAAACTTTCCAGTAAAACCACAGAAAATGTAATTATGGTGGCTTATTTATATGCAGCTATGCAAATGTTTACATTAATACCAGTATCAAGCTTATTGGACAGGTGTCAGAATGGGCCAAACCATCCCAGATGTGGGAGGGCAAACCAAACTGTCCTGGGTGAGGGTCCAAGATCTCTTAGAAAGTTTGTGTGAAGAGTTCAGCCTGTTCAGGAAAGGAAAAACGTCTGCAGCATGGGAAGTTCTTGGAGGGAGAGGTCTTGTTTTCGATAAAAATTAAGTTGTATCATAGAGAAAGAATTGTGGTACACTACCACTTCAGCAGCCAATAGATGCTGCTAATTTCTATTTTTCACCCCGAAAAAATGTTGTTTTCTGTTCTCTCAGGCCAATTATTATTTTTCTAGACTGTTTTCTTTTTCTTGCAGATATAACAGCCAATGGCAGTTACCAAGTCTTACTTTCTCAGGATGTTTTCCCTGTTTTCAGACTGTTTTTCACCTTTTCAGGTGATAAGCGGCTGTTGTGGTTCCTTGCTTTTGTGCTTATCACCATTATCTCAGGGTGTCTCAGGTTTCCAGGTCCCTGGCTATGCATTTCAGAGAGGCCAGCTGCACTTCTCAACAATGCTTCCCAGGCCTAGTTCGCAGGCTTGCCAGAATTTTCTCTGTCAGTATTTCAGCAGACACTTTCTTCTTTTAGTAATTTCCCCCCTCTAACCAGGTCACCTTTGTGGCTGCTCACTTCACCTGAATGTCCAGCTAAGACATGCCCTGAGCCTCTAGCGAGACTTTAATGTTTCTTGCCCCAGAGAAGATAGTGGGCTGTGATGAATATGCCTGGGAAGGAAATTATAGAAGCTGATTAATCTGGAAGCTAAGCTTGGCCTTTTATGTTTTACCCTTTTGTGTGTGTGCAGAGTGGGGAGGATGTTTGAATTTTGACTGTCTGAAGATGAAATCCAAGGAGCACTCCATTCTCATCATCAAGGAGGGTACTCATCTGTAAAACTCAGTAGATAGGTACCATGGTGAAATGTTCTTAGGGATTCTTCTCAGGGGTCTGTGACCTCTGCTCTTTGTAGCCAACTTTACTCATTCTGCAGGAGGACTCTTCAGGGATAGAGAAATTTGCTCTGAAAGTGCAGTTTAGTTTGGCCAAATGGTAGATTATTTCAGGGGACAGAGCAAGGAAGAACTTCCCCCCCTTCCCCTCTCTGTGGCTTCTGTTGCTTAGCAGATCTAAGAGTATTTAACTAACTGAACACGAAGGTTTTACAGTGCCAGACCACACTGCTGCCAAAGTAGCAACAAATACTGCTTTAAGGACTTAGTGGGGTGGATTTGAATTACAGTCATGTATGGGAAAGTTAGGAAATGCTCTGAAATGTGAAGCTATGACAGTCCTTAAGGATTGGATGTTGTTCCTTTTTTTGGTTTGTTTTATAGGAGTTCTGCCTCATTCACTGTGCACCCTTTAACTCTGCCTTTTTCCATAAAGAATATTTGGCACTGCTTGTCCTCTTAGTGGTCAAATTTCTGGAGTTTTTGTTTTGGTTTTAGTAGTACAAAATGTAGTGCAGTCAGAACAACAGGAATTAAGGAAGCTGGAAGATCTGACTTTCAAGGACACTGAGGTTAATTTATAATGTGTGTGGTTTTCTTATGTACACAAAATGCATAGTCACTTCCTCTTTAATAAAACAAAAAATGCGTAATGAAGAATTTTTTCCCTTTAATGGTCTTGAGAAGATAACATCTCTGTCAAGCTTTGGAACTTTCTGTGATATCTTCGTGATATTGCACAAGCTCCAGTGCATTTGAAGTGCAACAGATGTTTCCCCTCAGCTGTGTGCAGGCCCTTGTTCTAGAACAAGGTAAGCCCTTGAAAGTAGGGTGAACTAATTATAAATGTAGTTTTCTTGTTGGATTTAAAATTCCTTGTGGATACATAATTAGGGACAGCTCCATGTATAAGTCTGCCCTTATATCCATATCTTTCCATTTATTTACAGGAGAGACAATACCTGCTGCAACAGTGACATTTCCCTACCCTACCCTTGGGGATTCTCAGTTTTAGTTGCTGGAGGATAATGTGGTTTCTGTGCTCCAGCTTTTCTTCCCAGGGTCACTAACCATCTCTCAGTGGGGAGATGGGTAACAGCACTCCTTCCTCTTTGGTGGAGTTCAGTCTGCAGCCTCACGGTGGAAGCTGTCATGTTGTCCCCTTGATTCATGTATCTTATTCCCATCTCTCCTAATTCTGTGCTCTAAAGCTCTTACTGCTGCAGGACAATCTCCCACCAGCAGATTAAGTGATTGGACACATTGCACAAGGGCCTCCTGTAGGGCATGGAGATTGTATCAGTTCCTCTGGACATTTGCACTACAGCTTCAGACCTTCTCAAGAAGCATAATGATTGGAGTCAGAGAGGCTCAGACACCAAAATTCTCTGATTATCAAAGATTTAGATGGCAGTATGTGAAAAGAAACAAAAGAGGTTGTATAACAACCCTCTGGAGGGTACAGCATAGTATACCAATCTTGTAAAACAATGTGAAAAGCCTGAACCCCTGTGTCTGTGATGATAGTGGAATTAGCAAGTATTTTCTGGTCTTGTTTGTTGTAAACTTGAAATACACCTGCTGTTCCACTATTGATTGTTATGATTGAGCTTAAAAACCAGCTCAGAGAACAAAGTGTAGAGTAAATTTTGGTAAAAAAAAAAAAAAGGAGATTCCCAGTCTTATTTTTGTCATGTGTCATGTATGCCTATCTGGGAAAAATTCAGTAGTAGTGACCCCATTTTAGCTCTAGAGTGAAATAAGGCCATGAGCAAGGACACTGCCAGTGACAAAAAAGCAAGGCTAATTAGCCACAAAAAAGCCTTATGCATAGTTGATACTATGTTGTGAGAGTGTGTATGGGTTTGTATAAGTCAATATGTGAATATATTTATATATATATAATTATTACATGGAAGTTAGTAGGGCACAGTATAACCTTGGAAAAGTGTAAAAATTTTAACTTAGTTTCTTGTTCCACAACACCTTCTTAAAATTGTAAGAGGCTTATAGAGGGACCATCTGACTTGGTGCCAGAAATTGATGGGCATGGGTTTATATGGCATCATACAACTTCATGTGAGTTCATGGTTTCGTGTTTGCCTGCCCATAGACGTGAGGGAAAGAAACAGATGCTTTTTTTTTTGGTTGCTGTTATGACCACTGGATTTAGTAATAGACAGCCTTTCCTGCTGATTATTTCTTTGGGGAATGAAGAGTATGTTGTGTTTAAATAAAGATAGCTTGTACCAAGGGCTTGTTTTGCATCTTGAAAAGAAAGCTTTAGAGTTGTTTTCCTCCTTGCTTAACAATTGTAATGAAACATTTTGTACTTGATACAGCTGTGTGCTTTTTATGAAATCTGTCTAGCCCTTGAATACTTGTTTTTTTCTGATGAACATATTTGGTATAGCATGGATAAAAAAAATCTCCCACACCTTATCTGTCATAATTAGATTTTAAATTTCTTATAGAAATACTTCAGGGTAACTAAATCTTCTTCTTCTTCTTTAATTAACAGAGGAGGAGCTCAGGAAGCTGAGAGAAGAAACAAACGCTGAAACGTTAAGGCAAGAGCTAGAAAAGGAACGGCAGAGGAGATTAGAACTAGAACAAAGAGTCAATGAAGTACTTAAAACAAGGTAAGAGAAATATCTTCACTGTAAAGCTGAAAGCCACTTGAGATCTCTGTCTGTCTCTGGGAAGTGCTGGTGAAAGCATGTATTTCCAGCCTAGGTGCTCTTAAAATAAATTAGTAGTTCACAGAGCGAGCAGCTGTTTATGTTTTCCTGTAAAACTACATCATTAACATCCATGTACGTGTAAGTTACTTGGCCATTGGTACTGCTGTAGCTACATGACACTTTCTAGTTGAGATACTCTTCATTACACCTCTTCTGATGCACCTCCTCTGGGATCTTGCCTGCCTGGAGCTACTGAATGCCAGAGCCTTTGCCATGCCATTGCATATGCTTTGCCTTTTCAAAACCTGTGTCTTCTCCTGACTGCCCAGTCCTCGTTACTCCTGTTCTAGCAGCAGCAAGGACGTCTCAGTGCCACAACAATTCCCTAAATGCATGGGAGTAACTGGAATTTGGGCTTTCCTTGCCACTGCAATGACAAATGGAAATACCTCCTCGTGCCCCTAGGTCCTTTCAGCCTCGAGGACATCCATCTTGATGGTGCAAAGCATCAAATTTGATGTTTTCTCTCCTTAGTCTGCTTAGCTACATGGATCTTAAGGCCATAGCAGTTGCTTGGTGGCCTGGTTGGTCTAGACCACTTGTGTACGTAGCTGCCCATGTTATTTTCCCTGACAATAGCTGAGATTACTCAGCTGAGCTGCAGGACCTGTGGCTCACCGCCGAGTGCTGTCATCAGGAGATAGCACAGGCTGAATTGGTGGTCACATGCCAGTTACTTAGAGGTGACAAGCAAGAGCAAACAAGCAAAGGGTTTTGCTTGGATATGCGGCTTCCCAATGCCATGCAAACTCTTCCCAGCCTCCTGCTTCCTTCTGTACTCAAGTGTAAAAATATCTTTCTGCTCAGGCCAGCAGTCCATGTCTGCTGGTAGCGATGGAAGTAGGAGCTATTTATAGGAAACATATGAGCCTAGTTGCTTTCTGTTGTCTGTCTACCTCCTGCTCCTATGGAATCATTATAGAATCATTTAGTTTGGAAAAGACCTTTAAGAACATCAAGTCTAACCATTAACCCAGCACTCCCAAGTCCACCACTAAACCATTCAGTCAAGGGCCACATCTACATGTCTCTTAAATACCTGCAGGGGTGGTGACTCAACCACTTCCCTCCGTAGCCTGATCCAGTGCTTGAGGCCCCTTTTGGTGAAGGAATTTTTCCTAGTACCAAATCTAAAACTCCCTGGTGCAACTTGTTGTTTGAGTGGACAGCTGAAGAGGACCCATTGCATGCTGAGAGTATCTGTTAGCTCAGTAACAGCTGTACAAAGCAGTGAGCGTTGTTTCCTACTGCTGGTAGATGAAACTGATGCGTAAGGAAAGGATACTTTCACGTCTGTGACTTGCTGCCTTGAAGAAGTTGCTTGGGATGCAAATTCCATATGCTTGTCTTTAGTGCTGGCACAGGCCTTTATCTTTGTCCCGAGGGCAGCTGTGCCTGGGCTCCAGGCTGTGCACAGAGGATGGGGAAAGAGATCTCCTCATTGCTAGGCATCCTGGAGGAGGATGAGGAGCCATCTTCTTCTGCAGGAAGGTACTCATCGTCCTTCTCTGTTTCAGAATAATAAGGCTGACTCAGAGTCTGATCTGGCCCACTGGAGTTTATGAGTACAGGTTTTACAGAAAAAAGAGATGGAATGTCTTTGTTTATCAATATATGTGTCAACAACTGTGCCTTGTTGGATTGTGGACACCAGCAAATCTCTAGCAGGAGTGACATTGCTAAATTAAGGTAGGATGACATGGCTCCCTGGGTGTTGTATTCCCATTTAGATATCCTAAGGATTACACTAGTCCTGTCAGCTTGAGTATTGCACTTGGGGATTACATTCAGCCAATTATCCTCTCTACCCAAGTGTTTCTCTAACTAGTCTTACTACTATTTCAACCCTTTCGTGACAGGCAGGATATGTAAGGTGACAACAAAATAAGACTTTGAAAATTTTTCAGTTTCTACCCAGGAGGAGAAAAATTTGGTTGTCCATGATTTTTCCTTAACCTGTGCTTCATTGTGTGAAATTCTTCACTGCTTACTACATTTGCACTTCACTGTGGACATTTAAAAATACTTTTATTAGGACTATAGGTGAAATGTGGGCTTACATAGTCAAATATGTAATAGGCTGAATTTATGCCTGATGGAAATTTAATTTTATTAAGCAAAGTAACTGCAGAAAGTTCTATCCGCTTATGTCAAATTCACCCTGCTTCTAAGGTAATCGTTTGCACACTTTAAAAATAGATATTCATATGGTAGGGGAGGGAGCAGCTTTGTGGTACTTAGTTGAAGGCTGGGGTTTGCATGTACTGTTCTTTTTGCTTGCAGAATTCAACTGCTAATGAAAACCAAACTATGCTGTGGTATAAGAAAGAAATTATTTTAAAAGTTGAGTATTCAAAAGTATTTGTGAGGCAGATCAATACATGTGGCAGTATAAAACATGGTGTAAAATGTTTGGCAACGAGAAAACAAGTTCACAATCTAGATTGATTTTTTTTTTCTCTAGTGAAGATCATGGGCTTCCTTCGTAAAGGTCGCAGTTGTGCACAGGGAAGAGGGTGGAGTGGAAGAAGAGGATTATTGGTGTTTCTGTTTGTCATGGTGTTTATTGTTTGTGTATCTGAGTATTCAGAAATCTAGTGGCCTCAGTTGAAGTTTTCCACAGTTCAGAACATCCGAGCATTTGGTATGGCAGCTGAAGCTTATGACATTTTGCTAGTGGAACGATGCATAAATAACCTGGAATAGTTTGTATGAGCTGTTGCTGCCATATTTTGCAAATTGTGAGCTACAATCACACAAAACCAAAATAACAAAAAGTTTTGCAACAACACTTACCAGCAGCCTGTGACTTATGCAGCAAACCTTGTTATTAATATCGTTGTGAACTATTTTTACAAGGACCAGTTGGACAATGCTTCTGCATAAGTCACTATTCCTTCCTTGTGGATGAGAATATAAAGGGCTTCTGAAATGTTTGATGTATTCTAACAGGAAGGAGATGGAAAACATGAAAATTATTTAATTTGTTTTTTATCAGCTCTACAGAGTAAGAAGCCATGCATATCTGAAAGATATGTCTTTAAACTAGGCTAAGAAAATATCTGCTTATTTTTGCATGTATGAGGTTGGAATGTGTTTTTGATGGAAGTGCATGCACATTTAGGTTGCTTTGAGCAGTAGGAAAGGTGTTAACAGCCTTGAATGTCTTCTACAACAGTGGTTGAAAAACTGGTGGTCGGTCACTTGTGAATTTGGAGTTAGCCTGTGGGAAAATTGCTTTGAATATGTCTGAGAACATCCTGGCAGTGACTGCACCTGTTGTGTGCAGCAACTCTGGTCTGCATCCAGTTTTTTGGGGGACTTTGTTGATTCACATACATCTCAACTTGCAGCTGTATTCAGGGTCTAATATGCAGTGGTCTTCAGTGTCAAGGCTCCCTTAACTTTTGTCTTATACTTGCAATCAAAAAAATAACACTTTGGTGCTGTTCTGTGGGGCAGCACTGAATGGACTCTGCATCAGAGTGTGCTAATTGCTTTTGAGTGGTTCGTGTGTCCTGGTCATGAACAGCTCTAATATTCATTAATATTGATGCTTCCCTGACCTCAGTATATTAAAAAAAAAGAGAGAGAAACAAAAAAAAGCAGTTTGTGTTTGTCTCTTCCACTGTCTGAGGCTGCTCTTATCTGTTTCAAACAGCCTGTGCTTTAAATGGCTGCAATCTCTAGTTGCATAAAGATGACCTAGCTTCATGTTGGGGATGTGTTGGTGTGACCAGTTACACCCTTCTTCTGGGTGGAAAGTGTGGTCCAAGAGGAATTAAAGCAGCTTGTTTTCTTAGGTTCAGGCTGTGGTTAGGAAGCCCACATAGGAACACAGTGTTGTTCTGGGACTATTTATGTTTTTCAGCCTTTTAAATCATCTCTGGCATTAAGAGTGGTTCAGAAACGGTTGGAAAGATAATTTCTCCCTCTGTCAGTGGTCTTGATGAGCTGGATGGTTCAACATGACCTGGTTTTGGAATCAAACTTCCCAGTAGGTGTGCAAGCCCAAACAATGAATTCTGAGCTTCCTGGCCCGGATCTGTCTGAAGTGGCTAATTTTAACCTGATTCACAGGTGCAGTAATGAGCTGTCATTAACCTGATGATTCGTAAAGGTCAGGTTCTTCATGGGGAAGGAGTAACAGGCAGATGGCAAGTATGACATTGCCAAAAAAATGAAACAAAAGCAGCAAGGAGGGCCAGAGCCGACTGTCGTGTGCTCCTCATGGAGCCCAGTGAGGCTTCTGTGCAGAACTACTTCTTGATAAGGTTTTCTTGATTTTTTGCCCAAGAAACATGGGGAGTAATGGTGCTGTGCTGTTTCTGAAAACACATCCCAGCATGCCAAAGGAAGACACAGCTGGAATGGGTTGAGTAACTGGCTCCTGCCTGCTTGTGAATGACAAGCTTCCTTTCCACCTAAATATGTCTTCAGCTTCAATGAAACACAGTTCCAGTGACAGATTTCAGATGAAAATGCCCAGCTATATGTTGGAACCATCTAATGTGCTGATAGAGGAAAACAAGACACCACTGTATAATAGCTGCTGCAAATTTCATCATGTTTACTGCTGTCTTTTGAGAGCTGGAAATGGAGGAGATGCAAGGGTGTGGGAGAAGCAAAAATAGGAGGAGCTTTTAGGTGAGGAACCCGTGGCTTATATAGAAACTGGGGGAAAATGGCACAGGAATCAAAGTTAAAGTTTAGCTAAAGAAAATAAACTGGTGACATTCCAGGTAGAGTTTGAAAAGAAGAGTTGCTGCAAATGCAGAAGCCATGGGGAAAAGTCCTGACGAGTCATGAAAGCAAGTGTCTTTCAAAGCAAAAAGCATGGAATTCAGCTCATCCAATAAATATCGAGGTGTAATTTATAAATCAGTAAATTACTTCTAAATGTTCTTTTTAGAAAAGAACAAGGGTGTGAAAAGCTCATTAAGAATTGGGAATGCTTAGGAAGGAAGGGAGGTAACAAGTTCTGTAGTTTCTCCATCATACTCATTGATGTATGGTGATGTTGAGACAGCATACATTAGTAATGACCTTTTCCGTGTGCAGACAGTACAGTGAGATCTTTTCCTAATGTCCTTTCTAGAGGAACAGCAGGAGAGAGGATGGTATGTCCGTCTGTATTGCTGCAATCTGCCCAGTGCAGTGGGATCCCTCTTCTTGCTCTTCATTTGCTGACCATGTTTCACTTGATTCCCTTCCTGAGGAGCAAAATATGAAAGGAACATTTGAAAGTACCTCTATTGCCTGATGGGTGATCATGAAATTGCACAACTGACACTTTCTTATTTCAAGAAGTAATCTTTTCAATCATACAACTCCCTGTCAAGTAAAGCTTGCTGTGGCTGGTGATATGTTGTCAAAGCTCCTGCTTCATTAGAAAAATCTTTCTGTATGACATCTACATGGATGACTGAAGACTTTGGGACTGAAGCCTGAAGTATTCTCAAGACAGGTTGGCAGTTGGAGGCTGTGTGCAAATGTACTTTGAAGCCTTGCACGTGTACAGAATGGCAAAAGCATTTGCATTTAAAAAAATCTGTTCACTTTTAATGGATGAGAATATTCTTGACTCATTTTGAAAGGTGAGACCAATGATGCCTGCTTCTTGACATATATTTTAAAAACATTTTTGTTGCAGTTTTTTAGGCTGTTTCAATTTTTCACGTTCTTAAAGATATTTCTCAAATTGGTTGTGATTTTGAGAGCTTACAACTAACATTTAAAATCATTCTTAACACCTGTTCCTCTTGTGAAGTTGAGTGGTGTTTGACCCTAGTAGCAATGGCAGAATTCAAGATTCATATGTTAAATAGTGGTTTTGCTCTACTCCAGTGCTTATCAAGTTGTGAAACTGAATCCCTTTTAATTTATTACTGTGGGAAGAGTCATGGCTGAATATACCACACAAAGGCATAAATAATGCAAGAAATTTGATACTACATTGTTGAGTAGTTGTAAGATGAAATTGAGCTGTTGGTGACAGGAATGGCTAAACCCCACCTCTCCTCACAGAGGGTGGCATTTCCCAGGATCCTAAGTGCAATCAATAATTTGAATCTTGTGAAAGAGCGTAAGCTCGGTTTTCTCTTGTCATGATTGTATAATCTCAGCTATGGAAACCATGGAGGTTCTGGTGCTTGCTTTACCTAAAAGGGAAAAAATTCTTCCTCTGTAACATTTCACATTGTTTCTGTTTTCTTTGTAGGGCGGAAGAGGTGCCTGCAGCTCAGCAACCTGCAAAGCCACAGGCACAAGCCAATGGAACAGGTGAGCTTGGTCGGATCTCTAACAGCATAAGGTTGAGTTGGATCTTCCTTTTTTTTTTTTTTTTTTTTTTTTTTTTTTTTTTTTTTCATCCTTACAAGATCAGACTTTGCTTCTGAAGAAGCTGAATAAGAGTGACCATTCAAGCAACTTCTCTCTCTGGACATGATTCTGCCTTTACTGTTTGTAGTTGACTTTGCGTACCTGAGCTGGGAATTTATTGTGTATTGTAAAGCCTTTAGGTATGTAATGAAACCTGTTGGCTCACTTCATCATTCTTGCGTGCCTTGCTGATTCTTGACTTACCAGAAAACAGGTGTAATACATAGAAAAATGTTCTATTTTGTTCTCAATTGCAGAAGTTTGTTATGCCACTAGCCATATTACTACTTCCTTCCTCTAAAAGAGGAGACATTCTGGAGAAGGAGTAAGCTTAAGAGCTATTAATTTTTTGGGCATCTACGCAGTCATCTACATTTCTAAAGCTGATGCTTATTATGAATTCAATAATGTAGTGATTTCTGAAAGAAAAGGCAACAGTCTAATTCTCAATCTTTCAGTACACTAACTTTCCTCTCTACACCTTGTGATTGAGACTAAGGCTTTTAAATCTGTGGACTAAACCTGAAATTTCTCCTCCTGTACTTCCATATTGTCAATGCTTTCTGTTATATGAACTAGAACCTGACATTTTTTTCTCCTGTACACTCAAAACTTCTTTCTCAGTACTTTCTGAAGTATTAGCATGTGGGAAGCTACCTCATATTTTTATTTTCGAATGGAAGTGTTGTTTCAGCTGTAAACCATCTTTTTTTTTCCAGATTTCATTGTAAATCATTAATAAATAGTTGAATTTATTTTCTAAGCACCAGTGGCTTTTTCTCAAGAGCTTAAATGCATCATTTTGGCGGTTGTAATTGGCTGTTTAATCTTCCATGCCTCTGTTTAATAATATATTAATTTCATGGAGTTATGTACTAAATTTGGTCCTGGAGTAATTATGACCAGTATCCTCTTTGTGACATTGCTGTGTTGAGCTACGTTTCCAAATAGTCTGTCTGTTCCTTCTAGACCACAATTTTGAGTTACAGGTGATTGTTTTGTTCTCACATGTTGTGCCTTAAGGCTTTTACCCTGATACTGTTTCCATGTTACCCCTATATTATGTTATATTTTTCCACTGAAACTGACATACAGAAAGTGTGTGTCATTATGTGTCACTTCATTATTTCGTGGTATAAGACTTCCCAGGTAGTATTATGACTGTATATTCCATATGTAGAAAGTGGCACATGCAGCATAATTTCTGAGGCCTGACTTCAGAAAAAAAGAAACTGGGGGTTTTCTGTATAGTTCTATAATGACACACACAATCTTTACAGACTATCAGTGATTGGAAAGTGAAAGTAAAACTGCCTCTAGCAGAATCTTGCTTATGTTTCAGCCTCCTTTTCCTGTCAAATCCCTGTGGCTGTGAGATGATTGTCCAGCTCTCTGCTGGAGTGTTTTGCTTTGCACTTGCTTTTCTCAAGGTGACCCTCCAGCACAACAGGAGCACTGAGATTTACGTCAGTCTTTTGTTCATAGAAGTCTCTTAACCAGAAAATGTTTTTACTGTGTTTGCTAAAAATGATTGTTTTTTAGGATGTTTTACTCTTTGGGTAATAAGATGCTTCCATGTACTGTCCTAAGAGCAATGCAGGAGTCACTTTTAGTCTTACTTTACCAACTTAATGCAGTTGGGGATCCTGTGCAATGGCAGAAGTAAATTGCAAATTTCCACAAAGACTGTTGGTGAAGGACAGGGAAGCTGTACAAAGTCTGCTTCCCAGTGAAGCATGGTGCGTGGGAACAGGGGCTGCCATTGGATAAAGATATCTTTTAGCATTATCCTAATACTTAGTGCTTCTCTTTTACAGATAAGCGTAGTCACACAGTCTGCTCGAGACTCCAAAAGTGGTTTTGTGACAAATTTGGGGAGTATCTTGAGGACTTCAGATTTCAGCCAGAAGAGAATACAGTGGAAACAGAAGAGCCACTTAGTGCTAGAAGGTAAATCCCCAATGTCATTGTGAGAAATTGTTGGTGCCTTTACAAGTTGCTTTTTTTGCCTCACTTTTTTCTTTTTTTAACCAACCTTTTACATGGTTTGAGCAAGTGTTTCAATAACAAATAATAAGACCAAAAATACAGAGCTACCTCAAAAGCTTTGTGAATGCTTTGGACTAAATATGAAATTTTAAGTTTATCTCCTGTCTGAAATAAAGTAAGATTTTTATTACTTACCAGGTTTTGTCATATGCCTCCCAAAATCTATGAACGTAGTTAGGCTGGAGAGCTTTTAAACTTCTGTTTTCAGTCTGATGCAAGGTAGACTGTATTAGTTACTAGAAGCAAATTTTGTAACAGGCAAGAATGAAGCTTTATGCACATGTAGTTTATAACTCTGAACAGTATTTCAGGTATCAAATGTACACAAGTGTGCACTAGTTGTCTATTTAACAAGTTGCTTTTATCCATTATTTTTCAGGTTGACTGAAAATATGAGAAGATTAAGTAAGTACTTAGCAGTATTTTATTTGTTGTATTCGTTTTAGTTTCATTTGGGAGAATACTTGTGACTTGTTGTCAGTGGTGTATGTGCATTGCCTTCAGAATACTTTTTAAAGAACAGTATTAAACTTAAGCTTTGGGTGGTTCTTAACTTCCACTAGGTGAGCCACAAATTCTAGATCCCTGTTGTCCGAGGTGCCTGACAGTCACTCAGAGCTCTCCAGAACACTGGTGTCCCCAGTGATTTCCAAGTCTTGCTCTTCTCTATGGGCTTGTTGTAGGGTGCTGGAGCAGAGCAGATGGAAGCAGCGCTTGAGTCCATGACGTAGTCCAGTGCCTTGGGTGTGCCATTCCACTTACTTGATCTGCTGCTTTGGTTGTGCTGCTGATGCTTAAGGAAATCTAGTCCTAGTTGCTTAATTACTTCACATAGGAAGCGTGTTGAGGATAGCTGAGTTTCAAGCCAAACAAACTAGGACAGAAAGTCAGAGGCTCTCTTGAAGAAAGACTTGAAAAGTTGTGAGTTCTACTGCAAAAGAGAGTGAGAGCTTCTGAGACTTTCTGTGCAGGAGGTACCATCATTCTTTTCATCAGGAAAGGCAGAACTGGTGTGATCCAACAGAGAAAGCAGAGGTGGTCTTGCAGCAGCCCTCTCCTGTCTCCTTGTGTTCCCTAGCCAGTTTGCCCAAATAGTAAAAGGGCGTGGAGGAGGAGGGTAAAGGATGAGAGGGTTTTAGGGAGCTGAGGAAGAGCTCCTCTTGCTCTTGCTGGCTGGGTGTGCCTGTGCATGAGCCTCTCCCAGCACAGGTCAGTCTCCCATGCAGTGACAGCAAGACCAAAGGTCTACAGAGGAGGGAGATGGACTTCTTCAGGGAGCCATGTGCTGTGTTGCTTGGCTTAGGAAGAGTAAGCAGCAAGTTGCTACCAATGGGGAGAGTTCTGCAGAGATACAGCCAGGAGATCTAGCCTGGCTTTAAGCTTAACTGGTGAACAGCAGCAAGGGAGGGAAGGGCTCTGGCTGTTGTCTGCCTAGACTATAGTAAAGCCTTTGATGCTGTTTCCCACAGCATTCTCCTGAAGAAACTGGCTGCTCATGGCTTGGACAGGTGTATGCTTTGCTGGGTAGAAAACTGGCTGATGGCCAGGCCCAGAGAGTTGTGGGGAATGGAGCTACATCCACCTGGTCACAAGTGGTGCTCCCCAGGGCTCAGTGTTGGGGCCAGTCCTGTTTAATATCTTTATCAATGATCTGGACAACAGGATGGAGTGCTCCCTGTCAGTTTGCAGATGACAGCAAGTTGAATAGGAGCATTGATCTGATGGTGGGTAGGAAGGCTCTGAAGAGACAATCATTTAGGGATATGGTTTTGTGGTGGATTTGGCAGTGCTGGGTTAATGGTTGAAGCCAATGATGATCCTAAAGGTCTTTTCCCACCTAAATGATTCAGTGATTCTAAGTTGTTCCTTGGTGGCTTGTAATTCGGTCAGGTTAATGTACATTGGTTTTCAGTGAGACTAACTGACCTGTGCAGTGGTCTTTGGGGTAATATGAACATGGCTTGAGAACAAACTGCTTTTAGCATCCAGGATACCCTTATAAAGGATGTTGATTTTTTTTTTCTTTGTCTATACTTAAGAATTTAGACATAATCTTTGTCTTGGGTAATACTTTAGTTTTTGGAAATGCATTTTTTAATTGTTAGTTACATTAGTAGGTTTAATTTTTTTTTCATTTGAATAAGACTTTTTATCGTTACGTGTCTTGAATACTCCTATCGTTTCCTAATTTGGTTGTTTGTAATTTACAAGTGATTTAACCACTGCCAGCTAATGCTAACAGTTGTGTTTTTTCTCCACTTCTGTTTAGAGAGAGGTGCCAAACCTGTTACAAATTTTGTGAAGAATCTTTCTGCCTTATCAGACTGGTATTCTATCTACACTTCTGCTATTGCCTTTATTGTAAGTTATCCTACTCCTCCTGGAGTAGTAAGAACTTGTAAAAATACATTATTAGCTGAAATTTGTTGAAACTGCCATATCTGAGTAGGGGTTGTGCTACAGTTCAAGTTATATTAAATAGTGTAATTTCATTTAACACCTAATACTAGTAGCTGTCACTTCAATTATATATAAAGCCACTTAAATTGTTTATCCTGGGTTTCTTGTAGCATAGTTTTGTAGTTGTTAAAATAATTTTGAACTATTTGGGTATTGTTTTCTCCTTTCTTGTTTCTCATCTCCCAGTCCTGGTAATTTGATGGTTACTTCAGCCTCTGCAAAGTTTCCTCTTGTCTGGGGCTGAAATGCTGATAGTGGTTATATTTGATGAGAAGTTACTGTCCTTATTGTCCCCAGGGCTCTTTGCCATTCTTTAGGATCATACTGATGAGAGGCAAAATGCCTTGATTTCAGTGGAGCTCAGTGTGAAAACATCAGGTCTGTGAGCTACTTTCCTCCCCGTGCCCTGTGTCTGTCCCTTCTCCATATCTGCTGAATGTTCTCTTGCCTCACCTGGTAAGCCCATTTTTCTGATAAAAGCTGAAAGAAGAAACTTGAGCTGTTTTTTTGAAAGCTCTGGGGCCTGGGAGCCAGAGCGATGTTTCACTTTGGGGTTATCAGTAAAAACCCAAGTGTGTCTCACAGAGAGACTGTAGTCTCCATTTTCAGAAGCTGGGAAGGGAACAGAATACCTTTTGAAGCTCTTTGTGTTTGTACTTGTTACATAAAATAAAACCTGTTTTCCTGCAATCTTTTTAGTATTGGTAAAAATTTGAGATTTAATTGACCTGAAATAATAGAGTGAGAGTTTATCCTGTTGCCCAGTATGGGGCTAATTGCTCTAACTCCTCTTCTGTACCATGGCTTCTGTGCCATTGCTGACCATGCAGCAGATTCACAGACTTGAGGGTTTACCTGTTTTTTTCTTTTTTTTCCTCCTACCCCTTCAAGTAATTGTAGTGTGAAAATACTCAGTACTGTGAGGCAGCTGAGAACTATTTAAGTGTCATCTCTGGCGTTTTGGTTCATTCTTAGTTTTGATTTTGCATTCCTGAGTGCAGGGCCATTGTTAGTTGTGAAGTGGCTAAAATTTATTAATTTTTTTCATATGAATTGCATGATTCTGAGCCCAACAGCACAGTGGGAAATGGTATTTCATGCAACTCACTGTACCCCGGTTTGTAATCCGCATCTCTCTTTGTTTGTTTTTTCTTCTTAATCTGCAGATTTACATCAATGCTGTATGGCATGGCTGGGCCATTCCTATGTTCTTATTTTTAGCAATTTTGAGGTTATCCCTAAATTACCTCATAGCCAGGTATTTGCATAAATACTAGCTTACTCTCTTAAGTAATGATTTGCTTGAAAGATGTTTTGTTTTTCTTGCACTGAGTTGTAAACTGTTACCTTTTCTAATATTGTGAGTTACATTTAACACAGTGAAATTCAAACTCAAATATCCTTAGTGTCATTGCTCAGTTTCTATAATCTTTTACTATTATTGGGAATTATCTTTGTATCCTGTGGCTTGGGTTATCATAAACAATGATGCATGCTTTCAGGCAAATCCCTCAGCACACTAAAATTCTCATATAAAATTCTGTGGCAATTAGAGTACTTGGAGAACATCAGTATTGAAACCTGCTGTTTTTCCCAGCAGAGAATGTTCACCTAGGGCTAAAATGGCAGTTTTGCCTTTTTCCATAGCTCTTCACATACTTTATTCAAAGTATCTTCCATTTGCAGATTCAATCTCTTCTAAAAATTAAGTCTGAGGGGTGGGTTTAATGCACCTTAAAACGTTACGCCTTAACGTGCATATTGTAAAATAATTTTTTGACTTCTTAATTGATAATTTCTGTTTGACATTGTATTCCCTGGAAAATGCTGGTAGCAAACAGGTTTCTGAATAAGTTGATGTAATTTTGTTCACATGAAAAAATAAGAGAAAAATATTCCTAATCCTTTATCCATGCACACCATCAACTTCTGTTGTAAAACCCACAAGCTGTGATTCTGTTTAGTATCTACTTAACTAATATTTTTAAAGCTAGCTGTTGTTGGCCACTTGTGCTTGTATTATGTTGTGGGTTCTTCATTAATTTGGGGATTATATTATTTACTTTTAAACCATAAGTACTTATTGCAGAAAACTGCTTTTTAACCTTTTACAAATAATCCGTGTTGGTGGATGGAGTTCTTGCTCTCTTTAACTATTTCCATAATTTCTAGGGGTTGGAGAATACAGTGGAGCATTGTGCCTGAAGTTTCTGAACAGATGGTAGGTCTTTGATCAGCTTCACCTGTAAACGTACAAAAAAAATTGCACCTTTAAACTCTGTATCTGTGTGGGCAGTTGTGGCAGGAAGGAAGAGCAAGGTTCAAGTAAAGACACTACTTTTTTTTTTCTCTTTCTTGTAGTTTAAAAGTCTTTACTAACAGCACTCTTAGGTTCAGATCTTCACCCTAAAATATTCCAAACTTAAAACACATTTCTGAAATGAATTTTAACTTGCCATCTTGGGACAAGTTAGGTCCCGTGGGATATTCAAGAAGTCTTGCATTCTGTTTTCTTTAAGAACATCAGGTCCAACTGTTAGTGTAGCATTGCCAGCTCCATCGCTGGGTCCAGGTACATGTCCCTAAGTGACAGATCTAAGTGTCATTTAAATACTTCTAGGGGTGGTGACTCCACTTCCCTGGGCAGCCTGTTTCAAGGCTTGACAACCCTTTTCATGAACAAATTTTTCTAAATAGCTGATATACATCTCCCCTGGCACAGTTTGAGGCCATTTCCTCTTGACCTTTCGCTTGTTACCTGGGAGAAAAGACTGACCTCCACCTCATTACAGCCTTCTTTTCAGATGGTTGTAGAGAGTGATACCATCTTCCCTGAGCCCCCCAAAGCATTGGAAACTAAAAATAACCAGCAATGAAAGACATAAAAAGTAGATCTTAAACAAGGGAGGAAAATGGTAAATATAGAGACTATTTAAAGTGAGAGAAGTATTGCCAAGAATGTTGAGGGGTCACCTTGTTCGGATGAGTTTTGTAAAATACGTTTTATCTGAGCTGGAATTAATGGATTGTCTCTTTCTTGCCTAAGGAGCACCCAAAAGAGGACCTGACTGTGTCTGAAAAGTTTCAGCTCGTCCTAGACGTGGCTCAGAAGGCTCAGGTACTGTGCTGCTCTCAGCTGCCTCCTTAGAAACAATGGGGTTCATAGGCTAAGTGGTCAAAGGAGGTTGTTATGCAGCACGCGAAAACAAATGCTTAAATAAGCAATATTTTTCTTGCAAAGGGAATTTTGCCTACGAGCAGTGGAGATCTCATTGAGATTCCTGGAGCTTCTGAAATGGCATGATGCTTCAGAGAACTGGTTGAGGTTCTCTGACTGCAAGTCTGAGCAAGCTCCAGAGGGGAACAGAAGCAACATCTCACAGTTTTCTATGTTATATATGCATATAAGCTTCTGATAATGTAGATTGGGTGGTGAATCTTACAAATGTACTGGAGTGTGGATCCATATCCCAAATCTCCAAGTTATAAAACTGATGTAGGAGACTCTGTTCCTTTAAGATTTAGCTGAAGGCTGCTGTCTGTTTAGCTGTGTTAATTCAACAGTTTGCACTGCATCTCTAAAATAGCATGTTTTAAAAAACTCCACCCCCTCCAAGCCTTGAAATCTGCTGGTGTTGGCAAGGCTGAAGGAAGGTTTTCTCCCAGCTCCATGAGTTGGATGAGGTAGCAGCGGAGTTGACTGCACCATCCAGTTGAGCTGAGCCTTGTGCCATGCCTGGTGATGTGCTGCTGTCAAAAGGGGTTTAACCTTCCCTTGCTAACGGTGAATGTTCACCTCCTTCCTCCTCCTGGGGGTGGTGCACATGTTTATATGAACACCTTTGGAAATTTATTGGGAAGGTGAAATTTTCAGGTGCTCTGACAGTAAGAATTGGTCAGAGAATATGGCCCTGAGTGGGGGTCAGTTGCCATCTACAGTTGTTGGAATTACTTGGAATCTGCTGTCTCCAAGGGTTTATTATAAAACCCGATAATGGTGTGTTTCCAAGAAGCTAATAGCAATTTTGATGAACTCAGTAACCACTTACTCAAATTTCAGCACCCAAAATGTGTGAAGGAACCTTCCATTTTGTTACCTACTAACAGAAGCTCTTTACTCTTAGATTGACAGCTTAATTTAAAATATTTGCAGTGATGTCAATGCTTTCCAGTCATGACAGTGGGATCAAATAGTTTCTTCACTTGTAACAATCAATCACAAGAATAAGGTTAAATGAGATGGAAGTCATCAAGTATTGCTATTCTGTTCTGTATTTACTCAGTTGTGAAGTATATAAATGGCTAAAAATTCATTTTAAAAAAAATCACTTCCGGGAATTGCTTAGCAACAAAGTCAGAAAGCTGTTCGTTTCCATTATGTGGACAAAAAACCCCAAAACAATGCAGTACTTGGGTTTAATTCTTTTGCTTCTTATGCAGAACCTTTTTGGCAAGATGGCAGACATACTGGAAAAATTTAAAAAGTAAGTTATCTGACACAAGGTTTTGTTCCCTTTTAAAACAAGAATTGATCAATATCTGTAACGCTGGTAATGAAATTTTACTTCTTTTTTGTTTTCAGCTTGTTCATGTGGGTCCAGCCAGAAATAACACAGAAGCTCTACTTTGCTCTATGGGCAGCTTTTATTGCATCCTGCTTTTTGCCCTACAGGATTCTTGGGCTTGCATTGGGTAAACACAATAAATAATTAACCTGTTACAGTCTAGACTTATGGTTAAAACTTACATGATCTTTAGAGGGAGAATTTTAGAGTTTAAGAGAGAAAACAGGCATTAATAAATCATGCAGTGTTTTAGAGTATTTTCATTGTGCTTGGCATCATTTGTCATGACCATTTTGAGAACCATCTCAGTGTTTAATAGAAAAAGACTAGATAATGTTTTTGCTTTTTGAAGAGGAGAAATCTATGGTGAGCTGTTAGCAGAACTTTTCAGACTGTCAGCGATAAGGCTTCTGGAAAATCCTATATGTTGAGGGTTTTTTGCTCATACATCCTTGTAAATGAAGTATGTGGCGTGACACAGGAGGCATGAAAATCACAATGTAGGAAAAAAATAAAAGAGTCAGTGGGACTCCTGGTAAAACTTGGAGGATGGGGTGGACAAAATGAACAGACTACTGTGGGTCTGTTACAAATACTCAAGTCTCAACTGGGAATTGAGAAAAGGGTTCTCACTACTGCATGAGACTCTTTTTGCTAATGTATGAAGCCCTGTACTGTGAACCAAGAACTCTCATTTTTTCTTTAAAGAAATGATATAATCAAATGAGTATCACTTGTAGTGACACTGAACTTCAAATTTTGTTAGCTTGAACATAAATGTGGGTTTGCTTGACGCGGCAATTGAATTTAGATGTGTGAGGAGTGATTATTTTACTCTGACTTTTAGGAGATCTGAATTGCACTCAGTAAAGTTTTGAGAGAGTATTTTAAGCCCATTTTGACCTGGCAGAATGCAAGGACATAACTTGTGTAAGATAAGAGTTGGGGCTGGAAGATAGAGTTTTATGTAGTACGTGAGAGCCCTCTGTTGCCATTAAAATTCTTGCAGGAGCTGCATAGTTGAATGCTCTCTGGTGTGTTTTTTGTTTTGGTAGTATATCATGTTTTCAGAATGCTTCTGGTAATAAGGAACATATGTTTGAATTATTTAAGTGTTTTTCTGCATAAGAGTGGCTATGTAAATGTTTAAAAGAACTGGGGACAGGAAGGAAAGAAAAATAATTTTCTGGTGTTGGAAGAAGAATCAAAATAGTAAACCCAGGAGAATGGTTTAACACTATGGCTGAATATACAGAATTTGGTTTCATTTGTGAACTTTCGAAAATATGATCAAAACAATGATGTTCTTAATGCCTCTTCAGCATTCAAAATGAAGTGACCTTTTTTTCAGGACTCTATGCTGGAATCAAGTTTTTCCTTATTGATTTTGTCTTCAAACGATGCCCCAGACTAAGAGCTAAGTATGATACTCCTTATATCATCTGGATAAATCTCCTGACAGATCCTCAGCTCAAAGAAAGATCCAATGCTACAGTGTCAAGGCGGGTAAGGGTAATGAATCTTTTTGTCCCTACGTTCTTAGCCTCTGAAAATCAAATCACTTTCTCCTTTTTCCTTTTCTCCCGTGACTAGAGCACATTAACGAGAAGGTTAATTGAATCCTTACAATGTTAGTTGATTATAATATCAATTTTTTTATTATTTTCAAGATTCACAGTTCTTCTATAGATTCTGTTTTGTGTATGAAAGGAATCAGTTATCAAAAATGTGTATATATGTATAGATGTACTGTGAATCATGAAGCTGAACACACAAATAAAACACCAATGTTTCTTTAACATACATTCTGTGTGATTTTATTGTCAAATGTAGTCTTTTTGGATTACTTTCTCTGTTCTTAGACATTCTTTTTCAGTGGAAATTCACATGCTTAGGTAAATTGAAGAGCAGTTAGTTAAAAAAATCAGTAAAGGCTTGAGTATAATATGCAGCTTACTGATGCGATAGTCATTAACAAAGGTAATAAGGTAGTTTACATGTTTAGACATTATGTCTTATGGTTATTTGTATTAGGTGACCTTTTAGCATAGTGGTGATAAATGACTTCACCATGTTCATACTCCATGAGTACATTTTCTTTTTGTTAAAATGTTGTTGTTAAATCACCAAGTATTGTGTTTTGTGCATCTTGGTAAATTGTTCTGGGGCCTGACATGGTAACTGAGTCAGACTTCTCCATATCCCTGAATTTGTCAATGTTTATTAGTCTAAAAATTAAAATAGTTGTAGTAAATCTTGAGTCTAATCCCATTTTAGCATTCACTTAATCCCTCTTAGCACAATATCTGATTGCATTCATGGCGTATCTGAGTACTGTCTGAAATGCACAGTACTGAGCAGTAATTCAGCCTGGGTATACAACTGGAGAGCAAAAGGGATAAGCACATGAGCCCTCAGTTGTTAAGAGGAAATCTGGGGCTTGGAGGGTGGTGGAGCAGAGGGTGGTAAAATAACTGCAGCATAATTGAGTATTTCAGAAGGAAGTGGACAAGAAGGACAGTCTTTTGCAGAAAGTGAGTCTTCTGTTCCTGTTTTCCAAGGGATGAGATGGGTAAATAAGTGCTTGGATGAAGCCATCCATGGCCTGTATTTCTCTTGCTTGAAGAAGATGATCTTAGAAGTTTCTGTGCTTCTCACACTTACAGGTTATCTTTCACATACTGTGGTAGTTGTGACATCCTCTTGCTAGGTCTTTCTCATCTGCCTTAGAGGTGGAAAGATTCTGAATTGCTGAACTTGAGTCCATAAACTTAGAGACTAGTTATTCCTTTGGGCTTTTCTTCATGGCTTTAGTTTTGCAAGTAGAGACAGGGTTTTTGTACTACCAGGTCTGGCTTGGTGGCCTTGGCTTGTCTTCCTGGAAGGGATGTGCAGGACTTCATTACCTGCTTCCAAATGTCTTTGAAAACATTAACTTGATCTCAGTAATTTTAGAGAAACTTTCTTACCCCATGAGAGATTTCTGCAAACCTCGTATTATGAAAAATAGATTTTTGTACTAAAAGTTTAAAGCCAAAGAGGGTTTTTAATTTTTTTCGTAGAAAAGGCAGAGCAGAAAAACATGTAGTGGCAGCATGTGTGCATTTGCTTTGACTTCTTCTCATTAAACATTGTATAAGACCCAGTAAACTTAGATACAAAGCAATATTAATTGCCTGTACCAGCACTCTGACCTTGTGTCCTTAGAGAACAGTCCTGACAACAGTATCTGATGGGTAAAGGTTGCATGTCAAAAACTGATGACAGAACAAGTGAAAAGGAATACTTCCAGGTTGTTGGTGATGTTTTTAGACAATCAGGGCTCTTCCAGCATTACAAATCCAATCACTTCCAGTTAGATTTAAGGCTTATCAAAATTGGCTGCAATGCTTTTCTCTTAGTGATTGACCATTGGATGTTTCAAGCCTGAGTGGTAAGAGGAAACATTCGCGTGTGTTAGGCAGGACTAGAAGTAAGGGCAGAACTACTCACATTTTCGGCCAGATGGGTCATGGTACAAGTTTGAACTCCATTTTTTTAATCTCTTTATATAACAGGTAAATAGAAAGCAGTGTAGCAGAGAGCAGAAATAGTCCTTATTCCAGCACAAAAAGCATTAAACCTCTGGCTCTGACCATTTTTGTTTTGGGCCATGGTGCTTCACCTGGTTTTGTGCATGTGCAGCCAAGTAGCTCATCTAAGAAGGCCTGCAGAAAATTCTTTTCATCTTCAGTTGCACACAGATTATTGGAGAAGCTGTTATTTTCCTTGAATCCAGGGACTCCACACTGCAGAAGCGAGGCAATATGAGTTGCCATCAGCCATTTGCTTTCCATGTCAACTTACTTTATTTTTTTCCCCTGAGGCATCATTGTCTTACAGGTACCTAAAAAGGTGGATGGCAAGTGCCCTCTGCTGTGCCTGTTTTGTCAGTCTAGTTTCTAGTTAGGAATTGCAGTGCACGTTTTTCAATTGCTTTGGATTTCTTTTCTTAGTGTGTAATCCTGTGAAGTGTTGAGTGCTGCCAATTTAGTGCAAAGCAACTAAAAAAGCAGCTGAAGGCTGGTTGGCCTTCAGCAGCATTGAGCCTTTACAGAAGAGCTTAGTCCTGAGCTTCCATGTTGTCAGTTTGCCAGTTGTTTAACTGCATGTGTGTGGTAGGGATAAGAACAGAGCTGCTTGTGCCAGCTTTTGGAATCATGTGGTGCCCCACCAAGATGAAAATGAAAATGCAGGCGAGCTTTCCAAAAGAAACTGCCTGCTATCCTTCCACAAGCAAGGCTTGTTGCCAGGGCAGTCTCCAGTGGTTAAGGAGCTCTGTTTAAAAGTAGATTTTACTCAAGTACTTCATTTTCGGGAACTCCATACTATCTTTTTTCTCTCCCAAGGATGCTGACAACCATTCAGATTTTGTTTCATGTGTCAACACTGTCAAAATTCAGTGCAACTTCAAAGCACAGGAAAGATCAGTGGTTCTAATGCAACCTGAATAAATTGAACTGGTGTGCTCTAACCAATCATAACTTTTTAAATTGCATTCCTTGTGTGTAGTCTCTTGGTTTGTGAGCAAGATCTTGCAGTGTCACTCAGTTCATGTTTTATTCTGTGTATTATAGTGTTAAATAGATTTCACTTTTTCTTTTGTCACTGTCACATTTGTGTTGTTTGTTTCTTTCCCTGCTAGCTGTCAGGGCATGAAAAGGTATGGATCGTAGTGTGGAAAACTTCCTTTCATTTTCAGCATTTGTATTCATAATGAGCTTATGCGGCTCTGTGTGGCTTTTTTTTTTTGCTCTTTTTTCTTTCTGAACTTCTTTTGTGCAGTAATACTTTGTTTATCTCTTGAAGACAAGCCAAGTACTGATACTATTGTCTGTTAGTAGTCCCACTAGTTACCGTTGTTGGAGCTGTTTGCAGTGACTTAGCTGTACCTAATGAGGCATAGCCTTTACTGTAGAAAAATGGTATTTTAAGATAGGTGCCTTCAGCACCACGTGGTTCACCCTAGCAATGGGTGTCTGTCAAAGGGCAGCACTTTGAAAAGTAATGTTCAGGTACCATATTAGAGACTTGTAGCAGCAGTGTAGTGCAGTAGTCCAAAGTTAATATATGGAAGTAGTTCATGAAAATTGTTGCATTATAGATTTTTTTTATTTTTTTAGAAAGAGTAGTTAGCTAAATTATTTTTGAGAGTGTAGTTTAAATGTTGCTGCTCAGATTTTGGAATCGTGTTTCTTTTTCTGCAGCTTCAAACAGCAGCCTCAAGGAGTTACGTGGGCTCAAGTGCTCCAACTGGAATAAGCAAAGATGAAGACACAAGTCGTTTTCATACCACCAAGAGAGGAAATTTCCATGAAGTTTTTAACCTGTCAGAGAATGAACGTCCTTTGCCAGGTATGGTGCCACAGGAAGGTCACATTAGTAGAATATTTTGTAAAAAACCAAGAATAGTTTAAAGTTGAATTCCTGTTCTGTGCATTGTACAGGTGTAACCTTTTGATTTCAAAGTCTTGCTTTAAATTAGGATGAATGGAGATGGTCTCTTTCATTCCATATCCTTGCAGCTCTTTGAAAGAGTGCACAGCCTGGTGTGCCTTTTGTGGTTATGCAAATCCAATAGTCAGGTTAAAGGGAATAATTGTGTGGGTGGTTTTTATTTTGTTTTTTTAAAATGAGTGTTAAAACAGATGTTATGATGTCTAAAACACCTGATTTAGGCTTTTCTTTCTGAACACTTGTAGTTTTAGGTATCTAAAGTATAATATTCAGTGTTTTCTATTGCATAAGGAGACTGTTGGGGATAGTGCCTGTCTCTTTTTCTTAAGCTAAGATTTCTTGTTATGACTTTTTCAGTGTGTGAAAATGGCTGGCGCTGTTGCTTGATTAACAGGGATCGAAAGATGCCTACAGACTACATCAGGAATGGAGTTCTTTATGTCACAGAAAAGTGAGTCATTGCACTCCACACATTTCTTAGGGGGGAAATTCAAGACATGAAAGAGTTTGAATCTAAAAGGGATCCTTTAACAATGTTTTGAAACAAAAATGCCATTTCAAGGTGCTTTGCAACCTCAAGAAAGGATCATAGGAGAGGGAGAGGTGACCCTGGTGTGTGGCTACACTTAACAGATGAGATTTTGCCTTGGAAAGGCTTGCATAGGAATGCAGAGTAGCTCTATATAGACAGTTGTTGGTAGCTGCAGTCCTTGATGTGGATAGCATACTAACTGTGTATATATATATACTAAAACCTAAGTGTACTTTGAAAGTTGTGAACAACAGCAATTTGACAAATACTCTTAGTTTGGGGATTTTTTAATTAAGCTGAATGTATAGCTTCCTTGAAATGACAGCAACAAAAAGAAAACTGAAAATTAAGCCTTGGTTTCAAATTTTTATGGGCAAGTGGTTGTTTTTTTAAATTTCCTTACTTACCTTGCAGCCTCCCAGGACTGCAGAAGTGGTCATTAGTGCTTGGGTTTTGCACTGAAGTTCCTTTGGAGTGTAATGAAAGGAAGTAAAGCTCATCTGTATGCAATGTCAGCTAGTGATGGAGGCCACTCTTCAGTGTTTAGAAATCTGAGCTTTTGTCTGCAGGACAATAACATGAAACTAACACAGTGTTTCTCATTAATCTTCTTTTAGGATGGTGAAAGATGTGTAAGCCTTTTGAGATTTGGTATTTCAACTGTTTAGGGATATATGTCCCTCGTGTGTCTTTAAAATGCTTGTCAGGTTTAACCATTCAGTGCAGTAATATAAATACAAGAATTTTTGTATGTGTATGCATACCATATGTTCTGGGCTTTCAGACACATCAGCCAGTTGCTAGAATTTATAAATGTTTGCGCTAAATTAGAAGGCATAGCTGAACTGAACCTCCTTCTTTTATCTTGAAAGTTATTTTAACCTGTGAGATTTCAAACTTCAGAAGAGAAGTCAAGAGGAATATTTCAGAGATTTATTTTAGAACACTGTATCAAAATTAGCATTTTCTTTTCTTGTTTTCAGTTACTTGTGCTTTGAAAGCTCAAAATCCGGCTCTTCAAAAAGAAATAAAGTTATAAAGCTGTCGGATATAACGGATATCCAGAAGGTAGGTCTGGTTGGTGTAGCAAATAGGGGAGAAGACTGGTTTTCTGTTCATCTACTCATGTTTTGCATTTGTGCCTTTGTTATTTTGAAAAAGCATAGCATTGATGATATGTATGAGTGAAATGTAATTCTGTGGTTATGAATGTTTCCCAGAACTGCTTTTTTGGACTCAGTACACGCAAACTTGCTATGAGCATTAAGACAAACCCTTACACTCCTGCTTTTTTTTTTTTAAATTGAAGTTATGTTGTTTATTAACTCCAGTGTTGACCAGATCTGCCTAGGCCTTAAGAAGATTTATTGGTAGCAGGAACTGTGCATTACTAATTTCAGTCTGGGTGTGGATATTGATAGATGCATCATCTTTAAAGTAGGTGCCTCAGAGGGAGGCAGGACTGTTGTCAGTGGAGAAAGGTAGGTCATTAGAATAGCCAGCCTGGGATGGGCTGGAGTCTCATCCAGTTGGGACCCATCAGTAACAGAGGCAAGATGTGGAAGATTGGAAGCATAGCAAGGGCAATGTCATCCTTCCTTTGGTTGGAGTTTATCAGCCTGTGGTTACTAAAGGCTTTATTGGTGCCTTGCATCACTCTTTATGGCCTTCAACATCACTTCTTTTACTCTTTCTGAACTTGTCCTTATCTTGAACAACGACACCCCTGCTTTCTCCTGTATTCTGTACCGCAGATTAAATCATGTTGAGCAAAGAAACACCTCAGCCTGGTGTCTACTACTGCATAAGTATCTCCAGATTTTCAATTAATTCCTTCTATTTATGTGACATGTCTATAAAGCAGACAGCTTATGCTCAAATTGAACATTCCTACTGGAATTAATAATTCATATTAATGGATTTCAAACATCTTACTTCAAGTAATGCTGGTTTGTTGTTCAGTAGGTCTTTACTACCATAAAGCTCCTTTTGCATCTGTGTAGTGTTTTTAATGAAGATGAGACAGGGATCATGCAGTCAAGCATAAAAATGTGCTGTGCCTGGTTTTATTTGGAGGTGGGAAACCCAGGGCTGACTTGGATGTCTCTTTCTCCCTGTGAATACTCCCAAGTTCAGCCTACTTATCTTTTTGGACTTTCTTTCTAAAAAAAAAAAGCAAACAAACTGTGCATGGCACTGGGTGCTGTGGTTTAGTTCACATGGTGGTGTTCGGTCAAAGATGGGAGCTCTTTTTCAACCTTAATGATTCTATGACTCTGTGATACCCTGTTTTCTATCTAATTTTGAAAAAGAAGCTTTTTCTGGTCTGCTTGCTGCTCCTCTGAAGAGTGGATGAGAGGAAGAGAGGATGCAGGGGAAGCGGTGGGTGACGCACACAGGCCCATCTCCTGCACACAGAGCTGGGCTGGGCCCTGCCCGCCCCGTCCGGCTGCCTGCGGTTCCCAGCACCATGGCTGGGTCAGCTCCTGTGTGCTGGAGTGGGACTGATGCTCACTTTGGGGCTGGGGCTGGTTCCAGCAGGTCGAGTGTTGCTGCAGCCCATGGGAGGAAGTGGAGAGAAGGATCCTGGCTGTCCAGGTGAGGCTGTACGCACCGAGTCCAGGATCTGAGAATGGCAGCTGGCTTCATCCTGGTTTTAGTAGAGATCTCTTAGTTGTGGCTGGCAGGACATGCCAGTGATGAACTGTGTAACCTCTGCAGCGCCTCTTGCAGTTTTTCAGTACAGAAAATATCTTATGTCTTTGTGGTTTTTTTTTAGTATAAAGTGCTCTCTGTTCTCCCGGGATCAGGAATGGGTATTGCTGTATCGACACCATCTACACAGAAAGTAAGTAGCTGGCGGCATCTGTATTGCTGTGTTGGACTTCTTACCCTTCTTTTCCTCCTCTGGTTAGCAGTGGAATAAAGGCTTTTTTGTCTCCTTATGCCAGTGGTTGGCTTTTTCTCTTTTTTTTAAAAAAATTCACTTCTCTATTATTCAGTACATTTGTCTTCAGAATTTTAATGAATTCAATATTCACTTGTTCTGCTACATTTGGAGTGTTTTACTCCAACACTTCAGAAAGATCTTCCCCAGCATCCTCCATCAGGAGCATGGGGGCTGCTCTGCTGTGCAGTCTGAAGCAAAAAGCTGTTGGCTTGAGAGTATCCATGGGGGAGGAGGCTTTGAGGTGGGAGGGCCTGACCCTCAGATGAAGTTTTTAAGGAAGTGAAAAACACTAGAAACTATGCCACATAGTCGAGGCGTTAGTAGAGAAAAGGATTATCTTGTCTTTATCAATGCATTTCTAGTGCAATTAACCTGTTCCTATTGACTTGACAAAAATATACCTAGAGGAAATTCTTTTTCTTTGTGTATTGACGTGATGTGGTTTTTTTCTATCATTTAGCCTTTGGTGTTTGGTGCCATGGTACACAGAGATGAAGCTTTTGAGACAATTTTCAACCAATACGTGAAAATAACATCTGCACCATCCAGCAGTGAAAGCTAGTGTCTTATCTTGGAAGAGCTAAAGGAAACTTTCTTACTGTATGACTTGGTAGTGGAAAAAATGAACATCCTCATCTATTTTGCAATAATTTTTCTTGTCTGGTGGTTTATATTCTATCTGTTACATAACCAAGTGTATTTTATATATGCCTTCATGTTTGTTTTTAAAGTTTTTGTAAAAAAAAGACAAAAAAAACCAAATGAAACAAAACAGTGAAAGTGCTATCATCACTATTAGCCTTGCACATTAAGCACTTTTAATGTTTATTTGCTGACATTAAAAGCTGGGAAGATGCTTGGAGACCCAACTGTATAACAGATTGATCCCTTTATCTCCACTGATGTCACTAGGGATACATTTTTCCCTTTATCTTAGTTGTTTTTCCCCAAGATGTGAGAATGATGACAGCAGCAGCCTGAGTCTCCTTCTTCAGCCTGGAGTTTTTAATTGGGTCCTTTATTAAAAATGATAGCAACACCAAGGAAGTATTAACATCTTAGTATTTCCATATTTACAACTGCATTTAAAATAACTACTTCTTGCTAATTTTTGCATTGCAGAAGGATGTTTTACTGTTTTGGTTAACTTCAATTTTTCCTGCATAGAGATGTTTTAAATTACTTGTACAGTGAATTGGAGGAGAAAGTTTGTAACTGTATTTTCCTTTCCTCATTAACCGAAGTAAGAGGAAGGAAGGCAGGCAGATACTTTTTATAAAAGAGGGCACCAACATGTTGTTCCTAAAATGTTAGGCATCATATAATTATATTTCTATAGGTACTTGTCCTAGAAGGGCTCAGCTGTTGTACATGTTGCATGTACAAGGCGTTTGTATGTTAATACATTAAAGATTTGAAGGCTTTTTGTTTTGAGGGAGGTGAGAGTAATTAAACTCAACTCAGATGTGACCTTTTTTAATTTGGCTCTTCTCTTGAGTTACCTTGTAATAAAAAACCTGCTATAAGATAGCAACTGAAAGCACTAATTCCTCTCAAAGCATAATTTGAGGAGCATTGGTGTGCTTCTGTCTTCCCCCTTGCAGAATTAAACTTTTTTAACAATTAAACCCAACTGCCAGGTAAAACAGGAAGGCTGCACTCCTCTAAACTCTCTCAGGCCTATCTAGCAGCAAAGCACATACTGACCTTTGTCTTTAATATTAGAAAGCTTTTATACTCTATATAAAGCACCCATCTGAGAGGTTTAGAATTTTATTTGCATTTTCATGAAAGCACAGTAGGAGTTATGCCAAGCCTTCCAGAGTGTCTTTTCCTTTGCTGTGTCTTTTCGAGTTGAGTAGTATGGATGTCTACAGACATTGTATGAATGGCCCTAAAAGGAAGCAATGGAGATGCAAATTCTTATGTAAAAATAATTTCATGGATTTTTTTCCTCTTTTTTTTTAAATGGGAATTTCCTTTCTTTACAGGGAAAGGGGTAAAATGAAGGAGGGAGAGGGGTAGCAAACACCAAAGGGTGTTTAACTCTTAGCACAGATTTAAATTAAAGTGTGTCAATAAATGCAGGAGTAATGAAGAAGGTGGCAGTCAAACTGTACAAACCTTATTTTAGTCTGGCCATGAAGAGGTGGGATATGAGAACTTAATATAAATTTGATATGAAGAAGTACTGGTGAATACCTTAACTTGGTTGAGTATTGTAAAGTGAAACACTGATGGGGGTGTGCCCTGGGTGGAAATGTAAGCAAGAACAAGGGAGAAACCACTGTAATGGCTAAAATGCAGTTTTCAAGTTCTCGCTTTAGAGTAGCTCTTGAGCATGTCTGTACATGACCTGAAAAATGGGTGCATTTCTAACACCACCTTTGGTATGCTGTAACTCAGGGTCTGGAAACTTCAAATATAAGTGAAGCTGGTGGGAAATCGATTTTGCCACCATTTAAAGTGAATGTAGCTTGACAGTGTATGGTTTCATAACTTTGCACATTCAGGTTATAAGTTTAAGTAAAAATTCTTGATCTTAAATCTTTCTCATCAAAACTACTTTAAAATCAGTTAATTTATTTTTTGTAATTGCTACATATTATAATTTGGCCTTCCTTTCTAGAATCTTCCTTGAATAGTAAGTGTGGCTAACAAATAGGCATTAAAATGGCTTAATGTTACATAAATCTTGATCAGATTCATTCATTTTGTCTTAATAAAAAAGTCCCTTGGGTGTGTTTTAAGGTTATCCTTTTTTTTTTGAAGAAACAGAAAACTATATTTTTTACAGAGAGCATGCTCTTTTTCTTATTTTTGTATCATTTTTCAAGTGTAATTTATACCTTCACTCTGATCATAACAGCAGTTTCAGGAGGGAATCAGTTGACTTGCACTTATTACCTCCTCCCCCTCTCACCCTTCACTGGTTGACCCTCATGTACAGGGTTGTCCTAGATTCTGGTTCCTGGAGGAGCTATAGGATCTATACTGATGGTGCCAGGACAATTAACCATACCTAGGCTTCGGAGAGGGAGAAAAGATGTCTTTATCCTTTTCCCAGACTGAAATGCCTCATGTGTACAATACGTTCTTAAAATTTATTTTCTGAGCAAAGAAATGAGAAATGTCTTATAAAATCTAATGTGCTGATGTTTGAAATGAATCCACACTTTAACAGTGTGAACTTAAAAGTTAGTGATGCTTAAAGCAGTAAACCTAGTGCAAACTGCAATGCAACATTGGTTCTGGTACAGAGAAAACAGACTGGATTTATTATTTTTTTTTTAATACAGCTGTAATATAATTGACAGACATCTGCGTACATATTTTGCAAATTTCACTTTACATTGGGTTATCCGGTTTCCCTGCTGCACAACTGCTCCCGTGGTGTCCATGACTTCCGAGACTGAAGGTAACCTTCGTGTGTTTACTCACACTTTTCTCCTGCTGCACCCTCCCAGGTCTGGAGGGCAGGAGGGGATGGGCAATGAGTAAATATATACTTGACTTGTGTAATTACACTGAAGCTCTCACCTTAAATTCCAATCTTCCTAGTTAGTTTTGCAGTACAGCCTGGTGCACCTCAGAAACAGGCTGGGTCGGAACACTTAATGTAAAGTGCTTCTAAATAGCTGAAAGTGATGTTTTTGTCATTCTGTCTGTCTGATTGCTGTTTATATTTGCAATTCTGTTCATGTCTGTGGATGTCTGGATCATTCACGCATAATTGGATTTAACTTCTTTAGAAGTTTGTTGGTTAGTTGGAGTCCCTTTTAAAGACGATAAAAAAGGGAGATGAAAACTGACTAATTCTTTATCAGTGACCATTTAAATTCAAAAGGCAAAACAAGCTGAAATATGAAATCATGCCTTTCTGTGCACTGTAGCTTTTGTTAGGCAAGATTGAATGAAACAAGCTATTTATTAGTAGCAACATCACACAGGATGCCAGCAGCAAAACTCTACCCTCGTTCTGCAGACAAAGAGAAAAGGGATTTTACCCAACTGTGAAGAGATGAAAGGATGTACCTGTTTTTTGGCTACTTAAACCTGTTTGAAAACACTGGTAGTTTTTATTGAACTCTGTACATTTTGGCAGATGCTTAATTTCTACTAATCATTGAAATATAATGGATGTTAAAATTTTTATGTCTGAAGTTTGAGTCTATATTTTGAAATTGTAAATAATTCATTATCAGTGTAACTTTTGTTTGACAAAAGACTTATACTGTATGAATAATTGAAATAATGCAATTATTTGCCCTGTACATTTTTTAAGAAAATCTTGTTTGTTTAAAAAGTCTTGTATAAATTATAATTTTTATTTAAATAAACCAGAAAATGCTTTGTGCTAATGCTTCTTGCATACTTCAATTACTTATCTATCAAAACTACACCCGATTTCTTGGAATGAAGTGAGTTAGTACATTTTGGCGGATTCATAGCCACAGGTCCATCGCTGGGGGGAGGCAGGTGGGTTTCATTGCTTTTGAAGCCCAAGGAACTTGAATCATATTTTAAATAATTCCATTACTTTATTGTGGTGTATGTATGTTTTTGGTTAGGTCTCTTCTGTGATTACATCAGTCACTTTGTAGTACACAGTTAATTTAAGGAATGAGAAAGCAGGCAGTGATTTCTAAGGTGCCACTGCTGGAGGGTGTGGGCAACACAAGACTTTTTCAGGCATACAAACTCCTGTGAGCCAGAGCTCCACCCTACTGTGCTGCAGGTGGGTGTTGGAGGTAGGGATAAGCCCTTTTCCGTCCCCAGGGTGTGCTGGTGGAGCAGCATTCCATAACCAGGAATGGCTGTTCTGCAGCCTCTGTGTCACCTCAGCTCTCTGGTCACACCAGCCCACCCTGCAGTGCTGTGCCTGTGTGTAACCTGTACCCTGCTGGGGAGGAATGGCCACGCTCCCTCATCCCGTCGTGTTCCAGGGAAGCTGTCCCGCTGTCCTGCGCTCGCTTTCGCAGCATTCTCAGGCCTTTGTGTGCCCTTAGGAATGTAATCCCAGGAGTGAGCTGCCTGGTCATCTAATCCAGGCCCATTTGTTTGTCTCCACAATGCTCCTTTCTGTGTTTGCCTCGGCTGAAATAGGTCAGTCTGGGATGGATCCTCCACATGGGAATGTGTGCTGCTCTCCTTATTTCAATATTTAGTTTTCTCATGGTGGCAGCAATGCAGCTGGTGATATAATGGTGTTTTACGTTGGTATTGTCTGTGTTCTGACAATACTTAACTTGTTCAAAGAATACTTAACTTCCCTCTTGTACTGCTTAAATGCGTTTTTTGTTTAATATTCGTATGAGTTGCACCTGCAGCAGTACTCACAGAGGCTGGGTTCAATCCCAACTGCTTGAAGCTTTGTGGATGGGAAATGTGGGGCCTGGAAGTCTCGTTTTGGCTGTAGACTCCATGGTGTGTGTGTGGGGACACTGTATTCCTGAAAACGGTGCTTGCTGTCTCAAGGTCACTTCAGCAGCCCATGAAAAACATAGAATTGAGTTGAAAAAGCTGTTCACCTGCTCTCCCTGTAACTCCTACTGCATAAAGGAAGCTTTCCAGGCAGTTTGCAGTGTCACCCATACACGCTGGCTAAGTGCACGTGAGCAAGGCAGTCTTGTGCAGTCCTGGATTAAGGTAAGGGTAGATACAGCATTCACCTTGGAGGAGCTGAGGGGCTTTGTGCTGTTACTTTTAAGTAATTTTCGAGTTACATCTGAGTTCTTCTGTTGAATCCCTGGATTCACTAAATTGCTCTCCTTAGGTTAGGCGAAATATTTCGTACATTAGTTATTGGCTCATCTTAGACTTATGAATATTTTTATTTCAAAGGTAAGTAAGAAATACTAAAGAATGTGGGAAGTTAATTTACTGTCTCAGAGAGGTTGGGATATTGCAAAGGGATCAGTCCCTTGCAGCAACAGTGTCCTCACGGGGCTGTGGATGCTCTAGAAGTTAGGTGGGCGTAATGCAGTCCCTGAAGGATGTAGTTGTGAACATGTCTTTAATACTAGATTTAGCCTGAACTGATGTCATATTTGGTTAGTTTGGATTTGACTGGGAAGCAGAGAGAGATGAGGGGAAGATAAATACCTTTCTCTGTGTTTGAATAGCTGGCACTTTCTGTACCTTGGGAGCTTCACAACCTAGCTGAAATGTGCATTGGGCAAAATTTCTGCTTTTGCATTCTCTACTGAAGTTCCTTCCATCTTTGCCAATTTCTGTGAAATATAGTTGCATATGGATAATGATCTCCTTCAGCTTTCCTTTTTCACTATGCTTCCCTATTAAATACCAAATTTATGTATTCTATAGCTTCTGTCTTGTGCTTCACTCTCCATTATGGTATGTTTTGCTTTTTTTTCTTTGATTTTCCTCATGTACATATACAAACCTTCCCAAAAAACCAAACTCAAACCTTGGCCCATTTGACTAATTTCATCCCTTTGGATGAAGGGATGCCCTTTATTTCATCTTAGGGTGGTCTCATGTGAATGGATGTACTAGCATATGCATGCCTAGAGCAGAAATTTCTCTCCATCCTTACTTTGTTTAGTAATTTGATGCTGGCTTTAACCTTACAGTATAGCTGGAAGCTCAAGATTAATTATGTCCAAAGAGAAGGTGCTCTTTTTTTTCCTCCTTTGCTGTCTCTGACAGTTTTGAATTGAGAACTTTATCACTGGTTCCTCTCACCTGTGTTTTTCTCCTTCAGCACTGTTCCATTTTCTTCCTCTCACAAAAATAACCGTGTAATTTCAGTCCTGATTATTTAGAGATACTGACTGACCATGTCCTGATGAACATGTCACAAGTTCACTAAAGCTGCCTTTACCTGTTATATCTTCCATTGTGTATAAATTGGAACTAAATTGCTATATCTGTTGGTTTGGATTACTCAGTGGCTTCCATTTTCTCAAGCTAATTTGTCATGTCTCTGCTCCTGATCATCTGCATGACTGGGGAAGAAGATGCTTCTTGAACCTGTTGAGTGAGCTTTTTAAAGTGAACAATCTCTTCTTGACAAAGCCAGTTTTACTGGTGCAAGCCTTTGTCGAGCAAAATATGTACCTGAAGAGGAGCAAATGTAGATGCAGATGATTTTGCCTGCTGCAAAATGGTGTTTGGGAAGGCATGTTTGAGCCTAAGCTGCTATTTGCTCAGACACCTCCATGCCAGTCTCTTGAGCACAGGGCATGAGGTTTTAACCTCTCATGGCTAAGTCAGTAAGAACTTCTGAAAATCCTCTCCCTAGGTTTTTTATGTCAGATAACTATTTGGGAGGGACTCCTAGTATAAAGTCTGTAAACAAAGCAACTATATTCCGTGTTGGTTTTGCTTTGTGAAAAAATGTGTCCCCTAACCAGAAATGGCATTGGCCAGTCACAAATATTAACCAACCACACGATAGGAATAAGAGTCATGAACTGATTCTAAACCTAACAATCCTTAAAAATATCATGCAAGTTATGTATTTGTAGAAATGGGATTTGTACAAGAAGTATTTGGGGCCAAAAGAAGCCCTTTGCCAAAAAAAACCCAAAAAAGTTAAGAAAATAGATTGAATCTTCTAGATGCTATTTGGGAAAAAACTGGATGGGTCCTGGAGTGTGAGCTAAACTCCATTAGATGTTTCTTGTGAAGTGTATATATATATATAGATAATATGTATATACACATCTTTCTTTACTCTCATAATACAAGGCTTTCCTGTGTTGCAGGTGGTTTTTTCTTGCAATACTCCATGTTTTGGATGCTTGCAGGAAGTGTGTGATTGGTGTTGGTTGGTGGACAGGCTCTAGGAAGTTTCCAAAGCTACACAGGATGTCATCATTACTCTCAGTACTCGCCTGGCAGGGGAGATGCCTTAGAAAGCCATCTTCCTGCTCATAGAAGGAGCTTCACGTTGCTCTCATGGTGTGTTGACCCTTATGACTTCCCAAAATAAGCAACCCTGATGGCACAGCTCATGGAGTGGTGGCAGCTGTGTCTGTTCTCAAATCCTTCTGCAAGATGAGTGGTTCTGGGCACTTTCCAAGGAAAGCAAAGCACAGCTAAGCCTTGAACTTTACCTATGTGGTGCAGGACTGAAATGGTGATGGGAAAACAGATGGGGTATGAGGGAGAGGCACTTTTTAGTCCAAAACTGGACTTGTGATGACTGTGGGTGCTCCTCACACCATCTGTGGCTGAGCAGGGTTTAGGAGGGCTTTAGGAAAAATGGGAGATACTGTCTTCAAAGCTGTATAAATATGTTGAGACTCTTTGTTTAAATATGCCAAAAAGTGTATAAAGAATGTCTGTATAAAAAATGTAGATTTATTGTATTTCCCTAATACAGCCATTTTCAAATATTACCACTATGGTCATCATGCAAGGTCACTGTGTGGCAAATACCAGTTGTATTTGCTGACTTCTGGGGAAAATAAACACAAAAGAAAATCATCTACAACCTCAGCAAACATCTTGAACATGCTGCTCTACTAACTCATGCTTAAGATTTATTTCTGCTGTTTGAGTAATTTTACTGTTTTATATTCCTGACAAGGTGGATGGCTTAGTGAAGACTTACTGTGCATCTCCTGACTTGGAGATGACAGGAGCCTGTTAACACCTGCTTCTACAGGTGTGCCAAGCTCCAGGTCCAACTGGGTAAACACCTTCTTGAAAAACCTGAGCTCTGGCCTCTGCTCAAGCAAACATCTTAAGGTGACTGTGGTTTCATGCCAAACTAAGAGCTCCCTACTTCCTGCTTATGTTATGCCAATGCTAGGGCTCACCAGACCTTCCTAAAATGACAGGAGCCCGGCAGAGGATGTGAGAGCAGTGAGAAGAGCAGTGCATTATCCACCTTTCCAGAAAGCACAGGAAGCTGTTACAGGCTGGCTTGGCTGCCCCTGTATCTGCAGCCCAGGTATGGTTTTGGTCGCCATGGGGGATCTGACATACAGTTGCCTCTGTGTTCCCCTTTTCAGGTTTGCAATGTCCATCAGATTTCAGAGGTACTTTTGAATATAACTTGAATAAACGTTAAAGGCTGATCCTGAGCATATAATATTAAAGAATAATGCAAAGAAACAGAGATAAAATGTCTGTGTGTGCAAGTTAACTCTGCACAAAACCTGATTGTGCAAATATTTAAAGAGTTGGAATGCTGTTGTTAGAGATATGTTTAATCTGCTAAATCCACTTCCTTCAAGCACTGACTTTTGCCCAGCTCCTTCCCTGAAAGCTTCAGCCAGAGCTGGTGAAAAAAGGTGAGGGGGTAGCCGTTGCTCATCACATTTTTGGTGCCACTGCAATCAGAGCAGGGATGGTTAGAGAGAAGGCAGGAAGGACAGCCAGGAGAGGTCACGGGCTGTTTGTTTGAGCATGTTGCCTCAGGGCTCTGCTGGGGTAGACTCATCCCTCTTGAAAGTGGGAGCAAAGTGGGGATGGCTGTTTCAGAGCCTCCATGCCGAAGAAGTAGAAGGCATGTTATCTGATGTGTGGCATGTTTTCATCCTAAAAATCATTAATAAGGATCTTGGACGATGTTAAATTTAAATTAAAAGGCTTTAATTTAATTTTCATTTTTAGCCCATGTTACTCTTCAGTTTTACCTTCTTTCTGCATGTGTGCCTGTGGATATGTAGCTGTGTGCACTGACAAAATGGGCCAAGACCTTACCTCTCCGTGCACAGCAGATACGTTCATATATGAAGGTTGTATCTCCTATTCCAGGCGCTTAGCCCTGCCCTGCCATGGTGCTCCTGCAGCTTTCCCACTTCAGCTTCCAAAGCTGCCTCTAGCCACATCATGCTCCCGCAGGGGCCAAGGGCCACTGTGTGGCTTGGTAGGTGGTGGCACTGCTGAGGTGGTATAAAATGCAGGTAGATACAGGATTGGGTTGTTAAGCCATGTGAAAAAAGTGCTGGTGTCCTGTATCTTTGCAAAAAACTTCATCCTTGTAAGATGTGCTGTGGGTTGTAGCAGCAGCAGCAGCTGCTGGGAGAAAGCTCAGGGTTCCCAGATCCCTGTCAACAAATGCCTGAGTGTAAACTTTTTGCAGAAATACACAGTTTCTAACACTTGCTATTTTTAAAACCAAGATAGGACTAACTCTCATTAGATGGGGGATGTCCTGCTCCTGTTACACCCCATGTCCTTAGCCTGCAAAGAGCACTGTCTTGCACTTTAACACCCCAGATCTGTGTCCTTGCTCTGGTGCCAGAGATCCCAGCATTTGCTGTATTTATCTCTGTCTTTATGATTTTGTTCCCTTGCTTCTTGAGAGCATGAGCTGTCTGAGTTGTGGAGCCCACCAGCACCAGACCAGGGTGGGGAATGTTGGGTGGGCTTCTTTCTCAGTGCTGCTCATGTTGAGGAGCTCCTGTGACAGCTCTGGGAACCTGATCTGTGAGCTCCACATGGAAACATATCACACTAAGTCCTTTGTAGGCTATTTATGTTATTCTGTGGCTGAGATACTTTATAACTTATATATAATAATATATAACTATAAATATATAAAATATATAAAAATATAAAAAATATAAAATATATATAATATATAACTGTATTATAATCCTCCTTGCTGCTAACATTTTTGGTGGACAATATATGTTATCAAAATAGAGGTGCCAGGTTGCAGTTACTTCTAAGTCTTTGTTCTTGATTTTAGGAATTAGGGGGTTGGGTTTCTTTGTTACTGTCAAGAAAGCCCAATGGGAGACATTTTCCCCCTGCTTTCAGGAGTGTTATTTTGGCGATCGTATCAGGTTTCTCAGGGGTGGGTGAAAGAAGACCTGAGCACGTGGCAGGAGAAGACTCTCACTGTGGTAGGGGTGAAGGTGCTGACAGGCTTGCTCAGACTTCTGATTTCTGACAAAGCTGTATCTCCAAGAGGTACTAAATCCCAAATATAGGTGCTTTAAAGTGCTTATGGTGGGCACTCAGCTCTGCAGTTGTCCAGCTGGACAGAGCTGCTTAAATCTTTTGGCCTGAAGGACCCTCACAGTGACCACAAGCTTGATGGCCCCTCCAAGCCATCTGTGCTGCTCTGCTGGCCTCAGCAGCTGGTTGGAAGTGCTCTGAGCTCCTGGCTCCCACACAGCTGCAGGGGGAGGTGGAACAGAGCAGCTCCCATGATGCCATGAAGATTTTTTGCCTTTTCTTTTATACCCCTGTTATACCTTTTTACAACTTCTGTATTCTTAGTGCTTTTTGCCTACATTCTTGGACTTGTTTGTCAAGCTGAGAGACAGAACATTTTAGAAGCTTTGTAGCTAGGGATCAGTGTGCCCCAGACCCCAAGGTCCTCTCCAGAACACATTCTGTAAACTAAGATAGAACCATTCAGGGGAAGGCTCCTTGGGGAGGGTGGGGCTCACTCGAGCCTCTCACTGGGGAATCTTTGATAGATATGCTAATTAGTAAAACCTATAATGTTACACCAGATCTTTTGGGGTGCATTCGGTGGGGTGCACTTCGGTGCATTTGACCTGGATGTGTGCACCTAAGGATCCTTAAAATAAATACCAAGGTAAAATCCCTTTTCCCCTTCTAACCGTGTATGACTCTTGATTTTAAGACCAGGAAAAAGGCATCACCATAGCCCTGCACAGCGGGCAATTGGAGCGAGGCACTGTCCCACTGCAGCTCCAGGCTGGGTACAAGTTATTGCTTTGTTCTCTTGGCCAGGGGGGTCATAATACCCTGTGCTTGAGCCTGTTGCAGCTGGGGGAAGTGACAGAAATGCCTGAGCTTTGTGCCTCTGGCAGGGGACACGTTGGGCTGGTTCCATTCCCAAGGCACTGATGGGTGGGCAGAGGTGGAAAGGGGTCCTGCTATCCCCTCTGGCATCTACAGCCAGAAAGATTCAGGCAAAGCCTGAGCTTTTCTCTTAGCAAAACAGAGTTCCTCTTTAGGCTGTTACCCTCATTCCCGCCCATCGTTCCACAATTTATGGTGTCCATTATGTTTTAACCAGCCAGCTCTCTGTGGGAAGCACTGTATGGTTTGCACTGTGCCTTGTGTCAAGATCATGAGAGCAGCCATGGTGAAGAGAGAGGGACACCATTATGAGGAGGGTGTCACCTATCCCGTGTCTTTCATCCTCTTCTATTAGGTTAACTTTCTGTCTGGTTTCATACTGGTTTGCATAGTTCCTGAAGTGCAGGAACTACCCAGACCCTCCTTTTGGAACCTAAGCCTGCAGATCAGAAATATGCCTATCAGAGCGAGGGGAACTGTGTCGTGCCAAGCCAGCCTGGGCTCAGGGGACCCTTGGTCTCCATTTCCTCTTGCTATTGATGTGGTTGAGGTAATCTAAATGCCCTTTCACTTTGTTAGATTTTTGCTGAAATACAGCTGCTGAGTGAGGCTTCTAACCAATTTAAAGGGAAGCCCCTGTGGGAAATGAAGTGCATTTATCAGATGTTGGTTTTGATGCTCTCTTTAGGAAAAGCAACATTGTGGTCTGTCTAATTTTATATATTTTAATAAGCAGAGGCAGTGTTGTCTGCTCTGGTGGGTAACATGCAGGAGCCTGCTGAACTGTGGGGGTGATGTGCTCTGTGCACAGGATGGGGGAAGAGCTGCTCATCCTCACAGGGTACAAGGATTACTGCACTGTGCTGAAGCTGGAGGTCTCCAGCACCCAGAATATTGCTCACCTGGGCACCTCTGAGACCTCTGGGGTGGGTTTTTTAACAACGTGTTTTCCTGTGAGCTCTCTCCTGGTGGATCCTGCTGCATTCAGCTCATAGTTGAAGACAACCTACATCCTCCCTGAGCCTGGGCTGGTTCCATTTGCTAGTATTAAATAATGAAGGGAAGGAACTTGGAGTAAGTGTGCTGCTTTAGATCTCATTGGCAGTTTCTATTTGCTCATCAGCAATGAGGTGAAAATAGCATCTGGCTACGGATCAGTGTGCAGGTCTTGGAAAAGGTCCCCAAGCCTAGTGATTGCAGTGGCATTGAGATGCAAGTTTTTGGCATGCTTATAAAGTCCTTTATAAGAAGAAAGCTCTGTTTGCACATTCCAAGAAGAGAAGCAATGTTGTTAATCCAAGTGCTCTGTAATACTGGAATGCTTTTGTACCAAGGTGGAGGCTAATGGCTGAAGTAAAACGACTATCTCACACCCCCCCAACACAGCAGGCTGGCAGCTATAGGCAAGGGAGGGTTGGAGAGGCCTCAGCTCCAGCAGGATGTGTGCTGGTGCCTTAGGCTCCAACAAGGAAAACACATGGAAAATAGCTTGGAGAAAGTCTTTGCCTTCAAGAGTGCAATGTCTGTTGTCTTTAATAGGTACCTTGATCAGCCCAGGGGCTGGCCAGCGTGGCTGGGGGTAGTACTGCTTCTCCAGCCACCCTCCACCCGCAGCTCCATCCTGGGCTCTGAACCCCACAGGGTGTCCTTGCCTTGTGCTCTGGCAGTCAGAACATGTTTCCTGAGCTGTGTGGCACTGTGGCATGCCAAGGAGCAGCAGAAAATGCTCAACACTGCCTTTATAGGGCTGGAAGGAGCTGTGCACTGCAAAACCCTGTCCTCTAATGCTGCTAAATGAGACCTGCATGTAGGCAGGTGTCTTGCCTGTACCTGCTGTCTATATTGCTTATTTACTGATGTCAGGCATTTTGGGGAGGAAGAGCAAAATAAGGGAAGTAAGGGTAAATATCTGACCAAGGAGAAACTGGCCTCTGGCTTCCCTCCCGCCTCCCAGTCCCACTGCCATGTACTGGTGAAGGGTTCATGGCACATCCCAGCATTCCAGCCTCAGCTGCAGGTGGCTTGGTTTTCACAGAAGGAGTTTTTATCCAGAGAGTATGTCAGGCATATATGTAGATCTGATTCAATATTAAAAAAAATAAAGTAAGAGTTCTGTTATATCTCTGACTCAATTTGCTTTTTCCTGAGACCCATCAAATCTTCCAGAAAACAGGCAAATATAGGAAAGAGACAACAGACAATGTTGTTATTGATCTAAACATTTTTAGCCAGGTGGTAGCAAACATTTAAAAAAAAATTGTGTCTCTTCTTTAATATAATTAGCTGTGCTGTCAGTATCTAAGGAACAACTAAAATAACCATGGTAGACTGTGCTGTATACTGTGACAAGTAATTTTAAGGGTCTTCGAATGCTTAGCAACGGAAGGAGGAGGTAGAAACAGGAAAGGTTATTATTAAAAAAGTCCCTGAACACTGAGGCACAGCAAGACTCTGTGGTCTTCTTGCAGACCTCAGTTAAACAACTTTCCCAGGTACAACACTCTCTTTTTGCAACTGGAATGCATTTTTTACCCCAGCACATACTTAAATCCTTCCTGATGGACTAATTCCTACTTGTTTCTCTATTCATGGCCCCTAAACTTTGCATCAATAAATAAGAAGTGTAGATTTGAGGATATTCAGTGCTATTATGAGAATGTGCATATTTTCTTCCTGGTTGTTTCAGGTCTGTTATCTGGTTCAAAGCCAGAAAAAAATCCAGATTTCATTGAAAAGATGTAAAAAACCACAATCTCTTTTAAGACATTGAATTCTCTTGATAGTAATCCCCCTGACTGCTGCTTTGTTGCTATGGTGATTACTAGTCCATTTAAGCCACTTTAAAATGGTAATGATGAGCAAGAAAACCAAATTCATAACAATGTCATTAGCACAGACATTTTCATGTGTTCCATGAGATTAGGAAATGACCAAAGTCTGGGGAATAGTAGCCTGATTTATTTTCAATTTTTATGGGCTGCTAATAATTTAATGGCAAACAGATCTGATGCAAGCTGCTATCAAAGACATCAGCTCAGAGCTCTGAGAGGATAAAGTTATGGGGCCTTTGTGATCCACTGTGGTAGAATAAGCCAGCCTGAACGAATTAAAATACCTTCAGGGACATCCTCCACCACTGGTGCAACATCAGACTTATGCTGTGTGAGGAATCTGGTCCTGCTGCGGCCGTACCAGGGAAGGGAAACCCAATGTTAATGCAGTTCCCAAACTTTTTGGGCCCTCAAGTCCTCAGAGCCAGAGAGATGAGTGGTGGGATTCCATGAGCCACCACCTCCAGCACTTCAGCTGAAGAACCACAGTGGTGATGCTCTGCTTGTGGGCCAGTAGCTTTGAGCTGGAGGTTAACTGGGGGATCTGCAGAGGGCTGAGGGAGACCTCAGCTGCAGCGAGTGCTCTGAAGGGGAACAGACAGGGAGGAAACCCCAGCACTCACCACAGGACACCTCTCTGCCTGTCAGGACACATGTTTTAGCTAGAGGACTTTAAATGAATGGAAGGCATCGCACGTGCTGGTGTGTGAAGTGTCTGGTGAGCTTCACTGGCCGGGGGCTACGGAGGGGGCACGGATAATGGTCCACAATGCAGGGGCTGGGGCAAGAAGCAGGAAAGGAACCTTCAAGCAGCACTGATGAGGGAAGCTGAGGCTGTCCAGGCACACCTGCACTTCCTTTAGTTTTTTGAAGACTGTTTCAAAATATGATCATGTATTTAACCCTTTAGTGAATAAAGTAAATATGTTTCTTATCCATAAGTATCATTGTATAGGACAGTTTTGGTTATTGGTGCCAGCAGGAGTTAAGAGGCATTAAGAAGGATGCTCCCACCCAGCTGACAGGCCTTGTACGAGGACAAAGGACACTGGATGCCGTACCAGAGAGGCACAGTTGACACAGGCAAATGACAGCCATCACCCTTTGGCCAGTGGCAAGGTCTGATCCAGGGATGGGGGCACCCTGCAGTGCCACCCTCCTGCAAAGTGGGTCCCTTAAATATTTGTCCTCACTAAGGTTATACATAAAGGGTATGGCTCCAAAATCTCTTGTTTAATGAAATATGCACTGCATAAAAGATAGTTTAGTGACTGAAAATGTGAAAAATACTGACCAGCTGGAGGGAGGAGGAGAAAGCCTCAGGTAAAGTAATAAAATAGGTGAAGTGGCAGACTCTATGCTGCTGGTGTCGCTGATGCTGCTTTGGTTTAAGACTTGTATAAGGCAAGAGGAGTCTGAAGTCCCAGATATGACACACAGGAGTTATCAAAGTAAAGTTACTGTGACTATTTTTATAAGGCTCCGGGAAAATTAAAAGCCTCTCCTTTCCCTGTTAAGAAAAAAAGTTTGAGCTGAAATAGAAAAATATCACCTGCTGTTCAAGGCCAAATTCTTTTTCACTTCTGAAAATGTGGAACTTGTTGTATCCTGAGTCACCCAACAAGCGAGGAAACTCTCTTTTCAGAGGCAAGAGGCTGGTGCTTATAGCAGCCTTTCCATAGCAGGAGGCACAACAGGCACAACTGGAAATACACTTGTCTCAGCACCTGGCTTTAGAGTCTGTCTGCCACTGGTTCCAGCTACAATAAATTGTAAAAAAAAAGAAAAAAAATTAAATTTAGAAAAAGCGAGGTATTGATTTTATGATATTTTTGCCTGACCTTCTTCCCTTTACCTAGGGGTAAATGTGTTAGTTGTTGATGCACATACAGCGCTGACAGCCTGTGTCAGCATGTGATGTGCAGTGAGAAGTCCCACTCCAGAAAACAGGCTCTGAAAAGCTGGGAGTTGGGCAGCACATTCCTGAAAAACCCTCAGGTGTCATCATGGCCCAGCAGTGCCTTGCTACTGCAACACTTGCTCCTTGGTCCACCTACTGTAGGAGAGATGCTTGAAGTAAACCCAAAATTTTAGTAAATCCAAAATTGAGACTGCCATGCTTTCCTTATTTTGTCTCAGAATACATATATATATAAACACACATATATTTATATATAATGCCTGGTTTGAAGAAGGTAAGCCAAGATACACTAAAAATGCTGAACCTAATAAATCCTTTTAATGTATACCAGTATCTGCCTACCCCAGCAGGCTGCTGAGGACCCTGATGAACCAGAGACATCAGTGTTTTGGCTCCCACTTGTCAGTGTCATGGAGATGCCCATTGCTGTGGCTTGTGCACCTCAGAGGATCTGGAGCTGCCATTTGGAAATTGCCATAACCAGGGTCATGGTGGAGGCTCATGTGGAGGGGGTATATATGGATGAGAAGTTTGCTTTGTAGACAACAAGAGAAACTAAAATTACTGAACCTGTTCCACTCCAAACTTTTGGTGGTTTCACTGGCAAAGATGAACTCACTGAGTAATCCCTCTTAGAAAACTGGAAGAAATGCAGGATCTTTCATGTGTTTTGCTTCATGAAAAAACTGTGATGCAAGAACTTTAATTCAAAGCCTGTACAATGTGACATTTTCCTTTATTTCCTCCATCCATATGTGGCTTCTATGTGAATAGAAATGCAAGAAAAACAACATCAAAATTAAAAAGAAAACCATAATATTTTTGTCCTGCAGAAATTTCATCAAACAATTCATCACAGAAGGGACTGAGCGAAGGCACTGTCATTTTGGATGCAGGCAAATGGAAAGGTAAATGAAAGGCAAAAAATGAAGGTGTTGGGTCACTATCTCTAATAACACATCTAATTCTGTTGTTATTCCATCTCCAGGTTGATCTGGGGAATTTGTTGAACTGTGAATTTCTGTACACATATAAGGCTCATGCTTCAGTGCACAGTGCTGATTGCTCATCAGAGGCCTGTGAGCAAAGGCAGCTACTGCAGAAATTCAGTTCTCCTTCTGTAATGAGCTTGTCCAAAAGAAAGAAAAAGGATTAAAGTCAGTTGTAAATTGTGTGTGTTTTATTTTCCAGTATGATCTTTCTTTGCAAACTTCTTAGGTTTCTTCCATACGACTTCTGTATAAATGACTATATATATATGTTTTTCTTCATTTAAACACTACACCAGATGAATTCTCTTTTGTCAGAGTCACAGAGCAATGAAGACAACAAACAAAGACCCACTGAGAGGTTATTTATTGCCTATGATGTTTCAATGAGGAAAGACTTCCTGTGACCAAATTAACCAGCTTCCCTCTCTGTTTATTTGACTAACAGATGAACAAGACTGAAAGGATTTGCTATTGCATCTTCTCCCTAGTAATGCATCAGTGTGGAATGAACTTCATGGCAAGCCAGAATGCAGCAGGAAGGAGCTCTGTGCTTGCAGGGGGTCTCTGGCTGCAGCACTACTATTACTGGCAACTGTGGCTCTCTTTCTAGGAGGGAGATTCAGCACAGCAAAAATGGACTTGTAAATAAGTGGGCTATTTAGAAACCGTTCACACAAATGGAATGAGCCTCAGAGTGTGTTTTAGAGCAGCAGCAAGGATGAGAGTTTCATAGGAACTCTTTTCTGTTCATCTGTTATCCTGTTGGAGGCTATTAATTGCTTCTTATTGGAATGTTTATTGAGGACAGCTGAACACTATTGAGCTCTGCAATGATGGCTTTCGTTTCACTTGTGATCCAGGCTTAGAGCAAGTTAGGGTCCTTCTTAGAACATTCACAGTAAATGTTCCTTTAAAAGAAACTTAAACTCTGCAGGTTTATTATAATTTGTTTAAAATCCTGCCCACATGATTTCTGCTGAGCTTTACTGCAGTTCCCACAAGGTGTACAGCTGCATCACTGCTCAGCAGCTCCAAGTTTGCACAGCAAGTGCTGAGGAATCCTCAAATTTCAGATCCCTTGGCTGTTCAACCAGTGGTGGCAATACATTTTGTTTCCACCATTTCAGAAGCACTTCTATTTCTCTTTTTCATGAGCTCTTAGTTGCAACCTGGTAGTAAAAACACAGCTTTATAAAATACATCTCATTAAGGTAACCTTTTCTATCCTGTGCATTACTTAAGTGCTTGTCTAAGTTGTGTTTATCTCCAAGGGTTCCATCAGCAAAGGTTGTGTTCCCAAAGCCCAGCTGCTCTTCAGAATTGCTCTTCTCTTTGCAGTGCAAAGTCAAGTAGGTTTGAATTTTGTTCATTGTTTTTTTTCTTTTCATTGCTCACAGAAGCCATTAAAAAGTCGATGTTTGCCAGTTTTTACCACAGGTATAGCTGGCTTTTAATTAAGCCTCTAAGCTCTGCAGATTGTTTTCTACAGCCAAATAGACACTAGGTTTTATATCCCAGGGGGAAAATGAGTTCTTCAACATTTGTTGTTTGGCTTGATGCAAGCTGGAATATTCACGTGGGCACACATAAAATTTGAACAAATTGTTCAAAAAACACCATCTAATTTGAAAACATATAGATGTTTTTGTTTCAAGCTGCAATCTATAACACATACATTCCTGAAGCTGCAGTCCTTGGGGCCATGAGTTTAGATTCCCTTTGTGCCCATTTTCCCCTGTAGCATTAATCTTCAGGCTTTGCTAACTTAGAGACAAAAATCCTGGGGCAGAAACGCCAATTAGACAGCAACCTGCTTTGCTTTCTCTCAAACCAGCTTCTTTTGGATTCTCGTCAGCCTCCTGGGAAGTCATGAAGGTCTGGGGGTCTGAGGATCCTCTCTTTGGTGTAACTACATCTCCCAACATTTACCCACAGTGATGCTGAATCAAAACATTCTTTTGACAGAAAGCTCGTGATGGAGCATTGCAAACTTTTTTGGTAATGGCACCAAATTCCCATCTTGAAAAATGGGACTCAAACAACCCACCTCATTTCTGTGTGGTGAATTTACCTGTGCTGTATTACCTTCAGAACTGTGTTGACTCCCACTTTGCTCTCACTTTAGGCAGGGCCCAATTGATATCTTAGGTTTGGTCGGATTTCTGCCAAATCAGGCGCCGTGAAATGACTAAAGAGATTTCTGGGTGCAATCACGCAGGAAGCAAGCAAATGTTCCTCATGGCTAAACTCAAAACAAGTTTTCTTTCCCTTTCTTTCATTTGTTTTAGTGCCCAGGTCTGCCAAGGGAGCATCCATCACATATTTATGCTCATTTCAGATCCAGAAACAAAATTAAAAATGCAGGGAGAGGCATTAACATGAGTCACAGAGTTTCTAAAAGCATGAGGAAAGCATAAACCAAAGAGAATTTAAAATCTGGATGACATGAGGAGCTCCTGAAGAAACTGAGTCTGATGCAGTACAGGAAGGGATGTTGATGGGATGGCCTCGTAGCCTTTAAATATTTTCATGTCAGCAGATTTATAAGGTCAAGAGTTCTTCAGAGGTGGTAAAGCACAAAACCAGCATAAAACCAGGTAGGTTACACTGTGACAAACCTCAGAGTATGAATAACAGACTAAGGCATGGTGAAATAGGAAGCCGAGACACTTAAAATGCAGGCACCTAGGAACAGGTTTTAGATGAAATTTTTAAGAAATGGCAGATGAAAGGATCTTGCAAAATTATCACTGACCAGAAGGGAAAAGTAGCCTCTCTTTCCAATTTTAAGACACTTGTTGGATAAAAAAAACCCCATTCCTTTGACACTTCAAAAGCAAACCTTTTTTTTTTTTTTTGTGGTTTGCTATGAATTCAGCATTCAATGTGTTGCAGAATTTAAAATAAACTTTAAAATTATCAGTTTTCCATTTAGAGTCATGGCTAGCGCATTATCAAAGCTCATTTGGATCTCAGTGCTTCCATTTGGGACAAGCTGGGGCCAGGCTAAAATTAAGAGCATCACTTTGATATACATGGGCCCACGTGGGTGGGAGAGCTGCTGATGGATCCAGCCATAGGATCAGACTCTACCTTTAAAAAGAGTGAGCCCGACAAACAAGCTCCCTCCTACACTTGTGAATCACACACCTCAAGCAATTTCTTGGTGTCTGAGATTTTTTTTAAGCCATAAAGATGTAATTAAAAAAAAATCAACAATAAATTGTTTTGTTTTCCACTGAAGATTAAAAAAAAAGTTTGCTCCCCAGGGTTCAGGGGTCCTATACAGATTCTCAGCAAAATCCTGGCTGAAATTTTTATTATTTTGATGTTTGGCTTTAGATGAGGGTGGAAGTCTTTGGGACAGGTTTAGTTTTGTTATTAGAATGGATCTGCATTTCCATGCATCACTGTTTGAGGCATCTGAAGGGTGTAAAACCATTTGGATTTGAAATGAATTATAAAGCCAAGTGAATCAGTTTAAACCTCTTTGAATCACAACTATGTAAGAAATGCAGAATTAAAAACAATGATAGAAAGGAAAATAATTTTTATAAAGTTCAATTGAAATTCTCTAAGTCACGGGGATAAATTAAGAAAAAGATTTTTAGTTAACATTATCTTAAAATAAAATATAACACTGCAGCACAAAGTCTAATACTGAGACATTGCATTCAGCAGTTCCTTGTAGCCTCCTGCTGCAGTGGGACAGCAGCTAAGAAAAGACCACTCAGGGGCAGTACAGCACTGCTGCTCAGGTGCGTGTGGAGATGTGTGTTCACATCACAGAATCATTGATTCATGGAGTAATTTGGGCTGGAAGGGACCTTTAAAGGCCATCTAGTCCAACCCTCCTGCAATGACACCTTCAACTAGATCAAGTTGCTCAGATCCCCATCCAACATGACCTAGAATGTCTCCAGGGATGGGGCATCCGCCACCCCTCTGGGAAAGCTGCACCAGTGTTTCACCACTCTCATCATAAAAAACTTCTTCGTTATACATAATTTAAATCTATCATCCTTTACCTTAAAAGCACCACCTCTTTTCCTATCATGAAGCTGAGCTTTGTGGAGGCTTTTTGATTCTACTCAAGGAGAAAGGGAAAGCTGGGGGAGGTGTGCATGTACGGGGGTTTTATGGTAAGGGGAGATGAAAGCTTTGGTGCTCAGGGACATCTATGCCTCTTGGGACCTGTACTCCTGGGGATGGGGTGACTGCTGGGGTGCTGTTCTGGGCAAGGAAAGATGATCAGGATAGCTGACAGGCTCCAATTATGCCAACTTTCCTGGTTAAACATAGCTGCAGAAGAAAAAATTCCCCTATTTTTCCAGTTCGAGGCCAAACTTGGCTGGGATATGTGGAGCAGCTCAGCTGCATGTGCTAGAAGTTTTACGTGAGGAATTTATGGTTGTATCAGAAAGTGTTTTCTGGGTCAGCTTTTCCGTTTTTTGGGCTCTCATTTTCCCAGTTCACTTCTACCTCACCTGGATACACATCAACTTCTAGCATATATAACTTTCCTTTTGCTCTTTACTACCGAACTCTGTGGTCTGGAACACAGACACCAGAGCAATGAATGTGTTAAAAGAGATAAAGTTTATGTGTTCATCTAACACATGCTTAGTCTAAATCTGAGTATAGATCACAGCAGGCTTATTCGGATACTTAAGCATGTACGTGAACATTTCTATATATAAGAAATAAAATCATGTGATATTTATGAATGCTAGTATGGGTTTCTGTGTCATTAGATGCTCATTATCTTAACAGAAAGTGAAATGTGGTTAGCTCATGGCCATAATTAAAGTGTTGACTATAATTTTATTGTTGATGTACAATTTTTTCCTGTGTCTACCTAACAATTTGTTTCAGGACAAAGCTATGTATTGTACCACACTAAACCAAATAGCTGAAGCTGGAAGCATCTCAGAAGACTGTCTAGTCCATCCGCTGCTCAGAACAGGGTCAGTCACAGCAGGGTGCTCAGGACATGTCCAGTCAGCCAAGGGTGGAGACCCTACAACCTCTCAGGGCAACCTTTCCAGTGTTTGATCTTCCACACAATAAAAATAGTGGTTAAGTGCAGTATACTACAAGTCCTGGCTTCTTTAAATCACCATACAAAGCAAAATAGAAATCAGTTTAAATACACAAACACACATTTCTCCCTAAGTCCATTTTTACCACAATTTATCTTATTGCAACAAGTAAAGTGCCACTAGCTGGTACAAGTAAGATGGCTGGATACATAAAGCTATTCAGGAGTCCAAAACAAGGATTGTGCACAGAGCTTTCAAAACATGGTCTGAATAACTTGGCTAGGATCAAGGTTGAGCCTGACTCCCTGGTTCACTACCCTAAACCTCTTGTTTTACTTGGTCTGTCTTTTCTCTCTCTCCCCATGAGATCTGAAGTAACAGTTTTGGCCTTTCTGAAGCCTGAGACAGTTTATTCCTTGCAGAATTAAGAATTCAGAATTAAAAATGCAGAATTCTGTCTTATTAAAAGGAGTATAATATTGGGGTACCTTTGGGTTTTTTGCTACCTGGATTGTTCATTAAGAACCTCACTCAACATTTCATGAAAATATGAAAAAATTGTGTATTGCTTAATTAAAATCTTTACTATTTTAACTTTCTTACACATTGCATAAACATGAGTAGATCTTATGAAGTGTGGGTTTGGTCCAAAAAAGAAAACAACATCAAAATAAAAAATCATCCCAGTAAGATGGATGCTTTTCAAATATGGAGCTTTATCTTTCAGGCAAGCAAAAGCAGTGCACACTGAATACTTGCAGGCTACAAAATGCAAAAGCAAATTGTATGTGGTGAATTTAAAAAAAAAAAAAAATCCCAGAAGATGAACATCTTAAAGCCCAAGCAAGATATTATTTAAATTTCTTATCATGAAACATTTTCCCTTTGACACCTGCAAAACAGCAGCTCAAATCAGCCCCCTCGAATGCCGGGCAGGCAGAGCCCTGCCTGCAGGGTTTGACAGCCCAGTCCCACCAGGATGAAGCTGCCAGCACGGTCAGGTACCGCAGCGCTTCAAACTCTGCTGCAGCAGAGCGATGGCTTATTGCCGTAAAATACCTGTAGCACTTCTCCAAATGAGGTCAGTGAGTTTGTTAAGAGCCAAATAGTCTTGCTTTGTGTTAGCTCTTAATAGTGGATGGTGGCGTCATATCACAGAGAAGCACTGGGTGGCAGTAAATGCCCAACAAAACCCAGGCAGACAAAGGCAATTAAATAAAGCAAGGCAGAGAGAAGCTGAAAACTTCAACTGCTTCAATGATCAGTTCTTTACAAATGGCTATTATATAATATAATAAGTAACTGTAGTTTTACTTATTCATTAGAGAGTTTTGTGCATGGCTACAATCCATCTGCTTTAAATGGCTTGAGAGTGAAATTGGCTGTCTCAGACTTTATGGGAGTTGCTGAATATCAGGAAGGAGAAAAAACCTTTCTGTTTTCAGGTACATTGCAAAGCGGATGAACAAAATATTTTTCTTTGAAAATTTAAATAACTGAATATATTTTCTTATTTGCCGAGGTTTTGCAGATTGATTGCTTTTTTGTATGGATAGGCAAATGAGCACAGAGCAGTATTTCTGTTGAACTTGATATTGTTTTTTCTTTGAGATGCAGTTTGACTGATAAAAGCAACAGCATTGCCAAGCTTGACACTGTAAGGTATTTCATTTGATAATGGATAACATTCTTCTGAAAAAATCCCAGCATTTATGTGCACAAGCCATTACAAACGCCTATCAAAAGGCTCAGAAACCAGCTGATGGACAGATCTCAGAAAGCAATTATATCCAAGAAACCAGTCTCCCAGTGGAGTGTGCTCACTGGGATTTCACAAGATGCCGGCTCATGGTCCTGCTCCCACCAACATTCTCCACAGCCAGGGTGCAAATACACCCCAGTGGATGTGACTGCAAAAAGATTTTGTGGGGGAAAGTGATAAAGGGCAGCCCTTCAGAGCTATCCAGTGGCACTGCAGCTTGGGCTCTGTTGAGTAATGTGCCTTTTAATGGTGGGCTGAATTTCTCAAGATGGAACTGCATTGCTGGAGTTTTTTACAGGTACCAATGACAGGACTCAGGGCTGTATTTCAGCAAGCAGTGGCCAAGAAATGGTTTCACGGTGGATAGCTGGCTGCTGATGGGCTCGCAGACTAGCCAAGTGGCTAAAGTGCTAAAGTAATCCATGGCTGCATGGGAAGGAAATACTGATGAGAAGTGGGAAGGGAAATTATCACTCTGTGAGGCATTAGCAAGAACTTTACTGGAACAAACTGACCATTTCTTGGATCCTCAGTTTAAAAAATATGCTGATAAATTGGAAAGGATACACTGAAATACTGCAAGAATGATTTGAAGTCTGGAAAACCTTAGAGCATGCCAAGAGCTCAATATAATTTATCCAGAAGAAGCTTAAGTGCCTTGGTCATGGCCTGTAAGCCCCTACCCAGGGAAAAGGTTTCTGAAGTTTCTGAGTCTCTAACACAGCAGAGAAAGGCTGCAGTCAGGGTCAGAGGAAGGCTGAAGATCTAGGACACAAGAAAATGACTTTTTCAAAATCTTTGTACATTATCCATCAGGACCCTGGGCTCAGCCACGCAGGGACAGCCATTATGGAAAAAAATGAGCATTCAGTGCATGAGTTTCTCCTCTGGTACAGCAGTGGGTATCTAGATGAGCAGCTTAAGTCAACACTTGTTTTAGATTTATTCAAGCATAAATAAGAGCAGATTTTTGTCTGCCCTTCACCAGATAAACGGCAACGTTCCTAATTTTTCACAGCAATATTAAAACAGAGACCTATGTTGCCATGAAATAAATTGTATCGGGCTCAGAAACAGCATACTGTAGACAACAAAATCCTTAGGATAAACAGATGTTTTTGTTGCAAATACAACAGAGTTCTTTTTACATAAAGAATACCATAGATGTGTCAGATAAAAGCCTTGATACATAGCTAGATACCAGACTGTATTCAATAAGTTTTCCAAACATCTTGTTTTGTCTGTCAGATCTAATGATGACTGGTGACTAGACACTTCAGTGAAATGCTGCTTTGCTATTTATTTCTCATTTATTCTCCTGAGAAACCTCAAAACATTTCCAATTTGATTTAAGGAAGTTTCCAGAAGTCAATTGAACATGCTACAGAAAGCAGTTCACTTTCATGGTCAATATGCAGTCTATAAAGAACAATAAGGAGAAGGTAATTTCATTTTGATCAAGCTAACCTTGTATGTTTATGCTCTGCTTGATTTTAGTACTACTGTCACTTGCTCTGAAATTTGTGTTATGTTGAATCCTTTTGTCACGTGCAAATTTCACTGAGATGGAGTATAAGGATGCACCTAAACTTTGCCCACATGAAGGCCGAGCTAGCCAGCAGCCTGGGAGGCATGAAATGGCAGAGCCCACAGCCATGAGTGCTGGTAGAGAGCTATGCTTTCAGCCCATCTGCCTTGCAGTCACAAAGGTGGACATTCTTTTTAAGCATTCCCTTGGCTGTGTTTGAGAATGTCATCAGGGAAATTAACTATTTTTGCCCAAGTAATGCAATGGTAAATCATTGTCTTCCTCAAGCATTAAAGACCCTCAAGCCATAAGGCTATTTTTGCACTGATGACACTGACCTCCTGGACCACCTTCAAATCCATACCCATCCTACAGCCAGGAAATGTAGGCCTGATAACCAGTGTCCAGCAGAGATACCTGCAAACCCAGTCACTATTGTGGCTGCTTGTGGAAAAGAAAAGCTGCCATTCAAGAAGGCAGCAGAGGGTCTGTGTTTAGCCTGGTAAAACATGTAAAAGGAGATGATATATTCAATATTCAGTATTCAGGGAATGGTCCTCAGGGATATTTCATCTGAAGGGCAGCTTAGATGTGGGATATAAACTGGTCTTGAATAAACATAAGCTGGAAATTACCAGAAGGGTAGAAGTGTTGAGCTTTTGATGGGATACTCTTCTTTCTTGGACCAGGGTAAGAGAGCAGAGGAGGCTGCTGTTCTGCTAAGTTCTTTATTTCATAGTCTCATAGCTTTCTTGAAGGCAGAGTTCAAGGGGGTTACATGATAGAGCTAAGCAGCAACAGCAGCAGCAGGCAAATAGCAGGCAGAAAACTGCTTCTTCTTCTTCTAATTCTAGTTTCTTCTATATTTTTTTCTTACAGAAGTGTGGATTATATTTGTTAATTGACCAATAAGATTAACACACAATTCTAGTTTTTCTTAACCTATCCTGGTCTAATTCTAACAGTCATAAGTCTTACAGAAGTGTTACATAGGTATTACACAGATTTGTGTATACAGTTTCTATCAGCTCTTATTGTTTATGTGAACACTCTGTCTAAAAAATGTGAGCAGTATAGTTCCATCTATATTTTGTCTAAAGTAAAGAATTCTGTGAAAAGGTAACACTGCTGCAGTAAGAATTGCGTTTTAAGGTCTCTGCTGCAGCTTTTTAACGTTTAAGGCTCTTAGCATATATTTCTACTAAAAGTTAAAAATCTATATTTCTATTTCACTTTGGTGTGACTTCATGTATCTCAGCTTGTCCAAAGGTTTTAATTCAACCCCTGTGCTTTGGCTTTCCTCTGGGCCTGGGTCATCGAGGTCTATTAGAAGAATAACCAGAGTATCCTAGTGGAGGAAATGTATTTACCTTAGCAACTTTAAGGTGGATCTAGGTCAGTTTATGAAGGTCATGTTATGTACCTGCAGAGATGGCCAAGGCTGACTGCATGACCAGGGAGGTCCCCCCAGCCTTGTGCCTCTTTCTGGCATGAACTGCTTGTCCTGGTTTTCCCTGTTCTCCCAAAAGTCTCGTGACAAACAGCAGCCTGATGTTTTCTGGTTTTTCCCTCCCACACACTGTGTTTAGTTACAACAATGATAAGAAATTTTCAGTCTGTGGTTTCCAGACATTGTGGGTAAAGTGAGAAAGACAAACAACAAAAAACCCCCCTAACCCAGCAATCAAGCTATAGTTTTACTGGGAATTTCAGGCCTGCAGTAGTTTTTTCAATGGTTTGTTGCCATATTAGCTTTTTTTCTAACATCATTAAGTGTTAAAATTCCATGATTTAACACTACAAAATTTGTGTGTGTGGACAAGCCAGCTCTGTGTTTTAATGATTCTTATGCATATGGAATTTTAATGAATATTGCCTTCAGTGGGCCATTTGTCTAATCAAGAATATGTAAAATGCTTCTTTTTCTGTAGCATCTGAAGAGCAGTAAAAGACAAGCATTTGAGCTGCCACCATGCAATCCGTGGTGTAACATTTTCCATCTTCAACCAGGCAGGGGAAATGGGGACAGAGCTGAGCAGCTGGGCATCCTGGGGAGCAGGAGGCAGTGGTTTGGGAAAGCTGGTGTGACCTGAGGGTCAGGAAAGGCTGGCAGTGCTTCAGGCATGCCTCTCTGAGAGGACCAAAGGATGCTGAGCCCTGAAGATTTCTGGGGTAGAGTTCCTTTACTTATCATAGACAGAAATGCAGCACATGGGGTTATGTTGCTAACTCCCCCTTCCACTCCCTCCACCTCTAGCCCTAAATAAAAGAAAGTAATTTCATAATGACATTCAGAAGGCATTCAGCTCTTTGCAAATAAATGAAAGACTTTGTAGTCTTTCCTGGTGCTGTTGCTTGTGGCAGTGCCTGATCCAGGGGACCCCTGGGATCGAGGACCCTGTCCTGTGTGACAGGTGGAGCTGTGGGTTGGGAGGACAGTGACAGGAGAGGGTCCTTTCCCCAGCCAGACCTCTGGGGAAGCAGAGAGCCTGCTTTTCCTGGGCAGGGAGCAGAGACTCCTCCCTGCCTCCCACCATGATAAATTTCTTGTGACAGGTTTAGCAAGTGCATCAGCTGCCTTCTTGCTTCTTGCAGGTACCATTCTGTCTGTGTCTGCAGAGATGACCACCTTCTCTGCCTCCATGTGTCTCTCCCAAGCATCCCTCCCACGGGCTTCCTTGGCTGACTGCTCCACTCCCATTCAGGTGAGGGCTTTTGCAAGGCTGCCTGCACCTCCACAGTGGTATGCCAAGATTTTTTCTGCAGGTGCACAGTACACCATGTTTTCCATATTTCTGAGGTTGTCCATTCCTAAGAAAGCTCAAAAGACCTTTATGTGAGCAGAGAGCTCCTTCAGCTAGAAGTAAGTGAAACCACCTGCCAAGTCACCTTCCTGGGTCTTTTTCTGCTTTCTCCTGGTTTCAAGCACAGTTTAAGTGCCAAGTTGCAAGAAGATGTAAAAAGAGAAAATGTTGGCCCCTAATACTTGTTTGGCTTGAGTAACATGTTTCCCTTGCATTTTCTGGCAGTTAATGGAAGGCTGACATATAAGTATTTAAAATATATGTTGTTGTTTTTTTTTTGTTAACTCCTCACATGAAATTCTTCTGCAAATCCAAAATCTGGTAGCTTTATCCTTCAGGATGCTGAGCCTACACTCTCATTCCCTCAGGGTACTGAAGCTTTCTAATACTTTGCAGGGAGCACTTTCGGCCACATTGGCATGGAAATGATATATCATAGAAAAAGTGGGGCTGAATGATCAGGCAGACAAGTGCCTTCCTATCTCTGAATAGATTTTAAGCTATGTCAGACTGTTCACTGTCCTGGTGCCTACTGGGTTTGAAACTGAAGGAGTTAACAGTGGCAGCCCTCCATGGCCATGGCAGAGGGCTGGAAAACACACTTTCTAGCATAACAGTGCTTTGCCTCCTGAGCAGCATTTGGAGATCTATCATATTTCTGTTTTAAATTCACATCCTTCCCTCAACAATACACAATGCTTCCATCTCCATGGAAATGCTGGTGTTGTTCAGCATTCACAGCTCACGAGGACAAAACGCAGTAGATGCATTTTTGTCCCATAAAGAACAGGCCCAGATTCTGCTGCAGCTGCCAGGGGCTCCCCACTGCTCTTTGCTTATTCAGTACCACAGCTCACCTTAAAACATTTTTAAGCATCAGCTCTCCAGCCTTTCACTGCCTCGAAACACGTTTAAGGAATCCATCTGTGTGAAAGACCTGCAGGTGGTACAAAACTCACTGCAATATGACTGCCCCTCTCCTGGCAGTGCTTCAACACCCCACAAGTTTATGTAGTTGCTGAAGGGATGAATGCAAGAGGGCTCTGAGAGTTTTCCTTGCTCTTCATATAGAAATCAGGAACTGGGTTACTTTCTTTCCCCTATGTTTTTCTTTTATGTATGCACATTATACATTTATAAAAAAAGGCAAACGAACCTGCAGCTGTGTTTTATTAACACTGCACTAATTGACTGTTTCCTTTTTTATCAGCAGGAGAGAGAAACAGCTTTTCAGGCAGCCCACCTTGAGAAGCTGGGATGATGCCTTTGCCTGGAGAGAGCTCTTTTCCCGCACCATCCAGCATGGGATCCCTGGCAGCAGCTCCCACACAAGGGTTGCTCCCATCCATTTAGGGCTGGTCCCTTTCTGGTAGGCATCTGGGGAAGAAAGATGATGAGAAAGAACCCAGTGAAGGTCAAACACACCAGGACAAGTGGTGGGGAGGACAGCATGAGAGATGGCAGCCGTGGGAGGCTGGTGGGACATGCTGGTGAAGTTGGTCATGTCCCTTCTCCTTTCAGGAGAGCATGGAGAATGACAATGTCCTTTTGTGGAAGTGCTTTGAAATCTGCAGATGAAAATCCAATGCATAAAGGCTAAGTACTATTACTGCCACTTCTATTCCCACAGTATATGCTTGTGCAGGGAGCACTCTACTGCTTCTGCTCTCATTTTTAACACAAATAGGAGCAAAAAAAAATACACCTAAGAGGATTGCCAGCCTATGGTGAGCTATCTCATATGAAATTATGGTGGTTGGAAAGAGACATTGTTTTCTTAGGACCTGCTCTGGCATCAGCCACAATTTCTCCCCATTTGATGACTCCTCACTTGCAGTCGCTGTGTGGCCATGGGTGATGGGCACCTGCTCCCTTCTCCCTGGACAGGTTGCAGAGGAGAGAAAATTTTCCCTTCCATTAAGCTATTGGTTTGAGAAGTGATTTCTATTAAAATATGGTTTGGGATAAGTAAGACTGGATAAGACATTGGACCAACCATAAATATTGATTATGTAAGATTAAAACTAAAACAAACTCTTGGAGCTTAGAGGGAGTTTAGTATGTGACCAAGACAAAACAGGCAAGAAGCCCCCAGTGCTGGGTTTTGTTGCAGTGATTGTCACTGCTCATAGCAACATTGATTTTGATGTAAATTTGCGTGCTTTTAAGTACAGACCCTTTCTGCATATTTGAGGCCAACCCCAGAGGTTCATTCTGGAATACCACATACTGTGAGCAACACCTGTACAGCATCATTTTCCCCCCACAAAAGAAAACATTTTTAAACAACTGCCTTTTGCTGTGCTGCTGTGCAGAATGACGGCAGTTCCCAGAAAAGGCCAAGCCTGCAGAACAAGCAGAGAAGAAAGCCAAGCCAGAGCAGTGTAATCAGCAGTAATGAGCTAGAAGGATGCTTGCCTTGCATTTACCTGACTGTCCAGCACATACTGCAGCAGAAAAGGCTTTAAAGGCTGATAGATGGAAAGAAGCCAGGCTTTCTAAAATTGATACGCAAATACAAGCTAATGCTTAGTGAGAAAAGCTGCTTATATGAGGATGAATATGGTATCACATATAACAAGGAATTATTTGGTTTATTTTAAGCTGATTTATTTTAAAATTATTTCTGAGCTCCTGAGGAACTACATAAACATTTTTCATAGTATTTTACAGCAAAAGCAAAAGATCTGGGTTTTAATAGAACTTCAAAGCTGTCTCCAGACCCCACTGGGTTTGTGTATCTGCTGGGCAGCTAACGCATCAGCTTTTTCCCAATCTCAGCCCAAAAGGGAGCCACTAATAACAAAGTTACCCTTTTATGGATGTGGACTGTTTGAACTGTGTCTGATTGGGTTCACCTTATAACACTGACACCCTTGGTTCTCCCCCCTGAGAGGGGAGAGAGACAAGAATGGCTTCCTTCTACCCTACTGAGGCTGTCTGCAATGCCAAGTGGATGTATCTGAGCCAGCCCCAGTGGTTCCCCAGTCACAGGGGATATAAACGGAGTCATCCCAGCTGGCAAAAGGCATTAGGAGTGGTTCAGATGCCTTATGTCCCCTGAAGAATCTCCCACAGGTGGCACTGCTGTGGTCAGGTCTTTGTGACTCTGCAGAAAGCATCTCCAGGTATTGAACATGGCCCATCCAGCTGAGACAATCCTGCTGGGAGAAGGTCATGTACTGAACACCATAGGATGGGGTGAGCTCCAAGAGGTGGCCAAGTATGTCTCTTTTTCTCCCAAGCTGCTTCCTTGGTTGTCAAGTAGAAAGTGCTGCACTGACACTGTGCTGCAAAGCCTGTGGGTAGTTACAGATTTTGGAAAGTTTTAAGTCAGCCAGCCCACAAAGAGTGGCTACTCCAGTGACTTCTACCAGTGATAGTCCCAAGGTTATTTCAAATGCAGGAATTAGCACCTTTGTCTTCCGAGTCTGTGAAAACCTGATGGAGTTATTTTTATAAAGGAGTTGCATACTTTTATGGGCTTAACCTTTTATCCTGAAATTTCTCATAACTGTTTTATTAATGCTCAAGAGATCTGAAGTATCAGATTGCTCAGCTTAAATAGGTAGAAAATTTAAATTACAGTTAAGACTTGTCAGGAAAATTAACCTGAGCCAAAGCTTTAGCTTGGAATGAGTGGCTGGTGGGTTAGGTACCTGTCACTGACCATCCACCAGGACAACCTGGATTTGTACATTCAGGCATAAATGAGGGATGGTATTGCTGAGGGTGAAAGACCTGCTGGGACCAAGGTGCATTTAGGACCCCCATGTCCCACTTGCTGCTTTTCAATGGACTGTGCCCAGAGACACACTGGAGTGCAGGAACCATGAATCCTTCCTGGGCTTTCCCACATGCCATGTCCCTGGGTCCTCGACAAGGGCACGGTGTAAGCCCCCATCCCTCTGGAGCTGAGAAGGACACAGTGACCCAGCTCTGCACCAGGCTGAATTTTGGCAGAAGCAGGAGCTGGTTTTGCTCTGAAGGGGAAACTCTTTCTTCATTAAAAGGTGCAGCACCAAGAGAGCAAATTAAATCAAAAACATTCCAATCTCATTTGATTATTAATTTAGAGTTGACTTCTAACTTCCAAGTTTTTCACACAGTTATTCAAATCCCATGTTAATGCTATAATTGTTATTTGTTTAAGAAAGACATGAAGGTTCTTGTTACTCTCATGCCTGGGAAAAGGGGATGATTTTGGGAAAAAATTAAACCTTGAGCTTCTCAAAAAAGATAGGCATAAGGATAAAGCCGGCACTCCTGTATCTTGGGTGAGGGACTAGAAGCAGAGACCAGCAGTGTGGCTCAGAGGAACATGACACATGCAGTGGCAAGAGACTGGGAACCATCACACACAAGGCTGGGCTGAGGAGAGTGATCAGTGCTTCTCCCTCTGTGAGTAGTGGAAAAGATGGGGATGGACTGAGCCCAGCAGGAAAACTTGAACACAGCCAACCAAAAGATCCTACTGAGCCAGAAGCATACAGGTGAGGACTTCAGAAAACTCCAGAAAAGTGTAACTGAAAGGATAAAAAGGACTCATATTTCTTTCCCCGTGTGGTTATAGAAACCTACTGAACAACTTTCAGAGACCACAGGATTCAAATGTCAGCCTGGGAAAATTGTATGGGTTAATTCTACTAAAGGCTTGGACCAGACATGACTCACCAAGGGTTGCATTTGCATTGTGGCCAGGCATCACAGAATCATAGACCTGTTTGGGTTTGAAGGGACCTTAAAGATCATCCAGTTCTAACCACCCTGCCATGGACAGGGACACCTTCCACTAGACCAGGTTGCTTCAAGTCCCATCCAGCCTGGCCTTGAACACTGACAGTTATTCAGCAGTACATAAGGAGCTACATAATTTGATTCCTTGGCTGCTATTGCAAACCCAAGTGAGAGGCTTGTGCCAGGTGAGTTTATGTGCACAGCACCAAGGATCTGGGGCTGACATTGGAGACCTTGACAGGTCAAAGTGAGGGCTGATGCATCTTCTCACAGGTTGTGTGTCAGGCTTACAGCTGAGATCATCTTTAAAGCCAGGACTTAAGGGCCTGAGGGAGGGTTGTGCACTGGCATCTCTCTGTGGCTCCTGTGGGCTGGCACAGGCATTACCGGACTTTACAAGATAAATGTAAATAAAAGCAAAAATAGATGGATAAGCAAACTGGGAGTTGCATAGGACTGTGTGCTTCAAAAAAGAAAGTGGACAGGGGAGTGAGGCATGGTCTGCAAAGCATGGAGTGGAGGGTCTGGGTGCTCTGTGTCTAGGTTGGACTTTTTTCTTAGGTCTTTCTGCTGCCAGAATATGAAATGCATCTAGGAAAGTGATGTCCTTTCCTAGCTGAAATTTCCAGTTCCAAGAGAAGTGATATGTTTTTGAAAGGGGGCCAGACATAAAGTGACTGACCTTTTTGCTCTAAACATGGGGCAGGGTATTTTTGTTGTGGGGAAGTGTCTATATGTAACCTCGATAAAAGGGTGAAATGGAAGCCTTCATACATCACCCACTGTAAGATTCCTGACCACAGAGGGCAATGTTTAGTATTTGTGCTTTGGATGTATTAAAAGCTAAAAATATGAATCAAATAGCATGACTTGAAGCTGATTTGTTTCAGAAGAAAGTAGAAGTTAAAACTTTTATGCATCTGCACATCAAAGTGTTATTACTAGCTAAGGTTTCTTTTTATAATTTAACCCCATATCTGAATTGAATTTCAATGGGTTGGTTGTGCGGTGCACTCTGATCTCCATATCAGCTGAGTTTGATAAGCACCCCAAAGCTCAGTGGCTGAGAAAGGAAGAAGAAAAGCATGCCTAGGAACATCAAACGGGAGTGCAGGCCTGATATTTTTTGTCAGTAGAAAGATTGTTTTAATACCCTGTCGGTCACAGTAATAACCTTAAACAAATAGATCACTTGTATTTACTTTGTAATATCAGTGCTTTTACAAGATTGACTACCTAGTGGGATTGTCTGTACAAATTCCACAGTTGTCCCCAGGCAGCTCTGTGAAGAGGACACTTTAACTCCATATGCCACAGAAAGATGCCTTCAGTGATGCTCCATGAATTAATCATATCCCTGAGGGCTGTGGTAGGATAATGGTAGAAAAACCCTGCTGGAATGACTTGGAGAGCTCCAATGAGCTGTCACAGCACCTGGCCACTTTGTGCAGTGAGGAGAAGTTATATCAAACAGGCTGTACCTGCATGAGCAGATAGTGCTGAGCCTCACTGAGCTGTCAGCAGGAGAGAGGGAAGCACCACTTACTTTACCTATCAAATGGGCTCCCTGCCGCCTGGGGCCAAGGGGTTACTGGAGAGAAAAGGAAGTAAACATTTATCTAGTGGATTACTCCTTTTCTTTTCCTAATCCCCCCTCTTGAGTTACAGAGGCACTGTAAGGATGAGCTGTGCGTATTCTTTTTGCTGATAAAATTGCCTAGCAGTGAGCTGAAGGTTTCATGCACAAGTGTTGGGGTTTTTTCTTTATTGGTTATCTATTGCTTCTTCCCAACTTCTAGGTTCCTACTCTCAAGTCCATGGCCATACACAGCCATTCTATGTATGCAGCATGTGCATCCCAGGGAAGGTAGGGATAATGGTTTGTGACGATAAAGTAAAATTATCACCAAGACCACCTTGTGTTCTCTATTCTTGCTATTTACAGCAGTTTGTGTCAGATCTTGTTTAAATCTTTTTCATCTTTTCTGGGCAACAGAAGGTTTCCCTTTATATGAATATAAATAAAACCCTTTCAGAGTAATGATGTTTTTCATGGAGGGTGTGTTAACCTACAGGAGTGTGAAGTAGGTTTACATTCAGAGAACAACATGTGCATCAGGATTATTCCTCCTCCACTCCCCCTGAGCGAGACCTTTTCCTCTTTTGTTTCCATTTGAGCCAGGTGCCAGTTCATTACTCTCAGACATTTAAAATACATCAAATGCAAGTAATGTATCACGTGTTTTTTCCTAACTGTTTTTCAGTTGATCTGTTTCTACTGTATTTTAAACCATTTTTTCCCTGTCAAGACAAATCTTGCCTAGATAAATACGAGCACAGCTTTGCTTTTGTATTTCCTTACACCTTGATCTGTAGCCAGATCCTAGCTACAGGGTCTTATTAACCTCTCTGACCATGCCAGGTGACTCCCAGGAGACCGCTGGAGAAAACCCTGATTTACAGTCACAGGAGAAAGCAGGAAATCAAATCACTGCTTAAAACTTCACACATGCCAGGCACATACGATCTGACCACGCAGACATTTGACCACACAGGCAGGTAAGACAGATCTAGAAAGATCCAAATGCCACTCTACCCTACATCTGTCTGTTTCTCCTGGTTGTTAAGAAGGGAGACTTGGTGAGACTAGTTTGGATGCAGCCCTCTATCCTTCAGTCATTTCCATGGCAATGAATGAGCCTCCATCTTCCCTTTTCCCAGGCTGCCACTCTTGCCATTTGCCTTCACGCAGGGAATTGCCTTTTAAAGACCTCAAGGCTGAAAACCAGACTACATCATGTCCAAAGTGCAGCACCACAGGGACAAGTTCCTCAAATGCTGTTGGCTGCTGGTTGATAGCTCTGGCCAAATAATTTTGGCTTGAAGAGGAAAGGAAGACATTTCCCCAGCTCAAGCTCTCTGGGTCAGGGGACGAGGCCCAGGAAGCAGCTAGGCCTGCTCAGAGACCTAAGAGAAGATTAGGAAACAATTACTGCCAGTTGACCTCATTTCATTCTTCTCATTTTGTGCCTTTTAGGCACAGCTGATGGCAGGGCCAGATCCATCCTATGAGGTGCTGGAGGGGTCTACACCCTAACTGAAGCTATCCTGCATTTTTTACCTGCTCTGACAGAAGAACTGGGGAAATCTTTTCTCCAGGTTGCACTGTAGGGATCTATGTTCTATGGAATTTTGCAGCAGTTTTGATGAGTTTTGATTTTTTCCTTAAAGTTTTGATGGGTCTGACCGTTTATCTCTAATGCCCTCTATGAGATTTCTGTCTCCTGTCCTTTTTGGATAGGGTAATGGTTTTGTATTTCTGTTGAACTGGAGCGGGCTTTGGACTGGTCAGGTACACAACCCATTTTACTTCTACTGTGAGTAAAACTCTCAAACTGTTTAGTCAAAACCTGCCTTCTCCAGAGAAACGCCTCATTGCCTGGCTGTTTCATTTTGAAGCCTTGTAGCCATGAAATCTGTTGGGAGAACACAAACAGCTGTGATTACCTGACAGCTCTAGGAAATGGCACAGAGACAAGATACATCTTTGAGATAAAAGTGCTGATTGCAGGTGGAAGCTGCAGGCAGATCTTTAAAACTTCTCTGTAACCTTTGGGCTCTGGTGAGCACCAGAAGGGGGAGATGCCCTGCCAGTCTGTATCAATGAGCAACAGCAACCTGATATTGCTCTTCTACCCAACTGAGAGTCATTAGTTTTGTTAGAATTGGATTGAGGATGTCTGTAAGTGTGATGCCATTATTCTTTCTTAATGTAACTACAGTTTACCCAGAGGATCCTAATAATAATAGAGCCCTTGGCCTTGTACCTGCTGTATGTGTCCCATCCGAGAAGCAGGTCCTGATCTGCAGTCCACCTACTCTACAGGGGGAGAATGAAGAGCTACCTGTTGGGGTCCCTCACCCTGCCATGGGGCCCGGGGGGAGGGGCCCTGGGGGGGAGAGACACGGGATTTCCCTGCCCCTGTCAGCCTCGTTCCCCATTGGTTGGTTTGTGTTCCCCGGGATGAGCAAAAGGTCCCGGGGTCCCGTGACCACAGAGTTCCTGAGCTGAGCCCCGGCCATGCGGCTGGAGAAATAAACATCTCTGAAACATCTATCAAGAATCTGTCCATAGATATTTCTTATCCACGGGACTCCTGGTTTAATATATGCGTGTTACAGTAATCCCCGCTGTAACAACTGGTGGAAGAATGCGGGCAAGACACCGATCCCTGAGGAAATTCGTGAGTAAAAAACAACTCTAGGCCTCTCTCTTCTCATCTTGGTTTGGATATTCTCTCTGGACTATGGAAGAATCGTGGGAAATGGGGCTCTCTGAGCCACAGAAAAAAATGTATCTAGAAGTAAAAGAAATCCTTGAACAACAAAACAAAAAAGTAATGCAACCGGGAGATGTAGAACACTTCTTTATGTGGCTTTTCAAAAGGTTCCCCTATATTTCCCGAGACTTACTTTTTGATATCGAACCTCCTGAATCTTGTGAGGGGTGTTTCTGGGACGAGATCTGGGATAAGGTATGGGATCAAAGCGAAGCTTTCCGTGCATATCTTGTAATCAGGGACGCTCTTGAAGAGCATCTGTATGGTCCCATTACCCCTAAAGCAGAAGATCATACTTCTCCCGTGGCCGAGACCGCGCGGCCACCATCCCGGGAGCGCATGACTGCAGCCGTGCCAGCGGAAGTGCCTGCGCTGGATGCGCCCGGCCCCCTCGGGAGCGCGCGCCTTATCGCGGACCCCATCCCTGTCTCAGGGTCCCCGGCCGCCCGGCCGCAAGTGAGGGAGCGATGCCGCAGGCGCCGCGGGTGTCGTGGGCCACGAGCAGCCAGGAACCGGGCATCGGCGTGGCAGGCCGCTCTGAGCGACTGGCTCGGAGAGCCCTGTGGAGGGAGAAGCGGCGGTTTCCACAGTGACACGAGAAGCCGCGCCGTGCAGCGCCGAGCCGAAACGGGGCCACTCTCAAAGCGGCGTGGAGTCTGCGGAGCGGAACCACTCACAGGCCACGGAGCCAGCGGCGATGGCAGCGCGGGGCCGCGCAGAGCCCAGACACGCGCCGGAGCGGGGCCGTGCAGAGAGCGCAGAGCAGCCGCAACGCGGGGGCCCGGCCGAGACGTCAGAGTCAGCGAGGCAGCAGCCACGCGAGACCGGCACCCACGACGAACACGCAAGCAAGTGATAGGAGACGTTGTAGCCACGAAAATCACAGGAACTGTGAAATGGTACAATGTCAAAAACAACTATGGATTTATAACACGAGATGATACAGGGGAAGACTTATTCATCCATAGAACTGCCATTAAAAGGAATAACCCTAAAAATTACCTGCAAAGTGTAGGAGATGGAGAAGCTGTACAATTTGATATAGTGCAAGGAAAGAAGGGTTTACAAGCAGCGAATGTTACTGGGCCTGGGGGTATTCCTGTCAAAGGCAGCCGTTATGCACAAAATTATAAACAATATCCATCCCAACAATTTCCCTACCCGCAGCCTAATTTCCCCTTTTACCCTATACCCAATATGAACCCTTTCCTAAGTTTACCCTATCCCCAGTTTATTCCTAATCCGTTTTTCACCCCATGGCTTCCTTATACAGTTCCATTTCCTTACAATTCCTCTTCAATGCCGATAGGGGGATGAAAAGAGGGAAGAAAGAAATCAAGCCCTCTCCTGCCTCAGTTTCCCCACAAAGCATGCTCAGAAAGTTCTGTCTCCCTTCTATCAGCCCTAAGATGTTCCACAGAATCTGTTTGGACATTTTAAAGACTCAGGAGGGTGGCTTGTTTTGTTTTGAAACTGTCCCTGTTATGTTTATCCAGTTGTTTTCATTCTCATTTTATTAAAATAAAACGGGGGAGATGTTGGGGTCCCTCACCCTGCCATGGGGCCCGGGGGGAGGGGCCCTGGGGGGGAGAGACACGGGATTTCCCTGCCCCTGTCAGCCTCGTTCCCCATTGGTTGGTTTGTGTTCCCCGGGATGAGCAAAAGGTCCCGGGGTCCCGTGACCACAGAGTTCCTGAGCTGAGCCCCGGCCATGCGGCTGGAGAAATAAACATCTCTGAAACATCTATCAAGAATCTGTCCATAGATATTTCTTATCCACGGGACTCCTGGTTTAATATATGCGTGTTACAGTAATCCCCGCTGTAACAGCTACCCATGGAGAATTGTGCAACATTGCAAACAGAACATCTGTCTGAACATGTCAGATATTGGAGTGCTAAGCCACAATTCTTCCTCATAGCCATGGTTGGAAAAAGCTGCCTTTGTAGCTGGGACTACAGAAGGCAAGTTTTAGCACCAGGAGATGCAGGCGTTTGTTACTTCCTGGGAGTCTGCTCACTATCTCATAAAGTTCTCCTTAGAGAAGGTTTGGAAGACAAAATTTACAAAATCCAGCATTTCCTTCTTTTTGTCTCATCCCTATCTCTTGCTTGTGAATGTATTAGTCCTTATTGCAAGGACTTTCATAGGCACCGAGCAGGACTGGCTGGGATTCCCAGCCAAAGTTAACAGCTTCAGATCTGTTCATTTTCCTTTTGCCTGCAGCCTGTCCCCTTCTCTTCCTTGTGTTTTTCTACTCCCTGATCTTCCCTTTCCAATTATTTTTTCCCAAGATGTTTTACCCATCAATCTCCAAGCCATTTGTTACTGTACTGCAAAGGGCTTTATGCATTCTCCCTTTTCCTTTTTTCTTCTCTCTCTCCTATTTTCTTCTTATCTTCTCCCCCAAACAACATTCCCCATTAGAGCTGATATGCACTACCAGCTACAGATCCTGCCCACACACCTTTACCATGTGTGATGGTGCCCCAGCACCCTTTGTGCCACAGGCGGGTGAGGAGACAATTCAGTCCTGCAGCATACTGCCACACTGCAAACTCTGGGAATATAAGCAAATCCCAGTGCCTTACTCCTGCCATGGAGCGGTGGTGAATTTAGTGATGGGGTAACTTAAAATGTTAAAATACCTGGTGGCTATGCTTTTGTTGGTTTTGCTTTTGAAGAGTGCCACAGTGGAGCTGCAGTGAGACCCAGGCAGGAAGGCCTGAGGAGTGTGACTGTCAGGCAGCTTGGTCAAAGCAGTCACAGATTCCAGGCACTCTGTGCTCTCCTGCTGCTGCAGAGCAATGCTGGGCCAGCGTGGGTCCTTCCACCAATTGCGTGTAATCACAGGGAGGCTGTGGAGCTGTGAAAAATCAGGACAGAATAAAGCCAGCTTCTGAACTGCCCTCATCCCACTGCGTGCCACTGCGGAGCAGCCCTACGCTGTGCAGCTGGTTTGAGCTCACCTGTGCCCGAATCTCCTGACAGCACAGCACCGAGCACTGACACTAGAGCAGGGAAAAATGCTCTTTTTTAGGAGCCCAAGTCACTATTAAGAAGGAAGAGGGAAAAAATTTTGTGTGGACTCACTTGGATTTGACAACTAACCTAGGTTGCACTCAGTTTTAAGTTCAGCTGTCCTGGAAAATATCCTCAAGAGATTTTTGAACAGCAGAGTCAGGGATATTACAAAAAGGAATTGTTGGCTTGAGATTTCTAACAATTCTAGGAAAAATCCCATGAGAATAGTTGTTCTTGTGAGGTTTTTTCTGCATCTGAACAAGAAAGAAAGTATGTTCTTAAAGCATTACATCTCTCACCACAGTGGAGTGGTGTATCTGGAAATTCAATTCTGACACTTCACGAAGACTGAAAAATGAAGTTGGTTGAATTGTGTGAGACTATTTTTACCCCTTGTCAAATCCACAATGTCTCCTATGTGTGGGACAGCTCTGCTGCCAGGAGTTGTCAGCTCTGCTGCCAAAAGAGCACCCCAGCCCAAAGGTGATGAGGTGGGATATGATTGATGTGTGAGATGAGTGGTTCTTTGCAGCCCCACATCCCTCTCATTGCCTCTCCGTGTGCTCCAGAGCTCCAAAACCAAGAAAGAGCCTAGATCAAGCAGCTGGTTACTGGCAGGGAGGTGGCAGAGGTAGCCACAGGTGACAACTGGAGGGGAATAAACAGTATTTTCATCTGATTTTGTAGAAGGAAGAGGGCTAAAAAGTTCAGTCTTGTAGCTGCTGTGTGTGAAGTGTTCAGGTATGCCAAGTTCTGGCCATGGTTGGCTTTTGGGTACCACCACCAGGTCCAGACTCTGGGGAGTGAGAGATGCTCTGTGAGGGGTGGAGCTATGAGGGACCCTGGTGGGAGCCATGCTGGCACTGCTGGGCACTGACTCACAGCCCCTTAACAGGCAGAACTGGGGGGTGGCAGCAGCAGGTTCCATCCATGAGCCAGGGACAGGGCTGGAGACAGACACCTCTACAGGATGAGCTGAAGTGGGCTTGAGGGGGTGCAAGAATCTTCCTGAGAGATGTAGCCACCTAAGTCAGTAAGACAATGTGCAAGATCTCCCTTGTGACTACAGGAGAGGAAATTCTGACACCTGACAATCCTGCCTGAATTTCTCTGATGGTAAGACTGCAAAGGGCACTAGCGCTGCCTTGGGCTGAAGCACAGGCCCAGTATTACATTGTGGCATCCAAGAGGTGTTCTTTTCTTTTATCCAATGCCTCTGTACCCTCTGCTTGGGTCTCCTGGCTGTGGATGTGGCCTGGCAGATTGTTTATGCACATTTGTGTTCCCTGGGCAGCCCATTGAAGCTGCACCTTTCTCCAAATCCTTTGCTAAGATGTGGTAGGATCAAATCAAGGACTTCTGGTAAGATTTTGCTGCCTATGAAGCTTAAGCACATGATTTTGTTATAGCATAAGGTGCAGGCAGCTTTGATGTGGTCAGGAATGGGGTCCACACCTCTAAATGCAAAATGGGTCGGGATATATGCAAAGCTCCTCTCCTCAACTAAAGACTAGGAGCAGCTGCTCTCCTTCAACCCAGTTTAGTCCTCCCACTATCAGCATCATGAACAAAGCCACCACCCTGGGATGTGGGTGCTGGTGATGGAGAGCATTGTCTTTGGTCATGATGCTGTGCCATGTGGACTTCAGCTTGGAGTCAAGCACCTGGAGCTATGGTGACACCATAGTGGCAGGTGCTGCACACCTGCATGGCTGTGCTGCTCTGACATCTGAACACTGGCATTGGCTGGGCACTTTCCCCCAAGGGCAAATCCCCAAATTTCCCACTGAATTTACCGAGCAGCAATGGGGAGGGTGATGCTGCTGGCAGAACTGTCATCCGAGGCACTTCCACAGGGTCAGTGACTGAAAGCATTGTTTGCAGCTAGCTCAGATCACAGAAATCTCGGGCTGCTGATACATTACAAAACAAAAGGCATAGTTTGCATTTGGTTTTCATAAGGAGGCTAGATACGATCCAAGGTATGCAAATACCTTGTGATGAGGAGAAAAAGATTCCAGGACTGTGGAGGTGTAAGAGTTAACATTATGGAATAATACCACATTTTTTTGCAAACTGAGGAACAACAGCTGTTAAGTATGTCAATGTTTTGGGAGCAGAGGAATAGAAAGCATTGCTGTCACATACCTAGAGAGGAAAGGAAGTGAATGCAGCAGTGAACAGGTGAGAGAGCCTCACGTTGTTATCCATAGGAGGATGAAAGTACTAAATCCTTATTTAATCCTTGCAGAGTTATTTAAAATATTAGAAGTGGTGAGCCTCAAAGGGGATTAGGAATGGTTACAGAGGGTGAGTTAAATTACAAAGTTAACATTTGGGGTTTTTGTACTTATTTGCAGGAATAGAGAAAGTACTTCTTTTTCACAATTCTTCCTCTTTTTTTTTGATTGACAAAAACATGCACACCACATACTTCACTTACCAGTATTTGTGCCCTTTAAATCCAGAGTGTGAACTTGGAATCTGATCCCTGTCTCCAGGGTTTAGCTGGCAGAAATCCCCAGCCCCACTTACCTGGCCCCTGGTTCTGCTGCTGCTGAGAACTCACGCACCTCGCAGATTCTCAATGACCATTAATCTCCTGCCTCCCCTACCTCTTTCCTCCTGGAGTGTAAGCAGTGATCTGATTCTCCTTCTTCATCAAGGTGACACTTGTCTCACCTGCTTTTTGACCCCACTTTTTTATATCCCTACCTCTATAATCAAGGGATGAGTTGAGTCTTGTCTTCTAACTGCACCCTTATCCCTCCCAGTCCTTCCTTTGTCTTCTGGGACTAATATCACTCAAGTTGCTAATGATTCATTGTGAGGAACTGAAGAATTAATGGTTAATGGCTCAAGCAATGGTCCATTTGCTAAAGCAGTGGGTGCTTTCCTGATGCTGTGCAAGGTCACAGCCCAGGTGCAAACGGGGTGTACACCCACCACCAGAGGCTACATGAGGGTTTTGGCCCAGATAAGGGAAGAGACCAATACAAAGCAGACCCTGCAGAGGTGGGATAATGCTTTTCATCATGACAATGTCCTCCCTTACACAACTGGCTCAGGTGTAAAACTGCCCCCCCACCCCAGCAGAGGTATCAGAACATTCACACATAATCCTGAAGGTGTTCCTCCCTTCTGATGGGGCATAACTGACGCAACTACGCTGACCTGAGATACAGCTGTCATGTCTTAGAAGGTGTCATAAACCATCAAAGACCCTGAAGCACCCCTAGACTCATTTCTGAGACCTTCCACCAGAGGACTGCATGTGATCCACAGCATTACATCAGAGAGTGTAAAATTCCCTGTCCCAGGAGGAGTATCTGGGCATTCCCACCTGAACCTGCTGAATGTTGTGTTTCACAGGCTTCCCCCACCCCTGACAGATCAAGACTGTGACCACCACTTTGATCAATGGGCATCAAAATTGCAACAATTGAGTCTCACACTGGATCCATGGGTATTAATATCCTTCTACTCTTACCCTTTCTTTTTCTTTCTTTTCCTTATACATCTTCTAAAGTGTTATATTTATATTGCTATATTTCTACAGATAATAACCAAAGCAGCTACATGCATACTTCCCATTGCAAGAAAATTGTTCTGAAATAAACCTGCCATATGCATATTTATAAACACTGGTCACTTAGTGGCATTTCACTCTAATCTGCCCCAAGGGATCTAATAAGAAGAACCTCAGTTACTCTGCCTTCAGTGGTGGGTCATAACATCCCTGAAAACCTCTACTCTTCCAGTTTAATTTACTTGTGTTCATGCTGATGAATCTCAGACCTGTCCGTCACAATCTTACAGTAACCTCATATTAAGGTGGACTTTAAGCAACTGGATCTAGATGGACTGCTTGATCAGGAGCACTTTAGCTTTAGTGTGACACTTCAGCAGCTGACACACTTGTCTTCAGCACCATGATGGAGTCATTTTTCCCATGTAAGCTGGTCCAGGAGGAGAGGGTCTTCTGCGGGTGCTGGAGGATAGATATCCTGGAACATCTGACTCCAGTACTTGAAGCTTAGGGGGCTCTCTGAGACGCCTATCCACCCCCAGCACAGGCAGTGGAAGGTACAATTTAAGTGTCTGTGTTACGAGAGGACAGTTTGAAATGTTCTGCATGTATCTGAAACAACTTCACCAGGCTGGCAGACGCAGCACAGAGTGACCATGTGCTGCTGGTGTGGACACTGCATTTGAGGAAGAAGATTCTTGAGTATCTCAAATATCACTAGAAGCCTCTGTTTAGGCAACTGAATACAGTCAGTTGAGCCCTGAGGGCAAGCTGTCCTCCCAGCTATTGAGGGTGCCTAAACAGAGCCACTTGCATTATTCTAGATGTCCCAAGCTACTTGGGACACTTGCTTAGGCTGGTCAGCATGGCAGCAAGCCTGGGAGATCACTGCTGGAATGCCAGCAAGGTGCCTACAGCATCTCAATTTGTTCTTGGTGTCTATGAATCACTGTAAATGTGACTGTGCTAGAGAGCTGAATCACTCTTTGTGCTCCACTGACTCTATTGACTAGGCTCCCCTGGAGTGTAATATGAGCTTAAACACTCAGATTAAATGGTGGCACCTTGATTTAGTCTGGACCTGAATTCTGTCCTTAGACCTGACAGTCTAAATGTAGCCCCATCTTTTTTTTTTTCTGTAGAGCATTTAGCACATGTCAGGAGTTAAAAATCTTATTAATGACAGCAGTGTAATAATACCAATGAAAAAATATAATTTTTCTTATTCTAGTTTGCTAAAAAGAAAGTCCTATTTATTCTTCTATTTCTATGGCTCTGTATAAAAAAGGAGATGAAGTTCATTTGGTCTCCAAAGTTTATCTGTAATTATATTATATATAGTTAAATGGCATTAACTGTATATATATATATATATATATATATGTATGATATATTGCTCATATTAAGAAATAAAAAATTCCCACTAGCAGAGGTGGAAACTAGAAGATGCTGGCTACAGCCCCCTTGGAGCAATGAAAGTTCAGGGGCTTCTTTGTAACAAAGTCATTTTTTTTTCTCTCCTCCACCTGGCGCCTTCAGACACACAGAGGACTCCTGCCTAATGCTGTGTTACCCAGCCTTGGCTGTCTCAGCCTCCCTGTTCTTGGCTGCTCAGCACTGTGCTGGCTTTGTTTTTGCTAAGGCTGGGCCAACAGCACTCTGGCTGGGATTTGCTAGCAGAGCTGCCTCTGAAAGCCAGGGAGGGTGGAGAACCTGGCTCCGTCTGTCCTCATGGTTAGTCTGATGAGTCGTTCCTGCAGGAGGACCAACTGAAATGTTGTTTCTCCAATTTATCCTCTGCCAGCTCTAATTTTTCATGTTGCATCTATGCTACAACCTAGCTGATGCAGCAGGTGCTTTTTAAATAAAGGGAGAGAAATACTGCTTCCTGTTTATTTATATATGTTTGATAACTTCTAGGAGGACAGATTCTCCCTATGCCATCCTTCATAGAAACTGGATTTGAGAGAACCTGTTCATATTACCTGCTGTAATATGAGAGAACCAGGTATTAGAAAAGGGCTCATCCTCCAGGTAACCTTAACCTTTCTCCCATCAGGCAGGACTCGACTTTGCATACATGGTCTCTCAAAGGTTCTACTTCAGACTCAAGCAAATGATCAAACAGCAGGAAATGAGATCTTCCTTCCAAACTGGGGGTGGGGAGCGAGTTCATTTTCTTTTTAAGGAAACATTGGCTCACACCAAAAATGCCAAAAATTTGTATCTGACTGAGTTACAGCCAGTGCAGTGACCTGTTCAGGTTCCTTAGTGTTTTCCATCTGGCTGTGGATTGGGAAGGGGGTTATTTTTGCACATCGACAAAATGGCAGTTTGTTGCTATAGAGTAAACCTTGCAGCCAGGGACATGAGAGTAAAAAGAGGAGAAAGTCTTGTTTGCCTGTCTTAAAAAACAAAACTTTTCACAAGTAAGGAGCAACCACTAGCATGTCTAGCTGTTTGGAGCTCCATATACCCAAGTAACCCTGAGTCTGTTCATTCAGTTTGACCAGAGGCCTCAGGCAGCTGATTTCCCTCTATAGTTGTCCATGGCCAGCTTGAGTTTCCTGGCAGATTTTGATTTTTAGTGGGATTTCAAGGGTCCTGGTGCAGCAGCCTCCTCTGGTTGCAGAGGCGATGGAGGCAGCAGGACAGGTCATTGGGCTCTTGTCCAGATTTGGCAAAGAGGCATTGAGCACGTGATGGACCACAGAAGGCTTCCAGATATGTTGGGAATGTGTGAGCAGATTTTGCTCTCCTCTGCTGTATTGGGAGACATCTCGTGCTCCTCCAGTTCTGCCCTTACTGGGTGAAGGGACAGAGGGAGATGTGGCTGGGCGGCGCAAGGGCTGCAGGAGGCGAGAAGGTGGCACTGGGATGGTGGAGACATGCTACACTCTGATGGAAACCAACTTCCAGGGATAAGGACGTGTTGAAGGAGGTGAGGATATACTACTGGAAAAGAGCAGAAGTGTTCAGTTGGTGGGTATATGAGAGAATTGTTAAACTGTTTGCAGATAGGGCAGTTGCACTGTCAGGGAGACTGGGTGGGGCAGGGCTGATTCTGAGGATGGCAGTGAACAAATGGACCAGGCAGAGAAGAAGCCACAGGGAAAAGACAACAGGAGATGGGAAGAAAAAAGGGGTGGGGGGGTGGGGAGAGGCTGAAGCAGCAGGTGTGAAACAGGGAACAATTTGGATATGAGAAGAAGAAAAGCAAGGAATTGATAGGGAAAGACAGAAAGAATGAATATGAAACTGTAGCTGCATTTCACAGTGATTTTCAGGGGCTGCAGGAGGACTGTGGTCTGTCTCCTCCTGCATCCAGCACTGGCCACATTCCAAACCAGCAGACACACCAGGGACAAATAGTTGTTTGCACAACATCTTCCAGTGTGTTTGTCTGGACACAAGTAATTTCATCTCCACCAAAATCCTATACTGCAGTCTCATCAGTCTCCTTGTCAGTTTTCTGCTTATGCAGTATACAACACCCCCAAAACATCAACATCTCCATTTCAAGTATGTATTGGCATAAACATGGATCTACTCAAGAGATTAGTGCAATATTTGATTTGCTAAAAAGGCTTAACAGCTCTTAGTGTTTTCATATTGAGCTTCAAGGTCTGTATTTTAAACCAAAGAAGAACACCAGTACAATTTTCATTAATAAAATGCCAGATTAAATGGGTTGCTACTGGTAAGGAGAGAAATGCAGGAGATATGCTTTTACTTTTTTAATATACTTATTCTAAAATTGACCTGACAGCTTCTAGCTATTCCTTGGTGACAGATTTCAAACTATTCAAACAGATAATTTTCAGCTCTAGCATTTCTCTTTGGAACTTTATGCAAAAAAATTTCCACGATATTTAGCATGTCAAAGGCTGTCTAACAGCTCGAAGCCTTGCTTGTAAAATACATGCACACAAAAATGTAACAAGGATGTGTTTTGGCAATAAGCTTAAGTCTCAAAGAAATGTGCCAGTACCTTGATTAATTAAAGACAACCCAAGTGTTACCTCCAGCCTGCACTGGTACTTCATTAAGCAGCCTAATTAATACTAGGACATACTGAAACAAGAGAGGTATTTTGGAATTTCGGTTACTAAGGGAAACCTAAGTGCTGTCTGTTAAATGTTTTGGCCTCCTTTTCTTGTAGAAAATGTGCTTTATAACTTCCCCATATGCTCCTGCTGTTCTCTCCCTGATGGATGTTGCTATGGAAGCAAACTGGGGAAAAAAAAATCAAACAGCTAATAATGTTTCTGCAAATGATTGCACAGGTAGAGATGAAAAGTACAGATGACAGAATTTAGTTAAGCAGGGGATTTGAGCTGAAGCAACAATTTGAGGCCAAAAATCAAAACACACATACTTTGCTTTCTTTCCTCTTTGTACAGATTTAGTGAAATTCCAGATCTTTGCAGGCTGTTGAGGTTTATTTTACCCTTTATTGAGTAAATACATTCAGAAATTTTGCCCTAGAACACTGAATGCCCTAAAACACTGAATAAAATAATAAAATAACAAAATGATGGAGGTGTAGAAGGAGAACAGCAGGGCTGGGTACACTGCTAGTGGGTGGGATAGCCTTGAAGGACATAGGTCCCTTGAAGCTATGGGATAAAGAACTTCTGTCTCTCACTCAAATTAAAAGTTGTTCTTCAGTTCTGTATCATATTTGAATATCATTATAGCAACAGGGGCGGATGCACATACTGGATGTTGGAAGGACAAACCTGTGGCATGACTTTTTTATATTCCTTCAAAGGAGTAATAAGCTTTCTGATATAAAGTACACACCTGAGAAGTGTATGTGAGTGAGGAAATGCACCAGCATGTTGATATAGAGCATCTAGTTAAGTACTGAAAATGAGAATACAGAGAGCCAAGGAGTGAGAGTGATACAGCTCACACCTGGCATTGCTCAGGCTGCTGGCCAAGGCCAGCCAGGTTGGCTGGTGTCTCCAGGGCACAGAATAGGTAGCTACTCTATTTATTGCTTGCTTGCTTTTCAATCATGTTGGCTGCTGCTCACCCTGACTCTGTGACATTGAACTTTTCTTTAGCTTTTCTGAGTCTTAGATAAACTTACACATATGGATCTGCTTCAATCTGGCTTATGCTGCCTGGTTCTGTGTCCAGGCATCCATTCCTCTCTGCTAATAGCTTACAGCCTGTGGTTTCTTCCCCAGCCCCCTTTAGACATATTTTAAAGTACTGCTGCACCCCGTGTGTGCTCTGGGATGTGGCAGATGGCTGCAGACCTCCTCTGGCCTAGAGCTTGGTCCCCACGAGGCCTCCTGAGCCCATGCTGACACATGAGGATGGGCAGAGACATTTAAACAGAGACCACTAGTCTCATTTCACCATCATTTTAAATGATTTTGGGTGCTGCTGCACACCGTAATGCAGCACGTATTAGTGATGGTAGCACGGGGCTGGCACATGCTGAGAGCTAGGGTCCTTCCTCCTGGAGGAGGCCCTTGCTAATCACCTTGCTCTACACGTAGCTTTTCACTGCAGATGCTGCCAAGCAGAGGCTCATGTCTCGTGTCTCATGTACTAAATCAGAGCCCCAACCATGTTTAATTTTAAGAAATGTCCCCCTTCTGCCAAATCTCCTTATGAAACATTTAATGAAAATGACACATCCTGTCAAAACTTTATGGTGCAAACTTTTTAACCACTTGTAATCAGGAGATAGATTTCAAGCAAAGGAAACATCAACTCATCCACCCAGCTATGTGTGGGCCAAGTGCCTAAATGCCTGAATGACTCCATCACACCCATGTGTGCTACCCCATGGCACAAGGATGAAGACAAACAACAATCAAAAGATTCAAGGATGCATTAAAGCCAAATGTAGCCCATACACACCTAGAAGACACGGGAACACAAGCACAGGTAAAGGTGCAGAAGTGTGGTCCATAACCCCAACCACATACATCTTGGCACAAAATTTGACCAGCCATTTCAGGAATGGGGCATGAATTACTTAATTCAGGCAGCCTTATTTGTGTTAGCAGTCCAACAAGTGACAAAGTTCTGGGGAGAGGCCGGATCCAAACTCTATAAATTCACAGCATTGGTGTTCCATCACCACTCCCTTGCTTAGTGAAGGCACATGCCCAGGTCCCTGTATATTCTTCTGCCGGTGTGTCTCACTTTCATACCATGTATATGTACAAAGACATAAATAGCTTTCTACCTCTAAAACTGGATTAAAAACAAGTTTTCCAGCTTTTGGCTGGGGTTACAAACTGTGCTGTCCTGCTCCTGGATATGTGACAGCCCTGACTTGACTGCAGAAGACATCTGATTTAGGCTATCCCATCCTCCCACACTGCTCTTGAGGGAAAAGAATCCCTTTTCTCTCCAAAAGGTAAAACTTTCAAACCACTTCCTCTGATTATTTTATCTTTTTCTGCTATGTCTGTGTGTTCTTGGAAGGAGGGACAGTGCACTGCATGCAGCCATAGTCACTTGGTATTCAGGGGAAGTTCAGAGTTAGTGAGGCGCCTCTAGAGCAGCTGCAAAGGGCCTAATATAAATATGAAGAGCTGCCGAGATTCATGATTGCACCTGGCTGTCCTGCTGCTTTACAGCCATTACAAATTAATTCTTTCTGCATGTGAGCAGCTAAGTCAAGTCACTTAAACTGGTGGCCTCCTGCTGTCCTCTTAGGAAAAGAAATCGATGATTTGCACTGTAGAGACCTAGTCTCATGCCAAGGGAGCCACTAGCTACTTTGCTGTGCCTTTCCATGACTGTTGGAGCAAGACAGGGAAGAAACTTCAGTTTAAATTTCAGCTCCTGTATAACCCTGGATAAGGTTCAGTTACAGTCTCTGGACCAGCATTCCTTGGGCACATGAAGGGAGCATGCGGATCTGCTCCCTCGCCCTGGTAGAGCTCCAAGCACAGCAGTGCAGAGGAAACAACTGTGTATTTTTCTATTGGCTTCACTGGAGCATGCTGGCTGCAGCTGGAATGGCAGGGAAAAGAGAGCAGAACCTGTTTGGGAAAGGACATTGTTGAAAATGGCAAAAGCTGCTGAAGAAGCTGCTGCTGAATTCCTGGGCCACATGTCCCTGAAGCCCCCGTGCTGCAGGTGTGAACTCTAGCTCCCACAGGAGCTGCACAGCCATGCTGCCATCAGGAGTGAACTGCGCCTCCCATGTGGTGCTGAAGAACAGATCACCCTCTTTTGCTCTCCGGAGTGTCTGATTTATGGACACATAGATCCCAAGCACTGCAGAGGCCCTGTGCAGCATGGCAGTGTTTGTGGTGCAGTATGTCTAATTCCTGTAATGTATGCAAAGCTCTCAAAATGCTAACTTTTTATTTCAGTCTGTGAAAGAGAAATATATTCTCTCTTGGGCTGGCGACATTATTATCAGAGTTAATACCATCAGAGAGAAATGTCTCATGTGTTTCTGTCTTATGCTGTATTCCTGGGCATTCTACTGGAGGGGAAGATCCTCCAGCTGCCCTGAGACCCAAGGGGGCCCTGTTGCCCCTCTGAACATCACTAAAAATCAATCCCTCTTCAAAGTAGGCCAAGAGTGAAGTGTTTTCTAGGTTAGTTTACACCAATTCACCATACATTTCTGCTCCATCAAACACACCTGTAAAGAACATCAGTGGCAAGAAACCAAAGGGGATGAGGAAAGAGTGATGTAGGGTTGGATGGCACTACTGAGGCCTAGGCTGCGGAGTCAGGACTTAGTTACTCACTTGACATGATCTGTGATCTTAATACCACACTTTGAAATAGGGGTAGAGTCCAGGCTGACACCTTAGGCATTACCCAGCCCTTCTTCCTTGCCAAGACAAAATCAGGTCCACCTGAGACATTCCTGGCTGATATTTAGAAGATTTTTTAGTGTCCTAATATCTCATTAAATGACTGTCTAATATGCTTGAACAATCTACATCCCTATATTTGCTGTTTAGGACATATTACTGGCCAATGGTTCAGTTGTGTCAGTACTACAGAGTCAAGAAGCCAGAATGTCCCACTTCCCAGGGAACAAGGCTAGTACACCAAATAGGGCCACCACCTGTATCCTGCCGAGAAGAGGACTGGAGGGGTTGGTGGAAGCCCCTCAAGCCTCACATTGGTTCCCCACATCCTTGGTAGCTGGGCAGTGTTAGGTGTCCTTTATGCTCCCCTCTGGACTTGCTGTGTTCCCTACAAAAGCCAAGGAGAGACAGAGAAGGGTCTCAATCAATTTGTTCTTAAATGGCCCTAAATAGCCTGCAGCCTTCCCCACCCAGTGCTGGGGTCTGGCTGCTCAGCGAGGCAGTGCCTTCACCTGCCTCTGGGATTCAACAGAGCAGACCTCACTTGAAGGAAAGAAATGTGAAATTGAATATTAGCAGAAGATCTGATGGTATATCCATCCAAGCATTATGGACCTGACTGAGTACACAGTGCTACACATACACATATGTGCTTGTTGCTTTTTAATGCCTGTGGCAATCACATTTTTGCTCGACCCAAGTTTCCTTTATTTGCAAAAGTAAAAATGCTATTATTGCTGACCATAAAATTATGCAGGCCTTTTATACATTGCTATAGGAGTTGAAGTGCTCCACTGATTTTCAAGCATGCAATTGAGGATTTGTGTGCAAACAGTGCATAAATATGTACTTTTGTTACTCAGATGTAGTTTGCCTGTCAAATCTGGATGAATTTGCTGTTTTTGCAAAAGTGGTCACCGTAGAAGCTTTCCCAAGAATCCCCAGCAGTAAAAAAATCCACATTCTGTGTCTTGTCTGAATAAGCAATTTTTTCATCTCTTAATCTTCTTTAATGGAATTGCATAAAAAACAGGCTGTAGTGAATTTTGCTGCAACATTTTGCTGCAACAAGAAATCCCAAAATCATTAAAGAAATTCCCTATGACTTTCAAAGAGGAATCATCCTTCTTTTTCAAGTACTTCATCAAATTAAGACCAGACTCTGCCATATGCCTAAGAACAGTTTCTGTGTGTTGATTTAATAAATATATTATGGTACAAAACTGAAGAGAATTAGGATAAATACTAAGATATGTATATATTTATACTAAGATCTATATATTGAAAGCACACCCCAAATCCACACGTTTACAGTCTTCTTTGATTTTCCTGGCACCAGTATAGCTGTGAGTTAAAATTTAAACTGGAGCTCTGTGGAGCCCGGTGGGCCTACGGACCAAAGAACAAAGGGAGTCCATTGGTGGGACTGTCCCTAAGTCCTGAGATCCTCCCAGGTTAGGGTGACTGAAAGGCTTCCCCCAGCACGCTCTGCCCTGTTATGTTAATGTACCCCAGTTCTGCTTCCCCGGTTGGCCGCTGGCCTCCCCACCCCTTTGTACCTTATATGTCCCTGCCCTAGAAGGTTCTCCACTCCATGTTCCCCCATTGGCCCTTGCCCCATCGCCACTCCCCCAGAGCTCCCTATTGGCTTCCATTCCTTAGTCCAGCCTGTGTACCGCCCCTGTGCCCTTAGATCCTTGATCTCTGTTGCTCTTTCTCTGCTCCTCTATATAAACCTGGACTCTCCCGTATTCCCCGTCTTTGTCCCTGGACCTCTTCCCACGCGTGGCTGGAATAAACCTCCCCCGTGGAACCCCATATGGAGAACTTTCCTGCCTGCTTTGTCGTCGGTTCATCCTTAGCTATCCGGTGTGGTGTGCGTGTGTGGTGGCCTCGCCGAGTGGAGACGCTTTTGGGAAGGTCGCGGCACTTTACCATACAGCACCGTGCTGCAACAAGAGCTCATGCTCCTTTTTAAGGATGGAGCATTTTATATAGCATTGAACACAGCATAGCAGAAAAATATACATTGTTAAGGGCCTGGACTTGTATTCTCACTTGCATTACGGAAACAGGATAATAAAGAGCTGAGGAGATGGATCTTGTAGGAATTTTTCTGTTAAGGCATGCTTCAGTTAACGGCAAGATGGTTGGGTTTTTTTGTTGGTTTTTTTTGTTGTTTTTTTTTTCCTGTGCTCTTTATTAATAGGAAAATTCCTAATATTAACATGGTACAGCTACTTCTGTCTCATGGAGATATGCAGTTGGAGGTTTTTCCTTACTTCTGACTAGGATGCAATGTTACTGCTCCATTTAAATTTAGTGTTCCATTTGTATGACTGTAGGGGGATTAAAAAAATCCTGTTAAGAAATGATTAATGGTCAAGTCACAGCGATGAAATAAAAAACTAAAACTAATTAATTCATTATCTTGCTCTAACTCCCCAAATGACTGTATCAATTGCAGCCTAATTCCTAATGACTGGGACAAAGAGGTGACATGTATCCTTGGAAGAGCTGAGGGACAAACCTTTTTGTATTCCACTAGATTTCCCTGAATATTCTTGCTCAGAAGGCAGAGCTCAGCAGTAAAAAGAACATAGTGCTTTTGAGCTGCAGCAGTAAGATTTTTTCTTGAGTTAGCTGATGACCTTACCTATTCACTCCATCCCCTCTCAGACTTCAGAGCACTGAGTTCAACACACATGACATTTGTATAATACTTCTCACTGAATAAATGTGCTGTTAAGCATGTTGCTCAGGTTTCCATGTCTCTTTACAAAGCTATTGCCTGCCTGTGAAAAGCAGTCTGCCTTCATCCAGGTGTGCAAGCCATGCCTTGAAAACATCACTCCTTTCTGCCAGTGCCACTTATTTGATGTCATGAACACACAGCATGCTGGGTGCCCTCCCACACCACAGCTATCCCTCCCTCTCCTCTCCAGCTCAGATGAGCACATATTGGGACCTTGGACTTACTCAATGCCTCTGAAGAGCAAGGTAGAAAAGTCCGACATTTTGCTGGAAGAAACCCAGCACAGAAAAGCTCCAATCACTGAAATTTGCAGCTAAGCAGGCAGAAGTAGGTCAGGTCTGATGCTATTTGCAGACTGCTTTTCCAGGGAATGGGGAAGAGGCTAATCAGTGCCAGGGGTTAACATAGATGGCTATGATGTCAGCTCACCCGTTCTCAAGGAGAGGTTTGTATTTGACCTCCTCCAGTGATGCCTGCATGCTCTTAGAGCTTATTCTAACATGAAGAGCTACTAAGCTGTTCTTCCCATGTGTATTTCACCCTGGCTGCTGTTGGAAGGCCTTGGTCTTTGCATTATTCCTTTCTGCCCCTCTGCATCCAAGGAAGACCTACACAGTCTGTATCTCTCTGTTAGGAAGCTGAAGTAATGTTTTATATTTTACATTCAGCAGCCATGTAGAAGTCATGTTTGGGCTCAAGTCTGATTCGATTTAAGACTCAATTTATCTCCATACAAGAAAGTTTACTTTGTTGTGCTTTTATATTTGGCATATTATCAAAAGAGAGGTGTCCTGCCTGGCGTTCTCAGGGCACTGCTTATTTTCTGAGCATTTCCTGGAGCTGTGGCAGTGTTATATCGCTGCTCTGCATTGGGATGTGTCATGGATATAGCAGTGTTTTCCTGGGACACAGCTCACCCTGAAACACAGCTCACTCCTGTTTTTACCAGGAAGCTCTTGTTGCCCTCAGGAGGCAGGATTTTGGTGAGTCTGGACAACATTTTGGCCTGAATAGATTAAAAATGGGTGATTTGTAAATACCTGGGTGTTGATTCAGGTGTTAAGAGGAGGTTATTGGGGCTTTGCAAAGAAGAATATCCAAAATATCAAAGCCATAACCCCCAAGCATGGTTGGCAGATGGGCCCTTCAAAAATTGCTGTAGTTCCAGTGCTGATACCAACTTCATGCTCTGCTTTGTTTGGTTATGTCTTTCTCAGATGTCACTATGGTGTGTGCTTAGATAGGATCCCCTTTCCAGAAAGTTCATTTATGTGGTATTTATAAGGCAGAGACATCTGTCTCTTTCTTTTGTGAGCCTGTGCTCTGTTTTTGATTTAGTGTATTGGGTCCCTTCAGTGCCAAGAAAACACTCTACTCCTCTCAGGCTGATAAATTCTGCTGATTGCTCTCATTCTGATTTCTTATATGAGGAGACATTTTAATATTGCCTTCTTATCTATCAAACCTCTTCTTCATCTCAGGGACTCAGGCAAGTATCTGTTTGGGAAGTGATTTCTTGTAAGTGTTATTTTCTAAAGGTGAACTCCTCCTGGCCACTGCTTTTAATCACATTTTAATGGCAAAGGGCTTGCAGAGGGATTGCGTAATCAAAAAGATGGCTTTGCTTATCCTCCCAAGAGTTTTGCCACAGTTGGACTCAGCCTGCTTTCCCCATCCCTTGCCTAGCAATCACAGAGAGGAAGGGAAGAAAGAGGATGCTCTTCAAACTGTGTTCTTTAAGCTCAGGGTTGACTATTCACCCAAAATGTAAAGCAGGAAGCAATTACTGGAATCTGTGAGTCTCATCTCAAGAAGGCACATGTATTTATATTCATAACCACTAAAGGCATTTAATTTCTTGCAGTGAATCTGTGGTTCACAGTAAATAGCTATTTGTCCTCATGTCCAGGGAACAAAAAGATCACAAGTGCTTTCTGCTGGCAAGAATCAAACATCTTGCTTTTGTCAGTAGGTCTTTGATATGCAGGAGCAGCCATGGAGACAGTGAAAGCAGCCTTGTACCACTCCTTTGCACCTGGACAGATGAGCAGTAGCAGACTTTGGTTAGGCAGCCTCCAGAGGCTGGTGACACCAAACACTGCTATTCTTAAACAAGGGAAAAATAACGAGCTTAGGGACAACCAGAAATGTGTTTCAGCACAGTTTGTGTCTGGGTAGCATCTATTTTCCTTCTGTCAGGCTCCATTTTAGGCACTTTGAGCAAAACATCGTTTTTGGTATCGTATTTCCAAGAACATGGTATGTTTGACTCAGGAGCCAGATCTAGTGCTGGCTAGTGGTCAGAAATTAGAGAGAGTACAGTTTGTGAATAATCAGTCTTTAACCAATACTGAAAGAAAACTACATTTGTTTCTTAATTTTAGTCCTTTTTGTGTTGGCCAGTGCTGGAGAAAGGGCACCTGGCCCCTGGGAGGTGTTTTGCTCTGTCAGGAGGCATCACTGGGTTCAGAGGTGCACCTAAGCAATGTGTCGCTCATTCCTCACCACCTCACTATTAGCTGGTGAGGATTAGTGTGACAGATGAACCTGAAATATTTTCTTTTTGCTGCTCTTTTTCAGCCCCACTGCAAATAAAACTCTTAACTTTATTCTTCTCTTAACCCTAAACTTACTATTAACCTTAAATCAACTGCGGCTGAACCATTGGCAGTTTTCCTCTGGCCATTACCCGTGCTAAATACTTCTCACAGCTACCATCTCTGAAGTCTCTACTTCCCTTGTGCAACCCCATTTCAGTCTCACAGCCATGGGTGTACTGGCATTTCTCTTTCAACCCTAACTCTAAATATGGGTTGGGAAGTTCTCCTAGATTCACATTAGAAAAAAAAAAAAAAAAAAGCAGTCTTTCTTTTCCTCTAGTAACAGAGCTAGAGAAGGGTTAGGATTAGGGATAGATATAGAGTAAGGGTCAAAAATTAGTTAGGACTTGGGTTGGGGCTGAGAAAAGCTCTTGCTCTGCCTAGGGAACTACAGCTTTTGGAAGGGTTCCTAGTGTCTTTTCTCACTACCAAGATCCCCTAGGGAAATCCTTTTCTAGTACCCTGCAAGGAGATGATTATTTCATAAGAAAATGAGGTGGTGCATTCCTGTAAAAATAACTTGTTTCCTGGTTTTGTTCCAAGTACAGATGAAGCACAGATAGATTTATCACATTTCCTTATAAGCCTTCATTTGAACATTGGTCACTTTATTTTAAGCCATTTTTCTTTCTACCGTGCCTCTTTCCTGGCCCCAGGTGTGGACTGCTGAGGAGGACACACAGACAGGGAGCTTGTGCACAGCAGTGCAAGGTGGGTGGAGCAGTTCTCTGCTCCCTGACTCTGCAGAGCAAGTTTGTGTCCTGCCTTGCTTGAGCACAACAGGTCTAGTACAATTACACTACACAAGAACCAAATACAGCAGTGACTGAGATGCTTATGTTGTAATTTCCCTGGGGTGTAAGTATTTGGGGAGTAAAGGTTTCTCTTATGGTACAAAACCCTTCTCTGAGCGTAGTGACTGAGAAAACAACAAATGGAAATGTGAACAGTGTATTAACACAATCACAGCAGGCTGCTTCTCTTACGCCAGAGGCGCTGGAGAAAGGAAACCAGAGTGGAGAGCGCTGGATTTCTTCCACCTATGTCGCGGTGACCCAGCCCACTGCGGGGCTGGGGCAGCGTGATGCCAATCAATCCCAGCCCCTCCCCTGGATCGAGTTTCCCAAAGAAGCAGACTCAGAGGGTGGGTCGAGGGGAGGCTCAGCAGCCTAAGCCGCACCCCCTGGGCAGTGCCCGGGTCCAAGCCGCCTCCCCCGGTTCGGGAAAATTCCCGGTTACTCGGTTGTTCATTGGTTCTCTGTTACAACCCCTGCCTCTCGGTTCCCCCCAGTGGTTCTTGTTAAATTGTATCCTCTCCTGGCTTGTAACTCATTGGTTGTTTTCCCCTTTCCCCGCGGTTTTCAAATTCCCTATAAAACTGAGGACGAGCCTCGGGGGAGGATCCCATCGCATTCCATCCCTTCTGAGCTTCTTTGGGTTGCCAAACTTCTAACAATAAACCTGTTAGGAGTCAGACCAGGGTGGCCTCTCTCTTCCTTTGTCTCCGAGCTAATGTGAGCCGATACCATCGGCTCCTGCCGTGTTCCCTCTGCCGAGAAGCCAGCCAGCCCAGCCAGCAGCTCTTTTCCTGATGCCAAAGTCGCTTCTGCGATGCACAGAAGAACACAGCTGGACTCTCTCTGACCGGGGGCTTGCCAGAGCTCATGCCTCGAGCAGCAAGAACTGTGTTACATCTGCACTGAAGAACAAGTACATAGCCCTGAACCCAGCATGGTGACATGCTGTAGGCAGTGTTGAAAATCCAGCTATTGTGATATCATATCTAGGTCTTACTTGTTCTCACAGGTCATCAGACTCTCTGGAGTTTGCAAACAGGCTCACTTGTTTTGGTTTTTTGTTGCTTTCATAATAACCCATATGAGCTCTTTAGTAAATTGCCACTGTGAGTTCTTCCACTTGCATCACAGTTTTTTGATACTTCAGTTCTGAAGTATCATAAAACCTGGATTAATAGTGTAATGGGAATTTGGAGAGCTGTAGCATACAAGCAGTAGGTGTTCATGAAGCACAATTATAACACTGAGCTAATCAGCACTGCATTCAGTTGACTAAATTCTCATATTTTAAATGACAGTAAAAAAAATCTCCATGTAAGAAAAATTAAGGATGATGCAAATGCAGGGAAAAGTCAAGGCAAGTTCACTATTTCAGTAGACAATGTGTCAGAGCTGTCCTGTTGGTTAAAGCCAGTACTACTAGTGCACACCATGCTTCCCAGCTCCTGCAGGTTTAAAGGCACAGGAAGGTAACACACAGCTCCTGATTGAGGAGTTTATGATGGCATGGGGGAAACGGTGTGCAAGAGTTGGCAGGGGTGCTGGATACTGGCATCCTCAATATCCCCACAGGCAAAATAGTTTTGTTTGAGACCTGCTTCACCAGTCTCCATGCAAGGTATGGATGATGCATGTCCCACATTTCTACAGATCGTCTCTAAAGGTTTTACACTTTTTATCATGGGTTTCCTTAACCTTTCATGTTGTATCAGTACACGCTCAGCAAATCTGAAGACAGAATGCACATCAGATAGGTGAGATGAGTCTTGGCTGACCTCAAAGGGTAAATTATGTTTAAAAGGAAAAAGTGCTGCCTCCTTGATCTGTTTCATATGGGTTTTTTCCATTTTAGTTTTTAATTTTGTGTCAGAGTAACTCTCAGAAAATGTCTCCCCCCCACTTGTCTCTCTTCCAAACAGGGGCTGTTTTCAAGACACAATGGTGCAGAGTGGCCCTAATGAAGTTCTACCTCTTGTTAAATTGGAGCTTTATCCATGCAGCAGTTTTAGCCCAGTGGTGGCAGCCAAGTCAGGCACATCCACTGCCCTTTGGCTATTGCACTGATTCTGCACTGGTGACCAGTCCCTGTCCCATCACTGCTGCTCTTAACCACTCAGGGCCTTATTAGAAGGCCACCACTCATACATGGACACTCATTTATGTAATTCTTTTATAGCTTTCCCCTCTCTGTGCCCAGAGACACCCTTGAAATGCAGATATCTCCCATGATTTTTGAATGCAGGTGCTCCCTGCCCATGAGTGACGTGGCACAGAGAAAATAACCCTCAGTAAGATGCCTGAACCGTCCATTTCAGCATTTTCTGAACTCCAGCGGCATAGGGCTTAATTGAGAAAATTGTCTAAGAAAGCCTTCACTGAGTGGAGCACATGAAGAGAAAATAAAGAATGAGGCCCTGGTTCCATCCACAGAAGCTGTCATGATTTATTTGCTGTCACTTGAATCTACATTAAAAGGCTTGCTGCGACTTCACCAATTTCTTTCCATTCTGATTGTCTCGATCTCTGCTGATATTTGAGGCCTGGCTTGTTATATTTGAATTTGAAAGATATGTAGCCACCCGAGCCTGGCAGCATGCTACCATTAACTTCTCCTGCCCAATGGGCTTTTGCTGGTCCTTTATGGAAGATGAAAATGGATGAATCAACTTCAGAGGCTTTCTGGATTGTACAAACCCCATCTTTCTTCCTACCCAAGTAAAGCAAGAAGTCCTGCTAATGAACCCATTGGAGGAGGGCTCTGTCTGCTGCTCTGTGGCAGCGACATCCAGCATGGCTGTGAACTTTTTGAGCAGCCATTTCTAAATTGGGAAGTCTTAGATATACGTGGCCATTTTCTTGTTTTAAAAGAAGAAGTCAATACGTATGCACAGTTTGATCCCCATTAAGGGCTAAAGTGATGCCATGTTTCACCAGGAGAACGTTAATGCTATCAGTTTTTCAGCTTTCTTACTTTATTTTCAGCATGTCATGTCCCTTCATATTTAGCATGTTATGAGGGTCCACTGGAATTCAATTACTGCTTGTCACCGCTGTTTGTATTGATTTATAGATCATCCATTTTGACAAGTTCATTGCCAAGCTTTAATATGCCTTAATAGCTTTATTGTTTATTAATGGTAATGCAGTGGTCCAATCTCCAGCCTGCAGTAAATGTCAGCCCTTCCTTTCAGTGCAGACTATGGGCTGCACAGAATGGGTGAATGAGTGGCCATGACCAGGTGCTTGCCAGCACCCTCCTCCCCCTGCCCAAATGCCACCAGCACCAATTGCTTTAGTTAATGACCTCCACAGATTTCCTGCAGCACCTCCAATAAAGAATTAAGAAGAGATTTGTCTAACAGCCTCTTGTCAGGAGGAGTAATGTGCCCAGCAGTGCCAGTGGGGTTTTGGTGGTGCCACAATGTGTGGCGCTGCTGGTGCTGTGGTACCTCTGGGCACAGAGAGCCCTGGCATACTCCACTCCTGGCTCAGCACACAGACCACACCTTACCCCTAAAAAGATGAACAGTAACACTGCCACTGGTCAGCATATCTGAACATAGTTACATAGCCGAGACTATTATGGGGAATACAGAGGTGAAAAGTGTATGTGCATCATGGGGCTTTTTTATGTCAGGCTATGTAGAGTTTTATAATGAGGGCAGAGTTCACTGGCAATTATTGCTTAGAAAAGTTTCCATGGATAGCTATTTTTCTTTCTTTTCTTGCCAACTGGCTTTTTGAAGTATCAATTTACCATAGGAAAAATCCTCCTCAAAAGTAGGAGTCCCCAGGCACTATGGGCCAGGACTACTTCAGTGCAACCGTGCCATAAAAAAAAGGAATGTCCTCAACAGTAACATAATGGCTTGTATTTCTTAGGCATAAGCTGTTGCACATTGGTAGGATAAGAGATGAGCAGCAGCACATTTCTGAGTATTTTCTGCCTAGAAATATACAGGCCAAATTTTTCAAATGAAGCTGTAGCTGTTTCTCCATGCATGGGTTTGTGTGTTTTCCCCTCGCCACCACCAGCCACCCTTGCAGCGCTGAGCACAGTGCTTTGTTTTTCAGGGCTGTTTGCAATCCCAGGATGGCTGCAGAGGAGAGCAGCTGCAGCTCAGAGGTGCAGGGCTGAGCTTTTATCCAAGCTGGGGAAACATGAGGTGCAAACCCTTTCCCGAGCAGCAGCTATCAGCAGTTCAGGTTCCTTTGCACAGCATTGCTCTCTCCTGTGAGCTGCTGACAGTGACAGCCAAGGACTCTTTTCTTTCAAGACCCTTCCAGAAAGGCTTCTCCTTCCCAATATCTTGCTCAGCAGTGCTGAGCATCTTCAGAGAAATAAAATGTGCTCATTTCTGCCTTGGTCTGCTGCATATCCCCAGGAGCATTAGTTCATATATTCCTCTCACCTTGACTCAAATAATGAGAAATGGGTATCACACTGTCTTTCTTTCTCTCTCTCTCTCACGCACACACACACAAATACACACATAGATGTATTTAAAAAGACAGCTTAAAACCTAAGTTATAGCCCAGGAAAAACAAGTAACGGTGTTTTGGTTTTTTTTCTTTTTCCCCCTCAAATTCAGTTTTCAAAGTGAATTCAGAGGGAGTTGCCACTTTGGCTGATGAGATGCGACCTGTTTTAATCACTGCTGTCCACTGTCAGGTATGTCAGGCAATTTAGCTTCAGGTGCATAATGGCAAATTATTATAGAGACAGAATGATTTTAAGTTTCTAGACAGTGGGAGCATTCCCAGAATCCATTACTGCCTGATTAAATTACTCAGATTTCTGTGTGTGAAGGTTTTGTACAGCAGCATGTAATCCACGAGAGTAACTAATCATATCATATTGATTTAGATGCTGCTGGAATGGGAAATCTAATTGTAATACTGTGAAAGCTTCTTGGGGAATCTGTACTAATGATTGCATTTGTAATCCCATTTGCAGGTGAAAGTTCTGAAGCGCAGCTCTGAGATGAATAGCAATGACGACGGTTTGGACACAGCCCTGCAAAATCAGGTTGCTGAAGATGAGAGGAGCAGAGGTTGTCCTGATGACTTAGCTGCAAGTTTACGTCCTTCTGGTTTTCTCCATCGATGCTTCCTGGGACATACACATACTTAACATAACACATACTGTCCTGCTCAACTTCAGAGGCCATCCCAGGAGCCAACACTGCAGTCTGAACTCTGCTGAGGTTTTGCAAGGACACCACTTCTCTGCACTCTCTCTCTTCTTTTTATCTGAGGATAAACACATTTGAAAAGCACTTTTCATTCAGGGAAATGAAATGCATACCTGGTTTTCATTAACATTCTTTACTGGTGTTTGATTCTTCTTTAAATACAAGTTTCTATGGTGTTTCTTTTGTGTTTGATGATTGCCAGCAACTTGATCTGCCTTGCCCTTTCATGTCTGTTCTCTGGCAATGTTATCCCCTCTCTTTTTTTCCTTTCTGGAATATGTGAGCTATTAACATGTGAATTATATGGACTGCTTTTTATCTTTGCTCTTTGTGATATTATTGCAGAGCTGTATAAATATAAAAACGTAATGTGATGAATTGCTTTTTTCTCTTACTGTCATGGGATTTTTGTAGCTGTTGTTTTTTTTCAGTTTTCTGACCTGTTTATAAAGAAATAGAAAAAATCCTATCAAGAGAACCCTTGCATCTCTTGCATACACCAGAACTTGGGAGGTGGTTTGATGGGTGAGAGAGCACAATTACCTGGGAGAAGAGCTGCCCACCAGACTTTGACAAGGACTTGAAACACTTGTGTAGGTCAGGTGCAGCAAGCTTTCAGTCTGGCGGACAGGTCCCTTCAAGACACTGAAGCCTCCTTTCCAACGTGCAATAGGGCTCAGCTCACTTTCCCTCTTTGGACCCTGCCAGCATGTGATTTTTGAGGCCCAAACAGCCATGTCTCTCACAGGTGAAGTCTGGTTTGACTCTGAATTAGTGGCCGCTTTAAGAGAATAGTGGAAGAGACACCTTTGTCCTTCCCTTGGGAGCTGACTCAGACAGATACCAGGCTGGATTTCACAGCCCTGTGTCCTCTCCTGCTCACCCTGCAAACCACATCAGGGAACCCTGCAAAACACCAGGGCTGCACGTGCTGCAATCACCTTTCTGAGCACTCCAATGGGATGAGGAGCAGGGCCTGGGACAGGGATTTTCCTGGGAAGCCAGCCCCAAGCAGGACTAAAGGCAATGGATATAAACCATAAATTTCATTTTCATCCTTCCTGCAGGTGTTCTGCAAACTCACCACGTACTGCTGTGCATCGAAGCTTGTGAAGAGAGGGGTGGTGGCCCACCCGAGGGGGGCTCATCCCTGCTGCAGCTGTTCAGTGCTTCCCAGTTGGCTCTTGTCTATGCTTGGGTGAACAGGTACAAGGCAGAATAAACTGGGGCCTTGGGCAGATGCTGCCTAGCTCCAAACAGGTTTTAAACTTTTTTACAGTGAAGCATTAATTATTTTTATTGCAGTGTATTTTCTTGCAAAGTTCAGGTGTAGTTTAATCCCACTCACAACAGAGAGATTCTGAATAATACAAAAGACATAAGAAAACCCTGAGACTTTGAAATAAGCCCCTATTATGGTTCCTAGTCATGAACAGACATTGCCTTTGTATTGGGGAGATGATCAAAGCTGGAAATTAATTAAGCACAGTTTAAATAGCCTTTAGGATATTCAGTTATATACAGGAAAGCATTTTACAGGCATGTTTAATGGATGACTGTCTATTAGGTGTCATTGAAACTCAAGAGGTGTTTATTTATTGTTAAGGCTTCTCAAAGTTTTAGAGAGCATTTGAATTTAGGATAAACTACAGTCTGCTTCCTTGACAGGTATGCAAAGGTCTAAATGCTCTGTAAAGTCATGCTGGGGGTGCTTATTTTTGGTAATATAGATTCCCAACAGCTGTGATTCATGTTTCTAAAGAAGGTCTGCAACCAGAGTCAGTTCCTGAGGCTGACATGATCCCTGCCAGGCAGGAACAGGATGAGAAAGAAGGAAAGAAGCAAGCAAGCAGGCAAACAAGCCTGGTTTGTGTGCTGTGATCCTGTACTCAAGGATCACAGTAAATGTCTCATTAAAAGATATTACACTAAAAATATACACAGATTTTCCACATCACTGAGTTTTTCATGGGGAACCATACAGCAGTGCCCCAGACACCTATTGCTGCTCAACAACGGGCAATAATAAGAAGAACATTTAATGAGATAATTTAAGTTAAATGACATTTAATACAAGATTATCAGATCCTGCCTTACTGTGAAATTACAGGCTCTTTTCCACCATTATATGAGATACACTTCCCAAAAGTCTCAAATTTCCCTGACAGAGATTTCCTTGAGGTCTGAAAATGCAGAGCAGATACAGAAATGCTTTAATGACTGCAGTCTCCTCTACTTCACTATATTATTTTCTTCTCTTTTTCTGGGCTGCAAAAAAAATTCAGTAGTGAGACTGGGGCTCTCAAAGTGATGCTGACATCCATCCAACCATTTCAGTTTCTCTGGAGATTACTCCATGTCTATCAACTTCTAACTGGGTTGAGGTTTTAACTTGTATGTTGCCATCAGCTCGGCTGCCTTCCTGTCAGCTGGCAGATCTGCGATCTGAGCTATCCTCTTTCTGATTTGATTTGCACATTTCCCAGTCTTTTGTCTGTGATCCACTCTTGGTAGGTGTCTGAGGACTGTTTCCCAGCATATATCATAGCTGTGCTCTGTACAGTGCTTGAGTCGGGGTAGGAGCCACATCAGACCTTGCTGAGGTATCCTGGGTTAGACTTTTGTTATATACCCCCACACCATTGTAGCAATTTCTAGCCTACAAACAGGGCTTTTCAGTCCACAACATCAGAGGGACTGAAAATAACTGTGATTAAGGGTAAGCAGAGTATATACATATAAATATATATATATGTGCTGAAATTGATTGAAAATGCAGTAAGTATAAGATTGAAGAAAACATTGAATAAAGAGTCCCAGGAAGCAGGCTCATTCTTTTACCCACCAGACCAGAAGGTATGGTCCACCCATGCTGGCATTTTCAAAGTTTCCTGTTTCTTTCTTTCCCTGCCCAGCCTGTGCCAATGGCAGGTTCAAACTGTGAGGGTGCTGCTGCTGCCCAAAACTGTTCAGAGACCAAGTGCAAGGTGATGAACAAAAAACTCAAGTCAGAAGATTTGGAACAGATTTGTGTACAGTTCAAGGCATGGTGTCCTCCAGAGCATGTGGACCTGTTTGCCCACAAGGCAGTGTGGGATCTGCAGAAAAGGCATCCAATGGGGTCTGGCTTCACGCCCTCGGTTGAGGGCTACCAGCAGGGTCTGACTTTGTGCCTGAAGCCAAAGGGCACCATTCACACCAGAATGGAAGCTTCCCAGTTGAGAGAAGTGACACCTCTCCCCTCACCCGTCTGCTGCCCTGTGGAGTTTTCATCCCAAATCATGTTCCTGAAGGCATTTTGCATGATGTGTGAGGTTTCTTTAAACAGCAGTAAAAAAGAATTCCATCAAAAATCCCAACTCTAAAGGAGACGAAATCCTATAAACAAAAACTGCTGAACAGTTCTCCTCTATCATTGCTGAAGCCATAAGGGGCAATCTTGCTACAGCAGGGTGACATGCGCAGGATGCTGCAAGGCATCCCTGGCTGTGTGATCACTTGGTGAAGGCAACCATGTCAACCACTTTCTCTGGAGTTCCTGCTGTGATATTTCTCAGCAAACAGGATTACTCCCATTTCATGCTCAGTTTGCATGTTTGGGGTTTTTTTCAGAAAGGGAAAGTGTTTTTTTTCATGTTTAGTGCTTCCCTGTAATTAATCTGTAGGACAGATATATGCTTTCTTGTGCTAGGTTTCTGTTTCCCAGCATATTCAGGCTTTATATCTCAGTCAACATATTACTTTCCCCTGAAAAAGAATTATTTCTGTAATCAGATTAGTGCTGAATTTATACTAAGTCTGAAGTACAGCTTTACTCACTTGATTATTCAGTTTGCTGTAAATGTTGGGAATAAATTCCAAGAGAGCGAATCAAGCAATTTATTTTTTTACTACCCTTATACATATTTCTACTTATTTGCCATGTACCTTTACTACCCAGCTCTAGTTGTACAGAGTAGACAAAAAAATGATGCTCAGCAAGACCGTATGACCTATCTGAATGCTGAGATAAGAGCTTTAAACAATTTCTCCAGTAGAAAACTCCTAAAGTTTTAATGAAATTTCTTCTGATGCAAGAGCTGTGAGGGTTTGGGCTTTTTTTTTTTTTTACATACACATGGCTCATCTGAGATGTTGAAGAGATGTTGTGATGGAGAGCAGTTTCCCTACTGCTGCATTAATGAGAGCAATGGCAACAGAGTTATTCTGTTGATGCCAACCCAGGCATATGAACTCATTTCACCCATTAATGCAGCATGATTCACAATTTTTTTTGTGTGTGTGAACTTCTGTATGGGCAGCCTACCTTGAAATTATCCAGGTTGGGTGGTGTCTGTGCTTTCTGCAAACAGTGCTCACTGTGAGTGGTATTGTTTGTCTTAAAGGCAGGTGTTTTAGGACATTTCTGGGACAAACATGCTGGATATGAAATATAAATTGAAGTGTGATATGCATATGAACTGGGAAGATGCACAAGTAACATAATTCTTGTAACTCTTAAGATGTTTCTTCATTTCATAAGATTTAAGAGGATATTTTCTTGAGCGTTAGGGAAAGAGTTAATAAAGTCTGAAGTTGCCAAGTTATTAATTTTCCATTCAGGAATGGATTGCTCTGAATTCAATTACCCAGCTGCAGAAGTGCTTCCCATTATTTGATGGCATCTTCTTAAAAGTGTAAATGGTGGTGTGCACATGGTGCTACTCAGAAGTGAAAGGCTCTGCATGTCATGTCAAGTTGGCCCTGGCAGAGCGTGCCAAGGTGAGATGCCTGTCCCCTGCAGGACACCACATCCCTGCCCAGTGAGGAGCAGTGCCTGGCACAGGAGCCTGGTATGAACTTCCAGGAAAAGCAATGGTCAGGCTTCCCCTATGTTGCCTTTTCTTTGGAATTCTCTAGGCCTTAAACTAGTTCATCATTATTACTGAGTTACTAGGAAAAACGTATTTCATGCTCTATTTCATCCTGCTTTCTAGTAGCCCCAAATACCACACTGAACTGAAATAACTCCCTTCAATCTGAGAAGCGTCCTGTAACTACTGGAGGTCCTATGAGGAATGCAGTTTTCTTGGGAAGTAACCAAGGGGCAGTTTTCAGTCCGAAAAATGCATCCATGGCGACTTGATATCTCAGCCTGCCTGGTGATGCACTGACTGGCAGGGGTTATCTTTGAATGCTGACTCCTCTTCCACCACAGCCTGTCTCCCAGCAGGCTGCAGGCAGTCACAGAGATGACATGGGTGCCACTGCCATCCCTGCCACTGCTCTAGGGCGTGGGGGCATTTGTGCCCAGGAGGCTTAGATATCATTTCCCAGCAAGAGGGAAACATTGTGTAAAAAAACTTTTTTCCAGGATTTCTCACTGTCTGGTTTAGTTTTCATTGTCTTGAGGGTTGAAATTGCCAGTGCACACACTGGGGGAGTCACTCTGGAAGAGGAACAGTTAAGTCAGGTCCCAGTGGCAGGAAGTACTCCTTCAGTCTCATCTTTCCTACCCATAGTGTTGTCCTCATTAATTTTTGCTCCTAATAATATCTCTGTGTATAAATAATTCTAGTCTCTCCTCTGTTTTCACAACCACCAGGGGTTTACAGAGCCTGAAAGAAGTAAGCTATGCACTGAGAGTGTTGTAAAATAGACAAACATGCACCACCAGAAATACCACATTATACTGGCATAGCCCAGGGCCCCCTGCTCCCTCAGGTGGGTCACATCACAATGCCCTTGCAGGCCATAGCAGCATGAAAGCTAATATATATTTTTTGGTTTGGTATGGTACAGTATAGTATGGTTTTGTATAGTATAGTACAGTACAGTATAGTCTAGTCTTTTTTAATGATGGATGATAAGGGATGCTTTAGTCTTCTGTTAAGTTACATGTTGCTATTTAAGCACTAGAGAGCAACCTGAGGTGGTGCTACACCCCCTTTTGTGTATGTGTGTGGAGATCTGAAATTTTATTAGTAAACAATAATAGCTAAATAATTTGCACATGATTTACCAATTCTGTCACGTCCCAATAAAAATACAGGGTTGCATGTGCCTTCAGATGCTCAAGGGAACAAGCAGGAGCAATCCAAGTTTCCTGACCAGTTTAGGGCATTCCCAGTTGGCCATCCTTGGCTACTACACATTCACAGGTGCCAGCACTGGTAGGACTTGACTTTGCAAGGTAAAGTCTAGAAAGCAAATATTCTTGGTTTAACTTTCCTGGTGCCTGTTTTTTAAGGTCTTTACAATGGAATTGAAGTCTAGTAAAAATAATGTATTTTTTTCCCCTCCCATCTGAGTGTCTCCAAGCTGTTACAGTCATATAGAAGTTTAGTATCATATGTCAAAAATACTTTCACCTCTACTTCAGAAACAGAGCAACCAGGGTGCAGAGGAACCTCTGTCAGTCTGCCCTGGGTCACAGGTATATTAGATTTGGACCCAGAAAACTGGTCCTTTTCCATGATGTGATGGAGTTTTCCCTAGGGACTTGTCCCTTCTGTATCCGTATTGTTCAGGCACCAGGGTCTGGAGGCTGGGGGGTTTCCAGCCATCAGCAGCTCCTGCCAATCTCTGCCTCTCACAGCCCTGCAGTCCCGACAGCACAACCGAGGGTGAAGGTGGCCAGTCACCACACCAGTGGTGGCACCTAGGTCACATTTGTCCTGCAGAGACATGCTCCTGGTGGCTGTGTTTATTTTGGGGTGTTTTTTTCTATTTTTCACCTGGTATAAGAGGAGAAGGTTGACAGCCACGACACACAGTTTCTTCCTCAGGCTACTCTGCCAGAGCTGCTTTTCTCAGCTGCAATCTCAAGTCATTTTAAATAACTCTCCAGCAGCTCTAGCACACACTAATGTGATTAGGCTACTAGCTTCTCTGACCATATTGCTTCATACTGCATTTCAGACAGTAAATGCATTCCTCCCCTTGGAGCCACCTCTCCCAATTGCCCCTGGTGCCTGAGATGTTTATAGCAGTACAGGAATTCATCACTGTGCCCCTGTGGCAACAACTGCACTCGTGTTCACCCTCTCTCCTACCACAGACAACACGCATCCCAGAAGATTTGAACAAGACCAACTGCACTGTCATCCTGCATCCTGTTTTGAAAGTGTGGTGATGTTTCAGGCGGTGATGGAGGAGCACAGTGGTCATGGCAGGGACAGGACACTGTGCTGGGTGCAGCGGGCAGCTGGCAGTGGGATGAGCAGGGAGCCAAGAGCACAGCAATTAAGCCACACATTCTGTTTCCTGCTACAGGCAATATTTTCATAGACTGTAAAATCTCTTTTCCTAGCAACGGCTGTCCTCTTTCTTGATTTAGTACCTATGGTGCTGACAGTTTAAAGTCGTGTATTTTACAGGTAGTTAAACAAATCTCTGGAAAAGTGGCTCTTGCACTTTGAGGAAGATAGACTGGGTCTCTTTCTGCAGAGCAATACCCTTAAACGGGTGTCTACAGAGCTATGAAGAATTTGCTCTCTACCAGGATTTGAGGGGAGCAAACCCACTCCCACTAGAGAACCTACATTTCTCTGGGGAAATCTCTTCTTTCACTACAGATGAACAAGTAATCAAGGGAAACCCTTCTACGAAGATAAATGTCAGAGAAATGGGATTCCTGCAGACAGTTATAGTTCAACCACATCTTCACTTGAAGGAATTTGACCCCATGTCACTGACTTAATTTTCCTTAAGGAAAACCAATAGGCAGTGGAGTCACTGACCAGTGTCACTGGTGGGGACCTGGGCAGCCATGCTGCCTGTGGAAGCCTGGACTCCTGAGATCAGAAAGGCCTTTTCACTGAGCAATTCTCTGTTAGACAGTGTGTTCTAAAATATGCAACTCTCTTAAAATAATGGGTCTCATCTTGATACAGCCTTAATTTTTCCAATGGTCCTCTCCTTCACTGACAATTACAAGCACTATAATGTAAAGATAAGATAGGGAGCTGGGCTTTATATGTTGCAGTATGACATATTTAGTATCAGCTGAGTTTTCCCATGATTTTAGGATGCTGATAACCAACTGAAGAATACTTCAGCTCTGCAGGACTACCGGTGTAGTTTATCAGCCTGAAAAAAGGTTTACTATCATTTTCATATATAATTCTTGTGACAATGTGTCACGTGCAGATTTTACCAGGAGAAGCTGTCTTCTGAAATTCACTGCCATATATTATGTTTATGCAGGTTTATGTTTAGAGGCACGTACAGGTGACGAAGATATAGTGGTACTCTTTACCATGAGATGAAGTTGTGTGAAAGATTGGCTGCAGAACCACTGTATTTCTTTAGTCTGTTTTTTTCCCTGTGAAATACATCCAATACTGAGATGCAACAGAATGGTCCTATCATTTGATTAAATAATTATTTCTAATGGAAGGGCAAATCAGTTCATAAAAAACATAGAATCACATAATGATTTAGGTTGTAATGGACCTCTGGATGTTTCCAAGTGTGGCAAGTGTCAAAGGAGAGCAGGTTGCTCAGAGCCTTGCCCTGATGAGCTTTGAACCTCTCCACGATTGGAGACTCCAAACCAATTTGGACATCCTTTTCTGGTGTGCAACCATTATCACTATAAATACTTTTTTCATTGTGACAGTCTGTCATTCCCCACGCTGCAACCTTTTCTAGTTGACTGCATATCACTGTAACGAGCCTGGATTTGTCTTCTCTGTGGTACTGGAAGTCAGAACTTCAAACAGGGTAGAACAGCAGTGCAGTCCCCCTTGGTCCACTTTTCTCAAGGCCAAACCAAGCCTGTTTCCTCAGACTCCTCTCACACATTGTGTGCTCCTGACCCTTAACCCCATCAGTGGCCCTGAGCTGCACTTCTTCCAGTTAGTCCGTACTTTTCCAGCTTGTTTGGGCTGCTCTGAATGTCCTCCCTGTCCTTTTGCATACCCATCTGCCTGCTAATTCAGTGTTACCTTGCTGAGAGTACAGCCCCTCCCAGCAGTCAGGTCACTGATGAAGGCATCATGAAATACCAGCCCCAGTATCAATCCTCAAGGAGCACCACCTGAGACCAGCTTCTGGGTAGACAGTGAAACACAAGCCACTGTCCTTTAAGTTCAATAGTCTGGCCAATTTTTATGCCCCTTCTTGTCCATCTGTGTAGTCCATATCCTTCTTACCTGGCTACAAAGTTACCATCTAAGGTGAGAATGTTGAAAGCTCTGCTAAAATCAACACCTTCTGTTCTCCTGTACTGCAGAGCTACACACTGCAGCACAGGGGCAATCAGGTCAGTCATCTGTGACCTGCCCTTCTTCCTGCCCTGTCTTTGTCTTTTATCAGATGAAGTCTCTTACAGGACATCATGTATGCCTCCAGACAGTACAGAAGTTGTGGCACTCCCTTCTCTGTTGGGAAGGACATGCAGAAGGACAAATTTGCACCCTGTTGAAGCAAAGGCTTTAAGGATGTGAAAACTTTTCCCCTCAGTGAAGACATTTAAGCCATGACCAGCACCTGTCTCCTCCTAGAGACAGACGATTTCCAAGCACAAGTGCTCAACTCTAACACTCAGTTTTTGTCAGCCCAGATTTTGCAGTTTCTGAGAAGAGATGTATCTGATTCAAACAAGACCTGGCTTTGGATTCACAGTGCCAAACCAAGCTGGAGAAGCAGTTTCCACTGCAGGCAGCAGTGTCAGCTGCCAAAGCCCCATGTCTCCATGCACCAGAGAAAAGAAATATCCTTATTGCTGCTGTCACAATTATTTACACATTTGCGTTATCATTGCCCTCACAGACCAGGCTTCCCAATGCAGGACGTTGCAGAAAGATGAAGATAAAAGAATGGCTCCTTTCCTACAGCTCTCGTATGCTCAGCCACTGTTTTCTCCTCTGCCAAATACCTGCCAGGTGCAGCTCTGTGTATATGTGAGAAGCCTGAGCTTAATTTTTATTTTTTTTTACACAATTTAAAATATTTGCTGCAGTAAAGAGCTGTATTTTGTGGCTGAAAAGTCAGAGAGAGAACAGCCTCAGCACAATTAATTGTGGAGTACTGCGGCCCCCATGGTGCTGACTGGTCCCAGTAACCTGAGGGGGATGTCACACTCTCTCTTACCTCCCCTTGCTAATCAGGACCTCGTTTCTTTCAACGATGAGGAGATTACCAAATCCAGACCCTCCAGCTCTGTTCTGCAGGAAGGTCTGGGCAGGATTTATCAATTGCACACCTAAATCACATTCTCTTTCCTTATATTAGTTTTGAGGATAAGAGGAAGTGCTTTTGCTGGGACTGTTCATCAGGCTTTATAGTGCACTTATGAACTGGGGCTGTGTAAGCTGTGGAGGTGGCACAGAAATAGGCACCTGTTTCATTTATATGATTATCTATTAGTGTAAAGGCAGTAGCCAGCCTTTCTGAGGTATAAGCTCAAGCCTTATCTCAGGGGTAGATAAACACCTATTAAATAAGAGGTTAAATCTGTAGAAAGTGGGAGCAGGTTTTGAGAAACAGAGAGCACAGACTTTTTAGAAAGATACTGTAATTTTTGTATATTGATCACCATTACCAATAAGTGTAGAGACTAGTGAGTACTACACTGATGGATAACACTGGGGCTAAAAGATCAGAATAATCTAGCAAGGATAAAACAGAGTTTTGGTAGGATCAGATAGGCTAGACAGAGAGGAGACATAATATTCTTGTCACCTTTACAAGTTCTCTGTCCTCTGCAGTATTGCCCACTGCAAAATATCCTCTCTGCTGCCTCTAAAAATAGAAATTGAGTAGATAGAAGCTGGATATCAGGGTGGAGGCATTAACAAAAATGCATTTGGCCAAACTGGTGCAAAAGAAGGTCACAGCTTGAAGAAAAGAAGATTCTTTCTTTAAATTGCTGCTAAGTCCAATACAGGGGTATGCCACAAAAGTAGAGAAGCACCCTGTATTTCCTCACGTACTGCCTTGATAAGAGTTCTTGTTTGAGGGCTGTGGCTTATGTCTGATATACGAATGCCTGTTCTTCTGTCTTCCACTTGCTTTAAGAAACACTGTGCTTGCCTGAGTCTCCTGAAATCCCAACACGATCTGTGCTGTTCGGCTCTCTCCCGCAGACCACCCTGGTGGGATGTGCCTTTGACAGCCTGCTGTCAGAGGATTTCCCTGCAGGCAAATTCTCTTTTTAAAATTCCTGACAGAAATGTCTTTTGAAAGGTTTTATTTTGTAAGTGCCTTTCATTTGCTCCCATACTGAAACCTCCTGGAAACTGGATTACCTTCCCCCGGATGTCTCTGGTGGGTGTTCTTGTACCCGAATAAAAGGATGCAGGATGCAGGTTTTCTGGTCTGATTAGAGCAGTAATTAATATTCAGCAGATATCCAGAAAGCATGTCTGAAGATCTACAGTACGTGACATCTTGAAATAACTGGAGTAGGGTCTACAGTGTTAATTAGGAATTACGTATGTGTCCAAAAAATATGTAAATAAAGTATAACAAGCTAGGAATGCTAAAGATCACAAAGACTGAAGGTACTCAGCAATGCCTAATTAAAGAGACTGCCAGTGTAACTAATTAATGAATCTTCTTTTTCAAGATGATCCTTCTAAACGACAACGCTCTAAAATGTGACTTTTTCATACTCATTTGAGATCAGGGTCCAAAAAGCACATTCCAGTTAGGGAACAAAAATAATGACACTGCACCATGACTAACGCCCTGTGGGGTAGCCACAATCAGGGTGCAGGGGTCCAGCCAGAGCAGGTAGCTGTGGACCACCTTTATGGACGTTGGTCTAACACAAAACATACAGCTGCTTCCTAAAAGATTACAGAATGCAGGTGAGTTCTGTCCTAAGCAAAAGCTTTCCAGAACCTTGAACTTTTTTCCTTTCTATTACGGTGTTTTTCAGACAGCATGGGGTGGAAGAAAAGGAGTTTTTAAAACAGCCAGACATGCAGCAAAGTGCTGTAGAGGGACCTTTGTGTTGAAGTCACTGCAGTGCCTCTGAACTGGTGCTTTGTTTCCCAAATAAATCACAGGTACTGAAGGAGTAGACAGCTTGGAGCATGGCTGTAAAGGTTCTCTGTTAAGAAGGAGAAACTGTTGACCACAATAAAAGGAACACGAATAGTTTTGAAGGCAGCTACCCCACAACTGGGACTGTAAAGCCACTCATCAGCTTATCAGTCATGAGGAAGAGCTCTGTGGGGAGAATGTCTCAAAATGGGGTTGGTTTCCTTGGGGTTTTAAAAACAGGACTCTTAGTTCTTGGGGTTTTAAAAATGATGGACACAGTTGCCCATCCATGTCTCTGGCAGATAAACAAATAGAAAATATATATATATGCATCTGTGTGACAAGCGCCATTCCTTTGAAGTATCAAAAGAAAAGATGCTGACCCACCTCCCTTGCTCCCAAACTGGCCATTGATTTTTGTCCATTGCTGTAGAGGTAGGACTGAAAGTAGATGTGCCATCAGCATGCAGAGATATAATGTATTGAGTCAAAGTTTATATCTCTATATTGCAAGGACTGTGGTTACTATTTGGAAGTTGTTTTAAAGAGGAGTTTCAGTTTCCTCCTTATTGGTTTTTTTTCAGAGTGGAAAACGAGAAATCATGTCCTACATTTGTTTATTTTATTCAAACACTATCACCAGGATTTGTGTTCAGCATTTCTGTGTGAGAAGCTTGCAAAGTAAAATTGTTCAATGCCTGTGTCTGTAGCTCTGCCAGTAAGTGGTGCTAGCTGCACATTTTTGTAGCCCTTCCAGGAAAATTAATGGTAAGGCTACAGCAGGTCCCATTTTAGAGGAGTATGTTTTTGAGGAAAATATGCAAACATAAACTGTTTGAACAACACAACTTGGAAAATCCTCCTCTGATCATTTTAAGGCTGTCATAGGCATGTTTGATGTAGCAGAGTCCAATTCTTTACCCAATTTTAGTTTCTGGATACGTCACGTGTGCAAGCTCTGCACATCAAGGAGGTCACGTTCTTACCAGCATTTACCTGTCTTGTGTACATGCTGCATTGGCTGAGAAAGCACAGGTTAGTTGATATACACTTAGTTTGATATGCACATGTGTACCCTGATGCTGAATATGTGCCTAGACTGCACACTGCAGCACTCGGACCTGCTGCAGCTCTGGATTCATGTGTGGATGCCCCGTTACTATGGGGATTGGCTCCACTGAGTCCTGTGACAGTAAAATCCCAGACTTGCATCTAGTCATCCAGGGAGGGTTAAAAGGCAGGGAGCCCTTTGGAGGGGGAAAGCATATTTACTGCTCAAAAACATGCTAAATGGGCATATATTCACCTGCACGCTTGAGTGCCTCCAAAATAGGGAAAATATTAATCCCATCATCTGAATAGCACTTATCAGCAGAGGATTTGCTTAAGAAGATTTTCTATCTTGGCCTTTTCAAGGAGGGGTGAAGCTGCTCCAGCAGCTGGTGGGCAGCTCAGGGAAGTCTGCCCGTCAAGAGAAATAAGAATGGAAGCTCAGACAGTGAGAAGGCATAAGCAGATGTGTGAGGAGGTTAGGGGCTGCCTGGCTGCGGCTTGGGGAAGTGGTGGGGCTCAAGGCCAGGTATGGCATTTTACTGATCCTGCCAGATAGCCCTCTGTGCTAGGGGAACCCTCAGAGGCAAAGAACCAGAATCTCTAGGGCACAGTAAAGCAACCCCACGCCTGATTTCTGTTGGAATGTGAGAGAAAAGGAACTGATGGCCATGGAGGGCTTTCTGGGTTGGCCTTCCTGCATGCTGTGACTTGGAGTAAATACCCATTTATTTCAGCAAGAGGGGTAGGACCTTCTCTATCTGATTATTTCTTCATCAGAGCTGGGGGGCTCCCCAGGAGGGAAGTGCTAGAGTTTTTCTTCTTGACAGTGCCAGAGGAAGGAAGCCCCTGCAAGTGGAAGATTCATCCAAGTTTTGTACCAGCAAATTTTGCACCTGGGTTGTCTGCCTCCCTTGCTCCTGTGCTATATTTTGGTGCTCTCCACAAAGCCCAGTCCCTCCCGTCAGAATCAACCCCTGAGGAGACAGCTGGTCTCTGAAGACCCTCCTGACCTGAGCATGGGGCTTTGCTGTGAGCTGGGGACTGCCATGTCTCCACTCTGGAGAGGCAGACTACACTCTGGATGGGGAAGGGTTGTGAGGCTCCCGGCTTCTCCCTACACACTGAGAGCATTTCCGGGGGGTGGTGACTGCTGAAAATACCTAGAACAAGTGCTACCCAAGGCCAGGCAGGGGTGTTCTGAATGGTGGTCAGTGCTGGAGGGACGGTTTTGGGAAGGAGCTCTCCTGTTCTGACTGTACTGCACAGGTTTCAAATCCCCTGAATTTTGATTTCCACTGCAAGGTAGAAAAAACAAAGGGGAGATGAGTTAAGTCTCTGTAGAGCAGTCCCTTGTGGTGTCTGTACAATGCTGGTTTCTGGAAAGGTGAGGGAGGAGTCCTCACAGCAGGAGGGAATATTTAATTAGAGCTGCCTTTGCCCACAGAGAGGAGCTTGCGAGGAGCAGGTGGAAAAGGCTTTTAAACACTGCCATTGAACTGCCTTAATCAGAACATCTGGTAAATCTCTTGAGGAGGATATGGCACTTTTGAAGGTGATGGAAGGAATTCTCTTCTCTTGACTGCTGTAGGCAGCTGCTGCTTTTCCAAACCCCTGATGCTGAAAGGTAGCCAGCATCCTCACCACCTGATGGGCAGGCCCCATGTCTGCTCACCCACCAGGGAAGAGGGAAAAATTTAACTTGCAGATTGGAGTGAGAAAAAGAGGCAGCTACTCACCAACAGAGAAAACCTGAAATCTTGCCCAAGGAAAAGAAAGAATGACTGTGTGAAAATTCAATGAAACCTGTTTAAGGGCTGTAACCTCAGAAATCTCATCTGTTCTAGTGCCTGCAATAGGAATTGCTTTCGCAGAGTTTCATGACTGCTTTGGTGGGAGCAGCTCGTCTGCCACAGTGCTCCAGCCATGCCAGGGCAACAGACTTCTGGGGTTTGTCCTGCACAAACACACCTTATGCGTTTTAAGGCCAGTGTTTTCTCCTCTGTGCATTCCCAGCATAATGTGGATTTGCAAAGGTGACTGAAAAATGGGCTGTGCAAAGTCATTAGCAACATTGATTCTCATTATTGTAGCATATGCCAGTGCAAAAACATCCAGCATTTGCAAGATGGATGGGTTGCACCGGCTGGGCTGTGAGTGCCTAATTAGTTAAAATACACAGCATCATAAATGCCAGCACTGACAGCTGAGGCCTTGCAATGTCAGTATGGTGAGCAGCGTTAATTTGTTCTGACATCAGACTGCTCCCTCAGTATGGATGCCAAATCCTTGCTCTCTGCTGCAGCCAGAGTCCTGCACCCAAACACAGGACAGTGTGTGTGTGTGTGTCATGAGACTGGCCCAAGGTACAGCAGCAGTGGCTGTGAGAGGCAACAGCAGCAGCAGCAGCAACAGCAGCAGCAGCAGCAGTAGCAGCAGTAGGGACAACACAAGGCAAAATAGGTTCTGCAAGAGGCTGGCTAAGTGCTGTGATGTCCTTTCACTCAGCCTCCACAACCCAAAGAGGTGCAGGAATGTGCAGGCAGGGACTCCCCATTGCTCAGCGTGCAGCTGTCCCAGAAAGGGGAAAGTCAGCTTTGTGGTTTCAGTTCAAGATCAGAATAGGGACTCATTGAATGTGCATCCATCACTACAAAACTGTGTGGTGGTGTATTTCCCACTGACTCATTTATTAAATGCCTTTCACACTGTTCCCTCCCCCCCCTCCCCTGCCCCTAGCCCTGGCCACTCCCTCGGGCTCTCCCTGTTGGTTCCTGTACCCCAACCCCACCCAGGTACCGCCCCTGAGCCCCTGACAAAACCCCCCTGCGCCCGGATCACGAGGTCTCTCTTGTCTCTGGGGGTCAGCAGGACAAGATGTGACCATTAAAGGTTCTCTGAAACCCTCATGGGGAGCCCCTTCTCGCCTCCTTCGCAGTCACTGTGTGGTAGAGCTGACAGCTGCCGGAGCAAAACCGCGGAGCCGTCCCAAATGGACTACGGGAGGGCGAAATGGTCACACTGCCCTAAGCAGCTCTGCTGAGCTCTCAGGGAAAGCTGCAGCTTGCTAAACTAAACCTAGCACTACAACAAAACTGCCTTGCTGAATTGAACTCTTCTCCTATCAAAAAGCCTGACTTTAATCCTGACAGTGGCAGCTTCCGCACCCGTACTGGCTAGTGCCTGAGAGTGGTCTTGGCGTGTCTGAGAGGATCCCATCCTGCATGGCTGCTGTGGGGATTCTTTGCCCTCATCCCGCCAAGAAAAAGTCACAGCCTCCAGCAAAATGCCCCAACTTCTTTCTGTTCTTCCCCAGCACAGTTAATCTAACCTTTGCCAAGGAAAGCATCCTGTGAATCAGAGGGCACCGTGCCAGCTCATCTGTGAACAATTTAACCGATTTTTCATTAACCAGCAGCTTATGGAGAAGTTGCTAAATTTTATGGGCCATTAGCAGCTTCTGACACTGCAAATGACTATGAAATTCAGGGTCTTGCAGTTTTGAATCTTGTAGGCTTGATAAATAGCCCTTGTTGGGAGCATAGATTTGAACAAACACACTCAATATGACCCCATATGAACAAGCTGTTGGCAGCATGGAGAACGGGGGATGTGGGGATGGGAGTGACTGCAGCAGCAGCCCACAAGCCTGTCTACACCTCCCTCAACGCAGGGAGTTTTCTTGAGGAAAGGTGATTTTGAGAAATGTTGTCCTGAAGATGGTCCATAAAAGTGTTGGAGAGTGGGAGTGAGGCAGTGAACAAGGGTTAGTGCAGCCATTAAAATACGTGTTAATTGAGTGCAGGGGAGGGTTGAGCAGGCTGACTGCTGTTTATGCATGTGTAGCTGGACATCTGCAAAAATGTCCTTTATCCTCATTTTATGGCTGGAAATCTCCATCACAGAACACCAAAATAAAGATCCCCAGGATCACATGTAGGCCACAGGCTGAGCAGGTTTGGGTACAGGTTCACCCTGGCCTCAGCTGTGGGACTGTTCTCCTCTTTTCACACAGGTCCCACAGGAAACTGCTGCCTGCCCAGCTAGCCCATGCACAGGGGCAAGCCCTGACTGTCACAATTTCCCAGCTCTTGAAAGTGTTCCAGCAACTTTGCAGCAGAAATAAAGCTACTGCTTCTGCCTTTCAGAAACTCTCCTGTGTGGGAATGTTACCACCCACCCCTCAAGGCAAGGGCAGCCCAGGCTCTTGGTAATAGATCCCTTGGGGTGGATTAGAGTGAGACAACACTGAATGATCAGTATTTGTAATATATATGCAGGTTTATTTTGGAACAATTTGGTTGCAATGGAAAGCAGGTATGTAGCTGTTTTGGTTATTACTGTCTATAGGAATATAGTAATATAAAAGCATAAAAATATAACTCAAGAAAATGTGTGAGGGGAAAGAGAAAAAGAAAGAAAAGAAAAAAAGAAAAGAGAAAAGAGGAGAGAAGAGAGAAGAGAGAAGAGAGAAGAGAGAAGAGAGAAGAGAGAAGAGAGAAGAGAGAAGAGAGAAGAGAGAAGAGAGAAGAGAGAAGAGGGGAGGGGAGGGGAAGGGGAAGGGGAAGGGGAAGGGGAGGGGAGGGGAGGGGAGGGGAGGGGAGGGGAGGGGAGGGGAGGGGAGGGGAGGGGAGGGGAGGGGAGGGGAGGGGAGGGGAGGGAAGGGAAGGGAAGGGAAGGGAAGGGAAGGGAAGGGAAGGGAAGGGAAGGGAAGGGAAGGGAAGGGAAGGGAAGGGAAGGGAAGGGAAGGGAAGGGAAGGGAAGGGAAGGGAAGGGAAGGGAAGGGAAGGGAAGGGAAGGGAAGGGAAGGGAAGGGAAGGGAAGGGAAGGGAAGGGAAGGGAAGGGAAGGGAAGGGAAGGGAAGGGAAGGGAAGGTGGATAAAAGGAGAAAGATATCACCAGCCATAGATCCTGTGACAAGACTTGATTGTTGCAAAGTGATGTTCACAGTCTTGTTGAACTGGTTGATAGTCACAGTCTTGATCTGTTGTGGGTGGGAAGAGCCTGTGAAACATAGAGTTCAATGGGTTAATATACTTTCAGTCTAGGTGGGAATGCCCAGGTACCTTTCCAGAGTGGGGAGCTTTCCTAGTCCTCTAGTGGAAGGCCTCAGAAACCTGTCTGGGGGTGCTTTGGGGGTCTTTGATGGTTTATGACACCTTCTAGGACATTACAGCTGCCTCTCGTGTCAATGTATCCCATGCATGAATGTGAATGTGCCGTGTGACTATGACCTTTCTTGGGAGTGGGGAGGGACATAGGGGAAGACAACTGTCATGATGAAAAGCATGATCCCATCTCTCAGGATCTGCTTCTTTTCTGGCTCAAAGTACATCTTGTAATCTCCGGTGATGGGTGTTCACTCCCTCTGCCTTGTGCTCTGCCTTATGTGGATCAGAGATTTTGCTATTGCACACCCAAATCTCATCTCCTCCCCTTGGGGGGTGCAAACTCTGCCACAGCAAAGCATTCTGCCCTTCCACAAATGGGCAATTCTTTTGATTCATTAACCATTAACATTTCAATTTCTCACCAAGAGTCGATTAAACCTCAAAATTTAAGCCTAAGGTAAACGGTGAGACTTTGAAAATAGGGTGTTCAGGTTTTCTTTTTGTCTAATGTTCAACTTCTAATTAAAACAAGGCTGCTGCTGGCAAGGATACCCCTGAGGTCACCTGAGGACTGGACTTGAAATCTATGAGCTCCCCAACAGGCAGAGCTCCCCTCTGGAGATGGGGACGGCAGGGGGCAGAGCCTTGCCTGACGCTGACTTGGCAGAAAGGTGCAGTCCCTGCTCTCACAGGCTGAACAGACAAGGGCAGAACTCAGTGCTGTATCAGGCTGGGCTGCAGCCATGGAATATAAAATTTAGCTCAGATGTTTTCACCAACAAGCCTTGTCAGCCTTTGACAATCCGTGCATCCAAAAACCAACTAGTACAACCACCTGAACACAGGAGAATTTTCAGTGATGCTCATGTTACTTTTTGATAAAGGGACATGGGTGTAGGCAGAAATGTGGAGGATGAAGCTTGGGTCTCAGGCAGAACAAATGCTCAAATGAAATTTCTGACTCTTTTCAAAAGGAGCTGTGATTCAAGGGGCCCACCAAAGCCCCAGGCATGTTGGGGAAGCCGTGCCTGGGAGGCTGCCCAGGCACAAAGCAGCCCTGATAGCAATACTTCCTTGCACAGCTTGGCTGGTGACAGGGGACGCCAGGATTCAAAGAGACAGATTGTGTCACCTTGCTGTGGGGAGGAGGGGGAATAGAAGGGAATGGAAAGCTGAGACTGACCCTGTTAATGAAGGACAAACCTGAGCTTCCCCTTGTGTGCTAAATCTGCTGAGTGCACCCTGGCAGTCTGCAGCCTGCTGCCCGTGCTGGGGTGAAAGCAGGTGTGATTCATGGATATGCCCAGGCTTGGCTTTCTTCTGCCCCTCAATATCGCACAGAGGTTCCCATTTGGAAGCCCAAGTTTATATATTAGAGCATGGCAGAGGGATGGAAAAGTGAAGCAGCTTGTACTCCCCACTGAGCTGTGGGTCAGAGCTGGAGCCTGTCACTTCAGCACTTGCCCATGCCAGATAGCCACCACAGCTTTAAACCATGGCTGCTACCAGAGTTAATATGAAATGAAAAAAAGGAAGAAGTGTAAAATAGAGAACTGGCTGCTAGGACTGAATAATGGTCAGCTGCTTATAGGCAGGTCAGATGTACAGAACTGGTACTGAGAACTGAGCTGGACTGCCATTTAAAAATTAAAAGAAGTTTTGAAAATAGGAAAAACATGACTCAGAAGTATGAAGTCACTGGCAATAAATGTCAAAGACTTCATTTGCAAGTGAAAATGCACATCCACTTCACGTCAGTGTTGCTACCTGGTGCCCCATATCCAGAAAAAGATAAATGTGTTATTGCATGTGTCATCCACAACTCCCTAAAAATATAAAGATCCAGAGTAGCAAGTCAAGTTAGGAGGTTATTAAATGGTTGGATTGTGGACCCATTCCTGTAGAGTGTGCAGTTGGGCACCAGGGCAAATGTGGTCTGCTCTGAGCAATGCAGCCAGCACTTCTTTCAGTCACCAGCCCTGCTGATCTGGGGGTCTTCCCGGAACAGTGAATGTGACTCAATAAGTGTTGGAGGAAATTTTGCATTTAATGAAAAAGACTAGGGAGAAATCAAGTTTGACAATCTGAAAGTATGTACGAATATATATTAGATCTCCTCAAGGTAGAAGGTTGTGCTCAGCACATAATGTGTATGTTAGCAATTCAGAAGGAGATCAGTCAGCGTAATATTAGAGGCATTTATCTGTGCTGCTTTGATCAGGTTTTCTTTTGAAGTTTCCTGAGTTAAAAATATTCAAGCAAATGATTTCTCACTGCATTTTGATACTTGTGCTTCTAAACAGTCATTAAATGAGGAGGCCCAAGAAATGTGAGGAAAAAACCTCAGCATCTGTGCATACCTGTGTATGAGCCATCCAGTGTTTTCTATGCCTATCCTTTTCTGGTTCTTGTCATGTGTGGATTTAAGGCATGAAAAAATTTGTTCATCACCTCCTCAGAATTTAAAACACTTCATTATTCTCTGTGTGGGCCAACCAATAACCACCTCTTCGGGTGCAAATGTGTTCGGATGGCCTGCCATCTAGCACAGTTACAGCTGTTTGGAATCGTGCATCAGCCTAGAGAACACCACCATTAATGTAAAAAAAAACCAAACTAAATCTTTTTTTTAGATGGCAGTGGGGGACCCTTCAAGAGAAGTACATGCCTGGAGAGCCCTCAGCACCCAGCATAAATGTATACATGGTTCTATATTCCTGGCAGTGTTAGAGGTGTGTCTCTCCTCAGAGTTATCAGAAGCCTGCCTGGTGGAGCTGTAGAATTAAGAAGAAGCCCAGTGCTGGAACCGCTAGTGCACGTGGATCCACAGTCAGCATCAAAAGGCTGACAGGGGAAGTAGCACAGCGTTTGGCTGACACATGGGCTGGGACAGGTGCTGTCCCCATTTTGCCCCATATTTGTTTCTTATCTCCCTGGAGTTGTTGGCTGTCCATTACTTGGCTAAGGATGCATAGTTGGTGCTATCTGACAGACACTGTAGGCGCTGATAAATCGCACAGTTACACCTACGCAGTGGTATGCTCATTTTAGAACTTACCTATTATCATGCCATATTAATAAGCCAGATCCAGCCTAGCTGCTGGCAATGTGAAACGCTGCTGTATCGTCAGGGGAATGTGATTTGCAAAGCGTTCAGCTCCTGAGGAAGAAAGTATGCTGTATTTCTTTCATATTCTTCAAAAAAAGTCATGGCATGGAATTTTTATTAATTTGATATCCAATATTCAACCGTTTGAACTCTACTATATTTTCTTTCATTTTAAGTTTCTCTCTATTTGTATTTGTCATAAAAGAGGGTTAAGAAAGTTCAATTCCTCATAAGGAGATGGTATAGTTTTGAGTTCTAACAGCTATTTATAGGTTGAAAATGCACTTAAATTATGTGAAAAGAGTCCCACAGAAGAACACTACTTCATAAAGCTGGAAAGCAAACAATTGGAGAAACACTTCTTGCACATTTTTGTACTATCTGTGCTAACCTGCTTTGACTCTTTTTTACCTTTGAACAACCAAAGAATTAGAGGGTCTGATGGATAATTGAAGTGTAAAAGAGCATTCATTCAGGGTAAGTGATAGCACAGCAGAAGAACAAAATGGATATTTGCATCAGACTTTACCATGAAGAGGAATCATCTCATATTGAAATACTAATTGAAGTGATTTTAAACTAAACTGACAGAGTTAGTGGTAGTGAATCACCAGGGTCACAAAGTGATTGTCCAAGAATTGTGTGGTAGTTGTCACAAATTGCCCATTGTACCAGAGAAAGAAAAGATGGGAAATATGTTCAGGGCTCTAGGTCTTAGAAACCGTCAAGTCTGATTTATTTACCAGAAAAAGATTCTATGAAAAAGACCAAATGAGGCACGGGAAGATCTGAACTTCTCAAATTCATTCCAGTAAGCACTCACAGAGGACATATCTATTTTTTCTTTCACATTCATTTTACACCTTACATAAAATGCCAAATACTAATATGAATCCAGCGAAGTTGCTTTGTATTAGAACATTGCAAAAATTTCGTGAGTAGGAATGTCTTATCTAATTTTCAGATTTCTTTAAGTATTTAGTGTTGCTTTGAAAGAAACCAAGATGAAATGAAACCCCCAAACAACTGACACTAATAAAACAGGAGGACACCCATCATTCCTACTGACATCCTGAATGCAGGTGCAGAACTTAGAGATCCAGTGCTGTTCAACAGAGCTGGGACTCAAGACAAGTCTAATTTTTTTTTGCAGATTACAGTAACTTCAATTTTATTAGGAAATGTTACATTTGGCCTCTGCTCCCAAACTCTGGATTTTCCTAGCTCTTTTTTGCTCTCTGTACTTTAGATGCCCTTTCTAGGTATTGGGCTCCTCACTCCACTCCACAGGTGGAGCTTCTCCCTTTGGCTCAGTGTTCTTGGCCTTGGCCAACCTTCTCATCTACTCAAGAGCTATCAAGCCACAATCAGAGTCACGTGTTTGCTTCAATTTTGCTGACTAATCTAGCGGCTTCCAGAGACAAGCTAAATCACTTTGGGGATAAAGTCAAAGCAAAAGAGCTGCAATAGTGCCAGAAATGTGAGTGATGGATAAGATTAACAGCATTTAGTTTTTGTTTACTTTTATCTTTAGCAGCTTTTTTTTCAAAATAAGTATTTTCTACAAAGTCTTAGAAGTATTTAAGCCCTAGTAGAATAGAACCCCTATGGAGTAATAACTATCATTTCTCTAGATATCTCATAATTCACCATTATCTTTTCCCTGGAGTATGATTTAATTACTGCCATATCAGATGAATTGTATTTTGTCTAATGTGACTGCAACTGATTAGCAGGCATTGCTGCAATCTGATAATGAGTTAGGCAGCTGAAATTGCACCTAAATGGAGGATAGAAATCAGTGCTCCTGGTGTTGATGAACTGATATTTATTTCACAATTATAAATAAAGCTCTACTACCTAGTTGTCATTTTTCAGAATGTGTTTTCACTATGTCTTTTGGATTTAGAATAATTGGCATTTCTGTGGGTTTGGTTTCTTAGTGCAAGAAAGCAACTTGCAGAAGTTATTGATAGGAAGCAATGCTTGTTACCTTAGCAGGGAATTTAAGCACAGATGTTTTTGGAAGATAATTTGTCAAATTACTCCACGTCACTTTAAATATTTGCAGTCTCTCAGAACTGTGGCTTGAATATTTTTTGGTGGATGAATTATTTGAACTGCATTTTCAAAAAGAATATTTACTGTGTGCCACAAGGATTAATACCAAAGACATCAAAATAATTCAAACCGAGGACCTTGCTGCCAGTTGAACTTTAGAAAATGAAAGATTTGAGTAAGTGCTCTGGGCATGGGTGACCAAATGTCTTAATCCAGCTGCCATTTGTTATTAGAAAACAAAAATCTTTGGTTGTCCTGATTATCCCTCTTAGTTCTGAGAGGGTTATATTTAGAACTCATCTTTCACCAGTGTCACAGATGCCTGTATTCCTGGATCTTGCAAAGTCAAAACACTTTCCCTTATTCTGAAGGAATTAAACCATACAAAAATCACAAGTGCAGAAGTCATTGCTCCTGGTGGCTACAGACAAGTACTTTATATGTATGTGTATATATATATGAGATCCACTACTTGGGAACATCTTCCATCTCTATTAAATCTGAAGTGAGTGTTTAGCATGTCTCCTCCATAATCCCGAAGGAGATGATGCTTCTGCCAGAGGATGTATCCCTACACACTTTGCAAAGGCAGGTAAACAGAAAGTCATCATTCATCACAGTTTTTCTTTTGATGTTGCCAGCAACATCTCCTGGGGTATTTTTAAATTCCTCAGTCATAAAATTATAATTTTGTTGGTTTTTCCTGAGAGGTTCTGTTAGAATGGGTAGATTTTGCTTGGTGCTTACTGCAAGCACACAAATGAAATGAACACTTGCTCAGGAAATGAGCAGGCTCTGATGAGAAGGGAAATGGTGAAGGAGCATAAGCGGTAGCCAAGCTGTGCTTCTGCCTGACATTAAACAACACATGCTCAACGTTTCTTGACAAACAGATACACAGCAGAGAGATATTGAACAAAATCCTCCTGTCTGAGAAACTTGCCAGGGTCACCATTGTGCCAGAAATTGCGTGATGGAGGTTTTAAGAAGCTGTATCACAATGTCATGTCATTGGCAGATATTTTAAGGAGTAATGAAAAGCGAAAATTTGCAGTGAAAAATTGCCTCTTCTGGAGTGTCCTGGCCAATATCCAGTCATCTCAAGCCTTGTTCTTGCTTATGGCACAGAGAAGAGTAGTGATTTCTCCATGGCTTGGAACAGCTATGGCTGAGCCAGTGCAGACACATCATTCACTCTGGTAGTCTGCCCTTCAGACTAAGAGAAACTTCCTCTCCATGTCTTAGTTACACACTGTCAGGGCATTGGCACCAGAATTAGTTGCTTGCATTGGTTTAGCCAGAGGATCCTACTGGGATGTGGCTCCGGCTATTTAGAAATTATGGCCATTCACTGTCTCACAGCCCTGTAAATACCTGTGTCCCCAGATGATTAGACTATTTCAGTTTCTCTTCCTATCGTTTGACAGACATTTGAGTGTTTCTGTCAAATATGTTTAGATGCCTATTAACTATGAGGTACTTTTAAGGTCTGTTTTCCACACATATGATTTAGCACTGCCAGTCTGTCCTAACAGTTTTGCTAAAAGGATGGCAAAGTTCCAGACTCTGAGATGACCTGTCATGAAACCTTGACACACCACACTGCTTAGGGAGGGGTGCTTAGCACCTTTCCCAAGAGAAAACTTCACAGCCAGTAACCAGGTTTCACATCTGGTGTGATCGTCACACCCATGTCCTCAGGGCTAATACTTGCAGCTGCAGCTTCTCTGTGCCTGCTGGGATAGGGTTAGGGTTATGTGTAGGGTTAGGGCCAGGCACCCCCCCAACGTGAACAGAAAGGCAAATGTGAAAAATGATGGGGTATGGTGAGTTAAAGAAAACAGGTAAGAAAAATACTTTAAAAATGGAAAAGATATTTGGAGAGGGCAGGTTTGGTTCATTTCTCCAGAAAATTAAAGAAATGCAACGTTCTGGTAGTGAGACATAGGAACTTCCCTCACACACTTATGCCTGAAAATGTGTAACAAAAAGACCCTTTGGATGCCTTCCCCAGCCCAAGATTTATACTCAGTTATGAAATGTGTTCTTATTTTAAATGCTCTGCAATCAGAGAGCAGAAAAAAACTTTACATATAAACAGTGGAATAAAAAACAATGTGGAAAATACCATCATTCACAGCATCTCTGTCTCTGCTATTTCTGCCTCAATAAAACAGCAAAACTTGGATTCCTCCTTCTCAAGACTTTTCTCTGCGGTCAGGACAGCATTCAGCTAAGCTCCTGATGGCATCTGCCAGCCCCACGCTGCCAGCAGAGTTTGTCAGAGGTGGAATCCTGGTTTTCTTTGAGAAAGTATCTTGTTGATGGCACAGGAGGGTCTGCTCTGAGCTCAGGTCTCCCAGTGCTGAGAGACTGTCAGTGCTCAAAAGCCAATACTGTGAATCTTGAAAAGGTTGGTCTGCCCATGTGCGTTTATCCTGTCTCCTTTGCCACTGATGCAAAATAATTTGGTCTAAAAATAGTGTGAGGAAGATCGCAGAATCATAGAATGGTTTGCGTTGGAAAGGACCTTGAAGATCATCTCATTCCACCCCCCCCCCCTCCTCCCCCACCATGGGCGGGGACACCTTCCACTAGACCAGATTTCTCAGAGCTCTATATAGCCTTGACTTGTACACTTCCAGGGATGGGGCAGCCACAGTTCCTCAGGGCAACCTGTTCCAGTACCTCATCACCGTCATGATATTTTCCTAATATCTAATCTCAAACTACCTACTTTCAGTTTGAAGCCATTCTTCCTTGTCCTGTCACTACATGCTCTTGTAAAAAGTCTGTCTCCATCTTTCTTGTCGGCTCCCTTCAGATACTGGAAGGCCACAATTAGGTCACCCTTATTCCTTCTCTTTTCCAGGCTGAACAGACCCAGTTCTCTCAGCCTTTCCTCATAGGAGAGGTGTGGGGCCGGGAAGAAAAATCTTCACGAGAAGACACCAGGGGCCATTCTGTTCTTTGTCTTGTTGGCCTCGTGGCAGTGGGCCAGGTCAGGCTCCATGAGCATTTTACATGCAATCACCCTCTTTTAGACACTATTTGTTACTAGTATTGTTGCTGTTACTGTTCATTTTCTTATCTCATTGCTGTTTCCAGTAAATTTTCCTTATCTCAGCTCAGAATCTCTGCCTTTTGTCTCTCTCATGGGAAGCGGTCGGCAGAGGGGAGTGGCTGCATGGGGCATAATTTCCAGCTGTGTTTAAACCATGACACCTCCCCAACACCCCCATCAGCTCCCCAGTTGGAGCTCTCCAAATAAATGCTTCCAGCCTCAAATGAACTGACAGTCTCACATCAGTTATTGGTTTTAACTAAACATTTATCCTCAATATGTAAAAATATGTAGCTTCTTTTTTATTTGCTTGCCCTACCCATCTAACAAACTGACACAAATCAAGACACAGTATGTTCTCCTCTTGTTAATATCCAGGAGAATTGCATCACATTTTAAATTGCACTTCAGCAAAACAATAGTCAAGCAAAGCCAGTGCAGCAGTGGCTGTCTCCGTGGCTTTGTTTGTACAAAGCCTGGCACAACAGGGCTCTGCTTTCAGCCAGCCCCTGAGCACTTCTGGAACAAACAGAATAATAGCTGACTGCAACCTTTGCTTAGAAATATTTGTGAATGGCATTGTAAGTGTCAGAAAGCTGTATATAAAGCTTCCTGTTGCTGTGGAGGTAGACTGAGCTTTGAGCAATTTTGACATTCAGATTTACAGCAGACTTTTGGCATCCTCTCTCTTTTAGAAATGAATAAACTGCCTTCACTCATCTGAATAAAGCTGTTGTTTCATTATCTGCTGCCTCTGTCTCCTTTTCATGTTATGTTTCCTTCGGGCGTGAAAAGTGAATACACAAAAGAATAAAAGGGTGGGAATTCTTAAGTGCTATCGTTGCACTGGCACCCACTTTATTTCTCTAGGAAGCTCTAGAGTATAGAATTTTCTTCAGAAATGAGAAAGAATATGGTGATGATCTTGAAATGCCTGTAAAGATGATTATTCAACATATTTGTTAATCAACATATTTGTTAATAATTCCAGTGGAGAACAGCTGGAAACACATAAACAGGTGTTCGTACTCCAACACTGATCTGGTCCAGCTGCCTAATTACTACTTTGAATTGGAATAGCTAAAATATTGTTATCTATAAAACCAAACAAGTCAGCTCTCTCAATGTGTAAATAATTTACAATCTTTTTTTTTTTTTTTCTCAGTGGGTGCCAGAGAGGGCTGAGGCTTTCAGGATCTAGTCTAACTTCTACATGTCAGAGCTGAAGACCTGAGCAAGCCGCAGAACATTTCTGTGGTTCTGCTGATGCTACACCTAAGATGCTCATTTCTGGAAACACATTGAATTGTGCTTATGCTGAACTTTTCCTGCAACCCCCTCAGGTGTGGCAGTGGCTCAGCACAACCACTGACCACAGGAGGTGGGTCTCTGAGCAGAGAGGAGACATTTGAGTGACATCTGCCACATTTTCAACAGACCACTCTGTAACACACCAAATATTCTATTGTTTCAATCATGCCTTGTGCCTGTCTATGAAGGATAGAAACAAGTGCCAGGTCTCACCCAGCCTCTGGCCATCGCCTGTCCCTGGGTTCTCTTCAAGCCTCTGAATGCACCAGAGCCCTACAGAACTCTCCAGAGCAGATTGCACCAGCAGAAAGCCTGGGTTTAGTTTACAGCTTTCTGTGACCTACCTTGATCATCATGCCTATTACCATGGCATCTGAATGCCTTCCAGAAAGACAGTGTATGATGATGTCTTTCATGGGTTTCATTGTATCTCCCCCTCTCTTTCATCTCTAACATTTCACTTTATATTTCCTGCAAAATATCTGCTTTCCTGTAGGCCACTGTGCTGTAGTTTTCTATACAGTTTCCCTCTCACACACCCCAGGTAATCTGTCATTACCCAGCCCTCAGCATCTGTACAGCCTCCCATGGGAGGCTAATAAACATGCACAAGTCAAAGTCCAGCAGAAATCTCTCCAAATACTTTTGGAGTTAAGAAGCACCATTTACACAGTACCCAGGTGGATGAGAGCAGAATTTAGCCACCATTTCATTTGAGAGTTTGAAGGGCAGAGCTTCAAGTGAGAAACTTGAAACAGAAATGATAAATGTCTTGCAAAAGCAATTGTTACTGACTGAGAAGTAAGACTGACAGAGGGAGGGAGCATGGGCTGGGAGCTGGGTGGGGCACAGGAGCTTCTGCTGAGGAGTTGCCTGAGTGATGTGTTTGTGGTGTCTTGTAATTAACATCTAGCGGTTTTAAAGCTTATAGTAGGCACTTGTATCGATGAGGACAATTTGCTAATTCTATGTCTGTGTCAGCTATGTCTTTCTAAACAAAACAGCTTAAAAACATTTACCAAATGTGTAAAATTAATGTGCCTGAGTGCTCTGAACCGTTGCATTGACATTGTGATGTCTGGAGCACTGTGAAAGCTCTACACACAGCCATCAAACCCCTTTGTGGTGCCTTTGGGTGTCTGCATTAGACCATCTCCCTGCCTCCACAGATCAGCACAAATCTGTGAGGGAAAGGGGATCTTCTGTCATCCCCATGGGCTGTGTATGAATGACCCCCAAACCCCTGGGTTTTTTACATGGCACTGATTACCTGTGTTTGGGCAACAGAGTCAAGGCATTAAAGTCTTATATTTTACACACTAGGAAATATGGGAGCAGTTTTCCTTACATCTGGTCCAAGGGTCCTTGCAAGACAGACAGACATTGACATGAGCAGCTACAGGGGCTCAGGCTTCCAAGATGGCTGGCCAGTGCCCTGTCCTTGCTCAGCCCATAACACTTGGCTGGTTTTCTCTCCCGTTTGTAACTTAGCACCTTTCTGTCAATAAGACACTGGTAACAGAATTACAGGCAAAATTAGTTGAGGAAATAAATCCTAATTATAGTTAAACCAAAGATACAAAATCGACTTTTCCATGGAGAAATTTGCATGCACTCTGAATTTATGGGCAAGACATGGAGGTTAGTGGGACTCAGGCACATTCATAACTTGCTAAATTGCTGATCTTAGTTTATGTACTTTCATGAACCAAAGGACTTTCTGCATATGTTTTACTTGAAAGGGGGATTTTGTTTTCTCTGCCAAGGGAGAACAACCCTGCCTGAAAATCAGGTACTCAGGCTGCACCCTGAAAATGGGTTTTCAAAGTTTTGAATTACTTCGTAAAATTAATACCTATTAGTGTATCTCAGGTTGTGCTCTTTAATAACAAGAGGTCTGATTAAAGAGGAGTGAGCCTAGTAATGTTGGTGTAGCTAAGTCAGGAGCAGCTATCACGGTCAGGCCCAATAATCTGGTATTCTGCATTAGAAATGCAGTTAGAGCTAATGATGAATTTGAAAGATTGTAATCATTATCTAGCTCAATTTATCTATTCTAACCTCAGTCAGAGACCAAATTGTAATTGCTGTTGTTTCTGGTTGAATGATGAAGGTTACCCTGCTCTAATTCCTACCAGTTTTATAATAGCTCAGACATAATAACGACAGAGAATTATAGACTTAGCTCAAATGTTGCCAGATTGGACCAAAGCATTACATAATTGTACTATACACATAACAAATACTGGGAATATTAAAAAAGAAAAATAAAAGAAAAGAGACTTTAAATAAAATAAATTATTAATTGGAGTCCTGCATTTGCCCTTAATGTGTGAACCAATTTGAGAGAATTCTGCTCCAGTAACACTCTGGTAGGTTTAATTTATATGCCATAGCAAAGTGTGGACTATGAATGCTTGTCTTACCCTGTCTGGCATATTTTAGCTACATAGAAAGGAATTAAGTCCCATTTTTAATCTGTTTAATATTTACTTTTGCTAATAATACATTTTGGTTTTTTTTAAATGGCACAAATGATGTAGGCAAGTCATCTAGATCCCTTTGCAATTACATCTATGAAGTCCAAGAAACCTATAATGTTTTTTTTTTTTTTTGAGTGGGATTTTTAAAAGAGCATTTATAGCATAATAAAGACTTCCTTTTTTTCTTTTTTGGCCATATAATTAACTTGGCTCTTTATGGTCTTTGGCAAACATGACAGTAATTAAATTTACAGATCATACTAAATCATAAGGTGTTGCAAAACCCAGGATAGATGGCAAAATAATAAAAAGAGACCTGCAGAATTTAGAGGTATAAGTAGGTAATAAAATGAGATTCAGTCAGGAAAAAAGAGCAGGTAGGGAACAATGAAAGCGAAATACAGAAATGCACAAGCTACATGAAAGGCAGCAGTTAAATTTAAGACTCAGGGTGTTGCTTATGGGTTTATAAACTGCAGTTGTCGTTGGCTGTAAATGCCAGCCCCATAAGCAGGTAGTTTGAGAGACCTGTACCCATCCTGTGGTGTACCAGTACAACAAATCCGTTAATACTTGGGCAGTCATAATTCAACCTAAGATCCATTTCATTAATTGGATTAGTCTTTATTGCAACATACATTGCTGCAGTGCCTTAAATATGCTGAATATAAATAGTGTTCTTTCTGAAGGAGCTGGGTACATAAAACAGGTACAAGAAATGATGATTAGGAACTGCAAAGGCCACCACAAATGAAGACTACATAAAGAAAATGAGAAGAAATACACAATATCATCAGTAGTACAAGACTTGTAAAAAATTTCATGTCAGTGGTATGTACTGTTGCAAATGAGAATATATGCAAAGATGAAATTGCCAGATTCATAGTCCCACATAAGAAAATGTGAGACAAACATCTCCAATGACAGCGGGAGCAGTCAGCATGGATTCTTCAAGGGGAAATCATGCTTGACCAATTTGATAAACTTCTGTGATGAAATGTCTGTCCTGGTAGATGATGGGAGAACAGTGAATATGTCGGTCTGGAATTCAGTGAGTCATTGAACACTGCTATAAGATTGTCCTAAAGAAGGATGCCTGATGAGGTATGGGCTGGATGAGCAGACAGTGAAGTGGGTTGAAAACCAGCTGGATGGAAATCCCCAGGGAGTAGGGGTCAGTGGCACGAAGTGCAGCTGGAGGTCAGCCACTTGTGATGTACCCCAGGAGCAGCAGTGCATCCTACACTGTTCACAATTTCATTAAGGATTTGGAGAATAGGACAAAGTGTACCCTCGGCAAGTTTGCTGGTGACACAAAACTGAGAGAGGTGGCTGATAGGGCAGAGGATATACTGCCACCCAGAGAGACCTCAACAGGCTGGAGAAATGGGCTGGTGTAAAGCACATGAAGCTCAGCAAGAAGGCTGAAAGTCTGAGGAGGGACAGCCCGAGGCGCCAGTGCATGCTGGGAACACCTAGCTAGAAAGCAGCTTGGCAGAAAAGGACCTGTGGGGCTTGCTGAACACTAAGCCCAACCTGAATCAGCCACAGGCCCTCACTGCAAAGAAGGCTAATGGTATCCTGGGCTGCATTTGGCAATGTATTGCCAGCAGATTGAAGGAGGGAATCCTTCTCCTTTATTCAGCACCAATGAGGCCACATCTGGAGTCCTGTGTCTAGTTCTGGTACCCCTCGTACAAGAGAGACATGGACACACAGGAGAGTCCATGACGATGACGACAGGGCTGGAGCATCTCAGCTGTGAGGAAAGGATGAGAGTTGTGACTGTTCAGCATGGAGAAAAGAAGGCTCAGGAGGATCTCATCCATGTATATAAATATCTGAGGGTGCAGAGAGGACAGAGCCAGGCTCTTCTCAGTGGTGGCCAGTGACAGAACCGGAGGCAATGGGAACAAACTGAAACTCAGGAGGTTCCCTCTGAACATCAGGAAACACCTTCTCACTGTGCAAATGACCAAACACTGGCAAAGGCTGCCCGGGGAGGTTGTGGTGATGCCTTTTCCTGGTCTTACAATCAAGAATCAAAACACGGTTTGATTTGATTTCAGACAAGGGAAAAAGGGATTTTATCTCTGTATTTATTTTAAGGATCCTTAGGTGCACCACATCCCGGTGGAATGCACTGAAATGCACACCACAATGCACACACACGATAGATCGGGTATATCATTATAGGTGTTACTGATTAGCATATCTATCAAAGATTCCCCAATGAGAGGCTCGAGTGAGTCCCCCTCCCTGAGGAACCTTTTCCCTGGATGGTTCTATCTTAGTTTACAAAATGTGTTGTGGAGAGGACCTTGGGGTCTGGGGCATTCTGATCCCTAACTCCGAAGCTTCTAAGATGCTTAGTCTCCTAGCTTGACAAGTAAGTCTAAGAATGTAGACAAAAAACCACTAAAAATACAAAAGCTATAAAATGGTATAAAAAGGTATATAAAAGGGGTATAAAAGAAAAGGCAAAAAATCACCATGGCATCAGTGGAGTCTCCATTCTGAGACATATTCAAAAGCCCTCTGGCCATGGGCCTGGACAACAAACTCTAGGTGACTCTGCTTGAGCTTGGTCAGAAGGTCCCTTCTAACCTCAACCACTCTGTGATTCTGTGACAGAAGGATGAGCACAACATAGTACTTAATCTCTGGGAGGATAATAATGGTAGTCCTATATAGGCTTCTGTGGATACAACTTTACTATATTCAGTCACAGGAGATGATTCCTTTGTTGCCTGATTTTGGTTAAAACTTCTATTTAAAAAGATGGGTTTGTATGTGTGCTTTGAATTTAAAATTTTGAATTACACAAATCAGCAAAATTAGCTTTCTTATCCAGGCTATGATGAACACAAATCAATGGAGAAGAAGTTCTGCATTTAATGAAAGCACAACACTCAAGCAATTTTAATGGATTTTTCAAGTAATCTCAGATACATTTTCACTACATATAGGAAAGTGGGATCCATTCAGATTACTGTATTTTGCTACTGTACTATTATTTTCATATACAGATAGCTATCATCCCTATAAAAACCTGAATATACTTTTCTTTAAAACTGTGCATATTCAATTTCACCGAGCAGTTCAGCCCTCTGATAAATTTTATCCAAGTTTCATTCCGTATCTACTAAAGGAAGATTGCAATATATCCATCTTTGGGGGGAAAACAATTTTTTATTTTCTGCACCTCACTATAAAATGTCATCAGTAAATTTCTTCTGCTGATTACAGCTGCAGTACTGATGGGGTTTACATTGTGTATCCAAAGGACCTTGTATCTCCAGTCTGGATCTGCTGTATTTTGTGAGATGATGGGTGGCCAGGCAGACAACATACTTGCAGACTTACAGTGTTCCCAGCCTCAGCTGGGAGTTCTCCAGCAGTTCTCCAGCAGTTCTCCAGCAGTTCTCCAGCAGCAGGTTTTGCTCCAGAGATCCCTCTTGGTTTTCCCTGCTCCTGGTCCAGCTCTGCCTCCTGCCTTCGAGCTCAGGTGGTGCCAGTGTCGGTGTCAAGCACAGCCAGTTTCTGGCAGGATGATGCACCAGGTGCCAAGACCATCCTCGAGCCACTGACTTCAGCTTTACACATTGAGCAGCCCCCAGGGAGAATCGGCGCCTCGGCAAAGTCATCACTTCTTAAACAGCAGCCATTTATTTCCCACTTTTCTTGCTGCCTGATATTTTAAAAAGCAGGAATGAGGAGAGATATAGAGTTTCATAGCATTAAGCAAATTGAAAGAGAGATCAATTTACCTTTTCTACAATACAACATCTTAGGCTTTTCAAATTATCATGAATTTCCCTCTTAAAAACTGTTTTAAGGTGTCATGCAGGATTAATGTAGGATAGCCTTCTTCAGAAAATTTAGTTATTGAAATTATCTTCTCTTTGTACAGTCTGTCATATATCATTAGTTTATGAATAGTAGAAACATAAATAGATATCATTCCCAAAAGTTTTTGAATTGTCTTGCTAAATATAATTGCAGAATTTAATAGAAACTAAGTAAATTTATAACCCAAAATGTGCATACAGCTGGAAAACAGAAATCTCTAAGCACACAAAATCACACCTAGATTTATACTTATTCAAGAAAAATATATTCACTGGGTTTTCATTTCATTTGGAGTGGAGATGCAGTTTTTATTTGATGGAAAAGAGAAAACCCCAAAACTACAAAGGAAATTTGACCTCTTAAAAAATGAGTTGCTTATCCCTGTTCCAGCAGGGGAGCCTGTGCAGCACAGGCAGCTCGATGTTGTGCCCAGAAAAGGGTTTTGACCCTCCAGCCCCTCCAGGAGGTGACCATGGTCCTGGCACACAGGGGACCCTGCCAGCAGATGGCTCTGAGTGCCGACACAGCAGCTTGGATAGCCAGGAAAGCCAGCACCAGGCACATCCTGGGCTGGGAGGTCACAAAGATGCACCACACCTTCCCACATCTGTGTGCTCATCACCCCTTTTCCTTGTTTAACAAACCTGATGAGGAATTTTTGTTTCTGTTGAGAGATTTCTAACATAATCTGGTGGAAAGCAGCATGGGAAGCCTCCCTGAGAAGAGAGGGGCAGAGCAGTGCTGAGGGAGTTCAGAGTGACATGTCTCCTGCGGTAACCAGGGGTAGTGACATTTAATTGGGGTGAAATACATTTCAAAGCTGAATGGTCTCACTGAAAGGTGCTGTCTTGCTTTTGGCTGGGATAGAGTTCATTTTCTTGCTAGTAGCTGGTACAGGGCTGTGTTTTGGTTTTAGTATGAAATGAATATTGATAACACACTGATGGTTTAGTTGTTGCTAAGTAATGGTTATACAAGTCAAGGACTTTTCATCTTCTCATGCCCTGCCAGTGGGAAGAATGGAGGGGCTCAAGGAGTTGTGGCTCAAGTCACAGCTGGGACAGGTGACCCCAATGGACCCAAGGGGTGTTCCATACCATGTGGCATTATGCTCAGCATGTAGAGCTGCAGGAACCTGGCTGGGGGCTGCTGCTGAGGAACTGGCTGGGCATCAGTCAACAAGTGATGAGCAATTGCCTTGAGCATGACTTGTTTTGTATATTTGAATTCTTTTATCATTGTTTTTCCTTTTTCTGTCCTGTTAAACTGTCTTTATCCCAATCCACAAGTTTTCTGACTTTTACTCTTCCCACTCTCTCCCCTTCCTGCTGGAGGGGCAGTGAGCGAGCGGCTGTGTGGGACCAAGGCTGACATTCACTGTAATTATTACTAAGGTGTCGTGAACATAAGAACAATTGGAAAGTGGACATGAGCCTTCAAATAAAGACAGGTTTGAGATATGCAGTGAATTATGCAACTAATTTTCACAGAGCTGTGAAAAAGTATCTAGGATTTTTGCTCTGCAGCTGAACAGTACCACAGCACAAAACTTTGCTTTTGATGAATTGTCTGGAGCAAAATATCTGGGCAAAGTGTGGATCTGCCCCATGTTTTGGTACATCACAGAGTGGTAATCACTTCACCCAGGCTGTTAGAGCCAGCCCTGCAGATTTTCAGATCTCAGAATAGAGATTACACTACAACTTTTATGAGATAACTTTATTTTTCAGAATTAGATTCTACATGGATGAACAGGGAATAGCAGGAGGGGAAGGCAGTCATTTCTACAGATGTAATTTTTGGAATATACCTGCTGACACTTCAGTAGAAGTTTGAGGCAGTGCAGGCTTAATTTAAAGAAACAGCAAGTTAAACTCCCTTTTGAGGTTAGAAGTGGATTTGTTAATTTCATTAAGCAGCAGAGTTTGTTTGACAAGTAAGTGAAGTCTGTCTACAGTATCAGCTAATCAGGATTATCACATTCCTGGGGAGAGGATCCAGGCTGAGCTGAAAGCTATTTTCCTGGTGTTTGTGTCTGTGTGCACTTATGGATGTATTTAAGGTAGTGGGCTGGACCATGGAGTGAGACCATGGATGTCAATAATGAGAAGTGCTTTATTGCTTTGCTGCATGTCAGACCCAGCACAGGAATCACAGTGTTCTAAAGCACAGTAGTTCCCCTGCAGGGCAGAGTACAGCCGGAGTCACAGCGGGCTGCTGCCAAACATGTGGGGACACAGGGCACATCAGGGTTTAACAGAGCTGAAAGGCATGAGGACAAGAGCTCTACAGTGGGAAGAGACTCTACTCAATGAGAGTCCAAAGGCTACTGGACTAGGCACCATCAGCTACCCTACACCTGGTCCACACTCCTGTGATGCTCTGTAAGCAAGTCAGCAGCTGGCCAAGTAAGGAAGATTTTACACTTCATAGAGCTCTGGTTTCTCAGAGGATGGCCAAGTCCATAGCAGCTTCCTTGCCCTTCCAAGTGGCTGCCACATTCTTAAGGCCAAACACGGGCTCCACACAGGCTGGTGGATTCAGAAGAGGAAGGTTGGCAAAGCCTTGTGAAGTATTTTCCTGTGCTTGTGAAGTATTTTCCACCACCGGCTGTGCTGGGTGTCAATGACATGGACTGCTCCACATTCCAGGTACTTGGGGTCTGCCCAGTCTGGCTCTCACTGCCTGGGGGACACCACCACCCCTTCTGCAGGGTCTGACAGTGCTTTAACCCACAGCAGCTACCTTTCTGGAGCACGAAGAGGTTACTTTTTGAAGATGTTAAGCTACCAGTAAAGCACAGCTTGGACTATGCGGGCTTTATTCCAGCCAATGACTTCACAGGGACTATTGAGTCCAGCACTTTGCTCCTTGCTCAGGGCAGCCCTGCTCCCCAGTGTTGACAGCATTATCTCTTGAGCATTTTTGCACCTATCTCCCCAAGCAACTGCAGTTCCAGAAGGAGGGCCTATTTGAATATGTGATAGCTTCATGTTAGGTGCCGGGAGGAGAAAGGTTACTCGCAATTTAGTTCTACCCCAACTTTGAGTTTGTTTGCCACAAACTGATTGAAAGAGTAAATTTACATTAAAATGTATGATATTGCACACCCCCTGATGTTGATTTCTCTCAGCAAATTTGCATGCTGTGTATGTTTGAAATATATGGTGCATCTGATGAGATCTGGCCCTTACTCCTTGCTAGCAGCTCCAGACTCCCATGGACTGCTATGGGAAGCACACCAGTCTCAGAGTAAGCAATGCTGTGCTCACTGATGGGGAACAGCACACCTGCCAGACAGCAACAACATCAGTGTTTCTGTGCATGTGTGTTAATGGCTGTCACCAGCATGGTCCCTTCATAGAATACAGAAAACTGATCTATACTGGGAAAATTGGCACAAAGAGGACTCCCTTGCTCCCTGGTGTATTCATTCCTTGGCCTCGTGGCAGTGCTAAACACTGGAACTCAAACAGAATATTTCAGGGACTCTTAGAAGCCTGGTAGCCAGTTTGAATCCAAAAAAATAAACTAAGGTAAAGAAAAAACACAGTTAGGATTTTTTTTAAATTTCTTTTTTATTTTTTTTTTTGTCTCCATATCTGCAGTAAGTGTGTATGAAGGCCACATCTCAGAAGTGGAGGAAGATCAGTCAAGTATTCAAATTAAAGTGCACAGTCCCACTACCAGAGCTAATTACAGGAGAGCTCCTGGTGGCTCCAGGTTACATGAGGAATCCTATAAACAAAGCATCCACTTTGCTAAACACAACCTGAAATTTTTAAAGGGAAATAGAAGTGACTTTAATGAAAACTAAGAAGAGAAAAAAAGAAGAGGGGCAAGGGGGAGAGACTGATAGTATAGAGTCCTCTTAATCTAATCTTAACTTAATCTAGAATTGATGATGATGAATTACAGACTTATTCATTTTCTGAATTAATGGTTATGATTTTCTGAGTGTCCATCTCAGTGGATTATGAGGCTTTTCTCCAATGCTAATTTTTCTGCAGTAAAGATTAGGAAGAAAGCAGTAATGGAAAGAATACAAATTGCATATTAGACAAAATCTTCACAGTAGAGCAGTTTCATCTTAGTTCTCACCTATAGGTTCACCTTTTCCCCAATTTAAGACAATATTCATGTTGCTTTAATTCCAACCTTGCACAAAATGAAAGCAGTCAAACACTCACAGACTTTTCAGAGGAGGACATTTCCTTCTATTCTAAGTATTTGAACATTTTCAATGTTCATTTTAGGCAGTTTTGAGTTGCAACTGGTGCACTGTCTTGAAGCCTTTTTTCACTGATGACCACAATACTCTTTCTGATCCATCCAGCATGTAAGTCTGTTTATGAAAATGTTGCTGTCAGCTGGTACCTAATACCTAAGATTCAGTGGAAATGAAGAGTTGAGGTGCTGACAGAAGGTGTCTTCCTCCCAATGGGTAGGTGACACTTTACCGTGCCATAAATTGAGTCTCTTCTGATGGGAGAGAATTTGCTGAAAGTCCTTGCAAGGCGTTTTAAAGATAAAGTGAGACGTCTTCTGTAGTTTCAGTGCTTCTAGATAGTGGTTTATTAAGTCTTATCAGAGGAACTGAACCACTAGTGTGACCCAGGTACAGCATGAAAGGAGAAGAAGTAGGAGTGAGAGCAATTATCAAGATTTACATAGCCTTTTAAAGATATTTTAACCAAAAGTTACTAAAAACACACATTATTTTCACTTTCTTACCAATTATTCAGTAACATGACTAGGAACTGCGGAATTTTCTATCCAATCAATCCAAACTACTTTTACTGCAGAATATGGAGTAGTAGAAGAAGGAGAAGAAGGTTTAGAGAACAACAACAATCCTCCATTTTGATATTTCTTACTCTTATCTATATACTATAAAGAGAAGCCCAAAACCTCTAAATTTTTCACCCTGTGACAATCTTACATAATAGTCTATAACCTAATTCACACCACTGTATTTTCTAGTTGTTGTCTGACTGTTGGTAGTTTTTTCCAAGGTTTAAAGCTATACCAGTGGTGTCCAGGGGGGTAAAAACCCTTAAAAACAGGCAGAGAAATATTCTTGGCACTCTGGGTTCCTACAGGTAGGCCCATTCCCTGGGGCCTGCCCAGCAGTTGTCACTGCTAGCCCACAGCACACCCCAACAGTGGCGAGGATGTGTTGTGTGTGCAGCAGCATCATGTGCTGCACTGCAGGCACCTTTCTCTGGAGAAAGATGGACACAGCAAATGTGATGGATAGATAGTCATCAGATTGCTTCATGCACTCTGAGAAGGTTTTTGAGTTTGATACTGTGAAGTAAGATATAGAACCTGATATAGAACAAAACTGGTATTGAAATGTGCTGTCTGTGAACACCTGCATCAGATTTAACAATTGGAAAGTTTACAGAAAGCACAAGAAAGAGGGAATTCTGCCAAAGTAGATTCACTCAAATATGACATAAAGAAAAAATACTTCAGTATCTTTGATCTGTAGAAAAGGTTGAATTTTTATCCCATTCAAATTAGCCAGCCCAAGTATCAAGGAACACCAGACCTTGCCAAGGACCACCGGAATCCAGCCTTACACTGCATCACTTAGGAAAAATGGTGGCATTGCATTGCTGTTGCTGCCAGCACTACATCCGAAGTTGCCTGAAGTTTTCTGCCTATGGTTGCTATATATTGAGGATGATTCTCATTAATAAGTTTCTTTTGGCATTCAAAAGTACTCAAACACCCCGAAAAAGACTTCCAGGTAAACCCCATTCAGAAGGGGCCCATTCAGGTTTGTCTTCTCATGTTCAGGTTCTGGCAGTTTGTAAGCAGGTATGACCCATGTGGGACAGTCATGCAAAGGGGAGAGCTGTCGCTGGGTTTGTTTAGTAACAGATCTTGAAGACATGGCCTCTGTGTATCCCTTCTTTGTCTTATGAGTTATGGTCCCATGTCAATATGTTTCCTTCTCAGAAAAAATAAAGTAAAATAAAATAAAAATTAAAGGCTATTTTTATCCATTTGAGAGAATAAAAAAAAATTGAGTTCTTCTTTTCCTCTTTAAACTCATCTTTATGTCTTGCCTTAGAGGTGCTTGGGTCTCTGTTGTCCAGATGCTTTCCAGAGCAGCCTAGTGCACTGTAATCTAAAAACAAGGATTCAAACAGATGAAAGGCTTATGTGCTTTAATCAGACCATCTCCTGGAACTGCAGTCCCCATTCACTGTCTCAGATCTGACCACAAGACGACCTGCATCCAGCTCCCATTATGCAGCACATGGCTGATCTAAGGGACTGCTGAAGCAAACTTCAACCCTCCTGCGTGCCCCAACCCTGCGTATTCCAATAGAGAAGAGCTTGGGTGAAAAAGGGAAGACTACTAACACAGATCAGTAGCTCTAAGTAAGCTGGAGTTTGCAGGCAGGGATTTAGATTTTGGAGAGTCAATCAGCCGCTAGATGAAAACCAGATGCCAGGAAATAAATATTGAGGAGAGTAGAATTTTACTGTAAAGGTCAGAGGTGGAAATATCCTTAAGTGAAAGTACAGTAGGAAGAGGTAATAAAGTGATGTCTTTCAAAAGTTGTATTCTACCATGCTATTCATAAACAGATATCATCTTTGGTTTTCATATATTTTTTCCTCACATGCTTGTTCATATTTTTTATCTCACTGTACTGAATGAGGGTAGAAAGTGGATATGATACCAGCTGTGCTCAGAGCATTTAAAAAAGGCTGCTCACCTGAAGGGAAAAACAGCTCTTCTTTTTTGAGAAAAATTGGAGAGTCCAGGTGATCCTGTGATAGGTATATGAAAATGATCTTGTATTTTTTAGAACCTAGGTCCTAACTTGAGGTTTTACATAGTTTAATGCAAAGTATTATTATTATTATTAATTATTATTATTATTATTATTATTATTATTATTATTATTATTATTATTAACAGTAAGATTCTACATATTCATGATAGTTGTTCTAATTAATAATTACACAGAATCATCCCAGGTTATTTTCATCCTGACTGCTCTAAACCATACTGAAGTCCACAGAGTATTGGTTGTGCTCATTTTTACCACAATGTCCAAGATTTTCATACAGTTTCTCACATAGGCCTATTAAGAAACTGAAATCAGGTTTTGGTATAAAATCATGCACATATTTTTTTTTCCAATATAAAGGGTCATTTATTGATTCCCAGAAAGAATTTTTCTACCGAAACATTAAAGTAGCTTCTATAGAGGCCTTACTCATTTTGTTATGCAGAGAGAACTCCTACCATGCAGTGACACCAAATGTTCTGAATCCCAACAGAGAGAACCTTGCCTGTGACATCTGATTGTCACGTAGTCATGAAAAATATCTGGATGGTACTAGGAATATGTTTATGTGTAGTTTATTTTAGGAAAGAGGATGACAAACATATGTTCCTAAAGCAGTTGTGTGCTTTAAGAAAACAAAGGGAGGAAAATGTTTTACTATCCCTTACAGCATTGCTTCTATTTTATAAGCAAAATGTGTGTATTTTTCTTTGCAGTTCTATATACCCCAGGAAAATCTTTTAACCTTGCTGTTCTTTACAGGATTGTGCATTTAGGCTGTCAGTAACCAAACTAATTAAACTGAAAAGCTGCTCACTTCTCTTTCTGTATAAGGTTAGGAAGAAAGAGATACAATTACTGGTGAAAGTAGGACACTGAGCATAATTTAAAACTTTGTGCAGCCTAGAAGCATTATGAATATGAAATCTTTGTTGTACAAATTACAGCTTGCATGCAGGCCTGGGCACCAGACTTTCTAGGAAGATAATGACTGATTATAAAGAACTTTAAGAAGGATAAAATGCCTAACATAACGGCTAGAGGGGATGATCCGTGGAGAAAGCACCTATGAGCTAAAGATTTTAAGATGCCTTACATGGTGTCCAAAACTGTTTACATGTGCTTGAAAGATACAAACAAGGAGTCATTAGGAAACTGTTTAGAGCACTTCTCAGGGGTATAATTGCAAATAAAGGTAAGAAAGTGAGCAAATGGAGATTTGACTATCCAGCCATCCAAAATTTTAACAAGGACATGTAATCGACTGTGAAATAGCTTTCCTAGAAAAAGTGTTAGAAGTCACATCTCTGAAATGATTTAAAAGCAAACCGGACACATCACGTGGTAGGGTAATGGATGGAGAATAGAGAAGTGGCCACAGTGTATTTCTAGCTTTTGTTTTAGGCAGTCCCTCTGGCTGTGACCAATCTGGCTGCCCTCCTTGCTGCTGCTGTGCTTCTGGAGCAGCACTCACCACTGCTCCTGTGCAACACTCTGCCCCTCCAGGCATAGACGGATATTTACTGGTCAAAAAGGATGACTCTGTTGCTTAAATATTAGGTGATTGAGTGGATATGGTAAGTTGTCTGCAAGGGGACTCTGTGCACCTTGGCCAAGGCTGAGTGGTGGCAGCACAGCCCTTATACTGCCACGAGGGGCTGTGCCCAAGAGGTGCTGAGGACCTGGTTCACCACCCACTCTGTGGCTGAGAGACACTTCCCAGCTGTGAGCTGTCCTGTTGAGGCTTCTTATGAACTCTCCCAGCTCTTAACATGGCATTACATATGCACAAAACAAACAACAAATGTGAGGAAATCAGTATAAAAATGTCAGTTTTCCGTGAATTCTCTGTGTTAATGCGTTCTATGCTCCATTCCTGCAAACAGTCTGCTGCACAGGAGGTTTCTCAGTGAAAATATGTGATGAATTATCACATGGAATGCACGTTACAGAAATACAAGTTTGTCCTTGTGAAAGGCCCAATGAGTTTGTTACACCTCTTCTTAAATAGTTTTTTTGCCCAAAAAGTCCTTTACATTGCAACATAGAAGATAGAAGGAGAAAAATTGGAGATAGAATGCTTTCCTCTATCAGTTAAACAGGGCATCTGCTGAAAACAGCAGCAGTAGTAACAGTACTAATATATCCTTGAAATACATAGTAATGATGGATCTATGGTTAAGACACAGAGTAAGGAGACCAGGAGACAGACTTACAGCTTCCCCACAGGTTTTCCAGTAAGGTAGTGGGTAAATTTCCTGTTTCCCACCAGTTTTGTGTCTTTCATCTGTAAAGGAGAGGTACTAACACACATTTGCTGTATTAGAGTGACACAAGTCACAATTCTTTAGAATTCACAATTCTTTAAAAGCCTTTGGCAATAAGGACCTCAGCAGCAAAGGCTGAAGAGCATAGGCAGCGCTGGTCATTAGTACTGGTATGATGCTGGGCCTGTGAATCATGCTGGGAAGTAAATCTTCATCCCTGAAAGCAGCAGGATTCTCCTGGCAAAAGATGTTTAGGTGACAGAAATTTGTTCTGACTGAATTAGCTGACATGCAGCTGAAAAAGAAATGAACAGAAAATGTATTAAGTACTTTGTCTTAGAATCTTAAAATAATCTTTGTCATACAAAGCGGTTATCTCCTTTCACACTAACTCTTTTGATCTAAGCATGATAAAAACATGATGTGCCAAATTTGAAACAGAACAGCCAAATAAATCAGTGGCAGCAGTTGTGAAAAGCAGGCAGTATGACTGAGTTTTGTTACAAACCCGCAACCACAGAGCCTGATGAATTTTGTTTAACAAGAGGAACACAAGCCCAGCTTTCAATTCACTGATAAAAGTGAACTTCCTCTCCAGCTGGCCAGCTGGAAAATATGAAGGAATGCTGAGACCTTCTCTACAGATAATCAATACTTGATTCCACTTGATAAATATGCCCAGACATCGGAAATAATTGCCTAAGCACTATAGTGCTGTTACGTGTTTGAAAGACTAGCTATAGGAAATGAAAACCAGTGGAAGAACAAACTAGGGAGTACATTATCATCAAAAGCAGTATGTTCATGTAGATGAAGGAAAGGCTGTTGGGGCTGGGCTGTATTTATATGTGCAAAAATCTGGGGAAATGACTGTTTAAATATTACATACTCACTTTTTACGTGTTTACTTTCCTGATATCATAGCGATTTGGTAAACAAATTATCCAAAGTTAAAAACTTAGGTGCACTCTGTATGCATGTACCATTCAGAAGCTAGCATAAAAAAATAATTTCTCCCATTTCACCCTGTCTGTCACTGGGAATCTGCATCAGGTGCTGGTAAGAAAGCCCATATGTATTTTCTTCCTCCCCCTCCCCAGTGGAAGCATGTATATCAGGGTAAATAAATAATCAATACAGCAACTGAGCTCTCTTGGGCATGATTTGGGGCAGAGATTGTGTCATCCAGCCTCACACAGTCCTGACCCAGGGACACCCTTTTGGCACAGCTGTTAATGGTTACTCAAACCCTTCCTGACTGTTGAGGCTATTCCTAAAAATTAGCAAAGGGGCTGAAAGAAGAACATGGGTCTTGTGGAAGTCCAGCCTGGTTTTTTGCTGAGTTCCCAGGGACTGGCATGCTGACAGGACACGCAAAGCACTGGCCCAGTGTGGTTCTGAACCCCACGAGTTCAGTATCATGGAATGAGGCCTGGGGACACGGGCTCCTTTCCTGGGGGAGGGACACAGTCACAGGGAAGCTGGACCTACCACTCAACTGCACCAGACCAATTGGCCTCTGCTGAGTTTTGCACTTGCTGCCTCTCCCAGTCCCTCAATACTCAATCAACAGAGTTCACACACAGATCTCACAGATGATATATAGTGGCACATTTTGAAATGGGGAGTTGACTTACAGGGATCCCTTATATTTGAATTTGTCATACACCTTCAACCAGTTTATCTGCTTCTCAAACCTGATCACCTAGCTTTTACTTCAACAGTCCCCAAATAGGAACAATTCCATATAGCTAATCTTTCCTCTTTTTCATTTCAGACACAGAGTTTCTCCTAAAATGACACCTGTGTGAGCTATTAGAAAGGTAGGAATCAGTGCTACAACAGTGACAAATTTTCTTTTGCCTAGAAATGTCAGAGCTTTAATGTCCCATATATGTTATATTGGATATGGCTAGAAATAGAAACCTTTATGCCAACTGAAAGGGAAAATTCCCTGTCTCCCAATTCTAGAAGACTTCGAAATATCTGACCCTTAAAGTATGAATTATTTTCTAGCATATAAAACCTATTTTTGAAATGTTACAGCTAATTCCTGGCTCAAAATATCTGGACTAGTAATCATAAAAGCTCTTGGCTCTTGAGATGGGAAGATATGAAAAATACACCTTCTAGATGACAAGATTTCTCCTAAACTTTATAAGTAGGTTGTTTTAATTTTGTTTTCTTGTTGGTCGGTTGTTTCTCTGTAACAAGCTCATGGACTGGGTTTATTCTCACCACAATCAGGAACCTCCTGATTTTTGCCTGCAGCACATAAATAAGAGGATGTACTGATGCTCCTTCCCCAGAAGGCACAAAATAGCTCAACTAGACTTCCCAAGTTCTCATTCTGTATAAAGCAGAACAAACAGCAGCCCATAATGCTCTAAACTGCAATTTAAATTTTTGCATTTTGAATGCAAATTGAATGGTTTTGGGTAGGTTTATTAGGAAGAAGGAATAAAGGTAAGGGACTTTTGCCTCTCCATCAGCAGTAGCATGTGTCTCTTGGATCACGGTGGATTTGTATTCACACAAACTCAAACAAATTTGTGCAACTCTGATCTATAGATCTGCATGTCTCAATGCTTCCCAGAATTCATTAGTAGGCATTTGCAGTAGATAGCAGCTGGGACAAGTGGAAAATATGTCACAATCAGATGGTGAGGCATTGCTTGGGCATTTTCCCAATGACGTGACATTTCAACTTGGCAGGGTTTCACTACCAACCTCCTTATCAGTGTACAGCCATTTCTTATTCTTACTGTCTTGCTCCACATCAGGAATGTTGTTCCAGGATGTTTGAAATATGATATGTTTCTTTTGCCTACAGAGGACCTTTATTGCTCTCCCTTCCTTGTGCCTGGCAGCAAAAATTAGGTCAGTTTATTCTATACATTGAAGGCAAACTAATGTGACATTAAACAAAAACTCATACAAGGATGAAGAAAAATGTGAGAATATATCTGTGCATGCTGACAGATTGTTATGCTGTGATTTATCTGGAACAGAAACATCAAGCCAATTTACCTTGTGGTATCATACCACAGCAGTCATCAGATCATCCTGTCTGCCTCCGCTACTTAATCAAGCATGAGTCTGGGAGAACACTCGAGCGGTGAAGGCACAGACACGACTGTGTGGGGATCACAGGAGCGCATCAGCCCTACAGTGTGTGGGCAGGCATGTACCCTGATACCTTTTGAATGCAAACCCCTGACTGCCTCTGCTGCAGATCCATCCCCTCGCCTTGGTGACAAGCATCTATCCCACGTCATTCCTCACTTCTGGAGTTAGTCTCCTGTGACAGCGGGAGGCTGTTTACACTGGCACTTCTGCTGCACATTGCTACGCTTTACATGTCTTGGCAGATATTTGTGATACACCAAATGACAGGTGCGTGTCTTAATAAGTTCTACCGGGGGCAGGAATTAGTAGATGAGGGAGCACACAGTAGTGGAAGCATCTGGTAGGAAGAAAAAAGATTGTCTTGTACTCTGTCAAGTGTAATTAGACTTGCCAGTTGTCGTTGCTGCTAGCGTTTACTTAAATAAGTTTTTCTGATGAGAAACTATCTGACAAAACTCAAACCCATGTAAATTTATGAACAACATAATACCAGAATGGTCTTATTATTAAACAGACATGTTGGAGGTCGATAGTCCCTGAACAGCTTCTTTTGGATATGTCATGGGTGAAGGGTGTAAGGCTTAATGTCAAAGTTACCCATTTGAACATATTATATAGGATTTCTGATTTAGCAGAGTGGTATAAAATATACTGAAAACATAACACAAATATGAATTACATGTACCAAAATATAGCAACCGCCACAGTTCAATCGAAGTACGAATGTGATCTCCCATTACCAGTCTCTATAATATACTCACTGTCACGATGGGGGATGTTCCCAGTTGCCAAGAAGGAATGTATGCATTGAAACCAGCTCCAGGCAGTTGCTCTCTTTGAAATGCTTTTGCTAGTTGTCTAGCTTAAACTCTGTGTGAGCTTTCTTCCATGGCTGAGGTCTATTAGTCAGTCTCAAGCCACCAACCTTACTAGAGCAGAGGTAAAGATTTCAGCAAGTTGTAAAATTGTTACATTAAAAATGCTCTCAAAATAATTTGCTTTCAACAGTAAGCTTTGGGGGAGGCTGGCAATAAGTGTCCTACAGTCTAATTAAGAAGGATAAACATTTGTTATTTTTAATTGTGTCTGAAAACATATTTAATTTCCCCCCCCTGGAGAGCAGCACACAGGGGCACTCACAGTCCACACCCCAGCACACTCTGAGGGTCTCATGCTGGGAGAGGAGTAGTGCACCACATCCAGCTGCTGCAAACAGCATCTCAGCTCTTGTTTTAGATTCTAATCCTTCCTTTGGTACTTTTAATTAATTATAATTATTTGTTGCTTTGTTATTATAATAGTGTGTCATTATATAATTGCTTTGTTCCTGTCACCTGAAAGTATTTAGAAATTAAAAAAAAAAACCCAATGATGATGCATTTTCATGTTTTCTTGGCTAATTTAAATTATGGTTCTTGCACAAAACAGCCCACAGCTGGACACCTGACCAGTATGACCAGTGTATGACCAGTGCTGTTTATGTCCAGTGAGGAGTTTGACTTTATTTTGGGAACTATCCTATACAGTCAGTGGAAGACAGAAAGCATAAATAGAAACCTCTGAGCACAGCTTTTAAGGAAGGAGAACAAATGAAAAAGATTCTTTGAAAGTGATAGCTGTGGAGGAAATACATATTAGCCAGACATGAACTGTAGTCAAGTAGTAAACTCCCATAAAAATCACAGAAAACAGCAGCCCTCTACCCCTCTCAAGACACTTCAGGGGGTAATACAGATTGTTGGCTTGTGAGGTCAAAACATCCACATGAAATTTTTTTTAAGAACTGAAACAAAGTCATGGAAATTGATGAGCTAAAATAACATCATATACGCAAAAACAAGGAGTGAAGCCCTGACCTTTTTTCCTTCAAATGCCACAGTCCCCTCAAGACATGGTAGAATGTATAGGAAATAGAATTACTTGCCCAATTTATACGAACTCACAGAAACAATGAAAGCTCATAACAATTGTAATATTTTTGAGAGAATATAATTCTACTGTGTTCCTCCAAAGGGCAGACTTTGTTCCCAAGCTAGGTATGTGCCAGGTGGGTGCTGGCACCTTCCTATGGTGTGGCTGGGGCTGGCAGCACCATCGTTCAGACTCTTTCTCTCTGAGCTATGGGCAAGCTTTCATAGCCATTTTGTCAAGTCATACTGGCAGTGAAGAAATATCACAAGCAATCTACTCTGTACATGAATTACTTTTTAAGTAATACAAGCAAATTAATAAAATAATAAAGGTTGTCTCTCCTGGAATAAAAGACAAAGAGAAAAATGGCCTAAATATATTGAGAACATTATTAATTATCTATAGGCCCAGCAACTGAGTTTCATCTGCCCTAGTTAGGGCTCTCAAAGAGTGAACTTCCCCCTCTGGGTATGAACTTACACTGAGTAATGATGCAATTGCCCCAGACAGCAGATCTAATTCCCCTGGATTGTTAATAACACCTCAGATGTCCAGACACTCATTTCAAGCTGCTCAGCCCCATTTAGGCTCATTTGCTAGCTCACACCCTCATGCCCGAGAGGTGACTCCAAGATGTGCCATCCATCACCCAGTACTCTCATCTCCTGCCTTTCCCAGATGGATGCACAGTCCTGCTCCCTGATGCCACAAGTGCCCAGCAGGCAGTGAAGGTGCCCAGCTTGGATGGGACAGGGGCTGGCCACACACCTGAGAGCCGTGTCAGTTATCCATCTCTTGCAAAGCCTGATTAAAGGATGGGGCTGCCTGACAAGCTGCCTTCCCCAGCCAAAAGTGCTACTCCAGCACAAGTCTCAGGAGAGGAGAGCGGTCCCCAGTGCACACCCCAGCCTGGGTTACTGGGATCCTGTCCTTTATCCATGTTTTTAGGCTTCCCATATATTTTGATGGGAACATGTCCACACTGTGAACTTTAACTCTCCTGGAATAAGTTGGGGACAAGCGAAGGAGAAAAATATGGAGGATATTTGGCAGTTATGAAGGAAATAAAGAACTTCCCTTGCTCAGCTTCCTACTCCTCATGGGTAGTCAGCACAGAAGAGCCCAGAGAGGCAGAAATCCTCCTTGGCAGCATCCCCAGATGCGTCAGAGTCACAAAGGAGCTTCATACCCCAACCCACATGCATGACTCACAAGCCTTCCCCCACTATGCAATATCATGAAATGTTCTGCCATTACAGACCACACTGCACCTTTTTCCCCATTTGGCAAAAGTTCCTTTGCATTCACCTTCCAAGACACACAAACAAGCCACCCACAGAGATAGGGGATCCCTCCAGGACAGAAGTTGTGGCAGATGGTTGGCTTGGCTTGCCTGCATGCATCCCCAGGAAGCAGTGAGAACCATGTCAGAGAGTTTGGAGGAGGTGAGGAGCCAGGGATAGAGAGGGTTTATGTGGAAGGGGCTGATGGAGGAGAAGCAGTCACAGTTGTCACTCAGACTGAGTCAGTGACAGTGGGCTGTGAGTGACTGCCACAGGAGTCATCAGCAGGAATTTGGGGGGTGTGTGTGCACTACCACCGGTCACAGCAGCTGGCCGTTGCAGTGTCCAGAGCTGGAAACAGCACCATGGGCTGGCTCACCTGTCCTTTTCACCCCTCAGCCTCAGGTTAATGGGATGGGAAGGAACTGACAGTCTAATTTCAGCCTCATACTAGAGGCTATGCCAACAAATTAGTGTCTTGATGTACTTGCAGGGCACGTTCAGAAATTCCCTCAGAGACCACATACTAACCAGTACTAGTCATCAGCCTGGGCATGCACGGAAAAGAGCCAGCGGCCACAATAGTTCCAGTAGGTTTCACTGACATCTCAGGAGAGGTGGTGACAGCAATTCTGCTGACAGCCTGTCTAAAGGCCATTGCAAAGGCACTGCATAATGCACATGTGCGGCTTGACCTGAGACTTTTGATGCAGACCTTGTCCATGAGACCTGAAAACTGGATTGTAGATGAAAGTCAGAGGATTTAACAACCAAACAACCTCCTGCAATGCCCAAGTCTGCTTCTTTAGGTTCTCTGAGCAGGAACTAGTGATAAATGCACCAGGCCAAGTGTGGCAGCTTGCATTCAGGACCTGTCTTCTGTCTCCTGCTGTGTGCGTCTCCAGGTACAACCTCTCTTGCTCCCCAGCCCAGGTCGCCACCCCTTTATGGCCAGTCCCACCAGACCATAAACCATCATCCTGCTCCACAGCTGTGGGGCTTTACCCAGTGCAATGGATCCCTGGCAGCACAGTCAAACAGCTTATGTACACCAATCTAATTTGTTTTATTTGCCAAAAATATTTACTGTTATTTTCATCTCCAATACTTTCTAATCCAGGTGACCTAAGCAAACTGGGACAATGATGACTGAGATTTTATCTGACTACAAAGAAGCTGCTCTGGAAAGAGCTGTGAACCCCAGTGCTCTTGCTTTCATCTGGGTCTGAGGGGGCTCTGTGACACTGGAGGCTCATAATGGAGCGTGCTGCCGTTAAAGGATGGAAGGACATGGCGAAAAAAGGATTTTTAGCAGAATACAAGCCATAAATGTTAACTCTCACTGATGACTGTGTGTTTTGTCTTAAACCTGTAAGAACTGAAGAATGGCCCAGATTACTACAAGTATCATTATTTTTTGTTTTGTCATTGTTTAACGTTCTAGTTTGGGGAGTTGTTGCTTTTTTTTCCCCCTAGATGTTGGCATGACTACATGGCAATAGCATGGTCTTATGCATTTAATACCATTTTGTGGATGCTATGTTGCATGTACATTATTTACTGCTAGCACAAAGAATATATTAATTATTCATTGTGGCAAGAACTGAGTGTCAAAATGCCTCTGGTAATCCTGAATTATAGATTGATCTGTATTTATTTACGTTTTGCTCTTATGAGACGCTCTTTTAAGACTTTTCCTCAGTGGATTGTTCATCAATATGATCCTGATTCATGTCAGTAATCAACTATCAGCGCAGGTGTACACTCTGCCATTGACAAGATGCCATTGCATCTAGCCTTCAGCTGTGTGGTCCTGTTCTCCTTGCTCCAGCATCAGGGACTAGCCTCATTCAAAAATACATGTGTGTGCTACCTAGGCAGTGGGCATGGCCACACACAACTTGGTCACCAAAGTTGCTTACCGCCTTGCTCTGGGCAGGGCAGCACTACAGCTCATGCTCTGTGCCAGTTGCTGGGAGGGGACCTGGTGCCATCATTCTCTGCTCAGAAGATGCAGGGACACTCCAAGACATGCCAGAGTCCTGCCAGCACTGTGGTAGGTGGAGCCTACCCAAGTGCAAGGGAAGCTGGCTGGTAGAAACTTGGCAGAGGGGGGAGCTGCCAGGTGGTGTCTCTCAGAGCATCAAGCTGCTGGCAGTCAGTGGTGTCTTGTCCCTGTACAAGGCAGAAGCTCTCTAGCTAGAGTGATGTCTGTGAGTCTTGTCAGGCCATGCTTGGAGTATCATGCTCACCTCTGTCCCAATAATTCAAGAAAGACACAGGAAGAGGGTCCCAAGGGGGGCTATGAAGATGACCAAGGAACTGGAGAACCTGCCCTTTGAGGAATGACTAAAGGAGTTATGTTTTTAATCCACAAGGAAGAGAAGGCTCAGTGTGGACCTCATCAAGTATTCCAGTACTTAAAAGGTGGCTACAAAGAGGATGGAGGTCCCCTTCTCTTCAAAAGGCAGCTTGTGGAGTAGACAAGAGGTAACAGATACAAGTTGCACCAGGAGAGGTTTTACCTCAACATAAGAAAGAAATTTTTTACAGTGGGAACAGTCATTCAGTGGAATAACCTCCCCAAAGATGTGGTAAAGTACCTGTTGCCAGAGGTTTTCAAGATGCAGTTGGTTAGGATGCCAGGTAATGTCATCTAGGCTCCTTCTCCCACAAAAGGTTGGACCAGATGGTCTTTTGAGGTCCCTGCAAACCTGGGCAGTTCTATGACTCTGTGGTTATTGTCTTGTATGAGAACAGTTTTTCCAGTCAGAGTTCTGCTGTATTAATAATGGCGTCATAAGCATGTACATCCATCTCCTGTTTCAACTCTGACTATAACCATCTCCCAGTTATGTATGTACTTTCTCACAAATGGCAAATGGGAAGGAAGCATTGGCCACGTGACAAGCAGCTTTCTTCTTCTGAAATTGTGGGTCTGGTAAGGGCCATGGAGAATGTAGCTTAGGAGTCCTTAAGAGCAGGTATTTTTCAAACACATGAAACCACAGACTTTTATACTTCAGGCACTTGATACAGCTGAAAGTAATTGCTCCAGTGCTGAAAAACAAAATTGTTCTCTAGGGATGATAGTGTTCTTTAGTTAAAATCACAGGAAAATAAATAACTTACTTTTCTAAGAGAAAGCCAAAAATGTCATTTAGAGCAGAGCAATCATTCTTAAAAGGCAGCACTTGTCTGACACGACTACAGAAACAGCACTCTTCCCAGGAAGGAGCTTCTGTGGTTATTATTGTAATTCGTGCAGGTCCAGCTGCCTTGCCAGCAGCATGTGGAGCAGCTTTAATCACAGTTTTAAACTAATGTGGCAGATATTTATGATAAAAACAGTGGTGTCAGCTGTGTCAGATGCTGTAAAAAACCCTCAAAACAATCAGCTGTCAGATTGATTAAAAAACCCCACATTTTCCTCTGAAAGTGCTGAGGTAATTTAAGAAAAAAAAATATAAAGAGCAAAATTAATTTAATCAAACAATTTCAATGATAAATTGCAGCTGGGAATGCCTCCTGGGGTTGCAAAGAACATGTTTATATTGTCAGGTGTGTCAAAAGGAAGATTAGATGGAGCCGTTGTACTGACAGGGGAGAAGAAGGGAAAATTGTTTCCCTCAGTGCTCTGCTGTCGGAGCATCCCAGAAGAGCCATCTCCCACCCAACACGGCCAAGTGATGTCTCCTGCCTGCTTTCTGTCCTCCTCAGGCTTGCACCAATGAGAACACTTGATTCCACAAAAATAGTCAGAAACAGTAAGAAGTTACCTAATGACTTACTCTTCTGAGCCTGCTCCTTAAACAACAATTTGGGATGCAATTACGGATCATGGTCTGGCACTGCCTGTCCTGCTATGGGGCCACAGGGCCACCCATGGCTGTGCTGTCCTGTGGTATTGTATCACCCCTCCTCTCACTACCTTGGTGATGGTGGGCTGGGACCATACCACTGTGCTGATCCTGACAGGAACAGCCAGTTTCTGAGGGGCAGGTTTCCAAAGACTGCACCTCTGTGGGGAAATACATCCTGTTCCTCTGTGTTTGCTGTGCAAAATGATAGGGGCTAGTGTGCATCAGGTGAAGCTGGGGCTAAACCAGTTTGGCTTATGTGATATATGCAATCATAGTCCCTGCTAAAGAGTAAGCACATTAGAAGGGACAGGTAGGAAAATGATCAGACAGCCCTGTGTCTTAATCTTAAATTTGAAAAAAAACCCTAAAATAGTCTCTTTGGTTCTGTCTGTATTTTTAATGGGAAAATTAATATGGGGAAACAGAAAAATGAAACTAGCTGATTACTTAGTGCCATGCATTAAATGTTATCATTCAAGAGTGTTGTACACAGAAGACAGCAAATATTGTAGATATGTCAGGGATGATTCAATGTTACTGAAATAACTCGAGAACATAAGCTCTCCTTTACTACTGTCAGAATAGCTAGACATGTTTGATTTAGTTCATCCTGCTGTGCCGTGTTGCTCTGCTTTTTCTGTTAACTCCTCAATTCAACCTTACAATTGGGAATTCAGATAACACAGCCCTTCACTTCTGATCTTAGTTGAATACAAATGCCATAATTTTATGCTTCCTTGCTTTCTCTACTCTCTGACCTTTCATGTTTCTTGAGGGACATCTTATTTCCTCTAGCTTTCAAACACCTTAACACTTATTTCTTTATATTGGTGATACAATTAAGTACACATCCTTAATTGAGTTACAAGCAAATACATAGAATAATAACAGGGTGTTTATCTTTGTCAACCCTAGACAGGTAATTAAATAGTCTCCTTCACACTCTTCTAGGCAAACAGAACCCTTTAAACTGATATGCTGCCTTTACATAATGTCAATAGACTGTCTTCTCCTCTCCTCTGTTTAGATGGCCTTGTGTATTCAACACAAAATGCAAATTTGCCTTACTCAAAACTCAGCTGGAAATAAACGTAACACTCCTATTAGTCTAGTTCCTCTGGTTCAGGGTACACCAAATTAAAATAAAAAGTTGCTTCATTGCTAGAGCTGACAGAGCACAGTTTCAGAGGTCACACCTTGGGTGCAAAGTCTGTTCCGATTTTCAGTGCAATACTTTGTGATAAGTGCTTGGATTTAACACATATATCAGCTAGGCAGAGCAGCAGATTTTCATCCATGGTAAACTGATGTGGCTTTATTAAAGGTCAAAGGAGATGATTTCCATCACTGAGGACACAGCTGACCAGCCATTCATGTCTTGTCCCTTTGCTTTCAGAAGAGGAGGAAACCCTCTGGCATTCGGCAAGGTACTGACTGCCAAAGGCTCTGTTGAGGAGCAGATGAATTTCAAAACATTTATGTAAGGCTGTTGAAGAGGAATGGTCACATGCCAAAGGCACCAAAGCGCAGTCAGTTTGGATTTTGTAATCAACATGCCACTGGCTGAGACTTGGGCTCAGCCGGTAACCTGACCTGGGATATATCAACTTGCAGAGGTCTGGCTTCAGCTTGTCGTTTTCTCTGATCTGTATTATTTCTCCACTGCTACCCCACAGGGATCGGTACTGCCCCTACTACCTTTTCAGTCGATTTGTGTTCTCTGTTATCATTTTCCACGACAGGCCCCAGGGCTCTTAATACTCCTGAATTAAAAGATGCCCACAGAAACACAGACTGCACAGCCCTTTTGGCCATAGAAACAGCCGTTTTCTGGCTTATGGCTTCTGATGAAAGCCAGTTACAAGCATTAGGATGCACTTCAGTCGAGTGTTGGGTGGATTATGGATCCCATTGTAAACAAGACAGCTCATAGTAAGAAATGCAAGGAACATTTGCCCTGAAATCACTCCACCCTATTTTCTGCAAAATTGCTCTTACACATATATCATTGCTCTGCTATAGAGAAGAAAATATGTAGAGCATAAATATTGACATTCATATTGTTCATACTTGTACATGCTAAAGAAATCATTATTTTTTAAAGGCTTTCGATAAAGATGGTTGTTGAAAGGTTAAGAGAAGGAACAAACACCTTAGCAGTGCCTCAGAATAGTTCTGTTTCCTTGGAGATACCTTTTAATGTAGAAATAAATAAGAAAAACTCACGGTTCACAGCAATGTGCTTCTTTTACCTAGTCTTTTAGAAAGAAAAGAAGTATGAACATGACAGTGCCTTACCCCAATGGTGGCATTACGTAGCCTCATATCAGTGATACTTAGTTTTTAAATGCTCCCTTGGGGACCAGGCACTTATTTGCAATTGAACTATACATAACAAATAATAATTTCCTATTCCTCTTGTCATTAATTTATTATACATCAGTATTTCCCCTTGATAAAAAGAGTTTTGGAGAATTTTCAAACACTCAGACAGAAAAGCACTCACAAAGCTGGAAACCCAAAGCTGATCTGTATGGCTTGGATATACCACAAGTTAAAAAACCCCTTGGGTGCCCAAAGACATGTCCAGATGTCAAACATCTCTTCTCAGAGATGTACAAGTAAGTGAGTCCCTTGTTTCAGATATATGTCTGCATCACAAAATCAAACAGAAAAGTTCTAGAAGAGGAACAATATAGAGAAGAGCCTGATAGTCTGTGTGCTGAAGCAGCAGGCAGCCAGACTGAGGGAGTGCAAAGGTGGCCAAAGGAACAGAGAGCAGTATTATCAGGCCAGTATTACAGGTGCTATACTTGAACTCCAGAAAGGACCAGTAAAACAAAATAACGGGATTTGTGAAAAGTCAGGACAGCAATGAAGAAGAGGAAAAGCTGAGGGAGAGAAGGAGTGCTCAGAAATGCTGCTATGGCCATAAAAGGAGCAAACAGGGCTGGGTCTGAGAGCCAGGAGCTGGCAGGGAAAGAAAAACCACACCAGATATAATCAGGTTTGCCCCCACCTCCCATACACCATGTGGCACTGACTGAAAACTACAGATCATCCTGTCTGTCCTTGCAGGCTCTCTGCCCAACACATATGGCAGCTGATTTTCTCTATTTATGACATTTGTCCACACTTGCTTAGGGCAGAGCAAAGTGAGAACTAGAACTACCTGAGACCTAGTGGAAACAAATACTTAAACCATCCTTAATAGTGTGCTCAAGACACTTGCAACAGGAAAATTCAGCGGAGTTGGGAAAGTTGGTACATGAACAAGGGTCCCAGATGCTAAAATTTATGATTGTACTTTTCCCCTGCTTGACCTATGTTTCTGTCCCTTTTTAGGGAAGACGTTCAAATTATTCAGTTCTTTGAGACAAAAGCAACTATTGTAGCATCTATCATTGTTTGATCACACTGAATCCTGTAAAGAAAATTAAAAGTAGAAATCACTGGTGTGAAGTGACATATAATTTGAACTGAAATACGTTATTGCAAATCTCATCTGTAGGGAGACATAGGAAATGGAGTTGCCAGACTACCTTAAAAATAACTGCTGTATTTTGAAATGTGGAGTTACTTTCAAGGGAACTAATTTTCAGTAGAGGGAGCTGCAGGATCAGGTCAGACTCAAACCACTGAATAGCTGTCACTGCAGTAAGGTAGATTAAAAAGTATTTACGTTAAGACACAGAATTATTAAACAGTGTACCAGAGGGTTTATTATCATAAAATTATTTAAACTTTGGAACTCTCCACTGCATCTTAGGGTGTGGAAAAACAAGTGACATATATAACTGCATGTAAAGGCATTGTTTGATGTTTTACTGAAAAATAATCTTCTCTTTTCCTGGATTATAGGCACTGATTTGTAATACAAAGACTCCACATGCAAAACAAAGCTATATTTCTTCCCTTATTGAAAGCTAGTGGCAATATTTCCAATATGGTAACTGTAGACTGCAGGTTCAGAGATTCAATCAGTGCACATGGGAGAGCAATAGGCAGAGTTCTCTGTGCTGTCTCCATCTGCTCATATTTGTATGCAAAATAATCTGCTTCTACCCAAAGGCAAAAGCTGTGTGAGTGCAATTTTCTGTAGATGTGTCATTTTCAAGGGTTATCCTTTAGACTCAGCACGTGCTGTGCCTTTTTCCTCTGATGCGTCTCCACCAAGGCAGGCCAGCCAGTGACATCCGAGCACTGTGCTGTTCACAGATGTTTAGCATTGCTCAGGCTAGCAAGCCTTCTCTGTGCTGACACCACTGTGTCAGCCAAGATGGAAAAACAAGATCTTGACAGGTTCTTGAACAGAGAAAAATGAGGTTACAGCAAAATAGTTGATGTTATTTGCAAGTCTCGGACTACATCCAAGACTGCAAGCATGTCTTCCAGTGGACCTGCATGAAGAGGCCTTGAAAATAAATATACCTTTGTCACAACTATTTCAACACGTCAAATTGCTCCCAAATATTCACAGTCAAAAATATGCTCTACCACAGGAGCAGCAGCAGTAGGGCTGCTCTTCAGTCACTCACGATGGATGCTTCACTGCACCAGTCCTCTCCATGACACATCCATGCCACCTGGCATGTGACACAAGCCCAAATGACAAGGCTGTGCTCTTCCACCTGAGTTCTTGTGCACTACATAGGCCCTGCTGCACTGTATAAAAGGTCATGATGCAGCAACCTTCCAGTGTCAGTATTCTTCCAGCTCATAGGAGGTTTTAACAGGTTGATATTCACAGAATCGCCGAATATGCTGGGTTGGAAGGGACTAAGAAGGATCATCAAAGTCCAACGCCTGGCCCTTGCACAGGACACCCCAAGAGTCACCCCATGTGCCTGAGAGCATTGTCCAAACGCTTCCTGAACTCTGTCAGGTTGGTGCTGTGACCACTGCCCTGGGGAGCTGTTCCAGTGCCCAACCATCCTCTGGGTGAAAACCTCTTTCTAATATTCAACCTAAATCTCCCCTGACACAATTTCAGGTCATTCCCTTGGTCACTACAGAGAAGAGATCAGTGCCTGCCCCTTCTCTTCCCCTCACGAGGAAGTTGTAACTGCAATGAGGTCTCCCCTCAGTCTCCTCTTCCCCAGGCTGAACAAATCAAGTGGCCTCAGCCTTTCCTCATATGGCTTCCCCTCAAGGCCTAGTTGGCTGTGAGGAGAGAAAGGCAAATGAGCAAACAGGAGCTTGGAGAGAGCTTTAGGTAGATAGAAAAGCCACCACGTTGTACACCAGAGCATTTCAGAAGCCATGTTGCCCAAGCCATTACTTAAACAATGGAGCATGAGTAAGTTGCTGGAGGCCACCTCTCATGAGATCAGGCTTACTGTCTTAGTGACTTGCATCTGGGACTTGCATCAGGACCTTTCAACCTTTGTAGTACAACATAACCACCTACAAGTGCTTTATTTTTAGATCAAGACCTGACTTGCCAGTGCACTTGTTTCCAGGCCTCATTGCTTTCTGTGAGCTGGCTGTGCTCAGCCCCTGCAACTCTGATGCACAGCAGTCCACAGTCACCAAGTCCATTACAGACATTTTTAACACCATCTCTGCCCTCTCCTCTACTTTGTACAAGCTGTTTTGTCTGCTCCCTGTTGGTTGCTGCTCCCAGTGTCACTTCTGCATTATAGAGGCAGTGTGGCTTGTGTCAGAGCCATCAATGCCATGCACATCCTAACCCGAGGTCCTCTGCCAGGCATGCTCCACATCGGTGCTCCTGGGGGCCACAGGTCACCCCTGCTCACCCATACTGGCTGCCCAGCCATGGAGATACCCACCTGCTCCTCCTGGTACAGACCTGGGTTTCCCAGCACACATTTCAACGTGTACGAGAGACAACTGCATGGTCATCAAAAATATGCACTCTTCTGCTACAGTGTCTGAGGCCCCCACTCAAAGACAATGGGCGCCTCATTTCCTGATGGATGTGAAATTTCCTCCAACAAATGAAGGCAGGGCAGACAGCAGTGGCCTTCAGTCCCAAGCCTGAGCAATTGACACAGGCATGGTGCAATGCTTTATTTACTGGGTGGGTGAGTTTGGACTGCTGAGTCTGCACAGCCACTAATCTTTGGATATTCCTGCTCACTGCATACCTCTTCTGCACTGGTCCATCCATTACTGCCTGGTGTTCCCACCACAAAAGCCTCAGGATGGACTCCCTGAGCACAGGAAACAGCAACGTTGAGCTTCTTCCCCACCTCACCTTCCTCCACTGAGTCTGTAAAATCTTTTATGCAGCAAAAAATACAAATGCTTCTGTTGGCTCAAAGCTTTGCCTACACACAGAGGAGAACAAATAGTACTATCTGCTGTTCTGGTGAAAGAATACGCCTATGTGTACTTTTTCCCAACAACCAATGTGTTGTGGGCTTCCTGAAGGTCTTTATTAGAAAATTACAACCACAGCAACACCCAGGTGTTCAGGTTTTGCCTGTTTTCCATAGAAAATTCAAACACTGCAAGAAGCAATGGAAATAGGAGGCTCCAACCATCTGAGAACTACTTATTGTGTTGTTTTTTCATCTTGAGGCAGGGCAGCATTTACCAGCAGAGTAATCCTCAGAGTACCTGTTTATCTGATAGGTACTGCTGAGGGGAAATATCTACCTTAAATTCATCCATCAGAGCTTTAGACAGCATTCTATGAAAACATGGTATCTAGGTACTAAACAGTATCTGATTTGATTGAAAACTTTATGCAGCTACTCATTCTAGAGCAACCCTGTCAGTACCAGTTCTCTTCTATTGAGCCCCTTCTTTGGTGGTAAACAAAAATCAGCTTCAAGCAGTTTTTCTTATCAATAGGTACTTGAATGTTGTGGGGTTTTTCCTTCTCTGTCTGAATAGTAACACTGTTTAGGCAAAGAACAGGAGACTGAGAGGGAACAGAATAGCCCAGGGAGTGAGTTACCCAAAGGGAACAAGCTGCTCTCTGTGCCCACATGTAAATACATGGGAGATTCAGCTAAGTGAGTGACCAAGGGTTTCTAACTAAAAATCTTTAAGAAATCTGTTTTGATGTCTAATCTGCTTTGCAGAGTATACGTCACTGAAAGCTCAGAAAAAGAGGTTGCACAAACACATTCTAGGAACTGCACAGGTATTTCTGTAGGGAAGCATTTTCTGTGGGGACTTCCCCTGATGTTACAAGGTCTGTGGGACAGACTCTTAGCTGGGGTGAGTTGCCACCTTGACCTCAGCAGCATTGAAACAGTAACCTAGCATTTTTTCTTGTTGTCCAATCTCCCCTTTCCTAAAATACAGCTGCTAAATATTAACATGAAAAATACTCGGCAGATTAAATTAAACAGTCATTTCCGAATGTTGCACATTGCTACAGGAAACCATGAAGCTGCTTTTACAATTCTCATTTAAAAGCTCTTCTAGCAATGCTGCTGTTATGGTAAAGTTTGTGAGTGGAAATACAGAGGGTGACCCAGCATTTTTCTAGAAATATGTCTTCATAACAGTGATGAAGATTTTATTCTCTCTACCAGTTGTAAATAGTCAAACTTACAGCAATCTACTCAACCTTTAGTGCTAGCTTTACTGTGCAGTTACAGTACACGTACCCAGGCAAAGCTTTCCAGAGAGTAAATGGAAAAGAAAAAATCTGGTTTTTGTTTTCTTGTTTCTTCTTTTATTTTTCTTCTTTTTAATATTTGTTTTGCAGTTTTTCTCTTTCCAGAATTTGGTCTTCATGATATTTTTAATTTGCATCACTTCTGTTATTATTTCAATATTTTTCCTTTATGAATAATTATTTTTCCTTTACATTTTTTCTGTCCCACGCTATTGAAATATTGAAAAAAAATACTAAAAACCTATTAATTTTATCTATTGGTGGAGGATTTCTATGAAATAAGCCAGAAAATTGCACCTTAGATGAAATAGCTACCAACAAGAGCAAATCATCCTTTCAGACATGCAATAGTCTCAAAGGAGACAACATTTTTTGAAGACAACCTCATTGACAATTTTGGTAGGTACCTATTATGAATCATTTCTAAACAGTAGGAAATTGAATAAAGAAATTGTGATTGCAAATACTCATTGCAGAGTATTTGAAAGGCATGACTGAAGAATGAATGCCCCACCCCCTTCTAATTAATTGGACTAGTCATGCATGAATTAAGAACATGCATAAGCTTTGCAAGATGTCCATCATGTACATAGAAGTGGGTAAGACAGAAGTCTGGGAAGACTGTTGCTTTGTTATGGACTCATTCAAATTCATTCATTTAATGCAACTTAAATACCAGTTAGAATCCACTGAATTACTTAACTCTCCTGTTGAAAAGTTGAAATAAGAGCAATGTCACTCACTAATGAGAATAAAAATGATGAATTCCTATTACTCATTTACTTCATAGGGATTAAGGCAGGAGTCTAAGGAAATTAATTCTGTGTTCAGTTCTGGGCCCCTCATTAGAAGAGGGGATCATGTCCAGAGAATGGCAACAGAACAGGGGACGTGTCTGGAGCACAAGTCTGGTGAGGAGCTGCTGAGGGAGACAGGGGTGTGCCTATTCTGAAGAAAAGGAGGCTCAGGGGAGACTATTACACTCTACAACTACCTGAAAAGAGCTTGTAGCCAGATGGGGGTCGGTCTCCTTTTCTATATAAAAGCAATAGAACAAGAGGAACTAGAGGAAATAGCCTCGAGTTGAGGCCAATATCAGCTTTAGACTCAAGCTGATCTTTAAAGTCCCTTCCATTCCAAGTTCCTATCAATTTGTGTCAGGGGAGGTTTAGATTCAATATTAGGAAAAATTTTTTTGTGGAAAGGATTATCAAACATTGGAACAGGCTGTCCAGGGAAGTGGTTGAGTCACTGTCCCTGGAAGTATTTAAAAGACATGTAGATGCAGCCTTTAGGGACATGGTTTAGTGGTGGACTCGGCAGTGCTGGTTTAAGGGTTGGGCTTTATGATATTAAAGGTCTTTTCCAACCTAAATGGTTCTAAGATTCTATTATTCTAATACTTGAATTGCAAGACACATGCTTGGAGAAATTTCTGATTCTAGACCATCCTCCTCAGGATGGGATGAAGAATGATGAAAAGCACATGGGTCAAGCTGAGGACAGGGAGGTTCCTTAGCAATTAGTCAGGGGCAAAACAAAGCCATCTTGGGGAAAATTAATTTATTGCCAATTAATACCAGAGTAAGACAGAAATAAACCCAAACTCAAACCTAAACTCACCACCTCCTCTCCTCCCTCTCTGCCTCATTCCTATGCTCAATTTCACTTTTGACTCTTTCAGCTCATCCCCTCTACCTTGAGCAGTGCAGGGGGATGGAGAAATGGGGGGTTCTAGTGAGTTCACCATTTTCCTACTTCTTCCTCCTTCCTGAGCAGTAAATGGTCCCCCATGGACCACAGTTCCTGCCAAAAATATCCACTCCTGTATGTGCTCCTCTCGGTGGCTGCAGCCCCTGCCAGGAAACTTGCTCCAGATGGGCTCTCCATGGGTTGCAGCTTTCCTCAAGGCACATCCACCTGCTCCAGTGTGGGGTCCTCCACTGGCTGCAGGGTAATCGCATCTGGTGCCTGGAGCACCTCCTCCCCCTTCTCCACTGACCTTAAGTGTCTCCAGGATGTTTATTTTCCACTCACTCCTTTCAAAGCTGTTGAGCAGCATTTTTGACCCTTTTTTTATTTATCATGGAGGTGCTTAGCAATGCCATTCAATGAGCTCAGCTTTGGCTGGTGGCAGGTCCATCTTGGAGCTGGCTGGGTTGTCTTCTTCCAGAAGTCACCCTTGCAGCCCCCCAGCTACCAAAACCTTGCCACACAAAACCAATACACTTCAAAAGCAGAAGTGTCTACAGAGCTGAAAAACACGTTCTCCTGTGCCCATTGTTTATCTACAATGAACACATTTTACTTACTAGAATACGTACTTCATCTCTAGTAATTATGGCAACAAAATTCTAGATTCCCATCTACTTATACTATTTATAGTATAATACATATTTCATGCTTCTTAGAACAGCAGTTTCTTTTCACTTCCATAATAATAGCAACTCTAAATATCTGCATTATAGTAAGTTTCATATTTAGTTTACCCTGGCAGAGTTGCTTAGTATTAGCCTAAGTCCAGCTTCACTAGTTGCTTTCCTTCACTCTCATGTTTTTTCACACTCACACTTGCCACAAAGCTGTTGTCAGCCCCACTGGAAGGTTATGAATTGCTTCTCTTGGTTTGATCAGCCCACAGTGGTTACACTAAGTGCACTACTGCTGGATTTCTGTTAGTGAGATTTTCTTTCAAATCAAGTTGTGAAAATAAGAAAAGCAACGTACTGTTGTACAATGCAGTTTTATTTTTTTAATGAAATGCCCTAGCATCATAAAACAGAACTCATTTTCTAATCTTGAAGCCAGCAAGATTGGGAAAAAAGAAAAATCAAAGTTGGTTTTCCTATACATAATTTCCATACTAAGATTACATTCCAAGAAAAAAAATCCCTGGAATTAAAATGTAAGCAGACATTACTTACACAGCTCTCTAAAACAAACAGGACATGTCATACAACTCACATATGGTGCTTTGCTAGTTTAATATGCTACAAATAGAATTATTCAAATGCAACTATGCAGCTTTTCTATTACCTAAGACCTTTTAATTTTATTATGTTGCAATGCCTTTATTATTTACTTCATACTTCTTTACCATACTATACAATGTTCTTTTGTCCTTTTCTGGTGGCTTTTTCTCAAAAAGGAGACCTTCACTGTGGCTTTCTTTGGAAACAACAAGCACTCAGTTGCAGATACTCAAATATTCAAAGCATTTCAATATACGTTCACTATGAGATTAAGTCTGCATTTTTCAAGTAGGAGTTTCATGACTTGCTAGTAAACTAATGGAGAGAGCTGGTTAGTATTTATTCCAGTTCTCATTGATGAGAATGTGCTCTGGATAGCTGCACCACCCCAAACTCCCCCACTGTTGGTAAGCTGAGTGTGCACAAGAATTACTGTAACTTGGAAGTCTGGGTACTCTCACAATATTCATGGATTAACCACAATTACTGCAGACATTTTTTAACAACTGACCCTTTCAAGAAATATTCACATTTGTAGAACTGCATAATTTCATTTTCAATGGGATGTTAGTTCAAAAGTACTATTTCACTTATTAAACATGGCTTTAAAAATACAGTATATGTAACACCTGTGTTACAAGTGTCAGAAAAAAATTGGATGAGTCAACATTTCAACTCATTGTATTAATAAGGAAAGCAAAGAACAGTAGTTTTGGAAAAGTATTCAAGTATTTTCCTGAAATACTATATAACAAAATAAAGATCCTAAACTTTGTATGATTGTACTTGAGGCAAATATAATTTGCAAGTGCTTTTTGTCACATAGAGCAATATGAATAATACTTTGTAACAGAGATATAGCACACAATTTTGATAATACACAAAACTGGAATGTAAATAACTTCAATAGAAAAAAATAACCTGCCATTTATAACAATATTCAAGTGCTTCAGTAATGAAATGACCCATCACCATGGCTTACATTGACCAAATACATGAGAAACATGAAACTAACACAAGCCGGATGACAGAAGTACCAATAAATACACATGAATACAGAATCATCAGCTGTTTGGATGCAAAAAAACCCCTCAGACTCAGTAAGTTTTAAAGAGAACTTTAAACTTAAAAGAACACTTATAAAAAGATAAAATAGAACTGGGGCTAACTTCTGTCCTCAAACAGGAATAAGTCTCTACAAGAAGAGCAAAATTTAGCCCCAACCCTGGACACAAAACATGTATGTGCCACAATACACATAACTATACACAAATAATCACTCCATAGCTCTATATGACAGTCTAATGTTTTTTATTATAAAAACAAATCAGCACAGTGCATTCATGATTTGTCAGATGCCAGTTTCTTCCCTTGGCTTCACAAAACAAATTATTTTGTTTCATATTTAGTTAAATTATTTTAAGGACTTCCAATCATCAGATCATATTTCTAAACATTTCAACATCTTATTTCGCAGAGACATTTTAACATACGGAGTAGAATGTCCAAAGAATTGTGTACTGAAGAGGGAAGCTTTTAATATGTTAATACTAGATACTTTTAAAAAAAATTAAAACTTGCTGGTGTTTGAGAACTTATTTATATTTTCCCTTGTCTGTGCCTTCCTGATATTATACAAGTATTCCTGCAATTTGCTTGCAAGACTTGTCAGTTGCACTGTGTGGTATTTGGTATCATCCAAACAGTCATAAAACCTTTTATAATCCCAAAAAGCATGGTGCAAGGAAGCCTTCAAAGACAGAATATATAGGATGAGGTGTGACCTGTATATAGTTGTGCTTTTATTTTTCAAATATTTGTACACTATTATTATTATTATTACTACTTAAAGCCAGGAATGTGTGTTTGAATTGCATTGATAAGTTGCAAGGTATTGTCAGAATTACAAAATGAAAGATTTTAATTAAAAAAAAAAAAAGATGCGAATGACAACACCGTTGTCCAGCATTTAAGCCACATGCAACTACATAACACTCCCAGCAGAAAACATCTTCTCAGACACTGAAAATGTCTTGTCTTGGTGCCAGTGGGAAGTCCAATGTTTCATAACATTTAGATATTATTGCAACACAATTACAAAATTAGCTCTCTAGAAAAGCACAGAGAATTTATCAGTCATCATGAATACACAGATATAGGCCAACCCTCTCTTTTCTAACATAACAGATTACATTGCTCCAAGATATATTTTAATGATTACAATGTTTTTTTTAAAAAATGACACAATGCAGTAAGATGTCTAAAATTATACTGAAGCCATAAAAAAAAAAATCTAAAAGTTTAAAATACTTGTCAATTTGACTAAAATGCATATTTACTCAATTTCCTTGAGCTTTTATTTTTTCTTCTCCCCATTGGAGGAACAATGTTTATAGTAATTGTTCAACACTACTCTGGCTGTAGGCAGTTTCATCTTTACAGTTTTCCTCAATTCCCCTTGCAAACAGTTTCATTAACTGGCAGTGAACCCTGAAAAATATAGAAATCAATTAACAAGACATAAATGGGTGCCACATATTTAATTCTAATAATTTAATTCTAATAATCCATTAATTTCAAGCAGTTGGACAAAGTTCCTTACTCCCGACTACAGAAACCACACCCTCATTTTTGATTCAATCCTCCCCTGCAAAGAGGGCTGGATGCTTTCATGTATCCTCTTTTACTCCCCTTGTCTACACAAGAAGTTCTATAGGCACTTAGATGAGCCAATCTTTTACAATATACAGCATTTACAAAACTCACCTTTGGACTGCTAAGTGATTATGTTTTAATGGAACACACTTGTATGTAAATGGTTTTGGTTCCCTTTGCTTTAAAAACAACAAAACAAGCAACCAAAACTAATCCAAACAAACAAAAAAAACCTTTCAAATTTCACAAACTTCTTTGCTAATTTGAGTATTTGCACAACTGCAAAATTCTTTCTCTGTATGCAAAGATCGGAGATAAGACTCTGTGCTGTGTGCCAAAAAACACAAAGTAGGGACATACTCAGTATTTCTGTAAGACGAAGATGCTTACTTAAGCTAAATAGGAAAAGCTATTGCTCAGAGTAATGAGGCATTCCACTCATTTGAAAAGAATCCTTACAACACCATTTTCACTTTCAGCACTTTAAGCACATAATACCAGTTCCTAAGAAGTAAGTATGACTTCAAAGGTAGGGCCATCCATCTCACTCAGAGTGATCATTTACAACACACCTGGTTGCAGTATTCTCTGGAAAGGATTCAAAACTGTAACAAAAATATTTAGGTTTATTATCAGAAGACTCAAATTTGCTATGCACAGGCATCTTTCTGGGATGTCTTTATGAACATCAATGAGAAGGCTTAATGTGTTCTGCTATATAGACAGAAAAATCAAAGCTTACCTCACTTCAATTGCTGAACTATCCAGAGTTTCTCCATCACAGTTCCAGGTGCTATTAACAATATTACAGCAGCAGGCTGGATGATCTCTGCAGAACTGGCCAAAACGTTTCTTTCCTATGTCCATGACATTGCTTTCATTGTCTTCTGAAAGCTTTGATGTAAATTGAAAACACTTCACCCGATAAACGTCTACAAATGGAAAGTCAAACTAGGAAGAAAAAAAAGAAATGGGCAAATCAGGCAATTACAAGTTAATATATTTGATGTGTAAAGCAACTCAGCATGCAGCATTTTGTACTCAAGGACAGTCTGTCCACTCCAATCTTCTAGAGAAGCTTACCTGAGACACAAAGTGATTTTTGGTTTTGAAAAACTGCACAAGTCAAAAACAATAAAGCCAAAATGAAACCTTACTTCTCAATGCTCACTGTACAGATAACCAGATAACAGGTTCTGAGATTATGAGTAAGTGGATTATAAAGACTATTTTAAACAACATATAAAAATTATTATAATGTGATATCAAAGTGTTGGAGACTGATGGTTTATAGCTTAAACATCTTTATGAAGGACTTTTGCCTATTATAGCAAAGCTGTATAAAAAAAAACTGCATGGAAGACCACCACACCCTGAACGTGCTTCCTGACTGAGGGCCTGCACTGCAAACTGGTGAAAATAAGATGCAGTGATTCAGGTCTGGGCTGGGGGAGAAGAATACATTCACAGGAGGATTAAGCCCAGCACCTTCGGGGTGGAGGCCACAGCCCCAGGGTTATCAGCTGCCAGGCTCAAACAGACCCTCACACCAAAGGGTGGTGGGGAGAGATGTGTGCTGAAAAAGCCTCTGGTGAGAGGCAGTGAACACCCATCTTCTGCTGTGCAGATCAGCTCAGCTGTGGAGACCTTTTGCCTCGGGAAAGCCACATCTAAGGGACATCTACATCAGGGACAGCAGAGGGAGTGTCATGGCCCATCAAAGGCCCACCCCCAAAGGGGTCCCCAGACCCTGCCCCAGAGCACTGCCCATGATACAAAATGATGCCACAGATCCACAGTCTTGCAAGGGACAGTGTCAAACTTGACCTCCCCAGAGAAGGCACGTGGGTGTTCCCATCTGGCCCAAATGTATACTAATTCCCTGGATTCTATACTTTTTGGTGGGGGACCCTCACCACCGAGAAGACCAGTTGGAGGGAAACAATGAGACGTTGTTGGGATCCATGGAAAGGTGATATGTTTCTGCTTAATCTGTCTCTGTCACTCTCCCTGTCCCCCCCTCTCCTTTTTCTATTTCTTTCTTTCTTTTCTCTTTCCTTCTCTTTGCCATTTTTACTATTAAATAAAATATATCATTCTTTTGGTTTCAACATCTAACCTCATTTGGTTTTAATCAAGTTTTGGGGTGTACTTCAAACCTTTTAAAGTTCGATCCGTTTTATTCACAGAGACTTGGTTTTCTCTGCTCTTCTGTGCTTAGACTGGATCTCAACACAAAGTCAAGAAGGTTTGGATTGTATCTTTGCATCATCCTCAGGACCTGTTCAAGTACAGTCCTTAAGGCTTTTCTGAAAGTCTTCTGCTTTTGCACTTGGAACAATGCCCTGAAGGCGAGAATTCCATGGCAGTGTTATCAAATCACAGAGCTGGGGGTACATGAAGAATAGAGGGAAATATTATTGCATTCCAAAAAAAAAAAAAAAAATTTAACTAGTTAATTGAACTAGAAAAAGCAGGTCAATTAGCAGATTGCTCCTAAAACCGAGGCTGCAGATTAACATTATAATACTGTACAGATGCTTTAAAACAGGCTTCATTAATTGAAGGAACAATAAATTAGAGGATGCCCCCGTCTGCCCAGAAAGCAACTTAACAGATATGGAACTAACTATTCAGCAAGCTGTAGTAAATACAGACAGGTCATTTAGCACAGGCCATGGAGCATGTCTGGGTGTGTCTATGAGAAGGGGATGGCAAGGAAGCAAATGTGAAGAAACAGTTTACTCACAAATCAGTATGTACGGGTGTACAGTCACCCTTTTCTTCCTTTTTTTTCACATTTCCTTAAGTTTTCAAAAAGGGTTTCCCACTACTATGGTGGATACTAACCTGAGCTAAGGACATATGTACAACCCTGCATTTAATCTCCACTGCAAAACCAGCATATCCCAGAGAGAAATGGGAAGCACTGGAAAGGAAATGGCTATAGTGAAAACCAGAAAAAGCAGAGATGGGTCAGAGATGGGTCTTAAGTTCCCTCAGCTTTTAACCATAAAGAACTGTAAAGTCATCAAACTCTATGCTTGGAAGTGGTGGCTCCTGGACCCAGTGGGACTCACTTAACAGTGTGCTGGTCCAAACTGCTCTGATGCAAATGCTGGTATCCATGGCTGTATCGTCACCTGTGTCTATGCAGAGAGCACCCGAGCTCTCATGTCTCAAGCCTAAGCAGAATGTTGTCCCTTGATAAATGTTACAGCCAATTTGAAAGGTAGCCAGGGGTGGCTTCAAATGATTGAAAATATCAAAGGAACAGTGAGTGAGAAGGAGTGAAGGGAAGAGGAGGAGATTGAGAACAGTGGGAAGGATGAATATGGACACATTCACAATGTCCCAGGGACTGGCAATGAGGAAATAAAGGGAAAAGAATCTATACTAATTCTTTTACAGAGGAAGAAGAGTAGCATCATAAACATGCAAGATTTGTATTGCTTTTATGCATTAGATATGACACTAGTCCATCATTCAGAAAATTTCCAGAACATATTAATAATATCATGTTGTGACAAATATTAAATATGTGTATTCACAGCCATAGCTCTGTTTCAACAGATACTACGAGCCAAAGCAGTGATGAATCTTCCCTCCTGACAGCTACAAGAAACACATGCAAGAAATAATTTTGAAGCTGAATGCATAAAGCTCATATCTTGGTTACTTACATGTAGTAAAATACTGCTAAAAGCCTACAGTTTACAATCAAACTGCAGTTCTGGTAACTTTCTTCTAAATCACATTTTTTTACAGTTCACAAAAGTGATTTATTATGCTTCACCACATCTACCTCAGCTATTCATGCTGTGAGCAGTTTTTCATGACAACTATATAAGGGCACAACTGTGATAAAGTAACTTTACATATTGTCCAAACAGCAAATACATGGAAAATGTTACAAAACTGAATTCCGTTGGCAGAAGTGGAATTTTGTTAGAATGCTACGGCCAAGGAGTTGACTTTGGTAAAATGTTTTGAGCTGCTTTATTTTTTATGATACACATGCTGAGATTGCATCACCCAAAATGTATAAATTTTAGAAAAACAAACAAACATGCTTTATAGATGTTATTTCTGTCATATAAGATTACCAATATTTACACCTTTGATGGACTGTCTATAATTCACTGTCAAAAGGAATACACACCTGATCATCTTGGTTTGTGTGTCTGACAAGATACCGTAGAAAATCAAATCTGGAGCATTTCCGAACTAGAATGAGGTCTGCTGAACCATCTGCCAAATGAGCTGCTGGTGAAAGACCTTTTGGACTTCGTGGACAGGCACAGCTCATACTTACTGCATTGATGGCTAGAAATTTCCCTTTTATAACCTTCCACTCTTCTTCACCTTCTGAAACATATCAGTAAAGACATGGAGATAGGTAATAATTTGATCTACTCACAAGAACACTAAAAGGCAACCACTGGCAACTTAAAAGTCTTCCCTGGGCATATTCATGTATTGTCAATAAATATCTAAAATAAGCTACATTTTAAAAATTACATTTTTAAGTATCTGTTTTTCACACACTAACATAGAAGGTTGCTTTCTCCCTCCAGACTGTGACTATCTCCCAAAATTGCTTGCCTGTTCTGGCATATGCATGTCAAATTCAGGATCAGTGCTATTTGGGTAAACTGGCAAAGGCATAGGAACAGAAAAGAGAGGCAAGTTACAGCTCTTGTAGTGTGAAAGTTCAGAGGGATTAACTTCTTAAAATTCTATTTTTGCTCTTCAACAATCTTAAATAAACAATGATGCAAAGATCGTAGTTTAGTATTTGGTTTCTAAAGCAATAGTCCTCTTCTGCCTCAATGCTACAAGTTAATATTTTAAAAAAAGACAAAGGGAAGAGATGACTCAGCAAGGACCAGCAGGCAGGATATCAGGAGTCTGTTTCCACCCCAGCCCCAAATGTCTGAAGATTAGAACTATTAACAGAGTTAAATGTCCCCGTGTGTAAATCTTCAGAGATTTCTAAAAAACAACACAAAGTCTGTTTTCAACACCATGAAACTCTGCTGGAGCTTACATCTAGACTGAGCTCAAATGTGTGCTGGCATCGATACTACCAGGAGGCAGAGGAATTTTCTAGAACAAAGAAGCATTGGCAGGCAAAGCAGAGATGTTACCTAAGCTGTATTTTCTTGAATATGGATAAAAATATATGAAAAATGCCTTTTTTATTTTTAGATTACACATAATTGTCTTCCTTATCACAATAAGAAAAAGCCAAAAAGCAGCCATAACACTCTTTTTCTCCTACCAAAAGTGGACTAATTTCAAATGAACAATTCCACAGATGTAATGACTGCAAAATAGACTATGGACATACATGTTGGGAGTTCAGGAGTGAAGTGTCATGAGGGGTAAAATTGAGGAGTGAACAAAAAATGCTGAAGTTTGTTTATGTAAACAAGGCAGAGTTTTTGAGGAATGTTAACTGGTATGGACTTGAACAGCTAACATTATTCAGTTCCCCAAATTTTGGTTAACTTACAGTGCTTTTCAAGGTGCTTTTGTGATGGGACTATAGACAATGTTTATGCTATGTATTTCATGTCCTGAAATTCTGATATTCCTTACTGTCTCAGTTTTAGGAACTTCACATTTATTTTAAAGAATCAATATCACAATTGTCTAGGTTATTTTGAACCTGAAGTCTATTATGCATTAATTTTGAATGGACATGTTCCAGGCTCTAAACATCAGAAAAAAGAAAAAGAAAAAAATTGTTTCCACAGTATTTAGTAGTTGCTCTTCACTCTTTGAACTTCTCTCATTTCCTGGAATTTTTATTCATTGGAACTTCTTACTATCCACTCTCTAGTAACAGAACCAAGAAAAACAGTGTTCCAGGAAAAACATGTAAGCTTATAATGTGACAAAAGACTTAAAGAAAACAAAAAACTTTATTATAATTTTTCCATCTAGACTATCCCCTCTATCTCCTGAGAAACAAATCAGAAATAGCAAGAAAAAACCACAGCTTTTAAATTCAGCATTTTTGCTTCATTTGCCACAGTGCTTTTTAGTATTGCTTGCTTTACTGCTGATCTTTTTATGTTGTTTTCAAACAGGACATTACTAAAGAAGTAATTTAAATCAGATTCAAAATGTGCATGTTAAGAGAGATGAGACAGACCTAAATGTCAGACTATAGAATGAATGTTCAGGCTGCAGGCAAATGACAAGACCCTGCTCTGAGATGAAGGTAACTGAACAGAACATAAACTACTGGAACTGGAAACAATAGGCATTTTCTGATACACAAACAACAAAATGAAAACAACACCTTTTACTGATAAATCCTTTTGCTGTTTCTCTGAGAACCATTAGTAATTTGGTCATCAGTGTTTCTAGATATGTATTAACATTTTAAGTATGCTCACTGTAGTAAGTCTCAAATTACTTAAGGTAAAATGCTTCTTTATTTTATTGTAATAGATGGTTTCATCTGGTATAAATTTCAGCATGTTACTCAAGAACACCTTCACTGTTCAAAGTAAGAACAAAGTCGGGGTATTAATCACATTTTAAATGAACAACTGTTTTCATAACCATTTTGCAGTGTGTATCACTGTAATAACACAAATTATTTGCTCAAAATATCTTTCCTACAATAGGGCAGTCATAGGCAGGGAGTGCATAAGTGGCACTCACTTCAATGGCCTATTGTGTACACACAGTGCAAATTGCTGAAGTCAGCATAAAGGACTAGCACTCAACATTTACTCAGCACATGCACAGAGACTCCTGCACAGTACAAAGAAATATGTTCAGTAACAACCAATCAGGCATCCTTCTAAACTTATCTGAATCATACACAAACCCAGTAGGCACAATGAAAGAGTCTGCCAAGACACCCTGCTGAGTGAAAAGCTTATCTGGAGATTTAAAATCCTTTCTATTGTGAATCAAAAGTAGCTGATTGTATTGTTCCCTTACCAGCACTGCATGGAGAAGAGACTGGACTGCAAAGAGAGCCAGCTACCAGAAGTAGAATGGAATAAAGTAAACAATATCCTACATAACCAGCTGCTTAATGTCATGTGCAATGTTGGCTAAAAGTGTCTTAATTGCTAACTAAGTCCTTTGCTGGATGAAAGGTAACAAAATGGCAGATTTAAAAACCAAACCAACCAACAAAATAACCAAACAACACACACAAACATGAAAAAAGGAAAATAAACCCCCCCCCACAAACAAAAGAAAAAAGTTTGGCAATTTCTAACTACAATTATCTCTCAAAAAGACAGAATTTATTTCTTACCAAAAAGCCTACTGTCATATTTATGTTATTATTTATGCCCATTATTTATAGTCTATAAAAAATTCTTTAGCTGAACCTGGGCATAGATTAAAATAACCCAAGAAATATTCTGATTTGGCCGTCTCTTGACTGTCTCAAAGATCTGAAAGCAGCAGCTGGGATGAAAGCACTAAACATGTGTAACAGGAATTCAAGTTGCACAGAAATCTTTGAGCTACCAGTGAATCTCCACAGTATGATGATCTTTTTGCTAAAAAATGCCTAGAACCTGGCACAGACACAGTGCAAAAAAACTGTAATTATAGGATAATCTAGGTCACAAGGACTAAAATGTTCATGTCAAGAAAATTGCGGTTGTATGCACTGGGCTCTACAAGAAGAAATAAAAACAGAGTAAAGGACCCACAGGAAGCCTGCCTGCTCTTTAAGAGGGGTTTATCCAAGATGATGAACCAAAGATGGAGGCAAAACCCAACTGAATCTATGTATCTTTCTCTACCATGGCCACAGGTGTATGAATATCAGTACTTCTTCCTGTTAGGATGTAGTAGCCAGAAATAAAGAGACACAACTAGGAGAATGACTGAACAGAATTCATTAACAGTTGTTTTAACAAAAGGAAAACAAAGTTACATCCATTAAAAAAAAATGACACAAGTGTGCACAGGGGTTAGAATGGGGATAAAGAAGAGAAAAAGGATAGTGTAACTAGAGAAAGAGGACAGAAATCTCATTTATCATTTACAGTGAGTATTGGTGGGGTGTTGTACAGAAATACTTAAGTCCACTAGATCAGCTACTAGTTGTCCAAGTTCACTGCCCCATAGTAGGGTGACATTTGTGCTAACAAAACCAAAATTTTACGCCTGATCCATTCTAAAAGTTATCTTAATGAACTGCTTCCTTCTATGACACCTCACAGTTTATCCATTCAGTCCTCACAAAAACCCAGAGTCCTAGCTCACAGAATATTATTTTTTCTAAAGAAAAGAAACTAAACACGCTGAAATATACAAGTAATTAGTAGGATTTTATCAGAACTTTCTGAGGTCTGGGTGGAGGAGACACCTTAAATGTTTTTCACATACTTAGAATCACAGTATCATAGAATCATTTTGTTTGGGAAAGACCTCTAAAATCAGATGTCAAAATTGGCATTGTCCAAATGTCAATTTAGCACCACTAAACCATATCTGCCCAAGTGCCACATCCATGTGTCTTCTGAACACTTCCAGGACACACGAATTGTTGGGAAATAGAATTATTGGGATCAATAAAAGAACTGTGCAAGCAATAGGCCTGGAAGCTTTAGGCTTGTGTGTGAGAAAACTTTCCATGGGAAAGTCCCTGTGTGAAAGATAACAAGCAGGGCTGGGAGAAAAAAGAGGGAGTCTTGAGATGGTCCAGCTGTACTATCTGGGAGTGAACGAGGGAGATGGGCACTGAATTCTTTTAATCATAACAAGATTATGGAAGCTTGCCAATGTAAGTCCAATTATGTAGAAATAGAAATGTGTTTTGATAAGCTTTAAGACACTTAGGAGTTAACAAGCTGGTATACTATATAAGTGCCTTTGGACTGCTAATAAACGGAGTTTGCTCTTATCAACCATATTGGCTGGCTGCTTCTCTCTCTCCCCCTCCGGGGGGCCCGAGCTTCTCGTCCTGTTAAGCTTCTAATAACGAATGTTGATTCTACCACTTCCATGGGCAGCCTTTTCCAATGCTTGACAACCCTTTCCCCAAAGAGATTTTTCCTAATATCCAAACTAAACCTTCCCTGGCATGACTTGAGGTCATTTCCTTTTGTCCTATCGCTTGTAACCTGGAAGAAGAAAGAGAACCCCGTGAGGCTACAAACTCCTTTCAGGCAGTTGGACAGAGTGATAAGGTCTCCCCTGATGCACCTTTTCTCCAGGCTATACACCCCCAGCTGCTCCTCACAGGACTTGTGCTCCAGACCCTTCACCAGCTCTGCTGTCCTTCTCTGGACATGCTCCAGCACCTCAATGTCCTTCTTAAAGTGAGGGGCTCAAAACTGAACACAGGATTTGAGGTGTGGCCTCACCAGTGCTGAGTGCAGAGGGCAATGACACACATGTTTTCTGTAAACTGAAAGAAACAATGGATTATCTAGTAACTCAGTGTTTAAAAAAACAAAATATATGAGCATTTGAACTGATATATTCTGAAAAATAATTATTTGTGTAATACTATCACATTTTACTTTTTTTGACAAATTACCTTCATGTTTTAATCCACATTCCTTGTGCTGTTCTTCCAGCTGTTTCTCACTTTTCTTGCAAATGTAACATCTGAAAACAAAAACACTATTCATTTCCTGAAAGACCTCCACTATTATTCATTTCAACTTTATTTTACCCAGTCATTACAAGATCTTCCCCCATCACAAGATGCAGCACAGCACTGACAACCCTCATGTGGCTGGAATCATCACAACCCGGCAGGCAGTGCAGTTATTTAAGTACAGCTCTGAAGATTACTGGATGTCAGTGGTAACAGCAGCAGAGAGACATAAGATCACATAGGTTGGGAGGGATCTCTGATGTGATCAAAGTGGTCTCACAGGAGTGCTCAAAGTTGGTCTTACAGGATCAGGATGTTCAGTGTCTTACTCAGCTGAGTTTTGAGGATCTGTGAGGGTAAAGTCCACAGACTTCTGAGCACCCTGTTCCAACGTTTGACTGCTCTAACAGTGAAAGACACTGACATACTGGGGACAGTCCATCTCACAAGTGTTGAGTGCAGGGGAAGAATCATTCCTACCTGTTGACTTCCTTTCTGCTTAGAAAACTCAGTATAAGGTGGGCTTTCCTTGCTGCAAGGACATACTGCTAACTAAGGTACAGCTGTTGTCCACCAGGATCTTGAAGTTATTTTTGGCAGAGCTGCCTTCCAGCCAGTCAATACCCAGTCAACACTCTTACACAGGACTATTCCACCCCAGGTACAGGACATTTACATCTCCTGAACTTCAGGAGATTCCTATCAGCCATTTCTTCAGCCACCAAGATCCCTCTGAATAGCAGCCCTGACTTTCAATATAAACCACTCCTCCCGATCTGGTATCATCCACAAAACAGCTGAGAGAGCACTTTCTGAGACTGTCCCAGTCATTAATAAGGACTCTGCACCATATTAGGTCCAATACTGCCAAGGGACACCATTAGTAATTGGCTGCCAGCCAGACTCTGCATTCACAACCTTTCTAGTAGTCCAGCCAGTTTCTCACCCACCCACTTACCTAGTCCACACCTCACCAACTTAGTTTTAACAGTACTACAGCAAACAGGACCATAGGTCTTGCTAAAGTCAAGGTATGTAACATCCACTGTTTCCCCTTCATCCAGGAGCCTGGGGACCTGTACGGCTTGGGGTGAGACTACATTAGTGAAAAATGGGATAAAGGGGTAACTTTGCAGCCTTTTTGATATATCTTATCACTATGTTCCCCATGCCACTAAGCAGCAGGCCCACAGTTCCTTCAGCCTTTTGTTATGATTGGTATATTTAAATAATCCCTTCATAAAAAGCAACACCGTTCACATCCCTCAGTGATTTCAACTCCACCTGAGCTTTGGCGTTTTCCAATTTCATTCCTGCATGTTTAAGCAGTATCTTTTGTGTTCTTCCAAAGTAACCCATTCCACTTTCACCTTCTTTTTACTGCTCAGTTCTTTGCTCATTCAAATTGCTTTTCTATCCTGGTTAATCAAGTTTCTGCATATCAGAGTGGATTATTCTTGAACTTTGATGAGGTACCAACTAACTCTCCTATGCCTCTTTATACTCCAGGACAGACTCCCATGGAATCCTGCCAAGTTCCCCAAATAAACCAAAGTCCAGGGTTGCAATTCTATGTCTTGTCTTGCTTACTACTCTCAGAAGTTAAAACTCTATAATCTCACAGCCACCACTGCCAAAATGGCCCACAACCATCACATTCCCACTTTTTATTTTCTGTAAAAAGACTGGCAGAGCAGTTGTTCTAGCCAGCCTGGCAATCATCTGCATCATCTATATCATTATCACACTCCAGGATTCTCCTAAATTGCTTGTGCCCAGCTCTGTTGCCCTTCCAGCAGTTACCAGGAAGTAAAAAATCCACTGTGAGGCACCAGGCATTCTTTACTCCATTCCTGACACCTGGATGACAGCTTTCTCCCTCTGGAGGCTCTGCTGCATCAGGGCACCTGATGGGTCAGGATTATTGCTCCAGCTGATACTAGAGACTGATCTGCAGCATGTCACAGCACTAGCACAGCAGTCTTGTTGTTTCTGGACAAAGTTTGTGGTTCCTCTGTATCCTGCTGTGCTGTTTGGCGCTGTGACAAGTACTTCATCTCTGATAGCTAAACTCATAGATAAAGAAGAATAATAAATACTAGTGCATAACTTCAAGCAGGTGAAAGCAAAGAGAAAGGAAGGAACACTGGGAGATTAAGACAGGCCCCCTGACTAAAGAAACACAGAATATCACACAGAATTTATACAGCATCATAGTAGTACACAAAAAACCAGGGTAGATAGGCTGATTCCTGAGAGGACTTGTCCTTAGGACAAGTCATGCCAGTTGTTGTCATGGCACTAAAACAACTGCTAAAATTGCTAGATCCAGTTACAATGTGAATACTTAAGAATTCCTGAATTATTATTTCCCTTTGTGGAAGCTACAAGGCATCCAGACTTTTGATTTCTTAGTAGTAACACAGCACAATATCCTCAGCATCTTGTAACTGGGTCCTGTGCTGTTATATTTTGCTTCCCTTAAAACTGAGGGAGGAGAAGAACCAGCTAACAAAATTTTATTAGATTTTTGTTTAATGACCTGATAAAATGAGGTGTTCGTTTTAATGAGTCAGTAATTTTTTTACAAGCTTATCTCTTTTAGAGTAAGTGTTTTGATATTAAAACCAACACTTCTGTAACCTCTCTTTATGTACGTTTTTAAATAGTTCACACCAAATATCCTGCGATAAACATTAGCCTACCCTGTTCTGCAGCTCTCTTTATCTCGTGGAGATCCGTGTGTATGTTTTGCTGGTTGATAAGCAATTGTTCCTTCATAATAATGATGAGAAAGAAAAGTCTTGAAGCCTACACAAAAAAGGCATTATGCAGCAGTAAGTCATTATAAATCCACATGGCAAACATCACTGCATACATTCCTTGATTTTTCCTCTCTTTCCTTTTCTAAGGACTGCAAAACAGTAGTAGCCCTCCTCAAGCTCAGAATTCTTTTTCTTACGATGTTTTAGACTGTAAGGAACAAGAAAATATCACAGTGCCACTCCAATGTTTTAACATTTGTCAGAAGTGCCATTATCGCACTTGACATCTTTAAAGACCAACTAAAAAATTTAGTTATACATCACTGTTGAATCTTAAAATTGGCCTGCACTAAAATTCTCCTAATGCATCTTCTTTCCCTAACACAAATCAAAGGAAGCAAAAGATACTTTCCCCTAGGAAAGTGCCATGGGATTTATTCAAATACTAGGTAACAAGACTAAATCACTCATCTCTCTCTAATCAGTGCTAGAGTAAGGGCAAAATTAACAATTCATTCCATCAGCTGAATGTTCAAGACAGAGGAGTGCCTATCTCTCTTTGAGTGACTAAAAAGAAAGTCATAATGATTAGGACAGAAGTTATTACTTTTTAGGCCATTTTCCATAGGTGGCACATATTCAACACAACTTTATTGAGCCCACTGTCAACACTAACCCCGAAGTCAAACCCAAAGAGCTTTACATAGTGCGATCCAATATACTTGGTGCTACAAGGAGTTCAAAATCAATTCTGTTTCTGATGTTTACAAACTTCTGACAAGGTTGGTTTGGAGAGACTAAACCAACTGCTCCAACGTATTTACACACTGACAAAAGAATGTAATAATTCCAAAAATTACCTGAGTAGTCATATCTCATTGGACCCATCCACCGCTTCTTCTCACTATCTTTTAATATATCTCCATAAAAACCATAACCCAGCAATGACACGGAGTATTTCAAAAACGTGTTGTTGTGATGTACAGAAGACACATCCAGAGGCTGACAGTCACCTATAAAGATCAGAAGTGCAAGGTTCTCTTAAGACTTACTTTATTTGCAGCTGCAAACGTTATAGTAACTTTAACATTGCAAAGTCATTAAAAATAAAAAATACATATTGCATTTATGTCAATATATATACCATGAATGCATATACTTCTTACACATGCAGAAAAAAGAAAAATAATTTTTAAAACTAATTTAATCTCATACTTTAAAAGCATTAAACACTAAGTGAGAAGAAAGGGCTCAGTATGCTAAAAATGTATAATGAAGAATTTACACTCCTTTATCCTGTAGCAGTAGGAGGGGATAGAGTCACAGAACTATTTAGATTGGAAAAGACCTTTAGGATCAGAGTCCAAATGTTAACCCAGCCCTGTCAAGGCCACCACTAAACCATGACCCTAAGTGCCACTTCTACACATTTTCTAAATATCTCCAGGGATGGGGACTCAACCACTTCCCTGGGCACACTGTGTAAATGCTTGACAGTCCCTTTCCCTGAGTGGACCGATGCAGTGTCTCCTGTGCATCTCCTGGGTACTACTTAAACCTCTATGTCATGCTATCAGAGGATAATTCGAGCTGGAAGGAGCCTTTGGAGGATTCTCATAAAACCTCCCACTCAAAGCAGGTTCAGCTATGAGGTCAGATCAGGTTACTCAGGGCTTGTCCTGTCAAGTTCTGGAAATTCCTAAGGACAAAGAGTACACCACTCCTCTCATGTCCTCCAGGTGTAAGCTTTGGAGTGATGGTGGGTGTTGTGGGGGTGGGTTTTTTTGCTTGTTTGGTATTTTGGTGTTTGCAGGTTTTTTTGTTTCACAGGGAAGTTGGACCAGATGATCCAACTAAAATACTACGATATACTAAAGCCACATCTCTCCAATCCTAGTCCAAAGGCCTAAACTCCACAGATGCTGAACAGAGTTAACCATAGGTTAGCAAGCGAAGCACATGTGCAGCTCTTTGCAACATGAGACCCTAAAACTGCAACTGTTAAATCAGTAATGATACTAAAAGGTGTTGTAACTCTAACTTGGCAAGGGAACATTGAATTGCCCAGGACAATTGGACAACTAGCACAAAATACTACTATTGAAATGTACATGCACTGATCATAGCTTTCTCTCAGATATATAGAGAGAGATATAGTCCAACAACTGATGCTGCTTATTGCATTTTACTATTTTCAAAAGAATGCCAGAATTCATGAAAACTTTAGCACCAAAGTTTCAAAATGTTACGATCCCTTGAAAACAATGAATTAGTGTAGACCAAGCATTAATTTTTAACCTCCTGTATTTCAAATCAGAGACTTAAATCCCAGACAAAAACTCTGTATTTCAACCCAGCCATTATGTTCAAATTATATTTCACAACGACAGAACTAAATGAAAACAGTATTTTGGGCTACTTTCATAATTTTCGTAACAAAACTGCAAACTGCGACCACCCACCTACAATAATATGAAGAGCTGAAGTTACTGGATCAGAAATGCCTACAGTTGAATAGCATATGCAATCTGTTGATCCTGAAAAACAGAAAACTAGGCATCAATTTGTATTTTTACAAAACAAGTATTATTGGCATAGTCCTCCACATAAAGGCATTATGTTCCTTCGGTTTGCTCCTTTCTATTTTATGGAACAAAGTATATACAGGGATACTGTATTATTATTAGTATTATTTAAACTGTAACACTCCCCCCCACTCCCTCCAGTGAGTACAAATTATTGCTCTCCATACAAAGTACAAAAATTTTCACAATATAAGCAATAAATATGTAGCAGTTAGTGAAGGGAAGTAAGTTAATTTACACAGAAAATTTCATGATCACATTATAGCTTTTATATCAAATGAGGTAGGCATACATTGATTCTCTTTTGTTTAAGATTTCTTGCTCATTGAAATCTCATGAAAAAAAGAGAAATTGACTGGTCTCCTGTTTTTGTGGTACTGATCTGAATTTCAGGATGTCATCTTATACCAGAAACTTCTGCTCTGTTCTATTATTTGAAAATCAGTAAAAATACTTGCTTTCAGGAATTAGTTTCTAGATAGGGTAACAAAATGGATAGAGATGTACCTTTACAGTCTTGATGCAAAATACCTACAAGAAGAAAGGGGGGAAGCTTTAGGTTTCACCTATATGCTGTTTAGAAATGGACAATTCTCCCTGTTCCCTATAAAAAACAAGAGCCTAGATAGGGATCTGGTTTCTACTCTGCAACAGGGACTTGGAACTCAGGTCCAGACATACAGAAGTGTATTTGTTGCAGCACCTAACACCAAATTTATCTTACAGTTTCTCCCATCCCTTCCATGAAACTGAATTCCTTCAAAGTCAAGGCTAGATATCTGAAAAGATAAACTTTGTCCACATACATGTTTTCAGCTTTCCTACCAATACATTAGGCTGAAGAGGAGCTCAAATACAGCATATTTGGTTACTGAGGCCTTACCAAGTTGAAATAGAAATTAAAAATGGAGGAATGAGCAACCATTATTTAAAACCACTTTTAGTTCTTTTTCACTTTGGAAATAGTCAGGGCATAAGCAGTTAAGAATAGGAGCAAAGAAAATCCTTTCTTCTCCAAGTCACTTTTCAGAAAATTGATACTACTTCCCCAACCTGTGAATGGCATGACAGAAGCTTCTACCAAGTAGACACTGTGCAGAAATTTGCCACAGCGAACAAGATGCAGCTCCAGGAGCCAATTAAAAAGAATAGAACAGGAATGTAGAACAAAAGAAACAGTGGGACTAAATTGAGTTGTTGCTACAAGACTGAGGTTCAGGACAGTGCCAGTGTATCATTACAGGCATATGCCACTACAGGACAGAGGACTCAAATTTCCTACAGTAACATAACAGACAAGGTACACAGATCTCATGTAACATTTAAAGTTTTATAGCAGAAAATATTAAGTGGAGTTATGAAGCTGAAGCTATACTTTACTGCCAAGTTTTTCAGTTTCATATTGTCTCCTATGTTCATGAATAGAAAATTCTACTTTTGAAAAGAAAAACAAACAAATAATCCCTGAGAGATCTGACCTAAACTTTACTGCTGAATGTACAAGCCTAACACTTTATCCAACATTTCTCATTTCTTCCAGATTTGTGTACATTCTGCTCCTAGAATTACCTCAGTCATGTTTGTCTTGATGTAAACAGAGCTTCCAAGTAGTCTTACACTACAGACGGATGAAGAAGAGGGGAATTCATGCAAGCTACATTTCAACACCAGAGGTTCATCTCCCTATGATCTTCTATAGCCAATTAAAAGCTGATTCATCTGTTTGGCAACTACACAGAACTTATTTTCATTTCTATTCATTTACTAGCAAGGAAGGGCTAAAATTAAAACTGAAGTCTGAAATTAATTCTGAGATTCTAAAATGGGAGACTGGGTAACATACCAACAGTAAAACATTTTTGGTTTTTTTTCTGTTGGAGCTAGTAGTGTGGAGCAACAAAATCAGTGACCTATTTACATGGATGTAACTACAGCATTCCTCACACACATGCCAAGAGAATGTAACTTACTACAACACCATACCAAGCATGAACCTAACAGTGCTTGTTTAAAGGTCACAAAAATGTTCATGATGACTAAGGTTTTGAGTCCTTTTGAACACTTCTTAGCCAAATAAGACTGCTAGACCATTGGGTGGGTCTTCACTAGATGTGGAATCTACAACTGCTGAAACAGCACTCTGAACAGATGCACACACGAACCCACCAAAATCTGGGTTATTTCATCAGTACAAGTTGAGTAAGTATAATATGAAAAGCAGGATTAGAAATGTAAATATAGCTTGAATAATATCCCATGATTAATATCTTAGGATTGCCAGAACACTCAGTTTGGGGAAGAAGCTTCCCATAGAGCATGACCCTTGACTAACGTTAAATGGTGGCTATTGCACACTCTGGCTAAACCAACAGAAAAATCATATACATACTCTGCCAGATTTTCTTTGGGGATTTTTAAGGGCAACAGCCTGAGTGAAGGAACATAAAAGAGGTTTTTATGGATTGCAGGGAACTACATGCAAATGTGAACAAAGTAGTTGGACTGCTTGCTAACTGGACCCTACTTCACTTAAAAAAAAGAGAGAAACATATTCAGTATAGAATCTAACTTTTGCATTGATTTGCTAGTAGAGAAGAAAATCAGCTTGCAAAGCAATGATTAAGTTGCAGGTTAAGACACTTACACACAGCTATTTGTGTGCATGTTACACTGCAGACAATATGTCAAAGCTTCTGTTCTGGTCAAGGACATCTTGTCAGGAATAGCTGATGGCACCTTCAGCTTGAGTCAAGGTACACACTCATAGGCCTCAGTGGAAGGGCTTTAGGAAGCAAGTGACAAGCAGATGCAACAGAAGATCAATGAGCTCTGTTGATCCTATTGACCAGATGCCTCCCATTATAATATGAATTTAGATGCCCATCTCACTTGTAGATACCATATGTAAGCATGAAAATTTGAGCGTCAGTTTCAAACCGAAACTTACCCTAAGGAGATTAATTCCTTCACCTAAAATGCCACCAACCACCAGGGATCAAGTGCTGCAGATTACTCTGCTTCTCCTCCCAACTCCTACTCTAGTATAACAATTGTCTTTCACAGGGCCAGTACATTTCAACAATGGTGGCACCATACCATGATACCATATGTAGATGCTGAATGTCTGAAATCTCCCAGCTAAAGAAAGCTCTCATCCCAGATACTTTGAGATTAAGAACTCATTGAAAATATGAAGTATGTAGAGGGCACAACAACTTTGTTAAAGTAAGCTAATTACTTTTAATCTTTACCATACATTGCTCATTTTCCCTGAAGTCTGTTTTTCATTAGGAGGTATCATACACCCACATAGTTGTTATACAGGCAAGTTCTTCTGTGTTCTTTTCCTCCCCAAATATGAGAAATGCAATCTTTTATATAAAATACATTTAATTATTTAAAAATTAAGGAAATCTTTCCTTTTAATTAATCAATCACAAGGAAGAATGATCAAGATATTTACTGAAGTGTAAAAGAGCATGTACTCTGCATAAGTAAGTTTTGCTACAGCAATACTAAAGAAAGCAAAGTGATGGACTGCATTACACAGAATGTACTACAGCTAAATCACCAGATTTCCCCTTTCACACGAACATTGCTAGATGTTTGTGAGTATAAGTGTCATGCAGACAGGTACACTCAGACACCACTTCACAAGTTTAAATTGGTACTAGAACCACCAAAGTGGTTAAGCAAAACCAGAAAATTTGCTGGTTGTATGGAAGAGTTCATGCCATTGATTGATGGACCAACAACAAAAAGTCGAAGTGCTAGACTTAATCATCTGAAACATGATTAGACTACTAACTTACAACTAGGGTTTCTTAAACCAAAACACACACATGGTGTAGGCTACAAGTATTTATTTTTGTGCTTTTACTGATGGAAAACTAAACAAATTGCAAACAGGTGAAGTACTAAACTAAGCAGGTGACAGAAGCAAGTCAGCTAGATGTTGATCCTATGCAAAACAGTGAATTTAACAAAGAAATAGAAATATTTTTAGAGCTAATGAGCATTGCTCCATGTGAGATACTCTTGACGGGGGCAGGTGCTCCCATAGCACACAAAGAATCCTCAGACAATTTAGTATGAAAACAGTATTTGTAGTGAAAACAGGCAGAATAGCAGCTTCAGTGGGGGTCTCATATTTGTGCAGTTTTTGAGAATCCATAACCTATGCAGTCATCACAGACAAAATGTCGGGTAAGTCACCCTAATGGCAGAGTAACTGCACGCTTTTGGATCAAACAGCATTTAATATTTTAAAAAATTCTAGAAAACTACTTGTCTGATAAGCGATTTTTAAAAGAGAAGGAGCTGGCACATTCAAAAGTAAGCAGAGAAGCTACTGCTGCAGGGAGAGATGAAGGGTCTGGGTTCACACCCATGTACCTACTTGAAGTTTTATACATCTTCCTTTCTGCATACAGAAACCAAGAAGTCAAGTCATCTGCAGAACAACAGACTGACTTAAAGAGAAGCAGTCCAGAAAGACTTTGGTGTAGGATTTTTTTTAGGTAATTACTTCAGCATAAGTTCAGTAACAGAGACAACAAAAATGGATTAATCCAATAATGGCAGATTTTAGACATGAAATGAACCTCACAAGAATAAGTAATGTTGACTTAGTTATCTCCATGGCAGGCCCACTATATTAAATTCAGTATTTAGCCCTAAGACTCTCATTTCAAGAAGTTTAATGGATTTAAAATGCTGGAGGAGGAACATAAAACATGCACTTCCAATTTCAAAGTGGATATACTGAACTTTGAAATGAGATGCTAACTAAATGGCAAAGATCATTAAATATTACAAGCATTGTAGCTGAGAAGGCTGTGAATAGATCACTTGGAGTAATTAAACAAGAAAGACAGCTTTTATGGCTATTCTTTAACACATTTTTAAGATAATTTTTACACTCTAAATAACAGAAATATGAGTCCAGTCACACTTCACAGCTTGACTTGAATCTATTTTTTAACTTTGTGAATGAATCCTCCATCTTTTTTCTGTATTACATTCATATAGGAAGCCTGCACTGTCTTTAGCATTCTTAACTTCTACAGTGACATATAAACAGTCTGATTATAATCATACTGCATCCTTCAATCCTAAACATTACAGAGCTGACCACCAACAAACAGAGTGATCTGGATACACTAGAAGCCTAAAATCACTATAGTTACTAACTTTATGTCTGTTCTTTACTCAATATTCCCAACTGCTTAGATTTACCCCCCAGGGTGGGTTGCAGACTTAGTTTTTGGAATGAATGCAATAGTATGTCACAACACAAAGTGAAGTGAGATTTTTTTCCCTATATGCTGAGATCATTAGAGTATTTAGTCTAGTAAGTTCTTTCTAACTAAAAAAGAACAGCAGTTGACAGCTTTGTCCTCCTATTCTATGCCAAGTGTAATAAGAACAGCAATTTACTTTGGCTTACCCCAGAGGGTGCAATTTTAATCCTAAAATATGTGGATAAAACGTCAGCGTCCACGCTGTATCAGGAATGAGTCTCTGTTTTTAAGTTCTATGGAGACATTACTTCTCTGAAGGCAGTGAGACCACATGGCTGAATGTGCTTTTAAGGCCAGTAAGAAATAACTGGTTTTTAAGGCTGAGAGGAAGAAATAACTAAGCAGAGGTTTTCAGAGATGCACTACAGCCTCTAAGTACTCTTAACAGCAAATCCATTTACAATGGCAAACTCATTTCCACTGGCAGATTTGAAGAATGGCTGCAACTAAGAGAAATTCAGAAGTTAAAACTGCCACTTGAGTAGAAGTTGTTTATTCATGTCAACAAAAACACAAGTTATTTCATAAAAATGTTCCATAATGCATAAGAATAAATGGTATTTTTCAACCATAAGACACACTAAGGAAAGACGATGTCTGAAAACTGACAGCTGTTCAAGAAAAAAAAAAGGAGCCAAGCAGGGACTTGCTCCAGAAAGTTAGAATCATGATTTACAAGTAGTATTCAACATTCAAAAAAGAGAGCCTGCACAATGCTATGAAATAAAGCTTATTACTGGAATAACCCAGTCATATAGGTGAGTGTTCTAGAATTAAATATCTTTCATTTGTAATTCTGAACCTTGTACAATTAAATTGTCAGTCTGAGCAAAGACTGACTATCTGCTGAATTTAGTGTTTGTTTGAATACAGAAACTGTTTAATCACAACCACAAACCACAGCCTGCCACATTTCACACAACTTGATATCAGGAACTAAATGATAAAAAAGGGGAAAACACTGATCTACTGTCACCTTACCCCAGGCTCCTGTTAACACTGAGTAAACTATCTCCACGTATCAGAAGACACACAGAGCTTTAGATCTTCGTCTCTAAACTATGAGTAGTCTTTCTTTTCAGTATCTATTCATGAGTCTTAGGATTTTTAAAAACAGGTTGGTTATAAAGAAGTAGAAAGAAGATAATGGATGAAGTTTTACTAGAGGTATCATTTTGACTTGCTGTGTTTCAGCACTATCAGTTTAGTTTAAAAAAAAAAGTTCTTCTTAAGAAGAATTTCACTTATTTTTGGAACAGACTTCTTGCACTAGTGATAGAACTAGGCGATCTGTTGGGGTCAATACATGGCCAGAACTGCATAATATCAAGCAAAGATGAATAGAGAACAGATTCACCATGGGCTGGAAAAATACAAACCAGAACAAACCCCCAAATCTTGCTGCCTTCAGGGTGGGTTTAGCTATTTCATACTCAATTTAAGGTCCCTGTCATGAGTAGATTTGAATGCTCAGATTTGATCAGTGACTTGACTACCTTTTTCAGTATATAAGCACTTTCCCATATATACCATAATGGATCATTTTAAATACCGTACAATATACAAACAGATCAAGAAATATATTATCCTCTGTACTTCCAAACACTTAATTAATAGAACTTTAGGGCCAGCTTCCTTATACATCATTATAAATAATTTCTGAGAGATTTGAATAATGACTTGGAGAAAATATTTGAACTATAGCACTGATTACAAGGCTGTACCTCATGTCAGTTCAAGGAGTAGAACATACAGTATACATTCAAATAGCAAAAAGATACAATGGACAAAACACAACAAACAAAACATTAAAATATGTAAGAGAAGTGACTTAATACATGTTAACAAAATTAAAATGTCAGTGAATATCATACTTTTTGGGTGCAATTGGAAAAAATGCATTAAGAAAATGTTGAAAAAGCAAGGTTAATCTTTCCTGAGGACAAAGAAATAGCTCTTAATATTGATGTTCTGTTTTTCCAATTGTATCTTCTTATGGTCATATATCACCAGTAGGCAAAATCTTCTGAAACCAATCATGTAAGCAAAAAACCTTCAGTTCAAGAAATTTACCCAAATAAGAAAAAGGAGGAGTAGAACACTTCAAGTTTTATTCTTGTGAAGTTTATTATACATATTGACTTTAATACAAAGCTTTAACAAATAAAACCAGAATATACCTAACTATAGCAGGAGAGTAAAAAACCATAAGGGGATGGATATTCACATTGCAACTTTTAGACACCAAACATTTATTGTACTGCAAGCAGAAAAGGTTAAGTTTCTTGCAAGCAACAATTCAGATCGTTTGGGTCTGGAGACATTCTTCACAATCATGTAAGGAGTATAAAATTAGTTACCTATAGCTTGAGAGTAGAAACATCGTACTTCACTTACTGTATTTTTACAACCTATGCTAAATTTTCTCAGAAGCCTCTGTTTTAATTCTAACCAGAAGCTCACAATATTTATTTTGTGTCCAGTTCTTTAATTCAAAGCTCAAGCATCAGACAAGAAAAGAGAACAAACAGCATAGAAAAGACACTGAACTGTCCATTTGTATTCCTACAGATACTTCAAAATTACTGATTCTGTTAAAGAGTTACAACACTTAATTCAGTCCTAGAAGAGAGCGCAAACTTATTAATCTGCTTTTGAAGGAATCTTTGAGGACCAAATGGGCATGATGAGGTAACACCTGGGACACTAGACTGCAAACAGCAAGATTGATCCAAAGAATGACTTTGTGGTCAATAATAGCAATAAGAAAAATATCAAAAAAGACCTCAATTGAAGAATGAGTTCTCTCAAATGACAGCAGTCAGGACTGCCTGAAAAAGTGGCTGACATTAAGAACTGTGAATGTGTAGCACCTCTAACAAGAGGCAGAAACTGCAGCTTGGTCTGGAAAACAAGAACTATTCCTCAGCTGTAGTTGCCCTGTACTTGCTGTGAGAACAAATGGAGGAAAAGAGAGTCAAGGAAACTTAGCATTTGTTTGGAGTTTGTCAGACCAGTGGGAAGTTCTCATTACAATTCTAACTAAATTAGTGAAGGATTTGGAACTGAAAAAATATTTATCTGGTAAATTTCTGTTTAGTAAATTCCACTCAATGTGTTTAGAAGGGTATTACTGTCAACATCTTATCTCATATTAATACACAATAAGCCACAAAAAAAGAAGTAGTAATTAAATTCTAAAGTTATACAGTAAGATTTGATTTCCTTTACAAAATATTCTTCCTAAATAAAATTGCATGTGATCAATAATTTTATATGGAAACAAACAGCTTTATCTAGGTGTCTTTATAAAATATCATTGCTCAGATCTTACACTTAGGCCTAAATTCAAGAAGTTATGAATAAGAAAAAAATTCAAGAATGAATGAATAAATTAAACTGAAAGTTAACCCTTTCTTACCAGCAGGAATTATGCCAATCCTTATATTGCACTGGACTAACGATGCTTTGGGATTATTTTGGTCTATGCCAGAGTCCTTCTGCATTCTTCCAATGAGACCATGCATCACTTCACTGAACATGCCGTCCCCACCAACACAAACAACACTGCCAGGAAACACAAATTAGAATGCACACTAACAGTCAATAAACAACACGGCAAATGTTCTACTTAGGGCATGCACTGGGCACACCAAAAATAGTTGTTCTATTCTCCTCTTCCATTTTTAGAGGATAAAGTAGCCCACAGTCAACCAGGCAATTAACAAAAAGAAGAAAAAAATTTTCAAGCTTCAAAACTGCAAGTGCACCTAGACATATCTGGAGCATTAGGCAAAAATGTTGGAATGCAACTGGCAAAAATCTTTATCCTCTACTACTGTGGGCAGACAGACAAATATCAGTGGAAATTCACTATACAAATAAAACACTGAACAGGACTGTACAAACAACTTTCTAAGTACACAAAATGGAAACAGGGTACCTTTACTAAAAGGGCAAAAAGTTGATACTTGCCACTTCAGGCAGAAGTTTATTTTACACAGTTTAGTAGGAATATACATTATATGAAAGTCAAAATCGAGAGGAGTGCATGCATCCTCTTTCCAACGTGCTGAGATCCCACCAGACAGAAGTCAAGTATATCTACAGAACCATTCGTAATCAGACAAAGTTCTAAATGTTACCAGATGCAAAACTTTGTTTCAGAAATTTAATTCAGGTCAGAACTGATACAGCAGCTACACAGATCCTCAATATGTTAAAGCTCAGCAGAGAGTTCACAACCAAGCAAATACTAGGAAGTAAAGCAGTATACATTTAATGAACAATAAACAAATGCACTGTGAACTCTAAGAGCATAAACATCCTTTAACTGAAAAACTAATTCAAATGCACTTTAAAAGAACACATGAGAAATCCAGAGTTACACATGTAGTTCCTAGTACATAAGTCTAGGAATGTGTACTGTTATCTATAGCATTAATTTCCAACTCATAAACTAATACTCTTTCACATCATCAGCAACAGATATTGCATATTACTTACTTCATAGAACAAATTAATTTAATTTTTAAGTATAGATCATTTAAATTTAGTTGTTCTATTTTTAGCAGGTGGAAAGCTTGATAAAAACATGGTTTTTTTCCATGAATGTAGAGGACAGTCTTAAAAATGTAAACTCTCCAACTCTAAGTCAAGACCTAGGAGACTGAGAGAGAAGGAATAAAAAGATATTTGTTTTCAATTTTTAATTTTTTTTCTCTTCCAATAGCTTAACTACACTATTCCTCAATTTTAGCCTTATCTTTCTCTGCAGACTCAAAAAAAGAGGCTAAAGAAACAAAAATTTTCCTCGTCAGCTCATGGCCAATGTTGTCTCAGTACTAGTATGCTCAAAGCTCCATCAATCCTGGCCTTTAAGACTTCCAGGGATGGGGTATCCATGACTTCTCTGAGCAGCCTGTTCCAGCGCCTCTCCACTCTCACAGTAAAAAATTTCTTCCTTAAACCTAGTCTAAACCTGCCCTCTTTCAGTTTAAAGCCATTCCCCCTTGTCCTATTGTTACATACCCTTGTAAAATGTCCCTCTCTAGCCTCCTTTTAAGTCCCCTTTAGGTACTGAAAGGTGCTCTAAAGTCTCCCTGGAGCCTGCCCATCTTCAGGCTGTACATGCCCAGCTCTCCCAACCTGCCTTCATAGGAGAGGTGCTACAGCCCTCTGATCATCTTCTATAACAAACACTACATCCAGGCTCAGAGGGGATAGTTACATGAATGTCTATACCTATCAAAGGTAAATATGATAAAGAACTTCACATATGCAGTAACAGCACAACCAAATTCATAGCAAACATCAGAAGACTAATGTACAAGTCAGACACATGCTGCACATGTGAAGGCCCCTAGTGAATAACATCTGAAAGAAACTGAGTGATTCTTACTCTTTGGCTTTGTTTTACTAGTGGGCAAGCATTTCACTTTTTAGATAGATGATAACAGCAAAGAACATCTGCTAGAGGACTTCAGAAGCTAATCCACAAGTCCAATGAGTTTTTAAAGAACTGCAGTTCCTTCTAATCTCAACCATTCTGTGAACTAACTCAAAAACTAGAAAAAAAAACCCAATCAGAACAATTTTACAAAGGCTTCTGCTACAGACATACGGATAAGAAACCACAGTGATACATATCACTTACTCCAAACATGGCTGTTACCTGCACAATATTACAGAATGTTCTAATTGTTCTGCACAGTGATGTACAAAACCCTGCAATATTGTAACCAAATGAATATTTTTAAGTAACTGTGCTTAAAGAAAAGCTGTTCTATTACTGAGCTATTAGCTTACTACATTCACCATAAGAATTTCCTATAAGGCAAAACAGGAAGAACAAACAGGAAACACACATAAGATATTTAAATAAGCTGTCTAAAATAAAAACATTTGAAAAGCAGCAAAGCAGTTATCATTAAGAATCCTGTATCTACTGGCAGAATTCCATGTATGATTTTGCCAAATAGGGAATCTGGAGATTAAATGAAGAAATTCATCACTGAATGAAGGGAAAGCCATATATCAGAACCAGTCTATGAGGACAGCTGAACAACAATTAGATGCAGGAATCCAAGGAACCTTTTATTGTATGTGAGAAAGGCCAAACTTGAAGAAACACACATTTATGTGGCTCAACCATTTTTAAAATCTTCCAGATGACCATGTGATCTGTTATTTAAAAAGCAGTTTTAATTCAAGAAGTCCTTCCTAACATCACTGTGAACCATAGAAAAAGAGTTGTACATGATGCCCAAAAGTCAGGCTTGGAAAGACAGGCTGCATATCCCAAGCAAACTGCCATTCAGGCCTAGCCCAGGAATAGAAGAACCATAAGATTCTAAAAAGATGCAGTTCTCTGGCATATTGTTTATCTTGGCATGTTAGAGAGACAAAAACCAAAAACACACCCCAAAACAAAACCAAAAAAACAAAGGAAAAGCAATTCTACAGTATGAGACTTTGAATCTGCCAAAAACGCTTCAGATATCACCACAATTGGTCACTGCCACTTGCTGTAAAAAAAAATTTTCTAGGACTGAACATGGGCTCACTTGCCTCCCTTTCTGCTCTGTATTGAAATTTCACCAATCATCAGTATACTTATTTCAAGTCAAAAATCAAATGAAAAGGAAAAAATCACAACTAACTAGCTTTTTCTAGGATCAGTGTTTCCCTTCCTCGAACTTCTGAAAAATTAAGAAAAATCATAGTATAGACAAAATGGTTTATTTAAAGGCAACTCACTTTTAAGCAGGTGAAGCCTGGGAACTCAGCCTATGAATACAATTTCCCAGCGTCATGCCCTTACTCAACACAGACAATGTATATAGTAAAGTCCTACAGCAAAAGTATTCTGGAAAGACCAACGTGTTTTCTTTTTGCAACTTACCAGTTTAAATGTACCTGTCAACAACCACGAGATATTTTAAAATACTGTAGTTATGGGAGTTTATCTGCATACATTTTCATGTTTTTCCAGACTTGTAGCTTCTTTCATGTCATGAACTGGAAACTGAAATGACTAGCTTTTTTTAAAATATTCTGCTTCTATAGCAGACTTAATAATGGAATGCAAGATCACCATTCAGTCAGGTCTTTTTTAAAAGCAGTAACTTCACAACAGGAGAAATGCAAATAAAACCAAACAATGTAGCCACTATCAAACAGTCAATATATAACAAGAGGAAATACCTGAAACATTTCTACACAGTTCATGTTTTTTACACAGGCTGAATGCCACTGGTGCAGTGCTCTGAACTCACGTATTTCAAGACCACAAAACATTTCTGGGTAGTTTTTGAGCTATAACAGAATGCTCAAGTGAGCAGAATTAATCTTACATTCATCTTTTGAACATAAATCTCATGCAAACATTGTTATACTATGCTTGAATATATTGTGTTGAACAAGTTTACTGAAACAGTTTCATTTTCTTTTTATACTCATAAATGTGGATCTCCTACAAAAAGGAACATGCCCCAGGACTTTCAGCTGTTGCAATAAGTGTATTAGCAATGATGTTTACTATTTTAAATTAGAGACAAGAACAGGCCAATTACATAATACATCAGCTTGAAAAGAATAAAAAGAAAAGGCAAGTAAAGTTACTTACCCATCATATTTATAAATATTAACTTCAAATAAGTTGTCCTTGGCATGGTTAGCATGTTCAGTTACTATGAAGAAATAAACACATTAAAATTTATTATTAGAAATACTACTACAAAGCTGCATATAATACAGAATTATAAAAATTAATTCATTAACAACCATGATTCGATTAGCAATGTGACCATAAAACAGTCTGTCCATAAGATGTGTCTCAAAAGATTTTTGCTAGGGAAAGAATTGAAGGAGACATGCACAGTAAATAGGAAAAAAAAAAAAAAATCACTAAAATTGTGCAAATGATCAATTAGTTTTAACAGTGAAACTAAAAATGAGAAGAAAAGCGGAGTCTAAAAAATTAAGACCTCAAATAGCTCAGGAGTACCAGAAGTTTTAATCTAGTAAGCAGAAAGCTGATAGATAGTTGCCATTTATCTGGCTACCTATGTTTTAATTAGAACACATTCTCTATGACTTTGTTTCATTTCCTTAGTAAGAAAAGTAGCTAACAGAAAGAACTTTAGCTACTTAGGGATGTTTAAAGAGTTCACACTGTGCTTATTAGGAAACTAAAATATTCATTACTCACTAACAACATCAGTGGATATAGAAGCCATACTGAAGAGTGGAGCAACTTTCTGTTCATAAATCCTCTTCCCTTGTCTTTTTCCTCCATAGGGATTAATATACACAAGCAACTGCTTTGGTCTAGACTCTGCAGTAAGGAAAATCATAGTATACTGCTTTTGTACACAAAACAGCAATTCAACAAGCCATACAAACCCAAACATATTAACATCAAAGCAAACACACAGCATAAAACACTTACTACCTCTTTATTAACTCTTAAAACTCTTTAACAAAGAGCTATAAAAGCCTGCTTTACCTGCCCTCTTTATTATACTGATACCAACAGTATAGAACAAATTTCTAATACGACAGCAGGTGGAATTCAGAATAATTTCTTTGGACTCCCTATCTCACATTCTTACTCATCATTCTTACTGTACCTTCCCACTACACAAGTTACACTGATTACATTAGTATTACGTGTGTACAAGACTAAAAGGGCAGCAATAGCAAAGGCACTTGTAAGTATCACACTTACATACATTTTACATACATAAAAATACTTTTACATTCATTTATTTAAACTACCTTCTTACTTTATTAACAGGGTTAAAATGCATTTCCTTTCTGTGATCAAGTTACAGCAAGAATGCCTCACAAAACTACAGGCTGCACAGCAAGTGCTTGTCCTACAGTGTTAGTTGCCCTAACACTGTTAGTTACCCCTCCCTCCCTCCCTCCCTCCAAAAACACCTTTGATATTACTATCTCAAATTTGTCCAAACAGTTATGGCTTTACACTAGTAGTGTCAATGAAAACAATTATTACACCTCTGTATTAACAGATATACAAAACAGTAATGCTTGCTGCACCTAGAAAACCTCCTTTTTTTATGGAACAGACAAAAACCTTAACATCTATACTTCCTCAGACAGCATTCTACATTATTACTTTAAAAGGAAAAAATATCAGATTTATTACATAAGCACGCTATTACAACAAATCCACCCAAGCAGATAGACTGAGTGGTTTAAATCTGCCAGGCACTTAAAGCACTATTGAACCTATCTGAGAACATATTCCCTTTCCTGAAATAGTTTGTTACCAATAAAATGAACAACTGTATTCAAATGGAATTGACTGCTCAGGCCACAGTTCTCACAGGTGTATTGATTTGGTGCACAAACCCCATTTTTTGAAAAAGACAGATACCTTGTGTAATGTAAACAAAACAAAAACATTAAGAATGCTTCGACTGCTTGTTCAGAACAGCTTTTCTTAAACTTACTAATTTTCAGTCTGTGAGCCTAAGCACTTGCTTGAGTCACACTGTAGGTACTTGTATCCAATCCCTTCTCCAGCTCTGGAGCTCAGCAGGGCCTCCGACCTACACTGTAGCAAGCTCATCCCTAGTCCTGTCTCCAGCTCCAGCTGTTCTACTCCAGCCTCCCTGGATGGACCCAATTACTTTATCTCATCTGAGCTATAAAATGGACCTACTTCTATTCCCATCCCTGTTCTGCCCACCCTGCTCAGAGACAGTGGGATGCTGGTCAGCAAGGGCACTGCCTCTGCTATGATCACCCTTGACATCCTTCTGTCATGGAGTTACTCTGCTCCTGCTGCTTCCTGACATCTATCAAGGTATCTCTTTCAGGAATAACTCCTTCAAAATTACTTTTAACCCCCCATGAAGCAGATGTCCAAGAGTCTCAGAAATTATTAATGGGAACTCTTATTACATAAGACATTTTGTTGATGACAGAGTCTGGAAAGGTGAAACACACCCATAAATCTTCCAATTGCTACAGTCCTTGCCCTCAAATCTCTAGAGTACCTCAAATCCCTGAGCTTACATCTCCCCATTACTTTTTCTGAAGCTACAGTCATTTAAAGCCTCTGCTAAGCTTCCAATGTGTCTCTATTTTGTGAAAATAGTTTATATCTGGGCAGAATTATATGACATCTACAGTCCTGACTGATTAAAGCACTCAGAACAACTTAGTGAATATGCAAGATAAAGTAGTGATAAGGGGACACTTCAGCTCCTGGCTCCCTCATTTTGAGCATAAGCTGCTCTTAAAAAGTTCAAAAAAGCAGATATATCAAAATAACATTGATTGATGTACAAGCCTACAAAATGATGGTGCAAATGTTCATAGTTTATTCAAACTTACTCTGCATTTCAAGTAATTCTTTCAGTGCCTGTATCCACTGATTACATATGGGCTCATCAACACACCAAAACGTCACATCACTGCACCGCCAGCGGTGATTTCGGGCTTTCTTCACATAATACACTATTTAAATTAAAAAAAAAAAAAAAAAAAAAAAAAAAGGCATAATGAGATGGTTCTGTGAAATGAAAAATGCATTTCAGAAAGATCTCCAAAATACTGACCTGTAATTAACCTCCACTACACATTTCTACAAATGACAGAAGCATTCCGATGAACAGCACATTTGTAGAGTCCAAACGAAAACATAAATGAAAACACTTGCTCGAGGTGTCTGCTTATAGCAGACACCCAAACACAGGCTTCTTTTTAAAGAAGCCATTTCTCATCAACTTATTATAGACATACTTGTTCAGAAGTTCACTGAGCTTATGTATTGTCTGTATTAAAGTCTGCAATATCTACATAAAATGCCACAAGCTTAAGATGATAAGCCAGGCTGACACCAGCTCTGATGTAACCAACAGCGTGAAATTTCATTACATAACGCTGAAATTTGAGAAAAAAAGGTTTTCTTGTGCATTAAGACCTTATACTTACTTCATCTACGGTATCTCCAATCACTCTCACTGGGGGACTAAATGTGAGGAAAGTACTCCACAACACATAATTTTGGCATGACATCTTTTTAGCACAGAAGTCACCACTCCTTTCCCAAAACAGACATTTATTTCTGGCACTTTGTTTTAAGAAAGCAGTCAATAATACAAAGAAACTTTCATGCATACATCCTGATGGTTAGGGGTAATTTAAAAAACCCCAAACATTTAGGGCTCTTTTTTTCAGGCTCTCTCGATTTTCTAGTCAAGTAGTAGAAAGCAGGTGTCCTGCTGCAGAGTCATTCAGCAGCAACAAGACATTAGAGTAAACACCCATAGATTAGTTTGAACTTCATTAAAAGTAACTAAACAGAGCATGTGTTCTTAAAGGAAGAGTTTTATCTTCCAAGTAAGGATCTTTAAATGTAAACTAACAGATTTTTGGTGGGGGTTCTTTTGGTTTTGTGGGACTTTTGCTTGGGTTTAGTTCAGTTTGGGTTTTTTTTTTGTTTGTTTTGGTTTTGGTTTTTTTGGGGGGGTTTTTGTTTGTTTGGTTTGGTTTTTTGTTTGTTGTGGGTTTTTTGTTTTGGATGATTGGTGTTTTGCAGGGTGGGATTTTTTTGAACGCATCATTTCTGTTAAAAAAAACCCCAAAACTCTGATGATTCCTTTTGAGTCTGCCTTAAACTGCCTTCAGAAAAAGGAGTACAAGCACCCAGAGACTGTTATTTGCCTTACCCGTGAAAGCATGTAGCTTTGCCATTTTGTGCCATCTGCCAATGTTACGTTGTTTCTTGTTGAACTCGGTTTCTTCTACAGCAATGATCTCAGAGATTGGTACAAAACAGTTTTCTGTATGAACACAAGATCTTACATATTAGAATCTTCAAACAGCACCTGAATGATTATTTCTATACCTAATATGATACAGACATATGATTAGAGCAGCTGCTCAGCAAGCACAACCAAGAGCATAACTAGCAATTTTCCGAATATTTTAGATTTTCTTTTGTCTTCAGTCAAAGCACATAATCCACAACCACCTACAAAATACCCATGACAGTATTTTAAATGCCTATGATTTCTCAGAAAATTAGGTATTCGATGTATAAAAAATATTTTTGCATGAAGCCAAAATCCAGCAACATTGATTTTAGAGTAATTAAACTGCCACTTCTATGAGGCCTAGTCCAGATACTTGACAGTGAATAGCACAAGCTATTTCAAAGAATGTGCAACTAAATCTAGTGCACAGACTACAGAGGCTATTTGTTATTCTCAAGTAAGTAGCTGGCTTATGAAAGAAGGGCATTCATATAAATTCTTTAGATTTTAAATCCCACTAAGCTTTTAAACTTTAGTATCTCTTAAGAACAGAATTCCAGAAGTTATGTTCACACACTGTGAAATGTTTTCCTGGTATCAACTTCAAAACAACTTTTTTTGAGAATGAAAGACCTCTTGTTCTTAGACTATGAAATAATTTCCTCCAGCCTTAATCTTTTTTCTCTTATTGTTCCTAAACATCATCTCAGACTTCTTAACTCCTGTAAAATTTTGTCTCATTTTCATTACTGATTTCAACACTGCTCTGCTTTTACTTCATCTAAAAGTGGAACTTAAAACACATGCTTTGTATTTATGTACAAGCAAGTGCTCTCTGTATACATACACATGTATAAAAGATTTATATTGTTACAATAGTATAGTTTTACATAAATAATCTCTTATATAATAAGAATTATAATATACTTGCTTCTCTCACATATACAGAGAGAGTGATACTAGGATATTAAGCCCATAAAATACAGACACTAATACCATTGATGCTGGGGTTTATTCTACATTCCATTTTCCTCACTATTTTGGTAGTGGTGAGGAATGTAAAATGTGCAAAAAGTTTTCCTGACCTCTTCACAGTGATGACTGCAATTCATTAGCCACTAATTCAATTTCATTTTTTCCCCCACCCTATTTAATTGGTTTAGTCAACAGAGTCTTTACAATCATCACAGATATCAACAATTTGTGGACTGCTCAGTCAAGGGGTTTTGGTATTTGACATGATTAGTGTCATGGTGTCACTCATTTATCTTCCCTGAAGTTTTTTTGCATGATTCAAAAGAAACGTAGCCTTCAAACTTTACACTGAACTCCTTTAGGAATCTGGCTGTATTTGAATGTTTCAACTTAAAAACAAATTTTGGCTTATAATAATTGCACTTAGTATATTTAAGGCATGATAGGGGAGTGCAGCAGTCACATAATGTTGATTAATAATATTAATATCCAACAGCAGGCATGGACTCTGAGATACATGATATGTACAATGTACATATGCACCTGTAAGAGTATATCTAGTATTGGACAGTAACAGTTATTTGGTCTTAGGAAGATAGATAGAAGATCTGCTAAGGGATCTCAATGTGATTATTAACCTATACATTTATCCGAGGAAGAAGAAATACGGAACAGACATGGAACAATAAAGGAAAGGAAGCACATTCTTTAGTCTTTCTTCCCCAAAATTCAAATGACAGTGCTCTAAAGAACATTTTTGGAAATAGTCCTTCATAGTGCATACTTTTTAGCACGTATACTGGGAGCAGCAACTGAAGTCATTGTCTTATGAGGCATTTTTTTATATAATAAAGCTGTCCAACTGTACAGATGGCTAACAGATTTAAAAGTACTTCCAAATCTGTATCACTGAAAGCATTTCTTTGGAGTATATACTTCAGTACATATTACACAGCTTCTATTAACAACCTTGAAACCACTTCTAAGGTCTCCTAATTCTGTGTTCTCCCTCTGACAGTTGCATGACTGTTTTGATTTTTGAGCAAATCTCTTCATAGATGTGGCAAAAAAAGAGCAAAAAGTAAATATTTTTGTTATATATGTACATTTTTTAATCTTATGGCACCAGAGCTACATATCTGAAAAAACAGATTCCTGAAAAATGGGGGGGGGGGGAAACACCAGAAGAACAAATCCCACTTTCTATCTGTAAATCTTTGGATTTGATGAAAGTTTGAGGAGTTTCTGTTCTATGAATACCAGCTCTGCTGATTATACCCCTCAGTACTACTCAGCACCATAAAAGCATCAAGCAACTCCATTGTCCTGAGAGTGTACTCCAATCTTAAGACAGTCAAAACCACGCACAACTGAACCCAGTAATTGCAGATGGCCAGAAAGATGCAAAGCTGTCTCAAATAACATGTGTTATTCAGAACATCCCCTACTGCTTAAACAACAAATTCTATTGTGCTTGAGTAGAACTCAAGAATTTCTATCAATCCAAATATCTCTATCACTATTTGACTTAGTGCTACACACAATATTATTTAATCACAGTGCAAACCAACTACTTAGTCCCACCCTTCCCCCTTTTCCCCAGAAGGAAGAAGCTTTCAGTGTGAAGCAATCAGAGACCTTCAGTACGAGCCCCACAGTCCTGTTCCTATAAACACAATGTCCTCATCTGCCGTTTAGTCACCAAAACCTGCCCCATGAAAACAAGTACCAACCCAGTCTCTCTTGAAGGTTCAAGAACATTCACATATGTACTAATTATAGTCCTTTCCCACACCTACTTTTGTAGCATTTACCCTATTATCAAGCAGCCTGAGATATTTATTTCACTGACAGCATAAAGGTGTTCACTCAAAGGCCTTCACCTTTATGTGTTTCTCCCAAAACATGGAAAACCTTATTGCCACATTAACAAAACAAATACACACAAAAAAGTTGTTTACAGAAAGTACTACAAGATCAACATTAAGGAAAAAAGGTTGAAATATGCACTCAGACAATACCAAAGAACTTTACTTGGCTCAGTCCAATTTATTCAACCAAGTAGCACACAACAGCTTTTAGGCAAAATTTTCACCATGATCAATGTCTAGCATACTAGAGACAAAGAGCTGACCATACAGAGAAGGTGGATGAAGGAGCATGGGGAAAAAAAAAGAGTAAAAAAAAGCCAAACAAAACACACAATAAACAGGTGTCAGTCTTCTCAGCACTCTGGCTGTGCCAGTCATTATTCATTCTGGGTCACAGTGCTCTTAATCTTAATATTCTTCCTAAATGCAAACTACTGATAAATCAGCAAAACACTGGATTAGATGCACACTACTTTTCCCACATTAAGCAAGTGGGAGGGGAGAAAAAAAATCCACAGAAATAAAACCAAGGTAAGCACACTAACAGTGGGCTTTCTTTGTGAAAAATGCAACCAGCAGTTGGGAAATGTGTTTTTCTGTGTTAAGAAAGGATTTTTGGTGTGTCATTCCTGTCTGCCACTCCCACAGAACAATTCCTGAGTTTATAAGCAAACTCACTCAGAACACCTCAGTCAAGACTTGTTCATTCATCACTGCCAGCTACGTATCCTACACAGCCAAATTTCCCCCTCAGAAACGTGTTAGCTCAAAGCAACCTAGACACATGCACAAGCATAAAAACATTGCTGATCACAGCATTTAGTTTACTCTTAAAATTCAGCTGAGGCCCACAGATGCAGTGGCATTTAGAATTAATTTAAACTATTAGTATATTCTCAGGACTTAAAAATATCAACAAGTAAAAATCTGGGATGTAGCTTTAAAGAAAAAGTGTATTTTCAGTCACTTTGAAAACTAATTTGCTGTTACCCACATGAAGGGTCAAGCTTTCAGGTTTAAGATTTGCTTTCACCTAAAAGCAAGAGAACAGGAACACTTTCTATCAGAAGGTACATGGTACTATATCAATCATGCACTATAGAAAGCTGTGTTTAATAAACACTAGAGTAAGAGAAGGTAGGATATAGAGCAGATTTACAGACAATTCACATCCTACGTGAGGGGGAAGAAAAAATGTATCATGATTGATTTGATTCAAAATTGTGGAGGAGTCACAGAAATATCCAAAGACCACAATTTCACCATACACTGCCATGTATAAGGAAATCTGCTGCTTTTATTTTAAAATAAATCTTCGTGTATTTTGTAAACCAATAGACCAGTTTCTACTATGATTACACAGCTACCTCAGATCACATGAATCTGAATCAAAGCACAGCAATTTGAACTTGGGTCAATTTGAATATTTAAATCATACTATTGAATGTCTTCCCACTGTTTCTTTTTCATTTCCAAATAAAACCTTTTCTACCCAACTATCAATATTTCAATGATAAAGCAGGGAGTAAGATGCACTTATTCACTTTAAGAGGGGGTAACAACCCAGCAAAAAGATGTATGCTAAAGAACATGTATTGTTTAATGTAGTGTCATCTCTATTTGAATAACGTATTTTCCAGAAGACAACATGTTCCAAAGAAGCAATGCCTGCTGGAGCAATTATTTCCCACATCCTACCTGTGTGATGTAGTTGTGGCATTGCCTATAGAGAAACATGGTTCACATTTCAGCACACACCCACTGCCAGATGGAAATGACTGATGAAAAATAACCTTGACTAAGGATGTGCCAACACACCACAGGTACCAGGTGCTGGACAGACCTTGTCCCCAAGCTGGCCCACCCTCTGCTGTCTCAGCACCCTGTTTATCAAACTGAGCTTTATTTAGAATCCACCAGAATAGCATCAGTCTTGTGAACACTAGTACTGAGGCTTCCTCAGGCAGTTGCTTTGGAAAGGACACATAGAATTCTGAAATACAAAGGCTTAAAGAAAGCACACACCCTAAGTGAACACATAAAAGTTCAGGGTCTAGTTTGGTCATCCCCTTCATGTTTGTACTTTAGAAATTAAAAAAGAAAAAAAAAATCCTAGAAAAATGACAGAAGAATCTCATTGGGCATTTGCAATGCCTTAGTACCAGGCACAATAAAATCTTAGCCAATGCTTCTAAAATACCTGTAAGTATATACATACAATATATACTCTGCTATAAATTTGGTACAAAATGTTTTATCATGTGTTACTTGAGAAAAACATGACTGTGCCATCAGCACGAGGGAAATAATAAAACAATTTATCTGACCAGCTTTGCATACACTATTGATGATTAATGACTAAATCTCATTGAGAAGTGTTACAAGGCTGAAAAATAATGTTCTTCAGAAAATTTGAAGATGAAGGCATCCCTAGGAAAAAAAGATGCATAGCTGAAAGTAACAGAGAAACACATGAAAATTTACAGGTAAAAATTTCTATCTAAGTTCAAACATGTCTAACCATCAAAGAACAGGAAACAGGAACCTGATTACACTGAAGACAGAACTCAAAACTATGATGCTGTTAAACAAAGTCTAACAGTAGGAAATAAATTGTATTTAGGAAGTTAAAAATACACCATGACTTGAAAAAACATGTGATGTTTTTGTTATTGTCAGTATCTTCCAAATGATAGCATTAAAAAGAATTCTCCTGAATTAATACTTCTTCTGCATTTTGACAGAATAGGATTTAAATACATACATATATATATATGTAAATATCACTGTACAGTGATGAGAAAATGTAAGAATCTCCCCATACTCTGTAAAATGGTATTGTCCTGGACAACAGGACAAAGTCTGGATTGTTTCCTATCTGTTTCTGATTTTGGATACAACAGGGAAAGGTAAACATTTCAACACTTCTACAATACACCTAGCTACAGCTCTAGTTCTGTACATGTGAAAGTCTGAAAACCTTGAAAAAACATACACCAAACAAATTTGATTTATATAGCTGAATTCAAGACAGTAATAAATGCTCAGAAAACAAGTAGCCCTGAGTTTTTACAGTTTAAAGACAACTGCTTCACTGTAATAACTACCTACTAAACAAGAAATATAGCACTTTTATACTGCATAATTTAGGCTGTATTTAGACACAATGTAGTCATGTAGTCAATGGCTAAATGGTAGAAAGATACCAATCTTGGTCAAGCAACTCTTCTGAAATTATAGGCTTCTAACTAACTATCTTCCATATGATTAAGTTTATTTATATACTGTCACGTATGCTGCTCATATTTCCAAAATAATTGGAGAGAACACAATGAATCATCACAGGTCTTAAAAAGAGCTTAGAGTCAACAAGGGAGCAATAATAGAAAACTGTGATGGTATTAAAGCACAAGGACAGGGAACACATGAATTACTCAGGGTGTTAAGAAGAGAGGGTACATTATCTATTGTATTGCTCCCTACACAAATTATACCTGTGCCTCCAGAACACTTAGGCATTTCTTTCTCTTCTCTTTTGTCCTCCAATTCCACATCACATTTTCCAAAATCTTGTAAACAGCTGTGCTACAAGACAGCAGCTGCACTCAGTAACCACACTTGCCTCTTAAGGAATCTCCAGCTGGGTAGTACTTCAGAAACTGCCTCATAAAGAATCTAACTTACTGTATCCCACTCTCCTTCCACCACTCCCAAAATTCTGACAGTCGGAACATGCTTCAGGGCAGGTTCACACTCAGTTTGGTCTACCAGGAGCAAGTCAAGAAAACTTACAACTTAAAAAGTAGTAAAAATTCACAACTGTAAGCAGCTGTAAACTTTAGAGTGCTAATGAGAGAGCTAGTGTGACTCTGTGGCACTCGTGCTTGATCTAAAGGAATTCATCAGACAGGAGAATGGGACTCCCCTTGAATTTGCTCTGCCTACAGATCAGTCAGCTAGTGACTTTGCAAAGGCATTTTCAGAAGGAAAATTCAACCAAATTACCTCCAAAGTAGGAGCTACTTTACCTAGCGGGAGACATTATCCCAAAAGGCCTTGAAACTTTCTATTTAAATTTAAGTTCAGGTACCTTTATCTAGACTAATTTTGTTTCATTTTGAAAAGTATACAGCTTATTTTTTGCAACAATGTATTAAGCTCGGCAGAATTAAAGAATCAATTTGTCCTCAAAATCTTAAGTTCTTTTAATTGAGAAAAGTTCAGGAATTTTTGACTACTTTTTCCATCAGTACTGCTGATAAACACTAGATTATGCCAAACTACTTGCACAGTAGCATGGGAAGGATAACAAACTATTTTTATATTATGAATAAGAAGGGTTGTACTTAAAACATGACCAAATCTCAGTTATGTAAACTGTAACACCAAATTCTTACAATTCTTGAGTTCTCCTTTTTTCCTCACCTTCTTGAAAAAAGCCTCAGGCCAATAAGATATATGATAAAATCTGAAAAATATTTAACAGAGGTACATAGTAAGAATGGAAGAACTATTTAACTTTTTAAGTTTGAGGACTTGCCTGGGATTGGAAACATCTATATTCAAACCTTTCTCAGATAAAACTTCTAGTCAGCCTTTCTATTATTAGTTTCTCTCTATCTCAGATCCTGCAACCTCTAAAATGAGGATGACAGCAGTTTGCAATTCTACAGCAGCTGCTGTGAAAAAAAAAGTCATTACACACTTTCAGACGTTCACAGTCTGTGTTAATATGGCTACATTAACAATGGGAATAACTACTATATAAAACCCCCAAGGTCAAGGACCCTGAAAAATACCACTTAAAAGTATAGTAGAAAGTTTGATATGCAGACATTTTCAGAAGTTAATCTGATTTTTTCCAGGTGTTTTCATCAGTGACTTCTCACATTGGCAGTTTTGTACATCCACACTATGCTAACTGCACAAAAGGGGAACTATAGACATCTTTGTTACATTGCAAACTAGCAGCCAACATTAAATATTTCCAGACCAGTAAATCGCAAAAGTCAAACTTTCTTTCTAAAATTTCCACTAAGCCCCTGAGAATGTTAAGAGTTTTTAAAATACTCAAGAAAAAAAAAAAAGGTAATAATTGCCTGAGACACAGCCTCAGTATGAAAGTGTTTTTAACCACAAGTCTTGTTGTAACTAAAAAAACAAAACTGCTTTTAGGGTTTTGTAAGTCTCTTATGTACTGCTACGATTACTTTAAATACATTACAAACTAGACACTTCTCCATACTCGCGGAGCCAAGAAACAATGGGGTTCAGCTGACCAAATCTGTGTTGTGCCCAGCCAGCTGCGGGGACAGGTGTCCCCCCCCGTGCCATCAGCGGCACGCTCGGAACAATGCTCGCCCGGGCTGCTCCGCGACACGCGGGACGGGCTGCACTCGCTCGCGGGGGCTGCGGCTCAGCGAAAGCAGGTCTGGGCTTTGTTTCGGAAGGCACAGCCCGATCAGCGTTCAGCACGGCCGGCTGCGGCCGGGGGCAGTCCCGGCTGCATCTCCCCGCTCCGAGCGCCCGGCCCAGCCCCGCGTGGGACTGGGCCACCCTCCGCCTGTCGGACTCTGAACCCCAGAGGCGACGCGAAGGCTCCCGAGCGCAGGAAGCGCTCACGCCGACACGGCGCTCCGGATGCTCAGCGCGCTCCGAGCGCGGAGGCGCCGCCGCGGGCGCCAGGGCAGCGCTGGCCGCAGGCCGCCCCCGCCAGCACCCGCGCCCGCCGCCGCCGGGGACGCTGAGGACGCTCTTCCCCCGCCGCCGAGGGCAGGCGCCCCTCGGGCGGCCCCGGCTCGCCCCAGGCCGCGGCAGGTGCGCCCCGGTCCCCGCCCGCCCCACTCACCGCCGGCGCGGCGCGGAGGGCGGGGGTCGCGCCAGGCCAGCCGCCCCCGCTCGTCGTCTAAGGTGACCTCCCAGGAGCGCCGCCCCAGCCCCAGCGAGGACACGAGCCGGGGCCGGCGGCCGCCGGGGAGCCGCTCCATGGACCGCCGAGAGCCCGGCCCGCCGCAGCCGCTACCGCATGGCCCGGCGGAGCGGGCGGGCGCCGCGGGGCGAGCCCAGCAGCAGCTAACGGCGCCCCCGGCCCGCCGCTACCCCGGCTGGCCCGGGCGGGGCGGGCGCGGCGTCAGCGCTACGCCAGCGCTGCGGGGCGGGGCCGCGGCTCCCGGCGCGGAGGAGGCTCCCGGATCGGCGCCGGGGCGGGCTGAGGCCGCGGCCGGGGCAGTGGTGGCTGCCCGGAGCTGGGGGACGCGGGGGACGCGGAGGGCCCGCCCTGCTTTGTCTCCGTGCCCCGGTGGAGAGAGACACTGCCCTGCGACCCGCGTCAGAGGCTTGCCCGCCCCGAGCCCCCGGCTCCGGGCAGGGACACCGGGGCTGACACCGTAACGGGCTTGGATTGCTTTCGTGGGGTTTTTTGCGGGACGACGAAACACCTATTTCAGTGTCGACGGACTCTTCCCTCTTTCCCTTTAGACACTGAAAATGCAGTAAGGAAATACAAATGGCTGGTGATACAAGCCTCTCCGTCTAACTTCACCTCCCTTTACATAAGAACGTTTTGGGTTTGCCTTAAATATAGTGTCAGTAATTCACTATAATAGAGCTCTTAATTCTTTGCTGCCTTCCCTCCTTGCTGTTGCTGAAGCGTATAACCATCAGCATCCTATCAAAATACACGCCAGACAGAGCAGTAGTAACTCCACCTCCAACATCCCTCCAAATCTGAGTACTTCCTACAGTTTAGTGGAAAACGTCTCAGGTCTGTTCTTACCTGGGTGCAGCCCAGGGCCAGCTTTCCAGATAGCTTTGCTCTGGCTGAAGAAGCTTCTGCACTTCGGCTCTGCAATGAAGCTTATAATATACTCACATTTCACTCACATTTTACAAGGAGGAATAGAGCAAGGGGGAACTTTAAATTGAAAGAGGGTAGGTTTAGATTAGATACTAGGAAAAAATTCTCTACTGTGAGGGTGGTGAGACACTGGAACAGGTTGCCCAGAGAAGCTGTGGATACCCCATCCCTGGAAGTGTTCAAGGCCAGGTTGGATAGGGCTCTGAATAACCCCATCTAGTGGAAGGTGTCCCTGCCCATGGCAGGGGGGCTGGAACTAGGGGGTCTTTAAGGTCCCTTCCAACCTATTCCATTCTGTTATTCTATGATTTCATCTCCTGAAAACAAATGAGCTAGGCACTGTCATCCAAGTTACACGTTGAAGATAGTCTTCCTGTACAACAAATACTATTTATCATCACAGTCATTCCAACAGTCTTTCTTTTGGCCTTGAAAGACATGATGTTACCTTTATTGGTGAACAAACCTAGGTATGCCACGCTTCCACAATTTCAAGGAACACTTTGTCAGTTGTTTTATTCTTAACATTTTTGAATCTGTCCCTCCACAAGCACCTGTAGAGCTCTTTATACTGAGGCTTAAGGTTTGTTGTGAAGATCCATTGGGAACATTAGTCTGCCAAATGCAGTTCTGAGCAGTCATTAGTATCTCACTGGTTCCTTGTATTTTGCCACTTGCATCATCTCTTATCATCCATCTTGCACTTGGATGGTACAGTGGGTTGACCCTGGTTGGAAGCCAGGCACCCACCAAAGTCTATTGCTTTCCTCCATAGCTGGACGGGGGAGAGAGAATGCAACAAAGTGCTCATGAGTGAGATAAGGACAGAGAGAGATCCCTCACCAAATACTGTCACAGGCAAAACACACTCAAATTAGAGACATTAATTGAATTTATTACTAAGAAAATCAGAGCAGGATAATGAGAAGTAAAGTAAGACCTTAAAAACACCCTCCTCCACCCCTCCCTCCTTCCCAGCTCTACCTCCTTCCCCTGCAGTGGCAGGAAAATGGGGAATGGGGGTTACAGTCAGTTCATCACACATTGCTTCTGCTACTGCTCAGGGAGGGGAGTCTTTCCCCTGCTCCAACATGGGCTCCCTCCTACAGGAGGCTTTTGCTGTTGAACCCTTCAGACATGCTCCTAAGATTGAATGGATCACTAATTAATACAAAACTGTTATCTTAAAAATAATACACGGGGTACTTATTTATCATTTCTCCAGTGGGAAAAGTAGATTTAATCGTTTATAGCCTACAGTCACCAGAATCAATATTCTTACACTGTGATCCATGTTAGCTGAAGAAGTAAAAAGTTAATTCCTTTCACCACTCCTGCCTATGATGGTTTCCTTTTATTCTTATTAATTTGACAACTCTTTCTTGCTTAGTTAAGGCTAAAGTCTTGAACTTTAAAATACAGAACTGATAAAATATTCTCTGGTCTGTTAGAAGCCTACTAAGGTGTAATAGCACCACTAGCAGGAATGGCATTCCCCATCCACAGTTCTTACTTGTTTAGATAAGAAGAAGCCACTTATTTCTTCCTTGCACACTGTTTCAGTGTTTTGTTCACAGAATCCAGAATGGGTAAGGTTGGAAGGGATCACAGTGTATCCTCTGGTCCAACCTTCCTGCTCAGTCAGGGCCATCCTAGAGCACATTGCACAGAATTGCACCAAGATGATTCTTGAAAATCTCTGGTGAGGGAGGCTCCACAACAATGCATGGTCAGCTTGACAGTAAAGAAGTTCTTCCTCATATTCAGGTGGAACTTCCTCTGCATCAGTTTCTGCCTGTTGCCTCTTGTCTTGTTGCTTGGCACCACTGAGCAGAGCCTGGCTCCATCTTCTTGACACTCACCCTTCAGATACTTATATACATCAATGAGGTTTGCTCTTATTCTTGTTTTCTCAAGACTGAACAGGCCCATCTCCCTCAGCCTTTTCTCATAAAAGAGATTCTCCAGTCCCTTAATCATCTTTGTTGCCCTCCACTGGACCTGTTCCAGGAGCAACATGTCTCTCTTGTGTTGAGGAGCCCACGATTTGGGATCCTCCATGCTACTACAGGAATGTCTTGCAGGAATTCTTACCTGTGCTTTGTTGGGTCTGCTCTGGTACTCTCTGAAAGTTCCCTGAATACTAACAAGTGCATCTGTCCCTAGTAAGTAAAGGTCAAATTTAAGCCAACATGTTTTTTTTTTTCAATCAGTTTTAGTACTTTATGTTTTTCTTCCCTAATTGTAACACAGAAAGAATTTCTAGAGGATGACTGATTTAGTAGACTAAAACACACACATCAATTATTGTTTTACTACTTATTACCTAAGCCTTTAATTAACACTGAGGGGACATAACTGTGGATGCAGTGATGCCAGTAAATTGCAGGATTTATAGCCTTGGCGGTAAAGATGTTCCATCACAGGGCTCCATCCTGAGAAATAGCATGGTTGTAAAAACACCTTACTTTATTCACTGGTCCAGAGAGGCCACAGGAAAGGTTGCAATTGTAGTGATCTTGGGAACAATAATACATTATGTAACAAGTACAATTAATGATGTCAAGTGGGAAGAATGCATGAAGGTAACACAACTTACAAAGTTTATTGCTATGATCCATTTACTACCTATCTAGCAAACAACACAATGTTTAAAGCCAAATTTCTCTCTTCAGTGTCTGATTTTAGAGTAGGTCATTCATCTCAAATGACACCAAGTTAAGCAGTGGAGCTGTTACTCCTGAGAGAAGGGGTGCCACCCAGAGGGATCTTGACAGCCTTGAGGAGTGGACCTTTGCAACCTCAGGAAGTTCAACATGGGAAGGTGCAAGGTCCCACCCCTGGGTCAGGGTAGTCACCAGTATCAATAAGCGATGGGGGATGAAATGATTGGGAGCAGCCCTAAGGAGAAGGATTTGGGGGTACTGGTGGATGAAAAATTGGACATGACCTGGCAATGCATTCTCACAGCCCAGAAAGCCAATTGTATCCTGGGCTGCATCAAAAGAAGTGTGACCAGCATGCCTCACCCCGGGAAGACAGTTCTCCCCCTTTACTCTGCTCTTGTGAGACCCCACTTGGAGTGGTAAGACACTAGAACAGGTTGCTCAGAGAAGTTGTGGATGCTCCATCCCTAGAAGTATTTGAGGGCAGATTGGATAGGGGTTTGAGCAGCCTGGTGTAGTGGAAGGTGTCCCTGTCTGTGGCAGGAAACCATTCTATGACTCTGAGATCTCTATAAAAAGTATCTACCTCTAGCAACTACTCTATGTTATACTAAACAGGATCATTACATAATAATGCAGGCAGTCAATTAAGGAACACTTCTAAGCAGGTACATCTTTTTAATCAACAGCAGCAGAGAGATATTCTTCAGCATGACCTGCATTACCAAAATATTGATTTAAATCATTACAAACTCCAGCTATCACTCTTCCTAATCTCTTGCAGGTGTACTTCTTCATTAGGATCCTGCAAGTAATTTATTTTTACTGTATTAGTACTAATTATATTTTTAATATAATTTATTATCTATTTTTTGAGAGTGAAAATCAAGCATGCCCTTGTAGTATTTTGGCAGAGGTGGAAAGTACTGTGTGTTCAGTCTTATCTGAGACAGTGAATCTAAAGTGAAAAAGATCTTAACCACAGTGAAAATTGGATAAATCTCACATAAGTATGCTGAAGAACAAAGAAGAATCATATTCCACCATATCTGGCCACTCAGCTATGTGTTTGAATTCCAGAGGGAATCACAGATTTGTAGAAGGAGCTCTGAAAAACACAGCTAGTCACAGACATGTCAGGGAGCCCTTCAGCTGCTTCCAGGGAGATGGTTGCAGGCTCAAGGATTCCTCCACGTCCCAAAGAGCATCTGCAATTATGCTCAGTCCCACTGAGGGAGGAGAAGGAAGTTGAAGATCAGTGAAGGTGTTCCTAACATTGTTCCTTGAATATGTATGTGAGAGTCAGCTGTGGTCTTGTCAAAATGAAAACTAGTGCAGAAGTGAAACTTTAATCTCATTGCTCAAGAATTTAAAACTGGAACCACAATCAGGAAAGGGTTTTTACTTTTTCATATTTTTTCTTTTTTACTGCCCACAGATAACTATCAAGTATTTCTTTTCTTCCAAAGAAAAATCCTCCAAGAATGTTTTTAGACAGCTGCTTGGGAATTATAAAAAAAATTTGTCTCAGGTCATGTCAGGCAAATTGAAGTACTTACATATGAATCAAATTTTGTTCTCAAATACACACAAAAGTCACATTAGAACAGTGTAAATACACCAAAAGGTCAAATTTGGCAACTGAAATACTTTTGGAAAAGGAAAACTAGCTGACAAAGATAATAGAACAGAGAAAAATAATTAATTTTAAATATCAAAATACTGACTAATATTCTAATTCCTTTTCTACTTATCAGAAAACAAAGACTAAAGCATGACATCACCTCCTTTAGAAAAATACCTGAACTATTTCAAAGCTCTTCTACACTCTTATCATAAAAGTTTAAATTGCATGTATTGTTGGAAATGATCTGGAAAATAAAGAAAAGAGCAATTTTAAAGGCTTGTTAAAAAGGATGATTGCAGCCCTTTATTCACTTGAGCCAAAAGGTAATTGAGAGAAAGTTGTTGATATACAGCAGGATGTGGGAAGAGATCCAGAAGGTACTTTGTTTTCTTGTGAAGAGAAATGTTACATGCTGTTCCTGAACCATGGAAATTTACAGAATCCTTCCTTTCTTCCAAAGCTCTGACCTCCCTGTATATTCTCTGCATAAACTGCCTATCACTGTGAAAAATACTAAGTATTATTTGTTCCAAGCCATTATAGCCGTGGCTCCCACCTACAGATATACACAGAAATACTGATTTGTGTTTCTTTGTTTAGGTCCTTATTCCTGTTTTAATTATAAATCTCAACCAAAGTCCCAGAGGAGATGTAAGACCCCACTTTTAACTAGCTGTATCCTTTTAAAAAACTGAAATCTAAAGGTCCTTGTCTGCCAGGATGATGATGCTCTCTGGCTGTGTCAGAGCAACCTTCCAGTACCTAACGGTAGGAAGATGGAGAGGGACTTCTTGCGGTGGCATGGAGTGATACAACAAGAGGGAGTGGTTTTAAACTGAAAAATGGTAGGTTTATATTGGATCCTAGGAAGAAATTCTCTAGTGTGAGAGTGGTGAGGCACTGGCACGAGTTGCCCAGAGAAGTTGTGGATGTCCCGTCCCTGGAAGTGTTCAAGGCCAGGTTGGATGGGGCCCTGAGCAACCTGGTCTAGGGAAAGCTGTCCCTGCCCATGGCAGGGACTTTGGGACAAGATGACATTTGAGGTCCCTTCCAACCCAAATCACCCTATGATTATGTCAGTCAGTGAAGAAAGTGCTGGTGACATCAGAAAGTTTCTCTCTTCTGTTCACCTCTCAAATGTATAATAAGAGTCTATTTTTCCCTACAAGATATGTTTTGCTGATATTTCCAGTCCCTCAAAGCTTCAGAAAAATTGCTCTTTACCAGGCCCATGCAGACTTGCCTGGAACATGCCCAGATGCTTTTTTACAGAACCATGTGTAGGGACTAGTTCTCAGGAAGAGCTCTAAGAAGCCGTAAGTCTGGGCAGGCAGATAATTTTTTATAGTTCTGGTATCAAAGTATTATCAAACTATGTATTATGTTCAATAGCAACCTCCCTCATATGTACTAACTTTTATACTTTCTGAGTATAAGAACAGTAAGATTTTTTGATGGTTTATTACTCTGCCTAAAGGGTTTTTTACACTGTTACAGGGCATGTGTGTGCCACCAGCATGACACTATTGACAAATTTCAGGTGCGGGCTCCAATCCGTGCAATAAAAGGGCTTCAGGATGAAAGTATTGTTAACGTAAAAATTCCTGCCATCACCAAAACAACAATTTTTCTCCCAACTCATTTTCAGACCTCTAAGTGGAGCCATTTTAACTGGATCTTTTATTCCCAGAGTGCTTCTCTAAATACTTTGCTTCTGCAGGCAGGGCTCTAATCCATATCAGGGCTCTTCTAACTTGCACCAGACAGTGTGGCCTTCATAAACTAAAAAATAAAGGAAAATTATTCTTCCATTGATGATGGAGAGACTTATTTTTATGCCACTTTTAGAAGAACACGTTGTAAAACTACTAATCAACACTGCAAGAGAAATAATAGGAAAACACAGGGGAGAAAAAAAATCACACAGACTTTGGAGGCAGTAGAAACAGCCCCCTTTCAAAGAGAGTATAAACCAAACCAGTAGCAAGTTTCTCTACTTCTTCAGAAGCAGAAAAATCTGTAGAGTATATTTATAGACTTAAAATAATAAACTAGTGAAATATTTTTAAAATAAAACTATCTTGCAATGAAAAATATTATTTACTTCCTTCAGTTCTGGATAGCCTTATTAACAACGCAGGAACTATAAAAATGCAGATAATCAGGTTATCAACACTAGGAAATAAGCACAGACTCATTATTTATCATGATACTTCAGACCAACTATTACCTAAGATATACTTAGTTGGAATAATTAGTTTAGCAGATAAAACCAGATAAAGTATCTAGTACTTAGACAACCATGGAAGCATCTCTGTATGCACCACCAATGGTATTTATTATCTTACTATAATAAATAAATAAAAAAAAAATTCAAAAGCCCATATGAACAGCAATGTTATCCATGACAGTCAAATCAGTTCTTCATTTCCAAGCATCAGTGGAAATATCTGTAGCCTCCCAATGTTAATAAATAAAAAAACCCAAGCAACAGAGACATCAGAATGTTTATGCAAAGAATCTACATTCCTAAAAAAAGTTCTTGATTCTGTAATAGCTGCCAGGATTAAAACTACCTGATACAGACTGAATCAGATGGAACATAAACCGAATTCATATTATTATTTTAAATAATTTTCATTTTTTTCTTATCACCAAGGAGATGACACTGATGTATCATTTCTGACTAAAGCTATAATCATTCCTGTGAACACAGGGAGATTGAGCTCACTCAGGAGCTAGTAAAATGCCTAATGACCAGATACCAAAAAATTCTCCCACTTCCTATCTGACATTTGGAAGGTTCTTCAACACTTTCATCAATTTTTCTCCTTTTGGACTCATCACCCATCAAATATACCATGAAACACAAACATTCACACCAGCCTTCTTGGAAGACATTTTGACTGATATTCACAGGCTCATATGTTTTTGATTACCTCAACATGACTATGAATAATTGGTTAAAGATGGATCTTGAATTCCATCTCCTTACAGGAGCAAGAGAGGTTCTAAGACACAGCCACTATTTACAAGACAGAAGAGTTACTATATGAGGAAGAAGGATGCTCAGAAGGGCAAAGACATTTGCCTAAAGGAAAAATATTTGACAGATTAAATTCTGTCTTTCTTGTGAATATTGTCATTTTAAAATGGAATAGCATGGAGTTAATTTTGATGAAAGTCTATTTTGAAAAATTGATTACTTATAATCAAGATTAATATTTTAATATTTTCATTTAAACTATTCCACCATTTTGATTTCAGCAGAAAAAAGCAAACCTACAGAATACCTTTATCAGAACAAAGTTTTTCAGAAAATATAGGAGTGTATGAAATAAAAAATAATATTTCTTTTCTCCATCTGATGACTTTTTGGACACAGTTTCATCAGTCGTGTTTTTGATTTATTATATAATTGGACAGTTCACAGGTGCACAAATTTATTTTTTTGTAACTACTACTTTTGTAAAGACAAAAATACTGTTTGTAGATTCTTCCAGTTGCATTTTCAGATTTAAGGTAAATAAAAGAAGAGGTTTTTTTTTCTTAAAATAACAGTGAATTTTCTCCTAGGCACAAGCGTAGTTAATTCATGTGATTTAATTAACAGTGTTGCTTTCTGTCATAGTACAATATTTAAAAATTACAGTATAAACCTAAATGCTTAGAAATGTAGGTGAAATTGTCTTTTTCAGACCAAGGTTCTGAATGGTAAGATCAAAGACGGATTGAAGAGGTTTATCTGAATAGAGTAATTTTCACTTTGTTTTTCAGAACACTGCAGTAGTAGAGATGATGACAGCTGGTAGGAAGTTGTCTGAATCAGTGATACTAGAATGCAAATACATGCCAATACTTTGCATAAAATCTACAAAGCACAGTTATTTATGCATATGCCTTTTGACATCTCAGCATGGATGTTGACTTGAATTGACATACTCTCTTTTTGATTTTCTAGTATTATATTTAAGTGGAAAGCTAAGAACAGAATATAAAATCAGGCACAGTAAAAAAGAGGGCAATGGTGAACAAAAGGTTCAGCTCACAACTGAAGTTAAATATTTAGTTCTAGCAAGCAAATATATTTAAGGAACTTTGCTGCACCCGACTCCATAGTTGTTCAAAGGGATGACAGTCATTTTGGGGATAGTTATGAGTATACTCCAAAGAAAATTCAAAGACTGAAGAGTAACGTAATAAACATTTATAAGCTGTTTATCTTACCAGGTGGCAAACGTAATAAACATTTATAAGCTGTTTATCTTACCAGGTGGCAATGGCTGACTAATTTGGAGCACACCATTTTATCAGAAACATAGTTAGAGCTGACTAGTCTATATGTCATTTGAAATACAATTTATACAAATTGTAGATTTTGATGAAAGTTATATGTTTTCAAAAGATTGCACAGGTTTTTAGTCAATCAGCTCATTTAGTCAGAACTATGAATCAGACTTCAATGCAATGCTTTGAAAAATCAATCACCTCAAAACTATCTCCAGACAGTGTAATGTGAACTGTTTTGTGAAAATCATGACTATGAAAGACATGATTCTAAATCATTATGGATGAGAAATGAAAATTAGTAGTAATCAATGTTTCAAAAAAGGACCTGATTGCAAAGGAACCATTTAAACCAATTGCTTTTATGGTTGTACCTATAAGTGGGAAAAAAGATTATATTCATAATGGCAGATTCTTCGTCTTGGTTAGAAAAGAAAATGCAATAATGAGACTTCAACTAATAAAACATTCATACTAGATTTAGCTGTGATTTACTGTCACAGTAGGATTGGCATAAGCCCATAAAGGGACAGAACAGCAACTATAATAGAAAGGGAAGTAGTATGGAGTTAAAATAAATATTCAGTCTAATTAGACTTGTACAACATTTCATTCCTCTTGCATTTTTTTAAGAAAATTATGAGGCTGTGACTAGAATTCTTAGGACAGAAGCTAATGTAATGCTGTATGTGTCTTTCACAGCCAGCAGTCACTGGCTACTGAGAAAGCATGTGTGACTTACTCACTGTACCATATGGTTAATAACCTCAACATCACAAATCGTTCTGGTCTTGGATGGAAGCATTATGAACACTGTGGGATAGAACATGAAGTGGGGAGAGAGAAATGGAGAAGTGTGCTACAGATTGTCTCAGTAAAAACCAGAAATGCAACTAGAGACTTAACAGAAGCTGATAGTACCCAACTACAAACAGGATGAGTAGAAGGAGATAAACCCCCACATCTTCCCTTTTTAACCAGAGCAAACCCCTGTACTCACAATGCAGTGTTTCAGAAGACAGGCAATGAATGTTTCATGTGGCTGATTAGAGAAACATGCATTGCAGTGTCGACAGCAACACAGCATGAGGTTGGGTTAAAACAAACTCCTTCGTAACTGAATCAATGGCAGCATGGCTCTCTGAAAACTATCAGATAACAAGTAACACGAGCAATGACAAAACTAAAGATGTTAATTCCTTTCACTCTCTGAAGACGCTGCAAAGCATGTGGGTATGGGTGCAGGTGTGCATGTACAGCCAGGTGGAAAAACCTGAACCTCCAAATTCACTGGGTAACAATGATGTTAACATTTCACCTACTATTTAACACTTCAGAGTAAAGAAAGTATAATGCAGCTAGACTTCTTTATCTTTGAAACTTAATTTGCTAATCCTAAAACTCTTAAAAGTTTCCCCTTTCTGCGTTCAACTCTCTGGTAATCTATTTAGCTATTCAGAGACTGTGATATATGAGAATAAATCATGCTCTCCTCACAGAAAGTGAGATACAGCCTGATGAGTGTTGGAGTGTTGTCTCCTAAACTACTTTCAAAGATATGAATTATGGAAAGGCATAAACATATGTAGGTAAAGCAGACTTAAAATGCAAGTCCTCACCATCACTTTCTATCCCTCTTCCATTTCCTGGACAGACACCAAAACTCTGAATTTGCACCCAAGCCATGGAAGCCATTGGATTTCTAATCTCTTCTGACATTGTTCACAGCTCCATTTTTTTTTTCCAGATTTTTTTGGTTTTGTTTAGCACGTACTTGGGTGCTGGACCCAACTGTGATCCAGCTGCCTAAAGCAAAGTGCCCAGTGCTAATTGAGAGGCCTCTGGATAGCCAAGATGCCTGTCTGGAACAGGCAGATTATGACACAGGGTCTCAGAAAAGACCCACATGCTCTGCAGCAGCAGCTGGTGGCTGAGGTGGGTACCCTACAGCCACTCTACATCGAGAACCACACTAAATGCCTAGGTTTGAAGAGCAGAATATCATGCCTCATGGCTGACAACATTCCCTAGCAGGGAGACCTCAAGAGTTTTATCACCTAAATCCCAGCATTAGTGTTTTAGCCAAGGGAACTTCTAATTATACTGATTTTGTCCTCTACTAGAAGTGCAGTCAGATCAGTGTGTCGTGCTAAGACTCCTTGCATATCCATTATATGAGGGTTGGGAGGCTCCCCCTTGTTTAGATGTGAACTGATTTTGCAGTTAAGACATCTCCATTATGTAGGTGGTCCAACACTCAAGGAAAAGCAGTAGGCACCACCAAATCAGGAGCGTTCTTGAAAAACATTGCAGCACCTGATTTGGTTTTCTTCCAAACAGAATCTGTTTCATGGCTACCACAGCTGTCCTCAGAACTTACCTAACAGACAGTAAATGAAGTTTACCAAGGTATTTGCTTCAAAACTGCATTGTTGCTCTGAACCATATTGCTAAGGTTACACTGCTCATTCAAAGCTTAGATTTGGCCCAGGGCCACAAGACTAGACCATTTATAATGTTTTATCAGCGTCACCTTTTGGTGTAGTAGTTTCCATGGTTTAGAAAACATTATCTTTTTTTTAAAAAATGCACCTCTCCTGCTTTTACTGGCCTTTGTATGTCACCCAAGGCTTCACATCATCATGGACACCTGGCAAAAAGGGGCTAGGATGACTCAGAGTTAGTGACCTTCCAAAGTTTCATGAGTTTAAAGTTCCAGCTGCAGTTCAAGTATTCAAAAAGCCAAACAGGTTTCAAGGGAAGTGATGGCTGTTATAAAGACCTCAAGCTGATATCTCAGTAACTTCAAGAGACAGCAGCTAATGTAGAAATATTTTGGTGACCACCAAATTAAAATATCCTGGTTTTAAACAGTTTTGTAATGGTGAAGTTATTATCAGGCTCAAGTAAATCTTGTATTCACCCATCTGGAATTAAATCTACAGAGACACCTTCTACAACATCAGTATTTGGCTGAGTAGCTTACCTCATTATTTCCTCTTCCCCAGTCTACCAATAATACAAGACATAGTGCTTATTTGTCCACTGCTACAAGTGATCTATCATGCCTTAAATAAATAGTATAGAATGTCTGATTCCTTTCATACCTATTTTTTATTGAAAGATGTAATGGACAGCTAGTGAAATGGCAGTTCTGTGAAATCACAACCATGTTCATCATTATCATGGTCTCAAAGATGCTGTTGTTGTAAGGGGGCAAGTGCTAACACACTTGTAACTGCTTCTAACCCCACGCAGAAGACTCCTCTTTTTGTTTTAGGAGTCCAGAAGCACTAGGGGCAGGGTATGTTCAGTCAAACCTGCTTCTAGGGTATCTTTGAGTTATTATCATATCATTCCTTTTCACAAGTTGCAGCTGACTGTATGGGAATAACTTGGTCACTTCCGTACAGTCTATCCAAACCACACATACTAATTAGTGCTGCTGGGACTTTTTATAAATGACTCAATAAAGATTCAATCAATCCAGCTAAACCCAAAAAGGTATCATATTATTTTGTTAAGAACAGGTACATAGAATCCTCCACTGATCAGAAATCCACAGGTGGATGCATTTTCTATGGAAATCTCTGACTCATACAGGAGCATGGTAAGCACACAAGGGCTGTGTCTCTTTAATTTGGTGAACAAGCTACTTCATGCTGATGCAATAACTAAACCACACAAGCAGGCAAATTTCAAGTTTATTCCTACCAATTAATTTGGAAGGCATAATGTATTTTCCTCTTTAGTAAACAATCTTTTGTTTTCTTTGGAGACATCAATACTTGAAAACTGATAGTAGAAACAGAAAACCAGCCTATAAATGAATCATCTTGTTTAGAGCAAGCTACTAGTGAATGACCAAATCCTGCATGAGATTTAGTAGTATGAAATAGCTCAGGAGTAGATGTTGTTCATTATTTTAGGGCAGCACACAGCACAAATGCACAAAATAACAAAAGCAATGCAGTCCCTAAGATGCAATCTCATTTGCTACTATTTGTTGTGGGGGAAATGGTTGGCTTGGAATTTGGTTGGTTCTGAATGGGCAAAAGCTTTTGTCAAATCAAGGGCTGTTCAACACATTATAAGATTTTTCTCTTCGATGCAAAATGATGCAACTTTAAGAATAGTCTCAAGGCTTGTTGGAAATGGTTCCAGTTACAAACACTTTCTTTATCACAGTACTCTAGGACAATCAACAAGAATTGGTTTTAATAGTTACCCTTCTTTCCTCAGGCTGCAGTGCAGCTGACCTCCTATAGCTGGGCACTGGTCAGAATTGCAAAAGGGAATCTGCAATGAGAAGCCATGGAGATGCTTTGGAACCCATAATTGCTTTGATCAAGTGTAGAAAGTGTAGGGCTTGCTAACTTTGCAGTCTACAATCAACTTTTCTACCCTTTACTGTCATTATCACATGTTAATGTTCTGATATTATAATGTTCTATATAATGTTCTGATTCCTGCTTAGAATAAACACACATTAGAAACACCAAACTGGTGAAAAACACATGAAGAGAAAAGAAAGAAGGTTTTCCTCAGATTTTATCAAAACTTTTTTATTAATATGCATGAAATAGATATTAATCAACAAGTAGTAAATACTGTTTAAAGAGATTTCATGCCGCATCTTACATAAAAAACCACCCTAATTTTCAGTTACTGATTTGTTTGCAGCTTGCTTCTATACGGCCACTAGACAAAAAACTGGAATGTAAGGGATGTTTTTTCTGAAAATTCTAATGTGAAAAAAAAATCATTCACGGCTTTGATATTAAGAAACATAGCAAAGAAGACAGAAGCACTGCACATCACTCAGTGCAGATGACTTTTATATTGAAGCCTTGGAAAGAAATTAATCATTGCTGTAAGTAGGCAGAACACAGCTGGGAGTGGCTGAATTGTGCTTGCAACCAAGGCAAACTGAACAGCACTCTGTAGGACAGCTCAGCTGGATTCCTGAGCAGTGAGAGGCTGCTAACCATCACAGCCTTTAAAACACCACAGTAGTAAAAGCCCACCAAATGGCTGCAAGAAAATGTTTGGTCTCAGACCCAGTGGGAATTTCCTCAGATTTCAAATAGTGGGGGCCATATGCCAAGATCCCTGCAGCACTTCCTAGCTTGAAACTAAACAGCTGAATGTATTTGGCACAGTTTTTACTACTGCTGCTCAAGCAGCTTTTGTATGAGTTTGTATAGGCACAGCTATCATAGCACTGGAATTATGAAGAATTCTTTTCTAAGTCAATAATTTGTTAGTAAGTATCTGGGAAGTATGTATAGGGAAAGTATGAACTGACAAAAAAACCCACCTTGAAAATAGATAAAGAAAGATGCAGGAGTTTTTACTCATCTCAAGCAGAAATCACCCTTCAATCATTCTTCCATATATAAGGACAGCACTTCCAGTTGTGGGATAAAGTAGGATGTGCCCTTCAAAATTCAGGAAGAACTCTTTTTCTCCTTTCCAATCTTAATGTTGTCAATGTTGCAGTTACTCAAAGAAATGCACTTTGTTTCCTAATACACTAATGCTATTATCAAAGTAGGCAGGTTCCAAAAATGCAGATCAACCACCCTGGTCATGCTGGCATAAGAAAGGCCAGGTTCAAACATCATGCGAGAACTCTTTGGTCTGCAGCTGACTGACACCTGCACATGCTGCAAATGATGCCTGACTTGGTCTTCTAGACTGCGATTACCAAAGCATTACAGCACTGAGCAGTATCAATACATCTACTCCAACAGCTGTTCTGCTGGCAGACTCCAGGAAGATCTCTTATCATAATCTCATAATGAGATATCAATCGCAACCTCAGAGAAAACTGCTTGCTCTTTCTCAGAGAGGAATTATTAGTAAATGCCAAACTCCATTTATGGTAGTGTACAGGGTGGAAACACTGGTGGCAAGGAAAACATTCCCTGGCTCCTCCTCTGCAAGTGGGAAGATGCTCCTGAGCTATGTCCTTCCTTCAATAGGAAAAATTGAATATTTAAAGTTCAATACTTGGTCAACAGAAAACTGAAACCAAGACAGTGGGCTTTGATGATACTTTATATGAGTAAGACAAATTTTTGGTTTTGCCTGCTTAAAAGAGGAAAAGCATTGATCCTGTGTGAAAGGATAGTGAGAGCTACTTATACAGTGCTACTATAAGTTCAGTTTGTTGCATAATAGAGAACAAATGAAGTGGACTAATTCTAACAGAAGGTACCAAGTCATAAAGCTCAATCCTCTAAAAGGGACACAATCCTCTTCTTTCTTGTGTCTGTTAAAAAGTTCTCAGATATTTTCTCAGAAAAAAAAGCCTTTGTTCAAAGTTACTGTTCTCAGAATCTGAGCTCTTTGGAAAAATTAGTGTTTCTCAGAGCAGTGTGGAACCTTACCACCTAGGTTCAGTTTCTCCCAGGCATTGTATATGTGTATATTGAGGCCTACCTGCCAGATAAAAATCAATAACAATGCAGGTTAGATGAGCAGGTGGCAAAAATAAAAAAGACTGCATGGAAGAATAAACATTCAGAGAACCACAGATGCCTGTTGCTGGCTGATTTCTTCAGGACTCCTAAGCTTACAATAGATCTCTGAGATATTGATCCTTTTTCCTTGGTATCAAAGAGATGAACAATCCCACTGAAGCTTGCAGGAGCTGACGGATGCTATGAAAGGCTTTTCACAAGGGCACTGATAAAGTTCCTTGCATGTTTCTTCGGCTGGAAGATCCTATGGCTTCACTGTTGAAAGAAACAAAATAGCAAACAAACACTGAGGAATTCTTTTAAGGTGAAATAAGTATTCAGGCTGCCCTTGCCTTCCAAATGCAGAGAATCACATTGTTTCTGTATGAAAAGCAGGTTCTGCATCGGTTAGGTTTGCAGAAAATAAGCACTGTTTTTGTCAATAATTCTGAAGCTCTTACAAGCCTAATGTTACAATTAGTGTTTTGGTGATGGCATATAACAGTTAAATTGAGCTAGAATGAAAATGAATTCTTCAAGATTTTCAGCACCCCAGAACACAAGGAAGAACCTGGGAGCATTTTTGACAAATTAGGCTGAACAAATATGATAGAAGTGAGTAGACATTGTTAAGAATGCCTTCTGTCAAGGTAAATATATCTGTTTGCTCTGATAACACCAATGAGCAACTTCTCCCTGTTAGACAAGTCAAATTCATTCATTAAACTGTACTAGGTACTGAGTGTCTATCAAGCTTAGTATAAACAAACAATCTAAAAAGTGTTCATGGAAAGATTTTGAATTCTCCTTTTTTTCCTCTCCTATATTAAGGTTATTGGAGTAATTATTTTCCTCATCAGTATAAATGGAAAAAGACCTTCACAAAATAATTCCATGTCTTTATGCATCTAAATCCTCAAATTGGACTACTTGGGACTTGAGCCAATAAGAACTAAAGGTGTCAACAGCAGGGTTAAATGATGCTTTGATATCTAGCAAGGCAGTGTTTTCCCCCCAGATGACAGGCTGTTCATAAGGAGCTACAGGACTTCCATACAGCTTTTTTGCTAAAGCCACCGCCAACTGCATGAAGAGGATACAAGAAGACCACAAAAAGTTTTTAAGTTCATTTGGCTAACCAGTTACATAATCCTTGAGTGTTGTATACTTGCGACACTATCCAAAGTGATACTAGTTTAGCACTCTGAACAACACTAATCTCTTCCAAGGCTTGTTTCTCAGCAGAGAGCTGAGCTTGTTCCAGCAGAGTCCTTTAGCTCTATCTGTCCTGCCTTTCCCAATGCACTGGCCCAGAGGCCTGTGGCTCTGGTTTGTCTTAGATGCAGATCCCGAGGCAGACACAGATGTCAGCACTGGCACTGCAGCCTGGCCGGGGAGCCAGCTGAGGGGCAGCGGGAAGGACTGTGGCACTGCACCTTCTCAAGGACTGCGGCACCGCACCCTCTCAAGGACTGCAGCACCGCACCTCTCAAGGACTGCAGCACTACATCCTCTCAAGGATTGCAGCACTGCACCTCTCAAGGACTGCAGCACTACATCCTCTCAAGGATTGCAGCACCGCACCTCTCAAGGACTGCAGCACTGCATCCTCTCAAGGATTGCAGCACTGCACCTCTCAAGGACTGCAGCACTGCATCTCTCAAGGATTGCAGCACTGCACCTCTCAAGGACTGCAGCACTGCATCTCTCAAGGACTGCAGCACCGCACCCTCCCAAAGTCAAGCCTCTGCGGGGCTGCCAGCCCTTGCACCCCACCCAGTGAAGTGCTGCCAGAGCTGTGTAGTCACACAAACCCAAGGGTAGGCTCGTCTGGTCTCAGCAGCAGGAAAAAGGCTAAAAGCTTTTCCCCTCTTCCCCACTGAATTAATTGTTGGTATGTGAAGTGGTTCCTTCACAAATAGAGTATACTATTTAAATGGCTGAAAGGCTGAAGCCTAATGTGGGCAAAAGATGCATTTTTTCATATTATCTGAGGTTGGCAGACATGTATTTACAGATGAATCAACTCATTTTCCTGGGCAGAGAGACAAATCAAATCCCTAGAGCTTCATACCACGGGAAATGCTTTGGAATGTATTCCAAGTGGTCCTTCATAAAATAACAAAGCAGTTTTGAGCCAGCAGCTACTCATCAAAGTATTGATCCTTTCCTGGCATAACAATATCTTGCTTAGATGACATAATGTTTCCAGTAGAGCCAAGGGCACCTCAGCCCTCTACAGACATGCTTGGGCACACTCAAAAGAGCAATGAGATGCAATGCTGATGAATAGCTCTTTGCCTTCAAGAAAGGAGAACTTGAATGCAAACAAGGATTTATTAACATATATGTTTGTTTCCCATTTTGAGATGGGTGAAAACAAAAGTACAAGCTTCAACCTTCTAAATACAACAGAAAATTTCCAAAGCTAATTTAGACACTGAAAGGTTACAGGACAACAAGGGTGTTATGAAAAACATCACGGCCAAATTGAAAGCCTACTAAAGGCAGTTTTATCCTAGATCCATCATTTCTAAAAACTAGATGAAAACTGACTGGTATTTCTCTGCCATAATAATTTTCTCATTAATTTTACTGTTTTTCAGCATTCTGCCAACTATTAGCAATGAAATAAAGTGGACATTTTCTTCTATTGTGCAGTGTGAAAGAGAGAAAATTGGAATACTATAAAAAATGCATAGAGCTGCTGCTGTGGTGATTTATTCCTTTGCTGTTCCCATATATTCACAATTCAACTGGATCATTACTTAAGACCTATGAAGGAAATTGCTCGTTACTGTTTCCAAAGGAAAAGGTTCCAATACAGACCCCTCCCACGAGCCATGTTAGAGAAGGTGACAACTCTCCTGACTTCTCAGTGAAGAGAGACAGAGCACATTTCCAGACAGAAGTTTAGATTTTAGTTGGACTAAAACCTATGCAGAGCCATGTGGCCCCCTTTCCTCACTACACAAACAGAGGAAAGCTCATTTTGAGACTTCAGACATAGCAATTTAAATGAATTTGTTCCATTAAATTTCCTTTTGCCAGAAGGACAAAAAGTCCACTATTCTTGGTGATACTCTACCAAAACTGCATTTTAATTTGATTTCTAAATAATAGTAAGCATCTGTATCTAATATGCATTCATATATACATATGCCATATCTAAAACAATATAATGCTGTTGAGACTTTAATACAGCCAAAGAGAGCAAGAAATTCCAAAGGGAATACCTTTGAGAGCAATTTATAGGTTGTGCAGGCCAAGGGATGGTTATGATCATCTCCTCTGATTTTCTTGCACAAAGAACATAGATTTTTCACACAGTAAAAACCTCAGTCAGGACCGATGAATTATAGCGAAAGCACAGCAAAGTTTTCAGCAATATAACTGAAATTAATCACACTTTCTCTAGCATTACTTTCCAACGACTTATTCGTGTTACGGCTCTGCTACATTCTGGAGTAGTGATTGCCCTTATCATTACTTTCAACTTTTAAGTTTTGCCACGAGTGATTTTGTATTTTTAGAGCATTACTAAAAGGTTGGCTAGCATTGACTGAGAATTGGTACAAACAGAAGATCATCACATACAAACTTATATAAGCCATAGACAACAAAGATGGTATGGGATCAGATACTAATGATAATTATAGTATTAATATGGGAACAAGAATACAGTATGACATGAGCTTTTTTTTCTTAGGGTTTGTAAAAGAATAGACAAAGATTTGTCTGGTAGAAATCTATCTGTTCTTCCCTTTAGCTACATTAATTAGTCCAGTTTAAGACACAAGTCTTTTTCAGAAAAAAACCAAGAAGAAAAAAACACAGACGTTTTCAAACTTCATTTCTATTTCAGTATTGTTCCTGTTCTACAGTCTGTGGCTGAGTTTCAGTGTTGGAGAGATCTTCGAAAAATTACACATTTAATGTATTTATTTCCTCTGGTTACTCGTGAAATCTTATTTTAATGACCATGCATACTAGAATTATTACCACTATACTTCAAGATTTCAGTATAAGAGATTAAACCTTTGAGCTCTTTCGATGTAAAATGGCTTTAACTTCTGAGAGCTTCCTGCGACTACCTTACCATTTTCTCTTCAAAACCTAGGGACTCTCTGGTGGTTTTACATCAGTATTTTCAGTTCATTTCTTGCACTAAGATTGCCAGTCCTGAAACAACTGTTAAGACCATTCAAACAAAATTCAAATTTTCATTTCAAGGTTTAGAAGCTAAGCTGTTTTTTTTATTACTTTACAGCATGATGCTACATACTGTGTTATACCAGAAAGTGATATGAATAGCAAAATACTTAATTCTCACTTTTTAGTCTGAGTTTTCTTTTTTTCACTTAGCTGAAAACTGTGTACTATTCCTACCCACTTCTCAAAAGTAATGATCTAAAAAGAACAAAATTGCAGGTTTTAATTTTTTTTCCCAATTCCCCCAACAATATTAAATATGGGAAAACATTTTTCATCTTCAACTAAAGACTACTTTGCAAATCCAACTCAGTAACAGAATATACCTCTTGGATAAGGAGCAGCAACACCTAAAAGCAAATGTATAAAATACTTTGTTACCTTTATCATATATTTTCACCCAAACATCTGCAGCTATTCCCATTTTCTTTGCACTATAATTTTGCTTATGTCTCTTTCACCAAGCTCTCAACCTCTCTGGTGCTAAATCCTAAGCCTTGCCAACACTCTCACTAGTAAAATGGGTAGCTCAATGAACAGCATTACCCCAGGAGCACTCAGTAACTCTTTTCTACTGAAAGTCACGGTGGGAAGACTCTGTTACTAGTACTCCAACTGCATTATCTTCATTACACTTGTTGCTCAGTTTATATTTGCTCTCATTCAGGCAAAAGCATACACAAAACACAACACCAGCAATAAATATTCAATAATGGACAATTCATGAGACCTGATACAGACTTACCTCTTAAGTAGCAAATTCCTTTCCTCTTTCAGGAAAAGAAAACATGACTTTGATACAACTCACTTGACTTGAATAATAACTATAATGTATTATACTGAAGATATAGTACCTGAAGATATAATTCTGAAAATTATACCTATGCAAGACACTGTACGGCCAGCTGTAATTTTTTAATTTTATCTGGTATTTTTAATTCACCTTACACTACCTGAACTTACTTTACCACTAATCCGTTTTTACAGAAATTGTATTAATAGGATTTCAATGCTGAAAATATATTGAACACTAAGAAAGAAGGGAATAAGACTCTTTTCAGTTCAAGTGTACATTTCAACTGCTATGCAAAGAAACCCTGAAATGGAATTAAAAAGCAAACAGTGAAACTTAATAACCTTCTAATACACATTTGGATCAAAGAGAAATTAATTGAGAGATAAATAGGTTCAAACAGCATGGTAAAGGCTTTGCTATCTTCAAGAAACATCAACAGAAACTAATCCCTCCCTCAGACACAGATGACATGAAAAATGCACTAACAGGGGCTCAGAGACATAAAAAGACATGTCAGTGGTAGACTTAGAGATCCAAGAAAAAGCCATAAGAGCACCGGTGATGAAGCTGGATAGTCAAAGACAGGACTAGAGAAAAAAAATCCCCAAGCCCCAAAACCCAAACCCCAAATCCTGCAGCAGTCAGTCATGAATATTCTGAGGTAACAAATGTGTGCTCTCAAGAGAAATGGTAGATGTCAATTAACACACAGCTTGATGCATTCTAACACCTGAAAATATCTGCTAAAAATAATTCATTGAAATTCCTACATATCATCATGTCTCCATTCTTCTTAGATACATGGGAGGAGTTACAGATTTACTTCTAAATAGCTTTTTTTGACCAAAACAAGGAAGGGACCAAGGACATGATTTAAGCTACTGGCATGCTAAATGCAATGCCTCCATGCTGAATACATCTTCTGGGAACAACGCACCAAACACAAAAAGAAACACAGACTGTGCAGAGAATGAACTAAAATAATGAAAAAGTAAAAATGCTGCTACATATTTCTGTCTGTGTCTGGTGTTTTTCCAATTTGAGCTTAAGTTGTCCATTAGAAGAAAAATTACCAAAACAGAGTGGTTGAACCAAAGCACCTAAGCTTGCTATTGAATTCCTGCTCAGAGTTACAAGACACTTTGTTTCAGGTACTCTCTCAAAAAAATTTCATAATACAAACTGTGAAAAGAAGAAAAGAAGTGAGGCACATAGTAAGATGAGTATGGCTGTTTTAAACAGAAACCTAAGGGAACCAAGAGCCCTGCTTACTCTCATATTACATGCCCAAACCTAGTTTTGCGCTCAAGTACATTACAGATGATTCTTAAGGAAAAAAAGAGCCAATTTGTAGATTCAGCAAAGCTCTAGATACATCTTTTACATTCTGTCCTGTTACATGTCCAGTTTTTAGACTAAAGCCATAGCTTTGCTATTTGTTATAATTTGCCATTAAAAAAAAGTGTGTGTGGGGGGGTGGGTTCTGTGTCTGTTCCAAAGAGTTGCCTGGTCTTACTGATCTTGGAGAAATGGTATTGCCTATTTCCTCATCAACTCACAGTACTAAGCAGGTCTCCTGGCATCTCTAAAGCTCTCCCAATATCTTGAGATCTTTTAACTCCAAGAAACGTAAACTAATCTTCCTTGTTCTGACAGTAAGTTGAATGTGAAATTCAGAAACTGATATAAACCATATAATTTAAAGAAAATACGTTTCTCTCAACAATGAACAGAAGAGAATGATCATGGCTCAGAGCCAAATACACATTGATTTATTATTCTGTGTTTGAAGTTCTGTCATGCTGTAATGCTATGTTTAAACACTCGCTGTACATACAGGAGGCACAATTATGTGGAATTTCAAGGAACTAGTAATATGTTTGAAAGAGGACCTGTTGCTTTTGCCAACTTCTCTGTCTTCTACCCAGTACTTCCACTTAAAAGCGTCTTTCTTTCTCTGAGTCATTTAAGCCTTAACTGCATATTGCATCAGACTTCAGGAAAGAGCATTTCCATCCACTGGGCTGTCGGTGAGCAGCAGTCCTTGGACACAGAGTGCAGCTCCAGGCTACACCCAGCAGGCTATGTCAGTTGATGTGTGGACATAGACAAAAGTAAAGCTAAAAACCTTCACCTAAAATGCATAAAATGTCAACATGAGCACTGTCACTAATATTTTAGTGAATGACAAGTTTTGAAAACTACCCACATCAATCACACTTCTAGACAGAGAAACAAGAGACATTTACCCCAAACCAGCATGTATTTATTTATTTTTTTTTTCTGTCTCACAGCCTTCTGTCACTGATACTGAATATAGTGTGAGTGAGCATGATTCCATACATGTGCATTACCAGTGTAAATGTATTTTGGCAAATTTGCTATTATTTTCAGAAACTTTTTCAATTCATGTGCAATAGGAAGGGCCATTTACACAGAAAAAGTTACAAAATGCTATGGTGATGACTTGTCTTCAATGATGACTCCTCCTGGCCATTACTCTCTCACGTTGATTTTTTCTCTCTTTTTTCCTCTCCAATTTTCTGGAGAAAAATTGCACTGCCCTGAAAGAGGTTTTGTGACTATGTGATTTGCCAGACCATATCTAACCTTGAATGTAGCTATTGCTTATCCCTCTTCTTTAACACCCGTTTTCTTTCTTCCATGGTTCTACTCGATTGCTTATTCCTTTTATCTTACTTTGCCTTGTATTGTTTGGTCCAAGTACCAAGTACTGTACACTCTGGGATTGTTTTCTACCCAGGAATAACTGTTGTCTTCCTCTCTCTGATTCTACCTGAATTCTGGTTTTGGATTAGCTTGCTTGGTAACTTCACCCTATTTGCTCAATTTTACTTTAAAGAACTGTTTCTTCCATGATATTTACAATAAAGTACATGGAGACAATGGCTTGGTAGAAAGGGATACCCACGGACCAGACAATATAGTGACCAGCAACCACAGAAAGCCTTGTGTGCTTCAGAAGAATTTCCACTAGTTTGTTAGAGCAGTAAAAATACGCATAAAATAATTCTTCAACATGGAAGTGTCTCATTTGAATTCTCTTTAATTTTTTTCCTTATTGATTAAAGCAAAGAGAAAAAATGCATGTAGAGACACGTGGCCTTGTCAGCTTGTACAGTGAGTTTAAGCCACACCTTGCAGTTGCATCAGCATTGCAGCATGTCGCTGACACAGCAGTGTAAGGATCAGCATGAGAAAGCACTCCCCAGCTTATACAACTTTATCAGCAAATCCTCCTGGTCTGAGTGCAGCGAAGCTAGCAGGGGAGTGCTGTTGTCAGCTTAGTTAATTATGTTTAGCATCAATCTATACTCTCACATCTGTCATCAGGAAAACTTTTTTTCCAAGGCACACTGCACCTCCACAGAGAAGTCTACCTGTGTAACCACACCAGCATAGCAGAAGCTTTCCAGAACAGATGAGCTAAAACCAAAACTGAATGTCCACATAAATGCATAGCTATCACACTAAATAACATCTCTGTGCCTTCTTTGTTCAAAACACTGCTAGTGCAAGCTACAACACTCCTCATTTTGACCAGCCAAGAGCAGGGATACATGTGTACATTTTAGAACATACTGAAACTTCCTGAGCATCCTTAGTAACAGTCACCAACTGTATGCAGTTACCTGATTCTGAAAAATGCTCAAGTTAAAAGGAATGCAAAGGGAAAAAAAAAGAAAGAAAATTTCAAAAGGGAAAAAAAAAGGGAGGAAAAGGAAAAAGAAAGAAGTCTACAAACTCTCTGTAGCTCAATACATTATTTGACCATACTGGCAACAGATCTCTTCCTAACTATAAATTCTTGCACACAATTTGCATGAAACAAAGAAAATACTACAGTAGACATTTTAATATTTTTTTTATTGCTCTGGAATAACAAAAATCCCTATTCAAATGGTACCTGAAATATTACTGCAGTCCCCATGAAGCAAAGCCTAGTTAATACAGCTGTGCAGATTTGAAACAACTGGTTTGGATGTTTGGGTGTTCTTGAAGACTGTGCTCACCAGCTGCAGTAGGTGAGTCGCAGCTGTGACTGCAATGTTGTTGCACTCCTTGAATGCCAGCACCTGGACACTCGCAGCTCTCCTCAAAAGTAAAGAAACTGACAGTGGAACCTGTGCACACCCTCAGCTGTCCATGCTACATTTGTGTAACCAGAAAAGTTAAGCAGAAACATTGTTAAAATACATGCGCAGACCAAATTCTCCTTCCATAGCTGTGAACTTACCTTCTTGGGATACTCAACCAGTACCATCTTGTAAGCCCTGTTCAAGGACACACTCTTTGCGGCCAGATCACCTTGAGTGGTGGGCATAAAGAATTGCACCTAACTTACTCGAGGATGTGTTGAAAGGTTCCTCCTTCCAAATCCCTTGCATCTCCAGAACCTTGGCAACACAGTTCTGTGTCAGGGATAAAATAAAATTCAGGATAAGGAGAAGATATGAAAATGAATGGAAAAGGAATGAAAACAGTGCCCTTGCCTTCTTGAAAGTGAACAGCAGCCAGCTCTGTAGGACTTTAGTCCACAGGTCTAAAATTGGCAGCAGCCCTTCACAGTAGAAGACGGGGCACTTGCAGTTTTTGATACAAATGTAGCCCCTTTTGCACCTCAGATTTATGCATGGGAAAAATCCATGCAACAGTCAGTCGTTTCCAGCACAAAATTCTGCAGCACATTAAAAATTTAGGCACAAGGTAACATATACTTAATATAATGAAATATTAATAATACAATTAACTTTGTACTGACCTGATTATGTAACTCAGCAAAACCTCCACTGCTAAATGAACAAGAAGTTCCACATGGCTGCACCAGACTGACACAAAAGTTAAATGGTGTCACTTCAGGATTCAGGTCAATTGTCATAAGGATGACAGATGGCTCAGGCTATCTAGGCTGAATCTAACTACATTTCCCTTTCATAAATACCAACAATGAACAAATAAAAATAACTGAAACATGGTTTTAAACATCCATATTAATGCTAAAGATGAAATGTATGTTTTATGGACCTATCACTTTTTTGATAAATCACTTTTGATTTTGATCACTTTTGTCACAAGTGAAATACCTCATTTTTGTATTATAACAGCAACAAGTATAATTTAAATTTAGCTAGCTGTGACCAAGCAAAGTTCCAGTCATGACTTTGCAGGTTTCATTTCACTTCAGCTAACAGACATAGATCATATTACATTTATTTTCCATTAATGATGATGATACTCAAGGTCCAGAATCTGTAAGAGGAATCCTACCTAAAGAACACAAATGGAGAAAATGATACTACTTACAGCAAATATATCTGTAAATGGCATTGAAATTACACCTTTCACCTGTGGACGGTGATCTAGCAAGCTCTGTGAAACATTTCCTTTTTGTCAGATCTTAGGCCGGCCCCTCTGTAGTTTGCCAGCAGAGAGAGAGGCAAAGCAAGATGTGTTTCAACCCAAGACTGCGAGTCTCAAGGTCTTTAGTGTCTCTTCGTGGTTGCCAGCAACTGATACCTTATCCTGGTCTTAAAATCAAGAGTCAAACATGGTTAGAAGGGAAGAAGGGATTTTACCTTGGTATTCATTTTAAGGATCCTTAGGTGCACTATGTCCAGGTCGAATGCACAGAAATGCACACCACAATGCACACCCCCAAAAGATCTGGTATAACATTATAGGTCTTACTAAATAGCATGTCTATCAAAAATTCCCCAATGAGAGGCTCAAGTGAGCCCCCTCCCCTGAGGAACCTTCCCCTGGATGGTTCTATCTTAGTTTACAAAATGTGTTCTGGAGAGGACCTTGGGGTCTGGGGGCATTTTGATCCCTAACTCCAAAGTTTCTAAAATGTTTTGTCTCCTAGCTTGACAAACAAGTCCAAGAATGAAGGCAAAAAGCACTAAGAATACAGAAGTTGTAAAAAGGTATAAAAGGGGTACAAAAGAGAAGGCAAAAATCATCATGGAATCAAAGGCAACTACTAAAGTAAATCCCAAAGCAGGAAGAAAACTTTTTTTCTTCTTTTTACTTCTTAAGCAGTAACTTACACATGAAATACATACTAAAGAACAAACGTTGCACTGTAGATCAGGTCTTATACTACACGCCAATTTTTTGGCTTAACTGTAGCAGGATGTTCCCCAAACCATTGCTGATATATTAAATTATATGCTAAATTGCATTGAGATGCAGCAAAAAAATCCTGTCACTCAGCACTGTTTTCTAAGGAGCCATACTCCAAAGAACAACATAAAACCATACTGTTTTCTAAGGAGCCATACTCCAAAGAACAACATAAAACCATACTTATTTTCTTGGCAGAAGTGAGGTATCCTCGGATCAGAAATGCTGGGAAGCCTACAGATACTAATAAAACCCCTCAATCTTGTACCGCCTCAAAGCCTTAAATAAAGTGGGTACAACGATTGGAGAGCTTTAAAAGAAAGGAAGCCTAAAGCCCCCCGACCCCACTAATTGGGTTGATATTGGAAATAATTGTACAAAGATAAAGTAGAAAAAATGTGATGGATTTTGTTATAAACCGATGCCCGCCGATCCTCAGTTAACGCCTCCATCCACTTACAAGGCGAGTTTTGCACTTCTAAGGAGTACTCTGAGGAATTGCTCTGTACGGTTCAATCAAAAAGGATTAAAGTCTGAACACGTCACCCTCGCAGAGCCGCGAAGTAACCCCCGAGTTACAGGAATGCTTTGGCCGGGGAACACGCGCGGGAACCTCCGTGACGGGGCTTCGGGCCGGGCCGGGGCCGCCACCCCAGCTGCCGCTCCCGGGGCCGCCCCCGTCCGCCCCAGCATCCCCTCGCTGCGATTGGCCCGACCGGACGCACCCGGCAGCAATCTCACTTCTGGTTGGCTCAAACTTCCGGGCCGCTTCGAGGGGCGAATGAGGCGCGGGGTTGTTTTCCCGTCCCAACATGGCGGCGCTCAGTGCTGCTTCTGTGGAAGGGAATGGTGGGAAGTGAAGCCTGAGGGAGCGGGCCGGGGCCGGGGCCGCGAACGCGGAGGGGGATGAGGTGACGCCGCAATGGCGAGCGACGGGGGCAGGAAGCAGTTCTGGAAGCGGAGCGGCGCGAAGGTGCCGGGCAGGTGAGAGGAGCCGCGGGAAGGTCGGTGTCGCGGGCCCCTGGACGCGGCCGGGCCGAGGGGGGGCGGCTCTGCCCGTCCGGCTTCGCTGGGACCCCAACACCGCGTTCCTGCCCCCTCGCCGCCCTGTCCAAAGGGACCTCGCAGGCCCTGTGAGTCTCTGCTGCCGTTGCCGTGTCCGGTCGGTCACTGTTCGGACCCGGTTCTCTGGTAGCTCAGTGCTCGGAGCCTTCCAGTGCTGGGCACCTCCAGTTGTCTGGTGCAGATCGCTGGTGGTCAGTAAGCGTTGGTGATAACTTGTATCAGAAAGGTTGTTAAATAATTATCTCCATGTGTGTTTCCAGCCTGACACCATGGTTAAAGGAGTTAACGTGATCTTGGGGATGTGTTCACGGGGAAATTTTGAGTGGGAGAATGTATTTGTAGATCTGAGCAGAGCCAAATTATGTTGTTTTGAAACTTGATATAAGTTATGCTATTTTAGAAATACTTTGCAGGAAACTCCATTTTATAGGCATAGAGACATGTTTTAGTTTCTGCTACGTATTTCCAATTATTGTCAATTTCTCAACTTTCTTTCTGAAGTGTGAACAGCAGACCAATCGTTGCATTATTTCAAGGAGCTACAAGCACATTCTCCAATTCAAGATTTTCCCGGGAACAGATCCCCAAAGTCACATTAACTCTTTTGACTGTTGCATCAGGCTGGGATTGCATGTTCAGATGATTATTTAGCAATGATGTACTCTGGGCTCATCCCTAAACTGTTCTCACAGTACAGTTTTCTATATTCTTTTTGTAAGAGTGATGTGTACTTGTGGTTCTCAGAGAACAGTAACTCTGTATTTTATACTCTTTACCTGAATTCAGCAACATAGCCCTGCTCACTGTTTGCATTCTTACATTTTCAGTTACCCCTAAGTGCTAACTGGGAGCGGTTTTGTTTCTCTGCAGTTACAAGCTAACTTTTTCAGTCCAACTGTTGTTGTTCCTCTAAAATGTTTTCTTTGTAACTTTGCTGAATCTCTTGAGGGTAGAACACTTTTGGCCCTCCTCTCTTGCAGAGGGTCTATAAATAGCTGCAGTTAATGTGCAGGCAACTGCAGGCTTGTGGAAAAACAAGGACCCTGTGGAGAATGTGCTTTTGATTTTTATTTATTTTTTTATGGCAGGGAGAGGATTGTTGTTGCTTTCTATTTGAGTGGATTTCCATTGCAGTTGTTCACGGAGTGGTGTAAGGAAAAGGCACGTTCTGTGTGTATGGAAATGGACAGTGACACCTGACCCTCATGTGAGCGTAGAGCAGGAAACTTGGCTGTGGAGAGGATGGTGTATGGTTGTGTGGAAAGGCTGATATGGGACTGACTTTTTTATTTCCATGGAATCACATAAAAATCGTTAAGAGTTTTTATGAACCACCATTTTCAGTCACCACTAGGGCTAATTTCACTGGTGTTAATGCTGCACCTGTTTTGAAAGTCTTAGACTCTCTTAAAATCTGTTATGACTGCAGTCTTTTTGGCTTGGTTCTATCTCAGGTTTACTAAGGTTGGACTTACTTATCGTTATGGTCTGGAGATTGGTTTTGGTGTGTCAGGAGCATATGTTTGTGTCCTTCTATGTGGTTTTAGTACAGGTTTGGGTAGATGTTAATGTTGTGTATGATTTATTTCTCTTACAATTAGAGAGTTCTGTAGCAATAATTTCTATTATGAAGCCACATGTAAATTTTGATGTATCTTCTGGCGAGTTTTTTTACTTGCAAAATAATTTTATATCCTATAACTGGGAGGTAATGAATTTTTAGTTTGTAGAGAGTTTTGGTTTTCACACAATAACATGCTGTTTTGTAATGTTAGGCTAGTGAATAACTCTGTCTTTGGAAGCTTATTTGTTTCAAAGCATTCTTTTAATACTCCTATGGCTTTTATTCTCTAACCTGTCACTGTCTACATTTTTCTGTAGCTTTGTTATCCTTGTACTTTAGTAGTGGTTAAGAATTGTCTGGTTGGATTTTGGGTGACAAGGGTACATGGAAGATTAAATCTTTATAGATATTTCTTTGAGAGTTTTTAATTTTTTGCAATAGAGAAATGAAGAAATGAGAAATCAGAGAAGAGAATTTTTGTAGATTCTTACCACAGAGTTAACTTATTTCTCGTTTTAATTCCTAGTTAGAAAAATAAAATAGCCTAAGTTAGCTTAGGTGTCACAAAGAGTTCCTGCTTAGCAAATCTATGGTTTTTATTAAATTACTCAATTGCAGCTTCATTATTTTTAGTGGTATGTGAAATTCTTTGAAACAGAGAACTGTTGGAACATTTCAGTTCTGTTTATTATTGACTATTTAATACACAGAAAGTCTCCAAATATTTATTATTTTTGTGGTAACTCTCTTTCTTTTCCTTTAGTATTCAACATGTGTATGGAGCTCAGCATCCACCTTTTGATCCATTATTGCACGGAACGTAAGTTAACCTAATATTTAAATATTTCAGATATTTTGTGTCTCCTCTGTCTTCTCTTTTTTTTTTTTTTTTTTCTCCTTTTGGTTATAAAGTTTATTGTTAATCTTCCTTTTTCAATTTTTGTCATAATCTTGACTTCTCTGTTCTGACTTCTCCTTTGTGACTTCCTGGTGGTTACCATATTTGCAGGAACAAATCAGCTCTTTCAGATCTTAGCTAACCTAGATTGCCAACTGTTATTATTTATTTGTAATGCCTTATATATGGGAAATTGTGGTAAAGTAAAAAAAAAATGTTATAAAGAAAACTATTTGGTTGGAAGAAGGTCATGCTTCTACTAGATTTTTTCAAGGGCTGCTTTAAAAGAGTACAAGAAGTAAACATTCTAGTTAGTTTTCAGATGATACAGAATTGCAGGCAGTTGAAATGTGAATCTTAAGGGCTGGATTAAAAGAAATGAGATTAATTGGTTCAAAATATGGAGGTATAGAGGCCCAGTATCAAAAAAACTGGAAGCTTATTGCTTGAAGTGACAGAATTGGAGAAAGACCTTGCTGTTTTAAACAGTGATGACAAGTCAGGTAAAAGTGTAATTGTTGTAGCACCTGTTAGGGAAGTTATTTCCTGTAAGATGTAACAGAAACGTTATTACTGACATTGCATTGGAATGGGTAAGAACTTTTTCTGATTTGCCGTTCTGCCTGCCTTGTCTTAGCAGCAAAAAGAAAAACTAGCCCAGGTAGAAAGACAGGGAGGTCAGAAACGAACTCTAGAACCATTTTGGTGCAATTCTCTGTAGGATGACCCTGCTTGAGCAGGGAGGTTGGGCCAGATGAGCCACTGTGGTCCTTTCCCACCTTACCCATTCTGTGAAAGCAAAATTAAGTTAATGACAGTAACTTCTCTATTTTTTGAGAACACACTGAGAAATCCTCTCAACTTTATACCCTGTTCAGCTCAGTTCTGAAGGGAGATGTGATTGCTCTGCATTACTGTAAGTGAGATCAAGTGCCAGGCTAGGGAGGGATACCTGGTTCATATCTCACATTGCGTGCTGACAGAGGGGCAAAAGGTTGGGAGCTGATCAGGGTCCACTCAGACGAGTAACCAGAAGAAATATCCTTCCTCTGAGAAGAGCAAAGTTCTGAAGGAACCATGCTGGCGTGCCTGGATGGGGAGGAGTGATAGATTTAATGAGTTTTTAGGTGAGACTTGATTTGTTTATGACAGTGATTGTGTTGTGTGATTGCTTATGATGACTTAAGAGTAGACCATGACTTGATGACAGCTCCTGTGCTGTTATGCAGCAATTGTATTGAAACAGCTGAAATCTACAGAAATGTATGAAGCAAGAGCAGTGCAATTGTGCCCTATTTTATAAGCTATTCTAGTAGTAATCCTTTCATGTGACTTTGGGGTTGGTCTTTTTTTTTTTGGTTTGGTTTTTTGTTGTTTTTTTTTTTTTTTCTTAAGAAAAGGGAAGGAAAGATTTGTTCAGCTTCTATTCAAAGCATCAAAGTGTCAGTTTTTACAGCCCTTGTTCTCAGATTTCTTCAGCTGTATGTTACCATGGGTGGATGTAGTGGTAACACGAGTGGGGAGAGATAAATATTTGCTACCTACATGGTGTCAACTATGAACGTTTGGGGTTTGGTCCTATCCACAGTGTTTTGCTTCCTTACTAGTTTTCTAAATATTGTTTATTTGGTTTTGAACAGCTTGATAAAAGCAGGTTCAAAGCCACCTACAACTCCAGTGAAATTGAAGAAAGTCAGCACCTTCCAAGAATTTGAAAGTAACACGAGTGATGCTTGGGATCTTGGAGATGATGATGATGAACTCTTAGCAATAGCTGCTGAAAACTTAAATACAGAAGTGGTCATGGAAACAGCTCACAAAGTAATTCAGAATCACAGCAAGCTACAAGAACAGCATAAATTTCAGGAAGAACATCTACAAGAAGAAAAACAAGAGGAATTTGCACAGCTGACTTCAGTTGCATGTGGTGATAATAGGCTTGTTAAATCAGTCAGCGAAGGTCATACATCGAGTTCATTAGGTATGTTGAAAAGTGAAAAAGATATTGGAAGTTGAAGGATGAGAGCTACAATATTTGCCCCTGTAAGACAGGAAACCCTTCCCAACCCTTTACTAATACTGCAGGAAAATACTGTTTGTCACCAGTGATTTATTTGAGAGGAAGACTGCATGCCTTACTAAATTGTAATGCATATGAGGGAAGAATAATTAAACTTTTTGTTTTCAGGCTTACAAAGTCTCCAATTTTGGAAGGAAGTTCCACTATTGAATGTATTTTATTGGTTAAATCCACCAAGACGTATGCAATTAATAGTAATACTACTATTCTGAAAAATTGTTATTAAAATAGTACTGCATAAAGTATACTGAAAAGCAGGTGGATTGGGAAATTCACCCTCATGTGATCTGTTCCGTGGTTTGTGTATAAGCTTTATACAAACCAGTTGCAATGGTTTCAAGATTTCTCAGTGGTTGATTTTTGTTTGTGTCCTGGTTTGAGACAAATTAAGGGAAACGCTCTGGGAGGAACATCCCCTCCAAAGAAGGCAGGTTTCAGCTGCCCCTCTCCCACCAGGTTTGGAAAGAAAATTCCTTGGACGAAAGTGAGAAAGGAAAAAAAGTTATTTATTTAACAAACACCATGCAGACACAGGAAAAGAATAATGCTAAATATTAAAACCTCTCGCTGTGGAGAGAACCTGGGTAGATTTCAGAGTCCTTTCTGTGGGTGTGGCTTTGTCCTTTTTGGAGCTGGGTCAGCTTGGGCCCCTCTGGGCTGAGATGTAAGGTCTCCCGACTGATGTTTTGGTGGTGTTGGACAGTCCAGAAGAGAAGAAGAAGAAACAGACGTTCCAGGAAAACTCCTTGCTTTAGCTAATGAACAAAAAGCTAGCTAGAAAGCAGGAGAATGCCACTCTCTTCCCTGCTGCAGAGAGCTGAGGTGAGCAGCTGGGCAGGAGAAGCCAGCGAGCTTATCTGTGTTTTGAACACAGCCCCAAAAGAATTCCACCGGCTTCCCCTCACTCTCTCTTAAAGGTCTGCCTTAAAGCTACAGAAAAGGCATGGGATTCATGTCTGGGCATAGAGCAGGCGGTAGCGGGTACACATCATAAAGTCACACCAAGACATTCCACCCCAAAGACTGTTAGTTTGTTTTATTTCTTTTTTAAGGATGGCAAGGAGAATGAAAACAGATTTTAGTAACACAGAGATTTTAGAAATCCATTAGCCTTGCTATTAATATGATTTCTAATTGATGTATTTTAATTGTGGAATACTACTTCAAAGAGAAATGCTCTTTCTGCTAAATCCTAGTAATTTGAAGTCCAAACTTCTGCTATACTTGAGTTTGCATTTTTCAAAACAGAATTCTATTTTAAATTTACAAATTAAGTTCAACTGATTAGTAGCCTTCTCACTGGCTGAGGCTAACTGCTATGCTTCTTTTTCCCTTCAGATAATGCTAGTGAAAATTCTTCCATGCAGAGATCACAGTCACTTCCACAAACTTCCATACCTCCCTTGACAAGTGGAATGGCAGACTACAGCACCTCAGTTACTCCTGCATTAACTGAGAGAGAAGCATCTCGATTAGACAAATTTAAGCAGCTACTTGCTGGCCCAAATACAGATCTTGGTGAGTGTTTCTTATAGGACCTGTGAATTACATCTAGATTATTTTTAAACTATAGAATTTTCCTGTTTGATCTAGTTTGATTCCTGCCATATAGTTTGCTTAGTATCTAATCCTTTCAACATTGAGAACTGGTCTTTCAGTATTATTCTTTCTTTTGTAAGCTTTTAGTACTCATGCTTTTAATGAGTGATTTGCATACATCCTACTAATACCTAGGGTGGTTGATGGCTTCTTATTCTTTCTCACATTATTTCTTCCTACTAGATTAATCTCTGTAGAAAAAACCCCAAAGTATAATTAGCAGTGTTTATTGTTAATGCCTGATAATGGAACAGTTTGGAATATAAGAGTTATTTTCGTGCTTGGAAATAAATAGGAGTGAAAAACGATGAGGGATATAAGTATTACTGCTTGTCTACTCAGTGAGCCTTCTTCATGTTCACAGGCTGATTACAGTAGTTCTGTGTCTCATCTGTGAATGCTGACAACAAGTCAATGAGAAAACAAATGCATTGTCACATAATTTGACTGTTCCCTTTGTATACTGGATTTTAGCTGCTGAATAGTCAATACAAGTGCTGAGAGAGTATCACAGAATCAAATGGCTTTGTATCCCAAGTGAAAATCTGAAGTAGAATTAGTACACTGTGTTTGGAGAACTTGGTGATTAGGAGTTTAGGGCAAAATAATTAATAAAGGAGGTGTCTTTGAGGTAGACCATTCTAGAAAATACTGCAGGAAACTTACTGGAAGAGGTAGAAATTGCATGTTTGCCTGGTCATTGTCATGAGGCTTCTTCAATATAATACAGTCTGAGTTGTAGCTTTTTTTTGTTTTCCTATGCTGTGTCTTATTGTCAGATTGATGCTAGGAAAGTACAACTATGGAAACTATCATAACTGGATGAGATTTAGCACTTCAGTGAGTTATAGGACATTCATATGAAATGCAACTGTGAATAAAAGGAGGTGTTAAAACATTTTACATAAACTTGAAAATAATAATCAAATATCACTTTTTAGCCCTTTGATCTAACAGATGTTATGACCTTTGTGATTTTGACCAACATGAAAACTCATAACTTAAGAATATTTTAACAGTAGAAATCTTTGTTACATAAGGTTGCAAAATCAGAGGAAAGACAGAGTTTAGTTTAAACCTATCCATTTCACTTTTGCTGTCTAATTAGTTGGGAATACTTTACCAATAAATCAGATTTATGGATTAAAGTAAAATAATTTTGGAAGAAAATTTCCACTTTTATTAGCAGTGCAGTCACCCTGCTTGTGAATTTAGTCAATGCTATTTAAACAAACTGGGTTTGGTTGTTTTTTTTTTTTTTTCCTATTGAACTTTATTCATCTCACACTGAAATATATGTAGGAAAGTGAAATTTGAGTATGTTTCCTTGATATCTTGATATTAAAGTGTGAAAAATATCTAATAAGCTCTCAATATTATTTATTGTACAAACCACTAAATAATGCCTTTTCTACATCTGTTTATAGGAAGCTTGTTCTTTCTATCGGTGTGCAAACTGATGAGTACAGTTTGAAGTCATGTGAATAGAATTTTATACCCAGTTTTGATTTGTTGATGCAGATATTTTGACTTTTGTATCTGTAATGTGTCCAATCATACATACATACATACACACACTCATACATATATATATATGTGTGTGTGTATATATATATATATACACACATGTATATTTAAATACAGGTAATACATGATTTTTTTTAGTGAAAGCAATAAATTCCTTATTGATGACATGCAAACTCTTGATGATCAGGAAGGTCTTAGGAGTAGATCATATATGATGGTAGTGCTTAGACTGCATTATTGGGATATATTAGAGAAAGTGTGTGTACACATATATACATATGTAAACATGTATGTGCTTATTACCATATGCACAATTCACCAGAATCTGGTGTGTGCATGTCTGTGTGCATTTTTAATGTATGCATTTTTGGAAGATGTTTGGTTTAGCTCTGTGCTACAATGAAGATTATGTTTAAAAAGTATTCTTATAATGACAGCAGTAGCCTGGGAAACTGTTGCAGGTTGTGTGTGGGTTTTTAAATTTGTTGTTGGGGTGGTTTTTGTGGTTTTTTTTCCTGTTTTTCTTCGGAACAATACTGGAAATGTACTAAGGTAGAAAGTAGGTAATAAGCTCCAAGCTAAAAGTGATGGTAAGTAATGTAGAGATAGGTGGCTATTCTGTTGCAACTGGCTTATTCTGTGTGTGTGTGGTGATGTGGTATGTGTGGGTCTGTTTTGTGTTAGAGCCATAAATAGTTGGGCTTTGTTTGTCATGATGAATTGAATTAGTAAGTCTTGTAGACATTTTTGTAAATATTTCTGTTCATTTCTGCAAGTATGAGGCTTGGTTTTGCTTGGAAGTAGAAGTAACAGAAGTAAAGTATTTCTATTGTGTTTGTTTCCTTGATACAGTTTTGCATATTGTTGAAATAGATTATGTAGCAAGTGCTTTCAAAGCAAAATAAAAGTAAGGTAATCTGTGGAACTGTAGCCATATCACACACATTTTCAACTGAAGACTTTTATCATAATGTGAGAAATCAACTTTGACTATGAATACAAAATAATACAAATGACGTTGAAATCCTTTCAGTCACACTTGAATAATCATTATCCTATAAAGATAGTGTAAAATGCAGTTTTAGTCTTGTTATGTCAACTAGAGGTTGTGAAAGAGTGTGTTCTTTCACAAGAAAACTCTCAGAAAGATGGATTATGTGTATAAATTTGGTAGTGAAGATTATTTTAGCCACTGGAGACTACTTACAGATTTTGGAGTTGGGTTTGGTCCACAGGTTGAATATTATGAACTTGTGGAAATAGTTACTGCAAGAAATGTGGGCTTGTAGAAGGAGGCTATTGTAAGAAGCAGTTTTGGTTGGAGGGGGACTTGAGGACTGACCCCTGTCAATTAGATCATAGTGAGGTGATAGGTGCAGGTTCTGGAAGCAGGGTGGGACTGTCAGTAGAACAGCTGTGTTCAGGAGGCAGCTGCAGAGTAGACTGTAGGGTCTGTGTGTCTGCAGAGCTTCCTGCTCCTGGTACTGCATGCCAGGTTATTCAGCAGGAATAATTCACAGTAGTTTTGTGCAATCAGCCTGTGCTTATGCTTGACTTGCAATCAGTTCGATGTAGACTTACCTAATTTCTGGTCTTGTGTTTCCTTGTAATGGACCTTGCATTACTGAGTGAAGATGGGCTTGCAGAATCTTTTGCAAACAGTTGCTTGCTTTAAGAGGAGGGCACAGAACCTTAACAAAGCAGCGTGGGGGGAATGTTTCTGAGAAGAAATTTCTCTTTCCTTCAACAGACCACTTTGTACGTATTAGAGAAACAGTACTGCTGTGTCTATCAGGTTTCCCATTAAAGTTTAATTCTATTAAATGTATTAAACTTGTGTTTTTTAGTAATCTTGTACATTGTTTTAGGGAGCTGTTTACTGTGCAAGCACAGTGTAAGCAGACTGTTGATAAAATTTGACAAAGCAACAAACAAGTTACTGCATACTTGCAACCTCAGCACAGCAGATGTATGCTGGGTTTTTAAAAATTAGCTGATGAAAGCACATGCTTAACTCCTTTATCTTCAAATCAACAATTTCTCTGCTTTTTTACACATGTATGGCTAATGAGTGTGTAGTTGGATGTGAGAAACATGTTTATTTGAGTCAGACAATAACCAGTGGTAAGCTTGGTGTACTGTGTTCTCTTGGTTTAATAAAGCTTCATAACATTGTAATGCTACTGTTATGCAACATAACACATGTATTTAATTATTTCAGAGTGAAACCAACTAATTTCTTAAGTTGTAAAACTGTTTTGCATGTTAAGATGACTTTTTTTCTACTTAGTCATGACAAATCTCGAATTGAATAAAGTAACATATAGAAGTTTTTGCATACTACCTTGATAAAAAAAAGGCCTGTAAAAGCACCCATGAAAATTGTAAAATATTCCCATCTTAAATTTACTCCTGCGCTGAACACATTCAAGAGCACTTTTCATTGTACTTTTTTTTAAACTCATCTATTTCTCTTCTTCCTTCTAACCAAATCTTAAAAAAAAAAACCTTTTCAGAGAGTACTACAAGCTGCTGAGTTGGGTGCTGTCTCTTAGCTAGTCCTTTGCTACGGAAGTAAGATAATGTTGTGAAGTCTTACAGAGCATGTAAAGAATAGCTGAATTTATGATTAATCTGATGGTAGCAAAACTGAATTAGAAATTCTACAGGAATTAAAAACGCTGTAATCTCAGATTATCTCGTAACAATAGCTGGTTGTTTCTGTATACTATAATAACAGAATTCAAGAGTGGTTCTCTAGAAGTTAAATTCAGAAAGAAAACTTGTTAGACATCTCTTTTTCCCATCACAGTGGTCTTTATGTATTGTTGCAGCAACTTGAAAAGTAGGATTTTCCTATTCATGGTCACATTCATTCTAGATTTATATTAAACCTGATCTAACATAGTAATTACCTTTTCTTTCACTTATGGCTCATAAATCTAGTATTCTGTAACAGCAGTCTGTTACGTCCTGTAAAATTGCTTGCCAAACTGGTGCTATTGAAAAGTTTCAATAACTTTACAAAATGCATTAATTGAAATGAACTTGATTAATTTTGTTCGCAGCTTCATTAATTTATCTGCACTGAGCTACACAGTGATTTATCTCTGTGCTCCTACTACTTCCATGTCATTTAGAATTTTAATGCCTCCTGCAGCTGTGAGTTACTTGTAGTTGATCATGTGAGCGCTTATTCTCCTTTCAGTTTGTTGATATATAGTGTAAAGTGAACGTGTCCTACTGCTGCTTCGTGTGACGTGCCATTAGTCATATCTGTCTTTTCAAATTATTATCACCTAAAGGTGTCTTCTCTGATTCTTGTTCTGTTCTAGTTAGCTTTTTTCCTACAAAACATGCTTTCCTATTTAGCTAATAAAAAAAGGTTAATAAAAAAGGGCAGTACTCTACCAGTAGACTTTGTAACTTTTTTTTTTAATTCCAGAATCTTCTGAAAGAAATGAATGCTAAATATCCATAAGTGATTCCTTTTTTAGTTACTTTTGGCAGGATTAGTGTTTTGTCTTCCTGTTTTCTGTGGGTTGGTCTCATAACTTGTATTTTCATGTAATAGTAAACATTTATTCTGATTACTGTTCTAGTGGAATATTTCGATGTAAAGGTGTTAATTTTTGTTTTTTCACTGTAACTAGATAATAATAGATTCTTGAAACAATTTTGAGAAGATTTTGCATAGTTTGTCTCTTCAGGATGTATTTACCTTCTTTTTTAAGATCCTTGATTGACATAGTAGTTCCAGACCTGTGCTGAATCTAGTGATTCTAGTGATTGCCCCAGTACGGGTACAGGACCTTAAACTTGCCCTTGTTGACCTTCTTGGGGTTTGCTGGGCCCTCATCTTAAGCCTGTCCATGTCTCTCTGGATGGGATCCACTCCTTCCAGCAAATCCACTGCATCACTCAGCTTGGTGTCATCTGCCACATTACTGAGTGTGCACTCCATCCCTCTGTCAAGGTCATCGAGGAAGATACTGAATGGTATTGGCCCCAGCGTGGACCTTTGTGGGACACCACTCGTTACTGGTTTCCACTTGGAGTTGAGCCATTGACTGTAACTCCTTGGATAGGGAGCTGACTGTGTGCCCATATCCGTCTAATAGCCCATCCCTCAAACTAATCTCTCCAGTATTAGTGGCAAGGATGTTGTAGGGGTCTGTATCACAGGCCTTACAGAAGAATTGTAGTTGGAATCAAATTTTTTCAAGTAGAAAAAATGTAGATTAATATTGTTATCTTTTAACAAGGATTTGTTAATTTTGACTTGAGTGAAGACTCCTTACTGTTCTGTGTTCCAAGCACCACCTATCATTGAATTAAGTTTTTATTGACGGAAAGAAAAAAAGAGTAAGACTGAACAGCTGGAGCTCCTATTAATAAACAAGATAATCTTTCCCTTTTCTCAGTTTGGAAAAAGGAGCCTGTACCCTAAAGCTTTCCCCTTTTTTTTTGGGTTAAGAGTTGTGGTATTCAAGTATGACTCAGATTAATAAAATGGATAAGAGGCATTGTGAACCACACAGATGAGCCCTAATTCTGAGGTTCTGGACTTCTTGCCTATAAATCGAAGATCTATGTGATTTTTGTTAGTATGAAAATACATCAAGATAGCTTAGAGACTAAGCTGTTTCTTTTTGTGTGGTAGTCCACAGTGAACATTTCAGGTTAAAACCACTTATCTGCTCAAAAAGAAATGTTCTCTTAGCACAGTCCTTAAAACTCCCACGTTATACTCATGGCTCCATTAAGGAAGAGCGGAGTTCTGTTCTATGTGTGTTTCCAAGTGGATTTGGATGTAGAGCATTAGAGCGGGACCCTAAGTTCAGCTGATGTGAAGGGGGTTTACTGTTAAAAAAAAAAAAAAAATCCCTAAATTATCATTCAAATTCCTGTGCACACACAAAATTGCCTTGATTGTTACCACTAACTGATCATAGGAAAAAAAATGGGGTTAGACAGCATTCTGTTCCAAATTGCAAGATTGATTAATTAAAAGGGTGTTTTTGTGTCAGTTAAAGTTTTAGCAGAATTTTTAGGAGATCATTGTACTGATTTGTGATCAAGTGTTCAAAAACAGTCTGTGAGTCTGAGCCATGTGGTGAGCAATAAAGTGAAGAGGGGTATTTTAGTCTGGATGAGCTGGGAGGAAGAGAGGTATTATATGATGAGATGTTCTTGTAGTTTGTGTGTTTGTATGGCTTTTTGTTTTTGATGTGCTGTCTCCTTTCCTTACCTAATAGCATCATTAAAGCTGAACTTACACTTGGTGAAATCTGTATGATCCAGTAAAATAGACTTGGGTGAGAGGTACAGTGTTCTCTGTTGAAGTCATAGACCGAGGGAGCAGCTTTGCCTCTTCCCATGATGTCTTGCAGACTTTGTGATGGGAGGAATTTACCAGGAATGTCACCAACAAGACTACTGGGAACTCTGAACATCCTGCGGGTCCTGAAGCTTTTGGACATCAAGATTAGCAATGTACATATTGTAATGAGTGGCACATACAGCTTGTAAGTCAGTTTACGAAGGCACAAGGAAGTATAATTAATCCTTTCGGTTTTCTTGCCAGCATGTCTTTCACTATTAATAAAATAGGAGCATAAGTCACTGTTACTTCATTAGCAGCATGCCCAGAACTGGAAGATGTACGTTAAACTTGTCTGGGGAGGTAATCATAGTGGAGCAGGCTGGGCTGTGCTGCCTCTCTGATGCAGAGTATTAGTTAGATGTGCTCTCACGTGTTTTAGTCACAATGGACAACTACTCTGGAGATGTAATGTGTGTTTGCAGTTAACTGGGAAAAACTTATGTGGGTTAGAGGTTAAGGGCTAGCGTTTTACAGGAATTTGATATAATAGAACCTAATGTATAGCTAAACTAAAATAATATTTCCAATGCAACCACTGGAGTAAAGACTCATAATTAAATCAGTAATAGCTGCAATTTTTTTAAACATTCAGAGTAGGGTTTAAAAGCTTTTCTCTTAGTTCTGCTTGAAAAGTTAGAGACTGTTTCAGTGGCATTAATGTAAAAATAAAAACAGTTGATGATGCAGAGAAATTGAATGTTTTGGGAGAACTATGGAAAACAACATCTGCTTCTGCCACAGTTGTTCTCTGTTACTTATCATCATTTCCATCACTGGCTTCACTTGTTGCAGGTCTTAGCAGTTTCAAGAATCTGCCTTTAGCCTTAGTTTTCCTAATCATTTGCTTTCTTGTACCTTCTAACACCAACCTCATCTGCTTCTGCTTCTCTGACTTTTTATGTGAAATAGCAGACAAGATGTACTTTCCTACTCTTTTCTAGCAAAGGTTCTGAAAAGGACCTTACCCTGTATTTACAAAGGTGCATTGGACTTTATTTCCTGTTCCCGCAGCATTCAGAATAACTCTTTGTTCCATTGTGAAGATTAAGGGCAGTGTTTGATTAAAAAAAAATTAATGAAGTGCCTAACAGAGCTATTACTCATTTTGAAAACCAGTTGCTGTGGTTGCCATAGTAATAACAAGCCCTCTGTTAAAGCTATTTTCTATATGTACTGCCTGTATTATAACATGCTGTTGGGGGAGCTGGAGTTCTTTGCATCTAGGCTTTTGAAAGAATCTTCCAGCTTTGTATAGTTAAAATATCCAAGGAATTTATGTTATAGGAACATAGAACATGTAAATCTAGTTTATCATATCTATCATGGAGTTGCTCATGCAGGCCATCACTTCATGTAGCCATTTATAGTAACTTCAATGAAGTAACAGCTGTATCAAAAATGAATAATGCATACATAGAAATTTTGAACTCCTTTAATATTTCTTATTTTTTATTCATTTGTAATGGATAGAATGATGAACTTGTAGTTCCAAGAAAAATACTTGTAGACTTGGTTGTTTGCCCTCATGTGTTTTAGGTGTAGTGGGTAATAACTCCAGTAATTGCTTGTACAGCTGAAGGCTGGTAAACTAATGTTATGTTTTCTTTGTAAAATGCTCCATGAAATATTTATGAAATATGAGAAGTCTTTAAATCTAAATGTATTAAAAGTGTACTGTCCTGAGATTTCTCTTAGAACAATTGATTTAAACTTTTTCTTCCTCAGAGATAGGAAATGTATATATAAATGTATTGTAGTAAACCAGATAAAACAATTTTGTTCTGAAATTAAATTAATCATATTAATTTGAAGCATTTTCACACCACATTATCCCATCATAAGATATCCTAACTCAACAACATTTCTGTGAAAAGTAACTGCTGTCTCCTGAGCAGAAGAGATGGTTGGCTAGTGCAAGCAAATTGAGATACTTTTCGTCTAAAATCTATGGGGATTTATAAATATTTTTGTACTCATTGGTCACAGAATTATATCAAATAATGAGGCAGCTGAAAGACAGAGTAACAGCTGGGGTTTAAAGTGTTTCTTCAGAAAGTATCCTTTCAGTTTTGGACAGAGTTCATAGACAGGGTTTTACAAAACTGTTTTTGGATCTGCCTAATTTCAGCTTGTTCATTGCTCACAGTTTTAACACATGATCATGTCTGTGATTAGAATTTATACAAATGCTCATTTTCAAAATAATAGTTCTGGAAGTTTAAGAAAATATTAATTGTATTGAAACAAGAATATTTTTGCAGTACTATCTTGATTGAAAATGTGTCTGATTCATAGGTGCTACTAAAACTTTTGTAGAAAGTCTGTGCTTGGGAACATGCTCAACAGCACACAGCTAGGATGTCTAATTCCTTGGGAAATCTACAAGGGGAAGGAGATACTCTAATGACAATTCATTGAAGTTATGCTTTGACTAGAGAATGTAACATTTCAGCCAGTGACAAATTGTTTAATAATTAATTATTTAATAACGATCAAGTTTCAAATATAAATACAAGCACATTTCCTTGCTATTCTCAGCATCTTGGTTGAGGATGGATTTTTTCTGGCACCTCAGTTTAAAATCTTGCTAACTATGAGGTAGACATATATAGTCAAGTATGTTTTTACAAGACAGCAGTTTCTGAGTTTGCAATTTTGTCACCTGTGAAGCTGTCTTCTATGCAATAGAAGTTAATAAACTTACTGTGTGGTTGGAGTCTATTTGTACCCTACACAGCCGAAATGTGGTACCTTTCGCAGTTTCCCCTAATTTCATTCTTTCCTGTTTGCCTTTATTGAAAATGAAATTTAACAGTCTAATAGCCACGGTCTAAATTTGGGGGGACCTTCATTGAAGGTAACTGCTTTTTATCATCTTAATATTGTTTGGCTTATGATTTTAGGTGTCAGTGGACCACCTTTCCTATGAAAACAGGCTGAGAGAGTTGGGATTGTTCAGCCTGGACAAGAGAAGGCTCTGGGGAGACGTTGTTGCGGCCTTTAAATACTTAAAGGGTGCTTATAAAAAAGATGGGGACAGATTTTTTGTCAGAGTCTGTTTTGATATGACAAGGGGTATTAGTTTTAATCTGAAAGAGAGTAGCTTCAGACTAGATATAAGGAAGAAATTTTTTACAGTGAAGATGGTGAAACACTGGAACAGGTTGCCCAAAGAAGTTGTGAATGTCCCATCCCTGGAAACATTCTGGGTCAGGGTCTTGGACGAACCTGATCTAGTTGAATATGTCCCTGCCAATTGCAGGGGTGTTAAGCTAGATGGCCTTTAAAGGTCCCTTCGAACCCAAACTATTCTGTGAACTCGGTATTTTAATTCTGATATATAAATGCGAGAATGATTTCATTCCAGCTCTTTTTTTTTTTTTTTTTTTTATTTAAGACCCTAGCATCTCAAGGTAACCTGAGAACTGGAATGCAAGTATTTCAATTATGTGCTGTTATTTGATTTTTAGGAACTTACCTGTTGAGTCATTTGTAAGAACAAAGCCCATCTTCAGGACAGTAATAGAGATGCTGTAGAATTTATTTATGTATGTCTAATAATATGCACATGTAATTACTGTATTTTAACAGCAGTATTATAATTTAGCTTCACTGACAGTCTTTTATGTATTTCTAAAATGGTACTCTTATGTATATGCTTCAATTTTTTTTACCTCTCTTATCACCAGAAGAATTTTTTATTTTATGCTGTAGTAGTGTAGATTAAGTCTTCTAGGAGTGACTTTTGTCCTGCTGTTGTAATTGTTGTTGGAAAGGGCAGGGTTCTTTGTTTTCTTTACTCTTGGTGTTGCACCGTCAGAGGAAAGCATAATGTGAATTGCTGCTTTAGCAATAGCGACATGGGAGGGTCAGACTCTGTGCTTTTGGGGTTTGCTACTACACCTGATAAGAACTCTTGCATAGCCCCTTTGAGTTTTACTGTGTGCTCTTTGTCACTGGCAAAATACTAGTTGAGTTCACTGTAGTGAAAAGTTAGGGCCAGAATTTTATATGATTTTTTGGGTTAGTCTGAGATCCTGGAATTTTGGAAGACTGTGATATAGGACAGCAGCCAGTGTGAAGAAATAGAATTATCACATACCTGGGGCTAATGGTTTGTGATGGAGTTGACTTAACTCTCAGATGTGCAATCATCTGTCTAACAGTTTCTGTCCTGAAAGCAATTACTGTACCACTTATGAAAGCAAAACCAGAAACAGAAGCCTTGAGAAGGTTTAGAAGGATGGCATAACAACAGAGCAGAGGAGGTTATTAAATACAATAGAAGGTTATTAAATACAATCCAAAAGGTAAAGTTCTGTGTCAAATAAGGAGAGCAGAGCGGAACGTGAATCCTGTTAGGCCAAATGAACAGAAGCATTTCTAAAAGAGAGTTTGAGAAACAACTTAGTAACATACAAAAACTAGCTTTAAGTGGTTTTTCTCAAGTATATTGGGAGAAGGAACATTGCCAAACATTTTGTAGGCCCAGCAGACAATCTAGGTATAAAAAGAGCTCCCAGAGAGGGTAAGACAGGGGCAAAGCAACATAAATAATTATTTGTGTTCTGCGTGGAAAATGCAGGGATGTATTCACTGCCAAATCCTACATTATAGATAAATAGAGGATCGGTTTCAGATAAGTGTTATATTGTAAAAAAAAGATGATTTGTCCTTGGTTTTTACTTCCATGTCCAGTGCTGAGATTTCCTCCCAGAAGGAGTGGTCCTTTGGAACCCAGTCCCGTAGGATATGTGTGTTATTTTTCAGAATTAGATGATAACCCAAGCTATCCCTAATTAAAGGAAATGTATGTTCATTGCAGAATAGCATCAGGAGTGGAGGGAAAATAAGCTCTGTTCCACTTTGTTTGTGTATTTCCTATCTTTGGCCTTAAATGAGTTACTTAAAAGTAAGTGGAATTTTTGTACTGGATGATTTGGGATGGTTGTCACTCATTTAATTACATGCTTCACATTTCTGATTGTGACAGTAAATTTGCGTATTTTCCTGTTTTGTACTTTTTTTTTTCTTTACGTGGGCTGTTTATAGAGGTTGGTACCTGTGTTTGGGCATGGATTCCTATTGAGTTGAGTTAAGGGTTGAGGAAAAAAAAGGAAAGGTGAAAGATCAGAGTTCGATGGGGATAGAGTTGAGAATGGACAATTGATGTTACTAGAAAATAATAAAAATAGTTGCTGAGTTGCAATTTATTTTCTATTTTCTGCATATACTAATTACTGTTTGTAAACAGTATGGTTGTGTGTAAAGGTAGCCAAAACTTGAAACTTGAGCAAAATGATTGTGTAAGGAAGTAATAAACTAATGCACAAGATGCGGATTCCATTTGGCCCAGGCACAAATAGATTAGATCCAGTAAAACATATTTGTTCATAAATACTGCACAAGGAGGAGTAGAGGAGGAAGATGCACAGCTGGAGATTTTGCTTTTGAAAGCTTTGGGCTTTCATTGGTATTAAACCAGCTGGAGCTAACTATCATGGTGGAAGGGAAATACATATATAATTTGTAGATTGTTTAGTTAAGGCGGATATTACATCTTTTTTAAAATTGTTTTTGTTCATAAACTATACAAAATACCCTTTCTATACTCTTGTTCATATTACATGTTTACTTTCCCTTTACATTTTCTGACCAATTCCTGCCTTTTTGGCTTTTAGAAGAATATAACCAGTGGTACTGTTACTTACGATGTAGTGCTTGGTATCGTGGGGATTTACTTGGCATCAAATCATGTGGAATTGAAACTTGTTGCAGAAGTGGTAGAGGCTGCAAGCCAATACTGAAGCTGCTCGGAGGCTGAGCAAACTCCCTGGGGTGTGGAGAACTATGGTAGGTGATGTGAGAAATTGCTGTATGTAACAAACCACAGTGTGAGAAGCTGACACAAGTTGTAGATAGCACCCTATGGTGTTCCTGGATTTCACAAGTAGTAAAGGGGGAATTGTGTGAGAAATGCCCAAACAGTACCATTGCATGGAGAGGAGCACTGGGGACACTTAGGGAAGTGTGGTGTTACAAGATCAATGGTGCCTGATAATCGTTTCAGAAATACCGAATTTGGGTATAGCAGTCGCAAAGCTGGAACCATGAAGGGAAGAAATAATTTGAGTGGTTTGTTAAATGGGGGCAGAGAAAAGGAAGTAGAAGTGTGCTGGAAAAAGAAGGTCAAAAAATGGGAAACAAGGTTAAGTTGTGTGACCAGGTGCTGTCTGGGGTCCCTGTTGGGCAGCTTGTGCATGATCATCACAGCTGAAGTCCGATAATAAATTGTTTCAGTTGCTTATTGCATTTTTTCCCATTCAGTCCTTGTGTTTGCAGTGACAGCATACTCATGATCAAAGTGCATTTGTTGTGCCAGCCTGTAACTTTTTGAATTTATCTCTTAATCAGTGTTTATAGTCTGTACAAGTTCTGCTTTCATTGTTTCTTTGAGACTTTGATTCACACTGAACTCTAGTAGTGTCATATTTTGCTAATGTTACTTATCCTTTGGTCATTTCTTATTCTCCAATGCCTCTCAACTCCTTGTGATGAAGGATAAGGGAGAAATTTATTGTGATACTCCGACATTTCTTGGGGTTATGTGTATAAGCATGCTTTTGTGCTTTCTCCATCCAGGCATATTTAGTATGCAGAAGTACTGTGAACTTTTTAATGTTTTTTGAAAGCATATCCTGCTGCTCCTTATTTTGTGTAGACTTTAATAATATTGCAACTGCTTTACCTGCTTTGATACACTGTATTCCTTTCATATGTATCTCGAAAATACTTGGAAGAATAATACAATACATTTATGTAGTAAGTTGCCAAGTGAGACAATATAAGGCATGTATACCAAAAAGTAATGCTGAGAAATACTCCAGAAAGTTACCTTATCACACTCAGTACCTATTACCACAGGTGTCCCTATGGATAGCAGTTATCCAGTATTTTATTAATTCATTAGGATTGCCCTGTATGTGTAATTTCACTGGATTTTCTAAGAAGATGTGATCATTGTTGTAAACAGCTTTGTGCTAATTTGAATATACCTGTGTATATAAATCGGTAGTAGTTTCCTCACTTCTCATGAAACTCTCGTGTTTTAATAGACGAGTTGCGAAAATTGAGTTGGTCTGGCATTCCCAAACGTGTTCGTCCAATTGCATGGAAGCTTCTTTCAGTAAGTCGTATTTTTTTTTATTCTTCCTCTGCATTTAGTAGTAATAGCTTTTTCAAGCATTGCAAATGATTTTGCATGAATTGTAATCAATCAGCGATGGTTGAAAACATGTCCTGTGCTGAATTGTAATGGAAGTTATGTTCTTTTACTCAGTTTCAAGATTAATCTATCAAATTGATAGGAGGGGGATGAGAAGTAGTAGTAAATCATGTCAGCTGTGTATCTTTATTTTTCAGCCTGGCTTTCTATGAAAGAAAGGCTTGTGATAACAGTAGCCTCTTTCAACCAGTTTTGATGGACTGGTGGAGAGTCTAAAGACAAGTATATTCTTAATAGTTTTCTTGAAAATAGACACAACAGTAGGGGAAGCAAAGACTATTGGCATCCTACAAAAGGCTTCATTCTGACTTCACATTAAAATAACTACAAGAAAGGATTAGCACTGTAGTGAGGAGAAGCTGTGATAGGATCTATAGGGTTTTTTTGGCTGATTTTTCCATAGTGCTTTAAGATGAGCAACTCTGAACCACTGTTGTGTCAATGGCTCTCCTGATGTCAGACCTGTGAGTTAGTCAGAGAGACAATCTCATTAAAAAGCTAATCACGTTTTTGTAGTGTGAGTTTTTGGCTGGCTGAGCACTCTAAACTTTTCCCAATGGCCAGAGGATTTTGCGGTGGCTGTAGCTTTAAGAGTAGGTTGACTGAAGTACCGTGGAGCAGAACACAGAGGTGTTTGAGTTGGGCATCAGAGAGAAGCTTGTGGGATCTGTGACAGAACAGGCTTTTTGTCAAATTGGTGTTTGCACTGTGTTTAAAAAGGTTCTTCTGCAAAAATACAGTGTATTCTTCATAGAAATATTTTTCATGTCAATCTTTTCAGCTATAGTGCTTGTGATGACAAACAGTTACGCATTTTAGCTGTTGTTTGTCTGCCTGTGGTTGGGAAAAGGTTTATGAGGATGTTTGTATTAAAAAGAAGCAGAACTCTTGTGATGCCTACTCTCCAGAGGCTATGAACGACACTTTCTCAGCAAATCTTCATGCATTTAAGAACTGTTTAAAATTTGAATTATACACACACCAGTTTAACACTATTGAATTTTTCAGAGAGTAGACTTAAATAGCTTTGCTTTTTATAGAATAATTCCGTAGGGAATGCAAAGTATTTACTTCAGATTGACACTGATTTCCAGTGACTGAAAGAATCTCTCTTGCTGATGAGTTCTACTAAATTTGCAGCTTAGTTCCTTCTAATGCTAAATGCAGATGCAGCTTAATGGTGGATATTCAAATATGCTGCTGTAATTGAAATTAAACATGGAGCTTACAATTTACTTCAGTTCTGTTTCCAAAGTTATCTGTGATTTTGGTAGTAAAAAAAGCATTTTTTTCTGTTGAAGTTTAGGATGTCTGATTTAAAATACTCAAAGCAAGAAAAAAATAAGGCTAACTCAAATGTGACTTTGAAACACAGTAAGCTAAAGCATAAGCATTTCTTGAGTTCTGAATCAGAAGACTGACACTGGGGTTTAGAGAGTTGGAATTATGCAAATTATAAAAATATAAAGGGAGCTGACTCCTCTTGCTTTCTAGTGAGAGCATGGGCTTTCCAAGAGCTTTAACTTAATTCCATAAGTTGATTTTAGTTTAATATTCCTGGTCTAGAAAAATGCCTAAGTGTAGCATTCTCCTGTTGCTTTAACCAACTCCGGGATCTATTTCAGTTCAATTCTTAACTTTATCTTGCCATAACCTCTGCAAAAAACCTGCTTTCAGATTACTTTTTTTATACTTTAGCAATTAAGTGGATTTTTTTTTTTATTAAGAGATGTATGAAACTATGGCTTTTTTCTTGTTTGTTTGTTTTTTTCTACCTCCAAATGGCAATATTTTGAAATCCTGCCGTGATTTCTTATCTCCTATGTAGTCCTCATTTACTACATTTTAGAAACCCAGAGATGAGTCATTTAGTTATCATTACTTCTCTATACTATAAGAGGCAGCATTTTCTTTCAGTTTTTCAGTTTTTTCACTTCAGAAAAGTACTTTCAGTTTTTGTGGTCAGAAGCTCCACCATGCTTTTTTCTGATGGTAACCTAATGGTGACTTACTGTTAATATATATCCCGTGTAAGGGAGAGTAATGGTAATCCCTGGAAGTGTTTAAAGCCAGGGTGGATGGAGCTTTGAGCAATCTGGTCTAGTGGAAGAGGGGTTGGAACTAGGTGGTCTTTAAGGACCCTTCCAACACAAACCACCAGGAGCTCCTGGGATACAAGTGTTCCTAACAATCAAGTGATATTTTGATTAAAGATGAGTTGCAATACTGAAAAAACAACCAGAAAACTGAAGAAACCAATGTATAGTTATAGTTTTAGTATGTTTGTTTCAAAAGGATTCAAAAGTCTTACTTAAAAAGCCCAAACTTAATTTTTGCAGGGAACAGAGTACGCTTGGTAGTATCTGAGGCAAATGATGATTGTCTTGTTTGTAAAATCAGCATGTAAATTGGAATTTTAAAAATAAGATTTAGGAAAATGATCAGTTGAGATATTTATTACATAGTTAGCAGGTTAATAATATTATCAAGTGTTTGATGAAGACAGTTTTTCAAAGGGAAAGCATTTGAAAATAATATTATACTCTGTTGATATTATGCATGTCTACTGATAACAGTATATAAAAAAATTACACAATTTATTTTTAAAATGTAGCAAAAAATTTAAAAACACTGTACCTAAACAGCAAGAAGAACTATGCAGGCTCTCTTCTCTTTTGAATAACAAAACTAAAGATATGTTTGCAAAAGCCTTTGGAGGAAATTAATGAATAAATGGATTAAACTCTCCCCCAGTTTATTTGCTGCTGATACGTTGCAAGCCTTCCCAACTTTTAAAAATAAAACCTAATTTGTAAAGTGAACAGGAAACACGACGTGTCGAATTGAAAGATTAGTTCAGTCTTCGAAGCTGAATAATGGCAAAAAGACTTGCTGAGAAAGTATTGGTGTCCTTCAAACAATCACATTTGATCTCACAAATGAATTAGTTTTTAATGCAACCAACCAAGATATCCTACAGGGAAAAAACCACAACTGTTGAGAATAAATGGGCTGCAGAATTCAATATTTAATACAAAACACTGGGAGAGGATATTAAATGTCAGACAAAGTCTTTAGGCAAAAGCGAAGCTGGTGGGATTTAAAGTGCCTGGAATAAGACACAAGTCAGTATATCTTAAAGGAATTCATTTTGCCAAAGCAAGTACCTCTTAAGGTATCTGGAATGTAATATGGCTTGTACTTATTCTGTTGTCATTATAAACTAAGTAATTAAAGTATACAGGAATAGCATTTTCAATGATTTTGATATAGAATCATAGAATTGTATAGGTTGGAAAGGACCTTTAAGGTCATGTAGTCCAATCATAAACCCAGCACTGCCAAGTCCACCATTAAACCATGTCCCTAAGGGCCACATCTATATGTCTTTTAAATACCTCCAGGGACGGTGACTCAGCCACTTCCTCAGGCAGCCTCTTCCAATACTTGATAATTCTTTCCATGAAGAAGTTTTTCCTAGTATTGAATCTAAGCCTCCCTTGCTAATGTATGTAATTCCTACTTGAAGGCAACTGAGTTAATACACATTGTTTAAAAATTTAATAAAATTGCTCCAGTACTGGCCACATAGAAATTGAGGAACTCACATGGTATTAAATTTACCTGAACTTATTTATTTAAGTTTTTCTCCTTGAAAGTCAACATCATCTTAGTATTTCTGATGAGAAATTGCATTTTATAACAACAACAAAAAAAAGCAGCTGTTTTTATAAGGTATTTGTGTCTGGATTTTTGTACAATTTGGAATGATTAGGAAGATAATTTAGTAAAGTATTATTTAGATTTGTGTAGGAGTACATGGCACTACATCAGTTTATTAGATCTCCTGTCACATGTAATCAAATGCCAGCAGTGCTTTTTGTAAGGCAGAGAGTAATATCCTTCTCATTTTGGTGTTTTTTCAGGGCTATCTTCCTGCAAATGTGGACCGAAGAGAAAGCACTTTACAAAGAAAACGCAAAGAGTATTTTGCATTTGTTGAACAATACTATGATTCCAGAAATGATGAAAACCACCAAGATACCTACAGACAGGTAGAACATCTATTGAACTGACTTTTATCTACAGAACATTTGCTAAAGGACTTAAAGATTATTTTTGAGCTTTGCTATTGTTTTCTCTGTGTCTTTAGTCTTACCCAATAGACAACTCTCTAATAATTTTCCTAAATTTTGGAAGCAAAAACGTGAAGTTGTTTTGTTCTGAAATTCGAAATAGTGGATTTTGAATAGTCAGCTTTAGTGTTGCCATGGCTTTCTGTTTAAGAATAGTTGTATTTTCAAATCTTTCATCTCCTGCTCAGATCCTCTTTCAAATGAGTGAAGACGGACAGGGAAGGTACAACAGTGACTGTTTCTTACTGGCTCCATGCTTCTGCTTGAGAAGTTGAAACTGTATATAATACGCAATAAACAGGGGTGTCAAACTTTCATGCCCACCCAGATAAGCAGATTTTCTTCAAGTTTTGTATTGAAATGAGTAGTTTGTAACACTAACTATAGACTAAGCAATGATACTTTAGCCTTCCTTGGGACAGAAAAAGCTAAGATCTTCCTTTCAGCTTCAAGACTAATCTTTAGTAGCAAGAAGTATATAGCGTTAATAACATAAGGTACTTGTGAATGGAACCCAAAATCATCACTTGAACACTCTGTTGCATAAAACTCCTTTGTGAAGTTTGGAATAGAAGTTTAAGAAATACTGGTATTTTGTGCTCTCTTCTTGACTGTCAAATACATTAAAATAGGTGCTAAAAATCTGTTTTTATCTTTGAACAATTGGACTTGATGATCTTGCAGATCTTTTCCAACCTAAATGATTATATGACAGTGGCAGTTGAGTATGACTTTATAGAAGCAATATTATGTATTTACTCATAATTATGCTGAGGTAATGAGTATTGCCAATATGATTATAATTTGCAAATAATTAAAATGTGATACAAAGATCCTAGAGTGTAAATACAAATATATATGTTTTTAAATTTTGCTTCATTGAAAGATTAACTTAAAAGAATTGGCTGTATGTTTTGAAGTACAGTAAAAATCCATGTTATCCCAAAAGTAATGATACAATGGGACTACAACTAATAGTGTAAACAAATAGAATTATTTAAAGTATTATGTTGTTTAGAAAGTGTGCTGTTGGTTCCTTTTACAGTATTCTTCTTTGTCTAATTAGATCCACATAGATATCCCACGCATGAGTCCTGAAGTTTTAAGACTTCAGCCCAAAGTAACAGAGGTAAGAATGATGTATTTTCTTTTTGAGAAAACATTTTATTAATGAATCTGATATCACAGTTTAATTAATAATTCTTTTGATTGCACTTGCTATTTTGACTTCAGAACTAGCTTAAAGAAGTAAAAAAAAACGAGGATATATAATTAGAGGCTAAGAATAGCAGTGTAAGTATGAGTAATAAAAGCAAAGGCACCTCATTAATTTCCTGTATTGAATCTGTCAGTTTTTATTGTGGTCTTGTGCCATTGAGGAGTTTTTTTTCCCTTTTTTACCTTTTTATATATTTTGTTAATTCTGTGTTTTTTAAGTAAGCCAGAGCATAGTCCTGTGGTTCCATGTATTTGTCAAAATCACTTAAGGTCTGGAAGTTCTTAGAGTGTTCCACGTGGGAAATTCTCTATTTTGAGTTTGTAGCACAACTGGTTTGAGTGCCTTATCTGATTTTGCTTCCTTGTAAGTTTTGTATGTTGAGTACACTATTTAAATTGTTTTACTACTGTTGTAATAATATAATTAATGTAAATATATAATAATGTGATTAAATATGTAATTAATGATAAATATATTAATCAAATTATATTGTTGGGTAATCAAATCTCATGGGGTCTTTTCATTTTAAAGTATATAGGTCATAAATAGCATAGATGGTGTGGGTTATCCTCTTTTAATTATTTTGTTTAATTCTTCAATTTATTCTCCTTTCTAATGGTTCTAGTTAGACCTTCAAATGTACTTCCATGTGCTCCCGTTCATAGCATTATAGATCCAATTAGAACATCATCTGATAGTTCATTATGAGAACTTAAATGCAGAACTAGCTTTCACTTGGTTTTCCATTGTTGCAATTATTTGTTTAATGGCAGTGCTCTTGAACATGTTGGATAAATTGGTTTGAAGAAATAGCCTAGTGCAGCATTTAAAAAAAAATACTATAAATATAGGGCTTTCCACCTGCTTTCTATGTAGTGGGGTTTTACCTGGGCTGTTGTAGGGATGAATCGAGGAGTAGTGTAAGTAAAATCAGGGAACAAGAAGGAAACAATACAAGTAAGAAATAAACTATTAAAGAAATGAATTAGATCAGTGGGCTGTTGGGAGGGTGGGCTTGCATCTGTCTTTTACTCTCTGTCTGATTTTAACCAAACCCAGCTTGCTTGATGCCAATGTACAAAAGATGCTGAAAGGGTCATAGCACCCAATTTCTCCCTGGTTTCTTTCTCTTGCTTTCTGGGTTTCTGGAGACCTCCCATAGCACCAGTGAATCCCTCAGCCCCACAGGGATCCTTCCCTACTCCCAAGGGCTCATGCAGATAGAATGTGTTGTTCCCAGAGCTGATTCCTGTCTAGAGAGAGAAGATGGTGCTGGTCTTTGGTGAGCAAGTCACTCTCCCCTTTTAAGGTGAGATGGCAAGGTCTATAAAGAGGAGAAGGGAATCAGGGTAAGGGTCAAAGGTTTCAAAGGATGACACTGTGTGCAAAGCTATTGTGGTGGATATTATGGTGAGTTTTGTACAAACTTCTGATGCCACAAAGATTTAGAATAATGATACCACTTCTGGAAATAATCTCACATAGAATGAGGTGAAGAGACTAGTTGACAGAACTGGACAAAAGCACTAGTTAAAGCTTCAGAAAGACAGCACATGTATAAACTCACAGTCTTCTGACAAATCTTGAAATAGCAGCATTTGGAAATTTTTGCTGTTCTTGGTGGTATCAGAGTCTATGTTGCCAAAGAACTTTTAATTAGCGTTAATAAGGCTGTTTTAATTTCTTATCTGAATTTGGAGTTTGGTTTCTATAATAAAATGTTGCAGTTTGGAAGAAGATGTTTTGAATCTGATGTGTGGAAATAACTAGTTATTGTATGTTCCTTTTAAAATCAGTTTAAAGTATTTATTTTTTATGGGAGTTATACAGATCCTGAGTGAGGGGAAAGTAATGTTGAAGCGAGGACCTGACTAAAAATGTCCTAATAGTGGCCTTGAAAGAGAAGAACAGAGGAGTTGGAGGTGGTCTTTCTATAGTGCAGTCAAGTTATTTTAAAGACCAGTGATTGTAAATTTAGTTTTAATAAATTTGATTATCTAACATGGACTGGTCTAATTTATTACCTTTTCTTGCTTTAACTGAATTTTGTTGAAATGGAAAGCATGTGGCTGTGTATTTCCCATCTATGTTTGCATATTATACATAATAATTTCAAGAAAACTGCACAATTTAAAATAGTTTATAATTTTGTCCTCCCCTCTTTTTTTTTCCTTTCCGTCCCCTACTTAGAAAACAAAAAGCAAATTTTCAAAAGTTTTTGGATTAAGGCTTTGGGAGTTTCAGACTTCCTCTGAGGTGACAAAACCCACAAGTAATTCAATACCTTCATTTAAGCTGATGGATTCTTCTCTTTATTTATATGAATATAATTCTTGCTGTAATTATGAATGAGAGTTAAATTCAAAAGAGAATAATAGATTGGTAATGACATCTCATGAGATGTAGTGGTTCTTAGTAGAGAAATAATTCCACTTTTTGTTGCTGGTTTGGAAATCAAGAAGGGATCCTTTTGGGAAAGTGACCTTTTTAATGAGTCCTATTTGAACACAGTCATGAGTGCTGTATAGAAACTTAAATCAGTCTGCTGTTCAGGTTTTCAGTGCTCATTTTTTTCAATTCAGAACAGTAAATGAAACTTTATGAAAATGGGTAGGAAATTGAAAATGCATTTCAGTGTGTATTTGAATTTCTGATTAGAGGCATTTGGGGATATTAAAGCTGATGTGCCATCACTAAGTGGTGCTTCCTTCTAAAAAATATAACACCCCCTCTTCCATCTTAACAAATCCGAACACCATCCCCCTCTTAGTTTTCATACCTGGATTTTAAAAATGTTTTTAAATCCATACACTTCTCAATTTGCAATGCAAACTGTGTATCCTATCAGGTTCTGAGGAAACAAAAGGTTGGTGGTACAAATTCGTGGATTATTTGACTTCACACATGCCTTCATGAAAAACACTGTTTATAGTTTTTGCAGGGGGTGTTTTGTTCTTACTGAATTGCCATGGTTTTTTGTTTGGTTGGTTGTTGACTTTGCGCATTTTGCAACCCCCATCACACCATGAGTTTTTTATTTAGCCTAGTGCATAACCCTGTTCTACATTCTGCAGCTGCATAAAAATGACTGCAAGAGAGCTTTTAAACTAAATAATAAGATTTTATTTAAAATTGAATTAAAACAGTCAACTTCTTAATCTAAGAAAAACTTAAAGTGAGATTGAATATAAATAATCCTAACTTCACAAATAACTTCCTCCACCTATTGCATCCTTTCAGGGCAGGTCTTTTACCAGCTTTATTGAAGCCTGAGCATTCATTGACTTCTGGAGTTGCAGCAAACCACAGAATCCTTTGGATCCTTCCAAAATGTCTCCTTTTTTGTTAGTATTGAGGCCTGATCTGAAGAACAATGTAGTTTGTGCTCTCATGAATGAGCAAACATTTTTTTGTTTTGGAAGATTATATATCCCTGATGCAGTGCCTGTAGTTAGGACAAAGCATGTATGAGCTTTCACTCTGCTGCTTATTTGCAGCCTTTCAAGGGTACGTAATATCTTCAGAAACAAATAATTGAGAGGAAATACAGCCTGTCACAGACCTAAATGGAGTCAGAGAAAAGTTCTGTGATTTCCCTGCTCTCTACTCTTCTCATGCTGAGATACGGTGTGGCCTCATGAGCTTTTGCAGATCCCAAGCAAGCTTCCGTTTACAGAGTTGAGAGGGTGTGGCTCTGTGATATGGCAGGCAGTTGCCTTATTTCTACATTTCCTGATTGTTTTAGATTTTTTATTAACCAGCATTACAGACTTCTGGAGTATAAAACTTCACACTGCAGTATTAGGCAGGCTTAACTGTTGTGGAATCTCTTTTTATGGGTATGTTATTAAAAAATCTAAACTATATCAAGTCCTTCTTTCTGTTACTTAGGAATAAAAAGAATACTGCATTAGTAGAATACTTCTTTCAAAGAGATGAAAAATGATGGGAAGATAATTTAATATTTCTTTCCCTTGAGAAATGAGGATTTTTATATTATTGGAAAAGCTCCAGTGAATACGTGCTACTTTGTATTAACTACTGTAACTGAATTATATACCAGGTTGGTTTTAACATGTGCTAATATTCTGAAAATGCTTCCTTTTGAAGAACTGAGAAGCTTACATAGCACTGGGAGTTAGTTATGAATACCAGTGTTCATTTGTGCTTGTGTATGCATGTTTTTTCTACTACTTAACTTCATGATATTAAATTTACCTGCAAGGAGGTCTTCAACACCTTGCGAGGGGAAGGAGATGGGCAGGTACCAACTTTTTTACTCTCATGACCAGTGACAGGACTCAAAGAAATGGCACAAAGCTGAGTTGATGAGGTTTAGGTTGGATATTAGGAAAAGGTTTTTCACTCTGAGAGTGGTTGAACACTGGAAGAGGCTCCCCAGGGAAATGGTCACAGCACCAAGCCTGAGAGTTCAGTTGTTTGGACAATGCTCTCAGGCACATGGTATGATTCCTGGGGTGTCCTGCACAGGACCAGGAGTTGGACTCAGTGATCCTGATGGGTCTCTTCCAACTCAGAATATTCTATGTTTCTATAATGTTAATTTACAAGTGTCTTGTTTAAAATATGTTCATTACTTGTAAAATTACCTGATAGCTTCTTTACCTCTTTTTCAGATCTTTGAAAGAATTTTGTTTATCTGGGCAATACGTCATCCAGCCAGTGGATATGTTCAGGGCATAAATGATCTTGTTACTCCTTTTTTTGTAGTCTTCGTTTGTGAATATATAGGTAAGATTTGTCTTAATACTAGATTATGAGTTAGTATTGGTTTTGAAACATCATTTTCATTTTCATCTGACTAACAGTTTGGATGAGCTAATAAAAGCATAGATTTATACATTAATTTTATCATAAATGTTTGTAATTATAAATCCATATCGCTTTAAATATATACTGAGAAGCAACAAGATTTTAAGTAGTCAGTGGAGTTCAGGAATCATCTTGATTTCTACTTAAGCAGTGTTCATTGTTTTATTTTCCCTTTCTCTTTTAATTTATGTTTTTTGTGAAAACTTAAAATTGTACATATGAACCAGACAACACCAGCAAAACAGAAAGCAAAACAAAAAACCCAACAATGCCTGCCCCACAGGAAAAAAAATCACCAAAACAAAAAAAGTAACCCACGAAACACAGATATTGTGGGGAAATTAAAATGAAGGGAACCTATTAAACTGCATCTGTGACTGAAATAATGGCATCCTGGAATTAGGGTCTGAAAATTAAGACAACAGTAATCAAATTTCTCTGTTTAAGAACTGTGCTCTTCTGAGACTTACAACATTAGTAGTAATGGTAGTGTCAACAGCTCTATTTGTGTTGAGTTTGTGGCTTTATGTGTAAATATACTTTTGAAAACATAAACAACTTAGATGTGGAATAAATCTTAAATTTACAGATTTGTATTTAGATTGTTATAAGAATTAAGAGAATGACAGATTGTTAATAATTCATTAATAACTTGGGTATAACTATGGATATAAAAGGTAAGGTTTAACAGTAAAAATGACAGTGTTAATCTGGCTTGAACTGTTTTTCTTGTACTTGTGTTTGTCATACACATATACAGTGAAAATTCAAGTGTGTATGTAAACTTGAACAATGCATTGTCTGGCTCCTTCAGTAGGGCTGCATATAGTGGATTCTTCCTACCTGGTCTGTGCAAGATATCCATCGGTGTATTAATCCAGATTGATTCATTTTAATGAAGGACAGATTATCCTTGAGTGGATGATATACTATCCATTTATTCATTTGCATGGCAACACCTCTGTTGCTTTTTCATTTCTTGTTTCATAGGGGGACATTTCATTGCTAAGCAACAAATGAGAACTACTGCTGCTTTCTCCCTAATCATCTCTTAAGTAGGGTAGAGGCCTACTCCTGAGAGTATTTGCAGTTTCTGCCTTTTACGTCCTCATTTGACAGATAATGAAAATGTTCTTAATGATTCTAGAACAGTAGGGTCTCTAGTAGACTTTAGGGTTGCTAATTGAAATAAGAAGTTCAAATGAGATGTGATTAGAGAATTGATATTCCATGTTAAATAGGCCATTTAATTAATATGGTAAATAAGTTTGTCTTTACCACCAACTTACATTTTGAGACCCTGGTGATTGTTAATGTATTTGCTGCTTTGTCAGGATTTTCATATTGGAGAGCATAGCTGTTCCAGTAAGTATTTGGTGAAGAAAGACAAAACTTGGAAACTTTCAACCATAAAAGATAGTTGGGGGAAGTGTATGAAGCTCGGAAAACTGTATTCTGAAAACTCATTGAAAAACTAGTATCTACATATCATAAGAAAAACAGCAAAATGAAGGCTTTTTGGTTTGTTTTTTTTTTTTTTTCAATATAGTGGTGGTCATGGTTAAGTGCTAAGAGCAGTTATTTCCCCCAAGGACATATAAAAACTTTCAAAGATTTTTCTTTAAATAGCTTTTTGATTTGAATCTTTCTAATATATTCAAGTTACACTGAGTGATGCAGTCAAGTTAGAATGAATAAATGAAATGGGGACATTGCATTTACAAAGTACGTCAAAAATCCTGCAATAAAATTATAGGATTCAAAATCAACACTGTGAATTGGGCTTTAGTAATTTATATAGAAATAAACACAGAATTGCAGAATTTTCCTTTCAAAAATGTTTGAAATGCTAGTGCATTTAATATTTACTTCAATAATATTCTGTATTTATTTTAGATTTTTACTTGGATCTCATTTCTTGGTTTTATATGAATATTGGTTTGTACATTAAACATCTTTATTTATTGCTATCTTTTCACTATTGACTTTTGTACTTTTCCTAATTTAAAAGAACCCTTTTTTGCTGCAGTTCTAAGTCACTTGGATACTAATTTATACAGTTGAAAGTGATAATACTTTTAGCTTCTTTCTATAGTAAAAAAGTCCTAAAGAATTATTAATAATAAATTCTTATGCTTAAGAATGCCATTAATAATAAATCTGTGCTGATTAGGTCATCTGATGGTACATCCTGGTAATGTTTAAACACATTTGCAGTTTTGTCAAATATTTTGGTGGGAGGAAAGCCATGTTTATTTTAGCTTTACGACAACTGAGATAGCCCTTAATCCTTAATCTTGTATAACAAGTGTGTGACATAGTTATTCTAGTGATGGGAGTCTTTTTGCTCTGCTAAAGACCTCTGCAAACTGGAAAAATTTAAAGAACTTCTGAAGATACAGATGGCATGGATGAAAATGCTAATTTATTTCTCATTCAAATCTGAATGCCATAAAGGAGGTTTTTGGGTGTATAAATAAGAACTGAAGTCATAGATGTTTTGATGGTTTAGTATGGATTGTGATACCTAATTTTAGCACATAGATAAACACATGTAGAATATATTGAGGGATTGAATGTAGGAATTGAGTATGTTAAATGTTCAGGACATTCTTTCAAACTTTCCATCAGTATAGTGATGAAAGTGTAATCTGGTAATGTCTCATTAGTTTCCATTCTGCAATAAAAGCAGAATGCTGTAACATTTTCAGCAAGATAAAACTTAATTGTCAAACCAAGCCAGGAGAGGAAAAACCATAATTAAAGAAAATTTCAGAGGGGGTAGATACTGGCCCCTGCTGGAATACAGTAGTTTCAGTTTTGATTTTCTGGCCTAAATTAGGAGGAGGAGGATTTTAAACCTTAGCTTTCTTATACCAGATGATTTTGTGTGTTATTCTCAACTTTTTTTTTTTAAATTTTTGCTCCTCATGAAAATGCTAGAGGTATTTAATCTTATTTGTCATATTGTAACAGCCTCTTTAGAAATCCAAACACTAGAGGTGTGGGAAAACTATTCTGGGCTTACTTCTAACCTCCAGCATGACACAGCAGTGTTGTAGCATGTGCTGTCAGAACACACGCTAATACTGTCAGAGCAGTTTTCCTGAAAGCCCTGTGTGTTTGTAGCATATTAGTTTGTGTCAAAATGAATCTCATCCCTGTGGATGCACCAGAGGTGTTTTTTGTTAATGAGATAAGATATACCATGTGATTACTCACTGTTTGTAGACTTAACCTGGACAAGGAAATTTTGCCCTGGATTGCAAGTTGCCACAGCTGTCTCTTTGTACACCTTCCTCTTGCCCTGAGTTCCTGTAAAGCTACATTGTTTCCTAGTGTTAAGTTGTGCTGTACAATTACTTGTGGTCTCTTGCTCACCTACGCTTCACTTTATCTGACGTTCCAGTACATCGTCGTTCCCTGGGCTTGTGTGTATATCCAAAACCCCAGAGAGGACCTGGATTTATTCACCATCCAGAGAGATGAAAGTTTCAGAGAAGTACCACCATGATAAGGATATGTGTCAGATTGTTGCTAAGTGGAATAACTGTATGAAATAATTTTAAGACGCCTAGGAGTATTGGATCAAGGGAAAATTAGGAGTTAGTAGGAAGTCAAGCGCAGGAAATGAACACTATTGTACTTGGTCATTTTATATTGGATAAAGAATGTCAAGAAAAATGAGGCTGCTGAAGACTGGAATGGTGATTGAGATATTGTCTGCAATCTTCTTGAAATAGAGGAGCCTGAGAAGTTGATGATGCTTACAGGAACTCATGAACTGAAAACTTTGAAAAGAGAGATCTTACCCTTGTAAGTATTTTTTCTTGCCATCTTAAATCCTTTTGTAGAAGGCATTAAATGAAACTCCTGTTTTTTAAATTGATACTGCTATGACTTTATGGGATAATAATCTAGGCCCAAGTCCTGTTGGAAATGGGACAGGATTTATTCCTAGACTTCTTTTACTATGAGTAAAGGAAGGTTCTTTGGTCCTGAAAAAGCCTCCATCTGTCTCTATCTCCCTTTCTTACCATTTTTTCCATTCCCCCTCATATGTTACAGGAAGTCTTCCTGCCCTTATAGCTGGTATGCGATCTCATTTTTGTGTTCTTTTCCTCCTTTTCAACAGTGAATAATTGTATTTAAAACTATTAATTTTGCTGGGGTTTTTCCCACAGTTTGAATACTGTATCCAAAGTGATTCTTTTTATTGTATAATTGGAGTAAAGTTTCAGAGCATTTTATCATGGCCATATCTGAGGTGATTCCTCAGTGTTTGTTTATAAAATATGAAAAATTGTCAGTTAAGCAGAGATTTTTTTTTTCAAGAGAGTTGTAGTTTTTGTGTGGTAAATATATCTGTTTAGAATGTACATAAAACTGAATTTCTGTATGATGAGACAGCAAGCGAGAGAGCAAAGAGTATTAACCCATTGACTTTAGGGAACTGCTTTTCTCCATACTACATGAAGTAAAATTTTGTTTAGCGTGCATTATTTCATTTACAAGACCAAGCTGAAGCCTTGATTGCTACAGTATATAAATTAATTTGAGATAATTTATCCTGCTGTCATAAATATTTAGACCTTTATTATTCAGTTCCACCAATTCTCTAGTCCTTGGAGAATTATGAATAGGACTTATACACTGTGGTTTTGAGGAGAGAAAGTGGAAAAGATGCACCATGTTTGTAGTTGTTTAGAAGAAACTGACACTGAAGGATGGCAAATTGTTTTCATAAAATAGAACAAAGAGCTATAACTGGGTTAACTGGATGTGTCTTCTTCTCCCAGGTCCTTCAAGTTCCTCTGCCTTCTGATTTACTGGGAAAGAAATTCTGGAAGACTTCCCAGGACTGATTTTCAGGAATATGAGGGATTTCTTTGGTTTGAGAGAGATGCAAAGATTTTACTTGCAATTGTAGTATGCTCTTCAATTTTAATTTTGGCATTAAACTTTGTAATAAACTTCTACTGTTTTCATGCTTTTTTTTGTTTAAATAAATACAAGGTTTTGCACAATATTGTGTTAAAATGTTTTTATTTACGCTTTTTTTTGAAATGATTTATGAAACATGAAACAAATTTGCATAAAAGCAGGGACATGAAGCATAATTGATATTTTAATGTTTCCCTGCAAGTTGTGAAACTATTAAGTAAATTTTTTTTAGAACCCTTTTAAAATTTGTATGAAAAATTATTCAAAATAATTTAAATCACTTTTCTGTCAAACAGAAATTCCATACCACAAGTTCCATTTAATCTCATTAAATTTTTTCTCCTCTATGCAAATTACCAGTAGTGTAGTTTCCATAGTAGGTATTTCCATAGGTATATTTCAGTGCTGTTTCTTAATATTTCCATAATTTTGTAGTAATACTTGTGACATCAGGAAAGTTGACTCAAGTTGTCATAAGCATGAGCAATTTTCTATGAAATAGTGTTTGATAATTATATGGATATTATTATCTGTGTGATTTGGGTGAGAAAAAATGAAGAAATCTTACAGAAAACTGTTGAATTCAAGACTTGAAACTTCAAGACTGAAAAGTCTTTTATGTAAGTCCAGAAAACATCATCTGCATTGCTCTGAAAAAGCTGCAGTACACGAGCCACTCGGTGACCTGAATGTTTTTACTTCCCCGTCAGTTCTCTTTGCTGCACTCTTGCTTTCACGTATTACTGAACACTTAGTATACATATACATGTATATACATATATATTTATAACTATAACATGGCATGGAAGTTGTTCAGCGTTATCTTAGCTTGCATTGAGATAACCACTGTTCACTTTTTCAATTTCTAGAAATATGTTGTCCCACTCTCCCCCTATTGCTGTGCCAATCTGTTGTCAGTGAAAGTAATTTGTAAGTGCTGCAGGGTAGCTGAAGAGAGGGAGGACTGTAATGAATAAGATAGACAGTATTTGAATTTGGTTTCACAAACTGATGATTCCTGCTTTGCACCATGGAAAAGGTCCGGAATTAAACAGAAACCTGCGTTGAGCCCATCCACAGAGGACTTGGTGCTTCTGTGCCAGTCTTCTGTGCTGTGAGGCGGGACTGATTTTGACTGCAGTGGGAAAGCAGTTAGAAATTTTTTCCATTAACTTAAATATTTTTGAGTTGTAGTTTTTGAAAAAGACTCAAAGTTCCTTCAGGTAAATTATATGGAAATAAAGACAATAAGAATATAGACCTGAATTTTAGTGCTTTAAAAAGCAAGCTTTTGAAGCACGTGGGCAGATCATACTTTTAAATTGTTAATTTGTTTTTATGTATGTCTGACTTAAGAAAAAATTATTCACGATGTCTGAGCAATTGTCTTTATTAATATATAATATAGTTTTTCAGGCCTAATTGGATAAAGAAGTCTTACTATTTTACATTCTTTTATTCACTTTAAACAAATCGGAGAATCCATGTGAAGATAACTAGCCCTGAATTGTTTGAATTGGTTGTCAGCTAGCAGTGCTTGCCATGATACACTGTCCTGTCTAGGGTTGGTTCATAAAGCAAGATAGTTGGAGGCATTCCAAACAGAACTAAGGAAAATGTAGATAGTATTAAGAGGACATCTCATGCTTAGTTTGTGAGGGGTTAGGGAATAAGGGAGCATGAAGAAGGGCAAATAAGTTGCCAGAACTTGTGTAATGGAGAGAACTGATAGGAATCAGTGAATTACACATTTCTTTTAATCTTTTGATCCTTTTATTTTGTGTTTGAATATTTGTTTTAATTATTTACCTGGACAAGTTTATCTTTTAGCATGAGATGTTAGAATATCAGTTTTTTCGTTGCAGCTTGACTCGTTCTGTAGTGGGCACTTTGTTCTGGCTTAGAGTTATAAAATTATTTAATTTCAGAATTATTTTTAAATGTAGTTACAATAGTACAGAAGTCCAAATGAACATAGTTAAGCTTTACTCAGATATGCAGTTTGCATGCGACTTGCTAGTGGTAGAGTTTATTCCCTACTGTTTTTCCCTAGTTGCTTAACCTACTGGAAGTTTGTGATGGCATTTAGTGTCAACTATATGAGTGGATCTGTTTGCATAAGTGCTCTCTATAGGCTTTGATAACATGAGGTGATTTATTTACTTAACTGGTGGATTTTTGGCTAATTGCACCAACCCACTTTTGGCATAATTTGGAATATAGTAACCTTGAGAGAAGATGTCAATAATGAGCAGCTGAGCATATATCTGCAAGTAACTGTATAGGGTAGTTGGGTAGTAGTATATTGCTGCATATATTTTACTCATTAATGTATTTGATTCCCTGTGAGGTCTTGGAACAGTGTGAACTGGATTCTTATGTGCTGTAGAATCTTCCAGATCCCATTTGTTCTTTCAAGAGGTCAGTGTACCCTGCCTCTTCTAGCTTCATTTCTCTATTCCTTAAAACTTCACAGTAGAGCCACATGTTTGAGTATTTCCAGATTATGTTTCGCTGGTCAGAAAAGGGTTTGCTTGCTGTGTGCTTAGATGACACAGCTGAAGCAGGGCTTTCTGCTGTCAAAAGAGGTGGCTTTGCTTTTTCTTTTCCAACCCAAAACATGCATTCCAGTCTTCTCTTTTTGGTCTGCATTGGCTTTCCTTGGGCACAGTTAAACTGGCTGGAAACTATGTCCATAATAAACTGAATTATTTAACTTTCTGCACTCATCTTGAGGATCTGAGAAGAGTATCAGTGCTGATATGAGGATATTAGGGAAGAAGGGAGAAGCAAAGATCTGTTTAGTGCTAGGTAGCACTTAGGCTGCTTTAGCTGTGTAATAACACATGCTCATAAGAATTTGTGAATTACACTGACTTTCTGCTTAGCAGGTTAGGAAGCACAACAGACAGATGCAGGATATGGCAACCTGCTTTTCTATTATTTGCTTCCTAGTACTGTCTTGAATGATCTTGATTTACTATAAACAGTGCAGTTTTACAAAATCCGTTCTTCTGTCTGTTTCAATTTTTATTTCACTTTCTTTAATATACTGTCAGATTTCTGAGCTAATTAGAATGGTTCATCTGAAGTGTTGGATGTATTGTTGCATCCAATAGACTTGAGCTTTGCTCTCTTCCTTTGCTTTTTCTACGTAGACTTTTTTTTTATGTTAATTCTGTCACGTTTTCTAAAATCTTACTTCTTTCTTTAAAGTATATTTGTAGTTCTTAGTAATCAAAGTGTTCAAAGTCATATCATACTGATGTGATGGAGAAAGTAACTCCAGTAATCTTCAGGACCTCCACGGAAACAAAATGAATTTCTTGAAAATCCATTCAGTTAACTGCACAAACTGTAAAATGAAAATTCTTGTTCTTATGAACTGGCACATATTACTAGCTTGAATAAAGTATGGGCTGTGATGAAATATTTTTTATCAGTTGATTACAGATATAGTGTAGTAATAGTCCTGGATACTTAAATCATAAGGATGTATTAGTTGACAAAGTAGGATGTACCTCAGCTTTGCTATCTTTCTGGAAAAAAATTAATGTAATTCAACTAAAACTGGTTTTGTGGATAATTTTAAAAAATGCTTCTATCTATTTGCAGTGGAATAAGCCTAATTAAAGTTAGAATTCTCTGGCTGTTATTAACAATAGCTGTCAGAAGTGAAAAAGAGACATTAAGATTATCCTAAGTATATCCAACTGCTTAATTGCCTGTTATTTTTAGCTTTGCATGAGAGAGAAAAGCAGTATTTTGAGTAATGTTATTAATTGCTCGTAGTCTCTTATAAGTGTCTGTTTAAAACAAAGCAAAAAAGTCCCCAACCTCCCTTAACACCTGAAATTTTGGTCTATTAGTCTTGCAAATTTGTTAAATTTTTAAATGATCTTCAAAGAAAGAGCAAACAATCTATATAACTTTTTTTCAGAAAAGCATCTACATATGAAGTTGCTGTGCTCCGAATCTGAAACCTGTCACTTTACCCCACCTAAATAAATGTTTCAAAACAGTATCATAACTAATTATCATATTTTCATTGAAAATGTAGCAACAGTGGCTGCATTTTATGATCTGTTTTGCATTGATTTTTTTGCATTTTTTGACTTACAAGCTTTAAAAAAAGTATCTCAAGGGATTAAGAAAGGTTGGCTGTGGAGAAAAGCTGTAAGAGCAACTATGGAAGAAGCAAACACCTACTTTCTCAAAGATTAAAATAAGTGTTGGACTGAGGATTTTTCAGACCTAATGATTTCTGATGCCTGGTAGTAATTGCTTCAGGGTACCACTGTTTAAGTTAAATGTTCTTTTCTTAAATATGTTGCTATATATGACTGGCTTTCCTGGTACATAGGGGATTAAATGAACATTTTTAATCTTTGGTGGCGTAAGATACTAACTGAAAACTTTTCATAAAAAGTTTTTTGGCTAAATCTGTAGGCATGAAATTACAGTCATCTTCCTACTCTTCCTAACATTACAAAGATTTCTTACTGATGCTAGAGCAATAATAATTGGATTATATCTCCTTAAATTTAGAGCTTCTTTTTATTTGTTGTACTGCTCTCCCCATTATTGTGAGTGGAGGCATCTGTAGGTGGAATTCAGTGGTTTGGGTTGGCCTTTATTTTAGCTTGTTTTAAATATTTGTTGCATGCTTCTATGTCATACCAAAGAAATTTGTCTTGAGAATACTGATCAGCATACTACAGTGTATGGCCCATCCTCCATTTACTTTTTGTGGTAAAGCTGTGCTTTAAAGTGAATACTCTGAAAAGCAGCTGAGGAGTTCAAGCCCATTTAAAGCCCATCTTTTAGATGACTGTCATGGTTTTACACTTTAGAGGAAAAGCCAAGTAGGGACTTGAAAGTTACTAATAAAAATTTCTTCAATCATATTAGTGCCAGGAAGTCTATCAAAGAGGCAAAAACTCTGACACTGGTGTCATGGAACCTATAAAATACCACCTCATAGCAGGAGACCTATGTGTATTTTTTACTTAGATGTTTCTTGTGAAGAAACTTTCCAAATCCTGTCTTATGGGCAAAATCAGAGCCATTCTTTTGAATTTTTGCCATAAGAGATGTATAGAAGAAATCTCTGAATTAATAAAAAAATTCTTAGGTCAAATGGGACTAATCAAACTTCTATCATAAGTAATCAGAATAAATAAGTCAGGTCTAGCCTTTCTATTGATTTGAAGTGTTTGATGTTTTCAGCTAAGTCAGATTTGTCTTTTAAATCACAGTCTTTTTGTATTATTCAAGTTTGCTTTTTTTTTTTTTCTTCTGTGATGTATACTAAAAAGAACTTGAGGAAAAAGAATTTTTGTTCCCCATGTATCTATTAAAACAAATCTGTCAATGAAGGTCCTCTTTTACTGCATAGGATGATGTGGATTTAAATTACCTGCTTTTAAAGTTTATTTTGCATCTATATATGTGTTTCTAAATTTTCAGATGTATCTGTCTAAAGAAGATGTGTTATTTCATGATGCTTAGTGCACAACTCTCAGTATTTTAAAAATGAAATTAATTTTATGATATGAATGCTAGTGTAAAAATGCATTTCTCAAGTTTGAAATACATTTTGTGGTTTATATTGTCTCATTTTTGAAGGCAATTAAGAGATTAATAGACTAATACTGTGAGGAAGTCATGAGAGATTAGTGAAAGGTATTCTGTTTGAAATTACAGACTGGAAATGTTGTGCCATGGGAATAAAATGGATAACAACATCTTGGAAAATGGTAAAAGCAGTAAAGTAAAATTAAAGAGAAACCAAAAGATTTCTTCAGGTATAAAAATGGAAGAATTGTGAAGAAGGAAGTTAATTGCAATAAATATAGCTATGGGAGAGACATATATTCCAAAGGGAGCAGCATATCTTAGTTCTGGCTTCTGCATTCTTATTTCTCCTCTCCCCGAGGTCTTCATATAGTTATAATTAATGATCATCCCTCTATGTGAAGCGGCTCAGGGGTGGTTATACTTCCAGATCGAAGTCTTCTCAAACATGCTTTCCAACAGATTGGGAAATTACTTTAATGGCTTTTATGCCATTAAAAGTGGCTTTTGACATGCAAATACCACAACTTTATGTGTTTATTATGAAGTAACTCATGCGAAGAAAAGCTAAAAGAGAAAGAGTCGCTTGAGCAATGGCAACCTGCTTTACAAATGCCAGAAGAATAACATTCCAATCCTGTTGCATAGATCAGTAGCAGCTGAAGATCTAAGAAAAGATTTTCAAATTAGGTGGATCAGTGATTAAACAGAATTATAAGAAATTTTTTTCGGTCTTATTTCCAATGAGATGTATGGTTAGTTAATAATTAATAGATTTCAAACCAATACAAATAAATTTGTCAGAAGTTTGTGTGCTGCAACTTCAGTTTGAGTTGGCTTTGCTTGTAGTTTAAATACAAACCTTTTGTACTCATAGTAATAATAAGGTCATTGGGTTTTTCATTAGCATGGGGATATTTTGCTTGTTTTTTATTTGAGAAATTTGATATTTTAAATTTTTACTTTAAGCTGTGGAAAAATTTATAAAGCAGAAGTGAAAAATTAAGTACTTAAGCACAATAACCAAAAAAGGCAAAAAAGTTTTCTTGCAAAACAGTTTTTCTTCTGTAGGCTTTCATTGCATTATTTCACAGGAGCAGAGAGTACTTTATGCTTTTATAGCACATTTGTTTTGACAAAACCCAGTACACTAAAAAAATTGGCTTATGAATTGTGTTCTCATAAAAAATATTTGTGAAACTGATTTACATGTTCCAGCTTTAGTCAATTATGAGATAAAAATTTACTGCAGTATGACTGAAGTTTAAAGACAACTACCTTTCTTACAGTAACATTGTTGAAGAAAATTAGAGATCATAGTATTTTTGAACAGACAGAGCAGGCTTTTTTTTTCATAGAGGTTTAATTATTTCTTTTTCTTTATCATAAATACCTATACGAAATGTAAAAATATGTTTGAATTTTATGAAAAAAGCAGGCCTTGTGGCTTTTTTGCCTCAGAAGCATATGTGGCAGTTTGATTAGGAAAGTGTAAATCACAGCAGATTAAGGTAGTTAAGGAATGCATTCAGCAATTAAGCAATATAAGAAGTAGTGTTTCCTGCAGAGTGCATTCTTCTCAAATACACTTCTTCAAATTCAGTATTTGCAGTTTGTGCTAAAAAGTGGAAATAATGGAGGGTACTTAATTTCTGTTGTAAATAAGGCAAGAAGTCTGTAAGGTAGATTTCTTATTAGCTGTGAATAATGTGGGACCTTACAAAATAAGGAAGCATGTAATTTTGGTTAAGAAAAGGGACATATTTATCCAGTTGAGAATTGGATATTGCACAGTGTGGGTTGCAGCAAACTGCCACTGTCATAGGTGTGTGGGGATGATGTCACTGAAGGACAGTTGTTTCCTCTGCCGTCCATTTTTCTTTCAGTTTGTTATGCCATTCAGTGACATTAATGGGTTAAAGTAAAAATGGCTTCATGAGTGACTGAAGTTATACTTACATAGAGTTATGGTCATATGTAAATGGGTGGTAAGTTTACTTGACAGTGGCAAAGTTTTCAGTCTTCCGTCACCGAAAAAATTACATTTCTGAATTTTTAGAAGTTTTTATATTTACATACAAGTGCTTGGATAATTTGTATTAATTTTATATTTACCCAAGTTAGAATTGAACTTTTGGGCTTTTGAAGTTATCCAGGTAATATCTTAAATGTATTTCTGTTTACGGAATTGTTCAAATGAGTTGTCTTTGCCAGTCTTCTATTTTTAAGTAATTACATGCAAGACAATTTCTTATTTTGATTTTTCTTTTTATTTAATAGTTTCAGTTAAGAAGCATTAATTTTCATTACTTTTAAAATCCACCCCTGTATATGCAGATACATATACTGGTTTCTTTATCTTTTAAATATGTTGTAGCCTTTAGTGCAGTTGATTTTTTTCCGTCTCCAATAAACAGTTCTTTTTCAAAACTACGTTAGTTTACAGATTCTTTTTGAAGGCTTTTCCAGTGCTGGAGTGATAGTTCTGAAATAACTGTCTAATCAATCCCATACCTGAACACAGGGAAGGCCTGGGTTCTTGAGGTTTGCTTTAGACTTGTTTGACCATACTATGGTTTACTCTTGTCCGACACTTGGTGTGTTGTCTCTGCATGTTTGTGGTTATGTGTGTTGATGCTTTGAAAAATTAAATGATAAAGGACAAACTAGTTAATTAAAAATGCAGTGTGGGAGATATGTTCAACCTTTAATCTTTCATTTCCTATTCTCCAAGAACCTTTTGGATTTCTCAGGGAATTCCCTTATGAGGCATTCTAAGAAAATACTCATCAGCATCCTGTGCTCATCATGCATACTGGTTGCTAATTATGAGTCCTGTAATTCGGTGTCACATGCACAACTTCTCCCTGGCAAGCTGCTTTGGTTGGCAGCAGCAAACCTATTGAAGTGAGTACTATAAGAAGAATTTGTGCTGAGCATTTTATTCATTGTTGCCGAAATCCAGTTTTGAGAGCTGCCATCTTAGAAGCTTTGAAGGCTCCTGTTTCATAATAATGTCATACCCAAGGATGTTGCTTATACTCCTTACTGTAATTTCAAACTGCATTTACTGGCTGATTTCTCACCTGCGTGGAAGAGGTTCCCAGTCTTGTATTTGGCATTATGCAAGTTCTGTGGGTCAAAGACTTGTTGGTACCCCCAGGTTTACTTAATCCTCCTTTGTACTCTGTTTTGGTCATAGAGCGTTTGAAGTAGTAAAGATATGTTTCATCTTCCTCCTGTCTGGCTTGTGGAGCAGTAATCTCAGTCTGCAGCCTATGAGGAACCAATGTCTTTTGTTTAATTTGCAACAGGAGCTGAGAATTTCCTTTTTTCAAATAAATTTATCATCCTTAAAAACAGGTCTGATTTTGTGTAGATATGTGCAGTGGATTATGAATATGAATTAAGAGCAAATTCTGGATTATTTAGTGTGGAGGAAAAAAGATACCTGCCATTAAAATCGAGCCAAGAAAAAACCTGTGAAACCTGTGTAGAAAAGATGGTACTGGCAAGCAATGTAGGCCCACTAAAGGAAGTGTCTGAATGATTTACTGATTACTTTCATACAGAATCTGGAATTAGGGAAAAGGATATGAAATATCTACTCTTTTGTGATAAAGAAAATTAAGAGTACTTGCAGGGTTGTTTTTTATTTATAATTATTTTTATTAATTATATGTTAGTTTTTATGAGCATAAAAATTGAGTCCATGTGATCAAGATGTTTTTGGACAGGATGATTTACTGTGCTGGCCAGGTCATGCAAGATTGTAACCATTGCCATGTGCAGTAAAATTATTTAGAAAATTCATATTAATAAAATATAATGATTAATATTTGAAACTTCATTCTTATATTGATGTTTTAAGATATTTATCTTGCTTCCTATTGCATCTGAATGAAATTGTGTAAGATTGTTAAAATGACAAGTCATCAATACATCATTTATGTAAGAACATGACTGGTTATAGGGGAATATTTGAAATGAAGTAAGGTCATGTTTACCTAAGCCTGGACTGATGGGATGATTAAGTTTTTTAAAAAAAATTACCATTGTGACTGCAGTACTATAAAGAAAGGAAAGATTTTATTTTAGTGATTCATCCTTTACAGCTCAAGAGCTATTTCTATCAAGATTAACATGTAACTAGGACTTTTTCAATGAGAGATATTGATATGGTAATATACATATTTAATTAGGCAATTGTTACTGAAAGAATTTACATTTAAATGCTCTATTATGTCCTGATCTTCTTAGAAAAACATTGCTGCAGTGCAGTAGTGACTGAGTAGCTGTTTCGTAAGGCTTTTTGAAAACTGAGTTTGGAGTGGAACATGTAAGAACTTCTAGATGTGGAAATATTACTGTGCACCTCTTCATGCCATCATGTGTGTATGATTTTGTACTCTGCATACTTGGGTGGTAACTTTTATGTTAGGTCTACCTGAAGATGCAACATCTGAAGTAGATTACAGCAAAGTAAGCTTTATACAGACAAACACCTGTGCATGTGTGGTCAGAATGGTTTCCTTGCTCTGCTGCAAGAGGTACATAATTTGGACTTGAGATATGTGGTAAATACATTATGCCTTTACACAAATTAGTGCTAAAAAACCGCCCAATTTTAAAATGTTCAATTAATTAACTGATCTAGTGCTTGTATTTATTATTTTGTATATTGGGTGTATGTAAAGAACAATCATTGTTTATCGGTGACCTTGCAGTCTGTTTTGGGCTTCGGCACTGCGTCTTTCTTACCCTGCCATCCATTTTGTCCCCTGCCTCCCACTCCAGTGAATTCATCTGAGTTTTGCTGATTCTGAGTGTTGAGAAGCAACTTCAAGATAAAAAGCTACAGTTAAAACATTAATAGCACAATTAAATATGTTTCTTTAAAAAAAAATCCTTTGAGAGAATGTATGCTTTATTTAAAAGAGATATCTTTTGTAGGAACTTGCTTAGTGTAATGAAGTATGAAAACTATCAAGTTACATTTTTTTTCCCTGCTTTATAAAGACTGAATTTTGGTGTTGGTAACAGGTTTAGAGAAGTTCTGAATGCAAGCTACCTTTTTGTTGGTTGCTTGTGTTTTTACCCCTGATGTGTACTGAAAAGGTGAAATTCCAGCACTCTTTAGAAGAAATCTATTACATCTAAAAGACAGAGATCAGTTGTGAACTTAATTTTAACATTCTGAACAACTTCCATCAAAATCATCCATTAGGCTTAATCTTGAATTAAAACTTTTAATGGAGGCAAGCTGTTTAGCATGTTTATTTTCTACTATCATTGGGAAACTAAATCTGTAAGTAATATTTTTTTAAATTTTGGTTTTATCCTTATGTCTCTGCCTTTGTGAGTGGATCCAGTTAAAGCTGTTTAGAAAAAGTCTTTTTGCATGGTGGGAAGTTTCAGAAGCATACCCTGGGAATGAGTATAGAACAGCTAATACCATGCTTACAGCAATGCACATATTCAGATCAGCATGTCATAGATTCCATGCTAAAACAGTTTTCCTCCAGGCAACTATTTCCTGTCTTTTACAGTTGTATAGATAACATGATAAAGATCTCTGCAGGAAACTGAAGAAAATGACAAATGCTTCTGCAGACTTTGTAATTGGGAAATTTAGGCAGTGATCTTTTCTCCCCCAGATACTGCACATGCTGGCCTGCTATTTCTGTCCGTATTCTTTTATTCAGTCTTTATATTACTGTCCATTCAGATTTCACTCACTGAAAATAAATTTAATGTTATTTAAAACCAGAAATTGCAATTATGTTCTCAAGCACAAATAATATCTTATGTACTTTTGGGGTGTTTTTTCTTATTTTTGCTTCTGTTGTTTTTCCTGAAATCCCTTGTGCTTTTCTTTCAAAACTTTTCTAGAAAGTATGTTTACTTCCTCATCCAAATAAGAAAAAGAAAAAAAAGAGGGAGAGAGCAGCAGCTTTTGCCATTGAAATTGCATGGAAAAAGAAGCATTTTGCACTATGTACATGCCCAAATAAATGAATAAATGCTAAATATGTAGATTATGATTTTGCATAGCATTCTGTCATTCAAATGTTCCTTAACTGGAGCTTGTGCTATATCTGTGTTTATTATATAGCGTATTTGAAATCTGTTGAATACTTGTTTATCTGCTTTTAGGAATTGGGTTTTTAAAACTGCACTCAAATGCAAAGGTGGCATTCCTTTAATTACCAGTGAATGACTACTGGTCCAGTGTTTACAACCCTGCCACCTCTGAGATCCCCCCATGGTGTTATTTTATGGAGTCTGCTGCAATCCCCTGTTTTATTTACCAAATTTCCCTAGTAAGTAAATATGTTAACTAATGCTTTATTAGCACAACCTAATCTTCTTGTCCTACAGCTATTAATATTTCACAATCTAAAACCAGTGATCCCTTGAAGATGTACACCCACATATAGATACCAATGCAAACAAGAATGCTTTGGCAACACCTTGCTACCAGTGTCTACTAGTAGTGGTAAAATCACTGGTATGTTAAAATTATTTTAAAACGTATGTAATGATAATGGTTGTTACCAATGGACAAAAGGTAACATAATCAAATGTAACAGCCTAAAGATGTACTTGGGGATCTCCAATTACATACTGCAAAGCTATGAGACAGGTAATAGAGGACTTTTAAGATACTGTATATTCTTGGTTTTCTCTTACCTTTTACTCTATGCTACCTTGCAGTTGTGTAAAGGAGGAAATTCCTTCTTGGGTATACCATGCACAATTTAGGTAAAATTAATCTCTTCTGCACCTCCATCTCCCTGAGAATAAACCAGGGCTGGGACAGATACTTTGTTACTCATTCTGATACAGTAAGACACTGTGAGCCCCTGCAAGAAGGAAGCTACAGCGTTTACGAGAGCCTTCACAGGTCACGTTAAACTCTCTTCTGGAGCTTTGCAACTTTGGGAGTTAGGTGGCAGGACAGCACATTGTGTTTCTTTTCAAAATGGATTAATTCAGATGCCATGCCTTAAAAAGACAATGTAAAATGTTGGTTCATGTTGAAGTGTGAATTTCATTAAATGCATTTGTGTGGAAGACTCAGTTTCCATGCATGAGATGTCATTTAGATTCTGTGCTTTTCCGCTGTTGAGAATCTCAGAGTTCTTTTGTGGGGTAGGAGTGGGAATCATCTGTTTTCTTTTGTCTGATTTCCTTCTAATACCAAATGCTTGCCTGAAAAACAAATCTTCCTTGAAAAGCTGTAGTCTGCTTTCTAAATAAATTTCAGTGGTTTTCTAAGAAGTATTTTTCAGGGCTTTTTCTTCTGTGAAGACTGGCAAAATATTTGCACATTCTGTGCATGGTGCAAACACAGTCATCTTCTTAGGGATTGTTCATATATAGGATTCTCAAAGTACTTCTGATCCTCTTTCAGGTGTGAAATGTTTAGAATAAAGTAATTTATTATATAATAATTCTGGTTAACCAGGCATGATTTGAGATTTTCACAGTCTGCAAGAAATTAAGTATTCATTAACATTTAAAGCCATTAGATGACACAGTTGAGCAATAAATGATTAATTTAGTCCCTGTTTAAGTAAATGTGCATTGAAGTTTCTGAGTAGAAGATAAGTGGTGGCTGTCTTTGTTTTCAATTATTTTCCTCATTCTTGCTTTATTTATTATGTGCACTTCATTGAGTTGTCTTTCTCTCTCTTTTCCTAAAACAGAAGAAGAAGAAGTGGAAAATTTTGATGTTTCCAGTCTGCCCGAAGAAGTGCTGCAGAACATAGAGGCTGACAGTTACTGGTGCATGAGCAAGTTGCTTGATGGCATTCAGGTAAATTGATTTTTCCAGTCTGTAAGTAGTGGAGTTAACTGATTAATGTCATGGTTGTGAACTACTTTAAGGCTGAAAAAGAGTATGTCTATAAAAAACAGGGGAGAAGTCGATTTTCCCATTGGAGAAATCCACTGCTAGTTTGGCATAGAAAGGAAAGAAAGGAAAACAGAAAAAAAAAACCTGTGCAACTTCTCTTGGTCAAAATGTCTTCATGTTTCATTGTGGTGTGATGTTCTAGAGCAGAATTGAAACCTCTGGTTCTAGAGGCATGTTTTGCAACTGTCACCAAGCATGTAGAATGGTTGCTCAGGATCTCACTGAGGTGGTGAAAAACTGGCTTATTTATTAATTTTTAAGTCAATAATATAGCAACCTAAAAGTGATTTCTGTCTTAATAGTTCCTGAAGTTATCTTCATATTTTTAAAATACACATTTAAAACCTGAGACTTATGCTACTTCACTGAATGTTTGAATTTTTTCTATGTGGAAAAACTATGAATTAAGGCACAATTTTCTGTTACATGCAGCAAGTTGGAGTCTAATAATGGTAAATTTTTGTGTAAATTTTCATGGGCTTATAAGTTTATGAAGATGAGAAGTTTCTACAACATTCTTTCCTATGACTTATATTTTAATATGAATGTTTCATTGGCTAAGGCACATTGTGAATTGGAACTTGCAACAGAGTTCATTTTTGACAAAACTGTTATAAAATTGAGTCAACAATAGAAGGCTTAAACTTTTTTGAAGGTTTTTTAAAGTGTATTTCTCCTGGTTAAAGGTCAAATCAAGCTCAATATTCTGTGTAGCATTTTTTTGAAATGCATAGTCATTTTCTCATGTCAATTCCTGTAACAAATACTGGTTTGCTTATTTCAATCTCTCAGAATTCCTAAATTTTAAAGTACTTGACCACATAGCAAAAATATGTGAAAAATTATAAAGAAAAAAAGTGAGAACTTGAAATCTACTGGAAAGGAAGAAACCCAGGTAAAGAAATGCAAACCCTCCAACTGTTTTACCTACTTCTGGAACATCATTGTCACTGGCCTGTTGCTCTATTTTTTTTCTAGGAAAGGAAGTTCACAGATTAGGTGATTTCTCCTTAAAACTGTTTTCATGCAAAACCATCAGGCACTGAGAAGCAAAATATGGAAACTAATTGCAATGGAATTAAATTGCATCAATGAAAATTTAAGCTGTTGTATAAATGGAATGGTGTTGGATGTATTCAAGGATGCACTCATCTATCAAAAGCAGGCTTGAAAGATTATGCTAGTGGTGTGACTAATGATGCTACAGTTAATTCAGTGCAACTGCAGTGCTGCTGAAATAAAGGTGTTTCTTGCTTTTCTTTTTCCATTCTCCTGTTTTCTTTCCTTTCTGTGATGATACCAGTTTACTTAACAGATAAAACAGCCATGTAGGTCCAGGTTGAGTTGGTTGGAAGAACTAACCCTGTAGAGAAGGATGTGGGATACTGGTGGACATGACCGGCAATGTGCACTTGCAGCCCAGAAAGCCATTTGGGTCCTGGGCTGCATGGAAAGCAGGTGGGCAGCAAGGTGAGGGAGGGGATTCTGCCCTTCTGCTCTGTTCTTGTGAGACCCCACCTGGGGTGCTGAAGCTGTTTCAGGGATCCCCAGCACAGGACAGACATGGACCTGTTGAAGTGGGTGCAGAGGATCAGAGGGCTGGAGCCTCTCTCCTATGAGGAAAGGCTGACAAGGTTGGGGTTGTTCAACCTGGAGAAGAGAAGGCTCTGGGGAGACATTACTGGAACCTTTCTGTACTTAAAGGTGGCTTTTAAGAAAGCTGGAGAAAACCTTTTTGCCAGGGCCTGTAGAGATAGGACAAGGGGCAACATTTCAAACTGAGAGTAGATTTAGATTGGACATAAGGAGTACATTTTCTATGATGAGAGAGCCCAAAGAAGTTGTGGATGTCCTCTTCCTGGACGTGTTCAAGGTCAGGACTGATGTGGCTTTAAACAGCCTGATATAGCTGAAGCTGTTCCTGCCCATGACAGGAGGTTTGGACTGAGTGAACTTTAAAGATTCTCAGTGGTTCACTGTATGATGCTGTAGTTCTAGCTTGCATTCTGGATGCACAATTATTTTTGTCTGAAAATATGACATAAGAGACTCCTGTATGTGATGGTTTTGTCTGAAGTGTCTGAATAAACTGTACAGGGATTTTAGAAGAGAGGAATGTGACATGTGGTAATAACTGCAATCAAAGAATCTCTGCAGAATATTGCCATTAATTTATTCATCAATATAAGCTTCCATTTCATGTTGCCCTACCATATTGGATAAATTTAAAGAGTGCACTTTGATAACAGTTAGGGTCATCTTGTGAAATTTTTGGCTAATATGAACTAGATACATTTTTTTGTGTGTTTTGTCCTTTCAGTGCAGAAGTGTGTAATGGAAGAATGATTGTATGATTGTATTTGTACCCCTTTATTATTCTTAACAGAAAACTCATTTATTTTTCCAATCCATCCAGACAGTCTCATTTTCTTGATTCCAGAATTGTCAAAGGTGTTATTAAGACATATGTATTTCTTGCTTGAGTTTTACCACGTGTAGTATCTATTATTTCTTCATTCCTCACTCATCCACCCTCCCTTATGTATCTAACGTGACTGTGTATTTTTAATATAAGAATACATCTTTGAACCACAGAGATGTGTAGAATAAAGAACAGAGTTGGCACTGGGCAGCAAGACAGTCACTTCCTGACATGCATACAGTTCTTAGCTGAGAGAAGAAATAAAAAAATTGTTCAAATCATCTGCCACTTTAGCAGGTTCCTTCATGCTGTTTTTTTATCGTCTGAAGGTTCCTATTGTAAGTATGTTTTTAGCTCCAGCTAGAGTTTTGCAGAACTTTTCCAGTAGTTAATGTTTGATCTTGCATGATAGTTTAAACTATTTTTTCTTCTTAGATTACTTTGCATCTTCTTTTTCTCTTGGTTGTCTCCAAGTTTAGGCTTCTAAGTGACTGTGCATGTGTCATATCACAGTTCGATTAAAATTTATAAAATTGATCTAACAAATACTAGGGCCTTTTTTGATATAACTTTATCTCTCTAAAATGTCATTTAATCTTGGAATCTATAGCTGTCTTATAGCAGTCAATTTTGGATGATGATGTATGTAATGGTTTTCCTTTTCAGTGCTTCATGAGTGCTCTAAATTTTTTCTTTCATTTTTGTCCCAGAAAGACTATGCCTCACTGCAATTGCTTCTTATTTATTTCAAGAAAACAAATGAGAGCTTCTGAAATCATAAGAACATATGATAATTCTGCTCAATGTATGGCCAGGTCTGAGGTCAGATTGAGTTTTTTCAAAGCTTTGTCCAGTTGGATCGTGAACCCTCCAAGGACAGAGACTTCACAGTCTCTGGGGGTTAATCTAATCCAGTGCTTCCTCGTCCTTATGTTGAAGTTTCTTCCCAACAGCCAGCTAGAACGTTTTTTGTTTATGCTACTTGTCTCTTCTCTTCCCACTATGCACCACTATTAAAAATGGAGATTTCTCATCATGATAGCATTGGTTTTATCAGGCTGTGATTAGGTGCTCTGGAGCTTTCTTTTCTTCAGGCTGAACAAGCCCAGTTTCCCCAGCCTCTCAAAGAGCATGTGCACCTCTGAGCATCTTGGTGACCTTTTGCTCTTGATTCAGTTTATTCACATTTTTCTTGTATCAGGGTCCCTAAAACTGGATGTGGTATTTTAGATGTGGTCTTGAAATACAATAAATTATTTTTAAACATTTTAAGGGAGATCTACACAGTAAAGATTGAACTCTGGAACTGTTTGGTCAGAGAGGTTGTAGAATCCTAATCCTGGAAGTTCAAAACCAGAGTCCATATGGCCTTGAGCGGCTTGCTCCAGGTGACTTGGCTTTGGGCAGTGCTTGGGCTCAGAGGTCTCTGCCAACCTCTGTGATTTCACAATGAGTGCTGAGGGGGGGTAATCACTTCCCTCCATCTACTGGGCCAGGAGGCTGTTGGCTGGCTTTGCTGCCAGGGCTTACTAGTGACTCAGTCTGAGGTTTCTGTCTGCTGAGATTTCAGGTCCTTTTCCACAGAATTCGTCTCCAGCTTGTATTCTTACAAGATGTTCTGATTTTTTATGCTGATTTATAAAAACCTGCTTCTGAGGCTGTGTGTGGCCATATGCAAAATACATCTCCACTGTGTGTGATAAAGCTGGTTGTCTTTAAAAGACTTCTAAACTGTAGATGATGCATGAGCATTTTTGTATTTTCCTCTGTATCTGTTCATATGGGAAAACTAGAATTATCCCATGAGAATTTTTTCCATGTAATTAAGTAGACATTCCCATATATCCAGATTATTAACTTTTTTTTATTACTAAATCGTCCTTTATAACACTTTCCTCAATAAAGTCTCATTAACATTCAAGTAAAAAGTTCACATTGATCTGTGCCACCTGAAAATGTAATGTTCATGTATAAAATAGAGTATAACTTTTCATTTTAAGTTCAAGTATACTGGTAATAAAATAACCAAAGGGGAAATACGTGCATTGCATAATGATTTAACCAGATGTATTAAAAATGGCACAGAAATATTAATATAATTATTTGTCAGGGCCTGGTAATTTTTAGAATAAAAGTGAGATAATTCATATCCAGGGACTGGAGTGTGCTGAGGTACATATTAGCTATTCCTATGGCTGATAAAATAGAAAGATTTATGACCTTCAAAGGGAATGAGTTATGGAAAGTTGTTGCTAAGATATGCCTGAAGTCTGGATTATGGATGGATGGATGGGTGGATGGATGGAAGGCTGCTTGGAAAGCCTTTCAGAGGTCTGCTGGATCCAATAAGTAACATGAACATGCATTTCAAATGTTGAGAAGTACGTGCAGAAATAACTCTTCTCAAAACTCTTCACAGGACCTTCCTGAGGTTTATTTTAAAGGAAAAATAGGTCAAATATAGCTTTCTTTGTACCTTTTTATTAAACTCCTACAAGACAAGTTTCTTGGTTATGTCTGCAATTCATTTGGGGGGTTAGTTTATGTGTGTATGAGTTTTTTAGCCAAGATAAAAAGATAAAAGGAGTATGTACTTTAAGTGTCTGCATCTATTTGTTACCTGTCTCTTGTCGTGGGAACCCTCTGTCTGCTGCATATGTGCTTTTATGCAAGGGTCAGCTTTCTGTATCAGGCTGCAGGGTCTACCTGTGCAAATGCAGTGACAGATTGTCTAGGATTTCTAGGCATGCATCTGCCCTGCACTTCTGGTAAACTTAGCTAAATTGAGAAAATACTCTTTCTTCCTGCCTCCTTCCTGAACACAGCATGGCAAATCTGGTGTGTACAGGGAAAATGGGATATAACTATCTGAGAGGCAGTCTAAAGAGTCTCCACTAGCATTGTATAGCTGATACTGAAAGACAGTACTGCAGTCATGCTCCAGTTTCTGTGTAAGCAGATCCTAATGCCAGTCAGAAATGGATGCTTTACAAATGTGGAAGCCCTGTCAGGGATTGTCTGAAATTCTGGCAGCAGTTATTCCTGTATGTTATTCTCTTCAGTGTTTCAACTGCATGTTCACACTGTGTGTCTGTCCCTCACTCTGTGAGTTAGAACTTCTGTATGGTAATAACTGTTTACTAATTTCCAGAAATCCAGGTTGTTCATTATGTCTTGTCCAGGTTGGATCCTGAGAATGGGATAGGACATAGTGGGTTTTTTTTCTTGAAGGTATGACTATTCCAGGGAAAAGCAATGGTTTGTTTGCTAAGAATTGTGCTCTAAAATACTAAAATAACAGATTTTTGAGAAGTCATAAACATGAGAAATTTAATGAGAAATAGGTTCTGCAATTAGAGCGGGCAGTTGTGCCCACTCAGGGTTCTAGAATGGCTTTTCTTCTAATGAGAAATGGACAACTTCACCATTTTTAGTAATCACTTATCAAATGATACTCCTAAATGGTATTTTTCTTACTTTATCTGCATGTCATATATGAGACTGAAATCTTCTGGAACATAAGCCTGCCCACAATAGGTAATTCTATCCAGAATCCTTTCTGTCTTTATGCTCAGATGTCTGATTTATGTGTCTTAATAATGTGTTGGAGGAAATACTGTTTTATGGTATTTTAAACTTTTATTAAAGGACAAGAAAACTCAAGAGCGGGAGTTCAGAAATTTTTCTTAATTTTACCTACCTTTCTCAATTCAAGATATTCTAGTAGCTTGCTTGGTCACTGGAGGACTTACATTCCTCCCCATCAGTTTGAGAAGATTGAATGCATCACTAGGGTACTGTGCATGGATGCCTAGTAAAAATTTCAGAGTCAATTGCAAAGTCTGCTCTGTTTAATGTATATCTGTGTTTTCCTCCTATTATGGACTCTGGTAATGAGTAAACAAGAAAGCCAATACTCAAAACTGCTTTGGTATTGGGTGGAATGGAATAGAGTAGGTAGGACATTAGATTTTGGAAATGATTTCAAGGGGATTCAGGAGAGCACAGACAATTAGCCATGTACATCAGAGAAGTTTGGAGAAAGTGTAAAATAAGCAGAATTAATGCTTAAAAGATAAAACCCTGTATTATTTAATATTTTCTGTACCTCCTGTAAAGCAGAACAAATCTGGCAGCTTTTGGAAGGAATCAGTGAACCTGTGAAGAACGTTATGGTTAAATTTTATTTCCAAAGTGCATTTTGAAAAAGTCCTTTTACTAGAAGTTCATAAAAAAGCTAAGCACCCGTGGTAGAAGCATTGGCTGTTAGCACATAGCGGGGAGAAGGGTTTATATAAGTAGTCCTTGAGAGGAAACATCACTTTGCTACTTTTAAAATGAGCTTGTTCTCAGTATGCTCTATGCTGTTCTAATCTCTTTTGTCTGTCCCATTTTAAAAAGATGGCTTGAAAGTTAAAAAAATGATAAGGAAACAAGATAAGTGTGATCAAAAGTATGGAACAGTTTCCAAATGATGGATTATGTATGGATTTGGCTAAGGGAGGAATGTAATATAAGTTTCTGAAATGATGAGGTGCATGAAGAAGGTGAAGAGGAAGTAGTTGCTTTCCATCTCGTCTGATGCAAGATCTAGCATCTTGTAATTCTACTGAGTGATATTGTTAGAAAAAAAGAGTGGTTGAGTAACTAAGCTGCTGGGCTACTTGTCAAAGAATGAAAAGCATTTTGCATGGGTTTAGAACCTGAACAATTTGAACTTTTGTTGAAGAAGAAATCTTCAAACAACTTTAATTATGAAGATACCACCCTGAGTTAGGGAAGTCTCCGCGCTGCAAACTGGAAACTGAAAGAATGCTGCAAGTGCATCACTGAGCTTATTGTGCTCCTACCATCCCCTATAGTCATTTGCTGTTGACTTCTCTTAAAAGGGAAAAGCCAAGGTGGTTCATTTGCTTGGCCCGGTTAGCCAATTTTAACTTTGTAACAATAAACTTCGGTACTTCAAGTAATAGAAAATTGAGGGCAGCAGTAGGATTTATCCTGAGAGCTGTAGTTTTTGTTAAGGATGGGTGTCTTCAGAAGCTTTTAAGGAGACTGTGTCCCTTTGGAGACCAATAGTAGTTTTCCAGCCTGTCACTGAGAGTAAAATTTTCAGGAAGACAACAAATCTATTTGTAATCAATACATGTAATATACTGTGCCATCAGTATGCTTCAGCATAAAAGTATTTATCCTCTACCTAAAATTTGCAGCATCAGCTTTTGGGATTGTACATGTTTGTATTTATGATTTCTATCTCTTATCCAGATTTGAACTGTTGTCTGGCCTATGCTGTAATCCAAAAATATACCCTGAATACTTTTGTCATTGCTACTTTCTGTAATTTATGATTCATCCACTTGTATAAAACTGAGGTTTGATTACACAGACCACTAGAAGGTTGGATCTGTGGTTCTGGTTCTATGGATACTATTCTAACATGAGAATCAGTACCTATATTTGAATAAGCTGTTGCTTTTTTTTTTTTTTTTGTCCTATTATGTAGGAATAAGTAAGATACTGTTTTGCATGTAAAAAATTTTGGGCTGCCATTTTACATTTTCAAAAGTCAGGCTTAACAATTACAATGGTTGACAGACCTTTTCTTCTAAAGGAAGTGTGTTGAAGAATTATGGAACATGCTATGGACTGTGCTAACAGCATAGTCCAGCACACTCCTGTGTTTGTTCTTGTGCATGCACACTCTCTCTATCCTAAACTGTATTCAGGAGTGAATTTACATTATAATCTCTATCTTCAAGAAACATTTTGGGTAAACTGTGCTTCCATTGATAGTGTTAATATACATGGTGACTATCATTATCTAGTGTCATGCTTCCCTCCCTCCTGCCCCCATCTTTTTGCATAACTTTGAGAACAAGATAAACCAAGATTTTTAATAGGGGTTTGCTTAGAGAATTCAGAAATATGTGAATGAGTAAAAAAGAATTCAGGAGATCGCTTTGTGACATAATGAGGATAAGAAAACTGTTTTCTTTCAGTTGTTATTTGTTCATGTGACACTATACTTGAACATACTAAATTGATGCATAGGAATTCTTAAATATGCATCAGTAGAGAAAGTAGACATTCAAGTCTGTATGTCCATATGATGTATATGGATTGCTTAGTGTATCCTCTATATTTAAAAGCTCTGATCTGATTGATAAAACCTTGTTAAAATGAGCAAACCACACATGAACACATTGTGTCAAAAGTTTCCATTTGCTTCTGTGAATGTTTCTGATATTTTCTTCGGTACATTGTTGGTGAACAGTTTGTATGACCTGAAAAGATGAGAAGCATTGTGCCTCTGCTTGGCTGCAGTCATTATGTCAAATTATTGACTGTTTTTTCTTTTAGTTTGGCTGGCTCTGTTTCTCCTTCATGATGACATGAAAGATTGTTTTCCATTCCTCTTCAGCTTGCTGCTTCTTCTCTTAAAATTATCCCATCATCACCTGTTTAAAGAAAAAGATGGGGTATTTTCTTCAGCTAGTGCCTGCAAAGTCTCTCTTTCTATCTCTCTGTGTCCCTCTCTCTCCCCCTGTCTCTGGGAGGACAGTCCCAGTTAAATTTGTTATGAGCATTTTTCCAAGTTTTTTCCGTTTAGAATTTCTCTACCCTTAAAAAAAGTAAGGAATTACTTAATACTTTTTTTAATGTTTAGTGAAGTCTATAATTCTAGTATTTTATTTTACATTATAACAACTGGGTTTTGAGAAATCCTGCCAGACCTAGTTGTAGTTGCAGGGAAGTGGGGTGGTTATACCAGCTTCTACAGGATAAGTACAGACTACTAACACAAAGGTTTGAAGCTGAAACAAGTTTTGATCTCTTGTGACAGTATGAAGTCCTAACCTTCTCTATTGTAAGTTGGAACTAATTATGTGTCAGTCTAAACTAGATGTTTTTAACCATTCAGTTGTGAAGCAGGTTAGCAGAGTTCACTGAAAGTGTGTTGGAAGCTATCTGAGCAGAACGTCAAGGAATTTAGGTATTGCACACCAGTGCATGAATTTTTATGTTTATCATGGATTCTGGTGTGTACCCATGCATACTTTGTAATATGTGAATGCTTACTGGAAAGTGTCAAGAACAATGTTTAGAAAGAAGAGATATTTTATGTGAACTCCTTGTTTTCATCCTGAAAATTTTTGTTGTATTTCCTCATTTGAAACTTTGACCATTGATATGAGCAAAAGACAAACTCTGAAATAGTCCCAATTGAGAAAAGCATTGTCTTGGCTCAACAGCCCTGGGCAATAATTCATGAATTTTATGAGTTTGGCATGTTTTTTCTTTTCTGTTTTACTATTTTTCCTTCACCTATAAGCACAAAAGAAGCAAGAATAGTGGGTAACAGAATACCTTTTATGTTTACAAAGTCCTTCTCACAGTTTCATAAACTCCAGAAAGTCAACTACAAGTGTCATAGGAGGGGTATGTACAACACAGTTTAATTAGAAGAGGGGACTGGGAAAGCCAATAAAGATCTTTCCAGTCTAGGTGAGTCAGCATAAGTAGAAGAGTGACCCCCAGCTGTGTTCATTTGCAGCCAAAATAATGAACAGAAAAATAAATAGACGAAAGATCAAACGTAGTGAAAAGCAAATTTATCTGTTTTCAAATCAAGATGGCAGTTTTGGGTTGCATTTCCAGGTGTGTATGGAGTAAATTAGGCTTTGAGAAAGAAAGTAGTTTCAGATTCATAGATCACAGTCAAGAGTTGCACTACCTGGGGAGAGACTAATGATCGAAGCACTGGTGTTTTAACTCTGTGTTGATTTTCATTGTTAAATACAGGAACATTCTTTTACAGGGGATCTGTTACAGAGGAAATAATTAAATACCATGTTATTTATAATAATATATACCAAATAAATGTTGCTGTACTTTGAGTGCAGTACTACTTCTAGAAACACCAGTTAACTTTGTTCAAATAAGCATTTTGGGGGAAAAAAAAGCGAATGTGGTTTTTGTTTTAGGAGCACGTTCTGTAAAGAAAACGATTATGATTTCCTAAAGATGCTGTATCCTGGATATTATCCATGACTAATACAGGTGTGTGCCAGACTTGTATAAAAGGCAGTGTACCAGTGCATGGGAGAGTTTCTTTCTCCCTGAAGTGAGATTATAATAGATCTGAATTCTGTGCGAGTCTTTCCATTCTTTCAGTTTTGGTGCTTTATTGCACTACAAGGATGTTCATGTTCTTTTTGAGAATTAATGTCAAAAAGGTGAAATTGTTGCCTATTTTACTTGGTGATTCCTGTGGAAAATTAAAAAATTCAGAGAATTATTTTTGCTTCCTCATCCATACTGTTTTGGTTTATATGTTGAGTTCTAATATTAATTACTGTGAAAGGGCTACTGCTACACCAGTAGAAAATTTTGCTATAAATTTTAAAATAGCTACTACTGTGGTCAGGTACAAGTGATCAGAGCATACAGTAGACTTTTTGATACTGTAAATTACTTGTTGGCTGATGTACTTACAGAATTATTAGTGTATCATTTTGCCTTGTGAACTTTTAGGCTTCACACTTTATAGCAGTTTTACAGAATCTGAAGATTAAATTGCCATTCAGTTTCATAAGTCAAATAACACCTAAAAAAGCTCCATGTGAATATAGTCAAAAGGGTCAATAAGACTTTTTTTGTTTCTAATAGAAAACCATATCAGAATACATAAAAACGAATAATAATCATCTCTAAGACCCAGTAGAAATTTGAAATAAAGACAAGAAAAATTAATATTTCAGTGTAAGTGAAAAAAATTTTAGGGTAATTTTTGGGATTACTCAGCTCCAATTGATAAAGGAACTACTCAAACAGTAGCAGTCGAGGCAAAACATTTTTTACCCTTCTTTTCTGTGTATGTGGTGGTTACACAAAAAAAATCCTACATAGCAACTTTGTTTTAAAATATGTACGTGTAATTTTCTTTTCTTGAATCTTTCAAGAACCACAGGAAGACAACTGCAACAAAATGAGCTGAATGGAGGGATTGTCAATTAAATATTCAGAAAGATTGCTGTATATTTAAATAATTTCATTATTTTAATAGATTGATCACTTTGTTTCAAGCAGAGATATCTTTTTTGCTCTCATTATTTAAAACTCAAGTCTATATTATAGAGCTGCAATCTGCAAATTAAAAATCCATTTAGAGTTAATCCATTCAAAGAAATATATGCAAATATAATGCCTTTTTATCTACATAGCTTGTGTATTAGATTTTGATTTATGATATTAACTGTAATCTTGGGTTCAGAACAGTTATGAGTACATTAAAACAGACTTTTGATTTCTTATGCTACTTGAAGTTATCTCTCTGCAATTCTAAAGATCACATTCTTTCCCTGTCTCTGATTATAGGCTAAACTTCCATATTTCCTACATTATTTGTAGAATTGTAAATTTATGAGAAAAAAATCACCTTAAAAATCTCTAGCATGGCGCATTTTGGCATGTAAGATGAGAGCCTTTTAAAGTTACTTGGATTTCTGCAATAAAGTAATTCCACTAGATTAGGAAGTAGAGAGCAATTGATGCAGGAATATCTATACAGAATATACTGTTAGAGGTGGGAACTCACAGGACTGTACAGTGTGATGATTTACTGTTTTACTGTAGAAGCAGACCTAGGAAATATAGATGCTAAACAGAAACACCATAAGAAAACAGAGAAAAATACATGAATTTAAGAAAAGAAACCTTTTTTTGCTTTTCTGCAACTAATATTTTTATGTGGTCTCCTTTTTAGGACAACTACACATTTGCACAGCCAGGAATTCAGAAGAAAGTGAAGATGTTGGAAGAACTTGTTAGTCGGATTGATGGTAAGTCTCAAAGGCTAAACTAATTTCTAACTGATGTTACATTGAATGTGTTTAGTTAAAATGTTTGTGAGAAAAGCCAACATCACTGCAGTCGCCTGCAATGGTGTGGTAACATCTCCTTCCTCCGGTGAGGTGTCATCAGTAGTTTGTGGCACACTGGCCTTTGTGGATGACTGTTGTGTATCATTTAAAAGAAAGCCACTAGAGCATGAGCCTCTTTCATTACTTTTTATTAAGGCAATATAATCCAAATTCAATGGCAATTTCTTCACAGCAGAGTAATGACCACATACAAAAGGCAGCCAGTATTCATTTCCCATTAAGCCTCAATGGTTGTTGTAATGTGGGCAAGTCACAGTGGTTGTTTATGGTTGTCCTTCGGCACTTTGTTTTGTGCCTTTGTGCATCATTTTGCTATCTGGAATGCTGCATAATTTCTCTGTGGAATCCAATTAATTATGAACTCTGGAAATAACATCTTTAATTTTATAGATAAATTACAGTGTGTGCAGGGGTAATTTTAGATTATGCTTTCATGTTTTAGCAGCGCACTTTGAAATATTTTCTACCTTCATCCTTAAAATGATTCCTTTCATGAAATGCTGACTGTCATATAGCTAGAATAGAGTTTAATTAAATGAAATGCAAGAGATAATGCTTGCCCATTCTAAACATACTCTCTTGATAGTTTATTAAATTAATGAACAGAGTATTAACAAAATGCAGCCAAGGAGAACCAAGCATATATTTGCAACACTAGCCTGTCAGTGATGACTTAGAAAAACTATTTATTCTGTAGCTTAATATTTGATAATCTTCTTGGAAACATTAATTCCCTCTTTTTGTTACATATACTGTGAAGGTTCTGTTGTGCCAGTGCTGGCTGTAGGAGATTTTGTCTGCTTGTGTATACATCCTTAATATTTGATAATGGTCTTTGTGTTTTTCTAGAATATTAAAGTATTTTTAATGATCAAAAACCAAGGGCAGGAGAACAGTGTTTGTCTAATGTTACATTCTAAACTTAAATGTATGTAAAAATTTTTTTTGTAGGTATTTTTTTTTAATGCAAGTGAATATGAAAAATATAAGGGCATATTTCTGTATATAGGGTTGCTAAGTATTTCTATTAAAAATATAGGTAAATCAGTGTAATTTGTTACTTCAAAGATAATCTAACTTCTTGTAATGTGACTTTTTATATGTAATTTTAGTCTTGTGCCAATATTGATGCTTACATTTCAGAAACAAATGATTGTATAGTAAATGAAGTGTCTAATTAAAATTCCTATAAATAGACTTCCTTAACCTGGTCAATGAACATTTATATAAACAAATTGTTTAACCAAGTTTATAAAACTAAAAATAGCATTCTGATAGTCAACTTTATTGTTTGATTTAATAAAAATATTAAGTATAATACAATATATTATTGTTTAGTTTAAGGAAAAAAGACATGCTGAAGTCTTATTTGTACCTTCAGTGCTTTAGGGATATAATTAAATAATTTCTCACAGTTATTAGGTTTAGGAAGCATTATTTTTAAAGCTTCACACTTTAAAAGAACAAGTCAGTTGTAGGACATAGTTGTGTCATCTTATATGGTCCTTTGATCATCCTTTGTAACTGAGGGTAAAGTGTGGATTCCTGTTTTTTATCTAATATAAAATAAAGTTGTGAGGTCTTTATAATTTTTTTGGTAGTTCTCAGTAGATGTTATGAGTGTTTGCTAGTAAATATTGATGGAAATTTAGAACTGCTTAGGTTATATGGGGCCTCTAGAAGTCAGTGTTCCAAGCCTTTGCCCTTGCCTTGATCACTCTTTATCTAATGGGACAGGGCCAACTTAGATCAGGCTGTATGGAGTCTTGTCCTGTTGAGTTTTGAGTGATTCTGAGGATGGAGGTTCTGCAGCTTCTTTGGGTAAGAATATTGGAAGTTTGACTACTTCTGCTGACATTTTTTTAATATAAATAATTATTTTTTTAAATGGAGCTTATGTCTACCAGCTTTTATTTTGTCTCAGTATACCTCTGAGAAGAATTTGGCTCCATATTCTCTACATGCTCCCATTAGGCAGTTGCACCTATTCATAGACCTTTTTTAAGGTTGAGTAAACCGAGTTCTATCAGCCTCCTTTCCTGTGTGAAGTGCTCCAGCTTCCTCTGCCCCCACCCTGGGCTTGCTCATGTGTGCCAGTGGCACAGAATTTGAGGTAATGCTGCAGACATGGTTTCCCAAGTGGCGAATACAGAGAAAGAATCACTTCTCCTGACCTGTTGGCTTCTTTCTTGCTTCGAAAACCCAACATATATTTGGCCTTGCTTTCTGCAAGGACATTCTTGGGTACAGCCTGTTGTCCATGAGAATCCCCAAGTCCTTCTTGGCAGAGCTGCTCTCCATCAAGTTGTGCCCAGGCAGTGCTTGTTGAATGAGACTGTTCCATCCCAGAGAGAGGACACTTGCCTCTCCTGAACCTCAGGAGGTTCCTCTTAGCCATTCCTTCAGCCTGCCAAGGTTCATTCGAATAGTAGCCCTCACTTTCAACGTGTCAAGCACTCCTCCCCACCATTTGCAAACACAGAGTCTGCTCTGTGCTATCGTTAGTTTTTAACAAAGGTATTGGCCCCAGTGCTGACTTTGGAGGGATACCATTAGTAATTAGTGGTCAATTGGGCTTTGTATTGCTGATCACAACCTAATTTATAATGCAGGGGTACAGTTAAAAGTTTTGGATATTAAGGATACACATTTTTCAATATTCTTTGGGCTGTTTTTTTGTCTAGAAAACTGTCCAATCAGTTACTTTTTTTTGGAAGGAAAGCACACCAAAGTATGTGTAAGACTAAAATAAAGTTTTAGTTGCTAATTAGACAATGCTGGTTGTGTACTGCAGTACATTTTGGATACCTCAGCTAAGGGATCCTGAACTTGTTGGCTTTTTGGTGGAATCATGGCATAATTTGATTGAATATTGTGGTTTAGTCTTAATTTCCTTTTTGCTTTTGTCTTTTTATACTGGGTTTGCTATACTGCTAAAGGAAAATGTATGGTTGATATAAATTCAGTGGCTTTGCCTTTTATAAAAGCCTCTCATGATCCGTATTTGCTGTACTTATCCTAAGTACTCATTAAGGTTGCTGTGCAAGAAAATAATATTCCTGTTGGTACTGTGTCACATTATTTTCTCAATGCTGGGTAGCTGCATGGTTATCCTGGCATCCCGCAGTGGAAGGGAGAAGAAGAGAGATCCAACAGGCAGGCATTGTGCAGCAAGATTCCTTTATTTAATTATTTTACAACTCTTTTATAGACTTTTTTCATCATAGTCTTATTAGTCAAAGGATCAGCCACCCCCCTGCGGTGATTGGCTAAAATCCTAAAACATCCATTGTTAAAATATTTTTTACTGCACCATAAACAAAGCTCTACAAGGTTGCAGGTGTTCATAGTTTATAGAACTCTACAAACATCTTCCATGAGAGAGAAAAGTATTTCATGGGACTGGAAAGAAGCAAGAAAAATTCTTCCTAGCAGCAATATTTGTATCCACACACGGTGAAGTGAATCTTGATGTAGTAGGTAGCTGTGTGAGTGGTTGAAGCTTGTACTCCTTATTTGCTAATACTAATGGATTACCAGTATATGAAAGGTGATGCTTGTGCTTTGGAGAGTGCTAATGCATTATGTCAGTGACTCAAGCAACCTTCATCAACCCAGACATATGGATCACAACTCCCCTTAAAGTAACTGTCCTTGTGTGTACACTCCAGAACATTACAGAAGATTTCAAACAGCCAAAATACTCTCTTAATTTAATCATAATCTCATTTCGCTTAAACTCCAGAAAATAATTTTGATGAATTTTGTTTAATGGAATTTTTTTAGTTTGTTAATAGAATATTGTTATAGATGAGATGGAGTTTGAAGATAAAATATTATTCAATCTCATTAGTGTTCTTGTCATCATCATTCAGGTTTTTCTTGGAATTACACAAAAAAATTGAGAGGGAGGATCAATAATATGAGGAATCTCTTATAACTAATTATCTTTTCTGTTTCCTGTAATGACAGTAGAGCTTCTCTACTCTAAATCATGAACCATTTCTCATGGTTTGTAAAAGGTCATACTCATGTGACATGCTATCTTCCACTTTCGCTTCATTTAGGCTAGAAAGCAAAGAGACATGTTGTAGGAATGCCCAAATTAATTCAGGATTTGTGTTTCCAGAATTTATGGGTGCTTAGCACTTGGCTGGTTTCATGCTTGGAAGAGTCTAAACTTCTTCAATTTACTGTAAGACAACTGGTAATTACATGAGAGTTTGAGGTAGCCATTTGGAGAAGGCTTTTGTAGATAAAAGAAGTCTGGGGATTCCATAAACATTGATAAAAGATGTTAAAATCATGTAACATTCTGTCCAAATTAGCAATAAGGCAGTTCTAGGAAAAAAACCTTAGCCTATTGTAATGTTAAATATATTTTTTATATATGTTGGCTTCTTATTAGTATTACAGAAAATTATAAAGGCACTATTGACAACTCAGTATAAATATTCTGCAACTTGTGCGTGGATAAGTTTGAAAAGATTTTTTCTACATGTTTTCTAGAACAGCTCAGGCCAGGTTTTGCATTTGTGTTCTGCACAGTCTGATCTTATTTTCTCTTGTAGATAAAGAAATTCCATGTTATTACTGTTTCACATTTTTTCACCAAAAATCGCCAATTTTTTTTTAGAATTGGCCCTTGAATGTTAGTAACAAGAGATGGAAAAAGGCAGAAAATTATTAAAAATAATAATTAAAAAAGCCCTTACTATTGCTGTATATACTTTCCCCCTTCTCTTGAAAATGGAAGTGATGGAAGAATACCCAAGAATATAAAACGAGTGCTGCATTTTAACTTTCTCATAAGGAAGTTCATCTAGAATTTAGCTACATTTTTGAAAGATTCAGGAAAATTTCAGAATTTCTGCTGTTTCCATTGTGAATGCATCTTCTGATTGTTCTGGACAGTTACCCCAGCTATTCCTACATATGATGTTTTCATTGGGACAATTTCTAATTTATATTTATTTTAATGTAAAAAAAAACATTAAAATTTTTTTAAGAGGAAGGTATTTTTAGAGCAAAATTTAAGTTGTTATATTTAGATTGCTTCAAAGAATGACTTTTAATAAATACTGAGTAGTATTGTTGGGGGAAACACTTTTAGTTATTCCTAAGTGCAGTTAAAATGCTGTTTCACCTTTTAAAACCATGTTCTATTAATAATTTTAAAAGTCCTATTTTTCTTATTGCTGCCATGTTTTATATGTATTCTCATTCACATCAAATGACAAATTTGATAATGCCTTTTGTCTTAATGTTCTAAGCAAATTAGTCTTGACTCTACTAATCATACTTTATTTACTTGTTTCTCTTGGGTTACAAATATCTTGGTTGGCCAGTTATCTAAAGTTCTGTAGATAATGCCACAACTAAGGACTTGTAATAAAGTACTTTAGTGTTGTGGCCTTAAATTCATATTTTGCGTAGTTTTGCTACTCACATAATTTTTTAAAATATAACTCTCTTGTAAATAGTTATGTGTTGTATATAAATATGTGCAAATCAAGTTCTTCCTGAAATGTAGTCAGTTAAAACTTTTTCATTTTTATATGCATTTTTGTTTAACCACAGTGAAAGAGCTTATTTAATTGTACCATTCTGTGTACTTCTCATGCTTTGAAATATTTGCTGTAGATATGCCTGAAAGGTTGGTTGGTTAAGCTCTCAATATTTATGTATAATATGTTTTCTTGTTTAATTGGAGAAGTTTATAAAACATTGTTCATTAGAATAGGATTAGTACTGGTGGGATTATCCTTTCTAATGTCTGAGTTTATTTAAAAGCTGTGTGTTTTTTCTGGGCTGCTAAAGTTTAAAATGTCCACACTTCACTTGGGATTCTTACAGTTTCTTCTCTGAATGTTGTGTGGATGTTTTGCATTCAGCAGGAATCCCAGGAGATAAAGGTGCCTATTCCCATAGAACTGTCCAATGCTTCCAACACAAACGTTTCACAGTTCTGCTCAGAACTTAATTTCATATGACGAGTTAAGCCAAAAACTACTTAGAGATACCTAATGAGTATTTTTAATGCTTTCATAGTTTCTGAAGGACGTTCAGTTTCTCTGCCGATTGAACTTTTTAAACTGCAGAGAAAATGGTTTTGCTTTTTTCTTTAAGAAAATCTGACTCTCAAAAAGGCAAAATATCAACCAAGACTAATACATTTTCTTATTAATCTGTTTACTTTTGTTTAATAAAAACTCACAGAAGAAGTTATCTGTTCAATATATGTGATAGATATAGATTAATTAATTTGGTTTTTAATTTGAATCTTGGGTGTTCATACAATGAAGTGATAATGAAACTGTGCTAATAGATGACATTTGATCTATCTTTGTTACATATTCAACCACGCTAATGATTTTTTGTTTGATGGTTAAAGAATGCATAATTGTATGTGCAAAATTATGTTCATGTTTAATTATATTGTAAAACATTTTACTGACACCAATAACTTTGAATTAGGATTGTGTTGAAGTATCTGGAAAAAAGAGCTCTAATTGCAAGAGTTGCAAAACTGGTATACTCAGCCATGCGAAAGCATTTTGAATTGGAAATGGACATAGAATTTACTTAGACTTTACTGCTGCTATTGAGAATGAGTGATTAATAAGGACCTTGTTTCTTGGTCCATCTTTGTATGCCAGATTGGTGCTGAAGTGATTAAAAATCTTGTAAGCATTTAATAATTGTTTTAATTAATTTGCACTGTAAAGCTCTTTCACATTTTAATAAAGCTATTTTATTTAGCTCAATAGTAGTTATTTTATATCTGACTTTATGGTTGTAATTACTGTATTATACTTTAATCCACTTGTAAGTGCTGTTCACTGGGCATTATAATTAATTTATATATCTTTTAAATAATATTTTTTATGTTTTACTGTGGAGATTATATTTGTATGCTATTACAGAGTTCAGAGATCTTAGCAAAAGTTGAGACTGACTGTAAAATAATTTGTGAATTCCTGACTGCTGTAAGCACTTTAAGTTTTAAATAGCCAAAACTTACTAGTTTCATGGCAAATTAAAAAAAGAAAAAAGGGAAGAAAAAAGATGTTTCACATGATGGGGAATTTAAAAAGTGTCAGGCATAAACCCTTTTATGAATGCACACAGGTATGATTTAGAAGAACAGGTAGAGAAGTAGAGAAGTAGAAGTGTCTCATCAAACATATTTTTCTCTGTTGTTTGTTTTACTCAAAATATTAAGTTTGAGGTCTATCTGGAAACCAGGATTTTTTTTGAACTTTGAACTAGAAGGGTAGGTCTTTTTTGATTACTACTAAATGTTTTTCCTAGTATTTTTTTCCATTTGGTGTTACATACCACAGAGTTGTTACTTTCATTTGATTCCATGAGGCAACTAGGCCTTTCCTTCCCCCCTTCCCTCCTCTAGTATTTCTTCTTTTGCTTCTAGTATTTTCTTCTTTTGCTTTGGTAGCAGTGTCTTGGGCTTTTCAGTATTAGAGTATATATTTTGTGTATGATGAAGATGCTTCTCAGTCATAGCTGTGAGCTGTATGTTTAGTGAGCTAAATTCAAATAGACCATTATCTTTAAATTGTAGGCCATGAGAAGAATGTAACTGGTAATATTTCTGGGTTTCTGCCGGTCATATTTTCATTTTTAGGACTTTCAGTGCATTTTTAAAAATGCTTTTATTGTAATTTTTAACAGTGGACAATTTTAGCCAGTTATAAAAATAAACTAAATCTGGAACAAGATATAATCAGCATATAAACATTTTACTTGGATCTCTACTATTACTTGAAGTGGAACTATATGTATCATGATGAGATCTTGTCTTGAGGTGCACATCTTTAGAATGTCTTCTTCAGTCAGCAGGAACTTCTTTTGTAATTAATGTATATTAATAAAAGTTAATATACATAACTACTAATAACTCATTGCTAAGCTGTTGTCTTGACAGAATTACTTTTGTTCAGAATTTCACATTGGGGGTTTTAAGCCCTTATCTGCATCTGGCAGCATCTGGTGTTGAGATTTTACTTCAAACTCTTACCTTTGTGTCCCATAAACACCCTGGCTTTGAACAATGTAGAAATTATTCAGAAGGAGAGAGAATTAGCTTAAAAATTAGCTTTCAATGGATAGATTACTAAAAAAGAAGTCAGCCATTGACTGGTGACAAGGTTCTTTCTTTTGGACAGCAAGGTTCTGTATGTGGGAACTGTAACATAGGGGTGGAGTGCACCCTCAGTCAGTTTGCACCAAGTCAAGTGGGAGTGTTGATCTGCTGGAGGAAGACTCTGGACAGGGATCTGGACAGGCTGGATCAATGGGTCAAGGCCAGTTGTGTGAGGTTCAACAAGGCCAAATGCCAGGTCCTTCTCTTTGGCCACAACAACCCCAGACTGCCCTGCAGGGTGGGGCAGAATGGCTGAAACGGCATGGCAGAAAAGGGCGGGGGGGTGCTGGTCAACAGCTGGATGAACATCAGCCTGTGTGTGCCCAGGTGGCCAAGAAGGCCAATGTAATCCTGGCTCGTATCAGAAACAGTGTGGCCAGCAGGACCAGGGTAGTGATTGTCTGGCACTGGTGAGACGTTCAGCTCTGGGCCCTTCACAACAAGAAAGACATTGAGGTGCTGGAGTACATCCAGAGAAGGGCAGTGGAGCTGGTGAAGGGTCTGGAGCATAAGTTTGATGAGTAGTGGCTGAGGGAGCTGGGAGTGTTTAGCCTGGAAAAGAGGGCCGGGGAGACATTATTGTTTTCTACAACTGCCTGAAAGGAGGTTGTAGCCAGGTGGGAGTTGGTCAGTTCTCCCAAATAACAAGTGACAGGATGAGAGGAAATGACAAGAGGATGTTGTGTTAGGAGAAGTTTAGGTTGGAGATCAGGAAACATTTTTTCACCAGAATGATTATCAAGGACTGGAACAGGCTGCCCAGGGAAGTGGTTGAGTCACCATCGCTGGAGATATTTAAAAGATGTGTAGATGTGGCATTTAGGAACATGGTTTAGTGGTGGGCTTTAGTGTTAAGTTAATGGTTTAGTATCAAGATCTTACAGGTCTTTTCCAGCCTAAATGATTACATGATTCCACGGAAAACAGGACTGCTAGCGTGTTTCTACAGCATGTTTTCGTAGGTTAAAGATCGATGCACAAAAATCATTGTGCATGCAAATGGCAATGCCAATAAGCTCCTGTGGCAAAGATTGGCTCATTATTTTACTTTCTTTTTGCTTTGGTATCAGAGCAGTTAATCTTGCACTTTTTAAGAAAAATTGTGTGGCTTTTAATGAGAAATACTCACTTTGTTTTGTTGAACTAAAACGCCTCTTTATGACAGATTGTTAACTTATCTTCATTTCAGATAATTTTTAACACCTAGTGCTTTTTATAGTTACTATTTATATTTACTAATTTTATATTTATTTTATTTTTATATTATTTTATATATTTTTATTTTGTGACAAATGTAAAGTATTGAAAAAATAGAGTTAAAAGCAAAGTGCTCAGGGTATGAAATATGACTAAAAAATAAACTTTAAGTAATGGTCAAAATTTCAAAACTAGGTCAAACATCAGAAACGATTACTAGGATTGATAGGAATCTTTGAGTAAAGGTGAACACCAAAAGGCTAATGTTCTGAAGTGATGAATTGTACAGATGGATGTGGTGATACCATGCTGTGCCACAGTAATTTGGCAGTTCATGCATAATCTTACATTATTTTGCGATTCCTCTTAGCTTATGTGTAAACTTGCTTAGGGGCTTGTTCTAACAGCATCCTTCTGTCAGGACAACAGAGTCATGCTTTAGTACAGGTTGTTTCTGTCCTTAACTGTTTAGTTCATAATTCTGTAATCATATCGATTTTAATTTTGAAATCAGTGAAACAGCATGAGATGCTGACATTGAACGTGAAGACTAAATATGTGTATGGGCCCATCTAACATGAGAAGCATCTGTTTAAGGTGGCTGTGATCATTGAAAATAATGTACCAATAAGTGTATTTAATAAAAATATGAATAGTTATAAATGGCTTTTGTCTACAAGTTACCTATTTTTGACAGTATACTACTTTGGAATGTATCTCTATAATGTATTTTATTCTTTAATCAGAAGACTTCCTTCACCCAAACTTTATGTGTAGATTTATGTAAAGTGTTGGGAAACTTACCAAATATAATTCTTATTTCTTTTAAATTTTGATTAAAGCATTGATTTTTTAACTGTAAAATAATTTTGCTATCAGAAACTGCAGTAGAAGTAGTTTTTATAAAATACTTGAAGTCTTAAAGCTGACAGTAATTATGTATCTTCTTGTTCATTGCACATACATACTTATTTTCATTGAAATGGAAAATTTAGATTTAGATTATGCCGGTCCAAATTACCTTTATCAGCAAATTAGACTCTACTTACAATTACTTACAAAGTAGGAAGAATTAGCTTCTTTACTCACTGCATCTTCTATTCCAGTCTTGCATCAATTAGGTATAAAGTACAGAGTTTAGTAATCCATTTTTCAACTTGTTTAGGCTAGAAAGCAACTTTCAAGAAATTCATTATGCCCATTAACTACCATAGTTGAAATATCACAACTGGCACAATTTATTGTTCTTCATTACTTACTTTTAATGGCTACAAGCAACCAAATGAAAATTGTTTCTGCTGTGTGAAGAACAAAAATTTTGTGAGTTAGTAACTTTGCTTAGAAATAAAACTGACCTTTTTTTCTCATCCTGCTTGATGTACTAGATTATCAAATCATAGTAGTCTGCAATTTAGGTACCTAAATGTGACAGTCAAATAATAAATTTAACCTAGTATCTCACTTCAGTATATTTAACTTGCAGCTAAATTTTTCTAAAGCAAAGGCAGACACACAATAGTAGCTCAGCATTTGGCATGAATAAGTGATCTAATAATGGTGCAGTGGGCAGAGAACTGGCAGAGGACAAGGCTCAAAGGGTTGTAGTGAGTGAGGCTACATCTGGAAGGTGAACGTTCACCTGTGATGTCCTTCAAGGTTCAATTCTAAGGCCGACTCTGTTGAATATTTTTATCAGTGATCCGATGCAGGAGTTGAATGCACCATTACCAAGTCTGCAGATGATGCTATACCGGGAGGTACTGGTTACACTTGAGGGACAAGATGCCTTGCAGAGGGATCTTGTTAGATCAGAGCATTGGGCAGTCATCAGTGTTTTATTTAAGATTTGAAAATTTAACAAGAACAAATGACAAGTTCTGCGCCCATGATACAGTAATTCTGAGCACAGGTATAGACTGGGAGAAGAGTGGCTGGAGAACAGCCCTGAGGAAAGGGATCTGGTGTGTCCTGGCCAGGAGGGCAAATCCCATCCTGGGTGCATCAAACACAGCATTACCAGCTGGTCAAAAGAGTTGATTACCCCACTGTATTCAGTGTTGGTGCAGCATCACCTTGAGCACAGTGTGCAGTTCTGGGCCTCACAATTTAAGAATTTGTCTATATTTGTTTATATTGTGGAAGGGTATGACTTTAAGAGCATAGATACCAGGTCTGCTGAAGACTGCTTTAGCCACAGATAAATGGAGGCTGACAAGTGCTATGGAGAAATACCAGTGCTTAATACATTTTCATTGATATTTGTTTTCAGCTATCATTGGAGACAAGATGTGATAAGTGGACCTTTGGAGCAATGTGTTGTGATGTCTTATTTTTTTAAAAAAACCTTATTTGTAATTGTTTTTAAAACCTTCAAGATTTCTACTTCCAGCTTCCATATTGAAACAACTGTTTTATATTGGCTGACATTTTCATATAGCCAAAAAATACATCTTGAGGGGAAAAAAAAATGGAGCAGCTTCAGCCTTTATTATAATTTAGTTTCACTTAACTTCTGTTACCTTAATTTCTAGGTAACGTTTCCTGTAATAGTGCTGCCATACTCTTGGGATTATTCTTTTAATTAATTTAGTGGTTTAGTGTATTTTTAGATATTTATTAGATAGGTAAAGTTTTTAAGATGAGCATTTACTCATTGTTTTAGCTGATAATACATCTCCGTGAGTGTGGATGAAGGGGTGATCTGGGCAGCAAAAATCTCTAAAGAATATATTTGTATACGGAAAGACAGTAGGAATGTCTTATTTAGGCTTTAATAAAGACTTTTTGTCATAAATTTGTCCAAAATAAGACATTGGCATTTCTGCAGTATTTGTCACCCACACCATGCTAATACCATATCTGAGCCTGTTAACTAAAGCCTGTTAACAGAATGTCTGTGATTCTTTTTGGAGAAAATTCTGCTCAATATAGACAAGCCGTGTAATAGATTAGTTCTATTAGCTCTAGCAATAACCTTGCAAGTGACTATCACAGCTTTCAAATAGTATAATGTTCTACAATAAACACAGTGCATGTGGGCATGAGTGTAGAAACCATTGATTTGTACTGGTTTTATTTGCATTTATTTCTAATACTAAGAAATTATTTAAGCTGCAAATTAGTAAAGCTTTTTCAACCGTATTTCCTACACATTAGTCTCAATTTTTTTCTCAAATGAATGCAACCGTTATATGTCCTTTCCTTCTATTTCTTTGCCTTCGTAATTTAATAATGTTTGGTTTGTTTCTTTTTTTTAAATTTTTTTTTTGGGGTTGTTTTTTTTTTTTTTTTAATTTTTCTTTTAGATTGCCAACACTTTATTTTTGGAGGCCATTATGTTATTTGGAAGCTATGTTTCTTGCCCCAAATAATTTGTAACCTAAGAAAATAATGAGGATATATGTACCTAATAATTTCACATTATAATTTGTGGTATATTGTAAAGCTCTGATCTTAATGCTTTCTTAAGATGGTGCAACTCGGACCAGTTATTTAATCCATCTAGTGGCAGAAAAATCAATCCAGTGTAATGTTTCACTAATTTGTATATTCAGTGTTCTCATTTGGTTATGAGAATTTGCATGCACTACCACAAGTTGTTTCCATGAGATTGGAGGAGTATTTTATTGTTTTAGACAATGTACTTGGTACTTCAAGACTTCAGAAAAGTTGCAGTAAAATACCTCTTTATTCTGTCTTCAGAACAAGTTCACAGGCACTTGGATCAGCATGAGGTGAAATACTTGCAATTTGCTTTCCGTTGGATGAATAACTTGCTGATGAGAGAAGTCCCTTTACGGTGTACCATCAGGTTATGGGACACATACCAAGTAAGTACTTTTTTAAACCTCCATAACTCTGGTAATGTGTTTTGGACATGCCAGTATCTTTGTGAGTGGTTTTTCTTGAACCTTTTGCTTTGGTGTCATCTGAGAATTACCATAATAAGAGAGAAAACCTTCACTGATCACCACTACTTAGAAACATTTAATGTCTTCAGTCTTCTTGCCCTTCAAAGCCGAGCACTTGATGTCATGATAGTTTATAGTACTAAAATGAACACTCACTTGAAGTTGATATCAATATTCCCTTCTGTCTCTTCAGAGAAGCGAAACATTGAATTGTGCTTAATCAATGCCCTCCATCGATTCTGAGTTCCAGGCTTCTTATTGTCCATCTGCTTAACTACTCAATCCAATATTAGCTTTCAATCTTCAGTTCTCAGCATTTGTCCTTTGTCATGTCTTCTGTCTTATAGTTTGTCCAGATAAAACTCTTTATGTCACTGACCTCTTGTTGCGGTAATTATTTTTCTCAATAATTTCTTTTCCTATTGTCAAGAGAAAAAATTGATATTTGAGAAAAGTGGTTTACCCATTCTTAGTTCTATAACTTGATGTTCCAGTAGCTTCTGGTTGCAATTTTTTACTATATGTTTAAACTATGTATTCTTATCTACCAACTTTGTTGTTGAAGTCAATGGGAGAGGGGAAAGTAATACTTTAAATTCCATAAGCATTTTCAACTGGATTAGTCAGTAAATATGAGACTAACTCATAATTTGTGCCTTGTAAAGAGGTGTAATATCTTTAAATATCATTGTCTTTATATCTACTCATTATGTAGAAATGTTCAGTTAGTTTCATACACTTTAATGCCAGAATGTCTACTTAGACCATCTATCCAGACTTGTAACAGAGGGTGAAGAACTGCTTGATCTTCATTTAATGGGTCCAGTAAGCTGTTTCAGTGAAGTCTGATGGTATCCAACTCTAATAAGAACATGTTGAGAAATGAGGAATCTATCAGTTCTACTGTTAATCTGTTCTAAGAGGTGGTATCCTTGCAGAGTTTATTTGGCTGCTCATCTTTGACAAATTTCTGAATTGAACATGGCTATTGTTTCCATCTGAGGTTCTTTTGCCTCCTTTGTTTCATTATAGTATCTGTTACTCATTGTGATATCTGTTATTACCTGGTGAGTTATTCCAGTGTAAAATATTTATTCTTTGTAAGACCTTCCTGATAATTTGTAAGATTGAGCTATTTAAGTGTTTTACTGTAACTAATTTATCTCCTTTTGAATAATTTTTGTTGCTGTTGCTGTAGTATTTCTAGCTCCTGGAGGTTTTTTACCATGCTAACTCTAGCACTGCACTTGGTACCTGATCATTAGTGTTATGTATGCAATAAAATAGTGTAAGAATGCCTCCTTAATCCAACTAACCACCCATGTGTGCCCCAAAAATAGATGTTTTTGCCAGAATTCCAATTTGTGCTCATCTCTGAGCTATGATTCTATGATAATGTTGAGAAATTTCCTTTGAAAACCAAGTCTGGGGTTAATTTCTTGAACTATTGCCATGCTGAAAGGAACCCTTTCTCATTGCTAGTCCATAGGTACTTCTCAAGTCACACTTCAGTGGAATCTTTATCCATAAGTGTTTCTGATTATTTAATTCTAATTTTTAAAAATTTCTGATGTATTTAAAGTAGTATTTAAAAACTTAATACTTAAGTCTTTGCATGCAATTTCCAACTGTATCTTTTAAATCAAGGTTTCTTATATCTAAATACCTAAATGCAATTCCTATGCCCAGAGTGGGGACTATTTTTGTATATTAAACAAGCTTAAGGAATAATTCTGTGTTTTGACTCAGTAGGTGCAGGAAATCTGTACTGTGTTCTAGGTTTCATTATTTAGTAGTTTGTTCTGTATGCGTGTCTTGTCTAGTGTATTTCAAACCAGTAAAGATATCTTAATGTAGTCACCTCTATTGCCAACCCTTTTTCTGAAACAACCTCAACAATTCCTTGCTAATCAGATTTCAGTTGTACTTATGCTACACTGATTATCAACCTATAATATGCATCTTTTCACCCTCTTACTATGGATAATAAATGCAGTGAATCTGCAAGAGCCAATAAAGTTCATGCAAAGTTTTTGCTAAAGTGTTAAGCAATAACATTACAGATTTTTACCCAACTTTTCATGAAGCCATTCTGTTGCATGTGATTTCTACCTTAATTGTTTACAACTGTATTAGCAGTGCTGCTTTCCGAATGGAAAACACTTCAGAGATGGAATTTGTTCAGTTGGTTGTATTGTCTGTTTCATATTTTTAACATAAAGCCTGCTATAGGCCAAAGTTTATCTCTCATTTAGAGATATATTGTTAAAGAAGTTTTTCAGAGGGTTTAGCTATGGATGGACCTGTGATATTGGATTTGAAAGAGAGGTGTAAAATGAGTAAAGGCAAGAAATATAATTAGCTTTCCAGATACAGATGGGAGGAACAATCCTACTAATAAAAAGGGCTGGATAGATACTTAACTGCTTTTCTCCATGTACTCAAAAGCTGATGATCCTGTTATCAGGCTTGCTTTTGCTACCTCATGTGCCCTAAAACAGTAAATTAAGGAAACGTGGGAGTTCTGCTTAGATTTACACAGTTTTTCCATCTTCTGTTTCAGTGGGTACTTAGGATGTGCCTGTACCGACTTTTACCCCCCAATAATCTTGAACTGCTGTGAACAGAAATAGCTTTACCTGCACTTTAAGTTTGGAAAGGTGAACTAATCATGTTGTAATGTAACATCAGCAGGGACTACAGGCATTCATCCCTACGCTGTTGTTGTAGGGCTTTTGCTCAGACTCTACCTGCCTTGTGGCTCTTGGGAAGGGATGGGGCATTTTGAAGGCCTTGTTTACAGTCATCTCTAGTCTCAGTGTGTGTCATGATGTGGGAATGGCATAGGAGCAGCATCAGAGGAGGGTTCAGGATGGGTGGGACAGTCAGATCCTTTCATGTGGAAGGAATAGGAAGGCAGGTGGAACTGTCAGATCCCTTCATGTCTGCACCAGGAGTGCATTCTGGTTCCATTTCCTGCAGAAATCCAATGAGTAGAGAACAGTGGCACCTCTTGAAAGAGAGGATCTGCTGCTGATGTTTTCACAGAAAATAAAATTTTTCTCTCTTGTGTCTTCCTCTCTCCCATTAAAGCTGAAACCATGCCTTATTTTGCCAAGCTGCCTATTTTCCTCTGTAGCATTGGAAAAATAAATACTGTGCTGTTTCCAGCTTAAATTCTAGATTGGTGATTCTCACAGCAGGCCCCAGTTTCTCATGAACTGCAACAGAGGGCTTTCAGGGGAATAACAGCACGCTTAAATAGTCTGCTGTTGTGTATTTCCTAGTGTGACAGATAACTGCTGTTGGCTGGAGGTGTTAGGACTGCATTCTGGCTCTTGATATTTGTCACTGTTCTTCCATTGACTTTGGTGGGAATAAAATTGGACACTTTAATGATGTCCACCTCTGTGGCAGAATGTATGGTAGTTAGAATACTCTAGCTGGACTCATATTCTCTGTCTAGTTTAATTTAGGATTCATCAGTCATTTGTTAGGGTGTGTGGAGTAAATCATTGAACATACCCAAAATACCTGCACTTGAGCTAGTTAGAGTTGAGGGGAAGAGAAATTTGGAAAGGTTCCCAAATCCTCACTTCAGTAAGTACTCTGTCATTCAGTAACTTTATCTATGAAATCCACTAAAATACATCACTGTTATCTGAAGAACTGTGTAAAGTAGAAAAAGTAGACATGAAAGACATTATGCATTTTGCTTACGAAGGATATGTTGAGAAAGCTTCTTAGCCATAAATATTTAGTTTGATTTATTCTTTAACCTGAATTGCATTTTAATGAGTGAATTATCCCACTTCTTCACTTGTTTCAGGCTTTGTTTTTTGTGGATTTTGTTTTTATATAAATGCAGTAAATACCTTGTAAATTCTTTCAAAATAGAAATTGCTTGTTAAGTTATAACCAAGACATTTAAAATTTAAATTCATAGAACTGAAACTGATTTATATGATGTTCATGTCCGCAAACCAAAACAGTGAAACATAAGACCTGAGTTTTATCTTTTATTATATCTTGCCTTTTTATCATATATGTTATCATCTTTTTTGGCACAAAGGATTGGTAAAGTGAAGTAGCATGGTGACTGAATTATTCAGGATATATAAGTGTTTAACATATTTCTGTGGACTTACAAAATGCAAGTTAGTTTTATATTTGGTCCTTGACAGAAGGGTGCTTTGACACTATTTTAAAGATTGCTATTTGAAACTGACTTTTGTGGGCTTCTAACTTTAACTCAAGATTCAACATACTGTATTAGAAAAGGTGGAGATGTCTCAATGCTCAGCATCTGTGCTGTCTTACTCTAGATAAATACTTTATATGCTTACCATCAAATCTCAGAAAGTATCCTTTCTTCAGACTAAGACATTTTATTGAAGTTTCCATTAAAGTTTTTATTTTCATTTATTTAAATTCTTAGAATGTGTGTTGTCCTTCAGGCACTTCTAAGATACGCTGTGTTTACATGGCTGTGTACTCCTGTGTTGGGGGATAGGAAGCAATGCCATTACAGTGGTGGCATCCATTTCCAATTCTTCATCCTTGACTAGAAATGGCAGTACAGGACTTGAATGTCAGTGCTTGTATACCAATACTTAGAACAGAACAGAGTTTAGAACTGCTTAAATAGAGTTCAAAACTACATCTGATTTGTAGGCAGTTTGCAGCTGGAAGGAAGTCTCTAACAATGCCATCAAATCATCCTGATGCAAGATAACAAGGTGTTACATTGACTGGTGTTGTAAATAGGATGAGAATTTTCATAGACATATAAGTACTTAATTTTATTTATTTTTCATGTAGAATGGAGTGCATGTATTTTTCATTAAAGTGTTTACCTTCTGATCTGATGTTCTTATATAAATTACCTTTTTGTGCTGTCTTATGTGAAGTGATTTCTCTGTGTAACTCACCACAGTAGTAGTACATAATTTGCAAAGAGACACCAGCACAGGTTTCATAGCTAAAACCTTGCTCAGAAAAAATGAAAAGGGAAAAGGAAAGTAAAGTAGCAGCTATGTATGTTAGCTTCCAATTCTAAATACGTGCTGTCATATGCTGTGTGAATATTTAGAGTTGAAGTGGACAACCTAATATTTTCACCTGCCAGCAGGCCTTTTTGTTTGGTACCATTTAGCTGACTGCTGTAGTGCCAGCTCACCAGTAAGTAGATGATGCAGTTGGCATGAATAATGCACTCAGACTCATTGGAAATACAAAACCAATGTTTTGTACTGTTTACAGTGCCCTGCTGTCCTACTTTACAGCATTACCCTGTTCTTGTGTGAGGAAAACTTTAGTATTATTTTAAGGCTTACTGCATAAAATTAAGTGCAAATGAAAGAATTTATAAAATCCTGCCATGTAAAATGCAAAACAGTTACAAAGATTAACAAAAGACACAGAAAAAAAGCAAACAATAACGCTGATAGATTTTGACAGTATTGGTGAGTTGATTTACTGTCTCACTGCTGAAACAGATTTTTCTTCTAGTTTCTGTTCCCCTCAGCTCCCTGGCAGTATCTGTTAGTTTTCTTCACATTAGGGAAGTGAGGAGGCTGATGAGTACCATAGCCAGTGCAAGGGAGAGAGGATGAGAGAGGAGAGCTGTGATTTCAGCCCTAGTGTTAGATCAGAATCATTGCTTGTCCTTATTTGCCATCTTTCCTAAGAAGATTTTCTTCGTTGGTAGTTAGTACATTTCTCAGGCTGCATCCCTTAGACAAACTTCAGTAGGGAGCAGCTGTTGCTGGTGGAGCCTGTTGGCTTCTGTCTTTCTTCCTGAAATCCTGCAGGTGGGTCTAGAAAAAGACATTTTTTTTCCTCCTTCACATTTATTCTTTTTTCTTAGTCAAGGAGACTGATGCTTTCTTTGCCCAAAATAAATGCTATTTTTTTCTGGAAAATGTAAGTGTATCATCACATGTAATTGACCACCATTTACATCCTTCCCTTCTTCAAGGACGGTTGAAGTGTATTTTTCATTTCTTTGACTTAATGTTCATTTTTATTTTCATGTATCTCATATTGGACCTCATATGGTTTGTTGACCAATATGGTAACAGACATGATATTTGTTGGTATCATTTATGTAGCTCATTACTAGTTTTTCATTAAGGGTATTTTGTTTAAAAGTAGGCATCTAATGTTAAGTTTTAAGAAATAATATTGGTACAATTTTCCAGAAGTGCTGAGAATCCAGCAATCTTATTAAGCTCATGAAAAACTGCAGAAGCACAGGTTTTCTCTTTATCCAAATGGAAAGTAGATGTCTAAGTGTAGGGAATTATTAAAATAAAATTTTTGTTACATAAATTGTAACACTACCACCTCTTGCTCCTCCTTCACCCTGCCCTCCCAGGAAAAAAAAAAAAAAGCCATAAAGAGGGGAAAAAAGTTACACATAACAATGATTTTTGTCTGGCCATAAGTCATTGGAATTTAGGAAGTGTTCAAAAATGCAGCTATGGTTTTTTCCTATGTTTCTATTTTCCACATAGACTCAATCAGAGAATTTCATTCCCTCAACATGAGAATGATTTAAGTGTTTTCCAGTAGAGTTGTCTTGTGTTTAGTGCTTATTTTAAAAAAAAAAAAAAAAATCAATTAAAGTTGAAACTGGAGTACATTTCTCAATAGATACTGTAGAATCTATAAAAGAAAGGTGTTATTGCTACTCTGGTCTCAATCAAAGCCTTAAGCCACCTGAGACAAGAGACTCAAAATACAAGTACTGAAATCAAATTTAATTTTTCATGGCCAGGAATTTAGAGTGTGAGACATCTCATTGTTCCAGTCTGGTCGTTTTGGACCACCAAGATCCTTGAATCAGGTTAGGTTAAGTGAACAAAGACAAACATTTAGAGTGAGAGCAAAACAGTGGGGAAGGTATATACCCTCCCATCTTCTTCTACTTGCAAGCTTCATTATATATTTATCTCTTATAGTGATTTTTTTTAAATGGCTATTGAGTATTATTAAATATGTATCTAATTGTTTTAAGGTATACTACTTAAAACATCCCGTGGCAGTGATTTTTTTGCAATTTCTTTATGCAGTGTGAAAAGAAATTTTCCTTCTTTGATTTAACAAAAGATTCTTTTGAATTCACTTCCACTTATTTCTTTGATGATGAGAAATTGTGTCAAATCATTCTTTATTCACTTTTTCCCATCAGCTGTCTCAAAACTGTTTTCTATCTCTATGCAATCGCTCCTTTTACAAGCTGAAAATATCTGTACTTACAAAAGCCATTTCATGTGCTTTTTGTGCTTATTTCTGTTGTGTAGTAAATGGAAACTGCTTTGGGAGGTGATAATACCATGGATTCATAAATGAGATTTAAGTTGTTTCCTATTTATTTATTTATTTATTTATTTATAATTTTTCATGTCTTTTCTCCTGTGAAAAGTGAGTACTTCAGGTAATTGTTCTTACTTAATCCAACTTGACTGTCTTAGAGGTTCATGTCATGCATGACATCAGATGTTTATGCTTTGCAGTGTTTTTACCTCTGTGTGCATATCCAGATTGAATTTCATTTGTCATTTTATTATTCAGTAGCACAACAGCTTTCTGAAACTTCTTGAAGCCAAGTTTATTTTTTACCAGTAAAAGCTACTCTGAATAATTTTGCATCTCTACCAAACTAAGATTTTCCAAGACCACTTAGTATTTTAGTGAACAACACAGATTCTATTCTGCTATTTTTTGTCCTTTTAATTCTCTCATTTGACAATAACCTAATTTTAGAATCTGGCTTAGTTACCTTGTGAGAAGTGTCTGGACATATGAATATTTAATATCCAATTACTAACATGTGGGTCGGATCACATCTTTCAGATTTCTAGGCATTTGTCAATTTGAGACTGGCCAGTAGGTTAAATGTTCTGGAGTGGAGGAGACAGACATAGTGGGATATAACCTTTCCTGCCAGATGTAAAATGCAAACATGAAAGTTTAATTTTCTTAGGAAATAAAGGTAAAAATACTGTGTGTCTTGGTAGTGACTCTTCTTGTCACTACCTCTCATATACTGTAAGAGAAACCAGCTTCTGGGTTAAAAAGCATCAGTGTCCTCAGGAGGCTGTATTCAGGTCATGCCTCTGCCTTTGATTCTGCCACCTCTTGTTTTCTCTTGGGAATTTTTTAGCTCCTTCAGAGCTGGAATTCACCATCCTACTGTCTACTGAGCCCAGCCTTGATCTTGCCAACTTCCATTATAATTCAGGAAAACCTTTTCACATTGTTCTCTTTAAAAGTAAATGTAAAAGTATGGTTTAACTAAAATGTAGTTATTTGGAGCCATAGGAAGACATGAACAAGTGAGAAAAGAACTTTTTATTGCAAGACTGGCAATCTGAAGATGTACCTGTTTTAACATAATGTCCTTGTTCTAACTCTGCGTTCATTTGGAAGTTTCTTAATCCCTTTGTGTTCAGCAAGTCAGTATTTTCTTGTGTCAATAGACTCCTGGTACATCAAGTTTCCGTTGAACTTGAGCAATTGAAAAGTTTTTATAGTTTTCGAATCTTTGTCAGACAGCTGACTGCCATCAGCTTCTACCACATGGATAGTTACCTTCTGGGATAACTTTGTTGCCAGGGCAACCTTCCATTGGCAAGGGTTGTGCTCATTAGGAATTTATTGTGGCAGGCAGTTGTATTTCAGTGGTACAGCAATGAAGTCACTGACCTCTTATTGTTTGTCTTGTGTTAAGTGCAATCTCAAATAATAGAAAACTCAAAGAAAAGAAGGTAAGAGTGTTAGTCAAAAAAAGAGCCACACTGCTTTAACCATATATATATATATGCATATAAAACTTTATGTACAGTCTTTAACATGCCTAAGAATTACGTGCACAAAGGAGAAAAAAATGAGTTTTTTAAACAATAGTTCAACTTTTCAGTGAGAATTTAAAATACTCTGACGGACATCTATATATGAATACAACTCACAGGTTTTCTCCTAGAATAGAAAAAAGCCAGATGGTATTTATAGAATTATAATGGTGTATATATACGACTGGTACTCTTTTGTTGAGTCCAAGTCTATTTTGTTAGTTTTTCCTATTTATTTTGTAGTTTCTTGTGGAGAGACAGGGTTCCCAAATTCTCAGTGAAAGCAGACTAAGTGGGTCCTGATTTTCTGCTGGACCACATTCTAGCACAGAGCGGTGTGCACATTCAGCTTCCCAACTGTGATCTGCAATTTCACTGGCACTGGCAGATATAAAACTGACAGTAGCAGCCTCTATGAGATGCTTAAATATGACTCCCCATACCAGTTGAAGTTGTTAACTGGCACAAATGCATGCTTTTAAATGTGTTTGCATATTACTCACCAATACATGGGAATTTCTGTGTTTAGAGATCTGTCAGATCCAAGACTCTAAAGTTCCTAGTCTGTCCTTCCTGCCAGTGGGCTTACTGTGAACAGCAGAGGTGGGGTTGAGTTTGAGATATAAATGCAAAAAGATAGGTGTCTTTCTGTAAGTTTGTGTTCATTGCTGTGTTGGGTATCTAAGCTTCACCCAGTAAATAAACTCAGGAGCCTAGAGAGAGATTTAGAGTGATTTATGAGGTTTATGGTTTAGAGTGGCTCATCAGCTGAATGCCTTTTTAGGCTCCATTGAACATATTAACTCCATCTTCATTACCTTTGTAGAATAAGTACACAGCATGCTGGTAGGCACTCAAATTTAAAAATCTTCATCTCAAAATTGAGGCTGTCTGCATTTTTGCAAAAAGTGAATTAAAATTCCTTTCATAATATTTAAAAGGGCTTTTTATGATGTGAAATTCTTGACCACTAGATCAACTGTTTTAATGTAAGTGTGGATTGCAAATATGTTTGTGTATTGCTAATTTTTGTCCATTTTTCTTTGGTAGCATTCATTGACATCAGGGAAGATTCAGTGTGGAAAATAAAAGAAGGAAAAAGATGCGAATCCATGGGGTTTTTTTATGAGGAAGGTATTTAGACATGTAAAAACCAGAAAATCAAAACTCAGCAGTATGCATAGGGAAGCCTGGAGGTTTTTCTAGGTTCGAGTTCTTTAGACAACTTCTAGTACTGTTAAAATAGATGTTAATTTTTCTGTGGCTAAATGAAAGCTGATTGTGAATGCAGAGAGAAAGTACTTTCTCTTATGCTTAGCTTATCTTAAAGAATGGGACTAATCTCATTGACTTCAATAGAACAACTCATGAATTTTGTTATTTAAGCATGTACTCAAGTGCTTTATTGATCAGGATCTTGATGAATGAATATAGGATACTTGTAGGACATTAGATACAGTCTAGAATACAGTTTGTTTTGCTCCTTGGCTACTTTGAAGTAGCCAGTGTTTCTAGAAGGAGGCTTTATTAAAATTAATATTGTTCTCAAAGACCAAAGTCTGAAAGAGAGTTGTGCTGCTATACAAGAAGATAAAAAGGGAAATAGCCTTTCTTACATCCATAGGCTCTTTTAATTTTATGCTCCTTCCTCCCATAGATGTGTTTTAAGACTACATTACAATTTCAAGTTGTTTAGTATTTTAAATCTACTTAGTTTTCTTTTCTGAAGCTCCAGTTAGTTGTGTCAGTTATTGTTGTTCGTAGAAGTGAGCACTAACAACTAAACCATGACTGCCATTTGACTTTTCCCTGTTTGTTCTGATGTCTTCTTGTTGTTAAAACCTGAACAAATGTACAAAAGTCCTAACATGTTGTACAGTTCTCTGGTTCCTTGTTTCAGATTTATTAAGACATCTCAAGCTAACGCAGCCTGCACAGAAAATCTTTTAAACATTAATTTTAACTCTTTGCTACTGTGTAAGACATAATACCTAAATGCAAACACAACCTTGGGAGAGCAGGGGAAAAAAAGGATAAACAAATATTTGACAAATCCAGTAAAATCCAGTAAAAATAGCTTATTTATAGCAGCATAGGTCCTTGTGGAGAGTGTATGAAATTAGTATAATTACTGTTTGTTTCTGGAATGCACAACATCATTACAACTACATGAAATATTAAAAATCTTATCTTCTTTTGTCTCTCCAGTCCTTTAGCTCCTAGTAATGATCACTACGTCTTTAATATTCTGGCCTTTCTTGTATTCCTGATACATGACAGTCTTGTGCTTTGCTCTGCCACTTGCATTGTCCTTGGCTGTCTGTTTTGAGAGCTATTCTGCCCTTTCTTCCAGTCTCACAGGGGTTCTTGGTTCTTTTTCACTCTTCCTCCTCCATCCTATTCATGGGTGATCTGAGACTTTCTTACAACTTCACTGTCAGCTCATGCTGATGATTTGCATATCTACTTTTTTTCCTGACCTGTCTTCCTTAGTTAAGATACACGTTTCAGAATGTCTGTATGACAGTTCTCTTGAGATAGCTGATGACAATTACTGATACCAAGAATTCCTCTTTTCCTCAATAGAGCTCTTGCTTCTCCTATTTCATAACTTTTTCTAGTAGATTCTGCATAGGATTTTTTTGTTCAACATATTTTTCTCTTACATTTTCCAGACAATCTGTACTGTACTTTCCCCTCACAGAATTTCAAAAAGCCCAGTTCTTATTCTTTTTTTCTTGAATTTTCATCTAATGCAAATAATATGAATCCCTTTAAATCAGATAGAATATGTAATTTTCTTCTTCTGTCATTACTCAGATGTTCCATCATTCAGTTGCTTCATTTTCTTGGCATTTTTCTCTGTAAGTATTCATGTTGTTATCCCAATTTAGTTTCTAGTCTCCCAGAAGTAGTTCAGGAACTACTGATCAAAAAACTCTAACTATTTCAAAGAGTATATAAATCTAATAAATTTTGGCTGTTCTGTGCTTAGTTGGAATTAATATTTTTGTAGTGTGAAACTGAAATAATGCTACTTATGCTGCAGTATGTAGGTGAATTATGAAGGAGTTCTAAAGTGATGCCTAATGTGGCATCAGAAATGGACAGTGGTTTTCAAATTAAACCTGATTTCATCAGTCCTCTGGGCTGTCTTTAGTAAGTGTTATTCCACTAAATCTTTGTCACCTTTAGCTGTTAAGATTCATTTCTACACAACAAAAACCTTCAGCATAGAAATCTTCACTTGGGCACTAGTTCAGAAATAAAGTTGTCCTGATTATTCAGACCTCTGAACAGAGTATTTTCTGTGGAAGTATATAGTGAAAATATGTAGTGAAATATATAGTTACTATACTGGTTATTCTGATTAAGTATACAAATAGTTATTACTAATAATAACTGCATATTTTAAATTAGTGAATTAGTTTGATGCTTCCATCTTTTGTTTTGTTTTAAATTTGGCCTAGTCTATTTACCTTTTTGAAAACATATGTCTGTGAATGAACATTCGTTTCTTTATTCAACCTTTTTGGCTGCACCCTAATCCACTTTCACTGTGTGTGCAAGAAACCATTTAACAAACTTGTCCATGGGAGTCAGTGGGTAAGATTAATTTCACTAACTTAGTTGTCTTCAATAATGTTCCATAGGGTAATGATCTCTTTCAAGGAAGCTAAAATTCAAATTTCTCTAAAACACTCAAGACTAAGTATAATGTCTGAATCACATCTTGAACATCTTTACTCTGCTGCAATACTGTCATGACTTTGTAAACAATGAAAGAGTTTACAAACTGAAAATAGCTGTTGTGGGAAACATCTTTCAGAGATGGTGACTCACATCTGCTGTTGTAGATTTTGATAGCTGTGACTGGTGGTATTTGAAGGAAGATAAATTTCATTTCAAGCTCTCTAGCAAGCATGTGGGTTAAATTCTGGAACTGTATTTTCCCAAAGTGGGGAGGGAAAAATAGGACTTGATTTTTATTTAATAAAAAAATTAATTGTAAGAAAGAATTGTGTCGTTTATATAGCTTTCTCAGTTTGTATTAACCCTGATGTTTGAGAAATACCAAGTTCATGCAGTCAGATAGAAGTTGAATTGTGCATTGCAAATGGCACAAGTTTGTCATTTAGGTATGCTGACAGAGGTTGCAAAAAATGCCTTTGGGAACTTCATTTGAAGATAACTTATGAAATGAACTTCAAAAGTCATACTCTTTTTTTTTTTCTTCTTCTTTTAAGTGCCTCTGATTGAACTGGTAGTTTGTGAAGTTGAACAATATCCTTTTCTCTAATTTTTATAGTGGGCTGTATACTGAATTTAGCTACTATTATTTTTAAATGTTGAATATTGTTACAATAAGGATACTTCAGCCCACTTTAGCAGAATAATAAAGCACACTTGTATTTAGTTGATTACTGTGATATCTTTTCATTCCATTTGCAGGGGTTCACAATGCTTTAATTTCACACAGTCTAGCTTTTATTTCTCCACTGTTTTAAGCAGCACTGACAATTCACCAACCTTCCCACCTTTGCTTCCAAGTGCTCCAATTGCAACTTTCATATTTTCCTTGTTTTTTTGAAATTAAAAAAGATTTCTCTCTCTAGTACCATTAAGTTTTTGTTTTAAAGATGTATTTTTTACAGCCATGGAAATGAGAACTTCTGGCTTTTTTGGACAATGTGGTACTAACAGCCATGCTGCTCATTATGAGGTTTGTACTTACAGGTGTTAATAGGCAACATCCTGTAGGAACCTCAGCCCAGCCTGCTCTGATCTTCCCGTCATCTCCTATTGCCTTCAGTTATTTTTGCTAATGTGAATGCTGACATAAGCTTTCAGATAGCCCTATTCAATCCATCTCATATAATCCTGGGTTAATTAGACATTATGTCAACTCCAGTAGTGCATTTTGTTATTATATGGAGATCAGTGCAGTCTATCAAGTGGTTCTTAGTGTCTAATGTTACTCAGTGCATCTTCAACATCTGCTGAAAAAAATGGAAAAGCTGTGCACATTTTACAATAGTAATTTCAGACTATTTGTGCTTGGTTAACAGAAGTTCACATATATCTAGATTTGATGACATTGCTGTATCATGATGATGTGATAAAATACACAATAAAATTCATCATTTATTTTTGCAACCATAAATTAGAACCTCGCACAGCAGGTCACCTTCTCATAGAAAGAGCTCTGGTTAGTCAAGCAGGACCTGCTTTCCATAAACCCATGCTGGCTATTTTGCAAATTTTACAATTTGTGTTTTAGTAATTTTTTTCCTGTATAGCTCAACAGTTCCAAAAATTGTCATGTAGTTTTCCATATACGTAAACTAGTTACAAATTCCATGTACATTTTCAAAATATGGTTGCGACTTCATGAGAAAACATACAGGTAGTTGTGCTTCATTTCTTTTTAACATTCTTTGGTGAGAGGACTGTGTTTATAAATGCCATTGTCATATGCCATTCAGTGTATTTCAATTTATTTTCCATGGAAATTTGCATTGGAAAGATGTGATACCAGTGCTTTTCAATTTAAATGCATTAACATCCACTAAGGAAGTTGCAATATCTGCATTTTGAAGAGTGACGTATGTTGTGCAAGCTGAAGGATTGTGTTAATCTAATCAAACTGTCAAAACAATCCTACTTACAATATTCTTCTTCATAAACCCAGTAAGCATTTGAACTTGTGTTTTATGCCTTTTTCCTAGCAGAAAATAAGCATCGATCACACTCAAAGCATTTAGAAATGAGAATATTAACAAAGATTTAACTGGCAAGCTAGTATGCAACTGTGAGTAATGAACAGGAAAACCTATATCATGCCAGTTGCTCATCAACAGTAATTAAAATATAGTTTATAAACTTACAGCTGATACTTTAAAAAGAAGCAAGGTACATATTTTCTATACTTTTTAATATAGCATTTCAATCAAAGATACTTTCCTTTTTGAGGATAGCTGATTAGTAGTGATTCATACAAAGCTCACATTATCTTCCTGTGTGATTATCTTTCAACCTGCAGATTAAGTCATATTTTAAAACAGAGATTCGTTATAAGAGATTTATTTCTAGTTTTGATGTGATGATGTTTTTTTCCTACTGACTAAAAAGACATGTTTAAGTGTCATTTTGTCCTAGTATACTTTAGATATACTTAGTTATCTTAACTCTGTTATTACTTTCTGTTATATCACATTACTTCAGAGACTGAACACAGAGGAAATATTAATAGCTGTGGTGATTTATTATTAAAATGCCAAATTGGAAAAAAAGGTGCACAGAAGTACTACTGTTGGGGAGCAGACCAAAAAAACCCCACTAAACACGTTTCAGGATAGTTTGCAGTTAAAGTATCTTTGGTAAACCTTTTCTTGTTATCAGTTTTGATGTAAAACAGTGTCTGAGTAGTTATCAATTTAGAGAAGACAGTGTGAGCCTCTGGGAAGTACTAATGGAAAGATATTTTGGTATAACACTCTTTCTCCTTTATTCACTGTGAAGGAACTTACTTTGTCGATTAGAAATTTAAAAAAGTCATTCAATTACTTTGTAATGCGCAATAGTTGAAGTTGAAACAAAACAGATATTCCTTTATTTCATCTGAACAAAAAAGTAGCATCTGGTAGCATAACAGGTAGAAAGTTTTCGGATCAAAATACGATTTTAAGTTGATGAACAGAAAGTACTGCAGATGTCTGTGTATTTTTCCTATATGTGCTAGTTGTACACGTTATGTACATGTTACATATTTAGTTTTGAACATGTCTTTATTTAATATCAGGTGATCAGGAAAGAAAAGTGAATAACAGAATAGGAATACCTGCAGCTGCTAAAACTCATTCAGAATAAACATAGACCTGAACTTACAAACCAAGAAAAGCAGAAAAACCTTCTGAGACAGAGTGACAAAAATATAGTGGCACTTGAAATTCCCATTCATGTAAATGTAAAGTGACATGGAAAGATTTGGGGAGAAAAAGAAAATTATATTCTGGTACATAATCTTTAACTATGAACTGTGTGTTGCCAATTAGGAACAAAACTAAAGGTCATAACACTTTTATGAAAGTGTTAGAATGAAGAATGAGGACCCTAATTTTGCCATTATATAAATCTATGGTGTTCCTATGGAACAGGTTGGAGGAAATTGAAGATAAGTCAAAGCAAAGAATTGCACCTTCAAGATTCCTTAGCCTGGGGGAGAAAAGAAAAAAAGATTGAGAGAAGAATGTAGTACAAGTGTACAAAGTACCTGTGACATAAGGAAAAGTTTAGTCACATTTAAAAACTGGTATAAAGGTCCAAGCCTAAGATAGTTCTTTATACAGCACACAGTTTAACTGCTGAACTCTTTACCACAACACTCCATGGGTCCTGAATGTTATGTGGATTCAGAAAGGGACTGAGCAAACTTATGAGAGAAAAATCTATCATTAGGAATTGAAGCAGATTCCAATATCTAGATCAAGATACCTCTGTGCTATGATGCTGGTGGATGGGAACAAGTTACCTAAAGCTTGCACTTCCTTGAATTTTCCCTTACTGTTAACTGTCAAAGACAAGACAACCTAGATTCTTTAAGAGTAGCCATACTGGGACACTGAAGCTCACATGTTGATAACATGTGCATGTATTCCACATAGAAGAAGATCTTTAGGTTAGAAAGATACTATTTTTTTACAGTTTTTTACAAACTCCATGTGATTCAAGACTGTTTCTTCTTCTACAAGGCACTGTGTTTTTTCATAACCGCATCACGGTTGGAATGTTTTATGTTGCCTCAAGGGTCTAAGGAATGCAAAGTTGGCATGCAAAATTAGGCAGCATTTCTTCATTCACAGTATTTTTTAGCTTACAATACTGATATTGAATTTTTCTACTAATTTACATATTTAAATAGAAAATTGCAACATGTTGATTTGCGAGACACTGAAATCTGTGTTTTCTATGTAAATTTATTTTGTTTAAAAACTATATTCTTAAATGTGTCCTCTTTTGTTTTTCAAATATATTTTCTGCTCTTCTTTCCACATACATTTTATTTGAGCACTTGGCAATATGACACAGTAAGAAAATTTAATTTCCTTGTTTGGTCTTCAAATATATGAAGGGAGCTGTGAGGAGAGCAGGTTTCTTCATTCAGTCCAGGTCAGCAGGTTGCTTGATTTGCTGACAAATAAATAAGCAGAGGAAAGTGCCAAGAAAAAAATTGATACAAATATTTTACATAAAATATGATTTGTATTCTAGGAAAATTATCTTTGCTTCTAATTAAGAAAGCCTTTAAATAATTATTCATCAAAGTTCTTATTTTTAATGGGATTATGATAGGTAGACCTTTTTGTGTTAATAAACTTACTTAAAGTGCAAAGTGGTTTCCTCTAGGTGTTAAGGTTGCTCACAGTATAAAGACCTGCTTTTTGTCTCCTTTCTTTACTGCTTCCTTTTCCTGGTCTCAAGCAAACATCCATTTTGACCTCCAGTTTTTCCAGTAATCCACTTTTTAATATTTATATCTTATTTAGTTCCACATTATTCATATGAGAATCATTTTGTTCTTCACAAAATTTTAATACCAGTTTTGTATGTTTAAATGCCAGGAACACATATATCATATATTTGGAAATATATATTTCTTTAATTTTAAGCATGGTAGTTTTCCACTATGGATAAGACATTTATATTGTTTAACAGCATTAACAAAACCTAATGTTATTCCTTCAGCAGGGGAGCAGGGATGAAGCAGGGAGAACAAAGTGTAGGAGAGATGAGTCATCTTGTTTTTAATATTTCTAAATAAAACAGTTGTGTTAACATGCTTTGATCCTTCAATAAGTGCTTGGAAAATGAAGGGAAGATAAAAAATTCTTTCATCTTTTTGAATAATTTCAAACCATTTGGAATTTGGTTTTCTTCCAGGTTGTCCCTTTATATAAGTACTAAATACCACATTATTAGGTTTTCCATCATATTGCTAAGTCCAGGTAATTAACAAAAAATTATGCAAAGTATAATGTTGCAGGTACTTTTATTGTAGTAAGTAAGTCTTGTAAAGCACTTTTTAATGAGGAATTTAACAGTTGCTCATTTTGGTATTAAAATGTAATGACTATCTATTTTCTTTTAGATGCATTTGAATTTATGATTTAAGCTACTCTGTGCATTTTATCCCCTTAGCTTTTATTCAGATTAATCAGCTTGTTGCTATAAATATTTTTTCCTTGTGTCATTTCCAAAAATTCTGCTAGTATCAGTAGAAAAGTAGACTTTGTAGAGTTAAATCTATATTAAATGTTTTTACTCACCAATGCAATTATACCTTTTTCTTCTTGCCCTTATTTTGCTTCATTGCTTTCAGAAGTGCAAATAAATCCTGAATCAGAAAACTTCATATTTAGAAGGAGTTCTTGGAAGTGTGAAGATGAGCACATGTGGAATCATGCGTATCTGTGCTAAAACAAGCTTAATCTCACACAAAATTATGAAACAGATGCCCATAAGTTCATTAATGTTGTGCAAAAACAGTGTGTTAACAACCTTGGGAGGTGTTTATCTCATCAAGTATGGGTCTCCTTGCAATCTACCTTTGGTGCAGCCTAGTTCTTTTGCAGAATGCTATTTACTGAAACCAAGTGTGAGTTGTGAGTGCTTTCTTGTTCTCCTGTCAGTGAGAGGGTTGAACTTGTGGTGTCTCAGCTGCCATTAATTTCTTTCCTTCTGCCCATGGCTGTGAGGAGGATCCTTTTCTAACACAACTTTATTGTTTATTAGACATGATTAAGTTTAGGCAAGGCACAGGGAGCTAGGCAGAGCTGGGCAGTTCTGTGTTGTGCTGCTGTGAGAGGAGGCTGGGAATGGCTGGCTGACCATGTTAGAAGCAGTCATTTCTGCCCATTTCTACATGAGATGTGAGTCAGTTTTACTGACTGCATGTGCTAATAACTGTTTTTTCTGATGTAATTCGTAGAGCAGAATAGAATAGTTCATTTGGAAGGGATGTACAATCATCATGAGTCCAACTGCCTGACCACATTATGATAAATTTTTGTTGCTCACCTACACTAAGAAAAAACAAAAAATATCAATGCTTTACTGACTTCTCTTGATGCTTTCTCTTCCGTACATTACTAGGAAAGGGTGTCACCAAAATACAATATATTTAAATCTAGCACCACTGCAGATACAATTTTAGCTATATACTTTCACTGGGGAAGGTGTTTTGTAGGGCTTCATCCTGAGTTTTGATCTTTTTACAAGCATGATTGAGAGGTGCAGGAAACTATTTAACACATTCCTGCTGGAAAAGTTGCTGTTTATGTCACAGGAGCAGTGTAGTTTCTCAAGAAAATGTGATCAGTTGAGTCACTCATTAAGTTTTATTGCATCTCTGGTTTGCTGAGATGTCAGCTCGTGTTCTGAAAATAGTGTTCAGAAGCCTCATTCACCAATGCCTTATTCCTGAGAAGAGGCACAAAAGTTGTTCTCTGTTTCTCCAAGCTGGATTTGATGCTGGCATACGTTCCTGTTCGCTCTAAAATGGACTGTAGCGTGTTGTGCACTATTGAAATAATCTGCTTCTGGTCAAGCACAAAGGCATTTCACAGTCTACAGCACCATCCTTCATCCTTTATGGAGCAGTACAAGAATTTAAATAAGCTCTCATGCAAGGAAGATTATTTCTCTTTAATATAAACATTTTAACTGAAGGGAGAAAGAATATCTTATTGACTGTCAGGAAACAGAAGTGTAAACTCATTCGGTTTGTGGTTATGAAGTATAAGATTTAGAGAATTAATGAACTTGCAACTTAGTGTTGATTTAAAAGAGAATGTAGTACAAAAAGAATTAAGGTTTCCTAGGTTAGTTGATTCATTTTCTTTGCCAGCTTTCTGATGTCTTTCCTCCCTTCAGCCATTCTATCTTATCTACAAGACTGCGTAGACTTTTCCAGGTCATTGTGAAAATAAGTTTTGATATAATATTTAAAAATATTTCGTAGAAATAACCTTTCTAGAGGAAGGACACTGCTTTATCACTGGTCAGAAAGTGGAATTTATCATAACTAACTATTGAAATATAAATTTTTGGAAAGCACTTTATAATGTATTTATTACTGAACATCCACTAATGCACGTGAGCTAGAAAAACGCACTTTTTATTTTTCCTGCACTTTTTAGTTTTCCTACTAAAGCATAGCTTACTTTCATGGTGGAGTGTTGATTTTTGTATTTGAAATTACAAAAATAAAAGTGAAAACCTCTATTAAGTTATGAATGACAATTCAGTTGCCTTCCTGAGTTGTCTGATAGCTTTGTCGATATGGCAGTCTAGATTCTGGGGGCATGTTTGCAGAGATTTAATATCAGGCTTATACCCTTGTTTCAGCTAAAGCCATGAACACACCACTAAACAGTGCAGGGAGGAGACAGGCTGAGCTACTAAGAGATTCTACTTAGAATATCAACCATCATCCATGTTTTGATCTGACCTCTAGTTTTTTTCACTTTATTAAAATGATTAAGAGCAAGTCTGTGCTTAGGTCCTTGCATCAGCAAAAATAAAAAGTGCTTAAGAAGAATTGAGTATTGATAGATGAGATATTCTGTGTAGAAATTCAGTCTTTCTCACTGGTAGCACAATTACTCCACTCATCCTTTTCCTCTGACAAATGGAACACAACTGCTGCCAGTTGTCTGCTAATTGCATCCTTTTTATCAACTTTCAACTCTTTCTATTAAACTGTGATATGCTCTATTTAGTATATTATTCTGTAGATTTGTTTCTTAGCATTCCCACTCAACAGATATTTATTTTTGTCATGCATGTGTTTCTCTGCGAGAGTGAGGGAGTGTGAAAGAACGTGTTGAGCAGTGTCAGAAGAAGCTCATTGCTATTCTAACAGCATGACTGCGCTCCTTTAGGAGGGCATTCAATCCTTGGCATTCATTCCCTCACACTGATGTGATAACAGAATAAAAGAGTTTTACAGCTGATTGAAGTCAAGTAGTAGAGCCATTGTAAAGGCTCACAAGAAGATTACTGATGAATACCATTACTGCTGGAGGTTGGACTAGCAATTGTGCATGTCCGTGCTTTCTTATAGAGAGTGAATAATGAAAGAGAGCATGTGTTAATAATTCTGAATTAGCTATGCTTTCCTTTCCTAAAGGGAAGATGGTGGTGTCTGTTTGACTTCAGAGTGCTAAGAATTATGTCATAAATGTTTACCAAGTTCTGAGAAATCTTCATTTTTAAGTGGTAATTGGAATTGTGGTTGTATTAGTTCTCTATTTTTGAATATGAGAATAAAGGAAATTTAGAATGATATTCTGCTTTAGTCAAAAGGTGTTTGGCCATTTCAGTTATTAATGGAAATTCATAGTTTTTCCCATCTTTTGCACTGCAACATTTTCATTTTTCTTATGACAGGAAACAGATTGAAAGCTTTGAATTTATTGCAGTACATGGAACATTCTTTGCTTATAAATGAAACCGGTGACTGAGATAAAATTGAAGGCTCTTTTGTGGTTTAGTTTGGCTGAACATTTTTGAAACTAAAATAGTTTGTGTCTGATTTTTTTTTCCTGCAGAGAGGGAGTATGTGGGAAAACATTACATGAAATTCCCAGTCTGACTCATTTTTTTCTGTTATGCTTTTAAGTAATGAAGGAATAAGAAATAAAACTTTGCAAGAAGACTTTCATGTGCAAGAGTATAGTTCATAACTATGTGTACTACCTCTGACAAGACCCTGGATGCTCCATAAAATCACAGGTTGGCCTTAGCCATGGTTCAATACATGACTGTATGTGAGAACGTGTTTCAAAAGAATGATTGCAATCCAAACCACTGCAGTAGCTGTGTCATTCAGAAATGACTTTCTGAATCCTAGCAAGCTCCTCAGAGCCCTCTCTGGCCTCTACAAGATTCTTTTCATCAAACTCTGTTTGCTTCCTGATCCTCTCTTCAGTCTTCCTGGCTCTGGTTGATGTTCTTTGCTGTAGTTTTTCTCCCAGTGTTCACTGTGGTCCCTGGAACTTTCAATTTGCCTGAAGGGAAGCTCCTAAGGGATCTCACTTCTTCTCTGGAGACATCATCCTGACCTCTGGTGTCTGTTTTTTGAAAAGGAATAAACCCCCACAAACTGAAAACATATAATAATCTTTTACAATACTCTTCAGTTGGATCCTCACAAATATTCGTAGGATTACTGTACATTGTATAACCTTTAATACATATTCCATTGGTTTTGTAGATTGCAATAATTGCATGCAGTGATTATTTTTTGTCCTTTATCTGTCTTTGAGAACAATGGCAGAAATTCCATAGATAGTGTTGGTATCTCTGAATGAAAAAGGTATTATGAAAAGTAATAAATGGAAATTATGCCTCCAACTTCTATTTTCTCTGAATTTGTTTCTAATGGAACTTTTATGAAACACAATAAATAGTATTGAAAAATGCAAGTTTTATGTAGTGACTTAGGAAATATTAATAATACCTTGAATAAGCTCAATAGATACCAATAGCTATACAGCAGGTTTTTGCATTCTAGGCAGAAATTAATATTTTGGAGAGGAAACATGGTCTAATAGATAGGACAGTAGAGATAATAGTTGAAATGCCTGTGCTTTCTTGCTTTTTGATTTAAATACAATCAATTTTTCTTTCTTTCTTGCAAGAAGTTATGGATGAAAATTTCCAGATAACATCGCCTACTCTTTCCTTTCTGTAAAAGGAGAACAGACTTTGTGAAAATTTTATATAAATTATTAAATACAAATCAGCTCAACAAAGACTGTATCTTCTGATTATCCTTTAATAAATTCTCATGTTGCTGAAAAAAAGATCTTATACATTGTGCTCAAAGTTCCACAAAACTAATAGTAGCATTTTCATGATTGAGCTTTTAATAATCTTCCTGCTTGTTAATAAACAGGTTTTCTTCTCTCTAATGGGATTCTTTCCTTGTTCATAGTAATTTATCAAACCTGTGGAAGAGCAGTGTGTTAATGGGAAAACAAATCAATCTGTCCTTTTCGAGAAGTATAAACAACTTTCATTGGTGATACTTTTTTAAAGCTTAGGTCGCAGACAGAGAAAAGTTGTCTCTTAAGTCTGTTCTAACTTCATTTTAATATTTCAGAAAAAAATCTTTTTCTGCCAGTTATGTGCTGTTGGTTTGCTTTGAAACAAGCCAACACCTGCTTTTTAATAAAACATTTTCATAATTAAAAACATCAATTTTGTTCAGTTTTCCATAAGATACAATTTGAAATGTTTTGTTTCATGATACTGTATGACTTTTGAAGTTAAATATTTAAGTGCAGACTAAATGTTTGTATGGTTGCAGTATATTTATTTTTTTAAGTGTGATTATTGATATTATCTCTGAATACCTGCTATGTAAATGAGGTATATGGTAAAGAGATTTTTGGGATTCTGCCTCCCAGACTCCCTTCCTCTCTGGTATTGAGTCCTGTTCCATTACACATGCGCTCTTCATGGCTTTTATTCTATCTGGGCTATGAAATTCTCTTTGCCTCTGGTCCTGTACCCATTATGGAAAAGGAACTCTGCTGTTTGGTTCCCTGTAGGCTCCCAGTGAGCAGTGCTGACAACCTTTGCTTCCTGCCTGTTTCCATAGTAGCAGCACCTTGTCATTTTTGAGAAGTGATTATTAATTTGGTTTATAGTTTAAGTGCCCAGGCGTGCAGTGAATTTTACAGCCTTCAAAGGCTAGCCAAGCTTTAGCGGGATAACATGAAAAATAAACAGCCCTTGGAATGCTCCTGATCGAGTCCTTGCCGTCTGAAAGTTACGTGGCAAATGCAGATTCTTGAAAGGTGGCCAGGATCCATCTTCAGTAGGTCATCACGAGTCCTCAGAGTTGTAAAACTTCTGGAATCAGTTAGTAGTTTGCCACCACTGTTTCTGTCACTGTGCCTGGATGCACGGCTCTGGGAGTCTCTTCAGTGTGTAAATGTTCAGTATAACTTTGTGTGAACTGATTGCTCTGTTTCGCAGCTCATTTTGCACATTGCTTGTTTCGAGCATGTTTCTTCCAGCTACGTGCACTGTGCTGACTTTGTTTTGGCTGGAATGAGCTACAGATGTTTTCAGTGTGTGGTGAGCTTCATCTTTCCACAGAGCCATTCTGTAATAGCAGAGATTTTATACTAGTAAGTTTTTAATGCTACCCTGAAAAATGAGGTGTACAGAAAATGGTTCTGAAATGCTATTGGATGATAACTATTGATCATCATAAAATCTCTGCTTCATTTTTTTTTGTAAGATATCTAATTGCATTAAATATGGTTTATTTTTTATTTAATTTTTCTTTATCCTTTGCTATTTTGATATTGATTTAGGATGTTTGGGAATCAAGGAATCACAATGTTCAAAAAGTAACCATGGATGAGTAAGCTGTGTCAAAAATCTTGTAGCTATGTACCAAATCAAGTTGTATTTGAAGTTTACATTATTTGTGAGATATGAAAACATCGGCACTAACTTAAATTTATGCCCAAAAATACAGCTTTACATCCTTCTTTCTAGCATTTTGGAATATATATTAATCAGATGCTAAAGTCTAAAAGTTCAGAGTCTTCAGTCTTCACTGCTATAGGCAAAGTAATGTGGGAAATATCAGTTTAATTAATTTGGAAAATATTATAAAGCTGAAGGACAGATACAGTTAACAATTACATTTTGATGCCACATCGTTTAATAAGTAAATATGTTATTTTAGTTCACACTTTGGGTAGATAATATTTTGTTTGGTCTCTGTTGTAATTTTCTAGAGTCTGAGTTGTTACTGTGTAGCATATTTGTTTCTTTCACATTAATTTTGTTGATAAAATTCCTCTTGAAGCCTGGCAGCATAATTTTTTTATGATTTTTATTGTTGCTGGTTACAACTTAATAAGAGAGATTTAAAGAAAATTATATGTAATTTTTTTTCTTTTATAATAGTAGAAAATAAATCCAGTAAGAGTTATTTATAATCTCACTATGTATTCTTTTAAAGTCCTAAATAAAGTAAGCAAGTAAAATGCTTCTGAAAATTTGGAGAGATGCTTAGGAATCTAATGCAGTGTCCAGGTTGTTTCAGGGGGACTAGTATTTGGTCGATAGTTTTTGATAAAGGAATTCACAGAAGTACTATACTAGATGTTAACTGTGAATGTCAGCTGAAGAGTCTGTGTTCAGTCAAAAAAATCAGCAAGAAAGCTTTTCTTTGGATCAAAGCTGTCCTCCTATTTTGAGCTGCTTAAGGGTAGAGGTAGTGATTAGGGCACTCTTGTTTGCTTTGTCATCTGTTGGAAGTGTCTCAGGCTCCTGGTACTGAACACTCAGTCCTGTAAATGTCAGCATGGATTAGTGGAGAATTGCTCACAAAAGCTGATGGAAAGAGAACAGCAAGTCATGTTTATTGACAGCAATAACAGATTTGAGTAACTTAAACTTCACAGTCTGGTGATGTCATGTCAAACAGGAAAAACATGAAGCTGTGCAGGTTACCTCAGGCTGTCAGTATGGAAAAACCTGTTGTAGAGCAAGAGCTTTTTAAGCCCTTGTGCTGTATTTGTGATGGAGTAAGGATTTCCAGAAAAAACCTCAATGCATTATTGATAATATTAAAATGAATAAATTGCATGCAGGTGGTAGTATCTTAAAATCTGCCTCACTTTCTGCCACTTTCTTCTTCATTTATACCACTACTGGATATTCTTGTACGAGCTTTTCTAAGAAAGTGGCTGCTGGGAAAGCCTTGATGGTTAGTGTCTGATACACCTGAGATGGAGAAAAGTACAAAAGTGCTACTGTTGTAATCATCTTGTAATTTCTCAGGGCTCTTCAGGGTCAACATAGAAATTTCGTTTTTCAGAGATAAGAACAGTAGCATCAGAGGTAACCTCCAGAGAACCTTGATAAAGCAGATTGCAACAACTCTGCAGGTGTTGCCATTCCCACACGAGTCTTTTGCTTTATGCTGCTGTCTTCAGTCACTGGTCTGGTGTGAAAACTTACTACTAAAGCAGACTTTGTCTTGATTGTTCTGCAGTTGATTGTCAGCATCTTAAGAAGATTTAAATCAAAGATCTTACCTTGATTCAGTGTCCTGAAAGATATTTAAGTTCTGAGCAGGCTGTGGCATCTATGGAGTCATTTAGCATCTTCAGAACTTTAGTGTTATTCACAGGAAATACTTTTGCTAAATCTAATAAAGGCAATCATATGTAGTGGATGTAGTCTCTCATTCTGATCAGAGTTCAGCAAAGCTGCACCTGATCATCACTATTAATTCTTTGTGTGCTAACCAGTTGGTAGATGGGAATAGAAGTGATCTGTAAAGTAGTTTTGGATTATCTTGGTGAGTCTTTTGTATTAACAAAAGAAGCAGCTAGTCTTATTCATCCCAAAAAGATCAAGCTCCTGGTGATAGCTATCAAGTATTTAATGAATTTAATTAAAATTCGTGCATTATTAACATTTCCATCTGTGATATTGAGTGACTAGCAATTTTCAGATACTTGGAATGAGTAATGTTGGCTTTTCAGTTGCTTTTGACATCAGCCCTTTTATAAACCTGCAGTTTTGCACAATCACAACTATAGAGCCTCTGTGCTGGACGTAGCTGAAGAGCAGCTGAGTAATGTTCTCAGATGTTTTGCTTTTTCTTCTCTTTAATCAGACAAGATGTTGCTGCATTCAGCAACTGCCTTCTTTAGTTTCGGTGGCATTATTAGTTTGTTTTAATAGAAGTTGAATGAAATGTGAAGTGTGCACACCAAGGAATGTTGTAAGCAGTCATATGGTCAGAAAAAGCTTGGTATAATTAAATCATCATCACGAAGCAAGATTGAACATTCAGGCAAATTGCCATCCCTAAGTAGAGGCTGATTCGGATAGTGTTGCTCTGCAATGAAACAGTGTTTTCTTGAATAAGATTTTTGCAGGGCAGCAAATGGAGAAAAATACCAGTCCCAGCTATTTCCTAGCCTCTAACGGGAATAACAGTGATCAGAAATTAAGGATTTTGTTGTTTGTTTCTTGTTTTGTAGAATGTAATGTGGTTTAATGATGGGAGAAGGGGAAGCAGCCAGTGATGTGTCTTGAGTACATTGATAATGGTTGTGCTAGAAAGTTGCATGATGTTCTTGGCTCTGTGTTATGACTTAACTCTGTCATGCCTAAACTTGTAAAGATAAGCATGGAAAACGGGGAAGGAAGGTAATATCTCATGCTTATTACTAAATACTTTTGGTATTTGCACTTACCATCTTAGTCAACAAGACCACCTATTAGAAAGTGTGACTGAACATGCGACAGACTTATTCATTCTCAGCTCTTATGGTGTGTTCCTTGAAAGAAAGAAAAAGTTGTTGAAATAGTTTTCTTGAAAATTTATTGTTTTATTAAGAAGAAAATAGGTCTTTCCTAGAACACACAAGGTCGTGGTAAATCTAATAAGAAATCTTCATAAAACTTTTACATTATGTTGCTGTAATCATTCCCCGATTTACAGAAGTAGGAATTTTAGGATTGTAGAGTTTTTATTCACTGAACAAGAATTCAGCAATATCTTTGTTGGATTATTTAATATGCTTTGCTCAAATGACCTGTAATACTTTATTTAAGAGTGTTCATTGTAATCAAACTACCGACTTTGTCCAGAAAGGCGCATGAGAACCTTGCTATCTGGAAGTGACATATGTAGCCTAAAACATACTTCATGAGAGGATTTCTTTGAAATACGTGTCTGCAGTGTGTCAGTAAGCACCTTCTTGTTATTTGATGAGAAGTTGGAATAAGCAACCATAATTTTTTAATACTGTTACTTATATTTTGCTTTAGTGTCTCTGTATAAATATGTGATATATATGTGTAGAGGCATTCACACTTTTTTTCAGTTGTGAAATGGTAGACTAGCACTTACTACTTTCTATAGGTCTGCCTTGAAGTATTAATTTGATACATTTTATTAAAGCTAAAAATATGATGAAACTAAAGCCAATTAATTAAACAATTATACAACTATTATACAACTATTTCAGTATCTTTGAAATCCGTGGACTAAAAGGTCTAGTGATTTCTTGAGTATGTATTTCAGTAGATTTGATAACCCATGAATATCTGCAGAAAAGGATATCATTGTGCTCTTTTTAATGAACTAACAATTTCATACAAAAAATTCAGCAGTACCACTGTTTAGAATAAAGGGATACATGTAAATGAGGCTAGTGCTGAAATTATATTTAAACAATGCTGACAGTTCTTCTATTGTGCCCATTAATTAATTTCCCAGCATTGAGGTTCTCTGGGAATGAACTATAAAAATAATTAAAATGATACATGAGGTAAATAATTTTGAAATTCAAAAGGTGAAATAGGGAATTAGTTTAGTAAATATTAGTCATACTGCTTGTTTGTGCTCATTTGCATTTTAAAAGCAGGTTACTGAGGAAGTGTGGTCTGGTTTTGGTTCACATGGTCTGCTGAAGTTCTCACAGGTGGAAAAGTTGCCATATTCTTTTTTAATCAATAGTGCTTGTCCCTATTTCAAATCAGTAGTTTTCTTAAAGCAGGTTGGCATTTATGTAAAGATATGTTGACTTGCAGCAAAGTACTTCAAAATTCAATCAGTTGCAGCATATATTTACTAATGATCTGGATTAAGTTTGTGCTTTTTAAGTTAAAACATACTTTTAAGTAGAATTCTGTGAATAAGAGCAGTGTTGATTTTAGTGTGGCACAGCTTTGCTGTTTTTCCACCACATTTTTGGCCAACTAATTGGTGTCAAGTCATGACTTGAGATGGAATTTAAGTACAAATTAAATTAGTGATTTCAGATAGAATGAGTGGGGTTTTAATTAGAAGAAAAGTTCAAAACAAATTTCTTTCCAGCTGGACAGTCATGTCTGAATAATTGAAGCCCAATTTTAAGCCTAGCTTAAAATAAAATAAGTCTTTGCAATACATATTCTTTTAATCATTGAATGGTGAAGCAAAGATGAAATCTAAATTTTGGTATCTCAGATGTGCATGCCTTTGAAAATATTTTGTCTGGAGGTTTTTAGTTAAATCTGCCATGTCACCTATTAAAAAAGAAATAGCCTGCAGGTTTTAGAAGGTGTTTTCTGCAACTTCACCTATGCTGGGGAGGCAGCTAGTTGGTCACTTCCGGGTTTATCCTTATCTTTTTGCTCCTCAGACTTTCCATAACAACTTGGTACTTCCATAACTTCACATGTGCAAGAGGGATTTTAAGTTCAGGTGAGGGAATCTCAGCAAATTAAAGATGCAAAGTGAATTTTCTGGGAAATAGCCAGAGATTTAGACTTTCCAAGGCTATGGGAGTTTTTGAAAAGGCTGTTGGTAGTGTTGCCTTCTCATACTGTCTTAGAGCTTGTGTGATCTGTCTGCCTAAGCCTTTTCTGAGGAAAAGACTCAGGGCTAAGATGTGTAGGGAGGTATAGGCTTCACCTTTATATGTATGAGAAACAGAATTAATTGTATGCTTGTATTTCATGTTGTTAGAGGAAGTAAAGGACATAGTGATGTTCAGTGGTAATTACAGAGAGATTCGCTACTTTGAGTCATTACACTGTGTCATGGTTTGGTAAGATAATTAGGAACCATATTAATGGCTCTAACCTAAATACTTTGGTTTTTAATACATCAATTATGGTGAATGAAAGAAAATACAGCTATAAATAATCAACTGCTCTCTAAAACCTAAACAGTGTAAATTATCTATTGTTATTGATGTGGGCTTATAATGTAATGTGGCTCCTACTTGTTAATGCACTTAAAACCAGCCTCATTAGTTCTTGCTGCTGGTTCTCCTGTTCTCATCACCAAACAAATAACTTGCAGAAAGTAATTATTTGTTTATACTAGAGGACCCACAAATATGTATATTAGATTGGGGGTTTATATACATCCCTCATTATTATTGTTATCTAAAATCACAGTGATTGATCTGTCACTGGCAGAATTCTTGCTCATATTGCCACATCCCTGTTTTTGCTATGTTCTATGTAGTAAAAACTAGTAGGTCAAATGGAAGTTGTTTGCCTTTTCAAATTGTAGAAATTCAAAGAAGCACATTAAATAATAGGCTTTCCAGCAAGTACAAAGAACAGCTCATGGTCACTCTTCACAAGAGGCTGATTAACATGGGAAATTAGAGAAGAGAAATTATATTTTCTGATGGTCTCACTGCCTATAATGCTTCTGTATCTATCTAGGTTCTTTGCAAAGTAATATTAGAAATAAGTATTGCAAAGTGTTCTCCTTGTGTAGAGTTCAGCATCTTCTTGCATTTGTATCAAAGGCATTTTTCAAGAGAACTGCTCTACTCCACTTTCTTCTGTCAATATCCAATTCAGCAAGCAAGGGCTACAGGGGAGTTTCATAAGAAGCTCCATTTCTTTGCTAAGATCTAGCAACACTGCTGTGTGCAAAGATAATAAACCACCATGCAAGAGGAGAAAAATAGCTATAAAAGACGACAACATTTCAGTGTTGGATGTGAAAGTGCTTCATTGAATGAGAATCCACTTGACATCCTAGTCATGATTGAACTCTTTAAAAACTTTGTGGTGAATTCTTTAAAAGAACCAAATGAGAAACATTGATTTTTGTTTTCCACCACAGTTTATTCTGGAAAAGCTAGGACAAAAAAGTCAAATACACACTTTGTTAGTTTTTTTTTATTCTATTTGAATTGAGCATATTAGCATGTGAAGAGGGCAGTAATTTAAACTCCATTCCAAAAATACAAGGTCATGTGGAAATTTATATGAAAGATGCTTCATAAAACTAAATTATTAGTTGAAGAGTGGGTAAATCAGGTAAATAGTAATTATAACTAGCATCCCTTTGTATTTGATATTGATTCACAGTCTTAACATGCATTTTGCATGCCATATGGAGCATTCCAACAGGGCAAGGTATTGATCCAAAAAAATTCCAGCAGTGGTCTGTGTTCTTTGTGGCTGGGATTTCACAGCAGAGGTATAATATATCACAAGTCATATTTTAGGAATTGTTGCCAAGTTGTTGTTGACTTGATCATAGAGGCCAATGACTGAACTGTTATGAAAACTGATCTACACCTAGTTTTCAGCATAAATTTGCCAAACCTAATAGAACATTGTATTATAAGTAATTTTTTTGAACATACCTAGCAGAAGTAGGAAATGTAAACAGAGTTCTTGTAACTTTTTCTTAAAAATAGCTCTTCCAGAAGGGATTTAGTGAGCTCTGAGAGCTGAGATATTTGCATAGTTTTTTTTGGCTGTGACAGATACTTCTAGCTTGATATTATGACCTGGAAATGTTACTTTCCATTAAAGATTTTGAAATGCTATGAAATGTGTTTGGATCAGATTTTTTTTATGCAAAGATCAAACCTGCCCATACATTTTCTTGTTAATCGATGGATGTTTGCATTAGAAACAGCTACTTGTAGGCCTTAGCTATAAGTTAGGTTTTATGTTTGTTTGTTTTTGTCTTTTAAAGCAAAAAAGATCCAGCTTCATTGCTGAGTTTATGGTGAGTTTGGATTCAGCTTAGACAAGTGCTCTTGGTCACTTACTGCTTTCAGGATCATTGTCTTGGGAATAGTTGTAGTGAAGCAAAAACAATGATGGAAGACAATCCAAAATGTGCAAACTCAGCAAAAGCGTTTTTAATAGCTATTTTTGCATATAACTATAAGAAAACTTTTTAACATGTATGACGAATAAAATTTAATTTTTTTAGCACCATTTAATAATCGAAATTTCATTTTGTAACTGACTGGAATACTGACAAGTGGGAGAATGTTATTGATCCAACATGAGCTCGTAGGCTGCTGTGTATAATAAAAACAGTTGCAGTCTGCAAAGTATTCCAGTATCTTTTAGAATGACAAGGTTAAGGTGGCTTCAATTCAGTGTTCTCTAAACTTGATTGTAATATTCTTTCACCATGACTAAATATGTTATTTTAAGAAAGTGTTGACATGATTTTTGTAGGGGGAAATCACACCTCACAAAGCTTAAGAGCCTGTGAACACATGTACCAGGTTGATGTAGAATACTGAGATTGCTGAAAACAGTGAAGAGGGTTCTTAACTAAAGGTTATTAAAGAAGAAACAGCTGTGGAATTCAAGGGAATGCCCTTGTATGAATAATAACTGCCTGAAGGATAGAAAACAAATGTTAAGAACAAGCAGGCAAGTTTCAAAATTAAAGGCAATAACATGTAATTATTTTGCAATTTGTCATGAGGCTTAAGGGCTTTCTGCTGAAGAGATAAAAAAGGAGTACAGGAGCAACTGAGACAGCAAAGTTTGCTGTCAACACCATGTTACTAAGGGTAGTAAAGGTGAGAGGTGTACAGCAGAGTCACAGGACTTCATGTTGCTCTTAACAGCATAAATAACAGGTGAAATTTTGTGTGGACAGATATAAAGAGATATTGTGTGTTTGGACCAATCCTAGCTTTACTGGTATAACTATGGGCTTCTAGGTAGCTTCCTTTAGTCAACCACAAGAGGAAAACACGAGCTCAGTAGGAGTCAAGGACAGAAAAAGAAAAAAAAACCAACAAGATTAGGAATTATTGGGAAAGGTAAGGAGAACAAAATATCAATATCCACTATGAGAGTTAATATTCTTTCTGCTGCTTACATGGTGTATACAGCTCAGACCCCCACACTGTAACAAGACCCTACCTATTTCAAAATCAGAAAACTGCAGGAAAGGGTGTTTAAGAAGGCTGAGCAAAGGTGGTGGAACTGGTACATTATGAACAGTGGAATAGACAAAATAATTCTAGTCTGCAAGAGAGAAGGAAATATGAATGGATTGAAGAAAGTGAACAGGAAGTGATTCATACTCTTTCAGTGCAATAACTGAACTATTGTGCGTGAACCTGGCAGGTGTTGGGTTTAAACCAGACATGCTATATAGCATGCACTTGTGTTTTGGAATTCTTTGTTCCAGGACTTGGTGATTTACCAAAAAGCTTACAGTTGCAAAAAGATTTAGGAAGTTAAGTGAAGACAAATCCATTAACACCTATTAAATGGACATATTCTACAGCTTCTCTTAGGACATCTCTTAGGACATCTCGGAGCATGAAACCTTTGAAACTTGGAGTATTCTGGGGAGGTACTGCTGTATCTTGCACTCCTATACTCAGTCATCTGCTGTTGGTCGTTCCTGGTGAAAGGCTAGTTACTGTGATGGACCTCACTGGTGTGATCTTGCTGTGTTTCCTCTCAGACTAGAATTCTTGAGTCTGTTTTGACAGTGGATTGAGTCTGTGCCTAGAAAGTCGAAGCTCCTGGCTGATCAAAAATGAAAACCGTGGAAGAGCAGCCAACATATTCCACTTCCCATGATGTTCCTGTGCTGGCTTCTTTCTCTTTTTCTGCCATAGACTGCTTGGATATTTTGTCAAAAATTATTTAAATCTCTTTTCACCTAAACTATCTGCTCTTTGTAATGTGGTAGAAATGGAGTTTCCTAAAGTTGCTGTATTCATGTGTAATCATTGAGTGTTTGGAAGTTCTTGTGTCTGAGCTATTATTTGAATGTGAAATGTGGATTAATACCTAAGCCTGAAAAAATGTCATAGCTTTAATTATTCTGAGTACTTAAACAATAATCTTCTACTGTATTTATTAATAAATAAAATAGCATGAGGTATTACACTCCCTAAATGTTGAAGTATCCAGGGTGGGAGGCAGCTTAGACTAATCATTGACAAGACAATAATCAGTCTTGTCATATAACAAAATTAGCATTCTTTTGGTGGTCATCTAATTCAAGAAGTTTGGGGAGTGCAGTACAAAGAATGCCTTTAATTTCAGCTACAGAGGAGATCCAGCATTTGCAGGGCAATGAGATATTTGTGATGTTAACAATCTAAATGATTTTTATTGATAATGACAGATGGTTCTTAGATAATGTACTTTGAGTCGTCTGTAATATGTTCAGAATAAGTCTTCTGGAAGGTTGTACATCTGCCTTTAGATTTTTTGCTAAAATATTTAAATCAAGGTCATTGTTTATACTTGATTTTAAATAGCTTTTAGCTGGTAGTCTGCATTTCTGTACATTTAGAGATCAAACTGTTTGTAACTTCAAAAGCTGCAAATGGAAAAGTATAATAGGTATCAGGTGTTAGAAAAGGCAATTATGCATTAGCTGTTTTACTCAATTTCTAAAACTGTCTAAAACTATCCATTGGAAATACTTTGTACCTAGACTTATCTCTGAAGCATGATGAATTTTTAAATCTGTAGGGGATATGCATTTTTTCTCTAATGAATTGCATTTTTAAACCTATTTCGTTTCATTTAAAAGTGCTGAAGAAACTTGTATGGGTAAAAAAAAAGTTAAACAGAAAAATCACAAGATGAAGTAGAGGTTCCTATACATGTCCAGATAATTTTTCTGCAGTTCCTTAAACATATTTCCAAAATTAGCTAATTCTTATTTTCAGTTCCAAGTACACTTTTAGACTTAAAAGCTTCCTTCCAAATAATTGGCATTATCTGTTTTCTGGAACCTTACTGATTTAGTGGACCATATGGTCTGTAGTTTCTGTAGCTGTTAACAAGGTGTTTTACAAAACTCTTGTAGCACACTCTGCTCTTTTATCAGTCAAGGATAGAGGAGAAGGAAAAACAGTAGTAGGAGAATATTTTTCCTTGCCCACTTGTTATAGCTGGCAAGTTTATTTATTGCACAAATTTTAAATACCATGTTGTTCTAGGTTAAATAGCAATAAAATAGGTATTTTATCATGTTATTTTTTATGTAAGAAGTTTCAGTTCACTGTACTTGAGCAGAACACTGTATTTTTCTAAAGAGTAAACTTCAATTTTGAAATGACCAGCAGAGAATATGAAAAAACTTGCTATATTTTTAAAGCACGATAATTAGATCTTGTAAATTATAGAGATATCACCATTAAAATATATCTCCATTTGCCAGATTGTATAGTTTAATTTTATAATTATTATTTTTAAATTCTATTTTAATGAGATTTTACATAGCATTAATTCACAGTCATAATATTGATAATTTAGTATAATAAATCTTTTTTCAGTTCTCAGTGGTATAGAAAATAAAATCTAAGATTAATTTGGTACTATGAAAAAACTTAGTGATGTCTTTTAAAGACAGCATCACAAAATTTTCTAAACTCTTATGTATGCTTATAAAACACTAATTTCTAGGGGGAGTTTTATAAAGTGATGCAATCGGATGACTCGAACCAGAAGAGAAAGCTGCAGATCTGAATACAAAACTGAGCTTTAAATGTTTCATCTTGCGAGTAGATTTTTTTCCTGTAGTGAAAACATCTAATTCAGTTCTATATAATCCAAGTTACTTATTTTTACAATGCTTAATAATTTCCTATAGCAAAATTTATACTTCAAAAGCCACTGCTAGTAATAGAATTGACTCTTAATGATGGAGATGAAGTGTTGGGGTTCCCCCCCCCCGCCATGTGGTCCTGGGAGAGGGGCCCTGGGGTAGAGGCAGGGCCTATGGGGTTTCCTTGGTCAGCCTCATTCCCCATTGGTTGTTTTGTGTTCCCCTGCCCGGGAAGGACCCTCTGGTCCCATGGTTGCCTCAGTTCTTTGGCAGGTCGCCGACCAGGCGGCTGGAAAAATAAACATCTCTGAAAATATCTACCGAGAATCAGTCCATATATTCATTTCCACGGGCCTTGTTGTCTGATACACGTGTTGCAAGAATCCTCACTGCAACAATGTTCATGCCACAATGTTGAGCTGGGCAGTACAGTATTTCATACCAGAAATAAGCTAATGGATAACACCACAAATGGAAAACACATCAGTAAAGAATGAATTTAAATATGAGAAATGGATGCTGCCTCACCTCTGTCCCCGTTACAGATAATAGCAATGAATAGGTTTGGCACAGATGAAATGCAAGCGTGTTTGTGATACAGAGACAGATGTAGCTGACATTTGTAGTTAGAAGTAAATGTCATAAAAATACACTTGGGGCATATGGTGATCAAAAGTATTATTATTTGTGTATTGAAAGGATGATCTATTTTTATTTTTTCTAGTCTGAACCAGAGGGTTTTTCTCACTTCCACTTGTACGTCTGTGCTGCCTTCCTTGTCAGGTGGAGGAAAGAGATCCTGGAAGAGAAAGATTTTCAAGTAAGTGAAGGGGATATTTTTCAAGCACAGGGTGGCATTTCTTAGATTTACCTTCCTAACATTACTTGGGGATGAATTTAAGACAAAATAGGAGCAGCAAGACTGAGAATACCTTACTTACTTAGAGTTGTTCCAAAATGGTTAGATCTGAAGTGATGCAGTAGGAGATGTGTTTTCTTTGTCCACTTTGGGAAAAAAAAATGCTGTTTTAAGTGAGGCAGACTTTGAGAAGATGATTTCTGGAGATGTTGTTACCTTGGGATTTCGCAGAGATTTTCTGAAAAGCTAACTGGATTTTTTTAATCTTAAATGCATCACTGAAGTATTTATTTATAATTTCTCATCTGTGTAACATTCTCTAACAAGGTCATGGTCATTCTTTCAAAAAAGCTGGGTAAGCAGTCTCTTAAAATAAGTAGCCTGTTTTTCATTTGGAAGTAAAAAGACCTCAGGCCCCTACATTTCAAAACCTAACATTTTTCCAGCAAAGAGCATATCAGGAAGTTGTTTGTAAGAAGACTTGAATATGGTATATAGGCAAATCATTTGCATACATCTGTAGAAGTCCAGTTATTTTTGTAAACTGATGACAGTTCACTTTCATAGAAATATTTATATTGAGTTTTACCCTGTGATACCCATTCAGTGCCTAAAAGGCTTTAAAGTCTTGTTTGAAGGCTGAATGTGAATAGCCTGTGCTGCAAAACCCCCACCATTGCCTACCCCGGGGAAATGGCCCATTACCAGCTTATTTTCTCTCCATCTGACTGAACTCTGTGGCCCTGTACAAATGAACTGTTGTGCAAATTTGTGTATCACTTCAATCTATTTTATCTTTCTTCATGAAAGGATTTATTCAGAGCTGTCGTTGCCTGTCTTTGCAGTAAATAAATCCCTAAGGGCACAACATAACAGCTTTAATTTTTACTACCTGCTAACACTGTCAGATTTTCTCATTTTATGGTACTTTGTCAAAATCAACTCTGATGTTGGTATCCATATCTCTTGATTACAATTGTTCACTGTTAATCCTCCCTATTAAATTTTTCATGTTGATTTCCTGCACCAAAGAGCATAATTTTCCTCTCTCTACCAAATCTATTACAACTATGTTTTAAATAAATAATCCCAGAGTATATACTATGAAGATTGGTTTTGTTCTCCTTACACACATTCAGATTTGTTTACTTATTTAATAATTAAGATATTTCTTTATGGTTTAATTTCTTTATAGGCCATGTAAACTAGACTATAAAGTACAAAAATCAGGAATACACTGGAATGCATTTATCACACTGCTTTAGATTGCTTACAACACAGAAATGCAGTTGGTAATTTTGAGGATCTGTAGATCCATGCTGGTTTTATCACCATCATATGTTATCACTAAAAGGCTTGGCCTTCTTTATTGTCTAACATGACCTTTTCAAATGGCTAAACTAAAGTGTTATCAATTCTCTAAATGATACTTCTGTCCCACAGGCAAGAATAATATCCATTATTCTTCCACTTTGTTAATAATAGCTGTAGATCATTGCCTAGTCTTCAAAGTAATAAGCACTTAAACTACATTGGAAAATTGGGAAGTTCAGTATATGCTGTTTGGAGTACTCTGATTGCATTGAATTCACATTATTGAGAAGTCATAGCTGTAGTACATTTTGTACAGAAGTTTTTTGTTCCATAAACTGTATCAAGTATCACAGGCATTCAGTCATTTCTCTTGCACATAATGTGTGTTGTATTTGTTTTTTTGCATATGATAGGAATAAGAGAAGTCTTCCCTAACTGTCAGTGAGAGGGCCTGGTTCTTTGCTGCTAGCTATGAAAACTCCTGCTCTTCTTTTACATGTCTGGTTGACCTCTTTCAATAGAATTAAAAACCTCACAGGAAATTTAAGTCAGGATAATTTCCCAAGAACATCAGGTGTGGCAATGTGCCAGATGAGACATTGAGCAGGTTTTGAATGAAAGACCAATTTTAAAGGATATGAAGGGAATTAAATTTGATGAGGGAAGAGTGGAAGAAATAAATGTGTCAGCTCAGGCCTCCAGATTTTCAAATGTTCATATATATATATTATATGTATATATTATAGATGTACATATGTATATATTATAGATGTGCATGTATATGCCTTAACAGGTGTATATATAGACTTGGAACACAGACATACAAAACTGTGTTGATGCTCTGCCATATTTTTCATGTTTCAAATAGCATAATAAAATAATTTTTTCATTGTAAGACAGTAATTGAGTCATGATGGTAGTTGTCTTCTTTTGAATCATGTGAATAAGTTATTGCACTCACTGCCATTTATTTGATTAACAAAATATCAGTGTAAACCTCCTGTGAAACATGAGATTTGCAGGTTAATGTAAGTTTTACCAAAGACAAATGAGGAGCAAGGCAATGCTTTATATGTAAATCTCAAGGAATTTATGTTATTTGTAGAAGTTGTCCCATGTTTTGTGCCTTATGAAAACTGGGACCTCTTGACTTTTCAGAGAATATTCCACACCACTTCTCCATTCCATGTCCTTATAGATTATTGCCTGACTACTGTAACATACACTGGAGAACAGTGAACAGCTATTTCAAACTCCAGTGTCCCAAGAAAAAGCATCTAATTTTAGGTAGATGGGAAGTGGGAGAAATGTGGGAAATGTCAAGTGGTTTTATTTTCCTAGGAGCTTATAATTGCTTACATTTTGTCCTGTTTAATCAGTAATCTTTCTAGTAAGCTTTAATCCCATTTTGAAATTTGCTACTTAATGCAATGAGCTGTGTGATGCAATGCTATGTAATGAGGGCAAAAATTATTACATTCAGCACTTTTCAAATTCCCCAGAGTCACTTTTTGATAGCAGTGAAATTAAACTGACATATTTTCAGGGAGATGTTTTAAATATTTAATGCCCATGTATAATACAAAGATTAATATTATGGAAAAGAATGAGGGTTTTTAAAGTTAGAGCTTGTTATTCTCTCTTCTCACTTCTAATGAGTCCTCTTTATCTGGATAGGGTGCCCTCCAAACCGAGGTACAGAGAGGTAGTTTGGATAGCTCTGTTACTCTACTCACAGTTCAGATTAGCAGTTAATATGTCATGTGTGGGGGAGCAGGGCACATAATGGCTAGACAGTAAAAAGCAGAAATTTTAATTCTGGCTCAGATTTTCCCTTGTAACCAGTGTGATGTTTTATAGAATCAAACAGGTCATTCTTGGTTTCTGACATTTCTGTTGATGATATAAATATTCTACGTTAATTGAATGGTTCCATACTAGTGTCAGACAAAAAAAAAAAAAGAAAAAAATCAGTAAGCTTAATATAAATAAAAATATATTTTTTAATGTGATAAAGTAGCCTTGTGAGTGCAAAATATGAAATTAATTTAGCTTCTACTATCTAAGCTTAAGTAATTAAACATGCAACTAATGAAAACCTTTCTACTCATCAGTATGTCTCAGACTTTGACTTGCTGTTATTCATTTTCCTAACTACAGTCATAATTCCAAAATTCTCCTGAATTCTTGAGAGGTGTTAATGGCTGATGCTGTTAAGTGCTAAAATATTCATGTATGATTTTGAACATATTTGGAATTAAAATATTGATAGAAAATATGGCTACTGAGCTTACTGTGGGAATGTACAAGATATCTGAAAGACTTTTACAGAAACAAGACTTCAGGGACTAGATTAAACTGTTGAACTGAATATAAACTAATGGTAATTATTATTAAGTTAGCAAATTAGTCCAAATTTATACTTTAGAGAAGTTATCATTTTGTTGACACAGCTGAGCTACAAAAATATATTCAGTATGTTGTGGTAAGGAATTTGTCTTGCAGAGCTTTTCTTATTAATGATTTTAAGTATAGGCTTTTCTCTCTGTCTAACAGACATTTTCACCCCTGCTGTCACCAACTCACATATTTATTACTGCATTTTCCTTTTCTTTGTCTTTGACAAATGCATTTTTGCTCCAATTATATTCACCCAGACTGCAAAGAAGCTGTAAAGATCATTTTTCAGTCCATCATTTTTTCTTGCTTTCTTGCTCTGCATTTCCCTTAGCTCCCTTTCTTTTAGAGCACACCAAGGAAAACTTAGACATTTTGTCTTTTAAGGCCTTTAATGTACTAATACTGACACCTTTCATGGCATCTCAGATTCAGCATTGAGATGCTGACTCCATTCTATCAGCCTATGATAACAGCTTCATCATCCACTTGAGCTCACAAAAAAGTAGCTATGCTATCTCCCACTCTGCCACCTTACTTAAATGGAGCACCTAATGCAGATATTCTACTTTTTTTCTAAGTCCTTATGTTAAGTTCTGGTTTTTGGAATACCCAGAATAGATCTGACAGGTAGGCTTGAGTCTGTTAATAGCACTTAAAGTCACATTGATGAGTTTTGTGTTGCTTCTTTTTGCTTTTCTGTGAACTTATTGTCTCCTGTTTAATACTTGAGCCATAAAATCTGCAGGATAGCAACTGTGCTTTATTCTTATTTATATAATATTTTAAATAATTATTATTTCATTATTATTTTATATAAATATCAGAAGTAATTCTTACTGACCTGTTTACCAAAATGAATGCATGCACAATTGTTTATCTTATTAAAATTTAGAAAAATGCTGAATAACAAGATTCTTAGAAGATAAATTCAATTCATACTCCTGTCCATATAAGTGACAGGCTTTAGTTTAAAAAGTTTGATGTTGCTGTCTTTCCTAGAAATTATCTACTATAGAAACATGTCAGATATCAGAAATGTAATTTCATACTATCTTTTTACACTCAGTAATATAGATTTCATTAATCTTTTGTGATCTTTACATAGTTTATGATGTAAATTTTCAACTTTTATTTTTTCTGCCTGAAAGTATAGGAGTGCTCACTTCATATTATATGAGGTATAACTAATAAATAAATTTTAATTTAGCTTCTCGGTACATACTGTGCTAAAAATTTAGTTTCCATTGCTCCTGCAGTAAAAAGAAATGTTTTTCAATTAAAGAAAAAATTAAAATTTTATGTTTCTGAAAGGATTAGTTTTTTGAACAGAGGAGTGTTTGCCCTCCTTCTCTGTAAGCTCTATGATGAGATGATTTTGCAGTTGTGGACCCTGTGCCCTCCTTCTTCTGTGAATGGAAGCTAACAGGGTCTTCTCTGTGGATGTTCCAAAACCTGTAAAGAATTAAGAACATGGAAGTCTTTCTAATTGTAAAGAGCCTGTGATTTTATTCCCTGCTGAGAGCACTTTTGGAAGATGTTCAATATATTGTCATGTGTTTCAAGAAACTGGAAGCTCTGCTGTTTTAGACTTTGAAAATCAGAGCTGGCAACCTAACATGAGATCCTTAAATCTCTGAGTACTGGTAGCAGACAGCTGGGATTCAACACTCTTGAATCATTTATGTTCAGAAGAACCAATTTACAATGATAAAATTACTGACTTTATTTTTGCATGCAGAGCTTAATGAACAGAGAATGATGTGAGTGGCAAATTTTAACTGCTCTGTTAACAACCCCACTCAACTTACTCAAAAGCTTCTGCATATTTTGATTGTCATCTTGACTTGGTCTCCACATGTGAGTGTATTGTAAATTAAACATAAAAATGCAAAGATGTTTTAACATGCAGTCTTAGAAGTACAGGTTTTGGCCCACAAAAATTATTATTGCAAAATTTTAATATTGAACCAAAATATAACAGACTGTATGTCATCCTTCTTTTAATGATGGTACTTGTGTTGTACCTGGAGGAGGACTTGCCCTCTGTCTGGAAAGTTACTGGAAGATTCTGACTAGTTTATATGGTACACTAAAAATGGCTTAAAAAGCATGAAAAGGAAATAAAAATTGTAACACTACTCTTACTTATGTCTTTCAGTATGGCTTTCTGTTTTCTTTTGGTGATAACTGTAGGCCTATTTTTCCTATGTTATACATTGTTTTTCCCCAAAGCTTGGCTTCAGATGTGCAAAGCTGAGAATGAAAATTATTTTTAAAAAAGCAACAAACAAACTAACCCCACATTTGATTTACATTTTATATAGCTAGCAATGTGCATATTTTTTATTCCTAAATTCACCTCTTTTTTCCTTCTTTTGCTTAAGTTTATAGGCCTTAAGAGTCTATAGGAATAATGTATTCCTCATGCCTGGCATGTTAAAAATAATATTTAATATACTTCTAATAATAAGATAAATTTTGTAATATCTGAATTTGAAATCTGCTCCTGTTTCTATTGCCCTCCTTCCAAATAACTCTTTCCCAGAAGTCATCCTTCCTCCTCAAGATATTTGGAACAGTTGCACATAGTAAAATTGCAAGCTATAGTACAATGATATTGAATTGCAAGTAGCTTAAATATATGTATTAGCTACAGAAACTCAGAAGTTACTCTGTGATATGATCTACTCTAATATTATCAGATAAATCACAAGAGTCAGTGAGAGGAAGCCCTGCTCTCTCCAAAGCAACTGAGCAAGAACAGAAGTCCTTGAACACCTGATTACTGCAGCCATGACTTACCCTGGGAAATCTGTCTGGATTTTCTTTGTACTGAAATAGGTTGGTCAAAACAGGAAGAAATTTTCAAAATCTTTGCTGGAGGAGACCAATTCTACAGGGCCAGCATACTGTATCAGTAGAAATTTTATTTGGAATGCATCATGAAAAGTAGAAAATGGAAACCTTGCTGATAAGAAACAGGACAGGGATCTTCAGCTTTTGATATTGATATAAGTGGAATAAATGTGTTTTTTAATTTTTTAAAGATCTTAATATTTTATTAATATTTCTAACTATAATCTTTGTTATCTGTGTTGAGATTTAGTAACTTCATTTTTACCCTCACCTGTTTAAATGTAATTCCAAGGCACGTGGCTTTTACAAAGTCATTTATTTCTCAGGAGTTTAACAAATCTGGAAGTCAAGGTACCAGGGCATAGTAACAAGTGCCTTCTTCTCCAGCACAGCAGTTGAGAGCATCTAAAAGGGAATGAGGTACTTTAATGTAAAAGCTGCAGTGGCTCTTTCTACAGAAAATGTGTAAGATGCAAGAAAAGTACAAAGAATTGTTTTGCAGTGATGACCAGCTACTTTTTCTTGCAAGTAGATGGGGAGTATGCTTGAAGAGCAAAGGTCTTAAGAATTTAGGTCTCTCACCAGAACAGTTTGGAGACATTTTTTGAATCATTTTGCACAAGAGTCTGTTTGTAATACTTCCACATTTAGTGAAGATTAAAAAAAAAACCAACCCAAAATTCAAAATGGGATTTAGTGATTTATAATCCTGAATAATCTGTTTTTTCTTCCATGCAAATGTTCATGCCATTTGAAAAATTGTATTTCATCAGGTTTTTTTCTACAGTTAGTTTCAAATTAAGTTGTTATTTGAATAGTTTGCTTTTCTGATAGTCAGGGAATGTGTTGCAATTTTAGATGATGCATCAAATTAAAAAGTTCAAATGGAAGCACTGAAAGTGCAGATTTGTGCTTGGATTTCATGTGCAACATACTGCAATTCATTCACTTATAACCTTTCTTTCATACAGAACAAAATCTTTAACAATAGATTTAGTGTATTTGACAACTGAGTTCATTTTACCATATGTTAGTAGGACAGGGTTCTTATTCTGGTGTTTCTCTGTGTTCTTCAAAAAAGCCCAAAGCAACTATATGACAAAGTGAGCAGTTATTTCTATTTTCTAAATCAATTATGTGTGATATTAGCTAATGTCTTCCTTATTTTTCAAATATTAATATTTTAAGTAACAAAGAAAGATGTTAACCAGATGCATAGTTCAGTACAAATATAGGAAGGTGTGATTCATGTTTCAGAGACCAGTTAGATTGAAAATGTGTTATATTATATGCTTTGGCTTAAGGTTTAGTGAAATAAAGTGAATCCTGTGACTCAGGTCTAAATTAGAAATAAAGTCACTTTAAATTACATTTGTAGTCAGGGAAAATATGTGTGAATCAGTCGCTTCTGATCTCATGCTGTCCTCTGCAAATATTTATTTCACTGTATTGTTTATGAAGGAATATGGCATTGACAGAAATTAGAATTCATCTGTTAAATCCTACATTTAATGGTCTGAATATAAAATACTCTATGAAGACTTCCTTGCAGATGTGAATGTCTCTTTGCAAGCCCAGATGTTGCTTCCTGTACTGATTGTTACCAGAGATGTTGCCAGTAAGGAGTGATGGAAGTTCTGAAGCATCCAGGAGCAAATCCCGTGGAGACTGCTCAATAAAGGGAAAGAGATATTGAACGTAATTCCTCTAAAACTTGTTGTGTGGAGAAATACTGTAGGACATAGTGTTTGTACAATTCCTAGTGGCTGGAAGATCCCCTTACATTCTGAATGTTTTAATGGAAAAGGTATCTGTTTCTTTAGCACATTCCTTCTTCAGACAGAGTTACTTGACTCTTCAGAGACTCCTGAGCCCTTGCCTTTGTGTGCGCCTGTATTCTTATTGTTTGAATTTAAGGAATTTAGTGTTACAGATTTGAATACAATTTGGTTTTTTTTTTTTTGGTGGGAAACACATCCTTGTGGTTGTAATAGGAAAATAACTTTAACTCTTGTTTAGTAATGGATCTTATCTTTTACTGTCACTGAGTGAGCTCTAGAATTAATTTTTATTTCACTTCATAGTTATTCTGTAAAATCATACTATGTGTTCTGTATATTCTTGCCAACAATTGATTTAATGTATTTTGTTGATTGGGTTTAAACCTTTTCATTACTACCCATGTTGCATAGTGACTAATTAGCAGAGCAACCTAAAAAAGAGTATTACAAAGATATCACTTGGTCCTTGACTATCTGCCAGTCTCTTCATTATCAGAATTTCTTGGAGAAGGAAATATAAAGGGTTAAAAAAAAAAAAAGACATGGAGACTTTCCTGGATGTAGAACTTCAGACATTATTCCAGTAACAATTGCAATTGTATAATAAAATTTCCCACAAAAACAAATTTCTGTCTTGAACTCTGGGTACTGCAAAGGCTCTAGGATCCTAACTCTTTAATCTTGTAAAGCTGACTACCTAGTGTTGCATATCTGCAAAGTTCTGCAGTTTACCAAAATCTTTATTTCATTTTACTCCCTGAACATTGCATATTTTGAATGTGATTAGATTAATCCCATTTACCTTATAGTGTAATTGGTCAGCTTTTCCTGTCTTCCCTAGGAGTTAATTCTCAAATTTTTAATGGAAATTGCTTAGTGAAATTTGTGCTAGATTAAGTGCTTTTTTCTCTATTGTTTTTGTTAATGTTGTTGTTTTAATTGCAGGAAAATGTTTAATATAGCTTTATGTCCCTTATGTGATTATTTTTCTTGAAGGTTGTCCTTGCAGAATTAACTGCCACCTAATAAATAGGCCCAGATGTAGCAACAAAAATGAATAGCAAATGCAGCTTTTGGAGTGAATGAGACTGGCTTGGACTGAATGTAGCATAATCATTGCTATTCTAAAGGAGGTTTCTTTATGAACAGTGTTACAGAAACTAGTTTTTGGATCCAAATATTCTGATGGGGTCCTAAAGCATTTATGCATAAGATATTTAATGATGGATAACAACTTTTTCCTGAGCTGAAGGGCAGTACTTGGAGTTTCACACTTGCTTGCCTGCATTAAAAATATGAAGAAAATATATATCAGGTGAAATTAATCCTAGTAATAAAGAACCATTACAAGTTTCAGATATAGTCACACAGAACCCTCTTCCAATGATTATCAAAACATACAGCCATGTTTTACTAAATGAAAGATTTAGCTGTTAATTACATGAGAACAGCTTATTTACATTGAGACTATAACAAGAGTTTTAATTTTCTTTGATCCAAAGATTCTTTATTTAGCTGTATGTGTTCTTTGTATCTTCAGGAATACTGTGGTTTGGATTTTTCTACTGTGGATTTTAGTGTGCAAGTACTTGAACAGTACTTGGACATTACAAGATCAGAAAATGATTTTACAATGCTGTTTATAATGTGGGTTGTGTATTTTATTGTTGGTTGGGTTTTTTTTAAACACACCTGTAAATATAATTCTTACAACTGATGGTACCCATATGGTTTTTATGTTTCTTCATATTATCAGAATATTGCTCAGGGTGAAGATAGAGTTTTATAGAAAAAAAAACCCCAACCCCAAAAAAACTGCCCCAAACTCTAGTACCATTTTTTTCTGTCATACAGGGGAACCACAGTTTTGTTGTATTCAACTGCAGAAGATAGAGGATGAAAAGCTGTAGCAAATCTATAGTGTTCAGAAAGACAAACATCCTTAATGCTACTAATGTGCAAAGACCACAATGAATTCAAATTTATGAAAATGTTATCCTAGAATTCATAAATCTGTAGGTTAAAATGAAGTTGGTAGGAAACTTTTTTTCTCCTCCAGCTCTTTAAAAGACAATTATATATGAAGAGGTAAAAATACCTGTTTAGGGACAGCGGACGCTTGACAGTCTCCAACAGATCTGGTCTTTTTTCACTAAGTTTATTTAAGTAATTTTTGCTAAACCTTTATGGCTTTGGCACAATTTTCTAATAACTTTTAAGTTAAGTAGTTGTGATTACATCTAAAAATCACATGATGTATATCATAATTGAAACAATTCTATTTTGCTTATTCTAGAAAAAAGAATAAGGTTAAAAGTATTCACATAGAATGCAACAGGTGATGAATATTGCTGGGCTAATAAGCCTTTGGGAAGGATGCAAGAATACAGATTGATTTTTGTTCTCTTATCTATAAAGTAGTTTCTTGACAACCCTCCAGGTCTTTGGATGGCTTTAAGTGAACCAGAATAACAATCTGATTTTGGCTTCAGTTGAGTTATTTGACAAACTGAACTCACCATTTTTAGCTGCTGTTGAAGAGTTAAATTGATCACAGAGCAGAAAAAAAACCCCAGGCATAGCATTTTGAATATTTTGAGTAGGATCTCAGGGATCCAGAGGCATGCTGCTGCTACATAAATACAATCTTACCTCTTTTCAAAGCATATTCACTTGGGCACTTTGAGAATCAATAGAATGTAAGTTCAGTAAATAGGCTTCAAAACAAAAAATTTTTTGCAAATATGCAGAGCAATTCAAATACAATTTGCAGAGCATTTTACCGAGATGCAAAGGTTTTAGTCTTTCTGTTTTATAGTTAAGATTTACACATATCATTATTAATACTGCATAAAATCCTAACAGAAAATCAGATGGAAAAGCTGAGCTGAGGTTTTTGCATCCATATTCTGGTATCATCTATGCTTTTTTAAAGTGCTGTTTCACTCTGGACATGCTGTTCTGAGCCGATCTTAAGTAAGTAATAAAACTTGATAAGGCCTTCTACGAATAGAAAACAAAATTACCACTAGAAATTTTCAGTCTGGCAAAACCTCAAAGGTATTGAATCTCCCTTACTGTTAAAAAAACCCCAAGCAAAGAAAGAAGCCCCAACAAACCCAGCCAAAACCATCCAAACCAGAAAAGGCTGTCTATGCTCTGTGATAAAAAACCCACAACTCTGCTTTTTAATGGGTTCATTTATATTCATTCCAGCTGTGATTTGTACATTGGAACAGCACATAATGTGTAGCTTTCCATGATGTTTGAATTTTCACCTGACAGAATAGTACACTTCTTGGCACAGGAGGGGATTTTTGATTTGTCTAAATTCCATGGGATGTTCTTGTCAGTCTAGATTTCATTTTTGCTACATTACAGTCATGCTGTATCTTGAATGGTTTCATTGTAATTACTTCTTTCTCAGAGGAAACATTGAGTTCATCTTAATTGCAGAATTATCATATTTAAACTTTACTGAAGTTGCCTGTCTTAACAATTTGAGCCTTAGGATAAAAATATCTACGTAATAATGGACATTTGCTGTAGAAAAGCAATGCCAGACTGTCAATGTGTCAAAAAATTATACTGAAGCTAATTCAGCTAAAATTGCTGTGGTGAATATCAACAGAATTGAGAAAGTTGACCAAAACAAAATGACTAATGCTGGAAACATGAAATTGGAAGGTGGTTTAACATTTATTTTATATAATGCCCATTTCTACAGTCATAATGGGGAGAGAATTAGAAGCAGAATAAATGTAGATTTTACTTACAGAAGGATGAAAATATCTAAAAATGTGTTAAGTAATAAAGTGAATGTCACAAAATTGAAAAAATACCCGTTTATTTCAGAGCAACCAAAGTCCAGGTATTCAGCGAAAGAAACTCAGTATCTAAAATTATACTCCAATGGAATGATTGAACTAATTTGAAGATTTGATCAAAATTAGAAATTAAAAGGTGAATTTTTGCTTGGAAGTTGCAGGTGGTCAATACACAATATTTCTTTAGTGCTTTCCAAATCTGGCTGTTCAGATAAAATCTTGTCAGTAAGCCAGGGGCTTTTTTTGCTGTTCGGGTTCCCAGGAATTTTATTCAAATTATTTGGTTATAGTTGGCAAATAGAATTGCTGAAGATGCACTATAAGAAACCCTGGAAAAATCCAAACCACAGTATTCCTGAAGATACAAAGAACACATACAGCTAAATAAAGACTCTTTGGATCAAAGAAAAAGAAAAGCTCATGTTACAGTCTCAATGTAAATAAGCTGTTCTCATGTAATTAACAGCTAAATCTTGCATTTGGCAAAACATGGCTGTATGTTTTGATAATCATTGGAAGAGGGTTCTGTGTGACTATATCTGAAACTTGTAATGGTTCTTTATAACTTGAATTAATTTCACCTGATACTTAGACTATATATTTTAATGCAGGCAAGCAACTGTTGTTTCCTCTTGACATGAAGTTCATCATCTGCTCTGGCTCTGACCATAATGAAGTCTCCCACCATAAAGTAGCATGATAACAGCATAAATATAATGTAGTAACAGCAGGATTTAACTGCATGAATCAGCAGTGGACTGTTGTGGCTTTCCAAATCTGTACTGCAACTTTGCTATCTCAACACAATGTTAGAAAATAAATGAGGTAGCTTTATGCTTGGAATGTTTCCAGTCACCATAGGTAGTCTGACTTCGTGCTTTGCTGGGGCTGCAAGGATGCTACTTCATGCTTCAGTCCTATCTTGGTCTTAGTGTGTTAGCATTTCCCTTGTGGCAACATGATCACTCACCAATAAGCAATACACTCTAGGTCATGAATGTGGAACTATAATGAAATTATTTGCCTTTTTATTACCTTTATTTATGTTTACTTTTCAGAAAGAAATTGAAATTATTTTGAATATTTTTAGCTATTTGGACAGTCTTGGGTATTTATTTTTGCCTCCATGCAGGTTGTGAATACTGAATTGATTTTTGTTAATACATCTACACGTGTATCAGAACTCTTCCTATTGATGGGCTTGTTCTCTTCATCAGTAGGCTGTCCAAAGCTTTTCCTAATTTTCAGGAAGATTGTCAATAGAGAAACTCCAACATATCAGATGATAATACTGTAATGAAACTGGTTTTCCAGTGACCACGATGTACCCAGCTTACAATAGTAATGAGTCATTAATTAATATTGTCTGCAAAAAGACCTTTATGTTCATTTTCCTTAATGAAAAGCTTGTAACATGTAAGTGCTTCCTGTATCTGTGACAATTCTTGTTTATCTATCTCAGAAGACACTGTGGGAAGAAAATAATATGTTCAGGAAGATAAAAAAGATATAGTTTTGATTACAAGTATTAAATTCTATCATCTTTACTTATTATCTCTCTAATAATTTTTATTTATTAGTATTTACTTAGCCAATTTTCTTACTATCAGCTAAGAAGAACAAATGAAACATTTTTTTCCCCCATGTCATTCTTAACAGCTTCATTTCTGTCTTTAATTCTGAAAAGTGAATCTACATTGGTAGATGCAAATGTGCAATATAATAATACTGTTGTCTATTATTTTCTGTACATTTAAATAGCATTTAACAGAATCAACAAAAATATAATACAATGTCCTACCAGGAAGACTAAAGAAAATACTTTTTTTGTTAATCATCTTCAAGAGGATGCTCGTCTAGTAAGTGTCTGTGGGAGTCAGTATGAAGCTATTCAGAATTTCCACCAACAAAACAGCTGATGATAAAAATCTGTGGATGAGAGAGATTTACCATTCTGACAAAGTTAGGAGAAAAGTTACATAAACAAATCCTGAATCACTTGTTCATTGAACTCTTCAGGAAAGTAGTATTTTGATATAGTCAAATGAAAAGTTTTGCAAATAAAGTAAAATTAGAATGGGTCATACCTCTGGAGTGTGAGACTGTACCCTGTGATGTCTGGCATAGACCAAAAGAGGTCTATGGGGTGGGCAATGCCTACAGCTCTCCTAGTAAGCTCCCAGAATGATGCTGTGGCACATGGGAGTGATTGGATCCTTGAATTAATGAACCTAAGAGCTTGTTTTGCCTTTCAGTGGTTTTCTTTCTTTGTCAGTATTGCATCCAGTTCTGAAGTTGTAAGTCAAAGACATAGAGAGGGCTCAGAGAGCATAACTGAAGTATTTGATATACTTAATTTGTCAAAAAGAAAAGCAATAGGTGAATTGATTAATATATGAGAAATTTAATATGGAAAAAACCCCATACACTAAATAACAATGAATTTCTGCAGCTCTTAAAGATTTCAAATTGGTGTTTTTTCTGAAATTTAAAACAACCCCAAAAATAGGTTTAGTTTTAGTTCCTATTATCCACACAAGAGGCCAGACCAGAATAAGTAATGTTCTTCTCTGGTAGTATCATGTATGACTAGGAAACAGCCCCAAATTTATGTTGTGTACCTGTCAAGTAATACTCCCACTGACATACATGGTTGTTATCATGTGTGGGTACAAAAAACATCTGAAACCCTCACAGTTGTTGAAACAGTTAGATAGTGAACTGGCCTTAGAATATAATTTTGAAATGTCAGTCACCATTTCTAAAACATGTGTAATGTTTTTGTCTACAAACGAATTACTTCTAAACATTTTGGTATCTAGTAATTTTTAATTATCCTTACCAACTTAGAGCACACAGTGTTAGAACCACATTGCAGTGGTAAAATATGTCTAAAATTGTAATTCTCTGTAAAGCCTAGTTGCAGAGGAAAAGCACTATTTTTTTTTTCAAAACAGGTTCAATAGTTGTTGAGTAATCACTGTTTTTTTTCCTTAATGTTTTTAATTTTTGTCACCATATCCAGTAACATTATTGAACTCTAGAAGCACGTTGATTTTGTTCTGCCCCTAAGTTGTGTCCTTCCTCATCCTGGAAGGCTATATTTCTGGAAGGCTATTTTCTGTTCACACTTCTACACCTCTCAGGGTGCTGGGACTAAACTCCTTATGGATCGAGCAGTGTGTTTTGAAGGCTGGGAGGAGCACATTACTGAATTGGGGTCCCCCTTCACCTGCACATGTTGCCAAGAATTGTGTTTGTCTGACTCCTGCTATAGCAAAGGAAAGACATGGTGCTAGGTGTGTGTAATCTGAAGGGATTTCCAGTAAGCCTTGCTTTATGGCTTCTACTTCACAGTGCTGCTGTTACTGTCCAAGTTTAAATCAAATCTTCCACACAATGAAAATCTATTTTACTGTCCTGTAAGTTTCTAGAAAAACCACTTTCTGACTCCTGTAAGATGTATTTCTCTCATCAACCAATGTTTTTATTTATTTTCAGTAAATACCACAAAAGGATCTCTGCATTTTCTCCATTTCAATATAAAAAGGATTTTTCTTGAACAAAGGAAAAACTCCTGTTCATCCTGAGCAATTTCAGTGACCTGCTAAACTAAATGCACTGGCAGGACTTCCATTTAGTTAGTAATTCACAGCTGTCACTGGAGACATCTCTCTACAAAGAAAACTGTTTTCCTTCCATGTTTATTTGTTCAGCAGAACCTGCTGCATAACAATGTCAATTATTTGCCTTATCAGTGTGTAACCCTGGAGAAGACTAAAATCACAGGAGCCCGTACACTTGACAACCAAACTCAATCAAAACTACTGATAAGAGAACAAAGAGAAACCAGAAGCTTTTGGAGTATGAGCTGAGTAATAGGATGAAGTGACATATGCCTTTCTTTGAGACAAGCAGATGGAGGAGGATTAATTTTCTTTCTTTCAATTTTCTGTTCTCTCCTATGGTTTCCTAAATGCTAGTGCTTGTAGATTTTGCTGTCTTACAAAATTGTCTCATTGCAACTGCAAGACAGTAAAAATAACAAGAACTGAAATGTCTATTGTTTTGTCATTCTTGTAAACAAATCAGAATTAGATTTTTTTCCAGAAATGTCATTATGGCAGATTTACTATTGTAGCCTCCTGGTTAGATCTTTCACCTGCCATAAAGAGTAAAATCTTTGCACAACTTGTTTGCTCTCTGTAGCATTTTTTGCATTAGACACTCCTTTTCAAATATACTGAGAGCTCTCATTTATCCCATCCTAACTTGTTTTCTTCACAGTAGCATTTGCTTGCTGTTAGCTGAATGGATAGCGATGGTTCCATCCAGTCCTTGGCAGCTGATGCACTAAAGCTTTGTGTTAATTTTTTTTCCTTGCAATTCTCACACATCTTGCTTAATTTCAGGTGCTGATCCCCATAGGTCAGCAGGTTAAACAGGGGCATCTGAAATCCTTAATAGCTGTTGTTCTCTCCCATATCCTTTCTTAAATATTGCCACCCTGAGAAAAGATGACAGAGCATGGCACGGAACTGCTACGGCAGCGCCAGTTCACAGGCAAGCCTATTAAAGCAACCCGAAATTGCCAGCAGTAATGTACCTCTGCAAGTTATATTTCATGTAGTTGACGTCTTTATTCTCTTCTGTGAGAAAAGGTCACATCTCCCAAGCTGTGCTATAGTTTCCTTTCTAGGAGATTACTGTGATAAATACTGGAATTCCTCCTCTCATCTGCCTGCTAAAGATGAGGGATGTGTCACTGTAGGTGACCAGCCCATCAAACACTTATGTTATACCATGCAGTGCATCACTGAAATGTTTATACATTAGAACTGTTAGTGTGTTTTTTGCCAGACCCTGAAACACTTTTTGGTCATGTTTATTTATTTAAACAAAATGACATTTTATTCACAAGGTGTATTTTTGTAAAAGAAATAATGTTGTCACAAGTCCAGTTATCCAAACAAAATGAATTTGGGTATAATGTTGTCCTTAAAACCTATTTGGATTATGTGGTTTTTCTTTGGATAACCATTTCAGATAGATTTTTTGAGGCTTTTCTTTGAATCTCTGAAGGCCACAACCTTCTTCTTAATGTAATTTGAATTTTTACAAAACCAAGTGTGTGTAAGAACCCAACACCTGGGAGAAATACAGCAAAATATTACTCATATTTGATTTATGTAATACTAGCTGTTGCATGCTAAAATAATTATTATGAAAACAGTATTTTCTCTCCCTATTGATTCTCTCTGGTTTTAGTAATATTTTTCCTTACATAGTGGGAAATTAAGGACTTTGACCTGTTTGATGTTTGATGACCGTTCTGGAGCTGCTGTGCAATTGTCAGGGTCTTCCTTTGCCAAACTGCTCTTTGGGTATTGATACCATGACAGAGGCCACTGCTTTCAATCTGAAGATTCTTTTGAAGTCTCAGTGTGAATGTGTTTATCTCATTATGTGTGTGGACTACGATTACCAAGAAGAGGTACTCATGGCCTAAGAGCTTTTAGGACTTTAGCCTTGGAAATCTTAAAAATGAGCAGTCAGAAAAGATTAAGCTAGCCCACTGTCACCCACTATACTGAAAAAACATTCAGTTCTTTCATGTTTGTGTCTGGAGGTTGTTTTTTTGTAGATAAGTAAAGAATAAACCCTGCATTCAGCTATTGGTTTACAAACGCATACTTTGCATGAAAGTTGCGGCATTTATCATCTTACATAGAAATTTGATCTCAAATTCTGGCTGGCCAAAGTTGAGTTGTAGATATCTATTTTTATCAGTGTAGCAATGTGTAAGAAAGGCAATTAAATATTATATAAAGAAAGTGTGATAGTGTTTTAATTGTCTTAGAAGTCCAGGGCCTTAGGATATTTGTATGTACCTTAGGACTTCTAAGTACTCCATTTAGAGTTATTATTTTTCTGTGGTTCCAGTAATATACTCTTTGTTTTGAAAAATTGCATTTCTCTGGGACTTGCATGAGAATTATGTATTTGGGTTTTATGTAATTTCTTTAGAATTGTGTTTAACGACAGTAGACTGGGAAATGAAGAACTGACCTGAGCAGAGAGTATTAAAAGAATGTTTAACCTTGTGAAGCAAAGCTTGAGAGAGAATATGACTATCTTCTAGAACGCATTTGGATTGCTTTATAGTGGGGTAGATTTAAGTCCTAATGTAATTTTGGTGAAAGATCAAAAGTATATAAATTTTTTCACTTTGATTTTTAAACCATTAGATAAAGTGAAGCATCTCATATGTGAAATACCAGGACATAAAGAGCAGCATATATTTTCTAACAAAGCTTGATAAGTTTACGTTATTGTGTGATACAGGAATACGAATCCTGGTTTGGGTTTTTTGTTGTCCTCAAACAAACTAAAGGTGTCTTGAGCACAGTCTCAGTTGTTAATCATGTTTCTCATGTAGTATTTATTGTTTTAGGATACTTTTATTCTTTAGCTTATAGTGTACAATTGGATTATATTACGTTAATTTGAATTGATGCTTCAGTCTATTGTCTATGGATTCACTTTTGGAATTTCTCTCTGACTGAAGCATTCTATATCATATATCTTTCTCTTAAGGTATCAAGGAATGGGTAGAAATTTGTGGGGGTGTAGTTGTTTTTGTACATTGGAAAAAGCTATGCAGCTTGGGTGATCCCCTGTCTTGTGTTCTTGTGCCTGCATGCTGTGCTCATCAAGGAAGCTTAATTGATTTCTTAATCTGAACAGTGGCATTTTCCTCAGAGATGAAGGGATTTTCGGATTACTTCTTATTGATTTTTGTGAGGCTTCTCAAGGTAACTGGGAAATTTTCAGTTATCAGATGGGGCAGGTTGTTTCCTCTAACTGTGATATATTCATTAAGTTCTCTTCCACTGCCAAATCATTGGTTCTCTAAGTCTCTTAGAGGTGCACAAATGCTTTATGGGCTTTGACTTGGCAAGTGGGGCACGACTGTTTGTTATTCAGAACAAAACACCAAAATATGGCTTCAGATGGTGGTGATTGAGCAATGTAATGGAAATGGCCTCTTTCAGTCCTATATCCCCCAGGATACTGACCATATTCTATTTGAACTGTGTTTAGGACTACTTGTTTTTGAAAATACACTAGTTTAAGTAGGCACTGCACTGTGACATATTTATTGAATGTAAAACTTTCATATCTCTGACAGTTCTACTTAAATTACAGAAAACAGGCAATTGTGCATCAGCCATCCTTAATACATGTTTTCTCTTAAACAAGATGAGATTTTACTCAGAACAATTTAAAGTGTTTTGTCAAAACATAATAATAATTACTATAAGTTACAAAACCATAAAATTTTTATACACTTTTGTCCTTTGCTTCATTATATTAAATTGGTATTTTATGATTTTCTTTCTTCTTTTTCTTTTTTTGGCTGAGTTTTTAGCTATTCATACTACAGTGTTAAAATCTAAGTCATTGTAGATAAGGGAATGAAATATGTGTGAATTTGTAGCTGTAGAAATTGTCCCACTTAAAATGCATTGCCAAATTATGGTCAGGAAAACCAAACCAAGAAGAGTGGTTAGCATATGGACTTCATGGATAGGCAGAATTGTAAATTTTCTCTTGGAATCTGCTATAGAAATATTTTGATCTTGCTTGACTGCAGGAAAAAATAGATAGAATGTGGTAACTTACTCATTGGTAAGTCATTTCAGGAATTAAGTTCTGCCATAATTTCTGCAGCCTTAATTGGTACAGTACATTCTATGTTTGGATGAGTTCTGTTTGGATTTTCTTTTAATAGAATGACAACTGATCTTCATGACTTTTTTATACTCTGGAGAGTTGCATCTGCTCTCCTTTATTTGTTGTGTTTTGGATGGAACTAGTGGTAAATTACATACTTGGGCTTTTTATTATTTATTTGTTATGATTTATATTTTGGTACACATATCTCTGAATACCATCAATATAACAATATTTCATTTAAAAATATGGCAAAAATTGTAATCAGAGTGGTTCAGGGCTGTTCTGTTCTGAGCTCTACCAATTGGAACTTTCAACTCTATTGGAACTGCTCTATCAACTGTGAAACTTTCCTGGGTGCTTCTTGAGATACTCAGTTCTGTTTTCTCTAGTTTAAGTGTGAGAAAGAACCTAGGACTGTTTTTGTTTGACTGTCCAATTTAAGTATGAATTTAGATCAGTGTTTGAGTATCATAGAATCATAGAATCATAGAACAATTTGGGATGGAAGGGACCTTAAATCCTTTAGGTTCTGTGGCAATGTTTGCTTTGATTTTAACTCCTTGTCTTATAAACTTGAGATAATAATGTGTGGATAGTATGTTTAGTTGAGGAAAAGACCTAGCATGCAAATTTGATTCCCATTTTAGGGATGAAGATTACTTGTGGATTTGGTTTTAATTTGAGACCAAGGAAATAAGACTACCTGTAGTACCAGTTGAGATGTGGTCCTTTAATGTACTTTTTAACCAATACCCTTGGAAATGAAGATGTAAATCTTCTGTTCAGCTAAGTGAGCTGAAGCTAAGCACAGCTCCTCTGACATAGTCCTTTAGAACCACATATTTTATGATTAGCAATTAAGGTTGCTAATGACTTGTGTAAGTGATCCATACTGGATGAAACAGGACTTTAATTGCTATTTTAGTATGCTGAGTCCTGGAATCTTCTTCAGTAGTCATGAAAAGAAAAACATGAAAGAGAAATGATAAAACCATCAACTTTCCATAAACTTTCATTTTCAGGATGTTAAGGTGTGTTTCTATGAAGTTCTTACTAGGAATATTGAATTAATTATAAGAATAGCATACTTCTTTATGTTTTCATAAGAGTAAGGGGGGATTGATCAGTTGAAATGAAAAATTACAGTGTATATTTGAATCAAGGAATATATATATGTATATCTATTTATACTATATTTGAATCAAAGGATAAAAACATATATACTTGTTGAGAATCACTGTGTCCTTGAGGTGCTGAATGTAAGCTGGTCGCAGAAGAAATTAATCTTTAAGCTATTTAGATTTTTTTTAAAGTATTAATTTTAAGATGCAACAAGTCTAGTTAATATTCTGAATAACATTTTTTCTCTGTAGTTAGATTCCTACTTTTCCGAGTTCTGTATGCTGTGGTCTGTTGATTGAGATGTCATGGTGTGAAAAAAAGGTCAAAATTAAGATGTATAAGACTGATTGAACTAATTAATGTTCCTTTCAAGGAATTCTAGGTGCATAATATAAGTAATGCACAATAAAGGAATGTACAAGAAAAAAATCAAATTTAGCATTGAATTTAGGAAGTTTAATGTTACAGTATTTCAGCAAATACTTGGGTTGGGGTTTTTTGACTCTTGCTTTTTCCTCTAAACTTTCACATTCCAGGTGGAAGTTCTTGAGTGACGCTGATTTATGACTGGCCAAGAATGCGTTTCTTAAATCCTTCAGACTGCATCCAGTGCAGATTTCAATGCTCTTAACACTTGGCATAGATAAACCAGTGTTTCCCATCTTGTGCTTGTCAGAGTTTCGGTTCATCCATAGTCTTTGAAGTTACAGGAACGAGGAAGGCATTGCTGCATCCAGTATCTAAAAGGGACTGTTCTGTGCTATCTCAGCCATTGCTGCCATGTGCTTTCCATGCTCAGGAAGCAGCACAGGCACCCAGCTGTACCACTGAAGGATCTAGGTCCACTTATGCCTCTTAACCCATATCTGCAGCAAATATTTCTTAAGCTGCAGTAGGTGACCTATTCCTACTATCTTTTTAATATTACATTTTGAAATCTTAGTATTCTCAATTCCAGCTTTGCCCAACAGGAAAGAAATGTTTTCTCTGACTCCAAGACACAGGTAATTAATAAGATGCACAGCACTCCAGAAATAGAGCTCATTATTTGCAACTCCATGTAGCAGGTGGAGACATCTGGAGAAGTAAGAAGAGGCAGCAGAATAGGGAATATTACTGAGCACATTGCAAGAGGAGAAACAGTACTCAAGAAAGAAAAGAGAATTTGTCTCAGAGCTAGAGCCCTATTGATTTGGTCCACTATCATATCAACAGCAAGGGGCAGAGAGAAGGAAAAAGTAGCACTAAGGCAGCTGATCAAGGTCATCCAGGCTCTGCAGTGTGTGCTTTCATGTCACCAGCTAGTGCAGTTACTGCTTTGATAGCAGGCTGGAGGGGGAGGATTGGTAGTGAGCTTGGCTGAGTCCCAAAGCAGCAGGTATCCTTCATCCTAAATATCTGGGAAGAGGATTAGAGGTTAACATGGCACAGCACCTTGCCAGCCTGGTCACTGCAGCTCTTACAGGGTCGGAGGCACCGCAGCCCTGGCACATCTGTCTTTCTGCTCCATAGTGCAGGGAAAGGGACTGAGGCCACGGAGGGGAGGCCACTTGGCCCTAACCATCCTTTCCTTTCACACTTGACAAACCCAAATGCAATCAAGTGAAAAAGAATTTTGTAAAGGAAATAGGAATTAAATAATCCCTCTATTAATGACTTCTTTTGCCTGTATAGTGGTTGCATCTGGTTGCAAAACAATGTATGAATCATCATTCAGCTCTACCTCTGGTGTAACATTATGCAACTTCTCATGAAACCATAAAAATGTTTAGATTTTTTTAATGTATGCATAGGTTCTATTTCTCTTTTCTATTATCTAAAAAGATAAATGAGCTTTTTTTTTTTTTTCCTTTGTAATATTTGGTTTCCTACTTAAGTTGTCTCAATAATTACTCTAAATAAATTTTAGTAGAATTTCACCTCATTAGTTCTTTAAAAGTAAGTGCTATGTTCTGGGATTTCAAATAAAACTTCAGAAAGTAAAAATAACTCTCAGAAAGGGTCTATTTAATCAAGTTGCCAGCATCAATTTTGCAGTGTTTTATATGTGTTCATAATGTGTAATAGGTGCAGCTCTTATTAAAAATACAGTGGTTAGCATTTTCTTATCAAATCAATGAAGATTATATATAAATTTAATTTACGTTTAAGTTACTTATATGCAGTCCTAAAGTATAATATTGAAAAGTTTATGATCATAAAATATAGTAAGAGTGTAAGTTCTGCCTATCAGTATAAAATAGAGCTGTTGTAGACCAGAGGTACTCAGACCATAATTACATTGCAGTTAACAGCAGGAAGGATTAACAACTCCCATAGAAAAGTACTGCATTTTAGGAGGGTCTTTATTTGTTAAATTAATAGACTGGTTCTCAGTTTTGACACTAAAACTAATTCTATTAACATCCACAGTATGTTCAAGTTTGATTTTAACTTTAGTTACTGCCATTTTATATTATCTAAAATGAAAACACTATTGCTGGTTTTTATGTCCTGTTAAGTTTCTCCTATAAAAAAAACCCAAACCCTTGCAATTGAACTTTGTCAATAACTCACACAGACAAAACCTATGAATTTTCAAGGTAAATATATTGCTTTGATTAGCACAGAAGACACCTTAGTGCTCTACTCACTAGAATAAGATATTTATGTTTTGTAAAGTATCAACCTGTTATTTTTTCTGTAATTGGTTTTGATGTTCCTTCCTCCAAGATCCACATATGGAGTCAGAATAGGGGTGACAATAGATAGCATAAAAACTACAGATAGCCATTGCCAAATAACCAATATTATTGCCCAATTTTTTGCTAAAAATTGTATTTATTAACGGGATTATAGCAGACGTCATACTGTAAGGAGATTTGACAATGAGTGAGATTTCAAAACATGATAAAATTTGCTTTCTTTGCCCTGGGTTTGGGGTTTTTAAGGATTGTTTTAATATGCTGAGATTTCACTGGGTTATAATCTCAGTGAGGAGAAAGAGGCTGATAACTTTGTAATAATTATTAAAAATATATTTTGTGAAATTTTATTAATATTCAGTTTTGATTTAGTCTACAAGGAGCAGACCTTGACCTTTTTGATTTTAGAGGAAACTGAGGAATAAGGGCTTTGGAAATCACCTTTTTGAGCTATCTGGTAGTCTGGTATTTTATTGTAGATATGTGTATTGGATCTTGTGGGATAACAGTTTTTTCACTCAAGAATAATTTTGTATCTGAAAACAGCCATTGCTTAACCTGCAGTATTACTCTTAACTGTTGTGGTGTGCAAAACATAGACCTCATGCTTTTACTCTTCACACATCTAGAGGTGCTTTTATACCACAGCACTTCCAGCATATTTACCACTGTCTTGTCTTAACTACAAGATGAAGAGAGTAGTTCTAGAATACATGTTAATTATCTGAGAAAAATTACATTTTGAAATTACATTTACTTTAAAATTTCACTCTATATAGCTGCTTCTAAGTATTTAAAAATACTTTATATATAGTAGCATAGTTGAATATGCTATATATAAAGTGTTTTAGCATATTTTACAAACACATTCGTAAAGTATCATGTAAATCCAAATGTAGTTAAAACTGTGGAAATACAATGAGTGAAATTCTATGAAATATAAGATTTTTGTTTGGTAACAAAAATGTTGAATTTCAAATGTACTGAAGAATTATTTCAGAATTGTGGTTTAAATACGTCAGTATAAACCAAAATCTCAAAGGCTAGTATGTAGTTTACGTTCAGATCTTTTGCCATACTTAAAAGTCATTTTGATATGTAGATTTTTAATCTATTCATAGTCTCACCCAGCAACTCTGCTACACAGCCCCCTATATCCTTCAAATACAAATGAAAAATACATATTTCTACTTGTTAGGAAACATACCTTTATTAGGTTCTTGAAATGGTCTAAAGTGATAAGTGTTTAGCAGGTCTTTTTGTTGCACTTTTGGATTTCTTTTCTAATTAAGCCCATGTCCTTTAAAAAATAAAACACTGGAAGATTTCACTGTGGAAGGGAGCTTCATTGTGCAAGTTGTTGCTGCAAGCCAGGCCAGCATCAGAGCTCAAGCAGCCTGTTCAGGGGTTTGCCAGGCGAGTTGTGGAAATCCCAGTGGACAAATTCTCAGTTTCCCTGGCAAGCTGCTCAAGCACCCTCATTGCAAAGGATTGTTTTTTTATGACAAGTTAGCTTTGTATGACAAGTTAGCTTTTACTTGTTACTATTGCTTCTTGACACCTCTTTTCTTCTTTCCAACCCCCTGTATGTAGAACTGCTCTTACATCCTGCCTTATCCTTCACTTCTTGCTGCTAAAAAATGCCAGATTTCTCACACTGTCCTGTGACATCAGCTGCAGCCTCAAAACCATGGTAGTAACACTGTGACTAAAATCGCTTCACTTTTTGTGCTTGGTGGGGGCAGGAGCAAATACAAGTGATACCTTGATCCTCCTCTGCTTGGCTGGCAAGGAGGGAGGGAGGATGGAGATGCCTTTCCATGGTGTGTGGCACGAGAGGGCAAACACCACAAACAGACCGAGCTGAAGCTGTGCTGGCAGGCTGGGCCATGCAGATGGGCCCCAGTTCAAGGGATTAAAAATGTCTGTTCCTCTCAGTAAGAGTACAGAAAAACAGGGCACTCTAATTGCCAAATTCAAAGGATATAATTTTGAGCATATTTTTTGATGATACAGCCAAAATATAAACAAACATTGGACTGGGATTTTGGAAACCCCAGATCTGATGATGATCTACTGGCTGCCCTGATTCTTTGGTCAGGTGTCATCAAAATACCATTTAAATTAAGCAGAAAACAAAGTTCTTCCAGGAATTTTTTACAAATATTGATTTTCAGACTCAGTTTTCTTCTGAAATAGACCAGGCAGTTTATCATCGACAAGTTTTTAATGGTAACTATTAATTCACATTATGATTCATCATTTTTCAAAGAGTGCCTCATATTTTAACACTGGTGTGGATAGGAAAATGAATCTAAGCAGGTAGCATGCATGCCTTATTTGCACATGCAACCTAGTAGTTCCTGTTTATCTGTTGGCAAAAAAAATATGAATGATAATTAAAAAGAAATTAGTAGGCTTGAGTCACTTGTAGTAATCCTTGCTTTTTTTTTTTTTTAACTGTAAAATGCTGAATTGAACAGTTTTAGACAAACTTCTCATGTGGTCTTATAAATATTAAGTAGTGTATGTTTGTACATTTCTTAAAATCCAAAGACTTTGTTTAGGGGTTTTTTATTGCTTCTTTATAGTAGTTTCCTTGTTCCAAAGAATGCTCCATATGCAGCAATAAAGGCTGTATGATTTTCTTTAGCAGTTAAAGAAAACCAAGATTTTCTTATTTAAAGAAAATGACATTTTCTTTACTAAAGTTTTGGCCAACTTTTACTTTATTTTTAAGAAGATGTAAATTTTATTTCTATCTGAGCAAGTTTTGAAGCTCTGTAATAGATTACAGGAAGATAAGCCGTATCTTTAGACGATCATACAAGTAATATGTCTTTGGCCAGTTATTTTACTTGGATTTCTAACACATATTCACTAGTCAGGATCAGTCTTACACTTTGGTCTTTTCCCTTGGAAACAGTGGCAAAATGCCCACTCAAACAGAAATGGACTTGGACAGTCAATGTATTACTCTGCCATTTATTGATATATTTAATTCTGATGAAAATTATTATCAAATTTGGAGCTAATGAAAGAAGTATTAAACTAGTTTGTAATTAACAGTCCTATTTCAGATTTGAGCTATATGTTAAATTTCATATAGTATGGATATTGAAGCTGTAGTCTTTGGATGTTCCAAAGTCCAAAGAAAACCAAAGCCCAAAAGAAAACTAAAACACTGCTCCAACAATATGAATAGTTTGCACCAGAAGTCTGACTCAGAAAAGTCTTGAGACTACAAACAGTAAAAGAGGTAATTTCACAGAGCTCACTGAATTAATTGCTGTGTCTTAGGGCTGCTTGAAAGTTACTTTTGTAAAAGGAGAAAAGAACTTTCATGGAGGTAGGCATTTATGATCTCTCCACACAACCCTCCTACTCTCTACTGCTAATTTATTAATTACAGTTATCAGCATAACTGTCAAATAAGTACATAGAAATTTAAAAAAAAAGAGTGGGATTTTGACAATTGTACAATACTTTATTAAAATGTGTTCTCTCAAGTGTAATAGAGACATTCTCATGCTAACTCTGTTGTATTACTACTTATTATTCATAATTAAATATACAGTACTGCTCAGCTTCTATCCTTTCTCTTTTCATATTACAAGAACCAGTATAGCAAGACTGTGAAATAGATGAAGTCAAAATAATTTTCTCAGAAACACAAAGAAATCATTTAATGTTAATTTCTGCTCCTGGCTGTTTCCTAAAATCACTGAATCCTTGCTAAGGGCTCCTACAGGCATCTTCTATGAAAGTAGGTGCAGAGGAGGGAGAAGGGGGAGCAAGGAAATTTAAGACTCTTATGAAGAAGAATCATTTCCCTGGGTACTTATACATGATACTGCAGCATTCTGATTTATAACAAGATAATGGCTGTGGTTTTAATTGCATTCCCATTCACTTACTTCTGATCTTTAGAATAAACCTTAACAAACATATTCACACAAAAATATACACATGCACATCCTCACAAATACCTATGCACGTATACAAATGTGCACGAATAGTCTGCATTTTTTTCTGCAAAAACAGAGCACCTAGGAGATACAAGCAGGCTTAACAACTTCACTTATTCCTAAGATTGCCTTATACCTCCCATCATAAAAATCCACATTCATTTTGTTGTGACTCATCCAAAACTTCTCTTTTGCTGTTTTGCCACAGCTTATCAAAACAATTAAAAGCATGAGACAGGTGATCTGCTCTATGGAAATTTTCAAACATGAACTTCAAAGTTGGCTTAGGGTGGCTTTTACATCACATTTGACCTTATGGGTCACCATTTTTTTTTTAAAGAACAAACTAACTTCCTGAGTTTGGTCAAATTATGAGCCTTATAAAAATTGTCATTTGCATGAAGTCAGGAGACAATTTGTGATAGCTGATCTTCCAAAGAGTCCTCTCAAAGCTGGCAGGTTTCAGCCCACAGATGAGGATTTGAGGCTTTGTGCTGGTGGGGATCATGGTGGATTTTGGTGCATGTTCATCAGAACTGAATGTGGAGGCACTGTCCCGGTGAGCTTCTTGTTACCTCTGTTTCTGGGCTTCCGCTTCTTGGAAGTGAATTTTGCCTAAACCTAATATGAGAAAGAGGAAAAGCTGATCCACAAGAAAATATTTGGGGATCAGAAACCAGCAGAGAGTGGGAAATCAGGGCTAAGAATTGAGGTGGGAGTTGACTGCAACTGACTGAAATAATAATTTCTTTCGTAATTCTTCATGTATAAATAGAGAAGTAGCGTAGCTTTGCATTGGTGTGAGAGAATCCCAGACTTAGCAATCGTCCATAACTTTGAAAATGTGTCTAACAGTATAACTTCATGCCCTGGAGCATAAAAATAATTTGAATAGGCAATAACACATTATTTTTCTCAAAAAAATTATCTAGAAAATAAAGATATTTCAGCTACAATTAATAGCAGGTTTCTGAACTGAAAGGTTGAATAGCAAGTTCTCTGCAAAAGTCACTAAACCTAAGGGGATCTCAGGTTTGTTTGGGATACTGAGGTGCTGTATGAGTGATTGCTAGTAAATGATCATTGTATAAGTAATACATAGTTACTACACTGCTATTTGAAAAAATATATTTATTTCGTTTTTGTTTTTGTTTTTTTTTTTTTCCCAATTAGGAGTTACTGATATTTCTGCAGAATTTGCCCACAGTACACTGGGGAAATGAAGACATCAGTGTACTCCTAGCAGAGGCCTACAGACTGAAGTTTGCATTTGCGGATGCCCCCAATCATTACAAGAAATGAATATAAAGAGACAGAAACCATTAGAACCAATGTGTTCTGCAGTATTATGGCATCTGTTGTTCTGGTTGTGCTTTCAGCTCATTGCTCTTTTGTTTGAAGTAAGATGACCATTAAAATTTTGTTAGAATTTTCAGAATGAGAACAGAATACCAAAGAAGTGGACAAAGCAGGATATCGAGCACTGAATGAACTTAAAAGTGAATTTTTTTGCTCAGCATGAAAAATGAGTTCAGAAGTCTTATGACATAATTTGCTTCTTTTTTCCCCTTCTCTAAATAGGAGAATTGTAGTCTAATTTATGTTAAACAATTTTTCTATGTACTTTAGACTTAAAACTACTTATGGAATGATTTTGTCATTACTTCTGTGTCACCTACCATTACTTTATCAGCCAGTTTTGGTCAGTGAAATTTATCTGCTTTGAGTGGCAAAAAAGAACTTTTCCATGATCATAAAGACCATATGAGACACCAAGACCTGTGTTTTAAGGTCTGGTTATAACTCAAAAGACACTCAAAAGATATTAGCACACCATCTGTTGTTTTTCTATGGAATTAGGTTAGAATACTTCCATAATATAAGAATATAGAAGGCTGTAATGGAAATTGGTGGCATTTTTCTAAACATTATTCAGTCTTGAAGGATGCTATAGAAGCTTTTTAGCCATAAAAAGGAGTTACTTAAAGCTGAAGACTCATCTATTACACTAAAAATAAATCCCTCTCAATATGTTTTGGAGTGCTTTAAAATAATGAATTAAACAGAAGGCATGGTCTTGTTAAAGTAATTAGCATTTCTCTTTTAAGGCCTTGCAATTTTTCAGCATGAAAGTTCACTTTTAAGAAATGTATTAAGAAGCTTGGTTTACAAAGCAAGATATATTTTTATCTCAGTTGTTGCCTTATTCTCTATTTCTAGCAAGTTAGAAAAGGAAAATTAATATATCTTTCCAAAGCTTTTTTTGTTAAATAATTTAATACCTTTTTTTCCTGATCATTCAGAGGAAGAGAACTAGTTCCCAATAACAATAACAGTAACTGTATACTCAGATTGCTCGTGGGTCATTAGCAGAACAAAAATTCTCTATGAGTTTATAGACTAAAATTAATGTTTCTTCATATAACCATGGGATACTGAATAATCTCTTAAAACTTGCATAATTTAAGTGCACTATTTTTTTTCAAGAAATATTTTATGATAAGAATTCTAATTTTTCTCTGTTGGATGTAAATAACTCATATTAATTTGTGCCTACCATACACATACAGGTAATGAAGGGTGAGAGTTGCAATAAGCAATACACTTAAAAGTTCAGACTTACTATTCCTCAGTTTGGTTCTTGAGTTGCACAGCATTGCACAGGAAGTGTAATGCACTTCTAAGTTTGGGAAATAAAAAACCTTCAAGAGATTTTCTCATATGACTTGTTATTGGAAAATTATTTTCAACTTGTTAAAAATATGTAGATACATATTTTGAAGAAAGCTTTCTAAATGTGTTAGTTACATTACTTTCTTTAGGGGCCTTAGTTCTTGACATTGACTTCAAAATAATTAGGTGTTTCAGGGTAAATAAAGTAAAATACATTTTTACCAACATGTGATTATGAGACCATCCATATTTTAAAAGTATATGAAATCTTTGGTAGAAGAGAAAAAAAAGAATTATTTCAATAGAAGCAGGAGTGTTTGGCAATTAGATTGCATTTCTTTTCCACTGGTGTCAGCTGGGTGTTTCAGTTGTGATGGATACAGGGTCAGGCCTCCCAGATGGCTGCATTTGTGCCTGGAATGTGTAGTGGATCTGTGCTTCTTACGTGTCTGTGTACTGCTTTCTGTAACTTCAGTTCGTGGTCTAATGTATCAAAATTTATGTTTACAAAGAATGTCATATTGTGCCTAACAGTGTCTCTCAGTAACAGAATAAAAGAAATATGAAATTTATGACCATTTGCTTTAAACTTAGTATCTGCAATCATTTGTTAATAGAAATGCATATTATTGTAATGAGAGAAGACAACACAGCATTAACTGTTGTAAGGGTTTTCTATAATTAACTTTTTTCTATTAAGACGTTATTTAGGTAGTTACATGTAACATGGAAAGTTGACCCAAAGTCGTCTGCTGTGTCAGATGCTCCTGCATAACATTTTTGGGACTGGATATATAAAATTGCCGTCATTGGGGCCACATAAGTTGTCTTCCATGTCTTCCAAATTCAACAGGTACCTCTTACTTCCCTTGGAAGGACGTATTACCATTAGAGGTCACATTTACTATTGTGTCTGTGTCAGAAGTTGAATATTGTACTTGAGCACATTGCTTTTTAAGGATAGTGGGAAGTTTCCTAGTATAATACCAGTGTTTATTTATGTAGATATAGACTTTTCTGGAAAATATGATATAGATATATAAATAAAATTTATATATCTATACGGATAGGCATAGTTCTCAGTAAATAGAAGGCCAACATTTATGTAAAATTTCAAATTTTTATCAAAAGCCCACACATTTAACAATTTTACATCTCAGGTAAAATGTCATTCCAAACAAAATATTGCATAGAAAAGGAAATAGCATTATCATTATTACATCCCATATACTTAGCTTTTTCAAAATTCAAGATTCTGAATATTATAAAATTCCTTTGTAATGTGTATTTTCTTATGAAGGAGGCATCTTGACACATCACTAGTGAAACCAGGCAGTAATTTCCTAGAACTCATGTGAAATATTGTAATTGCAGTGTCTAAAACGCATGTTAAATAATTTCTGTAATAAAAGTTTCAACTAGAATGTACAATATAAAAAGATTTATGACTACAGAATTTGAAAAATGTAAATAATAAATTAGTTAACTGTGTAAATACAGTACATGGAATAAGATAGAAATGTAAGTTGAAATCTTATGTAACTCTGTAATATGCTATAAGAAATTAGTTTCATTATTTTTTGGCGCAGTTCCGTATGGAAAGGCCTGTTAATTTGTTTTTAATTTCATAACTACAGAGTAGAAGAATCTGAAGTTCCATTGTATGCTTCTGACAAACATTACCACTGAGGCACTGGTTAAAACTGTAAAACTGATGAAAGAAGAGGAAATAAACACATATTTATGAAGTGCTATATAGGAGTGGGAAGTTTTTGTTTATTGTTTTCTTCAAATGTGTTGCACCCTATGCCAAAGCATGGATTTGGTGTGTTTCTATTTTACAGCCTCAAAAGCCTTTATCACAAGAGGAAATGCATTAACAGAACCTCAGGTCTCAGTTACATTTCTGCCCATGGATCTTGTAGGTTTTGCAAGTTGGTAATACAAGCAAGTTCCAAGGGTGTGTCTGTGCATGTACATGCAGGGTACTGAGCATTTTCTGGAAAAAGCAGATGTAGATAGATTTGACACCACAGCAGAACTAAATGAAGAGAAGGTGGAGCATATCAGGGCAAAGCAAACAGAGGAGGCACAGAATTCACTATGGCTCTGGGGGTGCAGGAGAAGGGGAATCTTCAGCTCATAGTGGGGAAACAGTAAACAGGTGATGGGATCAATAAGATCTGGAAACTAAGATGATTGAAGTAGATGAACAATGAGGGGGAGATGTCCTGTATACATACATATATATATATATATATATATATATATATATATATATATATATGAAGCTCAAGTCCCTTATGTCAAGGAAGCTACTGGGACACTTCCAATAATCCAGTGTGTCTGGTGAGAAAATATATGAGAAGGCAAAGACCGTAACTTCTCTCTTTAAAACTCTACACCACATTCAGGGGAGAAGAGGCAGGGAAGCAGAGGCAATCTATCTGTTATGTGCTTGAATGACAATGAATTGTAATCATGCTGGTTTCTCACCTTGAATAAAATTTGTGTTTCTTCATCTGCTATAATCCTCTGAAGATCCTGAATAAAATCAGCAATGGGAGATCTTTCAAATTGTTTTTTCAAAAGCAGAAGAGATCAAGAAGGTGGAGTAAAGGCCCAAGGTGTCACAAGGTATGTGCTGGTAGACAAAGCTGAAAGCTATTTGTTTGTGGATTATCTTGTGCAAAAGGAGCCCTGGAAAACTGATATTCTGGGCAGATGGAGGACTTTCCACGGATATAAATGTGAAGTACAACAGAAAGGACTTTCTAAAAATCCGATCTGTACTTCAGGTGACTTCCTCCTTGAAAACAGAGTGGGGTGGAAGATAAGTGTTTTGTAGCACATTAAATTCTTTGGAGATAGGAAGAGGAGGTGAGGTGGAAAAGCTCCCAGTCCAGCGATCACTCAGGCAGAATTCTGTGCCATGGGAAAGAACTGCAGTTCAAGTGCTTCTTATCACTTGTGTATGATGGAGAGTCAAGTTCCTGAGCAATTTAATTCCAGATCATTTGCATTTTTATAAGTTAAAGCTAAAATCTTGCATCCCATCTAATTCCTTAAGCTTAGTGGAGCTGAGGCAGCATGGGAGAAAATAATTATTGCTATGGCACCATATCAAAGACTCTTTTAACACTTCAAAGTCTTCTATATGGAGCCCATAGTAGAGTCAATGCTTATGCCAGAAATGAGAGGCTGAGAGATGTGATGCTACAGAAAGCCTCTCAGAGACAGGTGCTCTGAAACTTGGGCTTTTTTTGGCCACAAGAATTTCCTACAAGCTTCCAAAGGAGAATTGATGTGCACAGTGCATAGTTGTTTGAACTGGACTTCCACGTTTGTTCTTGTAATCAAGCTTCCACATCAGAGAAAATAAAGTCTGAAATTGCAATCAGCATGGACGGAGCTGCTTGGAAACTTAAGATCCAGGCACAAGCTTAAAAGTCTGAACTACAGCAACGGTATTCATTTTGTTCCTAGTACACAATCGTCTACAAAGGTAAGTCAGAAATGGCCAAAATTTCTAGCAGAAGTCTATTGCAATGTCTGTTGTTCTGTCTTTATTATCAAGTCAATCAAGATTTAGTGTACATATTTCTCTGATTTTCCTGTTATGTATCCTTCAGGACTGAGATCTGATTTCTGTGAGATCTGGATTTGGGGACCCAATACACTTTATTCCAGAAATTTCTTATCCAACCATCACTTACCTGTGTATACTCAGAGATCCTCCTCATGGGAAGAAGAACATTCTGAAATTTAGAGCAATATGAGAAAAAAATCCCAAACCAACAAAACCAAACAGGGAGAATAGAAGAACTTTATTTCCATTAATTTCTGATTTCCAGAAAGGAGAAAATGCACCTCTTGGGATATTTAGACAACTTAATCCTCAAACTCAGGATGCTGTCTCTCACATAGAGCTTTTTTGAAATTCAGCTTGTGTATTTTCATATATTTCCATCTTCCTCCAGAAAGATCTGAGATTTCCAGTGAACAGTTCCTGCTACCATCCCATTCAATCAAAAAATACGTAGCTGTCATGACAGCTCACAGGAAGTAATGAGATACCCAGGCTTATCAATAGTTAGATGTCTATCTCACTCATAAAATATCATTCAAACGGTGAACAGACTTTGTAACTTTTCATCTCTTGTGGTCAAAAAATAAATCTGTAGCTCCAGCTCAAATCTATGCTTGTAGAAGCACTTTCAGACTGTAGTTAACAATAAACTATATATCTAGAGAAAGAAATTTAGTCCTATACTCATGTGATCAAGTAAAACTTTTCCTAAGACATCAACAAGTATTTGCTGCAACTGTATAGAATCAATTGCCTCATGCAGATAAATAATTCAGTTTTTGCATGCAGAAATGAATAAAGTTGGCATATCAGTAAAGAAAATTTTTACTGTTATATTTTTCCCCAGATATTTTACTGTTATCACATCAGTGAAAAATTCTATATAAATTTTAAAAAGGAGTACTTTTCTCTTCATCGCTGTCATCAAATACAGGGCATCAGACTTCTTCACATCAGGTGAAGCAGCCATCACATTCTTAGTAAAGAAACTTTATGTGAATATTTTGATGGTAAGGGCCAGCCTGTTGCATGTGCAGTCATTCTCTGGGTTGTAATAGCTATTCCAAATAAATCATGCTGGACAATACTGTCTCTGTTATCCATGAAAGAATAATAAGAAAAAAAGTCCATCTTTCTTCATCCAAGATCACCTGTTTGGTTTTGGAAACTTGTATTCATTATGGAAATGCTCTGGAAAGAATATATTTTTATATAATATGCATATATAATATTATACAATTTTCATATCAATTTAAGTTAAATTGATACTTGTAGCCCGCTAAGGATACCCAAATCCAACAAGCATTCCCCACAAAATGTAGTTAAGCACAAAATATTTGTCCTGACAGGGGGATGTCAGTGGACAACATAAGATTTAGTGTTGGTTAAGTAGTAACTTTGCTTATTTATGCAAGTTATTATGTCCCCAGTCTTACAGTATGTCAGAAATGGAGAGACATCTACATCTGAGCTTTGCTCACACGCCTTTTCCAGCCAATGGAGACAATCAAGGCTTTAGTTCCAGGCCACAGAAGGTTCTGTGTTGGAAAGGACCCACAAGGATCTTGAAGTCCAGCTCTTACACGAATGGCCTGTTCAGGACTGAACCCACAACCTTGGTGTTACTTGCACCAGGCTCCAGCCAGCTGAGCTGATCTCAGGCCCTTCAAGGTGCCATCGCCTCCGGCTCTGAGTACACCCCTGGACTGTGCCAAGTGCCAGAACCAGGTCCTGGTGCCCCCAACATATGAAGGACATGGAACTTTTGGAGCAAGTCCAGAGGAGGGACATGAAATTTATAAGGGGACTAGAGCACCTCCACTATGAAGACAGACTGAGGGAGCTGGGGCTGTTCAGCCTGGAGAAGGGTGTGTGGAGACCTCATAGCAACTGGGAAACTGGAGAAGGACCCTTCATCAGGAACTGTAGTGACAGGACAAGGAGTAATGGGTTAAAACTGAAAGGGGAAAAATAGATATATGGAGGAAATTCTTTACTGTGAGGGTGGTGAGGCACTGGAACAGTTTGGTCAGAGAAGCTGTGGAGGTCTCCTCCTTGGAAGTGCTCAAGGCCAGGTTGGGTGGGGCATTGAGCAACCCAGTCTAGTGGAGGGTGTCCCTGCCCATGGCAGAGGGCTTGGAACTAGATGATCTTTAAGGTCCCTTCCATCCCAAACCATTCTATGATTCTGTGATTCTAAATGAGTGACACCCAAAAAGTTCTCCATCTCTTCACTGGCACTAAAGGAGCCCAGAGGACAAATAGAGGACATCTATAGGTAGATGTTAACATTGCCCCTTTGGTATTTTGAAGTGGCTGCTACAACTGCAGTTTGAAACAGCATTTCTTTACATAGATTAGAGAGAATCACAAGCTGTCTCAGATGCATTCTTAAAAGGCACACTTGAATTTCAAATCCTATATTCATTCTCATGGCCCAAATAAGTTATAATCTGCAGCTCACATCGATGTGTTTGCTGCAGCTACTGTACTGTGACATCAACCTAAGGCAAGCTTCAGCTCCAGCTAGATGGTGGCTCAGCCCATTAGCTTGCTGTTTATATTTGCTCTCTCTCCTGCTGTGAATAAACTATAGCCCTGTAGCACAGCCAGAGATAAAACCTAGTATCCTTGCATGCAAATTGAAATGAGTGGAAAAACAAATGTTGACAAATTACTTCATTTTAAAATGGAATCTTTGCACTGTGATCTTCTTCCTACCACTTGTTATGTAAATAAACGTTATAGCCTGCTAAGTAAAATGTATAGAACACAAATTCCCATTCTGTCTAACCAAAAGTAATAGTAATGGTAGGGTTTACTCTCCCTATTTAAATAGCATCCAAACTGTATAATCTGTTTTCCAGACAGTAAGGAAGACAAAGATCCTACCTCACAGAATGGAATGTGTGGAGCACGACAGGGAGTGTTGGCTGGGACAGTGACATCTGACAGGGACCGAGGACTTGACAAATGTCCAGAGGAGGCCCTGCTTAGCTGACCATATTTCCAATCCACAAATTAGTGTGAAATACATTCATTTCATATACCAGCATGTTTCTTGGGAACAAAATGGCCTGATTGTGTCCTGACTGAATGTATTCTTTATTAAAACAAAAATAAACAACGCCCCCAAATTAGTAACCCACAGTAACATCAATCCATGGGATAAACAAAATAACTCCATTGTGAAACCATTGTTGAAGTACACTGATATAAAGCAACAGTATTAGCAATGGAAAAATTGGAGGATATTGCTGAAGTTTAGAATGAATCCAACAGCTATCCGAGAAGTACTTGCATGTGATAGGAGGTGACACACAGTGTCTGCATATTAGAGGTTAGACTAGCTCTCAAAGCTCTTTTAAACCTCGCATTCATTTTTGTGATGGGGTTGTATTTTTTACCATGTCAGGAGAAAAGGCAAACTTTGCTACAGAGGGCTTCAGAAATGGCAAGTTTCCATGTTGTCTTCTCTTTAGTTTAGAGACCCATCTCTGTATCAGAGCCTAACCAGTCCACCTTAAATTGTTGTTTCTCAACTAAATTAATAACATCAATCTTTTGTCTTGCTACTTGCATACACTGATTATATTTTATACAACGTTCTTGTAAAGTATTGATGTAGAAAGTTTCTGTAAGACAGCACTGGTACTCTCTTAATTTCAAATTATCAAGTAGAGCTAGGGGAAAATACATCAAGTTTTATTGAGCAGGAACATTGTGAAGATGCCTCTTTTCATTATGAATTATTGCTTTAGTTCCTTAGACTGCTCTGGGCTCTGTATGCAGATTTTCTTAGACTCCTTTCTAACAGGCAGGGCAAACCCAACTCTCCTCTAACTTAGGAGATACCAGAAATGGTTGGAGGAAAAGGGTGGTTAGAGGGAATAGATGCCATAATTGGTAAAATATCATGGAACTCATCCAAACTACCTATAAATGATACCTATGGATTGATACAGGCCCAACAAATAGAAGTTTGGTTTCAAACACTATAGTTTTGGGATCCTGAGGGCCAGCATCTGTCTTGGGCAATCCCTTGTAGACTAATAAATACTACTAGCTAGGTTTTAAACTCAGTTCAAAAAACAACTCTGCAAAACATTTGTGTGTACTCTTAAATGTTTTGTCAAGTCCGATTTTGGGCCCTAGGTGTTTGAACTGTAAAAGAATCTTCCTAATCTTATTATGTCATGTTATGTGGTAACTTTATATTGTATACAGTAAATATTTTTGAGAATTAAGTAATGGCAAAAACATCAATCTCCACTTTTATATAATCATCTTTATAAGCTTTTTTTTTTTTTTCCCCACTGGCTTTTAAAGCACACTAACAGGAGCTACAGAATGAGAAAATGATACAGCATCAGCTTCTGGCTTATTGAAAAGGAAGTGATTTAAACTTTAGAAATAATTGGTAGGTTTCTTGGTTGGCCTAAGTGAAAGGAAGTGTCATTTAAGGACCTGAAACCAGGTTCCAGTAAGATTCTTTTTTATTAAAAGAAAGAAACAAATTCAGGCAAAAAAACTAACAACAACCCTGATAGATCTGAGGCAGCCCACAGCATAAGTGCCAGTGCCTGAATGGGGACTAAGTGTTGCTTATGTTTAAAGTGCAAATTAATTTTCTCTCTGGAGAAATGAAGTAGCTCAAAGCTATGCAAATCTCATACGTGAACAAGGACTATTAAAGAAACTGCCAGTTAAGACAACTGATGGAACAAATGCAGCAGAGGAAGAACATTGAAATTTATGGTGACTAGGCAAAATAGATCAATGGAAACAAAATACATCTGGAATTTCCCTACCTACAATAGGAGATGAAGAGAAATAGCCTGAAAGCTATCCAAAGACAGAAATACCACTCCTTCCTGTAGAAGAGAAAAGGAAAAAAGAATAGACAAAAATTAATCTAATTGGATAATCTGTTGAAAGGAAAGCAGTCCAATATATCTCTAACCAAATAAACATACTGACCATTTGATTGTCTTGGATAGCAGGGTAAAGAAAGAGGGAAGGCAAAGCATATTTTTGAAGCAGCTCTGTTGCCACCCAACAGGTATTTTTCACAGTACCCACCTTTAAACAGGCAGTTTACTGCCTACACTGCTCAGAGGATCTCTGTAAGTTGCTTCCAGGGACCATGAAGAGACAAAGATACAGAGACAGCCTCCAACCTCTGTCCTGCTCCCAGTCACTGGGGAAGACATGTGCCAAGAACTGAGATGGATTAGTCAGCTACATGAAAATGGCTGATAAGAATATCTCCCCTTCCTACTCCACACCATTGATGAGGGAAAAGATAAAGAAATAGCTGACATAACTCTTCTGCTACTTGAAGCTGAATTATCTTCAGGACCTTTTCTTTGCCAGCTCTGTAATGTAGATACCTTATAATTTAATAATATGCTCTCATATACTAGGAAGAAACATAGACTCTTAAAAAACACAGTAATTTCCATTGTTGTACACAGGTGGCCACTATTTTGATTCTATGTTTTCTGGTGAATCAATGCAGTGATGATGGTGTCAAAATCAAAGTAAGTAAAATTTAAAAGATTTCTCAGTGGTTCTAGCTAAATTCTGCTGGCACTACACTCCTTCAAAGAAGTTCATGCAAAGTGACTGTCACCTTGAAATATTTCTTTCTTTACCCTGTTCTATTTGACAGAAATTTTACTGATTTTATGAAAGGTGGATGTATAAAGTCTTATTAGACCATTTTTGGGAGTAGCAAAAACTCTTGGGGAATGTACCCTTGTTTGTTCTGACTGGGGTTCTCTGCATAAGCAAAAAAAGCCATGTGGGGAGGACCCAACCCCACTATTTTTATTGCTGCTTTGCAAGTCTAAGCTTCTCAATTTTTTCCAAATTAAATTTTTATCAACAAATTCAGGCAGATTGAGCAATAGTTTTTGCAGAGTTGCTATTTGACAACATTTTGTTAAAAAAAAAAAAAAAAAAAAAGCAAACAACCCAAACCCCAAACCTCCAAATGTGTAGAGAGTTGCCTTGATGTCCAAATGCTGTGGCTCTGCAAACACTTCGGAGCTGGTACACGGGAGGGCGCATCTATCCTACAGTTGCAGAGCCTAAGCCGCACTCGGCAGTCGGCTCCGCAGCAGTAACCCTTTACTTCTGAGACACAAAAGCCGACTTTAGCAATCAAATCTCCAGCTAGAACACAGGAATTGTAAAAATAGCCGCAGTCCAGGAGCTTATGCCAGACAGGGATAGTTACATTACAAGCCAGGCTTCAGAAATTACTTGCCTCCCTTCAGTCAGGCCAGTCAAAAGAAATTTACTTAACCAGCCATGATGCTGCCTTCAGAACCAGGAAAATCATGTGTGTCTTTTCTGTGGGTTTTTGGGGGCTGGTCGTATCTGACAGGACACATCTTCAGGGGAACAAATCTAGCAAAATGTGGCCTTTCGTGTACATCTTGTTATGCTTTGGTATATGGGCTGAAACTATAGGAAAATAGCATACTGAAGATGTGGACCATATGGTAAAATAGTGAAATACCAGCAGCAGTAAGACTGGAATGACATATCCTCTCCATACTGGTACTCTGTCTCATTAAAGTTTTATATTACAGGCTGTCCCAGTCAGAATTAGGGGCCTCTGTGTGAGGTATTCAACAATCACTTTGCCTTGAGCAAACAAAGCTGGGAAAACAACAAAGACTGGGATTTAAAAATCCCAGCCTAAAGCAACAAACAGCACAAAGCAGAGTCTCATAGCTTGTTGTAAATGCCTCTGATCATGGGATTTATCACTCTCCCACCTGTATTCTTCTAATCTAGCTACTTAGCCTCTGCAAGCTGATTCAGAAAATGACTATCTGAATGCTTCAGCTGTTCACCTTGAGTAATACCATGGGGCCAGAATTTGTCTCTGCAACTTGGTTCAATATTGAAATGGAAGGAGACAAAATGAGCACGTGCATCGTGTAGGGATGAATCCCAATTAAAGTGTCTATAGTTCCTTTGTTACTAGGATAGATATTGGCCCATGGTGTCATGATGGAAAAAAGCAGTCATGCTCCTGCCTCATTTTTTGCACAAGGCAACATTCCTGCTACAATGGGGAGACCATGCCAAAGACCTTGAGAAATGTCTGACCTCTGAAAGTTCAGCTATGGCTCTTCTCTCACCTTTTTCAGTTTGAACTCACTTGTCCTTAGGCAAAACAATCATCCCCCATAGCAAAAATTTCCAAGCGGTTCTCTCCGTGCCTCTGAAATCTGGGAAGCTCTGGAGCTGCTGCATTGCGTATCAGCACAATATGATCTAGTACTTGGGCATTGGTCTTAGCATCTGGGATAGCGCTTCTCCTAATAAACCAAAGCAATCAAAACATCAGCAAAGGCATGCAAAACCTCCTGAAGCAAACTAACAGGTGAAGAAATGCAACCAGATACCAGTAAGGCCCCAGATAAATTAAAATCTGCAAACTAATTGTTTCCTTAATGGGATAATTCTTCTGAGGACTGCTGTTTGGAAAAGCAATGGCCTGGAAAACGGGGTCAATAAAGCAACAAAAGGACAACTAACATAGCTGAAAGAGGGACCATTTGATGGAAATGATTTAATCACCAAACTAATTCCTTATCTGTTAAGTAGGGAATGCTGGGTTGGGAATGCAGCGGAGCATGCTAGTCTTAACAGCCAAAGTCCTAACAATGTAGTTAGCTGCTCTTTGATGTAGCAACACATACCCTTTGGGATGGAGCTGATGCTGCTTTTCTCTAAAAGGTATTAAAATGCCTGGAGCCAATAACAACAGCTGTTTTGTTGCTGTTGAGAACAGGGTTATTCTACATGTGCAACACACTACCTTCATATTTTCTTTCTTACCATATTTTTCTGTCTTACCAAGTCACCCTGGATGCTGTGTACTTGATACCAAATCTACCACAGTGACTCTGGTCTGACAGCTGATGGCAGGTTCTTTGTGAAGTCCTGCACTGTTACCACTGAACTCCATTGCTCAACATGGGACACACTTTTAGGTGAAGTTTAAGACACTCAGATGAAATGTCATCCCTTGCAAAAATTCCTCCAGTGTAACTTGTCACCAAGTCCTCTTCCTCTACCGCCTCTTATCCTGGCCAAAAAGCTGTGTAAGTGGTAACAAAGTTTGCTGCCTCTTACCATCATCATTTTGTGACATAATGTCATGTAATTCAGACCAGTTCTTCCAGAAAATCAGGAACCATTGTTGTATAACACAATCAAATACAGTCTGCCTTAAGAGAAGACTCAAAGAAAAATATAGCATCTAATGCAATAAAAGGCAGAAGGACAATAAAATAGCACAAATCTATATTTCTCATTGAAAGTCTGTAGACAGACAATCTAATGTTACCTGAGATTTTTGAGCCACAGCCCTTTCTAGTGTTACTTCTGTGCTTTTACATGTTTTCCATAGATAAGTTTTCAAAAGATTCACTTTGAATTTGTATATAGCACTTAATCTTTCAGAAATATGCAGTTAAAATTGAGCTAGAAAATACAGCTGCGTCTGTCCCTCCCAGATAAGGGATAGGAGTATTCATCTTTTTGTTTGTGGCAGAGAAAGGCTGGAGACCAGCCAGTGTTAAACTATATCAACATTGTAAGGTAGACTCTGAGGGTACCAAGCAGTATCACAAGTCCGAACAAAGTGGGTTAGCAAAATGACCTGCATGGATTAATCCAAGGAATTTCAGAGGGGAGAAAATGAAACCATCAAATATGTAGCTAATCAGGCTCATGAGATATTAGGAGACCAAAGAGTCAAGAATAAATAGTCCATAAATAATAAGATGCTGTATTTCAGGGATAAGAATGTTGCTGATTTAATACGATGTGATTTAACTGCCTGTGTTTTCTGTTAACAGACCCTTTCCAGCACAGTCTGATCATCATTTATGTTTTCATGTTCTCTGCCAAATGATGCAAATACTATGCATATGGAGAAATGCACTGGAATGTGTAATACAAGCAGAAAGAAGATCTATACCAAAAGGTAAGCTCAATAACAAAAATGCAAGATATAATCAAAGTTTCAGAGATTTTTCCTTTGCCTTATTAATATATTTTCTCAGCTTTGATGTAGCAAATCACCTTCAAACACAGGATGAGTCTTGAAAGCTGTGTCTCTGTCAGAGCTGATGCAGTTCACTAATGATGTGCTGCTACTGTCTACTGGAGAGTACTCTCATTAAACCTACAAGCCCACGTTCAATCGAGAGAGCAACCTGGGGTAGAGGAACCACAAAACATCTTAGTTTATAAGAAAAGGTCTCTCTCTCTATTAGCCAGAAGAGGCAAAATTTTATCTATGGAGTTGCAAAGAAGCTTGTGATATTTTCTGAGAGATATCAAGGTGTGCTTCCCCAGCAGTTCAAGGTAATCTAGGACTAAGTAATTGTAACCTGCACATTCCCTGTGGACCAAGGCTGCACACCTCTGTCCCCACTCTTGCATTATCCCTGGCATCTCTCTGATTTCACATGGATCCCATCCAGGGAAGTTACTTGGCTGAAAGCTAATTATTTTATTTCATAAGCTTTCAGTTTTTCCAGCTCTGTGAACCACTTCACTATGCAATCAAATAAGTGCCTGTGCTAAAGTAACAGAGAAGAGCATAAAAAGCTGGGGGGAAAAAAAAAAAAGCTGGTCAGGATAGTGGGACCAGAGCTTGATCTAAATTAGCTTAAAACACATGCTGACCTAAGGGCTCTGAGTGGCACAGGCCACAGAGGTCTGATCTTCTGCCAGCTGCTAGCTAACCTATGCTCACATTTTGATACTGTATTCAGGCCTTTCTTTTTCCTCTACTGCTTTTTTCACGCAGCTTAAAGAAAAGAATTATTTTTTCTAGTCAGGCTTTTTGTATCTGCTTGGTGTTTGCCACTGGTCAGAAGAGAAGCAAAGCAGTGCTGCTGTTCTGTTGGACTCACGGAAAGAGCACATCTGGTATGTGAGCAATGATGGGCAGCCTCTCCGTGCAACAAAGATGGTCAATATTCCCAGCATTTATTGTTCAAACCCTAATTTACAGAGAGCAATCTTCTCTTGATGAAAATCATCAGTTTTGCACAAGAGTACAGCAGAGAACATGTACAAGGTACTTTAAGGATGCTCATCTCCCTTCAGCTCTGCTCTTCCTGGTCATTAGAGTGACCTTTCTCTGACAGCAGCCTGCCCTCTTCCTCCCCGCACCCCATTCCTTTACTGTGCTTCCCTCTATTTCCTGTTTGTTGGCACTTTGCTTTTCCAACTAGGCCAATGTTTGTGTACTTTTTCTTTTTACTTATATGTATATGTTTTTTGTCTTTAGACTTTTAAAAGTGTTCTAAACAAATCTCTTTCTTTAAGTTCTGGCTTGTGTGCTCATTTAATCAGAATCTCTAACATAAAATGTTCCCCAGAAATCAGTCTCTCTCTAGTTTGCATGTCTTGTATTAAAAATCTTGCTTAAAAATTCACACTATAATTCTTACTCCTTGCTTCCAAAGCCAGTGGATAAATCCTGCCACAGAGATGGACTCTGTTATATGACAGCACATTCATTATGTATAATTACAAAGCACACGAGCTGTTATTCAATGTTGTTAGCTTGGCTTCACTGGAATTCCGGAACACATCTGTACACAATTTATAGTTGCTTATAACATATGCTTGCACACAGTGTGTGAACAGCTAGAATTTAAACTCAGATCCTGCATGAGGCTCTTTACGAATCACAGCTGCTGCCAGTATTGCTCAGTCTTGGAAAACAGGAACAGTGGAATTCTACTCAAGGCAAAATTAAGGCAAGGCATGAATGCCAAGGCTCTAGGAAGGGGGCAGAGATTTGACTGACTCTAGAGTAACTTTCTTTTTCTTCAAATAGGGATATGGAGAACTGTGGGTAGCTTTTAGGAGTTTTTTCCTGAACATTCAATTTATTTTTTTTCAAAGTTTAATGATTGCCTGACAATACAGGAAATAAACTTTCAGAGTGCAAGAGAAGGTAGTAATTGTACTGTAAGTTAAAATTGCAGGGCCTATATTGGTCTGACATGGAGCCTCTCAGAATGTGTTCAGGGGTCTTGTATTAACATTAAACAGCTGTTGAGATCTTGTCTTTAATAATGCACAATGTTATTACTCTGAAGAGTACTGGCACTGACATCTCCAAGCTCATATTAGAAGGAAAGCAGACTACTTTAATTGTATTATTCACTATTTCATATGTCAGCACTGCCACTTTAGCTTTCAGGCTCTGAAGAGGGACTACATTTACTGCTGTGTCGTGTAGTCTGCAGTAAAAACTTTCAGGCAATAGAGAATGCTATTTAAAAAGTAACCCTTAATCTTTTCTAAATTTCATGAATTAGAGTACATTATTTCATCTCAACAGACTGTAAATATAATTTTTCAGTGGCAAACAATGTAGGTGTTACTGTACCTTGTGAAAACCAAACACTGTAATTTCCCAGCCTGGATGACTGAAAGCTTTTCTTCTCTCAACTGTTTCAGACAGCTTGGCTACAGATTTGCTGTCTTCTGTGCCTTGAGTCAGCTGCCTCTCTTATAGCCATGTGTGGTCTGACAGGTGCTTCCTAGGAAACCCAACCTGTGAGTGTCTGCTTTCAGAGTCCAGAAAATTTAACTGCCATCCTGCTATCCAGCTGATTGTCTTCAAAGTGAACCTTTAAAGTCAAGCTTGTAGGAGAGAGGATGATGTGAGGATCCCAAACTCATTCCCTTCTCAGAGCTGGTTACCATCCTATCTAAACTGACTGTTGGTAATACACTGCATGTATCAGTCTGGTTTTGACATCCTATTAAATATGATTAACAAGGTGGATGTATATGCAGAACTTAAGGTTTACATGTGAAGAAGTTTATTCCTGCCTTTGCATAATATCCCTGGACAAGTCATTATGATAAGCTAATACTCTGCTAAGGTTTATTCTGGGTATGGTTGCTTCTGGTCAGCAATGGCCAGTTGAGAGTGGCACCAGGCTTTGCCTGTGCAAAGTAGTTGTAATAGATGATGACTTTGTGTGAGGGAGGTAGAGATGTTTCTGCTTGAGGTAATAAACAAAAAATCAGGGAGAGCACAAAATTTGACTTACATCCAGGGGTGGAGCTGGGTTGTGAAAGAAACTAGGATGCCCTCCAACCCCATCCTCTTCTAAGAGTACAAATGGAGGACGCGAGGTTGGATAAAAGTGTCCTCAACAGAAGGGCTGGGAGTGGCTGGCAACTTCTCAGCTGGACCATGCCAGTGGAGCAGTCACGTGTGAGGCATGCTTCGTTTCCCTTCATTTCTGTCCAACTGTTTCCACAGACAGGGGAGCTGCTCTCCTTGAATGTGGTATACTGATTTGCTTTTGGCTTTTCCTAACCTTTCCTAAGGGCAGTTTCAGACTAACTGGCAAAACTGCAAGGCTCCCGTCACTTTTGGATGGTTATCCTTAGGACAGAAGAATGGGCTTCCACTTAGCCAACCTGAACTCCGAGAGAAAGAATGGTCCTCAGTGGCCAACGCTAGTCAGGCAGCATCTGACATGCAGCTATAAAGTGGGAAGGATGAAGAAACAGGCAGTGTCAGTGGCAATGGTAACTGGCATTGCACTGAGCTGACAGACTGTCCTGGGTGGCCCAGGTGGGCCCTGACACCAGGGCTGCTCAGCCAGGGGATCCCATCATTCCCACTTCCCCAGGCTGCATGGCTCAAATGGAGTGTAGGGACTGATGGCTAGGGTACAGCCTCAAGGAGGCTCTTCAGCTGGGGGCTGAGGATAAGCCATCTGAATATTCCAGTTAAATCCAGTCTGACAAGAGTCTGTGCAGTCCTTCTTTCTGCTTAGTGGAAAGAATAATTGATATTAACTTTTTCCCACAAGGAATTTTGCTTTCATTTTCAGACTGTTTTGTGACACAAACTTTGTGCAACAAAAAATTATCAACAGGCTACATAGAGTGCCAAAGTTATGCTCAGCCATTGATCTACTGTCCAATGTGATTATGGTCAGAGTGGATTGGTATGACTATCTTATTCGATCTGATTTAAACAGCTTCTTCTAGCCTTGCCTCAAAGGCCCTACAACTTCCTTCTAACTTCTTGTCCAGTCAGAAGTTGAAATTCAAATACTTCAAGTCATGGAAAGTGATATTTTCTTCTTTATATCTTTCCCAAGGCTCTAACAATCAGAAATATGATTTAAATTTTTTTATGATCCTGTTTGTCATGCACCAAGAAGAACTTAGTCCATGGATCTCAGTGCTGTGAAGTGAATTCAGTTTTATAGCTGGTGTGTCTGAGAAAGAGCAATTTGGGACATTTTGTTGGTAGTTATAGAAACCACTGAAATAGGGAACTCTTTTGTTAATGCACTGACCATTGCAAAATGAAATTATGTATTTTTATTCCCTCCACCTTAGGAAGTGGATCCACTGGTGAGTGATGGCTGTCATCAATGAGTGCCCCAGAATTCATATGTTAAACAAAGTGCCACTCATGGAAGGACAAAAGTAGAAACCTCCAGCTTCACAAAATCTCTTCCTGCTTTTTCCAACTGTGCTGAAAACCCTTTTCCAATTTAAGATAGCACTTCAACTAGTGTTCACCACCAGCAGAGAAGGACTCATTTGGAGGTAATACAACTCTTTCTAAAAGACTTTCTAGCTTAATTTTGAGAAGTACCATGCTTTTCTGGTTTCTCCTGATGATAATGTGGGCTGCATTTTTTTCCTGACACTGAGAGAACCAAAATGTCCTGAATAAAAGCACCTGTGTTGAGTGACAGAATTACATCCAAATCCCATCAAAATCAGTGGCAGCCTTTCCAGAGAGCTCCAAGAGAGTTGGACTAGATGTGTTAGTGATCATATTTTATCTTCGCTCCATGGTTCCTTAGAGTATATATGTTTATTCATAGCCAAACTGATTACAGGTGAAGATGACTCCACATAAAACTTGATCCTGCCTCTGAAAGGAATTAGTTTCTCCTTGGATAGTACTTAAGGTGAACTACAGGCTTTCTTCCTTTAGAGTGGACTGGCTTATCTTTTAAAAAAAAGTTTATTTTTTTTTACCTGATTGTAGGACTTTCTTGCTTGTATCTCTTTCTTGAACCATTGCAATAAATCTTAGCAGGATTATCAGAGTTTTACAGGCTTTTGGAAGCTTTGGATTTGCCTTCATGCTGTTAGGCAGCGCAGGCATGAGAGGATGAATCTGCATCACAACTAAACACCTGCCACTTCAAATCCTGCAGTGACAATCAGAGTGTCCCAGTAGGATCACCCAATTACTGCAGCCTACAGCACACACGATTTTTCCTGCAGCCACAAAAAATTAATTCATGTTTTGTCATAGGCTTACTGCACTGGGCTATGATGCAGACAAATATGAGAAGGCTGGAGCCCATGACAGAATCAAAATGAATTTTCTCTGAAATTATGTAGTACTATGATAGGAAGGATAAAGATAACTTGTTGTCCTAGAAAGTAGATTATGTATTCTTCAATTCGAGTAGAAATCCCTTTGACAGATGATATATAGGGCTGTGGAGAAGAGAAGGGCTGTGTTAATGCAGACATAAACACCTTTAATGGTAAAGACCAGATAAAACAATAGTTTAGTAGAAAGATATTATCAATGAGCTGCAAATAACACTCATGCTCCAAAGGAACTACTGATTCTGCTGTCCTGAAGCAGAATAGGTGGAGGAGTGCTGGGAGTCTGTAGTGACATCAGTGAAGAAGAATGAAATGTCATCTGCACCTCTGCATTACTTTCCAGATATATAACTAAGTGACAATGAAATAGAGATGCAACAATTCAGTAACAATTTGGGCTGTTACTTTTTTTGATGAATTTGTGCTCTTTTTTTATAAAAAGCTGTTGTACATTTTAATTGAGGGATTTGCAAAAAGGTTCAATTATGTAAAAAAACCCACAGCAAGGCTCCAATTTCACGCAAATGTTCACAAGATAAAAAAGGCCAAGTATGTCTTTTAATTGTAAAGCTATTTGATTTATAATTATAGCTTGATACATGTTATAAAAACAGTTTTAGAGAAATACTTTATACCAGGAACTAAGAATATCCTAATACTTAGTACTAGCAGCCAAGCAAAAAGAGCTTGTTTTTAAGAAGTGTGTCTAATTATTGCCAGGCGGTAGATAATTCCAGATTCTTGGAATCAAGACTCAAAGAATTTGATCACAATTAAGTATTGCCCTGAATGACTACTGACTGCGGCATCACATCCCATTGAAAACAGCTTGAGAACATCACCTGAAAACACCCTGAGTCTAGGTACTCAGTGAATGGCTTCATGCAGCATCATAGTTTAAATGTGATGGTATCCACCACCTCTTCTGGGGTTCTAGCAATGCACTGTTTACTTTGTGTGGGATCTAGCATTCAGAAAAGCTCTGATGCAATTAATATTTCCAGTAGAAGATTGAACCATAAAAATTACTAGATTAGTGAATTTAAAACATCTCAAATGAAAGCAGAATTCAGGGAACAGATAAAAAGTGACAACGATGAGGGAGAAGGAAGAGGAGGGAAGCAAGATGGATGAGTGAAAAAGAAGACAATCTCCCTCTAGGAAAGCTGTGTTCAATCCCACAGCTTCAGATATTGACTGGAAAGGGGATATGGAGCCCAAGTGCTTTAGCCTTTTACCTGTCTGCTTTACTCTCAGTTCTTGTCACAGGGGCAGGTACTGATAGGACAAGGGGGAATGGCCTTAAACTGAAAGAGAGCAGGTTTAGATTAGATATTAAGAAGAAATTCTTTATTGTTAGGGTGATAAGGTCCTGGAACAGGTTGCCCAGAGAGGCTGAGGATGCCCCACCCCTGCAGGTGTTTGAGACCAGATTGGATGGGGCTCTGAGTAACTTGGTTTAGTGGAAAGTGTCCCTGCCCATGGCAGGGGGGTGGAAACTAGATGATCTTTATGTTCCTTTCAACCCCAACCATTCTATCATTCTATTATTCCTGAGATATAAACCATGAAGTAACCATTGCAAGCTGCATCTACCTTTTTGACTGACTCCCTAATTTTATTTTTTAAAAGATTAACATCTCTTTTCTCTCTGCAGTCTCAAATTCCTGTGTGCAAATGCTACATCATAGCAAAAACTTTGGAGCAACAGTTTCTATAGGTTAGGAAACGTAGTAAAGATTCCAAAGGTTTCCCAAGTCCAACAGTATAGTTCTGGCATCTTAATTTGTACCTAGGGGCATCCTCCAACAGTTTGTTATAGCATCTGAACAGGGTGGAAGAGAGGACAGATTTATGAGCTCTCCAGAAGTGAGGTCTCTGGGACTAAGACAATGATCATAAAGTGGTTTTTCAGGTTCCATGGTTCCATGCCGGTTTTCTCTTGTGATGCAAAGCTTTCCACACCCTGCTTGCAGCTGGTCTCACAAACGCAATTGCCTTTAGCCCATGATCCAAACCACTTGTGCAATAGGATCAAAGTAAATTATTTTTGACTGGTAGTTGGTTTTTTTTGTTTGTTTGGTTGGTTTGTTTTGTTTTGTTTTTGTTTTTGTTTTTGTTTTTGTTTTTGTTTTTAAAAACACAGTCATTTGACTGGTCCTGTTTAGAATATTTTTCCAAGAGATGCTTGCACAACTGGCTGCAGAAAATTGCATTGTTGAGGGAGGATTGAAAGAATGGGAACTACTTACACTGCTTTTGTGGTAGAGGACTGGCATCTAATCACTGCCTAAGACTGGATGAACGAGGTTACTGATTACAGCAGTATCATTCCAGTTCTCTTGTCCCTTTTCTCACTTTGGGATCAAAAATTTGCAGTTGCAGGTCACATGTTTCCATGCAGAGAGAGAATTGTGCATCAATATTGCTTCCATGGCATCTGCTATGTGCACTAGATGTTAAGAAGGGGTAGTTTACTGGCCTACATTACGTTAGAAGTGACCTTTGAGGAATATTCAATATAGGTCACTCTAGGGGAGTTTAATTGGCTGCAGCTGAAGATGTTGCTGTGAGCATTGCTTTTTTATCTCTGGTAGATCTCCTGGCAGTGTACTAGAACAGTGACACTGGATTCTGGGTGTAGGCAGTGAGCTGCCTTGAGGAACACTGCTGGATAGGATTGGCTTGGCAGTCGGGCTGGTTCAAGCACAGTAGCCTTAGTACAGCACCGTGTCAGCTGCAGAGTCGGGCAGGCTGGGGGCGGGGTGTTGTTTAGGATGCCAGGCACAAAGAAGACTGCTACTTATCCTTTCTTCAAAAATACACAGTAATTGAAAATGCTTCTGCAAAAATCTGTCACAAGCATGTTGTGGCTGGCTCACTATCTTAGTCTCAATGGAGTTACATTAGCACCGTGTTAAATACTCCATTGATTTTGGAATTGCTGTAATGGCCTATAAGTATTGCAGGGTTCTGAGCGTCTGTATTGATCTCAGTGGCTGGTCTTGCACTGAGCCTAGATGTTGCACAGCAGGGCTTCTTTTGAAGTTGTACTGTAGGATATTTGAAAACACAGGTGCAGAACCATGCCCTTTTGCTTGCTGAGCATGACTCTTTAGGCGTCACTTTGCAACAGAAGTCTGAGACTTTGAGTCATATAAGTTGCTATTTTTCTATTTCTTTAATAAGATTTCTATTATTCTGACAGCCTTTAGAACATTTTGTCTACTGTTAATACCTAGAGAGGTGTTCACTTGAAGAATTGTTTTATTTTATTAATTACAATTTATTCTTTTTTCTTTAGAAGAGGAAAGTCAACAAAATGATAAAACAAGATATTGTCTCTCCCCTTTCTTTGTCAGGACTTTCAATTTCACTTCAATGAAATACAGCTGAATGCAGCAATCATTTGAAGGCTGATGCTCCTATTGTTTGGGGAAGTAGCTACCAGTGAGTTAAATACAGGGAGCCCAAAAGCTAAACTGATTCCTTTATGTGTGCACTCTGTGAAGACACATGAAATGATCTCAGCTTTTCACCACAGGTGCCTTAGTGTGCCTCAATCAGAAACACACATTTCAAAATGACCTTGGCTATCCAACAGACACATCCCATGGCACTAATTCCCTGAAAAACAAGTTGACTGCCTTCAAATGCAGAGGGATGGAAAAAAGCTATTGCAAGGAATAAACTTCCCATTTATTTTTCAGTGGTTTTGGCTATTAGGTGCTGATCCCTAAGAAAGAGGAGACTTTTTGTCTGAGAGGAGCACTGGACTCAGATCTTTAGACTTCTGAGGTGACTTGAGGTTTTCAGTCCTTGAGTAAATGATCCCTCTTTCAGTGAATAACCAGAGTTAAACAGCAAGAATTAGTTTACGGTTTCTGAGAGAGAAAACAAACGTGACTATAAGGTATTCTTTTTGGAGGTATGGATGAGTCTCTTTTTAGCTACAAATGACAACTGAAGAGGGGTTTCTCAGGTCTCTGCAGAACCCTGTTCTATCCCAGTCATTCTCAAGCACATCCATCTGAAGTGCCAGCAGGGCTTGCTGGCACAGGCAGGACACTTGGAATGGTGGTTATCACTGTATACCAGGTAGCAGATAAGGACAAGGGAAGGACAGAAAAAGACATTCCTTGAATATTCCAGAACTTATTGACTGCCAAAGACAGAGGGAAAAATGTAAAGTTCAGACTGGGAAATATGTGGCACAGAGGCACAAATGTTAGTATTTAGGAGCTCCTGAAAAAAAACCAAACCAAAACAAACCCAAAAAACTACAGAGACTTCTGTAAGAAAAATCACTGAAATGGGGGAAGGATGATGAATAGAATGTATGTGTATATTTCTGGACACTCCTGGTCAAAAAAGGGGAGTTCTGTGTTGACTGGCTGCAGGCAAAGGCTGGCAGAACGGAGGAGTGGCAAGTCTGCTTTAGAAGGTGGGAGTTCAGCTTCTTCAGTCCAGGAGAAGGGAAGCTGACAAGGGGCTTTCTCTCTATAAATTCATCAAATATGTGTGAATAGTCCTAGGGCAAACACTGAACAAACAACAGACACTGAAAAAAATTCAAATGGCTGTCAAAAAACCATTCAAATATGATTAGAGGCTGGAAAATAAGCCTAATATTATCAAGTTTAAAGAGATTGCTATGGTTATGTTTATCAAAAAGGAAAGAGAGATGATTTACTCCGAATGTGTAAGTACCTCCCAGGAAAAATACGTTTGATCTCTAGGAATCATAGAATCATTAAGGTTGGAAAAGACCTCTGAGATCATTGAGTACAACCTTTGACCAATCACCACCTTCTCAACTAGACCGTGGCACTAAGTGCCATGTCCAGTGATTTCATTAACTCCTCCAGGGACAGTGACTTCATTACCTCCATAGGCAGCCCATTCCAATAATTAATCACCCCTTCTGTGAAAAAATTCTCCTTGATGTCCAACCTAAACCACATCAGGCGCAATTTGAGGCTGTGTCCTCTCTTCCTGTCACCAGTTGCCTGGGAGAAGAGACCAATCTCCACCTGGCTACACCCTCCTGTCAGTCAGTTGTAGAGTGATAAGGTCCCCCAGTCTCCTCTTCACCAGACTAACTTGGCAGCTCCTCATAAGACTTATGCCCCAGACCCTTCACCAGCTTTGCTGCCCTTCAGCCTCACTCAATGTCTTTCTTCTGTAGTGAGGGGCCCAAAACTGAGCACAGGGTTTGAGGTGTGGTCTCACCAGTGCCAAGTACCAAGGGACAATCCCTTCCTGCTGGTCACACTGGTTCTGATACAAGCCAGGATTCCACTGACCATCTTGGCCACCTGGGCACACACAGCCTCAGCACCCCCAAGTCCAGCACCCCTAGATCCTTTTCTGCTGAGCAGCTTTCCAGCCACTCTGCCCCCAGCCCGTAGCACTGCATGGGATTGTTGTGAGACAGCTCTCTCAAACAGAACAGGAAGATGCTGAGCAACTACTGCCGTGAACAAAGCTCTTTCTCTGTTTCAGAGAGCTCAAGTTCTCCACATGAGGATTATGGTTACAGCAAACCATGAGAGAGTGCTGAATGCTTCAGCTCCTAATACCCATCTAGAAGACATAGTTTTAGTCAAAAGCAGTTATTGCTCCATGCAAATGTGTGATAGGTACAGTTTCACAGACTGAAAGAAGTAAGGCCTGTTGTGACTTTGAGGTCTAAGAACATATCCTACAACAGAACATAGAACATATAGCCCTACAGGAAATAAAACTCTGCTAAAACCCCAAAGACGAACAAGCAAACACATGGACTTTCTGCTCCCTTCCTGAATAAGTTTGATTCATCGATTCTGGCTGTTTGCTTCACTTATAGAGACTCTCCTGTTCTGAAATAAATCATTGTCAGTCTCTTGCTCCTCTGCCGTGTCACAGAATTGTTCATGCCCAGCATCTCCCTGGCAGCCATTTGGTTCAGTCCACCTGGTGGCACAAATGACATTTTACAGCTTTACTCACCTTTGGTTCCTTCACCACTTTGTGCTACTGGAGCTCATAATCCTTTTTCCTCCTCACCTGGATAAACCAACCTTGTGATTAACCCTGGCTGTGTCCACAATGGACAGACCTGCAGGCAGGTAACTTTGATCTTGGATATCAGATATGCCAAACCTTACAGCTCACTGCATGCAAAATCCTTCTAGATAGCAGGGGGCATTCCGGTGTTTACATTTCATATCTACTCCCACTTTCTAGCCCCAAAGTCAATTATTAACAGCATTTCCTGATAACTTTTCAACTAAAGAAATGTAGCAACCAAATATATACAAATGCATACAAAATATCTTACAGTAAAAAAAGAGACCAGATCATTATTGCAGAACTTTGATGCAGCTGACTTTTTATTTGAAAATGGATCAACTTGCCAACTAATAAATGGTAATTGTGACATGGCACAGGGGATATTTACCAGGCTGGTTTTCATGTGGAGAAAACATAATTAGGAGACAGTTTTGCACAGAATTCCTGTGCAGTTATCCCCTTGTGCTATGTGGAAAAGAAAGACTGATGCTGCCCTCTTATTCCGACCAAGCTCAGGATCTGACATCTTTGTGGGGTGATGTCAGGTTCGCAGGAACTCTGCTTGTAAGCCTTGTGAGCAGAGGATGCAGCCAGCCAGCATGGCTTTAAGTGACAAAAGGCAGCTTAGTGGGCTCAGGCACTGCTCCTGCCTGGGTTCCACTAGCTAAGAAGGCTCTAATAAGGTCAGGACTGGATGAGAATCATAACTGGTTCCTATATATCATATTTCTCCCCACTCTTCCTAATTTTCCTGTGGCATGTAAACATTTACCTGTCAGCTTCAGAAGCTGAAAATTGAGTGAGATCCCAGTAAATTCTCTCTGCAGCTTCATGAAGCATAGCTACAGAAATGGGCACTTTTATTCCTTCATTATGAACCTAGCTCCATGAGATCACTACAGGCTCTGATTCGCAATTTAATCTCTTCTGCTAATAGTGAGAGGAACTGAAGTAGCTGCAAAGAAACTCAATTAGTATTGTAGCTAATAAAAATGATAGTTGTGATAGAAAAATGATTCATAACTGCAGAATGTGCTTCTGCATGTTTTTTGTTACTTAGCCTGCACTAACTCTTGTAATATAATATTGCCCCACACTTTCTGAACCACACGTCTTCCCACTGAGTAGCATCTAAAATTTGTGTTTACTCCAGAGTGGTTTTTACTGACACTTCCTTTTGTCAGTATCATCTTCTTCCACCTAAGGCAGTAGTGTAAATATGACCTAGTATTTTAGGCATTGCTGCCTGCTTCTGCACATAAAAAAACTCCATAGAAGAGACCACATAATTGTCAAATAAAAGTTGTCTATGGATATGATTCCTTTACTGCTCACCTGGCAACAGCAGTAGTGAGCTTTTCATTCATTAGACTTTCACAAACCTCTGGATGTCAACTGTGGCATACGTAGATTTGCCAGTGTTTTTCTAGTGTTTTTTGTAAATAGGTTATAACCTATTTTAGTGCTAACAAAAGATGCTGAAATACATTAATGAGGAGATTTTTCACAGAAGCATTGATAGCATTCAGTGGCCATGGAGATTCCTGGAGAGGTTAGTGTATAATTGCCACTTGCGACTGTGAAAAGCTGTTCCTTTTCTGATGTCTTTTACAAATAATACTTTACTCTGGTGGTAATTATCTTCCACCTCTGATGGCAGAAAGAATCATTCTGTGTTTCAAATTGCTTTTCATATTTCTATTTCTGTAATTAAAAAGCCCAATTTATTATACAAGCTTAATAGAAGATAATTGGAAACAAACTCAGTTATTTTTAACTATAGAGATGGAAAGGAAAAGGAGTTGTATGATATCAAAAAGACAGATCCTTTTTTCACCTGAATTTTCCAGAAATTTTGTTACTGGACCTAAGTCAAGTCCCACTGAGTTCAGTAAGTTGAGAGCTACAGTTTGGCCTTTCAGAGTGGGTTTTTATCTCCAAAAAATGTTTCCCCAATAATCATGGTAATACTTTTACTGGCACAAATTGAACGTCTGATTATTTAAGAGAAATAACATATGCCAGCATGAAAAGGTAACACTTGATGACACAAAATCTCTACTGTGAATACATGAACATTATTCTTTTCCTCTATGTTGTAGAATTGCATACACTTTCAGAATGGCAAAAAAAAAAAATAACCTACAAGTTGATTCTGCCCTGGCAGTGATGAGCTAGAACAATCACTGAAGACTAGAATGCAACTTCTGAAATAATTTGATTAACAAGTTGCTTATGCATTTTGATTAGTACAAAGTAGACTGTAAAAAAAGCGCTTGTGGTACAGTTCATCTCTGGTGTAACTCCGCTGATCAGAGCCCAGTGGGAGTGATAAAAAAGAAAAAAAGAGATCCATTCTTCCATTAATAATTTATATTCTTTTCTTGATAAGTGACCTACTAAATGGAAATACAAGAATCATCTGGAAATGTCTCAAATATAAAACTAGGTGCACAGTGTCTTTCTATATCTCACTCCCAAGATTTTCAGTTGCTTAACAAGAGAAGCTTTTTCTGGTTTGGGGGGTACATGGCCAGGTTTTAGAGGAAAACAGAGACATAAGGCAGCAGCTGTAGAAACAGCATGATCTTTTCCTCAGTCCTTTGTGATAAATCTCAGCCCTTCTGAAGCAAGTTATGATTATGGTGTGGAAACATGAAAATATTCTTAAAGGGTACATATTTTTACTGATCACATGAATACCAGTAAAATTTAAATACCCACCAAATTATAGTTTCCATAGTCAAACTTCTCATTTCAGCATAAAGTGGAGACACTAACAAAAATTTTTAAATGATGGGATTAAAAGACCATCCCCTCACACACATGAAGAATATGGGGGAACAAGAAAAGGCAAGATGGTAAGCTCCAGTATCCCAGTCAGGCAAACAACCCCCACTCTGGGATGGGCACTGGAGAGCCCAGAGATTCTGAGAGTTGGCTACTTGAGGGACTGGAAATCTGGTGTAAATGACCCCTGGAGTCCCATGGATTCCCAGTAGGGAGCATGGACCTTCAGGTCCCTTTGGGATGGCCCTGGCAACAGGGAGCAGTGGCAGCCTCTCTCCTGACTCTCCCAGGCTATGGGATTTGGCAAAACTTTAATAAAGTTCAACCTTCATTCCTGGCAGTTTCACAAAGGAAACCATCTAAGGAGAGGAAGTATAACATCAGTACAATCCCAATCCATTAGCATGCTGAGTAGTGCTGAAACTCCTCCTGTGATGGGCAGTACTCAGCAGAAGACAGAGCTGCTTTGTGATGGCAGGGAAGAAGCACCATACAGCCACTGGAGAAGGCTGCCAAGCCAGAGAACCCTTCCTCTAGACATGACCAGATGGGCTGACAGAGCCAGGTCTGGGGTGTCCCAGCCCTGCAGCAGCATTGCCTGCACGCAGGGAAAGGCCCATTGCATCCTCCTCTCTGGAGTTTCCGGAGAGGACAGCAAGGAGGAGCTGGAGCTAACGCAGTGTTCAAAGACACTGCAAACTCCAAAGCCTGGCTCCCTCCAGGGGACCCCATCTGTTTTTAAGTCCTGCTGCTCCCTGAACTGAGGAATGAAAGTGGCTGTAAGGGAAGAAGGAATTTGTTGTATGGGCTGGCTAGTCTGCATTTACATCATTCTTTTGTTTTCAAAGAAACTTGGCAAAACATTCCCTAAATGAGTCTCTAGTGTGGACAACTGAGTTCTCATTTTTGTTGCTGAAGTTGGGTGCTGAGGAAGGTACCTCAGCACCCAGCCAAGGAAGGCACCTGGGGCCTGGGAGATGCACCAGGCAGGTGCTGCCAGGCAGGTGTCCATACATTGTGCGTTGCTGTGCTGTGGGTGTTGCCAGCCCAGGGAAACCTGGGGATGAGGGCAAGGGAATGCCTGGGGGAGACTGAGTGCCCTTCTCTCCACAGCTGGTCCCTGTGAGGCTGAGCTGTCCCCTGCAGCACACAGGAAGGCTTTGTGGGGATGTCACAGGGGAAGTGTGCTGTGCTGCTCCAGTGTGTGACCCCAAAGATTCTCTCCCCTTGCTTTACAAGTTAAGGCATGCACTGCTCTCCTCCATAGCTGTTCATGACCGAGATTGAAGGCAGCACTTATTTGCAGAATAATCATTTTAGCCTGCGTTTGAAGTGTTCCCTTTTTCCCCTTACAATGATATTTTCTGTTTAGTTTTGCTGGAAGCATTTCTTAATGAGCTTCTTCAGCTTGCCTTGCAATCTCTGCAGCCGGGCAGGTGCTGGGCCACTACGGCTGTTTCACTGAACATCCACAGCTCTTTCCAAAGGATTGCTGCAGTCCCCATGCCCATGGATGTCTCAGCATCTGTTTGGCTTTAAACTTGTGAGCCTGCTCACACCACATGTGTTTGGAGCATGTCCAAAAAGTCCACAAAAGAGATTTTTCAGGTCCTTATCTCTCCTAACTCAGTTGTGAGCTCTGTGCCCAAGCTCTCAGTTGAATTTTAAGAAACTTTTAAAGCAGCTCACAGTCACTCTTGCGGCTGCTTGGGACCTGACCCTGGAGGGAGCCAATGCAGTTGCTCCTTATTTTTCTGGAGTCAGATGCTCAAGCTTCTAACTTCCTGATGTACAAAATCTCCAGATGTTGGGATATTTCACTGGTGGAAACCTGAGTAACTTCAGTAACTCCAGGGTAACACAGGGAAACTGTGCATGGCTGTAGTGTCGTATCTCTTGGGACTTTCAGGCACCACTGGTAGTAATCCAGTCCCCTTAGCCAATCTGTGTCTTAATTATTTAAAACTGCAAAACATGTCTCACCTTCCATTCCTTTTGTATAAGGGATTAAAAATAATGCCAGCCAAAACTTGCTCTTAAGTAATCAGTTTCCAGAATATTTTTTAGATCTAAATGTCTTATTCAATTTCCAGTTGTTTTGGAGATGCTATAAAACTGAACACATATTTCTGAAGATTAAGTTCAGTATTTGGTACTTATTCTCTGCAAGATAGTGGATTTTTTAAAACAGAAATAGAATAAGTGGCTTTAAAATTTGTATGGTTTACTTTTGTATTTTGCATTTTCAGTAGGGGAACATACTTTAGAAAGTAAATTAGTATCTTGACCCAGAGTAAAAATATGAATTCCTTATGAAATTTGCAGAAATTATTTAGATCAGAAAAGCAACTACATAAGATAAATGTGCAAGAAAGCCTGTGTTACAGCCTTCTTATTGAAACTCAATCATTCTTTGTCAAGTTTGCATGGGAAAAAGTTGATATTCAAGGGACACTTATCATCCACTTTTTAAAGCAGAAAATGAAAAAGCTTTGTAGGAGAGACACAATTATTTCATGCTAAAATTCTCTTAACTATTTAGCATGTGCAGCACTACTACTTTTGAGTTTGCTCAGATAGTCACATGAGTAAATTTGATACCTTCACTGTACTGTCCTTTTAATATCCTCTCTCCTATAAGTTTCCAATTTATTCCAATTTCTCTGGTATGCTTTTCATAACTATAATATATTCCAATACCAGGTTTTATAATTACTTGGACTCTCTTCATTTCCAAATTTATATTTCAGGCTGTATCTCCTCCCGTGCTACAAGGAACAGATGATTGTACTGAAAAGCAATCTAGGATGTTTGTTAAAGTTATTGCAACAGTAGTGTAGGAGATCGAGTTTAATTTGGGGAGTGTCTGGGATGGCTGTTGAAGAGCATGGGGGAATTATTCAACATGGAACTGGTAAAATGACTTGATACATCTACAGACAGCTACTTGTTAATGTGCTGACCGGCAGGTGGGTGTGTCTGCCAGCATTATATTTGGTTTTACTGAAATTAAATGTCAGCACTGGAGGACAAAGAAGGCACAGAGTTCCCCCTCACTAGTATTACAAGAAATTGTTTTTTAGGTCAGATTCTGGACAACTCAGTGTTGCATGGGTATGGTCCTGCACTGAGCAGCACCCCAGGATGTCAGAGGAAAACATAAGGCTCAGCTCTGTGACTGAAACCATGAACCCTGATCCACCTGAGGACTTAATTTCATACTTAAATTTAAATATGTGAGCAGGTGCTTACAGCTGGGGTAGATTGCACGTGGGCTGAACACTAAGCCAATGTTTAAGTGCTCCAATGCAGTGTTAGGCTTAGTGTAATCAAAAGCTGAGCTCTAAGTGGCTCGGGACAATGTTACAAAAATAAGTTACGGGTCAGATGGATGCTGATTCTTCAGTCTAGAGAGTAAATACCTCAAAAATATGAGGAAAATCACAACTGGGGCCTTTTTAGACAGAGAAAACTATAGACTGTGTTCAAAGATTAGTGGAGGGTGAATGTAACTACTTGCAGAAACACTTGTTTCTGCAGAGCAAAATATTATGAATTTTATGAATTGGAATGGCAGATATGAAAGAAATTTCAGTGTACTAATGTTCAGAAGGTAAAATGTGTAGTATGTCCAAAAATATGAAGGATTACAGTAACTGTACTGCTTGTAACATGGGAACCTGTGTGAGCACTGAGGAGAAGAGAGGTAAGAAAAATACAACATAACTCTTCAGGGATCATACTGAGGGAAATGGAGATTGAAAATGCGGTGGGAGTTGACAAAAGATACCAGCACTGATAAAAGAGTTCTCAAAAGGCACTGAAGTAGTGATTTTTGAATCAAAAAAAGGCATATACTTTTATAAAAAGGGGCTTAACAATGACTTTTGTAGAAGAAATGGAATAAGAGGTAGTACAATGAGCACTGGAAGTGGATCAAAAGAAAAAGTGATCTTTTTTTCCTAAACAGAACAGTTATATTCATTGAGTTCATAAACCAAATAACATAAAGAGGAAGGAGCACAGGAAGGTGGGGAGGGGTGGCACAAACTGAGCCAGAGGGAGGAAGGGAGTGCTGGGAGCAGACTCCTGAGTTCAGCATGTCACCAATGGCATGAAAAAGAAAAGAAAAAAAAACAGAAGTGAAGGAAAATGCAAATTTTTCTTAGCTACCATTCTGAAAAGAACAAAGTTTTGTTGGGAAATAGGTCACAAAAGATGTGAAGAGGCGAGGAAAGAAAGCAGGACCTTTGTTTGCAAGTGCAGCATAAAAGTAGGGTGTTCTGACAGAAACATTGTGATCAGAGAGGAGACTTCTGAGGCTGGGATGGACAGTCTGCTGCTTTTCAAAGTCTCATTGTATCTAAGATCAAAGGATGGCCAGAGCATCATAGTATCATTGCTCACAGGTAAAAGTCAGACAGGTTTTGAGACAGGCATTTTCATCATTAAATGGGGGATTAACAGCTGTATTAACATTTGCAGTGATTACCAGGCTTAGGAGTGGATGAAGTATAATTGTTCGCTTTATACTATTTTCCATCCCTGGGGTATCTGAGTGACTGCCATGTAAAACTGATAGCTGAAATCTGAAATCCAGAGGGCGGTAGAGGGTAGCCAGCCTTCCTGACAAGATGTCCCTCTAGTTTGAGAGTACACGGGGAAATTTTATATCTGGGGCCATCTGCATGGCTCTTGCACCCATCTGACTTTGGGGACCAGAGCCTGATTTACACCCCACTATGTCCCCTGGTCCCTGGGTGGCTCAGCCGCAGTTACATGCTCTCCCTCTGCAGCTGCAGGGCAGTGCCTGGCCCTCCCACGCCCCACGGCTGGCCCAGGTGGGGACACCCAGCCGGCGCAGCAGTGTCAGCCTTCTGACGCCTGTCTGGGCTGGCAGCCGCTGCCCCTCCTTCCCAAGCTCCGGAAACATGAGGTGCCACTGCATCCACCCACAACCATGGACCAGGCTTTACAAGTGCTGAACGTGTCCTGCAGCCCAGTACTCTTCAGACACCACAATGTCCATGCTCTGATGCCAGAAGGCTTCAGGAGCATCCCATTATTGTGCCTGAGGTGTTTGCCATCACTGGGCTTCTGCTGCACTCAGAGAAGGATATTGAGATCTCAGGGGCTAATTGGTGACTATAGGGACACTGAAACATCTGCCTCCAGGAGGTACAGGATCAGGCTTCAGAGCTTAGACTAGATGCCTAAAAAGTCTGTCTGACTATGGCCTTCCTACAATAAGTATGACCTCCTAACAACAGAAAAATAGAACTCTGAAAAAATATTTTCTAGAATTTTTTTTCTAATTCTTGCTTGTGCCTCCGTTTCTATGACAAATACCCTTCCTGCAACTGAGGTACTGTGCACAGAAACAATTTGCTTAGAGTAGTTTGGTCAGTAGGCTGGTTTATGAATTTATAATTAGGGTTACACTGATTAAAAATAGGGGAAAACTGAATTACATAGTCTTGCGGGTCCATGAAGTCAGTCATTTCTTACCTCTTAATCTGATAGTTGACTACTGATCACCGCCTTACTCTAATTTCCCCACATTCACAGAAGATAAAATGTACAAACAAGTCAGCTGAATTTTAGGCACTTCAGGTATTTGTATGTGACATTAATTTACAATTCTCTCCTGTACAATATTTCACTTAAACATTAGCAGTCCTATACGGTAAGTTTTTCTTTCTTATCCAAAAGTATTATTACTGAATCATCTTCTATAGAAAGAAAACAATCATTAATCTCCTGAAAGTGAATCTATGAGAGTAAACAGAATCATTAAGAATGTTATATGGAATCAGAATATCTTTGTCACTTGAGTAGTGCCCCACTTAGGTCAAGAGAGACTATGGCCCTCCATTGTACAGGAAAACAGAGAAAAAAATTCATAAAAACTACTTGGTAAAGGCTTTGATTTTTCTTGGATGATGATGTGATTTCATTACCTTTACGTACCCGTATGAACTGAGCTTAATTTTCATGTGAGAAAATCACAGTCAGTGGCAGAAACATTTCTATTTGGCTGCAGCTTCAAAAAGGGAATAAAAAACTTAGAAGGTAAGATCAATAGCTGGAAAATGAAGTTCATCTTAACAAGGAAACTTACGGCTTAGAGCCATGAAAAACAGCTGGAGAAACTGTGACTTTCAAAATCACACTGGATGAGAAGTGATACAGTTCAAGTGAACGAAGCAGCAGCTAAGCTAAAACAAAGAAGTGAGAAAGGAAAAAAACCTCACCTTTGCTCACACATTCTCAAATAACTTGGAGATAAAAATTTGGCACAGTGGCTCAATCAACCTTCCACCCCCAGCTGTACAGGCCAGGTGCATCTGCAGAGCACACACCTTCCCATCCTAGTGCACCCAGTATCGAGAAGCCTTTAAGGAGCACAGAGTAGTGGCTTAGAAGCTGACTCCACAAAGGGAAGAAGGCACTGAAGAGGAGTTTTCAATTTCCTGAGTATTTGCATCATCTGGTGGAAGTGCTGTAGAAAAGAGAGGAAAAGGTTTTTGGTTCCCAGCCCGAGACTCATAACCATGACTGAATTCAGCTGAGGGGCACCATGATGGTGGGGAACTGGAGCACTTGCCCTGTGAGAAGAGGCAGAGGGAGCTGGGGATGACTGGCCTGGAGCAGAGATAGCTTCTGGTGGGCTAAAGAGCCACTCCAGGTGCCTGCAGGAAGTCATTGAGGGGGTGGAGCTAGGCCCTGCACAGCAGGATATGGAAGGAGGATGAGAGACCACAGGCATGAGCTGAAACAGGGAGGTTCAGATGGGAAAGGAAAGGAAGGAAGGAGAACCTTTTTCTCCATGGGGACAATGAAGCTGTGGGCTGGGTTGCCCATAGATCATGTGCAATCTTTATCCTTTTAGTTTTTCCAGACTCAGCTAGGTAAAGCCCTGAGTAACCTGGTCTTATCTAAGAGCTGAGACTGCTCTGAGGAGGAGGTTGGTCTAGAGACATCTTGAAGTCCCTTCCCACCTGAATTTATCGTATTAAATACAAACATGCACAGAAAAAATCCCCCATAGATGAGAGGTCTGTATATCAAGACTGAAATGAGTACCTCACCCTAAGAAATGTTTTCAGACACCCTATGCACAAAATCTTTCAGATACAGGTTTCACATCGGCATTTCTTTTTTGCTGACCTCTCTCCACACTCCCAGTGCTGCTGCAACCATTCCAGACCAAGGTAACCATTTCCATCTGTGTGCAGAAAAGGAAATCCATGTCTGGGACATAAAATGTGGCAGTACTGTGTGAGAGAATATACAAATGCATTTGGGACTTTGGTCTGGAGTGCATAATAAGCCAGATAATAAGATAATAGCTACTAATTCATTTCCCTATATTGCAATTAGTTTGCAGACTTATCTGCTACTTTGGAAGATGTACCACACCTACCCATTCCTCACAATACACAGTCCTGTAGACTGATTTCTAATCCTGCAAATTAAATGAGCTTCATTCTTTTCCGGTGGCAGATTCCACATGTTAAAAATGGTTGGTCCCAGAGGAAGCTATAATGGCAGGCTCCAGATGGGCCAGTGACAAAGTATCAAACAGTAATCCCACTCACGGGTTTGAAGACCAAATCCTATATTGCTCTGAAAGACGTTAAGTGCAGTTTGATGACTAAATCCCAAAGCATTTTGCTCAGCTGCTGCATAACCCTATGTACTGTAGAAACATGGAACTTCGCCTCTGTGCAAGCTCACAGATGCCTTATATTTGACAGTACCGAGCATTTTGGCATCTGTGTTACACCTGAATGCTTTCACGTTTCACAAAGAGGATGCTGTGCCAGCTGTCTCAGCATGGATGTTTGGTGTTTTAGACATGCTCTCAGCCTAGCTTCTGGATCAGAAATTGGGATCCTCAGTTGAAAGAGGGGAAAGGAAAATCCTGAGTTGCAGTCCTTTTCTGAGGACTGTTGATATATTATGCAGCATCTAAGTAAAATGCTATCTAGGTTGTAAAATGCTTACACTGAGATCTAAAATGCCACAGATCTCCTTCTCAACATGCTCCTTTGTGGTGTAGGTAGCAATCCAGTTTCATTGCTGGGAGCTTTCTTTGTGCCTTGGTTGGTTTTGCAGCCAGGACTGCACCGTGACCCATCTTTGACAAGGGCGACAGCCAGTGCTGTGATTCAGTTAGTGAGAGGTTCCTCTGCCTGAAGTAAGGTGCAAAGGAGACCATGTGCTGTTGCGGTGGGCCATGGCTCCCGCCATGGTGTCCTGGACCTGGCTGGACAAAAAGTTCAATGGTTCAGCCCCCCTGAGGCCCAGGACCATAAAATGGCCACCCGCCTCAACATGGCTGCCCTCAAGCAGCTTGGCGGGAAAGTCCGTTAGCTGTAGCGGGAAAGACGTGCCACCCTGCACATCTGCGATGGCCGCCCTGCTCCCCTCCCTGCCTTACCTCATTGTTCCCTTATTGGCCTTCATCCACCCTCCCTGCCTACCCCACTCCCCATTGGATACATTGTGTACATCCCTGCCTATGTAACACCCCCTATCTGCCCTGTTACTGGCTGTGTTATGTTCGCTCCGCCCTGAGCTGGGGGGTATAAAACGGCCTGTCAGAGGCTCTCTTTTGCTCTTCTTGGTGTTCCCTTTGATTTGCTCCAATGCACCTGTTCCTGTTCTCCTGAGAAGAGTCCCTCGTTCCTGCATCTCTCCTCGTGCTCTGCCCACCGGTGGCTGAGGCGAGCCTCCCTTAGGCCCTCGCCTAGCCTCTCGCACATAGTCAGTGCTCTTCTCCTGCAGCCACCCTGGGCAAAGCAACTGCCCAGTGCTGGCGGCCTTTGAGCTAGCCACTCGGCCACCACCGCAGCTATGTGCCAGAGTCAGTAATGCGGATTTTGTTTAACAGTGAGGTAGAGAGATGGAAAGAAATAGAAAAGGGTGGGGTGGGGCAGGGGAGAGAGAGAGAGAGAGAGATCAAGTGGAAGATAGGCACCACACATGGATCCAGCGGCATCCTGTTGGTCCTTCTTCACCCTGGGCTACTCAGCAGTGGGGACTCCAGAGTTGTTCTTCTGTGGGTACCACCTTTATACAGCCCAAGTTCTGGGTATCCACAGGGTGGTTGCAGATGCCGTTCCCATAACTTGGGTGATACGTATATGAGCAGTTACTTCCTTTCTCACAGTTTGCCACAGTGGGAATTTTTGTCTGGATGCGTTACCCAGGATGTGCAAACCAGATCTCGCCTTGCCAGCACCTTCCTATTGCAAATTCCTCCCCTCTGTGCTTATTTCAAGTACCTGCTGTGGTGGCTTATCTTATGGCAAGATCCTTCTGTGGCCCTGACAGTATTTTGAGACAGGCTGCTGTGCTCTTCAAGTCCTTACAGCCTGTCCTCAGCCTGGCCAGCAGTTTAGTCTCCTCCAGGGAGATAGTTCTGAACCTGCAGTTTCAAAATATTCAGAGATGAAGGGAATGAAACAGCCTGCATCTTAGGTGATATAAATACCATGCAACTGCATGAAAGGACTGGATGAAGCCTGCTACTTTCAGGGAAGAAAGATTTACCTTTTGGGCAGTTAGTATCTCAAGACAGATTCCTCCAGATGGGAGGAGACGGAAAAGAAGGAGAATATGGGGAAAAAAAAAAGGAAAAGCCTGCTCTGTCTCCTCTGGGCTAGATAAGCAGCTTCCCCTTCAGCAGGTTTATTTTGTGATCCTTTCTTGAGGCATCTCTTCAGATAGGGAGGCAAGTTCCTAAAATGGGGCTGTGAGACTGAGCACCTTGTCTCTTTGTAATCTGTGCTGAGGTGTTTGTAATTCAGAAGCAGCACATAGCTCATTCCTCAGGAGTATTTCCCTTCACTTCAGGGTAGGCATAGATTACATACAGTGTTTGATCAGGTTTTATTTTAAATTGAGCCTCGGAGTCTCTGATGTTCTATAAAGGGCCAAGCACGCTGATGAGTCTGTCTGAAGGACAGCCCTTATGCAAACACAAGTGTGCTGCCTGCAGCCAGATCCCTTAATAGCTTTCCACTGCTATTTTATTTTCCTCACTTTTACCTCTTGGGCACTTTAAAGTGATCTGTACTTTATCCCACACCTTTCTATTACGCAGTCAATCAAGAAAGGATGGACAAAAGGATGCTCAGTCCTTTACACCACTTCTAAGTTAGTTGTGCTTTTTCAAGTACTCCTTCCTACCATGAGTTATTTTTTACTAAGGGCTACTTTTATGAAGGGATTTAATCAGTGTAATGTCTATTATGGCTAATTTACAAAATATAGAACAGTTGCCTTATAGGAGACAAAAGCCGAAAATAAGACAATACTTAATATTTGGAACAAAGACTGCTTTTAAATTGGCTCTTTATAGTGTATAAACCACTGGGATTGTGTTTCCAGGCAACAAGTTACCTAACTATATGTGACCAGCAAAGACAACTGCCATCTTTAACTGTCCTTAAAAGGATCCATGATGCCTGCAGTCTTTTTTAATAAGCCTGGAAGGGTGGGTAAACTCCTCCTTTGCATGTTTAACCAGAAGATTTGCTAGTACTAACTGTCCTAGTCCATCAAACTGGATCACTGACCTGACATAATGAAATCATAATGCAGTTTTTCTATTTCACTGAATATTTTTCCCTTTCTCTCCTAGAGAAACAAAAGTTTTACTCCTTAGGTAATACCCACTCCAAACCAGGCATGTCATGACCTATCAGCTTTTGATGAGTATTTCCTCCCACTTCTATTTTATCTCATAGAAGAATGAGATGCTCTTTTCTGAATTCATATCCATTAAAAAAGAAAATCATGTAAAATAGAACACTTATTAAAATAGTTATTAGAAATTCTGCTTTGCCTCCTTAGACATACAATTCCCTAGCAGAGCTGTTGCTCTGGTGTGCTGGAATGGGAAACAAAATGTGTAATATTTCCCACAGACAAGTCACATGATGCCTTTTCTGAACAACTCACAATTCAGGATGTTTAATTACTTTCCATTTGGAAACAACATACCCTGTGCTTACACTACAAACTTCTCTTAGATTGGACCAAAATTGTATTATAATTTCACGATTACTCTTGCAGAAGAGCAAAAATGAAAGTCCTAGGACAGAGTTAACATGAATCTAATACCAAATAATTGCCGTGAATCCAATACCAAATAACTGATATTTTGCTTTGACAGCTCTAAAGCAAATAGACTTGTTTTCAGTCTTCAAATGAAAATTCTGTAGGATGTAAATTACAGTTTTATAAGTATCTGTAACAGATTTAAGAAATGCTTGAGGCACACATTTACATGGTTAGGGCTATGTCTAGCCTGCTCCTCTCAGCATCTGAAGATTTCTCAGTGAAGGGAAGAAGAAGGGTGCTGAGTGTCACTGGTGAGAGCAGGAAAATCACACACCATAATTCAAGGAGCTGGCACTGGCGCTCAAAGCACCAACCTTGCTGAACACCCTTCCCCAGCAGCTTCTGCCTGATCTTGTTAGTTCACTGCCTTCATCCTTGTGCTTAAATTTCTCATGCGATAATGTAGTGAGCATTTTGTCCCCTCTCCCACTTCAGACTGAGCTTGGACCAGCTCCCTGTTCCAGTCTGCCACTCAGCTGCATGTAGCTTTGTGCCAGGGAGGAGAAATGCAACAGCAGGCAGGAGAAGTGGAAGAAGTCAGCAGAAGTGGAGGAAGTCAGCAGGGCAATTTTCTTAGGGTCAATGATGGCAAATGCCAGCTTAAAGCTCTTGTGAACTTCTGGTCTGAAATGGGTCATGAAAAAGAATGCCTTGGAATTCAGCAATAATACACATTTTTGTGGCAGAAGGACAAATAATTAACAAAGCTTTTCTCTATGTTTAAAGATGGTATCTTACATAATTAAAAAGTTAAGGCACTAGCTGCAGCTCCTTAAAAGATTCTTAGCTCTTAATAGAGTAACACAATTTGTTATAGCTTCTTTAGTCCATTCTCCAGTTGCACAGGTCTTGGGTTCAAAGTATAGTGTTTCCCTGCAAATTCAGACTGCAATAAAGGATTGAAACTATCCTTCATCCTGAGAACTCTGACTGGATTGACCCAAACTCCATTTCAGGAAACACATTCCTTTAATTTTACCTTGAAATCATACCGTGTTGGATACAGCTTTCAAGAGGGAAAGATTATTATTATAAATAGATAACATGGCTTCAGACCGTACCATTTGTTACTTCAATCTCAGTTAGGTCCATAATAATGTTTGTGCTCAGAAAATCCTCAAGAGCATGAGAGTGCATTTGTATGTCCTGTTAGGCACAAAATTGCCTGTTTTATTGGTGCAATACAGGTGCACCTTTTAAAAATTTTACTCCCTTTGTTTATAACTGATCAACTAAAAAAAAAAAAAATCACAAAGCAGATGTGACACACTGCCTGGTGATATGGAGATAGAGTCTGCTAATGCAATGTACACATAATTTGTCACTTTTCTTAACATACTTATATGCTGCATTTCTTCAGCCTCCTTATCAGACTTCTTTCCTAAGCAACATCCACACCAAAACAGAGCCAGAGGCATTGAAACAATGGTATTGCATTATCTCATGAAATAAATATCAGTTTTCTTTCCTTTAATGGAGCTGAACAGGTTGAACTCTACTACAAGGCACAAGAAGTGCCTGCACTGTGTTTCAATACAGAAAATGTCTATATGGTTGGCTAAATCACACCACAATATTTCAGCATCCTGTGTTTTTGCTTGCCTCAGTACCAGTTGTCAGCTTAACCCTAGGCATCATTGTTGTGGTCATGAGCTCATGAGTATATATCTTGGCTTTTGAGAATGTGTGTTACTTTGTCGTAGTCCCACAAATGCAGTTCAGGTTTCATAGTTCAGTCTATAATAATACAACCACATCACAATTCATGTACTCTTTGCATTTGACCAGAGAGGCATTCTCACTGACCAGGTGTCTTCCATTGCTGCAGGTCCATAAGCCAGGATACCTTGCTGCCAGTAGCTCTCATTAGGATAAGGAATTAACCCTTTTTTATCTCTTTCTTCTCAAGAGAATGGAATCTTCAGATAATTTACAGCTCAGAGCCAAGCTCAGTGGTCTTACTCAGGAGCTTGAAGAAGGCAGTGGGACTTCCTTTGGATTTTCAGAATGGAAGGACACAAGGTCTGGGTAAGCTCATGAGAGATCCTGTTTTCCCCTTGCTGTCACTGCAGGCAGTGTTGTGTGCCTGCAGGAATCATCACTTCCAACTGGTAGAAGCAACAAAGCTACAGCCACTCCATCTTCAGTGCTCCCTTCCCCTTCTTAAAATTTAACCTGTTCTCTGAGGCACTTCATTTTCCCATATATTTCTATTTTGCATATACCTACATGAACACTACTATTTTATTAACCACACCTAAAACCTAGGATATTTTTGTTAATGGAAAAGATTTTGCAGGAGTATCAAATGAGAGAAACTGGACAAATTCTTGAAGGACACACAAAGGTAGCTTCTTATTACTTAACTGGATATATACAATTTCCAGAATTAAGCAAGGGTTTATTGTCATACACTGACTATATATTGTCTATATATCAGAAACTTTGGACTGAAACAGAAACAAAAAGGATATTACACAAGATCCCCTAAAAAGTCTGTGCTGGGACTAGAAACTGAGCTGAAAATGTATTCACCCTGAAGTGAAGCCACTGTCTACCTCTATTTCTTAAAGTGGCTACTGCAAAACATATCAGAGTACATTGAACTTCTAACACTATTTTTTATTAGAACAGAGCAGTAAGTGTTTTTTTCAAGTGAGAAACTCATAAGGGGCTGAAAACAAAAGACTACAAACCTTCATCTCCTGTACTGGACTGGGCGGGATTTTCTTTTGAGCCCTGTTTTTAGTCTAGAACATTTAAACAGACTGCTGCTTTGGATCAACTTCCATCATCCCACCAGGTACCTCAGAAAATTCCCTTTTCTTTAGCTCTGGGCTACATGTGTGTTTTCTGCTCCCCTCCACCTGTTTCTCCACCTTAGCACTTCCCTGCCTGCCCAGAGGGACTTCCCTGTCCCTTCCCAGATGCACAGCTCTGTTTTCCTTTGCCTTTTCCCCGCTGAGCAAGTTCAGTTGCTGTCAGAAAAGAAGCAACTGCCCCGTCTGTAAAACGTCCCCCTATTGCCAAAGTCCAGTGGGAAAGTGGTCAAGGCAAGGCAGACAAGCAGTTTTCTTACCTGCTATCAGCCACTGATTTTTAAAAGGAACATGAAAACACTAACTGCAAACCAGAAAATTAAACAGATGCTATTCATCACAGTCCCACCTGCAGCATCTGGACTGCAACACCATCCTCTTTCTACCTCAGCTCTTCTCTCTCCTCTACACCTTTTTCCTGTATGCCCATCTCTCACTGTCACCCCAAATCCTTTCATATTTTCTGTAATCTATATCAAAGGAATTTAATTTTTATTGAACTTTTCCCCTCTTGTTCCAAAAACTCAGTGTTCCTCAGATCATCTTTTTTTTCCTTCTGCTCACTTGTAAATTGCTTTTCATTCAAGAAGACTTTCTTTTCTTTGCTTACATGAAACCTGATATGGTTTCTGATTATTTTTCTTCATTCTGAATCTACTCATCTCAGTCTTTCATTTCCTGACAAACTCTGTGCCCTTGGCTTGCACACGTTTTTGAACACCAATTGCAGTGTATCCAGACCAGATCCTCACAGGGAGCATATCCTGTAGGTGGGCTGACATCAATTTTGATTTATTTGCAGTTACGCCAGCTCAGAATTTGATTCCTCTTGGTTTTTTTTTTTTTGTTTTTTTTTTTTCCCTCTATCATTTAAATTTGGTCTAGTTAAAAAAAATCCTGACAATGATTGTATACCTTACCATTCCTGGTTTAGTTTGCAACCAGGTAGCAATGCCTACTTCTCCTCTCTTTTTTCCTGTTGCTGACAAATAACTGACTGCTGTGCATTTTCAGGACTGAAGCTGTCTTTTTTTTTTGCTTGTGTTGCTACTTTGCTAACTAATGTCTACTCTCAAACTCCTTATTTACTTTTTTCCCTTTATACCCCAGAAGTTTTATCTGATCTGTCAAGCTTCCTTTATAATTGTGTTCATATTCTTGACCTTGTCATACGTTATTTTCTTTATAAGAACATGGGAATTGCCAAATCAGAAAACAAACAATGATTCATCAAGCCTACTAGCTTGTCAAAGAGGGCAGAAAAGGCTCACAGGATATCTAGACAGGAATAAAATATTATATAAGAGGATATAAATCCTCTTTGGCTTCCAGCATTGATCAGTTTGAGCCCTCAGGCTTTAGTTTATATAGTTTACTGTTCTTATTTCAGCTAGTATGAACTACATATGGCCTTTTTTTGTGCAGGTGTATTTTATGCTGGTAAAATTTTACCATCTTTACATTTTGGCTAAAAGCAACTGGGTTGGTTATTTACATATTATATGAGAAGCCTTTTTCAATGCTAAGAAAATGTCTGCTTACAAAAAACCTTCCTGGTCTACCTACATATAAACAAAACAATAGGAAAAAAGGTATTTCACTTTATGTACCTTCTGTGAAACAGGATCCTTCCTCTCTCAGTTATGTTTATATATGACTCCTTTAAATTTTTCTTAAGAACATCAAATGATTTGAATCTTGCACCCACTCTGTGGTGCAAGATATAAGAAGAAAAAGAACAGCTTCCCAAATGGAAAGGAAAATTACTTCTGTAGATCTTCAGCAGGAGAACACACAGGACAGGGTTGCAGGGTTATTGTAAAGCTCAGTGGTGAGGTAGGGAACTGAGACAGTCACTTTAAGAAGGTAGACTTGAGAAGACAAGTTTAGATAGAAAGTTTTGGATAGCCTTTAGCTAGACAACAGTTTTGTTTCCTTAAAATCTGCCTTTGGGATGAGAGAATCACCAAGATGCCACTTGCTGAGGAACTTCTCTTAAATGAATACCATGGATACAGTGTCACTTATGGTTTTTTAGGTAAATTACAGTCTTTAAAACTTTTTCTTTCCCTCAGTTATGAAAAAATGCTTGAAAATGGGGTATGTACGTGCCTTTGGTGGGTAAAACATGTGAAGTGTTCTTTTCAAACAGATGAGTAAAACTCCATCAGGAAATCAGCCATGTGCTGCAGTGCTGCTCCAGTTGGGAGGCGGTTGTCCTGTTTGGAGCCAGTGCTCTGATACTGTCCTCCATTCCACTTTGAACCTTCACTCACAAGTTGAAACTGAGCATTATCTGCCTCAGCTGCAGAGAGAAGGCTCCCCAGTGCCAGTAGAGCCATTGCTTTCCTGGATAGCCCAGTTGGCACAGTTGTGTCCCACAAATCATGGGCCAGCTGGGAAACCTTGGAGAATTCATCTCAGACCCCCGTGAAATATTCTTTCCCAAATGCCTGAGGGATCATGGTCAGTTCATGACTGTTTACAAAGGTGTGCTTTGAGCAGTTCAAGGAATATTACAGTTAGGTCAATTGAGTCATTATTAGTTGTAAGTTGAGTCTGATTAGTTGTAAGATCAAAATAGGAAAGCTCAGAGTAATGTACTGCATGCTGTACTGCACTTTAGGTAAATAAGAACAGCTGGGATAGAAATCATATAGCAGAAATTAGGTTTTTTCCCTCTTTAGCTTGTAGGTGGTGGTAGATATCTTTTATCTCCATCTACTAGTACTAAGACTCAATTAATGTAACTAGCTTGTCATATAAATGAACTTTACCAGAGCTAGTAAAATTTTCCAGTCATCTCAGTTCCCTCTGGTATTTTCAGCCCAAATCAATGATGAGTGAAGTATTTACCTGGTTTAGGGTGATCTGTGGCCTTCCTTTAAGCCTCCTGGATTATTTTCCCTCTTTTCCACTAAAAAGAGTGCACAGCACTTCGTCTTTCTATAATTTATTGATATGGCCTTTGACAACTTTTATGTACAGAACATGTTGTCTAAGCACTGCCCCCTATTTCCTCGTTTCCTACCAAGCACAGCCCCAGAGGAGGTTTGAGTATTTCAGTTTCACTGATTGCAGATGAGCAGGAACTTCAGCTGCCATGTGTTGTTTTCTAACACACCCTTGTTAGTCAGAGAGGTACCCACAGAGACCAGCTATGTGCAACTGAACCTCAGCCATCTAGACGAGGTGTAGCTGCTGTGTTCCTGCTTGCCTGGGTTCCTTCTCAGGCTCCTCTCTCTCCCAGCAGAAATTCAGGAACGGCAGTGCTTGTTCTCTCCATTTAGTGAGGAGGAGGGTGCCAGTGTGCATGTCCATACTCTGACTTTGTAGATCAGAAGGGTAAATTCTTTGTTTGAAGCATGTTTTCTATATCTATCTGAAAAATGCTTGGTGATCATTTGGTATCATTACACTCTTGACGTATAAGGATTTAAAAATGAAAGGAGAGCTGGATCTTAAGCAGAACAATAACACATTTGGTCTGAAGGATTGCTCCTACTGACTTGGAATGGTTATGAGGCTGAAGAAACCATTTGCTCTTGAATGCTTAGCAGCTGATTCAACACAGACTGATTAGATGAAGAAAAGAGAGTGGAAGGATAATAAATAAAAAGAGTGCTGTGATGAGAGTTCTAAGGAAATGAAAAACACTTTATTGATAATCAATCTGTGGTAGATTTTGATAATGAACTCCTGTATAATAAGCAGCCAACGTGCTCACCCTGCCACTGGAATTCTAATGAGGAAGATAATAGATCCAAATTAGAAGTTTGCCAGTGAGCCTGTTATTAAAACAATTAAACATTTTAAATGAAGTAAACAGAAGTTGGAATCCCTATTTTGCTATTAGGTTATATACTATCTTCCTTTTGTTTTCTTACTAATGTATGGGCAAAGCTATCCTTTGGATATGTACCTTTAAGATTTTTATGATTACCTTCTTAAAGCAGGTGAGACTATTGTGGATGAAATGGGGTTAAACACTGACATAAGAGCAGGTAATTATGTTGTATGGGACCGATAAAAATAAGTCTTCATGTCAAGACACAGAAATATGGATATGAAAGTCCTTCTGCTCTTAGAAGTTATAAGCTCTATTGAACTATGTTCTGTTGCAAGGCAGCAGGTCTGTACATGGCATAGTTAAAAAATATAAGTCTATCCACCCAGGGGTTAATCAGATTTCTTCTTGCACCCAGGCAGCTCTGATCATCCCCTTACTGAGCTCTGCTAGAATGAGCATTGACCAACACAACAGTGTTTTCCCAGCTCAAACACACCTCCTGACAATGCCCCTATGCTTAATTACTTGCCATAATTCTGCCTTTGTGGCTGCAATACCCTCCATCAACTGCTTCTCACCAGCCTGTTGAGAATCTGCCTTTCCACCTTATTTAGCTACTGTTTAGCTCGTCCCTTGTTATTCTAATTTTCTTTTTCCAATGAACTTACTGCACAATTGGTTCTTGCTAATTCTGCCAGATAGTCACTAACTGTTGCCAAGCAGGCTTGTCACATCATTTCAGCAATTTTATACTTTGCTCTTCCTCTCCTCTTGTTCCCATTGCTGCCAGCACTGAAACCAGGGCCCAAGAGGTCACCTGAAAGCTGAAATGGGTCACTGTGGCTCCGTGCGCCATTTTGTGTCCCAGCACTATCTCCTCTTCCATTTCACAAAGCAGGTTAAGCAGTTGAGCAACAGACCTGGAGGTGGAAGTGGGTTTAATCTTTCCTTTTTCTTTGAATAATTCAAGGCAAATTTAATATTTTAGCTTCTACCATGCTTGGCAGAATACTTCATGTTTGGGAGTTGTGTGTTGGGAGGAAAACAAGAGGAAGGACATGAGAAAGGAAATGAGAAAGACCTAACTGTTTACAGAATGCCTTAGATAGCTTAATGAATTTCAGCTTCACCAGGGAGTGACCCTTTAGGGTGAAGGATGACTCAACATAGAACAAGTTTCACATGTACACTTGTGGTAGATAATATGCTACTCCTGAGTGGAGAAAACCCTTTGAAATTAGTAGTATTGATTGGATCCTCAAGGAACCCCTGACCCCCCTCACTTCAGACCCTACCTGAACTCCCTACCCAGGGCTCCAGGGTCTCAGCTCACCTCAGGACTGAACCCCTGGCCCATGCTACTTCCTACAGTCACCCAGAAGGATACCTTATTATATATTTAAAAAATTAATTACATTTCAGAAGACTGCAGCATGACCATAGTATATGGACAGTTCCATTTCCTCTGGAATTATGAAAAATATCTGTGCAACTGATAAGTGAAATGTTCACAAATCATGATCAAGGGAAAAGATTTAACAACTTTTAGTGCAGAAGAGATTTAAGTATTGAACTAAAATATAAACCAGTAGCTGCTTCAGTCTTTTTTTATGTGCATCAGTCTTCCATTTTACTGCTACCTCTTTTTGACATGGACTCTTAAATTCATCTTACAAGTTCTGTTGTTCTGAGGAGACAGCTCACTTTTAAAGGAGACATGAAAGGTCTAAAGATGTGTGGCTGCATTACTAGCAGTTCAATCTCAGAGATTTCTATGTAGTGATTAAATCATTTAATAAGACTTTTACTTATGTAGGAAAAGAGGGGAAAACCCTACATAACCGAAAACAGATTGAGTAGCACAAGGCATTAGAGAAAGACTGATTTAATATCATACGAAAACGAGAGATATACATTTTGGAGACCATCTAATTTTTCCATTCAAGAGAATTTTGGGGCTGAGAGGGAGTAGAATTTTTTAAATTTCTTATTAAATATGTTTTACATCACATGTGGCTGCTCTACATATCAGACATATTTGAATAATGCAGATCTGTGCTAGCTCCACTCAGAACATGGTCTAAATGAAAACTGGTGCTACCCAATGGGATTTTAAGGGAGTGTGATAGTTGTGGTGGAATGTGAATCTCTCTGAGCACACTGCAAAAGTAAACAGATTCCATGACACGAATTTCTTAGGAAATATTTACATTTTTATCCTACAAAAACTAGAAATTTTGTGGTTTTGTTCTCTTTTACAGAAGATGGTTATGTCAGTATCAGACTGAACCTGCAGTCAAGGTACCTCACAGGTTCTTGTCCTGAGGGGGTTTCATAGCTTCTCCTTCATACTTTTTCTTGTGCATGCACTCCATTTTTGACAACAGCACTGATTTCCACTAGTCCAACCACTTCTACAGACAATGTGCTCTTTGCTCCATATCATTAATCCTAGATAGAAGAAGTTCCCCAAAATAGGTCATTTATCCATGGTCCTTTCCTCATCTCTTGTGTACATATAACAAATTCTTTAATGTTAAAAGTCTAACATAATAACCCTGGGATTTTTTCCAAACTTCTTACTCCATTCCTTCTCCTTCATTTTGTTCCAATTGAGCTGCAGTCCATGGAGGCCTCTATCTAGCAACAGTATTTAACACAATGAGTGCTTAATAGGGTAAGACATGGTTAAGGGGAAGGGAAAATTCTAGGTGTTATAATATAATTGGCAATGCAAATTAAAATCTGTCTTCTTTAAAGTCTATTTTTCTGTGCAAGGAGGGCTGAAAAATGCCTTGTATTTAGTCTTCTACACTCTGACTTCTATTTCAATATGCCTAAGGTAAAGCTCAGAGTCAGAGCATTTCCGTTCTTGGGTCACTGCATTAAGATACTCTGCCATCAGTAAGGATACTGTTAATGGCATTCATGTAGCATGGTTTTCCATTTAAATGAACTATCGTGAGCAGTCTGCCTTTTTTACCCAACTCATACAGTTGACCTTCATCAAAACAATTTGCTTTCTACAGGAAGATGGAACCAACAAGTGACACTTGCATTGTGAAATGAAAAAATAGTGATAAATCATACATGACAAATGAAGTTCTAGAAAAGTTTGGGGTTCTATTTACCACTGTTCCCAAGCAGATTCAATTTACTGTTCCCCCAGGAACAGATACTGTGTGTCATGCAGTAAGGTATTAATCTTGCCAATTACTGAGGATAATATCTTATATTTCTGAGTTGTTGCATTATTCTTGAAACATGTTTCTTGGTTACTAAACACAAATCGTTTTATACATATGTTCTTCAGACCTGTCAATTTTAAAACCAAATGTGTTTTATATAGTTCTCTAAAAATAGAATCACCATTACTGTATAAAATTCTTTCCCCATATTATTGGTAGAATTTAGGTTATATTAATATATTTGATTTTAAGGACTTCTTTCAGAAGTGCAATGTAACTAATTGGTCCTTAAAAATTGTCTAAGTTAGTAGTTTGACTACAAGGAACTGAACCAGTAATTTTTTTTGAGTTGAAATAACAAGTTCATAATGGGTTGTTTACTCCTTAATTGAAAATACTTCTTAAAACAGCATTAAAGAAGAAGAATCACTGGGAAATCAGAGGAAGACTGTATTAAGAAGGAATTATTTATTCCTAGATGAAAAGATTAATTTACACCTATTCCCAGCCAGAAGATAGCTGATTTTCAGAAGGAATCTGAGGTAGACTATTATAAGTCATTCATGACATTGCAGCACCACTTTTATGCTTTCTGCCTAAATATTACTAACTGAAGGAAACAATTTTGACTTAGAGTATGTCTTCTGCAGATGACTTAAGTACCTGATGGTAAATCTGCACCCAAACTTATGGTTAAGCAGTATGGACATATGGATCAAGTCATGACTTTGAACTGCTCTAGTCTTCATACCATCTTCTCCAGAATTTTGTTGAAATGTCCTTAGGGAACAGACCTTGAAAATAGTTCATGTGCTAATTTTAAAATTTTCAGTAGAGTTGATCACAATTAGAGTTGAACTTTGAGAAAATGCTGAGCTCCTAGTAGACAACTTGTGGATTCACTTTGTATTAAAACCTGGTCACTTCCTTTGGTGTCTTAGTGAGATCTGATTTTTCTGTTAATCTTTTGTCCCAGCTATTGAGGTTTAGTTATTCTGAAAACTGTAGCATGAATTGCTGTCTTGATACTCTCCCTGAATTGCAAGCAGGAATATTTTGTCACTCGAATGTTTTTATAGTTGCCTATAACTTGCAATGTTCTGTCATTGCAGAGTTTGCCTCCTAAACTTTCAGAGGAAGTTGGACTTGCTTGTTCCAAATCTATATGTGAATTTTTGACACAGAGGGAAGTACAGCAGTAAAAAAGATTTATGCTCAGACTTTATTACTGATGAATAGAATCATGCTAGAGTGAAGCTTGGAAAGACATGTTTACTGATAGTAAGTCTTCTGTTTAAAGTGGCAAGTCCCAAGTTTGATGGGATATGTGATACGCAAGCAGAAGACAAAATTTTACTGGGGTGATGAAGTGAATAAAGTTTTCAGAAGGATTTTTGAAGGAGTGCAGAAAAGTTGGCCATTTACCTCCAGCTGATGTTCAGCAAAAACTGAGTGCCAAAGTTCCTTAAGCTCTCCTTTACATTTAGTTCAGCAACTCTACTGGAATTTTCTTAGCCTTATTTATCACCACAAGAACAGGTTCAGACTTTTTTCTTTAAATTTCCTTTACATGAGATGGGAAAATTTGCCAGCTTGCTTAGTTAAAGAGGGTGGGTGTTCATGTTTATGAGATGCTTTGTTTTGTTCACTTTAAGAAAATGAAAATGTTCCTGTTCTGTTTTCTCTGGGCTCCTTACTGAAAGTGTGCAGGGTCAGGCTATTTTTCAGCATGAGAGAAGATTATTTGCTTGGCGATTATCTCAGTGTCATGAACAAAATTTATAGGTAGTTTGGGAACTGTAATTTTTTTTTTTCAATTTCAGAATATTTTTTACATTAAGATTTGCAGATCCAATTGACTTGCCTCCCCCTTCAAGCTCTAACTCCATGCAGGTGTGTCTCTGTAGCCATTACACCTGCAAGCACTTCTGGGCTCTTTTATGATGCAGACTGGGATGATTCAGTGGTGTAGGGAGGCAGGTGGGAGAAGATCTGTGCACTAGGGCTTTGCATGTTTTACGTGTTCATACTGGAAGATGCAGGGCCCTAGTGCATCTGAATAGTACTTCTAAAAAAGTATCCCTAAAACAGTGCTCCAATAAAAATGTCAAACTCTGTATCCTGGAGTATCTTCAGGGCTGTGGTGGAGTCAACCTGCTAGAGATCTTGGAGAGCATCAAATGGGTCTTCTACTTCCCAAGTGGACTCCAGGCCTGATTTACATGCAAGATGTCTCCTTGCAGTCACTGGCTGCCCCATCAGCTCCTACCATGAGATAAGGGGTGTACACTTTCAGAGCAGGGGGAATAACCTATTACTTTTCCTTTGAAGACCCAGGACAGCTCTGATGCTATCCATACTGTAGTGGTGGGGAGTTGTAGGGAATCTAAACACAGGCTTGAGTGCTGGTTGCCTTAAAGGAAAAGTTTGGATCATCTGCTGTATCCCAGGAGTGCTCGGCTCCATGGTGTGCAGTGTCCAGCTCACACTACAGCTTCCTCAGCCAGCATGCTCGCGTGTGTGCATGTCTTCATGGGAACCAAGGTCCCTGGGCCAAAGCACCACGAAAAGCAGGGAAGCAGCCTCAGCTGCACTGTGCAATAGCATAATACTCTTGGGTTATGTGCTCACTGTACTGTGGTGGAGCAGATGCATGGGTGTTGTGTTGCTCTTGTTAGGGAAGATCCGATTTCTGTCCTTGCAAAACTTCATCCTATACACAAGTTCAGATCTGATTCTCTCTGCGTTTCTTAACAAAATACCCTCCCGTATAGTCTTTCTGTTTTTTTCCATTCCCATGAAGCCCTTCTAAGGTTCACTGGACATGTTTAAAGCAATTTCAGTATATGTTAAAAGATAACCCTAAGAACATGGCAGGAAATCAGTCTATTATGGAGGATTTTAGTTGATTTTTCAAATTAATGTTTCAGATCACCATGCAGCAGTAGATATAATTAAGTGTCAGAGAGTGAGGGCTAAATGCATGAATAAAATATCTTATTGTATCATTACACTTTTATAATAAGATTTACTTGTCAACTTATAATGTAATAATGTAACTAACAAGATAATTTATTTCTCAATGTAATGAAGATGTACAGAAGGCAGAAGCAGGACCTTGTGAGATGCCAGCTTCACTCTGTGGCTGAGCCTGCTGGGTAGCATGCGCATATAATGAAGGAAAAACCCTACTGAACTGAAGGAGGGGGCGTAGGATGGATAGCGGATGAGGAAAGAGCAGGAGTAGGCTTGAAGTTTGCATTTGGTAGAGGAGTGAAAGATGAGAGAAAAACTGTGATAACAGAAGGCATAAGAGTCTGCTGGGGAAGATGATATGGAGTGTATTTCTCCAATTGATAGAGCAAGACATTTCCATAATGTAAACTTTCAGAGAAAGAAGGTTAAAATAGCTAATTGCCTTGGTGTGGGCTGAGAAGATATGTATGGAAAGCTATCCCAGACCGGATGACACATGCTAACTTGTCTGGCTGTGTAAGTTTAATGATGCCTTCCTTAGGAAAAAAGAGGTCTACTGGATGTCAACCAGGAAGACAGAAATCTTTATGAATTTTCCCCCAATTTAGCTACATCTGATAGAGACTGTGATTTATAAAAATGTGAGAGCTACTGAAAGAGGATGTGAGGAATAATTTGCTACCATCTCATTTCTAAGACTATGAACGCACCAGGTCCTGGAAAGGTTCTGCTTGTCGCTGTTTCTGGGCCATGAGTAATGCCCCTTACTTGCCCTCTCTAATTTTCTGTCAGTGGAACTCTATAGGGACAGGCATGTATTTGCAGAGAAACAGAGGGCTGTGCTGCCATTCCAGCTGGCTTCAAAAATAACCCAGGGAGCTGCAAACATGAGACCCTGCAAAGTCTGTGGTTGCTTCCTTCCTGTCTCCTTCCCCCAGACACTGGTTCTTCCAGGGACCACCATAATCAAGCAAGGCAGACAGGGAAGCATGTCTCCCCATGTCTGGGTGGGGAAAAATATAGGTGCAGGTATGCTGGGGCGATGTTCAGCATCACTGAAGCAGGTGAATTGTTGCAGGGCTGTCTCAGAGAGAGAATGGCACATGCTGAACTAATCCACTGATTCTTATTAGACCCGGGGTTTGGCCAAGTGCTGAGGGAGCTGGCTCTGTTGACGTCTGGGCAGTTCTGCAGGCATCCAGTGGGAACAGTTGCAGGATAGGCTGCAGTCTGTGGGAGTGCTGGAGCAGGCTATGAGGTGGTGACAGGATCCCTGTATCGTCATGGTGGAAGGAGTTGCTGCGATTATCATCCGCGGTGCAGTGCAAGGCTGTGTTGTGGAAAGTGTGTAATTTCTGTATAATGCACTCTCTCTCATATATCCTATGTAATCTACACAGCCAAGCAACACACGGAATAGCAATGGCACACAAAGTAAGTGCATTTCTGAGCTACGTAGCATAAATATGAATGAGAGGTAACATACTGCACTTTAAATATTTTGTACATTGTGCTGTGTGTTATGACAATTAGTACACTGTGGTACATTATTAAAAACGTGAGAAGTACAGTAACCTGCAAATGATGGTTTGTTTTTCCCTTTATAACTGCCAGATGGTGTGGAACCATTTACACAACATCTGAGCGTTAGTGCATTTTAACCAGGGAAAGAAGGATCTTGCTCAGTGTTTTTCTTTTCTCTTTTTTTTTTTCCTTTATTTTTTTTCATTTGTAACTACCTAGCCAGCATATTTGAAGATATTTTTTTGTGCCGGACAAAATAAAGCCTACACAGTGTTACCTTATTTTGCATTTCCAAGTCACTTCAGGAGCTTCGGTGTAAGCAGAGAAAGAACAGTTTCTCATTGTTGCTTTTTTGACAGTGGAAAAATAGTGAAAGCTTTATTTACTGTGATTATTTTGTTTCTTCACAGAGGTCTAGTATGAAAAGATAGTGCTTGGAGATCCAACCAGACCACTTGTTTCAGGACTATTTTAAGGGATCTCCTAGACATGAAGGAACATACATACCACATAGACCTTATGACATAAGGCAATATTATACTGTCCTTCTGGTCAAAACAGTAGACTTACAAAAGAGATCTTCCACTTGTATGCAATTTGATAAGCATACTATTCCTAAACTAAGACAGTAGGTTATTCGTCTCAGCTTGTTTGTATTTTCTTGGCTGAGATGCTGGCACAAAGCAGGCCACAGATGTGAGGTCAATATACTCAGACTGGCTCCAAGTTAGCCCTTCAAAGAGACCAGGAAGTTTTGAAAGTCAGTGTTGTCTTGTTTTATGTAAATGGAACTTCACTTTTAAAAATAAAGCTCTAAGCAAATAGAGATCACAGACTGGAAGTTAAAGAAGAACAGTAATTTTATATACAGCTCTTATATTTCCCACTGTGTCTCAGCCAATGAGTTCTTGCTTCTGAGTTTTTACTCTAGTTAACATTGTATTGGTAGCTTAGAAAAAAAATGCTGTGTCCCCTTTGGTCTTGGTAAATCCCTTTCCATTGCCTCTGAGGTCTCTCTGTGCTGTGATTCTTACATGAATCACAGCATACGTCTTGATTCTTTTCTTACTGAAGAAAATGTGATATCTTGTCTTCTTACAGAAGTTCTGCCAGAATTAGTGCAAAAACATTTTTCTTCTTAAAGAAAATGTTTTAAACAAGTGAAATATACCCCCAGACACACCACAGATATTATGACGATCATGATTTGAATTTTGCCTTCTGGAGTGAAGGGCAAGGCCACAGCTATACTGTGGCATGTTTAGAGAAACCACAGCTAGCTTAAAATTGCCTTTCTTGGATTCTGCTGGCAGTGCTGTTATGATAGCACATTCTTGTTGTGGGCTCCAGGGAAGTTGGGAAAACTTTAGATAAAAAGATCCACTAATAGAGTTATTCCACTGGTGCTGACCTACATAAAACTAGCAAAAGTATGTATATGTGTGCTATAGATGTTGCTGCTTAAGTTTAACCCTAATGAACAGTAAATCTTTTGCATTGCTGAAGTCATAAATTTGATCCATTAACTGTCATTTTTCCAGTCACCCTTTTCTAGTTTTGAGGTTTTTTTTCTTTCTGTTACCAGTTCCAGTCATGTCAATATATAGCTCTCTGTATATAAATCCTAATATGTTAAATCCCATCAATGTATTTGGTTACTTTCCCTCTTAAATGAAAATAATCAATACACCTTGATGATCAACTTAGAGAAATTACCATTTTTCTTACCTTTTGTGGAAAAATGATAAAAAGGAAAAAGTTTTGGTAGATTTCTGTACCTGGCACAGTCTTGTTCCTTTGAAAATGTGGGTTAAAGTAGTGACCTTTGCTGCATGTACAAGGGAGAAGGGAAGGAGAACTGTTGCTCACCTTCAGTTTCCAGCATTCTCCCACCTGTTCACACTGTAGGAAGTCACCAACATTCAAAGTCAAATTCCTAAAGTATTTGAGTGTTGGAAGTCTACATTATAATATTGGCCTGTGTAAGTAACTTCTATCCAGTCTTAGAGAAAGGGAGGATGAGAGGAAGGGAGGAGATATTGTATTACATTGGTAGTTGATTAGGGTCATTCAACCTTACAGAATACATGTATTTTGATATAAACTGATATAGTACATCTTCCAGAAATACAGTTTTCACAGTGGGTAGAACCTTGTGGGCAGGTAGTAAAATCTCTGCACTGACCAGAAACTGTTGTGAACATCTGTTCCCTGACTACTTAAATTATACTTGGACAGTTTGATGCATCTCTGGCATCCATCCCACGTGCTAGCAGAATGAAAGTAGAAGAGAAGAAGAATGTAAAATCAGGAATACTGTTGGGTTGTAGTATTTCTGCTTTCTCTTTTCTTCTCTGTCCAGCAAATGTCACGTCTTTGTTTCATCAACGTCACGTGTTTGTTTCATTCTTTCTTTCCCTCTATTATATTTGCAGCTGCCTGCTTACTTATTTTGTGTACATTACTTTGAGCCATGCAAGACTTTAAACTTAATTAAAAGGCGTGACAAAAGAAAGAGATTTCTATAGAAATATCTTCTTGTGGAATGTGCTGTTAAATCCACCCTACCAAACTATAATTTCTGAAATAAATAATTATTCCATTAATCTCATCTTTCAGTACCATCTTCACTTGAATTCTGCTGCATGACTTGTGTCATGCTCAGGGGTTTTATATAGCCTTGAAAATGAGGCCAGGAGAAGGATGATTAGTTTGGTTGAAATTGTGGTGGCACAATTGTGGTGGCACACAGAAATCTGAATTGCCTTCAGCTTCCCCAGATATTACAGCAAAAGAACAATTAACTCCCATCCTCATGTTAAAGCTACACATGATCAATTTTTAGGCTTTACTTATGCACTTGAAGTGTTATTGCAATGTGACAGGTTTTCCATTCTGGCAAAAACAGTGCTTGATTTAACAAAAAGTGAAAATCAAAGCCACTGCACAAATTTTAAACTCCATTTAAAAAGAGCAATAATCACTGATTAAGTCAGAATTATTAGTGTTTTTAAGGGCCTTTTTAATCGCAGTTTGGCTCAAGGATATAATCTCATTTTGGCATGCTTGCATGAAAATGGGTTGGTGCCTGTGGGTTGGCTTTCCACAACAGTAATTTAGAATATGACTCATCTATCATTAGTTTAAGCACATGTGAAAATATAGACCTCGTGTTTTAAAGCAGTGGAGAAAGACTATAACATGTAATAACAAGGTGTACCTTAACTGTGTGGCCTTAGGAGATGCTCCAGATGATATTCTTCACTGCCAATGGCAGAGAAAGCCTTTTCTGTATACGCTGGTATAAATTTGCTCCATACATAAAAAGGAACACATTGTGATTTCAGTAATCGTACTGGGCACAAAACACAACTACTAGCTTGTATTCAAATGAAATTCTGTAATCCTTTCCACAAACTCAGAGCTGCATTCAGCTGGGAAATCTGAGAATAGATTATGTGCCTTATGAGAAATGGAGTACAGTGAAAGACAGAATTATGTGCCTCATTCAACAAATATGTTAATAATGAAGATTTTTTTCCCCTTGAGGGTAGAGGAGGAGACAACTGGCAAAAATCCTGGCCACCAAAGACAACCGAAGTTTCTATGCTGAGATACACGTGCTAATTCTGTCAGGTATGCTATCTGTCTTCCCAAGCATTTAGGGCTTGTCAAAATCCTTTTTTGCCATTCCTCTCCCTGATTCCTCTGAACCACTTCTATGCAATTCTATGGTCTGATTTGCAATCAACTCATATATTGGTAAAAGTAAGAAAATTGAGTTTAAATGCAAAATTCTTCCACATTAATCCTTCACAGAATCATTATTTTATAAAGCCAAAGCTTTCTCAATTAAAGGCAAAAATTGCAATATATGTAAAAGATTTAAATACTATATTAAAACATAGAATCCTCTTTCCTCCTCTTCTAGCCTGGATTCTGTTTCTTCTTCTTCGTTCTTGTTCTTGTTCTTATTCTTGTTCTTCTTCTTGTTCTTCTTCTTCTTCTTCTTCTTCTTCTTCTTCTTCTTCTCCTCTCATATATCTGAGTGCCACATCTCTATAAATAAAGCACATCATGTAGTTAAAAATGGAAATTAAAAAAAATAGCAAAACATATGCTTTTCCTTTCCTCAGTTTTTAAGACCAATAACTAGGACCAATTAATGTAGGAAGATGTGTGTGAAGCTATATTTCTTAGAAAAACTAAAGTCAAGAAGTTGTATTTTGTACTTTGTCTCTTCTGGGTGAAAGAAGACCGCTCCTTGCCTCTTCTGGCATGAGTTCTGTACCTGAGAATGGTAAAACAGGTTCCCCTTACAGATCTGTACACTCCAGTGGAAGCTAATGATCCTGGACTAAAAGGAAAAACAATAGCACAAATAAGGGAAAAAAATACATAACAGAAATCAAAGTAGAAGAGCAAAGCTAAAAGCAAAGGATAAGTGATTTGCTGTGATTATTGCAATCAATATGTGCTCCTTTTTCTGTCCATGGAAAATGTATATGTATATACTAAAAAGATCTCAGAATAACATTAGCAGGGTACATATTGTTGGGGTAGCTCAGCCTGCTCTCGGGCTGAAACCATCAAATGTCAGTCACCAGAAGAGATCACTGAGATCTAGGTTACCTCCCCCTGGGTGGCTCCCAATCCTAAATTACCTCCCCCTGTTCCAGAAAGTTCTCCCTTTCTTAGTTATTAATTGGTTCCCTGTTATGACTCCCGCCTCCCTGTTTTCCCCATTTGTTCTGAAAAATTGTATCCTCCCCTCTGCTTGTACCCCATTGGTTTTTTTCTCTTTCCCTGCCTTGCTCCACCCCCCCACAAAGGGGCTAGCCCGCATCTCCTGGAGGCTGCTCTGGTCCCTGGACCCTCCTGCAGATAAAGCTGTTGGAACCCACACCAGAAGCCCCTCCCGCCTTCTTTGCCTCCGGGCTAACGCGAGCCCAATCCATCGGCCGCCCGGGGTGCTTCCTCTGAGGAGGAGCCAGCGCCCGCACCCATCCCACGCCGATTCCACTGAGCCGGCCAGCGAGGACGCTGTGGAGGCCAACGCTGCGTCCCCTCTGCCCGAGGGCACGCCGGGCCTTGTGGGTACAAGCCCCTGGTTGTGTTACATAATATGAAGCACATTGAAAAAAATTCCCCAAAACCCCTCATAAAAAAAAACCAACAAAACAAAGGCAGGGATTGATTTCTATGTAAGAAGATACAAGTAACCTAGTACTTTTGACCTTGGAAAAGAAACACCTGGGAAAGGATATAGTAAATGACGTTATGTATAGATTATTAGGCTGGCAGTGGTCATTACAAAGTTGTGTAAAGTTAGTCACATCTCTGATCACCTCTAATAATTTTGTTTCGCTAGAGGATTGAGACAGAAGCCAAGTGCCTGTTCATCTACATACAAGTCCCCAGTTGGGTAACAGACGCTCATTTCTGCTTAAAAAGGCATTTCTGAGCATGCACAACTGATACGAAATAGAAAAGGATCTAACAAGATTGAAGGACTGGGTGGGGTTAGGAAGGTTGGTAAGTAGGTTTACTGCCTGGCACTTAGCAAGATATAAGATGCCTGGTAGGACTGGGGCAGGCTGCAGAGCACCCCAGGTTTATGTTCAAAACAGTGATGTACAATCTCCTACCTGCAGGATGGAAAGACATTTTTTCAGCTGTTACATGTCACACAGTCCATGGCCCTGTGTGTGATGAATACATTTACTGGGGGTGGATGCCCTTCACACTTGATGTTGCTATGAAGGAGGCAGCTTCTTTAGTGTATTTTCTCAGTTCTTTTGATTTCTGCATCTTTACTCAGGCACTGCTTGCAGGCTGCTGCCGGGACAGCTCAGTGAAAGAGCTGCTCATGGTTCTTACTCTCACCTGTGTAGTGCTATCGATTCTGTGTACATTATCCTATCATCTCTCCCTAAAACTTCTGTAGGTATGGAGTAAAATGGAGAAAGGGGCAGAGCTGATGTGGAAAACAGGTCATTGTAATCAGCGCATCAATTCAGCTAGAGAGGAGAAACTTGAGTCACCTCAGGGCATTTCCATTCAATGTGTTCTTAAGTTGCTCCTGAGAGTTTACACATGAAATATATTTATTAAATGTGCTGTAAAAATTGTTCTTCAATTTTTTATTAGCTTAATTAAGTATTAATATCCAATTTACTTTATACTTCAAACTTCAAATTCTAATTTTTTGCTCACTACAATTTATTATGAAGAGTATAGTCATAATTATTTTGTTATGTTGAATGAGTATGCATCATTTAAAATGTAAATACTTTTACCCAGAATAACAATCAAAGATAAGATTGGTGTTGCTTATGAAAGTTACGATCCTATCTCCAGAAGAATCCATGAACTTCCCATGATAGGTGTCAGGTGCACATGAAATATAAAAACCTGCAGTGGATGTTCACACCTGCACTTGGGGTACCTGTACACTGTAATGTGTGTAGTTACAGCTTGAAGGCAGTCTGAAAGCCTCTTCTGGCTTTGGTGCAGGTACTTGGTACAGGTCTCATGCCTCTGTACCAGGTATGGCAGCCGAGGATGCAAACCGTGTCTTTTAAATGCTAAGGTAATTATTTTGCAATTAGCTCCCTGTTACAGCTGCTACACAGCTAATGTTGCCCATGGTAGTTTGCTTAGAAATAGCTGAAGAAATTCCACATGAGCTGAAATCACCATTGACAGCAGTTTATAGATTTATAGAAACAAGAAGGTGCTACTGCTGTTATTTTACTGAAGGGAAGAAAAAGGAATGCTGGAATTAACTAGATAGGGAGAAACTGGGAGTCTGATGGACTGCACATAGAATGGTCACTCATAAATCTAAGGTCTAATGTAGGTTCTAGTGCACTCTTGCATGATGATTGTGTCACTTAACTCCTCTGAATCTGAGTTTTTGGTGTACTAAGATGGAAGTAATTATATGCAGCTACCATATAATATCCACAGAGAGCTGTGCAGTTGGAAGGTACTACTGAACCTATCAACAGAAAAAATGGGAGGTACTTAATAAATTTTAAGGCCAGAAGGGAACATCATGATCGTTTAACCTGTCCTTCTGTGTTACTGAGGCCATAAAATTTCCTCTGTATGATGTTTGAATTACTTCTGAAACTTGTAGTTTCAGAAAGGCATTCAGACATTTTCTAGTCTTGATGAGAATACTTTTAGAATCTGTACCAGTAAGCTTTTCTAAAGGCAATAAATAGAAGCATATCTTTAGTATCCTAGGGAATGTTGTGCTTCAAAACAGGAGGAAAAACCCATTTAAAACAGTGTGAAGATATTCTTTAAAGCAAAAATCAGTTTGTTTGAGTCAGTGGAAATATCTTCCTTGAATTAAATTGAAAATGTTAATTATTCCCTCATCCTGCGTTCCTCTCTGTCTGAGCAGGGCAGAGGTCTGCTGGTGCAGATGGATGTCTCCATATGTATAGTGTGGGTCTCCAGAAGCTGGGCTCTTACACCCAGTACCTGTCCCTGGGTCCCAGTCTCCCATTTCTGGCACTTGGATGTATGAGCCCCCAAGGCTGTGGCTTCATTCCAGCTGCTGGGACAGATGCTCTGACACACATCTGCAGTGGCACACACACACACCACACACCCACTGGGCCTCGCTCCTGGAACTGGGCTTAGCCACACAGTTCATGCAGAAGCTGCTCTGGATTACCACTCTCTCCTTCCTCCAATCTCATTCCCAGAGACACACACACCAATGCCCACTCACCCCAGAGAGTCCCTCACCCAGGAGAAGAGGTAGAGAGAGGTTTAGCAAGAGGACACGACAGATTTCACTAATGGGGTGCAGGACACAGCCGGATGAGTGTCCTGACCAGCCCCTGTTCATACATAACTGATCTCTTTCATCCCCTTACTCTTCTGTCTTTCTATGTGTGCTCCTTCCCAAATCACCTCTGGTTCCTGCCCTAAACATCCCATCAGTCCTATGCAATCCTGCAGTGCTCTTCCTCTGCATCTCACAGTGTATCCCCTGTCCTAGGCAGTGGCCCCCTCAGTGTGGTGAGGGACCTGGACAGCAGCTCCTACTGCCTCATGGGGATGAATGTCCCCAGTCCATGATACTGAGGCACTCCTGTGGCAGTCTTGGAGGAGTTGGATGGGGGCTATTTCTCTGACTGGGTTACTGGAGTTTTTCCACCTGCCTTGAGTCCTTGTGCTTCTTCATGGATGTGGAGATGGGCCTTTGATGGCCTGTTGGCTAAGATGGGGCTGGCATGAGGTGGGAAAGGGCATCATTTGAACTCCCTACCTTTGTGCCTCTGTGTTCCTCTGTGTGTGTGCAGTCAAGCTTTTTATCCCATTGCTTAACAATTGTATTATTGGAATGCATCACAAAATCACTTTTTTTCCTCCTCACGTTTCTTTTCAAACAAGAGATTTTCAAATTACTTAAGTGAAGGTGAAACATTTCCTTTTGGGGAAATCCATATTAAAATATTAAGCAGGAATGTTTCCAGCTGGCCTCTCTTAATAGTTTTCTGTGGTGAAGATTTGTGTCTTGTGAAAATACTTAAACAGCATATAAATCCTCCTACCTCCCACTTGTGCTTCTAATAGGGAAAACCAGCTCACTCTGCACTAGTCATCTTTGCCAATTATTTTAGGATGGAGAATCTTTGTCTGGAGGTTCTTCAGTCTTTCTGTTGTTTATAGGGTGAATCTATACCTTAAGTAAAGTGAATGCCTAAATTTGACATAGCTAAAACCAGGTAAGATGGTTCCCATTCTGTATATCATTTTGGAGGAAAAAGGTCAACTTTTTTTTTTGCAATCACTGCTATGTGAAAATGTAGAATGCTTTTCCACATAATTTCCCAAGTGTTTAGACTAAAAATGTCTGATCAAGCAGCTGCATTTCAGGAGGTCCAATAGCCCATAAAAATAATCAGTGGAAAATCATGCACCCATTTTTGTACCTTTTTCGATTTACAGCTGTAAAAGTCTGTCCAAACCCTTTATCCTGCAAGGTATTTACCAAGAAACAGGTGTTGACACTGCTATGGATTCCACTGCAAATACAGCATGAGAGACAAAAAGTCTTGGTAAAACCTCATGTCACAAGTTTAAAAATTCTGCATCACCCTTTTGTCAGCCATTGCTCCTGAACACAGCTGATTGGGACTGAAAGTGCTTCTTCTCCAGGCAATGTCCTTGCATAGTCCTGCATCTCCAGGTACACTCTTCTCCACAGACAGCTGACCTTATGTTGAGTGCCTGTGCCACGAGGATGTATTTTATTATGTGGAAAGGTAGATAGGAAACAGTGCAGTGAGGGCAACTGAAGACTCTTCTATCAGTCGTAACTAATATTTTCTTTCTAAGATTCCCTACCCTATTCCTTATACTTGCCACCTTGATGAGTTTCAGAATGACCAGGCGAACAAAAACTTTCTCAATTCTCTCTGTATCTTCCTGTTCAAGATTGACAGATATAATAACATCAAATAAAACTAGAGTGGGTGAGAAACACTGTTGTAAAGTTTAACTGTGGTTTAAAGCCAGCTGACTAAATAGCAGTGAAGAGAATTTTGCCAATTATCTCAGTCCCTAGCTGATTGAAAGATTTAATGGAAGTATCATCTTTTCTATAAATACAGCATTACTCTTCTGACATATAGAGAGAAATTGCAGGAAGTATACTGTATTTTTAGCAAGATTAATTTAATGTTGAAAAATGTTACTTCTTGAAACATTAGATATTTTATATAGAGTTGTATAATTGAGGACTGTGATTATCACAGCAAACATAATCTGATTATGAAGGTCTTTTTTTAATCTATCATAGATACAAGTCTAATATATGCCTTTTAGAACCTGTGTCAAAATGAGTGTGGCTTTATGAGGCATTCAGTTTCTGCCAAGAAAAACAAACTGGTGGGGTACCAAGATAAGTGATGCTGGTAACAGGATGCATGCCCTGTAGAAAATCATAACCTCTTCTTGCTGCAGTGCTTCCTCTGGCTTGTATAAAGCATGGTCCTGGCACACCCTGCCTGTTACCCTGCCAGAATTTGGGGTGGCTGGAGTCCACCACAGCTGCCAGATGAGTGCATTGCACTGAGACAGGGAAGGCATTGCCTCCACCAGCTCCATTTTCTGCCAGCAGAATGCAGAGGAAGGCATGAGTCACCCTGCACACGCTTCCTGTATGGGTTTGATTAGCTAAGATTTTTTTTATGTAATTAAATTTTTAGAGAAGGTGTATAATGGCCTGCATTTTCCAGAGTAATAGGTTACATTGCCTGTTCTCAGCTTCTTTGCTGAAGTTGGTAAAACTGAGTGTTCAGATCTCTTCTAAAAACAGACCCCACTTTAAGGATGAAGTCAGGCACATGCCTTGGTTTAAAAAATGCTGGCTGTTCTGTCTTCTGGAGGGTATGTGAAGTACGCATATATTCATAGCAAAATCCTCACCTTTTGTAGTCTTGATTTTACTGTTTTTTCTAATTAAAATAATATGCTCTACGCAAAATGTTTCCCAAATTCATTACACCTCAACATTGCTGTTAAAATCAGTACACACTTTTTTCTGAAATGTCCCCTATTTTTAAAATCCATATTCCTGATGGTTGAAATTCCTCTTGACATGTAAAATAGCAAATGATCTTATGGGACTTGATGCAATGCAGACTGCAGGCAGCCCAGAGTAATGAGGACTGTGGGCTGATGGTATTTGGCCCTGCATGTGCTTGGTCCTGGTCTTTCAGCATAATGTGTACAAATGAAAGAGATTTCTTAGTGGTTTTTCTGTTTGGCTTTAATTTGTTTTTTGTTGTTGTTGTTGTTGTTGTTTTGTTTTTGTTTTTTTTTTTTTTTTTCTTTTTTTCTTTTTTTCTCCTTTAGACCATTTTGATGTTTTCTGGATGGGATTGCTATATAGCTCTGAAAACTGGCTACTGCTCAGGTCATGTAGCTATTTTGATATGCATTTACATTGCAAATTCTACCCATTTTAGAAATATTTGGAGTACATATGTTGCCATGAAATTAAACTGTGATGGTTCCAGTGGAAGTGTTGTGCATTATCAAGCTCATAATATCAGTTGAAAAGAATTTTTTTGAAGAAGAGGTGCACCACACAGTGTGGAGAATAATATATCTTTTCACAATTTATTGAACTTCATTTATATAATTCAATTTTTTGAAGTCCATAAATACTTATTTATTTGGAAATTCTTGACATTATGGTACTAGATGTACTAGTTTGAAAGCAAACCAGTGAGAAACTCGAAATCAGAAATACAATTTAATAGGAAAATTAAAAATAATGCAATAGTACAAAAACACTGACAAGAGTCAGGATACAACCTGACACCCTGTCAGGCAGGATGGTGGTAGCAGTCTGATTAAATGGTGCCTGCAGTACTCCTGAAGTGGTGGATGTGGTTCTGTTGAAGTGGTGATCCTGTAGAAGGGTCTTCTCTTCCTCTGAAGCTCCAGTGGTGGTTATGTAGCTCCTGTCCTCTGGGAACCCAGTAGGTAAGGGCTGCCTGTGGTGTTCCAAACCTCAGATTATATCCAGGTAGGAATGCTTGGTTCCTCCCCCTGGGTGGAGCATCTCACAATGGGACGATGTAATTTTATGAGTCATGAAGCGAGGCTGGATGGCTCCTTAACAGAAAAATCTCTCTCTGGAGGGAGTTACCAGGGATGTGTCATGGAAGAGGCAAAGAAAACTGTCCCACCTGGTTTTAACAGATGGTGATAGTACATACTTTTGGTTACATTTTACATTGTAACCTAAGACGTGACTATATCAGTTCTCATGTAGCCTAATGAGAATTAAAGAAATTAAAAATCAGGGCACTAACACAGGAAAGTCAAAAGAATCCTATAAAAATAGCCAAGAAAATATGATATGAGAAGAGAAAATTTGACACATTTAAAATTAAATCTGACATGCTCTTCTCAGTCCACCCCACTGTGTCTAGGAACTGTTGAACAGTGGGTGTTTTGTGATTGTTTTTCCAGAGTGAATCCCATTCTCAGAAAAACTCCTGGCCTGATAGAACCAGTATGCAAAAGGTATGTTCTTTTTAAAAATGTTCCACACATGAACTATAGGAAAATCAAGAAAAGTATGAGCTGCCGAGCATCCTTTTCTTCTGGGAACTGAGTGGGGAGAAGGGCATTCAGCATTCCACAGGATGGGCTTGCTCTTTTTTTCCTTTTAATTCACTTTTAGCTTTTTGTCATCGGATCAAGTTCTAGATAAGAAAGTGATGAGATTTCCTTGCCTCTCTTGCCCATAATTGTTGGATTTGTGAGAATTTCTGTGCTTGACCTCTCTAATATAGGAACATAAAGGGTCCTTAATGCTAAATCTCTCAATTAAGCAAGCCTTTCATGGGGTGAAACATTTTCCCTAGAAAACATCTCATTGCAGGCCAAGAAAAATCAGAGTTGGGTCATTGCTCCCTCCCATAAAAATTTACAAGGAAGTCAATGTCCTGGAAATGCATTTATTCACTTTTGTTTCCTATTGCAAAAGAGCCAGTTCTCTAAAATAAAGGAGCAGAAGGTTTAGCTAATCTCCCTCTGAATGAGGTTTTTGTTTTTGATACAAGCACAAGGAAGTTTTTGCACCAATCTCTTTGCAAGACCAGGGTCTACTGCTGAGTGCATTCTGATCAAAATCAATATTAGAACTTTGCACACTGGGGTTTGTGAAGGAGTTCAAGAAATAAAAATCTATTTTAATAATAAAGAAAATAGCATGAAAAACAGTCCAAAGTAAGATTGTAGAGTTTCTCATTTGAATTCTAACAGAAAAAAATCAGATTACTGTAAATTTAACTGCACAATGTAGATGCTTACTTGAGATATGAAGGCAGTATTTTCTTCTAGATGAATTTGGAATCTCTTTCCAAAAAGCCTTTGTCCTCTGCAGTAGACATGAACACAACAGTGGGAGCACAAGTATAGCATTGCATTCTACAGCTGGAACAAGCAAACAAAAAGCCTCTCTGTAATTGGATGCATACATTAATGCAGTTGAAGGAGACCCTCTTGGCAATGTCTCTGTGGCACAGAAACAATATTACAGCCAGGAGCAGCTCTTTTCTTGTCTGTTCACTCCATCTTATTGATACAAGCCTGGACAATCAAGCTGTATATGAAGTGGATGCATCCGTTTAAGTTGCAAGCATCCTTTAAAATAGTCAGTTAGTTGCATATTTTGCATGTTGCTATACTATAATCATGCAGCTGTATCATGCTTCTCATCCAGAAATTCCTGGAAATCTGAAATTGTTTGTTCCTTGTTGTGGCCACAGGCTGTTGAAATTCAAATGAGCTTTTTGCTCAGCCTCAATTGTATTGTCTGCAGGACAGCCTGTGATGCCTGGATTGGAGGCAGGAGACAGCTCTTGTTAGGAAATGTGTGTTTGAGTGTATTGGTACTACGGAATGATAGCTAATCACCTGAAAGGAAGGCTCTTTAAGGGAGCGATGCCTTGCCAGGAGAATAGGAAGAATTCTGGGCCACATCCTTAGAAGTAATGAATTCTCATTTCTTTTCAATCTAGCAAATGCCCTCTTTAAAGGTTAATTCTTAAATAGTCACTTGGGAACAGATGACTCCTTCAGTCTGATCTCCGTGAGTCTAGCAGACTGCTACGAAACCTCAGTTTGTCTCTTTTGTTGCCTGATGCCCCTTTGCTTCAGATTAAAACTGCTGATAAAGATGATTTCAGCTGCCTCATCTCCTGCATATTTTTTTAATTGCTGAATAAAGGAATGAGCTGAACTAAATAAACAATATCAAAGGAATATCTAGGCAAGTTAAAACTGCTTTTCCCAAATTCCTCACTGTTATGTGAGGTAGTGAGGCAAAAGGGAACATGGTTTTTTTCTATATCATTCTGGTGGCACAAAGGCTCTGAGGAGACAATTGCCTTGGCTGAGCAAAGGACCATAAAGGCTGTTGGGATGATACAGTAAATTATCATTTTCTCTTATTCAGAGTGATCTGGCTGAAGGCTGAGTATCAACTAAAGTATGTCTGTGACAATCAGAAAGGATGCTGTCCTTGTTCCATGGCCCTCACAGACCTAGATAATCACCCCCATCTCCCATCTGCAGCTCTGAAATTCTTGCAATGATAAAACAGAATGAAATTGTTTTGACACTGTTCATTCATCTGTATGAGTGTGGAACAGGAAGGTTTGACAGGAAAATACGTCAGAGACATATGATAAACTAATACTATCCAGATGAATGCAAGAGCTGCCTGGAATGTAGAGATGGTGGGTAAATTGCTTGAAATGAGCCTTATTGATTCCACTCTGTGTTGATGAGGCATATCTGAAAGACGAAGTTTCATTTAAACACTTGGTCACTGCAGTAATTAATTGAACCCTGGGACAGTAAATGTAAAGGACTGGCTCTGATTCTTTAGGAGCTGGTGACTCTCTCTTAAACATGAAGCATGTTAATAGCAAAACAGCTAATTTATTATGATGACATGGAAAAATACCACAGCACCCTTGTGGCCCAAATAATGTAGCAGCAGGTTACTGCTCTGATGAATAGGGACGTTGATCAGCAGATGTAGCGCTTTCTAGTCTTAGAAGAGAATAGATCAATTTCTTCTTTATGAAGAATGATTCCTTTGCAGTGCTGCTGAGAGATGTGGACATTTACACTTGAGTTAATCACCCCCAGAACAATCCAACCACTACAGGTATTCTTAGCTGTTATTTTTCTTGCTATATAAATAAGCAATTAATTTGTAAAACAGGAAACGTGAGAGAAATTTGATTTCTGTTTCTATACCTTGGTGGTATTTCTGTAGGCTTCTACTGCTCACATTGTATATAAGGAAGATCAGAGAGGGGAAAGACCATCTCTCGTGGGCTGGGAAGGCTGCAGATGGGAACATGTGGGGCTTCTAGGCTGAGTGAGCTGTATTTGGGTGGGCAGCCTAGAGAAAGGCTGGGGTTCAGTAGATGGCACTCTTCCCTCAGAGTCTGCTTCATCCCTGCCTAGGTTGAGGTGGTGTGGAGCTGGGAAAGGGACACGAGCTCGGTGCCCTCCACATTATTGCAAACACAGTTTGGAAACTCTTTACACACCTTTGGGAACTGCTGGTTATAGGCCTAGTGCTCCATCTGCATTGTTTAGAGGTGCCAGTTATAAACCCCTTTTTTCTGGCATTCTGGCCCCACAGCTCCCTGCTTGCCTTTACTTGATGGTTAGAGGTGACTTGTATCTGAACACACAGAAGAGCACAAGAATGGGGCACACACAGCTGATCCAGCCCTGGTAGCAACTCTCTCCCAGTTTTTCTCTCAACCAGTGTCTGAGATTTTTTACAGTCAGGTTTCATAGTAGTCAAAAAAATGACATAGTGACAGTGTTGATGAATGCCCTGAACAACTTTTTCATGGCCTACACCAAGGAATAGCATTATAATGGTATTACTGGATGAGTGACATTTAAGATGATACATTATGCTTTGCATAAAGATGGCTCCTAACATAAAAATCAATGTCTGGATTTTATTATGTCATTTAACTTAACTCTTGATTTTCATTAATTTGGGACATGTTGCACTCCCAGCAGATACTCAAAAAGGAAAAGGCAGCTTTGTCCTCTATTGAAAGCACATAAATAGCAAATCTTCCCATGCCAAGATTCAGGTCTATTTGCAGAGAGTTCCCTGCTGTTCTCACTGCCCCTACTTTGGTATGGTAATAAGATCTTCATGATTTAAGAACACTTCAATAATTTTCTGTAAGTCTTTTCTTGTGGTCCCTCCTGATCTCACTTCCATGCTCACCCTGTGTCATACTTAAGAGCTTACCCAAGGCTTTCTTCAGCTGAAACAAAAGTGAAGCAGCACCCAGTTGCCTCTCCTTACATTTGCAGATGTGCACTGATGTAGTCCTGCACATTTAATCATGAAGAGAAAACACAGAGCTGGAAATGAGGATGACTATTCTACAGTAAATTCTAATTATCCCTTAGTGTCAAACTGAAATTGACATCTGACTGATCCAGCTTGTGAAAAATATCCTGAAAAATTGTTTAGGGAATAGAAAAATGAGCTCTTTAATACATATATAAATGTCTTGTTTCTATAAGACCAAATGCTTTGATGACACTTTTTCTAGAATACTTTCAAAATGATAAGGTGAATTTATATTATATATTATGAATAACTTCTTGACTGGTAAGCAGGATAAAACAAACAAACAAAAAGCCTTGTGAGGCTAGATTAGACAAAGCTCTGCCAGGGATGCTCTATTTAAGTTGATGGTACCTAAAAAGCAAAGGAATGGACAGTCAGTTGCTGTCTTCAGGCAACTCCCAGCCTGTCAGTTCTGAGATACTCTGCAATAAAACACATTATCACTAGCAGTGAAAGAAAATGCTCTGAATTTCTCGAAATGAAATGTTTCAGCTATATCAAAAAGGAATGTGTAGACTATTTTTGTAAAATCTACAGATAGAAACATTCCTGCAAAAGTGCTTTGATTTAAGTAGGACACAATCTTTCATCAGGAATTTTTTAACCAGTTTTCCTCTTCATCTCTTTGGGGAGTGCTTTGCTACACCACTGTAACTTTCACCAGAAGTTCTTCCAACAGCGTGTTCCTTGGGTGTTTGCTAGAGAAGTGGTTTCACAGTTCATGTGTTTCCCAGTCCAGTGTGTTTGGATTGCAGCTCTGCAGGACCTCTTGTCAGTCTGGCTTGTCTGACTCACACCAGAGTGCTGCACACTGAGGGGAGAGGTCCTTGCAGCAGCACATCATTGTAAGAGAGAGGGAGGTCATGCTGTCGGGTTTCAGGTCATTGACAGACTCCAACCCTGCAAAGGATATGTCTGTACGTTGTTTGTGTCCTAAAAACTTCAGCCAAGAAACTGTCTATGTGGATCTAATTGCAGGTCAAATTGACAAGCAACAGTATGTGCTTGACTCTAATCTAGTTTTATATTGTCTGTAACCAGAAGCCATGTACCTTTATCAGAGGGTTTTACAGGCTATGTCTACAATAGTAAATAAAACAAGCAGGGGCAGGTCTCCAGTCTTGAGGCCAGTTGATGCTGCATGGTGTGTGTCCAGCCAGAAGGAACTTTGCTCCCCTTCTCCCATAAATCAGGACTGCCATGTCCAGGCTACCACTGCAGAGAGGCCTCTGCCCTTGCTACCCCTGAGCCCTTTCCTAGGCAATGTTTGAAACAGCAACGCCAAAATCAGTGTTGGTGACTGTGGTAACAGTAGGAGAATGTTACTGTTGAAAGGAGACCTGCAGACCAGCATTTGGCCTGTACCTTGACCTTCTTTAGTTGATTTCTGTAGCTGTAACCATATGTGAAGCTGTACCCACTCTCTGTATTTTCTCCTCTCAGCATTTTGCTGAGGTAAGGAAGGGCTATATTGACTTTCCATGACTCCCTGCCCTCACAGATAACACACCAAGAGATGGTGTGGCTTGCCCAGGTTTATGCAGTAATCTTGTAGAAAAGCTGGAATACCCATGCCAGGCTCTATGTCATACCAGACTACCATTGTTTAAAAAGGTGCACTAACAGAACCCTGTTTTATGCAAGGATTTCTTTTGTCCATTGTGGCAATGGGTAGGGACTTCAAAGTATGTGTACTTTAAAGTATTCTAAATCATATTTATAAAACCAAAAGAAACCTCAGAATAGATGGGAAACAATGAATTTTTAAACACACTTCTCCCCCTAAAAATTTGATAAGATACAGTGTTGTTTTTGCCTCCTGTTTGTTTAGAGTGAAAAATTTATTTCAATTAGAGTGGCAGCTCCTCACCCCCAAAATGTTCCATAATTATCAGCTAAAAATGCAGAATCAACAGAAAAATCTGTTTTATTAATTGCTCACAAACATAAATCATTCAGACAATACAACTCTACTTCCTGCTTGGGCACTTATCCAGGCAGAGCTCCAGCTGAGATTTATTTCCTTTTTAATTTTAACTGAATGTGCTGCTACAGATACTGTGCACAAATACGAAGCATAGTAACTGACTTAATTACATATTTTTTCCTTGGAAAGCATGACTTTACACATCCCCTTAATACAACCACAGTTCCTGTGTAATCTCGCTCCCTTTCTCACTTTGGGTTTTGACAGATGGGCTGTGTCAGACTGAGCAGCCGTGATCCAAGGTGTTACCACTCTCGGCTCCCCTGTGCCCTGTGCTGCTGGGAGCTGCCACTCTGGAGCAGGGTGCCAGAAGCCGCCGTGCCCTGCTGGTGGCAGCCGCAGCCGGGCGGAACACTGATGAGCTGAGAGCGGGATCCGTGCTCAGCGGCAGGTACGTTTGTCCCGGGTGCCTCTGCTACGGGAAGGCTGGCTTTGGAGAGAAAAGGGAGGTGGACAGATGGGGTGATAATGCCCTCAGCCACACTTACTGGTCTGTCAGAGCCCCCGGCTTCCTCTGACAGCATCCCAGCACTGCCTCCACACTTACAAATTTTCTGTTTCAGTAATATCAGCACAAATTTCCCTGTGGCAAACTCCAAGCCACTGTCCTGTTGTCTACCATGTGCACACCCAAATGTTCAAAAACCCTAGCTGGACTCCCCAAGCCATGCTATGATAAAGCATTCGAAAATTGAATTCTGCAGTTTTGTCTTCAAACTGTACAAGAATAAAAGATAGCAAGTTAATTTTTTTTGTAAATTTGGTTGGGGTTTTTTTGTTATGATAAAGCAGAATTTTCACATATCTGCATGAATTCTTAGGGACACAGTGAACTCCTTCTTCCAGGACTTCTCTGAGACACTGGGGTGGCCCAAGGCACTGCCAGAGCAGTGCATGTTCAAGCTGTGGTCCCACATCAGTGCCACTGCCAGGTTCTGCATGGGGGACAAGGAGAGGGTTTTATCAGTAGATTAAGGGTCTGTGATTGCCCCCTGGAGCAGAGGTGACATCACTTCTTTCCTGCAGGAAAGAGAAGGCAAAGAAGAGCACCATGAGGCTGTGGCAGAGGGACGTTGCTGTCAGGCAACTGTGTGGTCTCTGGGGGCGAGGGAGCTCGTCATCCTGCTCCACGTTAGCCCAGTCCTATGGAATCAGAGTGATGGCCACTGTCATCTCAAGGGATTAGCCTGCCTGGAAATTCTTTTCTTTGGCACAGTCAGTGTCTACTCTTCATATATCAGACCCTACATGATTTGCTGCCTCTTCGGCGTTGCAGCTCAGTGTGTTGTTTTTGATCATTAGAGCCTCTCACTGTCTTTGTGCATTACTCCGTTCAGCTGGGAATTGTTTTCGGTGAGAATCATCTGCTCTGGAGCTGATCCCAATCTCAGCCACAGATAACATCAGTGAAATGCAAGGTCTAGACACAGATTCATGATTAAGAAATAATGATCTATAGAACTCTTTGACAGATCAGTATATGTCAAGATATGCAAGAATATTTTAATGTGACTTCAATAGACAGATTTGCTGAATGTTAGTTGCAAATCATTTGTTCTTGGTAAGGATTTACCTTTTTAATGTGCATTGTATTTACTTGTGCAATAAGTGTCAAAAAACTAGCAGATATATTTATTTCATTCTATAGCATGTATCAAAGAACTATTTATTCACAGTACAGTGATCATAAATTTGGTTTCCTTAGTGATTTCCCCTGTGTGCATGAACTCTGGTTTATGTTCAAAATTCTTTTCCCTGTTAGATCAAATTATTTGTCTTCAGGGAAGATGGGTGGACTGAAGTGACACAGTAATACTTGTGATGGAAATCTGAAAAACGAGTACTTTTGTGATTATTTACAAGGCAGATATTGGAGAACTGTGTGTTCATTATGTTGTACTCAAAATAATAGGCTCAAAAAATCTGGCTTTTATCCATAGAGGTGGAATGGAGCATGTGTTAATTCCAACACTTAAAATTGCATATAAAGAAGATAGATGGAAGAAGAAATTCTCAAAAAACTCCTCAAAACATAAGTTTCTTTCTAAGATTTCCCTCCTTCATATGGATTTTCTGCTCCATAGTCTTGTGACTCTGGAGACATGCCTTAGATCACTTCATTGTAATATCATGTGTTGAACAGAGCAATGTTCATGTGAGCAAATGAGAGTAGAACCAGCTCCTTGGGGTTTCAGTATCTGGTGTCAGGTTGTTTGAGGAGAAAAATAATATATTCTTACACACTTTATTCCTTCACATTCTTCATTTCTACCCTGAAGAAGGTTTTTTAAAGTATAATAAGCATTTGGAATTTTCAGACTAAGAAATTTAGAAACGGGGGAAGAAAATTGGACTCCTTTGACTCTCTTTAAGCATTAAAATCTTTCCTTGTTTTTTAAGAGGAAAGAAACTTGATGCAGGTTTATATGAGGTTGCAACCATTATTTGAGGCTGTACAAGCAGGATCTGAATGATTTTGTTAAAGATGTTAGCGAATCCACAGACCCAGTAATGTGTAATGCCCCTTGCTCTGCAACCTGTTGGGAGCTGTGCTGTGCTCTGACTCCCTTTGACAGGGGATGGCTGACAGTACTGTGTTTTCTCTTTATCGGTAAGTTTCTTGTTATTTTTTTTTAATACTGGAGTACAAATGTGAGAAAAATTACAGTATTGTCTTGGCTGTGTGGGATGCAGTTCTTAGACCATGGATGTGTTATGCTTGCTGTTATAGTGGTGTTTGGAGGCTGTGATCAGGATCTGCTCAGCTGTCCTAGATGCTGTCACACTTGCAGAGTTCATAATAGTTGTAGAAGTAAGTCTTGAGGAGGGACTTGAAGGTTTGAAGCTAAAGCTTTGCTCTTCACTGAACAAAGAAAGGGTGAAAAGCCTCTGGAGGTAAAGTGAAGCATTAAGTAGCCCGTGGTAGCAGCAGTGATAGTGCAGAGCATGGGTAAGGGAGCTTGAGCTGATGTTAGAAACAGAAGATACTCTTGTTCGTTTCCACACTTCTAGGAAAATGATGGTGTTCAGTTACCAAGAGTGTGACTGACTTAGAAAATTCAGCAACTAAAAGAGCAAAGCAGCATTTTCTACATTTTCACCTTCATTTTGTTGCTGTTCTCTGCTTTCATCCTTCGGTTGCTTATACACTGAGTGACTGCAAAATCCAACCAAACAAGCCCTAGCAGATCTAGTAATTTTTTTTGCTTGTTTGCTTTTTTTAATCCTGCTTAACCAGATAAAAAAATGAAAGGCATACAGCAGGGGAATATGACAGCTCAGGAGAGGAATAGAAAAGGTTTTCATGTAAAACAACTCATTTTGGATTGACACAGGAATTTATTGTTTTAACGACTGGGAAAGTAAAGGATGCTTAAAGGCAAATTATGTATTTTTTGAGACATAATTTCTTCAGCTCATGTCTTGTAGAAGTGTTAGTATATGATTCTGTGGGAAAACTCAGGATGGACAGTGAAGTTCATCTCAAATTTTCAAAGCTATATTGACTGTTTTGCTCTAGTACATTATGACAACATGGTAGCAATCCTTTTGGCAGCCACATAAGCCCTAAAATTTTCTAAAGTGAGCTAAGTGGTCGACAGTTTATTAATGTTCCCATAATGGTGCCATTGTGCAGCTTGTTTCTGTGCTGATTTCGTAAGTAGAACACAGCAAATTTTGTGATGGCAACTCTTGTAGCAAAGCCTGAGTGAAGTGTGTCACACCATGTGAGTTAATTTGGTCTAACAGCAGTTCATTCCCTGGACGAATAAGAAAAGGCACTGGTGTATGTGAAAAACAGTCTTGAGCTATGTTCCTTTAATGTTGTTGTAACAGTGTGGTAGTGTTTTAAAAGGGGTAAAGAAGTTAAAATTCATAAACTTAGGACTTGCATGGCAAACCTGACATAAGAATTATAGCAGTTGATTAATGCACTTGTTTTAAAATTACTAAGGAAACTTATAGAATACTAGCTATTAGCACACTATTTACTCAAGGTATCTCAAGATGTGTGGTCATGGTAGCTTTTGCCTTAGCTGCTTCCTAATGAACAGCAACATCTTTGTTTTCTTATTTAAAGTTTCTCTGAATAGTTCACCATAATATCAAATAATTGTTGCTGAAGGGTAGTTAATGACCCAATATACAGCTATTATAGCAAAATGATGTCTGTTAAGGAAGCAGTCTTTAAAAGAATAATTAAACAATTTTCATGGAGCCCTGGATGGTGGAAGTGCAGCTTCTTAGCATGATATTTATTTAAGCACATTTTAGGAGCAATTTAAGTCAGACATTTGTTATTCTCTAATGGACACTGGAAGTTCTCCACCACTGAACAAACAGATTTTCACAGTTCTAGTTGTTGTGTTCCTGAGCAATGTTTCTCTTGAAAGGGTTTCCTACCAGCTGTGGACTTACAGTTTATTATGTGATGCTGAAGGTCTAATGTCTTAATTAACAGACTGTTAATTATGTTAATGGTGCTTAGGAAAAGATTATTAAGAAATTTAGTTAATAGTCCTTTGCAGTGCTAAGCCATTGTAATATTGAGATATGAAGATATTACCATGGTGTCTCTTAGTGAAAGAGAAGATGAAGGAATGAAAAGAATACAGTGCTTACTGCTGAAACCTTACAAAAAGAAAAAGTGAAATTTCAAAATAAATAATTTAATTGGAGTCATGCTAGAAATCTTGCTACAGCCCATCCAGCCTCTGGTACTGTTTTGTTTTGTCCCATTGTCACTGATAGTCTTTCAGAACATGATAGCATTCAAGGTGTAAAAACTGGGTAAGTATAGAAGTAATGAGAATGAAAATCCCTGAGGTAAAGCCATGTCATGACATATTTCACTACAAGGAATAACATCGGCAGATATTGCCATGAATAATGTGCTAATAAAGTAGTGTGTTTGTAAAACTAGATTGAATGGAGCAAACTAGAGAGGGTTTGATAAGACATATGATATTATTATAGAACTTATTTGTGTTTATTTGCAAGTCCTTGATAAATTTGCACTTGGGATATTTGGTACATAATGGCAATTCTGGAGTCACTTGAAAGAAGTGAAAAACCCAGGTGAAGATGTCCATGAGAAAACAACAGATAGTTCCACAAGGTAAAAACCCACAGTGATTTTTTTGAGTCTTATATATACAGTGCACATCTTTATGTTGGGTAGTAAGCTGGATGATTTTAATTTGGATTTATTAATCTTTTAAGTTATTCAAACTTGGTACATATATTCTGTCAATTAGAAAAATGTAGTCTTATAAAAAATGTACTTTAATAAAAATTTTCTTTAAACTAATTGTTTCAGGATTTTCAAGAAAAAAAGTAAGGCCAACTAGTTTCCCTGTCTTGCTACCCTTGCTGCACCTCGCCTTCAGGTTTCAAACAACAAATCAGTATTAATTAGGAGTCAGTAAGTTACTGGGTATTATACTTGGCATGCTATAAACTAGGAATTCGCAGGATGGTCCTCTGGATACAGAATCACAGAATGGTTTGGGTTGAAAGGGACTTTAAAGATCATCTAGTTCCAACCTCCTGTCATGGGCAGGGACATCTTCCCAGGGACCAGGTTGCTCAAAGCCTCATCCAACCTGTCCTTGAACACTTCCAGGGATGGGGCATCCACAGCTTCTCCGGGCAACTGTTCCAGTGCCTCACTGCCCTCACAGTGAAGAATTTCTTCCTAATAGTCTAAACATACCTCTTTCAGCTTAAACTCATTCCCCCTTGTCCTGCCACTACATGCCCCATCTCTCTCAGCCTGTCCTCATAGGAGAGGTGCTCCAGCCCTCTGATCATCTTTGTGGCACTCCCCTGTGCTTACAGCAGGATAAGTACAGAAGGTTTCTCAGAGCCATGACCAGACATCTTTTGAGTATCTCCAAGCGGGGAGATTCCAAAACATCTCTGGGCAACCTGTTCTGATGTTTGACCAACTTCATAACAAAAAGTCTCTTACTTATATTTAGATGGAATTTTCTATATTTTGTGGCCATTTCCTCTGATCCACTGGACACAACCAAGAAAAATGTGGCTTTGTCTTTTTTACACCCTCCTGTCAGGTGTATCGTTGATAAGATTCCTTTGATGCTTCTCTTCTCTAGGCTGAACAGTTCCCATTCTTTGAGCATTTTTTGTGTGAAAGATGGTCCAACCCCTTAATCACCTTTGTGTCCCTTTGCTGAATGCACTTCAGTGCATCCATGCCTGTCTTGTACTGGCAGCTCAGCAGTGGACACAATGCCTGGCTGTGTCTCCCCAGGGCAGAGGGGAAGGATCATCTCCCCTGACCTGCTGACAGCATTCCTAGTGCAGCCTGGGAGGCTGCTGGCCTGATTCACTGCAAGGGCATATTGCTGGTCTGTGTTCAACCTGGTGTCCACAAGGACCCCACAGCCCTTTTATGGCGAGATGCTTTCCATCCAGTTAGCCCCATGCTGGTGCATTGAGTTATTTTTTATACTTTAAACTAATTTTTTAAAAAAAGCTAAAAGCAAATATTTCAGCCTATCTCTTAAAAAAAAAAACCCAAACATTTCTGCTTTTCTGTTTTTTTTCTCCATAAAAGGGTCAGAACAGTAGCTGAGCTTCAGCAATGTGGTAAAACACCACTGAGAACACTAAAGCAGCATTATGTGTAACCTTATATATACCATAAGGAAACTTGGAATTAAAATATGCAGAAATAAAGAAGGATTGTGATAAACAGTTGAAAATTCTAATGAGAAAAAAGACATGGATGATTGTGTACTAAAGACAGTTTAAGTTGTATCTCTTATGTGGGTTTTTTGTTGTAGGTTTTGGGGTTTTTTTAGAATTACTCAAATAGCACAGCATATGTTGCTCAGTTTTCAGTATTAGACATTGTCTTTCAGGGTCAACTGAAAAAATGCAAAGGAATCAATGATATAGTCCTAGGGCCAGTTCTGGCATATTTGGAAGCAGAGATGGAGCTGCTCCTAGGCATTTTTTGAGGGCTAAATGTGCAGCTGACAACAGCTGGAAATGCATTAACTGCAGCCATTGTAATTGAGACTTCGAACAAGAAGTGGAGGAGGCATAATTTTCTTGTTTGGATTTGCCACTAACTTTGTTATGAGAAAACTTGGGCAACTAAAGGCACTACAACAATGCACCAGGCATTTCACATTTTGTTGACACACTGTTAGAAACCAAAAGTCTGTCTAGCATCTCAAGCAAGATCACATTAATTATGAAAAACAATCTGATGAGAATCCATCATATCACTGCTCAAACATTCCATTGCAATGCAAAAGATTGTAAGAGCTGAATTAATTAGTATACACTGCCAATGGCATATGCCAATGAGGATATCTAGTAGGAAATCAAGTTATGAACTTGTAAAAGCAGGTGCACTGGTAGCTCATGATAGAGAGAGATTTGGTTGGTGAAAATCTACAATTTAAAGACCAAATCTTCAAGTGAAACATTATTTCAGGTTTTGTATATGATGTGACGGCTGAAATATTGGCTATAAAGGCAGAGCCAGTATCTGTCAAAGGAGGTGTGGTTCTGGGTACCTGGAACAGTATGATAGAGAGTGCAAAGAACAGTTATATTGAACAGAAACATCTTGGAACTAGCAGGACAAAAGGAAGTAAAACAAGAATTAATATAGAGGATGGACTGGAGACTTTTTCATTTGGTTTGGTTTTGCTCCTAAAAGATTTGATGGCAAGGAAAGGATCTATAATCAGGATATTTGGTTTTTTGTCCTGGGTGCCTTACTGTGATTTGAATACATGTAGTGTAGAGTGAATATGTGCATCCAGAGTGTAGACAGTTTGTTTTATGATGCCTTTTCTCTTTTTGCCTCAAAAACAATAAGAGTATTTCCACTGTACATTTTCAGAACTTGATGAGATTTAAAAGCATTCTTCCCATGTGAGAGCATCATATGAAGAAAGGAATTACCAAGCTAGAACAAAAAAAGATTTTTTTTTTGCCAGATAAAACAAAATAGGAGAATAGGAAGAAGAGGAATATTCGCCTCTTCAACAGCATGCTTAAGAGTTTAATTTATACACAACATAATTGATCTGAATCATAACAAAACTGAATAAATACCTTGGAGATTTCAAAGAAAATGTTAGCATTATTACTCAAATACCAAGTGATGGTAATATAAAAATATTTATTTTCATAACATGTTGCAAACATGACAGCTTGATAATATTCTTGATAATTATAGCTGACATTTTCTTTGAAAAATAATAAACAGTATGATCTCCTGGAGCAATTACACAAATGATTATTGGGAATGTGCCCTGAGATATTCACAGAGAGTAGCACTCAGAATGGGGCCAGGGTTCCTCCAAGGCTGGTGTTGTGGGTTGACAACTGCCTCCCATCTCTCAGTGAGCAAATAAGAACCTGAGCCTGAGAAGTGAGAAAAGAAGGACTTTCAGAAAAGACATAATGATTATTGAAAAAGGTTGAGAATTACTGTGCTTCAAGTAAAACACAGGAAGCCACAATGCCATTTTTTGTTCAAATAAAGCTGATCCATTATGTTACACAGAACTCACAGAAATGTATTAAGCACTTAAGGATTCCTCAGTATGAAGAGCTGTACTGCATATCCTATCAGTTAAATATTTATTTCTGAGGACAGCTAAGGACAATACTTTTATGTGCAGAAGTGATAATGCTGTAAATGCAGACAAATGATGGTAAAATCCCTGTAGAATGGGAAAGCTTCAAGTACAACGTTCCACAAGAAATCTTGGAAATCTTGAATGCCTCATGTCTTGAGCAATGAGGGGAAGTCAATATAGATAATTTTTAACATACTGTACAGTGCTTTGCACATTACCAAATGTGGGTGAATGAATGTCTGTGCACAGCAACTGTAATACATTGCACAAATCTTAGGGCTGTGAGCTGATTGTTTGTAACAAAAAAAGCCATGAGTAACTATGCCACTATGCAGCATTTCTGAAGTTCAGATGCTTACTGTTATGGGAGTTAGGGACTTAAGAGCCTAATCACAAGACTTTTGGAGAAATTAGTTGAGTAATTTTCATTAATTTGCATAATTTATTTCATTCATTTATTGTATTTATTGTATTTAATCATAAATTGATCACATAATTTATTAATTCACATTAATTTCTATCTAAATGAATACAGTTTTTTTAATAAATAAATAGTCTCTTTATAAGTAGTTTCGTTTACAAACAAAACCTGATTATTAAAACCATGTATTTATGTTTGTGAAACTGCAGTTTGATGTTTAATAACTGAAAATATGTTGCAGTAGAGTAGTAATAATGGCTAAAACTGTCTATAAAAAGTTTTGGTAGAAGTACAGTACTATGTGGGCAATCCCTGTTCTGAAATGCATGTTTGGCACTCCTCTTCTATCATTGAAGAGAAACTATGGGATGTATAAGCTGAAAACTCAGCTGATGCCAGAACAATTTCCTGACTATTATAATGTTATTCACTAACCATTTCATCAGTTGGAGTAGGATATTGATATTTTCTTCTCTAGAGGATCACATGGGTTAAAGGGATAATATTTTGTTCTTTATATTAAACTCTTCAATTTGAGAACACGTTGGGGTTTTTTTTCCCCCTCCATGACTGTTTCTGAAAATAAAAGGTGGCAAGGCCCAATTTTGTGTATGGTTTATGGTCTAGGGGTAGTTCTGCATAGGAAGAAATTGCCTGCTCGACACAATGAAAATAACTCAGTAGAGCCCCAAGAATGAGTTGTCAGCAGCACTGTGGGGTAGTGCAGTGTCATATTCAGCCTCACACATGTAGCTTGGGGAAACATGCTGATGGAGAAAGTTGAAAACTTACATATGGAGAAGAGCATGCCTTTCACCAGCAGTCAAAAGTGTCACCAGTGTCTCTTCCTCACACCTGCTACAGATCACAAGGCTGTAAGGAGGATGGTTTGGGCCAAGCTGATGTAAGGACAAGAAAAAATGGGCACAAACTCAAAGACAGGAAACATTTTTTAGTGTGAGGGTGACTAAGGACGTTGTAGAATCTCCATCCTTGGAGATGTTAAAAAGCTGTCTGGACTTTGCCCTGGACAACTTGCATCTGGTGGCCCTGCTTGAGCAGGGGGTTGGACCAGATAACTGACAGAGGTCCTTTCCAACCTTGACCACACTGTCACTCTGCAAAGACATCCTGGAGGTCATCTATGTGGATGGAATTCAAGAAGGTACAAGAAGGTTTCTTGTACCTTCTGCTCTCAGTACAAGAAACAGTATTACAGTCAAAGGCTGTGATGTGGTCAGAATTTCTTTGCAATGCATATTTCTGTTTTGACTCCAGACCAAACATATACCTTAAAGACATGATATTTGTAAGAAAATCTTAATCTTTTTCATCAGTTCACACTCTCAGAAAATTCAGGTTTTCTAATCTTCTGAGTCAGAGGAACAGATCTTTTCACCTGACTGTTTACTGGTGTTATTCATATACACTATTATAGGCAAACTTGACAATACTCGTATATAAAAAAGCACAGGTCAGACGTTCGCTGTACAGGTAATGCAAAATATTTCAGTGTAGGTGTAGTAACGACAGGAGAGCATAAAGGAGAAGGTCAGTAGTTTGCTGCTATTTAGTCTATTGAACATAATAACATTTGGGTGGACTTATTAATTGCACAGTCCGGATTTCAATTTCTCTTCTGACTGGGTGCAAAACGTGGGTACCTTTAAGTAACTAATTTGTACAGACAACTGTGATAATTATTACCTGAAAGAGAGATTGCAGTAATACCTGATCAGTTACAAAAGCCACTGAACTTTCTGAACATATATTTTTCCCGTCTTTTATTTGCAGACACAAATATGTAAATGATTCTCTAAAAATCTAGTCTTACTATTAAAACTTCTTAATTTGTGAAACTGGACTGTGTAGAAAGAAGAGAAAAGACAAAAGGAATTTAAATGAGCCCAGATAGATTTGCATAATGTGGGAATATCACTACATTTTAATATCTATTATAATGTTTCTGATACTTAATAAAATCAGGTAAGTGCCAGATTTTAGTAAAGGTCATCATAGTGCATTTTCATTTTATAGCTAAAACATTTCCTCATTTATTAAGATTATTTTAAATTGAATGAATTAAATGAATGAATGACATACTACAGAGGTAAATATTAAGGAAGGAGAATTATTATTTAAGTTAAAGGATGGTATTGGCAAAAGATCAAATGACTGTAAATTGGCCATGAATAAATTTAGAGGGGAAATTGGAAGAAGGCTCCTTATCTGTCCAAGAAGTATGTTTCTGGAACTGTCTGACAAAGAGGGAGGGGATTGAGTAATCTAAACTGTTTTATAAGTAATGTGTATCTGCTTTGGAAAGGGATCACATAACTAAATATGAGATCTCATGGAGTGAGATTTGTCAGAGGATCCTTGGGAAGTCATTTCATCCTGGGGCACAAGTTTGCAGTGACAGTTTTCAGATATGTGGTGTGTCAATATTCCCAAAGAGGTCCCTTAGAAGTGCTATTGCCAGAAATTCATATAATCATGTCCATGTTGCTGAGTTTCTATTCAGCACTGGTTAGAAATATCAGTTTCCTATCTTGATCTATATTTGGCTTTCTTTGGGTCTGCATTCACTGTCCTCTGAAGCCTTAGAGGTGAGCAAGTGGACAAAGATGGTGTGAAATTGTACCTTTAATGGCTTTGCATCCTTAGGTGTGTGGTTGCTGTCCCTGATCACACAGTCAGTGCAAAACTGGCAGGTGCCAGGTACGAGCTTAAGTGAAAATTCTTTCCTGAATTTAAATTAGCAGCAGTCCTGCAGTCTGTGTCTATCTTAGGACTCTCTCTGAGTTTTATTTAGCAACTAAATCACAGGGACCTGTGGTATTAGCAAGATGCTCTCTGCTTTCACCTAGGGCATAGTTCAGGCTTGGCTTTCTGAAGGAGTGCTGGGAAGATTTTTTTTATCCTTTACTGAGTGGTATAGATGTTTTCAGACTCTTTTCAAACCAGACAGCTGTGGCATGGCTGCCTGAAATTTGGAAAACTGGACTCTGTGAAATGGCTAATTTCTCCAGTCCTTGGTTCTCAAATAAGGTAATCACCTTATTTTAAACAGAAAGATTAGATTCCATTTCTTAACACGTAATACACATTCCTTAATTTTCTAATTCTGTAACCATTTTCTTACAGAATTTTTGCTTCTTGATCATCTTTCTTCACATTGGCACTCCCTACTTAACTATATGATTATGTGGGTGAAAGGAGACATCTGAAATGGAAGGTTTGCCTTTGATTCTGATGCAAGAGGGAAGAAAAGAGGATACAATGTAATCAATATTTATCAGTGGTTAAGCCTTTGCTCCTAAGAACAATGATCCCATGGAAGCCAGGTTGTGAAGTCTAATGACAAAGCTAAAAAGACAAAATTGCTTTGTACTTGCTTATGACACCTGCCTTTAGCAGTGTTTTGAGCTTCAAATCTAAAAAACTAACAAAATGCCCTCCTGAATAAAGTCAGTTCTCACCCTTTTGTGAAATACTGCAGGCAGTGTCTTCAATACCACCCACTGTCTGTTCATCTGAGGCTCACAGCTAACCAGCAGCGCTGCTGATACCAATACCATAACTTCCAGTTCTCATCTCTGTGTGTTATGCATTGAATATGGTTATATCATGATGAAATTATGATTTGTAGTGTTCCTGTTTTTCATAATGTTTTCCCATTAAATGCCATGAAATTGTGAGTGCAATACGAAATAATTCTGACCTTTTTTTTCTTCAGATTTGTCAAAGGACTCCAAAATGACAGGCAAAGACTATTAACTTATGTATAGTCTTGATTAAGAGAATCTGCTATGATGGCCACTGCTTTTCCCCCTCTAGATTTTCTTAAATCTGATCTTCTTCACTGTTCTGGTTTACAACTTCTTCAGGGTGAGGGAAAACAACTCCTCCTATTCCCTGTTGCAGAAATGAACTTTACAGTGCAAAGGCTGTCTAAACCCACATTCCAGCTGTCACTGAAAATTTTAGCATATTACAGCAAATAAACCAGTCTGCTGCTGAAAAATAAATTAGAATTAGAAGTGGTCAGAAATGCTTTGCCCTGCTCATTTGCCTATGATATATGTGATGAATTTCAGTAAAAGAGATTTTGATCACAATTTCCATCAAAACTTCTTCACTTTCCAACAACAACATTTGAGTAGTTTGCCAAACCTATATAGCTTCTTGATTAGGAAAAAATCTAGTTTGGACAGAGGATTGAGATATGTAGTTCTTTTAATTTGTTTTCAAGGACATGAACTATACTGTAAGGGATATAAGGGAGAAAAGTAAAAAAACGCCTAAGGGCTCCAATACAGTAAAAAGAGTTTCAGATGGCAGAAATAAAAATTAAAGCATGCAGGAGAAAATAAACTGGAAAACACATACTAAGTGGGATGGAAAGAGAAGTAAAGCTAAAAGAGACCTTAGGGAAGAGAGAGGACAGCAAATTAGACATGAATTTGTAATCTGATATTGAAGCAAAACAAGGCAATGAAATTTGAGCTATTTATACAAAGAAGTGCATAATAAAAATACTCCAAGTAAATGAAGTAAACATTTTGCATCTAGATTTCCCTATAGTGGGTTTATAATCCCATTTTATAACTAGAATTGCAAATATAGAGTGCAAAAAGGGTGAAGGGCTGGATCTGGTAAAATATAGGCCATGTGAGTAGTATCCATCTTGCCTGATTTTGCATGTCTAGAAGTTAATTGACATCAAAAGAGCTGCCTGTCTTAAGAGGAGACACATCACCCTTTGGATCTGTCTGTTTGTACAGTGTCTCAAGGGTGACCAATTTAGACAGCTGAACTTTTCCATAGCTAAGTTTTAAAGAGGTGAATAATGTATTTTTGTTTCTAAAAGACCTGAGAGAACTGAGATGAGAATGACATGAAAGGTCTAGCATGTCTAGAGAGGCCTACAAGGTTTGAAAAACTACTGAGATAAGACTGAAGATCTCATAGCAGTTAATAAGTATAGAAAAAAAATGAAAGCTTTGAGGAATGTGAAAAAGTATTTGAGGTATAAATGTACATAACCAGTAAAAGGGGATTGAGGGGGATTTAGTAGCTTGCAGCTGGTACACGAAACACACAGTCCAGTTCAGGTGAAGGAAATGAAGAAGCTGCAGGGAGAAAGTTTGATCCTTCAGTAAGATGCTTCTTTTTTTTTTCCACCTTCCCACAGCTGTGATTTAGTATTGCAGCACTGTCAAAGCCTTCCAATCAGTTTAACTGCAAAATGGAAGGATATCCAAGTTGTTACAACTCAGAGAGCCATTTAATAGGTGCCTTCCTTAAACTGACTCACTAGCTGAATATGTGGCATCTGGGTGCCATGGTCAAACTCAGATGAGCTGCAACACTTTGCACACAACACCAAGTTTCTCAGAAAAACACTGCTTTTATGGGAAACCATTTCCTATGTCAAAATTTTTGATTTCCTGTTCTTTTGCATTCTATTTATTACAGGTACAAAGAAGATATGTTAACCCTCAGGGTTTCATGATAACTAACATTTCATAGAAAAATCTGTGCATTTTTTGTGTAAATTGTTACTTTATTTGTAACAAAATTGGAAATCTATTCTTTTTATGGTAATTTTGACAAGATGAGGTACTTTGTTTAGTTTTGCTTTTTTTTGAATTGTACATTTCCTTTTTGTTGTAGTGTAAATGATTTTATTGCTATCAATTTAATTTAGCTAGCATCTTTTTAAGCAATTTATTGCTTTTGCTTACTGAAATATCAGTTTTGTCAACTTTAAACATGTTGACTTACACTTATGATGAAGGAACTCAAATTGAGGCTGACATAATTAAGCTCTGAGGATGTCACTCCCTTGCCCTTCCATAACCCTGTGAAGCTGAACCATCCTGTCTTGTAACATGCAGCATTTTATACTGAATGAACAAAGCTGAGGTTGACACAAAATATATCCTGGAGTCAGACTTGCAAAGCTCTTAAAATTACTCACCCAGACTCAAAATCTAATTATCTTTCAGCTTTCTTCCTTTTACCATGAGAATGGTCAATAAAGTGGGTGCAAAGCCAGCTCACAAATGACATTTTAGATGCTGATGGGAGGAGAGGGAAAGGAGAGAGAATTTTCCAAACCTGAAAATAACCCTTGTCTCCAAAAGTCACAGGTAAGCTTAGGCACCATCAAGCTTAAATGCAGCTTGGTACAGTTCATGTTATACTGTGTTTAGTATGCACTGAATGCACAGAGGGAAGAGCATGAGAGAAAAATAAATGGACTCAGTACAAAATAAATGGGTAACATAAGGCTTTTGAGACTAAGACAACATTTCACTGCCTCTTACTGTTTATTTTATTTTAGGTTGAAGTACTTTATCCTTTATATTTCCAAGTTTCTATATTTATCTGTGGAGCAGCTGGTACTATTTGTTCTGGGTGATTTAATTTATTTATTGCTATGTATTCTAAAGACATGTAGCTCTATCTTCTAATGGGTTTACTGTGTGCTCTTTAAATTGAAACAGTTGATCAGGGGGTTTTTTTGCTATACTCTCTCTTGAATTCTTTAAAAGAACAATTGTATTTCAATGCATATTTCTTAAAAATGGAATTTAATCAAAGTGAAGGATAGATTTGAATAATGCTGTATATATTCATTAAACATGAATATCAGGATGCTCAGGATTGCATCATTAGATTTTGTTCTTTGGTTAAGATGTTCACAAAGTTTGCAAATATATTTGCAAAGTGATGTATGATCTAGCAAGATCCCAAATAAAGCTACATTTCAATTGAATGCATTTGCTTTCAACAGTTTTCTCTGTCTTAGTACTAGATAACATTTCCTTTTTGCTCATGTCTTATTGTCAGATGCAAATAAGAATTTAGGAATCTTGTAAAAATAAACTTTTTGCATTGCTGGTATAAATGCACCCATCCAGAAGTATTTTTTTTTTTTTTTTAGTAAAAATATCAGTAAACATAACCTATCCTGATATCCATTCTGATCTGATTAGACTGAAAACACAGATCTGTTGATTGAGGAAAAATAATTTGGTAGCCATGGTAGAACTATAAAGCAATTCAAGAAAGAAGTGAGTGATGGATCTATAATATTTTTTCTTTCTTTTACTGTGCTGCTTCAGGGATGAACGGAGCGCTGTAAGAAAGTTGTTATTGCATGCAGACTCTATCTTTGATGACCCTTGAGAAATAAATCAGCAGTAGTTCTTTATGCAAGACTCCAAATAGCAGGAGCATTGCCACAGCTGACTCACACTTGCACTGCTGATGCCATTGTTTAGCTTTTTGCCAGTGCCTAAACAATCACCAGAGGATACCATTTACATTTACTCCAGGGCAGATGAAAGAAACTGCCAGCTGAAAAGAAAATCATGTTAAAGTCTAAAAAAATAAAGATGCATGAGCATTCAGTTGGAGACTGAATGTGTTTTAGACATTCACTCTGAAATTTATTTAGACATCCACTTTTAATTCGTGTGGAAGATTTTTTGTGTGCAAACTTAGGCAATTTTTTAATGATTTTTTTTTCTGATTTTGATGATTTCTTTTTTCTACACAAAATTTTTTAAATGCATGACAATTAGGAGAAGAATTATGCTTTAGAAAACTCACAAGTTTAAGAATCTCTCTATCCTAGTATAATCAGGGAGTGCATTTGAGGGAACGTTTACAGGTGCTTAATGCACTACCTCTTTGGAAGTGCAGTTTTTTTTGTTTGTTTGTTTGTTTGTTTTAAGGAAAAGCAGTTTGCTGTTGACCTTTGACTTTTCCTTTTTATAAAACAGAGTAGGGGCTTAAAATCAATTTATCATTCACATCCAGGGCTGGACTTCCAAAGCAGATCAGTTTGCTAAATAAGTCATCTGAAAATTTGACTGTTGGAGTCACATTAGGAGTAGTTGTGCCCTCTAATCACTTCTGAGAAATCTGGTTTTTGTGGGCATCCTGTGGAGCACCACACATCTGATGCATCTTAAACCAATGCTCTGAGAGCAAACGTTGTGTTGCGTAGTCATTATCTGAAACCAGAAGCTGTTTTTTACAATTTATTTTGAACAACTTTATGGCTTGTGCATGTCAATGCATTGACAGATATCACTTCCAGCTGGGTTACAGATATTTTATGTTTTTGAACAGAGGCTGTCAGTGAGGAGCAATTCTCTGTTGAACAAACACTGGAAAATCTGAAGAAGCACAAAGTATTGTGCTTTGAACTGTCATATCTGTAGGCAGAACAATACAGTAAATGATTCTCTCTGCTGTGTCAGAGCATCAACCCCTCTGAGGCATCAAATATGGCTAGAGCAAATGTTTAATATTTGTTAGAGTGTAGGGAGGGATGCCTGGCATTCAGTCCTGGCTCTGAAGTTGATGATCTGACTCCAAACTGGCCTGTAGAGAGAGGAAAATTGCTACACAAGCAGAAAAGTTTTGCTTCTCTTCCAACTGCAGTATGAAGTTTTCTTTGTTGGTGCCTTTTAATCATTTTATAGTCCTTAGAAAAAAAAGCACCCTATAGAAATTCAAAGTATAAAATGCCATATTAAAAAGAGTAACAGAGAAGCACAAGTGCTCATATATCTGTAAAAGCCAATAAAAGCATATTTTTATGAGTCTACAAAAACATTCCTTAAGATCCAGCCCTTGAATGATATATTCATGCCTTTCTTACATGCTGCCCTTTGAGGAGCAGCACAGCAGAGAGCAAGATGAATCCAGCTGGCCAGCTTAGAAGAGGAACTGTTTCTGTCAGAAGTGCACCAGGCTTCAGTGGTCTGGCTCTCACTGATGGGTGAAAACAGCCTGGTTGATGGTCAGAGGCTTACCAGCAGCAGCACTGTACTCTCAGCCTGTTCTAAAGATGCTGCTCTATGAGTCAATGCCATTTGCTTTTTTCTGCTGTGCTGACATGAGTCCCTAGAGGAAAGGGAATTTAGGAGTCCCTCATGAGATCTGTGTCTGATAGCTTTTTGGTAGCTCTGGGGCTCATATCACTTTGATCCCTTCAATTCAAATAGAGTAGGATGTGTTTTCCCCTGCTCCAGGCCTGCCTATATTCCAGCTGAATAAATATATCCTTATTAATGTTCATTTGTACATAGACTTGCATTTCTGCTTGTGACTGGATCTTGACTGGCAGCCCACTGGTGTAAATTCAGCCCCACTCCAAGCTCCAACCAGGCGAGCTTGCTCACTGCTGGTATCTAAAGGTATCATGTCTTCAGGGGGAGGATATAGTTCATAATCCATGACTACTTAATTGTATCCTCTCTGCTGATACTGCTGTCGAGGGCACCAATTAGTTTCAATTGTGCAGGTGGTTTTAGCAGAGCAGACAGTTGGGCTAATGGGAAACGGACTGTGATCATCTACCTCATTTCACAGAGCTAAGGAGCAACAATCTAATTTGAGCTGAGTTCAATTATTCTTGACTGGAACTTGCTTTAAACAAGCAACTTTGGTGCAAAAAGGCTGTTGGGGCCATTCAGCCTCTTGATTTCTATTTTGCATGCATAGGTCTCTTCATCAAAAGTACTTGACAGTAATTGGCTTTGAAGCAGCCAATGAAACATTCCTGTTTGGCAACATCTAATGTATGGTTCCTTCCTGGCACAGCCATTTTAACTTTTAATACTTGAGAACTGTAGGGAAAACTCCTCCTGTTAAAATCCACACAGATAAATCATTTAATAAGAGCAATAGCACTAGAAAAATTATCAAATGACCTCTTACAGGATATTTTTTTGTCAGCTCACAGATTTATGTTTTCTTGTGTGCCCCTAAGCCTGTGTGGGTAATTAACAGTGTTTATCACTGGTTTTTGTCTTCTATTCTGGTTCTGAAAACTTGAAGATGACAAAACACAGAGGGAAAAAAACAGAATAGAAGGTAGACAAAATTAATGTGTAAATGTAAAATGTAACTACACAGATATGCTCACTGATAGCTGATCATTTCCCCTGGAAAAGCCAGAGAGCTTGTGAGGGCACTCAAGAAGTCAATGCATTTTTGGTCTTAGGAAGTAGATCTTCTTGCCACACACAAGTACGTGGCTTAAAGGTCATGTAACTGCCAGTCTGTCTGATTTTCTCTTTCTGTAGCCTTTTGAAATAAGGCTGGCTCATCCTCACTGTCATCTTGTTTTTCTTTCTATTTCTCTGCAGGGCTCTGGTCCTCGATGTCCACACTACAGACATATTATTTTGATCTCTGTTTATTCTTGAACAATTCAAGATCTGATGGCAGGAAATTGTGGTTGGGACAGAGAGAATAACTTTTTCCACAGGGTTCACCATGTCTCACTCTTCCTACCTGAGAAAGTCCTCCAGCAATAACACCTCAATAGGCCATGAAAAGGAGCTCATGACTCTTCCCTAAGGGACAGAGATCATGCAAAGAAACAGCCTTTAATGAACAGGAGATAAGCACTGCAAGAGCACAGCACTAAGAGGTTGAGACAAGCTCTGAAGGCACTTTATCTCAATTCCACTACACCTCACCACTCATGGACAAGGGACATAGAGCTGAGACTCTCACTCACCACTCAGCAACAGCCCATCTGTCCCAGGTCCCCTCCCTGATGACTGAGTGTGGGATGCATCATTACTGCAGGCTCTGGATCCTGCGTGACACTCAGTAATACTGTACTGCTCTTCTGAACAGCCCTGAACCCAGTGGGACTCACGTATGTGGGAACTGCTCCTCTGGCCCTCAGGAAAAAGGAAAGGGGAACTACTCAGGGCTGTGGTGATGAGATGCTGGGAAACATCCCCAGCAAAGATGTCCTCCCCTTTCTGCTGGTCATACAGAGTTAATTCCTCCAGCACTTAATAGCTTCTGTATGAGAATGAACTAAATGAACACAGACTCTTCTAGATCGGAAAGACATGAGTGAGGAAGACTAGTTAGGAGGCTGTATGATGAAGGGTGACACTGAGATGGTGGTTACTCACTGATCAAAGTCTCCTTTGATACAAGGGCTTGGGGGATTGAAATGAAGTTGGAAAATAGTAGGCCCAAAGTAAATAAAAGTCAAACATTCTTCAAACAGCTGGTAACTAGTCTGTGAAATGCCTCGCTACAGCATCTTGTGAAAGTTAATGTCTTTCAAGAGCAGCTGGACATATTAGCAAAATAAAAGTCAAAAGTTGTTAGATATAATCACCTTTGCCTTATGATGTTCCCTTTGTTGGAGGTGAGAAAAACATTTTTGGGAAGTGCTACTAGCTTTTAGTTTCTCACATTCTCTGGTTGTATCTAGTTGTGGTCACTGTTGGAGCCAGCACCCTGGAGTTTTTCTGTATGCTGACAAGCCTTTCCATTTTACTTGAACCCTTTTCTGAAGGATGAGCCACATCATGCCAAAGCTTTCTGAACATAAGATACTTGAAAGGGGCAGCAGACAGTATATTCCAGTGATACGTGATAAAAATTGTCCATAGACCTGCATGAGAGGGTGGTCATCTCACACGGGATGTGTTAAACAGATGAAAAGATATGGTCCTTATCAGAGGGGCTGCTTTTGATGAGGTGTTAAAGGTTCTGGGCTAAAAAATTCTGTGCAACTGTGTGTGCCACTTGATGCACATCATGGATATAGATGGTCCATGCCAGCAGAATAGTAGGTAGTCTGTAAAATGTGAATATGAGCTGGTCCCTACCAATTGACCATGGATAGATATTTGTGCCCTTAAATTGCTTTCGAAGTCTGCATGGACAAAGATCAAAAAAGCAAGTGACCAAGAGTTTTCTGATGGACTAAATACCAAAATGGTGTTGTTCGAGGATTATTTCTTCCTATATTAATAGAAATGTTATCCCAAGTAGGAAAAAAAAAAAATTAAATTAATTGTGTTTCTCTTTCGAGTTCAAAAGTAAACAAGGCATTGAGAAAAACAAGGGAACTGTGTTGAAATTACTACTGTTGTTATTAAAAACAACTCTTTTGAGCCTGTGGCTATGCTGGAGGGAGTAATAAACATTTCAAAAATCAAGGGCTGATTTACAAGTGCTGAGCAACTGTGGTAAAAATTTCAAAGGAGCTCATGTCCTGTTCAAACTATGATTAACCTATCTTTTGTTCCTAAATTTAAATGCTATCAATTTTACTTTTAGGAAATGTTACTAAAGAAAGAAGTATAGCCAAGACAATATTATTTTCCCTATACAACATCTCTTCATGTGGTCAGGTTTCACATAGGGAAAGGGTGATTATGTTTTGCTTGTCTAATATAGAATTTTAGGAAAATGCAAACACAGATCTTTTTAAATATTCAGTAGTTTCCATTCTGAATAGAAAAATGTAAATATTTGATCTGATTTATTAAAGGTGTCAACAAAGCAATCATAATCTGACAATTTAATGGATTTGTTCATGGTTAGCATTCATTTCAGTCTTTCCTTAATCCCAGATCATGATTGAATCTAACTTTTATCTGACGTCATGAAGATTGGCCCTGTTCTAAGCATGTTCCCTCTGTCATTGAGAGAAAGGGATATTCTGAGCTCTGAAGGCCACTGTGAAGAGAAATAATCTTGAACCACAGCATTTGATAAACAGTATTTGTATCACCCCCCAAAAGTAAATGGATTTGGAGATTAAGTGATGATTGCTAGAAAAAACTAGCTTAGAGGTTATTCTTTAAATGTGGTTATTATCTCAAGCCACCTGTATTCAAGCTGTCTCAGAATATAGAGAATGTGGAGTAAAATTATCCTTACAACAATGAAAAGAATTTGTTTATGCATATTCCTTAATTGTGTGAAACAATTGGGGAATATTAATTGCCTTCTTGATGAAGAGACCAGCAGTTCAGTTACTTTTAGAAAATAATAAAAATTACCTTCCTGATGTAGCACAGAATTCATTCAAGCCTGTGAAAATTTGTATTAATTCGATATATCATTGTTATAAAAACTGCATTGTACATAGTTAGCTTATGCAATAAAGTGTAATTTAGCATATTATTTTCAAGTATGTTTGTGTGTGAATTCATTCTCACATTGTAGTGCCTTCCCTTTTTTATGGTCACAATTAGCATAAAACAATGTTTTTCTCTCCAAGGAAAACACAATATAATATTATGGACATATCTGAAAAGTAATAATTATGGAAAATAGTCCTGTAGCTGTTTGGAGATCTCTTGAACCATGCAGGTCCCAAACGGAATGTTTTTGGTGAATCTGTTTTTTCCCTGGAGAAGTCATCACATGGAGATGTTAATAGAGACAGACCTTAATGCCAAGCATGGGAGGCCACTCATCCCAGAGCAGAAAGACTTACAGATATCAGGAGCGACTGAGACCTCAGATCAGTGGGACAAAATGAATATGGGCCCTGTGCCTGTGCTTGTGCAGTGAGGGAGCTGCAAACCTGCATGCTACATTAATCATGCCTTGATGCACAGGGAATCAAGACCCTAAATACTCTTGGCTTTTTCAGCTTGCTGGAAAGGCATGGAGCTCCTCCTTCACATGTAGTCACACACTAATAAAACACATAGAATGATGAAGAGAAGGATTTTCCTGCAGGGGCATTGAACTGGCCAGAACTTTGAAGAGTATGCACTTAGGTGTTTCCTTCTTGTGAGCTCCCAAACAAAAGCCTTTAAGCCACCAAAGCTTTGTTGTATTAGAAATACAGGCTTAAGTAGCTTTTTAAGTAGCACAATCTCAAAGTGACTAACAATAAAAGTGTCTTATAAAAAATTTCCTTTGCCTGCTGCAAGTCTTTGCATTCACACTTACATTCAGCTGACTCAGAAACTTTCTGTGTTGCCACAAACTCTGCTGTGACCCTTCTGGTCCTGATGAGGACTCTTGCCACTGCCTCAGAGGGCTGATGACTGGCTTCTCTGTGCATTCTCCATCTGAACACATGCACTGCACCTCAGAAAAAGAGCTATCTCCCATTCCTTTAAGACATGTCATTTGACATCTCGTTCTTTTGAAGAACACAACGTGCAGCTGAGGACAAGCAAATCAAACATATGTGAGCATTTGTCTGGTAGGGGTCAATGCTCAATCCATCCTAGCATTCGTGGGGGGGACTTCCCTCTGATACTGTAACACAGAGTGCTCTATGCATACCCAAAAGATATTTCTTCCACCTTAAATGCCTGGAGGGCTTTGTGGATGAGAAGGATGTTTCCATGTATCAAAAATGATCAACTGCGCAATTCTTCTGCTTTCTGATGGAGTACAGGCTGAAGATTTCAGCTTTTTTGTTTTCACTAGTCCACAATTCATCCATATCTTTAAAACTCCAAGTGACAGAAACATTATTCTGTATTTTATTTACATTTTATTTGCATTATTATTTTTATTTTATTTGTAGACAGTCCAAAAGAGAATTTGCCTTCATTTTTATATTTTAATGGGATGGTGGTTCTGCTGTTTCATAGGCCTAACTTGCAAAAAGATGTGGTTCCCCATGCACCAAAAATGAAACACAACATAATTTAGTATAGATATAGATAGAAATAGATATAGATGATATAGATAAAGATGATACAGATATAGATATGACAGCGGAGAGAAATATTCCATGCATTGGAACATATTTTAACTTAGTTTGTGTACTGAAGGTCAAACTCATCTCTGAAAGATGCCTACAGATTTCCACCGAAGATGCTTGAAGTTACAGGTGTTTCTCTGAGTTCGAAATATATCCCTTAAATATTAACAGCCTTTCTCAAGAATCTGAGAATGACAAAAGTCTTGGACAACTTAAAGTAGTAAGTCAAAAGTCAGTGTGAATTCTCTGTGGCAGAAGCAGTGAGGGGAAAATAGAAATATATTCTGCAATAATTTATAGGTTTGGAAGATTAATGGAGAAAAAGGTACAGACATACAACAGAGATAAAAAACAGTATTATCCAGGCCAACCCACACACAGAGATCAAAGTTAATTTGAAAACATAAGTGTTTAAAGAAAAAAGCAAAGAACAGCTAAAGTAACGAGAGGGTAACGCTGAGGAAAAGGAACAACACGTTAAAAGAGATACCAGCAATTGCAGAAAAGAGCAAGAACAGAAAAGCAGAAAGGTGAAAATATCTCTCTCAGGAAGTTGCTGGTATCATTAGAAAGTATCTTGATGTTAGAGATATTTCAGAAAACCAGATTATTTCTTCAGATGAAATTATGCACAACTAGAAGGGAAAGAAAATTACTAGTGGAAGCGTTAAATGTGATGCAATTGCATGAAAGTGTGGAAAAGTGAATGCTCCAAGTAATCCAGAGACAGAAATTATGTGACCATCAGGGAGGAACACAAACCCTTCTTGACCATAACACTGAGTTACAGCCTTCCATTAGAAAGGCTCCTGCCATTTTCCAAATTGCATGCACTTAGGATACTTTTCCAAATGTTTTAAGAGATTATAGGGTTTGAAAAGGAAGGCTAAGAAATGGGGAAAAGGAGGAGATTAGCACACTGTACCAGAAAAAGCAACACATGCTAGTCCCTCCTATTCTTGTCCTTGTGTCTTCCTATACAGCCTTCTGTAAAATGCTGCTCTCTCTTCTCATAATGAATTCTCAGGATGTTGCAGCTGTTAAAAATGCTCATGGCCTTTTGATTACAAAGCAGGGAAACATCTCATAGAGATATAAGAAGATGTCATTCCTACCTTTCTGGCATTAACGAAACCCACAAAACACTGAAACACTTCAAAGGGAACTTGAGATGTTGGACAGAATTCGGAAAAAAAGCTCTAAGAACAGTATCAGTATGAGAAAGCCTGCTCTGAAGAAGAGCTCAGATGAATTTGATCTTATCTTTGTCAAGGTTAAGAAGTACTTATACAAAGAAGAGGACTCAGAAGCAAAATTTTCTTAGATCCATTTTTAAAAAGCATAGTAGGATGCCACAGCTAATCAGAAACAGGAGAACAAGTATAAATAATACTAATTCTAAGGAATTTTGTTCCTGATGTTTTTATATCTAGCTTGAAGTCTCTCAGGTAGCTACACTGCATGCTGGGAAGTTGTGGACTTGACTGGGTCAGGTTTGATGGTATACAAGAAGTCAGATTAGATGATCATAACAATGCATCTGATTTTATAATGTACATGTCTTTTCTTAAAGACTTACTATTATTGCAAAACTCTCTATCACATTGTATTACATCTGACATATTTTCTTCTTTGATAAAGTAGGCTGCTAACTCTGAATACATACAGGTTCTTGCGTTATTTAATTTCTCTGGCACCTATTGCTGTGTTTTTGACTGCTTGGAGAAGCATTGTGAATATCTTTGATTAACACAAGTTAGTGATAGTATTTATGCTTTCAGAGCTTTGTAGTTTGGTCATGATGACACAGTAAGAGACATTTAACTTACTGTCCAGAAGCTTTTGTGCTACTTAGAATTTAATCTGTATCCAGTCAGGCTCATATTTTCACCATGCTGAAAGGAAAGAGGTTCTCTTCCAGCTTGTGTTCCTGTGCATAGACACACACACAGAGATATATTTTACAAAGGTGCCATGTCAACATATTTACATGCATGAAACACTTCTAAAAATAGTATTTGTGTCCATGAATGTTGAACCTAGTCATGGAAAATCTTCTTCTTCTTTGAGGGGGTAGAAAGAAATTCTGCAGAATCACAGAATATTCTGAGATGGAAGGATCATTACAAGGATCATCAAGCCAACTGCTGGCCCTGCACAGGGAAGCCCCAAGAATCATATCAAGTGCCTCTTGAACTCAGTCAGGCTTGGTGCTGTGCCCACTTCCCTGGAAAAGTGCCGTAGGCTGCTTCAATCATTAGTCAAACTGTAAGAATCCAAGACACTTTCTTGCACTTTGGAGATATTTATCTGTGTTATTGATTTTAATGCTTCCTCTGAGGCTGTGAATCTTTGTGCTCAGTGTGATGAAGTCTACATCTTTTATAACAAGTATTCAGCAATCCAATGTTTACATTGAATAGCAAGCAACAATCCCTAGGAGCTTATTCTTTTCCTTCTATACATTCAGAGTATTGTCAGTGTCTTCCTTTAGCTCACTACTACTCTGTATGTATATTCTGTCACTTAAAGATGTAATCTGTTGAACATTTTACCAGTTTGGACACGTAATATTTGCAGATGACTTGTATATCTTTAGTATTTCATCGAATTGTATTATATGCAGAGGTTTAGGGGAGAAAGGTATGACTTTAGTCCTTAAATCAGATGACCTGTTAAATATGCAGTGGACTCTCAGGCATTTCTGGAAGCAGTTTACAGCCTTTACATGTATTTTAACCCAGCCTGATTGACAACCTTAACTATAAATGTAGGTCATTCAGCCATATATAGCTTATCTTTCAGACTTCTAGCTATCTGACTGCAGGAACACAACTTCCCAGTTCCCACTTGAAACTTCAGCCCACCCAGGTGTTTTTTGTTACACTGATCTGCGAAAGCTTCAGAGCTTCTTACTGTTTTTAGCAATATCACTCATTCAGGTGTGAACCCCATTTTTTATTGTAGAGTAAAATCACCCCCTTTTTATACACTATCATTCTTCTGGCCCTGAACTTATCTCAGAAATACTTGTGCTACCTCAGTATGTTTCTCTTGAGTATTCTTTTTCTTTTCCCAGAAGATGCTCATATGTTGCCCATGAAATAATCCCAGAAAGTGGGAAGGCCCTGGCCTCTGGGGTACAGTCTGTCAGTGCTTAGGGCACAACCCTTGTTTAGAAGCTGATAACATACCTTTGTTTTTTTGAGTACCATTTCATGACATTTTGAGTTGACTGGGAAACCTGATGGTTATTGAAAGTGCTACTTTTCTCCTTCTGGGATTTATTGACTATCTGATCCAAAGCCTTCAATCTCCCATAAATGTTTATCCTTTCATTTAAATTATCTCATGAGGAACTGAGAAGAATACACAGATAGTGTCACCCAGACCTTGTTCTCTGGAGCAAACAACCTGCTCTGCTCCAAGGCCAGATGAATAAGGATGCTTCAGTTGCTGATTTTTAGCTCTGGATTGGCAGTGAAGCTATGCAGGAAGAAATTTTCCTAAGGCTGAATGGTAGAGTAGAAATTGTTTGGATTATAGGTGGCTTTGGGACCACATGGTCTCACTTAGGCACCACTATGTTTGATTTGGTATGAGAACTTTATTGCAGTCCCCTGAATCTTAAGAAACTCTCAAATTCCCCCATCTCCCGTGTTTGCTGGTGTTTCTTATTTTCTCCTGCTAAATCTGTTCAGTTTCATAGGAACAGTACTTGTTAGGGAAGAGTCATTAGAACTAGAACTAGGCACTTGTCTGTGAAGAGGCAAAATTGAGTTTTAGGTTTTATTCAGCCCTTCGGAGTTCTGGGATGTTTGATGCCATGCCTTGAGCCAGTGGCTCTGAGATATCCTCTGCCTGTTCTGCTGCAGGGGTATCTGGAAGAAAACAAAGAAACTGACTCTAACTTAATAATGGCTAAGGCACTAAGCTGGGATAGGGCTTGCTTTAGAGCACCCACCTTCAGATTTCTATTCTTCAGTGAATTATCCACCATCTTTATTAGGTATTGGCATGAATTGTCCTGGTAGGAACTATATTTTGACTGACTGCCAGCAAAGCTTAGTAGTATGGTAAACACACAGCACAAGGTGGAGTCTGCAACACCAACCAGGTTTTGTGACTTACAGAGGCTCAAGCTCTTTCACCATATGCTCCTTCAAAGGATTTTGGCCTTTGACACCCAGTGCTAAATGGTCAGTTCTTACTGCATTTTTTTATGACAGTGTTGAAGGCGTCTTCATTCCTATATGGATTCTGCTGGGGGTTTTGTGAATGTCTTTGACAATCTGAGCAGAATTTCAACAAATAAATGCAACTCACAGACTGCTCTGCAGAAGTGATGAGAGGGGCCAGTAGTGTATTCTCTCTTGTGCGTTTCTGAGTCTTGATCTGCTTTTGTGAGGGTCAGAGTTTAACCCCAGTCAGCAACTAAGCCTCATGCAGCCACTCACTCACTCTCCCCTAGTGGGATGGGGGAGAAGATTGAAAGGGTAAAAATAAGAAAACTCATGGGTTAAGATAAAGACAGTTTAATAGGGAAAGCAAAAGACGCACACAGGCAAAACAAGGAATTCATTCACTACTTCCCTTAGGCAGGCAGGAGTTCGGCCATCCCCAGGAAAGCAGGGTTTCTTCACAGGTATTGGTGACTTGGGAAGACAAACACCACCACTGAGAACATCCCCTCCTTCCTCCTCTTTCCCCAGTTTTGTATGCTGAGGGTGATGTCTGGAATATCCCTCGAGTCAGTTGGGGTCAGCCATCTCAGCTGTGTCCCCTCCCAACTCCTTGTCCAAAGGACAGCCTCATACTAATTACTGTGAAGAAAATTAACTCTACCCCAGCCAAAACCAACACTTTAAGCCCTAGGACTTGAATACACAAGGGATTTGTGCAGCAGCTGTACTGTTGTTCAGGAAAGGAAAAGAGAAAAGACTGAATCTGTCTTTGAAGTTAGAATCTGCAGACCAGCTGTAAGAGCATGCATAGAGTGCAGTAATAGATCATGGGCTGTATCATCTCCTTTTTCCTCATGTTTCTACTGTGTGCTTCATACAGATATATGTGTGATAAAAGTCTGTCTGTACAGAGAACTTGTTAAATTATATATTTGCAGTAATTTATCTAAAACTGTGATACACTCTGCACCACAAATGTTAAAAGCTGTTACTGAGAAGATAGCACAATATAAAGACTCCAGTGATTTTCTAGTATTCGGGGTTGATGGTGCCTAATTCATTCTCAAATTCAGAGTAAAAATCTTAGTGGCTGTATTTTAGAAGCCTTGATAACAAAGAATAGAATAAAAAGAAAGAAAAGCAGTGAATAAGAAAAGTCAGCAACTTGGAAGACAGTTTGTAGATATCAGGGTGAGTCAGAAAGATGCACATCTATCCTCCAAAATAGGCTTCCTCCTTCAGGCAGGAAAGCAACATCATTCCCTTTCTTTTTCCTCCTTCACCTCTTGTTCCTTTGATACTATACTGATGGACTGCACCCATTATTATAATTTTTCTGTTTTCCTACCTCTTTTATTGAATTTCTTACAAAACAGTTGATAACGAGGATAGCTATCCTTCTCCTGGATGAAGGGACATCCAGGAATGTCCTTATCCCTCCTAAGCATACACTTGTACCTAAAATCTGAAACACTTTCTGAACCATTTCCTGCTGCCATTCAGGCTTTTAAATTTTGGTTTTTGGGTATTTTTCAGACGAGGCAAAATACAGAGCAAATATACAGTGAAATAAATTACTTTTGATGTCCTGAGCTAATAAGTCCTCTAGCATTGTGGAAAGATATAAAATGCTATGCGTAGACCATGAACCATGAATTTAATATGTCCTTTTAGTTATTTTCCTGATGGCAACCTGCAGTATTTGAAACACTGACAACTCCCCTGCCCCAAATGAAGCTGTCAGTATACATTAGCACTGTTCCAGTTGTTTCCACAACTCCTCAGCCCTGGAATGTATGTCCTATCCACTGTGTAGTGTATGTATTATGCCTGTCATCAATTATAACTCGATCGTGTGAGCACATTTTCACAGATACTGTGGCATCAACATGGCCTGCAGTTGTTGAGAGGACAAATCAATCCACAGTCTTAGGGGTGCAGCTTCTAGCACCTAGGACCTGTATTCCGCACAGATCTTTTCTTTTCTAGCTCCATCAGATTTGTGCTGGTGAAGACCACAGGGGCATTTGCTCCATCCTGGTTTGCAGCAGCTTAACTGAGAAGGGATTTGAGGGCCAGGAAATGTGGCAAGTGTTTGGTAACCAACTGGGAATGCAATCTCTTTGAACAAATGTGCCTACACTTTAGGCAGTTTCTGTTACATATATTGGCATTTCTAATCTACTAACAGAGAACATTTTAATTGTACCTGTCTTATCAAACCTGCATAAACCAGAAAATCTGCTGGGTTCTTCAAGATGCTCCTTTGTCTTAAGCACCGAGACATTTATTGCAGTCTTTCCAGCTTTATTAATAATGTTATTAATATTCTTTTTGCACAGAGCAGTAGTGGAAAAGTGTCTGGTACTCGTGGGTGTTTCATTATTTAAAATGTAAATAAGAAAGGCTGCAAGAAGTTAACCATCTCAGCAGGAAAAAAGGAACAAACCTTTAGTCTGGCAGATATGGGCTTATCACTGTTTTCCTCATTACAGCATATGAAATACTTTATAGTCCTATATTTGTAACATCAACAAGAATATTTTTCTTTGTTCATCCACAGAATTATCCACCTGCCTGTTTCTTTAGGGAAGGAATCTAGATGCAAATTTTCTGAATAGCCTGTAAATTGATTTTATTTTGACAGAGTTATGAAAAAAAAACTTTCCTTGATTCATCCCTTACTTTCTCCTCAGTTGTGCTGACTGAGTAGGGTAAAGAAAAAGTAAAGGTAAGCATATTTCACCTGTCACCATTGAGGCCTTGGGTACGTTTGCATGTGGAGCTCTCTGTGGCATGTATAAAAAGAAGGGACATCAGCTTTATTTCGGGCCTGTACCCCTCAGAGGTTTTGTGCTCTTGGTGGATAGGTCCATGTCAGACTGAGTTGAGAAGGATTTTAACTGACTGGGATTTGGCAGATTTCATATCCTGGTTGCAGCCCTGCACTCAATGTGAATATCAAGTTATTAATTGGTATCCACATTACAGAAGATGTTTCTCTACAGACTCTTTGTCTGAGCAGCACTGCTCTCCCACTAGTCCATGTTTGTTTTCAGGTATTCAGAAATCACAGTGAAAGTGGTCTGAGAGCAGGTCCAAGTGACATGGGTCATCCTTCTTTGTTGGAAGGTTTTGGACATTAGATACCAGTGCACCACACACAGGAACCGCAGCTGCTTTCCTGTGGTTCGTGTCACTGGTACCTGCCCCAGGGTAGGAAAGCACTAGGTAGAAGGCAGCTGTGCACCTCCCAAATCTGCAACTGGTGGTTTTGTACAGCAGCAATTAATTTGGTCTAGTTACATATGTCACAACTGCTTGAGGTTTGAAAATTGCATCACACCGCTGCCTGGTCTTTCATACAATCATATAATATTTTAGGTTAGAGAAGACTGGTAAGATGATTGAGTTCAACTCAATCCAGCACTTCCAAGTCCACCACTGAATGCCTTTTAGCCACGTGTAAATGTCTTTAAAATAACTTCAGGAATGGTTAATCTACCATGTCCTGGAGCACCCTGTTCCAGAGCTTGATAGCCCTTTTAGTGAAGAAATGTTTCCTAATATCCAACCTAAATGTCCACTGCTGCAACTTGAGGCCATTTCCTCTTGTACTATTAGTTGTTACTTGGTAGAAAAAAATCACCCCTCCTTGGCTACAAATTCCTTTCAGGCAGTTACAGAGAACAATAAGGTCTCTCCTGAGCCTCCTTTCCTCCAGGCTGAACACCCCCCAGCTTCCTCAGCCACTCCTCATAAGACTTGGGCTCATAAGACAGACCCTTCACCAGCTCTGCTGCTCTTCTTTCCAGCACCTCAGTGTCCCTCTTGTCATGAGATCCCAAAACTGGACACAGGATTTGAGGTGTGTCCTCACCAGTGCAGAGTACAGGGGGCTGAACCTCCCTAGTCCTGTTGGTTACACTTTTGCTGATACAAGCCAGGTTTCCATTGGCCTTCTTAGCCACCTGAGCACACAGTGGCTCATGCTCATCTGCTGTTGACCAGTACCCCCAGGTCCTTTTCTGCTGGGTCACTTTCCAGCCACTGTGACCCAGCCTTTAGCACTGCAGGGAATTGTTATGACAGAAGTGCAGGACGCAGCACTTGGCCTTGTTGAACCCCAAATTTTTGGCCTTCACCCATCGATGCAGCCTGTCCAGGACCCTCTGCAGAGCCTTCCTACCCTCCAGCAGATCAACACTCCCACCCAACTTGTTGTCATCTGCAGACTGACTGAGGGTACACTTGATCCGCTTGTCTGGATATTTGCTTCTTCACTAGATATTCATCATGACTGAAAAGTGAAAATTAAAGCAAGGCAGATTACATGCAATTACTGCAGATTTCAACTATGAGTTATATTTCTTCATCCCTTAAGAGGGGCTAAGGCAGGAAGCCTTTGGAAGCCGTATACCCAATCAGGGCTCCAGAACCTCCTGAGTGAATGTAGTTGGGCAGTATTTGGATTTTACTGAGACTCTCTGCCTACTTCTCAGGTATTTGACAGCCATAGGAGATGCATCTTAAGAATAGAATAAAAAAATCAGTGTAGCACAGAAGCCAGAGTAATTTTTCAGTCAAAAGTGTGAGAACAGAGGAGCAAGCATTAATATTCACTCTTGAACTTCAGTTTGAATAATCCCAGTCTTTAAGAATATGTATGTATAGAATGATGGTGGATTTTGTGTATTTGTGTATAGGACTAGAACAAAATAATAAAATTATTACTGTGGCAGAGTTCAACACATGAAAAAGCATTTGAACTCAAAGGTTATTTTATTACTAACAATAGGTAAGTACAACAAGGATAATTGTCTATGTTTTCTTCTCAAAGGTTCAGCATCTTTGTCTGTAAAATAATGTGGCCAAAAATGGTTTCCCTCTATTCACATCACATACATTTGTTTACTGGTTTTCTCCATATGTTATGGAACAACCTAAACTGACCTCATTACAGACTTACATACTTTTTCAGCTGTGGAAACTAGAAAATAAATTATTCTCATCCTTTTATACTTCTCTTTTATTCTCTTTTTATAACTACTTTCAAAGACACTTTCCAATTGTCATACAAAATTCTGACTAAACAGGGAAATTTTGGCTCATGCTTTTCTGAGCTTTTGGAGCTTCAGCTATTGTTGTAATTTTGAAGGAATGACTACTTTTGAATGTTTTCCTCCTCAGCCTCTTTTGCCACCTGAATTGGGAGTGGTCATATTATTCCTTTTAGCATTTATTGGTGTTAGTGCTTAGAATCACTGGGGGAGTAAGGTGGGGAGAAGGGAAACAAAGAAAGAAAAGCTGTTAAACTGGAATTATGGAGGAAGCATGAAATTTATAAGACAATAAAATAGTAAGAATACCAGTTCTGAAGGTTAGAAAATACAAAGATAAAGCCACCTCTTCAGAAACTTCCCTGAACTATTTGATAGCCTCACATAATGAACTAGATATTGCTGACATGTTGCAGTGCTAGGTTTGGTTTAGCAAGCTGCAGCTTTGCCGGAGAGCACAGCTGGACTGCTTAGGGCAGAGCAGACATTCTGCCCTCCTGTAGTCCTTTTGGACTTCCCTGACCTCCTACTACGGCTAGCTGGGCACTACAACACAGTGATGGCAAAGAAGGCGAGAAGGGTCTCTCCATCGGGAGCCTTTATTGTTTCACGTTAGTCCACTGGTTCCCAGAAGCAGAGAGCCCTCCTGATCCCTCGCAAGGGAGGGTTTCTCAGATCGCAGGGGCGGTACCTGGGCGGGGTTGGAGTACAGGAACCAATAGCGAGAGCCCGAGGGAGCGGCCAGAACTAGGGGCAGGGGAAAGTGGGAGGGGAACAGTGTGAAAGGCATTTAATTAGTGAATCAGTGGGAAATACATCTCACCTTTCATATTAAATTGAAAAGGGAAGGGCTTAATTTTTATACAATAGAAAAATGGTAAAATAATGCAAAAATAGAAAGTGACGAGGCAGCTGGTTGCTATTGACTTTGGAGATGGGTGCTGGTTGAGTTCTCACACAGCAGCTGCTTCTGCAGCTTATCGCGTTCTTCTGCTAGGATGGCATCTTTTTGGTTGCTGTTTATTTCACTCCTGGTCCATGCAGCGTGGCGAATGGGGGAGGCTACGCTGTCTCTCCCATGCCATACGGTGCACGGAGCCACAGTTCCACGCCCTGTGCCGATAGCCCTCGGGACAGGCCAGTTCGCACGGTGCCCAGGCCGGGGCTTTTCCCGGCGCAGCGCCGCTCCCCCGCCTATGCTACTTGGGGCCGGGCCTGTCCCGGGCACTGACACAGCACTTGCCATCTTAAAATTTATCTGCCATATTGTCTATAAGGTATGCTATCCCTCATCCAATTTATTGTCCAACACATGTAGTTAACTATTAATGAAAGGACAAAACTGTATGGATTATTAAACAAATGATATATGGAGCTGTCTACTTAAGTGCATGATAGCTGAAAGGTAGATTAATATAGTATACATCAATATATGGTAATCACTTGAATTATGCCACCACAGCAAAAGACCTAAATGATTCAACTTGAGTACTTAAGGTTAGGGACCTAAATCTGTACTTGGGCAACTGCTTTTCAGGGCTGTCAGGTGTTAAACATGCAGCTCACACCCTTCACTGAGCTCAGCAAAGGCTGTGATTGCTAAGCTCTCCTGAAAATAAGATCATTTGAGTTTTGTGCTACTCTGTCTAACTCTTGGCTTCAGTTTGGAAACTTTGTCCAGAGGTATCTGAGGAAGTGAGGGTTAAACATCCCTTCTGTCAGCTCGACTGAGATTTATTGTGTAATGCACTTCCTCCAAAGAAAGATGTTTAACGCTATTGATTGCAAGGTTGCCTACATAAAATAGCATAATGTGACAAATGATGGATACCACACAGAGCAAAATTGTAAGGTAATTCAATATATGGGCATGTATGGTATGTATATCAGAATAGCAGCTTCATTTTTCAGGAGGGTGAGTTGGAAGGTCATCTATTTCACTTAAAGGCATTGAACGTTTTTGTTAGTTTGACAGCCATTATGGGCTTGATGCTGTTATTTAAGGCAGTCATTAAACTCCTATTGACCTAAAGTGGGTAGGAGAGGGGCCAAGATTTAGGATATGCAAAGCAGAGAAATTGAGATGAAAAAAAACCTGATGGATAAAATTGCAGAGTGAAAAAAGCATTATGGTGGCTGCTATATATAAACAACAAATATCCTAAGAATTATCTGATTATTTAAAATGTTTTCTACCACAGTATTACTTTTGCTAAAAATTTTCCTGCTAAACTTTGGATTTTCTCAATCTTTCAAGAAATTTATGCAACTTTGTACTGTTTCTTTGCTGCATCATAGAGCAGATTAACTGCTTACACCTTTTAAAGCTGTGTTTATTCTTAGAGGTGCGTTGTGTGATAATCTGTAAACCTTGCAAAAATCAGTGGTTTTAATGGCATTTAGACTAATTTTTAAATCTGTAATAGGAAAATCAGGGAGGAAGAAGGCAAAGAAAGCTCTTTCTGGAAACAAGTATGTTTATCAATGAAGAAGTCAGTGAAAGAGACAAATTTAGGAGAAAAAGAATATTTCTATCATTGCAATGCATTTCATGCTTCAGCACAAGACATATCCAAGCCTGTTATTTTCTTCTTTTTTTCAATCTGTCATGTGTTATTGATCTCTTTCCTTCTTATTTGGAGCTTCCTGTGAAACTTTGGGGTATTTTCTGCCCATGCATAGGAGTACACAGAAAGAAACTGGGACTGGTCTGATGTACAAATGGGCTTCTGCCCACTTGCTGATGCACATTTCAGCTTGACACATCCACCCAGATAGTTCTCATCTTCCAAGACACACTTGAGGAAGACCCAACTGCAGGGCGAGACCAAGGGACCACTCCTTGTGGACAGCTACTCTGTTATCCTGCTAAGTACTGGTCCCTGAGATATAGAAGTTCCTCAGTTGTTAGCAATGTTTTTCATGGGTATCTTTTGAGAAGAAGGATGCGAGGAGGCAGACAACACAGAATTGCTTCACTGAATGAACCTGCAGAGCCATTTAGGTAGCTCAGTGATACCTCTGACTGCACAGTGAGAACAACCCAAGATTTCATGCAGGACATGGAGAGTCATCCCAGTCTTTCCCACTGAGGCCATTTTAGTGAAGTGCTTTAACATCAACCCTTCAATACTTTGTTTTCAGGAATCAATGGCATGTTAATTAAAAAAAATTGTGCTCAGATATAACTCAGATTTAGTATTTCACACTTTTTCCAATAAAAAATAATAACTTCATGATCTGAGGTAATGCGATGAAATAGTAGGTCAAGTTTAAATCCAATCTTCTCTTCCTTGAAACACTCGGGAGTTTAAACTCAGAATAAGTTTTAGAAAGAAGTTACTATGGTTTAAGCTCTGATACAATTTTAATTCAAAGTAAGGTTAAATGAGGAAATTATCTTGTTTTTATAAGATAGCAGATGAAATGCAGAAGCTCACCAAATGTTTGCTTTGGTTTTTGCTCATTCAAAGACAGAGAGACTCAGAAAGACAGAGAAGACTGCAAACACACCTGTCATAAATCATAGATATATTAAAAAATATCCTGCAATGTAAACGCTTTCAGTTTTACAAATTGGTATATGATGTATTACATCATTAATTTGAAAGGTTATTTATGATGTAGCCTTATTTAAAAAATTATTTTAAATGAAAGGAGATTTTGAAGATTAAAAGCATTAAAATCTGGAAATACAGTTTCAAGTGGAGAAGTAAGTCCAAACAATGCAAACATAGTACTCTAAGGACTTTGCTCCATCTTTGTTTGCAAGAATTTTAACCTTTTTACCTCTCCCAGAAGAGTCCAGGGAATTTAGCAAAGGGCATCAGATTTTCTGTAATCCTTTAATGAAGGCTTTGCTTGACTGTAGTTTGCTGTTAAGCAAGGATCAATTAATTAATTAATTAATTAAATCTCATGTTGTTGCTTTGACATTTCCAAACATAGAACAAAACGAGAAGGTCAGAGTTGTTGCCTGAAATGCTACAAACAGATGAGAGGATCGTTTCTCCCCTGTTCATTTATCAGAAAGCACTCAGTTTATCTTTAGAAAGCTTCTTTATCATATCTGATATGATATCATATCTTATTTGTCATATCATATTTATCTGTCTGAAATTCTGTTTTCTCTGTCTTGAGTTCCTTGTTACAAACATTTTATTGTAAGCCTAAGATTGTCTGTAACTTAGAACGCTGCAGTGTGTACTTACCGGTAGTTAATTCTGATCTATTTAGACTTGCACTGTTAAACTAAGTAGAAAGATTCATTGTTTTTTAATTATACACCCCAATGAAGGTACTACAGTTGACTAAGTTTTGTCTACTAGAGAACAATTTCAGCAAGTGCTAAAAAGTGTTCTTTTGGAGTTCAAGTCCATCATGTGAATTACTTGTCACACTTGTTCTGGAGCTCTTTGTTATAATAATGCTTTTATTCTAATTCTAGAACTGTTTCAAAATGTGTGTCTGGACTACTTTATTCTATCAAACATAAAAGTACTTAGGAGGTTTTCTTACTGTCCCTTCAGTAGGTTTTGACTTTGAGATCAGAATCTCTCTGGAATCTTGAAGAGGAATACTAGAAAGGAATCCATGTTTTTAGCTGTTTCCAGTGCAATAAAATTTGTTCTATTTGAAAAGATTACAAAGATTACAAATACATTTGGTTATTTAAGAACATCCATCACTGATACTTCAATTTTTTATTTAACTAGGTGTCTACTTTCACTCTTTCTGTCATTCTCATTCTTCCATCTTTACTTTTTCTTCGGTTGTGAACAAGACAGACAGCTTGCTACTCTTTTACCAGCCCTAATGGTCTCTGAGCCACTGCTTGTAAACTGACACAGGGAAAAAAATTGCTCAAAGGACTGATGACACTTTAGAAACTGTGATGAATGACTTTCAAGGCTGCTGCTGCCTTTTCCCTTTTTTTTTCCTTTCTTATTTAAAATGTGACTTATTCCTTTCCACTAATTCTTTCTGAGTTGTGAAGAAAAAAAAGGGAACATTCAAAAGGATACACAACAGACTTTTAGGATTTAATTAATTAAATTTTTGAGATATGTTGATTAGCAATGGGTTTAAAGCAGACCAGATGTGCTTTTCTCACAGCCCCAAACAGAAAATATAATCTGCGTTTTGGTCACTGATTTACAATCACTAAAAGTACCTAAATATAAGGTTATAACATATTGAATGCCCAGCTGGAAAACATGATCTTTAGAAGAAGAGCTAACAGCAATGGGAAAGTAAATTTATTACTGCAGGCCTGGGCCCTAAGGTATATCACTGTGTCCCTCAGCCATAGGGAGGAGGAGGAGGAGAGAAGATCCAGCAGGCAGGAATTGTGCAGCAAGATTGATTTATTTAATTATTTTACAAACTCTTTTATAGACTTTTTTCTTCATAGTCTAATTGGAAAAAGGACCAGCCACCCCTTGGGGGTGATTGGCTAAAATCCTGAAACATCCATTGTCAAAATATTTTTCTACTATACCATAAACAAGACTTTTCAAGGTTGCAGGTGGCTTGGTTGTTTACATTCCCTGCTACCTCTTCTGTGAGAGAGAAAAGTCTCTCACGGACTTAGAAACTAGCAAGAAAATCCTTGCCAGCAGCATTTTTGTATCTACATAAATCAGCTGAAATGGTCAGTGTTTTGTAAAACTGGTAGTTGTTTCAGAACTTGTACAACATGTGAGTAGACCTGCACACTCTCTGGATCTTACATGACAAGAAGAAGAGATTGGGAAAGACAGTGGTGAATCTGGAGCCTTCCTTACAACCAATGGCCAGAAAAGGAAGCTGCCCCTCTGGCAAGATCATTGTTGCTCAGAATCAAATGTTTAAATGATGGACTGCTTTCTGAAATTTATTCATTCTGCACTGGCACTGCATGTAAGTTGACATTTAAAATGCATTAACGCAGTGCTACTTGATGTACTGTATTATGCAGCCTATCTGTTTTGAAATGGAGTTTAGCCTGTCAGCAAAATCCTCCTTGCTGTACTCAAATAAACTTAGTCAGCCTTGGATCAAGGTGGCTTAAGGGACCTACATAGTTTTAATGCCTCTGTCATGTTTTTTCTTTATTTTTTATTGAGGCTGTCATACTTGGGTTCTATAGGATCTTTCTCCATATGTGAACATACAGACATTCCCCATTGTGTCCACAGGGCTAAAGTACTTATAAAAACTAATATAACTTTAATTCCTGTGGTTACTTGATGTCTTTCCTTTTATGATCCTCCTTTATGTCTTCTACTCTTCTTTTGTGCTCGGTGACTAATTTTTCAGCATTTTGCAGCACAAGCGTTAAGTGATTTTTACCCCATACAATCAGATATTTAATTCTGTAAAAACCCATCACATATTTCAACATTGCACCTCAATAAGCATTAGAAAAAACCCATTTAATTGTTGTGTAAAAACTAGGCTTCCTCAGACCTGGATAACTCCTGATGTGATCTTTGGCAAGATGTGGTGATTAACCCAATGATTACAATAGCAAATTCAAGTAACATCATGTACAGACAACTTCCCAGGAACAGTCAATATCTTGTTTTTAAAATGACTGACATGGATTTTTACAGAACAACTTTCTTTTTGCTGTGTGAAATGAAAATTCTTTACTGCTCGGGAATGAAGGACACCAAAGCCCACCTCTGAGGCATCTGCATGATATCCTGCCCTTAAATTCAGGGAGATCCTCTTTCTTCCTGTTCTTTGGTTGGCTCTTCTTGCTTCAGGGAGCATATTTTATTTTTAGTAATTGAGAGTTTTTCTGGCTAGTGATTTGGATAATTGAGATGACTCTGTATATATTAATATTTACCAGGTGCTCACAGTAATCTTTCTTCCATGACTACTTCTGTATTTCCCCATTATTTATAAGACATACATCACTAGTCTTTCATTCAGCAACATGACAGCTTCAAATCCTTCTGAGGCTCAATTGAATGAAAGGTTGTTATTCTTGTCAGTCTGTACGGGCTTTCTCAAATGTGCAAACAGTGCATGGCCCTGTCGTATTTCTTACCTCTGCAATGAAATTTCTTTCTTCCTGTACTCCAGGGGTTAATTTTCTTAAGTGAACAGTGGCAAATGTGCAGTATAAGGGTTCATGCTTTGAGAATTTGGATTATTAAATCAATTCTTAACTTTCTCCTGTAAAGTCACTTTTCTAATGCTGAAAACCATTGGGGTTTTTTTCATAAAATTCATGTAATCGAATAGCTCTTGTAGTTTTCATGTTTGTTTTATAGTCCAGCTTTTTTGATGCTACTTCATGGAGAACCACATCTTACCCCTTCAGAGGCTTCTTCAACAGTACCAAGTAACTTTCACTGTTGCACTCTGTAATCTACGGTGCTGTTTTCCTGCTGACGCATTTGCCTGCTAAGAAAATAATTGCTGAGGGACTGCAGAGAAATCAAATGTATCTATTTAAAGCATGCTAAAGTCTATATAACAAGTCTATCATAATGTTTCCTGCTGGACAATGTTCTATTCTTATTTTCTTACAAGGAGATGTTTTCAATACAGACAAAATCCTCTCAGAGGCTAGAAGGGTAGCTGTTTATTTAAAAAAATCATAAATGTAGAATTTGCTTCTGTACAAAAGTCTTTGTCTTGGTTATCTTTTAAATGGGGTTCAAATGACACAGGCACATAGATAAATATGTTTATTGTAGTTCATAAGGAAGGGAGCAGCAATTTCTATATTGCTGGCTTGTTTACAAGTGCTTTTGTAGACTGAGTAATCACTCACTAGATGAGTTTATCCTCTTGAGCTCTACGTTTGTAGTACAAAGCATGACACTGGGCCACACTGTTCCTGAAGCCATCATCCTTTCCATCCATGCTTCTTTCCATGGCATAACACTTGATGAAGCTAACCCTGCACTACTCATTTGATGAAGGAAACTTGGTAAGATTTCCATAATCTTTGAAACTGCAGAGGTGAGGCACAGGAACTTGCTCCCATTTCTGTGACTATTTTCCTGCATGAAAAAATTGTTTTCTCACCTACAGTAGAGATCTGAGGACACTGAGCTGAATTGGTAAAATATGTTTACCTTAATGAGACAGGTAAGACTTGCGAGTTTAACTTTGCTGAACTGTTGCAGTAGCCCTTTGTAGCAGAAGGAAAGTGTTACTGGCTTTATGAGCAAGCCTCAAATGTGTTTTACTGAAATACATTGAAGGTTCTTCCTATATTTTTGTGAAAATTCAGTAACACATTCTATCCCATTTCATTCAAGCTTGCTATAAACATGAAAGTAAAAGTCAACTTATTTATAGTCTTATTGGCACTTTGGAGAAGAAATGAATGAAAATTTCCATGTCCTGTGAATCCCTTGACAACAGTAAAATATGTACGGAATTTAGCAGGATCACCATCAATATCAAGTTTTTTGTTTCCCATTTTACACTTTCTAGTACCTCTGGTTGCTAAAGTAGTGGTCATCTATTCTGTGTTTTGTGAAGAGCTCTACCACTCTCAAGAGAGAGTAGTTTCACTTGCAAATGGTTTCATTTGCATTCAGTCCTAGACATTTCTTTTGACGTCACAATCTTCTAGACTTCCGTGATTCACATATGTCAAGCTAGATTCCTCTCTTTGTTCACCTAGTGGAATGTTTGTCTAGTCTTTGTAGCCCGTCTTCAACTTTTGATCTCTGTGGTTGAATTCATGTCCCTGATTTCAGAGCCACATTGATATTTTACTGATAGCTCTAGGAAAGCGACTCGTGTGTCTTTGGTAGGAGAAATCATTTAAGAAATAAATGTCTGCAGCTCATAGATTTTTATGAATGTCAGATTTTGTTGGGATAATATGCACACAGTAAATGCAGTCACTTTGTATGTGTACCCTATTCCATGACATGTAAATTTAATAAGGCAAAAAAATTAGCTTTGCTTTACCAGTGAACATTATTACACATTTGCATGGCTGGGAGATCAGAGAAGTTCTATTAAGACTCATATAATTATGATGAAGATTTTTTAAACTTGCTGTTTGTTTAAAGTGTTCATCAGATTGTTTGATACCATTTTGGTTTATTTCTTGCATTTAGGCTGAATAAATATTTTCAATAGCATAGATAATATGGCAAATTCTTACTTGCAACATTAGAAAATATTAACTTTAATTTAGTTTGAATCTAATGTCTCCTGAACTAGAGTCACGTAGTTTTAGCCTTGCTGTATGAATTTGTTCGCTTTCTACTTTAGGATATTCAATTTTCACAAAAGTCCACTGTTTTTAATAATTATTATAAAAAGATGACAGTTTGTGTTAGAAATGAAAAAATCGTCCTCAAAAAAATGAGTGCAGCTGAGTAGGCAAAGATTTGGTTCTCCTTTTAGAGGCATTCCTGGTCTGATAATTATTGCTGACATAACTCATGGACAGAATCATGTACCATCTTGAAAAGTACAGGTATTACATTTATGCATGTATGAAATATTGCTAGAACTAGGACTAGAAGTATGAGAAGGGAAGGAGCCATAGCACCCAATTTTAGACACTAGGAGTTAGCTATCAAGTGAAAATTGATCATTCTAGAATTCCTCTGTAGGGCAATTAATTTTACTTATACTTAGGTCTTATTATGAGATGACCTTTAGGAAGTGCTTACTTCTTTCTAGTAAGTACAAAAGAAGCCTAGTTTGATGAAAACCATTTAATTAGGGCAGATGAATCTCATTATCTTAGCACTAGATGATACTAATGACTTCCAGTATTCAAAAGTAGCCCTTACTTCAACAGAAATATGTGAACTAGAAAAGAAAAATACTTTTAATCATGAAAACATCAGTTCTTTTGAATGAGATAAGATAAATACTGGGAAAGAGTTCTCCCTAGCTCCTGTGTTCTTACAATAAGGTTTGTTTCCTCCAGCACTGAAAAATCATCAATTTAAGTTCATCCAAACACATTTGTGTCTCCCTTGGAAAGACTCTTTCCAGCTGTGCTGGGGTGAGGACATGCTCCCTGCAGAGCTGGATTCTCTGCTCTTCATAGGAGTTTCCCATTGCCCACATGAACTGTAGGAACCCTGCTACATCCCTGCACACCTCATCCTTCACTGCAGATGGGTCTCCAAGCTGAGCATACACAGACGTTTTTGGGAAAGCACAATCTCCTGTCCCACCATTTTTTTCTGAAGTGGTTTACCCTGACCCAGACAGAAATAGCCAGAGTAATAAGTCAGCCTTCCCCTCCACTGTCCAGTTGCAGTCTTTTAGCCCAGCTTGCAAGCTACAGGCTCCAACACAGTAAACTGTGGAACACCAAATCCTTTAAAATCTCACCAGAAAATGGTCTCCAAGAAGTTAACCTATAAGTTTCACAGGGAATTTCCCATCTCCATTCTATCATTTCCAACTTACCACTGGCACAATTCTGATTTTTATGGCTAATGCAGATTACCATGAATAAGGTTTCATAATCATGTTAGAATTGAACGATAGAGCTGCACAGGCTGGAACTCCTGCTATTCATCACCTTTATATTGTTGGGATGTGTGTGGAAAGAAACAGGGTATACTTCAGAGTTTTGGGATTTCCAGAATTAAAACACTTAAAGTGAACAGTACTTAAAATTTGATATGCCCTACTCACAATACTTATTATCTTCTTTCACCATCTGCTTACAATTGCTCTGCATGAATCCTGAGGTGCCTGCCTCCGGCTTCCACTCCTAGGGGTCAGACTGCGTTATCTCAGAAATTTCATGTTCTGAAGTACCCAAGAGATCTCACCCTTCAGCACAATGATCAGAAATAAAAGAGCTTTTCTCTCCCAGCTGGCTTGGTGCCCTGCTTATTTAAGCAGATATATTAGAGATGGACCATAGCACTGCCTTCCTTTCTTCTGCCCTGCTTAAAAAGGACAACAGTGAGCTGTCTCAGCTCTTTGACAAAACAAGTGCAGGTGCTAGTCATGAAAATCACCTTCCTCGGTGGATCAATTTTCTCTCCCTATTCTCTCTCATTCTACAACCCTCCTAAGCACTTGACAGTATGTGGTTGAGTGTTCATCTGTGGGCCGAGATTCCTAAAATTCTTGTCAAGCTCAGTATCTTTCACTGGATCTAATGCTGAGTATTTGTCTGCATTACATCTTGCATTACCCCTATCAAGCTTCAGCCCGTTTTGGTGCTTTCTTTGGGTATTTGAGATGGAACAGATGTAACAGATGATTCAGCTACTCTTTTGACTATGTACTCAATGTATTAGTTTTGCTTTAGATGAATGCACAATATTTTAACAACTTCTTTGGAGAGACTATTTAAAAGCTAGATGTATTTCACAGTTAGGAAGACAGAATAGGTGAAGTTTTCTTTTTCATGTTGTACAGGAACTAATTGTATACTACTATGATTTTATTGCTAATTAAAATTCAAATAAGAATATAGATATCCCCTGAAAATTTTACTTGAGTTTTTTTATTCCTTGAAATGGCAGGTATTATGAAGATGTAAATTGAATTCCCCAAATTTTACATTCACATTGTTACCAAAGACATTGGCTTCTATTTCCAAAAAAAAGTGAACAGTTCTGTTGTTTATCACACAAAAATGAATCCTGTTTAATAGTTGAATGACCCTTTCATCACATCCTGTGTTCCATTTTTGAATCCTAGCAAGGGAAATGGTAATTGAGGAACATCTTATGGAGGCACTTTTATCTTCCCTTAATATTCTTTTTTCCTTGTGATAGTCTGGCTTCTCCTTTTAATTTTATGCCAAAAAAAGATTATTAAAATATTTCAACGTAAGACAGTAGACTACCAGTAAAGACTGATAACAACATCTATCTAGGATGAGTTAAGTTCACGACTAATAGTCAAAATAGCAATTATGTAGAAAGCAGCATTGAAACCGGCATTGTAAACTCACAGAAATCAGTACTGCACACACAAAAATCAGTGTAACTATACCAGATGAAGTGTTTCTTTGAAGTTTTCCAGGTGGCTTGGTGTCTTCAAACACAGAAGCTGATTTTTGTTGACAGAAATAGGTATTTTGCTGTGAAATGTGTTCAGATTTTAATGTAGCAATGGTACATTTAACCTGGAGCAAATATGTGAAAATGTCATCCAGGACAATTACTTTCCAAGCAGAAGAAAATGCACTTTTTGCATGTAGCATTTCTGAAAGTTATAAACTATGGTTCCTCACCGGCTTACAATGGGAGTTAAATAAACAACTATCAAAACCACAATAAAATTATCATATCCAAAGTGGAAAATAATTTTAACATTTTTTGTTTGCTAATAATTTTCCAATCACAGATATAGGGGTTGGTAAATAAATGTTGCAATAATTTATGTAAATGAAGAAAAATGAGCTTACTAGTTTACTGTTTCTACAGCTCCCAATTTGTCACTTGCCAGAAATGTGCCTACAGTTCTGATAAGTAGCAATGAGTCTAGAATTTCCACAAATTCAGAATGTGTATTTCTCCTCCATTTTTTTCCATTGAAGAAACTGGAACTTCACAAAGTGATGTTAACTCTACTGGAATTTATGAAGTTATTTTCCTCCAAGGTGACTAATTAGAATTACAGTTAAATCCTACATGGGTTCGTTCACCTTGCATAGATGCATGTGTCTTTCTACTGGCCCCCAGGGGGAGATAAGGGTGACTGAGGTCTCAGTAGAGACTGGAACAGGATTTATTTAATTTCCATACCATACCATACCATACCATACCATACCATACCATACCATACCATACCATACCATACCATACCATACCATACCATACCATACCATACCATACCATACCATCCCATCCCATCCCATCCCATCCCATACCATACCATACCATACCATACCATTGCAATTATATCCTTTGCAATGTCAGAAAATCCTTTCCAGAGTTTGCGGTCCCAGACACACAAAATTAGTCTGAAAGTAAATAAACTGACCACCAGAGATGATTTGCAGAGTATCTATTGAGCACCTGAAATCAACCATATAGATGGGAAGTAAGCCTCAGCTTTTCCAGAGCCTGCTCTTTTGTTGACGAATAAAGTAGCCAGTGCTCATTTACACAGTTCACACCTCCAAATTTAGGCTTATTCCTTACTTATGCTGTATTAAAATTCAATGTCTATTGATGCTTTTTTCCATGCTATGAATTTCATCTCTGTAACTATGGGTCATAGCACATAGAGAAATGGAAAGGCCTAAATTCCATTGTGCAATGGAAAGTCAAAGTACCTTTTCCCCAGAAGTCCAACATCATTTAACTATGGATCAGTTGTAAGACAAAAAAGCTATCTCGCATAAGATGCCCTCATTTCCAGAATTCAACATTTTCAGTACTGTGAGCTGTTTGCAAATCTGAAGATCAAGAGTCCAGTTGCTCAATAAGGTATAACATTGGTGCTGTAAGCACTCCTTTGCCATGTGGTAGTTCTATATGCACTGCATAGGTATTGACATTGTAAAGCATGCTGTCATTTATTCTCAGTCATTTTCTGGGTTTTTTTTTCACAGCTGAAGCATATAACACATCTGGAATATGTCCTAACATCAGTGCATGAGTCTGTCTGCTAGTTATACATACAGAGTGTTCAGAATATGTAAATTGTTAATCTTTTCTATTCTTTGAATGAAGGCACTAACCACTATTAAGTATTCAATACTCATGGCAAATACATCCATAATTCAGCATTATTCCATCTACTTAAAACTACTGCATATATTTGTAGTATCTCAAATTCTATTACTGCCTCTGTTCCATAGGAGAACAGATTTTCTCATAATCCATGGAGACTGTATGGTATTAAGAAGACATTAGTGGTGAGAACAACTTTATTAAGCCTACTAAGTTATGAACATAGTTGTATAGATTCATAATGGAGCTCTTTATAATAATCACTTCCACATTAATTTCTATATATCAAACCTACAATTCTAAAGAATCCAAAAGGCATTGCAAGGACCAAGAAAAAAAACACAAAACCCCCCCACACGGTTATAAAGCATAACTTTTTAGAAAGTCACATACAAGTTATGAATATGTACAGCAGCAGCAGCAGAAGTATGCATGGGTACATTGGGAGGAAGCTGGACTCTGTGGAACAGTGCAGCTCCATCCCACCATTCTCTCCCAGCTTTGCTGACAAGCTGCTGCTGTCCTGAAGTGACCAAATCCCACTTTTTTATGTTTGAGTAAGGGCCCCGAGTGCATCTTCCTTGCCTGGCAGTGCAACCCCCTTCCCTTGGAATGTGGGGGAGGATGCTCCCATGATCCCGCCCTGGTGCCTGGCTGGGGGTAGTGAGTCCTGACCTGCTGCCTGCCTGCCTAAGGTTACTAAGAGAGATTGTCTCTTCAAAAACAAATGACAGCACCATGTTATTGAGGTTATGAGATTATGAGACTAGTCCTGAGCTAAAGGAAAAGTTTTCAGAGCACATTGAATGGCACATTGAAATGAGTTTTCAAAAGATCAACATTGGCCTTTTAGGTGATTTGATATTCCTTCTTCTTTGAAAGGAAGTCAATATAAATTATTTTTGTACTGTCAGTGTGAATCCTTTTTCATTCATAAAATTATCTTTTTCTATATTCCAAGGTAGTAAATGGGTCACATCAGGTGTGGAAGCAAATACGCTAAGATCTGAATTAGCTGTCTGATCTTACTAAGAAGGTAACCCCCAGGAACATGACACCAATTGATTTTAGATACCTCATTTTTTTAATGCTATCCATGACACCTCACATCTGAAGTTTCCCATTTTAAATTTTGAAGAAGTTTAATCTCAGAGAAAGCTTTATTCAATCATTGTGCTTTTAGATGAACAATATGCACTCTTCTCCCTGAAGTTTAATGCAATACAATTTTGTTTTCATGTATTTCTGCTTCACCAGTCTAGTCCATTAAGGCATTTTCAGAATCATAAATCAAAATATCTCTACCAACTGTGCATGTATTCCTTAATAAAATCTGGGAATGTCTCTGTGGGGACTTTTTTTGTTGTTTCTTTTTTAATCAGTATGTTCTGACTTTTTTTCTGAGTGAGCCTGTTGCAAAATTCCTTGAAGACTGATACCTATAACACTGAAGTCTTGGCAGTTGTCTCATACTGCTGTATATTTTTTAGTGATTAGGGTTCTGGTTCAACAGTGTCTACCCTATTAAAGACATAAATGAACTACAGTGATGCCAGAAGGCTTTGATACTCTGTACTTTCCAACATGACAGGCTTAGTATTATTACTTGGAACTCTGCATTCATAATTTTATATTTTCACTGTCAGAACATGAAATGTGAATTTGGTAGAAAATTGGGATTTGATTTTTCAAATTATTTGCTGTCTTTGGTGAAATTTAGCCTTATTGCTGCTCTTACAGATGATGATCCTCGAGTATACTTAAAAGATCTTTAGAGTAGAAACAAAAATGAATCATGGCAATTAAAATCCTCTTCCAGCTACAACAACTCTTTCATACATTCTTCTCTAAAGTAATGTTTTATATTCATAATACCTTAAAAATTAAGTGCTGAAAGCATATTCAAAAACATTTTCAAAATGCTTTCACTTTTCACCTGTAATTGAGTCATCAATATTAGCAACCATCTATGAAACTAATTTGGCTTATTGCATTACTCATCCTCATATGTTAATTATTGATTAACACTCTTACTGACAGTGAAAGGTTCCCTTTGAAACATAATTACTGCATTGTAAAACTATGCTATGACTGTCTCCAAAATTATCAGTGCCACAAATTTTCTTTATAATTAAAATAACATGTTTAAATTTGCATCTGGGCAGCCAGGCAAGTATCTTCATACTATATTCATATGTATTAAAGGACCATTTGTAACAGACAAGGGAATTAAACATCATGATATGGTTTACTTCTCCAGAAAATTAACTCAGCAGCCAAATGCATTGGCTTTTGCCACCTGCTTAGCTTCCTTCATTGTCTGTATATCCCTTGAAAAGCTATGTTTGTTTGATTAAAATGCAGTGTCCCTGGGAAATAAAAAAAAAAGTTTTTCTAGCAACACTCTGTTAGCACCTTACATTAAGTCAATCATAACATGAAAATATATTAATGTCTACATTAAGCTATTATGTATATTATTAATTTTATATTCTATTTCAAGAGATCATAGCATGTGTAAGTTTGGCTAAAGGTCTTCTTCTAGTCTTGAAGTAGATTGCTTTCTATATGTTGAGTTTGAAGAGACATGATGCAAAATTTGCATGTTTTTAACAAGCTTGAATGATTACTTCTTAGTAGCCAAAATTCTCTGCACACTTGAAAACAGTTTTTGAGCTACTGTAATGGACTCTAAAGAACAACATCTTGTTGGTCACAGCACAGCAGCAGTTTCTTCTCTATCATCTGGGTAACTATTCCCAAAATTGCTTATATTGCATCTGGTCATCTGTACTATTGAAATTAATCAGTTTACCTTGTCTGCATCACTGTATTTAAGTCATCAACTTAATTCAGTTTGTGTTGTATTATCCACAGCATAATGGCTTTAGGGAAGGTACTGTGAAAATAGTGTCAAGTCCACTCCCCAATACGTAATCCAAGTTTAACAAGAGAAAGTCAAAGACCTAGGCTAGAACTGAGTCAGTTATGGAGCTCAGAATATAGGTTGGAGTGTACCTAAATCTGACTAGATCAAGAGGAAATCTGTGGTTGTGAAAAGCACATTTAGTAAGCAGTGACAAGCAAGTGGGATAAATGGCTCCTGGGGGGCTGGAGAGAGCTTGAATTGTCGAGGACTCTGTGTAGTCAGTGGTATCAAGATGTGTTTGTACTGTAGAAGCAGGAGGGGAAGATGTTGAAAATTTAGTTAGGAAATGAGTAAGCCAGTGTGTAAGCATGGGAAGGATGCAGCCACTGGGGCAGCCTGAGATGTCAGGGAATGTATGGTTCTCATGATTGGAAGTGCGGTCACAAGGGACTGTTGTAAGCCAGACAAGGTAATTTTTTTATTGTTTATTTTCTCCCTAAAAAACATGTTTCCACTGCTTTCTTATTTATGTTGCTCTTCATGAATTTCTTCTTTACAAAAGTAGTCAATAGTCAATGATAGAAGTAGATTGGGGATAATCAATGTGTAGAATTGTCTGATTGTCTTAATCAGAAAATTTTATTGCCCCTTCCTGTCAGCAATTATTCTTTTTCACTCTGTGTGTCTTCTGTTTTGTGTCCTCCTTAACATCTGGAAATTTCTTAATACATAAATTGCATTTTTCTGTAGTTTTAATATTATTAGACTAATTAGCATCTCCACTTCTAAGGATCGATAAATCACATTTGATTGTAGTGATATTTCAGATTTTGAAAATCAGAGAGGCAGATGTCAGCAAAGTAGTTTTAAGCCTAGTTTCTTTTGAGATGTAGGGAATTATGAGATCCAACCAAAGATATTAAACTGAGACATACCATCCCATCTTGTAGTCACTCACAAAAATCTTGTCCTTTCCTTTTTCTCAGTGTATTCCCCCAAAATTACTGATCTTTTAAAATTTAAAAAAAGTTAGGTGCATGAAACAGTTTCATTAAAGGACTCTGCTTTGTGTAACCATATTCCCAACTCAGACAGTGTTAGAGATCCAAACTTCCAAACAATGTACATTCTCACCTGGCAAAATATGTGAATAAGGAGATCTTTGAATTTCTGCAGCTGGTCCATGTCTCAGGCTTCCTGTCATCCTCCATCCTGACAATGAATTACTTTTATGCAATTTCCCTATGTGATTTAAAAGCTGTGCAATGTTTATAGAATGGCATATGTAGCCCATAAACTGATAATCAGCCCAGGGTGCCAGCTGAAAAACTGTGTTTGTGGTGTTCTGGAGAGAAGGGATTTTTCTGTCCAGCTATAACAGCAAAAAAAATCATAGAATCATAGAATCACAGAATGGCTTGGGATGGTAATGATCTTAAAGGTCATCTAGATCCAACCCCCCTGCCATGGGCAAGGACACCTTCCACTAGATCAGGTTGCTCAGAGCTCCATCCTTGAACATTTCCTGGGATGGGGCATTCACAACTTCTCTGCACAACCTGTTCCAGTGTCTCACCACCCTCACAGCCAAGTATGTCTTTGTAATACCCAATCTGAAAGTACCCTTATTCAGTCTGAAGCCATTCCCCCTTGTCCTATCAGTATATGCCCTTGTCAAAAATCCCTCTCCAGCTTTGTTATAGGGCCCCTTTAGGTCAAATATACTCCATGGATCACCTCCAACACTTCCTTAACCTGTCCTGTTGGATTACAGAAGAAAGATGTGTAGATTCCATGGAGATGATAGAATAGATTTTAAAACTAACAAGTACTCTACCTTTCAGGTTTTTTGAGGTTTCATACATTTCTTAAGAATGAAATGATCCTCAATACTTTGAATAGATATTAATTTTATTTAATAACTTAAATTTATAGCAATGTTTTCATGAGTGTGGGTCTACATTGAAATGAAGTGCAAAAAAAATTAATCAGAACAAATATAAACCTTTTTTGAATATCACTTTCAGGTCCTACAAATTTAAAATGCCTATTCTATGAACACATTTTTTTCCTTTAGAGGGGTCTCTTTGAGTCCAGTTTCTGTAAAGTTTACCATTTCAATTCTGTTATTAAAATAGCTGCAATGTTAAACATTCAACAATCAATAGTTGCTTAGTTATTTCATTCATAGTATTAGGTGCTTTCAAGCACTATTGCTGCAAATTATAATATTCAAAGTACACATGCAATTGATCATTTACTTGTTGAGTAACTCATTCTCAGTTATTTTCCATTGCTACTGCTGATAGCAATCTTTGGAAGGATGATTAATGTGTTCTAGATAGCATGCTAAAGCCACAAGATTTGCAGCTGCACACTTGCCAAAAGAGAGAAAATACTTCTGCTCTGTAGTGCATGTAATTAAGCATCCAGCTGTTGAAAATGTTATAAAATAATGAAGCATAATTGTAGAACTTTTAAGCAGGATTTCTGCTCTGTCTCATAGCAGCTGGTACAAATGGAAAAGCCTGGTAAACAAAAAGTGGCATTGCTTCTTCCAGTCATGATTTAACAAGAAATTGGTATATGCATACCCCTAAGAAAAAGGAAACTCAAAAGAGTGACTGAAGTAAATAAAAGTGGGGAAGGGATCGTCAGAACTATTTACTGTGAATAAACCACTAAGAGCACATACAGATAAGAAAAGAAGTAATTTCCTATGACATTACCTGCTGAGCAATGGCTTACCAACAGTAAACCTTACAGACAATAACGTGCCATTTCCTTGCATGCACAGTGATTAATGGCAAATGAAGTGCAGTTTTGAAAGCCTCTTCATACTTTCACAAGAGGCAACAATAGCATAGATTTACACCTCTGCTGGTGTAAATCAGTGTGTCTCCAAGGAAGTCACCAACATGGTGCTCATATTTATTTGGTGAAAATCTAAGCCAAAGGAAGGAAGCTGAAATCAAAGAACCATCCTTAGTCATGTGCACAGTTCCACAAATACCAAATACACGTTGATATAGCCGTGCTATTAACCTTGTGGAACTAAGAAAGGTCCAGTACATGGAAAACAGGCAACTGTAAACCTTTCACTTGAGCAGCCTACAAAATGATACCTGTTCTGAGCAGGCCAAAAGATGGAATGGGTCATCTGTGTCACTGAATCTGTTTCAGCTGTCATATAAAATGTTATGTAACAGATATATAATGATTTGTTTCCTAAAGCAGGTCCACTCCATGTTCAAAGTATTTATATATTTTCTATACTACTTTCAGTTAGAAAGCTGTCTTAGCACTGTACTTTTGCAAAGCTTGGATGAAAACCTCTCATTTAACTATGTATTTATTTATGACTACTATACTTACATGCATTGTACCAGTGGGAATGGTTTAATGGGATCTCAAATCACACAAAAAAATGCTACTCTGGTCCATGCAATTTGGATTGAAAATTATTGTTTATTGTAGTAATATTAGAAGGGATTGTGATCTAACTGGTCACAAATAGAAAGCACTAGAGCACTGGAGACCATCTTCACAGAGAAAACTTAGGGAGAATGGTTTATAGGATAGTTTTGGAATGTATTTCACTATATCTTGATTTGACATGATTGTGATATCTGCTTTCATCCATATATTTCATTCATCCACCCATGCTTTAGTAGGATGACACTACTTTTCTTCGAAAAGCAAGATTTCTAGAATGAAGCAATCCCGTTGCTTTTGTTAAAGGCAAAATCCAGGGCTGTGGATAGGTAATCTGCCTGAACACCCAGAAGCACTGTTTTAGCTTTGTAGTCTGACAGATTGCTGGCAGTTTTCACAATTCTTTAACTGTTTCTGTCTAATTCCTGACATCCGTGTAGCAAGAATGGGATTTATTTAACTATTAGCATTTCTGCCTGCTAGCTTTCTTCAGACTTTTCCAAATCTCTCAAAAGCTGTTTAGCAGTTTTATAAATCATGCTTGGCAAGGCAAATTTTTAGTAGTAGATTATATTTGCTTTTTTCAAATTTCTCCTGACTTTCTTAACCTCCATCATCTGTGAAATACAGACAGATTAAGTACATTGAACATTACTAGACAATTCAGTTTCAACTTGTATTTAATATTCTTGTGCTTTTCAATAGGAATTTTTATTTTTCATGCTGCTTTACTTCCTTCTATCATAGCAAGAATAAATGAATGTAGCATATTTCTGGACCTGAAGTTTCTGTGCCAGTAATACTCAAGTGATCATACTTTAGGTACTGTTTCATATAGTGTAATTGTTTTAAAGCAAATGCTGTACATTCTAAGTGTGAGCGGCCTTGAAAAGGGATATAAAATATATAATTTTTGTCATATTTGAAATTATAACATTAATCTTACCTTTGAAGCACATGCTTTTGTTTTTAAAAGCACATGCTTTTTTTAATACTTTCTCAGTGAGGATTTGCATGTGTGAGTAGTCAATTGGTAGCTAACATAGCAAATATATGCACACACAAGATAAAACTAAATAGCCTGAAAGTTGGTAGTGAAAAACTAATTTGTTAGGGACCTACTTTTATTCTCCTATTTATTTTTCCCCATTATTTTTCTAAGCATTATTTTTGTAAGAAGTTATCTTGACCCAACTGACGTTATCCTGACCTGAACCTCCTAACTTTGTTTTTAAAGGTGAAGTTTATATGTACAGTACATCTGCAGAAAATAGTTGAGGTATTGCTGCTTTGACTGCTCCTATTATTCCTTCTTGCACAATAGTGCACTATTCAGTGCAATTTGAAGCAACTTGTGTAGTGAGGAACAAGATATTTTGTAATAGCTGTCCATCTAATGTGAGGCAGAGTCAAGGGTGAGGACTCTCAGAGTGGAATTCCTTCCACCTTTCTTTTCCCAAATGCCATTTAGGTAAATAATCTAAAATTCCTCTATTGACTGATGAATCATTCTCTAGGGGTGTCTACCTTTTCCTATTTAGTGTAGGAAGACCAAGATGACTTTTTTAGGCTAGACATCTTCTTTTCAGATGAGTGGATTCAGAGATGTGAATCCTACCACCATAGCCAAGTGGAATCTAGAAATCAAGATCCCCAGTCACCTTCTTTCAGGCAATCTGTAGACTCAGACAGACATGTCCCAAATAACTTTACACAGTTCCTTAATTTAAAGGTTTCAGAAGTGTGAGGGACAACTGCATGTGCTGAATCTTCTATAAAGACAGATATGCTATTGAGTGAATATATGACAAATTTTACTTTCTTGGAAATATCCCTTCTTTTGCAAGAATGTATTTTTATGTAGAAATACATTCTTTCTATACATTTCAAATAAAACAAGAGATTCAATCACTTGTTTGCAATTACCTTGCTTAAGTGAAAACATATGAATAAATTAGTGGAACTTAACCCTAGGATTATGGCATGAAAGAATACACTTTTGAATAACCCAAAACATTACAATCCTAGCTTGCTTAAAAAGTCTATTTATGTTCTTACTTTCATGTATATCTATGAAAGGCACATTCAGTGATATTGAAGGTCATTAATGCACTTGAACTGGATAATACCTTGTTATAAAAATCTTATTGTATTTCTGCTGTTTCTGCACATGTATAAGACGTATTTCCTGAGCCACAGAATGCACTAACATGCTTTAACTCAATATGTCCTGAGAAAAAAAATGCTACTCAGAAGCTGCTGGATGAAAAAATAAAGTAGGAGTGTTAGCTTTAAAGTACACAGTTACAATGCTAAACCACAGCAATCCTAGTTGAGTTGATCTGTGGTGCGTATGGTATCTTAGGGAAACGTTGCAAAGAGGGTGCTCATGGTGCTGTCAGACACCTAAGTGTTTGCTTTAATGGTTTAAATTTGTCTTGAATATAAGTTATCTCTAAACTGGAGGCCAAGTAATCACAGCTGTCTTTCTGCAGCCTTCTGGATCAAGGTCACTGCTTTTTTTTTGTGTTCAAACTCATACATTTTTGTATGAAAATGGAGGGTGTGAATTTTTGACTATCTGAATAGTGTTACTGGGAAACTATTATCACCAGCTTAAAATGAACACTTTATTGCAGCTATGGTCAATTAGCCTATTCTAGTCTATGACTAACCAAATGTAGGAATCTACACTGAAGCTAGCAATACATGAATCCTAAATCATCAATAGAAGGAGTTTTCATACCTTTCAAAAATCTTAGGGTGACTTGTTCAGGTGAACATGTCTGTACAGCAGACACCCAACATTAGGTCAGATGAATCCCACCCTAAAATATTAAATATAGCCCACTTCATATTATTGCATAACAAAAATTACTTTTTAATATTGTATCTTACAAATAGTCCAAGAATAATCTTAACTGTTGCTATATTTGCCACTACAATGAGTCCTAACTAAATACTTAAACAGGTTAGATTACAGTTTTGTTCAGTTCTTTTTCTTTATCCTCCTTATTCACAACAGGTATATAGTCAAGGTCAAGTTTCCTATTAGTATGCTAAAACACACAGCTCTTGCTCAGGAGTTAGTCTAATAACTTATATGTGTTAGAGTTGTAAATCACTGGTACATTTAAAATTTGGCTTCTTGGTGTTAAGCAAGGCAGTGCACAGCCTCGACTTTGCTTTGTTTTGCTTGTATGATTACAGGGGAGCTTTTTATCTCTCTTCTAGGTTGGAGAGCTGATGTTATCATATCTAAAATTCATATTTCTGAAGCAGAAAGTCTTTCGGATTTCAGAATCTTCTGGGGAAATTTTCCAGATCCTCTCTGTTGGCAGCATGGACTTAGTGTCAATTTGTCCTAGATATATGAAGTACTGGAACTCATGGAACAGTAATTCATGATGAGGAGCGGATGTTCAACATTTAGTTTTGGTTTTTTACCTATAAGGGATGTCAAAAGCAGAGGTGTTCATCCAGTGTAGTCAATATACTCCTGACACCAGTTCCAGTCATTTGTCCAGTCCTCAGTTCCAATTCATACACCCAGCATTACTAGAAAGTGGTGAGGAAGGAATCTTCCCAGATCTTTGCACCTTTTCTTCTGTAGTTTTCACTCAGAAGCCTGTAAAACCCTCAAGGAATAAGAGCCCAGCATCTCTCCCTATCACTTGTGAAGACTTTCACATTAAACTTTAAGACTAAAATGTTGCAAATCGCCAAGAAAACCTTTCAGTTTCTTCATACCAGTCTTTCCAACTTAAACATCTTTCTTTCTTCCATGATTTAACTTTCATTGCAATCAAGCATACCTAGCTCTTAGAGTCACAAAAAGTCTTTGAAAAGATAAGCTCAGTACAATTTAGTATGTTAGACATGCCTGCCAGTATGTGCAGAAAGCCTGGGGCAATGATATATACCAGGAAGTGTGTCTATTTTTCAGATACTATGAAATTATGAGCATGATACTGTCACTTGTTAATTGTTGTTTTGTTTTGTAGAGCATGTTAAAAGCCATACCTAATGTACAGGTGTGTACAATTAGTTTGTGTGCCCTTTCTTTTTTCCACTATTGAGTAGACCAAGCACCTTTCTATGTCTATATAGGACCACATTTATTTATTCTGAGAAGAATCTAAGAATTTCAGGTCTAGAGGATTCACTTAGTGGGTGAGTCTTTTTCTGCACAGCACTTAATATTCTCTTATACTCTTAAGGACACTTGCATTCAGCTACTCCTTTGCATTTTTTTTCTTGTTTTGTTATTTACATTATTTTGGTAAATAACAAGAAAAAGAAAAGGCGATGTCAGAAAGAGATTGAGAGATTTTCTTCTTGATCTTCAAGTTTTGTTTGTATTTAATTTATTTCTTAGCTTAGTCTCCTAGATTTCTTGAAGCATTCAAAAATTTCACATTGTTTAATTCCTTGACTAAATGCACTGTGAAGATGAAATTGTTCCTCTTTAGCTTAAACATTTGGTGAGTTTGCCCCTGGAGGTCATTGCCTTTTTAAAAAGAAAAATTAAAGGAATGATCATCAATTGGATTAACACACATTTGACTTATTATTAAGTTGTGAAAGGTGAACATTAAGCACACTGTTTACTACATTTTTCATCATGCTATTCTTCCTCTTAAATTATTCATACAGCATAAAGGTGTCTGTTTGGTTAACATTCAAGCTCAAATTGAATTTTATTTTGTTAATCTTATAGTTTTCTGCTAAGTAACTTGGGAGGGAATGTGATTTTAAATGGAAGAGGTTCACTTCTTTTTCTGAAGAAATAAAAATCCTAAAATTAGTGACACAGAGATATAAAAACCCAACAAGACTACTAAACCAGCACTGTGATGTACAAGGTAAGTGGCACTGTGGAAATGGTGGCTATAAAAAAAAGGTGAAATACATTCTGTATTACCCAAGTTCACAGTCTTATAAAAACCCACAGCATTGCAGACCAAGAGACATGATTCTATTGGATCTATTTTGTAGGAAGTTTGTCATGAAGTATCTAATATCTGCTGGAAGGCCAGCAGCACAGATCACAAGCAATCCAGGTGTGTGCATTGGTGTGATAAATTCATGACATGGATGACAGTGTTGTTGATAAATGACATGCTCTGCTGGCCCTGATCCTTAAAAGGAAGGAAGAACTGCTTGAGGATTTTGGCTGTTGGCTGTAGTGGCCATGAGATGGTGGAGTTCAGGATACTGAGAGAAGGGATGAAGGCAAACAGCAGGATTCTAACCTTGGACTTCAGGAGAGTGAACATGTTAAGGCTGTGCTTGCAAGAATCCCATGGGAGACCACACTGGAGAGAGGGGAGTTCCAGGGCAGATAGTTGGTTTCAAACATTATCTCCTCCAACCTCAAGAAGGGTCCATTCCAATGAGCAGGAAATCAAGCCATTGTGACAGGACAAAGACACGGTTGAACAAATTGCTCTTGATTCAGCTCAGGCATGAAAAAAACACATGTAAGAGGTGGAAGCCCAGTCAGGTGACCCAGATGGAATGCAAAATCCCAGAATTACAGTGATGCCTTTTTGCTGGTCCTAAAATCATGAGCCAGACACAGTTAGGTGATAGAAAGGATCCTTAGGTGCACAACTTGCTCGGTGGAAAGTGCCTGAAGATGCACACATAACATAAAGCAAATTTTTATATGTTTAGCAAATTAGCATAACTGACAAGAATCCCCAGTTAGAGACATAAGTCATGAGGTAATTCCTCCCCGGTTCAACCCTTTCTGAATCCCCTCCCTTAGATAGGAACTTTGTTTATGAAAATGTGTCTTGGAGATCTAGTTTAAACCTTGGCTTCCCAGAGAACCTAACCTTGGATCCCCAGCTTGGAGCTTCTGGGGAATTTATTTTCTCTTTCTGTCTAATAGAGTAGGTAAAATACTAGCTACGAATAGTATAATAGGCCGCCGAGCTACAAATGTATATGTAAAGAATATAGAGAATATATAAAAGCAAAAAAGGTAAAAATCAATTCAGCATCAGCAGTACAGCTAAAATCAATCGGCACCTTTGGGTATTATTTACTCCAAGTCTCCCACTCAAAACATGGTCATCTGTAGAAAATGGCACAGGTCCATGTTCAGCTGAGTTTTGAATATGTACAAGGATGGACACTGCACAACTTCTCTGTGCAGCCTGTTTCTGTGTTCAGTCACCCTAAGTCAATGCCCACAGAGACCTATGCTAAATGGTCAAATATTTTAAAATGTTGTATTTAATTAAAAAAAAAAAAACAACAAACCAAACCAAACAAACAAAACAAAAAACAAAACCAGAAAAATAAAAAAAGGAAAGAAAAGAAGTATGCTTTTCCTGATAGCCAAGAGAGGGATCTAATCTCTATAGTACAGATACCTTTTTTCACATCTCCTTTACTAGGAGTAAAAAAGTGGTGCCCAGCTTCTATATATAAAAAATGGTGAACAGTAGGTATCTTTGAATGCCTCTTCCTGTCTGCCCAGTTTTAGGTGCTTAAATTAGGTAGACTGATGCCGTCTCAGTGTGTGTCAACTGTTACAGATGGACCAATGCAGAAGAATGCAGTGAGGAAATGGATCTGGGAAGACACAGCTTATTTCCCTTCCAACAGAAATTTATTTAAAAGAATGCAAATATTATGTAAGTTCAATAATAAGTTTCATTGAATAAATCAGTTTGTTCATTCTATCCCCCACAAATATCTATAAACCAAAAAGGGTATAATTTTTTACTACACACATCTACTTAGATTCATGGCTGAGCTACTGCACTGGTTTAAAAATCTTGACACATGATGATCTAATCTTTTGCTTGAAAGGTGAATAGTTCTACAAGCCCCTTCTGCCATTATTATTCTGTTAAAAGCTGAACTCCATTGATTCCAATTTGTTGTTACCTCAGAAAAGTCATCAGCATGCACTCATGGAATTGCTGCAGAACTAATTGCTCTCAGGTCCACGCTCCGAGTGTGATACACTCTGAGTATGAATGCCCAGGCATAACATCTCATGCCTTAAAGGCATAGTAAGAAAGGTAAGAAAGCACCCTGCCCTTTCACAGGGCTGCTAGTGTCCATGCCCTGTGCTTTGGTGATGCTTACCCCATATATCTGACTAAGAAACATTTACCTCCTGGAGGCCAGGCCTAAAACCAGTTATGAATACAGTAACTGGACAACCTTCTTAAATGAAAATATAATTTAATCTTAGTGGTAGCAATAAAACTGAGTGTAAATAAACCAGTATAATCTGAGCTAATCCCAACAGTGATGCAAATCGATATAGTTGTCTACATCCTATATTTTTACTGTGTTTGCCTGCCTATGAGAAAGTAGCTTTCAAGTAAACTTGGTAACTGTGAGTCTTTCTTCCCAGTGAAGGAATAAGAACCCAAAGGGGACTGGAAGCTTCAGGGATGACTGCAAAAGGGGAAAGTTTTTGTTACAAAGGTAGGTGATAAGCAGAAGCCCATCAGAACCTAGTTTTCATCTGAGCTTTTTTATAAAGAAACTTGCCATACTCTAGAAAAAATATGACTTTTTTTATTAGCTTTTTTCTACATTTTATTAAATCTTCCTTATCCAGTGAATCAGTAAGAATGGTTTACACTGTTATTGCATGCATCCTCAGTGTGTAAAGAAAATTATATCCTTGGTATGAAGTACAAGTAAGGATTACATCATTTGCCCTGTAGTACTCACCATGGTACCTTCATACTAGGTAACATCCATGGAATAGAAGTCCACAGCCTAGAGGGAAGTGCCTTTTTCAGTAATTATTTATTAGAGATTCACTTTCTTTGACATTCAAAATGGGATTTAAAATGGCAAAAAGCCTGTAATTTTGATTGTTTCTGCCCACTTGGAGACATGGTTTAGGTGTGCAACTTGGCAGTGTTGGGTAAATGGTTGGACTCGATCTTAAAGGTATTTTCTAACCTAAATGATTCTGTAATTGTACTGTTCTATAATTCTCACTTCTATTTCCTGCCATCAGTCTCTACTGCTTCTCAACAGCAGCTTTTTCACCCCTTGGGAACTGCGTCTATCTTAGTGTTAAATGCTGATGTGCTGTTTCCCTACAAGGGTAAAATGAGATTAGAAACTTGGCTGTGTGAGATGATAGGAACTTGTCTGAAAATAACACTGTCATCCCATTTTAATCACCCTGAAATGTTTATCAAAATTTTTCTTCTTGTGGTTTATCTTTCTCTTTCTTATTTTTTTGAGCCTTCTGCTGTTATACTTTAATAATACATTCATACGATGAATATCCAAGTAATTTTTTCACATATGATACAGAAATGGTTTCACAGAGCAGAGCCACATTAATCTCAGAGCATGTATCTCAGACTGAAAAAAAATGCTGTTGTAAGGAGACATATGGTGTAAGGATAAGCTACTCATTTCCACTGCCTTTGCTATCTATGGAGAGAGTGACTACTTAATCCTTCCTATTTTAGAGACTTATTTAAAAAAAAAAAAAATTGGATGGGATAAGTTGCTTTCAGTATGTTCCTAACATTTTGTGTTGACTATATAGTAATCTTGTAATGACCCTTAAGTTAGATACCCAACTTTTTAAGTGTCTAATGAATATCAATGAATTGCATCCTAATGAAACCAATAAATCTTCCTTGAATGAACCCTATACTTGAACCTTGCTGAATGTTTCGACTTTACTCATGCTGCTTCTCCTTCCCTTGGCTTCGTATGAAATGACTGAATATTTCGAGTTTCCCTTTGCACATAAAGCACAGACCACAAATAATGTTACTTCTTCACTAAGGTACCATTTAAAAATTTAAATGCTAAATGTAGTGCAAAAAACTAATATTAGATACAGTCCTGTTTTATTAGTTTTGACAAGTGTTTTTTATCATTTGAACTTTCTGTCTGCCGTACTTAGAAAATGAATTCATTTTTCCTTTAAAGGTTATCATACCTTAAATTCAAGCAGTTTAGGGTGATCTTTTCTAATCAGTATGCTAGCTGCATTAAAAATGGCCTTTGATTAAAGGTATTAAATCCTTCTGCTTGCAAGTTGAAAAATTTGTAATTTGTTAGATATGCTATTATTCCCCATTCTTGCCACCAGACTCAAATCTATTCATTACATATTAAAAGCCAGTAACCACATGATTGTTAAAACCTATGAGATGGAAATTATGTTCCTCTTTTTTTGCCGGTGGTAGGAAATTGCCACAGCTTTGGTCTCCAGTAGAAAGCCATCTCAAAAAAATTGAGTCACAAGCCAAGTAAGTACCAGGGAAATGATTAGGGGTTTATTTTTGTTTGCAAATTCAGCATTTACTCAGTGAACTCAAGTGGTGTGTTCACTAATTTATTTCTATACTTTTTTTCTTTTTTCTTCTTTCTGTGGATACATACCCACAAACCCATGGATTCATATATCCACAAAGTAGACAGTAAGAGCTTGCCATATGCAAGTATGCTGATTAAGGTTAAAACCACAAAATTTATTTTCTTTTCTCCTTGTCACTGCATACAAAATACCATTCATTCTTATAATGGGAACAATATTAAGTGGAAGTTCATTGTATTGACTCTTTCAAAAATCTGACTGAGATTAATGATAAAACTTCCTATTATCTAGTGGCTCCAGGGTATGACCGATATTTTAAAAACATTTTTAAAATAATATTTTTTCTCTCCTTTTATTTTTAAATCCTCAAAGGTCTCATTTAATTCAGATATGCAGAAATCTCCATGTCTCCCAAAGCTGATTTTTTATGTCCAGCAGTTAAAGCCATATGCCACATGTATGCACAATAAATAACATATAGCTAATTTACTTTTTTGTTGTTTTTATATTTTTCTCAATGACATATCTAAGTTTGACAAGTACTATATGTGATTGCATTTACAGATTCTTATAAATAGCTATAAAATCTTTGCTTGACAGGTTACTTACATCAGCTTATTGTTCCTCTCTGTTTTGGTGACAGAGAAGAAGTAATTAAAATTTCGCAGTAAATTTTGCTTACTGATTTACTGATGGAAACCAATGTTGATATGGTGCACTGAAATGTGGGTTCAAGTAAAGAGGTACATTGCAACAGATAATTTATTCTCAATAGTGTCACTCAATCTAGACAACACGTAGGAAGCACTTTTGCTCCAGACTGCCAGTAAAAACAAGCAATGTGAGTGCACTTGGCACTTGGTATGTGTTCATAATGTACTTGTAAAGACAGATCTGGGGGTGAAAGGAGAGAAAGGAAAAAAAAAAAGGATAATTTGTGTCTTCAGAGGAATTTTTGGGTTATTTGGAAAAGTTTTGGATTTGTATTATGGATTTTTTAGTTGGACTCATCAGTCAGACTACGTAACAAGTAAAACGGTGTTCCCTAAGTGCAATGTCTTCCTGAAACTGAATCTTATAAAAGGGATAAGAATAGAAAAGCTAAAGTAATCTAACATATTTTTATGTGTTCATGTATATTAACATTACCTTTTTTCTTTAGAAAGATATTATTAAGCATGCAGAGTATATTAGAAGGAAGACATCTTTTTCACCCTATTTATCAGCTCAGGTGAAGTATATCAATAAAGCATCAGGAAAAGTGCAGTGACTAAAGAAGTGATTTATTGATAGTTTAGGCTTGTTAAAACAGGTTAATGTCAATGCAATTAACTTCTGGATCAATTCAGTCCACTGCAAAGTGCAAGCTGACAGAATGGCTTTAAAAGCACATCCCAAACAAAATGAGAGCATCAATGAGCGTCAGGCCTCAGAGGAAGAACCTGCCAGTGATAAGGCTGACCCTCTTTCAGTAAAAAAAAGGTTTCTTTTGTAGGTAACTGTTCAAGTAATAGGTCAGTGAGCCGCATACTGATCAAATAGCTTCAGACCTGTATAAAGAAAAGGAAGATGGGATAACAAGGCAGTGTATAGAAATTAGAAGTTAGACAAAGTTGGAAGTAACAGTACTGCATGATCAGCAAGTGGCCAGGTTACAGGATGTCAGCTTCACTTGCAACATATTAGATGCTAATTACATTGATTGGATAAAATTCTGCTGGGAAAATGAATAAATTCTTCCTAATTTACTCAATTATGTAATGCCATTATAAATTAACAAATAAATTTTTTAAGATGTTCAGACTGCTTCTTAAACTGAAAGTTAAAGTGTATGTAAACCATGGGAGGTTAAAATTTACATCAAGAAAATTTAGAACTGTGAAAATGAGCTATAAAGGAAAGGCAGATAATAAAAAAAGTCTCATATTTCAGACATTTAAATAGATGTCCATGTGTAAAAAACCATATCACATATTTAAAAGCAACTTTTCTGTTTCAGTGTTTCATCATGATATTGCAACAGCAATTGAATTCAGTCATATATATTTTATACTTGACAAGTCACTGCTCCTGGTGTAAGTGGTGGCCCACACAATTTCAATCATTTCCATTTATTTGCTGCCTATGGCTAGTGGAAGCTGCCCTGTAGGATGCCAGCCTGTGCTACCAGTGATGTAGAAGAGCTTTATGAACCTGTGAAGTAGAGCTTCCACTCTCACTGAAGTGAGAGCATGGGAACAAGAGAAAGGATCCTGAATTAACTTCCCCAGTCCCTACAACAGGAGGCACAGTGGGGTCAGGAGGTACAGGCTGCAGGGCTGTCCTTCTTTTGATAACGGTAGCACTTAAATATATTAGTTTATGCTAAAGGAGTGCTTCCACAAAGAGATACAAGACACCCTCCTTCTTGTGTCAGCTTCCAAATCAGTTAAACAAGCATTGATCTTAAAGCATCAATAATTGCATATGTAGTTTTTATACTGTAGGTTTTAACAAGCTCCTCAAATACTAAGAACAGTTAAGCTGGCAAGAGCCAACAAAGGCTTGTTAAATGATGGCTCCATGAGTAAGAACCTTTCAGAGTCAGAAGGTTTTTGTATTTATTTCTCTTATGGGGTAGTTCTCTTATTATGGATAATGGAGACTCGTAGTATTTGCTTGGTTATCAGTCTTACAGGAAGTATTGAAAACTACCAAACTTGTGACTTAACTTTTAATTTAGTATTTCTATGAATTCTATCTTTCAGTAATTAATTCAAAACTGTAACTTCCTAGATGTTTAGTGACATGAGAAGAGTTTTAGTAAAGCTGAGGTGTTGCACTGCTATAGCTTTCCCCTTCCAGTAAAACCTATCAGGTTACATATCAAAGAAGAAAATGAAATCTTTGAAACATAGAATAACATAGGTTGCAAGAGACCTCCAGAGGTCATCTAATCCAGCCTCCTGTTCAAAAAGGATGAGGTTACTCATGACAATTTCCAGTCAAGTTTTGCACATTCCTAAGGATGGAGATTCTACAGCTTTTTAGAGACCCTGTTTCACCAAAGTAAAAAGAAAAATTTGTGCATGCAGAGAAAAGTCTTTCCTAGAGTTATATGACTTTCATGTCAGGGTGTTGTAATCAGCGTTATTTTATAGATTTCAGAATCACCACAGGGAGTTTGTTCGGAATTTGAAGTTTTTATCCCTAAGATTATTTTTTCTTATGAAGAATCTGAAGCAGTGACAACTTCTTGAGTATGTTATCACTGAAGAAACCTGTCTTTTAGAATTAGGCTAGTGTTTTATGAGGATGAACAGAATAGTTGAGGCAAGGGGCATGTCCTGGGCCCTCTGCAAAGAGAACCAACAGAACATGAATGTGGATTCTCCAGCAGCCTCTCTGATGCTGTCTGGGAAAAGAGAGGAAGAGGTGTTGGGAATGGAACTGCTCCAGACTGCGTGGCTCTGTGGTCATCTCCTGTCTGGAGCAAATAGACCTGTTCATCAGGCCTAATGATGTTTCTCAAGTATTACTTTGAACAACTTAGAATAAGATTTTCATCATGTGTTTCTCTTGTTCTGTTTTGCTTCAAATGTCTTCCTGAAGCACATCACAAATATCTGGGGGCATGCTTGAAAAAGTTCACCATACATGTAAGAGACTACAGGCTGAGGATTCTATGCTCACATTTTTTATTCAACATGGGAAAATGCTAGTCTGTGAAACTGATAATAGTCAGGGACCAAGAAGACAAGGGTTTTTTAGCCCAGGTTGCTCTCACTTGTATTTTAAAGAGATCTCAAAACACACAAGGATTAATTATTTTTAAAATACATATTTTGTGACATAGCATATGTTCCCCAAAGGACGCATATTAACCAGTCCTCTATCAACACTGCTCTGGGCCTCTGTTACAACACTGTCTGGCTTTTCCATGCAACAGCCGGCAGACATCTGGGCCAATAAGGAAAATTCTAGCTGAAGACGACTTACCCACTGATTTGGAAGTTAATTATAAAACTAGATTATTTTAAATTATATGTTCTATATAATCACAGAATCATTAAGTTTGGAAAAGACATCTAAAATCACTGAATCCAACCATTAACCCAACAATGCCATGCTCACCACTATACCACACATGCCATATCCACACATCTTTTGAACACTTCCAGGGATGTATTATCACCACTTACCTGGGCAGCCTATTCCAACCAATGCCTGACCACCCTTTCAGTGAAGAATTCTTTCCTAATATCCAATCTAAGCCTCCCCTGGCACAACTTGAGGTCATTTCCTCTGGTCCTGTTACTTGCTACCTGGGAGAAGAGATAAACAAGTTGCTACAACCTTCTTTCAGGGAGTTGAAGAGAGTTATAAGGTCCCCCCTTTAAAGCTTTAGTGGTACTTAAAATACAATTTCAGTAATCTAAAATCATGACAAAACCAGAAAAAATGTATGGGTCAGACATAATTAGAAATTGTTTCACCTGAATTAGCTTGTTTTATTGTCTTCAATAAAATAAGTATTGAAATATATGCTCCCTCTCAGAGATTCTGAGGGAATTTATACTATACTCAGTCTACCTTATATGGCCACTGGATGTAACCATTATTCTTCCAAAGCCAAGCTTCTGATGTATATTTTCTGGCAATATATCAGCTGGTTATGAGAAAGCAAATTTACACATTTGAGTAATCTCTAGTAATTTTCATTTGTTTTTATATTTCATATGGCATGTTATCAATACCTCCAATGGTAACAGGCACCCACTTTTATGTGTGCCCGCTGCTTCTGTTTGTGTTATGCTTGCTTAGTTCAACAGCTTCTATCTTCAGGAATCTTGCTTTGCTTTTTCCAGGAAAATGCCTGACTTTAGGAGTTGCTAAGAACTTACTGAGATTTATTGCTCTCACAGTTATCAGATATCTGTTCTACTCTGTATGTATCCCAAATGTATAATTTATAGCAGAATAGAGGTAAATTGCCTGTAACATATTGTCATGATAATTATTTGTTAGCTTCATTCATATTGTATCAATTCTCATATAATTTTGTCAAATATTTTCAATTTTTAGTTTTTGTGCTTCTATAAGCAAAGAAGGTCAGCCACATATATACATCAGTGTGAGAGAAGTTTAGTTAAGAATCCTAGAAGTATGTTTTCTATATTTTGTATTTGCCACCCCTTCACTGTTGAAAGGTACTTGTTTCCTAAAAAGGGAATAATACTGTAAGGAATTAATATGGATTAATACTGTAAGGAGACGATGCCACTCCTAGTTCATACTTCTGCTTGTTTAAATATCCTTTGATATAAGTGATCTGACGGTATAGTAATTGTAAGGTAATATATGGCTTTCAACTGATTCTTTTTGTTGAAGGTACTGGCATGTTTTGGCTTGGTCTAAAATTTCTTCTTGTCCTTTTGCTTTAGACATTATTGATAAATCCTTATATTTTTTGGAAGCAGATATTAACAACAAAAATTTCCGGACTGATAAGTTACTCACACAATTTTGATACTAACTGTTGGCCTGTTTGAACAGAATTTAATCCGTTAAATTGAAGTGATTGACTAGTAGAATCTCTTCAACGTGACAAGAGAAAAAAAACCTCTACAACTCCAAAACCAACAAATAAAGTTTACTAGCCTGCTGATTAGTATTTCATTCTGTGTCCATTGCACCTGTACTTTAATAAGGAAATGGAGAACAGTATATGGATGCTGTCTGAAATCTTATAGAAATTTGCATTTCAGGAAGTTTAAAGTTTGTAGCATGAAACCTGATTGTGCAAATGAATTAAATTACAGTAGTCTAACAGATGGAGAAAGTGTTTTCCATGTGACAAGATAATGCAAACAAAGTATACAGGGAATTTGTTATTTCTTGTTTTATCTCTGTATTTGAGTGCACCTAGCAATCCTCATCTTTTTTATCCTGTTTCAATAAATTGTCCATCCATCTATTCTGCGGTTTTCTTATGATAAATATTCATATAATTTCTATTTAAACTTTATGAGAAATAGATTTTAAATGAAATAGATAATTCATACTGACTTCCTACTGATTGCTTTCTTAATTTCCTTCCTTCCCGTTAGAGAAAAGTTGCAAGAAATATTCTTCAAATAACTATAAAATAAAACCAGGTCAGTCTAGGTGAAAGAAGAATATATAATAAATCTTATGCTGCAAAGGAAAATCCTCAGGGATTCAAGTTCTTGACCACTGCATAACTGCAAAAAGATCAGGGTCTTCACATGTCACTACCAGAAAACTGACAATGCCCTTGGAAAAAATGTGCAACCTCTCAAAGGCTACTTTTAGGCAAAAAATAATAAATTTCAAATTATGCCATCCAGTCTTTTGGCAATTAACTTTGCTGCTTTGTCAGTAGTTCATGTACTCTTCTTCCACACAAGTTATTGCATTTTATAATATAGTGAGTTGGAAGGGACCAACAGTGTTCACATTGAATGACTCCCAACAGTACATGTAACCTGGGATGGTTAGTAATCCAGGATCTCTCTTAGTGATTGTGCTTCATAAGAGAAGATTAACAAATTCAACAAACAGAATAGTAAATGTGTGAGTAGCAGCATTATGTTTGCAGGACATTCTTATTAGGTGATTTCCATTATCACATGTATCACTTTTCATATTGCTTTCAATATGCCTTGTCAGCTCACATTCCTGTTCTAAATGCCCTCCTCTGATTATTAAATGGAGAGCTATTAAACCAATAATTTTGAATCTGAAGTATTAAAAGAAAAGTACCTCAATATGCTATTATTAATGGATGTGTTTGCATGATTAAGCCTATAATTGTAAGTTGTCTTGTGGCTGAACCTGTATTATTTTCTGCAATTGCATTACACCAAAATAACAGGGACCAGTCCCTGACTTTATTATCTAGTTTTAGTGCATAATAATAGATGAACAATTCTGTAATTCTTTTGCTAAACTGCCATCAGTTAATCATTTTTCAGGGTATGAGTCCATTGGTTATTTGATTTAGAAAATGTCTGTGTCTGCTCTTTAATCTACCACTTGCTGGTGTATTACCATTAAAACTATGAGAATGTCACCATGGCTCTTTGAGGAATGGCCTGTAACCTTCTGTTATATAACCTGGAATCACATTCACTTTTTCATGCTTGCATGGCATTGGTGGCTCATAGATATTCTATGACTGATTAATAGATCCAGCTGCTTTTACTTCTTTATTGTTTCCAACTGAGAAGCTCCTGGATTATAGAAGAAATTCTCATTATTGGTCCCTGCATGAATGACCTTTACTTTCTGCAGTTGAATTTCATCCATATTTGTATTCCATTCCTTAATGTCACGGAGTCCTTCCATTACAAGGATCTGATCTTTCCCATGCTCACAGGGTTGCCAATTTTGTGTTAGCAAGTGAAATACCTTTGTAGTTTTCTTTCCAAAGGTAATAATGAGGATATTAAATGGGTGTTGATTAGTGCTTCATTGTCTACTTGGAGCTCGATACTCTCTCACAGATTTTTGGAATTTCCTTTTGAGTCTGTCTTTATATGTTTTGCTGTTCACATTCTAGTTCTCCTCTTTCCCATTACCATTAATAATGTCCATTATGATCCTGAGTAGTACCAATATCTTATCTTATGAAAGCACATGTTTATATTGTATACCATACACTATAGCGTATGTTTTTATAATACAAAATATACTTTTTGCACTTAGTGCAAGAAATTATTTTAAATATCAGATGAGTTTTTTGTAATCTACCTCTGAGAAGCAGTCCTAGAGGAGAATGACCATGTCTAGATTCCTCCTCCAGTAGTTGGAACAATTCTGTTGGATATCACCTGAGGCAGTTGTGTCTCTCAGTAGCTACCCTAGTTTGGAGTAATTCCTTTGGTCTGTTCCATTTGAAATCTAGGGTGTGTCCCTGTTGTAATCGCTAGATTTATCTTAGCAGGCTGTAGCTCCCTGGGAGCTCAGCAGGGATGCTTAGGGCAATGTGACCCGGTCGCATCCCGGAGTCCATTTTGGATTATCCCGCGATCTTGCTCCAGCAGCCAGCAGCGCTACAACCAGTGATGGTGAAGGAAGTGAGAAGGGTCTCCCATAGGGGTTTGAGAGAACTTTAATCACATCTTGTCCCAGTGATCCCCAGAGGCAAAGAGACCTCGAGGTCCGGGTGCAGGGGGGTTTTGTCAGGGGCTCAGGGGTGGTCCCTGGGTGGGGTTGGGGTACAGGAGCCAATAGGGAGAACCCAAGGGAGTGGCCAGGGTTAAGGGCAGGGGGAGCAGGAGGGTGAACATGGCATCACAAAAGCAGTGGGTTAACAGATTACCACATGTCCAATCATGGAAAGTGATGAATGTCTGTATATTTCCCCTGTTACAGTGGGGATACTGCAACACGTGTATCAGACAACGAGGCCTGTGGAAAAGAAATATATATATATGGACCAATTCTTGATAGATGTTTCAGAGAGATGTTTCTTTCCCCAGCCGCATGGCCGAGGATCTGCCGAGGAGCTGCTCAATCACGGGACCCGAGGGTCCTTGCCCGCGCAGGGGAACACAAAACAACCAGTGGGGAACGGGGCTGACCAGGGGCAGGGAAACCCTGTGCCTCCCCCCAGGGCCCCTCTCCCAGGGCTACATGGCAGGGGAGGGACCCCAGCATTTCACCCATTTATTTTTAACTAAAAGAGATTTAAAACTTAACATTGAAAACAACTGGATAAACATGACATAATAAGCACAGTTTCATAATAAAACAAGCCACCCTCCTGAGTCTTTAAATGTCCAAACAGATTCTCTGGAACATCTTAAGGCTGACAGAAGGGAGACAGGACTCTCTGAGTATGCTTTGTGGGGAAACTGAGGCAGGAGAGGGTTTCTTCCATTTGTACCTGTTGGAACTCTAAACAACAATAGTTAATTTCTTCCCTCCCCCTCTTCGTCCCCCACTCGGCATTGGAAAGGGATTTTTGGGGAAACAATTGGTAAAGGCATGGTTTTGTGAGGGAAACCATGAGGTGTAAAACGGATTAGGGATAAATTGGGGATGGGGTAAACTTAGGAAAGGGTTCATATTGGGAATAGGGTAAAAGGGAAAGGTAGGATTAGGAAAGGGAGATTGTAGGGACTGTTTATAATGCGGATATTGTCTAACATGACTACGATTTTTAGCATATATACTGCCTTTTACAGAAACACCATCAGGCCTAGTGACCTCTGCTGCTTGTAACCGTTTTCTACCTTGCACAATTTTGAACTCTACTACTTCTCCATCTCCTAAACTTGGGATGTATTTTTCAGGGTTATTCTTTTTAATAGCAGTTTTATGAACGTATATGTCTTGCTGGTTGTCACATCTTGTTATAAAACCATAATTTTGTTTAACATTATGCCATTTTACTATTCCTAAAACCTTAGCTGTGATGATTTTTTTCCTTTTTCTGAGTGGCTGCTGTTTTCTGTCTCGTTGCGTTTTTGCTTTCTCTTTCGCTTTCGCTCGCTCCCGTGTTGGAATGGCCAGGGCTGCTGGGGCTGCCGGAGCTGCTCGTGCCTGTGTGCTCTCGCCGCGGGGTTTCAGCTTCCCAGGGTCACATTTGGGGCTGTGCAGGCCAGGCCGGGCCACGCCGCTCAGCTCCCCTCACTCCGCCACCTCCTCTGGTCGCAGCTGCACTGCCACTGCCTGGGGCTGCACCCACGTCTCAGCCGGGTCCCCAAGTGGCGGCCGCCCCGTGCCCTGCTCCAGCGCGCGTTTCAGCTCGGTGCAGCTCCGCTCCGCAGCCATTGCCGCCGCCCGCGCACCACTCCTCTCATGGGGCTCGCTCCACCATGCGCTGTGTGGGGCCAGGCGGGCATCGCCGGGTTGTGCTGCTCCGGCTGCGCCTCACTCTGCTGCCGACACTGCAGCTCACATCTCTCCGGGTTGCACGGTCCCTGAAGCAGTTTTAACTTCGCAAGGACACAGCTGACATTGTTCAACAGTCTCGGTAATTAAATAATATTAAATATTCTTCTATCGGCATATATTTTGACTCAGAAATTAACTGTGTCCAAACAGTCTTCCAAAAGTCTTCGGTAAGAATCAAATCCCAAGAAACATAGAAAAGGTTCTTAAACAACCATGAAAGGAAATGTTTCAGTTCCTTTTGAGCTTGAATTAAGCTAAAATTTACAAATCGTTGTTCAAGAATCTTTTCAAGTTTAAGATAAATGTCCATATGCGGCTCTGAGAGCCAAGAGTCTTTCCATGGTTCCTCCATAGTTTAGAGATGGAACAGCAAAACGAAAAAAAGAAGAGAAATCCAGAGTTTACTCACAAATCAGTTGCTGTCCTTAGGGATGGGGGATTGTTCTGCTCTCATTATCCACCATTTGTTACTGTGTGGATACTGCAACACGCATATCAGACAACGAGGCCCGTGGAAAAGAAATATATATGGACCAATTCTTGATAGATGTTTCAGAGAGATGTTTCTTTTCTCAGCCACATGGCTGAGGATCTGCCAAGGAGCTGCTCAATCACGGGACCTGAGAGTCCTTGCCTGCGCAGGGGAACACAAAACAACCAGTGGGAAACAGGATTAGGGTACATGTGACCAGGGAGCAGGGAGACCCGTAGGTCATGCCTCTACTCCAAGGTCCCCTCTCCCCAGACCCCACACCAGGGGGAAGGAACCCCAACAATGAGGGGCAGTTTTTTTGTGACTGGAGAGTCCTTGGTGAGGACTAACAGACCTGCCACTACAAGACATCCAGAAGAAAGTCAGTATAAAGTCTGCCAGGAGTAAACATGAACACTGTGAGGTCAGAGATGAAAGGAATTTTGAAAGAAACAGGGGGAATGTTGGGGTCCCTTCCCCCCTGCCATGTGGTCCTGGGAGAGAAGCCCTGGGGGGGAGACATGGGGTTTCCCTAGCCCCTGGTCAACCTCGTTCCCCATTGGTTGTGACTCTCCAGTCACAAAAAAACTGCCTCTCATTGTTGGGGTTCCTCCCCCCTGGTGGGGGTCTGGGGAGAGGGGACCCTGGAGTAGAGGCATGACCTACGGGTCTCCCTGCTCCCTGGTCACATGTACCCTAATCCTGTTTCCCATTGGTTGTTTTGTGTTCCCCTGCCCAGGAAGGACCCTGGTTGTCCCGTGATTGCTCAGTTCTTTGGAATCATCTGGCCATGTGGCTGGAGAATAAAGATCTCTGAAACATCTACCAAGAATTGGTCCCTATTTCTTTTCCATGGGCCTCACTGTCTATACATGTTGCAGAAATCCCCACTGCAACACTCATTTTAAGCTCTATTCTGAGTTATTTCTCCTGTCTGTTGACTATCCTGCCTTCTCTTCTGTATAATGTCTTTGTTCATACTTGGGCAATTTCTCAAAGCTATCTCCATTGCCTCTTTTCTTATGGGACTAGCAGCTTCTCTCTTCTGTCATCCTATCTTCTCTTTCAGCATGTTTCTCCTCATTGCTTCCCAGTGCAGCATAGCTGTTCCTAAACTGGTGCTTAATCCTCCTGCCATGTTCTTACAATTGTTCTTTTTTTGGTTTATTGATCTGCCATTCAGCTTCTGTTGTTCAGTAAATGTAGGCCGTCAGTTTTTTATGCTGCCTTCTCTCTTCCATTTATCTTGACATTCCTGTCTAGACTTCTGTTTTCCTAGTCCATGTCCAGTCCTCATTTCTTCTTCTCCATGAGCCCCATGGGGAAAACTTCTCACAAACCCGGGTTCTATCTATCACTTGCTCAGGAAGAATTGGTTGGGTTTTTTTTTTCATCTTTATCTTCCCTTTTTGGTGTTCACTGTTTGGTTTCACTGTTACTTGTTGCCTGAGTAACTGCTTGCACTTCTTACCTTAACTTTAAAAATAATCATGGGTGAGTTAAAATTGCTTTGCACAAACAGTATTTTCTGTCATATGTTGGGCTTGATAGTCAGCGATCTCCATGTTACAGTCAGACTTTTATGGCTGGGAGTTTACAATCTATATGGCATCTCAAAATATAGGAACAAAAATTGAATTAAACAGGAATTTTTTTTTCAAGTAATTCCACTGCTTTTTAGCTGAAGACCATGGTAACATAAGGGTAGCCAATGAAGCATTTTTTTAGAAAATATTTGCTGTTCCTCTTCTGCTCTGAATCAAAACCATCCATATATATGCACGTTTGTCTCCTATTTGTCAGCAGAGGTGTCCTAGCAAATGCTTGCTGTTCAATGTTTTTCCATATCTGTCAGATGCAATTCTCTACAGAACACCTGGAGAAGAATGTTGTAAAAGTAAATCACTGGAGACAAGGTGAAGTGTGTACTCTGTTTTTATAATGCATTTCACTGCCCTGTTCTTTCTCAAAGGATAAAGCTGTAATCCAACAGATCTAACTGATGAAAAGACAAAATACTCTGCTCCTTTTAAGAAAATTTCTATTCCTTTTTCTATGAAAACTTCTCTTGGAGACCAAATCTTACAACTATATTTCTTTAGTAAAGAATTTAAAAGTAGGGGTCAGAGGTTGAAGAATGTGGTTTCTCCTTTTTGGGGCTCATAATGAATTATTTAATAAAAAAGGTTTAAATTCTATTGCACTCTTCAAAAGTACATGTGTATTTATACTAATTTGGTACAACGTTACTGAAATTAAAATTGTACTAAAATCTAAACAGTTTAGAATTCTGAAGAAACAGCAATCTTCAAGATCATATGAACCTTAAACTTCCTTTACAACTGGCTAAGAAGAATCCCGTTCCCTGAAAATATCTTCCAACTCTGGTGGTTGGTGAAAGAAGACACCTATTTTCTTAGCATGAAAAAAAATTCATCACTGTTTCACCTAAGGTCTGTTGACATCTATGTTTTCTATCAAAATGAATATAGGAGAAAAACCATAGAGAGATAAAGCAAGATGACTTTCACAAGCATTAATTGCAGTCTATAAAATTACTATACTGTTAGATCCTGTAGTTTAAACTGGTACACTTTTAACAGCTTTTAACACTCCTGACATATTTCTCTTCTGACGAGAATATAGATAATATATAGGATCGGATCTTTACAGTCATTCAAATAAAGTAAAATTTGAAAAGAAAGTGTACTTAAAAGTACAAACTACACATATTATTCACATTGAAGACCTGGTTTTCATGTACAATTGGAGGAACGGTAATTAGACAAACTAGACTACAATTCTTTGCTATCATACCCTGAAAAGTACAAGGCTTTTCTTTCTTATTTTGTCACTAGGAATCTCTTTCAAATGGATTAGTGACTTTTTTTTTCTACTAAATGCTTTAAATTCTTTAGAAGCTCTTTTGTCTAGTAGCCTAATAGTACTTTCTGTAAAAAATTGAGTGCAACTGCATTGTTGGATGAAGATTATGAAGATAAGTTGCAAACTCTTTGATTATTTCCTAAGTTTTCTGCTGTATAATATGTAACCCAGGAGGGGTTTTTACATTTTTATCAAAAAAGCCTGAGTTTCAAATAGCTTTGTAAGTTCAATTCTCTTTCCATGCACTTTGAAGATGCAATACAATCAAGACACTTTGGGACGAATTTTAAGAATTATGCATGAAAAATAATCACATACAGTTTGATCATAAATAAAGGGGGGTTTGTGTGTATTTCCTACAGATTGCTTTGAAAGTTTACCGTTTTAGAAGATCATAAGCTGCAGCAAAGAAAGGTCTTAAGGGTCAGACAGGAGTTCTAAAATTTTTAAAATGGTTTCTATAACACACTCATTTTAAATTTCTGTGTGTGACCCAAAGTCTGTCAATGTAAATGCAGTTGTTTCACTTCTTTCTAGTAAATTTTAGACCAAAAAAAAAAAATCACTTAATTTTCTAAGAGAAAGAAAGAATATGTTTGCAAGATTTGGACTCCGCTTCTGAGAAATAATTAAGATAATTGCAATGAAATTTCTTTTCGTCTCATGAGTTGGGCATTTAAATAATTTATTAGTATAATATAAAGTGAGAATATAAAGTGAGCCTATTATGTATCAAGACTTCCTTTAAATGTCCCTACAAGGTAAACATACAATTTTGCTTCCTTCTGCTTGATATTGCTATTTCTGAAAATTAAAACAAACAAAAAAAGCTCCAAAACAAAAAAAAAAAAAAAAAAAAAAAAAAAAATCAGGAGCTGTTGAGGCCAGTCCTGACATTGCTGTATTATTTTAAGATGCAAATTGTAGAAAGTACTAGAAAGAGTTACTTCCAGGGTTTGACTTGACTCTTTAAATTTCTTAACGATTTTGCCATAGATGACATAAGCCAGAAAGCACTGCAGGTAACTGAACTTTTACTAAAATTTATGTGCAATGCAAGATTGAACAATATTTATGGCTTTTGCACCATATTGTATTAGGATTAACGATCGCTGCTTCAGGAGCCCTCACTTCTAAGAGAAGAGAAACATAATGAAATGTAATGCCTCCTTGTTTTCTCCCAAGATATTCTGGTTCTATTCACTTTTATTTACAGTGCAGTATTTGTTTTATTCTAAACCTGTAGATGATATTATATTTGGAGTGTTTAAGTCACAATGGAGAACTGGAGCTAACATGCAAGTATATGGAAATAGCAGCAATTTCACTAACTTTTGGAAAAAAAACGCTGTTGCTAGAGATCATTCAACTGTTCAAACTATGAGAATTTAAGAGTTTAGCAGAAACTGTGGACTGTTGTTCAGCTAACTAGAAGTATTGATGCCTGCAAATGACTTCAGATCTTAAAGGAATTAAACTAGTTGAAAAGCAAGTAGAGTAATTCATTGTGTAGAATTTATTCTACAAATTTAGTTAGAGCAGTCTAGATTACTGATTGCAGACACCTTCCCCTGAGAATTGATCTCTTCCTACTGTGAATTGCTCATGAGGTGTTTTTCAGTTGATTAATTATAAATGTTGTGGGAATGGGGAAAGAACAGCCTCCACACCACTTAAATGTAGGCAACTAACTTAAGTGCCTGAGACAGCAGGCTAATCTACTAGGCTTCTTATATACTCAGTGGAAAAAAGATAGACTCTTCCTCAGGGAGAATTTAAATAAAATTTTTAAGCTCCTGCTTAAAAGTACTTGCAGTACTTTAATTTTTCTTCACAAATTCTAAGAATGTTCTCAGTTGTTTCTGTCACTTGAAATGGATAATTCCCCTTAGTACTCTGAATCTATAATTTGCTCTTAAAGAAATTAAAAACATACTAAAACATTGGTTTAAACATATTAAGGCAAAATTTTTGCTTGAGCATAGCAAAAATAGTACACAAGTATGCTCAGCAAAACTGGCTCTTCTCTGGAAGAGTTTAAGTAGAAATGGTAGAAGGGTCCATCTGGGGCAGAAGACATCCTCCCAAAGCCCTGCAATTAGTGTAGAATCATGGAATGGTTTGGGTTGAAAGGAACCTTGAAGATCAGCTAGTTCCAACACTCTACCATGGGCAGGGACACCTTCCACTAGGTCAGGTTTTTCAGGGCCCCATCCAGCCTGGCCTTGAATACTTCCAGGGATGGGGTATCTATAACCTCTCTGGGCAACTTGTTCCAGTGTCTTACACCCTCATAGTAAAGATTTTCTTCCTAATGTCTAATCTAAACCTCTTCTCTGTCAGTTTAAAGTCATTCCCCCTTGTCCTTTACCAATAGGCCAAACAGTTTGGGTCCATCCTTTTTTTAAAAGCTCCCTTTAAGTACTGGAAGTACTGATGGAGAGATTAAACAGTACCTGTCCCAGTACAAACCTCTAAGAGATACCACACACCACTCTCTCTCTGGACACTGAGCTGATGATCTCTATTCTCTGGATATGACCATCCAAATGATTCCACATCCACTGAACAGCACATCCATAAAAATTCATAGCTCTATGATTTAGAGAGATGGATGTAGTGGAGAATCATGTCAAAGGCCTTACAGAATTCCAGATAGATGACATTGAGAGCTCTTCCTTTGTCCACTGATGTAATCACTCCATCATGGAAGGTGTCTGGGTTGCTCAAGCAGGATTTGCCCTTGGTGAAGCCGTCCGTGCTGGCTGTCCCACATCACCTCCCTGTCCTCCATGTGCCTTAGCACAGTTTCGAGGTGAATCTGTTCCATGACCTTCCCAGGCACAGAGATGAGGCTGACAGGTCAGTAGTTCTCAGGGTCCTTCTTCCTACCCTTTTTAAAAATGTGTGCAATATTTAACTATTTTCAGTCACCTGGGACTTTACTTCATGTGACCAGTTGTCGAATATCATGGAGAGTGGCTTCACAACTGCATCAACCAATTCCCTTGGGACTCTGGGATGTATCTCATCAGGTTCCATAAGCTTATTACGTTCAGGTTCCTCAAGTGGTCATGAACTCGATTGTCACTTAGAGTGGGAGGCTTTTCTCTCCCATTCTCTGTCTTACAGTCCATCTACTCAAGAGGTATGGGAAGAGAGGTTACCAGTGAAGACTGAGACAAAAAAATGGTGGAATATCTCAGCCTTCTTGTCTTTCATTGTTAGTGGTTAGGACATCTTTTTCATTAGGTGGGGTATGCTTTCTTTGGCTTTCATATTTTGGATAAAATGCCTGTAGAAGCCCTTTTTATTCTTTGCATCCCTTGCCAAGTTGTGCTCCAGCCTCACCATGGTCTTTTTAACCCCAACCCTACACAACTGAAGAGTGTCCATAAACTCTTCTCAGGATACCTATCCCTGCTTCCATTGCTTCTGTAGTTGCCATATGTTAGAATAACCATAAATGGAATTTCAAACAAAGCTAATGGTATGGATAATTTTTATAACTCTGTAACTACAATTTATATAGCTTTTATAACAGCATTTTGTAAGATATGTCATGACCAAAAAAAAAAATCTACTAGATTGCTGGACACATGAGGTGTAAATGTGTTATCTCCACAGAAACCATGTGCTAAAATGACCTAGCTATACAGGAAGTGGTCTAGATATGAGTAGCTGTGCTGCAATTCTTTATTTGGCTACACACAACCTAGACTTTGGGCAGATTTCCTTTCTTAGTTTAAAGAACTGAAAAACTGGGTTAATAAACAGGGCAATTTGGACCTGCCTCTTGCTTGGTCTGATGCTGTCCCAGGAGGAGTTTACCAAAGATATGGTTTATTGTTTTTGCTCTCTACCCAGGTGTCAGAGACTGAAATATTGTAGTTTATGACTTAAACATTTTCTTAAAGGACTATTAAAACTGTATTACAAAAGTTGCAGAGGAGACCACTGCACCCTGAATGGGGCCCTGACTGAGGCCTTACACTGCTCGCTGATGAAGAAAAGATAAAGTAACAACTCAGGGCTGGGGACATTCACAAAGCACAGGCTTAACACCTCCAAGATGAGGACCACAGCCCCAGGGCTATCAGCTGCCAGGCTTGAACAGACCCTCGAACCAATGGGTGGAGGGAGGAGAGGCTTTGGGTATCTGGGAAAAGCCTCTGGTCAGAGGCGCAGTGACTGCCCATCCTCCAACTGTGCAGAGGAGCCCAGCTGAGGGATCCTCACCGGGGTGGGGGAAGCTTATCCACAGCAGAAGGGGTGACATGGCCCATCACAGGGGCCCCCCTCAAAGGGGTCCCCAGACCCTGCACCAGAGCACCAGAGATGATGCAACAGACCCTCAGTGTTGCAAGGGACAGTGTGTCAAGCCAGCCCCTGCAAGGGGAGACACGTGGGTATTCCCACCTGGCCCAAAGTGTATATTAATCCATGGGATTCTGTATGTTCTGGCGTGTGGTGTGGTGGTGTGTGGCAGTGTATGGTGGTGTGTGGCGGTGTGGCGCGGCATGTGGCGGCGTGGCCAGGGTGGTGACAGGGGGCCCTCACCACCAAGAAGACCACATGGAGGGGAGCAGTGAAACATCATCAGGACCCTTGGATGGGTGATATGTTTCCATCTAACCCCTGTCACCTCTCCCTGTCCCCCGACCCTCCCCACACACACTTCCTTGAGAAGTGTCATTAGTGTCAAAGGCTGTGCATCAGCTCAGGTTCAACCCACTACATTTCTACTGTGAAATAAAATGCATCAATTTTTTGGCATCAACATTTAATGTTGTTTGGTTTTAATCGAGTTTCTGGGAATATTTTGAACCTTCTAAGTTCCTTCCGGTTTATGCACAGAGACTTAGCTTTCTTTGCTTTTCTGGGTTTAAACTGGTTTGTAACACCAGGTCAATTTATCTCTTAGACTTAATGTTTGCAATATCAATGCCTGAAGTTGTGATTTCAAAATTGGTTTTCAATTAAAAGCTACTGGTTTTGACTTACTAACTATACAAGTAAAAAACACTCACATAAATCTTTATTTAAGCAAAATCTTACAAATCCTTATTTCAGATTTTTGTTCAGATCTATAAAGGGTTGTAAAACATATTTTCTAGAAGAGTTTGTAACGATTGCAGGAATCCAAGTAGTAGAGTGAGTTTAAGGGCTAAGGATTTAATTAGGTCCTCTCAGATCAGAAGGATACAAAGGATCTCAGTTTACAATAATTAAATAATTATTTGAAGTAATTCTGGGCACACTGGTTGATGTATTGGAAAACCTGTGCAGAGGATTAAACTCATGAAAAACAGATACAACAAAAGTATGAGACAAGGCAAAAAGCATGAGGGAACTATGGATCACAAAGAGTAATGAAAGTATACACGAGGCTTTGAACTAAAATTCAAAACAATCTTGAAAAAAATGAAGTTACAGTGAGAAAAGAATGAGATTTATTAGGCAAACGAGAGTTTTCAAACAGGAATAGTCTGCTGCATAATTAAAGAGACAGGAACCAATTCTTCAGAGAAAGATTTTTAGTTATAGCTGTTAGCAAACTGAATATAGGTCAGCAATGCCATGCTGTGTGAAAGAAAACAAATTTGTAGAACATGCCAATGCTTGTTCAGCCTGTAAGACACATGCATATCCTGAAGATAAGAATGGTTTTCATTTCTATCCAGTCATGACAGAAATAGTCATAGCAGTTTGTGTCAGCTTCTTTCTGTCTTCTCCTAGGCTCTAAAGGAAGTCCAAGTAAAGGCCACTAACTTCATTGTCCTCCTTCTCTCCATTTCCCTTTTTCTGTCTTCTCTTCCTCTCTTCCATTTACCCGTTCCTTTATTATTTGGATGGGTTTCCATGCTCCCAGGCAATGAAAAGCTCCTGAAATTTTGACTGGTAGTTGTGGAAACCTGTTACCTTTCTCACTCATGAACTTCCAGACTCTTGAATTGAAGACACAAAGTCCTAAAGGGACAGGTTTTTAGATCTCACAAATTATTCTAGACTCCTTTCAAGAAAATGAGCCTCCAGCCTTTGATTAGTAGATCTATGAGTTCTCAGGAGACATGGGTTTTGATTTTGCTGAAATTAGTTTGCCTTCATTAGGAAATGGGACAAAAACACCTTTACATTTTTAGAGATGAGTCTCTTAAGCCTAAGTACCATGTTCCATTTGGGATCTGGATTTAGTTTTTAACAACTCCTCTAAAACAGATATTTCTGTCTGCTCCCTGAGGGATTTATTGGCAAAACTAGCCATCTATTAACATTCTCTTGAGACTCCATACAGTGAGAATAGATACTATAAATCTTAGTTGTATAAAAGCCCAGAAGCTATAAGGTTTTACAGGGCAGCAGATAGAAAATTCAAAAAACTTCAAACATGTTTATTTTACTTAGAATGAAAGAACATTCTGAGTGAAGTTTGGCTGGAAACATCTTTGGAGACAGCCATTTTGCCCATCTCACACTAATCAATTACACATCACGCCTTGCCCTTGCACACTTTTTCTTAAAGACATAAAATTATTTTTCATGGGCCATGCAAAACAACAGGAACTTGTATTACTAATTACTATGTCAATGGCCTTGGACTTGGATGAGATTAGAACTAACAATAAAAGAAATTAATACATGTATCTGTAATATTACACTGCATTAGTGGCAATAGTCTGCAATTTAAATTTATATTACTCATCAGGATTCATGTTTCTCAACTGTCAGATGAAATTAAGATTATACAAAGCCCAATTAGTTCTGATTATTTCTGTTAGTTTTTCCTGACTGGTCTCACAACAATTAGTGTAGAACATTGTAGATTTACTTAAACAGAGTTAAAAATTTTCTCGTTAAAATTGGAAGATGGCTACCTATTCAGAGCTTGTCAGTAAGAGGGTATATGGTATCCACACTTGGAGGATTTGAGGTCCCAAAAATACTCTTTTACTACTGTTTCTTAAATTTTGTTTTTGCTGTGTGTACTGTTTTCCTTCCACTTTCATCATGCATACTTCATTCTGGCTAACCCCATTTGCAAGAGAGATTTTTTCAGCAGTTGCTGTCATATCTCCTTAGTTATTATGTTATTATAGTTTATTGCACTTCATTTCCAACCAAATCATGCTTTAGCAAAGAAACAAAACATTACCACTTATCACAACTACTGGTTTTATTTTAACTTTTAACTAATAAAGAACTGATTAAAATTATTCTGGATATAAGGCTGGTTTTTATAAAGTATTATACCCCTTGTACAGTTTACTTATCCAAAAAAAATTTTTCATCTGTGTTGCCAGTTTGCATTTCTGCAGTATCATAACAGGGCTAAAAAGCCACCATTGCACTCAATTGAAAGAAGAAGTTTTATTACATTATGTCTTAAAAAAATCTTACACATTTGTGAAGTTTAAAAATTCAATTATTAAATATAAACCTGGAAGATGACAAAACTGTTCTGTACCTACTCTTATAAGTATGAGAATAGGTACAGAGTTTATACCTTTTTTTAGAGGTGTATTACCCACTAAGTTATTTGTAATTTATGTAAATCAGAAAACACCTAGAGGAAAAATTTTGTAACTGAACTATGACAGTAAAAATAAATTTAAAAATCTTCACAGGACTGAAGTTTCCTATCTCCATTAAAATACTTACAATGAAATTACTGGAAAACACGAGCATTTGTATTTACTTACAAAAAAACCAAGCACCTTGTTGCTCATGGAAGATATATCCCTGGCATGCAGCTGTGCTGCTCCACATTAACCTTTCATCTTCCTTGATCCTTATTCAGAGGCAAGGAAGGCAACTAGAAGTGTCTGAGATAACTTGCAATCATTGCTCAAGGCAAGCAAAAAACCCTATGGAATCTTATCCTGAAACTCTACTGGGGCAATACACTTGGATTCCATAAAAACTTAATGGAATCTATAGGTCATCAAGCTAATATTCCTGATCCTGAAGGTACATGAAACAGCTGAGTGAGTTCTCACATCTTGGGCCGCTTTTAATTTGGGAAATGCTATTTCTTCCTAAATAAAATTAAGGCATCTGAATTCTGCAGTAATTAACTGCTCTAAAACAAAAACATTTTTATTTCAGAGGCTTAATTTATATTAGAATGATAGAATCATAGAACAGCCCAGGTTTGGAGGGACCACAAAAGGTCACCTGGTCCAACCTTTGATGGGAAAGGGAACCTAGATGAGATTATCTAGCACCCTATCCAGTTGCATCTTGAAAGTCTTCAGTGATTTCCCTGGGAAGAGTGTTCCAGTGAATGACTATTCTTGCTGTAAAAAATATCTTTCTTATATCAAGAGGGAAGTTCTTGATACTTGAAACAGCACCTTGAAATGGGAAGAAACAATTAAACATTTTCACTTTATGAAAGTTTCTAATCATATATATGGAGAATTACAGAACCTGACTCCTTTGAAAGCTCTGCAGGCCTTTTCAAGGAAGAAATTAGGGTAATACTTCTGCAAGGCAGCATGCTGCTTTTGATCTCAGCTCCACATTATTTTCCCTTGCTAACGAAGGGACTGGTACCACTGGATGAAAAATAGTAGTCTGAAGACTTGATTCTTAGGCAGTCATCTGTTTATGACAATAGGCGTTATTTTGTCTACTCTTGAAGAGCAAGAGAGGGCCAGGATACACTACCCATTAGGATGTCATGAAAAGCCCATGGACAAGGCCATGGCCAAGATGAGATTGCCAAGCATGTCACTGGAGAAAAATCAATACATTAAATTCTACCAAAAAATTAAGCACTCATTCTAGGAAATTGAATATGAACAAATTGTTCAGTGTGATAAATTTAGCAGCAGTAAGATGGCTGGTTCGGAAACTTGTTGGAAAAAGAGAAAGCTGTTCAGGATAGAGACCAGTACCAATCATACAAAAGTTAAAATCATACAGATATGCAAAGAACAGGATATAGAAAGGAGGAAGAGAAAAATTTTGCCATCAACTTAACAATGAGGAAGTGTATTTATATTTTATGACAAAAATGTGTGCCTTCCAAAAAGGAAGCCAAAGCAATTTCAGGCAGGCTGTGGGACTGGTGCAAGGGTTTGTGTAACTATGAAGTAAATGTTGACTTAATATCAATAGCAACTGAACAAGCCTCAGAGAGGGTTTGTTCATCCTTGGAGTTATCAATGGAGGGCCAGGAAATTACAGCTTTTTCCCTCAGGAAAAGCTAAACTTTTACAGAAAACAAGGAGGATACTGCCATCATTGTAATTCACAAGCTTCACGCATACCTTAATGCTGTCAGGGCGTTACTTTCTGAAAAGAGACCTTGACAATATGTTCTTATGCCTACCTGATCTGCCAAAGACATTACCTGAGAAGGAAGAAGAAGGTTTTAGAACTGCACCAAGTCCAATAGATCAGTCATTCAACTTAAGAAATTGAACAGAAAACACTGAGATACGAAATAGAACTACACTGTGACTTCACAGGCTTCAATAGAGTGTTTGATCATTCATGGCAACAAATACTATAGACTGTGACGAAGACACTCAACATTAGCAAAAGAACAGTGACAACCATTGAAATCCTTTATTATAGTGCAGGGAATAAAGTCCTTGAAGGCAACACACTGAGTAAGTAGTTCCATATAACAGCTGGTATAAGAAAGTAATGTCTCCTATTGCCATATCTCTTCAATAGTTTCCTTGTCAAAGGACTCTGAAAACTTTGAAGGAGTGCTATCAGTCAGAGGTAGTAATATAGGTAATCTATCCTTTGAAGATGATGTAGATTTGATAGGAGGAATGGGACCAGTATGTGGAAAAGCAATGACAAAGCCGGGCAGCGCTGCAATGATATATGGTATGGAGATTAGGACAAAAAAATAGCAGTGTAATGACAATGAAGATTACTGACTCTGAAAAAGAAATAGATATCAAAAGCAAGAAAGTTGAATGGGGGGGACTTATTCAAGTACCTTGGTACTACTACCATGAAAGACAGGAAACTTGAAACAGAAATCCAAAGAATTGCCCTCGTGCTAGCAGTGCTCACAGTCCAAAATACAACCTGGAAAGACAAGAACAACTTTAGTAGATCCAAGAGAAAAAAAAAGGAACTTTTTAGAAATATTGTGTTCTCAAGAGCATGAACAGTGTGAAACAGGTGAAACTCAAACAGTAGCAACAGAATGAAGAATTCAAGCCTTTGAATTCAGATGTCTCTGCAGAATTCAATAGATACCGTGTACAGTGCACAGAACTAACAGCTCTATTACAGGGAAGCAGGATCTGCAGTAATTGGATCCCATGAGCCTCTGCTAGCAGCAGTGTAAAGCGAGAAGCTGGAAAGGTTTGGCAATGTAACTAAAGCAAAAGTCCCAGCAAACATACATTTGCAGAGAAAAAAAATGAAAAGAGGAGGAGCTGTTTGTGGACAACCTGGTAAAAAACATCACCAGAAGATGGACGGGCAAATCTCTAGCAGAACTTCTTTGAGCAGTTAAAACCACCTGAAATGAAAGATTATAGTTATCACCTTTCTATGACAGAGCCAGCCAGAAGAGAGGAAAGGGATTATTGCAGTACAAAAATCTGTTATAAACTCCATCAATATTGAATTTCTAGGAAGCCACATAACTGTCACGATATTTTATAAATAGATAAGACCTATTTTTTTGTTCTTTACTGACTTTTTTCTTTCTTGTATTTGTTCAAGTGATATTTAATCATTTTCAGACCTGCACTTCCTTCCCTAGGTAAAAGGGAAAAGAATATTTGCTCAATACATTGCTCTTAGTGGATTAGGGACAAATCTGGCAGCTTGAGAGAGATGAAACTGTCACAACTTCATGTCCCCAGGTTCATCAGTAGTGAGACTGAGCTTATATTCCCTACACCAGGCACATGCACAAACATGTCTACACTACATTTAAATATACAATGGTCTTCACAGATCAATACAGAGACACAGAGTACTTACACACAGACAGCACAGAAAGCAATGGCCTCATCCTGCTTCCCTCTCTGCTGAGCAGGATGGAGCTTCGCTACTGGGAGTATGTATGTGTGCATATGTACATATGGTTCCCCCCACAGCTGGGCTTACACTCCCAGTCTGTCCAGTAGCTGGCACCTGGACACACAAACCCCTGAGGCCACAGCCATTCTCTAGCTGCTCGTACAAATGCCCTCACAGATGCACGCATACACAAAGAACCATCTGAAACTACCCTGATCCCCAATAACCACCCCTCAACCTATCCCCATGGTCTTTCTCTTAGAGACCCAATGACTCCCAGGCCACCACACTGACTTGGCGGCTCACCTGGTTTGACCTTTGCAGACACACACTCAAATCAACCACTTGCTCCAGTGGTTGGCACCATGGACATCAGTGTCCCTCCAACCTGAGGTCCCACTCCAGATTCTGGCATTGACATCCACCCACGGGGGTCTTGGCAGCTGCTGTCACCTCCAACCTGTGGTCTGCCTGCAACCACAGTCCCAGATGCACAAAGGCACATGAGAGTTCCTCATCTGGAAAAGACTAGAAAGGAATTTAGTAAGGACACAGGACAGTCTGTGCAGATCAGGTTCAGGGCACGGACAAACAGGTTTCCCAACCAGCAAACTATTTACACACAACTGCCCCTACTTCCCTCTTTATTTTCCCACTATTCTTCCTCCCCAAACCACCTTGAGTCCTCTGTTTTTGAACCTTTATTTCCACCCTTAAACTTCCCATAACAAAGCTTTTGCAATCCCCTAGTGTTCTTCCCCTGCACCACACATGTCCCGTGCCTCTGGGCAATACTCCCTCAGGCCAAAAGTTGCTTTGATGTTTACCTATAGTGATGGGTTTCATATCTGGACAACGAGGGTGCAGCTGTCCTGTAACAGCCCTGGGAAGGGCCTTGACAGTGTGTTACTTCCTCTGAGACCTCAATTTGTGTTCACTCCTCTCCTTGTTCTCCTGTCTGGGTCTGTGGAGATGGTCCCTTGATGGCTTCAGTGATGTTTCTGGGAGAAGCCAGGACAAGGCAGTATTTGGGCTCCCCCACTGGTCTCTGTTCTCCTTTTTGGGGGTATAGACAAGATTTATTGCCCAGTTATAACAGGCTACTGTTATATGATGTCACCTTTTCTTCTGCTGAGCAAGGTAAGAGGTTGTACTTGTTACGTCTACCTTTTATTTCAGTTTGATTTTAACTTTTACTGCACAACCATCTTCTGTGTAGGCATCCCAGAGCAGGTTGTTTCTCAGCCTATTAGAGACTGACATGGATTCAGTCTGTGTTTTTTCACACCTTTTCTTCTGTAGTTGTATATCTTGCTGCAGCCTATCATTGCTGTATTCCTTCGCTCTTCTCCTTTTGTATCAGGAGAGTTAATATGAATGTCTTTTGTCAGTGCAAAACTTGTGATGTTAACAGAATCTAGGAGACATTGGAACATATGGAATGCCCATAACTCAGATCATTAGACAGAAATGCATCACCTCTGATGTTCCTGAGCTCCTCGAGCTCAGCAACACCATCCTCACTGTACTTCTGTAGTTAAATTTCAGCTGGATTCAATGTGCTGTCCTGAAAACTCTTGGACAACAGCAGCCACTGGTCATGCAATCCCTGTTCCTAACTCACAATATAGATATTCATATTAAACTGGGTTCTGTAATAAACCAAATACACTTAAAAATATTTAATTAGCACACCAACACAAGGAATATATATTTGAAATTCATGCTGAATATCTCTACCTGTGGTGCTTCATTTGAAATTTGAATGCTTTCATCTTTCTATTATGCTGCACCATCCACAAAAAAGTCTTGGGGGAGTCCTCCCAAACCCCTTCCTAATTTACTTTAAATTCATTAGTCCCCTAAAGACTATCTGACATGTGAGCCACACAAAATATATTATGGCTTTTATTTTTTCTTGATTCTTTGGTGAAAAACTACTGATTCCTAATGAGTAAAGAAAAAATGAAGGTTAACTAATCTCAACCAAAGGTTATGGTGAGTAACCTAAATGTGGAATATTATTAAATAGGAAAAAAAGAAAAAAAAAAAAAAAAGGAATCAGAGTAATTTTTTTGCTTTGGACTTTATTTCTTGCTTTGAATCTGCAATAATAAAGTGAAAATAAAATATGGCATGGACATTCTGTGTTATTTATATGCAATAATAAAGAACAGATTTGCATTATTTTTCCCCACAAAAGTGAAGTATTTGATGCATGTGGCAGTCTTGTAGACACTGAAGATTCTCACCCAAATCAGGTTCTGACCTTGCAATCTTCATGTATGTTAATGGTCCTTCAGCTTCAACAGAAAGTCAATGGAACTATTCTTATCAGTAAACATTATTGCTGCATATAAGTATGGTACATCTTGTGGTATTTCTGCTTGGGTTGGATGAAGAGATAAAATTCTAATTACTGAGAAATCCACCTGCTGGCTTTTTATTCTCCTGGTTCAAAAAAAGGGAAAAAAAAGCAAAGTGGGTCAGAAGTCAAAAAGAGTTGGTTATTGTAAAGATAAAGTAAGAAATCAATGACAAGCTGTACTAGAGATGTAAGCCATAAAGGAAAGGTTGGGTGGAAGATGGGAGTCCAGCAGAGACGTGGGAGACAAGAGCAATAATAGCTGGCAGCAAAATGTGAAACTTGGTTTAGAGATAAAGCACAACTGTTCAAAAATACAGCCAACACGTACAACTGAAAAAAAATAGTCTAGATACTTTTGGAAACATTTTAATTTTATGTATTCACCAACAGAAACCTCCCTAGTGGAACAAATACATTGCATCCATTTCCAAAACAACAGAACGGGTGCACAATCAGCCAAGTGCATAATGAGTATTGCTGTTTCCATGGCTTTGTTTTCATCTGCCTGTGTGTGGTACTCTTGTAATAGTTTCTTGTTTTCTTTGTGTGCCTTTCCTGAACTCTATAAAAAATTTCTACAGGCTTTATCCGTATCCTCTTTATTTCACTTATTTTTATTTTCTCTAATGCAGATGCAGTAGCACCAAAAGGATCATTCATAAATAAAAGTTCTAAGAAAATGCTGCAGGAATTGCATTAAAAAATTATTTTTTCAGATGTCCTGAATAAAGCATCCAGTATTTTGTTTTGCTTTGATGTGGTGCCAGTTGTTTATTAAACCACCACGATTAAGATAAATATTTTCAGTATCAACAAGCACTGGGAATTCTAGCTGTGGTTCAGTACAAAGGATTTTAGCACTTTGTGCTGAAATGGCAGTGGAAGAATTTGAAATGTTCAATGACCTGCAAGCTCCAATTCTATTTGCATACCTTGCTGTTGTAGCATTATTTAGATAGTGTATGAAGTAAGGCATGTAAAAGTCTAGCTGTTTAACTGTCTATGCAAGCTTTTTATTTCCTCTGTGAAATTTCTTTTTCTTGCCCAAAGTTGCTATTTGATCTTCTATTTAAATATGCTTCTCATTATTTTAAGCAAATCCAAGGCTAGTAAAAATCAGTCATGACACCAGCTTGCTGGTAATTTGCAATTTCTAAAAGTCTAGTGTCCCTCAGCTTCTTCTAATTTTGAACTAATTTGAAAAATAATATTCCTAAACTCCTTTTTTTATAAATATTCCATTGATTTAATGGATTTCTGATGTCTGGCATCAGCTGAAGAGCTGACTAAGGTTTCTGACTGTGAATAAATTTTTTTTGCTTTTTGAGTAGAGTCAATTCTGTATTCTCTTCCTAAAGTTTGACAGACAGGCAGACAGACACACAGAAGTGGTAGTTCTTAAAGTAAGATGGCATAATTGAAAGTGATGAAATTAGTGGGGATTAGCTGGTTATTGATCTGAAATAAGATACTCACCTGAAGAAAAAGACCATTCAATCTCTAACTCTGTCCACTTGGATTATAGAAGCAAAGATTAGCTCACCCTGTTGATTACACTACTATATGCTACTGGACATTAGCAATGAGAACACTTGTAGTCGGTTCCTGGGAGTTGGACTGACTTACCACACTGCAAAATCATGGCAATTTGTTAATCTGTCACTGTATTCAAAGACAAGAGAAACAGGGTCTTTCCCATATTGATGATACATCTATGCTGAATGTAATAAAAGCCTAAACTTTATGCTCCTTTACTAATTTAAAAATTATTGCTCTGGCAGGAACACAACAGGTAATGTTTGCCCATTGTGAATGTATAGCATGTAGTTGAAGTGGCAAAGGATCAATTTAGTTTGCAGAATACAACATGTGGGCTGTGAATTTCTTTCCTCTCTAATCAATATTTCAGTGATACTGAAAGCCTGCAGCATAAAAATTTTCCAAATTCTAAGTGAGATGCTTCTTTGAATATGTTCAAAGAATCATTTGTAGAAAACTGACCTGAAGTATTTTAAAGCTGAAAAAAAAATTTTTTAAGTATAATCTGGGACAGAAGGAGAGAGAGAGAGAGAAGGCACTTTCCATTCATATCTTTCATGGTATTCAAGGTTCCAGTGATTCTCCCTGTATTTGGGAAAATATACATCAGAAAATTGTGCTCTGAGAATGTGCTGAAAGCAACCTCTCCTTCACATAAAAGCCTTCACAGATCCGAAACTTCAGCCTGCTTGCTCCAGTGAGAGTGTTTTTGTTCACAACACTGCAATGACTTTGGGTAAGTGTTAGAGGCAGAGAAGCTGCAAACTTGTGTTTTATATGACTTGCATTTGCTCACAGCAGATGGAATTGCACAGAAACTTTTACAAGTTCCTGAATATGTTGTCTCCCACTGGAGCTCAGCCTATGGTATTCCATCCTCAGAGCTTAACTGCGCCATATAGTCCCAATGGCACTCTGTAAGTGAAAATGCACTTTCAGAGTGTTTCAGTGACCTCGATTGCACGAGGCAGGTGGGCCCATTTCAGATGTGCCAAAGCAGCAGATCTCTTAAAGAGCTGAGGTGCCCATTCCAAGTCTGTGATTTAAGTAATTTTAATTAATCTCTACTCCAGACACTACTGCTTACTTCTCTGCCCTGCTTACATATTTTTTACCTGCAGTTGCCATCATTTTAACTCAGCAAAGGCTAGACATTGATAGTTAACCAATAATCAAATAAAAATTATTTTCTCCATTTGATGTCAAAATAACCACTAATGTAAACATGATTTCTGTCCATCATCATCCCTCTCAGACATACAACACAACCCCATGCCCTTCATATATTTAACTGGTAAAACTGCTGGAGAAGATCTAAGTGATAGACTGCTAGGCATTTTACTCCCAGACCATCACTGCATTTATTGCATATAAACAATGCTTGTGTTGCTCATGCTTGTTCCATATTGTTTAAAACTGATCTCATAATTTCCTCATCTTTCTATTCCCTCCAGTGTGCCTGGAGTTCTGATTAGTAATTTACCACAGAGTTCTGTAACAGTGAATACTCTACTGCTGCTGTTAATTAAATCTGTGTGGGTAACTATTCACTCACTAGAGACAATCATTGCAGCAAGATATTGTCAGGCCTGAGGCTTTGCTCTAATAGAATCTGTACATATCCCAGAGGTGATATGTTTTGTATCTGGAGAGGAAGCAGTGAGCCAGATCTTCTAACATATCCAGCCAGTGATTCAGTGAATGAATGCCAAGGGGACAAGCTTCAAAAGACAGTGTTCCTAAGACAGAAAGATGAGCAGAATCAGAGCAAAACAGTATGGATATTTTATCATTCCTGATATAATGTAATCTCTAACCTGAGATTTAGTCCATGTTTCTTTTAACTTTAATTTGGGACACATGACTGACATGGAGTGCTTTAAGTTGTTAAAATTAATCATTTAGAGAGATGTCATACACTGTGAATGGCTTTGTTATATTAGGAGCATAGATGAGTTGAGGACACACATGGAAAAGTGGTTTATAGCACAATACTGAAGAATTGCATAAAGGAGCTTTAAAGAAACTACTGACAATTTTCCATCAGTTAGTTTCAGTGGTGACCCATAAAACATTCCCCTGTCAGATAATGATAGCTTTTGCCATATTCAGGGTATTTTCAAACGTGTGTCAGGAGGTTATACACATCACAGGAAAACTGAAAATTTAAAGGTTACCATTGTCTTCATTAGCCCCATCACATTAACAAAGGGACAGTTGCCTCCAGCAGGCAATTGCTGCCTCACAAACTCTGCACAAGAATTGCTGCAGTACAGGCATCTGCAACAAGATCCAGTCTATTGTTAGGGGGGAATGCCTTAACTGGGTTACACAAATTGTTTAAGAATCATACAAAACATAGTGTTTCTCCTTAATAAAAGCTATAAAAACTGCATATTATCTTCCAGTCTACAAAGTGAGCGATTAAAAATTACCTTTCTTCATACAGATGTAATTATCTTTTTTTATATGCACATGGGGTTGTATAATAACTAATGAAACAAAAATTATTATAATAGGTGAAGAGAATACCTGGGTAGTAGGCAGTGGAAATGCTTCTCTCAAATTTTGGGAGATGTTGTGAGGCTAAACTCTGTTTTTGCATGTATTCATAATGCTAGTACTCACAATGCTTTATCTGTTCAGAGAAGCAGTTTCATAAACATCAGTGTAGTTATAGATAATAGTCTGTTTTCCTTGTTCAGTAGACAAAGGTGAACAGAATGAGAACTGATTTGTTACATATACATAAATAGGTATATATATATATATATATACAGCTAATAAAACATATGTATAACTAATAATACACATCTTATATAAAATATATCTGATAAATAGTTGTATATATCCAAAGAAGAAGACAACTAGATTATTAGGTATTACAAAATCTGGAGACAAGAAGCTTCCTGGAAGTAGGTCATTGCCTAGAGTTGTGATCTCAAATGTCAACCATTTAAACCTTGCATATGTAATCCAAATGCAGTAATAATCTCTGGAAGATTTGTCACACCTATTGTGGGTATTTTATTGTTGTGCTCATGTCTCTTTCTACACCTATCAATAGTGGTCAGCAGAGCCACTTGAAGACCACACTGTTTATGATAAAAAAGCATGAGCAATTGGCATGATTTCTCTTCTGAGCTCTTGACAGCATCATAATTTTCTTCTCTTCAGGGACTCGAAGAGCTTCGACAGGTTAATGTTTTGATCACTGAAGGGAACCAGAGGTGATTCACTGAGGTACTTTGATGTCAGCAGATACAGCTCAAAGTGCCTCTGTGGCAAAAAAAAATTGCCAGGAGGAAGTTGTTGTTGTTGTTTAGGTTTAGTGTCAGGATCTTGTAAGGTTGTTGCAGGTGCTGGAATGAAGACTGTTGGCTTCTGCTCACTGACAAGGAGAGAAGCTCAGCATTTTCCACCATGACTATTTTTAATGCATGAATATTTCAGAAGCTCATTGTGAAGAAACTCTGGTAGACAAAGACCCTGCGGGAGATTGGCCACATTGTTCCTCTTTCATGTGGCTTGTGTGGATTCTGCTTATCTGGCACATGGAAGTCAACAAGCACAGTAAGAATTGTATTAAACAACACTTGGAAAAGCCTGTGAATATGTATTTGAGGGTCACTTCATGACACACATGCCTATGAGGATATTTCCTGACTTATCAACCTATATTATTGCTTTTCTATGACATATAATATATATTAAATACTGCATGTACACTTATCATATCCAGATATACAAAATGAGACAGCAGTGAATTTAAAAATACCCAGAAAAAAGTAGAAAATGAACAGGAGGGCCTTTTTGTTGCTAAGTGGTAATTAATAACTAAAACCAGCCATGGTTACTTACTTTCCACTGTTCTACAAAGTGCTCCGGGCTTTAACACATTGGAAAAATTTGTAGCTGGTTCAAGTGAAAATTTTCTGGAAAAAGTATTTGCTTTACAATTCTCCTTTTAAGAAGGGCTCTCTCTAAATTTTTATTTGGTAGGATAAGCACCCAGAATCCTTTTAGTGGAACATATTGGAAGTGTGGGAAACTCAAACCCTGAAGCCTTTGTGAATGCTACTGAAAATGATGTAAAAAGGAATTTCTAACAAAAAAAATTAATAGCTTTTTTTCAAGACAATTTAAGATAAAAAGATTAATAGCTGAGTGCTTTACTTCCTCCTTTTGCTGTCTCTGTCCAGCACATTAAGGAGCTTCTCAGTTTTCCTTTCTGGATCAGATTAATTTCTTTACTGTGATTAGCACTCAGTTGGACTGTTTACAATGAATACAAGGGGAAAAAAGCATGACTTGGTGAAATTGCTAATAAATGCTTTGTGAAATAATTTTGCAGAAGGTAGGCAGAGCAAAAGAAGCTACAGCTTGATGACACCAATTTAAAAAATCATTAAAAAATAAAAGTCAATTATAAAATTCTGCATATAATTTCATGAAGAGAAATCGCAAAGAGAAATCAATCATTTCTTAGATGCTATCAGATGCATCAAGTATAATGATCTCTACATGCTTTGTATGTATATTACAATATACAAACATGAAAAGAGTGAGCTTTTTCAGTCTGTCTTTGGCAGGAAAAATTTGGTAATGATTATTTTTCTATAACTCTAATTTGAAAAGCAAGGTGACAAACTGTGCAGTGAGAGAAGGATGAAAAGAGGAACAGTATCACTTTGTATTTTAGCTAAGGTGTTGAGCCAGCAAATTACATATATCTGCAGTATAACAGCTTATTTTTGCTAGTCTCCACTCTTGCTCTTCCACCTTAGAAAATTATAACTCACATGTTTTAAAAGAAATTAAAGGATTAACAATCGAACATACTTAATAATGAGAGAATCAGAATTTCAGTAAGATCATGAAAAGTAAATAAATATGCCAAGTTTTTTATTTCATTCACAATAAGTGTTGCCATACCAGGAGTTCAGTTTCATAATTCCTTAGCAATCTGAACTCTTTATTTACCTTAAACAGGAGAGATTCTTACAGATATTGAAGTCTAACCTCCTTCATTTGTCTCTATAAGCACTTAACTTTTGAGTGTTGAATTTCGTTTTGATTATTGCTCAGAATCCACTTCTAGTATTTCATTTTGGTTTCAACAAATTATGTAATTGTGTCCTATTCTTGAAGCCTTTATTCATCTGAACCTTATATGAGTACTTGAGCATCAGTAGTGCATTACTAAGTTTATAAATTTATGAGTCATAGGAATTATCAAACTGGATCACAAGAAACGTCCTTCTGGACCATCATCATCTTCTCTACAAGACCTGTATCAAATGCTCCAGTGAAAGGTACAAAGAAACTAGAAGTAAATGGACATGAAATAATATACCCTCTAAATAGTTTTCTACAGGCTTTGTTGTACTCAGAAACCCCCAAACCTTTATTTTTTCCAAAATGTATTTTTTATATATATATATATATATATATACACACATATATATACAGTTGCTCTGAATAATCTGAATAATATCATCCTTTTGTAAAGAAGACACTATTAAATACTTTACAAACTTAATTTGCTTGGACATCAGCACTAGCAGCAAGGAATGGTTTTAACGTTGCTTTCAAGAATGGCTTCTTTCCTGTGTCATATCTGATTTGCATAGGTAAGGGGTTAGAAGGATCCATAGAATTAAATCTTATGCAATAACATCAATGTCTTTCTTATATAATTCCAGGCATTTTCTCTGTGATCTGTCAAGCAGTGAGATAAAAGCCCCACTACTATGCTTTCTGATGGTTTTGATTTGAGAAGAAGAAAGAGTAAGGAATTTCAATGCAATGAGAGTAGACTCTTTTAGTGCATTCACACTGAACTTTAGGCAGGTGGCTGTGGTGCCCAATTTAGGACACTGTCTACCCACAGCTTTTGTAACAGTTACTGAACAGAAAGGAAGAGGAACATCTCCAAAGAGTGGTCCAGATCTTGGATGGTCTGAGCTGCTCTCCAGAAGGGTCTAATTTTTCTTTCCTGATCACCAAGGCAGAAAGCCAAGGCAACAACCGTCATGATCACTTGCAAGAGTCAGGGATGGTCCAAACAGGAGCAGCCTAATAACACCTTCTGTGGTACTTTGGTAGAGTCTTCTACATTCTCTGGTTCAACATGCATTAATAACCCAAAAGAAATGTCAAAAGTTTAATATTGTTTTTATCTATTGACTAAATGCTGTTTTCAAGCTAATGACAAACTAAAAAGAGAGGAGGGATGGGACATGAACATCCCTTCTTACATTGTACAATTATCCATTATTAGGGACTGTTTCAAGATCTGTTCAATATACTGACTCAAATAGGCAGAGCACTGAAAAGAGACAGGAAAAAAGGAATAGAAAGGGGTTTAAATTAAAATGAAAATCAAACCATTTTTGGTCTGTGACACCTGGCATTGCAAAAAAAAAAAAAAAATTCTATATGAGTTTGAAAGTAAAATACGTATATTAACAAAATAAAAGGAGATTTAGTGATATGGGAAAAAGGGAGCATATGGGACATAGAAATGAAAAGCTGTGTACAACAAATGTTAACAGGCATGAAAGCCTGCTGGACTTGATGACCAGGTTGAAAGGAATGTATTATAGAATCACAGAATCATAGAATGGTTTGAGTTGGAAGGGACCTGAAAGGTTATCTAGTTGCAGCCGTCCTGATGTGAGCAGATATAACTTCTACTAGGCCAGGTTGCTCAACAGTCCATCCAACCTCTCCTTGAACATCTCTAGGAATGGGGCATCCACAATTTCACTGGGCAATGTGTTTCAGTGCCTCATCACTCACAAGAAAGAATTTTTTCCTAATACTTAATCTAAACCTACCTTCCTTCAGATTAAGGCCATTACCTCTTGTCCTATCACTACGTGCACTTGTCAAAAGTCCCTCTCCAGCTTTCTTGTAAGCTCCTTTTAGATACTGGAAGGCTGCAGGAAGGTCTCCCTGGAGCCTTCTTGTCTTCAGTCTGAGCAACCCCAACTCTCTCAGCCTGTCTTCGTAGGAGAAATGCTCCATACCTCTCTCATCTTGTGGATCTCATCTGACTCTCTTCAGTACGTCCTTCTTGTGTTTGGAGCCCCAGAGATGGACTCAGCATTCCAGGTGGGGTGTCATGAGAGCAGAGTAGAGGAGGAGAATCACCTTCCTTGACTTGCTGGTCAAACTCATCTTGATATTTTGCTGATTGTCTTGCTAAGGCAGTAACGAAATAAAACAGTCAGAAAAGTTGACATTAGCCCTAAAATGCTGATAAAAATCTGCAGTATTAAAATAACATTTTTTGTGAGACACAGTGAACATAAAATTAATAAAAGCCTGAATTGAGATTTTCAATGTAATCTAAACTGTGTTTCGATGTACCTTTGTCTTATAGTTCTTAATTGCACGGTGACATATGCCCTGATGTAGTCTACCTAAATTAGATACTTACTGAAATACCTAAAACTCAAGAGTAGTTATTCAACATTCTGCTGGATAGCCTGTCAGGAGGCAGGTAAGTTTTACATCTGATTCTGCCACTGCAGGAGCTGAATGGTCCCTGAGGTCGTCTGTTTCATCCCACTGACCTCAGAAGAAGTGGAAAGTAGAGGCACCTCAATTAAGTGCCTACGGCGTGATGAGATGAATAATGGCAGGAACAGGACTGATTCGGTTCAGAGAGGCATCTGTCAGAATGAATGGTGCAGGTTTAATGAGCAGCTAATCAATATTTGGTATTCTCACTGCTGGTAAGTGAGCGAGCACATGTCATCTTTGCTGAGCACATCTAATTTTGCTATCCATGTAGAATAATTAATTTCCTCATTAGTATTTCTGTGGTGCTCCTCACTGAAGTATCTGAATTACTCATAAAAATGAATTGGTGCATCTTCTTAATACCCGGTACGAGACGACACACAGAGCGAAAGACTCTCAGGATATGCAATGCTCAGCTCTGTAACATCCAAGAGTTAATATCTCATGGCCACAGCGAAGTTCACACAGTTGAATTATACTCCCAGGTCAATTTGCATTCAATGGAAGACTGTTTTTGACTGGAGCATACATGTGTCAGGACACTGAGGGCTAGGAGGTCCATGCTGACCAGCTAGATAGTACAAAGACATGGTTTGGTGTGTCTGAAATTGAAGGTGGCTGCCTTGGAAGTTCAGCAAGACTTCTCTGTTAAACCTCTATTGAGCTTTTTTATTGACGCATAGTCGATTCTCTCAATCAGGTATTTAGCATGTTCTCCTTAAGAACTCACCCACCCTACACCTAGAGGTTATGTTTTAACAGAATTTATATGGGAATGTCTGGCTGGAGTCTAAAGAATTCTTAATACAGGATTCATATATCTAGAAGAAGGGAATTAGAAGGAATATATGTCAAAAAATCAACATAATTAATCCCAGGGACATGTCATTTTTGGATCTCAAAGGGCTCTAGTTAGGCCTTTTGAATCCCGTTGTTGCAGACTTGAATCCTTTGCAGAACATCTCCTTGAAGCCTTTTGTGCTTGTGGTCATCTCAGGTATCTAAACAAGGTTGGCAGGGTTGTCCTGCATTCCTCCTAAATTCTGCCAAGGTGGCATTTCAGACACCTTCTGCTGCCTGAGAGGTTGAAGTCACAAAGTCTCACTGCCTGCTATTACCTGAAGACTAAGAGCCTTCGTGTGTGAAGCTATTCTGGGTCACCCGGCATTGTGTAACTGACTGTCCTGTGGTCAGTTATTCTTGTGTCCCTTCCCTTCTGCTCCAGGAATGAATAAGGCAGAAACCTTCTACGCAAATTTTGCTTTATTACAAAGTGCTTTTTTATTCTCTTGGGAGCCCTATTTTCTCAGACAGGAGCCCTCTGATCACACAGTTCTGCCTCAATGCCATGCAAAATGTTACTGTTGCAGCGTTTTCACCTACCTACAACTATTTTTCTACTGTTTTCCAGGTTCTAACAAGAAACATCTCCCAAAAATGATCCCCATACTGGTTACTGGTTTCAGTTTTTCACCTGCTTGGCCTCTGGTCCCCATTCAGCATCACATTTTAATTTTCATATTTCCCACCTGACCAGATCTGATGTTTCTTCCTGCATTTGCTGGTTCTGAAGCTCTACTATACATCACAGACCACTTACATCATTTCTGCCTATTAATACTTTCCATTTCCAGCCTTTGACTGCAAAAAGGGAAAAAAAATTAGAGGTCCATCTCTGAAAATGATGGCTTATACCATAACTAAAAGCAAAGGCCCAATTATGAGAACTATTTAAATGAAAAGTTTTATCCTATGCATATCCAAATCAAGTAACACTCAAACTTCAATGAATAAAATATGGGAGCAACAGGGTGCAATAGAATATGGGAGAAACATGGCTAAAAAGTTCTCAGAGTGGACCATAACATTTATCTGGTATGATCAGGTTGCAGAAAGAGGATATAAAATTTGTGACCTAGAGAATTGCAAGGAAATTATCTTCAGGGTTCAGTAAGTGGGATTATCCTTTTGAGATAGATATACTGAGTTCAATGACATTAGCTGTATTGTTTAATTCTTTGGGAAAAAAAGAAAACCTGTAAGACTGAGGGTTTGGTTAACATGAAAGGCTGCTTGCATTGACCTATATAGCCATAAGTTGCAAAGTACTTCATAAAGCACTTCACCTCAGCTCTTACAGCTGGGAAATCCTCATCTGCAGTTAGTAAACATCATCTTGAGAGAACGTTATAGAATACATTGGGACCATGTAGAAGGAATTGTGGCATAAACAGTAAACAGTAGCATACTTTGGGAAGAACAGAGAAAGGCATGTGAAACATTACAAGCCTGTGTACTCTGATGGTATCTATAAATAAAGTGCTACAAACTCTCAGTTGCCACCAGTTCAATCCAACTGTTCAGTCTTGCATGTGAATCTGACCAAATATTGCACCATTTGAGCATAACCAGTGGGAGATGTGGTCATTTACTTTCCCATGAGACTTTCCCAGGGTGCAAATTTGCTCCTGAAAATAAATGCTTCACAAATTTTAAAGGTATACATAACACAAAATTAATCTTTCCCTGGCCACTAATATAGCTTACTTTTTGAATAAATACTTTTTTTTTTCCCTTTTAAACTAGTATTACGAAGACTATAATGGATTTTTCTAGTTATAAAAGTTTGCCATATGTAGCCAGACAAAAAACCCCCAGAAATTTTTTCCATATTAAAAAAGAAATGGGGTGGCTGCTCTAACTATCACTCCAAAACAAATTCACTTAGTTGTGATTGGTGTTAAAGTTTCTAAAAACACTACCATGAGTTACTTAAAATGTTTGAATTTAATTATTGTGGATAATAAAAATTAATCTGGAATTTCTAAATGTAGGAAAAGTTATTCTTTTCCTACATTAAAATTTCAAAGCAGTTTTCAGTAGGCTTTTAGTATATCTAGGAATCATTTATCAAAATATATATGTCTGTGTATATTAAGCAGATCTACTTTATATTAATAGGATTTTAATCACAGGAGTCTAGATCAATATTCTGCATATGGCAAAAGTGGAGTGCTCTGTTGTCTTTGGTCTTTCCTTGCAGAACACCACTTTATAAAGGCTCAAGAGAGAGTTAAATTGAAAGAGCTAATAATTTCACACATGGAAACTGTTAATACTTGCCTATAGTGTTTCATTCCAGAAAACATTGTTATACTGAATTATTACAGGAATTGCTTAATACTATTTGCCTACTTTTGCTATTATCCAGTTAATATATTATTTTCATTATTCAGGAGCTCTATAATTAATGAAGTGCTATTACACAAATCATGTGTTTAATGAACAATGTCAGAATTCAGTGGATAGATTCTTAATGATTTACATGGTGTGCTCAACATTGTTTAATATCAAAACTATAGGAGATGAAAATGACCAGTAAACATAATTTTTGGGGCATTCTGGTTTTGAGCCTTTTTGAACAGAAATTGAGGTTGCACTTAAAAGAGCTTTCACAGCAATACAGAGCTCTAGTTTTTACCTGAGAAGTCTCTAAATCCTCTTGCATTTTGAGTGATTTAAAGACTTTTGACTGTAAAGATTCAATCAATAGTTCTCTCAAGAGCTTAAGATTCTGACACTTAGATAGGCTCATCCTGAAGCCAGAGATAAGACAATCAGCCAATTTGGAGTTAACAGCTCCTGACTGGCTTAAAAAAGGACAGTGAATTCTTTCCTTTATGCCCAGATGCCTGGCAGGTCTGTTCACAGGCAGAGAAAGAATTGGACCACAGTGCTCCTAAGGCAGAAATGCATAACTGTCACCTTTTCAAAGAGGAAATGAAGGTGATATGTGCTATCCTAAAGGGATGTCAAGTCAGGCTTGGACTGGGGTGCCAGTCCTTTCTCATCTAATATGGGAAAGCATTCACACTTCGTGTGTGTGCTATATGAAGTCAGAGCAGACTCATAGTTTCCAATAGTTTACAAAGCATGCTCATTGCAATTTCAAACACCAACCACAAACACTGCCCTTTACTAAAGCTCCTGCAAACACTTTTTTTACCCTATTCCTGTTCACTAGTCACATTTTCTGTAGGACTAATTTATAAATATTTTTTTCTTAATAATTATTTTTGTAGTACAATTTTCAGCACTGTCCAATAAATTCTTCTCAATTTGATTTGTGTTTTTCTGAATTTCTTTCTCTTTACAGTTTTCCTTTCCCTTTCTCTTCTCAGTTTCCCTTTCTCTTCCCCCACCTCCTTTCCTATATTACTGTTACCCATATGGGTGCTTCTCACTTTCTTTGGTGCTTTATCGTAGAATCATTATAGTTGGAAGAACCTCCATGATAATTGAGCCCAACCTTTGAGAGTACCACCACCCTGTTAACTAATCCACAGCACTAAGTGCCATGTCCAGTCTTTTCTTGAACACTTCCAGGGATGATGACTCCTCCACCTCCTGGGTCAGCCTCTTCCAATGTTTCCATCCTTTCAGTGAAGAAATTCTTCCTGATGTCCAACCTGAACCTCTGCTGGCATGACTTGAGGCCATTTCCTCTTGTCCTGTTGCCAGGTACCTGAGAGAAGAGACTGACCCCCACCTCCTTTCAGAGAGTTACAAAGAGCAATAAGGTAACCCTTGAGCCTCCTTTTCTCCAGGATGAAAAACCCCAGCCCCCTCAGCCACTCCTCATAGGGCTTCACACTTTATGGAATCTAATCTAATCTAATCTAATCTTTTTTGCTCCCTAAGTATTTTTTTTGCTAGTACTACCTACTGTCACCTCTCTTTCATCTCCTTGGTTGGGATCAGAGAATGAATTCTTTGAATACATCAGCTGACACTCTCAGATAGTAAAAATATGTGGATGCTGCTCTCCAAAGAGAGTTAGCTGACAGCTTTGTGTATGCAATGCCTAAAATACTTTTTGAAAGTATTTTCTGGATTGTTGCTAAAAAAATAGCTAAAAGGAAGATATATATAAATGTAAATTTCCTGGATATGTCTTTTAAAGTAAAATGTGTCCTTTCTGGGTTAAATATGGTGTAGGAGAACTAGTAAGAAATAAACCTACTAAGGCAGTGTATGTCTTGCAGGAACATCTTAAAATCTATTTCAGCTTAAAAGAAGTGTGTCTGTATGTTTGTATACATACAAATATAAAAATACTAGAGAAACACCACTGTTTAACAAAAAGCTTCAGGAGATACTTAATGAGAAACCATTTAAAGAAAATCTCTCAAATTATGTCTTAAATTCTTTGAGGATAGGCTTGCTAAGAAATTATGTCTGACAATATAAAATAAAAAATTAATATTTCTATTTCAGTTAAAGCAATAGCACAATCATTCTTTTCTCAAGATAGAAAATGTGCAGAACCAGCAGTGCTCCAAAGTGTGCCCAAGTAGAAGCACATTAAGAAGACATTAGCAGTATGGAGTCCAGAGCTGCATGCCAAGAATGGCAGGCTCAGGGTTTGTGCTCAGGTGGGCTCAGCTCTGCTCAGACAGCAAAGGGCACATGATGAATTCTGAGAGTTTAAAACAAAACTGTTCTAAGCTTGAAATTAAATCCAAAAAGGGTGACAGAAAATAAGAGATATATCCATAACTCTTCAAAACAGCTTCTCACAGATTCCAACAAACAAGGTTTATTTACATAAACAGGATACATAAACTTACATATTTACCAAATTTCTGTGGGATACATTTTGGTTCTTCCAGACTGAATAACATTTTTTTCAGTGCAAGAGTCACAGATGTCAAACAGTTAGTGGCCTGAAGATTGGTTGCTGTTTTATCTGTGTTTGTTCTAAAGTTTCATGGAAATTTATGCTACACAATGCCTTCAGTTAGAAGGCATTCCGTAGCTTCAAAGGCATTCAAAAACACTTTTACAGAAGAAATAAGTTGATTACTTGCAAACAGTGCATAATGGGACTGGTGTGAACAAACATGATTCTCAACACATGCAGAGTTTTGTTTCTCTGAAAAGAGTAGAGTTGCTTGAGTATGGAGATAGCAACACAAAGAATAAGCAAGAAAGTTAAAGACCTGCAAACTATGCTGTGCTGTGCTGTGCTGTGCTCTGCTCTCCTATCCTATCCTACCCTACCCTACCCTACCCTACCCTACCCTACCCTACCCTACCCTACCCTACCCTACCCTACCCTACCCTACCCTACCCTACCCTACCCTACCCTACCATACCCTACCCTACCCTACCCTACCCTACCCTATCCTATCCTATCCTATCCTATCCTATCCTATCCTATCCTATCCTATCCTATCCTATCCTATCCTATCCTATCCTATCCTATCCTATCCAATGTAGGTTAATGAACTTATTTCTTACTCTCAGAGTGCCTGAACACTGTTCAGAGAAGTATTCAATGCTTTGGCAATGCATCTGCCACATACAGTTATATTGTATTCTCCTCTTCCAGGGGAACAGCCCAGTAATAGTAGAAAGTAAGGACTCTTACTTTCCTAGAGTTTTAGCCTCTCTTCCATCATTATTTTTGAAAATTCACATCTTGTGACATATTTGTTAGAGAGGGCAAGGTAAAAGAAACATGGTCTGCACTGGGGGCAGTAGCAGAGGAAATTTGTGATGGCATATTTTTCTGGAGGGTGTGGGTACTGGGTAGGAAGAGCAAGGAGGGCATTTTTGCATCAGCCTCTAAGAAATTGGTGTCACCTGCATATCTGACTTTTACTGCTTCAATAGAGAGCTCTGTTATGATGAAAGACTAGAGCTGTCACTGATGCTTTTCATTTCTGAGCTGTAGATTTTTGTTCTGCTATCTTGGGCATAGACCATATAAAAAAACCCGTAGGGCCAAGACCTTGAACTTCAGTATGGATTTTATAGAATGAGCACCAAACTTATTCTCATGAGGGACCAGATCTGACAATCTGGCATCTGGTACATACCCCATTTGGCAAAAATTATTAAAGCAAATGCATCTACTGTAAAGGTGTTCGTATTTCTATGTGGACTTCACTTAGTCTATTGCTCCTTCTGCACAGAAAGCACGAGATCAGTGGGGGAGGCCTGATGTAGAAGGTAAGGCTCTTTCATCTAGATGCTCTGCCACATGAATATGACTGCCCTGCCATGGTTCCAGAACTGGGATGCCTGAAGAGTGATGTGCTCCAACACATGGATTAATCAGTGTCAGGGTGTGTTTTTCTGCCCATAGGTTCTGCTGCAAAGATTCATAGACAATCTGAGTTCCACAGCCTTCTTCCAAAGGACACCACTGGAAAATGAGCTTGATGTGTTTATGATGACCTTTTTTGCTAGGAGATACATGGCTACATTTGGTGCCACTTGGAAATTTCTTAGACACTGAAGATATCACATCAAGGTATATCAGTAATCACTGGCCAGCTGGGGATTGCAGGAAGCATGCATAGCTTATGCCAAGATTTTGCCTGCAATATGAGGTGAAGCCTAAGTCTCAGTAGCTGAGGAAAGAAAGCTCATAACTCTTCAGAGACCACTTTCTGAGACCAGTGAATAGTGCAGGAACACTTCTGGAGTGTGGTCTGAGGTGATGACACCTAGGTGCATCCCTAGTTAAATGACTGTCATTAGAGGGAGTCATTAGGTGGTCTTCAAGCACCAGATCATCTTGCTGTTAGTCCTGTGTTTGCAGTGAAGGACTGATTCAAACTTGGGCTGTTTTCAAACCAGTGGCACTTGGTTCTAAGCCATTTATTCAATTCACTTCATGTCTGAGTGTTGGTGATGTAGCATGATGAAAATACGAGTAATTAAGTGGGAAATCTCAGGGGTAGGGAAGAGAAGGAAAAGTTGGAGTTCTTATCCTGCGCTCTCTAATGCAGGGATTCAAAGCCCTTGGCATTTTCATACTGATGATGAGACATAGTCCCAGTCTGAATGGAGAAGCTGTACAACCATTAGCACCCAATGACTGATAAGTGCCTTCAGATATCTGTACTCAGAGCTACAGTGGCAATTGTACAGCATGAAGATAATGCCAGGCTGTGAGTCCCAGTTTTGCAGACACTTACTTCTCAGGGTATTTCTTCAGCAGGCATTAAAGTCTGACAGAAAGACTGCATTTTCCTTATACCCTTGTCTTCCCAATGTCTAGTTTGGACAGCTGCTCCATATGCAAGGCATTGTGACTGATACACCTCTCTGACTATTAACTGTGCAGTGCCACAGTTTACAAAACTTCTAAAAGCATGAAGTACCAAACAAGGGGATATGGGTACACTTATGGGAATTTGTTTGTAGAAGCAGTCTAGGGAAGTAAAACTGATTTGATTGAGAGGTGGGGATACCCAAAGTGCCAATATTTTAGGTCCCCCAAAAAATCCTGATGTGACTAAACTTGGATAGGTCAAGTCAGAATTCAGTCTAGACATGTATACTGCATGGAAACATGGACAACAGAAACAGGCCTCTCGATTCTTAAATCCTGCAAGGACTCTACCAGAGATGCTCTGAGATTTCAGGACTCTGTCTGCTTTTAGCTTTACCTAATAGAGTTGTGACTTTTGCCAGAAATGTCTGCTTAGTAAGTACAAGAATTGGGTTCCAGTGCTGTTCCAGGGATGGAATGAATTTCTAGCAGAGTGTCCAGATGACTGTGTTACAGGCTGGCTCCTGGAACAGATGGATTTTCATCATGAAAAGGATCTGTGTGAAGCTAGAGCTACAAGATTCATGAGGTCAAAGGTGAAAAAGTAAGTGACTATGCTGGCATCTTAAAATTCAAACGAAGGTGGGAGTTGAATTGGTTTAAGTAATCCCTAAATTATTTAATTTTTATTTTTTTTATTCAACAGTTGTGGAATAAAAAACATAGAGAGCCTAGGTAGCTTTTATTGCAACCAGAAGTATGTCTCTATGTGTGTAAATACATATGTGCATAGTAGACAAAAAGAGATGGATTTGCATTGTTCAAGTACATTTCTGAATTTTCCCAAACCTGGTGATATAAATAGTCATTACATTTCATTGCTGAAATATTTCAGTTCTCTGGCAGTTAGTTTTTCTGTAATCATGAATTCTCTTTGCACTGTTCCTTATTTCAGACTGATGGACTTGGCACTGCAACACTTGCTGTAACAAATGGAAGGAGATGGGCATCTGTAAAGTGTAGTCTCATTTACTCTTCACTTTACTCAAGATGTGCCTAGAGAAGGTAATACATTTTACAGTCTGTTCTGGTGATGAATGATGATGCTTTGGATACTTTCTGATAAGAATAAAAATAACTCAGAACTTTTATTTGTGTCTTTTTATAATTTATTCTGACAGAACTCAGCTTTAAAAGGCAAGAAATCCTACTTCTAGCAAAAATTACTGCTTGTTTGATTTTATTTTAAGCACATGGATAGGAGGTTTTGTATTGACATGACAGGAGTGAGATAGGATCTTGCTAAGGTCTTTCTGATTTCCTCTTGCAATTATTGATTGCTTTTCATGTTAAAATTAGCACTGGGCAATTTTCTAGACAAAACCCAACAGTTATTCTTTCCTGAAAACTTGCAGTTGTCTGGTGTTCATTTCAGCCCTAGCAACAGCAGAATATAAATGGCAAAGCACCAAGCTTATTGTCAATAGGCAGCTAATAAGACATCATAATTATTAGCTCAGATGTATACAATGGGACACACATATTTCTGTAAGTTTGCCATACTTCCTTGGCAACTGCTTGTTTTAATTGCTTCCTTATAGCCCACATGAAGATAACTGCAATGTTAAAGTGAAATTTTTACTGTGTATCTCCAGGGAGGCCAAGCAAAATATGTTCCTTGAAATCACACCCTTGAAATAATTGTGTATTGGTTTGCAGCACTGGCTACTGTTAGGTAGCAGTTCCAGTATAAGAAAACTATCAGATAAAAATACCTCAAAGTAATTTACTAGCCATCATGGGTTTGATTTTATTGCTTATCATAAAAGTACACTGCAGCTGTTCAAGAGAAGAATGTACTGAGCTTGTCTCTGTGAAGGCATCTGCTAAACTCCCTCTCTTGCAACTGTTCTGTGTGTGAAGAAACTGATTAGTCCCGGCTTCTTGTATCCAAAATCAGAAGCAAATATTTTTCTACTGTTGAGTTTCTTATTGCTTTGTGGATAAAGGTGCTTATGTCTAGATTGATATCATAAGCATGGAAGAGGCTTTTGAGGTGGTTGAGTTCAGTTCCCTGCTCTCACAGCCTCCGTACACCCCAAGGAGTGCCTCTGAGTGCCTGTCTCTCAGTGCATGCACTGGCTTAGTGCCAGCACCTTGCTGAGACAAGATGAAAAGATACACCTTCTGTCAGCCTCTTGCTTTCTTTGCAAAGGTAAGTTGACTGAAAAGGATTTTTAATGTTCTGTGGCTAACATTCCCAGAATGAAACACTGATTCACACTTCAAAAAATAAGGAAATGCCTCTGCAGTTTAATCCTATATATCTTAATAGTCTTTAAGAAGGCAGTCAACAAATAAATAGTACTGCTCTCTGAATTTCTCAGTGAGTTGTCCCTGATTCAGAATTACAGGTTTATTTCTGGTTGCTTCTTTGTTGTTCACACCACAGCACCTGGTATTTTTCAAAGCACTAATGAAGAACTTATCTTCATGACCCGAAATAAAAGGGTCAGCATCAGCTCTGCCTCATTTGCAAGGAACTGAGACACAGAGGAATGAAAAACAAGATTCACTTAAGATTCTAGACTATTGTATCTCAGTTGTTCAGGTGGTTCCAGCCAATGTTAATTGCACCCACATGCATGCAACAACTCCATGTGTCCCTGAGGATGTTGAAAAAGAACTCAGAATTAAAATTTGTACATTACAGATTCAGATATGTGTTTAAAGCATTGTAGCTGTTCCTGGGTAATTCTACCACAGGAAAAAAAGTCACAATTAGTTGGTGAGTGCTGGAAGGATTTGTTTTGCATTAAAAAGGAAATCTGGCAGCAATGGTCTTCTTCAAATAATTTAATCCTGAAAACAGATAGGCTACTGAAAGCAAGACAATTTTCAGGAATGAAATCTCTGTAATTGGTGAGACTAAGAGAGGGAGAAAAGATGTGTATATCCAACATTTGTGGCCTACTGTAAGATTTTCCACATAACATGAACTCACACCCCACAACTGTCAGCAACTGGAGTATGCTCAATGTAGGCTAAACTTTGCTGTAAAGTTTAAACAGGTTTCTGTGTGGTATAGATAAACTGAGACTTCCTCAAAGGCTCATGACTTGGTTAACCAAGACCTGTTCTTCTTGTGAATGGTGAAAGTCAGATGTTCATCACTTGTTTTATGGCTCCATTAGTTTCTCAAAGACAATAAACAAGCTTAACAACCAGAAAGTTAATGTGCAAAACCCATTTTTCCTCATGTCACTCTCTGAGTAGACTGAACAATTTCTTTTGAAGGTTTCCAGATTCTTTCTTTCTTAGCCAGGTACACGTCATGAAAAATGTACTTCTAAAGATTAAGATATATAGAAAATTAAGATAAAATCACTGAAAAACCACAAAATTCAGACAAATTTGTGAAGGGCAACAATATTTTTAATGGCTTTTTCTGTCTGGAGAAGAGTACTTAGGCACATTGTCTCTGATAGAATCTCCTAGGTTTATTGCCTTATTTGTGTCAATATTTTATATGAACAGTGATGCAGAAACACTGACTTCATTAATGATACATGCAGTTAATTTCTTGGCAAAATATTTCTGAAGGAACCCATTGCAGGGAATTAGCTTTATGCAAAGAGAATCTTTTTACCAAGGAGAAAAAATGCATCATAGCCAAAAACAATAGCCCTTGTGCTAACCTCTGATTCCTGACTGTGGCTAGCTGGCCCCTCCAGTCTTAAAGAAAACATCTTCTAAATGAGAATTAGTCTGAATACCATCAAGTTTAAAAGCAGGAGCCAAAACCAAGGGAAATATTTATATTGCATGCCAACAAAATAGCAGCACAAAAATTGGCTTAGCTTCAGTTCATGAAGCTTAGATTTAGTTCATAACCTTAACTATATTTATTAGATATTATTAGAGTTGACAATGGTGTGTGAATGTAAGAAAGCATCATAATGAAAATGCTAAAGGTTCAGGGGTCTGGTGGCCAGGTAACTTGAAAACTTACCTGATAAGGAAGTTTTCCTCGGTTATATGCATAACCCAAACCAACTGTCTACTCGTGCTTTCTGGAATAACCGTGACACAATAATTTTTCTGTTTATAGTTTTCCATCTCCAGAATATTTATCACAACTTTATTTTCTGGTTTCACATTAAGTCGGATATTATTGTGCCTATATTTCTTCTTTCGGATGGATTTACATCTGTGAATTCTCAAAATTTCTAGTGAAAAATGACTGTCACATCCACATCACTGAAAAGCTGTGCTTAGGTCCTTTTCACACAGGGCTGTGTGAAGGGCCATCCTCAAGCATAAAGGTGTAAGTGGAACCTTGGAATGGTGTTACCACCCAACATGTAAAGGGTCTTGCATGTATTTTCATACAGTATTTTGTTTATGGATGTTACAACTATTGGAGAATAGAAACCACCACTGTAAAAAGAACTGGCCAAGAATGGATTATTTTTTTTTTTTTTAAATCTCTTACTGCTGTCTGAAAGGCACTTAAAGCCTTTTCCTAAAACACAATTCTCTATGAAAGTTGTATTTACAACGAGACAAAGAGGATTAAATAATATCTGAATTTCTGTGCTTGTCACCATGGAGTATAAATTTATAGGATTAGTGAGACATTGTAATGAAGGGGTGCCCCAATCTATATCAGGAACTGCAGCTTATAATGTGTTTAATTACTCATCACGTTCTGATTTCAAGTGGTCTATGCCTTTCCTTGAAAAGCTGTTCCTAGCTCAAATTTTTATCTTTATTAACTTTGAGGCTTACATAAGTGTCTTCAGTATTTTCCCAATGATTTGTGCTACAGCTACTCCTATGCAGAGTTGCAGTTTGTGGGAGATTTTGCCTGTTTGATATTCTGATTCTTTTCCCTTTGAAGTTCAGCAAAAGTCTTGCAATTAATGCCAGGGAGAATAGGATCTAAGGATAAATGAGGATGTTGGAGGAGTCACTAAAAAATTACTTCTGCAGCACTTTGCCTTTGTCAGAGAAATAGATCTGCCTTGGTTTTTGGCCTCCAGCCTTTTTAAGATCATCACAGAGTCTCACATGCACATCAGGAAAACATTCTCTGCATCATTCCTAAAAGACATGTCCTTGAGCTCTACTCATAAATTATGAATAAAACTGGAGATTATAGGATTACTAAAAAAAATGTGATAGGAGTAAATCAGTACTTAAAGGGGAGATTGTGGTTGACTGTGCTGAAGGAAACTCCAAGTCTTCCATTGTGGTGAAATTCCTGAAGTACTTGACTTAGGCCAAATTGTATTTAATGCATTTATTGATGACCATTTAAACCATAAGAATGTACTAATGGTAGTTGCATACATTTAGAAAAATAATTCAATGTACTAGGTGTAAAAATAAAATGAATGAAATTTATTGTCTTGAGAACTGGAGATGCAGACAGATGAGAAAGAAAACCCATTATTCAGTAGAGGCAAAAGCTGTGAAATTTCCTCTGCTTTCAATAGCTGATTAGATAGAAGGGGAAAAGAAAGAACTGGATGTATTAGCTGACTACAAGATGTTTTGGAAAATAAGATTGTGAAAAAGTCCAGTGTTCAATGCTAATATCTCTTGAAATGCTAGATTTTCTCAGCTAGAGGAAAATTGAAGCCAGAACACATGCCTTCTTCCCTCTCCAGCTGTGTTGCTTGCAGAGGTAATGACCCCAATTCTGTTCCCAGCTGCTAATCACTTTCTCTTTCACATTGTGATGTGTCTTCTAACTCATTTTAGCCAAATGAGCCAGGTTGTCTTAAAGAGCTTCAACTGAAGATGAAAATGAGCTCTCCCATCTTATTTTACTAGAAATAAAAGATAATAATCATTTAACTGACTTGCTGGCATAATCTAAGCAAGTGATAATCTATTAGGGTATCTCCAACAAAAAGTAGAGCAGAAAATGGAATGGTAGCCTCTGGTTACCAATGGTAACTTTTTATCGTTGCCATAAAAATGGCAAACACTGCACTGGGTGTGATTAGAGGTGGAAGATAAGGTATAACAGCCAACAAATACAGTGTGCCAAAACACAACTGCCTTTGTATTTGAGGGTTACTTTCTGTGAAACTGGGAAGCACAGATAAAATGTTGGAAGACCTGAAGAAGAATACATTTTGTGACTACTCATAAGAAACATGGAAGTCACTGAATCATACAACTTCTAGTCTAATATCAAGTCCCGGAAAAAGATTTTACCAAGGAATCAAACCTATCTCTAAGCATGTAGAACATAGTAAGTAGGTAAATAACAGCACTGAATTGTCAACAGTAAATCACGTGAAACCTGCCTAATATCCTTCCATGACAGAACTACAGGAACTGTGAAAAGGGGAAAAGCAATGGATGTTGTATAATGACTTTTGTAGGGCATTTGAAATTATCTCTTGTGACAGTCTCATAAGCAAATTTTGGAGTCATAGTCCAGATGAAAACTACCAGGTGGGTGTTAGACAGCTTTGCTAACAGTACCCATGGAGTCCTTGGCAATATTTCACTGTCAAAAAAGAAGGAAGGGTCAGGTGGGAATATACAGGGTTCTGTCAAGGGTCTAGTTCTGTTCAATGTTTTTTATTAACAAATTGAACTGAAATTGAATTGAAATGGAAAAGATGCTTATTAAATTTGCAGATGTCATGAAACTGAGAGACATCCCAAGGATGGAGGCAGGATTAAAGTTCAAAATTATCTTGACAAATGGGAGAAATGGCCTAAAAATGGGATGAAATACAAGGTACAGCACTTAGGCAGAAATAATCAGCAAGATGAAACCAGTATGGGAACAGTTGGCTCACAAGTAAGTTTCAAAAGAAGCCTGGGAGGCACAGGGCAAAAATAGGGCAAAGATTTTATGCTAATATTTGTATGTTGCATGAGAGTTAAAGTGTGTACCAGTTGGAGAGATTATAGTGGCAAACAAAGAGAATGATGACTACTGAAAAAAAATATTCAAGAGAAAAGATTGAATGAATGGGATTATCTATTTAAACTGCAGCAAAGACATAAAAGAAAAGTCATAAGAGTTTTCAGGTATTCTAAGTAATGTTGAAAAGAGAAAATATCTGCACTCCTTGTGAACAGTGTCTTCAGATGAAGCAAGAAAGTCTGTGTTAATGAAACATAGAGGGGAAAAATCTAATGATCAGGAAGATTAAAGCACAGGAATCTTTGTGCAAGGAAGGCTGTGGAGTTCCACTCACATCTTAAACATAGACCATCTGGCAGGACTGGCACATACAAATGACCTTGCTGTGTCAGGTCTTGATAGTGCCACTTAATCTAATTTTTATATGATGCAATGACTATATAGCACAATAAAGAAACATTCCTGGAATTTTTATTTCATAAGAATATTTTTTATGAAAAGTGGGCTCCTTCAGTAAAACTTAATATGCAGTTTGATATATGGGAGCATTTCATTACAGAAATAGGTGTAGGCACAAGTGATGCCATGATGATTTTTTCCCTTTTCTTTTATACCCCTTCTATATACCTTTTTATAGCTTTTTGTATTCTTAGTGTTTTTTAACCTACATTCTTAGACTTATTTTCTTAAGTTAGGAGACTAAACATCTTCGAAGCCCCACACCTCAAGGTCCTCTCCACAACACATTTTGTAAACTAAGAACCATCCAGGGGAAGATTCCTCAGGGAGGGGGGATCACACAAGCCTCTCATTGGGGAATCTTTGATAGATATTCTAATTAGTAAGACCTATAATGATATACCCAATCGATTGTGGGGGAACATTGCAGTGTGCATTTCAGTGCATTCCACCTGGGCATGGTGCACCTAAGGATCCTTAAAATAAATACTGAGTTAAAACCCCTTTTTCCCGTCTAACCGTGTTTGATTCTTGATTTTAAGACCAGGATAAGGCATCACAGGGAATTCTTGACATCAATTTATTAATAGTACTATAATCTGAAACAACATAATGTCAATATGGAGGCTTAAGTTAGTGAAATGAAAATGAAGGATCTCATTGCAATCAAATACAGTAGACAAGAATTTCTTCTGCAACCTTAGGAGATTCTCATGGGTCAAACTTAATGCCACTGTCTACACATTTGGAAATGGAAATAAGAGTATTTTCATACACAACAAGCACTACTGAAAATACTGGGAAAAAAAGCATTCAGCTTTGCTAAAAGTTTGAATATATTCTGAAAGCATTTTTGCTTTATTATCTTTTAAACCTTTATTGATGTCAGACTTGATCTACTATAAAAATCTCTTGATAATCTCAAAGTTTTTTTTCCATTTATGCTATAAATATAAATTACATTAACTGTCTGAAACTCCATGGACTTACATCAGGCTATGATCAAGAGGTACAAGAGGCATGATGTGGTGAAAATGTTGTGAGAAGACAGTTTGAAAGGGTGAGAAGAGGTGGTGAAAATTTTACTGTGTGAAAATTTTATTTCTCTCCTTAGTAACTATTGTTAATGTGGATTTGGTTCTAAGGGAGGCTAAATGAAAAAGACAATTAACAATTATTCTTCAATAATATTATCAGTAGTTTCACATTTGTGTATATGTTCATTTTATCATCTTAAATAGTAAGAAATCTTAAAAGATGTATCAGTGTGTACCATTTGCTTAAGTATTCCCTGACCTTAGATAGGAGTCCCTGACTCTTCCATCAATGGTAAGCCAGCCACTCCAGACTTTTCCCCTTGGTCTCAGAGATCTAGGATTTGTGGAGGTTGGTTAAAAACTGAGGCAATTATCTACTGTTCATAATGGTGGTATTATTTAAGTTGTAGTTGAGAGGGTGGGGGGTTTTAGTGCCTTATAAGAGAAACATATTAATTTTGCTCATTCCGGCATTGTGAATGTTATCTTTGGATTTTATCTGAGAGGCTGGTAATACCTGTAGCAGACATCTGTCTGCACATAGACTGAATATTCCAAAGGCATTCTGTTCTCTGAAATGTAGCCAGGAAAATATTAAAATGCATCTTAGTGAACAAAAAATTCCATGTTTCCTTGAGTGTGAAATTACCATATATTTGCTGTCTCCTTCAGAAAATTTGGCGAGCTTTCCATAATGTTTGTCTCTTTCAGTTTGATGATTTTGATTTTTTCTTTATTTTAAGCAATCCAATTTTTTAACATACATTAGATAAAAAGTCAGATCCCTGTGCGACATATGAGTAAATGTGTTAATAAATCATTAAAAATAAAACAAGCAAACGCAAAAGACAATCCACGAAACCTTAGCTCATCCTCAGACACTTTGCAGGAAACTGAGGTTTATGGAATTTGTGGGAGGTTAATATGAGACTTATTAGATCAAAGTTGAGACAGCTCAGTAAAGAAAGATCCCATCAAACAGATTTCCCCAGCAGCCATGTTGCCCATTCCTACTGCAATTTATCTATAATACAGTATATTCTCCAAATCACTAGACACCTGCTTCAAATGTAGGCTTTGCAAAGAATATATAAGTTGTTGAATTGTCAGGCTGTATGCAGGCAAATGGCACATGCGAGGTAATAGTTAATACAATAAAATGCTTTAGTTAGAGGAAATTTGACCCAATTTCCTGAAAGGAAATGCAGCTTCTTCAAGCATGATTTTTATTTCCAATTTTGCATTTATTAAGGATGAAAGCAATATTTTAAACACAGGGTAAATTATAGTTACACCTTTCAACAAAGCATAATAGTTGTTATATTGCAAATGATCTGTCTCATGGCCTAAATGAAACAATTTACAATACATTGGCTGATAAATAATTACCCTTCTTTGACCTGTGCATGCAAAACATTGTTAAACATATTTTCAATACCGAGAAAAAATGATAATGAATATTGCAAATAGATCAGGGAGACTGCAAACAGAAGAATCCTGACAAGTTCTTTGAGAATAAAGCCCCCCATTTTAGTGTAAAGTGCAACTATAGCATTTCATAATCAGAGAAATAAAACCCTCCTATTTCTGCAGAAAAACCCCTCAGTTTCTGAAAACTCTTCCATCATCTGAAATAAGATGTTTCCTGTAGAATTCGCAGAGAATTCAGCTAGCTCAATATACTGAAAAATCCCAGAATTATTGTCCAACAGCTTAAGAAGACAGACATGCACACACTGAGCTGAAAATCTTCATAGTTGCTAGTGGGAAGCCTACTTAACCTTCACTAAAAAAATTCTTTAGTGTTTTTTTCTGTTGAATGCAAGTATTTTTTATTACCTTTACTATATAATGACATTTTTATAGCAACACAAATAACTACAGATTGTTTGAAAAATAGTTTCAATCTTATCAAACAGTCATTGTGGTCTCTGGGGGAACAAAGGTGGTATGGCCATATGGGCCACATTCTCAGTGCCATTATGCTCAGACAGAAAACCAGGCTATTTATTAAATTACTTTGATTTTTTAAGCTTTAAGAATTTATCCTCTCAAAAGAAGGCAATTGTCATTAAAATCCATCCAAATACTATCTGCAATGAAATAATGTCACTGTGCTCACACCTATGGCCTCACTAGACCTGACATATTCTCTTGAAGACAATGGAAGGAAGAAGGAATCTGTGAAGACATCTGGAAGCCACCACAGGAACTCAAGTTGTACCTCACATCTCTGTTGCCTGTACAGGGAATTGAGAGCAGAAACAAAGGACACTTCAGGCAGGACTCAGGCTGCCTAGCCTTCCTTCTGCTGTGCTTACATACCTAACAGAGAAAATAAATCACTTTTCCAGCACACTATGATGCCAAAAGTATCCCAAAAGCCTATGTTCAGGGTCCTCCTCATCTTGAGGAGGCTTGATCCTCCTAAACACACTTAAATCACATAGTGTTTTGAGTGGTGCAGTGAGGACTCTGGGTCGGAGCAAGGAGATCTGGACAAAGACATCTCATTTGGACAGAATGAAAAAGACAGCACGGTGCATATTTATGGAAAAATGTGTCTGGAAAAGAAAGAGATAATCCTAGGGGTGGAAATTGAAATATGAGGTCTCATTCCCTTCCACTAAGCTGCTCTTCTTTCCTTTTTTTCAGAGACATTGACCTAAGTTTCAGTTTTTGTTTTCCTTCTATCATTTGCAGCTCTGAGAAAGTCCCATAAACTAGCATTAGTACTCTGGTGTGAAGATCAGCTCCAGAATTAATCTGACAACTCTGTCAATATACATACTATATAAAAATTAATGGGCAAGTTAGAAATTGTGTTAATTAGTTACCTAATTTGTGACTGACAATAAGATGGACATTGTTTTTGGGTTTTTATTGGCCTAAGGAACATGCAACATTTATTTATATTTGACCATGGAGCACTACCATGGGAATTGTTTGATGGCCTTTTTTATTGAACTGTGGCTGTTCTTCTGCAGTTTTTAGTGATTTTGGTATATGAATAATTTATTTCCTCTTTGGTTTAAACTTTAATGTCCAGATTTGCTCTGATAGCAATTATACATTTTGAACAATTATGAATTCTCAATGAGATTTCCTTTGTTCAGAAAGTCAATACAAGATCTGTTGCTCATGCCATTCCATTCACCACTTTAAATATCTATCATGTCGCATCCAAACACTACATTAACAAATAGCTTCTTACAGATCCATTGATTAAGGAATTCAATTTGCCAGGTCTCAGTTTTGCTTTCAAAAAAGAACCTACATTTCAATGCAGCTCAAGAAATGGCATTGAAAATGTGCATTATTTTGGCTGATTTGGCAGCATTTCTAGAATCTGTTTGCATTTCTTTGTCATGCTTTTGTGGCCATGGGTCTATACGCAGCAGCCTACTGTGCTATTTTCTCAGTGAATCTTAGGCTTAGTGTGTCATAGCAAGGATTTGCCTATTTCACCCTTTCTAAAATAGAAAAGATCTCCAAATTGAGATGAAGTTTATATATATGTAAAAAGGCTTATACTGGTGAACAATATTGTACTGTAGTGCAGATTTTTACAGTAGAGTTTTGATGGCAAAAAAAAATATTTCCAAACACATCATAGATATTGCAACAAAACTTTCCAAAACAAAACAGCTTTTAGATTGAGGTGTATATGGTGTCATCAACATACTGATAAAATTAGTGTCTTTATCACCTGTTTGTTACATCCTGATTTTGAACAAATTTCTGCATTGGGCTTCTTTCTTTGTTTTGGCATAAGAGCAGCAGCATTATTAATAACATCATACTGTTTCAAAAGCTAAGACCTCTACAGCTTGCTAATGCCTTTTGTTCTTCCTGTTGTTGTCATTCTAGGGTCACTCATGGCTTCATTTGCTCTGAAAATCTTGGACCAGACTATTTTTTCATTATGTTGATCTAAGTAGGAGTAATTTTAAGCATGTGTGTGAAATGTAAGTGCAAAGAATATCAGCAAAATCTAGTAGCGTGACACAATTTTTTTCATTACTAACATTTTGTTATTACATTAAAGACTTTTTGAGCCTTTTCTGGATGCACTTTGTTAGAGACATGTTAATATTATCCAAGGTAATAATAAAAATTTAAAAACTTGAAATTTTTTCCAAAGGCAAAATAGAAGCAGTAATGAAGAGAAGAATGAATTGTCATCAAATGATTTCTGTATAAAGAATTCTAGTGGTAAGAAGATTAAAAAGAGACTGAATCCTCATACATGAGTGCCTATGAAAATATTAAAAAGCACCCCAAATATCTCAGCCTTTCCTCAGGGCTCTTAAGTAGATAAAACAACCTTGTACTGTCTCATAATGTAACATAACATAGCATAATGTAACATTACAGCTGAAAAATAAAAACAAGCTGTCATTAGAAATGATTGGTGATGGGATCTAAAAATGAAGCATTTTCCTGGGAATAAAGGTAGAATCTTTCACACTTGAAATAACAACTGAATTAATTACCAGAAGATATTGCCTAGTTCACCCTGAAGTCATGTGCTTCATTTGGAAATTGCTTGGTAAAAGTAATGTCCTGCCTTATGCAGAGAGTCAGACAAAATTATTAATATGGTCCTTTCTAGACTTAAAATCTATGAAACTTCCATTAACAATCTCATTGTGATTTGAAGGCACTCAACACACAGACATATGAAGGCATATTAAATAATGTAAAAGTGTCAATGTGCCTCCCTGGGAGGTAAAGCAGATCAAAATGCTCATCTTTTGTCTTAAGTGATATGCTGGTGAAATGCAGACCATGGTTAGTTCCTAAAGCAGCCATGTGTAGGAATAGATCTTGACTTTTCTCAGAGATTGCACAGAATCCTGTTGCTACAGTTACAAACACTACTATTTGTTGACCTCAAGTGCAGCTGATTTTTAAAAATTGCTTAGTTTTCCTTGTCAGGTCTTACTGTCATCATGTAATGACAGGGAAAACTAACAGAAGGCTGGTTGCCTTCAACACTTATTTCTGTGCATTTCTACTCATTTACCTTCTGTAAATGAGAAAAGTTTTGATTTCTTTCAGCTAGATCCTTATCAGTTGATAACTTTGGACATGCTCACTTTAAAGATGGTGCAATGATTCTTTAATATTTTCACTCTGAAATTTCTGCTCTAAACTTTTGATTTTTGTTTTCTTCTAGCGGGTTATACAGTTATGAGAATTTTTAAAATTTTTAAAAATCCAGTTGCTCACTTAATACTTACTGAGCAGGACTTCGTCATTAGTGCTGAGATTGGAAGAATGCCTTCTATTGTAATAATTTGTGGAAATAAAAAGTGCTTGGGTAATAAATTTCACCAACAACCCAATTAACAACTTCACTTCTAAAATACCTCAGCTGTAAAATTTGACCCTTGGAATCAGGGTCTCAAGAGAAGTGGAAAGTGTGACAGAACAAAATGCTGTTTTCCCACATCTTGAATTGACACTTCACTTGAAAAATTAATTTTAATTTTATAATTTAGTGAAACCTCTATCAGAAAATGGCCTCAGAGTCTCCATTTGCATTGTGCTTTAAACTGTAAGATATTTGAGTCAGTGACTTTTTAAACTGTTTGTATATGGGTAGTGTTAATAAATTATAATTTTACAGATCTCTTCTAATACCATGCATTTATTTCTGTTTCTGATTAGAAATGAAGGTAGAATTAATAACAAAGTATTAAAATGTAAAACAAAGCTAGTTTAAATGTGAAGGTAACAAAGCTTAATACTTTTGCATGATGCACATGTACTGTATGTGTTTCCTAAAAATGATTAAATATTCACAGCACACACTTTAAATTTTGCCTAGATTCTGAAAATTTAAGTGCTAAGCCTCACCTCCAGTTCACCTTCTTTTGCTGATTCCTATTACAGTAAATGGCATTTTCACGCATCTCAGTAATTTTCAAAGGTCATTTTATTGGCTCAAAATACATGTATTACAGAAATAGATTATGTAATCCATTTGCATTTCTTCTGTAGGTAATAAGAGTCCCAGTTACTTACACTTCACTTAAAATGCATATGTATGGCATAGCAAATGATTAGGCCAAGATCTTCAATTAGGCATATATGAAGTATATCTCATTACCAAAGTGTATTAGGATTTTTTGAGACAGCTTGTTGAATGGTGGCAGAGAAAAGAAAAAATGTGGCAGCTACAACAATAAGAGCAAGAAAAAAAATTTGTATTACATTTTTTTTTATCTGCCATAGGTGCAATATTGTGAGATCCTTTGCAATTTTCAGCTACTGCTTCATGGTAGAATTAGTCCTTTTTGTAAAGCATTCCACATTAGGTCTTTTGGCTTAATAACTATTAAAGTAGACATTTGAAATATAGTAATTTTTGAGGAGAAGTATACTTATATCTCATGGGAATCTAAGAATATTTTCAGAAAGGTAACACTTATATTTAAATCCCCGATATAATGCCAAGAGCAATGAGAATGAGAAAACAATAGTTAACATTTCTCTTCTTTGTTTTGCAAACTTTTCCCTGCTAGAGGGCTTGACTTTTTATCTTCCAACTGTTTATTATGTTGTCTGTTATTATAAAATTTCACTAAAACCACTAGGTACTTGTCAGTTGTCATTTATTAATGTAGTAAAATAATGGTGGATAAGATCCCCATTGCTTATAGTAAATTAAGGAAGATCCATAAGGAATATTATTTTCTTCTTTCTGTACAACAGTGAAGATTATATTTTGTATAAATATTCTTTAGGAGTCAAGTTTTACTTAAACTCTTCATCATTGGATTAATCAAAGCTCTTAGGCAGAGATTTAATTTCAATTTTTCATTAGTCTGTTGTTGTCTAGAAGTAAATATAAGCATATGCTCAAGTGCTGTAATGTGCTGGAATTCTACTTGCTGGGTTTCATGCTGCTAAGTGGAAGCAATCACATGAGATTTGTGGATGTAGTTGACATGTTCAAATTGCAATAGACGTTTTTTAATGGGAAGTTGAGCTGGAACATTGTTTCCTTTGCTTCTAGACACTTTTCAAACTCTTGGAGGATTTTTTGTTGCTGGCATTCTTTATTTGTATTGTAGTTCTACTGGCTACAAAAGGCACTTTGACTCCTTTTGTGTCTTTTCCTTGAACAGGATTTTTACACTACTGGAATAGAAAATGCAAAATAAGCCAGAGATTTCAGTAAAGTCTGTTTGGGCTCTGTGCTTTGGGTTTTTTCATCCTATACTAAAAAAAAAAAAGGAAAATAGGGGAAAATTAATATAAAAAGAATGGAACAGATTTACACAAAGAAAGACAGTTCTTAATGCATTATAGTTGAATTTTTTTTTAAGTGCCCACTGGGAAAGTTCACGAACTAGCAACATAACAAGTCCAGCTTGGACTTATTCATATTTAATGGGACTAACTTCAGAAGAGTTGATGAAGCGTTTATGTAAACCCCTCAGGCAGCTCATAATTGGCTATGTTAAATGAATCTGAATATATTTTGAAGAGACAATAAATACTCAATGCCTTGAAAATATCTGGCTGAACTTGTGAAAAATCACAAGGGTATTTTTAGAAGTTTGTGTTGCTGCAGTATGATTACTGTTAAACCTTAGCATAATTATAATGAAAATCACTGCTATGAGCAGGGGAACTCATTTAGCAGAGCTCCAAGCTGTGGGGAAGTGAGCTGAGACCTATACAGGCCTCAACAACTTACAGTCATTGGCTATATGTTGCTTCCTGAACTTTTAAAATGTTTTTACTTAGAAAATAGAATTAAAATATCAATAATCAAGGGAGGAGGCACCAGGATCTAAGACTTCTCCCTGATGATATCAAATCAGCAGATTTAATTCATATTTCTTGCTTTTGTGCTCTTGTGTGTCTTATCAGTAGGCTAAATAATGATACTCTTTTCAAACACGTTTCTTGCACTCCTGACTATGTAACTGGAACAGGTTGTCCAGAGAGGTTGTGGATTCCCCATCCCTGGAATTGTTCAAGGCCAGGATGGATGGGTCTTTGAGCTACCTGGTCTAGTAGAAGGTGTGCATTCTCATGGCAGGGGCATTAGAACTGGGTGATATTTGAGGTCCCTTCCCACCCAAACCATAATATGATTCTATGATGTCTTAAAAGGCCTTGCCCATCAGGTCACTGCACAAAATAGGGCTCTCAGCTCAAGGAGAAGAAAACATGCAGTGTGTGTTTCATCTCAAAGTCTGCTGAACCTAAATTCAGAGGATTACATCTAAGTGCATTTTCCCAAGCTTCTTTGCAAACAGTGAGGAAAAAAAAGCACACTTTCAGAGAGCAATGTCATGGGTGAGTTACACCCATGTGAAAATTAGTGTAATTTTCACTTCTTTAGTTATAAAAACAACCCCTGTGACTAATTCAGATATGGATATGCAGATTTGACCAATGTTTGATTATTGTTATAGGGAGCCTTGTATGTCTAAGCTCCAGAGAAGTATAAAAGTGTTAAACAGGTAAACTTTCTGCTGCATTTCCAGAACTGCCTAAATCATTACTGTCAAGATAAATACCTAGATTTTGTTCCGTACAGCACGGCCCTTGAAATTTGAATTAGACAGTACTTTGCAAACTTGTCTACTTATTGTGAGTTTCAGGTATTTGAAAAGTTCCATGCAGTACTGCAGTTTTTCAATGTGATGGGCATCTAAAGAATAATAATGCCATCATATGAATACAACTGAAGGAAAAGTCTTATCAGTAGGCATTGCTGCTTTAATGAAATAGAATAACACTGAATAACAAGCTATTTCTGTTTTAAAGAAATGGTAAACCTGTAAATTTTAGAGAATATTTGATGAAAGCTGATCTCCAAATCATGAATAACACCACCTGTTTGTTTTGAGTTCTGCCTTCCCGATTTTGGTCCTTGCTTTTCTACATACCATGAGTGTTCCAGGTGCGATGCAGCGGGGAACCACAAGTATAACTTTAATATCAAAAAATTTTATTATGTTAGGAGATTTAAACTTCACAATACTATGAAGAACCAGGAACAGAGAAAGTATGATTTGGTAATTTGAGAGCAGGTAATAATCTATTTATTATAATGACCTGATCTAACCTAATGATTGCAATTGGTCAAGCATCTTGTATTTTCTTTCCTTTTCCATATATTTTAAAATTTGTCCTCTTGATTACGACCATTCCCTCCATTTAAGAGTTAGGTTGTGATGTAGCAAATCTACACAATCATTCTGCAAATATACTAGTTTTCCACACAGCAGGCAAAATTAAGGAAAAGCTGATTAGAAGTGTTTATCAAAGTGTTTAAGGTTTTGTTACCTGCTGTACAGCCTATAATCACTATCTAGCACTTAGGAGAGAAAAGAAAAGATGGACTGCTTGTACAATTTACTAAGTCATTTGAGCTGCTGTACAACTGTTATTTTCTGATTAATGTAACTGCTGAAGCAGGGTACATATAGATGATTATGATCTTCATGCATTAAATAATTATCAGGCTTTTCAGTGTGAATAAAATCTTAACATGATTTATGAATAAAACTATTTCAACAGGAATAGCTCAAGCTTAGATCATGATTTGAGCCTGCTTCTCCTTAAGGGTTCTGTCATTGATTTTGAGAGGTGTTAATGGAAGGTGCAAACTCACCATCCATTTCTGGGGACTCCTCTTGATCTCGCTGGACTGCCAAGCCTGAGCTCAGTGACAGGGGTTCCACATGTAATAGCTAACTGCCCTTCCAGTTCAGTTCAGTGGGGGACCCCTAAAGATAATTTATATTTTTTGCTTTATTTATTAACCTCCATAACTTCAGGGTGGGCTCAGTAAAGGGATTTAGGTGCTAAAGTAGCTCTTAAACAGAAATAAAAAAAATAAATTACTACATTAAAAATAATTCAATCTCAGATCCTTTCCAAAGGCACCCTTGCCTAAAGTGCAGCGGTGGGTTTTTGAGTTTGGTGGGTTTGGGATTTTTTAGCATTAGTTCCACAGGCTTCTAAAAATCTGCCCTTAGTTTTAATCATGGTGGACAGGTCAGTACCAATCACTGCAGCTATTCAGGATTTGTGAGTTCATCTACCTTTATTATCCAAAAGGTTAAATTCAGAGAGATTTCTTGGATCAAATTGCTACCACTGCTTTCCTTATCAAAGTTGACCAAAGAGCTGCCAGCTCAATTTTAAAAGTAACTTAGCAATTAAAGCACAAATCAGTAAACAAAGGCCCTGAATTTAAGTTCTGCCTCAGTCTGGAGTGATCAAAACCCGTAGCGTTGACGTCCATGCATATATCATTCTCTCACTACTTCAAGACTAGTTTGTTACTCAGGTCTTCTGTGAAGTCTGTCCACATTCAAAGTGGAATCAAAGTACTAACAGCTCCAGGAAGAGTCTTCAGGAGTGAGAGTGGGACACAGGCTGGATCACAGAGAATCAAAGATGCCTTGTATGCATTTATTTCAGAGTGCCCTTGAACAGAATTCATACCACGGTATGTTCTGATATCATCCTGCTTCCTTTTTTCTCCTGCTTCCCTTGGTACCCTAATGAGTCGTGAGGTGCTCTGTGCATCTTGAACAAGTTTCAGCAGAAGGAACGGAGGCTACAGATTAAGAGCATTAGACCAATAATGTGGAGAAGGGGCATCAAATACATTGTCATCATAAATTAACTGGCCTGACAGATGGAGCACTGATTCTGATACAGCCTGACTTTTAGCAAAGTTTGCAATACACCTCCAAGTGACATTTTCATAAACAAAGTGGACAAGTATGTTTTGCTTAAAAACATTGCTAGGTGAACACGTGGTGGTAAACTGCTTCTGGAAGAAGTGTCACTTTTTTACTGCTCACCACAAAGAAATTTCAGGAGAAATCTTGCAGAAGTCTGTTCTGGATCTAAATTTGTTTGATGTTTTCATTAACGGATCACGTGATGGAGTAAGGAATAGGGTGCATTCTGCTGATAAATCAGGCTTAGAATAGCTTCTCTGTGGAGAGAGATGAAAATTCAAAACAGTCTTAATAAACTGAAGGGATGATTTCATTGAAAGAAGATGAGATCCAAGACAAAGAGATGAAATATGAATTAAAAGAAGCTGAATTAGAAAATGGAGAAAAACTGACTAAGCAGCAATATTACAGAAAGGGATCTTGATGCTGCATTCTGACACAAAAAAGTGATCTTTTTTCAAAATTGAAAGGGAATATTTTAGTATATCTTAGAAAGGGTGGGGTATTGAAGATATATATGGTTCTAGATTGACAAAGATTTTTTAAGAATTGTTTTGGGGGGGTGAAACACATTTGGTGAAAGATATAATTTAGAAAGAACACAGATGGTAACAAATATAATAGGAAATTTCAAGATGAGTTGGAAGAATTGGTTTGTTTGTCCTTAAAAAAGAAGACTTAAGAGAAATGTTAACCCACCATGTGAAAGAGATACTGGAAGAGAACTACATACCTTTCTGAGAAAATTAGTTAGGCTAAATATTGATAGAAATTTTAAAGTATGGAATTGAATATTAAAAAAATATGGAATGTCATTCACTGGAAGTGAACTAAACCAGAGCAGATAAGAGGTTTACTGTGGCTAGTGGGCATGCACACACCTGCCCCAGAGCAGAGGTCAAGATTGCATCTACACGTACATCATTATACTGTTGGATGCTAAATAAATGATTGTTTGTAAGATGACTTGAAATTGCAATTTAAATAGCTTAATGTAGTCCTACATACTGAAAGTCTACAACTTTCTGCAGAAAAAAGATTGCTTTGGTGAAGAGCCAATGATATCCTCATCACTAGAATGCAAGTACAGGGAAAAGGGTGAGTTCTATTAGCTCTGCTGAGTATTTAGCTTTGCAGATATGTAGGCAGAAAAAATTTAGGCCTCAGAAGTTTGTTCAGCATAAACACATTACTGATATATAGTTTACGGTGCTGATTTTTAAGCAAAAGACAGTCTGGTTAATGGGAATACACATAAAATACCGTAATAGCTTTGGTTGGATCTTTTGGACTGGATATTAGCATTATTTTGGAATCAGCTGTTTTGGTTAACAGCCTATAACATTAAATTGCAATAAGAATACCACCATGGTGAAGATGCTGTAAAGCTGGTGTATATTTAAGTGAATCTTTTGTTTAGCCAGTAAGGAAAGATATTCATGAAACATTAACAAATATTATTTGAAAATGAATTCAAAATTGAAGTATAAATTTAGAAAACCCCAGAGATTTAACAAGCATATTAGAAGCACAATACTTCAGAGGATGGTATTTTTTGAGGCCAAGATGTCTTCTGAATTGGGCCAAATAAAGAACGTTTGAGCAAGGAACCAGACAGTAAGTTTCTGACAGATTTTGCTCTGTGAAAGTACTTTATTTCAATATTATCTATAGATGATCATAGTGTATTTGTCAGATTCTGCTAAAATAAACCTCCAGCTTCCTGCAGTCATTTCAGAGTGACTGGACAGAGTCAAACTCAGCACATGCCGGGCGTGTTGAACAGACCTCATTTCATCTAACCTAACAATCAACTCAGACATTTCAGGGAATCATCACATGCTTCTGTTTATGGTCGTTGCTGCAGAGAAAGATTACATCCATTTATGTAGTTTAAAACAAATCAACATCAAAGTGCTTTATTGATTTATAAATGACACACAAATAGCTGACAATCAGTGAACTACAGGTTCAGGATCAGTATCAGTAATATAACAGATAGACCCAAGTTATGAATCAGAAATGTTAATAAACATGCACAATTACTTGAATGTGCTTTTGTAACTAACACTGAATGGTTCTAGTACATATACATGTCCATCCACACATCCATACACATCACAGGGGTCATCACAGGCACACTGCTCTCCTTATCCTCTCCAGGCATGCAGTCCCTGGGAAGATGCAGGTGCCATTTTCACCCAACAGCCCTGCTCTGTGCTCATTGCAGGTAGAAAGCCTCACCAAGAATTGACCTGGTAGCAATATAGTATATGCACTGCCAGGACAAGTTCCTTAGCCAGGCAGTAAGGTTTAAAGAGCAATAAGCCTTTCTGAGTCAGTCCAGCTAGAGCTGGATAAAATCTAATAAATTTTCTAGGCTGTTTCTTTGCTAGCACTGAAACACTCCCCAAGGTACACTGCTGTATTTTCCAGACTTAGTCCAGTATACTTTTATGTGCATCAGGCAGTGTACCTTTTTGCCATATTTTGTTTATTTTTTTATGTCTGGTTTGTATTCAAGTACCAATATAAAATGAAGATAATATCTCTTTCCTGAAAGCTCCTGGTAAAGCCTTCTATTCTCAGGTGTCCCTTTGAGATGAATGTGAAACACAATCCAATTGTGAAACCAATGCCATGAATAGCCTTTACCTAATGTGCAACCTTGGTGTTAGACAAAGGAAGTGCCTGCTGGCAACAGGCTGTGGGTACAGGGGCAGCATCTGAACAAACCTGGAGAGAACATGTCTGACAGTTATGTATTTCTGACTATGATACATGCAAAACCAATTCTAGTACCAGCATTAAGAATGATCTACCTAAAAGTACCTGGGGGACAAATGCAGAAATAAAATAGCAGTTGACAAGTAGAAATACAAATATTGAAGAAATTATGCTCGTGATTGCATGTGCAGCTCTTCTAACTGGATGTAAAATGCAGATAATTGCCCAGGCAGAACCTGTCTGTGTACTCGGAGCCTCCTCCAGGCACTGCTTTACATGCAGTAAAACACACAGACTTTGGCTTTTTGTTCCTCACTGGCAGCTGCTGCATGATGAAACGTTCCAAACTTGCTCTAAGAGAGCTTCAAATCAGAAGAACCTACTTTAACTGAAGTTAACTAGAAAATCAGCTTTGGATTTCAAAGACAACAGGGTAAGTTTGGAAAATGTTGAAAGACTTAAGTGAACACAATTTTGGCAAAGTATTTGCTAATCTCTGATGAGACTTGATGCCGTTTGAGCATTATGATCTATTACAGAAGACAGACCATTACAAATGAAAAGTCCTGCAAACCACCTACTTATTTTCCTTTTTCTATTTTTTTTCTGAAAAGTAAATGCTTATCCTATTATGTTTTTTTAATTCATGAGTAGCAATCTCAGTTTCCTTCTCTATTAAAAAATCAGCAGGGTGTCATTGCAAGTTCTGAGCTGATTCAGATAAAAATGCTGTTTTTTTTTTTTTTATGAAATGAATATTCTCTGAGTATTTGCCTTGGGATTATATTACTAAACAGTGAAATTAAAGGAAAAGCCAATGTAATTCTTTGTTTCTCCTTTACTTTTTTAAAATTTTTCTCTAAGGAAAAAGGCTTAAAGTAATCAAGCAGTTTGTTTTCAAAATAGACATAATCCATTTCTTTAAAAAAACAAAACAAAAAAACCAAACCAAAACAAAATCCAAATTAATTTGGTTCTCAAATCCTCCCCTCTTCCCCTAGCCCCAAACTCCCTCATAAAACCCCAGAGGAAGGCACAAAGGTTGCCAGTTTTTCTTGGTCTCTATCAACTGACAAAACCAAAGTCTAATAGAACTGGAAGTGGAGCTGTCCCTTTAGACATAGAATCACAGAAACACAGAATGGGTAAGGTTGCAACAATGGGTTGTCATCTGTTCCAGCCTCCCTGCTCAAGCAGGGTCAGCCTATAGCACATATTACAGGATGTGCATCCAGATGGTTTGGTTCTTGAATATCTTCAGTGAGGGAGACTCCACACCCTCTCTGGGCAACCTGTTCCTGTAAAGAAGTTCTTCCTCATATTCAGATGCATGCATCCCATGCATCAGTTTCTGCCCATTGTCCTATTTCTGCCTCTTGTCCTATTGCTTAGCATCACTAAAAACCTGGCTCCATCCTTTTGACAGAATCACAGAATCACTGAGGTTGGAAAAAACCTCTGAGATCATTGAGTCACACCTTTAAACCTTCACCACCTTGTCAGCTGGACCATAGCACTAACTGCCATGTCCAGTCATTTCTTGAACACTTACAGGGATGGTGACTGTCACCACTTGCGCAGCTCATCCCAATGCTTAACCACTCTTTAAGTGAAAAAATTCTTCCTGATGTCCAAAGCAAACCTCCCCTGTTGCAGCTTGAGTCAATTTCCTCTTGTCCTGTCACCAGTTGCCTGGGAGCACCCACCTGGGACTCACCCCCATGTGGCTACACCCTCCTTTCAGGGAGTTGTGGAGAGCAATATGGTCTCCCCTGAGCTTCCTTTACTCCAGGATAAACAACCCCAGCTCCCTCAGCTGCTCCTCATAGGACTTACCCTCTGGACTTTTCACCAGCTCCGTTGCCCTTCTCCAGACACACTCCAGCACCTCAGAGTCTAGTCATGAGTGGCCCAGAACTGGACACAGTGCTCCACGTCCAGCCTCACCAATGTCAACTGCAGGAGGACAATCACTTCAATCGCTCTGCTGGCCGCACTATTTCTGATCCAAGCCAGGATGCCATTGGCCTTCTTGGCCACCTGGGCACTCCCTGGCTCAGGTCATCTGCTGTCAACCAGCACTTCTGGTCCTTTTCCACTGGGCAGTTTTCCAGCTACTCTGTTCCCAGCCTTTAGTGCTGCCGGGGGTTGTTGTGACCCAAGTGCAGGACCTGGCATTTGATCTTCAACCTCATACTGCTGGCCTCACCCCATCTATCCAGCCTGTCCAGATCACTCTGCAGAGCCTTCCTACCCCCAGCAGATCAACCCTCTCACCCAGCTTCTTGTCATCTGAAAACTCACTGAGAGTGCACTTGAACCCCTCATCCAGATCATCAATAAAGATACTAAACAGGACTGGCCCCTTGGTGAACCCCACTAGTGATGCTCTCTCTTCAGATACTTAGATACATTGATAAGGTTCCCTTTCAGTCCTCCCTTCTCAAGGCTGAACAGGCCCATCTCTCTTAGCCTATCTTTGTAAAAATAGATGCTCCCTTAATCATCTTTGACACCCTCTTCTGGACCTGCTCCAGGAGCTCCTTGTCTCTATTGTACTAAGGAGCCCGGAACTGGATACAGAACTCCAATACTGGGCCCAGTACTGAACCTTGGGGGACACCACTAGTGTCTCAGACTAAACTCTATGCGACTGATTACAACCCTCTGGGATCTTATTTGTTGAATATTTTATACTTGTTCAGCATGTGTAATTTAAGGCAACATGGGTGGAATGAATCAAATCTCTAAACCAGGGATTCAAAAAAGGGATTGAAAAGAGCGATTTTCTGCCTTATGCAAAATCCCCAGCAGCTTAGAAATTCAGTAGTAAGACTCTGCTTTTCAACACCTAACTTTCTACACTGATTTGTATTGTATTTGGAGGAATAAAATGGGAGTAAAGTCAAGTTCCATAAATGGGAACTAAATTTAGCATGAAATGTTCTGCAACAGGAATACTGATACTGTAATGAATTTTAAATATCCAAAGTTGGAAATCAAAATTACTGAATAAATATAAATAATACTGTAGTATGAAAAAAAATCTGTTTACATTAATAAAACAGTCCTTACTTTTATTATTTATTATATAAAGATTGTATGATTGATACCAGTAGACTTATTTCTGTCTTTCTCTGGTTTGAAAACCAGTACAATTCTGCAGCCTTCCAGGGTCAGACCACAGGTTTTTCTAGTCCAATAGCTAGTCTGTAGCAGTAGCAACCAGAAAAATCTTATAGAAAGATTAAGGGAAAATGGAAAATATTATAAAGCAATTTTCCTTTTATATCCTATCAGTTTCTGACAATCATGAGGATTAAGAACTTCTGAGCTGCAGGTTAGGCACAAGACTAATTTTTAATAGCTGCTGACGGACTTTTCCCCATATACCAAACTAATCCCTTTTTCAATTCAACAAAGCCTTTTGTGACATTCTTTTGTCTGAATTGAGCCTGTTATCAAATAATTTCACTGGTTATGACCAGTTTTCTGTAGCATAGGAAGTAGTGAATAATCATACCCCATTCCTCTCTCTTACCCACACGAGACAGTGATGTCCTGTTTCAATTGTCTCTTATCCAATAAGGACACCTAATCTATTCAGTTTTTCCTATATGGAAATATGTTTTGAATTGCTGTTCTTGGTCATTGTCTAGTTTTTCTGTATACCTTCTAAGATGGGAGAGTAGTAGTTTTCAAGGGGTAGAATTGGTATTTCCTAGGGAAGATGGTGTATGTGTTTACAAATTAGGCGTTTAATCACATTTTGTCATCTGAGTGGCTCTTTAATTTGTGGAGACACATTAGCATCTCTAGCATTGAATCACTTGGACATTTTTAAGTGAGGGGACTTTGTTTATTTTGCACTTTTTTTTTCCTTAATGTGGCAAAAGTTGTGCAAACTAATTTGCATTCCATGTAAAATATATTTATGCAACCGACACGATGAATAAATTCTGGTCTGGTTTCAGTGGTTTCATTAATACTATCTACATTTACCTTGTTTTTCGAAAACTACCAAGTGTTGAGCAATTTCCAGCAGAACGAGTACCAAAGGTGTGCTAATTTCTATAATTCATTCTTGTTGAGATTTTGTTTGGTTCACCTGAAAACAAAACAACGAATGAATGCAGTGTCAGATATAATTGCATGTCTGTAACTGGAAACTGAAATCAAGATTTCTTTGTAGTATCCAGCAGAAAAACCTTATCAAAATCACTGAATGCATTCTATAATATTTTATGACAACAAATAATCCTGACAATAATTTTGTGTAAATTTTTGTATGTATTCATAAGAATATTATATTTCTGTACTGAATTTCATATCAGTAATTACTTGGTTTTGTCAAGTATTTAGCAGTTCTAAAAGTATCCAGTTTAGACTTGTGCTTACTGTAATTATATATCTCAAAACAAGAGCAGCAATAAGTAAGGAATTCTAGAAGCAGGACAAGCAAGAATACAAGCTCTATTCTCTCTTATGTTGTCACAACAATATTCGCATAAAACCCTTATCAGAAAAATGTTATTTCCTTCCTTTTAAAGATAGTTTTAAGGAATTTGCATGGCTTGCTGACAAGCTTGTCTGTAGCCTTATATGATTTTTTTCACAGAGCAAGTGAGCAGCATCTAAGGGAAAATTTCTGGAAGCATGAGAGGGCTCAGTGATCTATACCTTTCAAACTTAAGACTCTGTGCTTATGTGGACACATTTCTCTTTCCTCTGCATTGATTTAAGGAGCGACAACTGAAGAGTAAGGCTTTTGAATTATGTTCTGTCTGAGTGGCCTTTGGATACTAAAGGACTCCGTGAAGGATTCCATGATCATCTAATCTAGTCCTCTGAATTGAAGTCAGTGTGTTTGCTGCTGGATTTTATGAAGAAGGGATGTTTCAGAGAAAAGAAACATTAGTGTATTCACATGTAATTTGGTTTGGGGGAGTAGAATCTTGGACAAAAATAATATGTGAAATTTCTAAATACTTTTAGATTAATGTGAACTATAATCAAACTTCTAATGCATTACCTTTTTGGTTTTTGGAGAAATGATCTTTACAAGTAAATGTAATTTTGTAGGAAAAAAGGATTAGGGATGAAGGAGGCTAGACCAGGAGTACACAACTAACATAATTTTGTTGTCAGCATTATTTTTTTAAAGGGAAATTATAAGAATGAAATTGAATATTTTTGAACCAAATGACTGACAAACAAATTAATTGTGATGTATTAATGGAAAGAAAGTTTCTGTGTATATGGACCCTTTAATATGACATTTGAGTTTTAGGGTCAGTCTCACCATGATGGGTTGAAAGGAGGTTTTTATTTCTATAGCATTTTTTCTAACAAGGCATTTTCTGATGAGGATTCCATGTTAAAGTAAAATAATCAAAAAAGAAAATTAAAGAAACTCAAAGGGACTATTATATCTTTTATGTAATGAGAAAAGAGTCATTAGTTTGAGAATTTACAATGATTCAGATACAGTTTTCTTTTTCTTTAAGAGACTGGACACGAGCATAGTCATTTCTCAGAGAGCATTGGTAGGTTCCATGGGTGAAGGAATCTAGAGCATACTATACCTTTAAAGGCAGATGAAAAGCTTTTCTGATCTTTGGGTATGAACTGGAGAAGGACAGCTTATTCATTTCCAATCTGAAAGACATTTTATGAAGTAAAAAATTTGAAATATATCCAAAGAAGACAGTGCAAAGATCAAAAGTGAGGGAGATGTCAAAAAAGTAACTTTCTGAAAGACAAGATCTATTGTCTTTTAAGACAAAATTAGAATATGTGTAGTTTTAAAGGACTGTGAAACATTCGGTATAGGTTTAAGCTATACTATTAAATGCTGGTCATTTATAAAAAGAATGCAAAATAACATATCCCTCTTTCATTTCAGGAATCCTTGATTTTACACTCTGAAGTTTTTCCCATTATCACCCAAATGCTCTATCAACCATCCATCTGTAGGCGTATATCAGATTCCCGTGCCCAATTTGGTCACTCTTTTGGAATTGTTGATGCAGAATGCTCATCTAATTTTGGAATTGAGGTATGGTGCCCATTATGGCACCAGTAACAGGACATAATCCTCACTCATTTTCAACATGACCTTTTCAATGTTTATGAAGATATTTTCAATGCGGTTTTTTTGTGACTTTGATCATGAACTGAAGTCAATTAGATTTGATTGTCTTGGCAGAACTCCAAATTGCTTGATATATATCACTATCCATGAGCAATTGCTTATGCATTGCAGTGAATACAAATCTCTTTGTCTGTCTTCTATGATTTTCTCACCTATCTGACTGGAGATATGCTTTTACCACTCTTACCTTGTGCTAAATACGGCAGCATTGTTCATCCTAAGCATTTTTTAAGCATTTCTTAATACCAAGTTTCTATCACATAAAGCTTCAGTTATTGAGCAATGGTGTCTTTCCATTGCTGAACTGGCAAAATGCAAATTAAAGTGTTGTTGTTTGTGTTGTTGTATATATTAAGAATAAAGATAGCTCCCTTTAGAAAATGAATACAGCAGACACCAGGAGAGAGATCATTTATATAGATCTGAAATGGTCTACAGGAAGAAACCTGCTACATAGTGACTACAAAATTTCCAGATGAGTATTGAGTCTTATTGATGGTAAAGGTCTGGAGAACAGAAAATTCTAAGTATGAAACCCATCGTTTGATTTTTCTCTTGTTTGTTTTTTGGTGCATTTTCTTTTTTTTTTTTTCCCTTTGGTTTGGTGTTGGCTTGGTTTTTCTGTTTCATAGAACACTATTAAATGGGTTGATATGAAATACCTCAGCTATGCATTGGCCACCTCTGAGACTCCTTCACAGTTCGTAGTCAGGTATTATAAAAATGGCTTTAGTATTGGACTCATAAAGCTTCTGACACAAAACGTACACTTGCTTCTTTTGAAGGCTATGTATATTGGTATGCATATATGTCCTAGCTTTGTGCTATTACATGGAATATGGTACCTCATATCTGGATAACAGAGAAAATAGATACATATCATATTTGAGGTCTGGAAAAAAGAAAAAAAGAATCGTACCTTACACGACTCAAGACAGTACTATCAAATGGAGAATAAATAAATCAGCAGATATATTAGATATATTAATAGAATTCCGAAACTTGTCAGACATCCTTGCATCTTGTATAATTATTGTGAGAAACTGGAATTTCTGTAGCAGTCTACTGGGACAAGAGAAAACAAAAAAATCAGCACTGTAGCAAACGTGACACTGTTGCAATGTATTATGCTTCTCACTACCTAACACACTCAAAGAAGACTTATTCAACAAAGACATTTGTATTCTGAAATACACCATATATAAAAAAAAAGGAAAACATTGATCAGTACTGAACTGCTTTCATGTGTTTAAAATATGCAAAGTGATGCCAAAGAGATCTTCTGCGCAGGTGTCTAGATCAGTTAGATATCTAGACCTCTTTTATCATCAACACAAAGGAAGAAACACTGTAAGAATCCAGCCTATCACACCTAATTTAGAAATTTATTTTAAGAAGGGATGAAGTTAATTGTATACAAGTCTACTTGATTTCACTGACCGCAAGGAAATTTGCTCAGCTGCAAGCATCTACATGGCAGATATACAGCTTTAGTTACCCAAATGCCATTGGAATTTTTGCATTTTGGTTTTTTTTATTCTGCAAATTTAATATGTTATAAAATAAAATATTTTATTTGTTCAGATTCTTTTTCATAATTTCTCAGTCTTCCAATCAGTTGAAAACATTTGTATTATAATCAAATTTCTAGCTGACAGTTTAATATATTTCAAGCCTATGGGAGATTTTGTATTGAGAGAAATTCTAGCCAGATTTTTGAGCAGTTTAAATTCATGCTTTTCATTAATTCCAGCAAACTGGGGATGTGGAGGGAGTGCACCCAGGGGAAGAGGTAGAAAGAATGCAGCCCATACTTTCTAGATCCCTCATAAATTGTTCAGATGATTAACTATCAGCATGGTTACATACATTTCACGTAATTTCAGGTCTTAATTTACCTAGCTTCAGGTTTTTTTCCTTTGGAGAATTTTCTTTTCCTGTCTCACAGTACACTCCTACTGCAAAACACTAGATATGCAGTACTTGTAGTAATTATACATTTCTGAAGATTTCATTGAAACTTAGTCTTGAAGCGGTATGGTCTATCTACAGTCCTAGTCAAAATTAGTTTTACACAATTTAAAATTCTCACATTGAACAGAGTTGGGTTTTCTTATTATTCTGCTAGTAATTGAAATCATATTACTATTGCATTCTATCATCATTAAATATTACTCATGATAATAAAAGTTGGAGATTATAGAGGATAAGTAAAACACAGGTGATATTTATATTTTTGATCTGTCAGAAATGCTAATGATAAAATTTTAATGCTTTGGGATTCAGAAACTGAATTCCTGTCTGCATAACTAAGCATTTTAATAAAGCTGCAAGAAACATGAAAGAAGTAAAATTATTTTCTTAGATTTTCCTTTTTTAATTGCTGTATATTTAATAGAACCTTAATTCTGTCTCTCATACCATTTATTGAAGCAATATGGGGAAGGCAAGTTGGATATAACTAGAAATTGATAAAATACTAGTTTGGTTAATTAAGAACACAATACACAATGGAAATATTACAAAGTGAATTCTGTGTCAAATATGAGTGCAGATCGGTATTTTTTTCTCATTGCTTTCTTGGAAAAAAAGCCAACCCTTATGAACATTGCTCATTTAAAAAGGAAACAAATTCATATACTTATATATGTGCACACATAGACACACAGACACTTCTCATCTCTGTATGAAGTGGGGATTTGGATTTCACCTGTGGTGGCCTGATCACATCCTTCTGCTTCTCCTGAAGCAGGGAATTGGACTTTGTCTCCTTAATGACAGTAGACTTCCTTTAGGATTAGGTGTATAGAAGTTCTGTTGTAAGTCTGTTTAATTGAACTCTTCTTTGGAAAAATTATTACACTGATATGAGTGTATCTGTGTGTGAGAGAGAAAGATGAAAAAAGAAAAATGTACTATATTTACTAATATGCTTTGCCTAAACATTTACCTGGTTCCTTTACCTGGTTAGCTTCATGATGTAGTTGAGTGCTTTATCTTTTTCTTTCTTTTCAGATCTTGGATCTAAGAAATTCCTCCTAATGATAGCTACATTAAAAGTAGCTTGCTTGAATAAAACATTTTATTTCCAGAAGTCTATCTTTTCTGTTTAAACAACTAATTGGAGCTGTTTTGTCCAGCAGTAAAATAGTAAATATAGTAAAATATATTTGCCCATACAGACTTTATTGAATTACATTGAATTTACTGTGCATTTTTAACTTGAGTTTATCTGTCTACTTCAGTCACACCTAATCAAGAGAATATTGAATTATCACCAGACTGTCTCATTTTGTTGGCTGCTGAAGTGCACCAAACATTAATCATTTAGGAACTAGGACTAATGTTTATTTTCTACTTTTTAGTATTGAAGCAAATGAGTAATCTGGATTTACAGATTGCAATAGCAAGGTCAGCAAAGACTAAGATGATTTCAGTGTCTACAGAATTATTAAAATATAATGTGTTAATATGGGATGCAACAGAAGGAATGGCAAAATAGAAAATTTGAAAGAAAGGAGGTGATATTAACTTAAAACATATCCTATGCAACTGACCAAATGTTGTAAGGCTCCCCTGTATACAGAAATGTCATTTAGTTTGCTTAGACTAAACACCTGAAGTGTTTAAGTAGAACATAAATCAGCCACGGGGAGAGGGAGGGCAACTGTTGATCATCATAGAGAAAACTCATTAATTTTCACATCACAGATTTGCCAACCTGTGTCACTTTGTTTTCTTGCAGAGATTTAATGGCAGATCAAGGCAGTAGGGAGCTTTATATTACTAATACTTCATTATTTAAATCACATTTGTGGATGTAATGAAAACTATTATCTTAAACACTTAAAAGTAGATTACAGACGTAGGACTAAAACCAGTGCATTTTCCTTGTGCCATTTCCCTGATTTGTTCTCTCCTCATGTCTGTATCCGGTTTCAAACTGCTTCTACCTATTTATTACATTCAAGCTTAAAGATTTTCTCTTTAAATTAGCTCCATCCTTTCACTTATAGTTGCTCTCCTTCTCTTCTATCCCATAATGCCCATATGGAATTACATCAGTGTGAAATTTGAGCTAAACAGTAGCCATAGAGATGCTATACCTCCTTTAGAAGAATGCTATGGAAAATTTATACTGGAATTTTGCAGAAGTGGTAATCTGTAGGAAAACTATATATCACCAGAAGAAATCCAAACTCTTCATGGTGCATTGTATACCACAGCTAAATAGGTCTTTCATCTCTAACCCTCCTGCTTTCACTGCAGTGTTTTATCATCCTTTCTGTTTAAAACTTTCCTGTGATTTAAGCCTGTTTTCATGTACTTCACTTAGATAAACCAAAAATTAGTTCTTACTGGCTATTAGTTAAAATACTCAGGGAAAGATCCATGGTTTCAGTACTTCTTTTCTTGAATTTTAAACCTGTTAGTGCTAATTTTGATTATATTCATGGGGAGTTGTTTCATATTTTTTTTGCTGACAGAGACAATTTATAATGGAAAATTTACATAATTACAGGATAAATCAGATCAGGGTATGCTTTTATTGTGTTAAGCAAAACTATATCAGATACATTATAAGGGAAGAAGAGTGGTGGTTTTACCTAGCTAGATTCAATTTCATATGCATTTTAATAAATGTAAGTTGTGTTTATTCTTTTTGTGTGGAAGTCACATTAACTCTAAAGAGAAAGCACTGATAGTAAATTGCTGCCAGGAAATCTTAGTATCAATTCAGCAATTCAGACCACTAAGTCTGCCAGGTGACAGGTGATAACAAACCTGTTTTCTATGTCATCTTGTACAATCCAAAGTGATACTAACACTGTAAAGTAAAAGTACCCCAATTTTATACCCAACATACAAAATAAAAAAAAAAAAAAAAGTAAATCCCATTCAAATAGAATGAAAATTCAGAGGAATTTTATATATGGCTTCACAGAAAAAGGTTTTTGACCTTTTCTGGCTGGTAACAATCCTATTCTAAGAGAGGGAAATCTTCCTTGAAGATAGAGAGAAAAGGAAGAAACTGACAAATTCACTGGGCATATTGTTGCAAAGGTCCCACAGTTTTGTTTTGCGGAAATATATACAATATATTTTAACATTTTAAAATATAGATGGATTTAAGAAGTCTACATAGGACCTGAAGGCAAGGATGCATCACTGAGTTTGTTTGTTTATAGAATGAAACATGAAGCCTTAGAGAACCTGATGCTGAAACTGTCAGTGTACCATGAATCACTGGTGCATAGGATAATGCATTATTTTTATATGCTTCTCCCCGACTAAAAATGACAACAAATAAAGGAGAACAACTTAGCAAAATATGGAGGACAAAAGCCAAAGCTGAAACATTTTTCTACAGTTCTTGAGGTCAGCTACTTTCCAAAATATTCAGATTTGAAAGACACTAACTCACAAAAGCACAGTCTTACTTTCATGGTAAGGTATGGTAGTCTTGTAATTATGTGTTCAATTATTCCATCATAATGTATGAAGAATGCAATTTCTCAATCACAAATCAGCTCAGTGGTTTTTAGTCCATATAAACCAGGCTGCTGAAGAGGAGCAATGAGCTAGACTGCTAGCATGCACAAGTGGGTAACATATCTTTTCCACTGGAGGATTCTTCTATGAAATAGTAATAATAAAGCTATTGCAGAAAGTAGAAGCATCACATTGCATTTTTCAGTCTCCTGTGAGGTTTAGACCATTGCTGTTGCTGTGATGTTCTCTATTTTATCACCGTATAAGTGATCATCTTGTGATATTTATACTTCTCCTCTTGTACCTTTAGTATAATCTTGCAAGCGAGTAACTCAGTATATCAAGCCCATTTGAGGTAATCTCTGAGCTGTCTAATTGTACTATGCTTCATTGTTGGTGCTCAGTGCCTCATTTGGTAGTTTTTCTCTGTGGATTTGAAATACACAATACAGAAATTACATACATTATTTCTAAATATATCTTCTGTTTAGCTATAATCTTCTGAGTTAATATGATAGTATTCTCGTGAGTGAAAACAAAATGCTCCCCTAATCCTCATAAATTAAGAAACAGTATTTATTTCACCATTTATCACAGTATGTTTTTAGGCTAATAGCAATGTACTATAGGTGGTACTTACAACTTTTAGAGCAGTTTGAGTAATTCAAGTAGTGCCCCTGTGACCTGGTGAGTGGTAGTCTCGCTGAAGGAGATGCCTTTAGCTCTTTCTGATTTGCTTTTAAGAACAGCTCCCTTTTACAATATTAACATGTTTTCAAGGCCACAGCTCTTTAATTTCTGGTAAATTGAGGTACTCACAGATGAACATAAGGGAAATATAAATTAATGACAAAATTAGGTGTGAGAAACTCCTGCCTCCCAGATTTCTGTCTGATCCATGACAGCAGGTGTCCTTTTGGAGCACCACAATTCTGAAAAGGATTCAGTAACAGATGTCAGGAGTTTGTTGTTTGTCAGGAGAGCATTACCAAACAAGTGTGAGAGACTGAAATGTTATGGTTAATGGCTTAAACATGGTTATGAAGGACTTTTTGCCCATTATGGCAAAACTGTATAAAGAAGCTGTGACCACTTAAGCCCACCTTTCCCTGAATATGCCTCCTGACTGGAACTTTGGACTGTGAGTTATTCCACCCTAAAGGATCTTGAGATAAGATGAAGCTGACACTAGAGTCCAATAATCTCAGGTTTAGGGAGAAGTAAACAGGGCTGAGGGAGAGGAATATATCCACAAGGAAAGCCAAACCCAGCAGCTGTCCTGAAAATCAGCTCTGGCTGGGTTCAGGGTGGGGAAGGCCGCAGCCCACAGGCTCATCTGCTGAGGCCAGGTTTCCACAGACTGTCCCTCAACCAAGGGGGAGGAGGAGAGTTTTGGACGTGTGGCATAACCTCTGGTCAGAGGCAGTGAACATCCATCCTCCCTTACACAAACTGGCTCAGGTGTAAACCACCCCCAACCCAGGAAGGCCACATCCATGGGACATTCACGTGGGAGGCAGCTGAGGAGGCATCACAAACCATCAAAGACCTCCAAACCACCCCTGAGACTGATTCCTCACGCCTTCCACCAGATGACTGCACGTGATGCAAAGTGATGCAACAGATCCAGAGTCTGTTTCAAGAGAGTGTGTCAAACTTGCCCCTCTGCAAGGGGAGGTACCTGGGCACTCCCACCTGGCCTGAACATATATTAATCCATTGGACTCTGTGTTTTGCAGGACTCTTACCGCCAAGCAGACCAGAAGAACAGGATCAACAGGACACCATGGGGATCCACGGAGCGGTGGTATTTTCTTCTTAATCTGTTTCTCTGTCACTCTCTTTCTCTCCCCCACTCCCCTTTTTCCTTTTTTTTCTCTCTCTCTCCTTGCATTTACTGTTAAATAAAAATACTATTGCAATTTGCAAATGGTCTCATTTGCATATTAATTTGGGCAGAGGCATTTCTCTAATAATTTTAATAATCAGATTGTAAGTCCCTTTTATTTTAAAGGAGTCTATGCAGCAGTGGGGGAAGATGTTGGAAAATTCTTTTAACTTTAGTGCTATAGTGTTTGATCCCTATATCTGTGATGAATATTCTTGTGCCAGGAATTGCTTCCTTATTTACCTACATCAGTGATAAACATGTACTAGCAGGTATCTTAGTTTTGAGAACAAGGATTGTGTGTCAGGGCAAAGAATGATAAGGGAAGTACATTATGACCTGACCACATATTTGAGACACTCTCAAGGAGAAGAGATTCATTAGAAGATCCAGAACCATATCCAAATAAGTCCATAAATAATTAGCATAAATGCATGTATTCAGCCTATGTAATGAATATGTAATACAAATATGATAAATATGTATTAGTTTCAAGAATATAACCTGTTCTGTTAGGTTGCTGAGTATGCATTGCTTTATGAGCAATCCCCATGCTTCCAGCACTATTAATAAAGTAATGTTGACTTTCTAACATAGCAAACTGGTTGGAGATTAATTTCTTATTTTTCAGGGACAAGAGGAGGAAGGAGGCATTGAAATGTGTGAGATATTTGAGAACTGCATATTAGGCTGGCAAATGTGTTACAGGGCAGTGAAGCAGTGCTCAGTGTTATTGCAAGTGGCTGTGTGGACTGTCTTCATGATCACTGGGTGAATCGCTTTACTAGCAGTTGCTGTCAATGGACATCAAAGCATTTGGGACAACTGGCATTTTCAGAAAAGATAGGTAATTGAATAGACTGAGCAGTGTGATAGGAAAACAATTGGAGAGCTCCTAAAAATAAATGTCCTATTACATTCATATTGTACAGTTAAATAAGATCTCTCCTTCCAGCTATGAACAGGAGTAAGATTGAAACAAAGATTTTTTTCTGGTAGTCTCTCTGCATTAAATATTTAGTTCATGCTCACTTGATTTAACTGAGCATTAAAAAAGAAGCATTCGATAATGAGAGGAAGATATTGCTACTCACAGTGAGTAGACAGAAAGGATCTGCAAACATTGTGCTGTTTGTTCATCTGTTATGTAACTAAGAATATTTCTGAAACTTTGAAAAGGAGATGGCCTACAAGGCCTCAAAAATAATCTATGCAGGAATTGAAAATCTACATTAACACAATGGTGAGCATTTGGATCATCATAACAACCACTGTGACTATAGCAATGAAATTGGTTATTACAACACAATTTTAGTTTCAAGGCTTTGCACTTTTGCAATTATGTTGAAAGCTTAAGACAACCTTACGCAACATGAGAAAGATTTCAAAGCTGTGTTTAGCCTTTCAAGACTGTTTGAGCGATTTACTAGAATGTTTAATTTTCAAAGAGAGTGCCCATTAAAAGCATTAGTGGGGGAGTGCATGCTAGCATTGATTTATCAGCTCAAATCCTAGGCTTAAGTGAACTCAGGGAAAAAAGAGATGAAATAATTCAAACAGCAATCAAAATGTGAATAAGCTACATTTTTATACTTTAAAGTGTAAAATCACCATTTTTCATATCTGATCACATTTGTCAGTTTAAGAGAACTTAAATATAACTCACTTTGGAGTTGGTATCCACAAGCTCAATTCATCAGCAGATAAAGAACAGCAGACAGGAGCATGCTTTGGTGATAGCTTTCAAACTAAATTATTTCTCAAATAGACATGGAAAGCAAAAGAAGACCTCTCAAAGTCAGAAGATGAATAGGCAAGTTTACAATTATTAAGTAGATTAATCAACTTTCTTAACAAAACTGTAGTTTATAAAAATTAAGTTCTGACTGAAGATAATTTAAAAGGAAAATCAATATATTTTAGAATTACTTGTAAAGTGATAGGGCAGACTTTTGCTTTTTTCAGCATTAAAAGTTTGAGCTAAATATATCCAAAGTAAGCCTGAAGTCTTAATTTCTTAATTACTGACTGACATAATTTTTTCCCCTTTATTCCATATCACAGTTTGGGATTTGTGTTATTTACATTCCCAAATTTATTATAAAATTTATTCCATCACACCTTAACATCTATTATTTAATTTTTGCCCATACATATTTCAATCTCTTCCTTAGCCTAAATCTCATTATAATTTACCTTTTACCTTGTCCCTTTACCACCTGTGAAAGACTTTACATTGAAAGGCACCTTAGCCTGTCCTTGTGACCACATCCCTCCTTCTCCACATTCCTGCAGGGTCTCACCATCTGTGGCTCCACCAAACTCAGTGCTGCTGCACTCTGCTATTCTGTTTCAATGACATTACCTGCCTTCACTCCAACACGTGTATTTCCCCCTAAATGTTTTTTTTTTTGTATTCTCAAAATTCCTATGGTATACTTCCTTCTTCTCCCCATTTTCTGTAATTAGACTAAAGATTTATTAGACAGGGACTGTTTCTAATAACATGCATGCACAGTGCCCAGTTCAATAAGGTTCTTATTGCTGTGAGAACCTCTTTATGCATATGAGCCATTCTGTAAAGGCACACCAGACTACATAGCAAAGCTACATAAAAATATGGAGTGGTCAGCACCTGTGCTGCTGCCTCTGATCCTCCAGTGTGAATAATCAGGTAAGCTATCATGGCTGAGCTACCTGCTGCTGGTACTTGGCACGTCACCAGAGCAAGGCTTGAACTCACCACTGGATCTACTGCAAAGTCTCTTACCAGCTCAGCTGACACCCCTATCCATAAAGATGCTGTAAAACAAGTAAAAAATAACATATCCAAAATTAGTTTTTCCTGGACTGGAACTGTATTGTCTGGATAAGGATAACTCCTGGAATGATATTGTTCTGTAAGTAGAACTTCATTCCACTTGCAGGCTGATGCAGAAAGGAGGCATCTACAGACAAGGTCTTTCTATAGGTTTTGGATTTCTGTCACTGTAAAGACATCCCTTGTCCTTAAGTCTAGTGAGGGGAAGGAAAGAGACCTGAATGTTCCTGCTGCTTTAGGAACGAAAGAAAACACAAAAAGGAGAACTTTTTGATGATTTTTGGCCCTACTTTGCAGCTGAGATTATATGCATTTGAGCTTAATATTTTGCTTTTCCCTACTGGGTGTGGCAGCATCTCTTCCACAGATATCCTAGAAGAGAAAGACATAAAAATTTCCTTGTATCTGAATATCTGAGGGAAAAATTCTCAAGGTGTTGCTAAGGAAATGAATATGAAGATAGGTATCTCAGGCTATTTCTGCTCAGAGCTGGTATTCACATGTCCTTGCAACCATTTCCTTTCCACCCACTTGTGTTTAAGAGACCTCCTTAAGTCTCTCGAGTTTAATGCATTATAAAAGCTCCTTGGTAAAACAAAGCTAAAAATGGAATTCGTTATCTTATAAAAGTACCTTAACTATTATTAGTATCTTGGCACTCTTTCTAGGTTGTGAATCTATTGGGACTAACTTACTGAAGCCCTATTATTGAGGTATTAATCATATCAGGCTTCCAGCCATGTCTGTCAACTGCTCAAAATAAGTGTAACATTATTCTTTTTCACATGCAATGTCTCCAACTTTCCAACTGCCAGATAAGAAAGAAACAAATGATGCAGCACTCATTTGGAATTCAAATATAATACCACATTCATTCCCAATCCAGAACATTTAACACATTGTTAATGTGTTAATTGTTAATGGCCTAATTCTCTGTGGGAGTATATCAGTGCAGCATCACTTATACCAATGGCAGGCTCTGCTGATTGACATCAGCTGTGAAACTCTGCAAGGTACACACAAGTAACAAGCACAGATCTTGAGAAAAGTAGGACCTTTTCACCTCTTTGCCTTAATTTGTGAGCTGCAGGTTACCGGTCCTTGCTACTCTAACACTGACTCTTTTTTCAATGAGATTGTAATACATTTCCTAGCCTAGGAGATTCTCTCTTTTCCTTCAAGATGGAGGGTAATCGTTCAGACACTTCAGAATGGGAAAATTTCAGCTCTCAAGTCTGCAGATGGTAGGGATACGTTCAAATTATAACACTCAGAATTCAGTTATGAGTGGTCCTCAAAGTTAGGAATATGCTAATTGACAAACAGTAATATTGTTTTAACTGCCAAAAGATTTTCCTCATTGACTCTTTCATTACGGGTTTTACATTATCAATCCCACAAAATTTCTTTTGCTGTCTATCATTTACACAAACTCTCTGACAAAGGACCACAACCCTTTCAACAAATAAATAAATTACTTCACCTCCTACCTTCTGGCTTTATTTCCCCATAGATCACATTCATCTCTAATTCCCAATTTTTTTTTTCAACTTTAGTCCACCCACATTCAACATAGCACTGGGCAACACACTGTCCTCATGATATCTAATCCCTTCACCTGACCTGTCTGCTCATTTTGTTTATGAGGCTGCAAAAGCCTGGAGTATAAGCTCCAGGCTTGCATCCTGTTGGTGCTGTCTGTGCAAGCTTGCTATTATGTGGTACTTTCCGGGACCCACACATTAAGTACTCAGGTACTAGCATGGAGCAATATCTCAGAACTTTTTCTCCTCATTGAACTGAGACCAAAACCCCTTTTTGTCTTCCAGGGAAAACTTGTCTCTTCCTCTACTACCTTTTTTTCACCACGAGACAGAAGATAGGTTTGTACATTTTAGTTGTTCAGACTTTACCTCAAATCAGATTATTACATGCCAAGATTGTTTTACAACATGAGACAGTTCTACTTCTACTCCATTAAAACTCATTTTTCTCACTAGTTATACAAAAGATAACATTTTTGTTTAAAGGTTGCTGCTAGGAGAAGCAGCCATTTTTTGTCCTCGTGCCTTAAGGTTGTATTGTCAATGTCCGAGCTGACCCCAGCTTTCTAAGCCAAATACAACCTCATCAGCCAGCTACCTAGCTGGGATTCACACTTTGATAGGTCTTTCTAGCAGGCAGACAGGTCCTATCTGGGTCGTCAGTACCCATCATCACATGTTGCCACTATCCATGATTATAAGGCAAAAGAGGATTCCTTTGTTATGCTTTCCCAGGCTATTCAGGGCCAAAAATCACATTTGTGAAGTGATGCTCACCAGAAAGGTTCTATGTCTGTGAAGATACATGCAGCTGTGCCTACACACTACATACTGGTGAGGAAGTCTCCACAACTCTGTAGGTGCAAATATAGATTAAACAGTGCATTAATGTAGACCCACCTGGCTTGTCCTTTCTGCAGACAGGTAGAGGAAAGAGAGTTTATATTAATACACATAAGTCCCAACTGTATAGGCTGGACTTCCACAGCTACAAACACCATTACCCACTGCAATTTCCTCATCCATATCCTCCTATTCCTTCTCCAATAGTCAACCACTCCTTTCTTTCCTCTGCCTCTTTTCATTCAACCAATGGTTTCTCCACTTATTTTCAGCCTCCTGGCTCCCCTCCATGTTATGCTAAGTAAGTCCTGTGGTACAGGGACTCTCATTTTCTGTGGTCAGGTTTATCCCGGAGAATTCCTTTTTTCATCCTAAAAATAGTGTTCATCTTTTGCGTTAAAGCTTTCTCCCCTTTTATTCCTCCCCCTTCCCAACTCTTTAAGAAGCAATTACCATCTTCTTCTGGGAAGTATTTTGTGTTGCCAATACAGTCTTCCTTGTCTGACTACAGCATCCTGCTCTTCTTCTTCCTTAGGGAACTGACCATGCTGCCATCCCAAAAGCCTCAACAAGGTGAAGATGCTAATTTTTTTTGCAGAAACAATGCAAAAAACATGAATTAAGAAAATCCAGATGCTGCTGGCACATCACACACCACTTGGAAAAGCCACAGTAACAAGATTTCACTAATACAGGTTGGTCAAGTCTGTAGTGCATGAGCAAGTCCTGCTGTGCCAGTCAACTGCTTGTTGCTTTCAGTCTGCAGAACTGGGACTTAAACACAAGACAGTCTGTGATGCTGAACCCTGACCTCATACCTGTCTGAGGACATAGATGGTTCATTCTGCAGCTGAACAGAAGTGTGAGCCAATACACACTCATTCCAGACAACTGGGAGATTTGGGCTTGAGCAAGAACTTGAAAGCAAGGTAACATGACAGCAGAAGACACCTGAGGAGGGAAATTTCTTACATGACAGATGTGTTGCCATTCTCTTCAGTAAATCTTAATGGGAGTGATAGTATAACTAATCCAACTGTGAAAATGGTGAGACTTTACAACTCTTGTATTTCTTCCCAAATAATTGAAAATATATCAAACGTATCAAAATGTATCAAAAATACCAATACAAATGAATTATAGGATAGGTGAGCTTGATATCACTTTTCAATCAGAAAATTGTGCACCTGTCAAATGTTGTGACATGACAACCTTCATTTGTATATAAAATCAAAATAATCTCTTAAACTATGAATGCCTGAAATTAATGAAGCCATTGGAAATGAAAAATACTGAACATATAAACAAAGGATGTAAAAAGAATCACCTTTCAATATTTTGATTGCCCATCCTCATGTTTCTTACATTTCTATTGAATGTAGAATTTTGTCTTAGAACACTTCCTGTATTAAAATTCTGTTATTGAAAAATTACACAGTAGCCTTAGGCATCAATGAGTAAAAATTCATGTATGTTATAAGAAAAGGGCAGCTTGACTGAAAGAAGGAAAAAAATTATTTATTTGATGTTAAGATTTATATAATGTTCTTTATTTACTTTTTTTTTTTCACTTCTACAACTTACCTTAGTGTATGTAATATACAACTGTATAATGTCTACAAATGGATTGGTGGTTTGTTAGGGATCCTCAATGAATACAATATGCATACAGTGCTTCTAAAATACCTCCACTGAAACCATCTCATTAAAATTTCTCTCTTACATTTGCCTAATTTTTATTAAACACAACAAAAGACCTCTGTCATTCTCAAAGCTCCCAGCTTTTATCTAAATGGATGAGTACATTGTTCATGTTTTCTGTTTCCTTTATACCAGGTAATCTGATTTTTAAAAATACAGCATGTTTTAATTAAAGAAATATGTGCATATATGCAAGGGAAGATAATAATAACTGCATTACAGTAGAAACTTGTTAATTTGCATTAAAGATAGGAAGAGCTATGGTGAATTACAGAATTTTTCAAATTAGCATCAGAGTGAACAAGTAATGAAAACCAGAGGGTAGTTAATCCACAAAAGTTTAATTAATTCCTTTTACGAGTTGTAATTTAGCTACAATTATCTTCAATTTTGTTATTCTTTTATTAAGAACTGTGGAATATCTGATGTATGTTATGATACTAAAAATGATTTCTGCTCCAAAAAGTTTATGGTCAAGAGGACACCTGCAGAAAAACGAGTGACCATTCTAGAAAACATTCTAGAAAACTGTCATTCTTCCTCATCATCTGTATCCATTGCTGAGGTGTTCCAGCAGTGTACATGATAGTGTTCATATGCATACTGCAACACAGCCCATAAAAATAAAGCCTTTAAAGTAGACATTGGAAGAAACTGAAGGGAGTGTTGGGCTGCTCATACATAAGTGGAATGCAGATTACTGAGGTTTTATTGTATGATGCAATGAAAGTGAAACATATCAAATAACAATTTCCTTTAAATTTAAATTAATTCAAAGGTGAATATGAACGTACTTATAAGACTTTGGCAAATAGGTCCTGAGCTCTTAAAAAACTGTAGCAGATTGTGTTTTGACTACCAAAGGAGGTATTTCTTGCTGTTTTTTTACAGAATCATAGAATATGTAAGGCTACGTAGCCCAACCTCCCTGCTCAAGCAGGGTCATCGTAGAGCACGTTGCTCAGGATTGTATCCATCTATCATGTAATAACTTAAACAATACTGGGCTCAGTATTGAACCTTGGGGAACACCACTATCGACAGGTCTTCAACTTGTGCCACTGACAACAACCCTCTGAACTCTGCCAGTTCTCAATCCACCTCACTAACCACTCATCCAGCCCACCCTCCCTGAGCTCACCTATGACGTGTCATGTTGAAAGCCTTGCTGAAATCCAGGTAGACAACACCCACTGCTCTTCCCTCATCTCTCCAGCCAGTTGTCCTATCATAGAAAGTAATCAGTCTGGTTAAGCAGGACTTCCCCTGGGTGAATCCATGCTGACTACTCCTGATCACGTTCTTGTCTTCTACATGATTAAAATGATCTCTAGAACGTGCTGTTCCAGGAGGGGTTGACTGGCCTGTTCCTCCTTCTCTCTCTTTTTTGAAGATTGGGGTGACATTTGCTTTCTTCCAGTCCCCAGGCCCCCTCCTGACTGCCATGACCTTTCAAAGATGAGAGTGCTGTAACAATGAGGTGTGCCAGTTCCCTTAGCACCCATGGGCAAATCCCATCAGGGCCCATGAACCTGTGGATGTCAAATTCGACTAAATTATCTCTAGCCTGAACCTCCTCAAACAATGGGAAGTCACCCTTCCTCCTGACCTTCTCCCTGATCTTCTGGGTCAGGGATTCCTGAGGGCTGGCCTTGTCAGTGAAGACTGAAAGCAAGAAGATGTTCAGTATTTCAGCTTTCTCTGAAACCTCTGCTGCAAAGTTCCCTGTTCCATTCAGTGGTGGGTCCACATTTTACTTAGTATTCCTTTTGTTATTATTTAAATTATATTAAATTTGAATAACATTCAAATTAATTGAAAAAGTCCTTCTTGTTGTCCTCAACATCCTTACCTATATTTAATTCCAAAGGGGCCTTGGCCTTTCTCATTTCATTTCTGTATACTCCAATAACATCCCTATATTCATCCCAGGCATCCTGTCCCCTACAGCTCATGCACCTCTTGCTTATGTATGAGTTTTCATAGGAGTTTCTTGTTCATCCATGAAAGTCTCCTGCCTCTTTTGTTAAATCTTTCATCCATGGGGATGCTCTCTAGGGTACATTCACATATGATTACTCCAAGAAGATCCCTGAAGAGGGCAAAGTTAGCTGTCCTGAAGCTCAGGCGTATAACCTTTTCATTGACCTGCTCCTTCATCTCATGGTTGCGGTAGTTAAGGCTTCCCCCAGCCTTCACATCTCCAGACTTTCCTTGTTTGCCACCATTAGCTCCAGCAGCACACCTTTCTGTGTTGTGTCCTCCATTACCTGCTACTGTCTTTCAAAGCACAAGAATTGCAGAGAGAGAAAAGTGACAGGATTTATTTTCTTACCAGAATGTAAAAATTAGGTCAGTAACACTATAGCAAATTCCATTTAATACTGCTTCAGTTACACTGGCAGTGGGCATTCAGTCCACTTAGTTGTGTCTGCCCCAGAAATGGCTGATGCACAGTCGTCTGTGCAATATGTCTGAACTAGAAGTGATTGTGGGTTTTTTCACTTTTGGTGTAAATTTTGACCCAGATACTGTACTGGGGCACAGCAGGTCACAGTAGTACAGATGGTGTTGGCCACACTGGCAGACAAATGGCTTTGTAAGCTGCCCTACCTTGCTTTCAGCTTGCCAAGTGCGCAGGCTACCTCCAGCCTGTAACTGCCAACTATTTCATCAAACCTTCTTCTGCCCGATTGTGGATTGTCAGGACAGAACTTAATTGAAAAAAGCATGGAGCATGTGAGGAAGGCACAGACATCTCTGTAGGTGAACCCCTGTTCTGCTAAATAATCTAGTTCTGGATTTATTCCCAGGCAATCCCAGGTCGTCTACTTTGCATACGTGTTAGATGAGACCCAGGCTCTCCTGAACAAGCTATGTCCTTCTGAGAAAAAGTCATGAAATACTTCAAGGGATAGTTCACTTGGGATTTCTGTTCCCCTATGTAGGATGGGCAAGAGCATTGGTAGGACTGTTTCTGTGGAAACATCTTACCTAATTACTGCACAGCTACGAAGTATTAGTAACCTCTGTAATTGATGTGGGGCTTTTTTTTGTGTGCTGTTCCACAAAAACATGGATACATGTTCATGATAAAAGTTCTCAAAGTGTTCACATCTGCATTATCTAAATGCTAGCTACTATTTCAGCCAACTTGGTCACATTTGAATAAACTGCAGTGGTCACTGAAGTACAAACTTTTACTACAGTGCTGTTGGGTACTTCACTGGTTGGCATCACACTGGTTTCTTCATGCAGCTATGAAAGTCCACTCTGATAACTTTTTTGTGATGATTACAACACATTTCATTTGGATTTGGATTTGTCTGTCCTAATCTGGGAGGCAGATGAATTTTTCCAGCAATTCTGTGACCATGTACTCCCACAGGTACAGGTTCTCTTGATACAATTGGCCTTTGTTTGTTTGGATGGCAGTGTGTTTCTTCTTAATTGCCATAAGTAGTGTGACCCAGAACTGCCAGCTGATGAATGAGGAATCTGTGAGACTGTGTGTGCTTCTGCAGCTTCTGCTCTGCCATCCGCTACATGGAACAGTTCCATCCTGATGCATGGATTCATACAAGCAAAGGTACACTGTGGGGCTTGAAAAGAGACTATTAAAAAACCCCAGTTTCACATTTAAGTAACTGCAATATTAATTCATTTTAGATAGTATGGGCAGATAGTATATCTGGCTTTGCAGTATGCTGGAACATTCTGGATTATTTGTCCAAGTCTGCAGCAGCAGTGGATAAAAAGCACCTGTGAAGGAACAGTATCTGCACTAATATTTATCTGAAAATGGATCACTTGAATGGCCCAGATCATGGAAATGAGATAGCACAAAACTAAGTGCTTGGGAAGATGGGAATTAGGTGCAGTGCAGGAAGAGATATTAGATATACAAAGGGCTATTCAGGGTCCAGGTGTAGAGGAACAAAGCATGATGGGATTTATTATAGCTGGATTCAGTTAAAGGAGAACTCTCTCCAGTAAGATGTTAATTTCACAAAAGATTTCAAGAATCTCAGTCTCCCATTAAACAAAATAGCAGTCAGAAAATAGAGCAGATGCAGTAAACCATTAAAAATGTAGGCTCATTTGATATGGATTTTTCTTGCTACTTTAGTGTCCCACTTAATAAAAACCCTAATATGGGAAACACTATAAATATGTCACTCATCATAAAGCTGCTTTAAACAATGAGAATGTAGTGACATAGCAGGATGGTTGTAGGCACTAAAATAACATACACAGTAATTCTGCTCTCTCATCCAAGAGCTGAAGAAAATGAAGTGGTAGTGAGACTACAATGGCTGCAATCACTTTTCTTTTATTCATGCTCTACTAAAGTTTGATGCCCATGCTCCTGCCTTTACTACACATTTGTGTTATGTTACTGGCAGTATTTTAGTAATGGGGGTAGATATGTATGAATGCAGGATTAAAACTTCCTTTCTTCTCTCAATGCTATTTATATTTCAAACCTTCTAGTGTCTGCTCATGCCATAGCAAAATGTAGCTCTCATTTTAGTAATTGTGCTTTTCATTGTCAGCCTACTTGTTTTCTCAGTGTAGTTCCATAAGATTTTGTCCTTGATATTTTATTTCAATGTGTTTATCACAACACTTCATCTTAGTTCTTTTCAGTTGAATATCTGACATGGAGCTGTTATCTTTCTTCACATCTTTTAACTTAATTCTTCCCTTTCTATTATTTCTTTATTCTTTATCTTATTCTTCTTTTCAATTATTTTTCAGTCCCCTTTTCCTTTCTTCTTTCCACTCAGCTCTGTATACTTCCCCTTTTTCTTACTGAACCCTCTTTTTCTCTCTTGACTCCTCTCCTTTTTTTTTACCCATTAGCTGCTCAGCCTTACATTTCTCATTTGTGTTTTCTTTTCTTTGCACACCATCATTTGTTTGATTTTATACCTATAGAAATACCCTCAAATGTACCAAAATGGAGAAAAGCTCATTAGGAAATGGTGGGGAACTGGATAACTGAGAAAGGGAAAAAGGGCAAATCATGAAATAGGAAAGTATGGTGATTTACAGGCAAAGATGGTCCATTTGGTGGCTAAATGGCATTGTCTACCACATATTATTGAAATCACTGTAGCTTCCTTTGTGAGAATGAGGTCCAGACCTCATCCAGTCTAACGTTAGCTCAGTTGGTTGGAGCATGGAGCTAATGACACTCAGGTTGTGGGTTTGATACCCATATGGACCATTCACTTTAGAGATGGACTTGATGATCCTTGTGGAACTCTTCCAACTCAGAACATACTGTGAAATCTGTGTGGGTGAGGTGGATGGCTTTATCTGAGAAGAGGGGCACAAGGTTGCTGTTTCTGTAAGCCCCATGACAATGTGGAGACATCTGACTTTTTTTCTTCTTAAGCTGCCCACAATAACTCTGAATTTTCTCCTTAACTGCTTTCCTTCCTACAACTCAGTGTTGTGAACAAATGCAATATCTGTTGGTGTTCTGTCAAAATGTCATTCTGGAAATTATCTTGGTGGGTAATAAGGTTCTGTTAAACTTGGTATGTGGTATCATCCACGTTGTCTTATTAATAAACTTTTTTGCAAGATTTTCATAGAGCTGGCATGTAATACCTACCATATAATAATGATGTCATACAGCATGGCATTTCAGGAGCTGGTACAACAGCTAAGTATGGCCCAATTAGTGCAGTGTAGCAGTAGAATCAATGTAGAAATCTCTGATGGAATTCCTGTGAGGGTAAGATAGGGCAAGTAAGCAGGCATAATGTACTACTATTAATCAGTAAACATTATGATGCTAATGTAACATCTCCTTAAGTAGCCCTAGTACAACATATGCTGCATTAGTAGCAGATGTCACAGATTCTGAGGCCTAACATAACATGTGCTATCTCTATAAAAAAATAAGAAAATCACTTCCATGTGAAAAATATATCCATAGCTTAGCTTTTTCTCTGCTCTTGTTAGGAAATTTTGAATACTAGTATTGCATTTTACTGGGGAGACAGTCAGCAGTTCTGGCCAAGAATACAGTGTAAGTTTAGGGTTGAAAACAGATACAATATGTCACATTGTGGAGGAAATACTTTTCTTGCATGCATTAGTTTTACATTGTAGAGCAATGTATTTGGGTGGGAGCAAGAGACCACAGACAGTGAGTAGATGGAGGCTGCGATGATGGTGAGAATATATAATATAACATTCTCTTCACACTAGATGCTTAAATTGTACTTCCCTGGAAAAATCCTGTTATTAACATTGTGTCTGAAAAGAATGTGTTTAGCTCATATAAATGAAATCAGGATAATGTCATTAAAATCAGGTTTCCTTTACTGTACAACTTATTCAATGCCTAAGAAAAAAATGAATGAGAAGGTATCAATATTTATATTGTGACTATTCAGTTGTTTGAAGTTATAACCTTAATTTGCTTTTTGTTTTGGGTTGATTTTCATATTAAGATCCTGATGATGTAATTAGCTGTAATCACTTAAGATGTTCCTATTCTTTGTGACTATGTTTTTTTTTTTAATTATGGTCTAAATAAAAGACTGATAGGAGGGTAGCATATGAGAACTGTATCTCAGAGAAGTAAAAATCCACTGGACCATATTTGATAAAATTGGTATTGGGACATTACTTCTTTATATACATCATTACTGATATATGTACTGGAATGTATGTGTTCAAGGTAAATATTTAGATTCTTCAAATATATTTGGAAAAAAATAGAAGAATTAAAAGCATGAAATGACCTAGGAAACCTCCCACCCCTTCCATTCTGTAGTGAGTATTAGAGAGTTTAGAAGCTTAATGTATTTAGTAAAATTAAGGTGATAAGCACATGAACTTGCTTTTTAATTTCTCCCCTGGAAGACAGTAATTTTACTTTGTATGACTGTAGGATAAAACTGTCAAGATGAATAGTTGCCATGCAAAAGTGTCTGTCCATAGCCTCAGGAAAACATAAAAAAGAGTCTGTAATTTATAAACATGCTCATGGCCAGTAAATTACTGACACGAGAGAAGTTTTGAGTCTAATTTAGGAATGCAAAGTGTAGGCTTTCTCCAGGTGAAAGAAATCCAGACAAAAAATTAGTTTTAAAAATTAAAAAAATTGAATCCTGTTCTTTTGCTAGGGCACAATGATCACTTCTAGCTGACTTTACTTCCATACATTTCAGTTATGCTTACCAATAGTTCTGTCTACTGAGATTTATTCATTCACCTGGAAGTAGGTTTGAATAAGTAAGTGGTGGATATCACTATGCTTACAGTAAAGCCATGGGTACTGTGAAGAATATAATGTTTTATGAGAGAGCCCCTTAAACTCACTAGTAGAATCATGTGAACTGGGAATGAAAGCAGAGGCTCAGTTGTATCAGACAGAAGAGTTCAGCCAGGGATGTCTGGACCTGCCCAAGGGCTCCATTTTCCTTTGGGATCTCCAATGGAGAATTGAACACTGTACGGTGGGCATCAGACCAGCAACAAAAAACTGGTTCTGACTATCTGGGATGTTCACTGGATGAGCATCAGAGCAGTGGATGTTATACTGAACTGAAGTGAGACTTGGAGCCATTATCTGACCAGACAGCTCTTGTCTGGAATTTCTATTTCTTTAGAAAATTGTTATTCATACCAAGAGAGGGTTTTTATTTTCCTTTTATTTAGGAAAAATATACTTGGTGTTTATAGGACAGTGAATGATTTGGCAAAGGCTTCCTGAATGTTGCTGGAGAAGAAAGTACTCTTAGGAAGTATGATAATATGTTAATGGTCTAAGCCACAATTATATTTATTTGCGAAAATTGGACTATTTAACTAAAGAATTGCATATAAATAATTATCCCAATTATTCCTGCTGCCAATATTAAGCACATACTACTGCAAAGTTAAAATATGTTTCCACTCAGAAATAACTCTGGAGAAAATTACACATATATCCAAAATTGAAATATGTCTAAATGGAGGGGGAAAAAGTACATCAGAAGTTTTTAACAAGTTTTTTAAGGATCCCCCTGAGTCAGTGTTTTCTACCTTTTAACCAGTTTTAGGATGAAAGAACATGTTGAGAAGATTGAAAAAAAAAATATTGTCTCAGTATTGATAGGGGAAAAAATGTAAAATGGAAATATCAACAGATCCATGTCTCTGACATCACACCTGGATAGAGTGTCATGTTCGGTTGTGCAGAATTCCATTACCTAAATACAAAACAGTGCTACAATGACGACAATATCAATTAACTCTGTTCAAGTCTAGCTTATTTAATAATTGAAATTAAATCCTAGACTGCCAAAAAAAAAAAAAAAAAATTGTATTAGTAAAATATTTTCCTTAGTAAAATATGTGGCTTTGGATCAATGTGATTCATGTTTAAAAATAGGGCTATAAAATATCAGTGTGGTATGTACTAAATGAACTAAAGATGGGCTAAGTTACATGTGTCAAAGACTATGGTTAATGGAAAACCTTCTGAATCAAATGGGAATTTATGGAAGAAACGTAGGTTATTTGTCCTGGCCCACTGCCACACATTCTCTTCATCAATACCCTAGATAAAAAGTGAAATATTTAAAACTGCCAAATCTTCCAACTCTGGATTTTGAACTCAAAAGTGGTAAAGGGCAGTTGTTGTAGCAAGACTTGTACATTCAAACAATGCATATTTTAACACACTCAAATTCAAAGGTTTTGATCTAAGTCCAAAAAAAACTCCCTGATGTAAAGCATACTTCTTTCCTTGCATGATTTTGTAAATATTCTGGAAAATTTGAGAATTTTCAAACATTTTAGAAAGATAAAATTAGTGCATCCTTGCTCTGCACCCATCTCCTCTACATTATTAAGTCATGAAAAGCATGCAGATTTCAAGTAATATCTTTTCATGACTGGTGAGGACAAGAAGAGTCCTTCTTAGAGAAAGCTAGTAGGAAGCAAACACAAGCCTTATGGATCAGGAGGGATTTTGTCATACTCATTAATCTTGATTTTCCCCATCTAATTACGCATGTCCTCTTTGCCCTTTTCTCCTGAAATGCAAGAATTCTTTGTGTCTGAAGGGGACCATTTTCTGTCTAAACAAGTGTTTAAAAATCAACTTCCACAAATCCATCACCTTCAAAGGAAGTGTTACAATTAAATGATTAAGTGCTGAAATCGTGTTCTTCCCTATGGTAGAGACAGAAGAGAACAAGGTCCTGCCACCTGCATCTTACAGTCGAGAAACTGACTCCAACAAATCATTCGGCACCTTCTGTGAGGTTTTGAACTTCCAGCTTTCGAAGACTTCCATGAGTTATTTCACAGCATTGTGAAGTGAAGGGAACTTTAGGGGGCAAAACATTGTTTGTGAAGTACTTAGCTAAAGGACTTAGGCTGAATTTTATTAGGTAGTTTCTTTCTTCTTAAGGAATCAGTCAGTGTCTTCCCATATGATTCTGTAGAATTGAGGTCCAATGAATAAAATATTCCACTTCATCATAAAATACGATGTTTATTAAATGCACATTAAAAAAAAAAAATTACTGGATACATGCAGAGCTTGCAGTGGTGTTAGGGAGGACTGGATTAATCTGCCTGATTTTAGTGGAGTTTATTTGTAAAACATAACTTATTACACTGTCATAGGATATGCTATACTGGTGCCTCATCCCAGAATTTTATTGTGACGATTACAGCTTTCAGTAGTCAAGCAAGGAACTCCATAAAAGCACCCTGAAATTGCATTTTTGAAATTCCATCCCTGCTTACAACTATAAACTCTGGAGAACCGAAATTTTAATAAAATAACTCAGGAGTATTTAATTTTCCTCTACTCTGGATCTGCTCCTTTACTTATTCTGTAAGCTATTAAATGTTCAGTCCTGCAAAGCCTGCACTTGATCTTCAGAATGTGCAGAAATGACAAGGCATGACTGAAGAAAGCACAGAAAAGAAGAGTTGCAAAATGCTACTTACTTTGTTCTGTTAGTTACAACTTCAAATGAGAATGCACAATTCCTACTCTCTCTCTGTATCCACAGTAAACAGGAGGGAGAGATGAAGGAATAGAGTTGATTTAATTGTGCAGACATAAATAAAATTTTCAGGCCAGGAAAAAAAAAAAGCCATTGCATAAACACTAGACCATTTTCTGGTACATCCAGCCACCTAGAGAAGGAGCTCATCATCGCATTATGACATAAAATCAATATCTTGCAAAAGTCAGAAATAAGATCATGAAAGAGCAAGGTGTTGTAACTACAAAGGTTGCATATATCCAGTTTGGTATTTAGGATATCAGACTTAGCGAAGGGAAAAAAAAGGCAAGAATCTTTCTCATTCTCATTCTCATTGCAACAATGTGAGACAAAATAGGCATTTAACAAGCCTCTGTTTATGTTTTTATCAAGATGAATTTGGATGGGTTTGAAGAGCTGTACTTTCTGCAATAATCACTCCAATGAAGTACTTAGAAAATCATGTTTTAGCAATATTTCTGTTATGACAGTAATTGGTAAAAAGAAGCAAAACTGAAGAATGTTTGTGGATATTTATGGAGCAATATTTATTACATTTCAGTAATACTTTCTAGGGTACCACTTGCACAACCCTGACGCTGTAAAAGGAGTGAGGATGATGAACTCACTTATATTGGGGAAAAGAAATCCTAGTGATTTTTTATTTGTAGGAACTTTTGGAAGATTTATATCATTATAAATTAAACTGGTAAAGAAATATTGATGCAACAGAGAAATTACTGCATTATTTCATGGGATTGACATAATAAAAACCTCATTAAATCAAGTAACTGTACAGTGTAGTGGATCTTTTTTCATACAGATTTTTATTGCCTATGTCAAGCCTTTACTTAATGATATTATTGTAACCTATCTGCATTCATGTCATCTGCACTGGAGTATCTCAAGGCAAAATTTGGTCATGCAGGACAGGTTGACATGGGAATTAGTTCATTTTTTAGCACTGGCTTTTGAAAACAGACTCAATCCCATTATGTTTTTCCAAATGGAACCTACTTCAGTGGTCATTCTACCCATGAGGCACTCTCACAGAATCACAGAATCTTCTGAGTTGGAAGGGACCCACAAGGATAATTGAGTCCAACTCTTAAGTGACCTCTACAGGGATTGAACCCATGGTGTTGGCATTATTGGCACCATGCTTGACCAACTTAGTTAATCATCCCCTCTTCTGCATTTCTAGCTAACCACTTCACATAACAATGCAAAAAAATTTGCTCTTCCTTTCTTTTTTTCCCCTCTCAAAACCTTCATTTTCAGAGTTAGAGTGAAATCAGAACTTTTGAAAGCAGAGAATTATACCTAAGTAACAGTTTCAAGGAGGCTCATTTGGATCCTACTCTGAGCTGCTGGACCAAAGATCTGAACATGTTCCAAATGAACATCATAATCACTGAAATATTGGTTTTTCAGAAAGCAAGTGCAGAGGTCTGGTTCTCACTCTGGTTTGATCAATTTCTTCCTGAGCTTGAGAAACCTCTAGTATCAAAATTCCTTCTGTACAGGAATTAGCATTTTGTATGAAAATTTCCTGATAAGTGCAAGGTATGGGGAATGGTCTCAGTTCCAAATCTAGGAGCTATTGTATTATTTTCCTACTGCTGTATTATTATTATGTCTACTTAACTCTTACTTTAATCACTCTGTGTTCATTGGGACCATTAACTCTGAATTTAGCTTTACAATGAAAATGGGACAAAATATAATACTACTAGCAAATATGTGATCTAAGATCTAAAATAAAAGGAAACAGAAAAACAGAAGACAAAAAAAAAAAAAGCATATTATAGGGACAAATTTGGAGGCATCCACTTTGTATCACAATCTGTTGTTGTTGTTGTAAGTGTTGTAATTCAGCTGCAAGTCATTGACTGAGAATTCCCCTGGAAGAGAATGTCTCCTGTTGCTCCACTCAGTCTCAGCAGAAAACAGGTGTGTGTGTACTGAAAACAATATACATATTTCTGCTACAATATACATATTTCCATCCAGTCTGGGACCTATTCAGAGATATGGCTGAACCAAATCTAAAATAAATATCTACACAAGTGAGATTAAAGTTGCAGTGTGAATTTGTGCATGTCATATGATCCTGAAGACTTATGTATAAGCAAAACTGTTGGAGGGGACAAAGAGTAGTTAAAAGTCATAAATCTCCATGGGGTATGCAGACATCTACATAAAACATTCCAAAACATTTTTATTAAAGTAATTTAACTATATGCTGATGCCTATCCTCTCAGCAACAAATATTTTATTGAATGTTTTTGTCCAACTGAATTCTTTCAACTAACTTCCTTTTGACTACTGATATCACTAAGAATTTGAAAATCAGTGCCTGAAAATTGGGATCCAACTCATGAGTCATCCAAAAAAAGAGATAATTGAGATAGGAAGCTATGAAGTCAGAAAGAATTTCTAAGAAGAAGTTAAACCCCACTGTTAACAGATTGGTGATCTGGTAGTGATGGACAATACACTGATTTCATAACAGTACTGCAATTGAAGCTGGATGCAGCACCATTAGGGTTAGGCCCTGCTGTACTACACTGCACCCACACACACCTCTGCTCTGCTTACCACTCCACTGTGCCCCTGCCTGCCTTACGCTATTACTCATCACAGTGTCAAAGAAAAGCTGTCCTGGAACAGCTTTGGATTTGTATCAGAGGTGATGTGGCTTTGACAGAAGCTATAAATAATTTATTCTTATTTTGTTCTTGGTCTTGGGGTTTAAGGGTTTTTTCATTCAAATCTTGACTAGTAGATTTTATAATTGTCTCTGAATTACTATATTATAATGAAGGGGTTGCAGAAAGATCTTTTAATATCAGTAATGAGAGACCTACAAAATGTTCACCCAAGCCAAAACTGTCCTTTGCTAAAAAGGCTGGTAAAAACTCACCTCCTTCATGCTTCCTGCATTTGGATGACATCAGTGAGAGATGAAAGCTTCCACTGAAAGATGCTGTTCCCAGGTGCATGACGCAGAGTTCTCTTTATCTCAAAACTCTTAAGTATAAGGTAGGGGAGAAGGGGAAAATAAATCAGCACAGTTTTCCTGAAACAAGATCTACAAAATCTACAAATGTATGGCTTCCAATGTCTGCCAAAAGGGAGGTAACACATCAATATTTTTCCTCTTGCATGATAGCTTTAAAATCTGTAAATACAATGTGTTGCCTTTCCTTTAACATTTGTGCTTATTTATAGATGTGGCCACTGAATGTGAATTACAGCTTGAAAGTCATTAGTCTTTTATCTTAATTAAAAAAAAAAAATCAAAAGGAAACTAAAGCCCCACATTGAAGAGCAGAAGACAGTCACAAGACATCCACAATTTTGTGAGAATGGCATGCTGATAGTAAGAGCATATCATTTTATGTCTACCTCATGTGGAGTCTTACCTCATGCCAGTAACAGTATCATACTGGATTAGACAGACATCATCTCTGATACTGACTAGTAGTACCTTTTTCCCTCCTTACTTTATTAGTGATATATTCCTGAAGAGTTCATTATTAATGTTTGCCAATGACAACTTTGATTTCAGGATGTCCCCTTGCACTGTAACAACAGGTAAGGATTAAGGACGTCAGACTCCTGGATGACAGAAATCTCTCCAGACCTTCCAAGTTAACTGATGCTCACATCCCTCAGGCTCTCAAATATATGTACAAAGTAAAATGTGCACAGCTCTAAACGAAGTGCTTGTAGTGAGGAGTGTTTGACCTTTCTGAAAAAATGAAAATGTCTAGACCTATACACAACACTGCAGCAATGTCTTCAAACATCTCATCACTTGGAAATACCTTTTATCAATTATCCATCAGGAGATTAGCTTGCGTTGCTGACACTGTGAAATTGAAATGTTCAGCTAAAATAAGCAGTACCTTGTTTTATTAGTGATTACATGTTATTTAAAAAAAAAAAAAAAGATCAAGAGACATGAGGATAAGCTTTGATGAAATTCATGTATATATATGCAGGAATGTCATGTATATACATGTATGTATAAATAAATAAACAAACACACACACACACACACAGAGTATTTGTGAACTCTTAAATAAATGTTTTGAAATCAGGTAGACAGCTCCAGTGTATCTGACAAGTGTTTGAAGGAACCACAGTCAAGTAAGGCACCTGGCTACTGATAATTGCAAACAAAATGAATTCAACTGTTGTAATTTTTCACAAGTTCCATGGGGGTTTGGGAGGCTGCTTTTTCTTGTTAGTGTGTTTTAATTAATGCAACTGTTCTAAGTAGATTATTTGAATGCAGATACTTCTACAAGTGGCCCATAAGAAAATAAGATACAACCCAAATAAGTGGAAATCCACCTTCATAAAACGAATACAACTTTCTGTCATTCTCGCTATAAAAAACAGTGTGGTTAATCATGTGAAAATATTGGTGCTTTCTCCTAGGAAATGTGACAAAACCTTGATTGCATAGAAATTGGATGGGGAAAAATGCCATTTCTTCAGTGTCAGACTAACCGCTTCTGCAAGAAATATTGGATGCAAAATATGGTTTTTTGTTTGCTGTAAGGATGCTTTTCCCATAGTTCACTTCATTTGTTTTTTTTTTTTTTTTTTTCAACTAAGGAAGAGATTTAGCTATCTAAACATTAAACCTATTTTTCGGTCTGTCTTTATCTCTCTGATTCCTCTGTGTTGCCTCCCATCCTAATAACTACGCACTAATACACAGGACAGATTTTTGGAAAATACAACTGACAGTAAATTTAAGACTATGGTTTCAAGCTGTATTTATCACAACTCTATGTAGCCCTGTTTTGAAGGCTTCCTTGAGATCTACACTAGCTTTGTTCAGAACACTATAATTTTGTGGGTTTATAGCAGAAAACTTACTGTAGACTGCACAATCTAAGACCTCCAGGTTTGCAAATGATTCCTCTGATATTGAGCAAATACTTGCATTTGGTGTCAGGAACTGGTAGTGGAACACAACACATTGGGGCTTTAAGGGCTACTTCTTGAGCCAGAAGACCAGAGGAATATGGGAAATGACTGGTTAGACAGAGGCAGGTGTAGGATTTTTTATCCCTTGTCTATCTGAAGGACTGGAAGCCAAAAAAGGCAAAATGAATAGTGGGAGAATCTGGGCTGGAATTAGATACCCAGAGACAGACAGCAGATGACTAATGAGGTTAGTGCTGGACCCTAGGAAGACCAGGACTGGCTAGAATATAGGAGAAAGGACTAATGAAAAGGGATAGGAAAATAAAGATGTATGGCATATAAAATTGGTGACAAGCTAAAGCATGTGGAAAAGCAAAATAGCCAGAGATGTGGACTGAGCCAAGGAATTGGGAAAGAAAGATGAGAAAAACTATGTATGGACTGGGGAGTGAGGCTACTTTCAAAGTAAGACTAATTTGGTCAGAAGGCAGGCAAAGGAATGTAGAATGTAAGATTGGCTATAGAGACAAACTTGAAATGATTGACAAAACATTGAATAAAAGGTTGATTGCAAGTGGAATGATTGGAGGGACTGTAAGAGAGGAGGGAAAGGCAGGCTGGGACTGGAATTGGAGCCTAAACCAGAAAAAATAGAATTTTCTGGGAAAATGTGCCTGATTTGTCATGAGAAGCCTGTGAGAGCACACTCATGGAACAGTGAAACGAGTTGGCAGGCCTTGGGGGGAAATAAAAGAGAACCAGAACTGACAAATGTGTCAGGAGAATCAAACATAGCATTAACCCAAAGTGGAGTCCAGGGCTTGGAGTGGTTCAGTTCTCTATCAGCTACTCTTTGTGAAATCTGCCAGTCAAGTGTCCCATGGCTGATCAATATAGGACCTTACAGAGGGTAATAGTCCACTCCTTTACTTATTCTGTTAGAACAGGTGTCAAAAATGTGCATGGGTGAGCTATATGGCAATTCAAAATTGCAAATAAAATATACAGGTGAGAAGGAAATTAATTTTAATTTTGCAAATAATATATTGCAAAGATTTTTTTCTTGTTAGATGTAAGTTAATTTAAATTTAGTTTAAAAAAAATTGTGAGTAGTGCAAACTTCAGCATGTAAAATTAGAAGAATGTCATAATGCATCACACTGCTGTGCAAGCTCAACCAAATTCCTTTCTAGCAAGTTTTTCTTTCCATGAGTGTATGCATCAGATTCTTTCTCTTTTATTATGTCTGTGGATGACCTGAGTATAAATGCAATGTTACCAGGCTGGTAAACACAGTATCAATCTCATCAGAAAATTCATGTATACAAAGCCAAATGTAATAGTGGGAAAGGAATTAAATCCATGGAAAATATTTTCATGGCCCTTGCCTTCCTATTTTATGGGGCAGTCACCTGTCTCTGTATTAGCTGGGTCTACCAACTAAATTATTATCCTGTTTCTTGTAGTACCTTTCAATTTTTAGTTTGGCTTGTGAGAAGGACAGCTGAAATGCTGGGTATCCAAAAAGGTTGTCTCTGTGGAAGCTCAGTAGCCCAGAAAGGTAAGTGTCCAGGAAGTCAAGGAAGCTGGAATATCCAAAGATAACCAGCCTGAGAAAATGGGCAATATGGGCATTTACCAGCTGGGCAGCCTGTGAAGGAAAGCAGAGAGGTACCAGAAAATTATCCAAGTAGGAAACACAGGTGTTCTGCCAACCTAGGGGCCTGTGAATGAGAGAGCTCTGAGGAGTCAAATGGCATGGAACGTGATACCATGGCAGAAAGTGGTGATTTGGCTGCTACTCTTGGATTAGTCATTGCTATTGAAAACTGTGACCAGCCTTTGGGATTTGTTTCATAATTGTATCATTGGGGGCCTCACAGACAGTCCTATCAGCCAAAAGTGTTATAAGATCAGAGGGCTTAAGACAATGTAGTTCTTGATAATGTTACAACAAGGGCAACAAGTTTCCTTGGCACATTAAACCAGAATTTTGTTAGCCAGAAGACATGATTAGTTTGATAGAAAAATGGAGAAATAATGTGACAAAAGAAAACAAATAATGAAGGAAGGCTAATAATGGGAACCCAGTTCCAACAGGTGGCATTATGTAAAAAGCAGGTAAATCGCGTCAAAAATTTTATTTTTCTAGCCTAGTCCACTCAGGATGCCTGATATGATATGGCGAGGGAAGTTCAAATACAGATCTGCCCAACCCTAAAATCATAGGAAATGGTGATCTGGAAAAAGTAGAAATGAAATTGAGACATCAGCACCCCTTTGGTCACTGCACAATTAACACTGCCTAAAAGTGACATTCTGCTCTCATAAACATGAATAAATATACCACTTTTTGGAAATATTACAGTAAGTGTACCTTCCAGAGGTATCTCAGTTTATTCAAGTACTATGTGGTGTTCTGACAAGAAGCCTGCAAGTCTGTTTATTGCAAGTCTTTCAATTTCAGCAATCTATTTTACATGTTTGGCTTTTTTCCATCTGTCTTTTGCCTATCTGAAACAAAATTTTATGTAACAGGCTGAACCATCCCTGAGATTTTTGAGCTGGCATTTATTACTTTGGACTACTTATCACACAGCTTTTTCCACATTCTATCTCTAGAAGGAGAGTGAACTTTTTAAGTGCATCAGCTATAACAATTGATATGTGGGCAAGTGATGAAGGGCTGTTACACTTCACTGAGTATCTTTCATTCCTTCTGCAGACTCATCTAAGTCATCTCCTTCCCTAGCACTCCTCCATGATGTCCCAGTCCCACAGATAATTTTATAGACAGGCTGCCCTTTCCAGCACTTGAGAAAAACAAATCATGGCAAAACAAAAAACCAAATCCCTATTGGAATTATCGGGGAAAAGAAATAGCTCACCTGAGACAGTTATTTATCATATGTTAATTTCCATACTATGGGACATCCAGTTGGGAAGTTCAAAATGAAAGACATACAGTTTTGAGTATTCTGACCAAATATGACAGAATGATTAACCCTGAAAAAACACTATTTAGCATGAAAAATAATAATATGCTTTCTTTCTCCATATAACCTTTCTAGCTGTGATTTCTGTCTCTTACCTAAGGTGGTATGTTTGTGAGGCTTGTAGCAGCCTCATCCTGCTCTGTCCATAGCTGTTTCAAAATAATGTTTTCCGCTTTAATGATTAGATTTTCCATTTCAGTGCTATGTGTCTGCTTGTGTACTTGTCCTTTCTGTGCATGCCTTGTCAATGCAATCAAACATTACAAATGTCCATTACAATATATGCTGGAGGAGAATACTCCCAGCAACACTGCCAGATGCGATCCTCCGGCTCATATCACTGTAGTTAATGCACAGACCTTTCAGCAACTGGCACAAGTGAATGTATCACCCCTCTCATCCACTATGCTGTATCCAAATGTTTTGTTTCCTTTGGCCAGCTTAAATGCTCTTTCTTCTCACATGGATCTTGTTTTTTGATAGCAAGTTTTCAATAGCCTTTCTGTCGGACAGCAGATCAGATGTCTAGAAACAGTCCTCAATAAAAGGCAGTTAGCAACTCATGGAAGTGAATGAGTGGCACCCAGACTGTCGGGAGACTGAGATGACAAGAAGGTGGGAAAAAGAAATGGTTACTTGTGTTGGATTAGACAGTAATTTCTCTTTGCTGATTTAAAATTTTGCTTGGATAATGATTAGATTTTCATAGTGTGGTGTAATTTTATGTTTTCCTTTTGGAAGACTGAAGTAGCTTCAGTAGCTTTTAAGGAGTTCCTATGTATGCCCTAGGCTATCCATGAACATTACAGATTTCTCCCCCACCCACCTCCACCCCATGATAGAATAGCTGGCCTGAGCTCTTTACACACAGAGAGAGGAGACAAAAATACTCCTCGTCACCTACTGCTGGTTGCCATACTTTTGGATGTTGAAATAAGGTTGTAATCTGTGTATCTGAGACATGAGCTTACATCTAAACTCAATGAACAATTTTAATTCTCTTGCCATAAATGCTGCTTATCTGAAACAATCATGTCTAAGTGATGAGACAGAAAAGAATCGATCAAGTACGCCACTCAGTAGAGACATATGGTATTCTGGATTTCAGCTGCAAAGAGAAAGCAGTGCTTGTAACTAACGCTTTTGTGTAGTTGAAAAAATAATATTGCTGGCATAGAGAATAGAGAGAAGCAGAAAATACATATGTTCTCCTGTTACAGTTCTTGGGTCTAATCTTGAGCAAAGATAGGACTGGGTATTTTAATCTTCCTAATTTATTATCTATCTGTTCATTTTACTACATTCAGTTGTCAGAGAGAGTATGTTGTTCTGCTACAGAAGGCTGCAAAGTATTACTCTCTGGAATTGCCCTTGGTAAGAGGGTTTTTCCTGTGAGAAGACTGTATGGCAGATTCTGACCAGCACGTATGGATTAGTGGTTCTCTTCTAATATGAGTAACTCTTTTTCTGAGGTAATTATTTTGAGAAGAAGGGGTAGTCATTTTTGTAAAAACAGATAAAAATTTTACTACGGGTGTCAGTTGCTTGTGAAAGATAACTTTACATCTGCGAGCACTTAGAAAGGGATTTGCCTAAATTCAGCCCAAAGAAGAGAAATAACATTTCTTTTGAGTTCAAAAGCTTTACTATTAAAACAACACAGGGTGAGTAAGGAGAGAAGTAAGGGATATTCTGAATAAATAAGGGGTCTTTTCATGATAAGGCCATCTCTGTCCTTTCAGAGTATGCACCTCAGTTAGTCAGTCAGTCACTCTTTAACAGGAATACTTTGCAAGTGAGACCTGTAGATAAAAAAGCTTTCCCCTCCACCCTTCTACACTCTCGTCATACCTTCACCAGGTTTCACCAGATAGCTTCTTCTACCAGTACAGACACGTATCTTAAGAGGTAATTCACACTTTTAAGCCAATGTTTCTTTGCTTAGGGTTTAAGAGTTCATGTGGGCTTCCCACTCAGGCCTATCTGGTCACGGATTCTCCTTTCCACTTTTCCTACAAGCTGCAACTCTAAAAAATAAATTCAGATTTGGGGTAGACAGTGTCAGGTTAGGGGTAGTCAGTCCATAGTTCAGGATGGCTCCTTGTTTCTGTGAGGAGACCTGAGTTTGCTTCGGCTCTATTTACACCAGCTTGAAAGCTACAGCATCTGTGAGGAGCTGAGAGTGAAAGCCCATGCTTTTGGCATAATATGCTTACCCCTAGGTGGTGGACTAGGTGAGAAGTGGATATACCACGGCTGTGAGTGCCCTCTGCATTGGACAGTGTTTATGGAGAAGGTATGGCTACATGCTGGCCCATCTGTGGACCTGAAGCATCCTGAAGGCAAAGCATGTATGAGTGAAACTGCCCCAGAAAGTGCAATTTTCCCATCCAACTATGCTTCAGCTTGATTTCTAACATTTCAGTTTACTTATAAATTAGTGAGTTCCAATAAGCTATTTCTAAACATGATCCTTTCCTTGCACTGTTGCACGAAAACTTCCTTCATCCTATGCAGGAGAGTTGCAAAGATTACCAAGTAATGAAATAGCAGTAATTAATTTAATCAATTAAAGAATCTATTTCCCTTTTGTTTCTAGAAAGGTCTTGCAAGGATAACTCCAGGGAAAGAGGGCAGGGAAAAGAGAGATTTCCTGATGAGATTTGTATTTACCTCCTGGGGCAAATGTTCTTTGAAATAATTTAAAGTAGCAAACTAAGCCAGTACATTTAAGCAAACCACGAAGCCATTTTCATCAGCAACATTTGCATCATGAATCACAGTCTGTGTCACAAGTCAGGAGAGAGCAAGATCCTGCTGTACATTGTTTGTTGTCTCTTTCTTACCCAGTATTCATTCTACAATGCTTTGTGCCTGTGTTTTATTAAAATAAAATGCTGGGCACAATAAAATATGTCTAATTAAAATAATTTTGGTAAAAATATGTGAATAGCAAATTTTTATTTCTAGTAAAAAAATTGTGTTACTGAATAGAAAGAAAGCAAAGCGTATCTTGACATAGTTTGGAGGATTTAGCAAACCAATTTCCAATAACATTTAGAAGTGCCTCTCCATTTTAACAAAATCTGTCAATATCTAGGACATTGAAAGAGTGAACGCTTCTGGTAAAGATATAATTTAATTTAATGTGCATTTAAATAGTTGTGGTGCAATTTTCAACTATCTCTGCAGATACCATGAGAGGTTTATGCTACTCCTCTCTGTTTCTGTCATTTTTAGGTAATTTCTTTCCTGTTTTCTGTAATTTGATTTTCCTCCACTTCTGTTTTCCTCTACCCATCCATCTTTTCCTCCAAGCTTATCTTTAACGTCAGCTGAAGACCATCATGAAAAGATATGATTATATTAGAATAAATTTGTCTGATTTTTATTATGATGACAGATGTGAAGCTTATTCATCCCATGGAGACAATGATTAAATGTCTCCTTGCTTTTGCACTGAAGAAACAGAATCTGAAGTTGAACAGAAATGTTGAATTTTTGCCCATGGGTCTATTTATCTTGACAATTTAAACTCACAACTGCACAAATTATCAGTATATAATATAAATATTTTTTATGAATCTTTTTTATTTACATTTGACTTTACGAACATATGAAATTTAAGACAAAATCGTCAAAGCAATCGTCCTTGTTTAATTATAAAATTGCTTTTTGATATATCTCAAGAGATAATTTTTCACAAAACTAACTGTTACTATGGTGTATGACAGATTGCCTTTTGATATTTTGTAACAGCAAATGCATAAAGACAAAACAAGTACATTTTTGCAGGTTTTCTAGCCACAAATAGCACCTACCTCATGATATCTGAACAGACTTAAAGTACCGCCTGTCAACAGCTAACATGCTGGGGTAAATCTAGGAGCAGGGAGTACTAGATAGGCACACTTATGCTGTGCTGGTTTAACCTAGAATCCAGGTCTTTTTTCTTTTCCCAACAGCTCATGGTAGGGAGTTCAGTGCTGACAAGGTGATACGGGGTGTTGGTAGGTGCTGTGGATAAACATAGTTAAAGGGATTTTATAATGAAAGCTTCTCATGGCTCCTCAGGCATGCCACATGGCCTGAGGGTGCACTTGCTCCTGCAGCAGTTCCTGAGCTGATAGCAGAGAAATTTTCTGTGCATTGCAGTCCTGAGAGAAGGTAAAAGAGGCAAATAGTTGTTTTTCAATGTCGTTAAAAATTAAATCATGTTTCTAATTTTGCTCCTGTAGCTTAAACAACATTTAAGTTACTTCAAAAGTATTTGACTAACACCAGATACACCTCATACCCTTTTCAGAGAGTAGCTATATGGGAAATTTTATGAAAATATTGCTTTTCTAATTGATTAACATACTATCTCATGGCTTACAGAAAGTGACAATCATGATTGCAATAAAACAGAAAGGAAATATAGTTTTTCATCACAGATAAAAGATACAGTCCTAGCAATGACTTAAATGTTTTATGTTTGTAATATTGAGATCACTAATAGTTCTTGGAATTTAGAGGCCTGTTATTTTATTGTATTAAATTATTTTTCACCATAGACTTCCTGAATTTTACAGGAGGCGGGATACTGTGAGTAATTTCAGTCTTCTGTCTGTATTAGGAAGATACTCAGTTCTATCAATATAAACATTGATATTTTATTCAACACAAAAAGTAAGTTCAATAATATGCAACCTGAGATACAATACAAATCTTGATGTTTTTTGGAACATGAAAGTAGTGTATGTTGAATATTTCCACAGGAAATATTTTAATCTATCTGTGATTCATAAATATTTTGAGAGGAACACAACAAAGTTGTAATTCTGTCAGACTGTCTTCTAGACTTGATGTGCCTCAGAACAGGGCAGCCTTGGGTGCGTTAGTGAGAGGGGATAATTAGCCTTTGGCAGTTCAGGTCTCTCTCTCTGTGACACCAACATGGCCATTGCCATGATATCTCTTCCAGCAGGGAGAAGCAATTGGTTAATCAGAAAACTTGGACTGATGCAAAGTTACCTGAAAATTTTGAAGATCCAAAAGTAGAAAGGCTGAAATGTAGCAAGTGCAAGTGAAAGCCATGTTAGGTGTGTGACAGGTAATAGACCAAAATAGTAGAGCTGGTACTGTTCAGGTTTTTCTGCTTTCCTTTATATTATGTTGAGTGTGTATATCTACACTTAACACTAATTGTAGTATGAAATTATCTCTTTATTATTTTTAGTTTACTATTAGCATAACTACTACATTAAAATTCTTTCCAAGGTATGCTGACAGCAAGTGTGGTGTGGCAAGGTGTTGACTCTGCATCTTTGCATTGGCACCACAGAGGAGTCTTCTCACGTAGCTCTTACACCTGGCTTAATTTCTTGCAACCTACCATTTCTCATAGAAAAGTGTGGAGTCTGTCCTCAATGGGTCATGAGATGCCCCTGGCAGGAGATCTCTGGCTGTTGAGGCAGATGTTCTGTAGTCTTGGTCCATTTCACACCCGTTGTGGAGTTTCTAGGTGGAGGGGCACCACTCAGGCATGCTGGGCACTCAACCTGGTAACAGTGACCTAGCAGCAGGCAATGCTGCTTGGCAGGCACCGGGGCCAGGCTGAAGGTTTTTGAGTGGATAGTGTCCAGGAGCATGCACTGTCCACACAGTGTGTGAAGTGTGATGCCCTCCAGATGGCAAATCTTGCTGTGCCATCTGGGGTACTGCCATGGTCCGCTGGGTGCTCAAACAGCTACATAGTATTTGTGTCTGGGGAACATGGTCTTGCAGTGTCCTCAGGGTGCATCAGCAATTCAGTGTAAATGCAGCTGTGGGCAATTGGAGTCCAGGAATATCCCCTGAGAACACCATTACCTTTACTGATGATTTAGCTACTGTCGTGGTTTGACACTGGGTAATTGCCAGGCACCCATGAAAAACTATCCACTTTTTGTCCTATGCTATAGCTGAGCAGAGGAGGGGAAATTAACACAAAAACTTAATGAGTTAAGGATTAGGGGAAAAACATTTCAGGGCAAAAGAGGTTCAAAACTTAGACTGTATAAAGAAGATTTATTATCAACAGAATTAATAAGAAAAAGGGCAATGAGAACTAAAATAAACTTTTAGAACACCTTTCCTTCCCAGTTCCTCCCTCTTTCCACTGACCACGCAAGGAGACAAAACCACAGAGTTTTAGTCAGTCTTTCACTTCTTAAAAATCTTTCTTCAGTATGCTTAAGGAAAAAAGTTTCTTCTGCTGTGCCATGGGATCCTTCCTTTGGGAGATAGTTCTCTGCGAACTTTTCTAGAGTGGTTTTAACTTTCACTAGCAGCAGTCTGCCTGACCTGCTGTAATGTGAGTCCCTCCCACGGGTCAAGTAGCCTTCCCACAACTGCCTAGTGTGGGTCATTTTATTTCATGGGGTTTTGTCTTTTAAGGATGAGCTGTTCTAGTTTGGAAGCAAGGGTTCTCTTTCTTTATCTCTGGAAGCAAGGGCCCTCTCTCTCTGCTCAAGTTCCCCACCAGATCACAGCTTTTTAGCATCCACGCGCTCCACTGATCCTCATGGGCTGTCTGCGGATCTCTGTGTCCCACGCATGCACCTAATGAATTATAGAGAAACAGTCTGTTGTACCATAGTCTTCACCAAGGCTTGCAGAATAATCTCAGCTCCAGTGCTTGGAGCACTTCTTCCCTCTCCTTGTCACTGACCTCGGTGCCACCATGTTGGTTCTCTTCACATGTCCTCACTTTCCTTTTCTCTGACTCGGAAGAAAGTTAGTGTCTGTAGGTTTGTTTGCTCTCAAGTTCCATTAATTGAAAAGTTGTTACAGACCTTCACTGTGCTGAAAAGGTTGATTTCTTCTGGGCTCCATATTGGGGAATAGTTCACCATGTTTTTGTCGCTGGCCACATGGTCCCTGCTGGCACTGCACAGGAGGCCCCGGCTGCACAGTCCTGGCCTCAGGAGGGCCCTGGCCTCAGGAGGATCCCGACCTAGGGACGGGTCCTGGCAGCCCCTGCCGGGATGGGCCCAGCGGCCACCTCACCACCCCTTGGGAGAAGAAAAGACAGCTTCCCACGGTTTTTCCTTTCTTAAATGTGTCATCACAGAGGCGATCTCTGTTCAGATCACGTCTGTGTGCCAGTGTTACCAACTTCTCTAACTGGGCTACTAACCTGCCCATCGTCAGAGCCTGCAGCGATTGGCTGTGTCGTACATAGTAGAAACTTCGAGCAGCTTGTTCCTGCCCAGCAAAAACTAGACTGCTTTTAAACTAGCACAGCTACTTAACCCACTGCATATGGTTAGAGAAGGAGTCTACGTTATAGAGTGCTGGATTGTGCTGACTTGGCAGATGACTGTTTTTAAAAATCCATGACTTGATTTTATATATCAGTATTTATTGTTACATTGTGTTTCCTTGCTGCCAAGTGCCCTTGTGACCTGATCACTGTTTTACATCTATTTACATTCTGTTAGAGAGCTGTAGTCTTATGGTGAATAAAGAGCAATAGGCAAGCCATTTGGTGGCACAATAAATTTTAAGGGTAAACTGTGAGGCTGTATTTTCTGCTTGTTTGGCCAGAGTGGCTCTTGTTTCCATGGTCTGTAGGACCTCTTTCTTCTGTTTTGCAAAGATAATATATATTAAGAGTGTTTTCAAAGTAGTTCTCAGGAAATGTATGGGAAAGAAAGGAAGGAGGAAAAGAAAAGAAAGAAGGAAACCTGAAAATCTTCTTCTGACAGCCTATAATTCAGTGATCACATTCCAGAGTCATAGACAAAGTTAATAGAACTGGAAATTATATTAGCAATGCCTATATATTTCTGTCACTTTCTGTCCATTTTTATTTTATAGTCATGTTATACTGCTTATTGAGATTATGATTGTGATATTCTATCTTTATTACTTTGTGGCCTAACCTTTCAAGTCTGAGCTTTCATGGACAAAACAATAAATTTTGCTATAACAACCTCACTTAATTCCCCTATAAAACTGATGTTTCCTGACGCTTGTTCACTGATGTGTACTGTAAATATGGCATCCATAAATTTTAGAATTTAATCTCATTTGGTCCATACAAAACAATAATGAAAGCCTAAAATACAGGAAGCAATAAGAGGAGAGTATTCAGTAGTAACTGCATCTAACTCTGTTCCCCAATTGAAAAAATGTAATTCAAAAATTCCTTAAAATGAATGATTTCCCAAAATTACATATGCAATGTGATTGATTGCTAAATTCCTTCTTTAGCTGTTACTTAAGGACTAAAGTGTTACTGGGAGAACGGACAGATGGAGGGAAGGGTAAGGGGGGACAAGACCTCTGTCAGTACATGTGTGAACTGTGGAGCTATTTGTGAAGCAGAAAACAATTAGTTACCCTCCTCTCTGAGGAAGTAGGGAGAGACAGGGGTGTCTTCGTCCACTGACAGTGAATGCAGTCCTGCCATAGGAATTCACAGTTAATGATGACACAGCCTAGCATGAAACAAGGGGGAAAAAAAGGAAAGCTGTTTTTCTGAAAAAAACTTTTTTGCATTGCAAACTCTTGCTGGCTTTTCTCATGCATTGTACCTAAATAACAGCCAAAGCTCAGCTTTCGTTTTGTAAGTCTGTTGTTCTCCTCTAGGTTCCAGATGTGCACTTCTAATAGCAATGACAAAGCACAGCTTCTGATTAACACTAATGATGCTATTGTGAATTGGCACTGTGACAATACAAATGCTTTTTGGACTGCTTAAGCTTTTTACCTTAGACCCACCCCTGATCTGCCTCCACCTGAGACATTCAGGTAAATCACTTTCCCTTGCCAGATTCCCTGTGGGATTTATGTAGAGTTTTTTCCCCTTTTCTTATTTTGGTTTTTTTTGGGGCTCTCTTGAACTGTACTCTCTGTATAGTTAGATTGTTTTTTTGTACAATCAGTGGCTAGAATAGAGATGTCTTAGACAGATGTGGAAAGGGGAGAAACCAATAACCTATGATTAATGAATCATTGGAAGATGATGTACAAAATTATACACAGAGAGAAAATGGAGAACAGAGGCAACTTTGACAGTTGATTATCCTCCTATCTTCATATTTCAGCCACCCCAGGTTTTTCACTGGTATGGTTGACAGATATATTTTTCCAGAATCTATTTAATAATTAATAATTTCAAGTCTTGCAAGAAGTTCTAGATACAAAGGCCTGGATGGCAAGACTCAGTTTCAGAAGGAAAAATTATCTGCATTCTTTCAGCAGCTCTGTTGGCTATTGCATATATTTGCTAAATGTTCTTCATTTAGTCTTTCTAAGCCTGTAAGAGGTCTTATCATTTTTAAACATAAGATTACAATGAATTAAATTAAGAGAAACAAGTCCAAGCAGGCAAGTGTATCTTTATTCAGATAGAACTGAATCTTCTATAAATATGTAAGTGCCTAAATGATGTCATTGTACAAAATTATGTTGAAAATTCGGATCTCAGAGAGCTGTTTATAGTCCTACTAAAAAAAGGTAACCTTAAGGATTCAGGAAGTTAAATCAGCTAAAATTAAGCACACCTCAAAACTGGTTTACATCAATTTTCTTTGTAATTTATGCTGGCTGCTCAAATATCATGGAAGTAAAAGGTGCAAAAATGGATGGGTGAACTGACAGATGGATATGAAAAATCAGAAAATTAGTTTAAATTTCAGGATTTTAATAAATTAAGCATGACAAGCATAACACAGGAACCCATTATTTATTTAGTTAATTTAGCTTTGTTTTTATTATAAAAAAATTGTCAGTACATATTGGAAATCTCATTTATTTCAGAATAAAAGAACATGCAGTTGGCATCTGATGATGCCAAACCCAGAACTGCAAGAAAACACACATTCTGCTGGCAGGATTAGGGTGTGATTCTGAAAAATATGGTCATGATTTAAGAAAGTTTTGCACAATTTGGCTACTAAACTGACAGAGTAAATTTTAACAGTCAACATTTCCTTCCTTCCTGCCTGCCTTCCTGCATCCCTCCCACCTTGCCTTGCTTTGCCTTGCCTTGCCCTGCCCTCCTTCCCTCCTCCTTTCCTTCTGTCTTCTTCCATTTCTCCTTTTTGCTGCAATGTGGCCTTTTTTGGTACTTTCTCTGTTCCTGTTCAAGAACAGAACAAGAATTTAATCTCTAATTTTTCATTTGCAGAATTAATGCTGGTACTCACAGTAATTTTCTTTCAACTTTCTTTAGGGCTTTTCTCTGTTTCCTTCTAAATTCCCATTTGGTATATATACATTGTCTTTTCTGCAGTCAGGTTTTGGAATTTTGATGGAAGTTTATGGACTTTCATTCTGTTATAGCTAGAGAAATTTGGGTCTTAATAAGAGTCTAAATAATCTAGGTTCGTAGTACTGGATTTAAGTCTGTAACAAGTTCATCTCTCCAATTAATTGTCTGCTGTTGCCCTGAGCTTACACTAGTCACAAGAAACTTCTCTTTTTCTTACAGAAAGCTTTTTCCCTTCCCCCACTGTCACCTCCACTAATGACTATCACTATCTAGAGTATCCATTTCTACCTTTCATTCTCATGCTGGTTGTCCAGTATATTTTCTTCTGTGGGATTTTAAAACTGTTTATTTATTTGGATTTTTTAATAGTACAAGGACCTTCACACCCAGGAATATAAAAATATGAAAGTGCATTTTGTTTTCTTTGGCTTCACAGGTAACCTTCATGCGAAACAAATATTTGCCTCCATGAGTCAGGCTGAAGAACTTGGTTTCACGAAGACACTTTGGGTCATGTAGATCCAGTTTTGTTCTACAGAATAGGAATACTTTCTGCAGTAAAAACCAAGCTGCTGTGAATTAAGGATTATGCAGTGTGCTATCACAAATGGAATACTACTTAACTACATTTTTAATACTTCACGAAATCTCTTATCTATTGAACATATCTTCTTGCTAAGTCTGAATGGTGTTATAAGATAACCCCTTACTAGGGCTAGAAACTATATGCACAAAGAAATAAAAATCTAATCTCTCTTTTCAGCTGCAGCCTGAATCATCCCATGTCCGTTTCCTGTTGTGTTTTCCAGGTAAGTAATACCTTTCAGAGTAAACAGAACATAATATCCAAGAGACCTGATATTTTTACATTTATGCTGAATTTTATGTGTGAATGAACTCAAGCTCTAACAGAATACTCTTTTCTCTCTGTCCCACTTTAAGTCTGAAGTAAAACTTGGGGTGCCAGAAACTGTTTTTTGCAACAGGTACCTACAGTTATTTATATATTGATATTGTTGTTCACATTTAGAGGATTATATGTAAACAATATCAACAATAAAATTAAAGTAAGTGTGCTTCAAACTATTTTGACCTGATAATTTTCATATTGTTTGGTTAGGTGCTGGATAACATTTGAACATTTTTTTGCTATTCAGGGATAAAGCATTATTGGATATAAGCCAAAACATGAACTTCTGAAGATTTTGGTATATTATTTCACAGTGGAAAGAGTGTTGTGCACATTAGAATTTAGGAAAAAGCCCTACATGTAATGATTTATCCACTCTTACCTAAATGAATACATATATAAACATATATTCTAAAATAGGAAGTTAGTTTCTTTTGTTCTCAGACTGTACACTTTGATATAATGACATTAAAAATTTTTATATCCTGTTTTGGCTGCCAGCATAATCAAGTGCCAATAACTCTAGCCGCAACTATTCAGCGATAGAACAATTTTACTAGCTTCCCAATCTTTGAAGATCTAAGTAAATACAAAAACCAGTTTTCACTTCTTTGTTGATCTAGTTAATTATAGTGTAGAGGGAAAGAATAGCAGCTGTCCTGCATATGTTTCATTTTTGTCCTCTTTTTCTTCCCTCCTGATTTGAACCTTACATGGCTTCTGAAGTATTTTGGAGGTTAATAAACGGATCCAAATCTTTGCATCCATAGCAATCCATGGATATTGTAACACTCACAATAAAAACTGAAAAAAAAGATGGTAGAAATATCTCCATTATGAAAGTGAATCCCAAAAGAAAACAGATGCTGGGTAAATATCTTGCAGTGAATTATTTTTAAAGAGCTTAGACAATTAGCATAAAAAATTTGGGCACCAAAATCTTTTAACTCATGCAGGCCAAACTTACATTGCTATAGTTCAGCCCATACAATGGTGGTGTTTTTTAAACCAAATTTGAAGCACACAGTTTATTACTTTACTTCTTTAAAATACTCAGCAGAGCTGGAGAATGAGAAATTATTCTTAATGGCAATCTAATAAAATTCCAGACAGACCCACATATTGTGATTACCATTAGAAGACCCAACAGTTTCACTGAGCAGTATATATCTGGGAAACTAGTCTCTGTTGGATAAGTGTGGGTTCTTCCAGGTAATTAATCAGCATGACTATTTTTTTCAGAAGTAAAAAAAAAATGGAAAAATACAAATCTTTCAGAATGAAGATTTAAGAATAAAATTATATATATATAGGATTTGGCCTAAATATATTGACAATCAGGCTTCAAGTTCTGTACAGACTTGAGAGTAGAACTCAGTTTATGAAAGCTCCTATTTACATAGTGTCAACTGTTGGATCACATTTTACTGATGTAAAGACTGCTTTCCTTTTGATCTGCCGAAAATCTTTACAAGACTTCATAATTTGACAACTCACTTTTGTAGCCCTACATAAGAAATGGCTTTTATTAAAGAACTCAACAGCTGACAAAAAGTAGTAAGGCAAACTTAGGTCAATGGGGGAAAAGCACAGACAAATCCAAATATATCCACGAAAAAATCTGCAAAGAGAAGTTAAACAATTCTTGTTGCTGGGAGTTCACCTGCCGAATTTTAGCTGTGAGCAAGTTTGGCATGTGGAATTTAGTTTGTTGTCTAGACTCTAGCAACTGGAAAAAGACCAGCACTTCTGGTAAATATTTAATTCTAACTAGCTTAAAAGCCCTCATCTATAAAGCATATTTGGCATATTTAATCAGCTTCTTAATGCTTCAAATAAAAAATAATAACTTGATAAAAAGCATTCTGGCAAATATTAATAATATTGAATAAATATACCAAATCACTTATTTCCACCGCTATGAAAAATAGTAAAAATTGTACATCAACAACAAAAAGAGAGCCAAGGAAAATCTCCATATTTCATTGGATGCAAAGTGAGGAGCATTGCCATTAAGGATGTGGAAAAGGCTGGGATAATGCCTTCTTTGCCTCAGTCTCTGATAATATGATTGGTTATCCTCAATGCAGCTGGCCCCTTGAGCTGGTAGACAGGGACAGGGAGCAGAATAGACTCCTTGCAATCCAGGAAGAAGCAGTTAGTGACCTGCTGTGACAATTAGATGCTCACAAGCCTGTGGAACTGGAGGGGATTTGTCAAAGGTCACTGAGGGAGCTGGCAGAAGAGCTTGCTAAGATGATATCTTTCATTTATCATCAGTCCTGGCTAACCAGGTAGGTCCCAGATGACTAGAGCTTGGCCAATGTGACACCCATCCACAAAACGGCCTGGAAAGATGATCTAGGGAACTACAAGGATGTTCTTGATTTTTAGAATCATAGAACAGTGCAGGTTAAGAACGACCTCGAAAGATTGTCTGGTCCAACCTTTTCTTGGAAAGGAAGCCTAGATCACAGAATCAGAATCACAGAATCACAGAATATTCTGAGTTGGAAGGGACACACTCTAGGACCTTGTCCATTTGCATCTTGAAAACTTCCAGTGATGAACACTCTACCGTGTGCCAGTGGATGAATGCTCTCACCGTAAAAAGTTTCTTTCTTCTATGATGTTTAAACCCTTCACAGTGTAACTGGTACCCACTAGCCCTCAGCTTCTCCACATGACTCGAGAAGTGAGAGGACAACATTTGTCCTCATCAAGTACTGGAATACTGTGATGAGGTTACTCCTGAGCTTTGTTTTCTCTAGGGAGAAGAGATTTCTTCAGTCTTTCCTCAAAGGACAGGCTCCCCATCCTGAAAATGGCAAATTTATTTTCGAATTAATTTGAAAATAGCATCCCACTCTTACTGTACTTGCCTAGAGAGCTTCTTTTTCAGAGACCTTGCAGCCCAAAATGTTAATTCTTCTTCAGGATTGTTTTCAGACAAACCAAAATATATTTGAAAATTATCCAATTACTTTCAGTGTGAAGAGTGCTGCTTTATTCTCTTTGGTATAATAAGGTCACAATGTAAATGACTGGGTTGCTACTGCTTATCAGTGGCTACATGAACATGAAATAACATCTGGTGGCGGGATGGGATGTGTATACCTTAAAATATTAATTTTAAACTTTATAGAAGAAGAAGAGAAAAAAAAAAAAACAATGACTGATATTTGAAATTTATTTTCCTTGGCTTTGTTTCAATGACTAGAACATTTATATCATATTGTCAAATGTGCTAACTTCAGTTACCAGCCTCTGTGAATTGAAAACATCTTTTTACTTGTCAAAAAAAAAAGGTGATTTTTACACAGAGGCACTCTTTGTTTACTGCTCAAGAAACTGCGTGAAATGTTATTTGTTAGATTTCATTAAAATCTCCTAAATATAATGAAAGACTAAAGTGGGCCTACAAGAAAGCTGGAGAGGGACTTTTTACAAGGGCATGTAATGATAGGACAAGAAGGAATGGCCTTAAGCTGAAGAAGTGCAAGTTTAGATTACATATTAGGAAGAAATTCTTTACTGTGAGGGAGGAAAGGCACTGGAAAAGGATGTGGATTCCCCATCCCTGGAAGTGTTCAAGGCCAGGTTGGATGGGGCCCTGAGCAACCTGGTGTAGTGGAAGGTGTCCCTGCCCATGGCAGGGGGTTGGAAGTAAAGTATCTTTAAGGTCCCTTCCAAGTCATTCTATGACTGTCTTGAACATGTTCATTCCTGTGTCAATAAGTGGAATAACCATCACTATGCATCAGTCCACCATCTTCTGCTATAAGTGTATCTCAGGCTAGCCAGAGATATCCCAGTCTTTCAATAATGAAAAAAAAGTAATTATGGTATTTTACATCATTTTCAACAAGCAATAATTAGTCCTAATTGATTGATAGACATCATCATCTGTATGCCCATACTTCACATATGGGGGAAGGAGAGGCTGCATTACAATGCAAAAATTGTCATAATGTACACACACCATGACCTTTTCCAACTTGCAAGACAATTGACTCATAGTAAGATGGCAGCCTTTGGTTTGGCATAACTTGTTCCTAAGTAAAGGGTTCACAGCTCCAAAAAACACTAATTAAATTCATGAAGCCCTGCTGATAAGCTATATGTTATTTTTTTTTTTTAAATAATGAAAGGCAAAATTGTGTTTTCATCAAGAATTTTAATTACCAACTGAGCTTTGTATGTTGTGAGAAGTATTTAGCAATAGTACCAGCTTAACTGAATGGCACACAGTGAGAAGTGTTTGCACTGGCTTTTACCAAAACGTAGGAGCAATATGGTCCTGGTAAATTCATTGAATGCTTTTCACTAAGATTACCACAGTTCTTTTACTTTCCCTTGAACTCTGCAAAATAAGAAAAGTCTGAATAATCATCATACATTCATAATCAAATTATGATGAAACATATTGGGATAGTTTTTAAGACTGGGTTTCAGTCTGTATCTCAGGGATAGGTAGCCATAATAACTTTTCCAGCATTCAGTATTTTCTATAATATTGATAACATATTGCTACAGTTGGTCTTGATTTTAAGGCTGCAGACTTCAAAAGGCCAGATTGCCTGAGGACTAAGAAAAAATCTCTTTGATTTGAAAATGAATGTTCATATCTTGAAAAGACTCAAATGCATTTATCCAGGTAATTAAAGACGGAATTCAGACTGGATTTAAGTCTGCTGACTTAGAGTTAATAATACAGATTTGTGTTTCAAAAGACTTTAAATGCAAATATCAACTCTTTGATGAGATATGGCTATTGTTAGTTTTTGTCCTGCATGATGTCATTTACTCAGTAACCTGATTCAACAAGTCTGTAGTAAGGCAAATTGGCCTGACTAAAAAAAATTAAAAGACACCAATGAAGATAACATTCTAAACTGAAGTAAAAAGAAAGAGGAAGGAAGAAGAAAATGACCTTCAACATTTTGCTAGTGAAATTGCCCATCTGATAACTATGGAGTTAAAGATATAAGCATGAAAGCACCCTTCTCTCAGTGTACTAATAATAAACTGCTTGCTTAATGTCTTTTCTTCTGTGGTTCTATGTAGGCATAATACTCTTAATCATGAAGATGTACTTATAGAGTAGTGCAGTTTTGCATGACACTTCACTGCAATAAAACTAAAAAGCATTTTTTGCTGCATTCTCAAATAATTTTTTTCTCAAATACAGACTAGAAAGTAAAACACTTAGTCACTTTGTCTCTGTAGGTGGTTAGTACTCTGGAATCTTTCTCTTTGTCATGCACTATAAGAATAAACATTATTTAGTGTGGTAATAGTAAAGGAAATATTGAAGTCAAGAGTTGATACAGTGGATAGTGAAAGTTGTATTACACCAATAAGTCACTCCGTTCTGAAAATGTTCTACCCAATGCTTCTGATAATAATTGAATGCTATTATGATGCATCCCACACCTCATATGTTATCATATTTGCTTCTTTGCTTTGTATTAAAATCTAAAGTTCAGATTTTGACAACTTTTTTTCTGAAAGCTAAATTCACAAAGCTTTTCAAACCCATAGGGCAGCAATACCACTTTTTGGCTTTTGCTTTACGTTCTCAAAGAATTGACATTTTGTGAGTCAGCATGAACATTTTAGGTCAATGCTGCTAGAGTTGCTGCCTTGAAAATGTATCTTATTATTACTTTTTTTTAAAAAAAGATTTTTCAATAAAGGTAGAAAGATTGTACAAAAATAAGATACAGAAGCATAACATTTCCAGCCTTTTACCATTTTGATCAGACACCAGGATAATTTGAACTCATTAGGGATGAAAAATATGAAATGCTGCTGGTATTGATATCTACAGAAGGTGCACATATATCTAGGAATACTTTCTTTTTTAATCTTCAGTATTTCAGTAACGGAAAGTAATGTTCCTGCTGAAAGAAAAAGAAAGTAAACAAGATGAACTTAACAAACTTATTATAGAAATGTTGCAAGTAAGCAGCAGGAATAATGAGCAAAAAGAGAAGCAAAAGGTTCCCCAGGGGACTAAATTAGAGCCAAAATGGTGTAACCTCATTTTCAGTTATTTGCAGGTCTCATTTTAATGAGGTGCCAAGAGTGCTGGTATGGTATGAGTATGAAGTCAGAGTCTTCAGACATAACTATATCCATAAACAGAATGAAGAAATGGCTTGGAATGTCCACGCTTTTAAAGAATCTATATCTTTAGAGTGTCACTGATCCCTGCTATTCTTCTACAGTTAGCCAGCACTGACTGCAAGCCCTGAGTCACAGCATGGTGATGGGAAATGAACTATTTTTGGTTGCAACAGACCTGGACCTGACTTCTTCCAGCAGATCTCTTTGTGACTGTGGTTAGGATTTCATTGTAAGTCACTTCTTGATTCTATTTACTGAATCCTTCGTAGTTTGTAACACAACAGAAGAGACGTGTGAGAGTCACACTGTGTCATTGAACCTCTGGGAGAATAATGGAGGGATTTATCTTGCAGAAGGTCTTCAGGAGAGCACTCTCCTTTGTAGAGTTAATGGCAATTTGTGTAGAAAAAGAAAGGGAAAAGAAAAGACAACGTTCTTGTAACAATAGTCATGTGAAAGTAGCTACAGACAGCCCAGATGGAATTAAGCATTAAGCTCCCCAAAGGATCAGGACCTATTAAGCCATTGCCAGCCACTTATTCAAGTAAAATAGATATAAGGTTAGAACAATACACCTCCTATTTCCCTTTCAGCACAGGAAATAATATTTTGGAGAAAATAATATAGGTCAGTATGTCAACAAAACATCATACTCCATAAAATAATCTATGAGACTGCTCACTATATTTCAAGGCTCTGTTCACATGGAAGACAGGATGTTATTCATCATTAGATATACCACCCTCCTTTAATTATGAATTCTGATACCTTAAGATGTTTGCATTTCCTTTAAATTTAATATATGACATTAGTTTCCTGGAATTATATGACCAATGAATTCACTCCTGTATAGATTTTCACTTTTAAACTGGCAAAATTTATTTCTACAAGCTTTATTTTACCTAAACAACAACCCATGGGTATGATTTGTCTCACTTATTTTTGAACATTTAAAAGTTACAATATAAATATCTCCTTTTTTATTCAGTGCTTTATAATTCAAAGGAGAAAATGTCTGAAACTCTTTGTCTGAATTACAGAATAAATTAATTATAGAATGAATTTTATCAGGCTCAGATTTTGAGTCTGTGATTTCTGCTCACACTTAGATATATAATTATTAAATTCTGCCATTTTTTAAAGCACTTTCTTTAGTGTTTGGATATTTCTTTTAAACAAGTGATGATTGAACAGGAAGCCCAGTTTTTTCAAGACATGACTTCTAAATCAGGAAATATTAGCAGATTATTGCTCTGAATGTAAAGAAAATGAAAAGTCAAAATATTTTTACGTCCCTGTCTTTGCTGGATGAGGACTACTCGCAACAGTGATTAACCTCAGTTTTTGCAAAACTGGTCAGGACTTCTGCAGATGCTGGCAAACACAAAGTTGAGACTTGAAGAAAAGTAGGACTCCAGAACAAAAAAATTTATTTCCCCACTGTGCAAAAGAAGTTAATTCACAAACAAACATCAGAAATTTTTAATTCTAAAATTCTGAGTTTTGAACTTAGAAGATGTTTTTTCTTCTATCACTTTTATATTAGTAGTATTACAGTATTATCTAATTTCAAGTTAAATGTAATGTTATACTATCTAAAAATATCAGGTATCTTAATGGAAATACCTAATTTTTTTAATTTCACTGATGGAAATTAGATATTTAACTGCATTTGAGAATCTGAATAAATTATGTAAATTTGCAGTCACATAAACAATCATATATGTACTGTCAGTGAATAATGTTACATGTAAAAAACAGACATGAATATCTTGTCTTGCAGAAAGGCTTGGAAAAATGTATTCTAGTTTTAAAATATCTGATAAACATGCTACAAAACTTATTTACAACCACATTGCACAGAACACTAGAAATATGTATTTAGAAATAATCTAGAATTTTTTGACGTGGATGCATTAATTACTGAAATCTTCTTTTTCTCTGGTTTAAATAGTGCATTACAGTGATTGACTAAATTAGGAAAATAATTCAACAACTACATCATAGACCCAAGACTTTGCACTAATTGTGACTGCTCAGGTAGTTTATCCAATATTACATCAGATTTCCCATCTGAAATGGATTCAGTGTAAGGACATATCCTTTCTAAAAATTTATCATTTAACACAAACCCTCCATATTTCCCATATAGATAGTAAGGCTAATTTTCAGAAATAGACAAAATTTGGAAATGGATAACTCAAAATTTGACTCTCTAATCCTTTTTTTTATAAAGATTTTGGTGTTTGTGGCTTACCTAACACAAATTATGATTCCAGACAGGAACACATAGAAAGTGTTCTCATTAAATGCCATTAAGGAATCTTTTAGAAAAACTACTGGTCTCAGCAGCCTTACTGAGTGCAAGTGAAATGCTAAAAATATTTGCAAATGCACATGAAGGGTTCAGCAATATGATGTTACCACTCTGAGACTTCTAGTTTCTTTACTGACACTGTTTAAAAGGAGGAAAGAGTCACCCCATTAGATTCAAGGGTAGTAAATCACACGTTTACAAATTTTACACACAACATGCTCACTTGAATACCAGAATGAGTTGTTGGACATCTGTGCTGTATTCCAAAGATTAATTTCACAACCCACTGTGATAAGTGTAGTCATTCTGTGAAGTTGCCACTACCAGCATCATCAAGTCTGTTAAGTTTATTGTTAGTTTTGCATTGTTTGGCTCCTGTTTTAAACTGAAACTTTTAAAATATCTTCACATGGGCATGTTCGTATTTCATTGTGAGATTTCATTCTTGTAAGGATTATTTTCCTGTTTATCTATTTGCATCACATGCAATATACTAGTTGTGATTCATTGTCTATGAGCTTCCAAGATTACACTATACGAGGTTATTTTGCAAAGGTGATGGAAACTGACTTTTTTTTCCCCCTTGTTCTGTCAGCATTTATGCTATTTTTAAAAATTTGTCTTCCATAAAAGCCACATTATATTTTTGTGCAAAAGTGTGATATCCTTTGCCACATATGTACAACAATTCATAGCAATTATAGAGTATTTATTCTAGACATTAGAATAACCAAAGTGTGCTGGCACTTTTGTTAACAATAGAAATCAAATGATATTTGAAGTTTATAAAGGTGAAATCTCTTAAAAGTATTAGTTTTACTTTTTAAGGGTGTTATTTTTCTAAAGATTTCTGACTATATCTTGGAGAAGACTTACTCACATGAGTTTTTATATCACTTCATTTCAAGAAAAGACACCATCTGCATTCCTTTAAAAGCAGCAACCTAAGATGCACTGGTGGAGCTGAGCTATTCAAAGTCAAGAGTGGCTGTTTCAGAGCACACCAGACATGCTGACTACTTTAAAAACTTGCTGCTTCAGATTTATGCCTTACAATAGGCACACATATTAGACAAGACATTAAAGAAAAACAACCAAGTTTAAACTGTAAAACTAGAGCACCAGCTGATGTGTACTTTTTATTTATTTATCTATTTTGCTGTAAGACGCATTGTAATGAAATGTGAAATTGATTGCTAGACACTTCTTATGTTCTGCAGATTCTGAAATGTGATTGCCAAAAGTTATTGCAGACTAGTCCCAGAACCCCCCCACCTTGTTTTTACAAAGGGTTACTAGTTTGGTGAGCCTGTTTCTCTCCACTAATCACACAGTCATGATGTAAATGTCATCTAGGAGCCCCCATAATTGACTTGATCAAGAGAATCAGGTGCTGTTCAAACAGTAACAGGGATTCAACAATATAGCTCAGGCAAGGGAAAGGGGCTGTGAATAAGCACATATCCTAATCCAGTGGGCTGGTGCTCCACTAGAATTCTTAACAGCTCTTTGCCACAACCTTCCTAATCTTCACAATAGTATGGTCCAAGGTTACACTGATATCACATTCCATTCATGATCTTGGCAGTCAAATCTCTGGGTGAGGGAAGAGATTGCACAGCCGGTTGGTTCACTGAGGGCTTTACAAAATATTTCTCAGTATCTTAGACCTTCCATCTTCAGTCATTCTGTTCAATTTATTAAACTATTGTCCTCTTTATGTGTTTCTTTTATGTAATGTCTAAATCACATTTTGCTTATATGTTGTATTCTATATTAATATTTCCCAGCAATTTTCTCTTTAATTAAATGCTTTTCATTTTTTAGGGAAACAGATTGAACTTGAATTTTTCTTGGTTAAGCCTCTCTGAGGATTAACAACCAGGAGTAAAGGTACCTAATGTAAGTCCCTTGAGTTAAGTCCTTGTCATCAGTCATGGAAAGGTAGTACTTTTTTTATACCAGCTATTATTGCTGAGAATAAAACAAAATGCCAGAATCATGAGTTCTGCTTTAGAGCTGAACTAGAAATTTGTATGAAACCCTGCATTGTGACTGAATAAGAGTAAAGAAATCTTTTTTTTGAAGATCTATTGCCAGCAAGTGTTGCTCTCCATTTCTGTTAAAATATAGAGCAATAATACTGATAACTAAATCCAAGGCTCAAATACTGCTTGAATGTTCCAGGAGAAACATAGGGTCCACATGTTATTTTATAACTTCACTGAAACAGATTGAAAATCTTCAGTATGTCACACCTAGAGCAGACGGTGATAGTGTGACAATCAAAACCCATCCTCAGATAGGGAAGTGAAGATCGGTGCCACCTGATAAATAAATGTGTTACTTCCAATTCTATTACAGAAGCAGTGAAAATGTGTCACGTTAGCTTAACATTGATTCATTGAATGCCTAAGAGGAACACTGGCAGATTGCTTTAATTAACAGATGTACGAGGGCTGCTGATGTTTTTCAAAGTGAAATTTCCTTGCCTCTTGCTGCAACCTATCAGGCTGTCATTCTCAGGTGACAGAATGACAAGATATCAGACCAACTGCTATAAAAGCTTTTCATTCTCAGTACTGTGCCTAAATATCTATGTTAACAATATGTCCTTTTTCACAACCATATTTTAGTCTTTAGTCCTAAGGAAAAAAAAGGCAGCAACTTCCTATCAAAAAAAGTCAACAGTTGGATCTTTTGACTTTTCCCACAAGATGAAGTGGACTGATTATGGTGATCATTTGCTCAAAAATTTATTTCATTTAAACAACAAACTGCTTACATATATGCATTAGAAACCTTGCTGCTGGACTGTTTCCTGACTTCCATTCACCTCACCTTGTGAAAAACAAAAGGCATGCACCATCTCATCCAATCTAACATAAGCATCCACCTCAATCTTAAACTGTAGGTGTCTAGTAAGAATTCCTTTAATGCAATATTATTAGATGTATTTCAAGTATTCACAAAAAAATCTAGTTCACTTAAGTGCTTACATAAGGCAGATAGAAATCTTTCTGCAGGACTTAGAAAGTCACCTTGGTACTAGTGCTGAAACACCCAATCCTTCAGTAGCTCATCTCTGTTCTGAAATTTGAGAGGATGGACTTAAATTTCAGGTTCTTTTCCAGTTCTGCTCAGAAGCATAAATGAACAAATACTGATGTTGTGTATATCTGTTTGTGTATGTATGTATCTGTAAGAAAGGGAGAAAGGAATCTCTGTCCCCCCAGCTTATAAACCATTTCAAAGGATGAGGAAATAATATCTCCTTCAGGCCAGATGTCATGAGATCATTCTCATTTTGAGGGAAAAACAGAAGAGAAAATTACAGGTTTTGTTGCATGTGACATACTCGTTGTTGAGGTTTAAAGAGCTGGCCTCAGATATGTGTAGACAGGGTGCTGTTCATGCAGAGCTGTGTCCCAGACCATGTCATGCGTGAGCAGAATCCGCCCCAGAGCAGATTCAGTGAGACTTTAAACAAACATCCTATTTCATTCTGCATGTTGGAACTGTTTACAAGACCAAAGCCTTGAAAAAGATCATTTCAGACCTTCATGTTTCTCTGTCTCTCTCTGTCTCTCTCACCCATCTATCTATTTATTTGCGAAGGCTTGAAGTCTGCAAACAAATATGATTGCTGATGAGGGCACAGCTTAAAGGGACAGTATGCTGAGCAATCAATGAACAAGAGGGAAATCTAGTCCACTAGTCACAATAATTTTGATATTGTTCACTAAGTACTTGCCTTGAGTCAGTTAAATTCAAGAAGTGATATGTATGGCCATAGACATATTCAATTTAATTTCTCTCGGTGTTGATGAAAAGCTGTGGCTGAAAAATAATTTGTTATTGGGAAAATTCTCTGTGTACAAATAAAATGTTCTGTTTTGGTAAACAGCCAAGAATACTAGCAAAATTGTTTGTATTATCCCATAGGCTTTGAGCCATTCCAGTTACACCACACAGGAAAGGTGACCTTGAAACTTAGAGGTAATTCTTGGCAGGTTTCCTGAACTCTATTAAGACTTTGATAAGGAAAATGACTGCAGCAAAAGAACAGGTATAGAAATATTTCTGAATGGAAACCAAGTGTTAAGAATTCAATGTTACACCAATAAACACAGATGCTGGAGGATATGTATTTGATTTGCATTGCTAGAACCTCTCCAAATGATAGACCTATGACTGCTGTATCATTGAATTATATGGAAATATGTATTCAATTGAAGAAATGTATAATAGCAATATTAAATGGATTGCCTTTCTCTCTAACCAAAGACTTGTCATAACTAGTGTTTAAAAAAAAAAAAAAAGAAAATTTGTGGAAGCAACAGTAATTTCCAGGAAAATTAAAATTGTATGCATATAAACCTAAGTAATTCCTGAGAAAGCCAGACTCTTATACAACAGAAATAGTTCTGTCAATAAGTAAATGGATCTGAAGATCATTTACCTGCTTTATTGACCAATGATGAAGTATAGATGAGAAAATAAAACTATATTAAATTGAAAGATTTCTAGCTGAGTACTGTCACATAACACATACACCAGATTTAATTTTCTTAAAGTGACATATTTTAAGTAATTTTTCTCATTACACCAAAGTTAACATATTTTAAGATGCTCTGAAAGAGGACATCCAAAAGGTATTTTAAAAGACAGAAACTGAGGGTTCTTTTTACCTTGAAGTTTGCCTTACCTTTACTTTCACAGGTAACCACAAAGGAATTCTTACCATCAAATTATTTTTTATATTTTCTTTTCAAATCTTTTTGGTCTTTGAATTATGAAATTCAATATTTTAGACTATGTATATGTTAATCTGTTTTAACAAATTTAGAGTGATAGAAAAATACATAGTTTGGGTAAATTTAATACAATTTAAAATGAGGAGAACAGCAAGAGATTTGGGTGCAAATTTTTTTGCTAATGATAAAATTTTAAGACAGAATTTTATTTTAGGAAAGAATTCCAGAAAGAAACAGATAAAGAATAGAAGGAAGAGAGGAAGAAGGAGAAAGTTGGAGGAAAGTAAACAAAAGAACAAGAGACTCAACTTCACCCCAAGAGTACAGTGTGGATAACATTTCTCTCCATTTAGGATCCTAGAGGGTCTGTGATTTGTGTCAGGACCCCCAAAATCAATGGCAAGTGATATGTCTGGATTCCTGGTTTGTCCTCAGTATTACACACAGTTAAATATACCTTGACCTATTTCTTGGCCTCATTAATTTGAAAAATGAATAAGCTAACCATAAAAAGATAAATATTTTTGTAGTTTAATTTTATTAATTACTCCACAATGCAAGACAAAAAATTATCTCGTTGACAGTCAAAATAAAGAAAAATATATTGTGTTTCTGTTTATCAGTTAATCTTCTTATCTTGCCCTTGATCACACTGTTTGACTCCTTTATTAAGTCAAACCAGAGACAACACCAAAGTGCCTCACAGAGTAAAACAGATCAATGACTTAATGTCCCATACTGGGAGAGACCTGACCCCAAACACTTTCATTTGGTATCCTGCTGAAATCTTTATGATTTCTCTTTGCCTTTTCTTTTTCTTCCACTTAATTACTGGCTTGTTTCTGCATTATTTATTCCTCTAGGTTACGTGAACATGTGAAATGGGGCAGGTCTCGTAGCATAAAAAAAGAACGTTTTCTTAGAAAGAACTTTATAAAGACAGAAGTGTCACAACTGCATATTCTTTTTAGTAAAAGACAAAATTTCTTGGTGTTATTTCAATAATAACTGGTTTGTATCTCATAGGTTTCAAGTTTGGATTCATATAATTTGCTTTGCTGGATGAAATCATGATTTATTTTAATGAGTAATCATCCTGGCAGGTCTCATTTACTCATATTTACATACATTACATCATTCCCTAATTTAAATAATTTCACCTACTCCCCTTGTTTGTATAGGAATTTGAAGCCTTCCAGCTTGATTTTAAGGACTTTCTATAATTGCATTCCTACCCAATTTTGGAATCTTGTTTTCTATTTCCCTGTTCACTTCCAGTTATCTGGTCACAGACTTTCTCCTAAAGTCTTTTTGGAGCTTTTCCTGTACCACTTTTTTATTTATGCTTAAAAGGGTGTGTGCAAAAGAGCTTTGGCATAACAACACTTTGCCTTGCTGCTAACCTGTTGTGGAATCCTGAGTGTCAAGGAAGCAGAAAGAGCAAAATGGAGCTCATACCAGTCACTGGGTACTTATTATGCATTAAATTCTTGGGAGACAATTGTGTCTTAAAACTGTCACCTTATAGATTTAAAGAATTTATCTCTGAATCCTTAAAAGAGTTAGGGATTTGCACCTTTTCTTTCAAGACCCATTCAAATCTTGTCAGCAAATACTTCTGTTAATGCTACTCAATAGTGAGTAAACTATAATTGATGTGGGATCTCATTCCCAGATATTCCCAGTTGAACAACACCGTCATCACAGACCAGTCAACACACACTTTCATGCGATTTTAAAGATTTTCTCTGAAAAACATGGATAGTATAATATTGCCTTTGTAGAGAGAACACTGCAAGAGGGCATGGGGAAATTTCAGTATGTGTTCTGTCTGCATAGCTGCCCTACAGTGAAATACAGTAGTTATGTATAAAATAGTTTTAAGCTACTTTAGATATATGAGGAAATAAGCCATGCATCAACCTATGATTAAAGGGATACAAGCATTGCTTGTGTCTAATTTTATGTTCCTCATGTTCCCAGATCCAGATCAGTAAATCTTTGAGGCTGTATTATAAAACTTAAGTTCATTACTGCTTCTGTTGTGCTCAGTTCAACAAATAATTGCATTAATATGTAGGAATGCATCTCTTAAGAAGAGAAAGTGGGAAAAAAATATATAGCTCTGAAAGAGTGTATTATTCCTCCAAAGTAAAGGTGGAAATGACTCTCCAAGTTTCCTAAAGGCACACAGAGAGTAAAACCAAGTACTGTCATTTTGCTGAAATCAGGAACTGTTGTCATAAAGTATGTAGATGACATAGTTGGCCATTGTAATATATGAACACCTGTCAGAGACTGAAATAGTTAATGGCTTAAAGTGCAAAGATTGTCTTAATTGTCTACTGTAGCAAACTGCAAAGAAACAGCTGCTCATCTCCTGAAGCCCACCCCTCCCTGTGTATGCCTACTGATCTGGACTGTGAAAGGACCTTGATATAAGATAAGGTGGTACCATTGTCCTGCTATCGCAGGTCAAGAATGTATCCACAAGTGTAAGAGATTGAACTGCTAACCCTTGATCACCTGCAGTAACCCCCAGGTGCTGTAGGAGACTGGTGATAACGGCTGGAACAATTGGTTGGATGCTTTGCTGGTGATGCACACAGTGTCCTCCCAGGTGCCAGCAGGGTGTGCCTGCCTGAAGTGTCAAACTGGTATTCCAGATAAGGGAAAAGGCTGATAAAAAATGTGATAAGACATCATCCAGCAGTGGTATAGGGGATGTTCCCACCTAGACTCTACACAATATAAACCCCATGAAAGAGGCGTTTTGTGGACTCTTCCCCCAGTCCTATTCCACCCCACTTGATTGATACAGTCTGAAACCACCAAGAAGACCAGAAGAAGAGGCCCATTGGGATTTCATTGAAATCTATGGAATGGTGATAACTTTTTTCCACTTACTTACTTTTCTGTTACCCTCTTTCTTCCTCTCCTCCCCACCCCCTTCCCCCATCTCTCTCTCTCCCCCTCATTTAGTGTTTAATAAAATCTGTGCTATTGACTTGAGCATATGGTCTCATTTGCACCTTAATTCAGGCAGAGGCATCTCTCTAATAATTTCAATAATTGGATCTTAACAACACCATCCTTACTTCATATCTCTTTTGCTCCAGTGACAAATATAGTCTTAGGAAGCTTCTTCACGCTATTTTGAAATAGAGCATGGGTGTGCACAATTTACTTCACTTCTTGTTAAAATATATGCAAGACAGTAATGAAAGCATTTTAATCAAATGAGAATATCCATAGTACCAGGTAATACCATTAGTAAAAAATGTTTTAAAACAAGGATAAAACTGTAGAGTTCTGTATTCAGGGACTTTCACTGAGTCTTTAAAATATTGACTGGTCCCTTATAAATTGATCATGCCTTAACCTCTTCCCCTATCTTTCCTTTTCCCTCACTCTTGTTATTAAATACACTGAAGAAATGCAATGGATATTTTCATCAAAAAATATCAGCTCTTGTCTGAAGAGATGAAAACAATCCTACCATGTCGTAAAAATGTTTTGTTTACTTGTACTCTTATTTTTATTCATTAATAGTTTTAAATTACACCGAGATATCAAATTATGAATAGCAATAGACATAATGACATCCCCGGGCCTTTACAGAAAGTCTCCTAAATTGTCCTCCTTGTGTAAACAACAAAAAAAAGAAAACAATTAGAGGAAATGATCCATTATTCCATAAAGTTCACAGGGGCAAAAATTTCAGCCCTTTCTGCATCTCTAAAATAGACAAATAGAAGTGAATTGAACACAGGGGAGGAACTTCATTACATTTCCTAATAACAACATATTTGAGAGCCTATTAAGAGCAATACCCAAATAGTTTCCTCTGTCAAAATGTCATTTTAGAGAAAAGACAGAGAAATGAAAAAAGGATAAAGCTTTTGGAAAGATGGCATTTTCCTTTTTTATTGTTATGAGCCCTTTTTATTAATGTGTATTAGTACTGTCAGAGAGTACATTATCCATCAGTTCTTTTACTTAAAGAACCATGACCACTCCTAAATAAATTTACATGCCCATAATATAACAGCCTTTGATTCTACACATACATACACCAATACTTATTTTTCACAGAATCACAGAATAATGAGGTTGGAAGAGACCTCCAAGATCATTGAGTCCAACCCATGCCCTAACACCTCAACTAGACTATGGCACCAAGTGCCATGTCCAGTCTTTTTTTAAACACATCCAGAGTAGGTGACTCTACCACCTCCCTGGGTAGGCCATTCCAGTACTTTATTATTCTTTCAGTGAAAAACTTTTTCCTAATATCCAACCTATACCTTTCTTGATGCAGCTCGAGACAGTGTCCTCTTGTTCTGTCAGTTGTTGCCTGGTGGAAGAGACCAACCCCCTCCTGTTTACAACCTCCTTTCAGGAAGTTGTAGAGAGTGATTAGGTCACCTCCTTTTCTCCAGGCTAAACAATCCCAGCTCCCTCAATCGTTCCTCACAGGGCTTGTGTTCCAAGCCCCTCACCAACCTTGTTGTCCTCCTCTGGACACACTCAAGCATCTCAACGTCCTTCCTAAACTGAGGGGCCCAGAACTGGACACAGTACTCCAGATGTGGCCTCACCAGTGCTGAGTACAGGGGAAGAATGACCTCCCTGCTCCTGCTGGCCACACAGTTCCTAATACAGGCCAGGATGCCATTGGCCTTCTTGGCCACCAAGGCACACTGCTGGCTCATATTCAGTTGGCTGTTGACCAGCACCCCCAGGTCCCTTTCCAGCCAGACACTGTCCAGCCACACTGTCCCCAGCTTGTAACATTGTTGGGGATTTTTGTGGCCAAAATGCAGAACTCGGCACTTAGACTTATTAAACTTCATCCTGTTGGACTCTGCCCACCCATCCAATCGTTCCAGGTCTCTCTGCAGAGCCCTCCTTCCTTCCTTCCAATAGATCAACACAAGCTCCCAGCTTAGTGTCATCTGCAAATTTACGAATGAAGGACTCAATACCCTCATCCATGTCATCAACAAAAATATTGAACAGAACTGGTCCCAGTACAGATCCCTGATGGACACCGCTGGTGACTGGCTGTCAGCTGGATGCCGCACCATTCACCAGCACTCTCTGGGCCCGTCCATCCAGCCAGTTCCTGACCCAGCAAAGAGTGCTCCTGTCCAAGCCATGGACTACCAGCTTTTCCAGGAGTATGCTATGGGAGACAGTGTCAAAGGCCTTGCTGAGGTCCAAATAGACTAAATGTAAAACTTTCTGCTTTCAAAACATGGGGGCAGACGTGGATTCGGCCCAGAAATCCAGGTTTAGATGTACAAAATGCATGAAGCAGGATACAATCTGAGGCAGACATCTCTGTACAGACTCTTTCTCAATTGCTACTAACTCTGTAGGAGCCTACATTTGGGTGTCTTATTACTATCATACTCAACAGTTGTGATTATCTCATATGTCAGTCTCACCTAAATGCAGAAATTGTGATTCTGTCACATATCTTTCACAAGAGATAGTGACAAAGAGATCTTGTCTGCGATCATGTGCTGCAGAAAAATTCAGTGTCATACTTTTCTTTCAGAGCATGACCACAGAGGAAGGAGCCATCAGCTCTCCTACATGTATCTCAGTAGTTCAGTATTTTGGTACTCCAACACAAATCTTATGTGACTATTTACTAATTTAGGCACTGAGCATTAGATTGGTCTGTTAGGTGCTCTAGTTCCTTCCAATTAAAGTTATATCAATGCATCTAGATATTTATTGCGTGTGAGCAAACCTCTCTACCCTACAGGATGGGGCACTCATTTGGAATGATACATACAGTGTTCCAGTTTGTGGGATAGTTTATGCATCAAACTGCCTTCCACTGTCACTCTCATAGCCATCAGTTTTTCTGTCTACCTCCTCCCGCCATGTTGCATTATGTTTGTGAACTGCACAAAATTTGACTTATGCATTTGTGTACCACAAATACCTTTAAAATATCAAAAATTGCTTTTAAAACTTCTTATTGCTGCAATGTCAGTGTCGACCAGATGTTTCTAAAATTCACTGCATTGGATGGGCTACAGGAATAAAATACTTTCATTATTTTTGGGATTGTTATATTCTGCATTTCAGGGAAGATAAGTTGTATCCAACCCTGACTTCTCCTTATAATTTGTTCTTATCTTATTTATTCTAACAACTGACTGTCTGCATTTTACAATATTTTCAAATTAAGAGTAAGTTTAAGCAAACCACATTTAAATTACCAATGCTGATTGTTTTCATATAATGAAAGAAAGCTTAATACCATTCCTCTGGGTGATATAATTTATAAGGTCTTAAGAATACATTTGGTAACAGTGTCTGGGAACAAATTGCTATGTAGATTTACAGAACTTTGCTCATAGACAGAAATTCAAATTTTCCTCCCAGGAGTCATAACTTATTTCATTCAAGACTATGAGAAGGTGACAGAGTTGGGTCAAACTTACTGCAGCTTTGCTCAGAATCCTCATGGGAAACTAAAAAATAATGGTTTCTATAGCAACTAAATGCATCAACATTATGTTTATTAATTACAGATACACGAACAGCAGAAATTGAAAGGAAAAAACCCATGATGAGTCAGGACCTCACGCTAGGACCAAGAAGCTATTACTTATAACGAAAATTGAGTCACTTTGTTCTTAGTCAGTATGAAACACTAGCAATAAAGCAGAAACAGCTAATCAGGTATCTGCTATTTGCATGTATGACTTTATGTTACAGCTGGAGGATAAGATAAAGTTACTGTAACATATGAATGCTGTCCTCTGAGTTGTTTGTTTTGGTTTCTTTCTTTCCCCCCCAGCTCTTAATTATGTTCCTGTTAGGTAGATTTTATCATAATATTTGTGACCGTGGACATGCCCTCTCTGTCCATAGGGCAGGGTTTGGTACTATAGGACTCAGTCGTCACCTCAGGTGTTTTGCCTTTTTTTAATGGGAGTTTTTTACCATGAAACCTCTGACATGTTAGCACTATACAATGAATGGTAACTTCCACTACCTGGCCTTGTAGGTCTATTCATACTCTTGCCTTTTGTCAGTGATATTAAATGCTTTCTGCAGTATACCACATTTATTATTTTCTCTTATCTATTGCTTCTATAATTTTGTCTCTATTACAGAACAAGCAACCAATTTTTCTGGTAACATCAAGTCTTTGTATATCTGATATACTTTGTACTTGTATAATCATTATTCTCTCTTGCAAGCCTTTTCCCATCCAACCTTTCCTTTTCAATTTTTTTTTTTTTTTCTAATATTGTCTCTTAAATTACAAGAACAAACTTTCAGGAAATGCTAGAGATGGAGCTATTACAAGAGAGCAGTAACATTTTTGATTTTCTTTGCTGCTTTTTAATTTTCCATGAGATTGGGATAAAGAAAATGCTTGGAACTTTAAAGATCTTAATGATGGATTTCAGCACAACCAAACAGCATGACTAGAATTAAGTGGCAGCTGACACTAGAGATAATAATTGCAGCAAAGAAAGCCAAACTGCAGCATGCCAATAAACTGAACGCCCTGTTGCTGCTAGTAGTGGTGTTCCCAAGGAAGAAAGGTGAGGTACAGCAGGGTGAATTCTAATAAGAGTAGGAGCTCTGCCAAAGTGATTTCTGCGTTAAGCTTCTCTTCTGCCCTCCTGATTTGGAGCTGTTCTGTTTGACAGACTGCAAGCAGATGCACTTGATACAATTTCTCAGTGCTGGGGGTTGTAGCAGGCTGGCCCCCTACCCTTTACTAGTTCCACCCTCGGTAATTGCCCTCACCAGGATCCTTACCAGCAAGGCTGTCTGCAGTCATTTGCAGAAGAAATTTGGGGCTGGCTGGGGAGTATTTACAGCTCACTTGAAGACAGATGTAAGCTCGTGCTGACCATAAATCAAGCCCACCTTCCAAACTGGGGCAAACCTGTAGCCACCATCAGCATCATGCCAAAGCCAAGGTAATATGCCCTGCTTGGAGTGCTTTATATTGTGCTAGCCTGCTGCTCTGGGGGATGGAACACAAGCACAACCAGTTTGACTTCTTGCACAAGACTGGTTAGAGGCACATACTTGAGTCCAGGTACTACTTTAAAATCATCTAAGTAAAGGGACCAGAATGGAGGTGAAAATTTTTCTTGGTACACCTCCAAGTTTTGAACTGTTTCTGTTGCTAACTAAACTGTCATGCAACTAGAACCCATCACATTTGCTACAGCTGTGTGGGCGTTAAGAGTCAAAGAAAAAGCTCTGAAAGAGCCTCACTATGTTATTGCCAGCTTTTGAGGAAAGCTAATAAAAACAACAGCTGGGGCTGGCAAACAAAGGAAATCTAAAATCCAGTATGGAATAACATTGGAAAAAAAGAAAAAATTTTGGTTTGGGTTTTTTTTCCAATTTCTTTTTTCTCAAAGCCTCTTTGAGCCAGCCTGCTTCTGGTAGAGAAAATCCTCAGCATTACAGCATTTAGAGTGGCAGCTATTGGTAGATGATGGCTTCCAGTCTGTACCAGTCGGTTTTTACCATATTGTTGCAGTTGGTGTCAATGAACTTCATACAGCCTTCAGCTTAGCCAAGCACACCATATTCTAACTTGAATAATGATGCACTAGAAATGCATAGAAATAAATTGTAAGATTGCATATCCCTGTTGAAAACGTATACACTTGGCTACCTGATCAGCTCATAATTTTTATGTAAGAAACTTATCTGTACAAGAACTCTATGGAAACAAGATGAAAAAACCCTGTCTCTCATTGTGCTCACAGCCTGACTTTTCAGACAAGTGTGGATTGCTTGCCTCAGAAAAATGTGCGTTAGTTGGCAGAGAATGTCTTTTAAAAACTCACACAGAAGAGCAGAGAATAAATAATAAATGATAATAGCATATAACTCAAAGATCTTTAGATCTCAAAATGCTTTATGTAGCTATCTTCATGACAAAGTGACATCGGGACAAAGAGAGGCGGAGTAATTTACTCTGCATCACACAGCAGATCATTAGAAAGACCAGGAATAGCAGCGAGTATCCTGAGACCAAATCCACTGCCCTATCTTCAGGACCCATTGTGCCTTCCATTACTGGCAGATAACGAATGTAAGGGAGATAAAGCACTGACAGTCCTAAGCTACAGTTAGTCAAATATAGCCCAGTTGTTTTGCATCTGAGGTCTGGAGAAAAACATGCTTAATAAATTCCAAGATTTTCTAGTTGATCCTTCATTTGTTTCATTTGACCAAAAAAAAAAGAAAAAAAAAGTACAAAGATAAAACTGGCATTCAGAGCTTGGTTATTAAGTTTTCAAAATTATTTCAAAAAGCATTGTCTCCTTAAAATTTTGAACAAATCAAAACAGTTGGAGAAATTTGTGTAAAAAAAAAATGTGTAAAAAAATATGACTTGGTGACAAGTATGACTTCATGTGACCAGGATCTAACAGGCAGGCATTATTGAATTTAAGAGTTGTTGCTGTTCCCATAAGTCTGTGAGTTTTTTACTATTTTGGAAGATATCTATTTTTTAAAAAAATACACTTTTTCAAGGAGGCTACATTACAGAGGACAGCTAAATTTGTTTGTCATGGCAGAACTAACCCAGTGGCTCCAAAGAATATTATAGTGGTAGATGTTGCATAAATTAATCAAAAAATATACATAGGGCAGTGGAAACATTCTGGAGATCTTCAGTACAGTTCATATAAGACTTATGTAGAAATGCTAATATAGCCATTGTCCCCACACAGTCTTATTAAAACCACCCCAGAGATATAAAGAAGCAGACTGTGACCATGAGTAGATAACTAGCTGTAATAGTAATGGGAAATGTCACTAAATGTCATTAGAGCCTGACATAACCTAAATGATGGCAGTATGTTTAGCATAATGGAATGATATAATGAGAATATGGCATTTCCTTTAAGGACAGTAGCAGATTCAGACCAGTAAATTAATTCAGCAGTAATGGCCAGCTGAGTAGGAAAGTAACTGGTTGTGCTGACAAAACCCGTTTAGATTCATAGCAAACCTAGAAACATAAAACCTTTAAAGGAAAAGAAAAGCAATCACCTTTATGAGGTGCAGCAAGAGGTTGAAGCACAGATTGTGAGAAAAGCACCGTAATAAAGCCTGCTTCTTTCACAGTTTCCCAACAGGTACATAACTAAGGTTCCTAGCAAATAGAGTGAATTTTAATTTCTTCAGAAGAGCCACAGAAACCCCAGTAATTAGATAAATCCCATGGAAATCTTCTATTTCAAGTGGATAACCAATTTTATTACAGAAATTAATTTATCCTGCTGAGTTCACTGTCTGAATAGGGAAATCAAGACTAGCAAACAGGGTCTAAAGACTAGTTGTACCCCAACTTTAAAGTAGAAGCCTTATTTTTGAAGTTAAATAAGTGAAAGATGCCCTCTACATTAGGAAATTTACAGCTTGCTATGGATTTATTTTTTGCTTGACTGGTTTGTTTTGTACCTTTAAAAGCTGTGATGAAGGGGGAGTTTTTCTGAGTAAAGAGAAGTGACAGAAACAATTATGGTAAAAAATAAACAGAATGAAAATGTAAAGAATAATTTAGCAATAGGGAGGCTTTTTAATAGTTGTGCTACTTGCTCCTAATTATCCAATTATAAATAAATAGATTTGCAAATGTCCTTATAATAGCTTAGTATTTATCAGCAATAATAACCAAAAGAAATCAATTCACAGTTCTCTATCTTAAAGTTACTTTTTAATAGTTATGCTGATATTAGAAACAATAAAGATTGTTTTCCCAAACTGCAGTTATGAGATGGTGGGCCAAATGTGTTCTTAGAGCAACTCTACTGAAATCAGTGACTTAACACCAGGAACAACTTTGGCTTTATATGCTCAGCCTTTGTAGGGATAGTGAAAGAACTCTGTGGGCTAATGCACCATATAGCAGGACTACAACCATTTAATCTTTGCTTTTAGGAAGACAGCAACTGAAAATTGTGGGGAAACTGGAAACATGTCAGGTTGCTGATTTGCATTAGCTATGTTAGCTATTAGTGTTGAAAATCTTGATCTCCAGTTCATGTTAAAAAGCTGAAGTTAGACAATAAAATTTTAAAAATTAAGAAAAATAAAAACTAGTTTTTCAAATTCCTTGTCTATGCGCATAGTCTAGGCTGTACAGCTACTGGGCAGGATACAATTACAGCATATTCCTCCCCTTCACCCAGGTTTGTAGAACTTCCAGTGATTTTAATAGGAGTGGGAACAAGCAGCTGAGACCATTTCTAAGAGAAAATCCCTTCAGCCCTTGGTAAGTGTTTGGCAATTAGGATTGTGAAGCTTTGGTGATTTTGTACACAGAAGGTTACTTTATCTCCTCACTCTGTAAAATAAATCATAGTTATAACATTCCATTTATATATATATATATATATATATATAAAAGGAAGGAAAATCTAATGCTTTTCAGGTATTTGTTCTCCCAACTTAGAATAAGCCCCAGTTTCTTTTAAGTTGCAAAAAAAGGCTGTTGGGGATAGATGGTTGATATTCTGGAGAAGACAAGAGTTCTGCTGTAACACTTTTCAGAGGATGATGAGATGGCAAGCAAATACCCCAAATTCTTAATAGTAGATACTGAACAGTAAATGCGTGGCTCTGGAGATTCAGGGATCATCTCCATTGCTGTTTCGTAGGCAGGAGACATTGGAGAATTATCCTGCTTCCAAAATATACATTTTTCAGGGCTGAGTGAAAGCAGAAGCTAGTGCATAAACTGGGTGACCTTGGACCTATGGTAACCAGAATATGGACATGAAAACCGCAACAGTTTTGTTTACCATGATCTCATCACTTGGCTAGATCGCTACACATACAGACAAGTTTTATCCTTGGTCAGACCCTACTGTGAGAGTCTGTAATTGCAATGATACCATAGAAAAAGAACAGATTTAATCCAACAATTCTTCTTCATGGTTTCCACAGTCTTTGCTGAAGGTGTTGTGGTAAATACATCTTTTTGGTGGTGGGATTGAAAAAAGAATGATTTCACTGAAAAAAAAGAAAAAAAACCAAGGAGTTTCATGCAAGGAATCACACAGATAGCAACTCTGCTGTAGTACGCAAAGGAAGCTCATTCAACGAGACTTTCTCTGGAGGTCATAGTATATAATTACTGTTTGTATGTTCCTTGTTATCACACAGCTTTGCAAGTAACCTCCTGAAATCCAGTAATTCAGAGCCCACTTCATCCACTGGACACAATAGTTATTGCCAACCTGAGATAAAAGATAAAAGAGAGATCTATATTTGTTATGATCAATTTAGGTACCTTAAAACATGAAATACTAGAATTAAGCATTTGGGTTTGGGTGGGATGTCTAAAACCTGGCAGAAGAAAAAGTGATCCTTAAGCAGAATGTCTCAATTCCCCCACTTGCAGGGATGGTATGATGTAACTCCACAGGGTCATCCAACTCACAGAGTTAGGCTTGGATTTTATTTGACTAAATATGGAGTTTATAAACAGTAGGTACCCACAGGCATCAAAACTTTCTGATACTGATGATGAGCTGTCAGTTCAGGTGCATCCCTGGATATTGACAGTTACCCAGGCTAAAGACTGAAGCACCAGATGAGAGATGGGCTGCTATCATCACAGACTAGGGTCTTTCTGGGTATATTAAAGCAAATTAAACTAGGTGTCATGAGAAGCTTCAGAACAGATGAGATAATATCTGGTACTTTTCGATATCTGCAGCATTAGATAGTGACAGGGTGTAAACAGTCCAGGTCTTGTCTAGAGTCTAGTAGATTTTAAGGTGATAGGGTCCTAGTGCAGGTGGAGTTAGTCAGAGTAATCTGGGTAGAAACAACATTCGGCATTATGAGAATCATCAAGCTAGGTTATGAATCATGGTAAAGACTGCAAATACCAATTTTCTACAGAACAGATTATTTTCAGGAGCTCTAAAAGAGATATTTAGCACATACTTAATATAGTATTGTAGACTGAAAGACAAAGAAAAGAAAAGAACATCTTTTTGTAACCTAAGACATATCTATTTTGTTTAAAAATTTTTTCCTTGTTATTGCTATTAGTATTTTTTTCTGTGTTAAACTGAGACATATAGATCTAATTATTCATCTGCCTTTAAAAATACAGGTTCCCAGATTAGTTTTACTTAAGAAGTAATGTGTTAAGTGTTAAAGAAAAACAGCTTTGTAAATGACTGTCACTTTCCTATTGTAGTATCACTGACCCGCGTCTGATAATAGAGCATATTTGTCCCAGTGGTTTGAAAGGTCAAGAACAATTTTTTTGCTTTAAAAAAAATAGGAAAGAATATGTTTAGATACACAGAAAAAAAAAAAAACAAACAACAACCCAGCTGCTAACATTTCCTTCCGACAAAGGGAAGTCTTTTCATCATTATGTCTACTTTCATGTTTGTCTTAGGTATACCAGCTGGCTGAAAAAGGTCAATATTTATCCAGTCTTACTACAGAGTGATATTAGAAATGACAGCACTTTCCTGCATTTAGCAAAAGAAATATCTAGGCGTAAGTAAAGATGCCAATAATTTACATAAATGTTGAAAATTTTAACAGAGAGCATTCCATAGACTTATTCCATAGACAAGAATGCATATGCATTTACACATTACAGATTCGTTTCATAGCACAGTACTTGCCCAGCTTAATTTGGTCTTCATCTATGAGTTTACCTATTTGCATGTTCCTCCTATCATTACACCATAAATAAACTAAAAAGCACTGTGATGTAGAAGAGGTTTCCTTAGAAAGTCACCATTTAATATCATTGGCGTTTTTTCCCCTACGTGTGATTATTTACTTTTACATGAATCACTTGTATGTGTATATTTTCTGCTCACATTTTTGTTATAGCCATTTACAAATTACACAATATTTAGAAATGGTTATTTGATAGAGAGGAGGTCTTTGTATTTTATCTTTCATGACAGAAATCTTTGAGCAGAAAATTGTTTCCTTCCCATCTGATAAAATTAAAGACTGATGGCAAAAGCTTCCTCCTGTAGAACTTTGAGAGGAGGCAGTATGTTAACTGATGTTTGCATACTATATGACTGTGAGAAATGCACATCTGTGGCTATCAGTTTTCAAGCCATCAGATTACTCACATATTTATTGTGTGAGTAATCACACATAGTTCCATAAAAATTCCCACCTGCCTAGAAACAACCAAGTACTTAAGAGCTTTACTGATGGCAATGAGGAATGAAGTTGTATCACATCATTTCCCATCCATCTTAAGAGAGGAAATACGGACATCTATTTGCCTGTACCATTACATTTTCCTTATTTTTTTTAACAGTTCACCCAGGGATATAATTATTCAGAAAAATCTCCACTCTTTCCTATTTCAGCATTTTTTGAAACATGATTATTTTAATCCCATATTTTTCAGTAGCACTGGGAGAAAAAATCTCAGAAGGGGCTAAGTATTTCTTTTTCTCCACCTTATTTTCTGCATGCACTATTTTATGGCATTCTTAGCTGCAAGCCCCATCAAGGAAGTAAATGAATCAATAAGTCACAGAAATGCAGCATAGCAAAGGAAATTTTACGAGAATTTTCAACGTTTTGAGTGACAGGAGCCACAATCTTTAAGTTTTGGTTTCTTAATGTTTGGGTTATTTTTTTGTACAGGGAATAATAAAAATAGCATGAATGGACTTCAGTGCTTCAAGTCATATGCATGCTGAAGTGTTCTACTGAATTGGCAATGACTTAATTTGGATTATTTAAAAAAGTTTGTAGGTTAAAAACAAAGAAAGAAGCCTGGGTTTTTTTACGGTGAAGTACCAAATATCAATACTGCAATTTACAGTCCAGAGGAGTAGATCACTCTGAGATTACTTACAAAAATTTTGACCCTTCTCTTTTGTAAAACTTGTTGCTTCTCTCTAGTTCTTTCTTCTCTAGTATCATTTGCAGGCTTGTTTGAGACCTTGAAATCAGTAGGGTCAGCTTCACTTTACAGTAACATCTGTAGGATCAAGACAAAACCCAACGCAGACTTCTCTACTTCCCCCACATGAATTAATCAAAACAACTGATATGAAAAATGTTGTGCTGTATTTTGCTTTTTCTATTCTGCAGCTGCATGTAGTTACAGCAACTTGTTAGTGGACCTCAGGGATCTGAATACTGCATACTAGAGCTGGTTCATGCCAATTATTATGTTGAGTGATGAAACTGCTTTGTATCATTTCATTTGTGGATATGAACAGCAGGTGAATGTTATAGTTTCTGCTTTCCAATTATAAATCACACAGACCAAAATCTCAGTTCTCTGAGTAAGGGCTGTAAAAGCAGTGGAGTGTAAGGAGACTACTGTTTCTTGTGAAAAGGAGTCTGAGATTAGAGTTTATTGATGTGGGTTTTTTTTCCCTACCTGTCATAGTTAGCTTTTAAGACCAAAATTGAAAAATTATTAGATAAAGGAACTGATTGGAAAGCAAATGAAACACCTAACTACAAAGACTGTATTTAGGAATATAAACCATAGATAGGTCCAGCACTGACACATTCAAGTGATTGAGTAATATGAGGTTCTCTTTGGGAACAACTGGTTTTCTATAGGTGGGCTTTCAAGACAAAAATGTGAAAGAATATGGTAATGGTAACAGGACTCTCTTTCCAATCCAGTTTCTGGCGTAGACTAAGCATGTCTTTAAATATTTATAATTTTGAGATCCTCCTTGAAGTGTATCTGCAAAGACCTATGTGCCACTTGAGTCTGCAGTCTAGATTAACGTGCATGGACAAAGGCTGATTCTTTACAGACAAAACAGAACGTGTTTGATGGTAACAGTACATAACTAACAACACCAAAAGGACTGGATTCAGTTACTGAAAGAAAATCTTCAGAATCAGAATTTTTTTTTCTGATATAGGTATTCTGTTAGCCATATTTGTAGTCTGGTTTTGGCTCCCCAGTGCAAGAGAGATTGTACTTGCTGAAGTGAGCACCTCATGTACCACCAAGGTGGTCAAGGGGATGGAACACACAGCACAGCAGTTGAAGTCCACTTATTTAGGTAATCCTGAAGAATAAAAGACCTAAGGTGGTCATAATGTTCTCTACAGTCACTTAATGGAAGGCTATAGAGGAGATAAGCCATCTTGCATATGCATAGAGAAAGGACAAAAAGCCATGGTCACCAGTTGCAAAAAAAGGAAAGTCTGTAATTATTAAGAAAAAAAGATCACCATCAGGAACTCAAACATAGGAACAATTGCACAGAGATTATGCATTCTTAGACATACTCAAATGACTGGGCAGAGTCTGGCTATGTGATCTTCCTTTGAGTTTGGGGGCAGAGGGGAGGAAAGGGTGGATTTGAGACCTCCAGAAGTGTCTTTTGACCTAAATCACTCTATTTGTCCATGAGTCTGTACTAGTTTGAAAACAAACCAGTGGGAGGCACCAACTCAGAATTACAATTTAATGGGGAAATTAAAGAAAAGGGAAAAAAAAAAAAAAGAGAACATTGGTTCAAACTGACAGTCAAGATACAACCTGACTCCCTGTTGTAGCAGTCTGGTAGAATGGTGGCTGCAGTCCTCTGAAGTGGTGATCCTGTAGAAAAGGGTCTGCTTTTCCTCAGGAGGTCTAGTGGTGGCTATGTAGCTCCTGTCCTCTGGAAATCCAGTGGAAGGGTTTTTCCTGGTGTTCAGCATCTCAGATTATATCCACGATGGGATGCTTGGTTCCTCCCTCTGGGTGGAGCATCTCACAATGGGGTAATGAGTCATGAGGCCAAGTGTTGATTAGGCTCATTAACAGAAGATGGTCTGGAGGGAGTTATCTCTGAGTCATGCAGCAGGACAATGATGGGCCATTAACAGCAAGATAGTCTGGGGGGAGGAGGCAAGGAAACACTGCCCCACCTGATTTCCACAGCTCATGAGGATGGTAATAGAATACACTTCAACCCAGGACGGATTCTCACTCTGTTAGTTTATGATTCCATTCTGCAAGTTCATGATTTGTGTTTCTCCCATGTCTTAAATTTGGGGGAGGAACTGGGAAGAGGCAACTTATTCTCGTCATGAGCACATATGGTAATTTCTTCTAATGATATAGTATCTTATTCTTCTTGTCTATGCAATTTTGTCTAGTAAGGGCAATGAAAATTGTTACTGAGTGGGTGTAAGTCATATCATATTAGTTACCTTATGTGTATGCATCTCATAGGAAGCTATTTTTAGAAGGTTTTTTTAATCCTATTGACTGGGGATCAGCAAGGACCAATTTGAATTTAGCTCTGCTCCTACCAACAAGTATGAGAAAAGAAAGAACAATATTCAGTTCTTACCTAGTTTTTCAGTGAGTTACAACATTCTGCGATGTACATTCACTGACTGCAAAAGAGTCACATACTAATGAAGTCCCAAGATAGATCTACCAACAAAGGCATACAGTAGTAGAATACTTTGCTTCATTATGTCTCATACTTATCTGTGGTGCATTATGCAGGTTCAAAAAGAGATGTGCAGATTTTTGAAGCAAATAGCCTACAAGGGTTTGTCTTCCACTTTGACTAGGTTTTTGTTTACACAATATTAAATGTGTAGAACAGTTCAAAGGTCAAAATTGACTGGGAAAAATCTCTGTAGAAGATTCAGTGCCATTAAAGAACAAACAAACATGGGAAGTATTTAATAGAATTCTGAAATTTTAAAGTCTTATCTGCTCACAGAATTTTTTAACCAACTTGCTTAAAGCAGTGAAATTACACATCACAAAATGTGGTATTTTTTTATAAGAGTTGTGTAGCTACATAATTGATAGCATCTGGTGTTTCAGAAAAGACTAATCTGATTTGGGATGAACTATGAAAATCACAGGTCAGTATCAAGAAAACGTATTTCTAGGTTACCAAAACCATAAATACAAGATACTGAACTTTTCAGCTCACTATGTGAAATCTTATGCATGTAATTATATATTTGCTTGATTAAAAAGTTTTTTGTACATTGGAATATCAGAAAGTTACACTTCTAATTTATCTTTAAGTATAGTCACACTCCTTTTTTAATAATTTTTCTTTCATATTCCTCTAGTTTAGCTCAGGAAATATTTTTGGTTCATCTGGTTTTCCTCTGTATAAGTCTGTAAATACAAATTTTTGTACAGCACGAAGCTCCTATTATTTTAAAGAGATAAAATGTTTACAGTGACTCCACTGACTGGACTCTACAGTGCTTGTGCAAAGGCTATCTGATTGCTCTGCAACTACGATTCAATGATTCTAGTTCCCAATGTAATAACTTTTGCTGCTCTGTTTTTCAAATTCATAATTCAATTTCAAAATTTATGCAGGTTATTACCATGAATCTGTGTGTGTAACTGCCCCAATGAAATGGCAGAAAGGAATCTCAAGTGAATTAGGAAATAGCCCTTTGTCATGATTTGGTAAGCCATTGCCAACATCCCATTCTACCCTCACTCTCCACTGCAATTAGCGATTTTCGGCTCATCGGCACCTGAATGAGAGCTAAATGAAAAAAGTTACATGCAAATAGGGAAAAATTTGGGCCTTTTAGTAATGTTACTAGCTAATTGACCTGTATCATTGCAGTCAGAGTTTGGGAAGCTGAGAAAGAAGTGACATTTTAGGCTCGCTACTAACATTGTGTCTTGCAATAGCAGTACACGTGGCTGCAGCTACTCTTTCTCCAGAGAGGATCTCAGACAACCAGCTGTGGTGGTCAGCAACCCAAGTTTAGCATGCAAATTTTCAGTCATGGTGTGAACCTATGCTTCCCTTGTTTTGTCTTTTGCATGTTTTCCCCTGATTGGTTAATATTTGGCTCATTGTTTTATGTATGAAGGTATGTATATTCATTTTCCTTCTTTAATATGTATTAGTTCTAGAAAGTTCTTTGTTCCTCGACGCCCCATTGGATCCTTCCCTGAGTCCCTCCTATGTGTTGTTCCCATTGGTTCCCTTCCTGTCAACCCCACCTGCTTGTCTCTATCCCATTGGCTGAGCTCCCTTTCCCCACCTATTCTGTACCAGTATAAGATCCCTGGACCCTCCCACCAATTGGCCTCTTTGTCCCTGTCGTTTCACGGGAATAAATCTGTGTGGAACACATACGGAGAGTCCCCTCTCTTTTCTGCTTTGCCTTTGCCTGTGTTCCTGCAGAACAGTGACAGAAGGATGCAGCCCCTTTGGGTGAGGAGCTCTGCCCCTTTTCATTGTGTGCTGGGCACTGAGTGCCGCCTTCCAGAGGGGTTTCAGCGTTGACCTCCGGGCTTCTTTGTGTCGGCATGCGAGGGGAAAAACCCCCTTCTGCCAGCTCCCAGTGGCTGAAAACCCCTCCAGTGTGTATCACATATGTAGAGTTTGCTAAAGGTATCAGATCAGAAAGATCATATTTTGGAATCCCTTTGTATGGATCTAAATGACTGTATACTGCAAAAAAGAAGCTCTCAGGATCACAGTAGCTTTTAGAGGAGCCCGAAATGCTGTGCACTTTAATACTGCCCTATTCTAACTAGATGAGCTAACCCATCACCAGACAGACTCAAGAGTCATCTGTTTTTGATAATGTCAGTTGGGGTTTCCAGTCAGGTATCTCACTAGAAATGTGGGTTGCTCAGCTTACAAAGTGTGAGGAGAATGGATCCTTTTCAGAGAAACCTACAAGGCCCAGGGGATGAGACTAGTGTGGTACAGGCTTGATTCAGACAAATGTGACAAGTCTAATTCCCTAGACATGTCAAAGAGCTGGAAAGCAGACAGCAGTGAACAGATCCAGGATTGTAACTGGGAACGGAAAAAGGCAAGTGCCAGGTGTTTTCTAGACATGGTGCTCAGTTTTACTGTTCTTTTAATCAAATTTATGTCTGCTGTTTTTTGAAGAAAATACTGAGCGGTCTTATGCCAGTGAAGGTATTACAAAGGTGGGAGGGAAATATGTTGCCAAAATAAAGATGTAAAATATGGGCACATATGTAAAATTTTCCATCTAAAACATAACAGTACAGTTGAGGGAAACTCTGCTTTCTAGTCACCCTGGTATAAAAATAAGTAAGGTTTGATGACATACTCATCAATGTTATTTTATTAAAGCCACTGGAAGGTGAGAAACAATTAGGGCATAAACAGTCCCTTTTATGACAGCAAAGGAATTGAGAGTCACAAAGCAAAATGAAAAGGACAGTGGTTCTTTTTTTACCTACATTTGCTGTTTGATTTTCTATTTCATTTTGGTTTTGTGTTTTATTTTTAACTCACTGTATTTACTAATGTTTAAGTGGCTTCAAATATATTAATTTATATTGAAGCCTAACATTACCATCAAGCTAATTTTTGATTATGTATCTAGTCTTTGGGGGGGGGGGGAGGTGGTGCGCATGTGAAATGGAAGCAAGATTTAATTAAGTGTATATTGTCAGGATTCTAATGAGCTGTAATTAACTTCTCATGAAATTTTTGTATTCTCTATAATAACCATGGAAAAAATTATTACTCTATTTGCTGAAACATTTGTAACATGTTTGAGAAAAAAAAAAATCTCAGATTTCAGTTGAAGAGCCTATTCTTTGATACACAAAAATAGCTTGAGTGACCTAGCTAATGATGAATACAAGGGAAAATTCTCCATGTCCCCAAACATAACTGCTAAACAAATATGTGTCTACAAGCTTTTTATCACACCTCCCTTGAAAATGGAACAAACAGTTATGTAGCTGAATAAAGCTGCTTCATTGCTCCACTGCTCTTATCCGAGATATGGCCTCTATCCTTGAGGGGACACCAAAAATCTTTAAAAATCCTCAGGGACAAAAGAGAGCATTTTAATGGGTGAACTTTACATTTTGTTACACTTTTCTCCTGTGTATATTATAAAATATGGTGCAATATATAAAGATAACAAGTACTATGTCTCGACTGTGGACAACTACAAGAATTGTCAACATTTGGGATGTTTTCTTGTCAAAGACAAATATGATTTTTAACAGAAAGTTCCTTTGCAAGTCTAGGATGTCTGACTAACATTTGAGTAGCTGCTTCCATTGCATTATACTACCATTAATCATTTCCACTAATTCAATAAAAACACTGTCAATACGATAAAACACTTTTTCTATTGAATTAATGAGGGTGGTCAGTTACTAATAGGATATGACTGCATTAGGGAAATGTTTTAAGTAACATGATAGATTAACAAGGAAACATTTAATGAAAATTTTATATAATTTTTAACTCATTCCAAACCCTATGAGAAAGGAATGGAAATATGTACTATGAAGATAGCCACTGCATAAACTTACTGAATATCATCACTTTACTATTTCCCTTGGCAATGTGTAAACTAAGACATATGACTGCCCCTTTCTTGATCTTGTGTTTTGTCATTTATAAAATGTGAGGAATTGCAAACACCCTTTGTTCAGTGCTATAAGATTTCCCAATAGAAATAGTGAACATGAGCCATACATTATTCATATGAAGAGAGGTTGTGTCTTCCTGTGAGAAAAGATGATCTTAACTCACCTCAAATAATGATTATTTCTGTAGCCTTAGGCAACTCACTTACGGCTTTTCAGAAGTTGCACTTAAATTTTCCGTTGGTTTTAGTTAATGTAATATACGAGTAGCAGTATCTCTGCAATTCAGGCTGTTCACCTTAAGCTGAGCCTTAAGCTCAGTTTCTTCAGCTGTAAAGTAGTTGCCCACACTGACTTCAGAATTAGTGACCTAACGGCCGGAAATCAATTTCGCTATGAAAATGAGTTAAAAATAAAAATCTTGTTTATTGGAAGGCAAAATGGTAACTTCCTGAGGGTGTTTGGATACTGCAAAGTAGCATAGCTACTGTAACATGAAAAGCAGAGTAATATAGTTACTTGTCCATGAAAGAGCTTTAACTTTCCTTTTGTGCCTACATGTGTCTAATGTATCAGTCAAGTTGGTGAAGAGGTCCTGAAGGGACAGCAATTCCAGCCATAGAACACTGCATGCATTTAACATTGGACATGGATTTATACCAGCCATGTAGGAGCAAATAAGATCTTTCTATCATTACATCTTGAGAAAAACCTTCCTCCATGCAAGTGGTTCTCTTTACCTGATTTCAGTTTTGCTGTATGTGATAAATGTGATAATGTGATAAATCCTGGTTTAATGTGGTATGAACTTTATAGTGGTGCTAAATAGAGTTGCCTTCTTATTGGAGAGAAATTAAACCATGTGTAATTTTGCAATATGTGACTCCAGATGGATGTGTTCTGTCCATCTTCGGCTTCAACCTGCATAGGGCACACAAAGTACACCATATTGTGATGACATACCATGTACTTATGAAACAGATATATGAAACAGGTAATCTTCTTCAAATTAATATATCATGGTATGTTTGACATAAATACTACAAAAAAATTAATAAAGTTCTTTACAGTTTTTTGCTTATGTCCTTAAAGTTTGAAAGTAGTGAAATGGATATATCTCAATTTGGTATTTTTTCAGGATTTTGGGGAAGCAAGGATTTTTTTGACTACTTTTTGTTTAAACAGAAAACCAAAGGAAAGTTATTACAATATCTCAGACCAGTATTAGAGATTGATTTACTTTATTATTTTGAGCCCTGATAAACCTCTTAAAGCAAAGTTATGGTAAGAAGCATCACATCTGAACAGTGCTTTAGCCTAATAATTATAAGAATGTTAAAGAAGGAAACACCCCTGATTATAATGACATATAATAGAATATTACTCTTATACAGAAGCAAATTCTGCTGTTTTGGAAGCTTAGTATAATTCAAAATGCAAAAGATACAAAGTAATTAAGAAAATTCTATTGAATTCTATTGCTTCTATCATAGTAGTATCCAGTAAAATATTAATTGTTCTACAAGATTAAAAGTGATGATTTATAGTTGTTTTAAAAACTGCCTTTCTGCTCTCACAAACACTGTGACTTTTGATGGAAAATGATACCCAGTGTCTTAATTTCTAAATGAATAAAAAGAGATAAGTGGACAGGACATTAAAGAGTGTGAAAATGTAAAAATAGAAACCAAAATTGTAATATAATGCCTTTTTAGTAATCTAAATTCTGTCTTAAAATCATTTTTTTTGATATTGCCAAGCACTGTTACGTGTTTCTAAAAGCCCTCCCATTAAAAACTTCTAAAAATAACTAGAAAAGAATTTATGAGATTTCTCAACAACTGAATCCACCTTTTTTTGTATGTTTGTTTTGTTTTGTTTCTTAACATATAGGCATATATTAAAATTTTTTAAGAGTCTTAAGCATTTTCAAACTCCTGATAGGCCATATTATCTGCATAAATTCTATCAGGCATTATTCCCATTAGTAATTCACTAGGGAAAAATACCCCTTAAACTTAGTGTTAAATATTTGGTTTCTTATAGTCAATGACAGGTGTTTTTATTAAACAAATCACAAGTGAAGGAAAATATTAAAGCTATACATTTATCCATAATTATTAATCCTCCATTAAAATAGTCATGCTAAACAGTTGATATGTGGGCATTCCTATCAAGTTATAATCTTCATTCCACATGCTTTGTGAAAGATTCATTGGAGTCTTAGCAAAGTGCTTCCTTTCACAGCATGTATGGAGATCTACAAGTTTTTTAAGAACTCCTAATAATCAACTGTTTTCAAAATTTTTCAAGGGTCCAGCAACTACTACTTCTCTTCTGGTGCTCATTCACCGCTCTACTACTTTTATTTAGTAAAATTTGACAGTTACAGCTGAAGAGCTGTATATTGTGTTCCAAAAGGAATACTTTCTTTCTAAAATTTAAATAACCTGGAGACCTCAGTTAAAAAAGAGAAAAAGAGATCAGTACTTAAATATGTACATTCCTATGTTTAGTGCCACTTTGAGAGCTTTAAAAAGTCTTAATAACACTTAAAGGCAGAATGATCTTGAATGTTTTACAACACAACTGATATTTAATTAGCCTCAAATCTGTGCTAGAAAGACATGTTTGTATACCCAGAACACTACTCTAACCAAGAGTGAGCATATTAGAGTTTATATTGCCATTTCATTTCTCAGTGGTACATCTTATGGAGTGCTGTGTTTGGGGCAGGGGGAAAACAATCAACTGGAAAGGACTCTGGTGAGAGCACAGTACAAAAATATCATTCAAGGACAGCAGCTAAAAATGTTAAGATGACACTTTGCTATTGCTACTCTTTGAAACACTATTGTTGAGATTTTAATGTTTGCATTGTAGGCACATGCCAACATCTATATCTAGGTATTTTTAAACTGTTGATGACTTATTTATGTCTACTTTCATGGCACAGAGATGCAAGTACCAGACAAGTGGGAGCACATATTACCTGACTGCCTTAAAATTTCACACAATAGCATGTTGATAGATAAAGTTGTAACAGATAAAACTTCCACTTCCAAAATACAAAAGGCTTAAATACAAAAGTATTTGTATTTGCTTTAAATACAAAAGTATTTAAAAATGCCCCAAACAACAGAGACAGTGGAATACCCTCTTTGCACTCCAGTTTTTCAGCTTAGAAATCAGGAATGTGAACTATCTTCGTTATTTGATATGGATACTGGGAGAAAAATCTAGTGGGTTACATCCCTGACTTCTATCACCAAAACCATAATTTAAAGCAGTTACATAGTTCTCCGAAGGAGCTGGGTGTTCCCTCATCCTTTAGGATACGTTCCACTAATGTAATCTCTGTGCAAACAACTGGTTTGTACAGTGTGAATCAGATTTAGTAAAGTGGGGTTCAATCCTACTAGGATTGCTTTCTTTTACTGTGGCCCTTAAGGGCATCATCTGTGCTAACCATATGTAAGGAAGGATCCAGGAAGAAAAAAGAGGAAATGTTTGAGATGTGGAATTTCCTTCTGTAGTGCCATTAGTGTAATTAAAAAAAATAAACAATTCATATCTATAAAGATGTGCAATGTGGCTGTGGGCAATAATGGAATGTTACTACAAAATTAAAACAAATCTGGATTATTCTCATGAATATTTCTATCCTCCAACAAACTGAATTGGGCATTTCTGCATCACTGACTTTGTCAGCTGTTGTCAAATTTCTGAGTGTATGGCAAGGCAGGATATCAGAAAAAAAAAAAAGTTTTTTTCTCCTGACAAAGTTATTAACTTTTCTTTATATTCTAGAAGCTGCTAAACTTTTAGAAAGAAATTGTAAAATGAAGAAAATTAATATTAATTTGCATCAAAATAATAGATGGAAGTCCTTGTCCTCTGTTCATCCAACCCAAAATGTGGGATTTTTTTTCCTCAAAGAATCACAGAATCAATTAGTTTAAGACCTCTTAGATCATCAAGTCCAATCTATGACCGAACACCACCTTGTCAACTAGACCATGGCACTGAGTGCCATGTGCAGTCTGTTCTTAAACTCTTCCAGGGACAATAACTCTACCATCTCCCTGGGCAGTTCATTCCAATGTTTAATTACCCTTCCTGTGAAGAAATTCTGTCTGATGAAGAATTTAGGTTCCTACCTAAACCTCCCCTGGCACAGCTTTAAGACTGTGTCCTCTTGTCCTGTAATTCGTTGTCTGGGAGAAGAGGCTGACCCTCACCTGGCTACAGCCTTTCAGGGAGTTGTAGTGAGTGAGAAGGTCCCCCTGAGCCTCCTTTTCTACAGGCTAAAAGTTTCTCCTTTAAACCTTAGATTTTATTGCATGGAGCTTGTCGTGTATGTAAGCATTCCTCCAGAATATGCTCTGTCTCCTTTCAGCTGAGTAACAGACCTTTCTTTCCACGCTAAATTACCTAGGAATATTTATTATCTCAAGCAAGGACTTAATATATGATCTTAATTATAAAATGCTCTTAGATAAAACCTGTCAAGCTCTTAATAAATGAATGCAACTCCCAATGTCTCTGATTAGCAAAGTAAATATATTAAAATTACTAGAGTCCCTAAATTTAATTATCTATTCATGAACATTCCTTTACTTCTTTCAGCAGAATTTAAAAAAAAAAAATCTGACTATATAAAATACCAGATTAGGTATAAAAGCATTGACTTTACTTTTTAAAAGTAAACTAGTTTCATCAGACTTTTGCTGAATTTTTGGCTCAATAAAATATATATATAGACAGAATTCAACAAAGATCTACTTAGATCTGGGGAGACAGTGAAGACTAATGTCAAGTACTGATGGAGAAATTATTCACCCATTTCATTTATCCTTGAAATTTCCTAATATATTTTTTGCCTTGGCTGATAGAGGATTGGAGAACAAACAAAAGAACCTTGTGCAATTACTATGACTGCAAGAGGAAGATCTAAATGTGAATTAATACAGTAAGATTAAGTAAGGTAGGGTTTGGGGCACTTTGTAGGAGAAGGTAAATGTCTGTTTCTTTGCAAATAGATGATAAAAAGAGTCCCTGTGATGTTTCACAAATGGCCTTTCTAGAAGAAATACCCCATTCAGCACTTTCCATTGACTATGGACTGTTGACTGTGTCTTGGGGTCAGAATCTGGCTTTCACTTCCCATCTTTCTGTTGCTGAATTTCGCCGCGTTCTTCATTTGGCAAAACTATTTGCCTAGTCTCAGCTAATGTTCCTGGTCCTGCCCCCCACCAAATAGTTCATTTTCGTGGGTGCATCTAAACAGTTGTACACATTGAACTTTAGACACATATATACATTAAAGAACTTACATGCTATAAAAATAGCAAAGTACAGAGATTTTCAAACTCTTATGCTATGAAAGTGTCAGATAATGTTCATCATATTTTAAATGGACAGAATAAAATTAGTAGAATATCTTTTTTTGCATCATGAATTAAAAGAACACGGACCTATCTCTCACAGCTCTTCCTGTTTGCTTTGTGTGTAAGTCTGTCTGTCTTAACATCTTACATGCTCCCTGAACAGGAATAAAATACCAATAATATCTTCCAAGGAGATGTATGTTTTCTGAGACAAAAAGTTCCTGCCATACTTGACTCCCCATCTGAGTTTAACCTTGTGGGTGGGACCCACTTAAGACTTTTTGAGGGCAGTTTGCAAGATGTTTATGTTGTTCTGTTCTTCTGACTTCTTTGTGATAGTTCCCTTAATAGTTCTCTTTGCACTGTACCTTACAGCAGCACAAAGCACTCTTTCTCTCCATCTGTGAGCATGTCACTCTGACTACACAGATATCTGATTTTCTCAGAATTCTTCAGTGAAAATATATTTCAGGTGGCAGCAGACATTTTGCCATGGTAAAACTATTCAGCATGTAAACATTGTTAGGATGTCTGATCTAGCAGCCTGAAGTCACTTTCTTCAGATCTGAGACACTGGTTTAATTCTTTTATTTGCAGTATGCATAGCAGATAGCCCTTACCCTAGGCTTGATAGGGATCAGATGAGAATTTCCATGTTCAGCACCAAAATTCAACTTAGTTATCAACAACTGAATAAAATTGACTCAGTGCCTGGTGGCATTTTCCAGACTTTGCCTGTAATCATCCATAAGTGGAGATGTTGAACGTCTCTGACCTTGGTGGGACTGTAACACAGGTATTTCTCTGTATCCTCTGAGCAAGAGATAAAGTAGTACCCATCCTTAAGGTGCTTCTAATTGAGTTGACACCACAAACTGTAACAGGTCAGCGTCCACATTTTATACAGTGCTTCAATGTTTGGGTGCACATCCAAGATATCAGAGCCCTGTGACAAATCTCTTACTCTGCTGCAGCTTTCAAGATGATATGGATTTCAGTAGTTTCCAACACATAAGAGATATATGTGCTGTGAACAGTGAATAGCAGCACTCATAAATGCTTTAATAGTGCCTCACTGTGCTCTAAATGGTGCAAATGGTGCAACAGCAAAATGGTGAAGCAGAATTTTGTTAATTTATGTGTAGTCAGGATGCATCACATAAGCCTTTGCAGTGTGCAGATGTTTAGGCAATGCTAATAAAGTCCCTCTAGAAAACCCAAGTTATTTTCTTGAATATTTTTGTGACTGATTTTTTTTTTTTTTTTTGGAGTCTGTAATGCCTTTGTTTTCAGATACATTTTTCCGTTTAGAAGACAAGCTACTGATGTAGAGATTGGTTATTGGCGTTCTCAGTATTATGTCCCTGAACTTTGAGGCACTTGGAAAAAACATCTATGTTACTAACATTTTCTTGGTTTTGTCTTGTCCCATGGAGTGTTTCTATGTAAAAAGGCTCTTCCAGGAATTTCATTAAGGTATTGGGAAGTCCAATGTACTGAAGCTGAACTCTATTCCCAGAACTATCAGCAATCTGTCAGAGGCAAGGTTTCCTGGAATAACATCAGAACCTCTGCCTGTTATAGCCAAAGGAACGGTGTTAGTCCCTCTCTAGCAAATTGTATTTAAGTGAAGTTTTCTGTGAAAGAGACAATTGTTTAGAAACCCCAGAGGCATTAGGTACATTACTAAATCTTAGGCAGCTAGACAGATCTTAAAGGTTGGGACTGCTGAACAAACTGGCACACTGGTACATCTGCAAATTTACACAGTGGTGGAATTTGAGTACAGGGAAGGGTGAAATGAGAATGAAAGGAAGGCTACATCTTTTCCAGCTGACAGCTGACAAAAAAATGGAAATTTGTATTTTTCCAAATATTTGTCTATGCATGAATTGATGATAAATAAAGCAAGTAAAGAACTCAAGCTTCTGGTTTAATATCTTTTTTTTTTTTATTGCAAATTAGAATGAGCAGCTCAAAGTGGAGACTTTTTGTGGAATGAAATTTGCAACAAAAAGGATCTGTTCAGAAAAAAAATATTTCTGAAGAATTTGAAGACATGTTCATGAATATGAAATAATAAATGTGAAACAAAATATTTTGACATTAGTGAAGTTAAATGTTTTAACACTAGTGATATGAATAAGAAAGTCACAAGACTTCCCTTTGACACTAATTTTGTCATCAATATGATACATTTCTCCAAAATGATACATTTCTGCAAAATGATTTGATTACAAAGAAGCAGCATTTTCTGCAGGATTTTTTTTTTTACCCATGTATGGCTTAATATCAAAAAGTCTGAAAATAATCATGAAACCTACTCTCTTTGCCTAATTAATTCCTGGAAAAAAGTACTGCTTATATATGTCAAGACCTAAACTGTTTCAACCTTAAGAATGCTAGGGAAGCTTCTTCAGAAAAGCAAAAAGCAAGAATAACTGAGGGGATGACAGTGGAAGAAAAAAAAGCTGGATCTATGCTCCAGTAGCTTTAGAGGGGTTAATTTCTCAATCTTATTCTCAGCCTTTTCACATATTTGCTCTATTTGGCAATAAGCTGTCAAAGAACGGATTTTCATCCAAGTAATAGTCTTGACTGTTACCAATTGATCCAAATTTATGTATTGAAGAGCTGAATGTCTGTTCACACTCTCTACTCAGAATGGTTTTTAATTAGCACTTAGTAGGCATCATAGCAGAATAAAGGCTAAAATAAAAGCAATCATTTTGATTTTTCTCTTTTATGTTATAGCAAATGAACATTGCTTGAGAGATCTTTGTCTCTAAACATTAAAAAGTACACTGTGATTTATGCCAAGTAGAACGCAGTCTGAAGGATGAGAGATCTGTTACCTCTGTGACTGCCTTTGTTTTGCATAATGCAATTAAATAGATACATGCCAAAATAAGGATGATGTGCAATGAGTACACTAATTGAACTGGTTGCATTCATTTTCATTCTTTTACAGTACGAATTCATTTTTGAATGTAGATTCTTTACACCTTTAACTGTGGTGATGACTCTTACATGGCAGAGTATAATCACACAGAATAAACACAATCTGTGCACTAGTTGTTTTCACTTTTTTTTTTCCTTTACAAAATCTAAAAGAAGTGACATTTTGACTGTCTAGGTATACCCTTATATTCCCAGTTTTCTATGACTGGTGACAGTCTGTAGGAGTGAAGTATTACCCACTTTAGAGGAAGATCAAGTTAAGAATCACTTAAGCAAGATGAGCGTACCCAAGTGTATGTGACCAGGTAAGATGAAATCAAGGGTGCTGAGGGGGTTGCTTGACACCATTGTGAGCCTAACTTTTCATCATTTTCGAGTTTCAGATGACTGGAAAAGTTCCTGACAGACAAAAAAAGGCAGACATAAAGCTTACTCTAAAGAGAATAAAATAGATATCTGATATTGACCAGCCTATCTTTAGTCTCTAGGAATGATAACCAAATCTTCCCAGAAGCTGTGGCCAAGCTAGTGACAGACCATATAAATGGGTGCAGCCAGCATGACCAAGAGTGAGTCGGACCTGAGGAGCTTGATTGCCTTCTATCATCAGGTGACCAGCTGTACAGATGAGGGGTGGCAGTCGATGAGATTTACCTTGAATGTAGCAAGACTTTTGGCACAATATCCTATAGTATCAGTGCAGTCAAATTGGAGAGACAAAGCTCCTGGATTACTTACGTCCTGCTTTGTTGTCTGTCTTTCCAGCAGATACTGGAGTAGTTGAAGTCCTCTATGAGAACCAGGGCAGAGAACATGAGGGTGCTCTTATTTGTAGAGGGTCTTGTCCACTTCTTTTTCCTGGTCACCTAGCCTGATGCCCACTACATTGTCACTCTCTTTAATCTGTATCCATAAGATCTCAGTTGGCTCATAATCCATCTAGGCAGGGGAATGAATCCTATGAGTCTACATTTCTATATATGATAGTACACAATCTGTTCCTTTTCAACTTTAGGCAGTGCAACTCTTTCTCTTTTTCTCACACTGATATGATGAGAAGTTAATGCCTATTCTCTTTCTTCTCTACATGTCAAAGCTTTCTTTGTTGATTTTATCTCTACATCTCTCTTAGTGTGATGGGTAATTTTTGTCATCTGCCTTTTTCTTAGAACTTAACTGTTACAAATCTTCCTCGACATCGATATAACCTACTAGTCAATGGAAGACAGAATTGCTACAGACCCTCAGGACCTCTGGAAACCTGCATATGTCTGTGTGCTTGACCATCCCATGCAGCCCACTAGGGTCTTATACCATTTACTTACCATATGTGCCTTGGAATCCTTACGCCCACTCAGAACGCAGCTGTTTCAGGTAAAAATATTCATAAAATAAAGGGAAGCTTCTGGAATTCTGAGTCTCCTTTGAAGTGTGGTAAAGCAAGAATCTCAGACCCATCTAGCTATATTAATTTTTAAACCCCCTGACTGATTACTTGAAATAAATGTATATTTGTTCATTCCAGTTTAAATTTTTGTTGTTAGATTTTCGTTGGGAGATTATAATTGTTTAAATGTTCTCATGTCTGGATTGGAAAAACTAATGCTCCAAGTAGTGAACATATCTGGTACCTTGGCAGCAATATAATCTGATTCCATAGTAATTTTAAATTACAGTTGCAATCAGAACATCCTTCTGTTTCTGTATAAGGGGGATCCACTTTATACAGAAGTATGGAACTACAGGACATGTGAATGCTTTTTCAGGTTGCTAACATTTAAATTACAATTGTGCTGTAAATAGTAGTCTAGTTGGTTTCCATGACAAAGAATCTCAACATGGTAGAATGAATCATGCTTGTGAATCTGTTTGCTTAGGTGCCTGTATACATATATATATATACACAAAATCCTGAGCCAGAACTCAACAGTGTCAGAGGGAGAAAGTAGAAGAATAAAGATGAAGAAAGCGTAAAATCAGTATTAGAAATATAAAAAATAAGTAATGAAATTATAAGTAGTTTAATTTCCTTCACTCTTAAAGCTGAAGTCGTGTTGCTGCTACACCAATGTTCTTATACCACATTGGTAAGTTCACGCAACATTTAGCAGTCATTTACTGCTCAGCCTCTTGTAAATGTGACACAAGTTGCCCAGCTTGGATCTTCCTTACACAATGAATTAGTTTTATTTTCAAAAAAACCAGGATTGATGTAGAATGTGTAATATTATACTGTTTTTCTCCATGTGTCAGTGCTCTCAAATATCTCCCAGCAATGGGTGCGTTCAGGCCAGAAAGCCAATCATAATCAGGGCTGCATGAAATGAAGAGTGACAGGAAGGTCAAAAGAGATGATCCTGCTTCTATACTGTGCTCTCGTGAAACCTTACCTGGAATACTGTGTCCAGATCAGGGGCTCCCAACATAAGAAAAATGATCTCTTGGAGCCAGTCCAGAGTAGGGCCACAAGGATGATCTGAAGCACCTCTCCCATGAAGACAGGCTGAGAGATTTAGGGCTGTTCAGCCTGGAGAAAAGAAGTCTCTGGATCTTAGAGTTGCCTTCCAGTACCTGAAAGGGGCCTACAAGAGAGCTGGAGATGGGCTTTTGCAAGAGCATGTAATGATAGCACAAGGGGAGTGGCTTTGAGATGAAGGAGGGCAAGTTTAGGTTAGATATTAGAAAAAACTTCTTCACTGTGAGGCTGATAAGGCAACACTGGAACAGGTTGCCGAGAGTAGCTGTGGGTTGCCCATCCCTGGAACTATGCAAGGTCAGGTTGGGTGGGGCCCTGAGTGATCTGGTCTAGTGAAAAGTTCCCTGCCCATGGCAGGAATGTTGGAACTAGGTGATCTTTCAGGTCCTTTGCAGCCCAAAACATTCTATGATTCTATGATCTCTTGTGAGCACTACAGTGTGCTTGACCACTTGGGTTTAACGAGTGTAAGGAGCTGCAAGGGGAAAAGTATAGCAGGAACTCAAAGTGATTGATTTCCCTGAGCTGGCAAAAGATATTCTAGTTCTGACAACATCCAATGATATGCATCACTTTTGGCTTGTACTTCTTCCAAAGTGATTTTTTTTTTTTAAAGAACACCTTTGGGTTTAAAGAGACTCTGAGAATAACAGTTTTCATTCAACATATTTACTGACTGTTGAAATTTAAGCATGTATTTGAGAACAATGTTGAAGCAAAGTATGTTATTTAATTTAACTTCATTAGAGTTTTAGTACTGTAAGAAAAGAATAAAGCAGCAACAAATTAAGCTCTAAATGACAAACACATGTCTCTGTAATATGAAAGGGTAAAATATGTGGGGATTTTATGATTGCAAGTAATTGGGAATATGATTTTAATATGATTACAAGTAATTTAGTGCTTTCCAAATTGTGCAATAATAGATGATTATCAGACAAATTGATCTGAAATATTCCAGTTCCTCCATTTTTTGCAAAAACTGGTATAATTTCAATTCTTAATTGAACATGTAAGAAACATATTTTACTTGGCCCTCATTAGATTTGACAAAGTTGTATCTGTCACAGGGTACAAAAATCATGGGGTATTCCAGGTGTCATCATAATTCTACCAACTTTTTGAAAGTTTCAAAAAAATATCAAAAAATATTGGTTAACTATTCTGGTAATGTAGTTCTTGACAAATTGTACTCTGCGGTTCTATCTGTTTCTCACATAAAAAATACATGAGATAATGCTGGATATTAAAGAATCTAACCACAAAGGTTTAAAAAAAGCCCTGGATTCTATGATATGAAATCTTGAGGTAATAGAGGCCTATACTAATGACTATAGACTTTGTATAGTTTATTGACTGGTTTGATGGAAGCCAATTTGTATTACTGCTATTTGTATTGCTGGTTTGATAAATAAATTAGTAACAGTGTTAATGTGTTAATGTTAGCATACTTTAAACAAATAGTTTAAGTTCATTGCTTTAATAATTGTAGCTTCTGTTATTATTGCATTTTCATAATATAGAAAGTCTGTTTCAATGGTTTAAGCCATCTGGTTCTTGAAGCTGTTATTTTCAAGCTCTATTAGTTTTTTTTGTGTTTACTGTTTGTAATCTAAAACATTCCTGATGAGAAACTCACATTCATTCACGGAGTTCTTTCTCATAATTGTTATCAGTTATTGTATATCTCTGATGTGATAATGCTTAAAATATGCAAGGCTTCTTCAAAGTTAAAAGTTAGCACAGGTCATTGTAGTGAGCTTTAACTCATGTATGGTCTGAAGGGCATAAAATCAAGAAAGAGAGTGATACAGAAATGGGAGATGATAGAAAAGGGGTAAAATAATAAAGCATCGAGTGAGATCCAAATAACAGCAGATACTAGTAGAGAAATACAATCTTGGTTATAATTTCTGACTTCTTGAGTAAGTTTCTTTTTTCTTTAATGTTAAAATATGCTTTAATATCAATCTTCCTTTTTATATCCGTAGCTAACATCCATAGTCGGAAAAGCTTGCTACTTGTCCATAGCCCCTTCCTCTTTGAGCTAATTAAAATACATAATTTATTTCAGTAAGTAAAATATATGAAAAGCAGTTTTCAAAATCGACTTTGAATTAAGGAGCCATTAAGGGAAGGTTTGACATCTGGGTAGGTTTTGCAAAGTTTGAGAACAAGAGCAGACAAAATTTTTCAGATCTTACAAAAAAATATTTTCTATTTCTTCAGTGAGTTGCAGTACTGAAGTGGGTGATTTCACTAGATTTTCTTTAGCATTATGAAATAAAAGAGCATTCAATTGTGAGGAGCATTATGGATACATGAGAAGGTACCAAAACTGGAATCAGAGGGAAAACAAAAAGGAAAAAAGGTGACATAAAGACAGAAAGGGGAGATACTAAAAAACTTCAAGTTTTTGCCTTGAAGAAGATGGAATGGAAAGGTACAACGAATGTGATGTGGTGAGATCAAGGGCTGGGACAGCACCTGGTGTACTTGGCAGCTCCATTTTATTTGAGCAGGTGAATGTTGGGAACCATGTGAAGGATATTTTGCTAAACAAGAGATAAAATGAAACTTTGTTTTCAAATGAAAGAGAAAAGGGTTGGTCTTAAAAGTACTGTGAAAGGGAAAGCAAAAAGACTAGTGGTTTAGATATACACAGTATGCAAGAGCTGAAAATATTTTCTGAGATTGCAGGTCAGTGTTTTCAGAACCTTACAGTTCAATACTATTACAAAAATAAGGTCTTAGACTGTATCTATGTTTAATATGCTAGTGAAACTCCTTAGTTTGTCATAACAAACACTGAATATATCTATAACACAGAAATCTATATCTGAATGGGCCAACCTAGTTAATTTAGTCAATGGAGTTTGGGATGATACATCTCTTAATGAAGCTGACATTTAAATATATTTGATGAATCATAAACCACACAAAATAAATATTTTCTTCACCAACTACAAAGAGATCAAAGAGTAGCCATTTGGAATGACTAAGGGGTTCATGGATTCAGAGTAACTTTTGAAATTAATCATGCATCTCAATAAAATGCTGAAATGAATCTAAATATGGGATACTGACTTTAAAACTGCATTTATTTTTAGTGCATTTAATCAATGAGAAAACTAAAATAATTCAGTTATCAAGCATATATTTGGTAGTATATACCAAAATCCCTTTGGTAAAAAAATAGCTGAAAAGATTTAAATGCAAATGAAAAAAGGAAGAGTAAGGAATTTAAAAGTCCCTAAAATTATAGATATCTAAATTTAAAAAACATTCTATAAATTCCATTGTACCCTAAATCTTCTTTCTTCCACAAATATATAGCTTTTCATTATTCCTATATGTTTTAAGAGCACAGCATGGCCCTAAGAAAACAACTTACCATTTAATATGCTTAACATGCCAAGCTCTGGTTACATGGTTCTTGTCACTACCTTCTTTAATTTAGCATAGATATCAAATGGAAAGAACATATCAGAAGAACATTTTTGGCAGCAGATTTTGGATAACACATTCTTTTGCAATACAGACATATAACTGATTAGCCCTCTGCTTAGCTGTGATCATACCACAGTTCCCAGAAAAAGAAGCATAACATTATAAAAGCATAATATTTCAGTGAGCACTTTAAAAGAATGACGTGTGAAACACATTTGCATCACCTAGAGAACAAACCCCCTTCAGTGGAAGAATAAGTTAATGAGCTACTTTTAAAGCACTAACTCAACATCTAGTCTAAGGTATGGCTATCCTTCTCCCTACTGACTCTACTATAACCTACCTGGCTTTACAGTGGTTAAATAGATATAAATAGATATAGTGAGTGGGTGAGCAGTAAGTAGAAAAAGTAGCCAAGATGAATCTGTCTTGATACGGTAGGGCTAAGTGTCTAGGATTATTAATAAAATAAATAATCCCAGAGGAAGTAACTATCATTAGATACCAGTTTCTGGTTTTTGCCTCCACATCATTTAGAAAATGTATCTGCAATTCTAAAATACCTTTCTAACATGTTTTCTCAAGCTGATCAGAATTAGAAATGCAAGATACGCAAAATATTCAGCAATTACAAGTCAATTTTGTCTAGACTACTGTTTTTAGGAAGACATAGAGAGACTGCTGAAATCATGGATTTATTTGTACTGTGTGGGATGTTTGCTTAAGAATTGTTACAGGCTAGTATCAGTAAGAGAGCCAGACTGAAATGTTCTGTAAATTAAGAATTTGTATTTCCTTTTTCAAATGCAGACAGCAACTTCATAGCTATTTGCTGAACAGATACAAAACAAACCAAGGGAATGATCATGTTCACTTGCTAACACCTCTCTATAAAAATTGAGAGGATATTTTTTGGTTGAAACACACTTGAATGACTAATAAGGACTCACATCTTGCTCTGTGTCCTTTATAGTCAGAGAATGTCATTTACTGGGCCAGTGAAATCTGACTGCCTAGATCAAGTTGACTCATATTGCGACACTCACTAGCTCAACAGAAAGGGGAAGTAACCTGAGCCCTTCATAGAAAAAAAATCTATTCATGAGAGCTTTTTTTTCTTCCAGAAAAGGTCTCATTGCAGTCTTCAACAAGCTCTTTATCCAAATGCTATTATATTAATAGAAGTGAAGCTGCCTTAAGTGAAAAGATGAGAGACACAGAAAACACTTACGTGAAATGCTGTGATATTTGCCTTGCTGCTTTCACTGTATACAATGAGTGCTCAAGACATTATTGAGGCCCATGACTGGATTCCATCTTGCAGCACTTCTCCCTTTTAAAATCCATGTTGCAAGAATTTTCTCTGCATCTCAAATCTTCAACAAATCTCTGGCTTCTAAAGATTAGAGATGCATAGCAAAAAATTCACAGAAAATATATTATATGACAGCTCATGGTTATGTGTAAAATATGTCTGCATTCTCTGCCCTATAGAATTACTGAATATCAGTCCTTTTTTTCCAGTGCCAGCATTGCAAACAAGGAGCTGACCTATTAAAGTCAACAGAGTCAAACATGGTAAGAGATGATGTGACAGGAGAATCATATCCTTTATCATTCTCTACCTCCTTCACCAAAGAAAGAGCATTTTCAGTTTCAATCTAAATTCATTAATGCCCCTGGATTTTAGATGTTGTACACAGAGTCAGCTCAAGTGTACTAATAATTAGTGATCCTCCAATGGGACACACCTCTTGTATTGTATCCATGAAGAAAATACTGCTGAGAGCACTGTTTATGTTTCATTTCCCTCCTATCAACTTAATGTTATTTATTGGCATCACTTGTAATGGTACTATTGTTCTCAAAATATCATGTCCTTTTCCATCCAATGTGTGTTATTTTCCTACTTATGAAGACTTTTCATTCTAGCAAATCTTTTCTATTATATTGTTTAGAGTTCTGTAAAGGTCCATTTCTGTCCCTGTTGTTGAGCACTTTCACTTGTTGCTGAGATTAAAAGAGCACTCAACATCTTCAGCAAAAGCTCTTTGCCTTGCAGGATTGATCCTTTTGTTGTTTCCTTGCAGGATTGATCCTTTTGTTTCCTTTCTTCTTCATCCTGTCATTTCTGTACTTCTATAGAACGGGGAAGGGTCAACTCCTCCTCCATCTCCTTTTCACTACTCTTTCATTTGCAGAGGATAGTAAGTTTTGCAAAAGACAGAAAAATATCTGTATAATGCAGGAGCAATGCTCTCCTAGTGCATGTGACCCAGCACTTCCCTGCTTCCAGGTTCCAATGTAAAGGGGATCGTGCCATGCTACCATTTTGAAAAATGTCCTGGAGATCATTGAAGACCAGGTTAAGGTATTAAGCAGAAAATGTGCTAGTCTTGAGTTGGGGAGGGACCCTATATTTTTGAAAGACAGCATACCAAAACTTTGCTCTTGGCCTTCTGTGATCGCAGGCATGTGCTTGCATACCTACTCACTTCTGCAAGATGGACCAAAGAGCCTTCTTATTTGTTTCAGATATGAAATTTTTGAAAATTCCCATTTCAGAAAAAAATTTCTGATTCCAAATAGACATTTGATCTTATTTATTGGCAAAGTAAATAGGCTCATATTACAGGATTTTGAGGGGGCAAAAATCCCCCCACCCCCCAAAAACCCAAAACATTCTGAAGTGTTGTCAGGGATTAAGTTGTGACACCATGTGTAAGATGGGATTTCATGTTTTTCATGTTTTGTATTCAATATATCTCATCTTTTATTTAGAAAATCTTGATCAAGCCTGAGGTTATCTTAATTTCTCTGTAGGAAAATTTATCGTTGGTTTGTAAGGAATGTGTGCTTCACAGAGGCAATAAAATTTTGAATTATTTTGTTGTGTACTCAAACAAGTGAATATTTTATGCTTTCACTGAATTTCCAAAATGTTCTCAGCAGTTTTATCATCCATATAAAATGCCTGGTGCTATACATTGTATGGAAAATTTCCATATGGAGGAGTACTAAATGAAAGATTATGAGTGTTTTAGTAATCCTGGTTCTGGAAGGCAGATTTGAAGAAGTGTGGTTTTGCAGTGTAGGAAACAGGTACAACATTTTGAAACTGAATCAGCTGCATACTAATCAGGACTCTTTCAAATAAATTGTCCCAGGCTTATGCCATATATCTACAAACTTCACCATATCATTGTATGGATTGTGCTGTTAAACTAATGGATCAATTTTTAGAGTAGAAGGGTGTCAGGCCAATGTCTTGGTACATCTTTGAATTGCTTACTAATGTCTTACAAAGGTAAAAAAGAACCCAAGGTTATCTGGTACTTCTGCAGTCTCTTTACTACATGTTCAGATGCTTGTGTTTGCTTTTATTGCAGAAGTACTTCTTTGTGACTAGTAGCTCAAGCTAAATGAGCGGATTGTAAGTGTCAACTGTTTTTCTTTGCTGTTTTAACTGCTTTCATGTAGCTAAGCATCTGAGTGACATAGAAAATCCATTTTAAAATCTACAGTGGTTGCACAGTTAGATATTTACACAATATTCTGCTGCTCTGCATACTTACCTTTGACCTTCCACAGTTACCAAGCACATAACTCTCCACCTCACTTAAAGTGAAACACCCAGATGGAAAAAGGGCTTCAGTAAGTCTAAGTCATATGCAGGACCTTACTGTAGAGCCTGTGAGAAACAGAACGACCTTTCTTTGTGGATGCATTCTCATTTCTGATTTGTTTCAGTTAATATTTATCTGAAAATTGTAAAAGTGAAGTCTTGGTCCTTATAGTCAAAGCATAGTACAAGGCCATAGATATATCGGAGAACTAAATATTTTTAAAAATCCCCCTCAGCTTTTGAAGATATTCTTTCAAATAATAAGGCTATTCATATTTATTTTAAAATTTCTTTAGGATGGGCCAAGTGCGAAAATATAATTGTATTTCTGTTAAACATACACAGCAGTGAAGGAGCTCAAAGCTTATTGAAGAGAAGCTCATCCTTTGCCTTCTGTGGTCCCTCTTAATTCGGTTCCCTGCCTCTCACGTAGCAAAACATTTGGCATTTTTAAGAATCTTAAGACAGGAATTTTCTCAGAGCAGAGGAAATTGAGCATCATTCCTTTTATTTCTTTGTCATAAAAGGGTGTTACAGTTTCTCTTGGGTGGCCAGACCTCAGCTTTTTATCATCACCTTGAAAATCAACTGGCAATCAATGCAGATCATAAATCACAGGTGTAATATACTATAATGAAAAAATGCAGGTCCCCCAAATTCAAACCTACATCAGTATCATACAATTATACAATAGGGAGAAAGTTTTCCTTTTTAGCAAGTAGATGGATCTTTGGAAGTTTGAAAGCACTTTTGCTGTTTTTTCAACAAATGTATTTCTGTAGACACAGCATAAATGAGGATATCTGTGCTAACTAAGGGAAAAAAATCTTATTCCTTACCAAAACCACCAAAGAATCACAGAATGGTTGAGGTTGGAATAGAACCTCTGAAAATCATCTGGTCCAACCAGGGCCACCTAAAGCACCTTGTCCAGGCCCATGGTCAGACAGCTTTTTTAATGTCTTTAAGGATGGAGATCCCACAACCTCCCTGGGTGCCTGTGCCAGTTCTCAGTCACACTCTCAGTGAGAACGTGTTTCCTGGTGTTCAGAGGGAACCTCCTGTGTTTCAGTTTGTGCCCATTGCCTCTGATCCTGTCACTGGGCATCACTGAGAAGAGTCAGGCTCTGTCCTCTCTGCACCCCCTCATCAGGTGTTTAAATACCTTGATGTGATTACCCTGAATCTTCTCTTTTCCAGGCTGAACAGTCCTTGCTCTCTCAGCTTTTTCTCATAGGGAAGGATGTCCCTTCAACCACTTTGTGGCCCTTCATTGGACCATCTCCAGTACATCCATGTCCAGAACTGGACACACCACTCACCAGTACTGAGTAGAAGGGAAGGATCACACCTCTGAGCCAGCCAAATACTGCAATACTTTTCCAAATGCAGTCCAGGATACCATTTACCTTCTTTGCAGCAAGAGCAAGTTGCTGGCTAATGTTCAACCAGGTGTCCACCAAGACCTGCAAGTTATTTTCTGCCTCGCTGGTTTCCAGCTCGATGTTGTGCTCATTTCCCCTCAGCCCCATCATATAGCAAGAATTTCTGGGTTTTGATACAATAAAATTTATCACAGATTTATATTAAAGTAACAGAGGGTATTTCTCATAAACCCTTACAAGTTGTAAGTTCCTGAATCTTATGCAAAAATCCATTTAAAACACATCTAATGGATGGGAAAAGTTTAGAAGTTGAATTTTACTCCAAAATTGTACAAGATTATCCAAAATTTATATTTGTCCACAAGTTCTATCCAGCAATGGTAATAATATTTGTTATACTGTTATGTAAATTTTCCTTTCAGGAAGTTCAAGGATGTATAAAAAAAAATAATTTTACATTGAAAAGGTAGTTGAAACTTCTCTTAGATTTGGATGGATGTTTTACTGAAAGAAAGATTTTGTTTTAGCTATACCTTTATGAACATCCTTAATACTTATTATGGGGTTTCTGTCCTAAAGCTCACTGTGAAGTGCTGAATATCACCCATTTTGCATGCTAAACATTTTATAAAAGATATGACTTCTGCTCTTTGTACAGATGTGCTGGTGCTCCTGAATCAGTAATTTTCAATGCTTTCCTGAGATATTTTGAATGAGCCCTCTAAGGTGAAGGATGGTGGTGATACCAGAGTGGGCCTTATCCTAAAATTTTTAATGAGGAAAGCAGTGGTTTCTTACTACATCTGTCCAGATGTATCAAATGTCTGGTTGTTGCTTTAGATTGTAAACATTTGTGGATATGAATGTGTTCACATATATTAGATCTGAAATGGGACTTTTGAGGACTGCAATAATAATAATAATAGAGCTGATAATTCTCATGTCTATTAAATTAAATGGTAACTATGATGATAAAGAGGAATAAATTTTCTACTAAAATTATACAATTATACTGAAGAGAGACAAGAGGATTTTTGTGGCCTGAGTATAATGAATTAAAACTTCAAAATATGAAAGAATTTTGATTGGAGTTCAGAAAAAGCCTTTGACAACATTCTAGGGAATTAAATGCTTTCCATTTTTTAAGAACAGTTTGTGGAATGGCAATTTTTGTAGATATAAAAAATTAAAATTATCAGCACTCTTTTTGCCAATTTTGTATTCCAACAAACACATTGCTTTTCATGTTCTATTGGTTGAGATAATGTGCAGTAAGTTAGTTAAATTGACTATATAAAATATGAAGCTTATCTTTTATGTAAGAGAAGTAGGAAACATCTAAAATTATTTCAGTGTGTTTGCCACAAGAGGATTTTTAAAACATGGAAAATGTGTGAAAATTAAAGAGTAAGTACAATGTAGTAAATGTAATATTCCTTATGTGTTATTTTCAAAAGTATCAGAAAAAGAAATAGTATACCAGTACAATGCATTTTTGTGTTTTACTTTTTAAAATATATTTGAATATTCTTTTTACAGGATCTTGGGAATATTATAAAAATGGAATAGATAACAAGTTGTTTAACCAAAGGAAACCTTAAAATGATATTAGAATTTATTTGTCTTTGTTATTATTAATATTACTGTCTAATTTTGTGGTGTCAAATCACAGAAGAGTATTTAATGAACAGTTAGTTTGCTGGATGCTATATAAACACTGGGAAACTTGGCATTTTCCATGCTCTAATCGGAAGGCAAAGAAACTGATATGTAGGTCAGTGATCTTTGCTGGGGGAGTGGGGGAATTCTGAGCTTCTAATACAAAAAGCACAAGACTCCTGTGAGTCACAAACAATCCATTCAAAGACAGGCTGCAATTAAAGAAAAATGAGTTGACGTGTGCTCATTCATGTCATAATGATATGAAATTATTTCAATTCCTTTAAGGGAGAGGTAAACAGAATAGGACTGATCAGACTGTGAGGACAATTACTGTAGTCCAGGCATCAGTTAAAGCATAACAACTATTTTGTGTGTGTTCAGAGGAAAAATCGTAGGGTTGCACCCAGGTTAACATTTTGGGTCTAAACACAAAAAATGGCTGGAGCATCAACCCAAGGCTCCACTACTCATCAGTTGGTCCAGGCTGAGGCCAGCTATGTATTCACACACTACCCCACCCCCCACCTGGTCTGGAAAAGATACAGGCACTCATTTTCCCAGCAGCTGGCAACTAGAACACGGACTGTATCCTCTGGTCTTGTTTCAGGCACTGATCCCCTCACCTGCTCACACCTGTCCCCTCCAGTAGCTGGTTTTGGGACCTGCATTGTTCTCCAACCACAAGTGGAGTTTAAAGAACCCACTCATTCCAGTCATTGACACTGAGACCCCACTTGCTGAGACACCACAGGTCAGGGACACCCTCACCCTTGTCTGGCTCCTGGATCTGACAGCAGTTTTCACTTGCACACATACAGGTCCCACTGGTAGCTGGCACCGAGTCTTTGCAGCACACACACACAGAGGATAGAGTGGGGTTATACAGACAGATATTCTAGAAAAAGAATTAAAAAGATTGTACAGACAGCATGACCAGGTGCAGGACTCAGTCAGACAAGCACACTGGCTCTGTTTTACACAGAACTGACCCCTTTTGTACTTTTATGTCTACCCTTGTATTTGTTCCTCCCAGCTCCCTCTTGTCCCTGTGCATTCCTTATAGATTTGTACAGCTCTATAGATTCCCACACCCCTCCCAGTCTGGGATCCTCCTGGTTTACAGTCTTACCAGTTACCAAGTTTAGGCTGAGCTTCCTGAAAGTTGCACCCTTAATTTCTTGATAGCCCATCAATTAATGTGAGTGGTGAAGTTTATTTCTTGTCATTATTTCCATGTTTGTTTTGTCAGGTCCAAATATCAGTATACTTTGTTTCTGATTTCCCCTTTTCCCTTTACTTTCCCAACTGACAAGGTCCCCGATCAGATAAGCTCTCTGGAATAAACATTCTCACACTCTCGTTCCCTCATCAGTTGGTATGACTGACCATGTTTGGTTGTTGTCACTGCCTTCTTTGCCATTTGTCAGTGAGGTGTTTGACCATCTATGTCCTTGTTTATGGCTTTCTGTTTTACTTATCTCTTGCTGCATTTGAAAATGTCCTTGATCAAGTACTTTAAAAGAGCAGACTCTTTCCTTTCACATACCCTTACTGAAACATAGTATGAAAGGAACTATTTGGCTGCTGGATGTCACTGGGACTCAGGCTTGAGATTCAGCAAAAGGACTTGTAGCTTTTTTAGCCAAAATCAAGAGGTCTCCCAAAAGACTTCCATGTCCCTTGAGGGTCTGTAACTTCATAGATAGTCGGCAAACATCTATGTTTGTGTGCACTTCTGCGCACCATTGTTCAAAATTTGAGGTATTTTAAAAATCTGGTTAATAACTTGGAACAAAATAATATCCCACTACAGTAATAGCCAGATGATATAAAAAGTCTCTAAAGTGAGCCAGAAGTTATAGTAACAGTGTGTATGATCAATTGAAGACATCATATACAAACACACAAATTCCAGCTGACCCTTTCTCAATAGGTTCAGGGAGTGGTGGAATCTGGTGGCCTTTTCCCTAGGACCCACATTCAGATTTCTATCCCATCTTTGCAATGAAGGTGCTGCAGATTGAAACTAGGAGGAAGATGATTGTCTCTAGCACAAAGGAACCATATATCAATATTACCAGAAGCACAAATTAGCACAGATTTCATCACTGCTTTGCATCTATGGACAGAATCACTATTGCCATCCATTTGCTTCTTCAGTTTGGTGCTTTATATTTTTTGACAGTCAGGAGGGAAAAATAGAGAGAGTTGGAATAAAAATTAGATGATAATTTACATTTCCCAAACACTTCCCCAGTTTGAAGCACAGTATTAAAACTGCCACAATATGGTACTACTGTGCAAGGTATTGTTGATGGCACTGTTAATCATTTTGGTTTAAAATAGGTTCTGCAAGAGGTAGTAAGTATCATGTGTAACTTGCCACTGCCTAATGTTAAAAAGATATTATTTTTTTTGCTAAGAAATATTATTATGTATGAACTGCATTGTGGTAATGCATTTCTTACTGTGAAGAGCTGTTATGTTATCACTACTGAATTCTCCTCCAGGTGTAGGTAAATTTAAACCCATGGAAGTAATTGTTATGTCATCTTCTAATCTTCATTCAAGTCTCTGTAATTACATGGCCTGCTGCCTCAGATGAGCCAAAAATGTCAAGTTTCTAGTTTCAAGCTTATTTTCACAAATCTGCAATTTTCTAATAAAATTTTTGTATCTCAAATATTGAAATTGCATAGTTCCTTCACTCTGAAATGCATACGTCCTTCACTCTAACATGAAAAACTGATAAGAGGCCAGTCTCCCGTCACTATATCCAAAGTATAAATTATGGGTATAAATTACGGCCCTTCTTCAGCAGCCGTTTTACACCATCACATTTCTATTTGAGCAAACAGAAGGATTTTAAATAAGAGAGTTTTATGGCTCAGTTTGCCGTCTTTCAGTTCACAAAAGAAAGGGACTGGGTCATAGTAGCATGGGAGTTTCCAGTGGGTCAGAGATTGTCTTGGATAACAGCTGATGCTGAAGGATTCAACAGGCCCTTTCTTCTTCATTTTCACACTAAGTATAAAACTGTAGTTTCTCATGCAGACTTACACTTAATTAAAAAAACATTCTTCCCAGATTCAGAGGGCTAAAATATCTAGGACTGACTCTCATGGAAGGATCTTATCTAGTCAGAATTAGAAGTGTGTACTATGGCTCCCAATGAGTGGAAACAACTGCAAGGGAACATATGGGATGAAATGAATCTAATAAAAATAAACACACTTCCTAGAGTGATATTGACTTGTAACAGCATCAGGCGACACGAATATTTGTAAGGGTTTGAAAGAGAATGGGAAAATATGCCAGATCTAATTTGGTAGGTTTATAATTTGCAGAAACAGAAGGTTAGGTTTCCATTTTAAATAAATGTTAAATTGTCACAAATTATATTTGCAGCCAGACCCACTGCCTAACTTGGGGGCTTTAGCATCTGCTGAGCATATTCCATACATTTGGTCATCAGAAGAGCATGATTTGTAGACTATGTTCAACTATGAAACAGCTACCCTCCCCCCAAAGAAGGCTGCAATCAGAAAATCTTGAAAGATACTGTAGAAGCTGTAGCTGCAGCATATACAATCCTACTTCCAGGTTTTTATTGCATGCAACAGGATCTTCTTTTATGTAACAAAATGAAAAAATCCAGTCCATGATATATGCATTATGTAATACATTAAAAACTTCAGGATGCCAGCTGGTATTGCTAACATAAAATAAGTTTACACAAAAGACAGATAGGGATTTTAAAAATTAATGCAGCTAAAAATGAAGAGTGTTATTCTTCATAATTACTAAAAAATGCAAAAATTATGCCTACCAAGAACTGGGAAAAAACCTTTCCTGAATATAAAACATATCCTAATATTCTAGGCTCTCTCACACAAATAATCACTCTGGTATATCAGTTGTATTTGGCACAGGTCAAATATTTTGCATGGATGTGCTCTTTCAGCTTTTGTTTTAGTGCTCCATTACACTTCTGCTCTCACAAGTAAAGAATAGTGTTTGCTCTTCAGTTAGTGTCTCTGTCTCAAGTTGCATTTAATTCTCTGATAACAAGGTTCTCTTGCTTTGCATTTGCATATACAGTATCATAGAAAGACCAACCCTTATCAGCCCCGGAAAACTGGTGAGCAGTGCTTCTCATCCTCAGGCACCACATCCCATCATGTTACTTCCTAGCTGTTCATGCATCTTCTTGCAGAACTCTCTGTCAGGAGCCGCAGTACTCCAATACCCAGTCATGTTGGAAATTAACCCCTCTGTTGAGAATAAGAATAAATAAAACTCTGTGGAAACAGTGAAAACCTAGACTTATGAAAAAAATGATTCTGATTGTATCGGAGAATACACCACTCATGGAAAGAGTGGTGAAGTACTGGAATTTCTTCCCGGGGAGGTGGTGGAGTCACCATCCCTGGATGTGTTTAAAAAAAGACTGGATGTGGCACTTGGTGCCATGGTTTAGTTGAGGTGTTAGGGCATGGGTTGGACTCAATGATCTTGGAGGTCTCTTGCAACCTGGTGATTCAGTGATTCTGTGATTCTGTGCAGTCTGGTGGTTTCTGGTCTGTTTTCTCCTTCTGGACCTTCCTCTTCTGTTTTACAACTTTATAAATTGTTTCTGCAAAAGAATGCTGAGTACTCATACTAAAATCAGTTCCATGAGGAGTCTGTTGCTACCTTCAGAACTGTCAGGCATGGTGGGTATTGCTATGACTCTTCACAGTTAGGTACTGCAGCCCTGTATTGCAACTCTTTGCCAAGAGACTGGATAACTAGTACAAAATGAAGGATCTCTCATGGGAATATGAGACACCTGAGATGTGTAAAAGAATTTACATACAGGCCAAATCTGGCTTACAGCTTGCCATCATCCACAGTGCTTGAGAGTGTGGGCACAGGCTTGTGTGTTTCTGGACACACAAAACATGAGTTGGTGCAGCTTGTACAGTTCTCCTAACTGTGCATTCAGAAATTCAGTTTCAAACTCTTTTGGGGGGGTGTTTTGGGGATTATTTTAAGAGGAAGAGAAGTGCATGAGATATGTAGTTGCAAAGTGAAATAAAGGGCAGATACACAGCTACTTTAATATTAATTAGGCCAGCTCTCTCTTGTGTCAAGGCAGCTTGGCTTAGTCAGGATTCACACTAAGCATAAGAGATGTCAGTGCAGCAGCACACCACAGTAGTGTCACTTGTGCCCAAGAAGCAATCCTGTAAGCTACTAAATAAGTGCCTGCCATTTTAAAAGAAATGGCAACTGGAAATGAAAATAAAACGTATACTATAAAGATCAAGTTGAAGAACATTTTAAAGTGCTGTTTTATACAGAAGAAACCATAGAGAAAGCCATGGGTCAAAATCAATCAGTTTTAAAAAGATTGCTACTGGCATATTTGAGGAATTACATAACCACAAGTCATTAAATTCAGAAAATTATTGTGATGTATTTTTGGTGGCTACATGCCACAAATTCTCAACCATTCCAAAGCTGAAATACAAGGGAAACATCATGTTTTATTACTTCCAGTGATCCATACCTTTAAACCATCAATTTGATCATTACAAGGGCTACTGAGAATTGGTTCCAGAAGACAAATATAGGTCACTGCAATCTGCTATGCAGGCAAATGCCAGGGTGTATTTCTGCTCTTATTGTGCTGCCTGTTTGAGAAAGTCATACCTCTGATGTAAGGTAAAAATTGCTCATGCTGCAGAATTTGCAGAAGTGCCTTTTTAGCTTAAACCAATAGTTCAGTTGGTCCAGTTTGATATTCTGAAAAATGAGTAATATCCAATGCTTTTGAGAAAGGTCAAGAAAATTCTGTAATGCACAACTGACCAGAGGGAAAATATATTCCTGACCTTGTGTAGTCTAGTGTTTGACTTATGCCCTAAAGCATAAATATCTGCATGTTCTATTTTTTTTTTTTTTTTTGGTGCAGCAGTGGGAAATTTTTACACATTTATACTTTTCAAATGCATTTTTAAATAAAAAGTTTTTGCATTCTAATATTTTGTGCGCAGGCACTGGTCAAGACTTCATTCAGGACAAGTCCCATTTTCCATTCTAGATTCTGTTTACAGAGAAGAGTACCTTAAAACCTTGAGCATAACAAAAATATATGTATCTTTATGTAATTTCAATTTCCCATGCAGACTGGAATATGAGGATGTCTAATGTCCTTTTTTAATACTAACATCTTCTCTGATACTAATTTAGGTTTCTGTTTCAAATTTCATAGTGTGATCTGGCAGACAGATTGGAGCAGGCAATATCCAGATCATAGAGCTGCCAAAACACTTTTCAGTTGTGTGAAAGAAGCCACTTTTCAGGCAAAGTCAGCCCATCACAGGAAACACATTGAGCAAGATAGTCCAAGTTCCAGCTTGAACAAAATTATATTTCTTTTTTATGTCGGAGGCAATATTTTGTCTTAATTTAGGTGTTTCCTCATTATTTAATTCACTAAACAGTGGCATAGTTTAAACTTCTCACTCTCTAAAGCAGTTATACTGCCTGTCTAAAGACCATAGAAAAAAGTACCCTATGACTACCAGATTAAGGACAAGATGAACCTTTGTAATGCTGCACAGAAGCAGGGAGAAGAACATAGGGAGCGCAATGAAACTTTACATCCATTCATCCTCACAATACCCTCAAGGGAAGTCCCCAGACTCTACAAAGGTTTTACATGCTGTGGAAAAAGGCACATTCAGACTACATATAAAGAGGGAGGCAGAGATTTTGTCCATATTCATCCCAGGCAGGGCTCCAGACTGACAGAAGATCCTTGAAGAGGCAGTGTCCTTGCCCTGTCCCACTCCATTGTTCCTCAGCTGACACAGAGATCTGCTAAATGGCACATGGAAAAACTATGTGAAGTGGAAAGAGTCTAATCCTGCAGTAGTTTAGGGAAACTATCTATTAGGGAAACAGGAAATATGTTTTTCTGGATTTTCAAATGTTTGTTTCACAGAGACATTTGTGTAAAAAATGGCTTTGTGTAAGAAAATCAGCATCACTATCATGTTTCTATTTCTCAAGTCAGAGAAACTGAAAGATTTTAGTAAGTATCCATGTTTATCTGTTCAGAAGAATGTACTTCAGGAGGGCTGACATGGAAGATTAAAGACAGACATAAATTTATCCAGTAATTTTTTGACATATTGTGGTGGTTTGGGCTGGTGTAATTTTCTCTATAGTAGCTAGTATGGGCATATGTTTTGGATTTGTGCTGGAAATGGTGTTGATAATATAGGGATGTTTTTAGCTAATTCTGAGCAGTGCTTACAGAGAATCAAGGCCTTTTATGCTTCTTGTCCTGATCCACCAGCAAGGAAGTTGGGGATGCACAAGGGTTTGGGAGGGGAAAGAGCCAGGACAGCTGACCCAAATGATATTCCAGACCATGTGGTGTGACGCTCAGAGCTAGGGGAAGAAGAGGGAAGTGGAGGACATTCAGAATGATGGCATTTATCTTCCTAAGTAGCCATTATGTGTGATAGAGCCCTGCTTTCCTGGGGATGGCTGAACACCTGCCTGCCCATGGGAAGGGAATGAATGAATTCCTGGTTTTGCTTTGGTTGCATGCACAGCTTTTTCTTTACCTATTAAACTGTCTTTACTTGAAGACACCTTTTGCAAATTGTGTGTAAATTCAGGTCCCATCTATGTATGTAAGCCAGAGAGCTCAAAATAATAAAATGCCAGGGAAGTGAATGGAAATATTTGAAAAATAGTGATGGAATATATAGTATTAGTTCTTTCTACTAAACTGATATATAGCTTCTCTGATATTGTGCAGGTGTATATGTGAACAGTTTGCACTAGGAGTATTTGATTGAGCTACATGCCCAGTGGCTTGTTTCTTGAAATTAAAAAGGGTAACCTTTGCCCTTAATTATTTTGTCCCTAAATTCTGTGAAACAGTTACAATATAAAAACCAAAAATGATTGTATGACCAAAACCAAAATCAATAAAACAAACAAGCCCATCTTATTCCCAAAAAATCATCAGATTTTTCCTTAATATATGTTGATGGACAAAGTTACTCAGAAAATACACTGTCTGAAATGAAATGAATTTTAGTTTGAAGTTTCAGAGTATTTCAAATTCTTTTGATCAAAGGGAAAAAAGGTCATTTGTGATTCTAAAGAAGTGGTGATAGCAATTATAGGAAAATTAATATATGCTTCTTCCTCTCCTCAGAAAATAATAGATTCTTTTAAAAGCATTAGAGTAAAATAGAAAACAGTCAGGTAATTCTGTACACAGTGTCCCCACTAAATTATGATGAACTCCTGGATGAATTCAAGTAGATGGAGAGATGTTTCAGCCACTGATTGGATGACCCTTATTGAATTTTGTTCAATAATTCCTGCTAAGAGGTCTTTTCATGTTCTCTGCAATACCACAAAAACTACGAACCTACTTAAATAAAACCTACCACTTAAAGAAGCTGTATGTCTTTTGGAAAACTGTTGGAAAAACAACCATTTTACTTTTGACACTTAGTGTTGCATGTATGTAAATGTGATAATAGCTGACCTACATGAACATCCTACCCATATGAAGAGCTTTGCTTTTGAATTCCATGCATATATTATATATATACATATGTATATTTGTGCAAGAAACCACTTGTTAACAATTCTTTTGGGGGGGAGGGGGAGGTGGTGGTTAAATAAATGTGTTCTGGGTACAGACTTAGGTAGTTTAAGGAAATAGCTGTAAGTTTACAGGTAATTATCAAAAGAAACAGAGGCTCTATGCTTCCAAGATAGGGTGATGATATGAAAACCCTCATTCTGTATTATCCTTCGCTATCACACAACAGCATCTTAAGTCAACCATTTATCTAGGCCACCTGATGAAAACCGGGGTGTAAAGAGCAAAATAGTGAATGAAAATATCATGGCAAGACATGCAGGTCTTCAACACAAGCTTCTGTAAAAGAGAAAGACATTTCAGGCTCCCTTACACCAGTTGAAAACTGGTCAATGTAGTTATTGAGATCAAGACATGACTAACATCAACTCTTTCTTGTCTTTCTATCAAATTAGCAATTTATAGATTCCTACCCTGGGAGATAGGCTTATATTACAAGGAATTGTAAAATCAACAACAATGATGTAGTTCCTCAAAACCAAGCAAACCATACCAAACCAAACCAAACCAAACCAAACCAAACCAAACCAAACCAAACCAAACCAAATGAAAGAAGAACACCACAAAGAAATTGACCAGAAATCATGATAATACATGATTCACAAACCTGTAAATTCTCACTTCTAGTTTTTGGAAGGAAAATCTTTTGAAAGTTCAGCTTCACTGAGTTATTTTAAGACCTTGTGTCCTTGTTGCATTTCTTCTAATATGGTGCAAGATCTTCACTATATCACAAGAAGTAAAAAAGGTAAGGGCATACAGCTGCTATTTTGTGCAATAATTATTACTATTGCTGTACTTTTTCAATTAGGCAAGCAATATTGGGATTAAATTTACAGGTTGTTAACATTCAATTAGAGAAAGTACAGTTCTGGGTTTGAATTTGGCAGTATGACTTTTATACTTCTTCACTATGTAAAATTTGTTGGTATATAAAAACTTTATTTTTTTTTTTATAATTTTACTTTAATAGCCAGATATTTTCAAAACTAAGTAAGTTCTTCTTATCTTAATGTGGAACATTGCAAAGAAATAATGTACAACACAGAAACCGGATATATATATGCCTGTATCTTTTAATTGTATTCTAGGTTAATATATACATCATCTTAACATGTCTCATGAACAAACACAAATCAAAGTCTACAACCTTCATGATTTTGTTCATGGTTAGCCAAATGAATCTTCACATAGAATATGCAGATTTTCCTGTGTAGACCTGCACATAAATTAGTTCAATTTCTATTGAAGTATTGCTTCATCAATCAGTAACGCCCCAGGGGCCAGTTATTACTGTTACAGAAATTCATCTTTAAGGCAGAGTAATGTTTCATCATTATATTTGTGTCATGATTACTCTGACAGCTTAATTTCAAAGATAAGTTATTGAGCATTCAGGAATATTTGTCAAACAGACAAATGAAAACATTGTATATATTCATTTTCTGAAACAAGAAGACAGAACTATTGAAGAGTTGACAAGGACTGAAGCTAAAACATTTGCTACATTCTGTGTCAGGAATTTCTTAACACTCAACAATGGAAAGAAATAAAAAGCAAAAGCAAGTCTTCCAAAAGTCTGTGTAATTCTCACAGCTCAGATAATACTTGTGCAGTTCTGGCTCCCTGAGTTATGGAAGAATTGCCAAAACCAGAACATACCTACTTTTTGCTTTTGAAGCATTCAGAAATACATTTTTCTTTCACACTTGTCACATAAGTAGGATGGTCTTCAAGCCCTTTACCTAAGGGATTCCTACATGAAACCTTATGACTATAACCTCCAACACCTTGTTGTACTGTATTGTCAGAAAGCACAGTTAAATACAGTGATTCTGTGAACTAGGCATCAGGATGGGAGGAACTAAATACCCAGGGATATTGTTGGGTCACCAACCCCAGAGAAATTTAGAAGACGTGTAGATGTGGCCCTTGGGTACATGATTTAGTGGTGGACTTGGCAGTGCTGGGTTAACAGTTGGACTCAATGGTCATAAAGGTCTTTTCCAACCTGTAGGATTGCATGGTTCTACTCTATGATTATTCAGTTTCCAGGAATTCAGAAAATAACCTCTGCATGTGTCAGCTCAAAACTACTTATAAGGGAATATTTTCTATATAGTGTCAAAAAGTTATTCCATAAAAAGCAGGTCTTGTATCAGACATCATAATGGAAGAGTCTAAACTCTTGAACCAGAGTTGAAAAAATCTGGTCAGTATCTATAACTGCTTATGGTTATGAATGATTGCATGGCAAAAAGAATGACAATTACTGAAAATAAGTAACTCCTCCCCATAAATTTATGAGGGCACATATTTATGTCTTTAACACAACTATCTAGCTTGTAATTGATCAGACTTGGGATTTCATAAGATTTAGCACTGAATTAATTTTTCATTTTGGTGTGTAACATATCTGTTAAACTTCCATTTAAGCTAGTTACCCATCACAAATTAAAGACAAGAAAAGGCACCTAGAAGAATGTTATTAGGAACTGTTCTTTGTATGGTGTTGCAAATTTTCTTTTGTAATTGAACAGCTTGCAAAGTGAACAGGTCAGTAAATCTTAAGGAATGTGTTTGTCATGACTACGTACAACTTTCAAAAAGAGAACTGCTACATGCATTCAGAAATAATGCATTACATCTTCCCAATCAACTTTCTTGTCTTTGTGGTTTAGAACATATCCATACATCTTGATATGTTAATTACGATGAGGTTGAATGTGTCTGTGTAGAAGCTTGACGTTGCAGATGACAATAAAGATGACAGAAAAAAGTTGCATAGAGAAAACAAAAAAAGATGATTAAATGTGGGCTGCCTCTATCCCCCAGCAGTTACAGGTTTAGCTTTTATTCCATCATCCTGAAGTCCTGATTCCACTGACAGTAGCGAGGCCTGTTTCTCCCAGCTGGTGTATCTGAAACAGTTACTGACTTAGGATATACAAACACACATTCATTAAACACACCTGGAAACACTTTTTTTCTGAGACTGTGTCAACAAACATCTCTTTTGACAGGATTTCGGAAAGTGTTTGTGCTTGATTGCGTGCTTCAAATTCGGGATTGTTTCTTGGTTGGATAGTCAGGGCAATTTTGTGAAAGAAAACAGAGGAAAGCTTAGCAGAGCTGGATAAGCTCCCGAAAATACATTTGATGTGTAGGCCTTTCTTGCTTTATTCTTTTCAAAGCTTTTAGCTTCTGTTAATCTTTATATTACTGCATTTTCAATTGCCCTTCCCACAGATAATATGAAATATAAGGACTCTGCCATTTCAATCTGATGTTTGATTCAAGTTACTTGCTTTGGATTAGATCAAGCAGGACTGTCTATCCAGGTGCCAGGACAGCAAGATCTGTTGGTTTCTACGCCAACACAGTCCTTTCAGTCATCCATGACTCATGCAAAGGAAGGGGCTGAGGCTTCTGCTGTGAACTACAAATGAACTTGCAAAAATTCACTTTTTTTTTTTACCAGGAATTTTGACATGTGATAAAGCGACCATAGGCCCTTTAAAATGTCCTTTTTCAAATTAATCAAGCATGATATAACACTGTCTTGTATCCTGTTCCACTGATGCTGTGAAGACAGGAAAACATTTATCAGTGTCATATCTTTCTTCATAAAAAAAGACATGAGAAAAAAAATGCTTCACTTGTGAAATGAGGCCCTAAGCAGTACAGTATATCGATACAGGATGTATTTTATCCTCTGTGCCCCTTCTCCATGTGCTGTAATCAGCAAAGGTGAAACAATACATTTTGTTCCTGCTTGGAAGAGCAGAAAAGTGGCCCACATGGCACATTACTGCAACATGCCCTGAAGAGTCTTACTGTAGGAAGCAGTTATTTTTATTGTGGAAGTGGTGTGTCTATTCCTTCATTCTTTATTATTACTTGTGTCCATAACAGGAGACCTGATAATGAACTGGGTCCTCTTATTCCTTGTATTATACATGTAATGAGAAAACAGGCCTGCCCTGTAACAGAAAGGTCAGGATTTAGCAATATAACTGTTGCAATAATTTTACTGTTACTCCACGGTAACAAGATAGTCAACTACTTTTTGTGTTTGCTGCACAATCACAAAAAGCAAGATGATTGACTTTAGCAAAAAAAAAATTGGATGATGAGTGCTTCTTTTTTCATGTAATGTGGTGCAGTCCTTTCTTATTTGGATCAACATTCAATTTAAAATGGATTTTTCTGTAGCATTTGCAGGTCAGTGAGCAAAAGCTTTCCTCCTTGAAATACAGGAGCAACTTTTCAATTTCCTGTGATGTATATAGGTCTACATGGCAAAACAACTACTTTGGCAGCACAGAAAAATTGAATTTGAGGCAATTTTTGGCAGACTAAGAAAGGAAGAGAAAAGTGAATTGGTCTAAATTCGGGAAATCTCATGGAAAAGTTTGGAAGGATAAAAATGTGATTCAGAATTGTATGGTTACAATGTCTGAATATAATATTGTTATGTGAAATTGTTTAAATATTATAGAGGCTTTTGACCTGTATAGGGCAATGTTCAATGATATCTTGTACAGAATTAATTCAGTGAAAGTCTGCACACACGCAGGAAGGTAAGTAAACAGTCAGCCACATAGCAACTTATTTGTAAGCAGAACCATTGACTTTAATGCCATGGGTTCCCCCAAGTTATTTATAAAGGTCTGATCAGGCTCATAAAAACATGAGGATTTAGGTCAAGAACAGCATATTCTCTAAGAGAAGGGAATGAAGGTGATGTCATTTGTCAGGCACTGGGGAGACTGCAGAAGATCAGACACACTTCTGTTAGCTCATGAATATTATAAATACTATAAAGGATCAAACCTGAGCTGCTGCACAGCAGACACAATAAAAATGGGAGTGTACTGGGTAAGTCATATGCAGGAGGTAGGATTTCTTTACTCTTTCTCTCTGTACCTCTAAATACATGTATTTGTATTAAAAAAACAGGTTATGATTATAAGTCTTACCTGCATCCTCCATATGGTATTGGCTCAGGATCTGACAGCACATTCCATCCACAAGCACAGAGGATGAACTGTACCAAGATGTGTTTCTTTGTCAATGTTTCTTCCACCTCTCAACTCATACACTTACTCCTTTAGCAATATAGCAGTGCTCTGACTATGCTACAGACTTCCTGCCAGCTTGCTTCCTTTTGTTCTCTTCATAGTGGAACAAGGAAGCTCTCATTCAGTTTTGCAGAGGAAAAGAAATACTTTCAGCCAGTATCTGCTTCAAAATTAGCCTGTCTCCTCTTGTTCAGCAGACTGAGTGTCATCTTCCAGCAATGACCCAGCAATGTGTACTCACATTCAAGAAAAGCAACTGTACCCTCTGTGCATCAAAATAAATGTGACAGGAAGGTAAAAGAGCTGATTCTCCCCCTCTGCTCTCATGAGATCCCATCTGGAGTACCATGTCCAGCTCTGGTGCTACCAGCATAAGAAGCACCTGGATCTGCTGGATTAAGTCCAGAGGAGGAACATGAACATGATCAGAGGGCAGGAGTAGCTCTCCTATGAAGACAGGCTGAGAGTTAGTGATGTTCAGCCTGGAGAAGGCTCTTGGCAGATTTCACAGCATCTTCCAGTACCTGAAGGGTCCCTACAGGAAAGCCAGAGAGAGACTTTGTACAAGGACTTGTAGTGATAAGACAAGAGGAAATGGCTTCAACCTGAGAGAGGGTAGATTGTGATGAGATATAAGGAAGAAATTCTTTGAGGGTGACACAAGAGTGGAACAGGTTACCCAGAGAAGCTGTGGATTCCTCATCCCTGGAAGTGTGCAAGGCCGGGCTGGATGGGGATTTGAACAACTTGGTGTAGTGGAAGGTGTCCCCGATGGTGATGCCTTGAAACTAGATGATCTTTAAAGTCCCTTCCAACTCAAACTCTATAATTTTTTGACATTTTCTTTTAAGAATTAGTTTTAAGGGCTATTGTAGTCATACAGTCATTAAATGATTACCATTACATAGTTGAATTTGTCCCACCTACTAAGGAAAATGCATTTATGCTGTCTTCTGACTGAGAATGAAAGAATCACAGGAGTCCATTCTAGGAAAGATAAAAGCTTGTCAAACGTATATTTATTTATAGGAGTAAGGAGAAGGAGAATTCACTGAAATAGAGAAGGAAAGCATCAGAGGAACAATGGCCTTATGCCAATGTCATCTCTCAGAGTATTCAGTGTTTTGATTCAAAAAAATCATTTTAATTTCTATGCAGTTAGGACATCTGATTCCTCATTTTTCCAAATGGTTGTGAGCTCACTTTTTATGCAATATAGTGTTTAATATTAATCTTAATTTATAATGTGTAATCAATAATACATATCATATAGATGTCTTCTCTGTGCTTCATTTAAGCAACTGCAGTGTGTGGAAGAGATCATTACTTGAAGGAAGCAGCAAGTTACCTTGATTTACACTAGCTGAAAATGTGACTTGTTAACTGTAAATCAGAGACTTATATAATTAAGTCAAATAAAATCAGAGGTGGATTTAGGGTACTTAAGAAACTTTCTATCTTCAATGTCAGCCAAAAAGAAGCTCCAGTATTTCAGTTACTGTGAAACTAAGGACAGGGAAAGATGCAGGATTATTATTAATCAGTAACGACATTTTGTCTTGGAAAGGAGTGATTCATAGAAGGATTTAGGGGTCATTGTAGCTAATCAGCATGACCTTTTAGCACAATACTGCAGTGAAAGGTCTGAAAGAAATCTTTGTATAGACATATATATAGTGGATGATACAAAGAAAAAAAAGAGATTTGGCCTCTTTAAATTCCACAGGCAAAATCACTACTAGAATCCTGTTCCCCATTTCAGTATCCTCAGCAACCAAGGTATGGTAAGATTGAACACAGTTTAAACAAGAGGTACATGGAGATCAAGGACTGGACATAAATACTATGACATAAAATTGAGGTTACTGATGTCCAAGAAGTCCCATCCTTACTCCATCAGTACTGTTGTGTGCTAGTTTTCAAGGAAGAATGTGTTGGGATATGACAGTGGCAGTCCTGGCAGTAGTGACCACAAAACACTGGAGCTCAAGATCTTGAGGGATGGAAGAAAGAAAGCAGTAGAGCACAGATCCTGGACTTTAAACAAATTATGGATGTACACCTAAGGATCTTACAGGAAAAAATTACAGAGACCTAATGAACATGATTTGTTTTCAAACATGAGATGAGCCATCTAGCCACACAGTGGAACTAAATGCTTAAACGTGATAATTTCAGTTCAGGTGCATCCTGGAAAAAAATGCAAAACTACTTTTTCTTGTGTAACTTGATGTCCTGATTTTTAAATCTAGAGCACCTGAAGAAGATAGTATTTTCATTTATGTCTCTAATTTCATAGTTATATGTAGCTTCTTAAAAAAAAAGGAAAAAAAGAGAAAAAAGTGAAATAAAGTACCCCTTCCTACAAAATAGTGTCAAACTTAAAATGAAACAAAACTTATATTTTCATTATCTATTTTCTTAACAGTCAGAAAGCATTCCAAAATAGAAGATATACATTGACAAAGGAATTTTTAATAATTTCAAAGCATATAAAATTATCTTGATACACATTTATGAAGGAAAATGTGCAATATTTTCATTGAGTTTATTTCCTTAATGATTAGACACTTTTTTCTAAATTTAAGAGTGAAGGCTCTAAGTCCTTGGCACAATTGGAAACATTTCTTCTTCCAACCTTGATGTGAATTTTTAAAAACATGTATGCTTTAAAGATTTTGTTTTTCTTCCTGTGCAAGGTTTCAGGTTTCTCAGCTGTGTATTAAAAAAGTTTCAACAGAATGGATGATAATTCCTTCTTTCTAACCAAGGAGGTTGTATCAGTTTTCAAAACCAACTGGTAACAAGTAGATTGCAATGATTGTAGAAAACAAGCACAAGGCTTTCATATTCAGAGCAGCAGTGCTGAAAAACAACACCAGCAAAGAAAAAAAATAGTAATATACCAGTACTTGGGGAAAAATTCAGTAGCAATTTAAATATTTTCCCAATAAGGAAACATCAAATCACAAAGAGATCTTCAAATATTTTCTCCAAGTTACTTGGGCTTCTTTCAGAACAGAGAATTAGAACCCTTGATGATGCCTCACTCAGGGAATTATGATAATATTCTCTAATTATTCAGGTAGGTTACCAAAGACAGCTAGATCAGAACTGCCCATTAGAGGTGCTAATCTTTGTCAAAAAGCCTGTCTGGGCAGCTGGAATGTCAGTGAACTGACCACACTCGGTCAGGATGAATGCAGTCTTTGATATGGAGTCCCTACCCATGGCAGGGAGATTGGGATTATATGATCTTTAAGGTCCCTTCCAACCCAAATTATTCTATGATTCCATGATGTTGGACTTCTGTGCCAACAGTTGTGCACGTATAAAATATATTAGGAATTGCTTGTTCTTAAATAATTTTTTTTTTTTATGACAAGCTATTACTGTGAAGCATTCAAAGTGAGTTTTAACTAACAGGAGCAAAACTTAAAACAAATTCATCTTTCTTTTTGACCTCAACATAATGCTTAAACAATGTGAGATGACAGAGTGTGAGTAATGAAGCTATAATTCACACCTCGTGCATGAGTAGGTACAAGAATGGAGCCTCAGTGTTGTTAAATTCACAAGGTGTAAAATATTATGCCATAACTCAACAAGAAGTCAACTCTTCATTTAAACAAATAAATAGAATTGGAACAAGGTAAAACAACACCAAGCAGCAAAACTTCATACTACAGATTGGTAGTTTTGTGTAACAGTACATCCAAAAAGAAGCGTTTCTACATATTCTTTACTCATAAGGAAAAGATAACCAACATTGTCCTGTAGGTTTTCAGAGGTTTCAGAAGTGCTTATCTACAAGCTGCCAGACCAGGTGAGCTCAGAGTGATGTGTGCTGTGTTTGTGTGCTCAGCTGCTTGTCGGCTGCTGTGAGGTGCATGGATAAGTGTTACAGCAGCAGCTGGGGTGGAGGTACCTCTGCCAGGAGAGCTAAAACATTTGTGTAGAGATAGGAAAACAACAAGGGGGAGATTTTAAAAATCTCAGTTCTGAAAATGTAAGTGTTAGGTGATGTAGGCAATACAGGGGTCTACCTTACAATGACCTTCTTTTGTTTTTATGTATAGCTTCCAAGTCACTGACTGCTGGTTGAAACTCAGTAGTCAGTGTCCACGGATCTTTTCAAAAGATTATTTAACTATCTGTGCATTTGGCCTTCAGTACAAAGGGACGATAAAAAGCTGTAGGAATTCCTTGTTTGTCTGAGGTTTTTAACATATATTCACAGTTTGTTAAACTACTGCTTTTTCATTAGTCCAGTTCTGAGTAATATTTTTGTTGAAAGTTTTCTGTAAGAATCATTGTTTTCTGGTAATGTTTATATGCTATTTAAATAAGCTTTTCATGCACTTTTCTTTCAAAAATTAGAAATTTAAGATTTAAGGAATTTATTTTGCTTTTTTTTCCTTATAATAATGAAGAAACAGCAAGGGCAGTCAGACCTGGATTCAGAATATGAAATAAAGTCTCTCAAACACAGGCAAATTCAGTCAATCAGTTAGCCAGTCAGGATGCTGTTTTCTCCAATTGCAATGAAAGCAGTTAGGAGTAACTAGTCTGGACCTGACACAGATTCTGCCATTGTCTTTTTCAGTCTCTACAATGTTAATAATTAGGGAGTTTTGATTTAGATTTTCATAAAAGTTTCTGTGAGAAATGAAAATTTTTAGTTTGTATTTAGATGCTGAAGTTATTATCCCTTATTTCCTTTCCTGGTACCCAAACGAAATCTGGTGTCAGTTACATCAAAAATGTTTTTCATTGTAATCTTTGAAAAATCATAAATTCTGAGGTTTTAATTTCATTTATTTTTCTATCTTCATTGCATGTTCATAAGGAAAAGACTTTTCAACTACCCCAAAGTATTTATTTAAAAATTAAAAAGCACTTAAAGGTATTCAATTTGTGTTGTTCATGACATAATCCTGCAAAAAGCTTCACTGAAGAACAAGATTTGCATTGAACTTGTTGCAGCTATAGGAAACATGAAGTATTCAAAGGTAACATTTATAGAACTCTTAGGAGTCTTAATGAAGCTAGAATTCAATAGACAGAATTATTAATGTGAAAATTACTAACATTTTAGTAAATATGTTTGTTAAAATTTTAAATGTTCCATCTAGTTCTGAGCTGTGAAAGAACTAAATGGAAAGGTTTTGCTGAAGGGTGGAGGGTGTTTCTGTTTTTCATAGAAATCAAGTTCAGAAAAAATGTATCTCTAAAAGAGAAACAAACTATTGAATAACTTTATGCATGCAGAAGAACTATGGTCTGTGCTCCTTCTTCAACTTAAATAAGCAAATTGCTATATATATATAATAATAATAAACCACTAACAAATAGTGAGTATGTGATTTAGTATTCAACTAAGCTGTTAAATAGGCGGAACGGATATTTTAACCTCTGTATTCTTACTTATATATTAGAACACATTGCTCATAACAGTAACATACTATATTCATTGTTTATCAAATTTTATAAAATAATCATTAAGGTATGTTTGTTTAAAATGTGGCTAATATATTTTTTATAGCCACAAAATAAAGTAGGGAACACACTCAACAGTTCAAAGAAAACAAGAATTGCAGTTTTCGTCATAATCTGTGGGTAGCTGGTTTGGCAAAAATGGCCATAATTATCTAACCTCTTTCCTCTTTTGTAAAATATTTTTAGAAACAAGTATCTCAACTGAAAAAAGGCCATCTGTGATTCTAACACTTTGGACTGCTAAAACAATTTTATTCAATATTATCAGTTAAAATCTGAATAATTGAACACTTAGAACAAGTGTTACAAGGCAAGAGCTGGAAACTTTATTCATTTCTTCCGAAGAACATGAAAATGAATAGTCATGGAAATCAAGTACTTTCTACTTCATTGAGAACACAATATAGTGGAAGACAAATCAGATAAGAAGCAAAATGCTTAGTCTTCAGTCTAATAGTAAATAACCTTGTCTCTGATCTGAAACAACAGCTTGAATAAGAAAACTTAAAAAAAAAAAGGAGCAAGTGTGTTCTATTCTTAAGCAGCAGGACAATGTTTGGAATAAACTATTTGAATTGCCAGAATTACGTTAGTGCTTCTTGTTATTTACGTTAAGAACTACTGAGCCTTTGGGTACCAAGAATGGAATACAACATTGAAAAGTACATGACACATCAACGATTATATTTTTTTAATGCCTAATATAAATTTTAGAACCATAGAATCATTTAAGTTGGAAAATATTGTTGAGTTCAACCATTAATCCAGCGCTGCCTAGTCCAGCACTACACCATGTCCAGTGGCACATCTACACATCTTTTAAATACCTCCATGGATAGTGAATCAATCACTTGGGAAGCCTGTTTCAGAGTTTGACAACCCTTACAAGGAAGAAATTATTTCCTAATATCCAATTTAAACCTCTCTTGGGTCAACTTAAGACCATCTCCTTTTGTCCTGTCACTTCTTACTTGGGAGAACTGACCAACCCCCACCTCACAACCTCCTTTCAGGCAGTTGTAGAGAATGATAAGGTCACCCTTGAGCCTCCTTTGCTCCAGGCTAAACACCCCCAGCTCCCTCAGCTGCTCCTCGTAAGTCTTGTTCTCCAGATCCTTCATCAGCTTTTTTACCCTTCTCTGGCTGCACTTGCCCTTCTTTGAACATTAAATTTGGATTTTAAATCTAAATAATTCAAATACTGTATTTGCTTTCTCTTTAATTGTGTTTCCTCCCAGTCTCTATTTCTTGTCTTTTCAGGTAGATTTCCTAAATTCCGTGTTTTGTCTTCCACAAAACATCATCATAGGGATAGTGAACATAATTTTCCTGACTTACTAGAGATACTAAAAAGTTAGGAAATGTATGCATTAGTCCTTTTGATATCCCTTTGAATTTACAGAATTATGGACAAATTCAATGGCTATCGTGTCTATTTTATATCATCCTCTCACACACAAGAAAACCCCAGAGAAACACTAACAGGTGGTGTTTTGTAGTGCAATACATGAGCATGTAGAATCCACCTATTAATAATTAGCAATTTCCAATATTTTGGCCTTCTGTCATCTCACATGAACAAAAGAGCAGCTTTTTGGCAAGGAGAACAGGATTGATATAGGAAAATAACACAGAAGAGTGCACAGACTCACAAAAGCTGGCTGTGGGAGTTAGTGGACTGTTCCTAGACCACAGAAACCATTTTTAGCTGATGTATAATTCTAGACAAAAAGTGGCAAGTGCATGCATACAAGAGATTAGATAAATAATTGACAAAGATTAGGATGTCACTTTGGTAACAAATTTTAAAAGATATTAATTTAGCAGGATTTAAAGATGAAGATTAGATTATTTGATAGATACAGTCTTTTCTTTCTTGAAGTTTTATTGGTCTTGCACATATTGGGTTTTACAAAAAGACGCTGTGTTCTGAATTTTTTTCAATTTTATTAAAACTTTTGCTATTTAATGTTATCTTTAAATGGCTCCATGAAATGGATATGGCTTAGTGATCATTATGAAATTACTCTGTTTAATAGTTTTAACACAGATCTTTAATAGCTGGTTAAAAGTGTTAGATGCATTCCTTGTGTATAACTAACATTGTTAATTGTCTTACATAAATGATTTCTGATGGCCTTCTCTGCCACAAGGGTGCACTGCTGGCTTGTGGTCATCTTGTTGTCCATCAGGACTCCTAATCCCTCTCCACTGAGCTACTTCCCAGCCTGTTGAATCCAAATGTGAATTGTTGAATGGGATTATTCCTCCCAAGTACAGGAGATCCATGTACCTTTTCCACATAAGAAAGAAACATAACTTCCACAGCTTTTTAATGTATAACTATAGGCTGTTCATTCAAGTACATTTTTGAGAATTAAGAAATGCTATTTAATTTCTACAGAGAGAAAAGGAAGTTATCTTTAAGAACTCAAAATTTCACTTTTCTTGAGCTTTGTGTGGTACCTGTTTTTCCATTTTTCCAACCTGTTGAGATTCCTCTGGATGGCACATCCAGCTAGTCTATCTGCCTGTCATAGGTTAGCAAGCATAGTCCCGGAAGGGATATCCTTGCTAAGGGGTGCTTACAGCTTCCTCTGGGACCTGATAGAACCTATCAGCTGGCCAGTTTGAATATGGACAATTCTTTAAGCCACTTAAAGTTGTGACCGCCTCTGTGATCCACACTTAAGAATAGACAAACCCCTCTCTCTCGTTTCCGGCGCTGGCACAGGTGGCTGCAGGCCCCGTGCAGGGGCCAGTGGGCCCGGCCAGGCCCTGCTTGGGCCAGGCCGGGCCGGGCCACAGCCAGCCTGGAGCCATGGGCCTGTTCCAGCCATGGAACCCCCCCCCACTGCCTTACCGTGGGCAGCCGGAGCGGCTCGGAACCCCCCCTCCACTGCGGCCGAGATTCAGCAAAGCGGCACCTCTGTCCGGCAGAGGTCAGTGACCAACTGCGATAAGCCACATTCCAGCTGCAAGGCCGAGGTGAGATTAACCCTTTTATTGCTGTGAAGAGCTGAAAACCTGAGGGAAGAGAGAGAGGAGATGCTTAAAGCTGAAAGTCTGTTGTGAAGCTATGATATATCAGAGTATCCCGTTGTAACTTCATGAAGATATGGGGGGTGGAGTGTTCAAGTCATAAGCAATAGGCAGATGCTGCCGCAGCTGTAATTTCATGAGAAGTTTGGACAGAGAGAGATGAACCAGATGAACCAGATGAGGACTTTTGCTCCAAAGAGGAAAGGAGAAAAACCTCAATTCCTAGAGATGCTTCCAGAGATAGTCTTAAAGATGAAGATGACCCTTTGCTCCCAGGGAAGGAGAAGGGCCTCTGTTTTTGTTTCTGAACAGCTCAACCTTAAAATTGTACTCCGAAAAACTTCAAGAGTGGACCCTCGAAAGCAGTTGCGGGAAAAGCTGCAATTCGGGGGAAGGGACTCACATCGCAAGCAGAGAGACTCCTCTTCCTAAATGGACTGAACAATATTTGGAAGTGGGTGGCTGTCTCGGTGTGATACTGTTTTCATAGCACGAGCAAAAAGAGACTTCTCTTTCTAAATGGACTGAACCAGGTTATTATGGAAGTGGTAAACAGACTGAACATCTTAAGGGTTGTCTTTACATTGTCAGTGGGAGACGGGAGGAAGGTGGGGGGAGGAGGAGAGTTCTAAAGGTGGTATAATTTTTTTTTTTTTTTCTTTTCTTCTTTTAGGTCTGTTAATAAACTTCTTTATATTCATTCAAGTTGGTGCCTGCTTTGCATTTCTCCTAATTCTTATCTCACAGAAGATAAACAGTAATGAGTATTTTAGACCAAACCACTACACTAAATTGGTGTTTCCGCCCGGTTACAAACCCAACCCGCGACACTGCCCCTCCTTCTAGTTTTGTTTGCAAAGCTCCTGAGAGTGTAAATTGTGCCTTTATCCAGATCATTAATGAAGACATTAAACAGTACTGGCCCCTCGGGAACACCAATGGTGACTGGTTTCCAGATGAAGTTCATGCTGCTAATTACGACCCTTTAAGCCCAGCAGTGCAGCCAGTTTTCAATTTGCCTCACTGTCCACTTATCTAGCCTGTATTTCATCAGTTTGTCAATGGGGATATTAGAGTAGGCAGTGATGAAAGCCTTGCTAAAGTCAAGATAAATATCTCGTTATCCACTAAGTCAGTCATTTCATTATAAAAGGCTATCAGCTTGGTAAGGCAGTATTTTGCTTAGAAAGTCTATGCTGTTGATCAATTCTAAGTCACTTTCTTGTCCTTTTCAAACTTGAGTTTTGTCAGGATTTCCTTGTTCATCCGCAGGCCTCCCGTCTCCTTGGCTTTATTTTCTGCTCATAGGGATGGGCCATTCTTGAGCTTGAAGAATGTGATATTGGAAAGGATGAGATGATCCCTCCTGTCTCCAGGATGATCTCCCATGGATTCCTGCAAGAAGAACCTTGATCAGGTCAATGTCTGCTGCCGTGTTGTCCAGAATTGTGATTCTACTGTTTGCCTTGTTCCTTCCTCTCAGGATCCTGGACTCCACCATCTCATGATCACAGCAGCCAAAGCTGCCTTCAAACCTTTACATTCCTCAAAAGATACATATTTTTTTGGTAAATATCATATCCAGCAGAGCACTTCTGCTATGTCCATATCCAAATCCATGCATGTAACCCTTCACTGCAGTATTCTTGTTGTATGAGCTACCCCAACACATCTCTGTCCTATCTATATCCTACCTATATCTGCCCTGAACCTTTCTGTGGACCTCTAGTTCATCCCTGTGTATCCCACTATCTGTGTATTAGTGTACAGACACTTCAGAGAAGCACTGAGTCATGCTGATTTTCCAAGAAAACACTAAGAGCTTCCCTTTATGCTGTTCTCTTAGCACCTCTTCATTTGTGTGCATGAGCTTGGAGTGGGACTCCTTCTCTGTTTTGTTGATTATAAGGCATTTCATGCCCATATCACCTTCTTTCCTTTGCTTGAAAACCTGGTTCACTGCTTCCTCACTTGTTTGTGAGTTCTTAACTCCCTTACCCCATCACCCTTGTGTTAAAGCTTTCCTAACCAGATTGGCCAGTCTCTTGGCCTTGCTTTTCTTAAACACACTGTATATGCAAACTTAATAGTAGTGGCCATAAATTACATAATTCTTGTATCCTACAGAACATTCAACTTATTCCTGATCTTTTCCTAATCCTTCCCAAGATCTTAGCCTTATCAGAGTAGTGGATAAATAGCAAATATCAGATGAGGATACAAAACAGATGAAAGGAATAGGAACAAATAAATCTCTGTTGACCTAAGCTGAGTCAGGCACTAGCAATTTTTAATTTTTCCAATAAAACATATGTTAATAACAGATGTAAGAGAAGATAATGAGGTTACATTGCAGTCATGTATAGAGAGTTGTTTCTAGTTATTTTTGTCTTGGAATATTAACTACCAGTTTCTCTCCTCCTCAAAATGTTGGCAAGTATTAGCCATCCGGGTTTCAATTATTATTGCTAAATATGTCTAAATGTTGTTATTTTTTTCTTTCTGGCCTGGCAGTGCTCTTAAAACAAATATGGTTTAGACTTCCCCATGTGAAAACATCACAGTACAAAACTCCCCATATTTAAATCGAGACAAATTCTACCTTCCTTCAAATCAGAGATGCTGCATGCTTCATATCTTTCGTAATTCATAGAAGAATACAAGTTGTAATGCAGGTCTCTACTCCAGCCTCCACTCCAAAGCAGGGTCAGCCATAGTTTCTCAGATTTTTATCCAGTCAAATCTTGACAACCTCCAAGGACAGAGATTTCACAGTCTTCCTGGAACACCTCTTCCAATGATTTGCTGTCTTTATGATGAAAAGGTTTCTCCTGTACCTGTGTGGGCGCTCTCTTTTTTCAGTCTATTGAATTTTCTCTTCTCACAGTGCACCATTGTGAAGAGCCTGGCTCCATCTGCTTTATAATCTCTTCAGAATTACCAGGGCTGCTGTTAACATCTGCCCAAAGATGGCTTCTCTACAGACTGATCAAGACTGGCTCTCTTGCACTCTCTTTCCAGGGGAACTACTCCAGACCTTAATCACTGTGGTTGCTTTGTGCTGAATGCATTCAACTTTATTAATATCATTCTTTTACTGGGGGCCAAAACTGGGAACTGTATCATTCCAATAATGTATTTCATCTAAATAATAGCTATTATATTAAATGAATGGCCACAGTGCTTTCAATTACAAGTATTTTCAACTACAATTTTTCATCACGTATTTCAAAGATGATGCAGAAGAAAGCATCTTAAGCTTTTGGAACCGAAGAGCAGTGCCTCCTAAGAAACAAGGGATCAGGGAATGAAAAAAACTAACATCAGTGGCAAAATGAAATAAAAAAATTCCTGTGTGAAACAGTAGAAAAAGTACAAGAGAAAAACACAAGAAAATAAAATCCATCAAATGATATTCAACAAGAATTTAAAACCTCTGTTTTAAGAAATCCTTAGAGAAAAACTCTGTGGAGGTAATAAGAAAGTACCAGTGCCTTGTGCTTTAACTGTTCTGTACACTTCCCACTGTAGCAGTTTTAAATAGGATAAATTGCTATAGAAATTCTAGTCTGACTTGATGTCAGTTTGTCCTTCTGAATTGAAAGAGAAAGCTCAGTATTGTAGCTCTTCTGAAAGCCAGTGCCTTCTTTTTCAAGACAAGTGCTGTACCTGTATCCAAAGGTGAAGGTATCTAACACAGCATGTAGTGATAGGACAAGAGGGAATGGCTTCAACTGGCAAAGAGGGCAGGTTTAGATTACATATTAGAAGAAAAATATTTCCTGGGAGGGTGGTGTGACATTGGAACAGGTTTCCCAGAGAAGTTGTGGATGCCCCATCCTTGGCAGCGTTGAAGACCAAGTTGGATTGAGCTCTGAGCAACCTGGTCTAGTGAAAAGTGTCCCTGTCCATGGCAGAGGGGTTGAAACTAGATAACCTTTAAGGTCCTTTCCAACCCAAATCGTTCTGGGATTTTATGATATGTACTTAAAGTCTTCACTTATTTTAAATGAGTGGTCTGGAAGAAGTCAGATCACTGCAAGGTTGTGAAAGAAGAGTGATTTATTGTGCGGGTTGCTAGTTTAAAATGTATAATCAGTGCCAAATAACAGAACTGCTGTGCACTTTTCATGTGTGATATTAAAAACTACTGTAAAAATGCTTTCATTTTGTCATGTGCTCTGTTTGTTCCTTAGGTGGTCTTTAAGGACCGTTGACAAATTTGAGAACTGTAGGTAGCATCCGAAAAAGGGGTCACATCAGAAATAACTGCTTGAGAGTATCCAGATTTCTATATCAGATTCTGTCTAGTTTTGTTATATACCCAGTATCTTACTCAAATGACACCATAAGCAGTAGCATATGCTAGATTTTGTAGTCTGTTAAATAATACACTGATTATAGCAATAATTTTATCTTTTTTCAAGTCATGATAATTAGTGGCTGGAAGACTGTAAAGTATTGAAGTTTGTTGAATTAGCAAACAAACAAAACCATCTGAAATACCAAGGATAACTCATGAAAACTAAGTGCTTTTTTTATTTTGACAATTAGATTTCTACTACTTTTTCTATTTCATAACATGAAACAGACTGTAATGGGTTTTTTTTTTTCAAATGATAGTTTAATAATTTGAGCTGTCACTAAAAGATTCTCATCTTTAAACTTTGTTGAGACGTGAAAGTAATTGCCAAATTTTAGTGTGAATTACAGAATCTGTAGAATACTGGAATGAGAAAGGTTATGCTATATTTCAAACTATCATTTTGCCAGTATTTACTTAGAAAGTGATTTCTGGTATTAATCTTGTCATTTGCATCAGAAAGGGCAGACTGAGCTGGGTTCTTTCTTTTTTTTTTCCCCTGGAGTTTGTTCTTAGGAGTCACTTACTTGATCAGAGCGGAGTATAATGATGAAAAAGCCTCCGGGACACTGCTGTTTTATCTAAGGGTAAGACTTATCCCATCATTAAGCTCTCCAGCTGCTTTTCTCTCCTGTTTCTTCTCAAGAAGAAAGTGCAGACATAGGAGAAACTCCGGACACTAGGGAGAGGTAAATGAGAAGGACTTAGTCTTCTCTTTGAAGAATGAAGGTCTCTGCTGGCTGTGAGCACTGCACCGGGGTCCATGTTTTTGTAATCTCAGAGATTGTTAAAGTATGCACTACATGGACTATACTTACAGCCTGTTTGGAGACTAAACTTGGGCCAAAATTTAGGACATCACTCACTACAGAAGGGATTCAGAATCTGTGACAACGTGACTGGAGATAAGAGTCAGGTCCCCAGACAAAAAGGAAGCAAAGAACAAGAAATACTTAATTCAAAGCTCTAGCAAATAAAAGGAGAAAGAGTCAATATGGAGAAAATAGCAGATTGTATAAAAAGTAGATCAGAATGGCAACTTATATGTCAGGGAATAAATGTACCATTGACTGAACTGGGAAAATGTACTACTATGAGCAGGGTGTTTTTAATCACTGAATCTTTACCATCTACTACTAGCAATTGGATCAGTGGCAGAGAGTAAGGTGACAAGATAATTGCTCTTGTCTAATGCTGCAATAGTTGAACAATGACCCTCTAGACCTGACAGTGTTGAGGAGGCCTTGAGCCCATGCCTCTAGGCCCACTTGTTTTGTTTTGCTCTGAAATTTACTTCAGGGCTCTAAAATGAAATGGGAAGAGTTAGATTTGTCTTTAAAGCATAATTATGTGTTTTTTCAGACTATTCATTAACTTTTTACTCAATTCCAGGATACATGCTTGTCCTCTGGAGTTGTGTCTGTCTCTGTGAGAGAGAAAAGCTTAAAAAAATGGAGTTCTTGAGGGCATGTGCTACAGGAAACAAAAAAGTCTTGCTTTAACATTGATTATTCCTACTTATTTTCCAAACAGATGTAAATAACAAATCTGTTCTACACTGGTCTGTGAAAGGCATAGCAGTATGAAATTTAGTAGAAAGTTTTAATCTGTATGAAATCCCTTTAAAATTTTTGAGATTGTGCATGTGCAAGAAACCAAAGAAATCAAATAAACACAATTATTTAGAGTATTGAGTGCCTTGGCAATGCTCTTTATTTTTTGGATGTATATGTATTACTTTCTGTCAGCTAATACTTTAAAAATTAGAAGAAAGGACTTGTTATCACTACAAGAGCCTGAATTGCACTTGACAAATTCTGTCTAGTCAAATATTCTTTATAGGAGATAATTGGAAGAAGTCATTTTAAGTCCCAGTAGCTGTATCAAACTGATGGCTACTTACAAAAATATCTTTACCCGGTAGCTGGAGGAATGAACAGTAGTGTACATGTGACAGTTTGAGCTAAGATGAAGTGTGCTTCTACTTCAACTATAGCACAAATGGGAATAGCAGGTACAAGCTCTGTACTATATGCCAAAAGTAAAGTAACTTGAAGAGCTATACTGAATACTGATAAAACATATTCACAGTGTAAAAATAAGATGCAAAGCAACCTGGAGGAGGCTTGTTATGGCAAAAATAATAGTAGAAAGAAGAAAATGCATTCTTTTCTTTCTCATCTAATGATTTCAGTTTATAGTTGAGGTTAACTGAGTACATCAGACTTTAAAATTAAGGAGCTTTAACTTAGGCATGTAATTTATGGATAAATTTTAAGATATAATTGAAAAGATCATCTTTAATTCTCTGAATAACCAGAAGAGACAGATGCCTTTGAAGACCTCTACAGGGACAGTGTTTCTGCCTAAGTGTTCAGACATATGCAAGCACAATTTTTTCTATAGATTTTCAAAGTCATCGTCTTCTCTCCAGTGACTATTGATATTTTATTTGAGAGCATTGCTTTTTTCCACTAACATCTACATATTAGGAATAAGAGCATTGACCGATTCATGGAGGTTAGTCAAGAAAACTCCCCATGCGTTGCTAGTAGAACCAGAGCAAATACATTGGTGCAGAGACATATAATGTGTACCTATCCCAGGAATTAACAAAATTATATACTCATTAGCTAAATAGTATTATTAGTTCCAAAAACTTTGGACCTTAATGTGTCAGACTCAACTGAAACATGGCAATAAACTTGTTCAGTGTTCTTTTCTGATGCTCCAAATACGTAAATGTCTGTTGTTTTTATATTCATAGGTACTAGCCAGTGAGGTAATAATTTTTCTCCGATGGCTTAAGAGCTGCAGGGAAAGAAATTACAAAAGGACTAAAATTAATTTAGTCCCTAGAACTGCACAAAGAGAAAGCATTACTGCATACAAAAGTATGAGAATCAGGGTTGCAGACATTTTCTGAGATGGTATATTGGACTTGTCTCCTTGGATTGACTGTGCAAATAAGACTTTTCTGACAATGTTTTTAGTTGATTTGAAACATATGACATAAGACAAAGATTAGGTTTTACACTTCTCAGGAAACATACAGCTGTAGAAGCACACTGGCCTAAAGGGATCTCTAACTGGGATGTTTTCTGGTGTACCTTTTATGTGAGAAAAGGATTCTCCAAGAGATTTTATGTTATTGAGACAGGATGCCTTCTTACTCAAAGATGTTTTAGTGGGACAGAAGTTTTTGAACAGAAATTAAAAGCAAGAGAACATTAATTATTTTCAGAACAGAAATTAATAAGGAGAGTAATGACAAAGCCGTGCAGGCTGAAGTGAATTTTTGAGCATGGGTACAGCCTTCAGCTGTGAATAAATGCTGGGATTAGCCTCAAGTTGCATCAGATCAACGCAGCTTAAAAACACTACATTCATTACTAAAATTTCATGTAGTTGTGCAGCCTGGGGAAAGAATGCACAGGAGAAAACTTATTCATAGAATAACATAGCTTATGCGATTTTCCCACCCTATAAAAACTGTTTCAGGAGGGTTAATTCCTCAACTTTAGCTTTTGCTTGAAACATTTTCTGGAGTCTTGTCTACATAGTATTTAACATAACTATTAAGCAAGCGCCTAGTTGGCAATTATTTCTTCATTCTGAAACAGCTGCTTTGGATTTAAAGATATTTAAATCGTTAATTACTAGGCTCACTTTCATTGCATCTTCCATGTTAATGGCAAAATAGATAGTATAAATATTTTAGAAATGGATGGCATAATAAATCAAAGGTAGCCATTAGGAAACAGTCATTTAAATCCATGAAGATGATTTCTCCAGTTGTGCCATCTTTCAAAGTTTGCAGAGGAATCCTGTCTTTGGAAAGTTAACGTGGTGAGTTCTTTGGGTAGAAAGAGATCTGTCTGGGTTAGATGCCTGTCACTAAAATTTCAAGTGCTTAGGCTGTTAGGTTGTTAACAACAGGTTAAGTACTTCTCCAAGTATAATTCAATTTGCTTATGAGTGCAGGGACAATGGGAAATAGGAATGTCTCCATTCTCTTGGAGTTCAGTCTGCCTAGACTCCTAGGAACAATCTTATGAAGGGACATACTGCTGTTTCAGGAATGTTGCCTGCCTTCTGCTCTCTAGTTACAGTGGAATCATCCAAGGGTATTGTAGTCAGAAGATCATGAGACATTTTCACTGAAAGCCACTTTGTAGCCCAAAATGCAAGAACCATACTGACAGCAGAGACATCACTGGGAAGGACACCTAACTGGATATACTTCATGTTTTTCCTGGAACAGATATACATTTCCTATCAGAACAGTATTAATAAAGAAAGGTCTTTTAAGCTTACAGAGTACAAGTGAACACCTCCTCAAGTTCTCCCCTTCCTTGCCTGCTGACTGCCTTCAACATATTAGAAGCCAGGATTTCTTCCTGGGATGTAAGACTATGTTCTGTAGGTAGGAAGTCTTCTGTTGGTCAGAGGAGATTGAAACTGCATTCACAAAACAATTTATTTGCCTGACTGTCTACCCTTCTTAGTCTCTTTTTGCTGTGGGTGTGTTGGACGGCTGAATCATTCACTGAAAAGATGACTGCACATTATATTACATCACCAATTTCATATGTATCCAGTAAAATTTATATGGTGAAAAGCACAAATAGAATCCTGAGTTGTTATAAACAAAGAGTTGAATGAATCTGAGTTTGTTTTCTTTGATAAAATAAAAGAGAACAAAAACTAACTCAGGGGAAAAAAAAACCCAAAAAACCAGCCCTCCCCAAAACATCAAAGCCCCAAACCAAAACAACAAAAAAACCAAAACCAGACCACCACCACAAAACTCTGTGTATCTCTTTTAATATGTAGATTACATCTCAAAAAGCATGGTATTGATGCATAATGTAGTTCTTTTTTCCAGTAATGTTATGTATTGAGGTGATGCTACTAGCATATTGACAAGTGGACTTAATGGGGGGCTATTACAAGAAGTTAAGTATTTTTACTCTAAAACCCTCAGATTTGGTTTCAATTGTAAGAAGTCCTTAAGGTAACCTACCAGGAGACTTTCAAGAGCAGTTAAGAATGTTTTAAGGCTGATTGAGTTGAAGAGTAAACTTTTTGGTACTCCTAATGAAAGCACAGATAAGCCAACACAGACTCTGTAAAATCCCAGCCTGAATTAATAACACAGGCTTTTGAGACAATCTTAAACTGAAAAAGAAAACAAATTCACTGTGAAGAACCAGAAATGGAGACTATATTTTTCTTATCTTATTTTCCATTTGTGAAGCCAATGGTTTTCTTCTGCCACTTGCCAACCTCACAATCTTAACTTCCTACTCGCTTTACCACTCTCACCTCTCTCACAATTTTCACCAAATATACACTTGACAATTTTCTCTCCCTCCGAGAAGTCCGACAAGATCTTATTTTATCTGTTATAAAAGTGGGGGTGCAGTTTATCACACATCTGTCTGAAGGCTAAACATAAATAGAGGAGAAGATAATTTGATGAAGGTCTACTTAGTATCAGCTCTAGTACTGTGAATTTGTTTTTTTATTCCTATATAAAACCCACAAGGTTAGTTTGGTTCTTTATGGATTGATGTAATTGCCTAACAAAATACATAAAATATATTCTAACTGCTTGCTTCCTAAATAATATGAACAGAGTGAAACACCTTTTTAAACCTCTTGGCTATGCTGACACATAAGCCCTTTCTCTTGCAGTTTTGTTACTTAGAACAGCCTTTCTGTGTGCCAGTGTTTATCCATTCCATCCATGCTGGACTAATCATTTTTCTTCTTTTCACTCTAGTTTTGATTCCTTTGAAAGGATTTGTGCACTAGACAGAGGTAGACATGTGGTGATCACTTGTAAAATCACTCGGTATATGCAAAAATACATATGTTACATAAGGACAAAACTTACAATAGATTGGTTCCTTTGTTTGTGGGCTGTATTATAGCTCTGAAAAGCAAGATTATTATTCACTCTGGTTTTGTCACTCTAATTTTGTCACCATTACTTTGCTTACTTGAAAGTTTTAACTTCCAGCACTCAAGCTCGTTGTTTGCTGTTCACATTGTACCTGTGTTCCACTCTTGGCATCCACGAAGTAGATCGCTGACAGCAAGTCTTCTTGAAACAGAGGTGCTGGGGAAACAGAGGTGTTGGGGAAACAGAGGTGTTGGGGAAACAGAGATGTTTTATCTTGAAACAGACTTGTGGGGGAAAAGAAAGGAGAAAAAATAAAATTTAACATTTAGGTAGAGAGTTATGACTCCTCTTACTCTATTCACTAATAGCTTTACCAAACAGAAAATATTAAGGGCAGCATCCAGAAATAATATAATCTGCAAAGAATAGTCTTGTGACAGTATTGTCTGGGTACAAATAAATAACTGACTTTGGTCAACCCCTGAAAAAAAGGCACTTCAATCTTTTGTTTACCTAACTAAATTTGTTTTAAAGTTCCAGATCTCTACATCTGCTATAAAAAGGAAAAAAGGAGAATGAATTTGTAGAAGAGAGTATAAGGAGCAACCAGCACAGAAATGCCTTTTCCTGAATATTGTGTTATAAGACATTACTATATTCGTATAGTTTCAGAGGGAATAACGTGATACGTTTAGGCATCACAAAAAAGCAGACCCTTAATTTTTTGTAAAACCTATCCCTGACCTCTTAAAGTATTACTAAGCTTGTTGGAATGCAATCAAGAAAAAGAAAAATTAATGCAATCCCATGCCAGTTCCATTGTACAAGAAATGTTGTTTATCACAGGCTTCCTGGGTGAAAAAAAAAAAAATTAGAAATATGTACCAGTGGAACGTAAGCTACCCCTTGCTACTGTAGATTTTTGGTCAAGCCTCAGCAGATTAAGAGCTGTCCACGGTGTACATGAACCTATTTCCAGGTCATGGGAACCAGAATCCTGTGCTTGAGAAATAGCCTCAATGATAACTCTGCATGAGCACATCATAAGAGAGGTGACTGGCAAAGTTGCCCTGGTGTAGCTTTTACCCATCAAAGCTTAAATGCTCCTTTGCCTGCAGTCAGGCACTGCCCTGACTTCTCTGCCTGCTGCTTGTCCCCAGTGTAGCTATGGTACTTGCATGGCAGACCCTAAAGTGAAAATGGGATGCTTTTGCTGACAAACCAACAAATAAACAACACAGTTTTCTGCGTGGTCCTTGGTCACCAGCTGGGGTTAAACCATGACATCCTGTCTATTGAATATTGACACCTTCTGCTTTTAAACACAATTTGTGTTATCTTGTGGATATAAATACATTCAGTTATAAGACCCTTCACATTTTTTTTACCAAAGTTCTTTAATTAGGTAATCCAATTATGAGATTCAGACACTTTTGGTAAGTAGAACTCCTGTCAAATATGATACACCATAATTTCCCAGAATCAAAGAGGAACTTGAATTTGACTTTTCAACTTTTTGAATATCAGCCTCATAATATCATTATGGGTTTCTTCAAAATATTACATCACAGATACTCAATTTAATATGTTTAAAATTATAACATTTTGCAATATTTCTAATTTTCTACCAGTAAAATTATGTCTATAATCTGTTAAAACTCAAGTCAGTGTGTTCTATCTGCTAAATAGTGTTTCTTGCTTACAGTTCTTTACCTCAAATTTATATTTTCTATTACCTGAATTTAGAAATAATGAGAATAAAACTGCAGTATGTACTTTCTTTCTGGAAGTTGTATTTCATTAAAATATTTCATACCTGTCTTGGTTTGAGAATTATTGCATATAGGCCCACAATTTCTGCATGCATTGTTCCAAGATCATTTGCTAGAACAGTTCTTCATTTCAACATGTTTCATTCTTTTCCTCTCTCTTTTATATTCAGTTGGGGGAGAAAGGTTGCAGTACTGGCTTACCTTTTCTGGTTTTAGTCCTAATAATTGTCACACACAAATGGCTTTTTTTCTTGTGTAATGCATTAGAAAAAGATGCCATCTGCAATGTGAAGTTCACCTAGTTATGAAGACTAAATCTGAAGCGTGCAAATTACCAAATGCCTTCGTTGCTTTTGCAAATATTTCTTATGCTTTCTATATTAACAAAACACTTCTGTCAGAGACTGAACACACTTTTGAATCATTTCTGCATGCCCAGAATTGGATTTCAGTGCTTTTACTTCACACCATGGAAGACTCTAGGCAGGTTATCTGCTACCACACAAATTTGTCAGAATTATATCCAAGTTTGTAAATCACACATCTAGAGCAGTCTCCTCAGTCTCTCTGCTAACTTCTTTTCTATCATTGACACTTTCACCTGAGGGTATCCTTTCATGTTGATCCCTGACAATACTGGTCACATATATAGAAACAAAACATTTGGCAACTATGCATTAGAGTTTGAGACAATTTCATCATTGTGAATACTGATGGTAAGTTTAGATTAAGGTTTAGAGAGAGACACTGTATAGTAGAGGTCCCCAGTCTTTACACAGCACCCTCAAGAACTTGTTTATAAGCATCAGTTAGAAAAACCCATTATCTGATGCTTAAAATGTGGGTGTCAGTCTTTATCTGAAAGATTTCTAGATATGCTGTCTATTTCTTATCTTGTACTATGTCCTCAGGTGGAAGATAATGAGAAATGTGAGCCAGGATTTACAATTAAATTTACTGAGCCCTCATAACTGAGTTCTTATCATAACAAAAAATAAAGTAATAAATACTAACTGCCAGAAAGATCTGAATCTATGGGGGAAGTTATAAACACTCCTTGTATTCACCATCACTTTTATATTTGGAAGAGTGATATTTAGAAATCTCTAGTGCTCCATGTATTGATTTTATTCTTGTGGAAACCACAACACTTGTGGAAAAATGTAATTTGAGTGTTACCCATGGCATGCAGGCAGACATGGGAGATTGAAAGTGCTCCTTGTTATTTTAGCATAAATTCCTATTATTTTAGCTGAGACTTAGTGCTTGTTTCAGACAGCTAAAAACTCATGCAAATGAGCAATTCTGAAGTAAAACTAATATATTCTAGAAAGCATAACACTTCCGTGTGACCATCTAAAATATCCAGTTACCTGAGTCAAAAAGATGATGCAAAGTCTGCCTTCTTATAAAACATAATGAACTCCACGCTCATACTGAATCATATTTATACTGAGACAGGCTTGCTGAAGGCAAAGAGTTAGCATCAGTGCTGCTTACAGATTTAACACTGTGGCATAATCACATGAATATGAAACATCAAATTATGCATGCATTTTTGACAGGGATCTTAAACATCTGTGGGATCCAGTAATAATATCTATCATTCTATCTATCTATCTATCTATCTATCTATCTATCTATCTATCTATCTATCTATCCTTTTTTTGCCTTTTGCAAAATTGCCTTTTTTAGCAATTGGAAAATTCTCAAAGGAAACAGACCATGATTCCAAATCAGAGAAATTTTCATTGGCTTAAAATTTGCTTTCTTATCCTTTATATACCCTAAGAAAGCACAAGACAAACTCAGCAAACTGAACTGCTTCTTTAGAAGTGGCTGATAGTCCAGTCCTACAATTCAAGACCCCAACAACTTGGAGAAATGGACTGGTAGGAAAATCATGGTGTACAACAAAAGGAATTATTAAGTTCTGCACCTGAAGAGTAATTATCACTAACTGGCACCAGCTGAGGAAGCCTAGCTGGAAAGCAGCTCTGCAGGAAAGGACCAGGGATTTGGGTGGATAAGGTGACCACAAGTCAGCAATATGCCCCTGTGGCAAAGAGTAGCTCCTGCCTGTTAGGCTACAATAGGTTGCTAGCAGGTTGAGGGAGATGATCCTTCTCCTCAGCTCAGTCCTGGTGAGAAACCTCTGGGGCGGTATGTCCAGTCTGGGGTCTGAGTGCAAGAGAGACATGGACACATAAGAGTGAGTCCAGTGAAAGCCCATGAAGGTCTCTGAGGGACTGGAACATCTGTCATATGGGGAGAGGCTGAGAGAGAGCTGAAGGAGATAAGACTCTGGGACAATTTTATCCATGTATAAAAAAGCTTGATGGGAGACTAAAAGTTAAAGAGCCAGAGTCCTCTCAGTAGTGCTCAGTGAAAGAACAACGGGTATTAGACACAAAATGAAATACAAAAAAATCCTATTTTACTGTGAGTGTGATCAAACCCTGGAATAAATTGCCCAAGGAAGTTGTGGAGTCTTTAATTTTGGAAATGTTCAAGATGAGATCAACACAGTATTGAATGAGCTGCTCTAGCTGATCCTGTTTTGAGGAAGGATGTTGGATTACATGATCTCCAGAGGTCCTTCTCACCCTCAAACACCCTGTGATTCTTTATGTTCCATAAGTTTGTCATCTCACTGAATTTTCACTAAAGTTTTAATGCATTATTCCAGTGAATTTGCTCTTCCTATGCTTATTTTTCTGATAGTTTCTGTCCTGTGAATGGTTCACTGAATGAGTTTATTCAGCTCCCAGAACAGATGAGTGTGTCTAAAAACAAGATTTGCAGTGTAAGTCTGTGAGTGGTAGCTATTGATGATGAGCTACTAATCCACTTTTTAATTTTCTTAATTGAATTCTTAGAAACACTCCTCTGAAATCATTATATTGTTAATAACAGAGGAAACGAACCCCACTGACATTAGTTTCCCAAATTAAATGAATATTCATACCTTTTTTTACAACATTCTCAGAATTCTAATGACAGCCAAATTCTGTACTATTTTCATAAGTGGAAGGTCTTGGTTGTGTATTACATCTGTTTCCACCAATGGGGGAAAGAATGAGCCAATTTTTTAGTACTTCATCAAGCTGTGGTACGTAAAAAGGAGTCTTAGTGAAAAAGAAGGTACATGTGTACATTCCAACCAATAAAAGGAAAAACCCAACAAAATGGACAATTCACCTTAAATATCTTTTATGTCTTATTGTCTTTCAAGAGACACTGTGAAGAGTATCATAAAGTTATACTGCCTCTTGTTAGGAAACATTAATGATTCCAGGGAAGACATGGACTCTCCAGGAAGGACATTAGAAATTATTGCAAGGACTCAATAATTTGGTTTCCTCTTTTTTTAAACTTTTTTTTTTTAACTCCCTCCACAGGAAGGGAGTAAAGATAAAATAAAGGGTAAAGATAAATAAAATGTTACTTTGAATCCATTGAAGAGACTTTGTGGCATTGTGAAGAGACTTCCAGATCTCCTGTACTATGATCTGTGTTGAAGCTGCTGAAAGGGACATTTCTTAAATTTGCTTTAATAACCACTATTTAAAGTGATACAAATATTTTGCAAATACAGATCTGTCATAGCTATATTCAAATTTAAAGATAAAAGGTTGTTGTATTAATCCAGTCCAAGACTTTGTAGGAAAATAAATCCAGTGAACTCATTCAAGACACTATGCTGCATAACATCTGCATTAAATGCATTAATTAAATATGTGACACCAATGGCATTATAAGACTAAGATGAATATGTAAGCAGAAGCAGCCATGGTTGTTTAAAGTTTCACACAGTCTAAATTGCAGGGTCATTTCCATAGTGATGAAATCAAAGTTAGAAAAACCATGAAGATTTAATTCTTTTTTCTGTTTATGTCTACATTTTATTAATATGCACTCAGACTTTTTTTTATCTTTCCCTTGCTAAAAGCAACACTCTGTATTTCTTTTCACAAAAGGGAAAAGGATATGATACTTATCTAAAATGTCCAAGTGATTTATATAGTAAGTTGTGAGTTATACAATAAGTTTTGTAAGTTACAAGTGCCATTCCTAAACATGCAGGTTTCACATAATGTTTGTATCTCCTAAAAGACAAGTGAATCACTTGAGAAAAAGTGATTTGCATATTTGAAGAAATATTTCATTACACACTATCTGAAGAGCAGAATATATTTAATCTGTTGGTAATCTTGAATCAAAGAGATTATGTTTAGTTTCTAGTGTTAAATCTCCATATGTTTACCTGGAAATAATTTATGCATATGGTCGAGAAAGTTTGAGTGCTGTTTTCAAGGCAGACAGAGGGATGCGATCTTTTTCTATTACTCATCTAGAACTGTACAAGCTTTCTGTATATATACATTAAGACTTAAAAGAGACTAACTAAACTGGAAACCACAGTTACACATATTTAACAAATATCAAAATGGAGTAGTAACTTACAAAAACTGAAAAATAAGTCCATGCTAAACCAGGAAATCAGCCTCCAGGATGAGTTCAAAGCCCCATTTTAAACGTATCTCAGAAGCAATTTACAAATCTGATCTCTTTTGTGACCAATTGTCCCACATTTATTCTTATTTTAAGCTACCTAAAATTTGTTACATTTGTTATAAGAAAGAATTAGGTAGTGAGATCATTGTTTGCTTTACTTTCCATCTGAATAAAAAAAAAAAAAAAAAAAATTCAGTTAAACTTCTCCATAAAACTTTATGAAGGATCATAGCTCAAGCATTTTGCTCTCTACATACATAGAGAAATATGCCTTCAGTTAAATTAACTAAAATTTCAGAAGCACACAGATGTTCAAAGGTATAATCTTCAACTCATTTAATAAATTCTATTCTTTTTCTTGCTGACTATAACTATGGGCTTGTATGAAAATAAAGGCTCTAATGGATGAAGAAGATTTTTTTATGTAATTTTAAAATTTTAACATGATTAAAGCAGAAATGAATACAAATAACACTGGTATCTAGGTCATACATAAAGAAAAATGAGTCTGTTGATTATATATGTTAGAACAGAATCACATTTTCCTGCTCATAAGACAGTACATTATTTAAATTAGCATTACTTTATTGTTATATTCACCACTTCTTCATGCATGTTTGAAAAAAATTTCAGTTTTAATATCACAGATTGTTTTCTACATAGCTCTACATGTAATCTCTGAAATACCCCTTCTCACCTTGTTTCAGTTTTACCTGATCTACAGGGCCTACAGTCCCCCAGATTTCTTCCTGGGACCTAGCTATCTCCATGCATCTTCTCAGGGCCCAAATTCACCATGTTATACTGCAGGTTTTAGAATAATTTCCTCTGAACTACTACTACTTAAGTAAATTGAATTGATGTTTACTAGTTAAGACAGTTAAGACAATTTGGGAAGAGCGTATTCTTCCAGATCTAAAACATGATTAAACATATACTTCCATAACTTGTTATTTGTTTTCATCAGCTACATATTTTGAACTACCACCTGGAATTCAAGGTATGATTGGAAATACTGTTTCCTTGTCAAAACATCACATATTCTGCTGACTTTCAGAGAGAAGTCCTGTATTCGGGCTTGGGGTGCTGGTGGATAAGAGCATGAGCCTGCAACTTGTGCTTGAAATCCAGAAATCCAGCCGTGTCCTGGGCTGCATCCAAAGCAACATAGGCAGCAGGGCAAGGGAGGGGATTCTGTCCCTCTGCTCTGTGAGACCCCACCTGCAGTGCTGCATCCAGCTCTGGGGTCCCCATCACAGGAAGGAGCGAGTCCAGAGGAGCCATCAAGCTGATCGGAGTGATGGAGCACTTGGAAAGGAAAAGCTGGGAGAATTGGGTTTGCTCAGCCTGGGAAAGACAAGGCTTTGGGGTGACCTAATTGTGGCCTTGCAGTACCTGAAGAGGCCAAAAAGAAAGATGGAGAGAGACTTTTCACAAGAGATCATAGTGACAGGACAAGGGGGGCATAGCTTCAAATGGAAAGAGGGCAGTTTAGATTAGATACTAGGGAAAAATCTTTACTGTGAGGGTGGTGAGGCACTGGAACACAGTGCCCAGAGAAGGTGTGGATGCCCCATTCCTGAAAGTGTTCCAAGCTGGATGGAGCTCTGAGCAGTTGAAACCAGATGATCTTTATGGTCCCTTCCAACCCAAACTTTTGTGATTCCATGATTTTCTTACTTAACGCAAATTTTTTATATTTTTTTCTTCAGGTGAACTCCTTTTCAAATACTTCATATAGAGTCTGAAGAAGTATTTTTGAAGAAAATAACCAAAACAACCCTGTTTGCTTAACTTCAGCAGCTGTCTTGAGAGGGTCACCTCTACTCCCTCTCTTCCATTTTAATGCATTTACTTCTTTCTTGTGCTCTACTGACGTAGAAATCTGGGAAGTTAGCAGAAGAACATAGTGGGTAAAATACTCATTTAATCTGTGCAGACAAGGGTAAGTGTTGTGCATAGGCTGCAGAAGCTGAGTCAAATCAGCTGAATAGAGAGAATATTCCAGTGTGAAAAACCTGAGATATAAAGCTAAATTTCATTTCCCCCGGACTTGTCATTCTTTATCAAAGCTTACAAGTTAGAGTGTCCCTTGATACAAAGAGACATTCTAAGAAGTTCTGAAAACAGCTGCTTTTGAGTCTTTTACACATTCTTCATAGTGAAAGTTGTATTTTGAATACCTAGCTACAAAATATCAAGTTTTTCTGAGAAAATGAAAGGATCATAATTCTTCCCAAAAGTCATTTCAGTTCTCCCTTTGGATAGATGGGTATGAAAAGTTAGTCCTGGAAACTAGATTATCTAATTTGTCTAGAAACAGGTAAAAATGGCAAAAGAAGTAGCATCCAATTTGATAAGAAAAACCTGGGTTGAAAAGGATTCCAAGCTACAAAAACAACCTGTGGACACAGGAAACAAATAAGGTTTTAAAGTGTCTTCCTCTCCTGGATTCATAACCCAGGACACTGCAGAAGACAAACTCTTATGTTGAGAGCAATATAAATTTCTCATCCATGTATTTTATCCTAATTTCTAGTTCTAATTCAGAAGTACTATATATCCTCTGAAGTCTTCTCAGTGCAGGGTAAATTAGACAGTGCTCTCTATACCAGTATGTGAAAACTGTTCCTCTAAACAAGTGGCACCATCTTCTGCTAATTTTTCTTAATTCAGTTTGCTTCCCTTCTGTTTTAATGAGCAATTCCTTCCTGAAAAAAAAGATGGCTTGTAGTGTTTTATGGTTCAGAGTATTTTAACATATTTGGTCAAAAATTAGAATTTTAATGTTGCTTTAGAAGGAAAGTTAAATGAGACTCAGATTGACTCTGCTCTTTGGTATCCCTGGCATAAGGAATTTATGGAGCTGGAAGATGTCAAAAATATCCAGTTAGTTTTGAATGGGTCTGCAGGTCTGAGGTAATTAATCCATGAAAGTTTGTGCAGGAGCTATTGCTAGATGGAGCAGCAATGCACTCAAAATACATGAGTTGATCGGCATATATTCTATTTCGTAAAATTTATAGATCTCTTACATTTTTGCTACTCTGGATATAAATTATGTTCCTGTAACTTGACATTGCAAGGAAGCATACAAAGGAATGGCAATTATATTTTCCTTCTATAAAGAAAATAAAATCAAATTTTAACAAAACTAAACAGAACATTGTAAAATGCAGGTTCAGATAATCTGCATAATTGGTATAACCTAATTCTTATGAGTTGTACTTAGAAAGTTGGAAGTATGAATAGTGTTAGCTATTCATACTAAGTGTTGCTTTAGCTATCATTTTTTCATAAGTGTTACTTATTTCAATAAATCTAATAATGGAATTAGAGCTCTCAGATCTCATTTTCCATAAAGTTCTTCAGTGTATGAAAAGCAAGGGAATGGTTGAGCTCAAATTTCTCCAGGAAGGATTTCTTATGTCTTTTTCAGAATTGTACTTGACATAAAAGTACAAAAAACATTTTGCTTTTAAATAGTATCATGCATATAATGTTCACTAAGACACTTTCCTCCCAATAAACCTGCAATTACTTCCAAATAATACATGGAAAATAAAGAGAAGTGGAGTTTTCCAAAGGAATTTTGAAACAGCTGTGACTATTGAGTTAAATATAGGAAAGAAGTAGTTGAAAGAGAGTAGGTTTAGATTAGATGTTGGGAAGAAGTTCTTTATTGTGAGAGTGGTATGGCACTGGAGCAGTTTGCCCAGAGCAGTTAGGGATACCTAACTGGAAGTGTTCAAGGCCAGGTTGGATGGGGCTCTAAGCAACCTGGTCTAGTGGGGGTGTCTCTGCCCATGGCAGGGGGGCTGGAACGAGGTGATCTTTAATGTTCCTTCTGATCCAAACTATTGACTGATTCTGTGATATTTGCTATTGTTTGATTTACATTCTGATGTATGCACTAGGCTGCTAATTGCCGTCTTTAAACAATATGCATCATAACTTAGTTCAAGATATTGAAAAGCTTTTTGGTTTTCAGTTATCCACTCTTCCCAAGATACAGGAAGCATCCTCTACTAGAAACCAGGTAATTTCTCAGCATCTTGAAAAAGATATATTTTTTTCCATATTACTTTTGAAATTTCACAGACATGTCACCTCTAGTACTATTATGCCTTCAGTTAATTCAAAATTTAAATATTTCCCCCCTGAAAAGTGTTAGGACAGTGAGTAGAGAGGAAGAAATTGTACTGAACTCTATTTTACTATGAAGCATGGGAGCAGTCCTCAAAAAATAGATCAAAAGCCTGTATTATCCTAACATAGATAAATACCATAGCTCCTACATCTACCTATGAATTCAGGCATTCCACGTCTTCACTCTTCCACGTAAGAAACAAACATAATTCCACAACTTTTTCATGTATATGTTATTGACTGTTTATTCAAGTATATTTTTTATAATTAAGAAATGCAGATTTAAATCCCATAGAAAGAAAATGAAGCTATCTTTAAGAACAGAACACATAATTCTTTATAGCTTTTACCTTTAGCTCCTTTTGCCTCACTTCTACCTTCTTCAAATCTTGTGAGAATGATTACAATAAATATAATGAGTTACTCAGGTGCTGTCATGAGGGGGCCTTATATACAGCATACTAAAATGGATAGGTTAAGATTAAATGCTCCTCTACTTCCTAATGATATAATTAGAAAGCTTTTAAATTTAAATAAAAGAGCACTCAAAGTGCCTATCTCTGGCTTTGTGTGTGACCTAAAAGACACTTAACTCTGGAGATCATTAAGAATACATTAAATAAAAAATGCAAATAATAAGAAACCAATAAATGCTGTAAATATAAATGTATATTCCTGTGCCACTTCTCTTCATTTAAAGAATTTTGTGTTTCTCTAGCAGTCAGAAACTGTTATTTCTGTTATGCTGATAGCTTCTAAATCCTCAACAAGTGAAATCATCTGATCTCTCAATCCATATGATAATACAATGTGATAATTATGGCCTACAAGTAACTGTACTTTCATTGTAGCAGCAGAGATTGAGGCAGATCCAGGCAATTTAATCTCCTATATTTAAAAAGAAAAAAATATATATATTAAAAAACCCTCAGAATATTAACAGCTGTGCTTTTGTTACCTATAACTCTGAAAAAGAATTACATGGTAGAAGTTCCACTGCCTGGGCTTTCAATAATGCTGTTTTGAAGTCAAAGACAACTGCTGCAAATATAGCGCGTCTCTCTCCCTTATTCTTGCTGAGCTATAATATAACACTGCATAAAATCTCTGTGTCACAGTGGATCATACAGAACTATGATTTCCAGCTTTCAAGCTGTTTCTTTCTTGTGAGATAGCTATAAAACACATTTGTTCTGAAAAAGAAGGTGGCTGCAGGAAGAACATCTTTTCTATAACTGAGCAAAAATGCAGGGAGCAAAATCTACTGGCAGACTGTGTATCATACTGGGGATTTCCAAGCTCAAAGTCAGTGCCCCATTACTGGCCTGACTGTAGATATTTTGGGAGTAACTGGTTGTACTGGGTTTACTTGGGGTGGTGTTAATTTTCTTCATAGCAGCTCATATGGTTCTGTGCTTTGTAACTGAAGCAGTGCAGATAACAAGCCAATATTTTTGCTGAACAGCGGACAGCATCGAGGCTTTCTCTGTTTCATACTCTACACACTCTGTGCTCTCTCCCTGGGAGTGGTCTTGGGGTGGGCAGGAGCTTGGAGGGGGCATAGAATTACAGGTATTTTTAACATAGGATGGTTGGACACAGCAGCATTCTGGATCCTTGCCAACAAATTCATTTTGACATGGGCTAAAGGAGAGAAGTCTGGACCAGGAATGAATGCGACACCTGCAGAATGAAAACCGCATCATTTGAACCGGAGTCCAAAAAGGATTTAGCAGGAAAAGAGTTGAAAACAGAGTAATGATACACAAGGATTTTGCAAAAAGGACTAGTATCATTCACAGAGGGATAAATGAGGAAAAGTGATGTTTGGATTTAGCATGTATGATACTGCTATTGGAATCATGTATACAGCTGTGCTGCTGCCATTGTTAAAAAGAAAAAAAAAAGTCACTATTAAAAGAGAATTTATCTTGTAATAAAACAACCAGACCCGGTAACTCAATTAAGTGCATAAGCATTTTCACAACAAAGAGTAGGCATGTACTACAAGAGTTTTTTATCTAGCCAAATACATAGACAAGAACTTAACATTAGCTAGAAAAAAAAAAAGTCATATAAATTCAAGGAACACTCAGAACAGTTACTTGTTAGAATACATCACAAAGAGGAACAAGCACAATTTTCGTATCTTGGTCAAAACTGGATTTCTCTCTGGAAGACATATTTCCATCAAACACATATTACTTGTTTAAGATAGGATTAAGTGAAATTTTATATCCTGTGACTTAGTTGCATTTCCCATTGCAAAATCAAATAAGCACCAAAATTGCCCTGCTAGATATAGATTAAGAAAAGACTGTCACATCAGCTCTGAATAACGAAACTATTTTTGCTTTTTGTATTGCAAAGCTACTCACCAGCTTTCCCAAGACTATTTTCAGTGTCATCTCTGAAACTTGCAATTGAGTCTATTTCAGACAGTATCACAATTTTTTCTGTTCTACTTCTATGAACTGAAGAGTTCTTTTAAAGAAACTGCTCCATAAGTGTTGTGTTTTTACTGACCTGTGTGGTACATTTAGGATTCCTTCTTTTAATAGTTTGACCACAGCTACATCTTATGCAGCATGAACAGATCTTGGCTTTCAGCTTATTAACGATTTAGTCAAATGTCACTCTCTTTTCTCTACTATAATGAATCTGGTGGTGGTAAGACTCAGGAGCCATAAAGATGAAATCTTATGAACTTCCTTGCTTTTGTCTCTTGTTCTAATATATGTGTGTCTTCTAAATGATATAATAACTCACTGTAGCTGCAACTCATTAGTACTCAGAAATTTGAGTTTTGTAAGTTCTAGATAATGCAATGCTGAAGTGAGAAAGTCTGGTGGAAAATTGCCTGCTAGGGCTTAGCACATTCCTAATACTTAAGCAAAAATTTTCCCTTAATGACAAAATCTTCTAAATTAGTTGTGTCAGAGTCATTACAGTTGTGGGTGGAATTCAACTTTGGATACACATAGATGGCCTACAGCACTGTGTACCTGGAGTATCTGCCACTACAAAGGCCATGTGTCTGCTGTAGGTCTTTGGTTAAGTCTGCCAGTCATGACACTAAACACATGTGCTTACATACCTGAATCACTCACACAGTGCTTTCATTCATAATTTCTTTTAATGTATACTGCCTCAGCCTAGCTTTGTGTTGTGTTTTAGATTTTTGACCAAGATAGTGTTGGTAGCACACCCATGTTTTAGCTGTTGCTGAGTAAAGGGTTTATAAGTTTCCAACTCTGCCACCTGTAGTCTGGAGATAGGCAAGAGGCTGGGAGGGAACACAGCTGGCCCAAACTGACCAAAGGGATAATCCATACCATACAATATAATACATAAAAAAAGTGGGGGAGGGTGCAGGGGGAGGTGTGGGGTTTGCAAAGGGGGATTTTTTCAAAGTGGCCATTACTCAGAGACTGGCTGGGCTTTGGCCTGGTGGTGGGAGGTGATCTGTTATATCATTTGGGTTTGGTTGGGTTTCATTCCTCCTTTACTTATTAAGGTGTCTTTATCTTGACCTATGACTTTTTCTCACCTTTGCTTTCCCCCTGCTACAGGGGCAAATGAGCAAGCAGGTGGAGAGTGGTTAGGTGGCAGCCAAGGTAACACACCACATAAGGTCACGCAGAAAAACTACTTACTGGTATTGAAGAGTCTGGCAGTTTGAACCCTCTTGAGAAAAGTGGTGTTCTCAGTGCCTTGGCAATTGCATCTCCAAAAGGTCAGGGCTCCTGGAGTTGGGGTGATCCTGCTAAGGGAAGGGGAATAAGCCAGTTTTTAACCCACTCTAATGCCCCAACATTTAAATGTAAGGCATGTACCAAGGTTCCTGTACTCTGGGTTAAACACAGGGGAGAAATACCAACCAGATATTCTCAGGAGGTCAAAACTACTTTACTGGCAAAATATAGAAATACAATGAACTTTGGCAAAAGATTTAGTATAACATCAAATCAACATCAAACACTTATCACAGAATTAATTTGGCCCACTCAATTTAGGAAATTTTAAACCTGTTCAAGCTTCAGTTAGAAAATTTTAAACCCATTTGATGTGCTTTTACCCATAATGTTCCAAGGAAAGGGAATTAGAAAAAAGTCAGAAAAGATATGGAAAACCACACATATAGCTACCAATGCCTAGGTTCCAGCAGTGTCCAAATAGAAAATCCAAACAGGGCATTGGATCAAGGCAGGTGCTTGCCTCATACTCAGCCTTAAAAACCCCTGGGCCTCCATGGGCCCTCCCTCCAGGTGAGACTTCTGGTCATTCAGCCACTCAGGAGCTGGCTTAGGCGAGAGTGGGGCATTGCCTCTGTGCCAGTGATTGGCAGCTCTGCCAGGCTGTGGTGCAGGCTCTAGGCTGGGGGGTGGGTGCAAGGGCCAACCTGCCCCATTCCACATACACATGCATCCTGAAGTGTCTGGAGACATCAATTTTTCCATTCTCTGACACCCACTTACCTCCATGGACATGAAGAAGGCAAATACATCAACATATTACCTAGAAGCAGCCAAACATCCAGGTAAATGAATCACTAGGGAACATCAATTATCACTTTTATGTTTGTGAAAAAATCAATAAAAGCTTAAATGTAATTCTGAATTGGCAATAATTGATCAAACAAGGGCGTTGGAACAACAGAATTTTAAGTAAAATACTGGTTAAAAAAGTGATCAGATTGGAGGTTTATCTAAAGTTTGTCATTAACTCCACTGACTTCCAACTAGAATGAACCTGATTGTAAGGGAAACCTGAGGACCTAACTCATATAAGGACATCAAAATTACAAACAGCTAAAGCTTGATAAAATAAATCCCACCCAAAATCTAAGCTTATCTATCTTCATTACCTCACACAAAATTAGCAGAACATATGTGACTATGTGGCCAAAATCAACTGAGATCAATCTCACCATTTCTAAAGAAAGAGCCACAGAAATATTCTTTCATATCACAGTGATATGGTACAAACCCCAAAATGTTTCTGACTATCAATATAAAATGGTGAAAAAATGTACGGTATGCATGGTATATATACTATATAAAGACATACACACTGTGTGGTACAGAGAAAGGCCAAACCAAACCAGCCCAGCAAGGCTTTTTGACATTTTGAGCTGATTGTCAAAATATTCCTGTCCATCTCTTTAATCATCTTTTTTTTTTGCCTGGAGGGTCTCTATATTACCTATAGATGAAAACTGGGCATATACTAAATCAATGAATGCAGAAATGTAATGCCTTAGCAATTCTGATTTTATACTCTGTCTTGTTAAAATTCACAGTTCAATACTATATTTAATTATAAAGAAAGAAAAAAGAGAATGTATGACAAAAATCAGTTTGATATTAGCAAAATACTCAGAAGATCCTAAATATGACCTCATTATTATAGTTTCTTAAAGCTCAGATGACAGGAGGCTATGAGATCAGTCACAAAACCCAAACAGGGAAAGCAGTCTGGGTAAGCCTAATTTGAGTTTACTCTCTGATGTGGAGGGTATCTCAAAAAAAAAGCTTTTAATATCTACTAATTTTTTAGTTTTGCTTTAAATTTAAAATGATCCTTGAATATTGTATTATCAGGTATTTTAAGAAACTGCTCATCATCCCAAAGATTTTAATGAATAAACTTTAAAGATCTAATCCTAACCATAGCCATATTCCCTTAAATCATTCTGTTAATGCCATTCCCACTTTAACTAACAGCAATTTATGAGTAACAACCACTAGGCATGTTCATATCTGAATTGCTTAATGAAAAAATACAACTTAACTATACAAATTTGCATAATTGTATGTGTCAGTAAAATGGGAATTAAGATAGCAAATTTTACTTCTCACACAAAAGTTGGTAAATAATTCAGTGTAATATGCAAGTATTCTTTACACAGACACTTTAGTTGTAACTGCCCTTAAACAGAGTAGTAGGTCAAACTCCCAGCAGTCCCACATATATGACCCCAAACTCCTACCCTTCTGCAGAATTAATCTGTGGGTCTAATAGCTTATTCATACAGGTATAATTACAACAGTTATAATGACAGTTATTAACCATCATTTGATATCTTTGTAGGTGTGTGGATGAGTGTTGCCTTCAAATGTCAGTGAACAACTCACATTTTTCTGCAAATAGCATGCTGTAACCACCTTATACGCCTCCTCCCATGTGTCCAATCCCACCTGTTTATGGTCCAGGGGTCCAAGCTTTGGCATGGCCCAACTCAGTATCCTCAATTTTTACCTCTGAAGAAATTGTTAAGCTGTGAAAAAGACTAATGAGAAAGTTTATACAGTGGTATCACACAGGGGAAGAAAGGTAAAGATAGAAAGAGAGCATTGGAGTAGAGATCATTAGTTTTTCAAGGACTAAAGAAGAAAAACACCACCATGGAAAGGCAGAAAATTATAAAGGAAAAGAAACTTGGAGAACTGACTAACAAATGGCAACTCAGTAACTTGAGTATCTGTTTCAGAGAGCAGTGGAGGATGACCATTTTAATTCCTGACAAAACCTTAACTAACTAGCAAAGACCTTTAAGATCATTTTTTGGGACTAGGAGCATAATACTGCTTATAGTAGCCACTCCTTCCATCCTGGCTGTCTTTTGTGTGAACTAGGTAATAGAGACTTGCTTTACACTTTCAAAATGCTTGCAGAGTATCCTTGTACATGGCTAAAAAAAGCACCTGAAGAAAATGATCTTGATAAGAAGGGCTAACAAAGTACCTTTTTAGGGTATCTAGTGATAAAAAGTTATGTGAGTCCTTTAATCAAACTTTAGATGTCTGTAATATAGACATCTTCACTAGACAAACCTGAGATAACTGTTTCCTTTTGAGTCAAGGAAGAAAAATAAGCAATTTCAGGGTACAATTCAAATGACCTATTTTAAACATCAATCTTAGGTGAAATCAATACTACCTTAAAAGTACCTCCTTTTCTCACTCTTTTATTTTCTCACCATTGACAAAAAAGGGGGTCCTAGAGGATTAGCATGGATGTAGATGTATCCTTTGAAGACATGTTTTGGGTTAGATGACATCCACTCAGTATATGTGAATCTGTATGGTTTGTTAAGATCAGCACACAATTAGCTCAGCTCTCTGTAAGGACAGAGAGAGATTCAGTGTGAAGCTCAGACAGATAGTCTTCATTTTAATAGATGTTTCCTTATCTTAAAGCTTCCTTAAACAACCAAGTTTAGTAACAGGCTCAGTAGTTAGAGAAACACATCTTTTTACCCATTAGTACCTCAGGAAATTACATATTTTCACTCAATCCATATCATGAAGGCATGCTGAACTTTTTAGTTCAAGTGCTCTCCTTCATTTTATCTTATCACCCTTTCATTCAATGACAGCATCTAATTTTTCATGCTTTGCTTCCTCACTTACCATCTCCTTACTGCTGCTGGAGTACTGAACACCATGATCTCAACATTAACCAGATAAGGGGATGAATCATGGAGCAGGTTTTCTGATCAAGCAGCTGTACACTGAAGGCAATCATAATCTGGCTAAATATGTAATGTATCACAGAGACCTTGAATAAATATGCACTGCAGCACTATAAATCTTACCCACATGTTTAGATATACTCAAGACTTTCCTTGATCACTTAACTCTGGCTCTGGTAAACAACATATGGTAACTGTGATAGAGTATATTTTCTGTAATTGAATCCTTTTATGTTATTTCCTATGGGATCAGACACTTCAGGTCAAGTTTGGAGGTGACACACACACACATGTTGTAAATGACACACTCAGATCAATGTAAAAAAGAAGGTCTAAGAAATAAAAGATCTCAGAATTTGGCCCCATGGTTATTGTCCTCTGATTATTTTAAGCATGTGTTATAAAACAGTGAATGTTACCATACCATGCAGGATATGGGCTGCTTTGAAGTCATTACTTTGAGAAATCTCTGAGAAGGTTTTTGCAGTGCAGCTGTTGTTTCTAGCTGATGACCTTCCTTGATGGCTCAATGGACAGGTGAGAGGGAAAAGAACAGGGTTACTGACCATGAGTGGTTTTCCCCTGCATCTACCTTTTGTTCTGCTGCACAGTGAGAAAGGCTTAGTGTTTCAGGTCCTAACTTTGCACACTTAAATACTTTTTTTGCCAAAATATTTTGTGAAAATGGAGTCTGAATTTTATTTTTTTTTTTTTTGGAGTGTGTTCAGACTGTTTAGACTGAAGGCAGTATAACTTGGCCCTGGCCTAATTCTGAGTAATATCCTATGGGGTATGACTTGAGAAGCCTCTGGTCATAAAAAATAACAGAGCAAGTTATAGGTCACACCACAAGGTTTCACAGGTGATAAAGGTGGAGTTACATAAGAGACCATGGAACTGCAAACTGCACAGATACCTGGAGGAGAGCATCAGGGACCTTTTGTGCAGTACAGTCTGGCAAGGTCAACAGCAGCTAGGTAACCATGTGAACAACGTGAGAAGAACAAGGTAACTACTTGACCAAGACTTTCTGTGGGAAAGCAGCTCGATCACCACAGCCTAGTAAGGACAGTAACCCGAATCTGTCATTCACACATGTAAAACCTTCTGAGATTTTCTCTGGAAAAAGAGGATGCTTTCACAACAATAAAACTCTCAGATGAACAGATTAGGCATTCTGTGAATACATTATTCAGTGGTATCACTGTGCCAAATCCATTCCAGGCCCAAAGGCATCCTCATCTACTCATCACTTCACTTCCAGACAGACTTCTCGAAAGAACACTAACAGTGCTTTGTTAACATTAGTCTTAATACTAACACCTTACTGCTCTACTACAGGGAATGTCATTTTCCTGCCTAACAACCCTGTGACCCTAGTTTTTTGCTATCCCACAATCACACAATCACTGAGGTTGTCAGGAACCTCAGGAAATCATCTAGGCAAACCCCCCTGGTCAGAGCAGGGTCACCTAGACCAGGCTCTTTGGGGCCTCACTGTTCTCTCTTCCACTCGTTATCTCCTCATTTTTTAGTGAGGATGCTATGGAGAAAGATATCAAAAACCTTGCTAAGGTCAAAACAATCTACTGCTCTTCCCTTGTCCACCAAGCCACTCATTTCATCATAGGAGGCTATCAGGTTTGTCAGGCAGGATTTCCTATTCAGAAATCCATGCTGACAACTTCCAATCACTTCCAGTCCTGTAAGTGGTTTGCAGGGTTATACACTCCTTCACTTTCTCAGTGATCAAAGTCGACTTGCCTGTAGCTCATCTATTCCTCCTTCCTTTTTTTCCAGTCCTCAGGGAGCTTCCTTGGTCACCATGGCCTTCCCAAGATAAGAGAAAGGCCTTGAAATGATATTGGCCTTCTGCCTTTGCACTTGTGGATGAATTCCATCATGTCCCATGGACTTCCATCTGTAAAATGTGTTTAAATGTTTCCTTTCTTGATCCTTCTCCACTGAAAGTAGTGCTTAATTTCTCCAGAATGTGTCTTCTTTTTACTTTTTTTCTTCATGCACTCTGTAAAATAGGTTCTTTTATAACAGATTTTGTCCTGTAAATAAAAGCAAGGACGGACCTTCCTCATTTCTTTACTGGAATTTATTGTTTCTCCTCAGAAACAATAAATTCCACCTGAATTCAGCCATCAGAAAATCCTAGACAGAAATGGAAGAGAGTACTGAACTGACATGAAGGAACAACATGATTACAAAACCTGCCTCTTTTATCTCTTTTGCAGTTTTGGCTTTGTGGTTTTATGCTTCTGTTGACTTAAATGTTTTTAAATAACTGCTTGATAATTTGGTCAAGGTCCACAGCCTTTGATGTAGTTCTTTTCTTCAAATTTCAATTTAGGGTACTGACATTCAGAAAATATTAATTTTTTTCAGTCTGCAATGTATACATATATATAAGTACTTAATAGCATAGGCAGTATTCATTTGCTAAATGAGGTGTATATTTTTTGTTGTTTAGTTTGCTGTTTGTTTTTCTGTAAAATAGCTAAGCTACAAACACTAAATGAAATTTAGACTGAAAAAGAAGTCATTAGTATTTTGTCTCCTTGAGCTTAGGTCACTCTGATCTTCTTGAATTCATTTGGCTAAATGATCTAACCAGTTTTATAAGAATGCCCCACAGATGCTGCAATATAGTTTACTGCTTCACAATAAAATGAAATAAAAAATTAATGCTTTTTGATTCATTACCTCTTGAGAAGAGTTTTCATGAGGCTGTGATGAATATTCTTCCTTTTCTATTCTGTCTGAAGAAAATCTGGAGCTGGAATAGATAAAAGCTTTTGTTCTCTATTGAATTTGATTACTTTGGAAAGTTTTCTTTCAGAAAAAATACGTTCAGAGACCAAAGTTCTTCTTTTAAACACCTTGAAATATTGTGAACTGTTTCAAGATACTAAATAGCAGTGACTGTAGAGCTAAAATTCAATATAACACATTGCATAAGATAGTAAATTTTCCTTTGAAGCAAAATTCATCACCAATTCTGGAATAACTACATTGAGAGATATGAAGTGGGAAAGTACAAAGGAAGAAAACAGCTAGATCAGCTAAAGTGTTTCACTTTACTGATGTTTTAAAATTTTACTAGCTCTTCCAACAAATCTCAACTTACTGTTAAACATCTGCATTATATTTTGATATCCTAACGTGATTTAATTACAAAAGAGGTATAACCTCCTGCAGGAGTCCTGCTTGTAACTGCTAATGAGCAAGAGGCAATAAACTATCCTTTATAAATCAATATGTGAGAAATTAAATATGAGTGCTTGGATTTGGCTGGCCCCATAGCTAATGGAACTATGAAAGACATTATTAATTAGAAAGGTGTTTTAAAAAGGTTAATTAGTTTACTTTTTAAATTATCTGCTGAGATAATGTGGTGGTTAAGAAAAAATTCCTGCATCACAAATTAGCCAATGATTTTTCTGAAGATTCAGAATAAACATATTTTGGGCAGCAGGTAAATCTGTTTATTATCTGACAATATTTTTCACTGGTGACATTTATTACATCTCTTGTCTTTAGTTATCACTGTACAGTTAATCTAAGCAATAACAATTTCAGGATAGGATTATGATTTTTAATCCTCTTAGAAGTCATTGAACTTAGCTTTTTTTGCTTTGCTTTTTTTTAAGTTAGTTTATTAGGGAAATCATAGACCTTGACTAATATCTCAATTATCTAGGAATAATTTAACCAGCAAGATGGCCTATGTCATCTTACAAATGAAGACATAATTTGAGTTCAAAAGTAGAGGAAACAAATGAAAAAAGATGTAAAGAATTAAAATACTATAAAAGTATTGATTAGTTTGAGAATGAGTTTTCTTAGCTCAAATAAAGATAATTTTCAGGATTTTTTTTAAAGTAATAAGCTAGATGTGAGGAGCAGTGTACCCTAAGCATAAAGAGCAGTGTGGGAGACAGCTTGAGTGCATGTGTATGTTCAAAAGTATCTATGAAGGACATGTCATCATTGTCAAAATCTGAGAATACTAAAGACAAAATTATATTCGATGATACACTAGCACTACTTTCAAGGGCTAGTGAAAACACTTGGAAACAAAGATAAGAAGTTCATGTTTGTGAGACAAAAAATCTAGGGAGTTTATGCAAGGAGAGGGATCTCCTGGATCAAGGAAATGAATGAGTAGTGCCCTCAGTGGGTATGTAACTGACAAATTTACAACTGTGGAAGTCAAGGAAAGCCTATATAGTAGATGATTTGCAAAGCTGGTAGGAATCTAAACTGCAACTACTTGGACAAAAGGATGGAAACAATAAGATTTATTCAGACCTTGGGTGAAGAATTTATTGAGTACTCATAGTCAAAGCTAATATTTCTGTTATAAATTCAAGCAATAGTAAGTTAGTGCTGTTGTCTGCACAAGAAAAGTAATTAACAAAATGATCTGAAGAATGAGAAATACTCAGATGGCTATGCCATATGTCAATTACTGAATGAGGGTTATGAACATTCACAAGATTTTAGGAGAACATCAGAGTACTAAAAAATGACCTTTAAATATGCAGATGCATAGACAGATAAAGAGGTGGACACAAATCTCATTTTCATTGAACAATGGCATAAATCTTGCATTTTATTCATTGTAACTCACTAAAGGAATAAGCAAAAATGATCCACAGAAAGATATGTAAAACAATGCACCGTATTTATTATTTATAGCTTCTGAGAAATGTACTGATTACTAACTAAATAGATAAGAAGCAAATAAAACTGCAGAACAGAATGGCATAAGCAGAGGGTCATCAAAAAAATGAACTCTGCAGCAGTTTCCTATTTTTTAGAACTGATTCAAATATTTAAAGAGATTTGATTTGTACCAAAATTGAAAGCACATTGGATCATTGTAGGCCAGGCTGTTCCTGAGAAAGGTCTTCTCCCACACAAAGATTTTCTTTGTTACATTGAAAGAAGATCTTAACCCAATTCTTCTATACCTTCTTTATAACACTTGTTGGAAACAGATTTTTTTGTTTGTTTGTTTCTCTTGTCTCAACCATGAACACAATTTAACAATGCCATTTCCTTAATCTGAGATTATTTTTAAATTTTTTATATTTTCAGTTCTCTCTTTGATTTCTAACTATCTTTCAGTTTCCAATATTCACTTTAGAGTGTGTAATATCCATTCACCACTGTCTCTACATTTTCAATTTTCCTCTCATCTTCTTGTAGTCTAGGACCAAAGCTCTCAAAATCAATCTCCATCGCAAAACTTGTTATTTGAATTGCATTCCACCATTTACTAACACTCACAAAGGGTTGGTGTGGGTTTTTTCTTTCTTTTGATTTTTTTTTTTTTTTCATTTTAGAGCCTAAAATTACCTGATAAATCCAGTGTGAGGATCATCTTTCAGTGAGGGGATACTAAACAAATGCATTTGTCTCAGTTAGTGGAAACTTAGAAATCAAGATTCAAAGATATGTAAAAATTTAAATTTAGGTTTTGGAGCATATCTGTCATGCTTGTCACTTCTCTCATCACATTAATGAAAATAGTGGAAGAAATATAAAATAGAGGTAAGCAGAAACAACAGCAGTTCAAGCAATATTTGAGATACTGATTTTATAAACACTACTGGAATCTGGATTTTTTGATTATGTAAATAGTTTTACACAAGTGTTGTGGTTTAACCCCAGCCAGCCACCAGGGCCCACACAGCTGCTCATTCACTCCCCACCAGCAGAACCAGGGAGAGAATCTGAAGCGTAAAAAAACATTGTGAGTTTAGATAAAGACAGTCTAATAGGGAAAGCAGAATCCATGCATGCAAATAGAACAAACCAAGGAATTGATTCACTGCTTCCCATGGGCAGGCAGGTTTTTCAGCCATCCCCAGGAGAGCAGGGCCCATCACATGTAACAGTGACTTGGGAAAACAAACACCATCATTCCAAATGTCCCCTCGTCCTCCTTCTTCTTCCCACTCCATATACTGAACATGATGTCACATGATCTGGAATATCCCTTTGATCAGTTGGGGTCACCTGTCCAGGTGGTGTCTCCTCCTAACCTCCCACGCTCCCCCAACTCCCTTGTCAGCGTGGCAGTACAAAAAGCAGAAAAGGCCTTGGCTCTGCGTAAACCCTGCTCAGAAATAACAGAAACATCTCTGTCATCAATCCTGTGTTCAGCACAAATCCAAAACATAGCCTCATACCAGTCACTGTGAAGAAAACTGACTCTACTGCAGCCAAAACCAGCACAAGGCAAATATCTGCCTATTTACGAAAAACATGGGTGTGAGAAAAGAACCCAGGCTGACAAAGGAGTTGGAAGCCTGGAAAACCAGACACTTGTGGAGTGATGATACCAAAGAATGGAAATGGTGATGGTATCAGAGAGATGAGTTTTAAAACCAAAAAAATACGTGCTAAAAGCAATCTGAAACCTGCTGAATGACTTTTCAGTGAAGGTAGTGTTCAAACAGTTTTGTCTGCACAAAATTGGCTAATAAAACATGTCTCTAAAAAACTGAGGGAAACTCAAGAGGACTGAGGGGACTATTAGAGTTCACAATTTCCTAAAAACTTTGCTGCTGAGTGATTCTACATCATTGTCAATCTTGAAATTCAAGCTACAATATTGTAGCTTGAACTAAACGTTTTGTATGTCAAAATATAGGAATCCATGAGTCTTATTTTGTAGTGGTTTTCTGCAATCTGGAGGATTTGAAAATGTTCAATTAAAAAAGAAAGGACCTTTTTGAATTAAAAAAATGAAGTGAAAATTTGCATCTCTATTATTTACATTTTCCCCTAATGTAAAATATTGGGGAAAATCCATATAAGACAACAAATTGTTTTAAGGCCATTAGATTTTTTTCTTTTATTTTCTTGATTTGTGATTTTACCAAAAATGTTCCCAAATTACAAAATAATTCCCTTAGGATATCTTCCTTAATTCTTTGCTGAGAAATTATATATTGTAGACAACAGGACAGCTTTTTATTTAAGCATGTAATTTTTTTCATCAGATTTTCTTTATTGCTAAATAGTGTGTTTGGGGTTTTTATTTGTTTGTTTTGATATGAATTAGCTTTTAACTGCAGTCCTGTGCTATGTGAAAAGCCTGTTCCCTATCCTCTTCCCCTAACTCATAATGAGATCACAGGTGAACATTCCTTGAGCTTCAAAAAAGAAATATTTTTTGTCTAAGGAACTAGTTTCTACTGTTCATACATTGACATTGGGCACTGCCTGAAGGGCACAATTCAGGCTAAATCTCCATCCAAATAGTTTTTTCAGTATGGGAAGAAGATAACAGTGACCTTTTCCATTTTGAAAGGTTAATGAATTAATTCCAGTGTCTCTTCAATGGTTGACTGTAAGGGAAACTCATGGCAAAGATAAGTTATGGTAGACACATAACCCAAACTGTTATTTTTGGTTCACTGAATCCCATGTGTTGAGTTTGGTCTGCTATCAGTGAGACAGGTAAAGTAAAACTCTACCTGAAAAATCAGGTGATTGCTCCATTATACTTCATTATAAGCTTAAAAACGTGCTTTGTCCTGACTTCTAACTGCATTGTTCATTCATGGGTTTACTGTGGTCTTACTGATAAGATCATGTAGTATCTGCTGTAATGCCAAAAGACAACTAAAAGGACTCATAACTCTTATTACCTTTCATATGGGAATGTTCCCTGTTTAACGGCTATAAGAACACAGGACAATGGTCTCTAAAAGAAAAAAAAAATGTTCTTTTTTAGTTTTCTTACATCCAATTCCCTTGTTCTGATTATTGAAAGAAGATTAATTGACTCTATACAGGAAAACTGTATCTGTGAGATGAAGATTTGACTTCCATTTATGATGACTCAGAAATGTCTTTATGGATTTCTTAATTAATATGACTAGAGTAATTCCAATCTGAATATTAGATGCTGCTTATGAAGAAATAGATGACTTTAATTGATTTTCAAGCAAAATAAACTGAAATTAATATAATAATGTAATATAGACATTTAGTATAAGCTACTTTGGGAATAATGCAATGCAAGTATTAATAAATGTAGTGCTTAGGCATTATACAGTTGATAAAACTGAGCAGGTACAGGACAACTTTCAATATATGGGCCCATAGGATCTTATATTTTTATTCAACAAGTAGCTTTCAGTTTAGCCTTTCCAGAGAAAAGAAATTTCCTTACCTGTTCCTATTAAAATCTAGAAAGTATGGAAAAACCAATAAATTGAAATTTGCTCTTTTTGAAGGGATTATGGCAAAAAGATTCAATACCAAAATATTCAGTGTAGAGTGCGAGAAGAATGATAACTCACAAAGCAGAAATTACCTCAAGGATATTATTTATGATGTATCTATTTTGTCAGGGAATTGAACTCATGACCCAATTATTGGAAAGTGCTGGGCTTGCCTATTGAGTCACAGAAAAATCTCATTTACTGTCAGTAGCAGTCCTTTTAAACTCAGCTGGGAAAACTTTCAGACAAAGGGCCTTCACCTTGAAAGGGTGAAAGATTAAACTGAGGATACTATTAAATGGAACAATCAATGACGACTAGTTAAATAAAAAAGAAACTCTCAAATGAATATAAATAATTGGCTGAATTTGTCCCTTGTGTATCTTTGTTTTCTTCAGTAGAGACACACTAGGAAAAGGTTTGTCTGTGTGCAGCAGAACACAGAAGACAAGCAAATACAAAAATGTATAATATAAAATGAAAAGCAGTCACCTGGGGAAGTATTGAGGTTAAAACTTGCTGCATAATTGCAGATTTCTAAAAAAGAATTATCACTGTTTTAATCTGAAAAACATGAAGCAAGGGTTGTACAGCAAGGGTTGTATGTCGTAGCAAAAGTTCTTGGAGTTTCAAGTCAAGGAAAATGAGAAGCAAATCCTAACTTAGTTTTAAATAGCACAGAAGATCTGAAAAAATAAATACCATTCTAATAGTGAGCACAGTCAATGGAGTTCAAAGTTATTAGAGGAAAAAACCCCAAAACTTTTATATATATATTTAAAATACAAAATAAGAATATTCAAAATTAAAGGAAAAAGCAACAACTAGCAGGGCAAACTGCTTGCAGTAGGCAGAAAGATTGAATAGGTATGAGAAACAGCATATAATACACTTGTATCTCAAAATATATAATAAAATGGAATAAAGATTCAACTTTTCTTTTATCTTCAAGCAATATTATACTTCACAAATCCTTTAGTAGTCTCAGAGTCAAACTGAATAAATGTGATCTAGTCAGTACATCACAGTGTGATTGTCAGAAAGCTTTTGGTAAGGTTGCTTGCCACATTCTGAGAGACAAAACTGTTCTGGGTTAAGAGATATATCCTCTTATGCATTAATGACTCACTAAAATAGATGAAAAATACAAATAAGTGGCAATTTTTTAGTTGAGGATTACACTGTGGAAATCCTTATCTTCAAGGGACATGAACGTGATACATAAACTCTTCAATAAATTCATAAAATATCAAGGAAAGGGTGGTGATTAGTGAAGTAGTAAAATTTGCAAATGATAAATAATTACTTGTTTGGGTGGCTCAGCCCACTCTTGGGCCAAGACCATGGAAAGCCAATCAAACCAGGGCCACCCACTGGGTGGATTTCCCCACCCAAGACAGTGGGTCAGAGGGTGGATCAGAGGATGTGACTGAGGTCTAAGCTGCCTCCCCCTGGGTGGTTCCTGAGGTCAGACTACCTCCCCCTGTTCTGGAAAGTTCTTTGTTCTTTGGAAGTTTATTGGTTCCCTGTCGTGACTCCTGCCTCCCTTTCTTCCCCATTCGTTCTAGAAAATTGTATCCTCCTCTTTGTCTGTATCCCATTGGTTGCTTCTCTTTTCCCCGCCTTGCTCCACTCCCCCCCCCCTCCCCCCCCCCTCCCCCCCCCCCATAAAAAGCTGTGTTCTGTACTTCTTGGGGCCTTTGCTGGTCCCTGGACTGTCCTGCAAATAAGGTTGCTGGAGCCCACACCAGAGGCCCCTCTCTGTTCCTTTGCCTCCGGGCTGACGCGAGCCTTGACACCGGCTGCCTGTTGTGTCTCCTCTGAGGTGGAAGCAGCACGCGCATCTTGCGCCTCGCTTTTCCACCAAAGATGTTCTGAGGATGTCGTGGAAGTGACGCAGTGTTCCCTCTGACTGAGGGCACGCCAGGGCTTGAATATTCGAGCCAGCCAGCGTCAATTACTTAAGATGGTTAACTTAAAGCAAACTGTGAAGACCTAAAAAAGAATTCCATGGCACTATCTGATCAAGTCTAAAAGAAAAGAAAATTCCTATCAGCTAACATAAGGTGTTACACAGAAGAGAAACAATTCACTCTAATAGTTACTGTCAGACAGAGAATAAAAGCTGAGGTGAGTAATTTTAAAGGATGGCTTTTGAGTGTTATTTAGCAGCCACAGTGGCAAACATAAAGCTGGGAATTGTTAGGAACAGAATAGGAAGCAAACCAGAAAATGTGCTAAGGTTACCATGTAAATGGATGGTATGTTCATGTAGTGGCTGCATTTCAGTGTAAAATTCTGACTGTCCAGTCTCAACAGAGATATAATAGAATAAGAAAAAAGAGAGAAGAGGATGAAGGGCTGATGAAGAGATTACCAACTCTTCAACTTGGAACAGAAGAGTTGGTGGCAGTATACAGACACTTGAGTTTACTATTTTTCACAGCTTACAAACTGAAAAGTATCCAATGAAGTTGTCATGTGGTGGTGGACAGCAAATGAAAGAATATTTTTTTCACACACTTAAGATACGAAGTTCCAGACCAAATATGTCAAAAGGCTCTTACTCAAAACTAATTAAAGAAATGTCCATCTGTGGCTCGACTAGATAAAAGATTCACAGAGTCTCTAAAGCATTGATAGCTGAGACTTGGGAGAGCATTGAATAGAAGGGTCAACATACACATCTGCTGTGTCTTAGACTGCAGGGCCCTGATCCCCTCAGTGTAACTCTAGGCCTCTGAGTTGGCTTAAGTGCCTCTAGATGTTCCTGTACAAGAAAGAAGAAGGAAAGTTTTGTCTTGAATTCTGCAAGCCTGAAATTATTTAGGTCATACTTTCATAATGTAAAATAATTGATGAATAAAACACCTTCAAAGGTTTTATGTTATGCCTACCTTCTCTCCCAATACTTTGCTACTCATTTCTGCTCCCTTAGTGAGGCAGATATCAGGTGAACCCTACACAGACATTTTTAGTTTGGGGTTAGAAATGAAATCAAGTTAGTGATTGATCCTAAGAGAGCCTTACACTTCTCTTCTTTTTTTTTTCCTTGAAAGTAGCAGCAATTCCACAGCCTTGTTCACAATTCATCCCGTGAAAAACTAGTGTCAGAGCAGGTGAGAGGAAAGGAAGTTAGTTACAGCACAGTGATGGAAAGAGGTTGGAAATATCTTTGTTCAGTACTGCCATTCACTTCTTTACAGTATAAAACCATAGCCTCCAACACTTCAGTTGGATAAGATGAATCATTAATTCAAAGCTTTTCCAAAGTATTCACCATATTCAGATGTAGGATTCATTCAAGCCAGACTTCAAAAATGTCTGGTCTGACCCCCTATGGGTGTTCTCCCATAAGTGTTTAACTGATAAAATTGAAGTTAAAGGGGTCTGTAATTATATTCTCAGAGTTGGCTGTTCCTGTGATTTAATGGTTTTGATCTACAGACAACACATGGAAGTGATACAATGCAGCACAGAACAGCATTATTCATATGGAAAAGACCAGACTGTGTCTCATTCATAAGAGCTGTCAGATGTACCATTGCTACTGCTGTTCTTTTGATGAATGTAGACAGTCTAAGGTGTTGAATGGAAACCATGGCTTGGTACAAGTCTCTGGACTTCATTTTTCATTTAAAAATGTTCATATTGGTTTTTGTTTCTGATTACTAGTTGGTTAGGGAGAAAATTACTTCTCCAGACACACTTTGGGCTTTACGTGTAAATTTTATGCAAGACTGTTTTCTTATTTATTTCTACATTCTGTGAACACTGGGGATTTTCAAGAATAGAGTTCTATTTATCTGCAAATTAACTTTATAAGAATTCAGATGCCCAAATACCTAAGCATAAGCCTTAAGAAAATCTGCCACTGCATGAATTTGCCATCAAAGAGAATAGACCAATTATGAACAATTATCTACTAGACATAATTCATAGTCAGTTATTGTCAGAATTTATGGGACTTTCTTTTAGTAACAAATAGCTTTATTCTATTCCTGTTCAACATGATTCTTCCACTGCATTGTGTCACTTTAAATTTGGTTCCACTGCAGACTGATGTGATAGTATCAGGCATAAGCCAATGGCAAATGATGAGCAAGAGAGGTGAATGCTCTCTCATGTTAGGAACTACTTCTGTTATTCAGTACTGGAAAGCTTCAGCTGATCATAATTGTCTGCTTGTTTGGACATCTCTACTAATTTAATATAAACATAGCTATATGTAAGAGAATTTTAATTCAAAGTTAAAATTCACACTTAGATATTCATGGGAGCTGTATTTTTCAAAAGCTGGTAATTATTCATGACTGATTCACATAAGATAGTTTGAATTTTAGAGTTTGAACTCTTCTGACTAATTTTTATGCCACTTTCTACACTGCTGTAAATTGATGTAGTTTCCCACATGTTTTCAATACATACATGTTCCACAATGGATCTGATAGATTTCATTTTCCCCTCAGTAGGATTTTAAATTGGCAACTAAAAGAGCATTTATAGGGGTATCAACATTGTCTTTAAATTTGAAAATAAATTATATACATTCAGAAGTCAACCAATGAATGATTTTAAAAGAGAACAGATTTTACAGCTTGTTGATGTAATTGGATATTCAGACAAGCCTGCAGGATGCTGGGAGCCTTCCTTATTTTATGCAGAAATTAAGCTTCCAAGATCTAATGAACGATTTAAATGTGCCACAGCTAAAGGATACTTGACTATAGAGGTACTTCAAATTTAAGAATGTTTTCATTTTTTACTGTAAATATTTCTAAGCACCTCACAAAGGTTTCTAGATTTCAGAAAAGAAGAGAAAGTTAATGTCTCATGAACTGCAAGGGAAAGCAGACAACTGATAGCTCCAATGTACATTGAATCACAAGACCACATAGGTTTTCTTAATCTGAAAGAAACAATTACACTATATTTTAATACTGTCATACATATTGTTTCATGGTAATAAAAAGGCATCTTTTAAGATTATTGGAATATGAGCTAGAGCTGCAGTGGTTTTATATGTTTGGCAGGAGTGCAAACTGTTTCATCTGTAGTACTGTGTTTACAAAGGTCACTACAAACGCTAACCTTCATGACCTTTAAAAACTCAGACCTTTGCCAAACAGTAAGAAATGTTCAGTGACCAATTTATTCTTCAAGAATTTCAATATACTGAATGTGCTCTTGCAAGGGTATCTTATGTACCAGTACACTAGCACAAATATGAAAGGTAGTTGATCTGTAAGATTAGGACTTCTAAGGTAAAGAAGCATTTTGACGCATCATGCTGACAGTGTTGGTTTACACTTGAAATGATGAGATCACAGAAATACGTAAACTTGGACTGCTGGGTCTCCTTAGGATTTCAGTGACAGGGACAACCATCTAAAAGATAATCAGATCATAAATAGTTATTAAAACCAGAATTTTCCATATGTCTTGGCCCGGTGTAGTATCTTTTGCATTCTTCTCACAGCAGAAACCATCAATGTACTGAAATCACAACACAAGCATTCTATAGCAATTGCAATACACAGCTGAATCAGAACACAAACATGATTACTATTACTGGTGTCTTATTTGCCAACTATCATGATGCTGGGCATCCACAATCAGGGGGAAAGAATTTGTGGGTTGAGTGAATTTAAGACACTTCCACTCTTCAAAATTCATTTTGTTTGTTGCTCCGATTTTGTACTCTATGTTGGACTCAGCCAGACATACTGCCTGGGCTAGCTCAGATCCCCTTTGTGTTGAGTTTTCTTTCCAACAGCTGTGGTTACTCCCTATACTTTTCCCTGAGCTTCAGGAACCCATTTTCTCCGAACCTTCTTCCATTCTTGGGGTGTGTGGGTGTGCACAGTAACTCATAGTCAAGTTCCTTTTCATTGCTCTTCATTGCACAGCAAAAAATACAAACACCAGCAAAAACCATAATTGTGAATGCAATGGGCTCTACGTCCTTCTTCAGACCTATAAAATGGCTTATATACCTCTCATTTCAAACAAATAAAAACAATATCTGAAAAAGAAGCCAAACAATCTTTTCCTTCGCTTCAATTTTACTGATTTTCATCTTCCTGTTTTGGGGGGATTTAGGGGTTTTAGGTTTGGTTTTGGTCTTTTGTCTTTCATGTTTTGGGTTGACTAAAGATAGACCTACTGAAATGCAATAGAATTGTTTGTGCTAACAAAAGGATAAAACTTCATTCATAAAACCCATATCTTAATGTAGTGAGGTGAGGAAAGTACCCAGAAAATGAAGGTTGGAACTTTAACCTGTAGGAAGATGAGTAGTATGGAAGACTATATGCCTTTAGAGATAAAAAACATTATCAGAAACCAAAGTCATTGTGAAGAGTCTTTGGGTAATTAAAAGGCTTAATTTGAAAATGCAATAAGGGATTATGTGATCCACGATCTGCGGTAAGTGCTATATGATTTTAATGTTACTGATCACAGACAGATTGCAGTTCTAGTCAGAAAATATCTCTATGATCACATTGTGAAACAGATCTTCAATTTGCAGAAATTGGAGACTTCATTTTTATTAGCTATGACTCTAGCCCAAAGGATAAGCTTTGATAAGAGGTGAAGTGGTCAGCAGCAAAGGATGAACATACAAATGTAGGCTTCAAGGGATTCATACAAGAAAACTACAGGTATTCACCTGAAGGCTTCAGAACTGTCCTGTGTAAGTTGCTGAAAGGCTGTGAATCATATTACATTCAAAAAGTGCTCAGTACACCTTTGATCATTTACATTGTACATTCAATACACATGAGTGATTTAAATGCTGAGCCTGTAAAATCTAGGCACAACATTCTGAAATAAGTTTTTTCTTACATTGTCTTTAAGTAGTGCAAGAACACCCTTTTACTTCTACACACATTTTATGCAGGTAAAAACCTCAATAATTTTAGGCTAGCCTTGTCTCCATGCCTTGTCATGACTTGCAGCACCAACTTTGCTACTTTTCTAGGACTCCTCTACACCTGTAAACAAGCTGGACATATTTAGATCCAGGGTACCAGGTGGGTTCACCTAAGACTGTTGAAAGAGATGGACAATGTAATTGTGAGAATTCCATTTACATATGGAGCACTCTGGTATTCAGAAGAGGTCTCACAGTTGGAAATACTACTGTATTTATCTTAGAAATGCATTATAAGGAACCACAAGTTGATACATTGCACCTCACTCCCTGGAAGGATGAAGCAGCACATCTTGGAATCCAATTCCAAGTAAATGAAGCATAAGATAATCAGGAGTAACCATCAAGGATTTAAGAGAGACAAGTTGTGCCACAATACTCAAAATATTTAAAGGTGGTTTGGGTGATCACACACAATACTTTTGGAGAAAATTTGGAAATGACACTAATATAGAGGGAGTCTGACCCTTCATTCTGAGGGACCTTGATAAATTTGAGGATTAGGCTAAATGAAATCTAAGTTCAGTCAGAAAGAACACCACTGAGTCAAAATAACTGCTGCATCTGTTTAGAGACTTCAGTGATATCCTGACTCCATATGGGGAAAAACACAATGTGCTCTACATGTTTTCTTCAATCCCTTCCCCATCCTAGAGTGATCTTGCTTTTAAAGGAATCTTGTGTTTGAATAACAATATTTTCTGTACGTATCTACAATTTCAGAGATGGGATCTTCTTGATGTCCAGGGTGCATATTTACTAGTGAAACTAGATGCAGCTGTGGTGGTTTACTAATGTAACACTGGTCAAAGAGGCTGATTGCTTCAATGTCTGCTCTCTTTTTGCTACACCTCTGTAGACCATTTCTGTGCACCATAATAGGTTTCGCCTAGATTGCCTGCAAATAATGTGGACAATGCAAACAGTAAACACATTGAATAGACCTTATCATAACCTGGGGCAGTTCTCTTTCAACACCTTGCCTCAACTAGGTGAGGGCAGAAACTATCAGGAAAAAAAATGTATTACAGCAAGTACCCTTGTTCGATTGATTTTTGTGGCTTGGACAAGAGAAAAATGAAATATGAAGTCTAAGTCTATCAGAAAGTCTTCTGGGCTTTTTGGGGTTTTAATTAAGAAGGCAAGCATGAGAAAAACTTCTGGTTAATTTTTGAAGACTCTAGATTTTCTAATTATATTTAGCAACGTGTACTTGAAAAAAATTATACACACTTTTTACAGACACATTTTAAGTGCTGCTACATTCCTCACTGAAAGGTTAAGCCATGTCAGGTAAAATTTTACTGTAGATCAGAATTCCCAGTTCATTTGAAAAGCTAATATACCATTATATGTAGAAAATATTTGAAAAAGACCAGGGACTACAGAGTCTTTTAAGAAAAGAAAAAAACAGCAAAAAAATTGCATGATAGAAAAAAAAAATACACTTTGAACTATGTTACAGAATAGTCTTATTGCTCTTTTTCTGCTTAAAATCCTTTTCATAAAACCATAGAACAGTTTGTGTTGGAAGGAACTTTAAAAATCATCTAGTTCCAAGCCCCCTGCCATGGGCATGGAAACCTTCCAATAGACCAGGCTGCTCAAAGACCTATCCAGCCTGACCTTGAACACTTCCAGGGATGAGGCATGCAGCCCTGGGCAACCTGTTCCAGTACCTCACCTCACTCACAGTAAAGAATTTCATCCTAATATCTCATCTAAACCTACCGTCTTTCAGTTTAAATCCATTATCTCTTGTCCTATCACTGCATGCTCATGGTAAAAGTCCCTTTCCAACTTTTTTATAGGCTTCCCTTAGTTACTATAAAGCTGCTATCTGGTCTGCCTGGAGCCTTCTTTTCTCCAGACTGAACATGCCCAACTCTCTCAGCTTGACTTGCTAGGAGAGGTGCTTCAGCCCTTTGACCATCTTTATGGCCTCCTCTGGACTCACTCCAGCAGATCCACATCCTTCTTACACTGGTGGCCCCAGAGACAGGCTCTGTCAGATGGAATCTCATGAGAGTGGAGCAGAGGGGCAGAATCAACTCCATTGAGGTGCTGCCCCCACTTCTTTTGATACAGCCCAGGATATTGTCGTCTTTCTGGGCTGTGGGTGCCTGTTACTGAGTCATGTTGAGCTTCTTGTCAACCGGCACCCCCAAGTCCTTCTCCTCAGGGCTGCTGTCAATCAATTCTCTGCCCGGCCCATATTTGTGCTTGGGATTGTTCTGACCCAGGTGCAGGACTTGCATTTGGCCTTGTTGATCAAAGACTTATGAAGGCTGATCTTGTCTGTGATGACCGACAGAAAGTGTTTGGTAACCCTGCCTTCCTGTGTCCTCTGTTACCAGGGCCTCCCTTCCATTTAGTAACAGGACCACATTTTCCTTAGTTTTCCTTTTGTTATTGATGTATTTGAAGAAGTGCTTTTGTTGTCCTTTATATTCTTGGCCAGATTTAATTCCAGATGGGTCTTGGTCTTCCTTGTCTTATTTCTACTTACTCTGACAGCATGTCTATATTTATTCCAAGTGTCCTGACCCTCATTCCCTCTCATGTGTATTTCCTGCTTAAGCTTGAGTAATGACAGTTCTTTATTCATCCACACAGTTCTCTTTCTCCCTTTCTTGCTCATACGTTGTTCCTGAGCTTGAAGGAAGTGTGCCTTGAACATCAGCCAGATCTCTTGGACCTATCTTTCCTGCAGGACTTCTTTCCATGGGATTCTCCTACGAACATCCCTAAACAGACCAAAGTTAACTCTCCTGAAGTCCATGGTTACAGTCTTATTTGCTGCTCTGCTTCTTCCTGGCCCAATACTGAACTTCACAAGCTCATGGTCACTGCAGCCCAGGCTGCCCCCAACCTTCACAGCTGCAATGAGGCCTTCTCTTGTTTGTTAATATGAGGTCAAGCAGCACACCATTCCTTGTGGGATCCTCCATTATCTGTCAGAAAAATGCCATCAATGCAACCAGAACCTCCTGGACTGTTTGTGCTTCCCTGTGCTTCTCCAGGAGATGTCAGGGTAGTTAAAGTCCCCAACAAGAACCAGTGCCTATGACTTTGAAACTGCTTCAAGCTTCATCCACTTACTCCTCCTGATCAGGTGGCCTGTAGTAACCACTCACAATAAATCTTCCTTATTAGGGTGCTTTTTATCCTAGCCCCTAAACTCTTGACTTGCTCATCATCCAACCCAAGACAGAGCTTGATACATTTCAAGTGTTGCCTTATCTAGAGTGCAACACCACCCCTGTTCTGCATATCAGGAATTCTTTATATTTTTCAGGGATGGGCTAGTGTTTTTCAGAGCACTTATATAAAATAAATACGTGTTCATGGAAATGGTGTCAGATTCAAACAGCTTTAAAATTTTTAAATACAAGTAAAGCATTCTTTATATCATGCAATCTATATCTGTCTTATAATATGGCAGAAATGCAACTAAGCACTCATAATTACAGTTTTTTTCCAAGATCAACTTCAGGTCAAATTCAGCCCCTGGACTTCCCAATCAGGTGTGTTATATAATGGACTTCGGCGCCAAGCTATTGCTGATGTAAGCACCTCATCTCAAAATAACTGTTGCCCTAAAGGAATGTTTCAATATAATACTTTTAACCCAGAATAACCTAAATAAAGCCAAGCAGTAGAGAAAAAGCTGTCAAAATTGTGTCTGACAGTATGGTTTTCTTTACAGTATTTTTGCCTGTGTGACATTCTACATTAGAATATGAAAAAGGTAACACTCTTCACCCATAACTCTTCCATGATATCTTCAGTGGAATGTCATGTGGAGATTACTGTCAATTCTGAATTTGAATGAGAAACTGATAACATCTGACAAATTGTTTACATATACATTGAATGCATGCTGCTTTCAACAGAGACACATATTTGAAGCCCAAAAAGTTATCATATTGTGCTATTTTTCCAGTTATTTACAACAATTAAAAATTCATTTAGGTATAGACAATTGAGGTAGAGGTATATGATGTAATAACTTTAGATTAGTCTTTTGAACTAGCAAATATTCTGCCATACCTACATGGTCCATAAACTTTTCCTTGTTGGGTACTAGTGTCATAGAGTCCATCTGTGCAAGAATAAATGGAAAAACAAGCTATCACCAAAACCCAGTGAGACTATGATACAAACATCAATTAGCTGACATTTTGTGTTCAGTTTTAAAAACATTTGATGATAAATAAGATGATCAGTACTTTCAAAATGAGGCTGGAATGACCTTTTTATTTCTGGATTAAATGGATTAATTTGTACCATTGTGCTCTGGCTCTCACTCATAGTTGAGCAGCCTTGTTACAGCTTCTATTTCAGTAGGTCACAATTTATTTAAAAAAAAATCTAGATTTAGAAACATTGGTAAGTAATGGGATTTTCAGGAATGCTAAACTTCTGACAAAAGTGAGTTGCCAACATCAGCAATTAAAAAAAGTCAACTTACTGCTGTCTACATGTGGACATAATAATAGACTCATATATCTTTAGAAAGCATTTTAGGCTCCTATATTTGTAAAACTTGGTCTTAATGATGCTATTGAAATGCTATTATTGGATTACAGCCCAGATCATGTTCACCTTGAAAGAACCACTGAAAACTTATGGAAAATGTAATTACCACAGAAAACCAGTAATATGACTTCAAGAGGATAATTGTAAAGAGCAGATAAACTCCTGAGAAACCAAGATCCTATTTTCATGTAAATATTACTACTTATAATGAGTGAAGGGAAAATGACCTGGAAAAACTGTGGAAAGACAGAATTGTTTTTAATAGCTTGTCTCTCAGAGTATGCTGTGACCTGTCTCATGATCTTTAGCTCCTTTGTTCTTTTTCTGCAGCTACTATAAAAGAAAAAAAACCCAGTATTTATTTTGGGTAACTGAAACCAGTAGCTCTTTTTTTTTTACCTCCTGTCACAGTTACCAAGCACAGCCCTTATGTACAGATCAGGGATTTTATTTATTCAACAAGTTATCCTTCCAGAGTTAGAAGAGAATTTTTCCTCAGTGAGTACTGGTTTTGTTCCCAGTGTCACACCAGTGATTCAAACATGGCTGCCAGGTCAGTGAAATAAAATGCACTGACCTCAAAAAGACACTTGAGTTGTTGGAACAAAGAAAATCCACTGATTGTTCAGAATTCAGGCCCCAGACTGGATTTGCAAGAGAAGAGCTCAGCGCTTTCTGTCACTATGCTGCACTGAGCAAGGGGAAAGGTTTGGAATGACTTCTGTGCAGTCTCAGTCTGAGCTGAGAGAAACAAAGATTGGTGGGTCACGCAGTCGGCATTATTACTTCCATGGCATTAGCACAAGGAGTATTGTTTCATGTCGTGAGTTATGTCTCTGATACCTCTTGATTTGCTGAGGTAATACTTTTTTAGGGAAACACTTGTCTCAGTAGAAAATCCTCTGATATTTATTTTTTTTTTCCCCCAGAGCTGGTAGAACTCAGCTACAATCAGTGAAGAAGAAGAGACAGCTGCTATACCCAGAACATCTTCCTTTACTTATATCAACTTCAGGTAACATGAATATAGAGAATAGCCAGAAAAAAAATGCTTCCAGAAGCTCTGTATTTCTAACAAAAGAATAGAATTAGATACCATTATTCCTGCTTTTTAATTGAATGGATTCTTTTTTTTTTTTTTTTTTGAATGAAATTCTTGAGCAAATTTGACCTAAATTTAAAATAATTTTGTTCTGACAGCTTAAATCCACCAATAAATATATTCAACACTTTCAGTTTTCGCTTCAATTTATCTCTATTTATGTATTTTATATATAGAGGAATATTTATGTAGAATGAAAGAATGGTAATATTTGCTCTAGAAGAGTTTTTTATGTACTTTGGATTTAGTCAGCTTCTACCTATATAATACAAATCTAATTTACAACAGCCCAAGGTAAAATGCTGCAATTTCAGAGGTTGTCAAAATTTCGTTTGGCTTTTTTCTTTTTTTGTTTGGGTTTTTCTTTCATTTTTTACTGTTTGTGTTGTTTCAACTGTTAAATTCTGATTTGTGGAGGCAGTGCAGTGAATCACTGAATTACTCTGAGAAGCTACCCTATTTTACATTCCTTAAGACTATCCATTTTGAAAAGTAAATTCAAAACCATTTTACTTTCCAAACTGAGTGACTGGTTGACAGACTGTTCTGCTGAGCTTGAATTCTTTTAAACAGATCACAGGTGAGGATATATTTATTGCCATAGATAATGCTTAGGAAAAGAAACAAAGAAACAAGAGGGTAAATCATGCACTGCTAAAAATCTATAATACCAGCCATGGTTACATATCTTCTTTTCATTAGTCTTCACCATGATTTCCAATTATCCCAAGTACATAGCAGAGGCAAATCAAAACCAAAAAGAAAACAATGCAAACATACACAGACTACTGGAAAAAAAGCGGTCTCTAGAGATTCAGGAATTTGAGGCAATTATCTCAGTAATATTTCACCGTTACCTAGTTATATAAAATCAGGCAGCAAACGACTTTGATTTGCAGCTGCTGTCTGTATCAGACACAATTTACTTGCAACATCACACTTCAGCAAATAAGAAAATACTTCTTTTTGGTTGTTTGGGTTTTTTTTTAATTTAAAGATGCTAATACTCTCAAGTTTAAAACAGGCACTGACAATGTTACTCCAGGATGTTTAATTCCATTGAACTGAGTGTTTTATCATTAAGAAAACATAGACATTCACTACTACAAAAACATGCTTGATATTGTCAGAACAACAGGTTTGGGTTATTTTCTCAACTAGACTGTGGTGCTCAAGCTCATGGCTGAACCACAGGTTACGACAGACAGCTCTAGTCAAATAATTGCAATCTTTTTTATCACCTTTACAATTTCTCCAACTCTCCTCTCTTTTTCTCTACCACAGTCTCATCCCAATAAACAGCCCTTTCCTTTTAATTTACCACCACCACTATCTTGGTCCCAGTTTTGCTTGCTACATCCATATCTATTCTGTTGTTTCTGATATTCTTATACTGATTCTGTTACTTCTGACACCAATTCTGGCATTTCTGCTATGGTTGCATAGGTCTTCCTGGCCTTATATGGTATTACTGCCGTGGTTACATAGGAGTTGCTGGCTTGAAAGGCCAAACTACACCAAACATCCCCAATACCACTTTGTTCATTCTCTAGTAGAGTTCTATAAAGAGTATGGCTAGAGTAAATAGTTTACAGAACTGGGTGTTTAAAGGCAGTGGCTAATTTTTATGAGCAAATTATATGTTTGAGGGATTCCACAAGAAGGGCTATAGTGGTGTGCATGGTTTTCTACAGACACTGAAAATAGTAAACTCCAAATAAAACATAAGTAGTACCCAATCATAATTTGTTTCAAAATATATTTTCCATTGTTTTCTTCTAAATACCTATTACATGCTACATGTTTTGCAGAGAGCAGACCTGAGGGGGGATTCCTGTTGAGCAAAAGATAAATCCAAAATGCACCACATGCCTATTTACTGAGACAAGAAATAAATAAATAAAATCACAGAACCACAAAATATTCTTACATGGAAGGGACCCACAAGGATGATTGAGTCCAACCCTTAAATATATGGCTTGTACCCACTACCTTGGTGTTATTATTAAGTTTCATTGTAAAACTAGTCCTTAAATAGTCAAGCCTTTAAAGTGACCTGGTAGGATCAGTCTGTTCCAGAATAAAACTCGTTTGATAATAATTTAGCTTCATCAACACTTTCTGCAATAAAGTTACTTTTATTTATTTTAAGTCTTTCCTGCCTCTTAACCTGTATAACTTTCAACATTTAATTTAAAAATGAACCTAAAATAGTTTACTAGCTTATCCATAGTTAATACAGCAGCCAAAAGCATTCATGTGCACTAGGTTACTGAATTAAAATAATGAAAAATGTAGCATTTTCAAATTGAAATTTAAAGAAACCCAACGGAAAAACAAGCCTTTGATCCATATGTGTGCTTGTTGGACAATAAAACCCATAGCAGAGAAAAATCCTAGAACCTACTGTGAAGATGATAGATAAGACAGATTACACAGATTCTAAGATCTGATGAAAATACCTTTGTATACCCTACATCAAACTACCAAAGATGTTTCATGACACTCGCCTCTTCTAGTCTTCAAAAGCTAAAACTTCCAGTCACTGCATACAATCATTCCTACAAGCATCAGCCAGTATTTTAGGGTGTTCCCTTTCCCTATTTTTTTTTTTTTTTTAGCATACCTTCATACTTGGTGGCTTTTACAATCACCTCCTCCTTTCCCAATTATTTTTTTAATTGAACACAGCTGCCTGGCTGTGGACATCCTGGACATTAAAAGGGCAGGTGCCTTACTATGAACCTCCTAAATACTTTTTGTCTTCAACTTCTTCTGCAATAAAACAATGTTTCTATAATTAAACAATGCTTTTTGGGGGCATAAAACATATGAATAATCAAAAAAAAAGGTAGAAGAATTTTATTAGTTTTCCTCATTTTTGGATGAGGTGGTGGACTGTTAACTTGGGCAGTTACAGGCAGGTGGAGTTTTGGAGTTGTCTATTTGACAAAACTTTGCTGAGCATGATAGCTTATACTTGGATAAGCAATGTCTTCCAAAATACATCCAGACTTCACATAAAGGCTTTAAAATATGGCATCATATATGCTGTTTCTACTAGTCTCTGCATAAACTGATAAAGAGAAGGGTACCTCAACAGTACTGAACACTGAGTACTCCTATTCCTACAATTCTCAAATAAACTTTTGATGTGGCTGTTTGCTTGTCCCCAGCAAGTCTCACATTTTTAATAAATTGAATAAATCTACAGGCTAGTAGTAGAAATAAATTTTTGAAGAATCACCTGTAGACTCTAGAGACTGCTCTCAATATAATTGTCAGCAGAGTTCCTTATTGAGTACAGTTTAAAACATTTCTGGAAATACATCAGAGGCCCAAAAATACTCTGAGAAAAAAAAAAAAGTGGGAAAAAGAAATTCTGAGCAAAAAACTGAGGACAATGGATGTTGCTATTTATAAAGGCCATTACTTAAAAAGAAAAGAAAAACAAAAAAGTGGGCTGCAAAAGACACTGTAGCATTACATATTAATAAACATTAATAAAGAACATTATACTTGATTAATGAAAGTTCAATTTATTGTACAGTTCAAAGTTTCAAGTACTGTTTATCACATATGTACTAACAAAGACATTTTACATGTGCTTGGATAAGACCTAAATAAATATTTGAACCTTTCATTTCTTATTATAGGGAAATTAAGCAAGTTTACTAGTTTATGATACTCAGTTCTCCATTGATCTAAATGCAGTTACACTAATTTGCAAAGCATCCTACTATCACACAATATTATATAAAAAATCTAATAGAAAATATGTTCAAACAGGAGTATTGATTACGGTTACGAAAGCACAGAATATGAAGTTTCAAACGTGTAAAAGTGAATAAATTTTCTCAAAGATTTCTCTGAACATCTGAACATATTAGTGATTTATTGTGCCCTTGGAAGGACAAAACTGTGATTTGATTGAAATGGTGTCTCTTTCTTTAAAGAAAGAAAATTATCATGGGGCAGAATATTAATCATGTTTTACCCAACAATTGTTAGCTTCATTGGTATTTTGCCTATCACCAATCTTTGAGACTTCAAAGAGATGACAAATTATATACCATTGATTCCAGTTGTTGCCATTTGTAACTGACACATTGCAAAGGTAGAATTAATCATTTGATTGATAGAAATGTGTTTTAACAATGGGATTTCAAGCTGGGTTGTCTCTGTTTTCCTTGGAATAAATTTGGTTTACCTTATAAACTGTTTTTCATGCCAGGAGAAATAATTTACAATTTAACATTGACTCTCCTCCACTTTTATCTATATTCCATAGTTTTCTTCTCCTGACTTTTTTTGTTTTCCTAATCTTGATCATATGAAACTGAACATAATATCAGTGTGGAATAGAGTGACATACCCATAAAAATTGAGACTTTCTTTAAAGAGTTCTTACTTCCCAGAAGTTCAGTTCTTTATTTTTGTCTTTCTGTCCTTCAATGCCTGGTGTGTCAACTATTTCCAGCAGCTATTCCATAGCCATGTCATATAAAGTCCTTCTCAGGGAAAACAGATACCCTTATATTTTTGCTTCATCCAAAAATTAACAGTAATTGACTTCTGAAAGCTTTTCTCTGTCAGGACCTTATCTTGTGGGATGCTTTAAAGTCATTATTATAAATAATAATTTGGCTGCCTAGGCTGAGCTCAAATGAAAACCCTGCTAGCATTCCCTTAGTGCTCTGAAGAATTCTGAGTATTATTTTTAAGAAGCTTTTAAATGAAACAGTTCCTGCTATGCTTCACTACTGTAAATGGGGTGATTTGGCATTGAATGTCTGTGATACAAGTTCAGACATGATCAGGTAATTAACTCAGGATAATTAACTCTGAAGAATTTGACAAGTTCTTCCACAATAATTGGTTTCAGTGTGTTTGAGGAAAAATAGGAAATCTAAGTGGAACTTGGGGCAATATAGCTACAGATCCAGTAGTAGCAAATATTGTGTGGGGATTACACATACGAGTAACAGCCAGACTGCTCCAGAAGTCAGAAAAATTAGGAGTGTCATCTTTAGATGGTGCATTGTCTCCACCCTGAGAATGCAAAGCCTACATAAATAGAGATGAAGTATATCTGCTTTGTTTCAAAACATGGCTAAGGCACAAATTTCAGAGACAAGAAGACTGTGCCCACTAATAGTTCATCTCAAGTACCGTTCCTGGTGCCAATGTCAGCAGAGCTGTTTGGAAGAGAGAAGTCTCCAAAGTTTGCAAACAGATAATCTTCAGATTTACCATTTCAGGTCTGCTTCCACAGTGGGCACTCACTGAACCTCAGTTTGGCTTCCCCCTTGAGGTTTGTCCGTGGGTCTGTAAGAATTACAGGCGATTCATTAACATAATTTCAGAATTAGAAACAGCTCACCAATTTCTTATTCAGAAAGTTTTGCACAGACAGAGGTATTTCTAGGGCTACTGGATTTTTTTCTTTTTTTTTTTTTTTTTTTTTTTGCAGAGCAATTCGACTTTCCAAATCAGCAAATCACAGCATTATATAGCTGAAAAGTTACACAACTTCTACCTTTTAAAAACCAAAAATAAAACCTACCAAAAAAAAAAAAAAAGGAAAAAACCCAACCAATCAACCAACCAAAAAAACCCAAACCACAAAACACCAAAAGAAACATTAAAGATTTTCTTAGTGGAGATAATCAACTGCCAGTTTTGGACTCTTTCCTTATTACCATTCAGTTGGTATGCTGGAGAACATGAACTTTAGGTTTTATTCCAAACAGCTCAAAAAGAAGGAGATTACTTGATCTTTTTAAAAATCAGCTGGTATCCTATGCCAAAGCTTACCCAGTAGACTTCTGTAATATAGCACAGGCAAGTTGGATTTGGAAAGTAACACAGAGAGCCCACAGGCCTCTGGCAATAGGCCAGGGCTTGAATGTGAAGTGCAAATTTTTCTATGGGGGGGGGGGGGGGGTAGAGAGAGAAGAATTTTCTTGGTTACATATAAACACATTTAATTGTAAATTCTGTACATCTGTATGTGATATTCTGTTTACAAATAACAGCTTGGTTTATAAGAGGTGGAGTTGTCATTTGTATTCAAACAACTTTTAATAGTTTCATTTAAATCAGTATTGATTCAGAACAGAATCTATTCAATACTGAGAATTAGTACAAATATATACTTTGGTGAGGAAACAATAGAGTAAAACAGAGGATCTAAAACCGAAATGATGGAAATCTCTTTATTAAAAGAACTATAGAATCACGGAGTCATAAATTCATAGAATCATAGAATAGTCTGGGTTGGAAGGGATCTTTAAAAGCCATGTAATCCCACCCTCTGGAATAAAGAATGACATCTTCAGCTAAATCAGGTTCTCAGAACCCTGTCAAACTTAACCTTGAATCTTTCCAGGGATGGGATATTTACCATCTTGCAGGGCAACCTGTTCCAGTGTTTCAACCACCCCCATTGTAAAAAATGTCTTCCTTGTATCTAGTCCAAATCTACCCACCTTTAGTTTAAAAACATCACTCCTTGTGCTGTTGAAAGCAGGCCCTACTAAAAGGTTTGTCCCCATCTCTCTTACAAGCTCTCTTTAGGTACTGAAAGGCCACCCTTAAGGTTCTTTTGGAGCCTTCTCGTCTCCACGCTGAACAAGCCCAGCTCTCTCAGTCTGTCTTCCTAGCAGAAGTGCTCCAGCCCTCTGACCATTTTTGTGCCCCTCCCCAAATTGCTCCAAGAGGTCCATGTTTTTACTGTGCTGAGGACATTAGAGCTGGACACTGTACACCAGGTGGGATTTACCAGAGAAAAGTAAAGGGGGAGAATCCTCACTCTATCTGCTGCAGGCCCTCACTAAAGCGAGATCCCTCTCAGTTTGTCATGTCATCCCACAGCTTGTCACAGGCAACCCTGATACTGTTCCACTCTCTCTTCTAGTCTAGTTTAAAGGTCTGTCCGTGACCCAAGACTCTCTTCAACCTCTGAGGAAAATATGCCTCATTTCACAGAAACCATCACATTACCAGAAAACCCAAAATTGTGGCAGTGATGCAAGTCATGGAGCAATGCATTAATAGACTGGGTCCATCTATTTCTTCCGTTGTTGCTGCTTGCAACTGGCAGTATAAAGGCAAAAACTTAACTGTGCTGCAGATGCCCTTATCAACCATCCCAAGGCCCTGAAATCTCTTTGATTGCCCTTGGACTATGTGTCACAGCTGCATGGCCACTCACATAGTGAGTGGAAGAGAAAAGAGAAGAGAAGAGAAGAGAAGAGAAAAGAGAAGAGAAGAGAAGAGAAGAGAAGAGAAGAGAAGAGAAGAGAAGAGAAGAGAAGAGAAGAGAAGAGAAGAGAAGAGAAGAGAAGAGAAGAGAAGAGAAGAGAAGAGAAGAGAAGAGAAGTGAGAAGAGAAGAGAAATAATGGGTCCAAGGGCTGTATCATACTAGGAAGTTGCCTAGCAATGTTCTTAACCCCAGGGAGGATGCAGAATTCCCTAATACAAGGGTCTCTCTGACATACTGGTTCCTCTCAGAAGGGAGTCACATACAATTATTATTTGCCTTTTTGATCTCGTGGATGTAGTTGTGATTTAGAAGCAACGCCATTCTGACCTTGGCAATACCTCTGGTGTAGAGGAACAATCATGTACAGCATCCATTGACTGGTCTTCCATATCCAGAGCCTCATATCTGTTGTACATGGGCACCTGAGAAAACAAGTTGGGAATGATGGGGTTTGTCTGCCATCACAAGCATGAACTTGTCTCCATTCACCCCATTCCTTTAGCTGCTGCTTTGAACCTGGAGTGAGGAATAAACCAGAAAGATCAAATTAGTAGTGATGGAGGTTTCTCATAGGACAGAATCCCCACAATTATGACTTTTCACCTAATGGAGTCAGAAGGCTGGGTGGGTGACTCATTCTCTACCAACAGACTTATCAAACAGGAAATAGTCCTAAAATATAATTAAATGAGTCCTAAATATGATGAAATGAGAATCAAGAAGGAAAAAAAAAATTAGGAATAAGATTTTAAGCATACTTTTAGCCTAGAAAGGGATGGTTAAAAAAAATATCTCCTTATTCTTGTCCTTGTGAGATTAATAAAATGCTTTAAAAAGTGCTTTTGGCCTTTAGCATTAAAAGGTCTGCTTCTGAATAAGAGAAAACATTTCCAATAGCTATAAGAACAGTACATTTATCCCAGTATTAAAGAAAATGGGTTTTCTCAAGCATGGAACTTTTTTACTTCAACATCAAAACTGATAGTAAACACCAATTTTTAGCCCTCAGCACATAATCCAGAACTCTTTTTGCATATGGAACAATAAAAACCAGTATAGTGTGTTAGAAAATGTGCTGGGACATTTTAAAGCAAAATGCCATTTCTATTAAGCAATGTTTTTAGAGGGGGGGAAAAAAAAACCCACAACCATAAAAACCCCAACCAGGTAGAGCAGATGAAGGCACTGCTTTGCACAATTCTTGTAGAAAACCACAAGACTCAGAGGTGTACAAACCCTTTGGTGACACAGGGTTTCCATGGCTTGTAGATGCAATTGGTGTTACAAATTCATGACAAAAATGCATCACACAGAGTTAACCTTGTAGGTATTATTGGAATGAACCGCACAGTGCTTTGTCATAGCCCTTCTGTCTCTCTCCAGAGAATTACAGGGAGCTAAACCTTTTCTTCTATATCAATATAAGAAATATCCTGTTATTCTATGACACAACTAAGTGATATGCACATAATTTTCAAACTGTGCTTCTTTTTCCAACCTTTGTGGTGCTGTGAAATTCAAGGACAAAAAAAGATAACTTGGTCTGCTGCCAACAAAAAAAAAGATAACCTGGTCTGCTGCCAACAACTATGCAGTTTAAGAAACTTTCTGAAACAGGCACCTACAAAATCCTTTTTGTAATAAATGGGTTCCTTTCTAAGCTCATCTTTTTATTTTTTTGTAAAACAAAACTAATCTCTGCTATCTCTTCAATATGTTATCATGCCACCCAGCTATCACATTTATTTTTAGTCCCTAGATTAGAAAGACTTGTTTATAAAACTGTAAAGAGTTCTGAAGTGTCTTAGTGTTTAGTCCCAAGGAGTATGCTTTCCATATAGCATAAACTTTACCATCCACAAAGACACCTTCTACCTCATCATGTAATATATGCTGGTAGCTTGATGGAACTGGGCAGATGAACTAATTCAGACAATGTTACTATTTATCTAAATATAGTCAAATGCAGATGGAACAGATATGTAAGTGTTCTTACAAAGGATCTCTGATGAAGTGGTATCAGCTATCAGTTGAAGAGGCATCAAATCAGATGAGTGATATTCATTCTCCACAGCAAGTAGTCCAGCATAATGACGCAAAATGCAATAACAGCTTGGGAATTAGAACAAGGATTGTAAGTATACCTGATTTCTACTCCCACTTCCAAGCTCAAATATCTTGAAGAAGTCATGGGTGTTTTCCATTATCAATGCTATGTGCTAACTTTGCAAGCTAAATTAGGCACCATACATTTTGAAGGATTTGAGTACCAGAACTAAAACCAATGAGAGGGCTGAAAACTTCATCTTTTTGATAAACTGATTGTCAGTCACCAATGTATTGATTAGAAGTCTGTGTTTTGACACACAAGTTTTGAAATATTGTGCTCAGTTTGCACATAATATGAAAGGTTGCAAGGACTCTTCTGCAAACCACACTTGAATATTCAAGACTGCAAAAAAGTGAAAGTCTCACCTCAGTTAGAAATATTTTCAGTTTCCACAAGAAATATTTCTTATTTTTCTGTTTGCTTTTTTTTTAAATTTTCCACAACTGGGTCATCAAATGCTTTTACTCTTACAAACTTTTTTTCCTAAAAAGCTGCAGCATCCCTTTCGACTGAAGCAGAACACTTAATTGGGCCTTTACTTTTTTCAGTGCAACTACACTTGATGCTCACCTGTGTGTAATGTTTAGTCAGTCAGAGCAAGGCCTATCAGCACAATAAGGAGTGTCATCTATAGGAAAGATTATATCACAAAAACACAGGATTTCTGGGTCATATTGTCAGCTCAAGTATGGAACTTGCAGTTGGACAATTAATTTTATTTTTTCCTTCATTAAGTGTGGATAACTTTACAAGCAGCATCCAGTACAACACAGTTACAGACCTAATGCATTTATACTCTGTGTGTACTACCTTGTACATGAAGGCTTATGAAAAATTCAAGCTTTTATGGCTCCACTGGGATAGGATAAACTGTCCATTGATCAGATTTTCTCTAGTTAATTCTCTGTAAGACAATATGTTCCCTAAAAGACTGTACGTTTGGGGGGAGTAGAGTAACCAGACAGCTTCTTCAGTGAAAGCTAAGAACAAAAGTTTTCTGAGCAAAGATCTACATCCACAACAATATTATCTAAAATCTTGTTAGCCTTTTCCACAGAGCTATGCAACCTTCCCAGGTTTACTCACTTCTGGGTTCTGAGGTCTGGGAGCCCTGAGTCTGGCTCCTTACTTAAATGGTTGTGCAATTTACAGCCAGTTTAGCTGCAGAATTTCTCTTGACCCTTTAATGAGCTAGTCTGGTGAACTCAGCAGAGGATCACAAGCAGAGAACATAAACGAATAGCTTTTGATTATTCTTGGAGTTTTGGTAGAGGGCTATTTATCTCAAGCCATTTTTTTGCTTTTGTCTTTGCTTCCTAATAGCCTTCTTGACATTTTAATCAAACAAAGAGCATCCTAGTGATTAGGCTATGCATGAAACAACTCAATTTCTGCCTTTACTAATATTACCAAATCTATTTATTCTTATAATTCACAGCATGTGAGCAAGGAGAGCAAAATATTCTCTGCTTATGGAAACACTTGGCAAACATTGACCCTGAAAGCCCTATTTTTATTGTGAGGAAAAACCACTAAAAACTCGGTTGAGATATTTGTCTACAAGCCTAATTTTTTTAAGCTCTGATTAAATAACTTGAATAATTCAGACTAAACAAACAATACTTTTACATATTTTGAAAAATACATTAGGATACACTTCACCTATACTCTTAATGTTAGTGCTTAAAAAACACCAATGTATCTGCTATTCAGTAAGTTTTATTACTAAGAAGAGAGTTGTCAAACACATAGCCTACGAGATAACACTAACAGGTGGAATGGAAAAAGCATCCACATGGGATATTTGTCATATTCCCCAGTAACCAGAAAGCAAATTAGTTTATAAATCTGACCTCTTTCTTATGTCATACCGTTAAGAACTCCATATTTTGCTGCTTTAATAGGCATTCTGTGGAGTTGGTATCCTGCTGGGGTCTGTACTCATGTAGAGAAGGAACAGAAAGAATAAAAATTGATGTGCAAATTTCCCAGTGTCTTGGGTTTTAATGTCATGACCTATCTGTACTGTACATTTTCCAAGTACTGCTGCATTTTCTTCCAGTATGCAGGACTTAATATACAACATAATCTAAAAATTCAAAGAAAAAGTATTTGTCAGAAATTAGCAAGTATAAAGTACTAAATTTAGTATCTCCTGTCCATTTGTAGGCATTCTTGAAAACTTCTAAAAACCCAAAATATGTATCAAAGTATATTTATTGAGGAATTTGGAATATTATTTTCCTAAATTCATTATAAAGAAATATCAATGTTAAATTAAGCACATTTACTAGCAATCAACCAAATAAAAATACATAGCACACATCTCATGTAAGTTGTGCCTAGCATGCCTCTGCAGACCCAAATGATATTTTTGAATTAAACGTGGCAGAAGGATGGCTAGTGTATTGCCAGAAATTTTTCTGCTATTACAGAGATGAACAGGGTACAGAGAAAATGCCTGTGCTATGGAGAAGGCAATTTGGACATACTGTTAGCCTGTAACTGAAAAAGGCACATCTACAACAGGCAGGCTGGCTGGGCTGGAGATTGTCCACGTGAGCTTCGTGCAATGGTTGTACAAATCCATGCTTCTAACTCTCCTGCTACTATCAAATATTATACTCTTTTTTTTTTTTTTACTTTGGAAAGGACATCTCTCTCTAGGGCCATCTGTAGTCCATTGTTTGACTCTCTAATAGGTGACCACAGTGAATGCTCTCTTCTGTCCAGAGCTTCTGACAGAGTCCTTCCAGCAACCATTGCTCCTGTTATGCTCCTTTGGAAAGTTCTTATGATGTCCCTTTCCTTTGTCTTCTATTACAACTGTGGTTTCTACAACCACAACACAGCTCCAGGATCTTACACCAATGAAAGCACAACTCTCCATTCTCTGAAAGCAATGATAATATCTCAGAAATTCTTCTGAATATTGTGCTCTGAGAAAGGAGGAAAGCTCTTCCATTTCATTTAAGTAATAAAGTTCAATCTCAGAGAGTCCTGTGGATTTTTTGGGTTTGTTCTTTTCGGTTTAGCTGCTTGGGGTTTTTTTTGGCTGGTTGGTTGGTTGTTTTTTTGTTTGTTTGTTTGTTTTGCATAAGCTTAAATCCAAAGAGACGTATGTCTTTAAGTCTGGTTTCTGAGATCAATCATTTTCTGCCAAAATGCTCCCTTTTTCAAAGTTGGTTAGGATCAGATGCTTCTGAAAATAGACCTGTGCTGACCAATTATTGCTGTTATATAAGCTTTAGTACTTCTTTAAAGACTGAGCCTGTCAAGAATTTAATTTGACAAGCTGAATCATACAAGATCATACATGATGGATTTCAAACTAAATTGCATCTGACCATCTGTACACAGCAGAAGAGCACATCTTTATGGAATTCCTCATGTATTCATTTTTTCTTTTTGCAAATATATTATTTCATACTGTACTTCAAGAGATTTATTTTGACAGAGATATGTCTTCTGTGTTATGGCTTTTAAAGTGCAGAATGGCTGAACTATAAAAAACTCTTTCCTAACAGCACAAATTTGTGGTGGATTATGAAGAATCAAAACAAGTAATTATTTGCTATCTTGTCCTCTTGGACAAGGATTTTTAAACGCTGTCATTACCCCTAGTCTGTAGTTTATACCCTTTTCTCCCAGTAAGATGATTCATTTCCATGACTGTATAATATCCAATAAAAGCTTAGGTAAGGCAAATCTCAATTTCAAACAAAAAAGGACTTGATGTTCCCTGTAAAATTCAGGGGGACAGAGTTTGAGATGGTCTGGCAGCTTTTCTAAATGTCACAATGACAGGTTTATTCATATATTCTGGGAAACAGCGTGTATTAGGATCTGATTAATCCTATACTAGACCTCTCTCTCTAGTCTCTCACATGCCTAGATGGGAGATATGGAACAGCTATTGAAAAAACCTTTGAATCAAAGAGCCACAAAATGAGTTTCTAACATTTGAGTGAATATCTCTGACTTCATTTAAACACTTTTTTTTTCCTGTAAGTTCTCATTCTCCTGATACTGATTAAATTTAAGACTTTTTTCCTCAAATTAATGAGCTTCTAAAAGAGTTTGCACACATTTTAATGTGCATGCGGATACATTCTGAACATATGAAAATAACTACTAAATATTTTCTGAACTGTTTCTGGATCTGACAAAATAACTCCCTAATATACAGTTATCTGCAAATGCACCAACTCCTACTTTTGACAATGAAGTGGACAGATTTCCCTGTGTGTAGGAGTACCTTTCTCTTTGATAGAGTCCTTCCTACCCATTAGGGATTGATCCATAACTTCATTTCAGTCTGACAGCTAAACTGTTCTTTATACTCCTTTCTCAGTTGTACCTGCTCCAATTCTCTTTACATACAGGTGAACATTCATGAACTTTTCCTGAGCTCGTAATATTTCCCCAATTATTATTTCACTCTGTTTCCCAGTGAGGTAAGAAAAGTCTCTGCATTGTGTTCATGAGATCTGGAGTGGCTGATACTTCTACAGTTTGGGAGAGAACTGTAAATTACATGGAATATTATCTGTAAATTCCTTCGACCATCAATAAAGAGAAAGAGGCTTTTCCATAGTTTTCTAAAATGGGTCATAAAATAATTTCTCTGTTTTTTTATTAGACATAAGAATGCTTGTTTTTGCACTTAAGCAGGTTACTGGATTCTCTGCAGATCAATGGGGTAAAAAGTGAAATGCTATGCATGACAAAATTTAATACTAGTGATAGGATTATGCAACAAATACCAATTAATTTGCTTGATCTGCCTTGCGACCTTTGAACCTGCCTTTCAAGCTATGTGTTGTGCTCTATTTTGGCAGTTTGTTTGCCTGGCAACAATAGTGAATTGGACAGTACAACTACCCAGTGAACAAGCAATGAATGTCATCTATCTGGACTTCTGTAAGGTCTTTGATATGGTCTCCAGGAACACCCTTCTCTAAATTGAAGAAACATGGATTTGATGGATGGACTGTTCTGTGGATGAGGAATTGGTTGAATGTTCTCATCAAAGGAGTAGTGGTCACTGGCTCAATGTCCAGATGAAGATAGCGATTACTGCTGTCCCTCAGGGGTCTGTGCTGGGACCAGTACTCTTTAATATCTTCATCAATGACATAGTGGGATCCAGGTGCACCCTCCGCAAGTTTGCAGATGACACCAAGCTGAGCAGTGCAGTTGACACCCATGCAGGAGGGGATTCCATGCAGGGGGACAGGGACAAGTGCGACATGGAAATGTCCTGAAGTTCAACAAGGCCAAGTGCAAAGTGCCACACCTGGGTCAGGGCCATCCCCTGATATCAATACAGGCTGGGGGATGAATGAATTGAGAGAAGCCCTTCAGGAGAAGGACTTGAGGGTCCTGGAGAACAGAAAGCTCAACATAAGCTGGTAGTGTGTACCAGAAAGCCGGCCATATCCTGGACTGCACCTAAAGAAGCATGGCCACCAGGTCAGGCGAGGTGAGAAATCCCATCTGGAGTACTGTGTCCAGCTCTGGTGTCCTCAGCACAGCAAAGACCTGTTGGAGCAAGTCCAGCATAGGGCCACAAAAATGATCACAGGGCTGGAGGACCTCTGTTATGACGACAGGCTGAGGGAGTTGGGTTAGTTCAGTCTGGAGGAGGGAAGGCTCCAGAGAAACCTTACTGCCACCCCTTTAGAGGTTTTAAACTGAAGGAGGGTAAATTCAGACTACATATAAGGAAGATATTTTTTACAGTGGGGGTGGTGAAATACTAGAACAAGTTGCCCAGCAAGATGGTAAATGCCCCATCCCTGGAAACATTCAAGGTTAAGTTGGACAGAGCTCTGGGAAATCTGATCCAGCTGAAGATGTCATTGCAGGGAGGTTGAACTAAATGACCTTTAAAGGTCTTTCCCAACCCAAACTCTTCTATGATTTTATGACTATAAACTAACATTTTTCTGAGATTCACCTGCTTAAAAAGGGGGGGGGGGGGGGGGTGGGAGGGAGAAATTTAACAAAAGGGCAATCACTGATAATTAATGGCCTTTCCCAACACTAGCTCTACTCTGATAAGAAATTATTATGATGCCTAGCCAGCCACAAAATGCCGCTTTTAGATATTTTGATAGCAGAACTCAATCATTTCAAGTTCTGCATATATGATGTACGGCTCCCTGTTAACTTGAAATTAACTTGCTTTTCCTCACTGATAATCAGGAAATTACAAGAGCTAAGCATTATTACTACTATAGAAAAAGAAGCATAAAATAAGTGTCTTTCTCAAATTTGCATTTGAAGGATTTAGTTCTCAACTTTTGGTCATATTTGCATGCCTTCTGTAACCATAATTTTTTTAGATTTCCTGGAAGAAAAAAAATCACTGTAACATACAATAAAATGAAGATTAGATTTATATTGAAAAATGTAGTATATAAAGAAAAAAAGGTGAGATAAATCACAGATTTTTACCTGGTCTATATTTTTCTGTCTGTTGAGCTGAGGATCTAAGTTTAGGTCACTCAAAGCCATAAAATTGAGGAGAAAGAAAAACTCTTCTATGCTTCTACAAGGCTTCTAAACTTCTGCACAGAAAACTCTTAATGCAGTTTATAGTCTAGCTCTATCAAGTCTTAGGAAAACCAGGATGACAGTTTGAACAGGCACACTTCAGGCTCTGGAGTTAGGTATCTGAAAGGAGGACAATCTCCCTCAAAGTCTCAAGAAGGTTCCTTTGTTGAGAGGGAAGTAATAAATTTGAAGATAAGCCCCCACTCTATTTTTTCAAACAATTAATTATGAGTCAATCTTGTCCTTTAAAGAAAAGAGTAACGTGGTGTTTTATGCACCCTTCCCAAAGAGTCATGAAGCAAGACTCATGTTTGACTCATTTTCTCTGAAATAATTTAACCCCACAAATTCTATCAAAATCACTAGGACTGCTAGTTACTTAGTTTTGTGGAAGGCAAAGAAGGAAGGGAGATGCTTCAGACCTTATCTTGGAGGTGTTTCAGTGTACATAAAAACTATAAAATAACTGTGGGGAAGGAAGAGAGGGAGAGGGAGAGGGAGAGGGAGAGGGAGAGGGAGAGGGAGAGGGAGAGGGAGAGGGAGAGGGAGAGGGAGAGGGAGAGGGAGAGGGAGAGGGAGAGGGAGAGGGAGAGGGAGAGGGAGAGGGAGAGGGAGAGGGAGAGGGAGAGGGAGAGGAGAGGAGAGGAGAGGAGAGGAGAGGAGAGGAGAGGAGAGGAGAGGAGAGGAGAGGAGAGGAGGATTCCCTGCCTTGCCAATAAAGGCATTTACTCAGGGAAAATATTTGTATATTGTATGCCTATTTTAACCTTTTAAAATCTTGCTAATAATGTGCCAATTAGTATTAACTCTAATGTATGACAAATATGGCACTCTGAAATGGAATCAGGTGGATAATAAATTTCTTATAGATGGTGAAACTACCTTTTTATGAGTTCATCGAACAGCAATACTAAAATTGCAGAGGAAAAGAAGTACAGAGTCTTCTGACAAGTAAGATTATAAAGAAGCAGCTGCCCACCTTTATATCAAAGATATTTATTCTGTAGTGTACCAGAAATACTTTCTAATTCTGCTATTTTCCACAAATATGAGTCTCCTATTACTCAGCACAGTGGAAAAATACATGCCTATGTGTTCTACAGTGGCATATCTATGACGAAGAATTCAATCAGAACACCGCAACCAAAGAAAAAATGTGACTCAAAATATGGTATGTATTTATATCTCATGAGATACTTTGTTGTAGGGGCCCCCGGTGTATTGGTTTTTGAAACACGAGACAGTATTTCTGCATAGTGGTGTGACATGCAGCTCTATCAGCTTTTAGGAGCACTTCAGTGCACTGCCTGGTAGACCCACACTAAGCCAAAATTATCTTTGGTATAACTGATTAATTATACTATAGTTAGTGTTTATCTCAGTTATGCCCATGCAGGGAAGCAAGTCTTCTATAGGAAGTAGAAAAACCCACTATTTTTAAGAAAAAATAGCCCCAAAGAGTTTGCCAAATCTACACATGATGGAAAAAGGGAAATAATATTCTTAAAAAAAAGTTTCAGGAAAAGCAGATGTCTATTTTCTTTCCTTTTTTTTTTTTTTTTTTGTCTTTTGTCTCCTAGACCAACCCATAACACTGACCCAAATTTTCTCAGGCAAAGATTTTCATGATGCTTTACATCACTGCCTCTAAGCAGCATGTTTATGTCCCCAGTGTCTCCTGTGCATTTAAACTCAGCTTCCACTCCTCACCCCAAAGTGCCCTTCACAGTGTTCTGGTCTGTCACCTGGGAAGGAGGCAGAGCCATGCCATGGCTGTCTGACCTTCCTGCATGCTGATTGATCAGACAGCTGCAGGTTCCACTTGCTTGGCCACTTGTTTCCAATGGGGATTGACAATGACCAAGTTTTCCCTGCCTGCCCCTCAAGTTAAGCCTCTGACATCCACTTACAGAATGTATTCCCCTCTGTTTAAAATTTAAATGGAAATCACCACAAGTTAGACTGACAGATGGGCAATGTGATCATGTGACAGGTGGGCAAAAATACTGTATAACCCAGCACAAAAGAGAGTCGAGAGGTAATTTGGGAGTTGGCAATTTCTCTTTTGTATGACATTCATCACTTCACTGTCTCTTATGGCACAAATAGTGATTCTAGATGCTGGAGTCCCAGAGAACTCCTTAATCTGGGCTACTTTTGTATTACAAGATTGTTCTTTTAAGACGACAAATTGAATTAAGGTCTTTACAAAGAAAAAGGAGAGAAAGAGAAGGTCATGTACTGTAAGACTCTACAAGGGTTGCAAAAATGCTTAAACATGTTTGGAAAATTTTTAAAGAGATTATAGCTTGTTGATCAAATTTGATAAAAGCTCTGATCTGTTTGATTTGTTGACTATAACCAAGTGCCTGGGGATTTCTTTATGTAATAGTCCATTTCAGGTTGTGGAAATTCAGTTTATCAGATCTTCTGGAAAATAGATTTTAAATAATCAGTTTTGAGGACCTGCCGACTCTCTCTTTTGTACTGTGTAAGCATCACTTAGTTTTGGCTTTTAGTCCATCCTCTTTCTGGCAGTCCTTTCTATGATACACAGAGATTAACATGTCACAGTAGGAAACAAAAAAGTTTGTTCTTTTTAAGAAAAAAAAATTTAAAGTGTCATTCTGTCCCTTAATATAAAATTCTTATTTTGTCTTCTTTGTCCTCTTTGAAATTTACATCAAACCTATCAAAATGTGTATCAGACAATGAAGGAAAGAAAATGCTAAACAGAAAAATTTCCCAGTCCATCTGCAAAACCTGATGCACTGATGCACAAGGACATGCCACTATGGTGTCTCCTTTTTTTTTCTTATGTTACAAAGTACAGAATTTACATGCAGTTTCTATGTTGCATTTTAAATATTTCAGATATTCAAAATCACTTTTATGCAATGAAGGAACTATTAAAAACAACATGCTATGTCTAGAACCAGTTTCCACTGCTGAAATCAGTGAATTAGGTTACCCTGGATCACTCTGCAATAGTCTCAAATATCTTTAATGGTGTTATAGTGCCAAAACCTATTGAAATTCTGTGGGTGTTTTGTAGTTAATCTCTCTTGAAAGTGTGAAAACTAATCTCATTGTCTTTTGTTCTAATCCAGTGCAGAGATGTCACCCTTCTCACTAAGATTACCAACTTCTTTATCAATACCTATTCATTGTATTCCCATAAGATGGGTTAGTAACTACCTTATACACAGCCAAACTTATATAACAATTTAAAAAACCTTCCCTAGGGTCATTCAATGATTGAAGACTGGACTTTTGACTGACAGTTTCTTTGTGCAGCTAAGTGACTACACTTACTCACCAACCTTAAATTCTATTACCTATTCAACATTGGCTTTTCAGTGATAGCCTGTTGCACTGACTGTTTCTAGTTTCAGACAAATAATTGCAGTTGTAAATACCTGATAGGGTATGGTCGGGAACCTCCCCTTGCACAGCTCAGGTCTTCTATGGTCATCTCTGAGACATGAATTCATAGAATCATAGAAGCATTTAGGCTGGAAAAGACCTTTAACTCAGACTCAGTCTCACAGTCTCTCCAGTAACAAGGCTGAGCGCCTATTCCTGACAGGCAATTTACACTATATGGAATATATATAGACATATTTATACATCTGTCCACACAAAGAACAGACACACAGAGCACTCACATGAACACAGAGAACCAATGGCTTATCCCGCTTCCAGCTTTGGCTGAGCAGGAAGTCTGGTAGAGGGAAGACTGGCAAGATTCAGGGCAGCTACTGGGCTTACCCACCCAGCCTGACCAGTTGCAGTTTCTGGATCCCAGCCTCCTCAAATGCTGGTACATCCACACACACCACTTAATCCCAAGCCACTCCCTTCTGGCTCATTCAGCTTGATTTTCACTAGTGATCCCACACTTGCTCTCACAACAACTGCACTCACTCCGGTTGACACCACAGACCCATACACACACGTGGACATGGAGTGAGGAGCCTCTTCCTAGAAAATAACTGAAGGAATCTAACAAGGAGACAGGACTGACTGCAGTGATCAGGGCCAGGGCATGGCCAGGAAGCATACTGACCAGCTCATTACATGTAAATGGACTCTTCTATTCCCTTACATCCTATATTTCCAATACTTGTTTCTTCTCAAATCACAAAAATACCTCCATTTTCCACCTTTGTTTCCTCCTTGAAACATGCCTTAATAAATTCTGTGTAATCCCAACATGTTCTTTCCCCATACTATGTCCCATACCCCTCAGCAGGAAGTTCCTTTATTTTTAAAGATGATACAGGGATCTGGTCCTAATGATTCATTGTGATGGGTTTCATATGTGAACAATGGGGCTGAGGCTCTTCTAGGACTGTCCTGGGAATGGTACAGACAAGATGTTTATTCCTTGGAAGTTGTAACTTGGATTCCCTGTCTGGCATTTTGCCAATGTTCCATTCCTTGCTTATGGAGATAAACTTGATGGCCTGATGGCTCCCTGTCAACGGGCCTGAGAGCAGACACAGTACAGTCTTGCATCCCAAGTTTTGAAATCCAGAACCTTTGTCTGACACGCTATTCATTGGAGCACCCTGCAAAAATGCCCTGAAATCCTGGTTTCCTTCACTGGCCAGATTAGGCACTTAATTTGGAAGATATTGTCCCATCCATTCCTTGCACTTGTGTTTTCTGGTAGACAGGAAAATAGAGAATAGAAAAAACAACCAAACAAAACACCAGAAAGTTATGTCTAAACTCCCTCCTTTTGTCAGGCAAAATAATTTTTCTGGGGAGATATTTCCATATCCTTCTTGTCATGCACATCCTATTCCTCATCTAGAAAGCTCCTACACACTTTTCATCAAATAATGCTTTTCATCTGCTAGCATATACTAAGTCTAGTTATGTCAACCCCAATCTGGCAGGGGAGGAGACTAGTAGAGTAATGAGAGGACACTTCTAGAGTTTTATAAGCACTCTTTTTTTCTACTCTTGTGGCTCTTAAAATCAAAATGGCATATGATAATATATATATCAGGGTGAGTTTGTTGTGGAATAGAGAGAGAAAGCATAGCTCTAATGTCATCCATGTAGCCAAGGCAAGATTTATTTTATCAGTCTGAGGATTTGATTCCATGCTGATAAAAGCCACTGCCCCCACACCCTCCACCTGCTCACCCTCCCACCCTGAGCAATAGGAAGGTACTGAGCTTTCCACTTCATGTGACATGTTTGGTATCTTTCAAGGGTTTGTGTTTTGGGTGTTTTGAGGGAAAAATGGTGTCACTACTTTTCTATCACAAATATGGAAAGTGGTTATGTTTATTGTTTTCCTCTTTGTTGAAGATGCCACTCTATTAATCACATATTCAAACAGATAAAATAGCAATTCTCACCATCCAAATTAAAAAAAAAAAAAAAGGGATATATTTAACATGGACACTAGTGTTGGGGTGTTAGGAGTTCTCATTCTGTTTTCTTTTTCTCTTAAAGAATTTTTCCTATACATGTTGCCAGGGCGACAAATTACTGGGTGCTTAAGAAAAACAAAATACCCCGCCCCACAGGGGGAGGGGTCCATCTGACTACTCTCTTTCACCTGGGCTTGTGAGCTGTTAGTTCCTGGTGTTTGGACAGAGAGAGAGGCTGGAAGGAATTCGTCAGCATGGCAAGCTTCTGCTTTTTCAGCTGCCTTCCTTCCTTCTACCAGAGAAATCCCGGGATTCCCAAGCCTGCCTTCCCTGCCCCGCTGGGAGATGGGCCGTGGCCGCCCTGGCCCCACCGTTGCTTTGAGCCTTCACTACTCTGTAGCCCCACTCACCCTACCTGCCCAGACCTCCGGGGGTTCCCACTGCAGCTCCGGAGTTCGATACATCTCGTCTGCCACCTGGGATTTGTGCTCCTCCCTGCCGTTCCAGCCTGCTGTTCCCGAGGGTCCGGCCGGACACCGGGATCAGCTGCCCAGGGGTTTGTGAAGCCTTTGTTCCATCCCTTCCCGGGATCCCAGGGCGCCAGAGCAGCCACGTGCTCCCCGAGCTCGCTCCGGAGCGCCCCCTGCAGCCGCGGGGGAACCATCGCACCTGCCCTGCTCACCGGGAGCCGCCAGCGCCCCTGCCGGCTGCGAGCGGAACTGCACCCGAGGGGAAAGGGCCCGACAGCCGAGAAGGCCGGGACTGGGTTTGTGATTGTTTGCTGTTACTGCCACAGTTAGTGGTGTTTGTTTGCCTTATTATACACATATATATAAATATTAGTAAATAACTGTTATTCCTATTCCTCATATCTTTGCTGGAAAGCCCCTTAATTTCAAAATTATAATAATTCAGAGGGAAGGGGGTTGCATTTTTTTCATTTCAAGGGAGACTCCTGCCTTCCTTGTCAGACACCTGTGTTTCAAACCAGGACAACTGGTAACCCTTCCTTCTGCAGTTTAACTTTCCTGCTCAAGAATCTAAAACTGTAACTGTATAAAAAGGAAACATTATTGAATTACAAGATGGGAGTTTCTTGTAAACATCCAATTTAATCCTGCTTCCCAAAGGAGCAGGAACAAAAGTTCTTATTATAAAAGTTGCAGTTTCAACACTGTTTCAACATGGATAGGAGTTGCCTTAGACCAGGACAAAAAAAACACCTGCAAAATCTGCACACTGGACAGATAGAATCAACATATTTGAATAATTAGATCCTTTTTTTAATTTTTGAACACAAGTTGTCTCCTGATGCCTAGTTTTGGAAGTCTGGAATGCAGACATATACCTCTGAGCCAGTTGTCTAGACTTTTTTTATTATCAATGTTGAGAAGCAGGAACTTTTAGACTGTAATTAATATGACCCAGTTTAAATGTCTTCCTCATGATAAGAGGAATAACAACTCAGAATTGCCTTTTTTGTGTTGACTATAAAAAGACTTCAGAGACATAGCTCAGGTGTTGGTGTCTACTTGGTACATGTACAATACAGAGTCAGATGAAACTTCTCCCAAATGTCTGTTTAATCAAACCATTTTCCACACATGTAGCGCATAAGTACTTCTATCTTTAACACAAGCCATTATTTTTTAAAAAACTGAATCTGACCCAAGTGAAGATGGGATCTTGTCCGTACTTGTTATGCTGGAATGCATGAAGCAGGGACACAATTTTGATATAAAATAAACTAGCTTTTCAACAATTCATACAAAAGTGCTATTTAAAATATGCTAGCCAGGATGAACACACAGGGAAGTTTAATTAGGTCTCTCTTAGACTAGTAAGTTTGATGAGGTTTAAAAAAGAAGACATTGAATAGCAAGTGGAGATTTTAAATTCTCAAAAGTTACAATTTGCAAGCAAGTCCAGCTAGAATGCCACCCCAATATGGCATAGCAACTTTAAAAAAGTTGGAACTAAAACTCTGTGCAGAAGCAGATGCCAGAAGCTGAGCACTTGAGAAGACATTGGGCAGGCTCCCATGTATGCAAACCCCAGATTATCTTCCTTGGAATCTGTCATTTTGCACTCTTCAGGCTAAGACAATATTTGGAACAACGGCACTCAGAATGAAAACACCAGAAAATAAACACTAACTTTCTTGGTTTTATTTATATGAAGACAAATAAGCAAGCCAATAATTTATTATGTAAGCTTAGAGAATTTGGAACCATAATCCTAAAACTGAATACCTCCATTCATACCTATTTGTTACAGTTATTAACACTAGAATATTTTCTTTTGAGTGAAATACTCTGTTGCTGAGCAATACATGGATAAACACCCCAACTATCAACAATATATCCATGGTTCCGTGCATATTGAGGTCACACAGGAGACATTATAATATTTTCAAAGGGTGTGCATGCTCTGTTTGTACGGTGTTCTGTTCTGAGGCTTCATGTTCCCAGAACTGGGTTGGCAGAGAAGTTCAACAATTGCACTTGCTTTGCAGCTGTTCTTTGGAACAGCTTTTGGAACACCTTTTAGAAAGTCCCATATTTAAGTCCAGTCTCCTCTTTGCTTATGTTTCTTAAATATCAGGCTTCTGAAGTCTGCTTCTGTAGAGCACTTAATTTAATGGAGTATGAACACTCCTGGAGCGTTAAGGATTTAAGCTGCAATTATCACAGGCTGAATGCTGTTTTTCAAAATCCATTTTCCAATTGGCTGGTTGGAATTTCGATAGTGGTATTACCATATTCATGCCTAAGTCCCCCATGGAGCACTTATGTCATGGCTAGCCATTTCTTTATAATTTCTAGTTAATGCAACAGGGTTCTGTATACATATCAGATGTTTAAAATTCACACAATTTAGAGCATATTTTCCAAAAGACAAGGGTAGAGGTCCCACAGAAGTGTCGTAATGTTTTCCTTTGCTTTTATTCCCAAACTTACCTCATGTTCTGGGAGAGATATTACTGCTTAGATGCTGGCAGACACTACCAGTTCAGCCATCCACCTTGCCCTTTCTCACTGCCTCATGATTTCTTTGTCTCAAGTGTCATATCCTCTACAGAGGGGCCACCATTGCAATGGCATTCAGGATAAGTAATGGAGACTATAGAAAAAATTATCACAGCAACATGTGTCAAAACATGTATAGAAGGACTACACAGAAAGCCCAGCTTCCAGAGCACTCTTCCTTATCTTGTCCTTGGAATCAGGTAGTGAAATGGAAACATTTCTATTAGGTGTTAAATGGATGCCAACAGAACAGAGACATCTGTCAGAATACTACCAGCTCACAATAATATGATATTTGACTAAAAGTTATTTGAGCTTGAAAACTGCTGTATCATTTGACCTAAAGAGATGAAGATCCAAACCTGGTAAGCTAATACCAGGTTTTCATGTTCAATAAAGATATCAGACCATGCTCTTACACACAAGAAACTATAGGTTCCAGCTTTACATTTAGAAAAAAAAAAATCCCTTCCTTACTAATAGCCATTCATTAACTATAACTTAATTTGCATATATTAAAGTAAGTACCTTTGAATTCAGACGTCTTTAATTGTTTCAGATGTGAAATTCTAAGATTTTCTTTTTAACCCATTTGACAGCTGCAGAGCTCAATATCCAAATAATGAACAGCACTTTCCTCTGTGGAGTTGAGATTTTGTTGTGATTTCATAAAATAATTAGATTTAATTAGATTCTAACTATAATGGGCTTTTCTTTGTGAGTAAATTACCTGACAGTGTGTTAACTTTCTGACAATGTATCCAGCTCTTAAAAACTTCTGGTAGCAGTTTGTTAGCATCTCAAAGGGTCCAGTGTTTGACCAGACACCTGTGTGCAGTTCCCAAGATATTCTCCTGCATGACCAATAATTGCCAAACATGAAACATAGTTTCACACATTTAGATGCAAACCACAGTGCTGTGCTATCAGATAGGCAGAATACAGATATTAATCCTTCCTATGTCATAGGGTGTTCTTGCTGATGGTGAACTTCAGTTTAAAAGGCAGTTCTGTGTTTTATCTCTGGGATGCTTTTGCAATATGTAAGGTCTTCCTTCTTTTCAAAGATGCGAATCCACTACACTTATGAAAATCTCCATTTGCCAGGGTGGAAGCCCACAATATTGCTCTAATGTACTTAGGAGATGGAAATTCTGATCAGCACCTAAATGGTTTTTTTTGTAAATAATGAGAAAATTACTACACATATTCCTCTTCTAAATACCTTCTAAATATCACTTGAGGGATACAAATTTGTGGAGGAGAGCTTTGTATTCATACCTGTGTGATCTGTGCAGACAGTATGATACAGAAGCAGATATTTATAAATAGATAAAGTGTTTCAGACATTCTATAGCAAGAACTTGATGACCTGATAAATTCCAGTGTTGGTAATATTCTTCTGCTTACTTAAAAAACCACTTCCACTTTCAATCTGAAAAAAAAGAAAAAATCACACTGCAGAAGTGTGTAAAATGACTCCTGTCTGCACAAACCTTAGTACAAATCTCTATATCCATGTCCATGACTATGACAATTCATTAAAAGCTGAAAAGAAGTAATGAATGTGATAGCTTTGTGAGAGAGAAATTAGGCTATTTCAGCCCCTTTGCTGGTAAGACAAGGAGAAGAATTAAATCTTGTTATTCTTGCACAGAACATTCTCTTAGCTTGTTTTTTAAGAAAGTGGAAAAAAAAAGCTTATTATTATCAAGACATCTGCATCTGTCAGTATTTGATTTTCAGAAAGACATCTCTCTTCTCAAGTTCTCTTTTTTTTAAAACAACTTTTTCACTCTTTGTTCATTCACTGTTCTTTCTTGATTGCCCTTCTGCAGAATGCACCGCACTGTCCTTAAAACTGGAAAGAATTGTGGGTTTTTTCCTTTCTTTTGAGAAAATCACATACAATTCTCATAAAACACAGAAAACTTCAGTAATGACAGATTTGCATGATTTTCATTTAGGAGAAAATTCCTATGACTCTTTCAACTCCAGTTCCAAAGAGAGACCTTTTTATATTGCAGTCTATCTCTCATAACTTTGAACTTGTACTGCACAGCAATTAATACAAGCTATTTTCATGAGGCAGTTGTTATAATAATTATAATCTGTTTAAGTCCAATATATGGAATCTTGATTTTAAGAAGGAATATGTAAAATGACTTTAATCTTTATTTTGAAGACATATTTATATTTAGAAGCTAAGATTTTTTTGTCAGCTGCTCTTCTTTTCCTTTCCACTGAAGTCAATAAAAAAACTTTACTAGGCAAAAATTAGATTATAGTATCAATATCAGTTTACAAATAAGTCTCATTTGTAAACTGGCTAATGTTACTGGTGCACAAATATGAAAATATTTTTCTGATCAGTTTAGATAAAACAGATCTTCCAAAAATGTTTTTGAATGTGTATTCTGAATTCTGAAAATCTGATGCAGTAAAGATCTTCTGATCTTAGCTTCAGCTTGCATGTGTCCAGGAAGGAGTAACATCTATGTAACTTATATGAGTACTCAATAATTAAAATCCAAAAATTATTACATTCCTGAAATATTAGCTGTTAAATGGGAAAAAAAATTCTTATCTTCCTCTCAGAAGGAAATACGTTTAAATTGAGTGTGATACATGGGATCATGTAGCTAGGTACACAGCCTACTCTTAATTTTGTCTTATCTTAGTCTTACAATATTTGTAGAGTAGTATTTTCCTGATACTAAACAATCTATTTTTGATATAAAGTTGTCAAAAATAAAAGGTAAGATTTAAAATAAGATTTTAAAGACTGAGAAAAAAGATTAAACAACACAGAAAAATATTTGATTTCTAGTTAAACTAAGTATTTCCCTTTAATAATGTAGATATTATTTTATTTAGTTTTGGTACTATGGAAAAACTCTAATTTTGCCCCAAATAAATAAAAATCCATGTCTTTCTAACTGCATTCTAAAAAATAAAAATCTTTCTGTAGAAAAAAATTAAAATGTGTCAGTCCTATAATAGGCTAGAGAATAGAACAGCAATTTCAGTAATGGGATCTGTTTTCAGCTCCCTGCTTTGTCCGAGAAAGATAAAAGAGTCCAATTCTGACTGTCTTATGATACTGATCAGAATCTAACTGGAAATTTCAGATCTCCTTCTGTAATAGTATTTCAAGCACGTAGAGTATTGTTCGAATTCTCCAGAGTATCTTGCAGTCTTTCATTAAACTGGAAAACAAAAACAAAACCAATACCAATCCAAATTCACTAGTGTTTTTGCCTTGAGACTTTTATTTTTATATATTGGATTATTTAATTTTTATTAGCCAGCACATATTAACATCAACCAAAACAGAAGAAAATATTTTTTCAGTATCTATCTTGTGAAACCTTCAACTCTTTTGCAACTCATTAATCAGTAGAGTCAACAACATCCCAAGTCTTGTTCCTTGCAATAAAACCCCATGTTTTTTGTGTAAAATCATCAAGCAAGTAGGAAGGCTTTGAAACATTTACCTGGTTACTGTTGCTTAGGAAACAAGCACCTCAGTATTAACAGATACTCATCACTGAAGGACCACATTAACTAGTGAAAGACAAGGTGGACTCACATGCATTTTCAACAAAATCAACACTTGGATCATTGGCTTAGTATAATCCTTTGGGGTGTTACTGCCACTCAATTAAAACTTCAGGAATAATAGAGTAGTTAGTGCTGTTATACTACCCCAATAATGCTGTAGAAAATGATACAGTAAGTTACTTACTGATTTCAATTTTAGTGAAAACAATGGCTCTTGAAATACATGATTTCGGTGCAAGGAGCTTTTTTTCCAGTTATATAGAGCTAGCTGGCACTAGGAATATTGTGTACTCTGAAAAACAGGTGGATTTTTTTCAGTATATTAATTCTGCAAAACTGTAGTTAATTTCTTTTCAAAGTTGATTCCAGTGTCCTCTTCCTACTTTGAAAGGAATATTTCTATAAATAGCATATTTTTTTGACTGATTGATTAATTTCAGTGAATGTAAGACAGTTTACTTTTGGCTGATGGCATGTGAGATCATGTTCAGGTCTGCTCCTTGCTCATGTTAGAAGCTAGAATAAAACCAAGGCACAACCTGATAATAGAGACTTGCCATATATGAGTAAGGCCATTATGCAGGCTGCTTTAGAAGTGCCAGATTAGTTCATACATGTTTAAAAAGAAAAACAAAACAAAACAAAACAAAAAGCATGGATTGAAAATGTACACAAATAAGCTATGAAGCTATTGATTTCGAAAATAACCTTTCCAAATTCTGTGCAGAGTATTGGGCACCATGCTCACAAGCATTGCATCCTTCTAATTCCTGAGATGTTAAGCACCATTTTCAGTGGTCCTCATCATACGGGTAAACAATACTACAGACTATCTTAGAGACTGTTTTCCTCTTACCAGTCTCACCTGAGAAGCCATGAAGTTTTTCTAGAATAATGTCTTTTCAAAGCTCCAGACTGCTACTGTATCCTTTCTTTGTTGTCCACTGAAAGTGACTTAGTATCCTGCTCTCTCACTCCTGTTGTGGCTGCTTGGTTTCCCATTTTGTCCTATCTGCCTATTAGGACACAAACTGCCTGTTAGGATACATGCTTATTCTCTGAATTTAAATTACTTGTCCCCCTCCATCTTCTTTGCTTCCTTTTTTATTCTTAATCCCTCTTTTTTTTTTTTTTTATACAGACAAAAACAAAGAAACAAACAAAAACCCCAACACTTCCCCCCAAAAACCCCCAAACATACAAACAAATAAAAACCAAACCAACAAAAAACCAACAAAAACCTGCAAACCCCAAACCAGTAGAAATTTGGGTGGGTTAAGTGGTTTGTTTCCATAAATACATCCAGAAAAATACATTGACAGATGTGTGATGTACTACTAAACAAAACCCAAGCAACTCAAACATCTGTTTCTAAGAGACTAGAGCAACATATAATAATTTTTTTTCCTCTTAAACAACACCAGATGAACATTTCTAAAATAATGTGCTGTGTAGCAGATACTCAACAGATAGGAAATGCAACAAATGGTTAAAGTCTGTCAAAGATGAAAACAGATTACAAAGAATGTCCAGCAACCATATTTCTGTACTATTTACCTTAACCCTCTGTGTTTACATTAATATGAACATGTATATAATTTGAGGAACAGGTAACTGTTTTACTTTACTAAATCTTTTGTGATTCCTTAATAGAACTAAATTAAGTAACATGATTGGATATGAGACATTTATGCTACTTGAAAAAGCATCATTTGCTGACTAAAACTACAAAATATGAAACTGTCATAGACTGTTTGAGCAGTACTACTTGCTCTTCTGTCCTTGTCTTAAAATAAGGGTCATATGTTTCTTTGTGACAATGGGATTACAGCTACGTTTCTTAATTTCTAGTACCTTGTTATTTGGTAGTGTCATCCTCTGCAGGTTGCAGGGGGTTGAAGGAAATTTAGGAGAAATTAGAGGCTCATTTACACAGGGAAAAATAATGTGCTCTAAGGTGGACTCTGAATGCACAGTGCACCCTCAGCTCTATTTCTTACTCTCAAGATGGAGGATCTGATGTGTTTATAACAGAGGTCCTTAAAGCATTCTGAATGTTGTAGGTATCTCTGGGATTCCTATCACATCAGCAGCCTGCACAAATATTCTGGTGAGATGACTAAATGCCTTTCAGTAAGAATATGCTGCCACTTGCAAGTAAGGACCTCACTCACCTTTCCTAACTGGTATTACCCTAATGAAAGCAGATATGATAACTGGAAGCATGTGATGGAAAGAAAATATACTCAAGAAGCTTTGGCTGCATCTGAGTTTCCCTCTAAAAATACCGTGTGAAACGCTCCAAAGGTGGCTTTTTACCACAGGTAGAAGTGTGGATAATGACTATACTAGACTTAGGACTGTCCTGCAGTGTCTAGATATTGTCCTCTGTGGGGAAAACTTTGATTTTCTGAGAAATGTATGGTAATATATGTTTCTGATTCAGAATATTGAAATAACCCACCATTTTAAAAAGCAAATCTGTGTAATGCAGACTTAGAGACAGCAAACTTTTGTTACACTCACAGTGGTTTTTATATTTAATCCATCTTTTCTGATAAGCCAATAGCATACCCAATAGCTGTTTCATAGCTGTCTACCTGTGATAACAGCTGACCTGCTCTATTGTGATGCTAACTATAGAAACACTATTTTGGTTGAATAGTATGCCTCCTGAAGCATTTGAAGACCACAAAAATTCTCAAAATTCTCTCAGTATAATTAGCAGATAAGACCTGTGCGATGCATCCCTGAGGCTGAATGCTAACTACTGCACATAAGTAACATAACAGCCTTTTGGTGAGAGAAAGATGCAGCAAACTTTTCTTTCTCTTTCTGCAGAGACTCTCAAATAAACATCTTTGAGGATAATGTTTTATAATTTTTCACCCAGACGCACTCCAGGTTACAGCCTCTCTCTGTAATCTGTTCCAGTGCTTGACTACTGTCATTGTGCAGATTGTTCCTAATACCAGTTTGGGATTTCCTTGCTGCAATTTGTGTCTATTTGCTTCTCTTGCACCTCCAAGAAGAGTTTGACCTGGTCTTCATATCCTTACAGAAGGTAGCTGTAGGTAGCAATAATGTCCCCTGGGGATGTTCTTAAACAAATCCAGTTCCCACTGGAACTTGCACATTGTATCTCATCCTCCTAACTTTCTTGATAGCTGTTCCTTGAACTCAAACATGTATGTCAAAAACCTTCTTGTCTTGAGGAGCCAACCTAGATACAGTATTCTAGATATGATCAATAGTGTTCAGTACAGGGAAATAATCACATCCTTCAGTCTATTGCTCATATTCATGTTAATATAGTTCAGTACATGGTTGACCACCTTCACTACAGCACCATACTGATGACTCATGGTTGAGTTCTTGTCCACCAGATTCTTTTGTGGAGAGCCCTTCTCTAACCAGTAGTCACCAGACACTACCGTTATTCAAGTTTATTACATCCCAAATGCAGGACTTGGCACTTGCCTTGTTGATCCTGAGGATTTGGGCTACTCATTTCTCCACCTGTCATTTTTTTAGAATGGGTTGTCCACCCCTCTTACTGACTCTGACCGTTCTCTTATGGTTCTGAAATGCCCAAGCCAGGCCTTAATTGTTAAAAACAGAGGCAAAGACCATTTTCTAGGTGTTCTGTCACTAAACTTGATGCCTCACGTTTTCCTTAGGCCTTTTTTTTTGCTTGCAAAGTATCTTTAGAAATCCTTTTTTGACTTTCCATTTCACCGTAGTTTCAGCTTCATCTGACCTTTGTTTCTCTTAACTCCTTCCTGGCATGTACAAGTTCTTCCCAAGAAGCACATCCCTGCTTCCTCTTGCTGTATACTTTGTTTTTTGTACTTCAGCTCCATTCATCAGTACTGCAGTACTGGCCTTCTACCATGGTTGCTTAACATTCTGCACATCAAAATGGATGATTCTTGTGCTTTGAAGAGCTTTTTCTGAATACCAACTAGATCTTCCAAACCTCTTTGCTCTTCAGAGGAGTTTCCAATGAGGATGCTTTCAAGATGAGATGATTTCAGCTGAGTTAGCTGAAATCTTCTTTCCTAAAGTCCATGTTTGTGATACTGGGAGGAGCCAATTCAGTTTTGTTATGCCGCAACAATGGTTGTCAGAGGCATGTGGAGGAGGGGTGCACCTGTGCCACGTGCAGGAAGCAGCTAGAAAAAGCCTTGTCCCTGGGAGGACTTCGCCTGGCCACACCCCACAGGAGGCAGGCAGCAGGAGACACTGTGGAGGGGATTCTCCGATCTAGTCGCGAAAAGGTCTCCACCAAAGGACGGCAAAGAAAGGTTGGACTGGGCCAATGGTTCCCTGTCCTCAGGCACACTTTGGGAGGGGCCGGGGGTATAAAACCCGACAGCGTTGCTGCTCCTGCGGCTCGCTACTGTTCGCTGTTCCCACTCGCTCCCTCCGTTGCCCTGGCCCCAGCCTGCCTTCTGGCTCTCCTGCCCTCGCTGGCTCGCTCCCACACCTGTCCTGCCCTCCTGTGCCCCTGACGGCCGCCCTGCCTGGGCTGCCTGGCTTGCCGCTTCGCCCCGCGTCCTTGCCTGGGCTGCCTGCTTCCAGCCCTGCCGCGCCGATCACTGCCCGCCGTGCCCCGGTCCAGCCGGTTCCCATGACCCTGCTCAGCTCCCGCTCCTCCCGTCCGAGCCCCCTCTCCCCGCGGGCCCGGGGCCGTCGCTGAGGGAGCCGCGTCCCGCCGGGAGCTGCTCAGGCTCGGTCAGAGGCGGCCGGGCCGCGGGCAGGCAGCGAGCACGGCCCTGCCTGGGCACCGACAGCGCTGCCCTGCTTCGCTGCGGGGAACGCCCTCTTTTTCTCTCTGTCCTCTCTCCTCTCCCACATTCCTTTTCCATTTTCCTTTCTTCTTTTGTGTCTCTTCTGCACATCTTTCATTTGGGCAACTCTTTTCCTTCTCTTTTTTGTTACCAATAAACGGTTTTTCAGATACAATATTTGCCTCGTTTGGCTTAATTTCGTTCCTGACCATCCATTTTTAAAAGAACTCTCTGTCGTTCCCCATAGTGGAACACGACAGATACTAATATTCATCTTGCTCACTTCTCTTAGGAACTTAAACTCCCTCATCTTGGGAGCATTTCTTCCTGCTGTCAAATTTGCTGTTTACCTTACTAACCTTTAAAAGGAAGATTCAGTCCTTCCTTAATCATAAATTGAATGTCCAATAGCCTTCTCCTGACAGCTTACAGATCACTTACTTGTGTCAAGAAATAAACCTTGATGCTCTCCAGACATCTGCATTGCTTATGCTCTCCAGTATTGTCCTTCCAGCATATGTCAGGATGATAAAGCCCTCTGTGAGAGCCATGGCCTGTACCAGCAATGCTTCCTTAGCAAAATGTACCATCATGTCACACACTCCATGTTGCTACAACACCTGATCCTTACCTACAAGCTCTCAGAGGCTTGTTAGACACTCCAAAGAACAGGTCAGTTCACTTAATCTGTTGCTTTGTATAGAGAATGACTCATCTTCTTCATCTTCCTGGACAGACCTTTCTAATGAGAAAGTGTGACAAAATTGTACATTCCAAGAGATTGATGCGTGGACCCAACTACAGAACTCTTAAAGGGATGAACAGCTTTCCATTCAAGTCATATGATCTATACAAATAGGATCCTATATTTTATTTCTATACTGGTGAGCATGAGATGAACTTTTTATATTATGCAACAGTATACCAGATTATATCCTGTTATTTTTGCTCAATGTTGTGACATTTGTAAAAGATTCAGCTCTTCAGAACATAGTTACTTGTACATGTGTGTGAAAGAAGCTCACACCAGGACTGAGAAAATTCATCAGTTCAATTGTACTGGTGTATTAGAAGGCATGTAAGATAATACAATAACATTCATGCCATGGTTTAACCCCAGCTGGCAGCCAAGTACCATGCAGATGCTCACTCACTTCCCTTTCCCCTCCCTCCCAGGGATTTGAAGAAGAATCAGGAAAGAAAAGAAAATAAAACTATTGGATTGAGATAAGAACAGTTTAATAATGGGAAAAATAGTAATAATAATATTAACAATAACAATAATAATAATAATTATAATAATGATAATAGGGTAAGAGTGAGATAAAACACAAGAAAAACAAGGGATGAACTATCCAATTGCTCACCACCCAGTGACCAATGCCAAGCCTGTCCTCAGGCTGCAATTGGCCTCTCTCTAGGGTAATTGCTCCATTTTATAAACTGAACATGATGTTCTATGATATGGAATATCCCTTTGGCCAGTTCAGATCAGCTGTTCTGGCCATGCTCCCTCCCACCTTCTTGTGCAACTCCTCACTGCAGAGCAAGGGACACTGAAAAGTCTTTGAGTTAGTCAGCACCATTCAACAGTAACCAAAACACCAGTGTGTAATCAACTCTGTTCTCATATTGAATCCAAAACATAGCACTGTACCAGCCTTTTAAGGAATTAAATCTATCCCAGCTGAAACCAGAGCAATTAGGTAGTCATGTTAAAGAAGAATAAAACTGTCTTTAAAATAAATATCAAGTGCATTTTTTTTCTCTTCTTTGGATTCCACACAGAACACTAATTTTTCTGTCAAAATTATGGCTAATGGTTGTCTTCTGCATTAACAAAGCCAGAGCACAGATGGTAAAAAGAGGGAAAGGATACAGTTAGAGACCTGGCATCTAAGACATCACTGTTGATATTTGAAGCCCAGAGGAGACAACACCTCCTGTACAGCAGTTTGTTTTCCTTGCCAGCCATGTACTATAAGCTGTCAGTTTTGACTCTGAAAGAGAACTGCAGAATGTTTCTTACTCCTATAGTAATTAATGGTTAACTGTAATAAAATCCTCTCTTTCTACAGAAGTAGAGAGGACAGCAGTTTCTCTTAATACCTATTACAGAACTAGAGAAGTATCTCCTCTAGAAATTGAGATTTTCTCATTTCTCATTCTTTTTGTCATGAGTATGTAAAAGGCACGCTTCTGATACCACTTCAGAAAGGGTCAGTGTGATTTGAATAAGAGAAAAGCTACAGCACAGTGTTTAGAAATGCTTGCATAAGACAAATGATTAATACACTCTAGCACAGAAAAAAAAAGGAATTTAGGTTATAGTAATTTATTGCAGTTCACTGAGAACATTTTTAGTGCTTAAATACATTTCTGTTTCAAGATTAATTAAATTATGATTACACTAATCTATTCCACTCGGGTCTTTCCTTTGAGTTCATGGCCATTTAAAGGAAAATTAACATGTTTGTGTAAAACTAACACATTAGGAGTGTAAAAATTTATGTGCAAGTTTCCTCTTTCTCATGCAGCAAAGAATAGATAATTGTTGATAAAATTTTGACAAGAGTTAATGAAATTTGTATGAGTTTCTAATTTGAAGTATATTAATGTGTCACAGTGGAAGTGCTCTTTAAATATTAAAATTCTGAAAATGTATTCAAAAGCGTATGGTACATCTAAAAATAATTTTATCATCCAAAGTTAACGAGGCAGTTGTGTGCTATGGCACTCTAATTGTAATGTACTTTTCAGCCCTTCAAGAGACTTAGGCCCAATCAGCTATCACAGGAGACAACTCCCACTAAAAACCATCTGCAAAACATGGCTTCTGAAGGGAAAGCCACAGGGGACATCAGCAGGAAGCATTAAGCAGAGGTGTGGTAGTACTGACCACCACTATTGTGGTGGTTTCCTGAGAGCTTGCAGAACTTGTGTCTTTTCCTTTTTTGATTTAACAAAATCTCTTATTCTGCTGACATCCAAAAGAGAAAACTGTCTAGTGCATTGGACAACTAGGGGAATGGTCTTTTAACTGATTGGTGGGAAGTGCTGGATCATCTGTAAGCAATACTAAAAGTTACTAATTTTCTAGTTTTCTAATTTGTAGAAAATAAAAATTTTTAAAGCTTCAGTAAGAATGTATCAGGAGACAGATTATTCTTTTCTATCCTCACAAGTTTTGCAGTTCTTATTCACATCTCTTTCAAACTTATGCTTCTGCAGTGTGCTAGAAAGGATATGCCTCACCAGACAGGATTTGCAAATTGAGTCGACTCTATATGGGATTAAGATCAGTTTGCACATAGTTCAGCAAGCTTATTTATACACATAAGGCCACTGTTGAAGAGATTTTTGCACAGGCAGAGAGAAACAGAAGAGGACAAACCTGCAAATTCAATTGGTGGGCTGTGAAGCTATGAGTATGTTTAGACACAATCCATTCTCATGATTTTTATTGGGAAAAAAGTGGAGGACTCATATGCTTTCTCACACTGTTTTGGGAAGTTTGGTTCTATCTAAGCAGTAAATATATTCTAGGCATACAGCCAAGACAGAGAATGGCAAAGAGACAACCAAGGGGAAAATGAAGAGAGACTGTCAGAGTGCAGAGTCCAAGAGAGGGGAATTTAATTAGGTAGGAAGCCATTATGTAAACATTTAGATGGAATTGGTGAATATTCAGAATTTAGTTTCTCATCAAAAAGTGAATAGGAAGTGACAGTTTGACTACCAACAGCTGCTGAACGGGCAGCTAGAGATAAGGAAAAAACATCTAGATAGAGAAGATAAGCATTAAACTAGAAGTTAAAAAACAATAACTGGTATGGGAACTAAAATTGGTTTCTTAATATATTTTTACTGCCTTTCAGCTGGGAGCTGTTTTCCTTGGTGGAAAGAGATAGTAAAACTAGCATTCTCCAAAATGTTCTTTATTAAAGAAAAAATTTACAGTATGTGTGGAAGAGACATTACAAAACTGTGATCAGATGCAGAAAAGAGTAAGTTCATTCCAATTTAGCAACCATGATAAGCACACAGTTGAAGTAAAGTAGGTATTTAACTGCTTCTACTAGCAAATGTTTGTACAAATTCAGCACTTTCAAAGACATTTGTCTTTTAAGCACTTGGGGCATGGATTCAGTGCAGCTTCCTACACATGGCAACATACTGGTTTTTTTTACAATAGTAAACACTTCTATCAAATGCATCTATGTCAGTGAGAGATTCTTCCCCTAAAACCTGCAGTTAAACCTCAAATTTTCTAAAACATATGTTATATGAATTAAAAATAGTAAAAATACTGATGTGCGTAAAAAATGAATGTGCAGTGTCAGTCATGGAAGAATTATTTGATCTTGCAGCACATTGATTTATTTATGGGGAAGAATGAGAAAAATATCCCTGCCTTCTCTCAGTTTTTTTTCCTCAGTGATCCCACATGTTCCATAGTTTCATAGAAGACAATGCATTATCTCCCTCCCATTTATATTTCTCCTGGTTTTTATTATAATTCTCTAAATATATCTTGTCACGTTATTTACCTTGGTACCCAGACGCAAGATGCCTACTGATTCTGGGATTCTTGCAAATAAATCACTGTTTCAAGAGTGCATGCTGCAAGGCCAGGTTTAACTGAAGCACCTAACATTTTTCAATTGTAGAATGTCTCAAGAACATTGCTATGCAGAACAAAGATGAGTAAATTGATTTCCAGAATTGAAGGAGTAGATTATTGCTCCTCTACAGATGCCCTGCCATAAATCTTGAGGAGTGAAAAATCTATTAGAACAATCAAGATTTGAATAGACAAAAAATATCTAAGGTCTACAAATATGGCAATTTTTATATGACTAATGTTGCTTCAGTTTGCTAGTCTTGCTCACAAACTATGAAGAAACTTAACAATATATGAAAGTCTTCCCAGTAAATGTCCCTAAATAACAATTAGCCTTCACCCTGTATTGATGTGGGATTATTTCTCCCCAGGTGCAGAACTGGGCATTTTCCTTTGTTGAACTTCACAAAATTGCTCTGTCCAATTCTCCAGCCTGTCCAGATTCCTTTGAATGGTAGCAAGAACTTCAAATGAATTTGCCATAATCCCTATTCTCCATCTGGTATCATCTGTAAACTTGATGAGGGTGAACTCTGTCCAGTCATCCAGCTCATAACTGAGGATGTAAAACAGTATTGGCCCTGGTATCAACCCTTTGGGTGCACCATGAGTGACTGGTCTCCAGCTGCACTTTGTGTTGATCATAATCCTTTGAGCCTGACAGTTCAGCCAGTTTTCAGTCCACCTCACTGTCAATTTATCCAGCCCATACACAAATGCTTTTTTTTTTTTTTTTTAACTTGTAATAGGAACAAGGGGAATTGAAGTAATAAAGAATTCAAGCATCCTTATATATGTACCTTATGACACTGCAAATTTTTTAATTTTATTCCATTGCCCAATATACTTCTTGTTTCCCACCTCACCCCTTCCCTTGTAATATCTGTAGAACAATGAGGATTTCAACCATGCTGTCCTCTTTACAATGAATTTTGCAACCAGCTTTGCTCAGGTTGTAGAGGAAATATGTATTTCTGTTTTACAACTTCTTTGATTCTTTGGTCTATAATTATTCAATGAGGGAGTTCTTTTGCTACTTTAGATCAAAATGTATAAAGACTGTTTGTGGTATACATTCTGAATTACATATGTCAAAATGTGTATCATGAGGAAGAGCTGTAATTTAAATTATCCTGGTTTTGAGACTATCATTTAGCAATTTCTGGCAGAAAGTCATGAGGCATTTAGCATCTTGAATAAATAATGCAGCATACTTCCTTTAAAACACACTGATCTATGTAAACAAGTATTCCACTACCAGGAAGAACAAGTACATACTTGCTCTGTTCCTTAGATAATCACATATCTTTTTATCAGAAAGAAAATTATCTGCATAACCACAAAAGTCAATAAAACCAAACTCATTCCCTATTGTGGATCGTTTCATAGTTTACACTTGTCATCCCGCCCTAAATATTATTTTTTTCTTTCCTCCTCTCCTTATTCCCTGGCAGTTATTCATTTCCCGCTCACTACATTGACATACAGACAAGAAGGAATTTTCACATTAACAAAACCCCTTAGAGGTTGTTCTTCATGTGCTTATGAGTAAAACATGAAATAAGAAACAGCCAGATGGAGTCCTTTAATTCTATTAATTTCATTTCTTGTCAGTTAAAAAAATTTAGCTGGCCCAAGGATAAAGAATTTTTTTTTTTTTTTATCTGCCATCTACCACCTACCAAAAAAAATCCAGAAAAAAACCCCAAAAAACCATGAGGGGTGAATTATCATTATGTTTGCAGGCTTGGATAGATATATAAGCATATATGTTAGCCTATCTTAAGATAATTTCCTGGAAGAATGTTAAAATGCCTATTTAAATCACTTGGATCACTTGTGATATTGCAGCACTGGGAAATGTCACAGAACAAATGTATAGGACTGAAAGCATAGGAAGGTACTGAATAAGCTTTATGCAGGAATCAATAACCACAAACACCAGGAATGTATGTGCTGCAACTACTATGGCACATTAATTACTTCTAACAATTGGATAAGAAATGAAAACAAAAAGGGATACAGAGTAGGAATGGATTTAAAGTCTTGGCTCTAAACAACTAAGGAGAAAAAAAAAAAACAAACTTCAGTTGTGCAGGTGCTAAAGTTTAGTAAGATAGGGGCACATACAAGGACAAAAGACCACCAAGGATTTTTGCAGAAGGAAGTTTACTTTTTTACTCTACATTTGGGACCAATATTATAGAATTATGTGTAGAGAAGAAGCTGTAACAGGAATTGCAAAAACTTTTGGAGATCAGCTGATAAAATATAAGTGGACCATGGAAGACAGTCTGTCAGAAGATAGACAGCTTTTAGGAAAGTTATTGTGATCAAACTTATGTCTAACTAGAAGGAATATGTACAGCTAACGTGATCAATTAAATTGGCATTTAAAATGAATTGGTAATACTGGTGTATAAAATTAATGTTGAAAGAACCAAGAAAAATAGTTTTATATTTTAACTGATTAAAAAAAGGAAATGGTAGAAATAGTGGGACTTTTTTCTTTATTTTCCTTTTACTCATGGTTCTGTTAAATTGTTGTTGTCATATTGAGCAAAAAAGCAAGCACAGAAATCTAGGAGGACACAGAGACTTTGAAAGGTTTCTGTAAACATGTTTTGTGAATGACATTTCTTTCTCTTTAAAAATGAAGATCAGATAAAGCTTTTTGGACAATTAGGCACTTATAGGAAGACAAAGAATCACACATTTTCAGTGAAAGCTAGGTGAAATATTTTTCTTGGATTTGGCTTGGAATAGGAATATTAGTGCCTTATGTTTACTTATTTATTTGTCGTTTTACAGGGATACTCCAAATATCCCACTGTCTTTACGATAATTGCAAATTATAATTGCAATAAAAATTCAGCATGATTCAATTTTACATGTATGTGTATATATTTGCCTTTCCTTTCAAGTTTTATTCCCAAGTCATAGATAATAAATGGAGCATTTACTTTCAAAATTCAAAGCAATACTATAAAATAAATGAGGTGTTGGTTAATCTATAATGGTTGGTATACAATTAATCATGACCAATATAGGATAAGAATCTCACTATTTATGTTGATTTTTTGAGAAGAAAACCAAGAGAAGCCCAACAGCAGGATTAGAAACCATCAGTTATTTATTTGGTAAATGCTATATTGAATAAAATGTTATTTTAGGGCTAAGACATTTACTATTAAGGACAAATTTAAATGAGAACTGACCTATGAGAACTGACTGCAGTCTTGCTGAAATCACATATAGCTAAAAATCTGCCAGTGCTTTAACCCTCTTTATAGGACACACTATCTATATAACAGAGCTCAATGGGTTGAAACTTGGCTTTTTACTCTATCAGATCTGTCGTAATTCTGTGGAAAAAACCACGATTTTCACTGAGGTTCTTATATCAGTTCCATCAGAAACAATAGCTATTTTCAGTTGTCTCCAGTTGTACATGATTGAGATATTAAAGAGATGTGAAATTCTCTTAATTTGACTCTTTCCAATGAGGTCAATCAGGATGGTGTCTGAGTCACTTAAAGAAATGAGCCCTCATGGAGTGCTTTGGAAAATTATATATTTTCTCCATCATTCATGTAGTTAACTATGCCCTAAGGTATAATGAAGTAACATAGGGGTCAAGATAATCTAAATTCTGATTAAACTGAATTACCATTTTGTTTGTTTTCTAAATATATGAGAAGACAGTTTACCATATGAAAGAGAGGGAAAAAGATGGAGAGGAATGGTGAAGAGGAAATAATATTGTTATGCAGACAGCCTGAAAAAAGAAGCCATAAGTTTCTTTCCAGCTTGTGTTGACTGTGAGAAAGAGTTTTGAAAGAAATTAGAATCTGTTGAGTCTGACTTTTGACACACTCTCATGTGGTAACTCAACTCCCCTTGCCTTAAAAGATGCATAAACCCAGGTTCGCCAGAAGGTCAGTCAGGAAACTCTGTACAGCATTCTACTTATGTAAAGAAAGATGTCCTACAAATAGTTTAGGATGGCCATCCCTTAGTTTATGAATTTGATATGGAAAGTTGTGACTTTACTTGTAATAGATGCATTTTTTAAGGTATAAACAATATTGCACACATAGTGTGTGTACTTGATTTATTGTCCTCTTGTTTCTCAAGTCAAACTTCAAGTTGCATGGAGTACAGAATCATAGTATCACCTAATTTAGCTTGGAAAAGGCCTTTAAGATCACTGAATCCAACTGTTAGCCCAGCACTGCCAAATCTACCACTAAACCACGTCCCTAACGGCCACATCTACGTCTTTTAAACACCTCCAGAGATGGTGACTCAACCACTTCCCTGGACTGCCTGTTCCAGGGCTTGACAACCCTTTCAGCGAAGAAATTCTTCCTCATATCCAATCTAAACATCTTTTGTTGCAACTTGAAGTCATTTCCTTTTGTCCTATCCCTTGTTACTTGGCAGAAGAGACCCCCACCTTGCTACAAAATCCATTCAGGCGGTTGTAGTGAACAATAAGGCCCCCTTGAGCCTCCTTTTCTCCAGGTTAAACATCCCCAGTTCCCTCAGCTGTTCCTTATAAGATTTGTGCTCCAGACCCTTCATCAGCTCCACTGCCCTTCTCTGGACATGCTCCAGCATCTCAATGTCTTGTAGTGAAGGGCCAAAAATTGAACACAGGATTGGAGGAGTGGCCTCACCAATGCCAAGTACAGGGGGACAATCACTGCCCTGGTCCTGCTGGCCACACTATTTCTGATACAGGCCAGGATGCCATTGGCTCTTTTGGCCACGTGGCCACACATTGGCTCCTGTTCAGTCAGCTGCCAACCAGTACTCCCCAGGTTTTTTTCACTGGGCAGCTTTTCAGCCACTCTGCCCCAAGCCTATCGCATTCCATGGATTTGTTGCGAACAGACTTGGCCTTGTTGAAATTTCTGTTTGTCCTTGGCCCACTGATCCAGTATGTCCAGATCTCTTTGCAGAGCCTTCCTACCCTCTAGCAGAACAACACCTCTGTCCAACTTGGCATCATCTGCAGACTGACAGAGGGAGTGCTTGATCCCCTTGTTCAGATCATCAGTAAAGGTCTTAACCAGGACCGGCCCCAACACTGTGCGCTAGGGAACACCACTCTGTAACACTACCATTCTGACTGGAAAAGTGAAAATATTTCACTGAAAATCTGGCAAGGAATTGCTAGATTTCAAGTCAAAATAGTAAGGATATGAGCAATGTGAAAGACAACATAGCAACATCGTGCTTCTCCAGAAGGCAGCTGATTCGATTGGTCATGAACTTCTGTGAGTGTGACAACATTAAGATTCTTGTCAGACTAATAACCAAGCAGATAAAAACAAACAAACAAATAAACAAAAACTCTATAACCAACAAAAGCATAAATAATTGGCTTTCTCCTCACATCTACAGCACTCTATATTTTACTTCTCCTTATTTAGTATAGATAGTTCCCCCCCTCTTCAAAACACATTTTATCTATCAGAAACCAAAATTTTAGTGAGATGAGTAGACAGCAGAGAATATTTTTACATTCTGCTCTTGCAACTCAAAATTTCTGGACCAGCTGGCCTTAGGGCTAGTTTTGCTTCTTGGGTTTGGCTATAAAAAGAATATCAAAGTATTCTCTGCAAGTGAAATGATGACTGTACTCCAGTACAAAAATAACTCTTCCTTTTGTCTTTGAGAAACCTCTTGAGTCAAAGCACACAGCATCAAAAAGATACCTGATAATAAGGTTTTGTGATTTGCAGATGCAAAACATTTCCAAGAAGTTCTGCAGAGAAAAAAGTAAAATGTGGGAAATACAAACCAAATCCTTACTCGTGAGAGGACAAAAGCTGAGATAACTGAATGTGGTCTGAATGTGCTTCTAGATTTGAACAAATCTGCTCTCAGTGACAACTGAAGTTGAGATTGTCTACATTAGAAGTATCAGATGGGTTGCCTGAAGACAAGAATTTAGTGAGTGTGCCGATTCTCTTCCTACCTATCTGAAATACTTCCTTTTACTACAATGGAGCTGTTCAGTCATACAGTTCAAATGGTATCAAGATCACACTGCAAGCAATGAAGGGAAATCCTCCTTTTCTTTTGCAATAGAGACAGATCTGGCAAGAGGAGTTCTTAAAGTAATTTCCCTTCTCTCATTCTGAACAGGAGCCTCAAATGATGCCAAGGGAAATTTGCATATGGTAAGACTCAGTGAAAACTAGTCAAGATGTCAAACTTGACCTAAAGTGAAAGTTTAAAATAGATTTTTGTGGGATTTAGAAATTATCCACCATAACTTGCTATCAGCTGTGTTACAGACAGTTTACTTTCCAGCACTTCTAGATAATGGAAAATCTAAGTCATCCTTATATCATATTTAGAGGAATAGAAACTGAGTGAGGTTGGAATATCACTTCATTTATTTAACTTGAAATCATAAGTTTAAGCCTTTCATTAAAAATATAAAGAACTACATAAAATACCCTATGATGCTGGTATATTGTTAAGATTGACCGTATTTGAGTTGATTCACTGTTCTTTGGGAAACAAGGGAAGATGCATATAGCCCATAGCATTTTAATATATGCTAGAAATGTTGTAAGTACACTGTGAAATGAGGTAAAAAGTGTCTGAGTAAAATGAGCAGATGAAATTGTTTCACTATTGAAACCTGTGTTTGACCGACACTATATATACATGTATGTCTTTTTCAAAGAGTAGATCTGAGTAAGAATCAATACAAGAATAAATCCAATTTTTTTTTAATCGTTCTTTATCCTATTTCACACTTTCAGTTTGCACCTCCTGTATAACCAAACTTCCCTTTTAAAACCTGGCAGAATTTTGTGCCTTCAGTTCAACATTGCCTCTTCCAGCACCAGAATCTGTTCTACCTCCTCCTTTGCCTTTCCTTTCCTGGAATCCGACCAGTGAGTGTTCATTGCCTTTTCATGCCAATGTTTTTCACTCTGAATTGTCATTGCTCTTTAGTCTAATCACAGCTTGGGTAGTTCCAGACCTTCAAGTTGCAGGAAGATGAAACAAATAGATCTAATGTGATCCAGCATAGAGGTATCATGAGTTTATCATGAGTTTAACACATGGGTTTGTGGCTGAATTTCACTAGTTAGAATTACTGGTCTCTTTTTCTTATTTTTCTCTTTTTTCCCTTTTAAAAATTTTTTTTTGGTGGTTGGGGATTTGTTGGTTGTGTTTTGTTTTTTTTTAATTCGAAACAAAGCAATCAAGGCTGAGTTTGAGGGAGAACCACAAAAGCACATAACAAAACATTTTATTATTTCTGAGAAATGAAAAGAGTTTTATTTTACTTGATTGAACACTTCAACAGCTGTTCATTTTTGGGTTTGGATCACTACAGTCACAAATATTCCACACATTTAGTTGGTACCAAAGGAGACTTAGGGCTTTTGCCTCCCAACTCTTAGGGCTTCCTACACTTGAATGATACTTCTTCAGAAAACTGCATTTAGTCTGGCTCACAAGGAAAATAAATAAATGCAAAACCAGACAAAAAATAGGTTTAACAGAATAATAGAATAAGTTTCAAAAGCAGACTAATAAACGGCACTAGTACTGCCTGCAAAATGAGATGTTTAGATTTATTTCAGGTACATTAAATCTTTAACTCTGCTAATGATTTCAAGTTCAGATACTATTTTCTACTGACTACATACAATTCAAGATAACAGGACAGAAATTAAACTAGGGAAGATGTATATTGAGGTACAAATCCACCTATCCCAAATAAGATTAATTCAAGAAAAAATGGATCTTGAGGGAACATAATATTGAAGTAGAATAGAGTTAGGATGAGCTCAGTAATCTGTGATTAGACTTCCCCAAAAGTATTTGCTTTAAAACTCTCAGGAAATAGAACTTATTTCCAACTTTAAGTGAGAAAGATTTTGAGTATTTATTTGATGCAAATTTTATTTTTTTTTCAGCTGCACTGTTCAGTACTCTGCTTACAGACCTTAAATATTACTTAGGTTTTGAGCTAATGTAAGCAATTAATTCATAGCTAGTAATGTGTTTGATGAATTTTACTCTCTTCAGTACATGAATTTTCAATGAGCAGGCTATGATTTTTCTCTGACTTATGCAGTATTTGAAATTATTACCCAATAAATTTATTTTGATAATTCTTGGATGGTAAATGGCTTGGAAGGAGATCCTTTGAAAAGATGTATGTTTACCACGTGGTCTAGAAAAAAGCATTTTCCATTTCCACGTCAATCTTCTTTTCCACCTAAAGAGCTCTAATTCTTGTCAGGAAAAGCAAAGATATAGATTAAAATCTCATTCAGAGATTTCTGTTGCTCCCACTTTTTACTGAACTTTCTCATATACCTCAGCAAACAAACAAATCTTTGAAATTTTAATAGTAATTTGATTCCTTTTTGCTGTGAAATAGCTGGGGGAGAGTGTTAATTTCATGGAAACCACAAAGATGACTTGAAAGATAGCATAATGTATCTCCAACATAACCAGACCTTGGAAAGTTATCTAAAGTATCTCTTGTCCACGCACTTTATTGTATTCTTTCTGAACAATAGACCACAAAAATTAAATAATTTTATAATGATATGATATTAAAATCTCTCTATATATAGGCTGAGGTATTTTACCTGTTTGAAGACTTTTTTATTTAAAGACATTTTAATTTTAACATCAAGTAACTGAATACTTTTAACTATGAGGGGTTTTTCTGCGGACTTTTTCACATACGGAAACATGAAACAATTTCTTCTGTAAAGAGATATCTTGTTTTGTCAGTACCTATTCTAGTTCCCTCATTGTCCTAAGTTTTCCAGAGTTTTCCTAAGTTTTCTCTGTGTTAGCAACATGCTTCTGTTGAGAAAAAACAGGTCAGAATTATTCTTGTGTCTCAACAGAGACAAGATCCCAGACCAGATGTCTCCTCCTGAGACGTCCAATCTCGTGCTCAATGCACACATGAAAAAGTGAGTTTTCTGCAAAATACAGTGGCCATCCTTTTTCTTTTACCAAAAGCTTAGCAGTGTGACAAAGAAGTCTAAATTGCTGTGAGGTGAATAGATCTTTCACAGCTTGCAGGAGCTACTGCAAATAGAAAAAAAAAAATAGAGCAACAATGACACTTTCATCCATGTTTCAGAAGGAGTAATTCTTGCTGTTTTTTTAGTGTTTTTTTTTTTTTTTTTTTTTTTTTTTTAAATAAATTATAAATCAGATCCCTCTTTTTGACAAAAGATTCTAGGGTCTGTATTTTAATATTTCCAAGATCTTTTTTTCTGCAACATTATTGACCTAGCCAGGTATACTTTTTGCTCAGAGTGCTGCTTTCTGCAACTGTGATTAGAATTGCTTTTAATGAAGGGTTATTAAAGCTAATGTTTATATAAAAAAAAATTAAAAATTACATATTGTGAAACTAAGCCCTAAAGCATCTAAGGCATTCAGTGAATCTGGCTCTTGATCTAGAGGTGTTGAGTCATGTTCCCATGAAAGATAGATTAAAGGCATTTTTTGGATTATATTACAATATTAAAAATTCAAATATTAAATTGCATTTTTATAGGTATGTTGATAAATAATATGGATTAACTTGAAAAAGTAAAGAAATTATTTAACAATTTCACCCATGTCTTTTTCATCATTCCTTTCTTAGACATATCACACAGTGAAAGAAGCAGGGAGCTGTTTTTGTTGTCATCTGACAGTTTGAACAAAAACATTAAAACTGGTTTAGTGATCTACTAAATTCTCATGCTGTTATTCTTAAAGGCTATATCAATTTTCTTGGGTTTTTTCCCATGGGAAATTGTGGAACTCAACTACTCTGTACAATCTTCAGTACTTTTCTGCTTCCCTCTCAGCACAGCTCTGTGGTGAAATCAACATGGCAGATAATCTCCTACTGTATCAAAGCCCTTTAGATGCTGCAAATTAATGTTCAGCATCTTCAACCATTGCTTTGGGTAAGTAACATTTTACCCTTTCGGTGCGCAAACTCTTGTGAAGCCTTTCCTGAATTGCCTTTGTGCTACAGATGCAATTTACAATGATCTAAATTGAATGAGAAGCTATTTGGAACAAAAGAGGAGTAAAAGAGTCAGGTTGTCCTTTTCTGATGATGGAAGCATATCTTTATGAAAGACCTGAATGGGATTTCTGTAGAATTCCATTATTCATTTCAGTGCAATAATACAATCACTGTACAGTATGAACCCAGCAATCAATAGTTTAGCATACAGCTTTGATGAACTGTTTCTTCCTGCTTCCAATTTATACCTTAAAGAGGAGCTTTGCCTGTAGAGCTCAATGTGTTCAACTAATACACCAATTAGCTACTGTGACAGGGTTCTGCATTATCAATAATCAAAGCTTTCCATAGAGAATAATCTTCTTATTGTAGAAAGTTGGTCAGGGAGGAAGTCAATGAAAGACCAAGGATATGTATGCACAATATTAATCTCAATGTAGATTATACACATTAAATAAGGATAGGAAGAGTATAGCCTCTGGACAAGACAGCAATATCTTTTGAAGCAAGCTACTGAAAAAAACCACTTAAAATGTTTAAATTTTAATTAATGCTAAACACTGCACACTGTGATATCTTTTTTAAAAAAAAGAGATTTTTACATCCCAGGATTTTGGTGGAGAAAGTGGTCTGAGTTACTAGAAAAATGATAAGATCTGTTGGATTTATCTCTTTACTTACATTTTGGTTAATAATTCTGTTAGTATAGTTTTTTTAAATGTGGTCACTCCAGATTTTTGAATACTATTATGCTTAAGCAAATAAATACTTTTTTGCTTAAGCAAAAAAAACGATTGCAGAAGTTGCAGTTCTCAGGTGGTGGGTTGACCTTGTTTGGCTGTCAGAAGCTTGCCTAGCTGCTCTCTTACTCTCCCTTCTCAAAAGGATGGGGGAAGAAAATAAGGTTGAGAACATTATGGGTCAAGAGGAAAACAGAGAGAATGCTCACCATTTACCATCATGGGAAAAACAGATCAACTCAGTAAAAATTAATTTAAGGTATTTTCAATTAAAATAGATTCAAATAGTGAGAAACAAAAAAAACTAGAATACCTTCCTAACCTCCCCGCAGGTCTTTTTCACTCAGACTCATTCCTTTATTCCCAGCTCCTCTATTTCCCTGCCTCCAAGAAATGCAAAGGGATGGGAAAGCGAGGGGGTTGAGGCTAGTCCATACCATTTCTCTCTTCTTCTCATTTCTCCTCCCACTTTTCCCCTGCACCAGTGTGGGTCCTTTCCATGGGCTGCTGTCCTTCAGGATAAACCTGCTTCAGTCTGGTTTCTACATGAGATCTAAGAAATATCCACCTACTCCAGTGAGTGTTCCTGCCTGGCCTGCAAGGATGACATCCTCCCCCCTCTTTCTTCACTGACCTTGGTGTCTCAACTATTTTCCTCCTGACTTTTCACTGCCCTCTGTTGTTTTTACCCTTTCTTAATGCTTTCCCGGACACGCCATAAGCTTGGCTGATGGTCTAAGCCAAGTCCTGTGCAGGGTCTGATGCAGAGCTGTCTGGATCTGGTCATGTCCAGCATGGAGCAGTCCCTGGCCTCTTCTCAGAGAGGCCACCCATGTGGCTCCTTCCACTGCCGACACCTGGGCACAGACAGCCAATGTAGTGCACAGAGTCATTAATACTGCCTACTAAGCTGCACTTGCTCAAAGAGGAATACTGTAGAGCTGATGCTGTGGTCAAGAAAAACTGATATGAACCCCAAAGGCATTAGAGAGCACTCAAAATAAGCTTTTCTGACCAGCCCTCTGCCTCCTTCATCCTATGCTATATAGAAAAGACCTGGCACAAATTACCAGCATATGGAAAATCAGAGCTGTGTTCATGAGTTGCTAATTTTAAATTGGAAGAAACCTTTCTCCTTTCTTCTGTTTGGCAGATTTCCTTAGTTTTGTGGTATTTATTTTCTGATGCAGAAAAAGCAAATGATGCAGCAAAATATGATGATCCATATGATTGTGTAATCACACTAAAAAAAATTAGAACATTTCTAACACAGATGGCTTGGACTGAAATTTGACCTGTGTCTCAGAGCTGTGCCCAAATTAATGGGGATAAAATTAATGGGGTTAATTACTCACTGTTCTTATAGTCTGAAATCTGACCAGATTAATATCTAAATATTTTTGGTATGGGTGCTTTTGGTTTTCCTTTCATCCCTGTAAGTTTTGGAGTTGACTGAAGATAACTGTTTCACATGCTGACTTTTGACTTTATGTATTCCAAACAGAAAAATATTTGGCAGATTACCCATGGAATGGAATCTGCTTTCCATGAAAATTGAAATCAGTCTCTGGCAGATGGCATATCTAATGGTGAAATGAAGGAAAACTATTTGTTAGGAAATATGAGCCTGAAGATTTCCCATTGTTAACTCACACACACAACTGGAGAAGAAGGGCTGCTTTACTTGTTTAAGAATCTCCCATGTGTTTGGTATATCCAGGACTGGAAAACATGTTTTGACAGTGATGAGGTAAAACTTCTCAATAGGGTCTGGACAATTTACAAAGTCATTGTCTTTCCTTGATGGAAAATGGAAGTCAACTGCTATCATTCTTCTTGTATGTCTGTTAATTCCCTGGGCAGTTTGCAGTAAATTTCCTTTTTTTTTCCTTCGTTGTTTGAAGAATTAGACTGTTTTCTGGAATATGTGGTGCTGGCTTATATGGACCAACATATAAGACTTCAGTTTGAAGGGAGAAATACTTTTGATTACACTTGAAGCAGAAGCTTTACTTGTAGTTTCCAACAGAATAAATAGTGTGATTTATTTCAGATAGTTTACACATTCAAGACATAATCAGTATTCATAATTTTTCCTTTGTCTCTCAGAGATTCTGATATGTGTATTAATTTTCTATTATTTAATGTTTGTTCACTGTAAACTTAAGGCACCCAAAATCTTTTTATTCCATGAGAACCCAATATATTAGGGTCAAACATTCTGCTAACGTGACAAAGAGAACAAGGTCACTACTTTCTTTTTTATGTTCAGGCTTCCAACATATTTTTAACCTATTTTTCTAGTGCCTTGACCTGCTTTGCACTTGCCCAAGTAGGATTAAAAGTACTGCAGAAAGTAATTTTATAGAGGTGTGTATATTTATGGAAAATATGAAGACAAACTGGGGACCTGTTTTGCATCTCTTCTATGGTAAAGCATAATATTTAAACAATTTCTAGCTCGGACATCATCAAACTAATTTCTAAACTTCTCTAAAAATATTTTATCTTTATCAAGTGAAACCAATAAAAATCCCTTCTGTTGGAGCACTAACCCATGAATCAATATACTTTGATTATTTACTTGTTCAACCTAAACAAAATTACTTCACTTAAATCTACTTACAAGGTTTCTACCAACATACCTAGATCAGTTTCTAAATACATTTTTTTAGATTAATACAACTCTTTAATATAGACACACACACAGATGTCTGTGTGTGGTAGAAATTTGAGGAAAATATTATTAAGAAGTATATTTTATTCTGAATTATAATTCAGATACCTCTATATATTTCTTGTGAATTTCACCCCTGGCTCCCACAAGGTGACAAAGTGGATATTTGGTAGGATTAGAATTACTTTTTTGATTCTTTAAAATTTCAAGGGAAGGATTTTACTCCAAAATAGATCACTGAGGTACTTTTAAAGGCAGGCATTTGGATTTGGCACAACGTGCTTTAGAGAATATATAAAAAACTAAATTACATGTGAAATTGCAAGTGAAATGAATCCACAGATGTCTGAAAAACAGAAGGTTGCCTAACAATCCCCAAGTTTACTAATCACCTTGTCTAAAATGTATGTTGTTTCTTGGGAAGAAAACCAAAAAAGCTCTGCCTGCCAGTCTGGGTTCAGTGCATGGCTAGGGTTGTGTTTGAAAGTCCTTAATGAAAGTGAGAAGGCAAAGGTGAGGCACAGTCTCATGGTGCCCTCAGGACAACTCTGAAGACTCTTCTTATCCCTGGATACAAAACATTAATTTGCATTTATACAGTAGAAAATCCACTCTGTCTTTCAAACAGGGGTAGAAGAGGGAGCCTTGAAATCCATGGCTATCATTAAGGCTTGGCTTGATGCCCCACAGACTGACACTGTAACACATTATATTATGCTATTTGGTTGAAAACAATTTACAAGTGAAAAATTTTGATCCAAAGAGAAAACTAATGGTAAAAAAATTCAGAATTAATGAGATCCTTCAGAAGTCAAAATACCATTAGTATATGCTGAAACTTTATTTAAGGTGCTAGAGAAATACCTGCTTTTAGAGCATGTTTTTCATATTGCATTGGTTAAATCAATTAAAATCAAATCTCTATGGATGAATTACTCATTCCTTGCCTGAATTTTTTTGGGATTACTCAAGCTTTAAGAGACCTCTTTTTTTCTCATTTCCATGTACTTAAAACCCGGATGAACAGAAATAATGGCAGAGACCTATAATATTCACCACATGCCCTTTCCCAGCTGACTGCTTACTTTGAAACCATTCCCAGATCTGCTGGCTATGCCCTTTTAGCAAACTCTGAAAAAGCAGGTAATGGCTACACTTCCTCAAGAGCTACTTCCCTCTATGATCATTGTATTCCTATAAAGATACAAGATAAATACAAAACACGGGGAAAACAGGCAGAAAGATAGAGCTTTACTTTCCACCTCAGTACCTACAATTGCTCCTTGCTTATTTTTCAAAACACTTTTCTTGCTTTAGTGGATGATTATCCAGAAATAAAAGCTAAATAAAGCATTAATAGGTCACAGAAACTGCCAGAAGCCAGTCTCTTCTTCAAAATAGTTACTGTCCAGTGTTTTCTATTGAAGTCTACAGTGCCCATGGTTTGCATGTTTGAATGCCCTGCTGGCTCTCAAGATCAGAGCAGCAGGTGGAGGAGAAGGAGAGTGTGACTTACATAAAGGCACAAGCCAAACAAAGCTGCGTGGTCTAATTTTAAGCTTACAAGAACTGAAAATGTTTTTTTAAATATATAGGTTTATATAAAGGATCCATTCGATTTTAAAAACTGATTAAAAAGTTCACCATTTGAAAACAAATTATTAGTGCTGTTGTTGTAAAGGATGTGTTTATGAAATATATAAAATACAACACTGCTTAGACTTGTCCTTGGAATAACAGGCCAAGCCATTTGTACATCTGCAATGGATTTCCATCCATTTTTATTCTCAGAAACATCTACAGGGTTTATAATATCTAATGATTTTTTGTAAGATAGTTACTTTTTAGTTGTTTTCAAGGAAATACACATGCAGAAAAAGCACTGTATCCTATTACAAAAATGACACAAATTCTGAACAGTAAATTACTTGTTCTTTGTTTATGTATGGCAAAATTTCCACCACCTTTCTCTTAAAGAACTCAGCTGTGCAAACATTTTCAGTATTCTTTTTAAAATTTTCAAGTTATGCAGGACTTCTTACCATAATGTATTTACTCTATTTTCACAAAATGAAGATTCTGTAAAACATTAATTGGTATTCTCTTTGAATATAGCGTTACATCTTTTTCTAAAATAAGCTCTCATAATAAAAATTTGCTGCCTATGAAAATGACTCAGCTTTGCTTTTTTATGAATTAAATAGGCCATCTTTGGCTTCTTTGCCATCTTATGAATGGTTAATGATGAAGTAGAACATAGGCAATACTGAGGATAATGGCTGGTATCAATATCTGTTTGCAGTTCTTGGTTTATGCCAAGGAAAATGATTTTTTAGGGATTACAGAGTCATAAAAATATGTGTATGTGCAAACACACCTACACTCACATACCATGTGTTCCATTAATCCTAAAATCTATTTCAGTAAGACCCTGGATATGCTTGTGCACAATATAATTTTTCATATTTTCACAGCAATGATCCTATGATATTTCTTCCTCAAAACCTTGAACTTTTAGTTAAAAATTTGAATTTAGGTGTGGATTGCTACTTAGCAGAGAGGTATTACTTCTGAGGTTTTGTTCTTCCCTCCAAAGGAGGGAAATATCATAAACAAAAAGCACCCATATGTGATCTTCCACCTGAGCAAAATTAATGCCCACATAGTCTGAAAATACTAGCACACTGACATCTTAAAACGCTGTCCTTACAGTAGTGCTGCATAATTTGGGGGTTTTAGCCTTTTACACTGATAACACCACCACTAAATTTCTGAGCTCCTTATACAGATTGGACAGTTATCATACTGACTGCTGTGTAACGAAACCAAAATAAACTAGAAAAAAAAAAATCTCCACTATGAGTTATATGCCCAGCTCAGCTATTCACAATACTTAGATCAAGCCCAGAGGAACCTCATACAGACATTACTGAAGGCATTAAAGTATTGACTGTTGCAGTTAAGCTTCAGAACAAAATACTGAGTATGACAGAGCAAAATAAAATGGTTTCAAATGGAGTTGAGGATAAGGGCAGGATTTAATACCTCAGTGTCAAAACATTTTCATACAAGTTAGAATAACTGGGAAAGGAGTCTTTAAACCTAAGAAATTAATGGTTTGCATTTTAAGGAAAGTCCTAACATTTTAAGAAAGATACGTACAATCAAGACTCTGACTTCACCTTAGCTCTGTTTTTTTATGGTGCCACAGAATAAAAACATCACAGACATTACAGTATCTTCTCATGTACACTTTTTGTATTTTTAAAAACATTTATTATTTGCTAATGGAATAACACAGGCTCTCTCATGTACTGCTTAATTTCCCAAGCACTGGTTTTGTTTAGAAGTTCAGTGCTGTGGGGATGCTTCCCAAATGTGTAGATACAAACACTTTAAAATACTATTCTCTTAGCTGTCCAGTAATAAAATTTTTCAACATACAGGATCAATTTCTTTCATGTCATTAAAAGCAACAGAATGTTTTTATATGCATACTACTTAGAGAGTAATCTATATGCAAGGAAATCCTCAAGGTCAGTTGATTGCATTAATTTTATGTCACAACACAAAGGTAACTACTTCAGAATTATTAATGCTCCTGTTTTTAAGTGTACTTTCTATGCTCACAGACATTCAATATAATGAATGCCAATTGTTAGCTTTATTGCAGCCTACTTTCTAGGGACGTTATTTATTAAAAGAATCATAATAATTTGAACTCTGTAAAAAAGTCAACAGATTTTATTAATTCATACGTAATATCAATCAGAAAAAAACCCAGGCAGACAGCACAGAGGTTCTGTTTTGAACTTTCAGTTTTATGTTTGTCCTAATTTGAGAACTGACAGCTTATTTGCAAATATTGAAAAGGTTTGTTCTGTCCTAAAATGTGAATTGGCAATTTTAGGGAAGGCGTGGTATGTTCTTCTATCCTTTTGTTTAGTAGTAAAGCAGCATAGTACCACTACATTTCAGTACAAATCAAAATGTCAAAGAACTGTACAATGTTTTCATCTCTGCAAATGAAATGACATGTCTCCACTTAATCTTTGTCTTGTTTGTACTTTTTGCTTCTTCAGTGATCTATAGAAACATGCATTTTCTACAAGTTAAATCACCTGGTCTAACCTTCAAGCCGTCTGTTCCCATTCCAGGCATGTTTTTACTTATATGGTATTTGAAGAACTACAGTCACAGATTAATGAATACACAGGGAATAATTGTTTAACATTGGGTGGTTTTGTATTATCTTGCTGAAGCATAAATTTTCAGACAAAGGAAAAGATTGACTTAGGCAGCTTGACTTTCAACTGTTCTATATCCTTGAAACCATAATACACAGGATTTGTGTGAATGTGTGAATGTTTTTACTCCTGTGATATCCATGGTAAGATTTTAAGCAAGTGAGAGCCAATACGTGAGTTTTGAGAGAAATACCTACTTATTTTCCTGCTGCTCTAGTTTCTGCTACTTTGTCTTTTTCATCATAGTATTCAGTCCCACAGAGCACAACATCACCTTTAACAGACCACTGAGTTACTAGATAACAGCATGTGCCAATTTAAAATCAATCAGGTCTATGTCTTACCATGCTCCCTTCCCTTCTTCTACTGCTTCTCATGAGCAAAGGTCTAGCTAAATTATGGCAGCAGCTGGCAGGGAATGAGGAACAAGTTTCTTTAATGATGAAACTGAGACAGCAGTTTAAAACAGACCAAGAAGTTCCCTCTGAGGGTTTGAAACAAGAACACCAGCAACGGATGCAGATCCACAGGCGCATTAGCTGAAGGGGAATGACCTTTTGGCATCCTAGGAGGATGTTCTCTCACAATAGGGACTCTTATTAGTGATACATCACTGTCAGAGAAGGAAAGTGTTCAAGATGACACTCCTGTAAGCCTCCTTATGTTCACAAAAGGCAGCATTAGTCATTGCTATTTTCTGTTTAGTGGTGTGCCAGAAATAATGACTGTTCCTCCTTAGAAGGTGTTCCCACCTTCTCCTTGTACTATGGCTATCTGAGTTTATTCTTCTTGCAGGCTTCACAGAAGAAATTATACCTGAAAGCACTGCAGTGGGCACACAGTCTGGATGGCCAAACAGGCAGGGAGTTGCTTGCTCAGAGATGCAGGGAGGAAGCTGTGTAGCAAAGCAGCAGAAGAATGACAGAAGTGATGTTGAATGAAACTGAAAACTGCCATTTTTTTGCAAAAGTGAAAAGAAACAGAGTATTTTTCCAAGATCTGGGGCATCTGCATACGTCTACCTTCTTTGCTGCACATCTGCATTTAGATCTTCATTTTCCACATCATGATTCAGTAGTGCAACATTAATTGTCATAAACTGGATGTTACTCAGTTTGAAGATTTCACCTTGACTCTGAAGACCTAGTTTGATTTTGAAAATGTGATGCATTAACCCACTATTTGAACCCTCATTTTCCAATGAACATGTGTTTGTGTGTTGTACTAATATCTGACATTCTTACGAATACTAATGTATTATACCAATTTAGTTGAAAATATGAAAAGCTGAGGACTACACAGACCTCTTGTTTGTATTGCCCAAGGTTACACATACTTCCACATGATTCAAGTAACTTGCGGTCTCACGGCTGAGAAAACATCCATCTGGGAGTAGAAATAAGAAAGCAGAATAAAATAGTTTTGCTAAAACAAAAATTTTTCAATTTTTTTTAACACCATGACTTAATTCACTGAAGTTTTTGTCAAAAGAAAGATGAAATAGATTTTGAATTTTGTACTTTATTTCTCTAAAGTCAGATTAGAGAAAGTTTGAGTGGGGAAGGGCAGCTGGAGCTGGAAAGAGCCTAAAGAAGCTGGAAAATGAAGCTGGATTTTGCACCGAATTTATCAAGACTAGAACTGGATGCAGATGTTTACAGAGGAAGCCCAGGTGAACAGAGGGCTGACAAGGTAATGTCCGTGAGGTTATTGCCCTTCCAGAACCCAAATGTCCATTATTATACTTCAGCTGCTAGAAAAAGGCTCAAACACTCCTATTTCTTTACGCATTGCAGCACACTATATCAATAACCTACTATTGTCACTGGCTTTATGACAATTACTTGAAGCAGCAGAAGCCAAAGAGTTAAAATTTTTCAGTCTTGATGCGGACAAATTATATATATAATTGTGCTGGGCTTGTCTGGGGTAGGGTTAATTTTCTTCCCAGTGGCTGGTGTGGGTCTGTGTTTTGGATTTGTGCTGAAGACAGGGTTGATAATACAGAGGTGTTTTTGTTATTGCTGAGCAGGGCTTACACAGAGCCAAGGCCTTTTCTGCCTTTCATGTGGCCACGCTGGTGAGGAAGTTGGGGTTTCATGGGAGGCTGGGAGCAGACAGAACTGGGACAGGTGACCCAAACTGACCAAAGGGATATTCCAGACCGTATGAGATCATGCTCAGTATGTAAAATTGAGGGGAAGAATGAGGAAGGTGGGGAGAGTTTGTAGTGATGGTGTATTGGTCATGTGATGGAGCCCTGATCTCCTGGGGATGGCTGAACACCTGCCTGCCCGTGGGAAGCAGTGAATCAATTTCTTGTTTTGCTTTGCATTTGTGCATGGCTTTTTATTTCCCTGTGTCTTGGGGTGACTTTATGATGTGTATCATAAACTGCTAAACTGTCTTTATCTCAATCCACAAATTTTCTACCTTTTACCCTTCCAATCCTCTCCTGCTGGTGGGGGAGTGTGCGAGCAGCTGTGTAGTACTTGATTACTGGCTTGGGTTAAATCACAACGATGTATTGTGATGGCATCCCTTTATCTAAAGTTTATTCTTTAAAACAGAACGAAAATGGATGTTATATTCAGTATTAGTATGCATTCATTGCATAGCAAAGATGTCCCCAAAATTTAGATATTGACCCCTTACAATCATTATGCATTTTCATGTCTTGTCCCAGTGCATTTTGTGGTAACACTTAATTTACATGTCCATGTCAAGCCACTTCTGTGAAATTCCTGAATCATTTATTCCATGAACCTGTAGCAGCGTTGACTTTGCAGCAGTAATGCCTTTACTCAGAATGCACATAGTTTTTGTTTTCAGAGGTTGGAATATATATATATAAGATTGCACAGGCTTGCAGGAGATGAAAGAAAGGTTTCATCATATAGCGGTGTCAAATGTCACTGACACCAAACTTTCTATAGCATATACTACCCCTTATCTTCTTAAGAATGTTACAGAGATGAAATACTATTTAGGAAAAAAAAATATACAAAAAATCCAGGAAAAGGCTTTTTCTGAATCAAAACATAGTTCTGAAGTCAGAGGGATCTGGACAGTGCATGTAAATGAGCCATGAAACCTAAGCAAGCAAAGAGGAGAAAACAAAATATTAACTATTTGCTCATTAAGGGATCAGATATTCTGTGCAGTGAATGTAGGGGGAGTTCTGAGAAAATTGCAGTTTACATTCTGCAATTTAAGTCTGTATCATAATACATTTGCATACAGCAGCCAAATTAAGCCAGTACTAACAAACTTAATTAAGGCAATCAGTACTTTTCTGATTGATATTGTACATACTGCATATTTTTATGTACAAATGGTGTTTTTAGCTGCTTGATACACAGTTGTGTATGGCACCCTACCACTTAAAATAGATATTTTGGAGCTTCCACAAAGTATGCAATGGTGTGAATCAAAGTTATTCCTGGAATTCAAATTTTTCCATAGGCACTCCTAATTTTCTGTATAAACTGTTTGCCTGTCTGGTGTGTCAATATGCTCTGCTCAGAATAAGGCTGAAGAGTGCAGGCAGAAGAGAAGGTATAATATGCCCTGAAACTCATCTCCTTAAAATATATGCATTTCTAATTGCTCATTGACAGCTCATAAACCTGAGAAGCCTAGGAGACTTCTAGGCTCTGAACAAATCTAGTTCAGAGTAACTTTTAAGTTAAAAGGAAAAAAAAAAAAACCCACACTGGAACACGGTAAAATAATTCCCATTTTACAAAACTGAGGATATTTATGACTAAAAGAAAAACAACATACTCTTACAGGATGAAATATCATACAAATTTATAAAGAGAACTGAAATTCTTAGACCATACAAAGACTCTAAAAGGACCTCTCTCCTGCAGACCCCTATATCCTACTTCCCTTGACAGCTGCAGGGACTTGCATTTCCAGTACAATTTGACTTCTGAAGATGCAAGCTGCAGTGCCGAGATGGGGAAGAATAACAAAGAACAGATTGGAATTACATCCTTTCCTTTCAAAGACAGGAAAGGACCTGCAGAAGATTTTCAACCATTACCTTGACAGCAATGAAACCTATGTTTCTTGAAAATCAAAAGTGAGAAGAACACAGAGATGGAGAAGCAAAATTCGTGACTATTTAAAGCTCTTTCCTTATACTATGCACAACTAACAGTAGTACATGAAATCTCTATTCCTGTGAATAAAAGGTAATTTTTAAAATCACAAAATCACAGGATCTTTCTTATGTTGCAGTGACCAGCACTGCACAAAATATTCAAAGTTAGGCTGCCCCGGAGTAGAGCAGGACAATCCTGCCGCTTGCCCGGCTGGTGATGCTGTGCCTGATGCCCCCAGGACATGGTTGGCCCTCCTGGCTGCCAGGGCACAATGACTCATATTCAAATTTCCGCTGAACAGAATGCCCAGGTCCCATTCCATGGTGCTACTTTCCAACCTCTCATTTCCCAGTCTGAACATACATACAGGGTTGCCCCACCCCAGGTGCAGAATCCGTCCCTTTCTTTTGTTGAACTTCATATGGTTGGTGATTGCCCCAGTCCTTTATTTTATCAAGGTCTCCCTACAGAACCTCCCTGCCTCCATGGGAGTCAACAGCTCTTCCCAGTTTTGTGTCATCTAAAAACTTGCTTAGTATCTCTTTGAGTCCCACATCCAAGTTGTTAATGGAGACGTTGAAGAGGCAACCATAAGAGTTCCAGCCTGCCACTCCCTGTAGACTGGTATTTTAGGTGCTGTATTGGTAATAAATACTGTTGGGAGGAAAGGGTTAAAAGTGGAAGAATGGCAAAGAGGCTGGTAAATTCTCTCAAGTGGCCTTGCAGCTGGGAATGTTAAAGCCTGGAGGATATCAGTGCAGGAAAACTCCATTTATTATGCTTAATTCTGTTTATCCTCTGTCTGTTTTGAGAAGTGGAATTCTTGTGTAGAGATAACGCACTTTCACCGACATGCTTGAGCCCCCTGTTGAGAGAGATCAAAAGCTCAGAGGTCACAGTGTGGTGATAAGCTGCATGTGTGTGAGGCCCTTGGACAGATTGGAGCAGGCAGCAGAGCCTGCTAGGATGTACTAACCCTGATGGTGCCGGGGTCCTGCTTCTGTGTATCTGCAGCCCAGTGTTGTCTTGGGATATTCAGCCAGAGAGGTAATGGAATAAATCTACTCTTTGCATTTCAGTGGTGGTTCTGTGGCTACCCTGGTTACCTCCATGTGTTGATTCACACAAATGCCAAGGCCCTGCAACTTGCTGGACCAGAATAAAGAATTTAAAAATGGGGTTTGCCCTTTCTAAATGAGTTGTGACCACTGGACTATGTGAAATTAAAGGAAATGTACTGAAACCCCAGGGCTACGTACCTTGGTGATGACAGAATTTAGATTCTGAGTAATAGAATAGTCCTTTATCTCTACAACATATTCACCTGCAAGGCAGAATATAATTGTCTTCTCTCTAGTATTATGTCTCACCTTTTGTAATTTATCTTTGACCTAAGTTTCACTGATCAAAAATTAAATGCTTGCATTTTATTATCCAAAGATGTCTCTTTGTAAATGCTTTATTTTTTTTTAATGCCTGCTAAAACAATATGACTTCCATCCCATGGAAACCCTCTGATTTATTTATTTTAATTTAAACATTGAACAAATATTATTGCATGACTAGTCTTCCTTTGTTTCTGAATGATAATTTGAGTCAGATCAGCAAAATGTAACAGAAATAGTAGATCTGATAAAATTTAAAATCTGCATTGAAATCACCCAGTTTCAGCAAATTCAATTATTTCTATACAAATGTTAATCCTTTCTAGGGTAGTTGCTTTAACCATCTTGGCATCTTTAAACTCAGTTTAACTATGCAATTTTAGTATTTTTATTTTCTCAGAATCCTTGATGTGTCAGATAGCACATTTGCTATATTTCTTAGCTGTCATTTCACAGATATTTGGTTACTCATAATTATTAATAAAATATTTTAGTAACCAAAATGGACAGAGGGTATCTTTCAAGAGGTGAGAAATGCTATTGAGAATGGCATCATAGCCAAGTCATCAACACAGTACTGATTCTCATGAGGGTATGCGGGTACCTGAAAGGCATTTACTGGATCATATATCCCCAGGGGTAGAAATTGCTGAGACTGGGAGTAGGTCACTGTGGGGTCTGTTAATCCATTGCTTTTTCTATTTCACGTGTTCCCCTTGTTCCCTCCTTGGCCTTGACCACTTCTTTAGTTTCTCCCTATTTGTTCTGTACCCCAACCCCGCCCAGGGACCGCCCCTGGGCCCCTGACAAAACCACCCCGCACCCAGACCACGCTGGCTCTCTACCTCTGAACATTGCTGGGACAAGGTGTGATTAAAGCCATGTCACACCCTCATGAGAGCCCCTTCTCTGCCTCCTTTACCCCCACTGCGTTGTGACGCTGCTGGCTGCCGGAGCCAGATCGCGGGGCTGTCCCAAATGGACTCCGGGATGCGACTGATGGCATGGCCCCAGGAAACCCTCACTGAGCTCTCAGGGAGCAGCAGCCTGCTAGGCAGAGTCCAGAGGTTCGAACAGGTCACCAGGTCCAAGGGTGTCTGAGGATGAAAGCTGAACCGGTCTGTCAAGGGATTGCTAATTATTAAGGAAATAACATCCTATATTGCTGTTTCTCTCTGCCCTCAGGGAAATTCGGCACCAGGGCTGTGTCAGAGATAAATGGCTGTTAAGATCTGCCTGCAGAGGGATTCAGCATGTGGAGGTCAATCTCAAGCAGGTGATTTTGAGATGAGGTGATTTTTTATTTCCCTTCTGTGAAGGCCATCCAGCAAACTGATGTCTGCTTCTTTTAGGGTATCCCTAAAAGAGATACCCTGTTTCCCTTGGCTTACTCAGCATGAATGGTGGATTATTATACAGTTAGGTACAGCCATTTCATTCACATCTAAGAACAGCTTACAGCACTGAGTTGGTAAAATTATTTTCCTCTTCTGGTAACTTAAGCTATGATATTAAAAAAAAAAATCAGCACTTGAATTATAGAAAACCTGCAATGCATAAGTGGAAAATAAATCAATAAAACATCTTTCCTAACAAAATATGCAGTTTATTACAACACTGGATACTATATTGCTTTTCCCTGAATAGAAAGAAGGTGGATCTCTCTGTTTTGTATCAGCATATTTCTATCTTGCAATAAATTGTATCTATAAATTATTTATACTGTAACTTGTCAACAGAGAAATATGCTTCGGAAGCAAGCTATATGTGTATAAATAGAGGGAATATACATATATTTGTACTCCTAGCGTGAAAGAGGGGTAGAAGATGATAGAAAGTATATATAAGGTAAGTCTTCTGCATAGCTAGTCAAAGAAAAAAGGAATAACAGGAACAATAACAATATATTTTACATAGAAATAAACTATAGTTTTATAGTGACAGTTTTCAACATACACATAATCATGAAATTCTTAGTCTTTTGTAGAAAGAGGTTAATTTTTTTTCTGGAAATTATCATGAGGTATTATTAAAATGGAGCATTTCGTAGAGAACTAACAGTAAAAACAAATGTATATGGTAGTTGACTTGTCATGGAGAAATTGAGTAAAATTGCTTAATTATTTCTAGTCAGCAGAAAAGTCAGGTAAAAAATTATACCTGTTCGGCAGACTTTTTAGGTAAAACTCAAGAAGTTACAGAAAGGGCAAATACAAATATTGTATGTGAAGTAATATAGATTCTAACTCCATGTCTAGGCAAGCAACAAATCAAATAGTGCTGGTTTTGACTTGCCTCTGAGCTATATTCTTGAGAAATACAACGTTCTGGCACACGGACCAATATTTCTATGCACAATCAGCCATATCCCACAAGGAATACACAGTATTTGATGTAAAATCAGATACACTATTCTTCATATTGAATGAATTTTCATTTATGTCCACTGACTGTTTCACTAAAGTAAAATATCTCTGAAATAAAAATGTTGCAAGTACTTCAAATATCGCTTTCAAATCTCTTGCTATAGGTTTTTCTTCTCTTATTGTTTGTTCTTTAGAAATGAATAGTTAAACTATGAACAATTAAGATGAATCTATTTTAGCTAAGGAAAAAAATAACTTGAAAAGCTAGACCTATAGGATTGGATCTATAACTAATTTCTCAGATAGTTACTACTAATAATATATATTGTTCTTTCCATAATGAAAATCAAGTTGTGATTTTACTTGAATAACAGAGTCTTGAGTGCACAGTAGACCATACAAATAATTTACTGATACTTCTCTTTTCTCTTGTGTTGTTATAATTACTGAAAACACAGCACTTTAATGCCAGTTTTCACAATTTGTATCAGCTAGTAAAATCCTGATTGGAGGACTGATTTTAAGGGGAACAGGTCAAATAATCTACTGGAACACACAGACACTCACAAATATATCTTTCCTTTGTACTGAAATATTTTTTTCAACAACTGATGTTGTTTACAATTTTTGTAATTGTTATGTTTGTGCAATTTGGAGCCTGTCTATTAATTGAGCATTATTTCTTGCACAGCAAGAAAAACTTATGACTGTTTTATATTATAAACAGTGTTGTAAACATAAAAGCAGTAAATAGATCAAAGGAACTTTACATGTTTTCCTTGAAGAATGATAAAAAAGTATTGAAATGGGAAAAAACCCAGATTTAACATATGAATTTAAATGATAATAATTATAAAGGACTATCATACTCGTTGTTGGAGAATTACTACAATGAAAGTGTAGAAAGTCATCATCTATCCTACAAGACTCCATGTGAAGTTTTCATTTTTGATCTAGAGTAATAGGCTGAATTTTAATGCCAATAATATAGATTATTCCAGTATCATTCTCAGTGAAACAATAATTTTCCATACACTGATTTTGAATATAGTAATTTCTGTATTAGTACTGTGCTTGCAATAGAAAAGGAAGTGTGAAAGACACTGCAAATGATGTTACTAATGACAGATTTGAATTTCTCTATATAGCTGTGGAAATCAAGAAAGGCCTACTACTTGGAGCTACTCTGAACCTTGGTCTAGTAGAACCTGCAGAAAAGCTGAAATAACAGCTTTTGCTGAAAATAAAATGTTTATGGACATAAATCTCCATTTAGGCTTTCACAAAGCTTTTGGGCTATGATTTCAGAAATTACTGTATTTTGTTGGGGGTTTTTTCCTCTATGCCATACATAGGGTCTGTTTTTAATGAAGCAGATGTACATTAGTATTGATCCTGTCAACAAAGTATTTATCAAACTACTTCTTGGTAGAATATTTTTGTATCACTCAGCCAGGTTTTAAACAAGTAAAACATCACTTGGCATTCAGTTTTGACAAGTCTGATTAAATGATAAGTCTTGTTACCTTTATTTAGCCAAATTTAATAAAGTTCTCTTCTATTATTTGCTTCCTATTGTTTGTAATTATTCTGAACTAACATGTTCTGGGAATGTAATTCTTCAAACAAGAATTTGAACAAAGCTTTCCAAGAAATAAGCAGAGAATTTTGATTCCTAACATTACCTAATTTAAATCTCCCATTATTTTTCCTGTCTGTGTGAGAACAGGCTCAAAGTAAATAGAAATATTAGGAAGTTATGTAATTAATGTTATTTACATTTTAAGTTTTATATGACTGCCTCTTAAGAACCTTCATTCTCTAGATTTCTCCAGAGGGTTTGCTTCAGAGTTACTTGAACAAGAAGGCACTGGCTTAAAAACACTGGATGCTGTATTTGAAATACTGTTTTCCAAACTGCACTTTTCAGAGTTGTGATATGACTGTACCGGGAATAGGATTTCTCCTCGGCTTTTTTTATTTTTTGGTCTCAGAGGTTAGGAATCCTTCCTTAGTGGTAAGAGAAACCTCTTTGCGTGGAGATTCAACAGATCTGAGCTTTGAACTACAGGAAAGATGGGTGCAGCATAGAGATTGATACTTATTCCTAGACATCTGCATAATGTGGTCTCTCTTTGAAAATTTAGTGGTTTAATTACTGCTTTCATTTGTATCTCATTTGTTGTTTTTTAATTATTCAAATAAGAGTTCCTTGTGTTTTAGTATACCACTCAACAGTTGGATATTTCCCTATATTTAGATCCGCAAATTAAAAGGTTCACTATTTTAGGATATTTCTACTTATTCTTAAGGCTAAATTTATTTATGGCAGAAAACACTGCACTGAACACATGCCAAAAGAAACCTGTAACAGTTGGGATCCTCTTCCTATAATTATATGTAGAAAAACCCTAGAACAGAAATAAATTTATGACATGTAATTCAAGAGGTGTTGCTGCAACTTCACAACTTGATTTGACTCTGTACATTTCTTGTGCATATGCATATAATTAGGAAACAAAGGAAGGATGGACAACTTAGAATTCAAGATATGAAATACAACCTCTATGCACTGACAACAGCAATTAAAAACCCTGCAATCTTCAATTTGCTGGTGATCATAAGCATCTCCAGAGACCAACAAGTTGAAGTCTACACAGTGAATGTGTTCTGACTGTGGATCACATACATTCCAATATTTTGCTATTAACTTTGCTAAAAAGTTTTAACCATCCTTTCTTTTAAGTGTCACAGAGAGACCGCACAATGTTTTAATCACTGAATGTATCCAGCTGACTTGAGAAGAATGTAACTGCTGTAGGAATCACCCCTGATTTTGGAAGTCTTGGCCCTCAGTGACTGATCTGTAATTATCACATAGGTCTCGTGTGAGTACAAGTATATTTTTCAAAGTATGATATGATAGCATATAAAAGAAAACATACTAGCAACTACAGCTTCATAATAATAAGGAAATACTCCTTTCCCATTTTATCCTAATTATGTTGTGTTATTTTACTGTGTACCTGTGCCCAAGTGCTGGCCGCAGGGGCTGCAGGAGGGCTCTGTGAGGAGGGGCAGGGACTGCTCTGGGCTGGACTCAGCCAGACCCAGCGGCCTCCAACCCACTCACTGCAGGGCATGGCTGGGCCCCTCAGCCAGGATGGAAGTGCTCTGGGAAAACAGTTAAGGAAAGGCAAAATACCCTTTCAAAACAGTTATGGTCTGACCATAACCCCTCTTTCCCCATTAGTTGTGCATAGCTCAGGGACAGGGAAGAGGTAGTAGAGATGACAAAGGAGTAAACTTGAGACTGGAAATGTGTGTGTATGTGTGTGTGCAGATGTTTTAATTTTTGTTTGTCACTATCCAAATCTATTTTAATTGACAGTAACTTAATTTTGCCCTAATCCCTATGCAGGTTTTTTTGCCATGATGGTAATTGTTGAGTGATCTCCCTGTCTTAATCTTGACCCATTCACTTCTCTCACTCTCCAAGAAGGGTCACATCACTGTAGAGACAGCTCTGTGATCTACAAGAAATTTCTCCATCTGACTCAAGTCAGTTTGGCAACAAAAAGGTAAATTAACTATTCTTATTTGGAATTAGAATAGGAGAGAGAGGGTCTACGCTTTATTATATTTGGTGACTAAATAATGAAAAATGTAAAACATCATGCTTGTCACAAAAATAAAACTGGCCATAGATGACTGAGGTTATCCATATCTAGTCAAGGTCCTTTTCAATGCTTTGCAATTATCTCACATAGATAAATGTTGTGAGTGAAGGATAATATTTAGAAATCATCTTTATGTCTTAAAAGAAAGCAGAAGGTAATTGTGGTGTGTTGACTTTGGTGGGCTGCCAGACCCTAACAGAAAGGCGGCCAGATAGGCTCCTTTTGCTACACTTTCTTACCCCTCTAATCTATCTGGCCACTGTGAGATGGAAGTATTTGGGTTGAACAAAAATTTTGCAGCTACCAGCCCTGGAGTTGTTTATTTCCTTTCCTGTTCCTAGGTACACCTTTTTGCATTCCCATTTCTCTCTCACACAAAGGGAAACTCCCCCTTCCTTTCCCAGCATGTCCTTCTTATTGAGCCTGTACCCATCACGCACTGCACTCCAGCTGTGTGAGATATCCCACCACATCTATATTCCATCTGTGTGCAGACCTGTAATTCCTCCTTTTGTTCCCCATGCTACATGCATTAGTGCACAAGAACATGAGAGGGGCACTTGCCAATTTCCCAGAAAAAGTGTGAAAGTTTCTCCCACCATGCCATCCTCTTGGCTCTCCCTTGTTTTTATGAGTACATTGGGATTCACCCTTTTCTGCTCCACCTTTTGATTATTAAGTCTGTCTTGCCCACATCACCCTGCAGCATTTGTTTCTTAACCTGGCTCATCATTTTCTCACTCAGCTGAAGTTTGACATCCCCCTTCACTGTAATTTCTAGTTTAAAGCTCTCCTCACCTGGCTAGTAAGCCAGCTGGCAAGGATGCTTTTGCCCTGCTTGAAGAGAGTCCCATACTCATAAAAATCAAATTGTTTTGTTTCCAAGTGCTATTACTGCATAACTTGTAGTACGAGGTCAAGCATCTACAAAATATTTAGCCTAACTGGTTTTGACTTCCAGCTGAGACAATCTGCAGCAACAGGTGGCACGCTTTTCTTCTCTGTTTATGCTTCTGTCCAAAATGAGAAGGCAATCATCCCCATTATTTAACACTACCTAGACACATTATTTGATGTGTCTAGACCCTAAACCCTAACAGAAGTGTTTAGTATCTGCAAGGAAGTTTTTCTAGAAGAATCACTGTAGTCAGCTTGAGGAAAATATTTATTGAAATGCATGAAGGCTGTTTGGAATTTTCACAACAGTTCACAGTAAGTGGTTCTACTCTACTTGACTACCCACATTTTCCTTTTATGTAGCATAACCTGTTCAACAACACCACACATAATCACCAAGTAGTCAGACTCCTAACGTCAGTGGCAGACCTGATTCAATGTGTCACATTGCTGAACCTACTAAATCACAGAGCTGTGGAACAGAGAGATTAAATCTTCCTCAACACTTTCGATAGCATGTCCTTTCAGTGACAGCCACTGTGAAGGGGCCAAGGATCCCACTGTGACAGATGTAACAGGCAGCAGCATCTCTGACATGAGGACTCAGGAGAAGACAAGATGACAGAGAAAACAAAGGCTGAGGTCCGATCTAAATCTATTAAATTTCATTAGTCACAGCATTCTTCACTTCTTTCCTACCTTGAGGGCTGAGGTGTTCCCCTTATTGTGGTTGGCAGGAAAACTACGGGCATTTTGTCCAAGTCAGTTAACCTATTTGGGATCCTTAAATCTGTGTTAAAATGAAGATGCATATGATGATTGAAACGACTATGAGGGAATCTTAATTTTAATAAAATTTCGCATGCATAGATGAAACCCTTCACAGAAGCATAAACAGATTAATTAAAGATACAGACTTTAGAAACAAGAGAGAAACATAAGAAATAGATATTAGCCCCTAAGCAAAATGTAAACTAACCCCTTCTTAAGGAACAAAAATATCCCCCAGTAGCTTGTTGCTTTGGTAAATCATATTTTAATTACTTCAATTTATATCAAATTATGTTCCCTATAGTAGGAAGCTGTGAGGAAAAAAAAAAAAAGCAAGAAAGCTAAATATAGGAAAATGTTAATTAAGAATAATAATAAAATGTTAATAGTAAAGATTGATATAATGGGATGCTTCTTAGTAGTCACCACATAGTATACATTGTTCATCTGGGTGGTACTCCTCCAGTTACCTCTAAAGATTGTTTAGAGACTTAACAATATAAGGCTTCCACAAAAATCTTGTGGTGGACAGCAGCCATAGCCCTACTCCATGGACATCTAATGTGAACACATCTGAACACTGTGGGCCTCAGGACTGTTTTTGACCTGAAGTACGTCCTCTGAGAAAAACAACAGAGAGATATATAGTGAAATATTGAAGCAAAGAGAATTTCAGATACAGTCAACACTTAGTCTTTCAATCTGCATCAGTCTATTTCCTTTTAACCTTTAAAAGTGATCCTCAAGAACATCATGCTGGGTTGTAAGTGTTTCATGTTTTAAAACTGCAGTCTGTGAAGAGCTTGCTTGCTTGCAAGCAGGTTTATATTTCTACAGTGATTTTCTGTGTTACTTTTTAGCGCTGTTCCTCATAGTGTTTGGCTCTTCACACTTTTGTCAAGAATGCATATTTTCTCATGGTATTGCACCAACTTACCTGCTGTGTTTTTGAGAGAAAAGGGAGAAGTAACAGTGAACTAGAGCTAATGTTGAGGATAATGGGTTCCAAATTACTATTACGGTATGCAACTGCTCAAAACAGGGTAATTAAATGTTCAGTCTTGTGGAATTAATTGAACAGAACAGATAATACATTGTTTAGGCATTCTGAAAATCATAGAATATGATGTATTACCATTGTCCTGGAGTTTCCCTTGAAAAATGCAGCATATGCTGATAAATAACCGTTTCTGTAATACTCTAAAAACCTTTGTTTTTAACCATTCATTTTAGTAACTTTAAAGAATCAGAGATCTTGCTAACATATCAAGTGTTTTAACCTACCATTAAAAATTACTCCCAGGTACTAGCACTTACTCAAACCCGCTCTAGAAACAAAAAGGAAACACATTTAATATGTAAAGCAAAGCCACATGCATTTTTAGCGACATTGAAATCTTAACAGTCTAAGTACAGATTTTGCTATTACTGAAAACACATATAGTGTAGTATTGTGGAAAATATCCTTAATAATACAATTGTTGCACTCACTATTCCTAATATATACCTCTTTTTCTACTTTTATAATCACACTTCTAGTGTTTCTGAGTGGATCTGAAGGCTGTGGTTTCACCCTGGTTGTGTGGAGAAAGGTTTACAGCAAGCTGACAGTTTCCCAAGCCTCTTGAAGGGAAGATCATGATGTTGATAGTTTCTTCCTTTGTTTTTGATAGAGGACATTTTTATACATTAGAGTTGTTTTAAAACTTTTTCTCTCATCCTTATTCTATCTCTTTCTTCATTGGTCTGCACCTCCTATTTACTAGGTATAACCTGTCTTAATTATGTCAGATGCTTGTTTTTCATTCTTAAAACCAATTTTACATCACCCATTTACATCACCCATCATTACATCTGTTTCTTCATCTGGTGAACTCTTTACATCTCTGTAGTTTCTAGCATCATTTATGTATCTTACCTATCCTCTTTAAGTTTTACTCCTCAGCGCTGCATTCTGCATCCTCAATTTCAAGGCCTTTGTTGAAATGCCATGCCTGTATTCTGCACTATGTCACTTTTCTAGAGTTACAAGTATTACATTCTATGCTGAATATTTCATTCTGTGTAGAGCAATTTTCTTCTATAAATATAAGCACATGGTTTTACCTCAAAATTACACAATGAAAACTAAAACTGATCAGACCTGGTCTTATAAAATGGCCTTTATTTCTAAAGAAGTTGAAACAAAATCCCTTGTAGGCCAGAGCAACTTTACATAAAGCCTGGCAAGCCTCATCCCTGATCCTGTGACCTGTTAAAAGTGTTGGCAACACTACATTTACTGGGCTACAGGGCTACATTAATAACTGCCAAGGATTGTTGCTCTCAGAAAATATTCCTGGGGATGTCCTTGCCTTCAACCTGTCTGTCAAGTTTTGGCTTTTTTTTTTTTGTCTCCTAAACACTTTATATGCAGTCCTAGACGACACCATTTGTTTTCACAATATTCATAGTATCCCTTTCCCTCTACTGGATCTGAGGTACATGAAGAATTAACTTTTATCTAAATAACTTCATTCTGGCACAAAGATTTTTAACAAGTTCATTTTCTGACTGCAGTTCATCATGGGGAAAAATCCGCCTTCAAGTTCTGAAAGGGTAAATTTTGAGGTAAAACACTCTTGATTGTTCTCGAGCATTTAAGTGTTCAAATGAAATTTGAAGTACTTGCTTTAGCTTTTTCCCAGACAGACAATTATCAGTGTGCCTAAACCATAGTCACAGTCAGCTCAACACTGATTGAAGAGAAGCACGCTGCTGAGTTAGCAGCACTTCTGCATAAAGGGAAGACTACGAACAGAGAATGTAAATTGTGTTGGATTTGTGCCAAATCTAAAACAAGGTGGCCAGTCCCAGAGACTGTGAACTCCTGCCCCACGCTCTTGTCACTCATCCCTATTATGAAGTTTCTCTTTTCTCCTCTGAGTTGTTTACAAAGACACTAGAGGAGCAAAAATTCCTCTATCAAATTAGGAAAATAAAGGAAAAAAGTGAGAAAAGAAGTAAATTCTCTCATGGTTACCCCTTCCAAGCATACTGGAAGAAGAGACCTGTAACAAAACTAAGATGAGATGGACATTTAGTCCTCTCACCAAAAAGATTTAGATGCTGCTTCTTCTTATGTAACAGTGCCACAAGAGCATGACTATTCAAGTTTTCAGCCTGGATAGATCCTGATTTCTTAGGGTGAAGTTCTTCTGGGCTTCCCCTGGTTAAACTGAAAACCTCGTGAGAAATTTTGAGCAGTGCTAAATCCATCTGCACCTGATGACACACAGAAAATTTCAGTAACTGTTTATTTCCTTCTTCTCCTTTCTATCTAAATATTTTCTTTTTCAGAAAAAGAAATAAAGACATTATTAATTTATAAATTCATTAGTTAAATGAGGATCCTTGAGGGCTGAAATTCTGTCTAGTAAGAACCATTGACCTTGTTTACCACAGAGACTGTGTCCTGTAACACTGAAAACTTGTGGGGTTCATGGGAGAAATGCATTTGCTGACAGACTGTGGGCCCCTGTGGGAAAGGAATACATTAGCTTCAACTGTTTTTATTAAAAATAAGTTCTCTAGAGCAAAGAATGAACTCACTGAACTTTTCTTTACTATGGGTATCCTAAAAATGAATCCATCATTTGGTTATATGTCTGAGACTTTTTAATGAAGGCAAACTTTATCCCGCAGGCATCCTGCATCCTGCAGTCTTTGTCTTCTCTGCAGGCATATAATCACACTGCTCATAATTCATTAAGTCAGCACATATGGTCATAGCCACATTCAAAAAAAGCTACTGACAGAAGGAGTGACACATCTGAAGGGACTTTGTTCTCATCAATATGGAGTCTGAGGAGGACATAAGAGTGAGTATTGCCATTATCAGACTTCTTGCTAAGTAGTTATGGAACTATTACATTAGAACTTCTGATAAGGAAAGAAAATTATTATGAAAATTCAATCTAGGCAAAAAATAATGAGAGAAAATAAATGAGTTTCTGATGTTCATGAGATACAAAACAAAGATATGAAAATTAACTTTCCTGCCTACAAAGCAGAGTTTCCACTCATGTTAATTCATACCCTATATTTATTTAGAAACTCCCAACCAAGTCACATTTTATGTTTTTAGTTTATACAACTCATATTCCTGTAGAATATAGGACCATTATCAGACTTCTTTACAAAGGCTACGTGATTACTCAAGCTAACAATGACAAAAATAATTATCATTAGATTGCTCAGTATCCTTTCCTAAAATTCCTAACAAGTTTTTAAACAGTACCAACAGACTGATTCTTGCAGCCAAATTGAGGGCAGAGCCAAAAATAATTGATGTTACATTGACAATGACAAATAAAAATTTTAAATTACAAGGGAGGGTTTAAATTAATTTGAGAAGAAATTGAATGCCCTGGCAAGAGAGATCATACATTGTTGTGAGTCAAAACCAAACTGTCCTAAGAGAGTCTGTTAAAGGCTAACAAAATGAACTTTGTTCTAAATTAAAGGCACCCTAATGAAATCAGCTAACAGACAGACTTGTATAACTTTTTAATTTTGTAGAGAATTGTGGGAAAAGCTCCCTGCATTACTTCTGCTTTTGCTGTTATCTGTACAACATAAAGTGAATAACTGCTCCTAGGTCTGGTCCATTTCGCTCATTTGAATTCTCAAAGCCTTAGTCTGAAGCCAGATACCATTTTGCTTTTTGCCTTCCTTGACACCATGAATTGGGAGTCTAATTCCATTTGCAATGTTTTCGAAAAAAAATACTTTGAGTGCATATGTAGCTACAGCCCTGAGGATAATGGAGGGGTATATTCTAAACATTTTTGTTATTATTATTATTTTGCATTACTTTCCATGATGAAAAGTATCTTTTTCTAATGTATAATTCCAGAAACATTGATGAATAGCTGGATAGGTAGATATATACCTAACAGACATTGTTACCTCTCATTTCAGAAGGCATATTTCAAGCCCTGATGGAGATGGAAGGTTTGGGATTTTTTACATTCATAACATAACAGCTTCCTAAACTGACAATGTGATCAGATTCAGGTCCTTTACCTCTACCCAGTGATGTTATTGTATATGAGATCAGGTTAAGATCCATTAAATACAGATTTAGGAAAAGGATAATTTTTTTTAATCTGGATTAAATTCTTGCTTTAGTCCTTGTTGTTAATTGTAAAACATTAGTGATTAGAGGCTTCCAGCATGATGAACGTGATACCACATGCATACATGGTGGGAGACCACACCTGTTCTAATGAGCCCCTGTTACCCAAAGGAGTAACTAATTAGTTACAAACCATCTTCAATTTATTATTTATTTGACAGTGCTGATCAAATTAGAGAGCAGAAATGCATGGAATTCACTGAGAAAATGCATGCAAATCACTCATATTTATAGCATACCTTGTCAAAAGGCTGGTCAGGCAAAAAACTTCTTGGCAATTCAGTCATTCCCACAAATGCAACATCAAACAGTTTTGGTTTGACTCAAAAAAAATTCCATGGGTACTTCTTTGATCTGTCTGCTGGCTGAATCCTCTTTGAGGGTAGCTGCCCCTGCAGACCATGGACAGGCTCAGCTGACCCTCCTAAGACTGTGGCTGGTTTTCTTGATTTGTGTGTTCAGACCTCTCTTTTGCTCTTCACTAAGTTAGACCAGTGATTAATGGCCAGTTCCTATTAGTCCTTCCTTCTCCACACTGAGCAGCTACAAGATTTGTCTGTACCTACCTGGTAAAACCTTAAGTCATAGCAAGACATGCAATGGGAGAAAATTTGCTGCTGCACTGGTTAAGGCAATTGCCCGAGGAAATGAAGCAGTGAAATGGATGACCCAAGAGAAGGTTCCAGGTCTCCTGAGTTTAAGTCTTGTGTTCACAGTGCCACAAGTGGTAGTAAGACCAGAAGACTGAAGCAGACTCTCTATAAACCCATTAGTAGAAAGTGGGAAATGCAAGGCAGAACATATCAGTAAATATTTGAAGAAGATACTCTATGGCTATTTTACATCAAAAGTGAAAGAAAAAATTATCCTCCCCTTCCTTTCTCAAGCTTTTTTAATCTAGAAAAAAGAGAAAACGCACCTTACACATAATCTGCCAGAATTTTCATTGTGTATTAAAAAGAAAGCTCACAAAAATTATTTAAAAGAAATGTGAAGATGTCTAAAGATTTTAAGAATAGTTGAAAACAAAAGTAATCCTCATAAGCAATCCTTGTTGTCATCTTCTTTTACAAGTCTACTTTTCTTATGGCTTTACATTTTAGTCAAACAAGACAGTGTCTTTAAGACCCTGTCTCTCTTTTTTCTCCTTTATATCTGGTCTCCATTTATGAGACATATAAACATTGAAGTAGAGTTGAGAACCTAGAACCCATCGCACAACAGTTCATTATGTGCCCTCATTTTTTTTCCTTCATATACCCTGGATCCTGATTATTTTCTACACAATAATAAAGCAGCCACAGGAAAAACACGTGATCCACACTAATTTCTGCCTCCGTTTCCAACTAGATTATCTTGAAGTGTGATAAACACAACGTCCTCATCATTTTAAAATGATGCAGAAAATGCTCCCCTGATGGATATTGCTTTGTACAGGTTCTAGGTCTAGACAGGCAGTCAGCAGCTGCCAAATCTACCCTTTTCTCATTCAGATCATTCTGGACAGGTATGACAATGACCAGTTGGAGGCATTTAAGGATTTTTTTTCAGGCCAAAGCTTGGTGATATTGAACTCTTAGCTGTCTCAAGTTTGATGGTTGCAAAGAGTGTTCTATATTAGCCTGCATCAGCCTAGGAAGTTTACCAATGTCCTGCTTTAAAGTACTTAAGAACATTTCAGACCTTATAATTGAAAAGAACCTGATAATAGTACACTTGTCCAACATGTATTTTTCTGGAGCTTCCATTCACTGATTGAATTGCAATGAATTCAAAGTTCCCCAAAGGATGCTGAAAAATCTGCTCATGAACCTTGAGTACACCTAGGAATTGTTAAGACACAATACATGGGTACTATTAAAAGTACAGGATAATGGATGTGGAAGATTAGACAGGTCCAAAGAAAAGAAAAACCTTTAGAAATGTCAACCACAGTCAGGATATTCTTGTTCATATTACTTACTGCTGTATAAAAATTCTGGCATTTAATCATTAAGTACAAGATTTTAAAGATGTGATAAATCTGTACCAGCAATTTGTACCAGCACTTCAGCCAGAGAGATAACTTGGCAAAAACATCTGAGGAAAAGAAATAGACACAGATCTTAATCACAGTGTTAATCACACTCTAATTATCATTGCTCAGATTGACATAAGAATAATCATTAGATATTAAATGGCAGTCTTCTGTCTCAAAAATCTAATAAGAAATATGTTTGATCAATATGCAGAATCATTATCCACATTGACAAGACTATTTTCCCTTTGTTTAGTTGATAAGCAAAAGATTTGCTGTATCCTCATGAAAATAGCAATAACAAAATGTTTTAGATCCTTAATTAACTTAGACTTGCCAGAAAATATGAAGGAAGAAAAAACACAGCAACGACTATTCTAAACAAGTCAGTTGAAGTGGAAAAATTTAAAATAAGAATTTGTTTTCTTCAAAAGAGATGTTTGATTCTCATTAAAGATCCGCCAGAATAAGGCCTTTCAATAGATAGTTGTCATTATTGTTAAAAATGTAATATTATTTTCAGTACCTATTTAATTTCAGTTTTCAATAGCTGGTTCCCAATATAATTTTCTTTCCCAGTACTATGTTCAACATCCATCAGATATCAAACACTTCTTCTATGCAGATTCTGAGTCACTTGATGCTAGACATGGGGGATCATTTAGACACTTTAGATGAAGTGTCTAAATGTAGGTGTATAAGCTCCTGCTCTACTCAATGGATATCAAAACAAGCATTTTTTTTTGTGGAGTGTAGAAGAGAAGTTCAGCTGGCTGGACATGAGAAGTGGGAGTCAATATATTTAAATGCTGATCTCTGCATGTAGATGCTACAGTCAGTGGAACCTAGAGAACGATTCAGATCTGCAAAAAGAACATTAGGAGCTCTATACTGTTGCTTAAGCAAAATCAGTGCTCTTTGGGACAACTTACAAACTGAGGCAACATGAGATGGACAGGTACAGCACAGCACCTAGAGAAAAGCAGGAAAACTGTATCTTCTGCAGATTCAAGCCAGAAAGAATAATTTAAAGAGTCTTAATGTCATTAGGTCCTTGTTACTATCTTACTAACTCATTAATAGTGCTGATACTCACTGTTGGTTAAAAAGCAAGAAAAACTTAATTTATTGGAATCTTGTCATGGTTTAATATTTGCACAGAGAATCAGATTTCCAGTCATCCTCTGTAACTAACCCATCACAATTCATCACTGTTGATACATTTAAAATACACACAAAACATCTCCTAAACTTCCACATACAAAAAACTGTCCTATGCAACTGTTTCTGCAGGAAGAGTTTCCATTGTCTGCAAGTGTCTTAGCTACACACAATTCAGTCATGCCCGTAGCAGGAATTACCTAGGTGAGTTCTTTGAAGACTCCACACAGAATGTTAATCAACCCAGGCATCCAAACTGAACTAGACACAGCAGGAGATGCCAAATTATCCAAAGCTTCCATCTGAAGGGCTTCTGTTACTAAAAGTCAAATATGTTATTGTGAAGGTTTGATCAGTCAGCCACTTGGTTTCAAATTGGTTCATTGTCTCAAGCCTGTCCATTAGTTAATTTATGCAGGTGGCTGACTGGAATGTTCCTGGACAAGGAATTAATTATTTATATATACTGGTGTGCAGAGACCTGAAAGCCTGCTGCCTCACAATTAGGACTAAAGAACACATACTTACAACTCACTTATAGCTTAAGTCTCTTGGCACAGTGTTTAACAACAAAAACTGTAAAAGCATAAATTATTGAAACTATTTATTTTAAAAAATGGTTTATAAAGGAAAGATAGTCCTTTTGGTATCAACCACCATAACTGATAAGGCAAAGCACACAAAGTGTGCAACATCAACTATCTGAATGTTTACTGAAATGACAGAAGAATAATTAACAATACTTACAATAAAGCAATGGAATGATACCAAATCCCACTGGATTATACTGCAGAAAAATTATACAAAAGTAACCACAGATATAATACAGTTTTGGTACTTGTTGCTAAAAAATTTTGTTTACTGGTGTGGTTGGACAAACCCAGAGTCAGGGCTGAGGTCTGAAAATATTTATACAATCTCAATTTTCAATTTACATTTTATAATTTATTCTGCTCCTCTAATTGTGTCTAATAGTGTATCTTCTCTTATGTCTTCTCTTTTAACAGACTTAGAAATCCCAAATAAAATTTGTTGCATTACTCAACATAAAATAGATTTGCATAATGTTAACAATAGGAAAAATACTTCCTAAACTCCTATGACTCACATAGTCACTTGCAGTTTGTGAAACATAAATGCTCAAATAAAACAAGGACTATCAATATTTTTAAATTTATCAGATATTCAGTTAGTGTCTACTTTTGTAAGTGTTTTTCTAACCACTAATTATATGACATTTTCTAACTACAGGCTGCATATGTATATCATGTGAGAACTGAAGAGCTGACTAATTTCTCTGAAGGCATAATAAGAACTTTGTTCATGTCCCCACAGAATTCAATGGGAATTTTGCCATCAGCTTCAATGAAAGCAGGTTGAGGTTTTAGATAGTTGACACAGAACATATTTTAAAGCCACCTGTGCAAATGCGACCACTGAGCCACCTTCTGTTGCTACTGTTCTACAGAATTTTTACTCTCCAATGGTATATTGCTTTCACCTATGAGCATTGATTAAACTCATCATCTGCACATTTTTAACCAGGAATACCACTTTTTACACTTAATCTCCACTAGAATTAGGAACTCTGAGTAAATTATCTTATTTTGAGATTTCAGGTTTTTATCTCAGTGTCCATGAAAGCAATCACACTTATATGAAAAGTTCAGATAAGAAGATAATCTGTGATGCTATAAAATATGGCTGTTAAGGTGGTGGGTGTTGGGTTTTTTTTAGAAATAAGGGAACATGTATATTCAGTTTTTCCATATTAACTTTACAATTGTACTAAGAAGACACCAAATATTGAGGTCAGTTTCACATATTTATAAAGGGACAGCAGCAATCCACATAGCTGTAGTTTTCATTTATTTGAATAAATGGGAAAAAAAGTTTCAATTTTTAAAATGGAGGCAGACTATTGTTTAGTATTACTATAAAATAATTAGAGGAATGGGTTCTTCCTTGTCATTACATTGTAATGAAAGTTTAAGTAGCATGTCTAACTCTTCAGCCAGGATACTTTTTCCAGCATTCAATCATCTGTTTTCATTTGGGCTTTTGCAACAATATCATCTCTTCTCTTGTAAAAATGTTACCTTATTGTGCTGTAAGGAGACTTGCAGAAGTATTTGGAAATAAGTTTTTTAATATGAAAGAGTTTTCATGAAGTTTTGATGCAAGGCCTTAGAGATCAACACCATGTTGGGGATGGGGAATGTAGTTTGTCGTTGTTATTGACTGATTTGGGTCTGCAGCCAATTACTATGACAGTGGAAATCACTAAAGATTTTTAATACCATACGGTGTGCCAATCTCAGACATTGGCCAACCTTAAAAAAACAATTAAATGAAAAAATATGCATGATTTTAAGATGGACTTTTTGGAATATTTAGTACATATCACATGGTAGTAAAGAGGCTATATTATGGAATTGTATTCCAACACAAAACTCACTTCTACCCCTCTAATGAATACTTACTGTCTCTGTGAAGAAAGCATTCATCAGATAGGCAGAAAAATAATGCTGATAATATTGAATTTAATTGAGTTTTGTTTAAAAACCCCAAAAAAACAAATTAGCAGCTGCAAACAAAGGAGTAATGGATGATGAGTTGATTCTCTGAAGTCACAGTACTGATACTGTTGATATAGAAGTAGGTGACGGGTGTACATGGACATATGAGTATTATTTCATCAGCTTTGTTATTTTGTCTCAGTTTTTAACAGCTAAAATATTTTGAAACTGTTGGACTAAACTATATAATCTGTATACAATTACAGTGCAATTTTAACGGGAATTTAGGAAAGTCAGTCAAAATAGACAGCACAAACATTGATCAAGGATGCTAATAAATTGTAATTAATGATCTGCAAATTTTATTTGCATCATGGAACACTGAATACATAATAATTTTCCCATAAAACAAATTCTCCTATGATTTGTCATTTCTTAGAGAGACGTTTCAGCGAAGTTAGTGTGGCTCTCTGCAATTTGATACAGAATCAGGACCACTAATTTCAATGACATCTGACATATAAACTTGTCCCTATGTACTGTTTCTTTCTTGTTAATTTTTTTCATCCAGTGCTGTGCCTTGTGATGGAAAAAAAAAATCCAAACCAAAAAAAACTCCAAAAACCCCCAAAGAAAGAACTGGAAAAAAGCCCAAAAACATCCAGTCATATCAGCTATATCTTCTTCCATGTATAAATTGTGTACTTATCTACAGATATGACTAAAATTGTAAACTTTTAAAGTCCTTAAGTGACAGGCTGACACAAAATGGTACGTGAGTGTTTTATACCCAATATTTAGTCCCTGAATTTCTGCTGGTAGCAATTCTACTATTTTTAGTGAGTAAGGAGTTAAAAAATTTTTATTAATCTGCTAACTGAAAGGCCACTTCCCTCAGTCAATTTAATGTTCATAGCAGTAGGCTACAGGCTTCGCAATGATTTAACTTCGGCCTTGGGACTTACTGATAATTGTCATGTGCTGTTGTGAGTTTGTTTCACCTGTGACTTAAAAGCAAGGAAGTGTAAGGCAAGGCTCAGAAGGGCTTTTTCCTGTAGTTCTACACTTTTTCTGCAGTGGCTTATTTTGCTGTAGCTTAATGCTGATTCTGTAATTGTCTAACTATACATGATAAATTCAAAAAGGAAAGAAAGAAAGGTCAATAATTCTTTTTAAGAACACATTAAAATAATCCAAGCAGATCCATGACTGAGCAGGTGGAAGAAATCTCCACCATCAACGTCAGGGAACTTGTGGTAAAGAATAAGGGAACTTGGTGGCTCATCCCTGAACGCCCTTCTCATTCATTCTTTTCATTTTTCTTGAAGACTAACCCCATCATCCTTAACACCCAGAGGGATGTAAAAGTGTGATCACAAAGGGCAGTCAATTTTTTGTACAAGAATTGTAAATATCCTGAAATGAAAGTTTTAAGAAACTTTGTATTAGAAGTATTAGTGTTGTATTTTTGTTAGGCTCTTAAAGCTTAAATTAAGATAATAAAAGGTTCTTGAATCTACATGCAAACTATATTCGTTTTTTGGTCTCAACGTCATTTTGAGTGGGAAAAAATTATAGAATTATTAACAGAGAAATATAAAGAATGGGGTAATGTCTTAAATCCCACTTCTGACAGGTGAAGTTGTGCTCAGGAATTGAGGAAAATCAGGAGCTTTGTTACGGTATGATTCCATATGTCTCTCTAAAAAGCAGATTTTTCCAGGTTTAAACTTTATTAAATTATTATATTTTTTTTTAATTTTAACCTGATTTTTACAGATTGAATTGTTTATGTGTATTCTCAATGGCTAGTTCTGAAATGAGCAAGGGCACCACACTGGTGAATGACTATGTCTGTTACAATAGGACTTAGCAAAAATATTACACAAGAGAACTGTTTCCCAGCCAAAGCCCAGGCACAAGTTCAAATGATATATCACAAACCAAGAACTGTATTAACAAGGCAGTATGAACAAACCTTGCCCTTCCATTTACCCTCAGGGTGTCAGAATAGTCCCTGGCCTTTTTTAGTTACTAATACATATTTAGCCTGTGCCTTGCCAACCATGCCTCCCCAAACATGCCTCCCAACTTTTCTTATTTATTAAAAAACTGGATGGTAAAAGGCTAGAGACTCTAAAATTGTTATGATTGAGGGGAAAGATTTTAGCTTAAAATCTACTTTTTTTTTTTCTATGCTCTAATATTGGAGCATTATGTCCCAATCAAAGGAAAAGCTTCAGAGATTGCATTTTCATAGACTGTAGAGTCAATGAGCAGCAAAAAATAAATCCACAGTCTTTCTTAGTTTTAGTACTAATTATTTCACAGAAACAAAGCAGGATGACCTTCTTTCATCTGTCTTTCACTGTCAGTGATGATGCTGTACTGCTTTCTTCTTTTTATAAAATACCTCACTGGCTAACTCATTTCCCCAGAACAGGAGAGACCTAGGGTCAGTGCCAGTTTCTGTCTCAGGGAATACAAACTCTCATCTCTAATCTCCTTGGCAAATGCAATACTCAACAAGATAGTTCATTTACAGCAGCAGGAAGTGTCTCTCATCTTGTTGGTTCTATATAGAAAAGATTATCTGGGATAGAGGAAAAGCAAAGGACAAGGAGAAATAAGAAAGTGGGAATATGTTTATTAAACATTCCCTGTGAAATGGAGGACGTTGTCAATATCAAGATATGCGTAAAAGTTAATCCATTTTATTCAGGACTATTTCTTGTAAAACACAAAAAAGATCTTTAGATCAAAGGTTGGAGCTCAGATATCTCCTCACCAGTAGATTCTTTGGTCTGATGAAACTCAAGTTCATTTTGCACAGAGGTACAGTTTCAGTAGTTGGGGGTGCAGATTCATAAACCCACACAAAGAAAGAAACCCAGCACATGGCTCTTGGGGAGGCAAGCCATATAATAACATTTGGGTTTCATTCTCTCAAGGCAGAGTGAGGTCAGGCTGGCCATGCCCTCAGCAATTTGTGTAGCTCCACAAGGTCTGGACACAGAGGGCAAAGATGCTCCTGATCAGGCTGGAGATCAGCCTGCAATGTGCATCCAAGATCTGTCCCAGAGAGAGGGTTGTAGGCAGGGCAGAGCAAGCTGTGATGCATGTGCCAGGATCCCTGCAGGAGAAGAGCTACTTACAGAGAGCTGTAGTTCAGGGAGCTGGAGCAGCAGCCAGGCATCTCTACAGCATCACTCAGGATGATGCCCCAGGCTGGTAGGGGCCCTGGGTGCATGTTTAGGGATAGGGGTCCCAGGAGTGACTGGGCAGGAAGAGTAAACCCCTTTGGGGAACTAAATTCTTGGACAGATTTCCATTAGGCCTTTGTGACTGGGACCCACTGTGTCCTGTATGAACAGTCTAATTTCTGAGCTAAACCAGAAAAAGGAAAACAACACTTTGTTGAACAGAGAGGTATTAGGATTTAGCCTAGGATCCATCCTTGGATTTAGCCATCAGAAATCCACTTCACTTCAGTGAAGGCTTCTATGTTCTCTTAAAAGTAAGGATAATTCCCTGAGGCAATTCTGAACATTTCCTCCCTGTCCTGCAATATCTATGGCTGTGAAACCCGAGCCATTTTTAAATCCTCTAGAATTATGCAGGAAAGTAACACTGTGAGAACTTGGACTGATTTACCACCTTCCCTGCACACTTATTTCTTCAGGGAACTACTGCTGAGGATAATATCAGACTAGCTTTCTATTGAGGAAATCCCACAAGAGAAAACCCTTTGTAAACGAACATGTATGAAATTTTACCAAGAAAAGGTAGACAGTAACATGTTGTCATGACAAAGGATTTCCTCATCCTTAAATGAAATGTAATTGGATATTCCTTCACATAGCTTTTTATGTCATTGTTTAGCCCAGTTTTTCCCTATTTTAGTGGACATAAAATTCCCTGTTGAAAAATATTAATGTCCAGTCACAATACTTTATTTAGGCTACTACTACAAAGAGGACACTGTAATTTGTTTCATACAATTCAGCATTTTCATTTTTAATATCCAAAGGACTATTGCCAAAATAAATTTCTTGTTGATTACACATTTTGGAATAGGGTTATTCAAACCACAAGGTGTCATCACTAGAGGCAGGGGTGAAAATCTACCAAAATGGATCCTGTTGTCCTGCTGACATTTTGGAAAAGAGATTTCTGTGCCTCTACCCTGTGAAATTAAGCATTCTTCTAGCATAGACAACAACCAGTTTCTGAAATGTACATTTCTTGTGTCAATCCACATGAAAATAGAGATCTGTGACACTTTAGCATTTTCAGCTAGTGATACCCCTGAGTAAAGCAAAACACTAAAGGTGTCTTTCTTTTATCTGTGTTGCTCAAGACACTCTAAGGTGTTGTTCTGCAGTCAAAAAGACTGGAAGATCTCTTCTCTTGCAAACTCAGTAAAAAAGAAGGACTTTACTGTCTCCCCTTAGGAGTGACTTTCTTTTTTACCTCTTTTCTCCATTCTCCTTACACTGTTACTTTTTTCAATTAGACTTTGTGTACGCGTTGTGAGGACACAGTCAGTACTATGATGACTAGAGCATTCAACACGTAGAGAAATATTAGACAAGAAAAAAGGGTAAGATAATATTTTTTTAACATTTCAATTAAAAATAAATTAGGAACTACTATCTATTATTAATAGACTGTGTAAGAAATGTTTTACAGTGATTTTTCCTCTTTCATTCTCTCAATTCATAACCATTCTCTTGCACAGCGTATCTGTCATTCACAAGACTGAAAGCATTAGTTTTGGGGCTCACATGAGCAATCTCAGGCTTATATGTAAATGAGATTAGTTCACTAACACAGGACATGCAGAAAAATTCTAAATGGAGTTGGGAAACCTCAAGTGGTTTTATAAAAAATGCACAAACAGCCTTTAATCAGGCTACTTAAATTCAGATGTGAATAAGACTGTCTGAGACTTGAGACAAGAATTTTCTCATGCAATTTTTCATCTGGTACCATGTACCTGAAGGACATGAGGGGAAACAAAAGTTGAGTAGAAATATACTGATAGGGCATCTCTTCATCATTTCACTAAGAAAGTATAGCCTCATTAGCTGGCTGTTCTTTGCATTTTTTTGTCAAGCATGGACAATTCTTTGTCTTGTGTTTTTTTTAATGTACTCACACAAACCTTTATTAAAAAGAAAATTAAAACAGAAATATGGAAGCAGATTCATCTGTGTAGTGTGCTGCACAGTTGAATCTTTCATGACTTGGCTTTAATTACTGTAAAACCACATTCAGAATTTTAGTGGATCTGCTGTTCAAGAAGATCTGAAGTATTTTGTAGCTGGTTAGCAGAGAAATTTGTTGACATAGAGTGAAGATCAGACTAGATATTCAGTTTACTTCCTTTTCATACAGAACAGTGGTTCACTGAGCATAAATATAGAGATTACTTGCTAGCCAAATTTCCCTTTTTACTCTGCTGCTGCTGGTTAAAGTTATGAAAATCTAGACTAATTTTGGTTTCTGTGGGTTGGAAATGAGTCACTATACACAGGTTTAATGGGAAATTTCCAAGTAGGCATTCCTAGTGAAGAGTACCCTGACTTAAAAATGATAGCCCTGCTGAAATAGGTATGCAGTTTGTTCTTCTCATCCTCTCCTTAGTGATGCTTCTTAGTGAATTTCCAGTTCTACCTCCTGGACCAGTGTGCTGAAGACAGGATATAGAAAACTACTGTCCATCTTTTTTACTAGAATAATCTTTAGCAGTAGTTAGCTTTGTAAGAATGAGGATGTTTCTACACTACACTGCAAATCATAAACACTATATCTATTAGCCAGAGGGATTAGATGAGCTTCCAGTTTTTTTCTGACTTATAAATATTTTACATTTATAACAACTTTATATACTTTTCATTACCTATATAGAAAGGATTCAAAATGCTCAGGTTTTATTACATGCAATACTAAGCCCCAGGACTGATTGCTTCCAACTATAGCTGCTTAGGTAAATTTATGAATCACCATACAGCAATATTCAAGAACTTCAGACAGTGTGCAAAAAAATATAACTGAGGCTTGTTGACTAATGACATTATGCAGAAAGACTGTTCTCACTTGCCTGAAATTTCACAGATTAATTAATAATCAATGAGAAGAAGAGAGAAGGTTTCAAGGTGATTCTAGAAATTAATTTCTAATCAGAGAAGATGAATGAATTTTTCAATGGAAAAAGAGGTATAAAAAGAGAAATACTGTGAGATGCCAATAAACTTACCTCTTCAAAACTGGTGTGTTGGCTGCTAGCAGGTTACCAGTTTCATATCTCCATATTTTCTATGAAGAGCCCTTTAATGGACTCTTTTGCTTCCCGCCTCAGTGACGACAGGAATATTTTTGCAGTATGTATTTGCCATATTTAGCTTTGCTAAAAACTGTTTACACAGAAAAGTGACCCAGACTAGAGAATAATGAACTGGTCAGAAGACAGCTGATCCCAAAGCAAGAAATCATCAAAAGTCAGGCATTATTTTCGATACCTTCCATGGATTTCTCTGATAAATTTCCTTAGAGCAGCCATGTTACAAACATCCCAGAGATTCCTTTCCTTTGGCATATGTGGATTTTCCTTTTGAATAATCACTCTTTGGCTAGATCACTCAATAGCTGGAGAGGGATACCAGGAACACTGACTCAAGTGTACTCTCCACTCAAAGCAATTTCTCCACGTGTACCATGGAGTGCCCTCACCAGACAACAACCTCTGTGGCACAATACTTTTCCTTCCTCCTGATAAAACTGCTCCATTGTGCAATAAGTAATTGTAAGTTGTTTGAAGAGAAGACAAAAAGTAAAATAAAAAAAGAATGAAAAAAGAGAGGAAACTGGAATATGGCTCTTTAATCTGTTGATAAGGGCACTGAATCAGTGCTGCTGTGACTGCCCCAATTTCTTAGATATAAAAGGATGTAAACTTTTTTGATCTTCATTTCTCAGCTCTTCCAATACTTGGTGTTAGTTTCTCAGGAAAAGCTATCAAGGTAGATCAATCTGGGATCTGACTCAAAATGTGACATAATTATTATTATTTCTGGTATTTCAATCATTATTATATACAGTGAATATATTTTTATTGCCAAGTCCTTTAACTAAACTGTGAAATAGTTTGAAATCTCTAATTTAAATTTTAAGACACCTCAGAATGGAATGAGAATATTCTTACCTTACTCCCAGTTTAAAAAACCCCAGAAAACTCATATGTATATATGTTTTATATTACAATTATATAAATAATTATTTATTGAAGAATTGAAAAATTGCAAATGAGGAACTTTATGTCAAGGTCTGAAGAAAAGCCTTGCATATCCAGTATTGGAGGACTTGTTCAAGAACAGTTCATCCTTCTGAAAATAATTACCTTCATAAAGTTAATTAGCTGCATAAGTGCTGGCTGCATGAGGTAGCACTGCCCAAGGGCAACTTAGCATTCATGAATCAGTGTAATTCATACACGTCCATCTCAGTGCTTTCTACCTTTTTGATGTTTTATGGCCTTGACTAGCCCCTTTCTTAGTACTGAATCATTTGCCATGCGATCATAGTGAGGAATGTGAGTTTTACTGAGCATTCCTAAGACTGCTATTTTCTGGGACCTTTCTAAAACAGTTCCAGAGAGGTCTGTTTGTAAATGTTTATCAAGTATTCAAGGTCTTGCATAGCTAGCCAAAAGTTCTTGTTATTTAAAAGAAGGACATCCAGAGAAGAAAGATAATGTGCGTTCATATATGCACTCTGGATATGGAAAAATCTGTCATGAAATAATAACCTATCAGCCTTTTCCATATGGAACCAATTCAGACACAGTAATCAAATAAACTTATTTTGTCATAATCCATTCTTTGGCAAGAACTTGCTTTAGGTCATACAGAATGCAGTACTTGTTTCTTTTGACATTGAGATGAAATTTTAATGTAAAAAAATATTTAAACCCCAAAATACTCTCTAAAATCATACCCTACTTGAGTGTCTTTTGTACTAAAGGCTGAATTTCCAATGGCTGAAGAGCCTAAATTATTTGTAAAAAGCACTGGTCACTAGGTACAGCCATTTGCAAATGGACATAGAGTAGAGCAGCCCTATGGAAAGTGTCCTGAAGCCAAAAGGTCAGGATTTGCATGAGACAACATAAGCTGTTGAGTGGGAACATTAGCATTACAAACTTGATCTTCCAGACTCTGTCACTGGAAAACAAACTGGTAACTCCAGAAAACAGCTAATATCTGAAAACTGAAGTATTTTACTTCAAAGAGAAAATGCAAAAAGGGAAGGAGCTTTAACATGAGACTGCATAATAAATAATACAAAACTAAATACAAATTTAAAAATTAATAATTAAAATAAAGGTATTAAGATTTAAAATATATACAATAATTAAAATAAATATAAATAAATAAAATATAGCAATTAAATAATAAATAGTTAATAACAAAAATAATTTGGTTTCTAAGGTGCCCTTTGACACTGCACATAGCAAAAGAAACTTTTTACCTTAGAGTTTATACTAAGTGTTTTATTTTAGAGTAACTTCAAAATGAATGCTTTTTGAGCATACATTCAGTATTTGACAAATAACTCGTCCATATTCAAAGCTGTTTCACTGGGTCTTAGCATTTATGAAATTATTGCCCTAAAAACAAAAAATAGTGAAGTCTGTATGAATATAGTAATTATAAAAATTAATATCTTACTAAAGCATTGTGATTGAACACTTATTTGTGAAGTTGATAATCACACTTCATGCCATAATATTGCTATAAGCATCACAGTAACACTTAAAAGTTTTTCCTGTTGCTGTGATTTCACTATCATGCCTGTTTTATATCACTTTGGGCTTCAGTGGACATGGTTTTTTATAATACCTTCTGCCTTTTTATAGTTTTTGTAATAATTTACTGTGGGGTATAAATCCATGTTGCTTCTGCAACTTCATCTACACTATAGGATGTGTGTGAAACACTGGAATCTAGGCAGGATCTTCTAGACACTTGAATTTCAGAATTTGATTCATTTTCTTGGCAGTTAATGCCTTCTGGATTACATTGAGATTAAAACCTACTAGTCCTTTCTTTCAAGAGTTTAATGAATTAATAAATTGATCAGGTCAATAGCTCACAATAAGCCTCTCAAGGTTTACGGACTATCAGTGAGTAATTTCAAAATGGCTGATGCCCATTGGTTTAGACAGATGGAGTCTTCCTCTGCCCAGATAGTAACCAAAATGTGTCAACCACCATTTGAACTTCCTTATTAACTATTAAGAAAAAATCTCTTTGGAAACAAGAGTCCTTGCTATTGATAAAGTAAATTTTAAAAATGTCAAAATTATGAACCAGAGAAGCTTGTATTTGTAAAAACTGTGATTTGTGAAAACTCAAACAAGAGAGCAATGCATATGAACCCTACTGTCACTTGATCAAGGCTAGACAGGAAGAGAACAACATCACTTTGGAAATGCAGTAACTCTGAAATTAGTCCCTCTAAATATAACTTAACACTTAACAATTGGAATATGATGTCACCTCAACCTGTTAGAGATCCTACAACAGACAGAGTAATACAGACCATTCTGACAGTCAAGATTAAATTTTGCTGGTCAGTGAATGTAAATATGAATAACAAATATGTATCAGAAGAAAGTGTTATTTTCTACAATAATCTCATGTTTCAAAAATTTAGGAACCAAGCTTCAGAGGTTGAGAAGGCTTATGACTGATGGTGAATTAGAAAAGTGCTCTAACTATTGAGTCATTGGCACAGCGACATTGAGGGAGGAGGGCAAGATGCTCTTAATCAGTCCTACCCTTGTGTGGACATTGCAAAATTAATGGGATTTGAGACACAGACAAAAACAGAAGGGGCTGTCAGAGACCTGTAGAGACCAAACCAGAGAAAACTGCAGGGCTCCATCTCTGAAGTCCAGAAATGCATTGCAGATGCCATCTTTGAAGATGACTATTACCTGGCTTATTGAATAGATATTTTGAATTCTCAGGTGACTAATTTATCTGACATATTCTACAAAGCATTTGGGCATCCATGACACCTTTAAATTATTCCCTTGGACATAAATTCTTAAAAGTAAGGCATAGTAATGCCATCTTTATCACAGTTCTCTGTGTTGCTTATACATCCAAAGTCAAGCTGCCATTCAGACAGCCTTACCTTATACAGAATCACAGAATGATTTGGGTTGGAAGGGACCTCAAAGATCATCTAGTTCCAATGACCCTGCCAGGGACAGGGATACCTTTCACTAGATCAGGTTGCTCAGGGCCCCACCCAATTTGGCCTTGAAAACTTCAAGGTATGGGATGTCCACAGCTTCTCTGGACAACCTGTTGCAGTGCTTTGCCACCTTCTGAGTAAAGAATTTCTTTGTGGCATCTAATATAAACCTTCCCTCTTTTACTTTTAAACCATTTTTAAGCCACTATCTGCCCATATAAAAAGACCTTCTCCCTCCCTTTTACAAGCCCCCTTATGGTACTGGATGTCCACAATGTCTCCCCAAAGTGTTCTCTTTGCCAGGCTAAACTACCCCAGCCCTCTCAGTCTGTCATCACGGGACACGTGCTCCAGCCCTCTGAATATCTCTGTGCCCCTCCTCTGGACCTGCCCTAGTAGGTCCACATCTTTCTTCTGCTGAGGACCCCACACACAGCATTCCAGGTCTCACAAGGGCAGAGCAGAGGGGCAAAATCACCTGCTGGCACAGGAGACTTCACTCCTCTTGATGTCCCAAATTTACCTCACACCCATGAATATCCACGACTTTTGATTAGGCCCCTACAGCTGTGTGTAGAAGTGAAGGGAAAGAGAAACTGCAGTTATCATAACTCTGAGAAATCATCTATTTCATTTGATATCTGGAAAAAAATATTTTAATGCTTGACACACTTGAAGATGCTATTCTTCTGCTTAAAAAGTTTGACTTCAAAAGCGGACTTCTGTTGCCCAGTCCTCATTACAACGATGAAAGAAGCATATATTGGTTAACTGTCTGTCACTGTACTGTATTCTCTTGTGTTGTATTTACAAAGAACCAAGAATTGTTTTGGTGCAGAAGAGATCAATAAGAAGTCTGTTATGAATCTACTAGTAAACTTTGAAGTTAGAAAAAAGGAGAACTGTATTGCTTTCAAACATCCTTGACAGTTTAACAAAGATGCAACAAAGAGAGAAAGAGATGGGGAGGAGCTGTAATGACTGCCCTTGGTAGCAAAGAAAAGAAGAATGACTCAGGTGCTGAAGAGTTACAGGAATCATAGTTTCATCCTTCAGAGGTTGAAAAGTTCAAGGCTATTAGCTATTTTCTTCTACTGGCAATGAACAAAAGAACAAAGCAAGAAACACAATATCTGTCCAAACAGGCTTTCCACATTTATTGGCCTAACAGCTTTACTTTCATCTAAGAAAGCTTGAAATAATAGTCCAAGCAGTCATGAAACATGCAATCTTTAGCCTTGAAAAAGAGCTTTGTTAAGATGTTAAAGCAAAATCTCTTGATCTTTTAAACATGCAAGCCACATAGATGGCAAAACACATAACAGTGTAATATAAGACAGAAACACACATATGTATGTTTTTTTCAAGAACAATTTTCTCATGCAGCATTAAACAGTTCCCTCCAAAAAGTGAATTTTGCAGGATGCAGAACTGTCTTTACTATTAGAATTTAATCCATTTTAAGCCTTTAAAGTAAGAAGAAATCTAGTAACTATGTGATTAAAATAAGGAAGTAGCTAAGCAGTTCACAAGGAGGTCCAAAGTATTTTACTGGCTCTTACACAGTGCCTCCATGGGGTATTGTTCTGCTGGTGTTTTTGTTGACAAATGGGATGGGGAGCTTGGACAAACGTTCCAGGAGCCTTTTATTATTCTGTTTCGTTTTCAGTCTCAAATACCGAGTTGAGACAGAGATGGCACAAAGCTCACGCTGTCCCAGACATCTAAAGACTTCACATGCCATAGACACCTGTTCTCTCTTCTCTGTGTTTCATACCAGAATTGGCAGTAGAAGTTCAGAAAGGGTTCATGACTGTTAGAAACGGGAAGATCTGGTTTCTCATTTCTTGAGTGAGTTCTCTAACTACTCAAAGTAATGAGAAACTCTCTCCCATACATTTATATTATAAAATTAAAAAGCTACAAATGCATTTTTAAAATCTTCTCAGCCAATAGCGTGCTTCTAAAAGTTACAGACAACTGTTTTAACCAAGCATAGACAGCACACATACATCTGTTGTACACAATACTCGCTTGTTATATCTTATATAATAATACACAATATTCTATTATTAAGCTTAAACTTATCTATCTTGCTAAGCATATTTTTTGCAACTTATAAACCTATCTCTGCCAAACTCAGAAACTCTAACCATTGTTTTAATGTCCTTGCTTGCTATTAATTGTATCTTCTTCAAGTTTTCGCAGCCAAAGCTGATCTCTAAACTCTTCTGCTTTATTCCTAAATCCTGCTTTTATCTCACACCTGAAAGCTTTTTCACCTTTTATATTTTCCAACATTGTTCTGGCATTTCATATGTGTTCTATGGTCTCTTTGCTGAAAACTGTTCTTCTGACCACCATATAATACTGAGATTGGCAGCAATACAGGTCTTTTCCTCCAGGAAGATTTTTGTCCCACTGAAGAAGTTCCTGCATATTTTTAATCAAAGATACAGCTTGTATTTCTTGTGTTCTCCCCATGCCCAATATGAACATGTGTGAAAAAGCAGGAAACTCAACACCTGTGATGGTTTCCTTACTTAGAAAGAACACGCAGTATGAGCTCTGCATTTCATTATGAAAATGAATTTTTAATTTAACTCTATAACCATGGAAAATGTTAGGTCTTGAAAGGTGAGGTTGTATTTCTAGTTTCCATGTTTGCAGAGGGTAAGAACGTATGTCTGAGTGTGTGAGGTTGGATCCTTCGGGTTTATAGCACCATTTGGGGGAGCTGTTTCTCTGTGGTTCTTGCCTGTGAGCAACGAAGCTCCATTTTGACCACTGGTGTCAGTGATAAAGAATCAGCAGTATAGATGAGGCGGAAAGAGTGTGACTGAACTGATGAAACTGGAAACAATAAGACCTAACCTTGGGGATATATATCAGGTGATCTGGGGGAGTGAAGGGAATAGAAAAAGGGACGATTTCAACAGAGGAAGAAGGAAGTCCTGAGCAGCATTCAGAAGAAGGAAAGTCAGAGCTGGAGTTGCAGCTTGACTGCTGCTGCTCAAGGACCTGTACTGAATGAGGAGAAACATCACCACAAAGGAGATTAATGGCCATGTGTGAGTCCAGAGCAGAAGGAGGCCCTGAAGAGACGTATGTGTTTGGATGTTGCAGGGATACACTGGAGCTGAGGAGAAAAAGATGGATTTGATGTGACAGATGTGTAAATAAGGTACCCACTTTATACATACATTTTTTCTTTTTTTTTTCCCCTCTAAGTCTAGTTATATCAGGAGAAGGCTTCAAATTGTAGGCTGAGAAGAAAACAACTGCCTTTTCCTTTTGTTAGCCAAATGGCTGAGACATTAGGAAAAATACCCCAAAAACATAAACCCACATGCAAAAGAAAAACACCATAAACAAAACAAAACAAAACACAACACATCTTCTAAAAAAAAACCAAAAAAAACCCAAATGAAACCAACCAACCAACCAACCAACCAACCAACCAAAAAACCCCCCAAAAAACCAAACTAACAAAAAACTAACCAACCAAATCCCAAGCAGAAGAATTGACACAAGTGAGACTGGAGCTGAGTGAAAGCATGAAAAGATAAATGCAATTTAACCAGCCAACAAATAGTAAGTTCTCTAAACATAAGCTGAATATGCAAGGATTGGGTCTTTATATTAAAAGAGGAAATGAATTTAATTTGCCTGTAAAAGCTGATTAATACCTCTTTCCTCTCTCCTACTTTCTCTCACCCAGCTTCTGCAAAACCACTGGATCAGTACTCCTTTTTTCATCATGTTATTTCCTGTCTCTTGTTAAGGCCTTTAAAGTTCCTGCTGCAAATACTGAGTGACAGTACAAGGCATTAATTTACTACTGAATTGTTGTAAAAGCACAGAGAACATCTTCCTCCTCTTCATTGCACTTATGTGAAAGCAAAAGGTATTTTGTTTGCTACCAGAGGTCACATGGAGAAGTGCTGTGACTGGTATTTTTACTGGCAAATGAAAAAGCCCAAACAACAAAACCTCTTTTTCCCTCACATTATCTTAGAATCCAAGATCCCTGATTGTTTTGTGCCACAGTGAATTCCACAATAAATGTAAGATTATGTACCAAAATGAAGCACGATTTTTATAGCAGCATACTTGTACAACTATGTATGTCTGTGAACTAGCCTGTCTGTGACCTAGAAGCAGTGCCTACACTAAACTTAAACCTTCTTACCTTCTTTGGAATGTTTTACTGCACTTATAACTATATTTTGAAACCTAAATTTTGCCCTCAGGACTTCAAATGTTCCTTTAATGTATGCTTATTTTAAAATCAAATATATTCTATTTAATTTTATAATACTGCCATTATCTGGCCTTATTTTATTTCTTGAAAGTTAAGTTATTTTCTTACAATGATAGCTTTAAAGTTGCAGAAACTCAAATTAATTAGGTGGGAAAAGTTGGCCAAAGTTTGTTTTTTATTTACTTTTCTTTTTAGGCATGATTTTAGCTTGTATAATTCCCTAAATCTTTATTTCCTTAGAGCGACTATCGCAGGAAGTTAATCCACAAGCTGCACCAGCTTCTTAGGATGCATTTTAAAACACAGAGCTAGATAATGATTCTTGCTGTTCATTCCTGTTTCTCTGCCAACAGAATGCAATGGCACAGCAAGGTGACTTGAGGACCAACTGATTGCTCCATTCCCAGTATATTTAGGTGGAACAGTCAGTGTAGTGTTCCAAGGCATTTTTCAAGGCATTAAATAGAAAAATTGTATTCTGACACTGAATGATAGCTGAGTGAATATTTTTGTCAACAGTATTTCCAGAACTACTGAAGAAATTGTAGTGCATTCTATGTTTCAGCCTGATTGAATCTTGAAAAAAGGAAATGGTAACGTGAATCTAAAAGAAAAAAAAAAAAGTGGAAACCACAGGGACAAATCTCCAGAGGTCTAAAGGAAGTGCATGTCTAGAAAGAAGAAAAAATGAAAAAAACCCTCATTCTGCAATCCTCAGTCAGGCAGAAATCAGTAAAAAATTTGAATGATCAAGCAATATAGGACTGAACTGGGAATCTGTATATTTCTTCTCATATGCCAGTTAAATTATTCATGAAGAATCATCTCCTGCTTATCCCATTTTTTTTCCTTCATGTTGTCTAAACAGGAGATACTGGATGGCTATTAATTCAACTAGTTATCACTTTCAGTAAAGAATTCCCTTCACAAATGTGACAGGGATGTAACTACTTTTTCAGACTCTCAAGTCAAATTAAAGAATCACTTGTTTTCCCTTTGCTTTGCATTTTTATCTCCTCATAACAGACTGCACCATATAATTAGTAGAGACTTAAAAATATATTTTTTTAAATTTTGTGGTAGGATGAGAGAACCAACTTGGATCTTTCTATTGTTGAGACAACATCACAATTCAAAGGCAAAATGTTTTTCATGAAAGAAGGAGAATTTTTGATCAAATACAATGCAGGTTTCCATAGAGTCCAGGCAGTTTATTTTTTTAGCAGTGGGCAGTGGTCTAGACTGTTGAGTAAACATAAATGTGGGCAAGAAGTTCAATTATTAAATGAGGTTTTTTTAGGAAATGATAATAATTGAAAGTGAAATTAGAACTACGCCAACTTCAGCAAAGTTTTTTCACCATACTGAGATATTTTAAGAATTTTTAATACTCCTCATCTTTCTCAACTCTTATCACCAGAACTGCCTCATCTGTTAATGTACTTTATGGCAATCAAGGAAATAAGGAGATTAGAAGATTTGGTGGGACACACCAGATATTTTGCTTAGTTTGCTTGTGCTCATGACAGTGAATGAACGTAAGCATACAGATGTAGTATCAGCACTGAAAATTTTGCCTATTTCCAACTCTGTCTGTGGCTGAAGGTCAGAGAGTCTACTGCCTGGAGGACTGCATGGAGGAAGTCCCAGGAAGAGTCTGGGATGACCATGACCTCATTCCTGCTGCTGGAAAAAACCTCTGAAGCCAAGTCTGCTGAAGGAGACACAGGACAAAAAGAAGACCACTACAGCATAACAGCATTTCCTTTTAGGTAAGCATTAGTTAAGACAATAGAAGCTTGCAGTCTTCTCCTGCATACTTGTTAATATTCTTTTAATTGATCACTAAAGTGGTTATACAATATACTGATTATGGAACAAATCAACTACGATACACATAGGAGCCTGAAACATGATATAGGTTTCTTAGTTGAGGTCTTCACATGCCATAGACACCTGTTCTCTCTTCTCTGTGTTTCATACCAGAATTGGCAGTAGAAGTTCAGAAAGGGTTCATGACTGTTAGAAACGGGAAGATCTGGTTTCTCATTTCTTGAGTGAGTTCTCTAACTACTCAAAGTAATGAGAAACTCTCTCCCATACATTTATATTATAAAATTAAAAAGCTACAAATGCTTTTGCTTTCAGACCCAGTCCTGTCATCTTCTGAAACGTGTGTGCTAATATGGCTTGCTTCTAAATCATGGTGTGTCTCAAGCTTAGACAGCTTTTCAGCTGAACAGGAAAAAGCCTTGCAAATGTTGGGCAATTCAGATCAAATGACTGTGGCACCAAGCAAGGGATGAAGCAACCACTGAAATCCATGTGGGACTTGACTACCCAAACTCATCATGAATACTCTGCAATGAAATCTCCAAGATTTTTAGTGCCTGGCTACACAGTCCCATCACATTTCCTATATGTTCTCCTGATAATAATTTTTTCATATATCAGATAGTGTGTTCCTCTTTTTAGGAATATGGAATTAAAAAGTAATAAATTGATTTTCCATTCTTTTAAAATTTTTTTTTTACAAAATTGATTCATTTTATTGTTTGTTGTTTTTTGAGATACCGTGTTCCACATCTATGTTAATTTGGAAAGCTCTTTTTTTGTCAATAGGTCTAGAAAATGGAGTAAGCAATATCCCAGCAGCGTATTTTAATTTAAGTGCAAAATGATTTTTATAAATCCATCCTACTGCTTTTATGACTTTGGCAGCAAAAAGAACTTATTATTAGAATATCCTTGTTGCATACCAACAGCCCTTGTCAATACTACTTGCAAGGACAAAACAAAAACATTAAGATAAAGATAAAAGATGAAGCATCTTTTACATATTTAAAAGGCATCTGTCTAGTTCCTGAGTCCACTAGTATAGATTACTTATTCAGTTACTTACTGAATAAGTAATCTATACTCATACAAATACTATATAAAAAGTAATTACTTTTAATTGTAGCTGAATGAGTAATAATTCCACAAATGATCTCAAGTAATTTCTTCCCTTATATGAAATTATCACCAACCAACCACACAGTGTAGTTATGAAGATTTGTCTGAGAATGCTAGAATGACTGAAAAAATAAAACCCTTTGGCAGAATCTGCTGTAACAAATACTGGGGCACATACAGTTTATGTGAAATACTTCCAGATTACAAGAATTTACACTTTTATTACCTTGTCATATCACGTATTTCTGCAAACTATGGGCTCCATATGAGCATATCTCCAAACTCCCATACTTATCTTTCTCCCATTTTATGTGTCAGATTCCTTGTGATGTCCATTAACCATCCACATATATCTAGCCTGACATGGTTAAGGATGCTTAGTTACATTTCCTTAACATACATGAAAGGCCATATGCTCCCAAGTGCTTTGGGAATTTTCATTGCATGAAATACTGCTATTTAAACTATTAGAGAGAAGAGAAGAGAAGAGAAGAGAAGAGAAGAGAAGAGAAGAGAAGAGAAGAGAAGAGAAGAGAAGAGAAGAGAAGAGAAGAGAAGAGAAGAGAAGAGAAGAGAAGAGAAGAGAAGAGAAGAGAAGAGAAGAGAAGAGAAGAGAAGAGAAGAGAAGAGAAGAGAAGAGAAGAGAAGAGAAGAGAAGAGAAGAGAAGAGAAGAGAATTCTCAATAAGGCCTGGAAAAACTGGCAAACATGCAGACTTAATCATAACTCTCACTAGTGCTCTTCCAAAGGAAAGTTAGGCATACTTTTCTTGGATGTCTTAAAGCTTTCTGACTCCACAGTTAGCTGCATGGGGTGATGGAAAGAACATGCACTTAATATTCCTTGCTGACTGGGTCATGGGTAAGAAATGGGAGAAAGGCAAAAAGTGGTTGAAATCTAGACTTTTTACCTCCTGCATTGTGGAAAATACAAGCTTCTTTAGCAGGGATATGCTACAACTGAAAGTGCAGTAGTAAATAGCACTGTTTGAAACAGCTGTGCTGCAGAATGATTTTTTCCTAAAGACAGTAATTATTTTATGAAGCAACACATTTATTTACACTAATAGAATTAAGTAAGATACTATTCGAGGTTTATAATAGTGAAGTTGAAAAGCATCTTCCATTATAATTGCAATTGCATTTCTAGCAATACAGAAGTTTTCAATAGTGCAAACTGACTACTGGTGGAATGCATGAGCAAGAGTTCCTACAAAGATTTTGATTTATAAGTTACCCATTTATAAAAGGACTGCTAACCTCACATTTAAAAGTTAAAATGCAGCAGAGAGTTGATGAGATAAGAGCAAATAAAAACAGATCTTGAATTGCTGATAAGTTTAATAATTTCCTTTTCATACTAACAATAATTTCAAAATAATTGGAAAGCCTAGTGCAGTATGTGTCCTTGTCAAAAGACAGGCATTCCTGAAATACTCTGCAGCAATCTATGTTGTACTACATTCAGTGATATGAATTTTCACTTTCTAGAAGTCTGAACAGTGAACTTTCATCAAGAAACCAATTAAGCAAACAAAGAATACAAAACCAGATGGCAAACACAGGATAAGAGTGATATTAAATTTGATTCAGCAACTTGTTCTTAGTGTTAGTAGGAATGACATTAAAAATGTATTTTAGTATCTAAGCTTAAAACCAATTAAGGAAGAACCTATATAAATCAGAGCACTGTGAAAATAAGATATGTAAACTGAACTAAGATTCTATTTTTCTAAATAGATTTTTACGGAAATTATGTTCATAGCATTATTTCTGCGCAGTTAGATCTATAATATGAGCTAAGTACAAAGTTCTGAATGGTTCCCAAGTTTTATAAAACCTGTATTTAGTTCTAACATTAGCAAGGGAAAGGAAACCATCTCTTTCTAAGAGATTATATACATGGCAAGAAGACTGACTTAAATACATTTTGTATTTAAAACTGAAGCGGAAGTTTTCAGTTTGAGTTTTCTCCAAGTAAATGGTTTAGCTTCCACTTCATTTAGGGTGAACATATAGTCCCAGAAAATGAATTGTTAGTGGGGTTTCAGTACAGATATGAGCCTAAAAGAGCAAAAAGCAAAAATATTTAGGTTTAATGGTGGTTTTCTTTTGTTGGTTTTTTTTTTTTTTCTTGCTGAAATTAGAGGAAAAAAGAGTTCTTAGCTACATATATTATTCCATGTGAAACAAGTTATTTCATATCAATTTTCAAAAGGAAGCTGAAGGTCACAAAGTCTTGCCTTTCCATGACAAGATAAACTGAGCTTTCCTGCTCTCCTTGTCTCGGAAAAAATATCATTAAGAATATTCACTAGGCTAAGACAGTCATTTTCCCCCACAAATATCTGGATCTGAACCTGTCTCTTTGGAAACTTTCTTAAAACATCATTCACCTGGAGAAAAAAAAAAAAAAAAAAAAAAAGGCTGGTTTCTTTGTGTTGGGAAACAGTTCTCCACCTTAATCGGAGTAGAAATTAGATAACAGTTTCCCCACATCCTAATGTCCTTAGGAATCTGCTGGGCGTTTATATACCCCTTGGGTCTGACAGCAGATGAGTTTGATTGATAAAGAACTTAACAGATGACAGGACAAAATTGGTCTTGAGTAGGTAGATATCCATCCAGATGGAGCTATCCAGACAATGATTAGGTCTTGTAGTAAACATCCTATCAAAGGATAGAGCCATTTTGTTTGTATAGGACTATTAAAGTATTTTATAGATATTGGAATAGCTCCAGCAAAGAGAGATCTTCTGCAGGAAACGAGAGATCTTCTGCAGGAAACTTGAGACCCTGGTGTGTAAATCTTCACCTGTGACTTAAGGAATCAGAGTTCAAATATTTGTCCTGAAGCTGGAAGAAAGTGAATTTGAGGTCATTTCTCATACCTCTTAAGCAGGTATCTTAATCAAAGGGACATGACGTATTCTAAAGAAGCATTCCCTCATGTTGGAGCTAATGGAGTTAACTAATGTTTGCTGCAGCTCCATAAGCATTAAGTAGTGTCATCAATCCTTAGCTAAAGCAGATTTCAGTAGTGGCCTGACTATCATATTATCTGACCTGTCTCTGGTTCCCTCTTCCTGAATAATGCTGTGTATTCATTAACATTCAACTGAGTAAAACCAGATTGTTTTCTTTCATGTGTCCAGGAATATAGAACTGGAATGGTAGATTACCCATGGTCAGAGAGTATTGAACAAAAATCAATAATATATGGTACAGAAGGTCTTTGTCTATGACTAAAATTGTAGGAGAACAATAAAGCTTTTTCAATCCCAGGGCAAGTATCAGTTTAAAGATATAGTATTTGATCTCCAAGTTTTTCTAATAAAGGTTTTTGCAGAGGTAAGATTTCCTAACATGATCACAGAATGGCCAGTATGTATAAGTTAGGATCTTACAGTGCTACCCCAAATGTGCCATCCAAATGTAAGGCAGGTACATGTCCGGATGAAAAACAACATGTCAAACCTTAGACTAGATGTAAACACAGATAGGAAGGTGAAGGACAAAGAATTTGGGAACCAGAAAGAAGCTGTCTTTGTCCTCTAGCAAGAGAGTATAGAATCCTGCATCACATAATTAAAAGAGCATACACAGTTCACAGCCCACAGCTCACAAGTTAGGTTTGCAGTTACTTGCAGTAGTTAAATATTGTGGGAGAAATACTAGCAGAGATGACAGGAAAAGGAATTTTCTGTCTAAGATGAACTTTAGAAATATTAATAGCCTTGTTAGTTGGTATTTGTGGTACTAGCTGCTAAACTTTGATCATTTTGCTTTTTTGTATTTTATACTACTACATCTTCATTTAGAAAGTGACAGGCAGTGATAGAAGCCTGAAATAGATCTTTCATGATTTGGAGAACTGCAGACTTTTTTAAATGAAACATGCAAGTACTGTAAAAAACCTTTCTGTCATTTACAAAACCATATCAGAATATATTTATATTGCTAGTGTCAAGGTTTATTATTCTAGGTTGTACCAACACAAAGTAAAGGACTATGTGTGTGGCGATCTGTTAACCCATTGCTTTTCCTACTTCACATTGTTCTCCCACTGTTCCCCTGCCCTTAGCCCTGGCCACTTCCTCAGGCTCTCCCTATTGGCTCCTGTACCCCAACCCCGCCCAGGGACCGCCCCTGAGCCCCTGACAAAACCCCCCTGCACCCGGACCTCGAGGTCTCTCTGCCTCTGGGGATCACTGGGACAAGATGTGATTAAAGTTCTCTCAAACCCCTATGGGAGACCCTTCTCACTTCCTTCACCATCACTGGTTGTAGCGCTGCTGGCTGCCGGAGCAAGATCGCGGGATAATCCAAAATGGACTCCGGGATGCGACCGGGTCGCATTGCCCTAAGCATCCCTGCTGAGCTCTCTGGAAGCTACAGCCTGCTAAGATAAATCTAGCAATTACAATATACGCGGACTGCTTTTTTTAAATCAATAAATAAAAAGTGCAATTTAACACCAGAATATCTTTAAAAGAATACTAATTAATATAAATGCAGAAGTAAAATGTTCAGACTTGGTTATTTCAATGAAGTTTACAAGATAGATAAACTCTTGTAATTTTTTCTTCTAAATATTTTGATTTTTTTCTTCTGTTGTCTTAAATGCTTACAGAAGTGAATCACAGAAATGACAATACCTTTTTATTTCTGCCTCAAAATGTAAAGTAAAGATTTTAGATTTCAAATTTTTTTAATTCTATTTTTGTTGATGATTTCAGAAATTAAGATCATAAGTTAAATACCTGACCATAACCTATAAAATTTACATTAAAAATAGTAACTTTCTTCATTCTAAAAATACAGTAATCTTAATAAAGGATTTGTAGTTCAAAATGTATATTTTATAATTATTGAACTCAAAATCATGAAATATCCACAGGTAGGTTAGCAGGAGCACTATAAATGTTCAGTCTTTTCCTCGTTCATACAAAAAAATCAGTTAATACCTACAGTATCTATTTTATGTTTGTGTATTTTGCTTGATCCTGCAAGAATAGTGCCACTGAGATTTCTCAAACATTCATGCTAGCAACTATAAGTAGCTATTTCTTTGTGGCATTGGAGAAATAGGATTGAAATGAAGGGTTTTTCTTCACTATTTAAGCTTAATTTTACAGATGACTTGCATATTAATTTCATCTGTCATATGAATTTACATTGCATTAGTTCTTGATAATCTAGATAATAAAGGATAAAAGATTTAACACACTGTAATAGATTAACAGTCAAACTAATGTAATTTAGATGCATGATCAAAGTGATTGTGCTTTGGTAAAAAAGGTTCTGGTAATGAAACATTGGAAAATTTATGAAATGTTTGGTGGTATTCCCAAGGAATGAGCTGTATGATCTTCCTCTTCACACTGCAGTATGAATTATCTCTGAAGAGTGGATGTGTGTTGGAGAAAGACCTTACTATATGTCTACTGGAAATGCAATAGAGCAGAGAGGAAAACAGCTGGGAGGCTTCTGAAGTGTGTGGAAAAGAACTTCCTGACACAGCTGGTGTGTGAGCCAATTAGGAAAGGTGCCCTGCTGGACCTGATTTTTGTGGACAGGGAAGGACTTGTGGGTGATGTGATGGTTGGAGGCCATCCTGGGCTAAGTGATTATGAAACACACATTCGTCATTGCTCTAAATATGAAACTTTTAATCCCTCTACAACTTTGCACCTAGAGCATGTAATCCTATCCTTTATTTCCAGAGTTCAGATGGGTCATTATTTAAACTTCTTGGTTTATCTATACCCATCATTTTGTAAAGCTGCCTCACTTGATTTGCAATTCCCTGCACTGCCAGAGCTTTTTATCAAAAAATAGTGTTTGGTAAACCTAGAAAACAAATCATGTAATAATTAAACATACAACTTTGTTCTCTCTCTGTCATACAGTTTCTCACTTTAGCTGAGACTTTCCAAGATAGCAATTTATTTTTGTCTGGTCTACATTTTTCCTTAAAAAAATGTAGTGAGATGATGAACCATCATCAACAAAAGTCCTTTGATTTCTTCACAAAAATAGGCATAAAAAAAAATCACTGGTCATCTTTGTCAAGGAGTTAGGAGATTAGTTCTGCTGACAGCAGATGTGGGATACATTTAAAAAAAAAATTAAGATTAAGTTGCAGGACTCATAAGAAGTACCTTGGGAAAGTAGTTTTCTTTTTTGTTTTTTTAATAAACCAGGCTTTACATGGAGTAGCATGTTTTTACTAAAACCCGGTTCCTAGGACAGAATGCCAGCTAAATGCTCTTCCTTCTCCATTCACAGAAATACAGATCATAATACAGGAAAAAGCAAAAATGCACCGAAACTTCCTGTGTACCTAGCAATTCTATATTTCCAAACTGGACATTTCATTATATCCAGAACACATTTAATGTTTTTAGCACAGGTAAACAGAAACATTTAATCACAGTATGCCTTTGCTGTCTTCTTAGACTGTGACTATGAAGAAACATATTTTTTAAAATAAAAATAAAGGAAAATGGATTTCTGGAGAGTTATCTGTTATGCTGCCATAAGTATACCTGTACTAACAGCATTTCAGCACTTTCTTCTAGCTATAATGCCTCTGAAATATTTGAAATCTTGTAATACTGTAATATAAATGCAATGCATATTCAGTTCCTAGAGAAATGTTGAAAATGCAATTGCTTTTATATAACTGAAATTCAAGATTGAAAATATTTCAAAAATACCACTGTAGGAAGAAAAATTTGAAACACTGTAGGAAAACTGGAAAGAGGAGAAAAATAATCAAGTTTAGAAGGGAAAGATTAGGCATGTTAGTAAATAAGCTGGCAGAGTCAATAAAAGAGACTTCTCAAAGCATACTGAGGATGAAAAAAGTGTTAATTGGGTACAAGAGCTTGTTTATGAGGGAATACAAATAGAGTTGAGCAAAACATGTAAATAACAGCAGAGTATTTGATATAGGAAATATTCCTGTGACCATGGTCGACCTTATACTGAATAGTAAATGAGAAGGCAACAAACGTCAGTGAACCCTGGAAGACCAAAGACAACATGGGCTAGAGTTATTTATTATTCACTGTGCTCTAAAGTTCACTATTTCACAAGCAGATCTGTTCCATAAACCAGCGTACAGGATCAGATACAGCTTTCTGTATGGAAAGAAATAGTTTATTTAAAAGAGCAATTAACTATAAAATGAATGCATTAGGTTTTAGGTAAAAGACTGAGAAGCTTTGAAGTGTTCACATTTCAATATTTTGAAATTAAAAAGCTCATTTTTTTTATTATTTACCATCTTCCTGAAATGTATTCTAAATGTAAAATATCCTAATGATTTTTTAACCTACACTCATAAAATATTATCAGAATTATTAGTTGCCTTAAAAGTCTTCCATTCATTTTTCTATTATGTTTCAGGTACATTAAAAAAGAAAACTATCAGCTTTATGGCTTTTTGATAACTTCATCATTAAATCACACTGAGTTTTCCAAAGTTTTCATAAGTCATAGCATTGAGCAAGTAATGTTCCATTATAGCTTGATTCTAAAAAATAACTTTTTTATTTTTGAAATATTACACTAACCTAGGCAATAATTGGGGGGGGGGGGGGGGGCGTATTTTGTTTTCCGGAGACAACCAAATAGGGCCATTTAGGTTTATCTTATCATCCGTTTCCATGTTAAAAAAGAGTAGAGAGGTATTTAGTCCTTGGATAGATACTGGCATGTAAAAAATTCGATTGGTCACCTAACCTTACTAGGTCTAAAATCCAGGCTTATTGATTCTAATGTCTTGAACAAATATTATACGTATTTTAATTCAGAAGTGATTACTTATACATAATTTAAAACTGTTCTACATGTCATCACAATAATTTTATTGATGCTTTTCCATTTGTTATTGTTGTAGACAAATCATACATGTCCCAAGATCCATGGCACAGGAAGAAAAACATAAACTTCCTCCAGCTTCTGAAACTCCAACTGAACCTGATGCCCACACTAAGAAAAACCAGTCAGGTTCTTTGGCAGTACTTCCAACAGAAGCCCACAAAACTATAAAATATTTAATGCAGTGAAAATCTGTTCTACTCACATAACGAATTATAACTCGGAATCAAACTACAGAGTCATGGGTGGGCATCTGTTCAGTAATTACCCTTAATTCAATATTAGTAAACCCAGTAAATATTTAAAAAATAAGTTACCCCACATCTTTTTGATCAGTACTGTTGATACAAAATGAACATTTAAAGTGACTGATCTTGCTATAGGAGAGTTTCTTAGGCTGTTTTCTCTTCCTTTTTCTCTTCACACAAATTAAATTTAATGGTATTTGTCCATAATTGTGGTCTTATGGTATTTCTGGTGCATCACAAATATGTATTTATTACTCAGCACTAAATTACATTTTGCTACTAGCATAAATACTCAAGATTTAATTTTGATCCTAGTATCCACTATTCCATTTACTGGATCCATGAGAAGGTAGATATTATCAAGAGAGTTGGTGCAGAGACTGTACACTTCTAACAATAACAAAGTAAGATAAAATGGCAACAATGTGAAAACTCATGGATAAAAAAATAAATGCTACATAAAGTGAGTGGGAAACTTTTACCAGCTATTATTTACTTTTAGTTAGTATTTGAGGATAGAGTAGAATACTGGGCAAGAGCAGCAGCAGAAAGTTTCACAATTTAATAAAAGGACAGCGTCTGGAGGAAGAGCCTGAAGGCAGAACGTTCTGTTGTGTGGCCCAAAGGTCAATAGGGATGGATAAGGAAAATTACCTAATATAGGAAGGAAACAACACTTCCCAGAGGGGATCTAACAGGAGAGGCTTGATTCCTGATTGTCTCTGCTCTAGTCTTATTATCTAATTGCTTTCATTCTGTAAGTAAAAGTCAAAACACTCTTGTTGTGGTAGCTTCATTGTCAGGGCAGAGAAGTTTACATACTTCCTAAGTTTTTTAAGCTCCTTCAGTTGATCTGGAAAATTTCTAAGGGATCAAATACTGTGGTATTCTAAAACATTTTCAAATCAGAATTGTTAAAAAACACCCTGAATATTATGCGTTTATATCTTTGAAGCAAATTTTAGAGTCACTTTAGAAAGAAGAGTATTTTCCCAGTTTCACAGATGGAGAGCTGGCATGATAATTGCCTATGTGCTTTACTTATATTTCTCATTTACTCAAAGACCAAGCTGAGAAAAAAATGAAATTCCTTACAGTCTTTGCTCCACTGTAGTACCTTATTTATCCAGGCAGGGGGAGGATAGGATGGAAAGGAGACATCTGATGCTGATATCAGGCATTTTGGGAATGTTCAACCACTGACAATGTTCCCCAGCTCTCCAAACTGGCAGTCAGTATGAATGGTGCAACTGTGTCGGTTCAGTAGTCCTTCCTTCTGATCTTTGGAACCCATGGCAAGCTCTGGACACAGAATGCAGAGAAGAACAACAGCACTTCTCTGTGCTTTAGAGCTATAAAAGACACTATATAAGGCACTCCTTGAAACAAACTATTGTAGGTATTTATGTCTGAGCAAGAATAATTAATGTCTAGTATGACATACAGTTCAATGAATGACTGAGAACCTACTTGAGTTGAAATAAGCACTTTATCAATTTAAACATTGCCTTAATCTGCAAGTAACTTTAGTTTGCAAGGTCCTGGGCCCCTCATTTCAAGAAAGACATTAAGGTGCTGGAGCGTGTCCAGAGAAGGGCAGTGAAAAAGGTAAAAGCACAGGTTTTATGAGTTTCAGCTGAGGGAGCTGGGGTTGTTTAACCTGGAGAAAAGGAGGCTGAGAGGACCTTATTGTTCTCTACAACCACCTGAAAGGACGTTGTAGCTGGGTGGTCTCTTCTCCCAGGCAACTCGTGACAAGATGTGGCAACACAGCCTTCAAGCTGTGCTAAGGGAGGTTCAGGTTGGACATCCATCAGTCTGGTTGTAACAGCACGGTGTGAGCATCACGATGAGGGCACAGTTGTTTTACAGTAGATGTTTAAAGTCGTTGAAGTGATTGGTCCTTGACCAAGACATTTATAGTCTATACACAGAAAATCAAAATTTAAGAAAAAACAAAACAGTTTTATGGAACTATGTACAGTTCAAGTTCAGTCTATGCATAAATATAAGGAGTTATGAATATTAGCATAAATATTATAGCACTAAAAATACTGTTAAAAGAAAAAAGCCTGCCTCTATCACTGTTACTCTCAGACCTATGTTTTTTCCAATATACCAGTATGTATAACTGCTGTTTTATATAACTGTGTCCAAATAGAGGGCATTATCAATAGATCAGCCTGGGTAAAAATGTCAAACCTCTGCCTCATATAGATCCATATAGATCCAGCAGCACAGGGAGATATGAAGATCTATGAGGGGTATAAATGCAAAGGGGAAATTAGCTATTTAGCAACAACAAACAAACATTTTACTGAAAGAACCCTTGCATTTTTATAAGCATTCTGAGAGTGCTGGATCAAATCCACCTTATCACCATTCCTCACCTTCTTCTAATGGCAATAGGAGAGCTCACAGACTAACTTACTTCATCCCTTGGAAATTTAAAAAAAAATTTAAAATAACTTAAATCTTTACCATAAAAAAAGCCCAGAAAATGTCTCAAACAAACCACTGTTAAACAGATTCCCAGTATTACACCTGTTCTGCATAATCCCAGATAACAAGAGGCTGGAGGGGTTCTCACTCTTATTGGCTGGAAAGTACGATGTTCCTAAACTAAATAAAAACAAGTAGATGAACAAAAAATATTTCTAATCTTTGGGAAAACAGAATGAAAGCCTGCTCCTCCTTTGCTAGTATGTTAAGTAACAGTTCTAGTTTTCTGAATTTAATTTGGATGTAATGTATGAGGTCTTAGGATAGCAGAAATATTGTGGAGATTTATTTGCTTTCATAACTATTTCTTTTCATGACTGGCTATGTTGTTAACCTCCTGTCCTTAAAAATAATTGTGTTAGACCATGAGTATCTGAGTAAAGAGCAAAAGAGCTGTGCTGGTTTTGGCTGGTGTAGAGTTAATATTCTTCACAGTAGCTGGTATGGGCTATGTTTTGGATTTGTGCTGAAAGCAGTATTGATCATGCAGAGATATTTTCAATATTGCTGAGGAGTGTTTACAGAGTCAAGGCTCTTTCTGGTTCTCACATCACCTCACCAGTGAGTAGGTTGGGGGTGTACAAGAATTTGGGAGGGGACACTGGTACAGCTGATCCTAATTTAGCCAATGGATATTTCATACCATATGGTGTCATATGCTCAGCATATAGAGCTGGAGGAAGAAGAAGAAGAAAGGGAGGAATGCTCAGAGTGACGACATTTGTCTTCCCAGGTCACCATTACACCCAGTGGAGCCTTGTCTGCCCATGGGAGGTGGTGAATGAATTCCTTTGTTTGCTTTGCTTACGCAAGTGGCTTTTGCTTTACCTATTAAACTGTATTTATCTCAACACACGTTTGCTCACTTTTACCCTTCTGATTCACTCTCACATCCCACTAGAGCAGGAAGTGAGCAAGAGTCTGTGTGTGGTTTAGTTGCTGGCTGGGATTAAACCACAACAGGACACAATTCTGTAGCCTTCCAGACACTGTTTTTGGGAAGGATTCTGTACAGAGGAAAGAAAAAGTAGCAGAAATAGAAAGAGGCAATGAGATACAGATGTGGTAGACAAAACTGTCCTGGCTGAAGATGAGCCAAGCACCTGTGAAATGCAGTAATCTTCAAACCCATGGGCAGCAGAGATATTAACCTTTCCTGTCTGGAGTCATTCTGTCAAGAGTAGAACTCTTTTCAAAAGAAAAATCTTGTTCTCACCACCAATGAATCTTTATTTTAAAAAGAGCTTGTCAACAAAAAGCAGTTTACATTTGACTACAAAGATTGTTAGAAGTCCTGCTTGGTTTTTATTCTGCATTGTAGTGACACATTCTAGACTGTCAGAAAAAAGGAACACTGGACTTCCCAATTTTAGAATAGGTCAATTCATGACAGAGAGTACACAATGAGAATGTAAGGGAAAAACTCAATATGACACACTGCCAAATTTATCTCAATCAAACTTTATAAGACAAGTACATTTAGATATAACTCTGTTGCTTCCTTGAGTCATGTTTTTTCACTTAATTAGTCACAGTGGTAAGGACTAGAATAGGTATATGGAAAGCAGTTAGATAGAGGCCTGTATCCCATGTGCTCTCTCTGATGGAAGACAAAGTGGGTGCTTTAGAAAGAAATGGAATTTGCAGAACAAGCATTGGTAATCCCTTGACAATTTTTTAGTCTTCATATTGATATCCTGAAATAAGGTTATATCTTTAGATTGAATAATCTTAAGAAACAGTTTTGAATCTGGCACATTTTGCAGCATTGCTGCTATGAGTTACATAGTTATATTTTGTTCTCTATGAAAACATACTTTATCTTTTTATCCTAGTTAGAGACATCTAGCCATTTCATTTGTTGTTCTCTGGTTTATGTGATAAAGGCTGAAGAAAAATCCTTCTTTCTCGGTCATTCATCTGGCAAACACAACTTCAGTTTCCTCTTCCATACAGTGCTGAGTACAGGTGTGAGAAGAAGCTCCTCACTCTCCATATGGGGGTCCCCCTCAGTCAGTCTCCATGCTCCAGATCCAAGCTGGAGAGGGGATGGGAATGACTGCTGGGCCATATAACTGACCAATAAAAAACAATCTGGTTTTGCAAGCAGGGATGTATCATTGGCTCAGTAACTAGCGCTAGCTACTAAAAAGAAAACCAAAAAAACCCACAACAACCAAACAAAAACACCAAACACCACTAAAAACTGAATGAAAAAAATCAAACCCACAGCAATACCCTGAACCAATTCTGAGAGATTCCACTATGCACTTCAGCAAGCTCCTCTCCCTTCCACTTCTCTCTTAGATGGTTTTTCCTTCTGGCTGGTTTATTCATGAACCCAGAAGTGTCTCTCTCACTCATGGCTCTGTAGTCCCACCCTCAGAGCCAGCTGATATTTCCAAAATGAAGGAATTACTTTCAGTCCAAAAATTAGGCAACGCAAAATATTCCTTGGCTTACAAAAAAAGAACAGATTCTTGGTGACTGGACCATAACTTCACATCTAGCAATTGTGCACTCCACTAATCATCTCAAAAGTGCAAACAAAATCACTGAACACTGAAAAAAAGACTTCATTTACCTTAAAGAGGTCAAGATTATTTGTAGACAAAACATTTTAATCTTACTAAAGATGAGAATTAACAAAGAACACTAGGAACAGAGGAATTTTGACCTCGAGTACAGACTAGGAAGACTACTTATCTTGGAAGTGCTGAAAGCATTTGTTGTCTTAGACTTCGGAGATATTCCACCTAGGGAGCTGGAGAGCAGTACAGGCATGGTGTCTCTATTCCTTGATGTATTGTATCCAATCACTTTTTATTTCAAAGTTCATTATCAAGAAACATTAACTTCTGTAAGAATGAAACTGAGTTTCCATGGAAGCTTGCTTACACTCAAAAGATAATTTAGATGAAGAATTACATGATTTTTTATTCCCTGTGCATTTTGGCTGGAGATTTCAAAGAAAATCAAAATAAAAATAAAAAATCAGACACATAAAAGCAAAGGGAAAAGTCTGCTGGTCTGTCAGAGACTGGTTTATCAATTAGCTTTGCTGGTTAAATAGACAAGTTTCAACTGTTGAGTTAAAAAAACTTCTTCCAGTAGGTAATCCAAATGATTTTAATAATACTTGAGGACATTTTAATAAGAATACTTTAGGGCTAGGTACTACTACACACAAGAAATTCTGGAATCAGAATACTAGTTGCTAAATGTAATTCCCATATGAGCAAACCATTCACATTTTCTAAATAAGTTTGGATCATAGGTTTTAAAGACCTAGGGTGCCTTCATAGCATAAATACATGATTTCAGAGAGCTCTCTATGATGATTAATACAGGAAAGAATTTTAGAAGACTCTTTCTTAGTTTGAAGGGCCTATATGATGTTTTATAACAGTTCTAGGATACATAGAAGAGAGAAAAACATAAGGAAATAAAATCAGATACTGTGTTGGTATCCAGATAAATTAGCACAATGTAGAGTGTCAGAGCTTGGCCACTGTTGCCAAGTTTCTAAAAGTTCTTTTTAAATTATTGGCATAATAGCACCATAGAAGTGATGGAATGGTCCTCACCTTTTTCCCAGTAGACATATATATAGATAGATAGATAGATATAGATATATATAGATATACACACACTCCTTGGCAAAAATAAAGTGCGAATACCTAATATAGGAATGAAGCTCTTCTATTCAGCCTTATCCTAAATGTACAGAGACTAGACCTCTGAATAAAAAATTGAGTTTTTCTGTTTTCAAATTAAAATCCTGGGATATTTTTGCAGCAATACCCAATCTATATAATTATGATTCAATGAAAATGTGAGATACTAGAAGTATTCTTTTATTGACTAGTGTATTTAAAGATTCTCTGAGACTTCAGTACAGTCATTATGAAAACTAACTGGACGTTGACAGAGTCAGAAAGTCAGAAAGCATCTCCTCATTTTAAACTGAGACAGAATTAGACAGAGCAGATGTTATTTTATGGGTATGTATTCTTAAATATTTAGTGGTATGTGTAATGCATCATTCTAACAATGAAGGATATGCTTCTTTGTCTGCAGAAAATATGTAGAATTAAAGTAACCAGAACGAGCACAATTTCTTTATTATTTGCAACATAATGACAAGAGAAGCAGCAGCTGCTGAACTGAGCCTTCCTTTATCCCCCAGTATGCTGGAATGAGGAGAATGCAGATTTGGGTTGAATTCTGTACACAAGAAAGTGCTAACATCCAGTGTAGTGACACAGCATCAGGAGAGGGCTTTCATTACAACTATTATCTTTGTTGCCCCTTCAATAGTGCATGACAGATACTGTAGGAAAACAGCTGCAGAACTTCTCTCTGTGATCAGATTAGTTATTTCAGTCAATAATGCAAATATAACCCAGCACACAGAGAGTTGCCTTGGGAAAGAGGAAACATTCCAGGGTTAAGCACCCTCTCTTCCAAGAGGGCCCAAGTTAAAATGCTGGGTTTGACACCAATTTTCTGTAGGACTTCAGGCTATTCATGTACTTCCTCTGCTCTGACTGTAATATCTATGAAAAAAGAGAGAATACTGACTCACCTACCTCAAAGGCAAACTAAAGATTAATTAGTTTGTGCTTGTATAGAGGTTTGAAAATGTCAAGGCTATATAACTACTGTTAAATAAATGGCAAAAAGTCAGATTGGACAAGTACAGAGCAGGACTGCAAGGGTTTATCATTGTATCTTAGCAATTATCTTTAACACTATCCAGAAAAGATTTCTTACAGTAGATATAGGTAGTTAGAAGAAAAGTATGGAGCTGTTTTATAGAAGTATTTCTTCAGTGAATGTAAAAGGAAATGACAAAGCAAGCACAAATTTTAACTTTTCTGAACTTTTAAATTCAGCAGGGCAATATGTCAGTGCTCTACCTCAATTGGTTCATCTTTTACTGAAGTAGTATTCAAATACTCCAGTGTAATACATCTGGAATGGTCCTGTCCACTTGGATAGGAAATAAAAAATAATAAAAACTATCCCTCTGACAAAGACTAAGGCCACAGGGCTGAATGTGGTTAATTTGTTTCCATTCTACTTTTCTATACAATGAGGAACACCACCACTGCAAGTCCTGAATGTGATGTATTTTATTCATAGTGGAGTGATTACTTAGAGAGTGCACAAGAAGATGCAGCTTTCCACCCTCATCCCATCCCAACTAGTGCACAAAATTTCCTAAATATCCTCATTGAATCTCACAAAAATTCCCTTAAGTTTCCAATTATTTTACCACCAGAATTCATGCTGTTCTTATTTTTCACTTCCCACTGTCTATCTTTGCAGACATCAGATTATTTGAATTTGCTGGCACAGGATCTCTAATCATTTAAAAGATGCTCTATTCTGCCAGTGCCTATTGCCTACTTCTTAATAGTCTGTTATTTAGAAAAACACCAATCACTTTATTTGGGCTCTTAAGTAATTTCACCCTGCATCAGGAGGATCATACAAACCAGATGGAGACAAAAGGATCTTATTTTTATTGTGTTTATCTGGATTTCAGTGTACAAGCACTTTTGTCCAAGAGTAACCATTACAATGTAAAGTTACAATGCTGCACAGATATTTGAAGAAAAACAGAAAGGGTGAAAATCAAATTAGAAACTGAGGTTATTGCTAAATTTACATTTGGGGTGTTGCTGGTAGGATTTTGTTTGCGGAAGAGAACATAAGATTTGTGAAAGCATACAAGTCCTTCAAAAATAAAAATCAAGCCATACTTTTCCATTTAAAATTGTTGTTTGTGCAGAACTATGACCTCTGTACCAGTATGATGAATTATGAGCTGAATTATGTGTAAGAGTGACTTCAGAGGGGCAGCACCTCTCACATAATCTAGACAAAATTCTTGCATTTTAGAGTTATCTGTATATAAACAACCCCCTACACAAAAGCAAAGACAGTGTGTGATTTACAGTGTAAGCAGACAATTCCACTTGATTAATTAGGTTCACATGAGATGGAACCTAAAACAAGGTAAACTTATTTTTGCTAAATGTTCATTCTACCACTTGTTATAAACTCAAATGGTCTCTGCAAACTGATATTGAAGTTCTCCATATCTACAGGTTTTGAAAGTTAAAACCTCACCAAGAGCAAAAATCAACAGCAACCTATCTAAGACTGGCAGGAGATGGCATGGCAAAGATGTAGAAATAATAACTGTGGAGTAGAGCAGGGAGCATAACACACTCCCACAAATGCACCACATTCCACACAGTCATTACTCCAAACACTACACCCACTGACACTTACCCCATGATTATCTTCTCAGGTTATATTCCTCCTGAACCTCCTGAATATTTGATTTATTTGCACTATTAATTTATCCATCCCACCTATGATCCCTTAGATATTTAATTGATTGCCTTTAATTGATCTGGCCATCTGTGATATCTTAGTCATTTAATTCATTGTTTTTATTGATCTGAGCACCTTGCAGCTTTATTGTCACCTAGATAAATCAAAAGTCACTGGCTGATATAATTTCTACCTCTTAATTCTTAGTATGCACTTTAATCTTCTGAGGGAGATGGGGTAGAGGAGGAAAACAAACACCTGAAATCTCATTATGTCCTAACCTGTCTGGCCAGGAGCTGGGTGGCATAAGCCCCACTGATTTCAGTGACACTTTTCCTAGCTGCTTGGGCATCAGGGCACTCATTCTGTTCCTGGAATACAGGCTTTATTCAAATAAAACATGAACGATAAAATAAAATTTTAAGAAAATAATTATGCATAACAACAAGATTTGCAGCATGGTGGTAAATCTCCCTTTTATCCTGACCTGCAGTTCAAGTGAATTCCGTCGAGTTCTCTTTGAAGAAAACTTCAGCCCAGTGAAGCACTACTGACAAGGAAAGTGTCATTGCTGATTTTAGCTCTCACACAACAGAGGCACCGCTACAAATAGTGGGTGTCATAATGGTATTCTGAGTAATGAATGGCATAAAGGGTATCTTTTTCACTTAATAAGCCTTTGGGCACAGAATTAAAAGCATAGGAGATTATACCTGATATAGCAAATTATATGTAAAAGTGAAATTTTATGTAAAATTATGTAAAATATATGTAAAATAGATGAAAATCTTGTTCTGGCTGGGACACTTAGATATAATCTATAAAATGTGACAGCTCTGGTGAAGGCAGACAAGAAATTTGCAGGAATTAGAAAAGGACCTGATGGTTTCCTTTAACAAGAAAGTATTTGATGTACTTTACACAGTCTCCTGGACACGTCTGTCTATTGCCTAATTATAGCAGTTCATAATCTAGCAGTTAGTAAAGTAATAGAGATAAAGAAGAGGAGGAGTCAGCGAATAGTGATCTTTCAGCTGCTCTGATCCATCAGCCCAAAAACAGTAGGAGCTGAACGTAAACAGAGAGGAAGAATTGAAATAGGCTCACAGGGATGGAAAGCAATCCCCAAAGAAAAAAAGAAAGAACACAAGAAAGAATGGAAAATAGTGGGTGCAGACTGAAAACTGAGTATGTAAAACTGTAGCGGACATCTCAAAAGCAAGGAAAATCAGAAAAATAAAAACCAGAATATCTATACTAAGAGTAGCAAAGATAGAGCAGATCACAACACAAATAAAATTATCTTCATTTGACTCTTGATTCATAAATTCTATAACACAATTTTGACACTGACTAGCACTGGAAACCTCACTGGAAGGAGGAAAGCCAGAGGAGAGAAAAAAGAGTTCTTCACTTCTTAGCTGCTAGCTGTGCCTGAAAACTCTGGGTAAGAGTCTTTTCTATTTTTATAGTCATCCTCTTCATATGCCATTACTGTCCTGGCAGGTATCCTGCATTCCACAGAATATTAACATATTTTTTGACAAAATTATCTTTCCTTTAACTTTGATTTTTTTTGTGTGTTTGCCAGTATTTTCAAACTAGAAATCCACAACTAAAACTCTTTAATATAACTATTTCAGAACACTTGCATTTAATATTTTTCTCTCTGTAATTTTCTCTTTTTACTGGTGCATAGCTAGACTGAAATGTGTTTATCTTGGCCACACAAATGTACTGCCACTACACGCATTCAAAGCATAAAAAAGTATGCTTTCTGACAGTGCTCTAACAAGTGCATAACAATATATGTTTAAGAAAAACTGGTAAAACATATTAAAAAAGAAAATAAGATCAAACCCCTAATAAAATGAGATACTTAATTTTACACAGTTTTCTGTGTAGGAAGATGGAAGAAAGAATCTACCTGAGCAGTGTTCACCATATTGTCACATCATATCATTTCTCCCTGAGAAAATAATAAAATTTAACACATAGGTAAGAGCCAATAAATGAAAAATAATCCATTCAATTGATAAAACAGAAGTCTGCCTATACTTTCCATCCTGGATCTGTGCACTCATAAATTGCATAAGCTGTATAATATACCTGCTTCAGTGTATTTCATCCTTTAATAAGCTCTATAAGTCCTTCCTGTCTTTGGAGTGCTGTGCTTCTGTATGGGACTCTGTTTCTTATTTGGCTGTCAAGTGTCATGGCACATTTCTGCAAAGACATGAGGAACAGGTGGTGGCAGATTGGACAACAGGTCCCAAACTGTTCAAGATGGCAACTTTAGTTTCATTCTATTCTAAACGCATAAACCAAAACAGTCAGTTTCTTCACAATTCCACCGAAGGTACACCTCTGTGCAAGCTGCCACAGCTGCCTTCAAAATTCCCCTTGTTTCTGGCAGTGTAACTTCTTTGCTACATGTCCAGCACTGCAGCACTTAATGAGATTTGCTCTTACCAAAGACATATTGAGCTGTTGAGAAACAAACAGCTCCTCAAGTGCCCAGTGGGCATGACCCCACAGTGCTTTGAGACCCACCTGCATATCCAAGCCTGGTAATGATGGCCGTGCCACCTAAGTGGCCTTCAAGAACACCAGCCTGTGGACCAGTGTGACAAAGAAAGTCGCCATTTTGACCAAGAACATCTGTCTGACTTGCCTTATCCAAGGAAAAGTGAATTTCAAAAGCCATAGTGTGGTTTCCTAGCAACTGGAAAAGTATACTACATCTAGTAGGAAGGGTGATGTGGGCGAGGCAATCAACACCACTCACTCCTTACTGTGAAGAAACAACCCTTTATTAACCAGCAACTAAGAACGGGTACTGAAGTCAGCTTGTGAACCTCAACAGTAAGGCCGAGTCGAAGCGGCGCATGCACAACACCAGATGCTCTCCCTCACCCGTGTGAATGGTGAGCCCCAACTCAGACTTTATACCCAGTCCTTTAAGTCCATCGGTCCGTTTTGGATCCTCCACCCTCTTGGCTCGTTTTCTCCTGCTGTCATTGGTCCATTTCAATCATGCCTTTTTCACCAGTCATTTCCTGAGGACCTCCACCGATTGGTTCATGCCACATCCAATCCACGTTCTTGGTGACATCATTCTTATCTGCTGGAACAATCCAGAAAACTTCCCCTTTCCCCATGGTATTAAGTTCACCACCCAATGGTTACATGCAGGTATTACACACGGTACGCTGTTTGCAACTCGCTATAGCAAGATCATTAACACAGAAAACATCAACTAACCCAGCTCCCACCATTAACATATTTACCAACTTACTTAATTAATTATAGAAAACCAAAACTTATTTATAACAGTCATGATGGGCCTGCCACCTAAGTGGCCTTCAAGAACACCAGCCTGTGGACCAGTGTGACAAAGAAAGTCGCCATTGTGACCAAGAACATCTGTCTGACTTGCCTTATCCAAGGAAAAGTGAATTTCAAAAGCCATAGTGTGGTTTCCTAGCAACTGGAAAAGTATACTACACCTAGGTCCATACCATAATGCCTAAACTAACATACAGAACTAAGTCCTTTTGATGCCATGAAGATTTTTGCCCTTTCCTTTATACCCCTGTTATACCTTTTTACAACTTTTGTATTCCTAGTGCTTTTCCCCTACATTCTTGGACTTGTTTGTCAAGCTAAGAGACAAAGTATTTTAGAAGCTTCGTAGCCAGAGATCAGTGTGCCCCAGACTCCAAGGTCCTCTCCAGAACACATTCTGTAAACCAAGATAGAACCATCCAGGGGAAGGGTCCTTGGGGAGGGGGGCTCACTTGAGCCTCTCCTTGGGGAATCTTTGATAGATATGCTAATTAGAAAAACCTATAATGTTATACCCAATGTTGGGGAAGGGGTCAGAGGTGGAGACAGAAGATGAAGACAGAGATAGACTCGGTGGGGTACATCTCGCTGTATATGACCTGGACGTGTACACCTAAGGATCCTTAAAATAAATACCAAGGTAAAATCCCTTTTCCCCTTCTAACCGTGTGTGACTCCTGATTTTAAGACCAGGAAAAGGCATCACTTTCCCTCTAAGACCTCAGTCTTGTCTCAAGGTTGCCTGGGCTCCGGCTTGATTTAAGTTTTGCAGTTCTGATTTGGATGTGAATACAAGCTCATACTCACATGCAACAGACAACAGCTTATTGCAGCTACTGATGTTGACAGTTCATTGTGATGCAACATCTGATATGCAGTAGTCCTGGATGTGACTCATGGCCAATGTAAAACATATTTTCCTCTGTTAATGAATTTTTAATACATAATTCTAGTACCTATCTGGCAATGTTCACAGAAGAAAAGGAAACCAAACTCATAAAAAATTATATTTTGTCATCATTTTCCTCAGACAGTGTAAAAACACTCCAACCGTTTGAAACAGTCATTTGCTTACCTCTATTTCACACAGCTTTAATTTCTTAGTTTTCTCACTCACATTGTTCTCTGTCTCCCAATTCCTAGATTTCATCTCCATTTTAAACACCATGAAATGTTACTTGGTGGTGAATTGGGTCTCATTATTTAAATTACAAATAAGTGGGTTAATGGCTATTGGAGAAAAACACCTTAAGAGCAGGAAAGATGGTTAACACAGACATGGCTACCAGTCTAGCAATAACTAGTTTGTGCCATAAGGAAAGTTAAATTTGAAGGAAAGCTTTTGAGGCCATGAGTTGAGGGGTCAGTGTTTTCTGGGAAGAATGATCTTGGAAACAGGCAGCAAAGTAAACCGCTCTGTAGATTAACCAACCCTCTGTACTCTGCCTGTTGTCTTCAGGGACAATTTATCAGACTCATATAAGCTTCATCTGCTTTTTCCTTCAGGGAGAAGATCAAGTCTAGTGATAATTAAATCCTCAACAAAGCTTTAAATTTTCTTTGTTACAAATAAAATGGTGATTCTGTCGACACTTTGTTCTTATTCAGGCCTACCTGCTGAGCTCAAAACCACATCTCCCAAAAGAAACTTTTTTCCTTTTATGTGATCAGTCAAATTTCTTGACAAGACTTAGATTTCTATGAGGAAACACAGTGATGTATTCAAATATGGTTTTGAGTAAAAATACCTAAATTTGGTTTTCTCATAACACTCCAATTTTCATAGAAATTGCTTAGAAACTGAATTTCAGCTAAGAAACAAGGATACATCAAATGCAAAATAAAAATATTTTTTAAAAATTCATTTTAGAGAAATATGATTTTAATTCACCAGCCACCTCTAACAGAAATTTGATTTCTGTTTTCTTTAACTTTACTCCACTTATTCCATAATGTATATATCCCAGGCAGGTCTGCTATACATCTTCATCTCTTTTTTTGTCCCTCTCCTCTTCTCTGCCTGTATTGTGACTTAGGCTATCAAGATGTTAGAGCCATATACTTTATTAGTCTGTATTGCAAATAATAAAGTTTTTTCTTTTGTCCTGCCCCTTAGGCTTTATAAGACGAAAGCAGTAGTGAATATTACTTTACAGAAAGGAAATAATTTACATTTGAAGCCATGAACTGATTAGATTGTTTCAAAGCTTTTCTATGACTTGATTGATTGAATTTGCCCATGGCACTCCTAGTGGTAATGATACTGTGATTATTTAAGCAGCAAGTAACTTAAGGATAGGCTGAGCATGTTAACTTTGAATTTCCTAGCTTCCAGCATTTTGCATTTTCCACAGTTTCTATTCAAGAACGTTGCAGTATGCATTGTGTGGTATTTACTGCAGTTGTCATTCACTTTTCTTGTTTGAATTTTGCAACACGTTTTTGTGGAAATGTGTAAGCTTTTTCCATTGGTAAGGCCACAAACAACTCACTCAACAAGGCTTTTAAAAGGGTTTATGGTTGTTCATATACTCTGAGTCAGACACATGAGACAAATACCAACAAGATATTCTCAAGAGGTCAAAACAACATAAAAGACTTTACTGGCAACTTTAGAATATCAGAGAACTTTGGCAAAAGGTTTAGAGCAGCATTCAATCAACATGAAACACTTCCAAAAAGCATCAACTTAACCCATTCAACTTAGCAAACTCTAAACCCTTTTGATTTTAAGTTACACAAAAATTTTGAGAAGAGGGAAATAGAAGAAAGCAAGAAAGAGAGAAAAGATATAGAAAAGAACAGATATAGCTACAAACTCCCAGGATCCAGCAGTGTTCAGCTGATAGAAATTCCAAAAGGAGGTAGGATTAAGACATGTAAACACATGTCTTAATATTCATATATATATAAAATTAAGCCTCATATTCAGCTTTAAATACTTGGCCTTCCTGGGCTTTTCCCCCAGGTGGAACTTCTGGTCATTTGGCCAATTAGGAGCTGAATTAGAGGTCCAGGGGCATTTGTGAAGCTCCGGTATGCCAGGGACTGGCAGTCACTGCCAGGCAGGAATACTGGCTCCAGGGAGGTGGGGTGTGTGGGGCAATGCAATGCCTTGCTAGGGCAAGGCCTGACTTGCCCCTTCTCCCACATGTATGCACCCCAAAATGTCTCCAGAGATCAGTCTTTGCACTCTCTCACACCATGCAGGGTAAGTGATTTGTGAGCCAAGGTAGTTTTAATGGTATTGGCACTCTCTGGAGCAGACCGGCCTCCATGCCTCCCTTCCCCAGAAGAAATTATCAGACAGCAGACAGCTATGGCTACTTGAGAGGAAACAGGATAAGGAAAGTCTCTGAACAAACAGTTGAACAGTCTGCAGGACTTGTCACAGCTTTACAATACTGCCTCTTGTCCTTTTCTAATGTCACACAGAGAAACAGAGTATTTCCCCTCAGAGAGTACCTCTCATACTTCCATATATGTTCTTTGCTTCTTCTGGGGGATTCTGGAAGGACAGGAACCAGTATACATCCTTCCTCTGGGCAAACAACCTCACAGCCCAGTGCATTTGCTTTGTCCTTGTCCTTCATTCTCTCATTTTGCCTGTAAGCTCTTATTTTCTTAGTCATCCCAGTTCCTTTACTCCATTATGAGACAGTAACCTTTTACTTCTGTGATACTACACTGGTTTTATTTCTATTTGTAGCACTCCTTTTATAACTGTCGTCACTTGCATCCCACACACAGACATCTCCTCTCTTGTATTCAGCACAGTGCAAATAATAATTTCCTGTCAAGCATTTTCTACTTGAATGCATTTTTCTTCCAGTTTAAAAAATAAAAGGTATATAAATATCTTCATTTTTATTTTAAAAATCTAAAGGACAAAGTTATTTTTAATTGTGTCTGAAAAATACCTTATGGTTGGGACTGAGGGCAGTTGATATAAATTTTTACATCATTGAAGAAGACCATGAGGAATCTGAACAAATATTTTCTGAAGCTCTAAGATTTTAAACATGACTTTGACACTTGTTTTTTTTCTACCCTTTGCCTTTAAAACACAACACATGACCATGTAGGTGCACTCATCTGGCCAAGAAAGCCATTGGCATCCGGGCCTGTATCAGGAAGAGTGTGGCCAGCAGGATCAGGGAAGTGATTCTTCCCCTGTACTTGGCACTGGTGTGGCCACACCTGGAGTAGCTCCATCTTAATGATTGCCTATTATCTAAACGTATAATAAAAACTTATTAAACATATATTGTGTGTTATATTTCTGAAAAATATTTTTGAGAACATTTTTGTTACCAGATTAATGTGTCCTTCTAGTCTCTGAAAGAAGTGTTTCTTCTTTGAGTCTAGTAAGATACTTAAAGATCTCCAGTTTCATATGCATTCATGAAGCTGTGTGATGGACTGACAAAACAAGTGTGTTATACCATGGATTTTAGCTCCAAAACAGAAAGCCTGGTATCTTAATACAGAATTGCTCCAAGGCCACAGATTTGTACACCAGGTTTAATTCACAAGCTCATTATAATTACTGACTTAGAAGCCCTCCCAGAAAAATTAAAAAGTAAAAATAAAAAAAAATTGAAAGGACAAGTCAAATCTGCCACTGCTGCTGAGACAGCCAAAATGACACTATTACCCTGGGTATGTGTATTTCTGCATATCAGGGGTACTTGAATTGGCATGTTTCAAATGCACATGATCTTCGTTGCTATTATTCCCAGTGGGATGTTTTCAAAATGGCACATTCATCTACAGTAGTGTCTCCTCTGTCTCCTTCAAATAATATAAAAAATTTTCTTATTTTAAACTTGCAGTAACTATTTACCTGAACCACTCAAAAGAATCCTATATTTTTGGAGCTGTTTAAAACAGCATTTCACTGCTAATAATATCACAAAAATATTGCCAGCTAGGTCTGAAAGCCAGACCTCCTGCAGAGCAGGAGTTATGCTTGATTATGTAAAATTATTTTTCTTGCCAATAGGAACTACATGAAAGATTCCAGAATGATTTTGCTATCAATTGGAAGTGATGAAACATCTGGTTTCTTGCATTAACTGGGTTTATTTTGCAGCAGAATTTTGATTTACTTTTAAGAACTGAAGGAGAAAATTTATAATGAAAGTTTCAAGTACTTGAAAAACCATTATTCTGTACAAGTAAATGAGATATGTCACATTAAATTATATATGTCTTAAGTGTTTGACACTTTTGATAAAAACTGGTGAAAAACAGTCCCCTGAAGCTTTAGTATGTGTACCCTGTGGGTTAATTTTAAAAAACCACAACAATTAAAAATCTACCACACAAAAAAACAACCTGACACAACACTAACCAAAACCCACAAGCTCTGTTTGTGTTAAAACATATGCAGGTACTTTGTAAAGTAAAGCATGCAAAATAAGCCTTTATATATTTGGTACAAAGAAAACCTAAACTGAGCAGCACAGACAGACTCACCTTCCTGGAGTACTTAGAAAAGTAGAGACAGCAATACCGTTCACATGAGCAAATATTTCAAATGTAGGTAGTCATTACACGTTTTAAGAGACATCGTGGGTTATTTCAGAATACAACCAGAAAGAATTTAACTACATTATTGTAAAGAAAATCTATTTGCATGTAGATTTCCTAAGTGTTTTCTTATGGTAGAAATCTGAGCAAGTTGCAAGGGATTATGAAACATTATTTATTTATTTATTTAGGTGATAAAAGCAGTAATTACACAAGTATCATTATCTTCCAGTAACAGAGAAAAGAATGCAAGATAATATAAGAAGCTATTTTATTTTTATTTTCACTCTAGAGATGCTTCTAATCTTTCACTGTTACTTTTCTTCTCTGCACCTGGTGAAATTGATAAGATGCACTGTTGAGCATGCAGATAAACACATGCTGTATCAAAATAGAGTAAAAACACTTTTGAATTTCCAAGATGTTTGTCTTATGCGTACATTTAAAAATAAATCCATAACAATTCCCTTGGGTACTTATGTGATTTAACATTGCAGTTAAGTAGATTCTTAAATTGTAACATGTAAAAATATAAAATGTAAAAATGCTTTTTGTCCACATGAGCAGGTTTTGATCTCTGCAAAATTGTGTAAAATGAAAATAATCTCAAAGATTTAACCAAATCAGAATTTAGTCCAGAGGATTTATTACAAATTCGAAAAACATCTATGAATTCCTTGTCATGGCTGTTGCTTTAGAGCAGATGATAGGAGATGTAAGCACAGATAAAAACAACATGCATGGAAAAAAGCCCACAACTTTTTCACTATTGAATTTATGTTTTAAAGCATGAATTCTGACTAATGTTTCTAGGGGTGTGTTCAACAGGTGGGGTATGCAGTGCTCAAATACTCAACATTCTTACCTACAGAATCCACCTGAAGATTCTGATTCTGGGCTCTTCCTGGTTGCAAGGAGCATGGATGGTGCACGTCAGACCCAAGCCTACTGTCACGTGCCTAGTTTCCAGCTGAACTGGAAAGGTACACTGGAAGAAGAAGTGCTCTGAGTCTTCAGGGTAAAATCCTCACCAGTGAAAAATATCAGAGCCCTATCATGATACTGCCTCAAACTGCATTTTGATGTGAAGAAAAAGAGAGGGGAAAATAGCAAGCAAACAAAACATAACAAAAAAATCCTAGTTCTTGGCTGGTTACTAGACTTTACTAAAGATGGTGTAGCCCATGATAAGGGTAAGAAATCATCTGGGATAAATGACTGATAAAATATACATGAGAGCAAAAGCCAATGGGGATGGTAATTGCATGGAAGTGGGAGTGCCAGAACAGTGAGGTGGATGACTCAAGAGCTGAAAAAGGCAAGAGCTCCATTCAGTAAGGAATATTTACTGGTGATCCTTGTGGGTCCCTTCCAACTCAGAATATTCTGTGAATCTGTGAAGGGAGAAAGAGGGAATTAAACCAACATAAGTAAAGCCATTGCCTGATTCCAGGACACGTATACAATTTTAAATGTCTCACATGCATTTTTAAGAAACTAGTTGATTGGTTGTTTTTTTCTCTCAGTAGGGTGCATACAGATGGAATAAAATGCATTGAAATTTAGAGGATTTTTGCTATTTAGTCTATAGGACTGCATATATACCTTGATATTCATTAGCTTTACATAAACCACCACAAAGTCTTTGTCTGTCAATGTACTAAAAATGTCAATGTTTTGTTGGTTTTTTTTTGTTTTAGCCTTCCCCCCACCTGCTGGAAGTAAACATTTATTTATTTTATATGAATAATTCAGTTGGGATATTGACTAAAAGGTATTCTTGAGAAACTGCTTTTCAACCCAGATTGAGTATTACATGATTACATCTATACTTAATAATCATACTCTTTTGAGACCTTCTATGCATGTTCTATATATGTAAAATGAGGTCTGGAAACTTCTTATATTTCTAAAAACCACCATAAACTCTTCAAAAATATTTAGTGTCAGATATTCTTATCATTCATTCTCTCATAAATACATAATTTCTTTGTGTAAAGCTGTATAACAAACAGAATTTAAATCCCTGCAACAATCCTGTTTTCCCTTAATATTTTATGTTAACTTGGGAGGGGAATGAAATAGTTTATATTAAAAGAGATGTAATAGGAAAAGGATTCTATTTTGCTCTTGTGTTTAGGACATATGCTCTTATATCACTGTCTTTCATGCATCAATCTTCTCTGGGCTAAAACAACAATGTTGTTAAATATTACACAGAGAATTTTGAGTGAGTTTGGGGAGAGTTTTGGTGTTGGGGTCTTTTTGATAGTTGTTGCTGTTATTGAATTAGTTAGCTGATGGTGTGCTCAGTAGCATCATGGACATGCAAGCTGATTTTTCACCAGCCAGCCATTAATAAAATTCTCTAGCATGAATAGACCTGGAGCAATGATTTCAGCCTGCAATAAAATATCTCTCAATTTTTTCACAACTTTGAATGCAGAAAAGTGTCATTTCCGAGGAAAAATGATGTTTTACAATGTGTATTTAATGCATTTTCGAATGTGTATTTTTATAACCATTCAATTCAAGACAGTCAACTTTGTCTTTTTCATAACACGAAAGTGTGAGTATCATAGCAAAATCTCTCACTTATTGAAAAAACCCAGATATCTTTATTCTCTTTGTTTTGAAAATTCAATGAGAGGCAGGTAGGCACGTCATTTTGAAAATTGATATTTCCACTGAAATGCAAAAAAATCTAGGATAAATATAATTACAGGATCTAGGATTAATAAATTTTTAAAATCTAGGATAAATAAAATTACACTAACAAAGTGACAAGCTAAAATATGTAGCGTTACATTGCAAAGCAAGTCCTCCTGTCATATTTGTCAGAGGGGCCTTGGCATTCATTCTGCTTTCGTCTGCATTTCTCATCCCATCATCAATGAAGCTTACAACAACCACTGAAATCATAGAGTAGAAGCATTTGTAAATCTTAAAATCATAGAGTAGAAGCATTTGTAAATCTGAATTCATAGGTAAACTGCACCCAAAATATTTACTAACAGAACGATATGTATAAAACTTGTTCATATATGTTTTTGTACCCAGGTACAACTATGACAGATACCCGAGAAATTCTGTTAATGATTTAACATTACAATATCAAACTGACAGTAGAACCTTATTTTTCAACAAAGTAAAAATATCTCTGTGGTCTCAAAAGGACTAGAGCCACACATCAAAAACAGACATCTTTATTGAGGCAGTAGGAAAGATGAGCAACAGTGCACACATGTGGTGACTCACCCAACCACTGACAGCAAGCACAAGTGGTGTCCAGATCATCTGGAAGCAACAGCCAATGGTACCTTTTAAATGTAAGAGTTGAGCTGCCCCTTGTGTCCCTCGGAGGTTGTGGGATCACAGAGAAATGTACCCTACATCAGTTTTGTGTGGGGCACCCTGCCTGTGGTGTTGGACAGGGGCAAGCTGTTGGCAGCCTGTGCTGCCAACACTGGTCAAGGGGCAGAGTGTCAGGACACAGGGCTTCAGTCTCTCAGTTCAGTATCTCCACCTAGTAAATACAAATTTTTCTAAAGTCAAGCAGTGAACCCACTGAATACCTAATAAAAATGCTACACTATCCCTGCACACAGTATGAACTGGTAGTATCTGAACTGTCAGAGTGGTTTCATGCTATCCAGACCCCTGTGTTGCAAATATGTGTAGAAATATTAAGGCCTTTGTTCAAAAAAGGACTTCAATCTATATCCTGTGCTGAATTGTGAGGGGTTTTCCAAACTGTGACAATTCATGTTCATAAAATGCCACCTGCTTAAATGCTGAACAAGATTCTACGCAATAAATCCCACAAGAATTAAATATTAACTGGTAAAACTCACTGGTCCTGAATCTCCATGCAAAGTCTTCAGCAGCTGGTAACCAGGATTTTAATGCCTACTAGGTAGCAGAATAGAGTCCACTCACTATTTGTCCCTTATGTCCACCTTCTCTTGCCATGTCCTTTATTTAAGCATGAAATCTATTTATGCATCATTTTACAAGACTTTTTCCAATGATTGAAATTCCTTATGGCCTTTGTCTTTTCCAGACTGTACCTGGTGTGCAGTCTGCCTTTTCTGAGAAATGTTGACGAAAAGATAATGAGAATACAACATGGGGAACCTTAGTCTTCTTGGATGATCCTCAGATGTTTAAGAGCAAATCCTGGCAAAAGTAAAGAAAACAACCCAGATTACCATTGATCTTTTGCCAGGACAGCTATATTGAAGCTTGTGTGTCTTGGCAATGGAACTCGATCTTTGATAACATTTAGATATAAAGTTCTGTTGACACCACTGTGAGACCTGGAAAAATGCCACTCACAAATAGATATGGTGCTTTTGTCTCAAGTCAAAACTATAGGACACTGCTAGTCAGCCTCTGTCTACCTCAAACAAATTGGACTGGAGAGTCCCACAGGGTTCAATCCTGTAACTTACTCTGTTCCAATGTCCTTTTCTCAATAGCTGTAGATCTGAGGAAATTCAGAGGTTGTACATATTTTTTTTTGACCCATATAGTGGTTTTTTTACTCAGGCTCTTTTCAGCCTGGCAGAGTGGAGGCCTGGATGCTACCCAGCTGGCTGAAATTCAACCCAATTAAAGCCCCTATTGTAACAAGTAGTAGAGGGAAACATTTCCTGTTTCAGTGGCAGTGTACTAAGCTTCTCAATCAGATCAGGGTTCATGTTCAATCAGTGTCAAAGTATCCCAGTGCTATGTGGGAGGCCTTGCTGAATGACTACATCTTTCACATTACTGCTTTGACCCTGTGATCCATTAAATCCTAATTTCTAATGCTTGACTTCCTTCTACTGGTGGCCTGATTCAAGTCCTGCAAGTCCTTCAGTTGCTTTTACTGAGGACTGGATCAGGATCTGTCCAGAGAGCTCCTTCTTTCAGTCTGATTTAGCTGCTACCTCCTGCATGAGTTTGGGGAGAGAGACCATGTTCCACCTGGGCTATGCAAAGTTTGCAGTGTATTAAGGCATGCATGTAAATTTCAAAATGTTAACCACACTCTAAAAGCCAAAGTTACCCTAAAAAACAAATTCTAGGCTTGACTTCCTATCACATTGGAGGTGGTTATCTCACAGGAAAAAATTATCAGAGATGGAAAAGCCAGGCACTCCCTGGAACTCACTTGAAGCAGAAACATACTCACCTATGACCATGTCTAGACCTAGAAAGAGTTCCAAATGACTTTTTTTGCTCTGGCTTTCTGCTGATGGTGAACTGTAATCCCCAAGGCATCTGGCCAACTGCTCCCTTCTTTCAGTGTTCTCTCTTTGCTTGAAACTTCATACACAGGTGAGGGCATGGAACCTTGCCTTTCCATTATAAAGCATTACTGGCACAATTTCAGACATATAAAAGCACACCTAATTACCACACATAATAAATAGAATATTTGCCTTCAAGTATATTATTTTTTTTTAGAAGTTTTAAGACAACCTATAAAAAAGTTGGTTTGCACTAGTTACTGTACTTAATTATGAAGACACTTTTAACCTTCCTTTTTAAAGGAAAATCCTGCTATCACTTTTTTTAACAGTATTATTCCTTTCCCCCATTGTCCTGTACATCACGCAGTCACAGAAAAATTAATTCAGCTCACTAAAGAAAAGGTATTTAGTGTGACTTGAGATGTTGTAAAATACTGAAGTGTTTACATGAGACTGGCAGATATGATTGAAGACTTCTGAGAGGTGTATTTGGTTCTTGAAGGCTGAGGAACAAAATCACTACTTTGACATTGAAAACATATATGACAAAAATTGAAACAATTCAAGAATGAGGCAAATGGATAGTTTATGCCTTCTGATGCCTACAACTTCTAATAATATTAAATTCTAAAGTGGAACAGTTAAAATGGTGATGATTTATTGAATAACAATCATCAGACTTGTTTTGAGAATGCTGGATGAGAAGAATATTTCTTTACATCATACCATGGTATTATTGCCTTTTTCTCTCCTTCAAACCCAAACTGTCCCTTAGTCCTATCAAATAGATAATCAGTGCTGGAATATCTGCTATAGTTGTCCTGAATGTGAATTTGAAATTCTGATAAATCAAAGAGATTGAGATATTCAATGCTGTCCTTAGAACAGAAGAGCAAGTTTTCTCAAAGTAGGGGAAAAAATCAAAACAGAAAGATCCAGAGATCAGTGCTAAGTATATTTTGAAATATTCTTCTACTTGCATGCCTTGCAAAGTTTCTGATATTACCTTTTCATGCTGCCCTGGTACTTTGATTTGCTCTTCTTTTTTTCCTTTAGTGCAATTCTTTTTTGAAGAATTCACCAATGGTCTTACCTAAAGATTTTTTCAGTTCCAAAATGTTCTTTATTCCTAACCAAAAAAATACTTGACATGGATTTATGCTGTGTGTTTGACTGGATGAGATCCCTTTAGTAGAAACTGTATATAGTTTTCCCATGTATGTATATGAGCACTGTACCAAAAATATTTCATGGCAAGGTAATAATGGTGGGTTACAGAATGTTAATCTTTTATGCTACGTGAAGGCAAAAAATTCTTCAACTTGGTGAAACTATGACTTATCATATTTTTTGGAAAAAAAAAACATATTGACATTTTCATTCCAATTTATGACTGTATTGGCAAGAAGATAAAAAACTGAAAAAGACATACATGCTACTTCATTATTTCAGGCAGTCAGGATGCAGAGATCACTGCAGAGCTATCAAAGCTTGTCAGTTTGATTTGTTTGGTTTGTTTTTTCTGATTTCTTTTTTAATTTTTTTTTATTTTGTTGTCATTCCTTTTTATTCTTTTTAATCCTCACATGAAGTGGCCCTAAACATCAGAGCACAGTAGATGAGATTTTTCTCCTCTTCTCTGAGGGAACTGGAAATCTAGAGATACTAGTCTTGTTATCCTTCAATCTATTTTCTGACTTGTGAGTTAAAGATCTCTAGAGTCATGTAATACTGTTTCAACAGTAGAACCCAGCTGATTATTATCCTCCACTACACAGTTAGTCTTCAAAGCAGGATGGGTTTGAATAAGCAGAAAAGACTTGATAGAAATCTAACACAGAGACACCCTTTGCTACCAAGTTGCATATTTGGACAATAGGGTGCTGACAAAATACTGCAGTTGGGAACAGCTCATAGAGAAGACAGCTACAGTGTCTGAAGTGCACCTTTGGCTCCTGGTGACTATTTTTGGGTTTTTTTGTTGTTGTCTCTCATACTGTTAAGTACTGCTAAGCCTCCCAGCTGTTCTGTTACGTGGTAACTGTGCTAACAAACAATACTGTTGGAAGGCTGTGTTTTTTAAGCTGCCAGCTTCAAGTGTGACTGCAGCTCATAGTATGTGGTAAATGTAGAGAGGTTTTTGGAAGCTCTAAAGGAGATTAACTGCTGCCTCCTTCTTCAGCACATTAGTCAAAAGTAATCTTACAAATATTCCATGCAGGCCAACATCTAGCTTCTGCTCTTGTGGCTGAAGCATTAGTGATAGTGTTTCACTTGGTAAGCTTGATAGTGTTTGCTGTCAGACCTTCCTGTTTATTTCTCTCATAAACCTACTTCATATCTTATCTCTCTCCATAACTAATTTTTATAGCAACAAACTCACCACAAAAGTGAAGAAATCACATCTACACCTTAAAGCATGTCACTGCAGTAATACATATATTTCTGCGAACAGATAGAAAGCAAGCAAAGACAGGCATGACTGTAGATAAAGGAGGCCCTAACGGTGAAGATGAGACTTGGATTCTGATCTCTGTTTCTGACATAGCTTCTCTATTTTCTCTAAAACCTGAACAACATTCAGAATATTACAAAAGTAATTCATGTCATTGACAAAAGTCTTCAAAAGTAATCATCAAGGTTTTGCTTTCCCATCACACACCTTGATTTCCCTCATGTGCCCTTTGTGAGAGAGCTTGTTCCAGGAGTCTTTACAAAGCCAACTGCAGCAGGAATGACAGAATGTGAGATTGAGTACCAAACTGTTCAGCAGTGTCCCATATAAATATGAATTTTGGAATTCAAGATACACGCAGAGGTGAACATGAACAGAAATGTTTAGCTCACTGTATATTACCTACTTCTCTCTATTCTACAAGGAAATCTCGGGGATGGAACCTCTGGTCGACTTATCTTGCTTGCAACCTCAGTAAAATACAGTTTGGAATCAGAAAGGAGCTGTTTCTGTATTGTTCTGTTAGCCTGTCCCTCCCTCTTTGCTGATGGCACTCAGCCCTTCCAGTTAGTAATTCTATTACGTACCCAACATTGAATGAGAATAAAAAAGAAACTCAACTTTAAGAATTAAACTATTCTTTTATCAAGACAATAATTTCAAAGGTCCTAAATTTATGCACATTCTGTGAGCAAAATCTAGCTTATCTGTGTAGCTCTGGCCATCCCTGAAATTATAGGACATTCATCTTCAATTTCTCATGTCTTTACATTATTTAGTCTCTTCCTTTGTGACCATATAGGTCTCAGAGGGGAGAGCATTCTGTTACTTAATTGTTCCTGCAAAATCTTTTATTCTCCTTCGGAATGATATAATAAATGACAAACTGAGGTACTGTCCTATCATGTCTTGGTAGTCAAAGACATGATAAATTAGTATCCATGAAGAATACTGACAATTTAAAAGGCAGATCTTTGAATCATCAAGTATTTTATTCTATTCATTCCATAGATCTGAAAAATTAAGAAGTGTTTACTCTAGATATAAGGGCGTTAATGAGTCAACATCCTATTTGTCAACTCATTTAGAATACATTGATCAATGCAAAAACTTAAATCACTGCACAGAAAATAGATATTAGAGCATTTTAGAGTCTCTGTTATTTTTTTTTATTTCCATAAATGACCCACTGATTGCTGTTATATATGATGTGCATGTGTTTAAACCAATGATACTTTAGTTTACTTCAGATTTTTTTAAATAAAATGAGACAGCATTATAAGATGCCTTTAATTGAGTTCAAATTGGTTGACTGGACATAAAATTATGTTAAATGAAATTTTAGTCTACAGCTAAGTAGGTTTTTATTTGGCTATAAACCAAATTGGCTCAAATTTTTAAAAGTTAGACATCAAAACAAGTGAAGGTGAAAATAAAAAGCAAATTAGCTGCTTCTGGAGTGTGAATTCACATTTTTAGCTGCTGTTTGTACTGCACTTGTTGATAATATTAGTACAATGAATTTTTGAAAAATACCCTAGATGAGAAAACAGACTTATGACCACAATAACAGAGTGATTTTAGGTATAGTGAACCATAGGATTCTTAAGAGTAAGTATATTAACATCTACATAATACTGACATTGTGATCTGAACCCTGGGTACTGTTTCTTACACAGTAACTATTACACATTATGGAAGAGAGGAAGAAAATTTAAGAACTAGTTTCATCTAAGTGCCCTATGATTAGGATAAATTTGCATTAGTACATAAAACAACACTCAATCAGATTGCTTTGAAATCATATCTGCTGAAAATATTTTGAAATGTAACTGTTATAGTTTGTTGTTCTCTGCTTTACACATTCAGTGGTGTTACACCTGCACAAATTAAGAGTGAGAAGTAAATGATAGAGTTAGGAAGACCTGAAACTGTGGTAATATGAGTGACTTTTCTTATCCTCAATCAAACAGTGCTTTGTTTCTATCATGTGAGAGAACAAGGAAGGCCACATCACTGCTAAAAAGTAGCTCTTGCTTTCCCGAGGAGCACACTCTAACACTTAGAAGAACAGTTTCCCATATCCACTACTGTCAAGTACTCTGTCAAGTAGATAACCTGGAAATTCCACTGTTCTTAAAAAACCCCAAAAAACTGTGAAAGTTCAGATTTTATTCCAAACTGAAAATTTTGAAATATGAAAATAGTCTGAAAATAATGTTATCTATACTGTGAAAGGATCACGGGCCTTGTTGAATTCAACTCGTTTTAGTTTTAAGGAGATTACCCAATTTCTGGCTTCATAACATTAAACAAAATATTAAATAAAATAAGAAGTGCTTTGGCAGTGTGAATTTTTAGACTTCTCTTTCTCAGCATTAGAAAAATTTAGATTGCAGTGCCCAATGTAATTTAGTACAGATTCACTAAACAACTTATGAAAAGAAAGCTCAGAGTTTTTTCAGTAATAGGCAGCCTTGTCAGAATCTCCCCTGCTATGCACACGTGGTTCCAAATGCATTCCTGTCTGTAGAACACAAACACACCAGCAGCCTGTTTCTTGTGAGGCCTCTGGGCAGGTAGGATCTGGCATTCCATGCCCTTCGAACCCACACTCTAAACCACACTAAGGTGACCTTATCTAGCTCAGTCTGTCTCCACCTACTCACTGATGTTTGCCAGCACCTTGTGAGAGGAGGTCACACACAGAGGATGGTAACAGAGGCACCCTAGGAGAATGCAGCACCATGTGCTCTACAGAAAAGCTTTATAATTAACTGAAATATAGATTATATATTAAACTGAGAACAAATTCAGGCTGCCTCTGAGGATAACTGAGATGTCAGATGTGGAAGGTAAGGATCATTCTAGTTCAAAGCTACTCCCAGGACTGGGCACCTTGTTAAAATGTATGAATAACACATCAAGAACATTCTTTAAAACACATAAACACATTTTTATTGTGTTCTGGGAACTGTATTTGGAGTGTACTTTCCATGTATACTAGAAATTCCAGTTTTTCAGAATGATGCTTGAAAAAACTGAAACTTCTTTTAGCTTAGGAAATTTTTGTAATGATGTGTGTGGTGATTTTATTAATTCAAGCTCATTTCATCAATTTGTGAAAAGGATAAAATTGATGCATTTATGACAGCATAAAAGGAACTGGGTTTTATTAAAGTGCAATTTCATTCAGTAGAAGTGTTTTGTTATTAGAACATGCATTGTAACCCATTTTATAGCAATTAATATGCAAAAATGATACAATAATTTATGAAACCACAAAAATGCGTTTCCAAGCTGTAGCAATAATAGCTGCAAATTTTCAAATATGTATTGCAATAGCTCTGCTCACAGTACTGAAATATCTGTAGTATTGCTCTTTCTTCTATAACAACTCTATAATTTCAGAAGTTTATGAACCAATCATAAAACTTCTGCTTTTCTTGCAATATGTAGCTCAAATTGAATTAAGGAAAGCAGAGCAAAGAAAACCTTATTAGAACTGGTTTGGTAGCCTTTGATACAAAAGCTTTTTATTAACACAATCAATAGTCCTCACTCCTGGAGGAATGATTGAATAAAATGCTACCTGTAATTGTGTATATACAGGATCTGGCCTTGGTGTACGGTGTAGGTTATAAATACAGTCTATAGTGGCAAAGTCAAGTTCTTATTTTCAGTCTTACTGTTTTTTATTTTGGAATTTAGATATTACCTGAACTTAAATTATTTGTGCTTTTGGTCTGAGCAGTTAACAAACATTTTTGATTTTTAAATAGAAATTCCAAACTGATAATATTTCCTTATCCACAAAAAGCGCATGGAAGTCCATTGAGCTGGCAAGTGGAATCACAAATGCAGGAGGTAATATCTTTGCCCACAATTTGAAATAATTCACTTTTAGGATTTTTCCAAGGCTTTGATTTGTTTTGTTTCCCTAGGTGCTTATATCACACTTGGTATGCTATACAAACTTTTTTTTCCCATGTTTCTTACAGCTATCTTAAATTTAATACTAAATTCTGCTGCATTTTTCTTATTTGACAACCTTTGAAAAAGAGAGACAATTACTAATTTTTTGGCCTGAACCTGCATCTGGAATCTTCAAAATTAAAAATATCTTTTTCTTTTATTCATTTTTTTTTAACATGACATATTACAAACATATCTTTTTTTTTTCTGAATTGATCATTCTACCTTGTTGTTAAGAACTTCATGTTAAACTAAACTGCTATGTACCTACAGTGAAACGTAAAGGAAAGAGTTCCTATATTCAGAGTAACTAGAGAACATACCCATATCCATTCACACAGCTTGTTGTAATTAAAATTACTGTTTTTCAAATTAAGTTCAATAATTGGTAATAAAATACAAATATTAAAAATTTTACTAAAACTGTAATTTTTTTCTGCAGTAATAATTTAAGGAAAAATATGTGTGTCAGACTCTGAGGTCGAATAACTTCAAAACCAGATTTAATTTTTCAGGGAAAAAATAATTATTCGAATTACAGATTTGAAAGTTTTTTAGAAAAAATGCAAGAAAATATTTCTGTTCTTAAGTGAAACTATTGATTTTATATGATAATAAACAAAAAGAAGCAAGCAGATACAAAGAGTTTTCAATAGCAAAGGATTTACAAATTAGGCTATATTTTTCAACTTTGAGTACAAGTTGAGATCTAGACAAACTGATCCATTCTTATGGGTGGCACTTTTTGACCAATGCTTCCCATAAGCAAACTTATCACATACATAAAAATCCAGGTGGGACTCAAAAGCAAAGTTTTCTGGCAAATGACCAATTCCATGCAAAGAAAATTACTGCTGTACATCAAATCACAATGTATTCCTAAGTAAAAGGGTGCAGCAGATCAGGCTGAAATTTATATAATAATAAATCATTTAGTGTTGTCACTACCATGTGTACTTAGTATTTTTTAAGTTTAGTAAGTCCATTCCTGTGCTTTTCAAACCTAACTGATAAAAAAATCTTCACATTTTGGAACAGATTACCACATATACACCTGGTCATGGTCATATTGTTGAAATATGGTTGCAAACTTCAGCTTCAAATTTGGATTTTGCTTAATCAGTTCTATTCCGTGCTATTTGCTTAAATTTTGACTTTAACAATATTTCACATTGTCAATTTCCTCTGTGTTTAATGTCATAATCGTGCAGTTCTTTTTTCTCCAACTACCAATGCAGGTAGTTTCTTTGTTTTCTGCTCTAAGGTTCATTCTATCTAAAAATTTATTATGATTTTCAAAATAATAGACACACAGTGCACAGTTAAATTTTATTGAGTTACATTAACCTGAGATATTTACTGCCCTATAACTTATCAAAACCCCACTTCACTTATTGGTAATAGCTCATTTATAATCACAGTAAGCAAATAATATTCTAGTGGATAAACCTTCAGAGAACAAGAAATCATTACACTGTCTGTTTTCAAGGTCAGCTTCTGGTCACCCACTTCATATTCACCATGACAAAATTTCTATTCAAACTTATGTGATGGAGCATGGAGCTGGTGGGGGTTTCTGGCTTCCAAGATATTTTTCTATGATCCATCGAGTGTTTTTCATAAGCATATTAGATATCATGTTATAAGAAGCTAGGATGTTTGCTCTTGAGACACTGTCAGTATGTTACTCTGAAACCTATTAGTTTGATGCTTAGAAATTTTAATAAAAATGAATCACTCACTGTAAAGCTTTGCATGTCTGCAATAAGAGAATATTTGACAGGAACCATGAATTGGAGGGTATTGTGACTTTGAGAGGTATTCTAATTTGTATGGGAAAACCTTCCTCAAGCCAAATGTCCAGGTTTTCTAGTGTACAATTCTAAAAAACCCAGAGGCAACCGAGAGGTGAATTTGAATCCCAAAAGGGCCATCTGTGGAAGCAGTAGCCAGACACACTCATCCCAGTGGGATTTCAGTATATATAACGGCTATAAAACTGGATCATTAGATAACTTTGTATGCATCCCAGCCTGGTATTCAGACATTTGAGAAGCTGTATGGATTGAATCCAGCCAGACATATATTTAAGCAGATTTATCTCCTTCCCATTTGTGATATGATCCTTCTTCTGGTATTCTTTAGGGAAAGGCATCTAAATACAAAAGGAGAGTGATACAATTGTCCAAAAATAGCACAGGAAAGTAGGAAAATGACATTGGCATCTTATTCTGTCTTGACGAGTAGATTGAAAAAATATTCATAGTTTTTCTTACAGCTGATGAATTTTCTAATTGATAACGAAACCTACTTATAATCTTCCTTTCAAGTATTACCAAGTTGCTTACCCCATAATGAGATTCTTAACTTTCAAGGAAGAAAGGAGACATTTTTTACAAACTGCCATACAACATGTATGGAAATTGAAGTGCATCAAATCGGTTCAGCTTCTTCCTCATTTATTACCAATATAAATTTAGGTGATTTTTTTCCTGCCCCAAAAGATTTTAATTTGGCTAGCATCATGATAAATATTGCAACTTGCTGAACAATTTAATACTTAAATCATATAGATATTAAAATACTCCTTCAAGGCATGAATAATAAGTACACATTTTTTGAACCTTAGAACATAAATGTAAATCTAGGATTTCATTATATCTTTAACTAATAAGTTATTTTTATTTTTCATGCTAATATATTCCACTATGTCAATTAAAAATACTAGAAAAATATTGTGACAAATTTATCCAGTTAATTAGCAAGCAGAAATCTTGATGAACAGCAGGTATTTTTATGTTACCCACGAATAGTTCTATCTACCGTGCATTCTTATTTCTATTATCTTCCAAAAAATCTATGAGCAGAAACCAGCTGCATACTGGGTTATTGACAGGATTAAAGGAAGCCCACAGATAAAAGAAAACAATGTGCTTGGGGAAAAAAAATCTTTTTGCCCATAAAATATAAATAACATATTCATAATTGGAATGTGCTTTGGGATTTCTGTTCTTCCTACACTGTATAAATATCTGCAGTGCTACTGGATTTTGTGAATGGAATGGAGAAGAATAAAGTCTTTTTAAAAGAAGTGCAAGAATATATTCTTGATTTTTCCTTGACTTTGCCTATGCTATATGCTACAATATCACAGATATACTGTACTTGCCTTTTTAAGCAAGTTCTGTAATGACAGGATTTCATGAACTTTTCAAAGTATTGTCAAAGAGGCAGTAGTGCATCTTGTCAGAGACACACTGAGCCAAGTTACAGCTGTGCAGATCCCTCTAGAAAAAACAACAAAGCTATTTGTTTCATTTCTCATACAAGTATTGAATCATTTATTAGTTGACACTTATAACAGCACTCATTAAAAATAAAATTTCCTTCCCTCAGCATCGAGCAATGGAATTTGCACTCGAGCTAATATTGACTCAGTAACTTCATGGAAGTCATTTGAGACAACCATTGTGTAAAATGTGAACCAAACACACCTAACAGCAGCATCTAGATTCTGCCTCTTCCTGGGTGCCTTCTATAATCTGTGAACAAAGTTGTCACTATGTTCAGTTTCCCTCTTTTACTGAGAAAGTTGTGCATACTTCTCTGCAGAGCTCAACAGCTCTGAAGAGAGCTGCTGACTCACTATACTGGGGTTGTGGGCAGCCTGCTGGGGAGGGCACTGAGGAATGTTTGGTTCAGTTCTTTCAAACAGAAGGGGGAAATGAACTTAGATCTCACCTATTTTGGGATAGTGTTTCCACTGGGTAAAGTGTAATGTACAAGCTCTGCAAAGCTATCACTGCCACTCATTGCCTGCTGTGTTTTAGATGGGTAGGTCCATCTGAGGTTTCAGAAGAAAAAGAAAAAACTCAGCTACATTCCTTTGAAAGAGGGATCAGAAGGAGATGCTGCTATTAGCCAAGTAAGCCATAAAGATGGACAACAGTTAAGGCTCCATCCTGTCGTCAGCATGTCACTGCTGGATGGCTGTAAGCAGATTCCCTTTCAGCAGCCTCATTTCTCTGGGGACAGTTCTGTCACCTATAAACTTTTTTGTGTATTGTGCATGGGTCCTTTGACTCCAGCCCAGGGCTCTGCATACCAGACACCTTAATGGAAACAGTAGGCATTTGAATCCCTGATACTATGGTGCTTACCTCCCTTTTTAGGTGTAACACAGAGACTTCCTGTTAGCACTCCTCCCTTATTACAATTTTTCCTTTCATCTGTGCCTTTTCTTTCAGGTGCCCATCTTTAGTGTAAGTTTTCACTGTGGAAACATGATTCAGTTAGAAACACATCAATATTTTCATAAAAAACAAAATATGACTTTGAGTGGCTTATAACATGATTTCTAAAAATGAGTTTTGGTAGAACCATGAGATATATATGCTCTGCTTGGCCCAAGGAGAACCATTCAGTAATGCAGCATGAATTTTTTCCTTCACAGAATGTGTTTAGGTATATATGGCAAGCTTTTCGAGGTTATCAAAAATGGAAGAGTACATGTGACCAGAATGCCTAATAAGTCTATCCACCATCATTTGCTGATACTTTCAACCTTGATCTGAAATATTTCAGGTCATTTTCCTAACAAAGATACTCAGCAGTGCAAAATAATCCCAATTTTGTGTTGTACTCTGTAATGGATGAATTTAATGAACTGTTCACTGAGCTCACCAAATATATGTGACCTTGAACAGATTTTATATAAGTAATCCAAAGCAGAAAAGCAACTAGATGGAAATAAAATGCAGTATGTTGCCATATCAGACTTTCAAAAATTTTCATACTGAACTGACATTATTTTCACCTGTGATTTGGAAAGCTCACTGATAAGGTGGGTTCCTGTGTAATTCCTGGACTGGTAGAAATTAATCCCTAGAAAGTCTATCTTGTTTCTGAGGGAATTGTCCCACAAGCAAATGAAGGGAAAAGCAGCAGGTTGTTTTCATCAGACTCTCCAGAATATTTGGTTGCATGATGATATTTGCAATATAAACTCTTGTGAAAGTTCTGGTAATTACTGATGAATTTAGGATTCTGCAGGGCAATGGATTCAGGCAACCTGGAAAATCCAGCTTAGGCTAGAATACACTCTGTCCTCTACAACTGATCAAAAAACCACAGGAGACTACAAAGACGAGTTAATCTACCCATGCCTTGTCTTCCCCGCAGCTGCATAGTGCCTGCACTTTGACATCATAGTCTTACTCAGTGTGCTTAAATATTGTAAAAAATTACATGAAGGACTGCTTCTTGGTGTAAACCCCAAAGCAAAATCCTCAGATTTATCAACTCAGATTAATTAAAAAAATAGGCAATTAATATTATTTCATAAGCATATCAATATTAATCATTGTGTAATCCCTGTATAACTTTGACTTTTGGTAAATTGCATTTATTGCAAATGCTATGACAGTCCGTGTGTTCATCTGTGCAGTTGGCTGATTCTCCCTCCTGATTTTGCAGATATCTTTGCTTACATATTTAACACAATCCTGCTTGTGTGATAAAGAATGAAACTTGGCTGAGTTAATTATGTTCTTAGTGGTTAAATGTTACCTCCCTGGTTCTCACCAGCACCAGTCTCTTACCATGTCTCCTCTTGTACCTTTCACATTTAGAATCTCCCAAAGAGCACTGTAAGGTATCAGCCAGAGAGGATTGAGCAGCAGCAGGCAGAATAGAAATGTCTGTGTAAATATCATCAGATTAGATTAGATTAGATTAGATATTTACATTAGATATTTCAATTACATATTTGGATTATTATTTATAGGTATATTGATGCAATATTTATAACATTAGGATGACAAAATAATTGATCTTTCAAATTCAGATACTCAGATGAAATTCACGCTTTCTCTCTGACTCCATAATAACTCTAACTCTTGAAGCCTTCCAGGAGGTAAAGGAACTGCACTGCTGGCATACTGTTGCTCCTTGCTGATTTAAAGAAAATATTCCAATTCCTATTTTTTCAAACTAAATGTGATTACATAATGTAGCATTATGTGTTGTGTTGGTTTTGCACAGACTGTTTTTTGGTAGTGGGTGGGACCACAGAGGTGGCTTCTGTGAGAAGCTGCTGGAAGCTTTCTCCGTGTCTGGCAGAGCCAATCCCTGATGGCTCTGAAGATGGACATGCTGCTGGCCAAAGCTGGGCCAATTAGAGAGGTTGGTAACACCTCTGTGAAAACATATTTAAGAAGAAATCAAAACAAAGGTGGAGGCACAGTTTTAATTCCAGCCAAAAAAGAGGAAGAGGTGAGAATGTGTGAGGGAAACAACATGGAGACACCAAGGTCAGTGGAGAAGGAGGGGGAGGAGGTGTTCCAGGCACCAGAGCTGAGATTCCTCTGCAGGCTGTGATGGAGACCATGGTGAAGCAGGTTGTCCACCTGCAGCCCATGGGGATCCACGGGGGATGCAGAGATCCACCCGCAGCCCGTGGGGGCGGTGTCTGTGCTGGAGCAGGTGGATGCCTGGAGGAGCTGTGATCCAGTGGGAGACCCAGTGGAGAGAGGGGGCCATTGCTTCCAGGCTGGAGCAGCCTGTCCTTGGAGGACACCCCATGGAAGAGTGACCCATGCCACAGCAGTTTTGGGAGGACTGTGTGCCCGTTGCGGGAACTCACATTGCAGCAGTTTTGGGAGGACTGCTGCTTGTGAGATTGGAACTGTGCTGGAGAAGTTCATGGAGAACTGTCTCCTGTGGAAAGGGACCCCACAGTCTCACAGGAGAATGACATCTCATTTAACAAACGTTGTCTTTTTCTGGCAGGCACGGGTTACTTTTGCCTCCTCCAAAATGGTGCTTCCTGTCCCTGTTTGGGCGTCAAAATGACTGTAGCAGGTTGACCTTTGCTGGGTGGAAGCTGTCCACTAAGCCACTGTATCACTCCGTTTCCCAGTGGGACAGGGGAGAGAATAAGATGGGGAACAACCAGTGGGTGAGATAAGGCAGTTTATTGCAGCAAAAGAAACAAGAGGGTTTTGTGCACGCATAAGCGAAGGGAAAGTCAGTCTCTGCTTCCCATCAGCAAGCAATGTTTGGGCACTTCCGGGGAAGCAGATTCTCAGCACCTGCAGTGATTTCTCCAGAAGGCAAATACTGAAGAATCAGTATGCCTTTCTCCTCTCTCCCTTAGCTTTTGTATCTGAGCTAACATCATAGGGTGTGGAATAGCCCTTTGGTTAATTTGGGTCAGCTGGCCTGGTTGTGTACCCTCCCAGGATCTTGCCCATTCCCATCCCCTTTGATGGGGGAAGGAATGTTAGAAGGACAGAGCTGCTCAGCAGCAGCCAAAACACTGGTATGTTATCAACACCCTTCCAGCTACCAGTGCAAAGCACTGTACTGTGAGGGCTGTGAATTACTCAGTCATACGCAGTGCAAGTGTGCAGAAAGAAAAAAAATCCTCTTTTATTGGTAAAGTGAATTTAGCAAGTACATTCAATGCTTGAGGCATTTGAACAATGCCCTCAATAAAAAACTCTAATATTATTAATTACTAATTAATCACTACTAATAATTAATTAATTATTGCTAATAACTTTTATTCATCCCTGAAGGGGTCAGGCAGTTGGACTAGATAATCACTGTAGGTACCTTCCAAATGAAATAATTCTATTCTATCAAGTCTGTTCTTTTCTGTTTGTTCTTTCCTGTTCTGTACTACTCCTGAAGGTGAATTTCTTCTGTACTTGAATACACTCTGTAACAATCACAACAGTTTTCTTTTATTAAGAGTACCAAAATGGAAGTGTAAATCTAATTCACCTTTATAATAAAGGTCAACATTCATATATGAAATATATATATTATATACATAATATGTAATAACTGTCATTTTCAAGATGTCCAGACTACTTTAGTATTTCTACAATTTTATCGTTTTTTTCTCAGACAAAATTATTTCCAGAATTTCTGTGAGATTTCTGATGAGTTTCAGGATGACCAAAATTGAATTTCTTGGAAAATTAATTATTAATTAAAAAATATTCATTCTGTTGTGTTTATAATGAAGATCTTAACTAGTACATAGTCTCAAATACTCTTGAAAATGATAGTTTTCAAGCTGCACAAAGTATTACCCTGTCGTTATTTTTTAGTGATAGCTACATTTTTTTTTTTAGAAGTCACCTTCCACATTTTTAATTGTTTTTAAGAATTGTTTACCAGTGCACAGCTGTGTTCATTTCCTGTTGCTGGAATGTGTAACAGGCATGCTGTTGCTAACTGGACTTATGGTTTCATACACCCAGTTGTCGCTATCAGTAAGTCACAAATTGCCAACTGTTACCACATCATAAAATTCTGGAGAGATATACTATGCTAAGTGCAGTCAAATGTCTCTGGTATCTTAGATACCACTGTGTGGTAACTTTTGGCAGGCACTGACAGTTTAATAGCTCTCAAAAATCCGAATAATTATTACTTAGCCTGCTATCACAATTGATAACCCTGCTGGCAGGGAAAAGAAGCCAAAATCAAAGTAGTAATGCAATCCAAAGTAACCCCATATAAAGTCAACCAATTTCATCAGTTTCCAAATAAACAAGAAAGAAAAACCATCACAGGAAACATGGCATCCAACTATGGACATTTATGTCTAAATGTAGTGCCCTGTGCCACACGGAACGTGTCTGCTTAACAGGTGCTATGGGTCTGCATCTGGCAGAAAATAAACTATAAGGGAGTATTGGCAATCACAGAGAATCCTTAAAGTTTGTCTACATATGTGACAGTAGATTTAAACAGGACAGCCATTCATCCTACCTTTTAATGGCATCAGTTTCCATATCAAGGTCTGCTAAACATTTTAGGTGTCAGCTCCTGAAACGTCACAATATTCAATATGTAATACCAGGGTTAAAAGATTTGACATGGTTCATTTCTTGCTGGCTGAAATGTGGGGCGATGAGGATTTGTTTCATGGGCCATCCAACCAGTCATCCTACAGGGACAGCAGACTGTTGTTGATGCAGTTGGAGGCAGACATGGAGCAGTTATGCTTATGGCATCCCCTTATTGTTTGTGGTCACATAAATCTGAGCTTTGCTCATTAGAGAGGTTTTGCTGCTCTCTAACTACACCAGCATTTGAGGTGCTTAGGAAAACAATGTTCACATGTGCACTATTATTTCTCATCAAGACAAGCTCATAATTTCTGTAACTCCATTGTATCCAAGGGAATCATGCCTGCAAGTAATTTGTCTATTCCATTCAGTTCAATTCAAGGTCTAAAGAGCTACAGAGACAAGGAGATTAGGTATAGTGGGATTCAGTGTTGGCTGGATTTAAAAATAAAAAAAAGGACAAAGATTATCAGCCCAAACCCAGAAGAATACAATTTGTTTTTAAGGATAAGTGATAGAAAGTGTTCTAGCAAAGAAATCTATGTAATACTTAAAAGCTGTTCTAAGAATGAAGACAGTAAAGCAGGAAGAATTATTAGTATTTCAGTCTCCAAGTGTGTTATTTGAAGACAATTCCAAGACAATGGAGACATACAGAAGTATTTACAGGTGGATTTTGACTAACATCAGTTTTATATGTGGAAGTAGATAACTAAAAATATTGCTTACTGAAACAGGAGTGAGCAACTGCAGACCAGCAAATTTCATTACTCTTAGGAGTCACACGTCTTGCTTGAGGATTAGCCTGGGGTCTTTAGAGAAACCGTACAATAGCAATTGCAGACACCAGGGAAGTCCCTTTTATGTCACCCTTCCACCCCTGTCTCCAGTATAAACCTGAAAGAAATAGGAGATCAGTGTTGTTATGATCCAGTTTCAACCCAGAAAAGCAAAGAAAGCTGTCTCTGCATAAACTGGAAAGAACTTAGAGAAGGGTCAAAATATTCCCAAAAGAGAGATTAAAACCAAATGAGGTTAGATGTTGGTGCCAAAAAAATTGATGTATTTTATTTAATAGTAAAAGAGACAAAGAGAAGGAAAGAGAAAAGAAAGAAAGAAAGACATGGAGAAAGAAGTGGGGGGGTGGGGTGGGGGTGACAGGGAGAGGTGACAGGGGTTAGGTAAGCATATCCCCTATCTGAAGGTCTCCAGTGATGTGTCGTTGCTCCCCTCCATCTGGTCTGCTGGTGGTGAGGGTCCACCATCACTGCCGTGGTCACGCTGCCACACGCTGCACCACACTGCCACAAGCCACCACACCACATGCTGTGCCACGCCAAAGAGTGCAGAATCCCGTGGATTAATATACACTTTGGGCCAGGTGGGAACACCCACATGTCTCCCCTTGCAGGGCCTAGCTTGACACACTGTCCCTTGCAATACTGAGGGTCTGTTGCATCACCTCTGGTGTCTGGTGCAGGGTCTGGGGACCCCTTTGAGGGGGGCCCCTGTGATGGGCCATGTCACCCCTTCTGCTGTGGATAAGCTTCCCCCACCCCGGTGAGGATCCCTCAGCTGGGCTCCTCTGCACAGTTGGAGGATGGGCAGTCACTGCGCCTCTGACCAGAGGCTTTTCCCAGATACCCAAAGCCTCTCCTCCCTCCACCCATTGGTTCGAGGGTCTGTTCAAGCCTGGCAGCTGATAGCCCTGGGGCTGTGGTCCTCATCTTGGAGGTGTTAAGCCTGTGCTTTGTGAATGTCCCCAGCCCTGAGTTGTTACTTTATCTTATCTTCATCAGCGAGCAGTGTAAGGCCTCAGTCAGGGCCCCATTCAGGGTGCAGTGGTCTCCTCTGCAGCTTTTGTAATACAGTTTTAAAAGTCCTTTAAGAAAATGTTTAAGTCATAAACTATAATATTTCAGTCTCTGACAAGTGTTCACCACCATATTACACCATCGAGAAGTCCTACCAGCAAAGGATTTTTTTTTGTTATTTTTCACCCTCCTGACACTTCTCAAGCAATACATGAAGGGCAAAACTGAATTAGAAACCTTACGGAGCATGGTCTCACCATGAGAAGACATGGCATATGACTCAGCTCCTCTTATTTAGCATAAAATACCAGTCAAGTAGGGCAGTGTGTTATTTTCCCAGAACTCAGAAACTGTAGTTAACCTGTGAGCTTTTGTGAATGGCTTTGACTTTGCTATGGTTTTACCTTGAATCAGTTAGCTGTCGTTCAAAAATACTGCTGTGTGTTTTATGATTAGACTGCAACATAGACTTCAGCTACATTAAAAAATCTCATGTTGTTAAAAAACAATTGGTTTTTGAATGAAAATGGTCAGTTTTGTATATAATTCTTGCACTGTAGTGGATATTTTAATAAAGAATAATAGCCTGCAAAATGGAGGAAAAATTGTTATTTCCCTCCTACATGATTCTACAGTTTTTTTCCCAATTTAATCACATGCAACTTCTCCACAAGACCACCTTTGACTTAGCTTTATAACATCATTTGGATAATTACCTTTATTTATGGTATTGTTTAGAGTGCTGCAGAACTGCTGGAGGCTGGCCTTTGGAGATTGCAGGTTTGCCAAGCATTTTGACTATCCTCTATTTTTATTTTTGTTGCTGTTCTGTTAAATCATTTCGCCTCAGAATAATTTCATAGTTCCATGTTACGGTGGCATTTCACAATGTTGCTAAAATGCTAACACATCCCTGGAATGTTATGTCAGGATAAGACATGTTCACATAGCAGGGTCAGTAGGAATTCTATCTATATAGCAGGTATTTTACTGCTGGATGATCATTAGTTACATTGTTGCAAGTTATGACTTCTTTTAATCATGTGATTTTACTGTGTATAATCTGAATCTCACACCCAGTGTTATGTGTTTGGTTTCTAAAAATATTAATATCTGTAAAAGTTTTGACTCAGCACATAGCATGTTGCAGGTGAACAACTGACTGAAAGAATGTGACAGCAGACCCTGAGGCACCAACAAAAGGACATGCATTCATGTATGTGGAGTGCTCAGTTGATTTCATATTAATTTCCTACTCTATTAGTGTTAGAAGTTTATGCCACAGTTTCACTGGGAGCAGGTGATTCTTCTATGCTTTCAGAACAAGTGGCCATGCACATTTCAGTCAATGTCTGTGTCCACAGAGAGAAAAAAAAATGATTTGAAAAGCATTTCATTTCACTCATGCTACTTCTTTCAGTCACATTAGATTATGTGCTTTAAGACAAGTTTTTGCTGAAATGTCAATGTGCCTTTATATATCTATCTATTGAAGCATAGAACCATAGAATTATTTAGATTAGAAAAGACCTTTAAGATCATAAAGATCAGCCATTAACATGGCACTGCCAAATCCACCACTGAACTATATCCCCAAGTACCACATGCACACATCTTCTAATTATCTTCAGGAATCATGACTTAACCACTTCCTTGGACAGCCTCTTCCAACGTTTAACAATCCATTCAGTGAAGAAATTTTTCCTAATATCCAATCTAAATTTCCCCTGTCAGAACTTGGGGCCATTTCCTCTTGTCCTACCTCTTGCTGCTTGGCAGAAGAGACCAACTTCCACCTGGCTACAACCTCTTTTCAGGTGGTTGTAGAGAGCAGTAAGTTCCACCCTGAGCCTCCTTCTCTTCAGGCTAAGTACTCCCAGCTCCCTCAGCTGCTCCTCATAGGACTTGTGCTCCAGACTCTTCACTTGCTTTGTTGCCCTTCTCTGGACTTGCTCCAGCACCTCAATGTTTTTCTTGTCATGAGGGGCTGAAAACCGAACACGGGATTTGGGCTGTGGTTTCACAAGTGCAGAATACAGGAGGGCAGTCACTGGCCACACTGTTGCTGATACAGGCCAGGATGCCATCAGCCCTCTTGGCCACCTGGACGCACACTGGCTCATGTTCATCTGGCTGTTGACCAGCACCCCCAGGTGCTCTTCCACCAGCTTTTCAGCCCCTCTTCCCTAGTCCTTGGGCAGATCCTATCTGGCCCCATAGACCTGTGTGTTTAAGTAGCATATCACGTCACTGACCTTTCCCCTTTAGGTAATGGAGGTTTTCATTCTGCTCCCCATCTGTATCTTCCAACTCAATTAGCTGGGTACATAAAGAACATCTGGTCTTGCTGTTAAAGCCTGAATCAAAGAAGACATTATGCACCTTAGCCTTTTCCTCACTTTTTGTCACTATGTTTACCCACACATCCAAGAAAAGATCGAGATCCTCCTTTGCCTTCATTTTTTTGCTAAAATATTAATATTACTTTTTTATTGTCTTTTATGACAGTAACCAGAGTAAGTTCTAGTTGTGCTTTGATACTTTTAATTTTCTCCCTGAATAAGCTCACAACATCCTGCTAGTCCTCCTGAGTTGCCTGCCCCTTCTTCTAAAGGTGATACACTCTCCTTTTTTCCCTGAACATGAGCCAAAACTCTTTGTTCACCCGGGCTTCTCTTTTCTCTGCCAGATCATCTTTTGGCACACAGGTATGGCCTGCTCCTGTACTTTTTAGATTTTCTTCTTGAAAATTTTCAAGGCTTCCCAGATTCCTTTGACCTTCAGCACTTCCTCGCAAGGCATTCTCTCAACCTAAATAGGCCAAAGTCTCCTGTCTCAGAATTCCAAAAAGCAGTTCTGCTGAGCTCTCAGCCCTTCAGGACTACTTCCCAAGGAGTTTTGTCAACCAGGCCCTATCTATCCATCTGTGTATGATTCTATCTCTCTATCTATCTATCTATCTATCTATCTATCTATCTATCTATCTATCTTGTCTCACAGGCAGAGTTTTCTGACAGACAAATTCTGCACACCTGTGGAAGCAGAGAACCAGTCAATTCCTGTCTCCATAATATTCTGCAAGATTACCCCAGGAGGAGAATCAAGAGCTTAGGCAGCACAGATCTCATGGAAAACCTATTTCTCTACAAGGCAACCATTTTTTGAGCTAAAAATAATTACAGTGCCAAAGTATTAAATTATTGTAGCATTTTTAGCAACTAAAACTAAATCAGCTAAGTATTCTGGATCAATTTTTCAAAATTTATCTCACATATAAATTCACTCAACAAGCTCCTACATTCTGTAAAGCTATAAGCAGAGAGCATAGTCTGTTAAATGAAGACAGGCAGACAACAAATCTTCAGCTATGGATTATATTCAAAAGCTGACAAGTAAAACACCATTTTAAGGGATAAGTGTTATATTTCCTGTATTGAGTTTTAAGCCAGGTCAGACAAATAGACTCAATCTTATTCTACGACTTTTCTATCAAGTATTTCCTTAAATGTGATTATTCTGGCTTTTCAGTGGAATGCAGCAAGATAAGGAGAAGCTTAAATATCATCTCAACACATCATTATCCTTCCTGCTGGCAATTGGTAGATGTATAGAACCAAAATAGTGCAAAACCAGCAAAAAGTGTTACAGGATGCTGAGAATCTTCTTTCTTAAGGATGAAAAAACGAAATTATCTCAGTACTCTCATTTTATGCAGAATATTGTAAACAGAGACTTCTATCCTTTCATCAAAAGAATTTTAGCATGGAGACAAAGTTTCAGAAAGTGTTTTTCTCATTTTTGTAATTTGGTTTGGATAAATCTTCCTAAACACAGACAAGACCTGCTATTGTGTCATTGAGTGATTTATATTTCTCAAGCTTCACCTGTGTTTTTAAGAACCTTCTATAGTGTTGTGTTTTGCAATAATCCTCCTCTTTCTTGTTTTTTTCCCCATCTAGTTCCTACTTTCCTCTATGACTTTCTCTGCAGACTTGTCAGTTCTCTTCTTCCATTTTATATGGGAAGTGAAATTCCAAAGAGGTGAAATCTGGAAGTCACCAAAAAACTTTATATATGGATAGACTATAACTCTTTTTTCCTAAGATCATCATCCATACATAAAACATGAATGTGTGCAATTGGTTGACAATAAAAAATAGGAAAGCAATATAGAAAACTAAAATATGTTTCCTAATCCAATGCAGATTTATTATTTTATTATTATATTATTCATCTCTTTGACTAGTTGTTTGTATTCAGCATTAATGGTTATGCTTGAAAGGAGAAAACTGATAGTCTACCATAATCCTTCTGTGCTATTTAAGCAAGAAGAGGCAGCTGCAAGTTTTAACTGAATATATTTTGGCATTAGTTGTGTTAAAATGAATGTGTTTCTGCAGCTACAATGGCCACATAAAATCAATTATCTACATACTCTTCTTATTTAAGCAATACGTTGTCCCAAATGCATTTCACAGTAAGAACACTCTGTAATGCACAGGTGAAGGCAAGAGGTGTTCATAAAAATAAGCCATGAAAAAGTGTCAAAAGAGTATTTTCCACATACCTGCTCTTTCTCAGGTAATAAATATCTCCATGAATTATTTTATTGTATGAATATTATACCTGTTATTGATCTAGCTATTAGTGTAATATAGCTGTATATATATGTGTACGTGTGTGTGTGTTCACACAGGTTAAAGGAGAAACGCATGTAGAGTATTTTATTTAAAGGCTAATGAAAATAATAGATCAGTAAAACATTAGGGCTTTTCTAATACATGTTTTAAAAGAAGAAGCATCCCAAATCTCTTTCTATTCAAATATATTTTAAAAACCTAGAGGAAAAAAATAATCCATCTTTGGTGTTATCTCATTAATTAATACCTGAGGATAATCTGGTTCCTAAGAAAGGACAATTATTCAAAAGTGGGAGAAATAATTACTTCTTGAAAGTTCAGGGAGTGATGGTATAAATATTTGTAGAGAAATTGCCTGTCCACAGTGTTTATGGATGTGGGGCTAGAAAATCTCCTTCATTTTCCACTTTGCTTTTCTGTTCATGACTCAGTCCTTTAATTAGGATGTTTCTGGCGGCATTAGCAATACTGGAAAGCCAGTGACGCAATAAATCATATGGAACAGAGAGATAGAAGCAAGAGAAAAGATAAATAATTTGGAAAAAAAGCATAGCAACCACATATGTCCAATAAATCATTAGAGGGTAGAAACCTGAGCTTTGAGGTGAAGGAAAGGGCAGCAACAAACATAGTCCTTCCCCTTCCTTCAGATGGATTCTGGGGATATTATTATATACCTGGACAAAGATTTTTAATGAAACTATATTACAGAAACTCCTCTAATGCAAAGATTATAATTTTTCATATCCCCAAGTAATATCATAAAATCACAGAATCACAAAGTTTTTTGTGTTGGAAGGGACCTTAAAGATCATCTAGTTGTAACCCCTTTGCCATGGGCAGGGACACCTTCCACTAGGACCAGTTTGCTCAAAGCCCCATCCAATGACCTTGAAAACTTCCAAGGATGGAACATCCTCAGCTCCTCTAGACAGCTTCTTTCTACTGCCTCACTAACCTTTGAGTAAAAGATTTCTTCCAAACATCTGATTTAAATCTCCCGTTCCCCCTTGTCCTACCACTATATGTCCTTGCACAAAGTTGCTCTCGCTCTTTTTTGTAAGCCTCCTTCAAGTACTGGAAGGCCGCAATGGGGTCTCTCTAGAGTCCTCTCTTCTCCAGTCTGAAGAACCCCATCTCTCTCATCTTCCTAGGAGAGGTGCTTCAGCCCTCTTTTGTCTTCATGACCTTCCTGTAGACCCACTCTAACAGGTCTAAGTCCTTTTTGTGCTAAGGTCTCCAGACGTGGATGCAGTTCTCCAGGTGAGGTCTCATGAGAGTGGAGCAGAGGATCAGAATCACCTCCCTCAACCTGCTGACCAGTCTGCTTTTGAGGCAGCCCAGGATGCTGTTGATTTTCTGGGGTGTGAGTGCTCACTGTTGGCTCATGTCTGACTTTTCATCCACCAGAACCCCCCAGTCCTTCTCCACAGGGCTGCTCTCAGTGAGTTCTTCTCCCAGTCTGTATTCATGTCTGGAATTCTCCGGCCCCAGAAGCAGCACTTTACACTTGGAACTTGTTGAACTTCATTAGTTTCTCGTGGATCCAGCTCAAGCTTTTCCAGCATCCCTTCTTTCTGTTGTGCCGACTTCTGGCAGCTTCATATAATCAGCAAATTGTTGAGGGTGCACTTGATCTCATTGTCTGTGTCATTGATAAAGATGTTAAAGAGCACCAAAGACAGAGCCCTGAGGGACACTCAACACAACCTCCACCTGGACACCGAGCCATTGATAGAATGGTCTGGCTGTGTCCATTCAGTCAATTCCTTATCCACTCAACATTTCACCCTTCAAATCCATGTTTCTCCCGTTTGGAGATAAGGATGTCATGTGGGACTGTGTTGAATACCTTACGGAGTTCTAGGCAGAGGGCATCAGACAGTTGTCCCTTATCAGCTGTTGCAGTCACTCCATCATAGAAGACCATAATGGTTAATGTGGAGTAACTTAATATCAAGTCAAAATCCTTTCATCCTACAAGACGTGAATACACTGTACATCCAGCAATAAGATTGCAAGTTGTTGTCAAGTAGGACCTATATTTGCATATGTTTTCATACTGGTCATGCTCTCTTTAAAATTGGTTGGGTTTGTAATATTTGCCAATTCATAGTATTTGTAAAACATGTGACATGCCAGCTTGCAACATGAACAAAGATGTTATTATAAATAAATAAATAAATATCTTTATTTATTTCCATCTGTACAGCACTTTTGTCTGAGTGAATATCCATTATCTCCTATTCTGAATCAACTTCATCTTCTCTGACTTCAGGCACCTACAGACATTCCTAAATTAGGCTCTTGGTTGCCATAGGTTCTTTACTTATGATACTGATGAGAAAGAGAGGCATCCCCAGAGGAAAATACCTTGTCTATGATCTGAATCTCTCCCTGGATATTCCTCTCTCTCCTTGCTGAGTACACAGGGAGAATCCATTACCTATGCTTTTAAATGCAATGCCTGGAGATAGGTGGAATGAATCAGGACCCCTGAGCCTTTTCTTTCACAGTTACGATACTTTATCTATTTGTCCTACACAGTCAAAAATTCTCTGCAGAAGGGACTGTATCTTTCATATCAAATAGCCTGGAAAAATGTTTTAAAAAGACAATATATATATTTTTAAATGCATTTTGGGGTTGTATGAGTTACATACTTCAGAGACATCATTTTAATTTGCACTTATCAGTAAGTCTGTACTTTGAGAAACACATTCTCCATTTAGTTTATAGTTTTGACTTAAAACCTTTCAATGACTTTAGTCAGAACAAGACTGGACACTTTTTCGTTACATTCATTCATTTTATTCGTTACATTTTATTCAATCAGCTGTGGAATAGTTGTAATTTTGGTTTATTAGATTTGGTGAAGCTGAATTGAAAAAGGATGACAAAGCAAGCTGAATTTTCTGTGTTTTTTTACACTTATTACATGCAATAACTTTTGTTGTAGAAACATTACAATATTTGAGGATCTGAGATCTCATCAGTCATTTACACCTGGTGTCTTTGACAATGCTTGATTAAAAAATACCCAAACCCAAACAAACAGAATTATTACGATATACAGCATTTTAGAAAGAAAATCTATCTAAATTAGGGACTTTATTTTTTAATATATATCCTTTTACTACTGTTTACATTCATCAGGTTTTGCAGCCTAATTTCTCAGGTGCAAGTGCATCGATCCCTACTGTAGGTCTTTGCTCTATTTATGGCACAGCAGAGCTTTTCCATCCTAATGCAGAGGTGTAAATCTACACTCTTAACATTCAAGACAGTAATTCAGACACTAACCTATATCCTACTCTTCTCAACAAGGTGTTCTTTTTGAGCAAAAGCCTTTTTAGATTAAATTTGCATGGAAAGAGTTTTGTCTTTATGGAACACTAGGGTGTTCACTAGTGTATTTTACAAAAATGTCATAAAGGTAGAAATGTTCCAACCACTTGTAGTGATATGCTATACATTTAATTTTTCTTAAAGCCTGCCATGCAGTCCTGTTAGTGCTGTAATCCATAATTAAAATGTGTGATGAGGTTTGAACTCTAAATTCCACCAAATATGTTATATAAGCCTGAATTCAAAAGGCTCTTTATCATGGTCAAAGAGATAATAAAGTCGCAGTTCATGGGAAAAGTCTTCCTGGAGCAAGCTGGATAATTCTGTAGAGTAATCTCTAAAGGCTATGTAAAATTTAAGTCTTTAACAGTCTTGAAGGAAACTGTTTCTTTCTGATAGCAAATACCTGTGATCTTTTAAGGCCAGTTAAAAGACTTATTGTTTAACTTGTCTTGATGACATTATTTCAGGCTGCTTTGTTATAAATTCCATAAAGGCCTTACAGACTGATTTACATTTTTAAGGTTATCTTGAAAGTTTTTAAAAATAACTTCTTAAATTCTGAATTATGTTTGGTAATCTCTCCACAAAGGTTTCAACGATACATCTTTATTGAGTCCAGCATGAATGTCTCACCATTCAAAAATTTTTTAAATAAGAAGGGCTAAGGAGATATTTGGTTGAAACCTACTATGAAAGATATTAATCTGGACTTTCTGCATCCAAGACAAAACAAGAGGGAACAGTGAATTCATAACAGGACTTAGCATATGCACTCCTCTAAAATAAAAACACCTAATTCTACAGTACCAAAACACAGAAGACCCGATAGCTTGAAATATGGTTTTGTTTTTAACAAAAGCTTGCATTCTGAAGAATGCAGCTAATTCAATCAGAAAAGTCTATCACCTAAAAAGATGTGCATAGCTAGACAGTGGCTTTGTGGTTGCTGTGTTGAGTTTTTTACTGCAGCAATATGATCTTCATGCAGATTTCATCATATCCTCTGGAATTTAAGAAGTCAGTGAAAATTTTAGAGTGGCCAGCCCAGGTGGCTGCAAAATCAGCCTGGAGAATGGAAAAAGGTGGGTACATCATATTTTTAAGTTGGTGGAAAGTGAGACTTACATAATATAATTGCAAGATTATTTGAAAACAGCAGGAAAATAATATGACTCAGCTAAAGAAAGATGCAGTTGGAAGAAGATTAGGGCAAAGAAGAGAGTTCACACCCTCTTGTCTCAGGCTTCCACCCAGATCTCAATCTGCATCTCAATCTGCTTCTCACACTGCAGCTTGCAAATCGAGCTACCTGCACCAAGTGTATTCCTCTCAATGACAAATTTGGGAGCACTCACTGAATCTTGGTAAATTATTGTCAGTTCACAAAAATACTTATTTTTAAAATGTAATAATGCATTTTCGAGTCAGGATGAGGAGGCAGCAGTCAGAATCTTGCATGCTAATGCAAAAATACTGCAGTTCAAATAAGTTTAAGGTGAAAAATTATTACCAATTTTGTAGAATATGGCTGATAAGTTTTTAAAACGCTGTCATCACACTTGACAGTAATTGTTATTCTTACAGCACATTTTATTAAGAAGAAACATATTAACATTTTAGAAGAATTACTATATGTCCCACTTGTTCCTTTTTTGTACCTGTTCATATTCCTCCAGAGGAAATGCACTCCAAGAAATTTTGTGGAAACTTCGGGTGAGTCCCACCAATAAACTGTGTCAATCCACACTAGGCAATTAACTGGTATATTTAATATGTTTTATCTCTGGAGAAGGCCTGCGTTTCACACCTATTAGTTAATTAACTGGCCCATTAGTTGAACTGACACCAATTTAAGGGGTTGAAATGACAGTTTTCCTTTCACTTGCAAGTACTTTTCAAAGTCAGACTGTGGTATATATATAATTAAACAACAATTTTTGCCATGGATTTTTGGGAACAAGCTTTACCTCTAAGGCAGAGCCTTTGATTTACTAGGGTCAATGCATAAGTTGCTAATCAAGCCCCTTAAGTTTATTCTGTCTGAGAGTAAGACATTGAAGGCTGTAAAGTAATGTACTTTTTAATGTTGAAGGCCTAGAGGAGACTGGAGCGTATACAAAGGATTGAGCTTCCACCCAGCCTCCCTTTGAATTTATAAATTATTTTTCTATTCTCTGAGCTTAAATTCTTCTTACAAAGATTCTCCAGGACCTAATATTTGCAGGATTAAAATAAGAATGTCTTATAATTAGGGTGTCAATGTTTTTTGTATTTGTGCGCAATTTAGTCCTTTTTGAGATGTGTTTGAAAGCAATTTTAATTCACCAGCTACTTTTTACCTCAATCTATCCCTTTAAACATTTTTGTCCACAGCACATATTTTAGTCAGCTACTTTCCCAGAACTGTGGAAAACTTCTATGAACCTTTGGTAACATGTTTCAGGCTATACCAGATTGAGAAGAATCACATTTCAGCCAATAAACCTGTAGTAGACATTCGAGATTTTTAAAATTCACCTTTTCTGATGATGATGTCTGTCAGGTCCTTTAGAACAAACTGGCACCTTGACGATCAGTCCAGATTGTATTCCAAATGAAATGGGAGTAGTTGGTATCCAGATAAATAAGGGCATGGGTGGGTAGATAAATACTGCCTTTGAAACAATTCTGGGTTTTGCAGCCACTGTTAAAATTTTTATTGATTAACCTCAGCTAAATGATTGTGACCGTATCTCAGTCTTCAAATTTCTGAATCTTGTGGTATGAAAAGATATTTCAGGAAAAAAAGCAGAAAGTTACTGCAGAATTTTTCTATTTTTTTAAGTTCATCAAACTCAATTCAGAGCTTATAAATGGAATTTGTCTTGGCTTGCATATATGGTATGGCTGATGTAGATATGTTTTGAAGCGACTGCTTTTCTAGTTCACAGCATGGTACTGTGATAATGTTCTAGTCAAAATTTTAGTGTGTTTTCTCTGATATGATTATATGCAAATATGTACAGTGACTGTATATAGATTTGGAAAATCATTTATAAAACTGATCAGTATTCAATATTGTTAAGATGACATCTGATTGCTCACATGGCATTCTTTCTGTAGTATGTCACCAGAATACAGCTCTTTAGACTAGATCTGGATTTAGGGAAGTTTATCAGAAAATTGTGGGCTGTGCTCAGAAGTTATAGGAACATATATAGCTCTAGCAAAAATAGATTTACACAGTTTAAGAATATTTCTGTGCCTCTCTTAGGAAGCTAGCATATATGGCATAGAAACCTCTTAGTGAAATAACCCTCTCATCACACTTACCTGATCATATCTTTGTTTGTTTGTCTGCTTATTTATTAATTTAACCATTCTGCAGGATGGAATAAATCCTACCATCCTGAACAAGGAGGCTATTACTTTGGGAATAAATGGTATTGCCTCTAAATACTTCTGGGAAAGTGAGCACTCTCGTGTGTGCTGTAGCACAGAGCTTCATTCTGATAAGACTTGAAGTATGACAAGAGATTGCAATTTCTGTCTAACATCACATTTTCAAAGATGGTGCAACACATTTGAGTGAGAAATAATTTGGTTTTTATGCTATTTCTATCCTGAAGCTCTCTTCAAAAGAGACAAATTGTGATAAATTAGGTGGGGTGGTGTTCTCTTGTGACTGATAGCAAAAAAATCAAGTTGTTTCACTTAGGTGCTCACTGTGGAATTGAACTAGGCTTACCAGAAATAAGACAAACATTTTACAAGTAGTCATCCAGCCCTGCTGCTCAGTCTAGAAGCTCTGTTTTTAAGTTTCAGCCACCCCCACTACTCAATAGGTTCCACTTTTTCCTTTCAGGGAACTGATAATTAGGAGAAGTACAGTTATTGTAAGGTAATTATATGTTCTAAAACTAATGTGCTTATGTGAACCTGAGGGTAGCTTACCATGTGAGCATTTGATAAGGAAACAGGTGCTTAAAAGATTTAATGGGTTTGTAGCCATCTGTAGTGATTAATGATGTTTAAGAACCTCACTGCAACTCATAATATCACCATAAATGAACACTGGGGCTTTTCAGTTCCAAAAAAGGAGTGTAAATGATTCTTAGATTTTCCTGCTCAAATCCCTTTTGCTTGGTTACAATTCTGTATTCCAAAGGGCAATGAATAATTGAACTTTCCTGAAAGCAATAAAGAAAATCTCCTCCCTCTAACTTTTCTCCATTCCCACCTTTTTACCACAAGGTAGAATGAAGTAGGTTTTTCCACATACAGAATAGAAAATTAGAGCAGATTTTCCTTCTTTATAAACAATTTTTTGCATCTCATTTCTCTTACTAATTAGAAGCCTGGATTGAGCCATTTCTCTTCCTTACACCGTATAGAAATGTTGCTCCTTTTGATATCAGGAACCAAATTCACGCTGTGTCCAGATACTTCTCCCTGCCTGGACATGGAGAGCCAAGTGCAAGTAAAAGAAACTGCCCCTGCCTGTGACTGAGAAGTGGTTATGACTGAATAACATTAAGCTATGCATTAATTACCAGTCCCTGTATTTTCAAGGTGATGTCCCAAGATATCATGGAATCAGTCTAACAGGGTATATAATTTTTTCCCATAAATTTTTATCCAACCAACAATTGAGATGTATAATTTTAACTCCAATTTTTCACATGTTTGAGCGACCTGTAACCAATCTAGTTTAAGTACTCTTGAAAATATGTCAGTACTGCTTCCAGATGTGCCTCATGTGCCACGTGACTCATGTGGCCTAAAGCCAGTGACTCTGAAGTGTCACCTGCTGTATCAGCTAACTGACAACAGTAGCCAGATCACCCTCTAATACTGCAGAGCCATTGATAGTACAGGCTGTGAGTTTGTACACCCAAAGGACTGAGGCCTGGTAACCTTGCTGTGCCTGAACTTTTCTTGACCTACTTGCATCTTTGTTTCGCTTGGTTTAGTTATGATGGCAGTTTGTCTTATTTATCAGGTGGCAGTGGTTTTACGTTTTGTTATGTGATAAAACTAATCTGCACACCCACAAAAGAACACAGAGGCACAGTGCAGGTGGGGGAGTCTATCCTGGCTGTTTCCAGTTTGCTCCCAGGTCCATCACCAGGGATCCTTTAGCCCATCAAAATCTCATCTCTACAAACCCAGAGAACAAGAATACAATGGCAGAGGTCCAAGGAACCCAAATTCAGGACTCAGACAAAGGAAACCCTGTACATGCCCCTTCCAGCAGAGCCTCAGCCCCACTGAACCAGTTGGAAACTCATTGTGAGGAGTCACTGGGACCAGATCTCCATCTCACCTTTTGAAGCAAGGGAGTTGCTGCCCAGGGGTGTGGGAAACAGTATGGGAAGCAGGGAAAGACAATGTTGGGATTGCCCAATATATATGAAGGCATGTTTAGGAGAGAAAAGGGAGAGGTTTGGGTGATTTGGGGAGAAACAAATAGAGGGAAATAAAGGGATGAGGGAAGAGTTTATTTGCATGTAAGCAAGGGATGGTCAGTATACCCTCTAGCCATTTCCTGGGCCTGATCACTGCAGTCTGCCCTGTCTCCTTGTTAAATTCCTTCAATTATTTTCAAGTAAGGGGCTCTTTACTCCATGTGCAAGTGTGTATATGGGTATGTGGTGTGAGCTGGAGTGAATGCAGGTGTGCAAGTGTAAGATCATTAGTGAAGATCAAGCTGAACGAGCCAGCAGGGAGTGTCTTGGGATTAAGGGGGGATTGTGGCTTTCTGAGGGACAGCTCTGTGTGTGAGAGCATCTGTGGCTCTGTAAGGGTGAGAGGACAGAGATGTCATCTTTGGAACCAGAGAATCTGTGTGTGTGTGTGTGTGTGTATGTGTGATGGTCTGCACCAGCTACTGGAATAGGAGTATGGTGCTGTGACCATGGGGGTTCACATGTCCAGGTGTTAGCAGTTGGTAAGACTGGGATCTAGGGACAGGAACTGGTCTGGCTGGATGTAATAGGCCAGCTGCTTGAGGGACTCACTGTACATATACAGAGACATGATATATATTTCTGCTGTCATATCTCCATCCTACTCAGCCAGAGGCAGGAGCAGGTTGAAACCATTGCTGCTATGTTTGTGTCCATGCTCTGAGTGTCTCTCTGTTATTTGTGTGGCCAGAAAAATATATGTATGGTGTGTACTTGTGCTCAGTGTGCATGTGCCAAGTGGGAATACCTTTTCAGGCTCATTATTTTTTAAACCTGGGGGCATGGAGCTTTCCTCTCTCAGGTTGTTGGATGTACTATGACATTTTCCTCTAACACTTTTGTTTATCTTTGTGTGGTTCGATCATAGTTTTATATCAATGGCAATAATAAGCAATTACTCTGTAATATAGAAATGGTGTATGAGATCAGAAGTCTGAGAACTGAAGATATAGGATGTGGCATGAAGCAATGTGGGACTGGGATGTTGAGAGATGGAGAACAGTCTTGGCACTGGGGACCCCACAGCTATAAGCAACTGATCAACACTGAGTTATAGATACACAAACATGGAGCTGGACAAAACTGTTTTTTGGGACAATAAGGAGAACAAAGAAGTGGTATCAAACATACAGAAACATACGTAGTGAGTTTGGGGGTAATGTGGTCAGCAAACCAATGAATAATAAGACATAAAAACATGATACATAAAAACATTTAAACAAACATATCAAGTTGACTCATAGTGACCAGTGAAGGAGGAGGAAACCATTAACATTTCATTACTCCTGGCAAAGAAGCCCAGATGTTACAGGCTTTCCATAACACCCCCCAGCCCTAGTAGATTTAACCCACCAATATTAGGACTCAGAGGAGCAGGGGAAGGGTGAGCATAATACCAGGAATAGGAGTGTGTAAAACAATTTCAACTTCATTTTTATTCTTTCTTTAACAAATACATGTCGACTAATAATGGGTAAATTCTTAAGATTTCCATCATATGAAAAATAAATTAATGGCTTTATTTATATATAAGGTTTGCTTCCTCTGTGCAATTTACAAGATTTTGAGCATAATGTTACATATGCTGAAAGGTAGCTAACCTTTAGAAATGGATATCACCACAAATCTGGCAAAGTGTGTGGGCACACAAGACGGATATATTCTGGAACACTGGAAGCACTGGGTGAAGAGAAGGGCAAAGAAAAGGACACAGTGATATTGCAGTGAAGTAGTCATGGAGGAAGTAAAGGGAAGAAGAAAATGCTGTGGATAGAGGGAAATGTTGCAGGAACTGTATCTGAAAGAAATCATGGTACATTAGTTCAGGGACCTTTGTCTAAAAGTTTTAAAGAGGAATTTATCAAAAAAAGCATTATATCGTTCTATGAATGCTAGTGACAGTATTCTGTTAAGTACTGTCTGACTTCTGCCAAGCTATGAAAGCTGTTCTAAAATCAATTGGATCAATAATATAGTCTCTAAATATAAAATCCCCTCCTGTTCCTCCCTTTTCAGCTGTGAATTGGAATGCTGCTTTATATAGATGATACTTACACACAATAATGCCACTTATATGGGTTGAAATGGACAATACCAACCTCAGTACAGAAACTGTTCCTGATCTATTTTGGATTTTGGAATTTGAAAACTTGCAATTCTAAAGTTTTAGACACAGAATACAAAATATTCTTTATTTTTTATAAGACTACTTACCAACTTCAGCTAGGCTCATCAGGAACTATTTAAGTGAAAGTAAATTAATTCAGATCTAAACACCTGCTCAAAGGTTGCTACTGCTCTGACCAAGGTAGCTACTCAATTTGAGTGTGCTTTTTTTTTAAAGGCCAAAGAAATGTGGCTGCACTTACTTGCAAATGCTCCTAATTCATGAGCAGTGCTAATCAGCACGTTCTTAAACCTGCTACTGTATACAGCTATAAGCTCCAAATTGGTTGGTGCTCACAGCTACTGCCACATGTATTCAATATAAACATGAGCTCCTTTTCCTTGGCCTAACTATTGTCACACCCAAGTGAGTTGATGTCATCTAACCCAAGTAATATCAAACCTAATATTTGCTTATTACCTCCCAAGTCTTGATTGTCACTGATGGTGATCATGTTATCCATCTGATCACAGCTAAGCCTTTTAATAAAAATGGAGCTCCCCAATCATCTTCACATCATCTGTTCTTATTTGATATGTATTGTAACATCCTCTCTTTGGTTTCACTGTGACTTAAGTTTAAATATAGAAATCTTTCTTCCTATAAACCTTTACACACTTTGGTAGCTATACTTTATTTGATGCTCTGCCTGGTTGCCACAGTTCCTACCTGTTTATTCCTAGTCATTCATCATGGTTTATGGAAAGCATATACTCTTTCCACAAGGTATATGTATGTATATATATATATATATATATAAAATGTATATATATTATTTATATATACATGTATATATATAAAAATATATGTTTTATATATATACATATAATATGTATATATATAATATAGTGTTCATACTTAGGATATGATCTGATTAACCTCGTCAATTCCTAGATATACTGGTTTTGACTGGGAGAGTTAATTTTCTCTTTAGGAGCTCATACTGCCAGGCTATGTTTTGGATTTGTGACTGAGGCAGTGCTGATAACATGGGATGTTTAAGCTGTTGCTCAGCAGTGCTTGCACAGTGCTAAAACTTTTTCTCACACTACCCTGCCAGCATGTACACTGGGGATGCACATGGAGTTAAGAGGAGAGACAGAGAAAGGCTGTTCAAAAAGAAGAAATCTAGAGAGGATTTGCATCTAGATTTGCACATAGACTCAGTTAGCTTCTCTGAATTTCTCTCCTGGTATTGCCACAGGAAACAGCTATGAGATAAAAGAAGGGTTTTCAGGCTAATAAAACAAGTTAGAACCCAGTGTCTGGAAATTGAAGCCACAAAAATTTTGCATATTTTAAAGTTGAGAAATTAACTACTGGAAAAATTTGCAAAAGATCACTTGGCAGTATATTGTTTGAAATGTGAATATCAAGACTAATTGTTTCCTTACGAGATTTATTCTCACTTGAAGTGAAATCACTGAGTGACATTTATGTAGAAGGACAGGCTAGGTAATCACAATTTTACTTATTTTAAGAGTCTGCCAAGTTCCTTTCAGTCTGTTTAAGAGATGGCTATCACATATCCTGAGCTGGTAAAAATCTGGGATCTAGGTGCATACCATTTATAAAATTTCAGACTTAAACAATAACTAGTTAGTTTTATAAATCTCAAAAAAGTTGACAAACAGTACTCAAAAAGAAGCTACTTTACAAATATTTCCAGGTCTAATAAGACATAATATAGAGATATAGTACTGACATTTAAAGAAATCAATTAAAGAACCAAGAAATAAATGCATTTAAAGAATCAGCAGGAGAAGAACATTTTCAGACAGTTTCATAACTGCTGAATGATATTTAAATTTAGAGAATGTTAGGCCCAGATGGGCATGCTGTGAACTATTCATAATGTTAAATGCTATTATTCATAAAACAACAGATTTCACCCTTCCTGGATTGAAATACATGAAATTGTTACTGGCCTATTATTGTTACTTTCATCAGTAAACCTTAAATAGGTTTAGATTTTAGCAGTTAACTGTTTATCAGCAGAGAATTTTCCCCAATTGTTCTTCCTTTATCATGCAGTAAAGTCATAAGTGCCTAAGAATTAAGATTAGTGATCTGTGTGGGCTTGAGTTTCAAGATGTGAATATTGTGTCATTGCTCACCCATGCCAAAGGAATGGGACACCCTGTTCCTGCATTTTTATGACACAGAGTGAACATAACCCACATGCAGGCCAAACTTCAGCATATTTGATATAGTTGCTGCTGCTTCAAAAGACATAATTTCCTCAAAATCTGTGTGAAGTACTGTGAAATATTTATTACTGTGCACAGCTGAGTAGAACACCAAAAATAGTGCAAGTCACTCTCACATTTTTAAATGGGGAGTGAGCACTGTTGATATACTCACACTACCTCTTTAAAAGGAAGCAAACCACAGTAAAAATGAATCAGAAAAGTCTAGAAAAGAATTTTCTTGGAAAAGGAAGGTAGGGTGAACCAAAATGTTCTTTACCTGTATATTGCTCAAAACATAATTTTATTTATTGTGTTAACTGCATGCACAGCTCAGAGGTCACTGATCAATTTATTAAAGCAAATAAAAACAAAAATCACTTTGTACGGGCAGGAGGTGAGGTTTGAGGGGCACTTATTTTCATTGCAGTGATGACCTAAATATCTCCAGTCTTAGCTGAAAAAAATAAACTCTTTTCATTGTAATGATTTGTGGGAGGCATGTCTGATTAGGTTTGTATCTCCATTTTCTCCTGTGGCCTCAGTTCCCAAACAGGCTGCCTGTTCAATGATTCACTGCCATCACAGAACCATAGTGCATCATAAAAAATGCAACCTGGTCAGAAAGCTGAATCCAGTTGATTGTGAAGATAGACAAACCAAAATTAGACTGCATTACACTACAATACTTCAGTTGGAAGGAATCTACAGCCATCTTCTTGTTCAACTGCCTGAGCAAGTCAGGGCTGACCAAAAGTTAATGTATGGTGTTAAGGGCATTGTTCTAATGCCTCTTGAATGATGGCAGGCTTGAGGCATAAACCAGCTTTTGAAGTATCCTGTGTTTGACCATCCTCTCGCTAAAGTGCTTCCTGTTGATCAGTCCAAAACTCCTTTCATACAGCTTTGAACCATTCCTGTCACTGGATCTCAGGGAGAAGAGCACAGCATCTCCCTCTCCACCTCCCCTACTCAGGAAACTGTACAGACCAATGAGGTCACCCCTCAACATCCTTTTCTCCAAACTAGACAAACCCAGGGTGCTCAGATGTTCCTTAGAGGATATTCCATCCAGCCCTTTCACAGCTCCAATGCCCTGATCCCCTCACAAATTCAACTGATACTATCTCTCCACCTGCTCTCAAAGATATTAGTAGCTGCTTCTACTTTCCTGAGAACATTTTGTATGTAGTAGCAACTACTGTATAATTAAGGTCTTTAAGGAAACATTCATGAAGATTTTGCAATATGCAAACTTCTTACTTACATGTGGAATTTTATTTCTGCTTCTCTTCTTTTAGGTAGAAACACGTAGTTCATATTCCATATCTCTACATTAAGATTTTTTCCAGTTCTTTTCTCTTTGTATACCTTTTTTAGATCATTTCCCCAGCACGCAGAAGCACAATGGAAGGCTTGCTTATATGGAGCACTCTGTTCAATCAGGAAGTGCTTAATCAGGTCACCCATTTTATCAGGTTGTCTTTGCAGGTGTTGATGTGCACAATGATAATGTCAATGATTAGAAAGTGTAGTGGGTTGAACCTGAGCTGATGGACAGTCTTTTAGACTAATGACGCTTCTCACAATTTACATATTTAAACCGCGTGGAAAGGCGGGAATATTTTTTGTTCCAGCTCGCCTGCCAGAAGGTGGAGGGGGTGGGGAGGCCTCCAAGCCTCTGGTCCCCACCGGGCCGGGCCAGGGCTCCTGCTCCCACCCCCCTTCCCAATGCCGCGGCACGGACCCTGGGTCTCTGCGGGGTGAACTATCCCAGAGCTGCAGGCAGCTAAAACCAGCCATGGACTGCCACACAGCTGAATCCATCCGGCGCGGTTTCTTGGGACCAGTGGGTCCCTCTCCTGTCCGTGCAGGGCCGGTGGAGCCAACGGGAGCTGGCATAGCCTCCTGTCTGCAGCCAGAACACTTCGCACTGAACTGAAGACACCGTGCAGCCAGCAGCACAAAGGGAGCGAGGCTTTCTCCACCGTAAAGCCTGAACAAGGACACTCTTCAACGTGGCGGCTTCAGAGCCAGAGAGGAAGAGAAAGTGAGTCCCGTGAGATGGAGCTGAACATGGCGATGGGAGAAAAGAGGGCGGTGCCGCGATTCTCGCGCGTAGCTTAAAAAACCTTCTTGCGTGCCGTGGTAAGAAACTGTAATATCACAAACTGTTTGTCTCTTTAATGCATTTGGAGTACATGGGGAGATAGAGAATTCATGTGTGGCCTGTGAAGATTTTGAAGAGTGCCTATGCCAGGCTATATAGAAGCAGTGAGAGGCTTTTTGGAGACTTACGGTGAAGAAAACCTTTGTGTTCATGCCAAAATAACTCATCCTTAAAAAGATTAATAACCCCATGTGATAGCTCATGTTTGGCAGTGTGAAGGAGTTGTGAGATTTTTCATGGAAGAGATGTTTTACACCACGGCAGATTGTTTCTTTCTGAGCAGGTCTGCTGTTGGTGGCAGTTTGGGAACCATGTGCAGGTGAAGAAACCCCTTTTTTCCTTAAGCATAAGAAAGAGACTTTTCAAGAACTGCAGCACTGACTAACATCCCACATTCTGTTATCCTTTGTGCAAGTTGGGTAAACGGGGGAAAGTGCTGGAAAGGGTGGAGGGGGTTTGCTTTAATTTCTTGTTATTTCTCTTTACTTTTAATTCTATTAGTAATAAAACTCCTTCTTTGTACTGCAACTGCTTAAGTTTTGTGTCTGATTTTTTTTCTCCAAATTCTTATCTCACAGAGGGGAAATGAGTAAGTAATGGATATTTTGAACCAAACCACTACAGAAAGAGAAGCTATAGCATTATGTTATATTTGGCCAGTGTAATATTTTAAAGTTTAAAATATTTTATGTATCTTTATGGACTTCATATTGCTAGATGCCCCAATTAAGATGGTAAGATAAAAAAGACCTCCTGCAAGAAATGAAGACACTAGGGATGGTAGTTAATCCCCACTGCTGAAACAATGTTTTCTTCTTGGGGCTTATATGCATCAGGCTTGATATGCCACCAGGGGGAAAAAAAATCAAAGAGGATAATTCTATATGAAAAGAAAAGCTAGATGTGGAAGAGGAACACAGTCTTGTTTAACACCAAGGACAAAAGGCTCTGAAAAATAGAGTACAAGAAATTCAAATACACTAGGATACTCAAGGGGAGGAAGAGTGACAATGTAGGACGCTCATGCAGACCCAGACACGTAAGAAGTTTTTTGTGTTAGGTTTATGGGATCGTAGATATGACCTTGTGATAATTTAGAGCAGAAAGTCTCTGTGGATATTCTTAATTCAACCTCCTGCCCAAAACAAGGTGACCTCTGTGGTCAGATCAGGTTGCTCAGGATTTTATACCAGTGGGTCTTGAAAACCTCCGGGGAGGGACCAGGACTGTACAACTTCTCTGGTTAGCCTGCTTACAACCAGGCTTCCACCCTTTGCTTCTGCAGAAAAAGTTTGTCTTATACTCAATATCAACTTTATTTTAACTTGCAACCCTTGCATCTTATTGACCTTCCATGCACCACTGTGCAGACCCTAGCTCTCTCTATTCTATAACCTACTTATAGGACCTGGGATGGGCATCTGTTCAGTTTATCCAGTTCTTTTCAGTTTTTCTAGAAGACCTCTCTACTCCAGGCTAAGCAGGACAGGCTCCCGACTTCCACCTCCCTTGATGGCCCTTTGATGAACTTGCTACATCTTGTCAATGTCTATCTTGTATTGTGAGGCCAAAACTGGACACTGTATTCCATGTGCAGTCTAATAAATGGTGAATGGAGGAGGAAAACCTCTACCCTTGAACTACTAGCTCTGTTCATGTTAATATAGCCCAGAAGGTTGTTGGATTTATTTTCTGCCAGGACATAGTGTTGGTTCATTTTCAACCAGCTTTCTGACAAGACCCCAGGGCCTTATTTCACAGAGCTGCTCTCCAGCTAATCTGTCCCCAGCTTCTGTCACTGTAGGGTTTCTTCCATTTCACGTGCAGGTCTGTATATTTGGCCCTGTTCAATTTCATAAAGCTCCTGTCAATCCATTCCTACAGCTCTTCAGTCAAGCCCATGGACTAGTCTCCTCGATTTGATTGCAACTCCAAAGTTGATGAGGACACACTCCACTGCCTTTTCCAGATCATTGATAAAGATATTAAGCACAGTAGTTCCCAGGTTAGACCTCTCTGGCACTTTATTTGTCATCAGTCTCCAATATGACCACAACACAATAATGTCTGCCTTTTGAGCCTGATTGTTCTACTAGATTTTTACCCATTGGTTGTTCACTCACCAAGCCTTAGGTGTCCTAAATCATGTGCAAGAACATGGGAGAAGGCAATGTTGAAAGTCTTGCTGAAATTTATAAAAATGACATCCCTCATTCTTCCTTCATTTATAAACCCAGTAATTTTATCACAGAGGCAATGAGGTTGGTCAGGCATGATTTACCCTTAACAACCCAGCAACCTTCTTCTCCTTCATATGCCTAGAGATGTGATCCATAAGGACTTTATGATTTTCCCAGAGACAAAATGAAATTCAATGGCCTGTAGTTCACCAGATTTTCTTTTGATCCTTTTTGAAGATGAGTGCTTTTCTTCGTTCATCAGGAATCTCCCCAGTCTCTGTTACCTGGGGAAGGCAACACAGAGCAGTTGTGCAAGGATATCAGTCAGATTTCTTAGTATCCTGACCTAAGGATGTGTATAGATGGAGGTTTTTTTCAGGTAACACCAGTTTTGATTCTCATCCACTGCTAATTGTTCTTCCTCTTCTTCAAACTTCATTAATCACAGAGGCCTGGGAGACCCTGTTGATGAATAGTCAGGCAAAAGTGTAAGAAACAAAACTGAGTAACTCAGTCTGGTTTTCATTCATTGCCTCTAAACCACCATCCCCATTCCACATTTTTCTTTTCAGTGTTTTACTGCTAATGTAACCACAGAATATTTTCTTGTTGCTTTTTATGTTCCTTTCAGGCATCACATCTCAGTGAGGATGCTTGCTTGACTGAAGTCCAAGGTCAATGTTCTTGCTCTTCTCTTTTATCACTCCCCTTAGCATTCTGAGCTCCACTGCTTCCAGGTCACTACAGCCAAGACTGCAATTGATTACCGTCTCCCCAGCCAGTTATTCCTTGCTTGTGAATAGCAGAACCAGCTGTGTGTCACACAGGGCTGGTCCTCTCTGTACTTCTCCAGAAGTCTGCTTGAGTGCTTGCATCCCACAGCATTGTCATTCCAGCAAGGAAAAGAGAAATCAAACATCCCATAAGAGCCAGGGCCTGTGATACAGAGACATCCAGGAATTGTTCTCCTTTTATGCCCTTTCTAAAACACTATTGATTTAATAAATTGAATGAGAAAAGTCTGACAACAAAATAACCTTCTCATTGCTGCTGAGAGAGCAGATGCTGAACTTCAGTGATGTCATGTGGTGAACAAGGCAGATTCTCAATGTGGAGTCCAGGGACCGCAATCCTGACAAATGCAGGCTAGGAAACTAGGTCTGTCAGCCATTTCAGCATGTGTGAGGGACTGGGAGTGCAGATCGATGGCTGTGGCCCGCACTGGGAATGAGAGCAGTTCAGAGACACAGAGCACAAGATCAGAGTCCTGGCGGAGCTGAATCTGTTGGCTTGCATTCTTGGAGTCAAAGAGTACTAGTTTGGAAGGGCACCTCAAGTGTCATCTGGTCTAACCTTTCTTGGAAAAATCACAGTCTAGAGGAGATGGCCCAGCAGCCTGTTCAACTAAATCTTTAGTGTCCAGTGCTGTGAAATCCACCACTTCCCTGGGGAGATTATTCCAGTTTCTGATTGTTCTCATTGTGAAAAATTTTCCTATTGTGTCTGACCAGAATTTTCCCAGGAGTAACCTGTACCCATTGCCCCTCATATTTTCCATGTGACCCCTTGTAAAAAGGGAGCTTCCATCTTTTTAGCTGCTGTTTACATACACGAACATGGTGATGAGTTCTTCCCCTAAGCCTTTTATTCTCAAGGCTGAACGAAATCTGTTCTCAGCCTCTTTCCTCACATTGTCTGGCTTCACAGTCCTTTGATAATATTTTGTGGTCATTCTCTGGATCCTCTACAGCCTGTCCACATTTATTTATTTATTTATTTATTTATTTATTTATAGTGGGGACCAAAACTGAGCACAGTATTCTGGGTCTGGCCTGGAAAGCACTGAGTAGAGTGGGATAATTACTTCTTTATATCTGGTGGTGATGCCCTCATTAATGCAGCCCAACATCCTGTTTGTTGCAGCACCACAAGGGTCACTCATATGGAGTATTTTCGGATTTCTGAAAGATTTAATTTCATTTTAAATTATTAAAAAAACCAAAACCACAAAACAAACAAAACCCAAGACAAAAACCAAAACAAACAATAAACAACCCCCCAAACAATCTATACTCTTGGAGTCTACTTACAGTTTCTGTGATGTATTACTGTTAAAATTGGATCAAAAAATTGTTTAAAATTGGATCAACCAATTTCAAAAGGAATTTTGAGGAATCAGATCTGTTTCTGATTCAGTCACACTTCCAGCACATTCTAACAAGCAGTTGAATGAGGGTATGCCAGGACTCGTAGGATTTCAGTCCATTCTTCTGAAAGGGCCAGACACCTTTAGAGATGCTCTTTACATAATCCAGCGAAGACCAGAGTTTGCCCTGACATGTAAGGACAGCAACACCACATCTCATATGGAAGAAAGAACAGGCTTCAGAATGCCAGAGAAAACTTAACTCTTTCCCCTTTCATGTTTGTCCTGGTATTTCTTCAGAAAGAGGAGAAAAAGTAACAAAGAAAGGAATACAGATAACTGAGAAATCAATAAACTTTGCTAAGATTTAAACTTCCCAATTAATAACCTACCCTGCTTTCTTTTTATGTGTCCTATGAACTAGTATTACTTTGGCATCCAAAATCTTTCAAATCTTATGTTAGCTATTACCTTTTATGGTTAGCTTCCTATAAATCCATCAGAGTTATTAATGAGTAATAATACTTCACAAAAATAATAAATTGTCAACAAGCTTGGTTTTTTGTGGATTTTTTTAAGGGATCTACGGTGTAAAATGTATAGGAATGAGCCACATTATTTCTTTTATTTTGTGAAGAGAAGAACAAAGTAATATTATAGACCTATAGCAAAAACCTAATAGTGTCTTAAATTGCTGTTAGCATTTTCTGAGTGAAGCTTAGAACTCCCTTATTTTTCTTCCAGCTGAAGAACAAAGTCAAGGAAATTAAATAATTCCAGCTAAACTCAAGAACAGATAGATTGTACAAAATTTCTGGCAGGCTTTCATAATCTGATCATATGCATGTGGTTGCTTTGTGTCTCAGATTATTTTCTTGGTTTTCTCTCACCAAATGATAGAGTGAAGAAGGTTTTTAGCATTTTTCAACCACACAAAGTAATAATATCCAGCGATATTTTTCCCAGTCTTCCTAAACAGAGTATTTAGACTCTTTGAATACAAGCAAAAGCATATATTTGATTTTACTTATATTGCGGGAGGCCAGCAGAGGCAAAATAACATTATGGCACCCCTTTAGTCTTGAAATAACTACTGCCTAGCTATTTCTGTTTAAAAGATGCATAAACTGAGACCCATAAGGTTTCGTGAGCTGCTGAAATCAAGCAATGAGTTAGAGAGAGCTGGTTATAAACTTTAGGTTGTTTGTGTGAATAATTAATTCTGGAACTAAAAATATGTCATAGTGGTTAAATGGCAACCAGAAATTTAGTGTATAAATGGAGCTGGGGATGATTCAAGCTTTGATTCTGTCTTTTCAGTGACTGGGGAGGCTGCAGATGGGGCAGTTGTTCTCCAGCCAATTTCCTGCACATTCCCCTCTGCCAGTGAACCCCAGACCTGGATACACACTCTCAGACCCATCACTCAGGAGACTGGGACACACGTAGTGGTCATCACCTCACTTTTCTGTGTGGACATAGTCGGAAGTTAACCAAAAGTAAAGTGCTAAAGAAACCACAGAAAATGCATTACAGAATATCGAAAGGTAAGAGAAATGTAAAATACACTTTATGTGCTCTAATTTCTGATGATTAGGGTTTTATGCTAGGGTTTTTTGATAGGGTTTTATGATAGGGTTTTAAATCAAAACTAGTTGGGAATCAAAAGAAATGAGAAAAAGCAGAGCACAAAAATCAAATGACTGATTAAAATTTTCTCGCTTTTGGCAGCTGAAGGATTTTTTCTTTTAATTCAAGTGTCTTTTCTTGCCAATTGCATTTTTTCCTGAATTTTCCATGGACTAGCTTTTCCCTTATGATGTATTTATTATAGAGTGCAGTGAATACTAAGCTGGAATTATTTCTGATATTAAAAAAAAAAAAAAGAAAAGAGAGAAAAGAGAGAAAAAGAAAGAAAGAAAGAAAGAAAGAAAGAAAGAAAGAAAGAAAGAAAGAAAGAAAGAAAGAAAGAAAGAAAGAAAGAAAGAAAGAAAGAAAGAAAGAGAAAAAGAAAGAAAGAAAGAAAGAAAGAGAAAAAGAAAGAAAGAAAGAAAGAAAGAAAGAAAGAAAGAAAGAAAGAAAGAAAGAAAGAAAGAAAGAAAGAAAGAAAGAAAGAAAGAAAGAAAGAAAGAAAGAAAGAAAGAAAGAAAGAAAGAAAGGCCGCCCCTAAAGAATTTTCACAATTGATTCCAAAGTTACTTCTAAATTTATGAATTCAAAATTCAGTCTAATCCATGAGGTGACCATTTTCTGAAGACTACTGTGTATCAAGTTGTCAACACATCCCTTTTTTGTGGCATTGTCTACCAAGATGCAGTTTTTTTTCCTGTATCACTATCAGTTTCTTCCCCAGCAGTACCAGTTCACACAAGAATGACAGTAGGAACACAGCTGTCAGACTAATTTGGTTTGTCTAATTTTGACAGCGAGAAACCCAGAGTATTTGCTATTTCATGAACAGTACAAACATCCCAGCTATTTTTAACTTATGTCATCATGATAAAAAATAAAACTTACATGAAGCATAGCATGAGGAAAGCTGCTTTGGATCCATTTCAAAAATTGCACCCCTTGGGGTTTCTGTTCACATCTCATCCAACTGGGTAGGGCTTGAAGGCACAGGGACAGAAACAGCTGCCTACAAAATAACTGATCATATTCACCTCATATGCTCAAAGCTAGAATCATCTAAAGGTCTTGTCTGCAGTAACCTATGGCTATCTGAGTTTTCTGTTTTCTGACAAGCTATTTTAAGCAATGAAGGCAACTTAAGAGACTTAGTGCTGTGCTACATGAAAGCCCAGAAAAAACATCCTTGTGCCATTGGGTAGTCTAACAGTTTATACTTACTTTAATACAGTGTTGTCCTGTATCATGATTCTATAGCACATGCCTAAAAAAATATTTTTATATTTGTGTATTTTCTGTTTCCTAAAATAAATGCAATGTCAGGGGAAAAACATAATAAAAATTTCCAGAACACAAAATGCAAAATACATCAGTTAGGACAAATAGACATAAATCTTTGTTTTTTAAAATACTTTCTGAAATAATCTAATTGGTGGTATATTTCTAGTTTATAATGAGGCAGAAAATCCAGGCAGTTTTAAATTCAGAGATATTGGTCTCATTGCCTTTACATTCTATGTATTGGTAGTAAATTCAAAGTAAGACACAGCTTTTTTCAGACAGCCTAACATCTTAGAGAGAGCAGAATCAAGTTTAACGAGTTTAAGGCTTTATTGTAAAATCACTGCATTTATTTTATTAGATAATTTAGACAATTTCTTGCTTTATTAATTTTTTCATGAGCAATCCTCATTTGCAAGCTACAGTTAGTCCTTATATAAATAAATAAATAAATAAATATTTATATAGGGCCTTATTCAAAATACCCTTGCCAATATCTCAAAAGACAATGCTCTTCCTGTGAGTATGGATATAGTGTTGTAACCAGTTCTACAGGCATGGTAACATTGCTGGAAACATTAGTGGAGGAAACATGGAAGGTCTTTTGTCCCTCAGACTTACATAGATATTGTAAGATATATATCATCGTTGATTTACAGGACAACTGTGTTGCTTCCAACATCCTATCAATTCTTCCCAAAAAGTGTCAGAGAAGCAGCACTTTCAGAGAGTGACTTAGCAATACAGAAATATCTCTAACAGAGAATGTGTGTTTAAGGATGTTTCACCATTTTTTGACAATGATTTTTCATGTTAAGTTTTTTAAAATATGATGTATATGTGTTAAAAGATAATTCCCAAATCTGAAGACAAGGCATCTTTAAAATGAGTATGATTACACTAAAAAAACCAACACCAATAGTAAATTATGTAAGTGAAATTTAAGGAAAAGCTGGAATGCCCTGAAGATATTTTAACAATGGGAAGAAGAAAGCCTGTGTGACTCTACTTTTCTCTGTGAAATGCCTAGACAGGGGCCATAAGTAGACACATGGAGCCATGCTCAGTGTGTAAGGAATTGCTTCTTACTGTAGTGCATGTCTTAATTCAGCAAATGACTAATGCAACTTAAAATACATTCAAGTTCATTGAAGTAATTGTGGGAATTCACCTTATGTTGTTTCACTGTGTCTGATTTTACCACATTTGAGCTCAGCTGCGAATCACAGCTGCAATGTTAGAATAGGTCTGAGCTGTGGAGAAGGATGAGCAGCTCTTTTGCTGAGCTGATCAAAACTCCAGGCTGTCCCTGCACTCCGCTAAGCATTTATCTATAGAAGACCTGGATAGGATCATGAGTGAAAAGTGGAAATCCACACATTACGTCCTCAGTAAAACCATTTTCCTCATGCCTTAGAATGTCTGCCTTGAAAGAGACAGCTAAAAATGAAACATGGAGGATGCATTCAAAAAAAATGAGGTTTTATGGTAGGTCGATTGACATATGGTAAGTTGACATATTTACTGTAAATGAAATGAAAATTAAAAACGTACTAGAAAAAAATGTTATAAAGTCTTAAAAACAGATGTTCTTTATTCTGCACAGGTTGAAATGTTAACCACAACAGAAGCAGAGAAACTACAGAATGGCATTGCTAGGATGATCCTTTCCATGTTGAATTAAAAACATTAACTTGAAAGATTAACTCAGAGGGTTATAAATGCATGTTTTGATGTAGTAACACTGACTCTGTGTTCTGTCTTTGAGGAAAATACAGTAACATACTAAAGTTAAGATAAATAGTGTGTGAAGTGGCTTTAATTTAGGGAATTAAGTTAATTCTTTCCACTAAATTTGATTAAATCAAATACATGGATTCAATATGGTTTAGCCAATGAAGCTTAGATTCACATCTTTAACTAATTCAGGCTGCAATCCTTGAATGACATCTATACAAAAGTTGTAACTTGTGATGACTGAGGCCTGAGAGGAATTAAACAAAACCACTAAGTGCCCTTGGTATCACGAATATTCTTTTCATTTCTTCTTTATCATCTTCCCATAATTTTTTAAAGCTAGAAAGTAAGTGCTTCCTTTTCTATTAGACCCAGAGACTTTTTTTTTTTTGTACCTGAATGGCTCATAGTAAAGACTGAAGGCTGTTCCAGGACTATTGCATAACCTCCCACTTAGGGACATTTTGACAATTATTTTGCCTAAGGCTTTAAAACAATCTTGCTGTTAGTCTGGCTAAAAGGAAAAAAAAAAGAGAAATGTTTTCACATATCCTATAGAACATACTAAATTCTTTATGTCACTCATACTCCCCTAGGAGTCTAATTATGACATTTAAAGGTTTATGCACTTTTGTGAAAATTAAGCCCAGATAATGACTGTGCTCCCTTTCATTACTGTATTTAAGGACTATTGTTACCATACAGATTTCTAAAATCCATATGGATCAAAAATTTTTTTGGATGAGTATTATAGTCATATTATACAATTGATGTTAAGCTGCTCAGGAGGTAGTAAAAAATTTACTTGAGCTTATTTTCTTACATATTTATTGATGATCAAGAAGGAGGAGTAAGCATTGTATAAATTGCATTTGCAAAAAACTAAGAGTAGTTGCGAACATGGGTGAAGCTTAAAATTACTCATAGAAAAGCAGTATGAATAATATAATGAGTTGAAACCAGGAAACAATATTCAAACTGGGATTTTCAATTAGTCCTTGGCTCTAAAATATTTTCAAACTTTGATGTTTGCAGTTTAACATGGTCCAGGAAAGAAGTCAATTCTTCTTGGTTAGGACTTCATTAGTTAATTAAACTGGGCTGAGAACAAACTTTTTTAATTACTGCTTACGTAACCTGAAAGAAATTTATAAGGGTTAGAAACTGGAGAGAGCTATTGATTCAAGTAATTTTGCTGTAAAAGTTTACATTAATGCCGGTGTACCTGTCCATTATTTCTGGCTACAAAAATTACTACTGCCCTGGATAGTATAAAAAAAAACCCAAAACAGTTGAACAAATTAGCCTGTGTTTAAGAACTATGCTCTGTGTCTGAAATTTCTAAGACACCACAAGCTATGCCAGCTCTCCTTTCATAGCAGACCCTAAAAACTTCCCAACACACTTTGATATCCTGTTCTGCAGAAGTACATGTGAGCACTTGAAGAGGTGCAGACAGCACACAAAGTGAATACTGAATTTCACTAAACCATTAATATTGGCCATGTGGCAGCTCAGTACACCACTGATGTAGTTTATTTACATAAGGTGGGAGGCCTTCTCAGATATGCCAGATCCCCTGAGCTCTAGAGGATGGTCTTCAGTTGCCTTGAGGGCCACAATCCGTGTTTACTCAACTTACATGAAGTCACAGTGGCTATACAAGTAAATATATCAGTCCCAATAGGAGATCCCTGACCAAACCAACTGGTGCAGTCTCAGAACCATATGACTGAGATTTAGCTCAATCAAGAGCACAATACATGCCATAATGTGCAATTATCATATCAATATGTTCTCTGTTCAAAACACTGAAAATTAATTCCCTGGAATGGTCTATCTTTAAGATAATGTCCAGACTCTTTGCCATACAGAGAGCTAGCTCAAGCCCTAGCAAAAACAAAACAAAGCAAAAAAAATCCAAAGAGCAAAATAATTCTACAATGTGGACAAAAGGAGATCCATTATGTTTAGTTTTGCAACATATAGCAACATAGACATATGCTCTGTGTGTGGAATTTGGCTCATTAAAGTGATCACAGGACTCTCCTCTGAGCAGAACCTATGCATATCTAGATACAGTTGGGATTTGTGCATGAACTATGACGTAGGAGCAACATGGACTCATCTGTAGTCCAGGCTGTGCTGCCCTGAGTAATATATTCTAATCCCTTTCTAAATATGCCTATCTTCATCACAAAACTAAGTATTGATGACAAAGTACATCCTTTTCCAAAACCTACAGAAAATTAGCATTTTGAAAATGTAATTATTATTTCCTCTCTAAGCTTCAGGGAATCCGTGTTTACCTATTGTTTATTTTGCTTATAAAACATCTTATAACCATGGTCATAAAATGTGTATGCCCAGTGGCAGTTCAAACGTTATTTAGCTTGTGTGAATTGGCACCAAACACTGCTGCAGAGGAATGATGTATTTCCTGCTCACATCCATATTTTGGTGAGCATTTCTTGTTTTGGCATGTAGTAGTGCCAGACTTGCTACTAGTACTGTGCTTTCTGTAGGAGGAAATAGGGCTCAGAAAGATTTTTCTGAGGATTTTAAAGTTTTGAGGGGGGTGGTCGCCATGTTCCCAAGGTAGTGGAAACAGGTTGCTCTTAAAACAGCAGAGTACCACTATAAGAAAAATGAGAAATTCCATTTTTTTAAAAAAAACCCCAGACTTTATACTGTTTTGTAACATGGATATGAATGTATAAACGGAATACATGTTTGAAAGAGACACATTGTATCTGCATCTTCTGTTTCTTGGAATGATAGGACACACAAATTAAGTAGAATACTTACCAGACAGGAAAGTAGAAAGTTCATATGTAACTTTGACATTTTGAGAATGGAAAAGCTTAGTATGCGTAACAGCTCCACATCTACATTGTGCATTCAGTGGCAAGAGGACATATGGAAAAAATAGAAATGTCATTGCATTAGTCATTGAATTAATGTTGTGACTGCCTGTTAGTATCAAGGTTATGACTTATACAGGACAAACTCTTCAGTCTTTTTGTTTATCAGCACTAGTTATACTATTTACATGTCCTTACTTTAACTTTGTTGACGGCAGAGATGTTTCCTCTAGACTTTTATATTTATCTGCTCAAGCAGAGTTGCAGAAGCCATCACTTCAAATAATAAACTGCAACACAACATTTCTATGTGCAATAAACTATAGTCACTTCATGTTTGATCTAAAGCATAAGAGATTTGGAGAATACATCCTTTACTATGGAAGATACTGTATGAGTACTTTAGTAATGGGATCTGATGGAATAAGCAGTTTCAACTAGATTTCAAATTAAGGAGTTAGATTGATAGAAGTGTGTATAAGTTTGAGGAAAATTCCCAAATTTCATGCAGAATATTGATACATTTTATGACATCTTCTCATGTTTTTCTGCCTTTTTGTTAATGGAAAATATACTTCAAATCTTATCTTTTAGACATAGAAGCTAAAACTTCCCAGGTCATCTGTTTAGTCTTTTAAAATTCAGTTCTATCACAGCTCTCTGAAGTGTTGTTCAGCCACTGTTCCATACACCAGTATATCTGTGAAACAGCAGATACTGTGTTGATATTTTTATATTCATATTGATTGACGAGTCTAATTGCCTTTCTAAAAAAGTTTGGCAGAAAATTGATCATGTGATGTATGGTACTTATCTGAATCATCATGTATTTAATAAGGCATATGTATAAATTTTTTTTATAAAAATAATATGTTAGCACATTTTATTAATTCTACTTTGCAGCATTTGTGTCAATAATTGGTTTAAGTGAACTTTACATGTCACAAGATTCAGGATAGGTAAAAAATGCGAACTCATTTATCACTGGACTTACTTTTTTTCTAAAACTCTGTAGGGGTTGCAGAAAAAAATATATGGCATTGGCTTTGATAAATACTATTCACAGACTTTTTTATTTATTTCTTTTTACTATTAAATAAAACTTCACATACCTTTCAAAAATGTCAGAAATAAAATAAGTTTTCAAAATTTAAAAAATGTTACACCTCAAATTTTCACATGGTTAAACTCACTAGCAATTTACACATTAATCCTCAAAACAGCATACAGTCATAAAACTATTATACCTTCTACACAACTAAAATAAAATAAAGCTTTGTACTGAGCTGTGTAGAGTCTAGGGGGAATGTGAGCAGTCAGTACATTAATGTGAAATAGGTTCAAAGCCCTGAGTTCAGGCAGTGTTTCAGGTAGCTAATGATCCCAAAAAAGCAGAACTTGTAAGATTCTGCATTTAGCCATCACTTAATATGGGACTGCAAAAACATAGGTCCTGCACAAGCAGGGACTGGTTTCCAAGCTATAAAGCAGCAATAAGCAATCACATGCCCATGGGTGGATCTGCCTGGATCCAGTTGTAGTGGATGAAGCTCTCACTTGAGGCATCCAGAGTACACCTGAAGCAGTTGTTTCTGGAGAGGTTCGTCCCTGGTGGAAGGAGTGGGCAGGGGAGCAACCCAGGAGAGTTTGGGCTCTTCTGGGAAGCAGTTCAAGTCCTGTCAGTCTAAAATCCAGAACCCTCTTTGCTAAGAGGGCTTTCTGTCTTGCCCTTCTCCATCCCTATTCTCTCTTTTTTTCTGTTCTTCTCTTAATTCCATTTCTATTGATTTTCAGCCAATCTCTTGAGTATGCAGGAGCCTTATAAAGTCAGTAGACAGTGACAAACACCTTATTAAAGCCTCCTCAGGCACTGAGGGGGCTGTGGATCTGTCTCTCTCCATTCCCAAGGAAGGTGTTCCAATTCATCATGCCAAACCGACAGCAGTTCAGTAAGTACTACCAGACCTAAACTACCCATAATAGAAAATGTGACTGTAAATAGAGAAACTAACAACAAGGTCCCATTTTATACTAGAAAACTGGAACAGACAATAAAAACAAATTAAGTCCAGCACCATTGTAACTTGCCTTCTCTGGCTCATCAAAACAATTTTGCAGGATTTTCTTATCACACATGCCATGCATTTTCTGCCTGTAAGCTTTCCCACAAACCTTATTTTGTTTCTGCATGTATATAGCCCTTGCTACTTTTTAATCTATGCTTATTACTACCTCTAAAAAAGTGAGCAATTCACTGAAGAAATTAGGCTGTGGAAAAGAGTCTGAAAAATTAGCATGAATGTATTACAACACTATGTCTAACCAAAGCTTTGTGCAGTAATTGAAAGGAACAAAATAAATAGTGCAATTCAGTACAAGGAAAGTCAGTTTACATTGTTAGGATTTGATTGGTTTTTTTTTTCTAAACTAACAGCATGACATATTTTATAATTACACTTTAGTCTTTCTGATGTGCTTGTGTTTTAGCTATCTTGCACAACTGCTAAACAGTTTCATTGTCTTCAGCAACATTTTGAAGGTGCTAGAGCTGCTTTTTATGGGGGTAAAAAGGGAATGTGTCTGGCTGCAGTACTGTGGTAAGAATGTTATTGTATTGATGCTCACAGTGGTGTCAGAGAAAATTCCAGGGGTTTAAGGTAAACGAATACAAGCCTGTAAAATATAAAGAGGTGCTCAAGCTTAGAGCCTGGTTCTTTAGCAAGGAGAGCTGCTGTGGCTAGACTTGAAAAGTGGCTGATCTGGGAGAAGCTGTGTTAAAATAGTATGTGGAGCTGCAGCATCTCTGTATCCTTGAAAATTCCTCAAAGGTGCTTGAAATGACAAAAACATAAACATTTCTACAAATGAGGCAGGGAGGGAGGAAGGCTGAGTCCATGAAGAGGCGGAGCATTCCAGTGCCTGGTCAGAAGTGGAGCACTCCACCAGGAGAGGCAGAGTCCTTGAGAGACAGACACCTGCAGTGGGGAGCAGGATGTGATACAAAAAAAAATACCAGCTGGTGCAGGGGCTTTACCTCTAATAATTTATATAGTCTACCAAACCAGCCCTCATCAAGTTTCTCTACTAAATTCATAATCAGACAAGTCAGTGGTAATCAGAAATGCATGCTTGGGAATGAAATATTCAGCCTACCAATTGGAACACCTTGGGGATAATAATACAAACACACTGAAAAAACCCCACTGGTACTAAAATCATTGGACTTTTGAATTATCCATTAAATGAAAAATGGCTCTAGAGCTTTTCTTTTGAGACAACTACCAATTACATTTCTATATGGAAGAGAAGGGTTAAAACCTTTGGGCAGTAAAAGTCTTAAATACAAGAAGCTATAACAGACAAACATTTATGTACCAGAGATTTCATACAATTTCCTGTGCAACAAGAGTTGAACATAAACTGTTACGTGCTGCTTATGCACAGCTGTGCATAAATAACACAAGGTTCATGCAGAGCTTCATATTATGAAGTTTATGTGCAAAATCTTTCCATCGCACTAATTTTTCATGCTTACATTTTTAGTAAATTGAGCCACCAAAACCAACCTGAAGGTAATCAAAAAAGAAAAGGAAAAGAAAAACCATGATACATTTACATAGTCCAATTCAGAAGAGTAAAATTTTGCAAAATTTCACATCACAAGGTATCTCGCTTTCATTAAAAGTCTTCTTTGTGAAGTTGTAATTACACTTTGTAACACTTCCTAGTTACACAATCACCAAAAGGGGACCTCTATTCTTTGGTTTTCTGGGGAATCTCAGAAAAGAATTATTGAAAATTCTTGAACAGGGAGATGGGACTTTATTTTTTCCCACCATAGGATCACCTCTTCCATTGTGAGAGACTAGAAGGATTGCTGGCTCGAAACATTTCCCAGGTGTGCAGGAAGGGGCAGATCAGGCCCTACCCTGTACACCCCACCCTCAGAGCCAGTATCCCAGCCTGGCAGTGGCTTCCAATCCCTGGCATACCAGAGTCAATGCCCCACACCTGCCCCTGGAGCCTCTAACCCAACTTGTGAATGGCCGAATGACTGGAAGTCCCACCTGGAGGAAGGGCCCAGGAAGGCCAAGGGTATTTAAAGCAGAAAACAAGGCAAGTATGTGTCTTGATCTTATAATTTCTGCTAGATAAATACTATTGGAAGTAGGAGTGGTAGCTATATTTGTTTCTTTCTCTCTTTCTTCATCTCCTACTGCCCTCTTCTCTGAATTTTTAAGTAATTTAAAATTCCATGGGCTTGGAGATTGTGAGGTTGAATGTGCTAAGTTAATGCTTTGTGGAATGTTTTATGTTGATTGAATGTTGTGCTAAACCTTTTTCCAAAGTGCTCTGATTTTCTAAAGTTGCTGGTGAAGTATTTTTTGTTTGTTTTGACCTCTTGAGAATATCTTGTTGGTATTTCTCCTATGCATCTAATACAGACTACATGAACAACTGTCAGCCATTTTAAAAGCCCTGTTGAGTGAGTTTTGGGGCCTTACATCCATCCTCCAGGTTAATTCTCTAGATTCACACCCATATTTGATAAATGTATTTATAAACTAACAAAAATGGGAAGCTCAACTATGATAACTCAGTTTTCTGTCCGACCTTTACCTTGTATAGATGCTTATGTGTTCAAGTTGCTATGCTTTTCATTTCCATCCATATGTATAAAGCATTGTAGCTGTAAAAAAAAATTATTGAAGAAGAAGTATTGTGCCTTCCAATAGAGCAGCCTAACAGATTTTGGAAAAGAGGCCAGCTATGTTGATTCATCTTCCATTACAATCTCTGGGGTCCCCTTTCAATAAAGATAAACTATGGTGCTATTTATAACTTCAGAATCTTTTAAAGTATTGTTTTACAACTCCTAAAGGTTTCCTTTTACACTCCATGTTTTCAGTAGTGGTCTCTGCAGACTTCAGCATTGTGCTACAGGTATTGTATTCCAGCTAAGACATTTGCATAGGTCTTATCTTCTGTAGTTAATTTCCTTTAAATTATCAAGTTCTTGAGGAATTTATAACTTGCTATATAGTGTGCTACAGTTTATTCATAAATGAACTCATCTGTTTCATAACTAAAAATAGGCAAGCATGTATTTTTTCTCTTTATGACTTGGGACTTGTGTATTAAGTTAGACTTCTGAACTCTGACAGAAAGAAAAGAGAAGAAATGCAAGGATGCTAAATATTCACTTTTAACACAAGGAATATCTAGTCATCCTAAATCTTAGCTTATAATACATTTCATTCTCTTCCAGGTTTAAAAGGAATTTCAGGCATTTTTTAATGCTCCTTTAAGTATGGTCTTATTATATTTAGTATACAAATATGTTCTCCTTAATTAGAAACCAAGAAGTCTTGTGTTAGCTTGGAGGCCTCCTTACTCCAGAACCATCTTCTAACATCTCTCATTACTAATGCCCTGCATTGGAACAGTACTGTTACTATTTAGTGATTCCTATTTCTCTTTTGAAAACTTTAAATATGATGAGTTCCCTAACTAAACTGTCAGAAATGGGGTTACTTTTGAGTAATAATACATGTTTTTCTGGGAATGAAAAACCAAACAAGATTGAATTTTTCAGGGATTCTTTCCTGTTCTGCCTGAAAAAAAAAAAAAAAAAAAAAAAGGGACATGACAACATACCAAGCATTAGAGCCTACTTTTGTGCACCTACTCATGCTCACTCTGTGCTGCCAGAGCAGATGTATCAAGGTTGCTTTTTGGTTGGTTGGGGTTTGTTTGGTTTGGGGTTTTTTTTAAGTGATTTCAGTGCCAAACTCTTCGCAGCAATTTCCAACAACATAATTGTTACAGTGGTAACAATCTGCAGCTTGAAAAACTAAGATTGGATATTGCAAGGGGAAAAAGTCACAAGGTAGGTAGCACTTCAGTGCAGTAAGTTGCAGAGAGGCTGTGAAATCTCTCTCCTGGGCATCTTAAAGACTCTGCCAGACACAGACAGAGCTGCCCCTGTGCACTGCTGGCAATAGTCCAGGTTCAAGCAGGAGACTCCAGCTGACACTTCTATTATACTATGAAATAATTTCAGTCCCTTACTACATCCCAGAAGTAGTGATAGCTACTGTCTGGCACAGGAAATAACTCATTGTGTGCCTAAAGACTGCATTACCTTTAAACCTTAGTGTGTTGAGAATAATGCAGAAAGAAAAAAAAAATCACTAATTCATTGGGTTTTGCTGATTGTATTTATACCCTTAATATTATTTTAACAATGCTCTTTTGTGATTTGATAAATGCTATCTTGTGTTGATCAAAGTGGAAAAAGTCCTTTATAATGGGACCTGATCTTTGAAAGCTGTAAATGCTGTACAGTATGTACTTTTGATCAGCAAGAAAAAGTAATGCATAGCAGCAGCTTTTGAGAATTACAGATATCTTGCAAGAAAATAAAAGGCCATTGTGTAGACAATGGCACAGGAGTTCAGCTCATTATTGATTTGACAAGAATGATCTTCATGGTTTGATTTTCCAGAAGACTCGAATGACTTGAACTCTTTCATATTCTCGATAATTCCCTTTACTCTGACATAAAGTCAGGTTGGAACTGCAATCAAAAGTAAAAAATCAGAAGATCTGTGTTGCAGGGATCTTTGCTCATTCGTGGTTGATCAAACTGATTACTTACTAAATACTTATTGCTCTAATTTTTTAAAGGTCTTCTTTTTTCAAGATCTGCTGACAAATGAAAACAAACCCATGTTTCTCCACAGACCAGAGTAAATAGGTGGAAACACCGATGGAATTTGTATGGAAGCTCAGTGACAGGAGATAACACTCCTCATTATAAGCCATCCCCCACTGTGGAGCAAGGGGCAGTGACTCAGAGCTGACCATGCCTCTGACTCTGTCTCATTAGTCACAAATTCTACTCCTGGTCTACTCGGTTGTTTCTGGCACTCCAGCAGATGTTCTGCAATAAGGCCAATAATCTATATAATACCTTCTAGTTTGTTTCAGTCAACAGAGTAAATACAGAAATGATTATTATTAAATGTGGTTGATTACTGTATCTATAAAAATGCTGCAACATTTTATGATAAACATACATCTCAGTTGCAAAAGAGCTTTAGTTAAATTGACCTTTTTCCTCATTTATTCACTTCCCAGAAATAATTTAGAAAAGGAGTTCACAGGCAAATGTGTTCATAGAAACACCTTATTTAGGGTGTTTCAAATCTTTGGAAAAGAAAAATCAGATTGGAAGTAATCTCAAATGGAACCTGTTCCAAGTTATGTATTTGGCCAAAGAGGGAACAGGAATACAGAGCAAAGCAGACTTACCAAAATTATTTCCAGGTTGTCAGTAGTAACTATGATTTTGTGTAAGGCCATGCAATGCAGCAAAATTCACTATCCCATCCCCAAAAAGATAAAAATGTCACACGTAAGTTTTAGGACTAATTTATCCATTTTCATAAATTATAGGTGTCATAAGCAATGAAGCAAAAAAGCATTAAATGAACAAAGCTCCAGCTTCTTTCTTAAGATATTTTCAATCAGTGAGTATGGCACATCTAGAAACAATAAAAAATACTTTAGGCCACAGTGAAGAAAGGTACTGCTCTGTTTACTGCACAGAGATTTCTGTAGGAAATTGAGTCAGTTTGCCTTCTGAAAATTTACTATGGATTGAGCTGAAAAACTTTCTTGCAATTAATGGCTAAGAAAACTATATATTAAAATTATCTTGTTTAAATGGCAGACAAGTATTGGATGAATGATGTGTTGATAAATAAGTACAGATTTTGGATGTAGAATATCTTTCTAAATAATAAAAATACTGATAATAAATACCGATGATAAATTTTATACACAGACTTTTCCACAGTTCCCATTCTAGTTCTTTTTACTGATGGTTAACCATAAGGCTTTCTAGAAATGATGACTACTCATTAACTGATCAGCATTTTAACCATTGGAATATGTGAAGTTTTCTGGAACTACTGTATAAAAATACATGAGAATGAATGTAATGAAGCACAAATGGAGAAGTTTTGTGAAAAATTTTCAAATTGATAAGAGCAGCTGCTAATTAACTTTAGAGTATTTTGCACCTTCTTAGATGTCCAGTTCTGTTCACCACCGAAGATATTTTAGTGCATGAATACTCTTGTGCATCTGGCCTAATATAATTGGCAGAGAGCAGATGAGGTCTGAACTGAGCAGAGAATGGCCTAAGAATAGGGACTTTGTGAGGAGGTGATTGTAAACGGAGAGTCTGCTCTCAGAATAGACTGTCAAGGAAAAAAAAACCTCTTATTTTCACTGTAAGGGGAAGGGTATTAATTCCCTTAAAATATATAATGTTCTTAAAAGAGCTGTAAGAGTTCTGAGTCATACAATGATTATTTTATACAGGAAAAAAGAAATTGGTTTAAACAACTGCTGATATCTTTAAACCAATATGATTATAACTAGTGAAGGTTAAAAAGATGTTGCTTTTATACAATGTGAGAAGATAGTTAAGAAGTGGAGAAGAATGTGGCACACTGGCAACTTGGTTGTCATCAGGATGAAGAGCCTGGTATTCACCAAAGATATGGTTGCAGCATTTATTAACATCACTGCATCTGCTTACTTGCTCATAGACATTTATTGTAACTTGAAGAAACTGTGGACACTGATTCCCATTGCCTCTTCTCTCCTCTTGCCTTACTGTGGGTGTAAAAGTTTTATTGCTTAACCCCCTCCTTTGCCTCTTATTTATAGAAATGGCAGCCCTCAAACATTGAAATGGTGCCTTTTTGTTCTGGGAAAATGTTGCCCATATCAAGGGCACATTTAAACAGACTATGTTCTTGGAGATTTTCAGCTGAGTGTTTTCTGAACATCAGCTTTTCTTTCCTTTTCCTTGGAAAATCTTGTATAAAAAAATATTATAGCACTTGTTATTTGGGGGAAAGGGGAGGAAAGCCATAATTAAAAAAGAAGAAAAATGTGTCAAAACAATCATGTGCCTTTGAATTTCAATTAAACAATCACAAAAACAATCCTACTTCAGATCTGTATCATTTTCTGTATCTGAAATGGACTTCATTTATAAAAGCTCTCACCTTCTGAGAGGCCTGCTTGAATTACCTGTGTCTCTGTGCCCTTCCTGCTGAAGTGCTGATTGAATGTTAGTAGATGGAAAAGCAGACCTTAGGAATGTGACAGACAGGGCACCCTCTAGCCTGTATTCTTGTTACATACAGAATCACTTTCTCCAAACCAGTAAGATGTGTTCTGAAAAGTGCCTCCCTACCACCAATAGCTGATATGCACTTTACAGATGTAAATTTATTGGTGCAGTTATAACATCCAAGTCCCAGTTCATGTTCAGCAGGTATAACACTAATTGCAGGAACAATCAAGACACCTCTAATTAGGATAAAATCTATAGACTGCATATAGCTTTTTTGTACGAGTTGCTGAAGCAGGTTAATTGGGAATTCCCTGGTGACAGGGACTGTGTCTCATGGTTGCATTGAAATGCTCCTTGGTGCAGTAAAGCAGGCCCTGGCACTCTAGAGGCAGGGATCAGTAGGGTTTAACACTTTGCAGTGAGATGAAAGTTTCAGAAGCAATTCTCTCTTCTCTGCTTCCAGCATTAATTCTGTTTGGAGAAAAACAGAGTTCTTCTGTGACAGAGGTGGCAATAGCTGTCCTACAGCTATCAGCATAGCAGTCTATTTGCAAACCATCAGATGCAGAACCGTTTGTCACGGGGACTGATTGCTAAGGTAACATGTAGCAGCAGCAACACCAGCTAGTCTAGACTTCCATAGGCAGCTTATCATGATTTCAGTTGTCCCTTCAGTTTACATTTAAATTCAATCAGGAAGAGTGCATGATGGCACAGCTGGAACAGACAACACGCCAATACTGAAATGTCCACTCTACTTTCAGAAGAATTAAATTCATTGCTAGTTTGTTATGCTTGAGATACTCATCATGTAAAACAGGATATGGAGATAAAATATAGAACCACTGCAGGCATGCTGTTTTTCACACAGTGAAGGCAGACCAGCTCTTTTTTTTCTGGGCAGAGATCTCAAGAGCTGGTACCATCTGGTGTGGGGCAGGGAAGGAGATTGATATAGGTCTTTAGTGAGGGATTAGATCATCTCACCTTACAACTATTTGCCAGTATAGCCATTTACTTCTGAACAGTGAGTCTCCCCTGGATTTATATTACTGTGTCTGCTCTGTGTTGTTAACCCCATCAGAATCTGATCATTTCTGGAAGATAAGATAGTTGCTTTTTTAAGATCTCCAAAGATTTTTCTTAGAAGCCAATCTTAGGCAAACCTGCTGTGAAAAAAGCCTTTTCCCCTCAGACTAAAACTTGTCTGGCAGAAGAGCAGCCAGCTGCATATCAGCTAGGAGACACAAAGGATCAGGGGCACATTGCTGCCTGGAATGTGACCTTAGACCCAAATGACACATAAACATGAGCATGATGACTTTGATTATGGGAGCAGTGTCAATTTTTTCTCTGTTTGGATGAATATGCCTAAAATGTTCAGACTCCTTAAAGATTCCCAGGTCCTTGGCACATCATTACAGCCACCTTTAGAGTGCCTAGAGGACAAGAATGACAGTACTGGTAACAGTATAGGTATATCTCTGGTAGAGATAGGCCTTATGAAAGATACATTTCGGGCAATCTGCCCGAATGGGTTTTTGTTGTTGTTTTTTTTGTTTGTTTGAATAAGAGGAGAACATCCTTTTCATAAGTGTTATCCTGATAGGCATGTCTGGCACTAGACCTTGGGAGAGCACATGTTCTTACCGTGGGGCCTTCAATCTTGTTTAGTGGGTGCTTAAAGGATGGGATAATACATGGAATAGCAAAAGGGAGCATTTTTTCTAACTATGGCTAGAAACATGAGTATAAAGGTATTTTCTAGCCAATGTTTTACCATCCCATCACAGAACTCAGACTTTGTGCCTGTGATAATGTTAGGAAAAGTGAAAGTGATCTGCAGTTAGGATCACTTCTTGTCAGCACTACACAACACCCTGCTGCAGGCTACAGCATGACACAGTGACTCAAAAGGCATTTGGAATACTGTTGTTGAGGCTGTACCTGAGAATGCAGTAGCTCATAGCTAATTGAAGGCTTTATTATTTGGACTTGTTTGCCACATGACAGGAATTAAGCTTCAGTTCCATTTTTCCTTAAAAAAAAGCCTAAAAAAAATCTCTTCCCTTCAGGCACTTGAAAATGCCATTCTCACATATAAAATGTTAATTTTTGATTGAACTCCCTTAGTGGCCTGGATTTCTAGGTAGAGAACTGAGAGACTAATGGCAGTGAGGCATGCAGATCATAACCTATGCAAAGGTAATTCATGTCCTTTCCACAGAAAAAATTGCTTGGCTGTTTGCAGTTTAGGACTGGGAAGTTTTGTAACATGTAGGTGGCATATGTTTTACATCTATGGTAGGTGGTCACTGTTCATGATCCAACATGCATGTCTCAGGAGGCTCTAGAGAGTCAGAGAGTCATTTCCCTGCTGACAGAGATGATGAGCAGAGTGCAGCGATCTGTTTGGGGAACCATTCTTAAAAAAACACAGACCCATATCTACTCTTGCACAGACAACAACAGCGTGCTTCCCCCAAAGGAATTATTCCTGATGAATTATACTCTGATGTTGGCAGCGAGTAATTCTTGGAAGGGTAATCAGGTCTCTCAAACAGGATGGTCAGTTGCTTTTGGGACAGTCATGGTAGCCTCCATTGCAAGGGTTCTGGTAGCATCTTCAGCCGGATTGAGACTCTGCAAGCTACTGTTCTACTCAATTTTTATAAACCAGCTGTTCTACTATGCAACTGCCCCAGCACATGTGATCTGCTTCTTATCAGATGTTTTAACTGCAGACAAAACATCTCTCAAACATCTTTACAACTTAAAAATGACAATTTCTTCATCTTTCATGTTCTTCATCATGGTTTCTATTTACAATTGTCCTATCTATGTACAATCTGATAACTTGTGCAACAGCAACTACCTGGGAATCTCTGGGAGCTCCTATCCAGGGTATTTAATCAACACATAAATTAGATTAGTTGTAGCAGGAGCTGTCTGGGGGAATCTTGAGAACTACCCAAAATCCCATGGCAAGAGTTCCTGTAAGAATCAGTCAAATACTTATTTGTGAATATGGCTAGGAGCTGGTCAATCTCCAAGTCACATCCATTTTCTCAAACCAGACATTTGCATTACATCTATGCCAATAACTTGCTGTCAAATTCTTGGACCAGTGATGGAGTTCATGTTTTCAGAGTGCTGGGTGTTCATAAAGGCATAGCCTTCATCATCATCTACACCAGAATTACAACTACTAAAAAATTTATTTTCACACATACAACTTGGAATTTTAGTTCCATATCTCTTGCCACACTATGATCTTGTAGAAAAATTTAGATCTAAAGTATTATAATACTCTGTTTACTAGTCAATAAAATCCCCAAAAACCCAGAAAGTTTCAGTTATTTATATTCTGTGTTTAGAATCTCTTTGTTTATGGTAAAATTAAGCAAACAAAAGTGAACCAGTGAGGGAGAGTTCCACAGACTTGCAAGCTCTGAAGAAGGTCCCCTATTGAAGCTGATTTTTCATGTGCATCTCTCTTAACATCTCTTAAGGGTGACAGTCTGTAATCATCCCTCAAAGCTGGTTTTCTCAGCGAAGGGGAGATTCGCCTAGACAAAAGATGTAATCTAGGCCATCTCCTGAGAGGAAGAGAGAAGCAGATTTGCTATTAGGATGGTCTATATTTCCCCCATTGTCAAGGGCATAATAAAAAACCTATTCTATTTATTTTCTATTTATTTCTTGTGATAGAAACAGATGAATGAATTCTGCTAACAGACCTAATTTGAAGTCCCTGGTGCAGCAATAGGCAGCATTGCTGTACAGGAATTTTAGTAGAGTTGAAAGGCTTTTTCTTATCGAAATACACTGGATAGGTCCTTGGCTATGTGTGGAGGGATATTGGCCACATATTTGATATGGCCACTAGCATTAACATGTGAAAGGTGTAATCTAGTTATCATCACCCAGTGAGGCCATACCAAAATGCTGCATAGATACAGGTAGTGAGTGCTACAGTCACAGTAGCATTTACACAAGCAGTAAATGCCCTTCAACCCATAAAAGTAAACATGTACTCAGGCCCTGCTGTCAAAGGCAATATCAGTGTAAGGAGAGCTTGTTGCTATCATTCCTTTAAAAACTGCAACACAGAGAATAATCACTTACATCTTAATATTAATGGCAGATTAATTGGAGCTTTAAGAGCCATAAACGTGGATTCATGGTTCCAAAGCAATCTTGAGTGAAGCTCTACTGAGGAGGAATGAGGGATTTACAGGCATGGCATAAATCTAATTTCTCATAACTTATTACAGATATTGACTTGAGACTAGGAGATGACAGCTGATCATTGAGTTTTGTCTCTTGTGTAACAACATTTCCTTATTTTAGTCATGAACAAACATCAGAATTACTCCATAGCTGTTCTTATTTCTGTCCAGGAGCTGTCATCAGTGTAAATTGGTTACTCCATATTTACACAGGCACACCTGAAATCAGAAGGAGTTTCCTAGGAACCTCATCTTCATCAAAACTTGAAGGAAAAATAATTATATTTAATAGAATAAAAATACACTAAGTGAAAGGATATGACACTTCAGTTTCATTTTCCTAAAGAACATTTACAGTGCTTTCCTTGTTCTTGTTCCCTAAATTTCCTGTCAGTTACATAACTCCTTTTTTTTTAGTTCATAGACATCATCATCAACTATGTTAAAAGTGCTCTTTACTTCTGTTGAAATTAAAGGTTTCTGTGCCATCATATATCTTCTGTACATTTTCTTGAGAGATGTTAGAAAGACAGAATTAAGACAAATGTGCACTTCAGAGCTCGAATATGTTCAGTGGATTCAAGTTTAAAAGTTGATGCAGACACATCATTATAATAATTAGATAGCTTTTTACTGTATTGTTTAGAATGCCTATCTTTATACTGCAGGAGCTCAACAACTTTTCTTTTTATTATTTTAGTAAGGTTTTCTAGAAGAGATATTTTGGGTTTATGCTTAGCCCTGATGTACAGGATGGCACTTTGAACAAGCAGCTCTAAAGGAAAATTTCTTTACTGTGTTCATCAACAGCTTTTGTCAATCTCCAGGCATGGAGGAGTGAGGAGACCATTCCAGATCTGGGGCTGAAGCTTGACTATTTGTCTGCTATGGTATATGAGCCTGCATAAAATAAACCCAAATTTTAATGAGCACAGAAAAACAGAAAGTGAGGTTAAGGAGAGCTTTCTTAACCAAGAACCGGACATGGATGACTGAATAAACCTGTTTGAGTCAATTTATTGGACTTAAATAAATGATCAGTTAGTCAAGTCTTTTGACATAGAACATCACAGTAATCTGAGATTAAGCATGAACTGAAAGCCAGAAAATTAAATCAGAAGTGGAAAAGAACCTCATGAATGGGAAGTGTTATTTCTATCTTTCTTGTAGGTCTCCTTTAATTACTGAGTCAACTCTGTACATCACTAAAATATCTTCTGTGATCATCCTTAGTAAACTGGCCATCTTAGTGAAAATATGCTGAAAAATGCACATCTTTTCAGTATAAAAATGTACACACAAACATAATAAATGTATTAGTAGATAGGCAGATAACTTGTGAATTTTCTTTAAGAAAATGAAAATTTTATTCCTTACTTGGGAGTAACTAGAGCTAAACTTGATCCAGATTTAATTAGAATTTTTTAAAAACCAGGTCTTTCCCCTTTTGATTGGAAAATTCTATTCCAAAGGACATATCTCTGGATACCTTGGACTGTTCTGACAGTGAAATTAGTTCATTACAATTACTATGGAAATAAATAGTGTGAACAAACAATTCTGCTCACAGTAGGAACCTCATATTAGAATGAAATACGACTTTTTGAACAACACAGTTTTAGTGTAATACTGTTTTCAAAATAATTATGTGAACATCGTAGACCATTATTTAAGATAAAAACTGATAGCACTTACTTTAAGTAGTCAGATTTTCAAGTTACTACTTAATGCTTATAATTTGAAAGAATTCAAATAACTTTGGCTGGGACTCTGACCTCAGAAAGAATCCCCATAGGGCACTGGGGATCATGTATAAAAAGTTTATTGCGAGATCTGAATCTGAAGGATCTTATTAAGAAGCATTTGCTGAATGTCACTGAAAATATTCCTAGCAGCCTTTTTGAAAAATTCAGTCCTTAAGAACTTAATATGACACTAGCTATATATATTTGAAAATCACCCCCTCTTGAGAACATGGAAAGCTTTTTGTGAAACTTAAATTTCATTTAAGAGCTTGAGGCCTAATGGGATTTTAAACATTTTACTCACACAAAAAAATTGCTTTGGCACAGCTATTCCATGGGTGGGGGTCTTTTCTATTCACACTCAAAGTTTTTTAAAAATTCCAATTACTTTTTCCTTCTACTACCAAGTAAAATAGAGATTCAAGGCAGATGAATTTTCATTAAAATTTTATACACAGTCAGAAATGTAGTGAATAAATACTTTTAGTGAATAAATAACATGAAAAAAGTTCTAAAAAAAAAAAATTAGTCTCTATTAATTAAAACACTATAAACATAAGATTGGATTGTTAAAAAGCAGTAGACATATTAAAAGGGACAGATACTTCCCTAGAAAACAATGATATATTTATTTTCCCACAGTATATATGTAGTTCTTTTCATAGTTTTATAGAAAGGTATGAAAAAGACAAAGGAAATAAAACCCATGTGTGACCAACGTTCTTTTATAAACACCGTATTTTTAAGGTTTCTATAATTCATAATTTATTTACAATAGCAGTAACAATAACTTTTAATACCCTGTAAAACACTGATGCTGGAATGAGATATTTCATCTGAACATTCAATGGTTCCTATTACCCCTCTTTTTGTATACCTGTAAATATAGTGCTTTCTTCCTCTTTAGGGATTGTTGTATTGGAAAATGCAATGAATGAAAGAATGATTGTTTAAGTGTTGCTGGCTAGTCTTAAATGATTGGCTCATCAGTGTTTTAAAAAGATTAAAAAATTAACATTAAATTGCATTTGCTATTTGATTTATAGCAGCATAAAGAGAAATTAGTGTTAATGTGGTCTATGCCAGCACTAGGTGTTATGGAAATGATCTGTGAGAGGTTCCCAAACGCCCCAAAAGTTAATATTTTAACAGGACATGAGAGAATGAAAAAAATTACTTTTATCTACTTAAAATATTGAGGGACCAATCCTGGTGTGATTACCACTGACAAGTAAAAAAAGGCTCACTCTTAAATAAGGTTCCCTGCCACGGGTAATTTGGCAGTGGCTGTGACTTCGAAGGTTTTTCAGTAATTGTTCAGTTGTCTCTAGTGTAGCCTTTTGTAGGAAGCTGGGTGTATTTGTCTTTAGCAACATCCAAGACTCACCATGTTTTGGCAGTGTTCCTGTTCTGGTCTCCTGTTCCTCTGTCTGGGCTCCTCCAGGATTCATAGGTTACAGTCCTCTCCCCATCTGTGGGGACAGGGGTTCAGCCTGCTCCTTCTTGATGGCCATGATCTCTAGGAGTTCACAACAAAGATGCTCTTTCAAAACACATGGACGAAGTCTCTGTATGTTAACCAAGAATTCCTGTTGTTTTTTCCTTTGTTTCTGTTTTGTTATGGATTTTGGAAAAAAAAAAAAAAATACCGATGTTCCCTTATTTAAATTTATACATGACAAAGCATACCAGTGCTGTCATTACAGTCAAGTGCTTTCAAAGTCAGACTTAATGATCACTAATGACAGCCAAACCATTCTATTTCTATTGTATTTTCAGTGTACTGTTTTCGTTTCAGTGTATACTATATCATTTACTTAAATGATGAATGTGTGTTTCAGAATATATCTATCCCAGAAGTCAGAACCTGGTTTAAGCTTTTAAAAATGTGATTTTAGGATAATATGTTCTATTTTTCCTTCAAAGTTCTGCTTTTGCCAGTTTTTACAGTGCACATTGAATGCATTTACACAAATCTTTACATTTCAAATCATAATGACTTCAGAATTCATCAGAATTATGATACAATTTAACATTTTGGAAAACCTCTGAAAATATATCTGGAAGGTTCCATTAAAACTAAGGCAAGCTGTTTTGGCCTGTCTCTGTAGCCATCTTAATAAACCTGCATTCTGTAGAGGCTGACATGGAGGGAACTCGAAGAAAATAGTGGCAAAGCATCACTGCAGGAGCAAAAGTAAAGTTATGTATTTTGTTCAAGTAGCCCTGTAAGATCTGTTCAGTAAAAATAATACAGCCTGGGAAAGGTCTTTTATTATAATTGGATTTTGGTTTTGTTTTCTGTTCTGTTGATTTTGGGGTCTCGGTTTCTTTTGGGGAAGATTTTTGCTGTCAAATTATTTCACCTTTATCAGGGTTTCCGACTGTGTCCAGAAGGAAAGTAGAGTGGCCACTACCCTTGTAATCAAGTAGACTGGTCATTGTAAGAAATTTAGAAAAATTAAAAGATTTTAAATGAAGTCAGAAACTCACCTTTTGGGCTTGTGGGCCCAGAGACTGTAAGTACATTTGGAAGTGACTATCTGCCCACAGATGACTGTCATTTAAACTGCATTTTAGCTTAAGTTCTTATGCATTCATTTAAAGTTATTAGCAAAAATTTATTATTTAATTATAAAATGTGTAATAGGCAGACTAGTATCTTCCTATCATACAAGCCAAGAAAAGAATAGACCCAAAAAGAATCATAAGAATCATACAAGCCAAAAAGAATATGTGACCTAACAAGTTAATCAAGGGAATATAAATTTTATAGAATTGTCTAGTGTCTTCCTTAGACAAAGTGCTTACTCAAAGTCAAAATATAGTAAGGAAGTTAAGAAAAATTTGAACACATGTATGTGGGATTATTATGTGGTGTATATACATGGTATTAGTGTTCAAATCTGCCTACTAAGATCTCCAGTAAGGAGGTTGTAAAGTTATTTTCTCTGCTAACTATTTCCCAGTAATAAGCATTCCCTTTGCCTTTCTTCCTCCCCCACCATGTCCCCACCTCCCAAATGCCAAGGACATTTGAGATATGCAGCTTTTATAAATGCTTAGTAGTCATAAGTTTTTAGAAGAAGTGTCACGATTTCTCATGTCTGACTCAGGACTCTTCATCATTTGGGTTTAGCAGAACTGCAGATACGTTGGTGCATCAAGCTGCAGAAACAGTAAATTCTCTCAGCCTTATCTTGCTTCGGTTTGTAGGAGATAAACATTTTCCAGCACCATACAGATAGAGAGAGATCTTCACACAGAATCTAAACTAAACATCATTTGTCAGGAAGAGATGTCCAGACTTCTGTGTATCCAGACAATATCCTTTCATGGAAATGTAGCTCAAGACAGGGACATTTGCACTCAGCACTTAAGGCTGAGTAAAAACCAGACAGACCTATTTATAATGAACCAAAAAAGGAAATATTTTTCTACTAGTCTGGAAAAGTAAATCTGCAACATAGTCAAGAATCCAAGAATTAGGATTCTAAAGAATAAGGAAAAGAGTGACAACCATAAAGTCAGGCAAACCAGTCAACAATTGCAAAAAGCACTAAAGGAAAGAGATTTGGAGATCAGGATTGAAGACCAAGAGCCTAGAACACATCTGTAAGTAAGAGGCATATCATACAGAAATCACTGTGGATTTTCTAAGTGGATGCATCCCAAAGGGCAGCCCTTCATTTTTTTTTCAGATTAATTACAGACAGATGTGGCTTGATTGCCCAGGTGGAACTGACTGAGACACACAGAGACTGAACTTCCAACTCCTTTTTGGAACAGAGATTTCACAGAACATTTAACCTAGTGTTTCTTTATCTCTGAGGATTGGTTTTATTTCCCCTCAGAAAATTCCAAAGAAAAAGGATCTGAGGTGGTTTGAAGGATAGCCCCTTTCTTTTTGTTGCTACACAGAATCAGCAGATGGAAACAGCAGGCTGCGGGAACTGAGCTCTCAGTGGGTGTCTGAGCAATTGTCTCATGCCAAGAGAATTGAGAAGGCCACAGAGGAACCAGCTCCCAGCCAGCATTTGGACAAAAGCCATGCCAAGGTGGTTAAGCAGCCTGCAGGGAAATCTGGCTTCTGCCAGAGTGTAGATGAAGTGCAAGGCACAGTGAAATGTGACTCCCAGCAGGCACAAAGGCAAAAATCCATGCCAAGATAGTTGATCCAGTCACAGAGAGACGGCCTTCATTGGTACCAGGCCAGATATCAATAGCAGTGAGTTGGGAACAACTTTCAAAGCTCTCTTGTCTCTTGCTTCAAATATGAGTCCCTCAGAGGAAGCAGAAAGGGTTCATTACCATTTCCTGAATCTCAGGGGAAAGCAGAGTTCCAACATTGTTTTTACAGCAACCAGAAGGAAGAACTTTCTATTTCCAGACAGAACATGCATAAGGCCAGTGATGAAATGCATAGCAAGAGGAGAAAAGTCCATCCTGTACATCCTTAACTTCCTTGAAACATTCTTTGATCTTTGTGACACCAATGACTCATTTGCATCCAATGGATATAATTCAATTGTCATTCTGTGAGGTTTTTTCTACTTCACTGCCATCTCAAGAAGAATGAGATGGTGGCTTGTTTCCAGTATGTGGAGATAGACCTGCTTCCTTTCCTCCTCATCTCAGAGGTATTTATGGGGTGGCTATTTTTCTCCTTAAAATATACTTACACACGTTCAGAAACTGCTTGCAATTTCCCTGCTAAAAATATTCTTAAGAAAGTGTGTCTTCCTTAAACTTTCAGAAGTTTTACAGGGTGACCAATGAATGGCTCTTTTCACAGACAGCTTCTAAAGAGGGAGCAAAAAGTTTCCTAAACAAGGATCTCCAGAACCTTGTGAAGCAAAAAAAAGATACTCTTCAAGCTGGGACATTACTGATGCTATCAAATATGTAGCTAAGATTTTCATTCAGGAGAACAAATAGAATCTAATTTCATGTGTGTTTTCAGAAAATAACTTTCCCATCTTCCAAACGTATATATTTGTCTTTGATTCTTGCTATCCAAATTTATTTTGTCAATAAAGTAAATTAATTTTACCCAAGTCAAATGCGTGATGACAATTGGTTAGTTATCTCCCTGTGTCAAACCATTAACTTTCCCATTATTTTCTGTCCCATCCTGGTTGAGAAGGCTAGGAGTGTCTGGGTTTGGCCTGGAAGCTATCCAAGACCAATCCATGAACATTTACTTAGCTTTCTATCCTGATTTTCTAGAGGAAAGGCAGCTGAGCCAGAACATATCCAGGAGCAAATCCAAGGAAAATTTTTCTCTACTTTACTATTCTCATGTGTAGGAGGTTTTGTCAAGAAATAAGACTTTTTTTCCCACTTTGTTCATCAGCCAGAATTATCATATATACTGTTAGGCAGACAAATATATCACTTTGATGTACCAACATGAAATAATGTTTATGATGAACAAGTTTGGGTTTATGAATTGAGATGCTTAAACAATCGTTTTGTATTTGAAAAATTACTACAATGAATCCTTTGTAAACCCTTTAGTCCAAAAACTCTTCCAATTTTGTGATTATCAACACTTCAATACATTTTAGAGTGCCAGAAAAAATAGTTTGACTATAGTAACTGGTTCTCAAACTAATTAATGTTGGTTAAATTATATTCTTACAGTACATTCTTAAACACTGCTTTCTAAAATCCTTTTTTCCCCCCAGTTCATACTTTCATACAATTTTTGCCTTAGAGATTAAAATTTTTCAAGCCTAGCCTAAACCTGCAGTTTGTTTATTTTTTTCTGCAGTGTTTGGATTAATACCATTTAGTTCTCTGGAATATAAGTTGACTGAAATGGACTTCTGTTATAAATTGCCTTATGACTACTTGCTGAAGAACTGTACTGATGAATCAGCTGTACCTAGAAAATTAGAAATTGGCAGATATTTATTCCTTATTGAGAGCAGTGCATTTGAGTGTTCCAGGAAAAATTGGTTTTGATTTGGCTGAGCTGTGGAGGTTTGAAATAATGCCTCTAAAATATGCCTTATGTATGGAAACTGAGTTCTTTTAGCATGTCTCATTAGTGTTCTTAGTAAATCAGGTAGCACTGACACCCAGCAGACAGCCCAGAGCACAAGAGAAGCTCAGAGTACTTCTGAAAGACAAGATGCTTCCAAGGATCTTTCCTTATTCAATCTGTATTGGCACACACACTGACAAGTACATGCACTGTGTTCTCAAAGGCTTCCCAGACGCTGACTGCATCCTGCTTTGTTTTATGGCTGCTAACCTACAGAGAAATGTATCTTCTAGGGCTTTGGTTTTGTGATAGTGCCAGGTGATCTACTTTATTATGCATTTATAATTATGTTTATGTTACCTTAATAATGCAGCTAAAAAGAGCCTACTGGGAGGAGAAAGGGAGAGTTTTTCTTCCCTGAGGGACTTACTGAGCATACTCAAGGCAGAGGATCTTGGAGGCAGAAGAGTCAGTTACAGTCACAAACAAGAACTTGACACTCAGGAAATGACATTTTTCAGTGAAGAAAATGTAGCAAAAAGACTTCAGATGGGTCTAGAAGCGTCTGAAATTGGTGCTACTCAGAAGGTGATTGAGTAGGTAAAAGCAAGGATAACAGACAAAGGATATTAAGCAAATTTCCCATATTTGAATATTCTTTACTTAAATAATTAAATGTTTGCTTTTATTTAAAGAAATTATGTCCTTTGAGGGTTTTAAAATATTTTGGTTTTACGGCAGACTCATTAGATGTGAAAGACACAGTGACATCCACCTTGAAACTTTGGTTTTGATGACACCAGATCACAGTTAGAGTAGAACAAAAATTGCTGGCATTTTGTGGAAGCCGAAACATTTTAGGATTTCATTCACATAATAAAAAGGAATATAGTGAATAGTGTGGCCAAAACTCTCTCTTTGAACAAAGGTAACTCTTATATTTATCAGTGTTTTAGGTGTAGGAAGAGTTAACATTACATTAAATAATATTGGTTATAAAATAGCAGAAAAATATTTGCAAAATTCTTTCATCAATGCTACAGGATCACAATAAGGAAAAGCTCACCAAATGTGACACAACTTAGATTGTGGCTGGTTTCAGTCTAGCCTACATGGCCTTAAGGTAATTGTTCACAGTAGCAGAAATTCTGAAGGTTGTGCTGAAATTTTCAACCTTTTTTTTTTTTTTTTTTTGATTGATGCTTTCCAAAAATAAGTTTAAAATCCTTGAAGTGAATATTGATAGTGTATGATGTCTTTTGATCAAATGCACAATGCTTAAAGAGTTTAGAAAATCACAGGATATTTAGGGTTGGAAGGGCCCTCTGGAGATCATCCAGTTCAATCCCCCTGCCAAGGCATGGTCACCTAAAGCAGGTTACACCCCTGGTGGGTTTTGAATGTTTCCAGACAGGGAGACTCCACAACCTCCCTGGGCAGCCTGTTCAGTGCTCTGCCACCCTCAATGTAAAGAAATTCTCCCTCATATTGAAGTGAAGCTTCTTGCATTTCAGTTTATTGCCATTGCTCCTCATCCTGTCCCAGGGCACCATGAAAAAGAGTCTGGCACATCCTCTTGGCACCCACCTTTAAGATATTTGTATGTATTGATGAGATTCCCTCTCAGTCTCCTCTTCTCCAGACTAAACAGGCCCAGCTCCTGGAGTCTCTCCTCATAACAGAGATGCTCCAGACCTTTAATCATCTTTGTGGCCTCTGCTGGACCCTCTCTGGTAGTTCCCTGTCTTTTACTGAGGAGATCAGAACTAGAGGAGTTTATGTTATATATTAACAGGTAATAAATTAAAAAAAATACTCAATGAAATATTGGCAAGGTAAGGGAAAAATGTATTTTCTTTTTTTTCTTACAGTTTGTGAGTTACAAATGAAGTAGACATTTTTAGTTGATAATAAAGAGCTGAACAAGGTTTATTATAGCAACTTTAATACAGCAGTTATGCAGAAAAGCCTGCAAATGGACTTTGAGAACTGTAATTTCTTTGGTCATGGAGTTCATTTCTGTGGTCATAGAGTTCATTTTACAGCACAAATGGTTCTGCAAAGTCTAAGAGTGACTGCTATCCCTCATGAGCCTTATTAAAACACCTTTAAAGAAATATAGTTTATTGATGGATTTGGGCAAAGTTCTTGAAATGAGGATAACATTTGAGATCATAAAAATACAATGCAAGTTAAATCTCTGGACAGCTACCCAGTTAAAAAAAAAAAAAAAAAAAAAAAGAAGAAAATAGATTTTTTTTCAAATTTATTCCTCATCAAAAAAATCCAGGGAAAAATGAAAGAGTAGTATTTACTGTAGAGAAAAATTCAAGGGAACTGATCCGGATTGGTTTTCTATCTGCCTCTCATTTGACTGTATCTTTCTGTTAGACAGGCATTCCTTAATCATATGATCCATTGGTAATGAAAGTGCCCAAATCCAGTGTGTCAAGAGCTATAACAATTTTGCTGGGATGTGTACATTTTTTCCAAGACCCGTTTATTCTTTCTTGTGTTGACTTCACAAATAACTTGATCTCTTAATTTTCCCAAATAACTTCTGGCAGTGTAACTACTAGATTTGTGTTGCAAAAATCTCCTGAAGTTATTAAAATTTTTCTCATTTTTAGTAATGGTAATTCTTTTTTGCCTAAAAAGATTAAGATTATCAGGTCACTAAATTATCTTCCATTTCCCTTATCTGTAATAAATACACTTTATAAATTGATATCTGTAAGCTTTCTACTTTACTAAGAATATGCTGGACATACAGCATGCTTTGCTCATATTGTCTTTCTTCTGGTTTCTGATACACCACGTTTTTGGAAACTTCATCAAATCTTAATGAAACATATGTGTATGTATTCTCTTCTGCTTGGAAATTTCCTGTAGTGCTGGCTAGATAAATTCTCTGAATGGTTCTTCATAACAGGCACATCAGAAAAGTGGAGACTAATGCATGCTGACCTGCCATATGGACAGGATTTCACTGAAACCCTTTTTTTTCTTCTTATGAGACATACATACAAATCCCAGAAGCTATGTACACAGTTTTGTGTTTAATAACATAGTGCAGCATACTGTTCACAAAAGTATGTAGGCACAGATGAATCATGAACATAAACAGAGGGAGACAGATTGTATACATTGAGCCTCTGTGTCTAACTCTTACACCGAGCGCAGTGGATGCCAGTCCTTGTGCCTGAGGCAGCAACTACCCACAGAACCTCTGGTCCTCAGAAGCATCTTATTAACCCCAAAAGAGCCACAGATTCTGTATTACCTGCTGAAAGTCTCTACTCTGTAAACACCTGCAGTCACCCTGTCTGCTGGGCCTTCAGCATGGAAATATTTGCAGCAACCCTGGGCAGCTTTCTCAGCTTCCCTTGAGTTACACTCACAGGCTCTGCTTCTCACCTTGTCACTCACAGCAGGATGATGGTATCAAAGGTGGTAAATTTTGTTGTGGAATCAGCTGCTGTGTTGCAGACAGGCACAACAAATTCTCTACAGAAGAAGTTTGAACAGAGGGCCAAAATCTATAGTTAGTAAAGAAGACAGATTTTTTTAAAGATGGAAAGAGTGGATAGGACACTAGAGAGACAAAGGAGGAGCAACGTGCAGAAACATAATAGCCAGAAGACACCAATGACAGAAGTAATCTTTAGACTGTAAAAGGATGAGACAAGAAGCGCTTGAGGGGGATGTATTTTTTAGAAAGAGTAAACAAACAAAATCCCAAAGAACTGGAGCACAGTCGTCCATCCTGTACATTGTGGAAAAAACAGCACAACATTCCCTCTTTCTGCTAACATCTGGTCCCAAAAGGAAGCCAAGAACCAGTCAAAGAGGAGCAGTTCACTGGCAAACACATGCCAGCATTTTTGCTATCACTGCCACACAGCTCTGGTCCATGTCTCAAGCACAGAGATTTAATGACTATGTGACTTGAAGAAAATAAATGTATATGAGACTGCTTATTTTTCCCCCGAAATTATGGGGTTTGAGGTGAAACAAAGAATTTCAACTGAGAAAGAAGAAAAAAAAAGAAGAAAAACTACAGTACTGTGTAGTCAAATTCAAGATGTTTCTCAACATGGGGCCTTTGGCTGAACACTTCAAGAAGAGGTGGAGATCCCAAGATGCTGTGCAGGAATTGCCTCCCCTCACCACACACATGACATGTTTAAATATCCTTCCAGCCACAAGATGTCAGCACACTCAACGGGAATTCCTACAAAAACCAAAACCTGTATAAATGGGGTATTTCTGTGTCACACATCTCTCCTCCTGCTATTAATGGGAAAAAATGATGTTTCTGAGGAGTTACATGAAATTTCACATTCAGGCTGTGCCTTTAAAGTGGAAATACCTGATGTATCATGGTCTGGCCATAGTATCTTAATGAGAGTACACTGCTGGAAAACAATGGAGAGCATGGTTTTCTCTTCCCATTCTGAAACCAACGGATGGATGTTGGACAAGGATCTAAAATAGCTTATAAACACATGAATAATATTCAATTACAGAATTTAAGCTCTGGCTGGCTGCTTAGATGTTTTAGACTGCACACTCAGCCGTGAAATCCTGCTTCAGTACCTCTCCAGAAAGTATTTCAACTCAGTAAAATGTCCAGATACCTGTTTTACAGCCTTCATAATCACAGTATCTATAAACCCTTAAATACAAATTGTACAGGTGTGCTCTGGCTTGTGTGTTAAGTACCATAAGTGGAGACCATATGGGATGTGGGCATAGCACAAAACAAATTAATCATGTCCACTTTCTTTCTAAAATAGTTCAGACTCAAGATTTCATGATTCAGTAGTCTTTTGCAACTTGCATACTGACCAAAATATTCAGTGAGTTGTTCCTATTACTGCATTCCAATGTACAAATAATCAAATTTCACTTTGGGCAGGAAAATGCCTGGAGTCATCCTGTAAAATATAGTCAGAATTCCCTCTACGTTATCTGAATTCTTTCAGCATGTCAACATATCCACAGCAGATGGTATATGGGAGGCTTTCTGGGGAGACTGGGGTAGCTAGATTCTCTAGGCCTGACTTCCATATTAGGTAAATGTTCAGGTTTGGCCAAATTTAGAAAGATATCCTCTGAGAGAAGGCAGGCCACAACCCCTCCCCCACCAGGTTCGGGAAAAATAAATTTTCCTCGAAGGAAAGCGAAGGAGATAAAACTATTTATTTACCAAACACACGGGAAAAGGAAAATAATGCTAAATAATAAAATCTCTCGCTGTGGAGGAAAAACCTGGGAAAGTGTTAGAGTCCTCCCTTTGGTCTCCTCGGAGCTGGGGCTTGGCCCAGGGCCAGGCCCTCTGTGCCCGGTGGAAAGTCCTCCCAATGTGCTCTGATATTGGAGCAGTCCAGTGGAAAAGGGAAAAAATCCAAAATTCCAGGGAAGGAAAAACAAAGTTCAACTCTCAGTCTCTCTCTCCGGAGGAAAAAAACATGAGCAACTGGCCAAAAGCTGACCGGGCAGCTGCAAGCCGGGTGCCGCCTCCCTCCCCTGCAGCAGCTGGAAAAAAAAAAGTCACTATCTCTGTGTGACCTTGAACAAGCTGAAAACTGCTTTGAAAAAGTTTTGCTCAGTTTTTCCTTCCCCCTCTCAGGCTCAGTTTAAGGGCATAGAAAGGCACAAGAATTAATTTCTGGGCATAGGGATGGGATACACATATGGGATACACATCATAAAGTCCCCCCAAGACAGTAAATTAGTAGTCAAAATTAGTACAACAATATTAGTGGGAATCTGGATAATATACAAGATTTTGGAAATACCAGCATGACTTCTATAGAGGAGAGTTCTGTAATGTGGATGTTTTAGTACTTTTTTTTTTGACAAAGTCATCAAATATGAAAATAAGAATGATTTAGTTGATATTGTCTATCTGTATTTTCAAAATATTTGACAATACCATCTCTCAAGCCTTTTAAATTAAATCATAGAATCTTAGAATAACAGAATATTCTGAGTTGGAAAGGACCCATCAGGATCGTTGAGTCCAACTCCTGGTCCTGTGCAGGACACTCCAAGGATCACACCATGTCACTATGGACTGAGGGGGCTGAGGTGAGACTTGTGCTTTACAGCGACTTCATGCAAGTCCTAGAAAAGGAATTTTGTAGGGAGCTTGGAAAGTTTGCTGTTAATACTAAATTATTCAGAATAGGAAAAATGCAGACTGACTGTGAAGAATTGCTGCAGAAACTTATGAGGCTGATTGGGCAATAAAATGGCAGATGGAATGCAGTGCAGAAAAATGTAAAGTGATGCACAAGAGGAAAAAAACACAAATTCACATATAAAATTATGAGCTCCAAGCTAAGTGCTACCTCTCAGAAGAAAAATCTTGAGATAATGAGAGTTAGCTCCACAAATATGTCAGTCCTGTGCTGAATAACAGACAAAAACCCAAATCAAATGTTAGTAACTGTCAGGAAAAAAATAGAACAAAACAGAGAACAAGACCATTCTCAGTTGAATTAATAATGAATCACCTTTAAAACACAGTTCTGACCTCTCTCCCATTATCCTCCCGTATTTAAAAGGATATAGCAGAATTTGAAATGATTAGCAAAATAATTGAAGCAACAATAATTAGTAAAGATGAGGATTTATTTCCAAATGTGACAAAATGACAAGACTGAGGCATATAAAGTGAGCTAAAACTCTTCTATCTAGAGAAGAAACAAATTAGAAGGAAGACAAAACAGATCCATAAGCTCAGAAAAAGACTGAGCAGAGAGATGGCCCCAGCTGCTTGGCCCTTTCTGACTGACCTAGTACAGCCATTCCACTGTGCTGACCACATTCTGGCCAAGAAGCAGTATGAATTTATAAGAAGCACTTTGGCTATTATTTAGCTGTTGGCTAGTATCCCTTCCAGAGCTTTTATTAGCTGTGAGCTGCCATTTATCATGCACATTTTGATTAGCAAATTCACTTTTTTTTAAGAAAATAAGTAGAAAGCATTTGAGAACAAAGTTTAGGAATAGCATAATGATGGTATTACTCTTATTATAAAATAGAAAAGTAATATCTATAATCTGGTAATCTTCCCATATTAATCATTACCCAGGTAAAAGTCTAATTGAAATTAATGAACATTTTCTCAGAGGAATGGTTTCAGGATTCTCTTCTATATAGATTATTTATATCATGCTCATCACCATAGTTTCTGAATGTGTTCCAGTAGTACATTAAGCAGTGTGACTAACATCTGTCACATGTTTTTTTCTTCAGTCTCTCTCCAGGGAGATAAATATATGCAGTAGAGTTTCTTGTATCCAAAAGGAATTTTGCCAGGTGAAGAGAGGAAGAGAAGATAAAAAAAAAACAAGGTGGGGAAAATATTTTTGGTTTGTTCTATTAATATACAATTTGCTTTATTTTTATATCAGTAAAATCATGGGAAAAAATATGTACTGCATTTAGACCTTGCTATTTCAATTTGTAGCCTCACTTTTGAGTATGACCTTGATGCTGAATTAAGCTTCAAGTAAAATAAAGTTATATGCATTAATCTGACTCGCTTTCTTTTCTGAACTAATAGTGGTAATCAGAAGGCAAAACTATGAATCATGTTTTGTTAATGCAAAAGAAAATAATGTCACCAATCATGAAGTATTAACATTTTTTCAAGGATGATAATTGAACGATATCTAGTTACTACGAAACTGTGTTAACATTTTAAAATATTTAATTATTTTAAATTGCAGCTGATTTTTAAAATAAAATCATTCATATACACGGATTAATTAACAAAAATTTGCAGTGAAGTTTAGCAAAACAGTAGCATTCACTGTTTGACTTGGAATATATCTGCATCATTTTTAAGCCATCCTAACACAGATTGATATGTAATTTTCTTTTCAAACCACTTCAAGATATTTTCTTCAAGAAGCAGTTACTATGACCAAAATCTGAATTTTACAGATGTAGTTAGTGAAAGAGAAAATGACTCATATAGTGAAAAATTGAACTAATGCTATGTTCTTGGTTGACTGTGGACCATGCTGCTTCCCCAAAAGAACAAAACTAAAGTAATTAGTAATAGACTATCACGGTTGGAAAACCCTCCATCATCTTTTTTTCAGAGTTCACTATGAAAGTGGCTTCTCCTTCTTTATTTAGAGAAGAATGGGGATTGTAATCTTACAAGCAGCTGAGAAGTGGAGTAGAGTGCAAATAAGCATCCCCTCTTGGATGTGACCGTGGCTGCCTCCTTCCAGTTAAGATAGTCAAAACTAAAGAAGGATTTCCAGGAAGCATATATGGCCTATCCACAGGTAGTATTCTACAGCCCATAAAATGATCAGTGTCATGTGTATTATTGTGCTGAAGAGTTTGGGGAAGTATCTAAAGAATGTACCCCAGTATCACACAGACAAAAAGACTGTCCTACACTAGGTTGTCAGGCTTTTTTTAAAGACCTTGATGAAATATTGAATTGCTTAGTTCCGTAATATTAAAGGAAACTTGGCCCTGCTGTTATTAAATAGGTCTTCCTTTTCTCAGTGACAGACTTCCCATTCTAGCTAATGACAGCAAACACATCTGAATATTTATTATGTGTTGAAAGCACAAATATTGGATAGAGACAGAATATAATAATGCCTTTTATTTTTCTTGAGGCGATCTGTCTTGGCATTCTAAGTGCCACAGATAAAAGCAGCAATAAAAAAAAAAAAAAGATAAAGAAGATATGAATGTCTCAAAATAACAAAGCATTACTGAGTAAAGGCTAAAATCATCTTAATGCATCAGGCTGAAAGCCATCCAAAAATGACCTATGAGAGCACCCTGTAAAATTACAAACCTATGCCTTTGCCAGAAGCAAGCCTTCCCTAAGCCTTAGGCTGCAAAGGTGAATTTTTTCAGAGCTTGGATCCAGAAATAGTTCATATCTCCTAAGAGGGTTAAAAGGTATAGGGAGTGCCAGAATTTCTGCAAGAGGTGGAAGTTGCATAATAAAACCACTGACTATGGATCTGAGACTATACCTCATTTTCTTTATGTCATTTAGTATGGCTATGTGCTAAACGAGATCAGAATTATTCATGCTGATGAATATCTAAGGAATTGCCCTATGGTAGATCTGCATATTTTGTGTGCCACATACACAAGACTTAGACATGCAGTTTAAGTAAGTCTAGTGACCTTTAAAATCATGCCTGTTTTTCACTCATGAATCATCACTTTGTTTAGCAGGCAGTTAATGTTCATTCACATTTCTAGCCTCTGTTGACCTCCTTCCAGCCTATGTCCCTTACTGCAACAGATGAATGTTCTGAGGTAAGCCTAAGTCAGGGTACAAAGCAGTTGCAGCTATTCAGTGACTATTTTATTTAAATATTCACAATGAGCTTAAACACCACACACGCACTCAAATTGTAATCACAGACCTATCTGTAGGAGGAACAGGGAAAATCTTTTCCTGCAAGCTTTGATAGTGTCTCCAAAATGTAATTGATTTATTTTAGATAAAAATGGACTGTGAAAGACCAAATGTCTCCCCAGTCCGTTTCCCTGGTGAAGAGAGTGCTCTGGTCAAAATCTAATTGCCAGGATTTGATATTTCTTCCAAAGGACAATTCTTGCTAGACAAATTGTCTGATGATTTTGGCCTTCTGGCATTATTTTTTTCTAAACCGGACAAAAATTATTTTGAGCAAAAAGAAGCACCAAGTGCAAACATCTTTGCCATTTCTTTGCTTATTTCCCCTTCAGCTCTGAATCTTTCATTCCCTTCCCATTCTGTATGCCCATATCATCTCTTCCCACTCTCTCTTCCTCTTTCTTGCTGCTGTCATTCTTTTACTTTGCTTGTACAAACAACATTTATTTTGTTTTCATTTTGCACTTAACTTCTTGTTTGTGTTCACTGCATTCCTTTGACAGAAGGCATCCTGCTCTCTGTCTTGCTTCTGGTTGACCTCCCTCCCTCCTTTTGAGTTTCTCATCCCTCTACTTTCAATGTGACTGTCTCTCTGTATACACACCCAGTATATCCTTTGAGTGTATGTATGCATATAGAACAGACAATCCCATCTTTTATCACACTTTTTAAGCTGCACAAAGCTTCTAGCTCTTGATCTCCTTATCTCACACATTCTGTGCCATATTTTTATGCTGTGATTAATAAAAAGCCTGTGTTGGAAGCATTTAGCTATATAATAGCAAATAAAACTATACTTTGGTTTGTTGGGGTTTGTTGATGGACCATTAAAAAATTAACAAATTATCAACTCCCATATGGATTCTATTCAATAACTGACTGAAACCCTAGACTTTCTGAGGGTATCTTGGCCCTTTGAATAGTGGCCAGCCTTGTGGCAACTCATCCAAACTTCTTGCCTAACACGTGTTCTTGTTGAATTAGAGAGTCCCTTCCTTTCCACCTTTCTCCAAGGACACTAGCTCTTGGTATGAGTGATCCAGTATGATGAGGCTGAAGTCAGTCTGGGAGTTGAGCTGAGCTGAGCTGAGCTGAGATGAGCTGAGCTGAGCTGCCATATCACTGTGCTTGGGGGATGAGACAACCCTATAGCAATCCCATTCAGGCAGTCAATATAGTGGGCAGGGAGTTATAACACCTGTACTGGCATTAGGCCAAAACACAGCATGTTTATGGCAGTGTTCTAGTCAGGGTCTTCCCCAAAATACCCAGATCTGGGGAAGATGGTAAAGTATTACACTTCCCAGTGACTTTCATCTCTACTATTTGTTTACTGCCTTAGCAACAGGGTATCAGAATTTATTTTTGAAAGCTGAGGTAAACACTGGCAATAAGACTGAAGATTTTAGAGTTTTTTTTCAAACAAAATCCATCATATCTGTCTTTGCTTAGAATCCTGTTAGACCTTTGTATGTATACTTATTGATGACCTGTATGGAATAAAAGCATTAAGATGACAAACATAATTCTCTATGCTCAACCAGTAAAAAAAAGCAAAATGCTTTCATCCAAACGTCAAATACATAGTTTAGATAAATCCACGAGGGTAATGTTCACTCTCTGCAATAGACCATCTGGCACAGAAGACACTGTGCCAATTAATATAGATGGAATGACTGTTAGCACTACAGATAGTAAATATTTCAGACTAATCTTTTTTGTCATTTATCAGCTACACTCATCCTTCAAAATTTGCGGTCAGAGTCTCCAGCATGTTGTAACGCATTGAGCACATTCAGACTTTTACTATCCTGTAAAACCTTTGCCTTCTTTTAAATTCTTTTATAGTGCTACTTTCCACTTTTTTTATAAATGTTGAAAGACTGTTATGAAGCAACCACACAGTTAGCAGCATTATTTGTCTGAGTTGTCTTTCTCATTAATGTATATGTATTGCCTTACTAATGTTATGCTTAATCCAAAGATTGTGATTCACTTCTTTTTTTTGAAGGAAAAGGTAAATACAGTTTTAGTAATACAACCCTAATGGCTATTTCAGAAGAGAGAATACTATGTTTGCAATATTAATTAAGAAGTTGATCCTGCGGAGGCTTGGTCAACTTTTCACCTCACCTAAAATCATTTACCATGGCTGTATTTCAGTTATATTTCTAAGAGACCTGGGAAGTTCTTTTATAATACCCAGGAACTACTATTTTAATGGTACTCAAAGAAAATTTTTGAATGTTAATTTGTTTTCCAGAGCCATTTGACAAAGCTCTAAATAAAGCTGTATAGGAGCCAAGGAAAATGTTCTCCAAACAGTGTTCAAAGTGCTTCAGAAACACTATAGTTTGGAATCTTACCCTTTAATGTTGGAAACTTAGTAATGAAGCATTCAAAACCCTTCTCATTATAATACAATACCAGCAGTAAAATAAATTGTGTGATGGTGGAAGTAGCAGATCAGGATTTTTTTTATTTTTTCAGGCCATCACCTTGCAGTTTAAAAGAAAAAGTGAAAAAAGAAAATTATCAAAACACAGCTGATTTTGTTTGTTTATTTTCTAGTTGCCTTTAAAGGTGGTGAGAGACAGGCCGAAATTTTGCATATTACTCGTATGGAAACTTGGGGTATGCATACAGAGCAATGCAGACTGAGCCTCTGCAATGTGATCAGAGAAGGGATTTTTGAAGATGTCTTCAGCACTTCTCACATCTGACCATATTCTGCATTGCATCACAGGAAGCATTCAACTCATTATAAAAAAAGTATGTTTTTTTAAGTATCAGGATTGAAACATACCTTCATGAATGTGAATAGCACAGGATCATAGAATCAGAATCATAGAATGTTTTGGGTTAAAGATCACCTAGTTCCAAACCCCCTACTGTGGACTGGAACACCTTCCACGAGACCAGGTTGCTCAAAGCCCCATCCAATTCTGCCTTGAGCACTTTCACAGATGGGACGTCAGCAACTTTTCTGGCCAACCTCTGCCAGTGCCTCACGGCTCTCACAGTAAAGAATTTCTTTCTAGTATCGAATCTAAACCTACCCTCATTCAATTTAAAGCCATTACTCCTTGTCAAATTAACAAAAATATTACAAAATGTCTGATTTGAAAGTTTTCTGCAAATTTTGTTATAACTGAAATTACATACTAATTTCACCAGTCTGACTCCCACTGTTACCTGAGGCCAACAGCTTCAGTAATGCAACAGGAGTTCTCAGTAAATGAACAGATAAGTGTGTTTGGCTATTTCTGGAATCTGTAATGCAGACATTCATGCTAAGCAAATTGGCTTTATTTTGCAACAACTGCACTGCAATGCTCTGTGAGGATTCAGAAATTTCTTGGGATTTGAGACATACACATACACGAAAAGGCTTTATGAAACACTAACTTGAGCCAGTTTTGTTTATATTGCCCTTGATAAGCTGTTAACTTCCCAGAAATGAGCCCACTCTATCTTTTCTAGGGCAGTTAGTCCTCTATGTATTTAGTGGAATTGAAAGAAAATTAATTTTAAGAACAGGTGGGAATTTAGGACAAAAATATCCCATTTTTTTTTTAATCACAGTCTCAATTATGTGGCATTGTTTTCCGTTAGAGAGAAGAGGCGGATGCAAAATTATAGATATTTTAGAAAGTGCCAAATCAGATTTTCATATCTGCATTATAGCACATATGCATGCCTATAGAAGTTGAAATTCCTGTTGCCATAAGTAAATTTGTGTTTAAACACCTAAAAACAAAGCTCGGGGAGTGATTAAATTATGTCTGAAGAACTTTACATTGCTAGAACATAGTCCCCTATGCTGACTTTGTAATTCAGCCATGTCCTTTCTTGTCCTGGATGACCTGCAGGCCAACTGAAGTTTTTAATTACATGTTTATAAACGCTCATAGGCATAGGCACTCACTGTTTTCCTGTGTGAAACTTTGCTTTCTGGTATATCTTCATCTTTCTCTTTCATGTCAGGGTTGTTTGTTTTTTTTTTTTTTTTACTTTCAGCATACTCATTTCATGTTTGCAAGATCCTGGTTTTGAGCTATGGGAGAAAAAACAAGAATTCAAATCTCTAAGACTAGCTTATTTTTAATATTACTTATTTAATAACCTACTGTGATGGTTTTGTGGAGTACAAGTGTACAAAGGCTAAATTCCAGAGCTTTAGAAGAGTACCTAAAAAAGGCCAGGAAATCTCAGTTACAGGGTTCACTATCAAAACTAAGATATTCTCTGAAATATGTAATTACTGTGAGTAGTATATATTACTAGCTTCAAACCCTGCATTGTAGTGAATAATAGTTTTTTAAGCTGTGAAATAAAGTCTGCTGTTGGTGAATGTATAAAAAATGAGGACAAATTTTATTGTCTTACCAAAGCATAAAGGAATTCCCCTGTGCTGATAGGTATAAAATTCTTGAAGATGTTTAGAAACACTGTCTTTTGACAGCCACTCTTTGAATTTGTATTAAGAAAATAATTGTTTCCAATTTCTACTGTTCTTTACCATGTACTAGCACTTGATGTTGAGGGCATACATTTTTTTATAGTTCAAGGGAACAGTGTCCATTCAAGTGACCTTGTAGGCACTGTTACATTTTAAAGAACAAATAGCAGATATGAGACATTAAACATGAATTTATGAATTCCAATTTATTTGGTAAAAAACATTTTCATTGCAACCTTCACTTGCATTGTGAGCTAAATCATGATTGAGATGTTTAAGGACATGATTCCACAACCATTTTTCTCGGTGATAGAATGGCTTATATAGTTCTTATCTTCTCCCTCTCTTCCACTGTTTACTCCTATCCTTTCTCTCCCTTTCAACTGTACTATAATCTTCACAGAAGGGAACAGGCTAGCCTGAAGTTACTGCTGGGACCAGCCTCTCAACCAAACCTCACAGGAGCGTGTCACAGAGGTGTAAAAAGAGACTTTTTCCAACCAGAAGTGATTTATGAATAATCAGATCAGGCTGAAGAGAAGAGATGCTATGAGATATTACACAACTTGTAAATGAGAATCATATGCAAGAGTGGCAGGATACAGGCAGAAATTTATTCAGAGATGGATTTTTTTTTTTTCACAGTCTACACAGGCTTAAAAAGCTTATGTATTTCTTGTTCTCTCACCACGTACCCATATTTACCTCTAACTGGGAAAGCAGAGCTCCCACAGACCAGTGGTCTCCATGCAGAGCATATGTTAACACAAAATCCTTGGAAGAACTGTGACAGCTGTCCTGAAAGTATATTCCTGAAATTCTCAGCGCTGTGAACAGCGACCATCTCTACTCTCAACTCAAGACCTCAGGAGGGTATGGAACGGAGTGATGGGATCCATACACAGCAAACTGTGGCCCAGAGAGTGGACATGTGCCTGGGCAAAAACACATTTCTATATTACTACTCTTAAAGACTTACCTGTTCATTTTTGAGCATCTCTAGGTTCATAATAGTGCAGTTTTTTCATAATATCAAAAATACAAAATCAGAGCATAAAATCAGAGTAAGGAGCAATGAGCTAGGCACAAATGAAAAAATATGAATGTTTGTGTCCCAGGGCATGTTTTCCCAATCATTTTAATCTGTTTAAAGAATTACCCCTTTGCTTCAGCCAGAAATAAAAATAAAAATGTGAATATTTCTAAAACAAAAATCGAAATAGAAGTTATGTCTCAGTGTACATTGTCTTCTCTATATCCTGACTTTTCTGAAAATTTAGCCCAGGGTGGTTAGACTGTGAAGAAGGAAAGAGAAGATGGGTTCTTATGCATGAGCTCCAAGGAGTTTTAAGAACATGGGATTGACTGGAGGGAGAAAATGTAGTCAAGGGCAGAAAGGAAAGCCACTAAGAGCAGATAGGAAAAGGGAAAGAAGGCAAGTGAAGAGCATGAGGGGGTGTAACATTATTTTAGCAGTATTATGAAATGTAAGGAGGGGCAGAGCTGTGCTGATAATTGAATTGAAATTAGAACACCCTATTAGCCTTCTGGAAGACTTAATATGTTCTATTCTTACCAGCAGCAGATTAACATGAGAATATTAAAAAAAAAAAAAATGCAGACAACAACAACAACAAAAATACAACTTTTTGGTACAATTAAAATGTCACTAGAGACTTTTTACTAGAAGAGCAACAACATCTTGCAGAAACACTGTGATTCTTCCAAGTCAAAGGTAAGAGAAACCTTGGGTGAACTTACTTCCTTCTCCCTGCCCTCAGAAGTACAAGCCTCAGAGTGGGACGGTCCTTGATGCCTGCCAGCTCTAATGTGAGAAAGCTCTGTCTGCAATTCAGTAGCTACATGGTACAGGAAGGCTTTTATGAAGAGAGGTGCCAGATCTTTTATAGTTCAACCAGGTATCAAGATCTTTGTTTAGAACTAGCAAACCCCAACTGTTTTTACTGCTCTGGGAATCCAGCTAGAAAAACCTTTGTAGACAAGAAATACACAACAAAGTCCAGCAGGTTCCTTGAAGCGTGGGTTTAAGCAACTGAAAATGAGAGAGGAAAGAATTCCTGGGACTTCTCCAAGGAGCGAGGCAGAGTGTGCCTTTCCTCTGACTCTCTGATTCTGGTTTTCAAAGACCACTATCACAGCAGTCCTTCTAAGAAGAGAGATCATTCAGTGTACTTCCTCTGCCTTAGAGGATTCTCTGATTGTCCATTAATATTTCTCCCTCTGGTGCATAAATGCATGCCACAGGGGGTAGATAATGTTTGAGATATTTGGGGTTTTTTCTGGGTTTGATGTGTTTTTAAACATATGGGCTTAATATTCTGGTAATAAGTACACTGACAGAAACAGAGTTTTGTACATGCACAAAGAGGTTCAAATTGCTCTTTGTCTGGAGAAAGTCCCTTTCAAGGACAGATGCAACATATGGGAAGTGGGGAGGTGGGACTAGACTGCTAAGTAGCTGTCACAGTCTTATTTAGGATCCATGTGGAACCATGGTACCCCAGGGAAATCATCACTGAACTCTGTTCTTGGAGATATTACTTTTTCAGCACAGGGAACACAAACACTGTTCTGACCTCTCAATCTCCACATGACACGTTCACCACTTATCCAATATTACAGCTTACTTCTGTGGGTTTAAGAAAAGGACCTACTATTTTGAGTGGCCTCCAAGAATCTGAAAAAGGTAAGAGTGTGCCCTGATGAAACAGACCAGATCCCATAAGATGATACTGTGCATAGTGTCTGACTGTACTGGTGAAATGGGAATGAAAGGTATTAACTGTCTGTCACGAGAAGGTCAGGGCAGACCAGGACACAAGTTACAACAATAGCTGACAAATGTAGAGTGTATGGGAATCAGATGACTGCGCTGTATGGTCATGCTAAGGCAGACACCTAAAGAAAGCAATTTGGTACATTTTTTAAAACAGTTTCTCCCAGTTAAATTAATCAAAAAGATTAAATTAACAATCAACTTATTTTTAAAAGTTATTTCTCTTTGAAATTTAAATAAGTTAATTTAAAAGAAAAGTTATATTCCTCAATATCCAAAATCCATGTGTTTCTCCAAGTGCAAATATAAGAGCCACACAACTTTGATATGGGAAGAGATTCTGAGAGCCTGAAAAAGGGAATGGACTCAGAAGGAGAGAAGATAATTCTGAGAAGAAAAATAATAGACAGAATTAATGATGGAAATGACTCATTCAAATACTATGGCAAGACAAAAAAGTGCACTTCAGGGCAGACCAGAGTTTATTAGGAAAACAAGTAAAAGCAAACTATTCAAATGACAGTGGAGTTACCAGCTTAATACTTTTTATTCCTTATGTCATATTATTCAAGCAGACTCCGACTATGACATGTATTTAGATACTAAATTTACCTCTTTTTTCTAGGTTACCATGGGGTAAGTGAAAAGAGATGGGGTTCTCTCCGAAGATAGTCCAGAACAGAAGCATTGTACAGGCTTATACAGGTTTGTAATCCTGCTGTGCAATACTCCTTGCTGGCTGTAACTGTCCTTACTGCAGATGGTGTGATTGATATCTATGGATCCCTCCTGAAATTAATTGTGCTCTGAGAACAGCACTGGAGCAATGGGCAGCAGAATCTCCTTGTCTTGTGCAGCTCCATCACGTGCACCGAGCACCAGGGACAACCCTTGGGGCTGGCACAATATCAGTGTGAGCAGAGCCATCAATCCTTTCCCCTCACCTTTCATCGATAAACGGGAAGCAAAATTGAGTGATGTGAAGATCCATAACAACATCTTGAAAAACCATTGATGACAATTTTTTGAATTGTTTAGAAGAGTTTTACAGAACTGATCTGTGTTTTCCTCTTAGCAAGATAAATAATTGATATCTGGTTTTAGGTACAGGCTGAATATTTTGATTTTTAATTTTCAGACAAAGACAGCTATAGTACTTTGTTTTGTAAGCCTGTGACAAAGAAAAACAGAGGAGGGTAGAAAGTGAAGCCATAAACATCTATGCAAAAATCAGATTCTTCAAGATTATCAATGATCTTTTGGAAATCAATTCTTAGGCAAGGAATCAGTTTTGAAACAAATTCCACCACTATAGTATCATACAAATCACCTTATTGAAATTGTTGCTCATGTAATATGTTCATGCCCTATTCTTTAGTATCTCCTTAAAAATATGAGGAAAACTCATACAACAGTTCTGAAATTTATATACTTTCACTTCAACCAATAATAATATTTACTGTGGTGTATGTTCTGAATCATATTACAGTATCATGTGAAAGATCTGCTTCTGCATATTTCATCCTTCCATCCAAGCATTCAGTCATGGATGTGCTTCACTCTTACTATTTGCAGTTTATTTTCCTCTATTATTAAGGTTAAAGGGAGCTTACATTTTTTGTAAGTAACCACTAATGGAAATTAGAGCTCAGGGAGCTGACTCTTGTCACAGACCAGAACAATTGAACTGCCAATCCTGAGCACAAGGAACAAAGCAGAAAATGGATAGATGGGCACCTCTAAGGAATGTTGTTGACATAATCTTTTTTCTTGTGTCAATAGATGGAGGCAGAGTCTATATGCACTAAGAAGAATTTAAACTAATAAACTAATAAAATGTAATTTGATTTATTGCTTCTGAATATTCAGTATTTTAAAGGAAGACTACCACACCTCTGAGACCTAGTACCAGCTTCTTCACCAAAGGAATACATGCAGCCAACAGAAAATCATCCTTTCTTCCTTTACAATATCTTTAATATTTACTGAGATAATACAACAGCATTTATGTCTTCTGCAATATTTTTTTTGTTCTGAAGAGCACTTTTGTAAATCTGCTTGCTAAACCCATGTGGTTGTCTGAGATGAATAATTTAAACTATACATATGTTAGTAACTTGACCCAAGGAGTGCATGAAATGTAACAAAAATGCTCATATCATGCATGAAAGAAACTATGGACTAAACAATCTATTGTTCTCTTACAGGTAAAAAGATTGTCTTATCATCATGACTTGCTGTAACATAGTTTTTCTCAGGAAATACCTTCTTTGCAAAGATGTATTTAAGGCAGAAAAATATACTTTTTCTCCTCTTGAGACTGAATATTATAGTTTCCCAGCAAAGCTTTCTGTGATAAAGAAGATTTAAAAAATTGAAATAAAATAATTTGAAAGGATACTAACATAAAAGACAAAAAGAAATTGTTGAGACCTGAAGGTATATTTAACATGTAATGTCATCTTGGGGGTCACATCTGGCACAGCAGGACAGCTGATGTCATCAAAACTATTTTAGTCACTGAAACTTATTTTTATCCTTTTAGTCTGTGACTCACTCATGAACAGACAGAATCACTGAGGCATTCAGGTAGCAGTGACATCTGGACTAGGCCAACACTGCTGGTCAGAGAAGAATTAGCTAGAGTGGGTTGCTGCAGATGGTGTACAGTCAAGGTTTTAAGTGTCTCCAAGGATGTAGATTCCACGACCACTTTGGACAACCTCTACAAGATTTTGGCCATATTCACTGAACCCTCCCCGCCAAGTTTTGGTCTCAGGTTTAGGTGGAATTAAAACTGTCCCCACTGCCTCTTATCCTTGGATCATTGGATACCACAAAGGAGAGACTGGTTCTACTTTATTTAATGTCCTCAAAGATATTTTTAAATGCATAAGCCCCATGAGGCATCTCTTCTCCAGGCTGAACTGCCCCAGCTCTCCAAACCACTCATGACAGATACTTCATGTTCTTAATCATCTTTGTGGTCCGTGGCTGAAGTCAATCCAGTATGATCATGCCTTTCTTCAGCTGGAAGTTTAGGACTCCAGATGTATCTCACCAGTGCTGAGTAGAGGAGGAGGACTGCCTACCTCAACCTGCTGGCAATGCTTCGCCTACTGCACCTCAGGAGGCTGTTGGCCTGCTGTGCTGCAAGGGTGCATCCTTGGCTGATGTTCAACTTGTTGTCTAACAAGGAAATAAACATAACAAAGGTATTTGTATATTTTTATATCAAGTTGAAATGAATGTGCAGCCATCATGAATTGTAGCACTTCAGATTAGTTTAAAGGCAGTGTAAGCATGAAGGTCTTCCTATTAATAGTTTAAGCTCAGGCCCTTTAACTATATCATCAGCTTTTTGAACTTGGCTTTAGCTTGGAGAGAACTCAACCATTTCACAAAGCTGAGTTTTCAATCAAACCATTCTTATTTCAAAACTCAGCTCCAATCTGGAGAAAAAGAATAACGTTTAATTACATACTTCAGTGCACTTCAGAATAGAAATAGGCTTTTGTTAATCACCACAGCAAGCTCTCAAACACCGCTGAGACTCATGATCATCATTTTAAGATGAACTAAATCCATGATAACAGGGAAGTGTCTAAATAGAGAAAGCAGAAACCTGAATTCTGCTTTGGATAACATAATGTTGGTAGAAAAAAAGCAAAATACCAAGCATCAAAAATTTGGGAACTTCATTCATTGTTTGCAGTATATTTTAGTACTCAGGTTGTGAACTATATACAATCATGTTTGCTTTCCTTTTCAGAAGAAATACCTAGTCCAAAATAATATCTCTTTAAATGAATTCTTAAGATAGTAGCATCAAATCTTTATTTCTTAAAAATCATAGTAATGCTTGTTGGATTTGGTTGTACAGAGTTAAAATAAATCTCAGAGTATGTTTGGAAGATATTTTTTAAAAACAAATTGACAAGCAGTGAGCTTTTTGGAGCATGATGTTAGTTTGTTATTCCTTACAGGAGCATGCTTCGAAATGAACAGAGTCTGGGCTCGAAATTCCTAAACAAAATTGAGTTGTTTGACATCTGAGATCCCAGCAATGACTAGCTGTGAGAAAGTGTTTGAAGTGTAGTTTACATATACCAGGAAAAGACTCAACTAAAACAGAGATTTGCAAGGAGGAGCTGCAAGCAAGGTTAGCAGCATTTAAATGTCTGTTAATAGTTTGTCAGAATCATTGTCTACATTATTCTGTGTGAGTAAAAAAATACGCAGCGTAAGAAGACTGTTGAGCACTGAATGAAACTTCAAAGTCTCGTATGTGTAAAGCAGGAGAAAGTCCAAAATCTGAGAGGATTGACAGATATAAGAAAATCCTTGATATATATATTAGAATGCAGGAATATGGAGATAAGCTCCAGGAAACAGTAGCATTTGCTGTTGTTCCTGAAGTGAAAAATAACATTTACATTGCCTTACTAAGTAATAAACATCTCTTATAGTTCATTGTAATACCAATCTTTTATAACTTAAAAAAAAAAAAAAAAAAAAAACTAAAAACCAAAGACATGGTTTTACTACACTTTACTGTCATTTTTCATGGGAGGAAAAAAGCCACACACAAACCTTCAGGTTATAAGCTGTTCCAAGCAAGGGTTACTCTTCAAGCATGCAGCTGAAACTGGGACTGCTATTTCTTGGCTGGCTCTAAGTTGCCCCTTGCTCAGAACATCATAACACTGGAGTAGGTTTGTAAGCTCCAAGGAGCCAAGGGAGAGAAATAGTTTGCTAACCAAAGTAGGTACTCATAGACCCTGAGCAGGGTTTACTTCTCTCCACTGTCTACTTACACAGTCTAGACTGCTGATTTAGGTGGTTTGGATTATCCTGCTGAGGCCCACTAACGACACTTTAAGTGTTGCTTTGGTGAAATGAAGTTCCTAACGTAGTCTGAGTACTGCAGACAGGCACAGCTCACAAACTTTTCTGGATCTGCACCCAAAAGTCTCATCAAAAACTGTGGAAGAACCTTAGTATTGATAGCGAGCTGAATGAAAGAGTCCCATACACCTAGCTGAAATTGCTGCCTTCCTATATCTGTCAGTAAAAGTCTGAAGTAAAACTGGGGTCTCTGAGTGCTGTATCCACATATAAATAAATCAGCATACATCTGTAGAATTAAGCTGTGATTTATTTAGTTCAGTTTCCTATTCATGTTTAATATTTTGATCATAAATCTTTCAGATGACAAAGAAAATTACCCATAAATTCCACTGGGGAGGATGGTCCATTATCATTGCTTGCAGGACCTCCCACTAGAGAGACAAACCAAATGAAGCCACAAAGAATATGCAATCAAGCAAACATTGTGTGGGAACTGTGAGGCAGCAGGGAAATTTAAATATATATTCCTAAGGAAGAAAGAACAACAATAATCAGCACATGCACACACACATCAAAACAAAGCATCAGCAGAACTGGCTTTAAAACTACTAGAATAATTTTAGAGCTATTTTGGCAGAGCTAAAGATGCACAAAATTATAAAGACAGTTCTAATGTGAATGTAGTGCGATCAGAGTGGAATAAAATCTTCTCAATTTATGCATTGTCTCACAAACTGGTTTAGAAAAAGCACAATCTATATCTATGCCTAACTTCACATTCCAAAATGTAGAGAAACTACTCTCAGCTTGGAGAGTCACAGACCTGAAAATCTGCAAAAGTTAAAATAGTTCGCTCCCTTTGTATGCCTACACCCAGTGAACTGACAGGGATGTTACTGGGATCTTTAAAAGGTGTATTGGAAGATGAGAAAGAGAAATATGGTGTAGGATTCAGCTCTGATTCAAACATCTGCTTCTAGCCAATCATGATGGAAAGGTTCTGCAAATGAACCAGGGGTCTAAGTTCCAGTACAGGCAGAGACAATGAAGTCAGCACAGCCAAGGAATCATGGAGAATAATTCAACTCATCCTAAGGAATGCAGATAGCCATGGTCAGCTTTAGGCTACACTGACTGTTAAGAATACCAGTGAGGATAATAGGAGCTTAAACTTTTAAGCCATAGACATGTGGAGTCTTCCATTTAGATATCATTACCTGTGAGCCGATTCCCTGTCAAAGTGTCTCCCAAGCCAAATACTTACATTCCAGATTCTGTTAATCCTGAAAGGAATTGACTCTGTATCTACTATATTCAAAACCACAGGCAGGAAAAACAAGCAAGGTCCGCAATTGTGGGATTGAATCAGAATTGTGGGATGAATCAGTCCCATTTTACACTTCAGGAGCCCCCAATTGCTTTGTGAGAGTGATAATCACATGGAGTAAAGAACTACGAAAACTGGCCTCAAAGGACTTCGCAGTCAGCTCCCACCTGAATACGAAGTGCTTATCAAATACATTAATGTCTGTGGATGCCATCAGCTCCTCAGCCTGAGGAATGGGAATGTGCATGTTTGCATCTGTGGCTGCAGGCACGGGAAGCACAGTTGCTATGCAAAGCCTTAGACAAATTGTACGATCAACAATTTCAACAAGGTGTGGGGGGAAGTGAGATGAGAAGGAGGAAAACCAACCTTCTTTATTTTAAGACTTTTTGGAGATAACTGAGAAGTAGAACAGAACAAATATTTTCAGCTAAAATATACACGAGCCTAAAAATGCAAACTGAGCAAAGCTGAGCATTCTCTGAAGTTAATTGAGGTCAACTGGGTAGCCAAAAGTGAAGGTTTTTTTTTTTTCTTAAATACTTTTTGAATTTTCGTCTTGAAATTTCCTTCAACTTTATGGCCATAAGATTATTATTTTTCTGAAATGAATTTTTGTGAAAATTATTATCCAGTACAAACTGTGTAAAACTTATTTAATCTGCTGAATGCAGTTTTTTTAGGACAGGCAGAAAATGTAAAAAATAATTCAAGTTCTGCTGAAGAGCATAGTAAAACTTTAATTGATATTAACAGGTTCCACTGACTGATTGGAAGAATTAACAAACAACAAAAAAATGCTCCTTGTGATCCTATATCATATTAAATTACTGAAAAATGTATCAAAACTTAAAGAAAAAAATCTTGAGAAAACAATATAACTTGTATCAGCATTCAGCCCCATTTCAACAAAATTTTACTTCACCACTAAATAAATTCACTATATTAGGGTATTTATAAATAAATTAGGAATAATTATTTTTATAGAGAAGTACCAATATATCAGTAAAATTTTCAGAAGAAAAGCATGGAATAAATCAGTATTACCTTCTTAGTTTTAGGTTTGTAAGGCACATTTACTTCAGTAAGAAAGAGATATTCCATTTGAACTTTATATTTAATTTCACTTCTATATTAGAACTTTATATTTTGTGTTATAGGGATTTTATCACATGGGAACGCAAAGACATGGAAATGAAATGCAGTAATGTTTAAGTACCTATTTTTTTTCAAGTTTCTCTGCATTAAGAAATATCTACACTTTCATTTTTCAATCCAAATAATAAAAATAAATTTTACAGTGTCAGAATTTCCTGTGGGATGGAAAAAAAGTTTTTGAACCAATTATACTAATAAGAATGCAAAGACATTTTATTCATTCTCCATGTTCCCATGCCTCTAAAAATATATCTGTTTATTTGAAACTGTTGAATGCTTCATTAAAATTACATCAATAAAAAAATCTACAGTTGAGATACCTTTTTTATTCTTCTAACATTGAACAAATGAAGGAACCAAGAACAGTTATATATCCAGTGATGTTAACCTCTTTGGATGGAAGATAGATTTCCTAACAGTTATTGAATTCTTTACACAGCTATTGAAATTTTCTGCCCTTTCCATTGGAATATGTCATTTTAAGTGTTCTTACTGACAGCATGTGTTAGAAAACACAAGTGATATAGCATGGACTATCTTGATTTAGCTGCTTCAGAGTACAGGAAAATTCTTCTTCTAGATTCTTTTGTAGCCACACTGTTTATTTTAATAATGCTATTTTCCAGATAGGAAATCTTGTAATTTTATTTCCCAACAACCTAGTGACAGGAAAGTCTTATTCAAATTTGGTGTACTTGATGTTTCTGAGAAAATATATTTGCATGCCATATCTATGATGTTTAGAAGGTTAGCATTACCAGAGTCTGACTGTGTCATACTGTTGGTGCATTTTTATTTTATGTACAGGTATATTGCCTGTATTGCAATAAAGTGGCAAGAGTATGTGCTCTGAATTACATTGATACATTGATCAACTATATTCACTCAGTTATATCGAAAAAAAAAAAAACCAATAACTTGGAATTTGAGATCAATAATCTGTAACCATCACCAGAAAACAAAGTAGTAAGTTCTATATTGCATAATTTTTTTATTGAATTAAGATAGTCACTACCATCCTCTTGCACCTCAAAGGGTGTGAAAGATGAGATAAAGGAACTAAAACTTCCATAAAACACATATTCTCCCCAGAATATGGAACCAAATTGAAGATATTCAGGTTTTGTGATAAAACCTTTTGCTCTTAATCATGGTCATCAATTACTCCAAAAAAGTTCAGAACTGCTGACTGTGATACAGAATTTTACACGGAGAATAAATCCAGCCTATCCAAATGATCTGAAAGAGGCAAAGAGGTTCTTAGTGTAGGTGGAAAGAATTCTGCTTATAACACTAAATATACATGAACATTTCTGAACTAGAAAACACTGTGAAACGAAAAACACTGTTCTGTGACAGACTTGCAGTTTTCAAGACTGAGCTGTGAAAGATTCATATTTAATTTCAAAGTTAAAGCTAATAAAATTCTGAAACACACTTTAAGTAAAATATGTGGAAAAGTGCAAGAATAACAGCTCACATTAAAACCACAATTCTTTATTATCTGACTTGATTTGCTCAAGAAAAGCTGGTTTTCTTGCTCACTTTAATACAATAATTTTGATAGATTAAAATTGTGAAGCTGTTGGATCCCTCTCATATATTTGATCAGTGTAATTATATCATTTATTCCAAAATTTGTTATTTGTCTGTAACAAGATTAAAGCACCTGCTGTTACAGGCTTTTCTTTCCAATTACACTGATGGCAAGTTCATATTTTTCAGCTACTCAACACAACTCTGTTTAAAACAGAAAAAACAAAATACCTAATTGACGTCTGGGAATGCCACTATGATCTGATTAATAAATTAATTGTGTTGTGATGTCATTACAGACATATAACAAAAGTCTTCAAAAGAGGCATTACCACACACACAAATTGAGCACAAATCTGTAGAATCAAAAGAATTTGGGGAGTTACTCTGGCAGTTCTGCCATTGATGAAGCTTTAGGTAAAAACACTCAGACGTAGCTCTATAAAAACACACCATTAATTTCTGAACTCTGGATTACTGAGTACTTTAAGTGAAAAAAAAATGAAAATTATATACTTATCAGGTCACATTAGAAAGCTAAGTTGGGTTGGGTTTTGGGTTGTTTTTTGTTTTTTTGGGGAAGTTTTTTTGAACATACAATTGATTCAACTGGTTATAATGGTTAAGGAATGTGCTGATGTCAAAAGGTGTCCAAAAATGTCTTATGCATTGGACCTTTGAAATCTGAGCAATGATGCTTGGTTTTGGAGCTAGTAGATACACTTGTAATTTGGAATTGGTAGAAAATTCCAGCAAGGTTCTATTCATTCTCCATATATACTCTAAGTGTTGGCACAGATCTTAGCTAAGAACAAAAGAAGCCATGTTTGTAAAAATAAAAGGTTTGGTATTTTTGGTGTGAAACAGCCTTTAGGCATTGTCATACTCAAAATCAAGCAGATTAAAAAAATGTATTTTCAAACTCATATGACAATCCCATATTCAGAGTCACATATAGATAGCAAATTGATACCTAAAGAACTCTCATGTGTTTACATCCTGAAAATATATAGTGGAAATTTTGCAGAACTTTTACCACAGAACTTACCTGCAAGTAGATTCATATTAAGAAAATTCCTACAGCCATCTCAACCCAAAATCTGTCTTTTCCCACACTGTTGGTTGGTGTGTCTTCATGCAACAGAGTTCTGCAACTGTAGGTTCTCACATATAAATAAAACCCTTCTCCCACATGCAAGGGAGCAAGATTTAAGTCCAATAATTCTTAGTAAAAGCAGCAAAACCATTACTATACAGAAATCAAGGATAATTTTCATTCAATATTCACAAAAACGTAGTTTTGTCTGAGACACTTGTGTCTGCCTTCTGTGACTCAAAGGCAGCCATTGAAGAAAATTCAGAATAAAGGCAGCATGCTCTGTGCCTCTTGTATTCAAGAGTTAGAATTCTAGAGGACAGAAAAGGATAAAAGAGTATCCTAATGCCTCAGTGATCTTGAAAACACAGGGCAGGGAACTGAACCTTCAACAAGTGTATGAAATATGTGACAGGTCTGCAGCAATGATGTATTGGGTAGGATGTGTTCACCTCAATATTCCAGGATAAATTATTACCTGGATGATTAGCTATTACTGGCAGAAAGAACTTATGATCTGTAACATTGCTACAGCTGAAAACATAAGGAGTGAGAGTAAATATGGATGTTAATTTATTATAATTTCAAAGCCATATGTACATTTTCCCTTCTAAAGTAGAGAATTAGAATACAGCAGTGCTGTACTAAATATTACAAAAACATGTTTTGTAACAGAAATACAAAAAAATAATCAATTGGAATTATTTTAACATAAAGAGTTCTGCAGACACATCTTAATATCTATTACAGTTTTCAGCTAAACATTTAAAAATGGATTTCCATTAAAAGTACTCAGCAGAAACATTACTGTACTCTTGAATAAACTGTTTCTTGTGATCTTTTCCTGACTTTCATCTACTAATTGTGGACTCATTCCTCAAAATAGTAATAATAATGGCCTTGTCAAAGTATTGTTCCTAAGCAATCGAACATAAAGATACATGCAATTATTCTTTGCCTTCCCAACTATTTCAGCTCTGCAGGGAAGGACACAGTGTTGTTGTCAGCAGGTGTAATTATTACACATGCTGCTTCCCAAGGTGCATCATGGTAACCTCTGATAAGCTAAACTTATAAAGTATCAGCAACCAAAAGAGTTAACCTATGGTAATGTACATCATATGTGCTCCAAAAATCAAAATAGAAATGTCGAGGGCAGTTTGAACCAGTATAAGACAATGAGACAATTGTTTCCATCTATACTGTTTTGTTGACATTCAGTAATAGAAATGCTTGTCTCTCCTCGCCTCTCTTGAATGAGATTTGTTACATTGTTACATAATAGTTACATTGACAAAAAAGAGTATTACAGAAGGGACATTACACCATCCTCTGACATCTGAAATAGTGGCTTTTCTCAAGAAGCATTGACCATATGTTCCCATATAAAAGCTAATGGTTGGGTTGGAATTGCGGAGATGAAAGTAAATAGGGGGTTTTTTCAACTTCCTGTCCTCCTTTTAAATTGCATCTTTAGTTACAACTGGATATAGCTTGGGGTATGGGGTACGATAAATATGGCTGCTTCACCTGATAGTTACATGTCTCTTCAGAGCACCTTTTTCCTTTGAAGTACATTTCAGTTTTCTAAAACAAATTTGGGAATGGTCAGGAAATAGAATACAGCAGTAATAATATCTATGATAATCCATTAAACACAGTGTCTGTGATAATTTCTTCTGGACTCAGAGGAGGAACAAGCACTACGTAAGTACCATAGTCACTGAAATCTACTGTATTAGTCAGCCATTTAACTAAACTGCTAATGACTGTTAGTGTTTAGGTGAAGACTATGAAACATGTTCGAGCTCTCTTCTCATTTGGAGAGATATTTGAGAGCTAACTTAAGTTGTCTAAACTAATAATCTGTATTCCCTCAACTGTGTACCTGAAGAAATTGTGCATTGCTGGTGGATGGTTTACCCTGCTCCATAGCAGCATCTGAGAGGTGGGATGAGGAACACTGTGCCCCTTTTGCTTTCTATTCCTATCTTGCACAGGGAGCTTAGGCAGTTATCTTAGACTAGTTGCCCTAGATTTGGATGACTGCAATTATGTAAAAAGAGTCCCATATTCCTGATCAGCTTCTGTCAAAATGATTGCTCACATCCCTGGGGGCGGCCAGGGAGGAACATGACAAACTAAAATTTTCTTTCTGTAGCAAAAGTACAATATCAAACATTTTTAAAAGAAACATTTCTGAAAAGTTTTTATAAGGTTGCTTATCTAACACTTGGGGGGAGGGAAGAACTGCATTCTTGAGATATTAAGACCAAAGACAGTTTCTATCTGAAAAGTTTTTGTGTTCGTATATTATTGCCATGTACCTAAAATTACTATTTCACAAAAAACTACTTTTCCTATAATTTATAACTGGCAGAAAAACTTTCTCAGGCTCAGCAGAAACAAACCCACAAAGTTTAAATAGTTGTATACAGTGAGTTACCCACTCCAGAGGAAAGGCCTGTTGGACCACTGTTTGACTGACTTTGATAATACAGGCAGTGCACACACTAGAAATCCTAATAGCTATGTGGTGTGTTGGACCATTAAAACTGGTCTGTCATTCCCTCCCTCATCAGGACAGGGATAGAAAATATGGAGAAAGGCTCATGAGTTGAGATAGAGAGAGATCAAGCACCAATTGCCATCACAGTCAAAACCAGACTCAACTTGAGGGAAATTAATTTAACTTATTGCCAATTAAATCAGTATAGGGGAGTGAGAAATAAAAACTAAATCTTACAACACTTTCCCCCATTTGTCCCTTCTTCCTCGGCTCATATACATTCCCTGTTTCTCCAATTCTTTCCCCAGAGTAGCACAGGAGGACAGGGAATGGGGATTGTGATTAGTTCATTACACATTGCCTCTGATGGTCCTTCCTCCTCACACTCTTCCCCTGCTCCACCATGGGGTAACTTCCACAAGAGACAATCCTTCATGAGCATCTCCAACAGGAGTCCTTCCCATGGGCTGCAGTTCTTCATGAACTGCTGCAGCCTGGGTCCCTCCCATGGGGTGCAGTCCTTCAGGAACAGTCTGTTCCAGCAGGGGGGTTCCCCCGCAAGGTCACAATTCCTGACAGCAAACCTGACCCATTGTGAGCTCCTCTGACCATGGGTCCACAGGTCCTGTCAAGAGCCTGCTCCAGCATGGGCTTCCCATAGGGTCACAGCCTCTTTTGGATATCCACTTGCTCCAGTGTGGGGTCCTCCACAGGCTGCAGATGGTTCTCCATTCCATCATGTACCATGGGCTGCAGGGGCACAGCCTGTGTTACCAAGTTCTTTACCACAGACTGCAAGGGAATTCCAGCTCCAGCATCTAGAGCACTTCCTCCCCTCCTTCACTGACCTGGGTGTCTGCCAGACTGTTTCTCTGGCATATTCTCACTCATCTCTTCCAGCTGCTGTTGCACAGAAGTTTTTTCCCCTTTGAAAATACATTATCCTAGAGGTGCCTAACACTGTGTCTTGGGGTGACTTTATGATGTGTATCCCATATCGCTGCCCTATGCCCAGAAATTAATTTTTGTGCCTTTCTATGTCTCTAAACTGAGCCTGAGAGGGGGAAGGAAAAACTGAGCAAAACTTTTTCAAAGCAGTTTTCAGCTTGTTCAAGGTCACACAGAGATACCGATTTTTTCTTTTCAGCTGTGGCAGGAGAGCGAGAAGGAAGGGAAGCATCTGGCTTGCTTTTCTTTCCAGTCAGTTTTCAGCAGTTTTTTTCCTCAGCTCCTTTTCTTTCGGAGAGTTGAACTTTTGTTTTCCTGGGACTTCGTTGTTTTTTCCTTTTTTCTCTTCTGGATGGTTTCAACATCAGAATACATCGGGAGGACTTTCCACCAAGGCCTTGGCCCTGGAGGTGGGCCCACCACCCCTTCCCAGCTCTAAGGAGGGGGAGAGAGAGATCTAAGAAGGACGCTGAAATTTTCCCAGGTTTCTCTCAGCAGAGCGAGAGGTTTTATTATTTAGCATTATTATCTTTTCCTGTGTGTTTGTTAAATAAATAGTTTTTTTCTCTTTCACTTTCCTTCGAAGAAAATTTATTTTTTCCTGAACCTGGTGGGTGAGGGATGGTTGTAACCTGCCTTCTCTCAGAGGATATATTTCTGAATTTGGCCAAACCGGAACACACTGTCACTGATTGTCACAGCCTTGGCTGAAACATAGGGGAAGCATCTAGCAGCTTATCAGAGAAATCATTCCTGTAGCTCCTCCCTTGCTTTTCCACATAAAGCCAATACAAGCTCTTGAAAAAATACTGGCCTATTCAGCACACATTACTGTTTATTATCTACATTTGTTCTATATAATATATATATATATTCTAATAACACTGATATTTTGCCAGACAGGAAGACATTTTGCTAAAGCCCTTATGGTACAGGAATGAGGTTCTGTAAGGCTTTGACAGAGCTGAAGAATCTGAGAGATTTAAGGTAGCATTATGTCTTTTAAATTCTGAACAATTTTGGAGCTGAAAGGAGGTTTTGGTATAAACCAATGTCTTCTAGTGATCTTCACAGGCCGTGATAATCTCATTGGACTGTTAGATGCAATATTAGGCTTCCTTAAAATTATTTAATCTATAGGCCCATATCAAAGAACATTTTTTGTCTGGCCCCTGGTAACTGTACTATGCATAAGGTACCCCTTACACTGGCATTTGAAAGGAAGTTGTCTTCCACAATTCTTCATGTACCCTGGGATGGCTCTTCAGATATTCCCAGTGGCATGAAGGTGGGAGCAGTGACTTCAGTCAGGCCACAGAGAAGGACTACAGATTTCATCCATCCATCCATCCATCCATCCATCCATCCATCCATCCAATCATAGAAAAGTTTAGGTTGGAAGGGGCCTAGTCCACGTAGTCCAACCTTCACTGCAACAAGACGGAACATGTTCAACTGGATCATCTATGTATTTATCCATTTATATACTAATTGAAGATTTTAGTATTTGAGACTAAATTAATCTAAATCTTTCAGCAGTAAAATAATAACATATTTGGAATGTGTTCCAGATGCTCATTCCTTATGTACCTTGTGCAGGTATTTTAATTAGGACAAAAATAATCTGAGTTGAAATTTCAGATAATTCCAGCTGCTGCTCTTGTTTAAATGACAAAATATAGCTTTAAGAACTAATAAATTCTCTCTCTGCTGGACAACTATGATTCCTTTAGCAGACTGGCTAATAATGCAATACTGTTCTGAACTTGATAAGCTTTGTAGCAGATGGTAGAATGAGGGAGTTCTTTATTAGGGATCCTGAGCATTATATCATGACACAGGCAGGATTAGTTCCCAATGTGCTAATCAGAAATACACGAAGCTTAATCTTTTTCGTATTTTAAAAGAAGACCAAGATAGTACTTTCTTTCCTGTGGATTCAGAAAATTATTGCTCAAAATGCTTCCTTAGTTTTTAAAAATATATTTGCAGTTTTACCTAACATGCCTCCCAAAAGTGTTGCTTGTTTTTCATGTTCAGCCACCCTCTTGTGGAAGACTCTGACCCTGACTTTCAAAATAGCTTCTATGCTACACTTTTCAAGCTGAATGTTTTTGGCTATGCTGTTCAAGAGATGCTTGTATCTAATCTATGTGCTGTTGATATTGTGATTATTTTCTGTGTTCCAGGCAGCTACCACTTGGGAGTTCTTGTAAATGAGAGGGTTATTCTCTTGATATTTATTCACATAAATAACTGAGATGTATCAATCTGCTCTAAAACAATTTAAGTGGTCAATAAGCAGGTTTTTCTGTTCAATTTGCAAGTACTGCAGGCAATTTGCTGCTCATCATCTGTTCTGATGGAAGAAATCAGACTTTAATCACACTTAGTGGTAACAGCCTTTAAAAGGCTCTCTTTTGTTGAGAATTTTCTTTTATGCAACTTCACACAATGCCATTTCATTTAGTACACTTTAATTCTTATAATGGAGGGTAAAAGAGGGATTTATGAAGTTTTAAAAATTAATACATCTCAGACTTTAAAAATGAGTCTGATTTCTATGTTGCACCTCATGAGTAGGCTGAGAATTTTCTTAAAAGTAATCCTAACATTTATTCAGGTCTCTTCATTTTATTCAGAGTCTGCTAAAATGTTTTATTTGGAGTTTTACATTCTATTTAAAGTAGTGAATGACGTCTGATATACTCTGGGATTTTAAGACCTAAGGGACAGCAATTTCAGTGTCTCTACATAAGTGTCTGGATTTATTTTTGCTGCCCTAAGATAGTGTGCCTGGCTTCCAGCTGCTTCTCCATCACAAATCCTTATTTTTGCAAACCAGGGGGATTCCTTGAGAACTCCTTGATTGCATCTGTGCAGTTTGGCTGTCTTCAGTCAGATTGTCCTCATAGCATATCTCTGCTTTTTTTCTGGTTTTCACGTTTTATGTTGCCCAGGATTTTATTCTTTTTTTAATTTTACTGTCCAAGTTCCATCACTTTACAGCACCAAGCTAAGTCATGGGGATTGTTCAGTGTCTAGAGGAACGATTGCAGAAATGAATTTTGTGGCAGAAGAAAGCTACCATGTTCCATCAAGAGTACATTGCTTGTGTCAGTGGGAGCATCTTCTTCACCTCTACATGGAATTGACTGATTCTCTTCACCAAGAGTCCTCATTACAAATCTGTCAACCAATTCCATGATTCCTTCCAACTCCAAAAAGACAATATTTTTAATGAGTTTTGTTACTATTGAAAGTAAAACTTGAGTTAATTCCTTCAACCAATTCCTTCAGTGAACTCTTGGCATCTCATCAGGGTCTTTCATTGACCTCGATGGGTGCTTAGTAGTTATATCTGGGTCTTTCTGTCAAGAATTACTTCTTTTAAATGAGTGAACATTTTTTACAATTCTCAGATATTTTCTTTATTTTTGTTCTCTGAAAAGTTGTGGGTCTTTTTATTTCTTCCTTTCATTTATTTGTCTGACTCCCCTGTTCTTCCATGCTTCAATTTATAAAGGCTTTAGAGATAGCAATGAAAGCTTTTAAAATTTCATTTAGTGCATTTCAATATATATGTTTATGGTTAGCACTTCTGCATTTTTTCATCTTCTGTATATTAAATATTTAATATTTCATTTAGTTGAGTCCTTTGATATTGAATTTATTTCCTACCTATCAAACAAAACTGCCTATAAACCACAATTGCCAAAGGTCAACATAGGTTCTTCTTAAATGGCTCTTCCTGAAGGTTTATCTTACTTCATGAAATGAAAAATTTTTGAGCATATTTACACTAAACAGATCTTCATTTAGTACTAAAGAACTTGTTTAATGAATGAGGTTGTAGAAATATGAACCTGGAGGCCTTAGAATGCCTTTTACTTATAGATATTGGAACCTGTAAAAAAATTTAACTTTTTTTTTCTTAAGGCAAACCCTCAACTTCATTAGTCTAAGCTTCCACTGTGTTTCTTTACCCCTGTTATTCATCTGTGAGCATTTTTCAGGTCTTGCAGTGATTATGTAACTGTCACAAGCACTCAGCTTTCATGTATAGCTTTCTAAATATTCATTAAGGTATTTATATCCAACCCAATGATATTATATTATAATCTAAGTTGAGTTCATTTAATTTCTTCATGTGTAGAACTACTCTTTAGAACTGTAAGATACAATTGAGGTCACAGATTTCCTTCTGTTGCTCTTTATTACTGCTAAGCATGGGGTTGCATTAATTGAAACAAATTACAAGTTCTGCAAATTGTACAGCATGTTTCATGTATCATGTAGACAATTCAAATATCTGTGATGAAAACAGCTTCAGGTAAATACAAGCAAATTTGTTTTCCAGACACTGTACTTCTATCAATCAGCTGTATTCACAGGTCTGCTTTGCTACATGAGAGAAAAAACATGCACTCCCTCCTTCAGGGAGTCTTTGCTTGATTTATTTCTTGTTTTCTTGTTTCTCTAACCCTGTAATAAAAGTCATACAGAATGACGGTGTTGTCTACAGGTGCCCTTCAGGTGTGGAAAAACATAACGACTCTGGTTACAGATATGGGATTGTGAACAAGAGCAAGGGACTCAAAGAAAGTAAAGCGATTTCTACGAAAGACAGTTCTAAGAAATCCACGGCAGCTGGTTGAAAAATGTAGGAGTTAAAATTGTCTTTTCTATACTAACTATAAAAAGTAGCTTACAAGTCTTGGAGAGAGTTTTGTACCATACCCAATCTTTCTGTCTTTCCTGGATGTATTCTTTCAGACACCCAAATCAAATAGCTACATAGGAAGTGGGGCTGCTGTAAAACATGCTCACCTTCTTCAATAATTTTATAGTGGAAGGACAGAAAGTCCAGCACACTTCCACAGTCCAACTGTGTCTCAGCATGCAGGATGAAGTTAGAGCTGCTTTCAGTCTGTCTGAAGTACACCAATGCTGACCCTGTACCCAGACAGGACGATGACCTCTGCCGAGCACATGCTGGGAAGACAGAAGTATTTGGTTCTAATGACTTTTCTATGACTTTTCAGCAGTACATTAGAGGGTTTTTTTACTTCTTTCAGCTTAATGAGATTTGACAAAGGGCTTTCGTACAAGTTAAAGGCCTTTTTCATATTTAACTTTATTATTCAGAGTTGCACAAATTGCACAAAACAGCAAACCATATAACCTCTGATTACTTACTAGATATGTGGAGATTCCTACCAATAAACAAGTCTGTCTCAATCCCCTTTTCTATTTTCTTTCCTTATCTGAGATTAAGATTTTATATTTATTCTCTTCATGGAGAAAATTAAGAAGTAAGATCTAACATTTTTTTTTTTTTCCATAGAATTCCAGAATAAGGTAATAGATTAAAGAGAGAATAAATCCTGAAATACTGTGGAAATAAACTTTGGTTAAGTGCTGACTTAAGATAGTATTTTAAGCACCACTCACATAAAAAAGAATTATTTTGGAAGGCATGCCATCAGTCCACAGTTGTATCTTAATAGCACACAGAGCTCTTTAATCCATTAGAAAAATTTGTCATGCTTGGAATGAACAAGAAAATTTATTGGCACTACTGATGTCATTCCCCAGATTGGTGAAGATGTTAAAATATGCAGGGAATACAATTGCAAGGATTCTGTCTGGAAGTGAACTCTTATCTACTATGGGAACCTCAACTCATATTTGTTATGAGTAGTAACATTTGTGAAAAGTCAACTGTCCCAAACTAAAGCAGAACAATAACTCTAAGAACTTCTCATGTCCTGCCTTTGGGCTCTCAGAGTTATTTACCTATGGAGAATATCCATCACTCATTAAAATCTCCTATAATTCCTGGCTCTCTCCATTATGCTGATGTTTTTCTATCCCTACAGTATGGGAATAGGGAGCATGGGGGAATTTTGGGAAGATGTGTGAGACTAAGAGATTGGGATTCAACAATTAAATTCTTAAAAAGATTAGAAGCAAAGAACACAATCACCTATTTTCTCCTTTGTCATTCCTTATTTTACTGCTTTATTTGAATGGTTAGGCAAATTTGTTCCTATAACACAGGGTTTGGTGCTCAAAGCACGAGCTCTGGCGTGCCCCAGGTCAGAGAGAGTCCAGCTGTGTTCTTCTGTGCGCCGCAGAAACGACTTCGGCATCGGGAAGGGTGCTGCTGGCTGGGCTGGCTAGCTGGCTTCTTTGCAAAGGGAACACGGCAGGAGCCGATGGTATCGGCTTGCATTAGCTCAGAGACAAAGGAAGAGAGAGGCCACCCTGGTCTGACTCCTAACAGGTTTATTGTTAGAAGTTTGGCAACCCGAACAAGCTGGAATCCGATGGGATGGGATGGGATGGGATGGAATGCGATGGGATGGGATACTGAGGCTTGTCCTCAGTTTTATAGGGAATTTGAAAACCGCGGGGAAAGGGGAAAACAACCAAAGGGTTACAAGCCGGGGGAGGATACAATTTAACAAGAACCACTGGGGGGAACCGAGAGGCAGGGGTTGTAACAGAGAACCAATGAACAACCAAGTGACCGGGAATTTTCCCGAACCGGGGGAGGCGGCTTGGACCCGGGCACTGCCCAGGGGGTGCGGCTTAGGCTGCTGAGCCTCCCCTCGACCCACCCTCTGAGTCTGCTTCTTTGGGAAACTCGATCCAGGGGAGGGGCTGGGATTGATTGCCATCACGCTGCCCCAGCCCCGCAGTGGGCTGGGTCACACCAACATTCTCATGCATGCTATTTCTGTATTAATGATTTACAGATTTGATTGGAATAAGAATTAGCTTCAGATGTTTTCTTGCTTGGACTGTAAACAACAATGGATGAGTACAAATACTCAGCAGATTATGTGAATGAAAGTATGCCAAGGGCTAAAGAGGGGACTTACATTATTTGGATGGGGTTTTGGTGAAAATGAACCTAACAGAGAAACACAAAAGGAGTCTCTAAGCACAAGCACAGACAGAGCTGAATCTATTCTGTTCATGCTCTGAGCAAGCAGACAACCTCATCCTGGCCAGAAGCCACAGAGCTCCATAATGTTGTGTTTGGCTCCTGAGAGGTCAGGTTTATTAGTCCAGGCTCAGTGAGGCTCCATCACAGCCACATGGTTTTTGGATGGGAGCTGGAGGAAAGCCAGTCAGCTTGCAGGGTGGGCAGAATGAATTTGGACTGGCTGCATCTGTCTGTATAGATGTGCCAGATGCTTTGAAAAGGGTGGGTGTTCCAGTTTGGTCAAATTTAGAGATATATCCTCTGAGAGAAGGCACAACCACCCCTCCCCCCACCAGGTTCAGGAAAAAATAAATTTTCCTGGAAGGAAAGTGAAAGAGATAAAAACTATTTATTTAACAAACACACGGGAAAAGGAAAATAATGCTAAACAATAAAATCTTTTGCTGTGAAAAAAAACCCTGGGAAAGTGTTCGAGTCCTCCCTTTGGTCTCCTCAGAGCTGGGGCTTGGTCCAGGGCCAGGCCCTCTGTGCCTGGTGGAAAGTCCTCCCAATGTGTTCTGATATTGAAGCAATCCACGGAAAAAGGGAAAAATCCAAAATTCCAGGGAAGGAAAAAAGTCCAACTCTCAGTCTCTCTCTGGAGAAGAGAAAAAAACTGAAAAAAAACTGGCTGAAAGCTGGGTGGGAAGAAAAGTCGCTATCTCTGTGTGACCTTGAACAAGCTGAAAACTGCTTTGAAAAAGTTTTGCTCAGTTTTTTTCCTTCCCCCTCTCAGGCTCAGTTTAAAGACATAGAAAGGCACAAGAATTAATTTCTGGGCATAGGGCAGTGATATGGGATACACATCATAAAGTCACCCCAAGACAGTGGGTTTTGCATGCTGGAACAGGAACCACATGAGGAAAGCATGGGTTGTTTGTTTTTGGTTTGGGTTTCATTTTGTTGTTCTTTTTTTGGTTTCTTTTTCCCAAGTCTAGTTTCTTTGCTGAGGCGCAACACAGAGTTAAAAGGAAAACTTCCCTTAAAAACAAAAGACTCATAAAATACATAGCTGTAAACCCTCTCTTCTTCAAAACTCAGTGTATAATGCCTGAGGTGTTTATCAAAATTCTTCCAGTAACAGAAAATTGACTTTTTTTTAATGTCGCAGTTTCTGAATGCTGCAGAAGACATTTAGCAAGAGCAGTAAAATACTCTTTTGAGAAAGAAAGAAGAAATACAATAGAACAGCTCTAGTGCAGGGAATAGCTCTGACAGACCTGGTAGCACAGGAGATGCTGAGGAAACTTCCCTGTCTGACCACCCAGGAACCACTCTGGCAGTCCCACTCACACCCCCTGAGCTGGGACTGAGGCCCCTTGGCAGCTCACCCCCCACACTCACACAGTCACACTAGGTTTCCTCAACTGGCTCAAACTCAGCTTTCCCATAGCTGTGTCTCAGGTGTCTTGATCCTTAATTTAATCCTGGTGCAGTAAGAAAATAACAGCTTGAGCTGGTGCCCCCGAGGAAGCAACTCGAACAAAGGAACCCCATGGCTTTTATACCCTCACAGATTAGTGTATAAATCCTGCTCAGTCTGATCCACCATCACCTGCCTGGGGCACAAGTCCCCTGCCCTTTGGTATGCAAAGTGTCAGCAGTTCACGACCTCTTGCCTAAGGCTCCAGACACCCAGAGTTCCCTCTGCAGCTCTGCTGCAGCTTGCAAACCAAGCTACTTGCACTAAATGTAATCCTCAACAAAGAAGACGTGGCAAGATGCCAAATAACAGTAAGGAAAAGAGCATACACGTTGCTCCTTTGTATCTAAAATTAGTTGTCTCCTGCAGGAGAGTTAGTTGGTTAGGTAGCACAGGTGACTGATGGATTGCCCATTTAGGTTGGAGGGTCCACCTGGATGTGAAGACAAACAAGGGGCCGCGGGCTCTCTTTTGCCAGATGACACGGCAGTTTAGCTGGATATGACCTGTGTGCCAGTTTGGACAAATTTGGAGAAAAATATCCTCTGATAGAAGACAGGTTACAACCATCCCTCTCCTACCAGGTTCGGGAAAAAATTTTCCTTGGAGGAAAGTGAAAGAGATAAAAACTATTTATTTAACAAACACACAGGAAAAGGATAATAATTCTAAATAATAAAACCTCTTGCTGTAGAGAGAAACCTGGGAAGATTTCAGAGTCCTGTAGGTGTGGTCTCTCTCCTCCTCCTTGGACCTGGGTCAGTGTGGGCCCACCTCCAGGGCCTCGGTGGAAAATTCTCCCGGTGTGTTCTGATGTTGAAACAGCCCAGAAGAGAAGGAGGTAAAAACTGAAGTCCCAGGAAAGCAAAGTTCAGCTCTCAGTCTCCCTCTGGAGAAAAGGAGCCGTAAGCTGGCTGAAAAGCAACCAGGGTGCTTCCTCCGCTCTTGCTACCACAGCAGCAGGACACAGAGGAGTGTGTGTCTGTGTCCTTGAACAACTGTTTTGAAAAGTTCACTTGGTTTTTTCTCTCCCCCCTCTTGGGCTCAGTTTAAAGGCACAGAAAGGCACAAAGTTAATTTCTGGGCATAGAGCAGCAATAGGGGATACACATCACCCCAAGACACCTGGAACTACACCTCTGCCTTTCCCTCCTCTCTCACACACAGTAATGTGCATCAGGAAGCAGTTTCCTCATCATGCACCCAGTGATGCATCACTGACTGGAATCTCATTTCACATACATGAAGATGGGAAAGAAAACTCATCTTTTGCTTATAGATATCAATGTTGCCAAACAGCAAGAGGCAATCAGCTCTGCTTTTTGAGTAATGCCATTCCATTTACATCTGTTAGAAGAAAAATCAGTGTAATTGTAGATAACCCATTCTGCTTCCAGAGATTGGCATGTCCCTATTAACAGTGGCAAAGGAGAGGACACATGCTTTGATAATAGCTGCATAGCTCCATGTCACCATGTACAGAGGAACATGAAAACCCAGTGTGATATCATGATTGCCTTCAATAGCAATGCCTAAAAAAAACATTGTTCAGATTTTCTTTTCTAGGGGACCACTCCTTTATTGCCAAAAAAAAAAAAAAAAAAAAAAAAAGGAAAAGGAAAAGGAAAAGGAAAAGGAAAATAGAAGAATTCTGGGAAATGCTGTAGTGTATTCTTTTTATATTGTGAACAACTGAGAGATTTGGTCTTTTTTTAATTCAGGTGAATAAACTCATTAATAATGACTCTTTATGCGATGGCACATGGAAAATAACACAAAAGGAGTGCTTAAAGGTTGTATTTGAATTTCATAAGTTCCATTAAAATTCTGTAAAATTAAAAAGCTGGTCTGACTGAAATCAGAATAGAAAAAAGGAAAGGTATTCTTGATTCTTGACAATAGTCATTAGGCCTCAGCACAGGTTAAATGTTTACTTTTAAAAGTGGAGAAGTCAGTTACAATCAGCAAAGAACTTTAGCTAACTGAAAGTCAATGTTACAATACCTCATTTCAATGACACCCTGTGCTGAAATGAAAAGCCTAAATAAGAGAAATACTGTAAATATGATGCAAACAATATATATATATATAATTTTCTGCCTTAAATGGCTTTGGGCAGACAACTGTTCCTTGACAAGCCCATAATCAGGGATGAAGAAAAAGATAGAGGAATTTAGATTCCAAATCTGTAACATTTTTCTGGAGAGAGCTTTCTCTCATGAACTGAGAAAGCTTTTCTACCATTTAATAACATAAAAGAAGCACACTCGGCTCAGCCTGAATGGAGCTGAATTCTCAAGAATGTTCAGATCCCGTCACTATACATTAACCTCGGGAAGGGAAATTTCTGTCAAAGTTGTGCTCCTCAGCCAACAGAAGTCAAGATTCATCATCTTATACTAATGGCTAAGGATTGGGTCCAACAATAAGTGAGATTTGCACTGGTTCTACCACCATTTTTCCCTTTCTGCAAGCCTGGTAAATGCCATGTCAGTAACAGAGAATATAAAGGGTGCTTAATTTTCACGATCCTCAGTGCTGAGAGTCACAAAGCCTTTTACACCTGGTCTCTACACTTGGTACAACATCACTTTTAGAAATTTTAGCCCAAAATACTTTTTCTTATTACAGGAAGCTATTCCTTATTTGAGTACTCACAGCTCAACTTATTATCTTATTAAAAGCATTAAATATCTAATGTTAGCATTTCAATGCAATAGCCAGATATTTTAATTTATAGTATTAGTTTCATATTGTATTAACTTGTTTCTTTATTGAACAAAATGTAATATATATGTATATTACATATGCTGGATGTAATGACAAATCTTTAAATTCATAAAACAATAAAAAAGCATAAACCATTATAATTTTTAACAGCTCAAAAGGCTTACATGGCTTCCTGTTTCTATCTTCAGAAAAATCAAGAGAGGTTTTTTCCAATTGCTGTTAAAATGTAATGTGAATTATAAGCATGAGTGGTAGTGAAATACTCCATTTTAGCTAGTTCTCTTTTACGTACGACATGGATTTGCCTTAAATCAGTTTTGTAAACTGGTGATATTGCAATAGATCAAACATTCTAAAATTAAACTATTGCAATACTTACAAACAAACAAAAAAAAAGAGTGTGAGTTAATTCTTTCACATTGCAAAACAGTGAATAAAAATGTCCTTAATACTTTTTGTCAGTGACAACATTTTCCGTGATGAAGTTTTTTAGTTTAAAGCATCTAAGGATTGAAATTTCTTGGAAAACTAAGTCATTTTAGGAATATTTAACTGGAACCCAAAACCTTCACACCTTCCTTTTTTTTGGTTTTTTTTTTGGTACAGTTCAGTTCATCCATTTATCTGTGAATAGCCAGGTGGGACAGATATGTCAGTCTCAGGCCATTTCTAATAGAAAATGGTTGAATATTCACTTGGTTATATGATGTAGGTATATTATTTTGATAGAAGAGCAGTTATTTAATGTCATGGGTGATGAATGGCACAAGAAGAGTTAGAAGGGAAATAATGGTGATAATTTGTCAAAGATGCTGAGAATAGAGTGGTGGGGCAGGTGAGGTAGAATGATACACTATGTAGTTAGAATAATATGATATAGTGCTGGAGGGTTGGAGAATAACTTAGTAGACAGGAAAAAAATGAAAAAAGAAATGGGAAAACACTGCTTTGTACTAAAGGACTGAGAAATATTTAGAAAATACGAGTACTTGGAATACTTCTGATACAGGACAAATAAAGCCTAAGAATAAAAATAATCTGAATTATGCAAATAGAGGGGGAAAATAAGATACACCAATTAGAAAGAGTCATTTGAGAAAAGCAGAATAAGGGATACTCCTAATGTAAAGGGAGTGAAAAAATGTAATATTAAATCATTTTATATTTCATTCTTCTGGATTAAATCTTTCTGAGTTACTCAATTTACATGTCTCAGTACAGTAAGAGGATAGACAAAATAAAAATAGATAAGAATAGAAAGGTGTGTTTCTGGAAGGTTTCAAGGTATTTGTGCTTGTTTCTAGCTTTTAAAAACCACTTTAAAGACATTTATGACTAATCAGGACATTAGAGGCTTTTAAAATATAAGAGATATTTGGAAAATAGATTTTTGTATTACAAAAAAAAAAGAGTAAATACATCTGAAAACTCGAATCGTGAGCTTTTCAATACAACCTGCAGAAATTGAAAAGAGTAAAAATGTAGATGGATAAGTCACACATAAGACAGTAGTTATATGTCAACAAGAGAGGAAAAGAAAAGTAGGAATTTTGAGCAGCTGGTAAAGTTGCTAAAAGTCTTGTTGTTACAGGAAACATCCCTGTGAATTTAAAATATACAAGATATAAAGGAATGATGAGGACTTCTGCTGCTGACTGTTACAAATAATCACTTATGTGCAAATGAGAGGAAGTGTTCTTGAAAGACAGAGTTGTCCTTTGAAATGACAGTTCAGTTGATTCAATTTATCCAACTTTTCATCAAAGAAAATAATTTCAAGAGTAAATTGAGCCTGGAACATCTCAGTTTCCCCAAGGCAGTGCAGCTTTCTTTCCTAGGTCAGCTACATGGACTGTTACAGGAAGAAGGTACGGTAAAGTCTCTGCAGTCCCAGAATTTTCTCATCTTTTAGGTGATTATGTCCTTTATTGGTAAGGAAACTCCATGCTTTCTCAGATACATAGACTGCTCACAAAGTTCTCAAACATAATAGCCAGGCTGGCTTTTCTCTGGTCTCATAGTTCATGCACTGGGATAAAGCAAGGATTATTCTACTGTGGTAAATATAGTTTCACCACAAAATCGATAACACAGAAGAGTCAGGTTTCTCTTTCCTTGCTTCAACAACCATTTTCCACTTGTTTTACTTTATTTTTTGACTGAGTTCATGTTGATAACTAGAATTCTTTCTTTTTGGAATGGGGGCAGGGGAAGAACGAATTGAAGGTGTCAGTGATGGAGACAGAAATTTTGCCAATATTATTCTCCCCAGTCTAGAATTATGAACCTGGAGGTGTATGTGCAATACAGATTCCTAAATCCATTCCTGCATACCAATCTTTCCTGCACGTACTATTTAATATTCTTCCTTAGACACAGCAGTGTCAACAGGTGCAATCAAGCATAGGGAGTCATGTTGAGAAGGAGTCTTGCTGTGTAAGAGCAGAGGCTTCCTACTGAAGAACCAGCACATGCAAAGCTTTGCAAACAGCAGAATTTACTTGGCACCTATGCCCTACCAAAGCTGACATACCACCTTGTGTGTGGGCACAGTGCCATCCTGACAGATGGGGATGACTGCAAGCAGCCAAGAGACCATGTCTGAGCATGAAATATGTTTGTGGAGGGCAGGATTCCCAGCTAGAAACGTCAAAACATCTGTTTGTCCTGAGTTTTGTGTACCTACAGGTTAGATGGTCTAATGCTTTGCTAATTCATCACTGAGCTTGATTAATTTTGTAAGAGTTTCTGCTATAGCTGACAGTTGTCATGATTTCAGACTAGCGTTGTGTGCTAAGAAGCAAAATTAGTCAGGCTGCTCATGACAAGACTGAAAATAGTGTCATGAAAGGATGGAAGAGTTTTCCTGATTCATTCTGTGCCTTCTTCAGTTTCCTATGTTATTTTACTAAATGTACTCTTATAACATTTGGTATTCATTCATCTCAAATCCAGCACCTTCAGGCTTCCATGCTCAAACCCATTAAGACCTGCAAGAGTTATTTAAAACAGTTTGTTCACAAAATAACATGTCAAAGAGTAATCAGGCCTGAGAAATGTGAAAAATGGCAGATCTCTAAAATTACACTGTCTCAGCTTTTTTCTAACTGTAACAGTATCTACAACTTTCATTTTCATAAGAAGAAAATATATTCTTTCCCACAAGGCAGTGGAGCTTCAATAAATTATTGCTTTTTAAATAAATCTACTTTTATAACTTCTTAACCTTCATTTTCAGAACTGATTTCAGACATGAACCTACTATGACTACTACTAACAGAATTTCTATAATTCCTTTTTGTAACACCTCAGTCTCTATGACTCTGGTGAATAGCTTCATAACGACAGTGAAATGATTCTTTTCTGTTTAAGGTTGAAAAGATTGCCTTTCCATAGGCATTATTGTAATTGCCACTTTCTGTGATTTTTAGAGCTTCAAGTGCAATGCACACTATTACTTTTCAAGAATTGTAAAATATCTACTATTCTACTGCCCAAAATCTGCATTCCTTAAGTATTTACCAATATCAGGCTAACCAATGATGCCATTATTATTTAAATTAAAAAAAGAAAAAAATTGAAAATAAAGTTGGGCTTCAAAGACTTTTTTCACTATAAAACCTTGCAGAAATATTGACCTCAGATAAAGTGTAATTTTTGAACACAGAGGACATTCTGCATTGTAATTTATGATACAAGGTTAAGACTTTCATACCCAAGCTTCTAAAAATGTGTATTCCAGCAAATGACCTGCCTTCATATTCTCTGTCGGGTGACATTTGTTCCCTTTGTAAAATCTTTCATAAGGAGCATGCTGACCTTGAGCAGCAATAGAGAACTGTATTTCTTAATGGAGATGCAAACCATGCTGACAACTCAGTCTGCTGCCTACATCAGTGCTACCAAGGGGACAATGTTTAGACCAGGGAATGAATGCATGGGGAATATTATAGTTTCTGAATGAAGAGTGTTAGAGATGACAAACAGTAAAAGATCATGAAATTCAGATCTGTGTGGCTTAATCTGCTGCAAGTACACCTCTGTGGCAATGCGCCACAGGAGACCCAGGCACCAGACTATTTGAAACTAAGGTTGAGTAAGCAACCTCACATTCTTATTCAGAAAATAAAAAGCTTAGTGGAGGGGAAAAAAAATCAAGTTCATTCAAATCATAAAAGCTGTACGGAGATTAGAAATCACTTTGTTGTCTCTATCTCCTTCAATGGAAAGCTTTGACTTCCGTCAGTGCACTCTGCCAACAATGTTCACAGTCACTAACATATGCTGAATGTGTGGCTGATTTCTTAGTTTGATAATTGTGGCACATATTTTAACTGGCATTTTGGTAACTATTTCACACTGGGAAAGAATACCCTGCTTTCAGCTTGGCTGTAGCTTCTTCCCATACACTGCTTGTCATCTTCCACTCCCCCTCCTGACAGCAGGACTTTTGTCTGCTATGCACTGCAGAGCTCTACAGCTCACTACTGCAACTACAGGTGTGTGTGGTAAACAGAGTTATATCAGTATAAAACCATTGAAACTAAAGAACTGGGTCTGCCTTTCACTCCCAGGAGTAACTCTGCAGTTCAACCTATAGTTACCATTTTACCAGCACTTCCAGACAGAGACAGGGCCTCAGGGACAAGGATGTTGCTCACTCTGGAAATAAATACACAAGCCGAAGGAGGGTGGACAAAAGTAATTATAGATATTATTTGGGACTAAACATCTGTAGATGCAATCATACCAATAAAGCTAAGTAAGCTCTGTTTGCTTGTTTTAACCAGAATGTACAGAATGGTTAAAGCAAAAAGCCATCAGTGACCAAAAAGAAAAAAAGGGACAGTCATTCAAGTTTATTACATGAAGAAAATGTTTACATATAGGAATTTGTCAAATAAATGCAAAGAAATACTAACCTATAGTTTTATTTTGAGACCAAAAATTCAGGGTACTACTCAAAAAATAAAGTCTGTCAAATCAGTAACTCAGCCAAGTACAAATGAAGCCATAGACACTGTGGCAAAATATATAGGCCAAAACAATTTGGCAGAAGACATGAAAAAAACAGAGTGGGCTATGTCACCTTTCAAGGCTTTGTCAGAGCTGGTAGAGATCACAGCAGAGACAAATCAGGTCCACAAACACTGTCAGAGCATCTCTTCACACCATCCAGGCAGAGAGCTGCAACACAACTGAATGAAATATCAACATAAAAATATTTAGGACACAAACTGATTTGAAGAAGAATCCAGACAGAACTTATTAAAACATTTCTATTAGCATTCAGGGAGTTACTGACAATACAGCATAAATGGGCAAAGCTAATGGCTCTCTCCAGTAATGTTTTCTCCTTTGCAGGAAATTGATATGTAGACTAACAAGATGTATTGAATTGAAAATTGAATAAAATATTTCCTCATCCTATTACACACAACATTATCTAGTTTTGTCAATCCCTTCATCACTTCAAGAGAATGAAGACATGTAACAGCAGAAAAGAACACAACAGAGGAAAAAATGTCTAAAAATAGTTCCTGGTGTTGAAGGCCTTTGTTGCTGCAAAAATAGGGCTTTTTTCATTCCAAGCAAAGTGACCCAGGGTCTGCACTGGCCTGGACTTACCTCGCCCAGAGCTGGGTTTTGCTGGTTTCAGCTCCTGCCTTGGGGTCACGTACTTGCAGCCTCCTCTGCCTGAGCCAGATCTGTGCCAGTGTCTGTGAGAAGGATCTGACAAACCCAGGGGGTGTCTGCCCAACAAACAAGAGCCTCTGGGAGGTGAGCCTGGGCAGGCTGCAGGGCAATACTGACACTCACATGGGACCAGCCAGAAGGTAGCAGCCTGGGGCAAGGAAACCTATGACAACCCACACAAGCAGGTCCTGGGACTAAAGAGGAAGATACCTCCACCATTAATGACACCCTTCTCCTAGCAAAGACCTCCAGACAATGAGAACTCATTAAAAACACACCACTACCTGCCATTTTTCTTGAGAAAACTGGAAGTCTCAGCCTTAAGACCTAAAAGGACACTGAAGGGACAAGTACAGGACAAGGGGAAAAGGTAAATACTAGGAAATCTTGGGATTTTGGAGTGGGGATTTTTTTTATTTTAACAATTTACACTAGGAAGACTTCTCTGTGTTAGAGAAATTGGACTATTAGACTGTTAAAACATTAATTGGATTAACAGTAAATCCTTAGCTCCATAGATACAATGAATTCTTCCTTGCCCAATGCCAGGACTTGGAGTGTAACAGGAATGCACAAAGTAGAGATGAAAGATACCAACTGCCTTAAAGCTTATGTCCATTAATAAGTTCTTCTCAGTCTAAAATGAAAAAGAAATCAAATAAGCTCGATGTTAGTAGGAAGTTATAGAATGACTAAAAGAAAGAACTACATGTAATCTTGTTGGTCACTGTAAAGAAAAATCGTGGATATTTTTGCTTACTGATTGACTCATCAAAAAATATATATATTTGTCTCTACAAATAAATAGTTTTCCACTGCTAGAGTGGGAGAAATTCTTGGAGTGACAGCCAATACCCAATATTTTTGTGTGGTGCATAGACGACATTTTTTATAGCAGATATTATAGTATACAAGAGTCAGGAAAATTGCAAAGTGGAATAACCAGAGGCTGTTCAAAACTCAGAAATAGAAATTTATGTATAATAGGTACTAACAAGCTATAAGTACTAACTTATTGCTATATATATCAAACAGAGAATTAAGTTCTAGCCCTAGGTTGTTGAGTGTTTATTTTTTAATATTTATATAAATAGACTATTATCAGAAAAATGGTCATACAGTATTTATTGCCACTGCCAGAAAATAATGCCACTGCTTGGCAAACAAATGGCTGGAAGATTAAATAAAACATGAGATATTGTGGTTATGGCATACCATATCATGGCACACACACAGAGCGCAACTGTAGTGGGACAAAATTCAGAGATAAGAGTCTCTAGATGACATGAAAATGACAGAATTATGAGCCAAGATCAGCAGATTAATGGTTCAGATCAAGTGCACATTGGTTTATTATTTTGTTTATGTAATAGACAACCATAAATAATTTCTCTTCTTGTGTTAATGCCATTTGTTGATTGTTAGTCTCTCTGCTTTGGGTAGGGAAAAAAGATATGGGAAATTTGCCTTTGAAGAATCTCTAGAGAGAGCTGCCTGTATTGCTCTTTCCAGATCTGTGCCATATGAGAAGTCACTTGCAGTCAGAAAGCACTGCTATGGCTGACTCACTGGATCCTGATTATTTTAGATTTAACTAGATGCACTGGATGAACTAAGTAAGCTTCCTATTAACAGTCAAGTTAATTTTTGTGATAGCTCTCAGAGTAGCAATCTCAAGAAGCTATTGAGGGCTCAAATTCCTTGTTCGCCATTCCCTACCTCCCACCTCTTGGGGCAGTTTCCACTGAGGAAGAAAAGAAAAGATTTTCTACCACGTAAAACTCCCAGCCCAACATTTAGAAACCAAAGCAGTAAAGAAAGAAAGTCTGTGAGAATGATGTGATGATTAATTAAAAGAAACTCACTAGCAAAGAGGAAAACAAAGGAGAATACAGAAGCCTTGGTCCCCAGTCTTCCTGCAATTTATACCCAGTTTAAAGTTTATGAACATGCATCCTCATTCTCTCCTTGTTTTTTTTACACTTTATGCGGGTCAGGGGAGAATGAACATATGGTCAGACTCTGTAGTCAGCTCCTCAGATGAGTTAAGTGGAAAAATATCTCGTTCCTGACCAGAAAGGCTGAAGAACCTCACTTGTGAGCTAAATATTAAACTCAATATCTTTGTTAAGCTATAGAATATCCTAAACATGTATAAAAGACTTTTGTCAGCACTTCTTCCAAAATTAAATATTAATTATAAAATAATTATAAACTTATATCATTATGTTTCATATATCTAGCCTCAATCTACCCTTTTTTAGTTTAAAACCATCACCCCTTGTCCTGTTGCTAGAGACCCTACTAAAAAGTCTGTCCCCATCTTTCTTATAATCCCTGTTTGAGTACTGAAAGGCTGCAGTCAGGTCTTTCTGGGGTCTCCTCCAGGCTGAACAACCCCGACTCTTCCAGGAAACCCTCACTTTCTCATGGGAAAGGTGCTCCATCTGTCTGACCGTTTCCTGGGCCCTCTTCCAGGCCTACTGCAACAGGTCCCTCTCCTTGCCTTGAGGGCTCCGGAGCTGAACCGAGTACTTCAGCTGGGATTTCACCAGAGTGGAGTAGACATGTTAAAGCAATACTGGCACAGGATATGCTGCACAACTAAGTAGGTTCAAGGAATGTATTTTAATAAATTTTTTTACTTAGAAAATATGGATTTGATTTAATGGCGCCTCCCTGTGTTCCTATTAAATATTTGTCTGTGTGGGTTATTCCATCAAACTGATGAACAAAAATTTTGTAAGCAAAATGAGTTTATTTAAATAAAAATTCTCAGTAAAATAAATAGATATTTTGCTTACAGTAGATGTCCTTATATTTGTTGACCACACTTTTTATTTTTCATTAATTTATACAATGATTTTATTTAGAATGGTCCAAAAAGGAAATATAGAGTACTTCTTATTTAGGATCCAGAATACAGTATTTTTGCCAGTGCCAAATTATCTCTTTTTCTTTCTATGAAAATGAGGCAAAGCCAAACAGATTCCATGAAAGAGCAAAAGGAAAATTTCTAATTAGACAGACTCATATATATATACACTTCTAGAGCTGAGAAATATCAAAACATTTTCAACTTGTTTTTTTAGAACAGGCTTTTCAATACAGTCCAATTCTTCTTATGTAAAGATGAGAAGGGAAACAACAAGCAGCATTTAAAACACAAAGCACAGACTCTCATTGATAAACAGTGATGTAAGACTGAGAGAAAATTTCCAATCAACTGTAAAGACAAGGAGAGGGAAAAAAACCCAACCATCTTTAAAAGGGTATCCAAATTCATTTTCCCCACCTTCTGGAACAGACGGATGGTCCTGCTAGTAAGAAGATGCAGCTCAGAAACCTGAGATTCAGTCACCACGCTTGACAGGACCCCTGTGAGCTCACTGATGAGGCAACAATTAATCAGTGAACTCCCTTCCCAGAGTATTAATTAAGGATCATAACACTTGCTTTCTCCCTCCCTTACCTATACAAGGACCTGGAACAGCTGACTCAGATCAGGAAAAATTGCCACTAGGCTGTGAGAACTTTGTGCCTCTCTCAGGAGATCAGAATATTTTTTTATAAATTTATATTCCAGATTTTCTTATCACATGTCCTAGGATCTCATTTGAGGATGCTCCAGTCTCAGCTAAGGCATGGATTTACTATGAAAATACAAAGATTAAATGCTCTATTTGCTGCTTCAATAGTTTACAGCTCTCACACACAGCAAACAAAATATCACTGTTCATGCTAAGCATTAGAGGTTACTCTAAAACTTTATACAAATGACCAAGTACACTTTTTTTTTTTAACCCAGAAATACATAACATTTCTGTTTCACCATATGTTGATATTTTATCAACAATTTAAAGAAATCTTCTGGCCAACATCACCCATTGGCTGACCAATAGAAGGCACAAACACATCCTCAAACTTTGCCAGAAAATACTCACCTTTTTTCTGTGAATCCCTCTTACTCACAGTAACATGACTGTGTCTGAGGTGTAGCAGAAACAGCTAGGTTTACCTCCTTTGCTTGGGATGTTTTCATTTGTGATGAGTAAAAACACATCATCACCTAGAGAAGGCAGGAAATTTAAAAACTGCTGTAGGTGCTTTGAGAGGAAAAATCTTTTTTCATAGGGCTTCTATGTTTTACACACAGTGATTTCCTTAGAAATATTTCTTTCATTGAAATTTTACAGCCACAGCTTAGGCAGTCGTCTGTGGATAAATGGTTAAGAGCTAATTTTCCATAAATTAGTGAGAGAAAACCCATAAAATTTGTCATCAGACTTCAAAAGTGTGCTATTTTCAAACAGTACAAATTGTGACTGGCTCAGCACCATATGGCATTTAATTTTGTGTAATGTATGCATGTGCACAAATTGTGTTTAGGTAACTGGGATGCTGTCAGTCTGAAGATAACTCTACATACACTAACAGGTAGAAACCAAAGGTCTCTGACAATATCTGAATCATTTCTAAAGATGGACTTTTTATTCACCATTCAAGTAAACATGAAGGAATGTTAGGAGCTGGGTTCTTGTCTAGATCTGAGATTTTATTTCTGAACCATGGGTCAATGCAAAAAAGAAATGCTCAATATATATATATGTGACTTTCAAAACCATTTTCCTGGATTTTTGTTATATACAGCCTTCATGGAAACCTGATGAGTCTTCCATCAAGAACACTGTCTATATTTTACCTTAACATAGTAACACGACACGATGTAAATTATTTTAAAAAAAACCCTGTGAGATAATTTTCTGCTTTAAGTATGATTATTCTATAAATATTTGGGCTGTATTTCTTTCCCTTTGCTCTTTGAAAGTTTTGGGAAGTAAAACACAGTAGCCAGATGGTGAACTTCTAATGTCAGAGAGAAATATCAGATGATATAGATCAATATCAAGGCAACAACAGAGGTATTGCTTTTGTTAAATGACATCATTCTTTTTTTTTGTGACTGGTGCAAAAGAGAAAAAAAATAACAGAATATAACGTATCTTAAATACCATCCTTAAAAGCAGATTCACAGGCAGTTTCATTTTCCAGATTTTAGAGATGGTGTCTTAGCTTTCATTTGCCTCTTGGTTTTTCTTTTAGATTATTTTAAACCTACATAAATATGAGCAAAAATAACTGAACCTACATAGTATGTTCATAGATTTTGTAAAATAGCTTCCCATTGACAAAATACATTCATTAACACCAGGCTGTACTTATCAAAGTCACAAAGCCTCACATACTCTAGAATTTGTCACTAAAGACTTACACAGAGATCTTTAAAACATTATCCTGATAGTGAACAAGATTATATTCCATAGAAAAAGTACAAACTTCATATTCACCAAAGGCAATTTTAGACATAGGCCTCATAGGTTTGAAATTAAAGGAAAACTCAGAATTAAAAAAGTCAAACCTCTTCCAATTGTGCTTAAAATTAATTATATCTGATTACCAAAGGGGTCTTGGACTAAGTGTGTCTGATGAAGCTATTGTGCTTTGAGTTTATAGAGTGAGCTCAACTTTAAATGCTATATCCTTGGTCACAATCTGGCTTCCTGATATATAAAGAGGACAGCACAACATGTTGTCAAAAGCAACCATAGCCCACACAAAGCAAAGATTTGTTGTTTTATTTGAAAACCTGTCAGTATGTGAAAGTCAAGAGATAAATGAAGAGTACCTAGAAAATATTCTTATCTTTATCTCAGAGAAATGCTGAGGATTTGAAATAAAAGAAAAGATTTCCAAATCCATTTGACTGCCTTGGGGAAAGATAGATGTGAAGAGGACCTGCAAGTATCTCACTTACTGTACACAGCGGGCAAGAAATTCCTGAAAGTATTAACTCATGTTGTTAGAAACCAGTTGAAAATATTCCACTTAGAATGAGATCCTAATACTTAGGAACTGCTTTAGTCTAAGGAAAGTGTTAGGTTTGATCAAAATCAGGTCATTTTCTTACCTACACCTAGGAAAAGAGCAGATGAGACATGTAGAAAAGCTAAAGGGGCAAAATAAGTGCCAGCTTCAGAAGTACCAAGAATAGCATGTTTGTGTTCAGAGCTCCTGCTGAAAACAGCCTAACTAGAAAATAGTGAAAGAACTTAAATTAAAAATTGCAAAAAACCAAAAAAGTGTCAGAAAAACATCACTAAGTCAAACACATGGGTTAACAGTTTCATCAAAATTAGGAAGAGAAAATGGCAGATAAGAAAATCTGTATTAACAAGCATTCACAAGAGAATATCAGCTTTATCTTGAGATAGCATCATCCTATCTGCACAATAGTTGATATACAGCACCAACAATTTGATACAAATATTTTCACTGAGAACAAGGACAGGCCATGGCAAGCCAGATTACAGAATCAATCAGCTGAATTGAGCAATCTCAAACTCTATACAGTAGCTGCATTTACTTCTTGCAATTAACTGAAATAGAGGATGTTTTAATAAAAGAGCAAAGAAACACTTGCTCTTTTTTGTTGTTTTGAACAACAACATGATGAGGTGATAATGGCTGTACCTGCCCCAGGTAAACAGACACACTAAGGAAAATGATGAGAAGGACACAAGAATGATATACTCAATTCATTCTGAAAAGATGCCACCCCTGACAAAAGCATTCAAAGGCATGGGACACATATATCTATCAAGCCATTTAAAGAACATATTAAAGCTGTAGCTTACATAAAAACCCACACAGAAGTGTGTAGATCCTTGAGAATTTGTTGTACAGTACTGTGCAAGAAAAACAGGTTTTACTGCTCATCTAAAATAATGTTTTTGTGATACCATGGATTTGAAACAGTCACAAAAGAATCAAAGTTTGCAGAAAATAAAGACAACACTTTGCCATGTCCCTGTTGTTAAATTCTGATCATTTGCTGCCAATAATAAATGGTGATTTCTTATGGAAATCACCAGAAAAACAAATCTTGAGATGACTAGATGTGCTGGTCTAGTGTGACTCAGCATCCTGAACAATTTCTGCATGAAACCTTTATAGTTTCTTTTGTCCAATTGAACAAAATAGCTGAAGGATTCTTCTTTTTTGTCCAGTTGGTTGTTTATTTGTTTGTTTTTGGTTTGATATATAACAGCCATCCACCTTCCAAAATTTTAGTCTCCTCCTGACATGTCAGTCCATTCTGTCACTGCTAAACAGTGTGTTCTGTCTTCAACACATGGCATCCCAAAATAGGTATTGAGTGATCTCCTTGTGCAAGCAGAGAAATGCTTGACTTATTATTTTAGAGCAAGAAAATCCAACCTAATGAAATGACTGAAAGACTGTTCAGATGGTACAACCTATGATCAGAGAGCAGAAGTATTCTGGCTCATTTAAACCTGAGAAATTAAAAAAGATGGATAGGAAACAGTGTCTTACATGGTCACTGGGTGATAGGAGATGGCTTTTGTCCTGTTATGCCTGTTACCCATTGACTCCAAAGAGCTTATGATAGGTTAATGCACCTATAATAAAGACTGAAATGATAATATGTCCAGACAGCACAGCAACAGTCTCTTCCACCCTGAAGATTACACACATGTGGAAACTATATACACAATTGAAGGTTACAGCTGGGAGGTAAAAGGCACACATCTACAAACTGGCAGTTGAGACTGGGACAAATTAGAAGAGTAGGAAATACACCAGAAGCGTTTGTGTCTGAGGAATGAGATGATTAGGTGAGACTCGCAAAAGAACATGAGGAGCATCTGAGGAAAATCAAGAGTTAGATGTGCTCACTGTGCTAGTGTGGAGAGTTGCTGGACATCTGGAGCTGTGTGGCTGTGTTATCTACCTATGACTGACACAAAGAGCTATTAATCATAATGCTGCCTTAATTAATATAATAAGCCACCCATGTCTCAGGCTAGATAGCGAAGACACTGGCAAGCTGCTTAACAGAAGGCTTTCTAGGAACATTGAAAAGAAATCCAGTACATTGTCCTATTTTTTCTTTAAAAATAGCTATGTGAAATCACCAGAATACCACTGTTAGGAGAAAAGTCTTACATTATTTAGGTGCTGAGTCTTCTGCACTGTGGTACTGTTAAAAGTTATTACTCTCTGCCATATAATAGGAATCTATGGTCCAAACATAAATAACCTCAATGTCACCATGAGTTCTTCACACAGTGAAGGTATGACATCTAGAAGCAGACAGTCTCTCTTCCTTTTTTCTGTGTAACTGCTGGCAAGTCTGGGGCCATAGGGAAATACCACAATGAGCAGATATCATAATTAAAAAAACCCCAAACAACCAACCATGCCTTTATCCTTCCTGAAGGACTTGGTTTGTTTATTTAATAACAGTAGCACAGTTTAACTAACAGAACACAGAACTGTGAATCCGTTGTCTCTGCCTCTTTAATTTGGGCTAAGGGGATCGGTTTCCGTCAGTGACCACAAGCCAGTACTTTCAAAAGTGTTTGCTGCTTTTTTCTCTAAGGCATAATTTGGGATATTTTATGGCCTTTAATTAATGCAAAAAAATGCTGTATTTTCAAATACTTTGTGAGGAACTGAAAATACAAACTTTCCACAGCCAAACAAAAATAGTGTGCATATCTCTAGATGCATATATGGAGGTGGAAAAAGACAAGAGGATAGAAGATAAGAAAAAATAGATACCGTCTGGGATGGGGGAGAGGAGAGGAGGGAGGGCAGGAATGGGACAGTGCTCCAGGATCTGTGGCAAACAGTAAAGAAAAATATTTATAGGTGTCAGAGAAGTAGAGGTGTCAGAGCATTAAAGGTGTCTCCAGTAACATGATAATTTGAATTTTAAGATAGAGTGTCTGTAGGCAGTTAGGTAAGGAGATGTCAAGGAAGGGAATGTGAAAGAGTTAAGGATAAAAGGAATTGCTTAGAATGGATCTATTTGTGAAGTTCACGAACACAAGTTTGCTGCCATTTTAAGCACCAAGTGCTCCACTCAGCCATACTTTGAGATCAAGTTCCTGTAAAATAGGTATTATATAGGCATTATTTCACACAGGAAGAATTCAAGCTATTCCTGCAAAGACAGGCAGCTCAATGCTTAAGATATAGAGTGGTTCTGCAGAAAGATCTGTTTCTTTAGACTAATGGACTTCAAATCAAATATGAGAACGAAGTTTCTTATGACACCTTTATTTGGAAGTTTACAGTAACCCTGTGGTGATGGCCCTGCGGTGATGGCCCTGCTTCAAAATTCATGCATGATGTCAATGAAGAACTAGTGCATGGACTGGAGAAGCTGCTTACCCATGTTTTCCTAGGAGACTGAGCTGTGTGAAATCACCTTGGATGAGTATTTCATGGGGCTTTCCATGTCTGTTCCTGTTGGGAAGGCAGATTTCCTCAATAAGCTGGGCATTGAGTCATGAAGGTCACACAACAAAATCGAGTGGAACAAACTATTTCAGTTGGAAAATTCCTACAACAGTCATAGAATGCACAGAATCATAGAATGTTTTGGGTTGGAAGGGACTTTAAAGATCATCTAGTTCCAATCATCCTATCATGGGCAGGGACATCTTCCACTGGACCAGCTTACTCAAAGCCTCATCCAGCCTGGTCTTGAACACTTCCAGGGATGTGGCATTCGGGACTTCTCTGGGCAATCTATTCCAGTGCCTCACTCCCCTCACAGTAAAGAATTTCTAACTTTTTATCTAAATGTACTCTCTTTCAATTTAAACCCATTTCTCCTTGTCCTATCACGACACATCCTTTTAAAAAGTCTCTCCATCTTTCTTGCAGCCCCCTTTTAGGTACTGGAAGGTGTGGTAAGGTCTCCCTAGAACCTTCTCTTCTCCAGGTTGAACAATCCAAACTCTCTCAGCCTGTTGTCATAGGAGAGGTGTTTCAGCCCTCTGATCAAATCCATGGCCTCCTCTGGATTCACTCCAGCAGTCCGATGTCCTCCTAACTAGTTCAACTGCTTGAATCAATTCAGGACTGACCAAAATGTAAAGAATGTTATTAAGAGCATTGTCCAAGTACCTATCAAACACTGACAGACTTGGGACCATCGGTCACCTCTCTAGGAAGCCTGTTCCCAGGTTTGAACACTCTTTCAAGAAAAAAAATGCTTCCTAAACCTCATCTGGCTGAGTTTTGAACCATTCCCACGTGTGGAATCATCACTGGATACCAGGGAGAAGAGATCAGCACCCTGCTACCCACAATGCTGTCCCCAGAAGTTGAGTATTGTCTACAGAAAATCAAATGATCAGATGAAATTTTCAGTTTTGGGGGTTTTTTTTTGGTGTTAACCTCTACATTTCTGCATAATCAGCAGACTTTGCTGATTATGTCCTCACATGCTTTTACTAAAATTCTTTGGCCTATCTTAGCTTTTATCCACGTATCTATTTATCCAAATTAGAGCATACATATGAAAATATTTCCCAGCCTTGTTTGTGCATTTATCACTGTTCATACATTGCTTTGAATAGCAGAATTATTTCAATAAATGAATGAAAACTGCCAGTATTATAAAAGGCAAGGTAGAACAGCAAATTGGAGGGAAAAGTTGATTTTAAGGACACAGGTAATTAGGGCCAGTCATGTAGGTTAATTTTGATTTGAAGATCACAACTTTGACCAAATGCCTGAGATTTTCCACAGAAGCATTCAATGTGGCTTTGATGACATTGAGATAAGAGGAATCTACTCTTTTCTTCATGTTTTGCTTTACTGAGTATTCACTCTATGTGCAAAAAAAAAAAAAAAAGTCTGATAAGTATTTTCTGCCTGAATTCTTACATTGTTTGTACCCATAATATTGTTTGCTGCTAGATTAAACACTTCTTTAATATCCTGTACTTTTACCCTGTGAAAGCAGTTAGAAACTATGATCAAATAACCCCTCAGTCCTCTTTTTGTTGAAATAAGTACATTAATCTCTAAAAGTATCTCAGTAAACATTAAATATTTTTAGTGTCTGTGACGGTTTCTTACATTCTACAATTTTCCAACATTTCCTTCTATTGAAAAATACAATATTAGAACTGTAATACTCTAACATTCATATAGTATTCCCCTATAGGTCTGTTCCTTTTCCTGTAGGGAGAGTGGAAAACATCTTCCTACTTGCTACTTCCTCTAAATGCAGCCAATGATCATTACAACCTGTTTTTGCAATTTGTAGTTCTTTCCAATCATGTCTTTAGGAAGTCTTGCCAAACTTTTTGTCACTACAGTCTCTCTAAATCAAATGTTGCAGTATGACTTTTTTTTCCTAAATATTCCAAAATAATTTTACTTGTATGAATCACAACACCCATCAAAAATATTTTAATTCTATTTTTAATGAAACTATTTTCTAGAAATACAATTTGTACACAAAAATTTTCAGGAAAATATTTTTTTTTTCTGACTTTCATTCTTTTACAACCTAGAATTCTTGAAGAGGGTGTTATTGCTGATCCAAAGTTACAACAGCCTTAGAGGGATTTCTATTCAAAGAGTAAAACTGGGGGGGGAGGGGGCAATGATCATTTTAATTACATGCTTCTGTGATTACTGATGCCATGGCAAAGATATTTATTACAACAATGTGTCTGGAACTGTACAAAATATAGAGAAGTGTGTGCTCTCAAAATTTACTTTGATCATCTCAAGCTTTTTCTAATGCAGTTTTTATCTTGCATTGCCTTGACTGTCAATACATCATTGCTTTTACGTTCTTAAAGAAGAGAGAATGAAGATGCTCAGAAATGGCATTAGAATTCCAACTGGGATTTCTTCCAATGCTGTTCAGCATAAGTAATTGAAACCGAATACTGTATTTTTATATACTCTGTAACATTTCTTCCAAGGGGCAACTTTCTATTCATTTATTATTGTGCAGATTATAAATGGTATTCTGCATTTCTTCTATCAAAATACTAAGCTAGTGATATTTAACTGTAAAGAAATAGATCCTTAGGCAATGAATACCGTCAGAAATTACTAGGTGAATTTTACCAAGGAAAGAATGATCCCATATTGATGTAGTGCATAAATTTTTGAGTGTGGGACAATGGCCCCCATTTATTAACATTTTATATCCACATTGAAATGCCTGACCTTGCTTCAGCAGTTTTATGACTAGCAAGATCTCTGGAAGTTCAATTTTTTCTCTCTAGAAAAAGAAAGCAGCTATGCCAATGGGAATAAATACAAGTCAGATGTAATTTTTTTCTGTTTTTCTTCAGATGTAGCAAAAATTTTAATACCTCTATAGCATAACAATTCAGATAATAAAAAGACCAACTGCTATAAAAGTGAGGAGAGGAAATACTTTGAAATAGATACCCTTTTATGCAAAAGTGAGACGCTGAAAGTAATTTTTTAGTTATGTGAATGCCTAAAGTATAGGCAAAGATTGCCTACTAATAATGTTTGAGATGAATATCAGAACAGCTAGGCTGGCATGCAGCAAAACCTTTGGACAAAACCAGTAGTATGTAAATGAATTTTAGAAATCTAGGTTTAGGAAACAAATTCAAGAAAAGTAAGGTTCATACCCTTAAGATCTTGAAATGTTTAATATTTGAGGCAATTATTTGTCAATATCAACTCTCACAACCTTTCATCAATTTTAAATTGGATTTAAAGAGCAAAAAACTATGAGAGCAAGAATGAGAATTGCCAGAGACCCATTCCCAGGGAGGTGCTGGGTACTTCAGGGCTGGAAGTGAGGCCAGGCCTCTGCTGGACTGGACCTTGGTCCTAGAGCAATATAATCTCCTTTCTAGGGTGATATCCAAGCACTGCTGGAAAAGAGTCTCAGCCGCTCTTTGCCAACTCAGGCAAGCTGCATGTCAGAGCTTTCCTGTCCTGCATACGATGTATCTAGAGTGCTGATGCCTAGTTTAGCGTGCTATGACTTGCTCTCCCAGAAGTGGGTGCCTGACTTATGAAGCATCATCTGTCTTCCCACAGGTTTTGAAAACCACAGGGGACCTTGAAAATAGTAAAACAATATGAGTAAATTTAAACTAAATGAGAGGTGACAATGTAAAAAAAAGAGTCCCAACATTACACAGTAAGGAAAATAAATTTGATATTTTATCTGAAAATCCAGAACTACTGTTCCCCAGTGAAGAAGAGCTCTACTTTTACATAGAAAGTTAATTTAGCATCACCACCTGACAGATGGACTCCCCAGCAGGTACTTACTCTTTTTTCTGTCCTGTTTCACAGACCCACACAATTTTAAAAGAAGTCTGAGACAGTGAGAGGTGAGTTTTCTTTCAGGATGAAGCAGAGGGCCAGTTTCAAGGCAATCTAGTATAGAGGCAACTTTGTAAGTCAAGCCATGACAGAATAATCAATGGGATTTCTTTTAAGTGATCTGTGCTAAAAATTGGAGGAGAGGATGTTTTTTGTTCTGCACATTGAAAATATGTCTGAAAGGATTAAGAATTGTGTACTCTGAGTATCATCACATTGTTCCTTTGGACTTGCTACTTCCAATGACTGCTTTCTTTAAATAGAAACAAAGATTGAAACTGTTTAAGAATCCTTAAAACAGCCATTTGATACACAAATCTAAGACATTTATTAGTTCTAAGACTGTCAGTGGGAGTCATAATCTGTTGACTGTAGACAGCCAGAAAAAACCCAGTCTACACGGTCATCAAAGCTTAGAATTTAAGAGTGTGAGAGGCTGCATACAGGGCAGAAGCAGTAGGCCAGGACAAGTACATAAAAATGTCATTGTGTGGGGAAAGGGAAGAAAACACGTGATTCACAAGAAGGACTGGAACTGCCTGAAAATGTCTCTTCCAGAAGTTACCATCTGGGAATTAGCATTTCACCAGCCTGGTACAAATAATTCCAGACACAGCCTTCACTGAAGGAAAAGCTAGATAAACTGGGATAAAGCTAAATAAACTCCTTAGCATGAAAAACAGGTGTGATAGAAGTCTACACAATCATGAGCAGCAGCACTCAATAGGTGAACAGAGTGCAAAGTTCCTACTTGAGAAAGCAAACAAATTAAACTCAGTGGTAGTTTCAAAATAAGCAAGAGGAGTCACTTCACATCATGATGATGATGAAGTAATGGAATTCTTTCCCACATGATGCTTGATTACCAAAAGATCACATGGCTTCAGAAACATTTTTAGATACATTTTTAGAAGAACAATAATTCAAATTATTAGACCCAAAAATGTTATCTTCACTATGTGTAACTTTGGACCACAAAAATTTGCGCTTAAGAAAATATCCATAAATACTTGTGTTCCTGTATTCATGGTATCATAAAATAGTTTGGGTTGGAAGGGACCTTTAAAGGTCATCTAATCCAACCACCCTGCAATTAAGCAGAGCCATTTTCAACTAAATCAGGGTGCTCAGTGCCCTGTCCTCCTTGGCCTTCAATGTTTCTGGGGTGGTGCATATATCTCCTTCTGGGTAACCTGTTCCAGTGTATTAACACCCTCATTATATTAAAAAAAAAAAAATCTTTTTTATATTTCTTTCATAAATATATACATATGGTTTGAAACCATTATCCCTTGTCCTACTGAAAGCAGGCCCTACTGAAAAGTTTGTCCCCATCTTTCCTATAAGCCCCACTCAAGTACTGGAATGTCACAATAAGGTTTTCCTGGGGCCTTCTCCAGGCTGAACAAGCACAATTCTCACAGCCTATCCTCATAGGACATGCATTCCATCCCTCTGATCATTTTTTTGGCCCTCTTCTGGACCTCCTCTATCAGATCCATGTCTTTCTGAACATTAAGTTTGGCTGCTGTCAGAGAGAGTAGAAATATTTATTTACTGGAAGTCTAAATTACTCTATCATGGTTTACTGTATGTACCATACAGGACATGAAATGTTAACAGGGATGGAAGATCTGTAATAGGATTTAAGACATTCAGAGAGTGTTGAAAGCATCTAATCTGAACTATTGCCAACCAGAAGTCAGATCTACACACATAGTGTTTATCCCACAGCTTAATTAAAATGGAGCATCTAAAAACATCCAATACAAAGAAAAGGTTTCAAGAGTTGGATGCTTCTTGAAAAAATGACAAGCCAATTCAGCAGAGTTTCTACATGGAATTCAGCTCTCACTTGGTAGCTTATTCTCTGAGGACACAGCTAAACATTACCAAGTTAATCTTGAAATACTGCCATGAGAGCAAGGTTTAAATAGGGCTAACTATCCATTTGCTCACAAAAAATTCCTTATCATGCAGATGCCATCTGCAGAGATACTAACATGGACAGATCTCAGCGTGCTTATTTTGATGCCAATGTTCTTCTGAAGTTGACCCATTGAATTGCATTGGCAGAAGGCCTGGACAAAGTACAAGTTTATCCTGTGAGCAAAAGCATATTGAGAATAATAATGACATTATTTTGAAAGGAAATGGGAATATGGTACAATTTAATTGTGATATAAGTTATACTCTAAATCAGAAATAAGATAACCTGCAGTTTCTTTTGTGTTTCAAATACAGTATAAGTAAAAATTAATAGAAACCTGAGGAAGAGAAGTCACACTGATGAACAAGTACTTTACAGATATTTGGAGACTTTCAACAGTAGATTTCAGACTGTTGCATCTTTCATTTTTTTTTGTTTCATTTAATTTTGATTCTTGATTAATGAGTATTTTCATTTTTTTTCCCATCCCTTCAAAAACATTTCTTATTTTGTTTGTTTGGGATATGTTTTTTTTTTCCCTTGTTTGTTTGGGGGTTTTGTATGGAATGTAACTTTTCCAGAAAGCAATCTCTTTTTTGCAGTACAGCTCAGGAAAATTGCATGCTGCATTTCCTGTCATGTATTAAAATAATCAAGCTTAATATGAAGATGAGGAAATAAATCTGACCACCTGAAAGTTTATCTAGCTGAGCATCCTTTCTCTAGACACCATCCTATATGGAAAGGTGTTCCTATATTCAAAGACTGTTTAAACAATGGCAAAAATAAGTTTGTATTGAGGGAGGAATGCTTTCTAAACCATAAGAATATTACAATTAGTATACTTTTTTAGTCCAAAGATCAGCCTGGGCCAGCACCCAGCTTTTAACTGTGAGCAGTAGGAGATTCTTGGGAGAAGGGAACAGGGCAGGCATATGTGAAAATTGTATTCACTGTCAGTTGTTCTTCTAGTCTTCAGTCCTTTGCTGCTCTTGAGACAGAACTTGTTTCCCACAAAATTAATAACCTCCCTTTACTGCTTCCATTTGAACCTTTTTAATCCTTTAGCATATTGAAGAGTTTCTGGCAAAAGAGCTAGAATTAAGTATATAGTAGAATATTTTAATCATTTAGCTCGGATCCCATTTATATATATATATATATAAATTCATCTTATTCAGTTTGAGGAGAGAAACTAAGGCAAAATGTTTACAGAATGAAGATTCACACACACAAATATAAAGCTTATATGAATATTAGTTTGTGTGATTTTCACTTTTTTTTGCCATTAACCTTTTCTCTTCTGACATCCAATAAGTCATTATTGAAAAACTAATGCAGAAATCATATGTTCATGGACATTCAATCCTGAGCTCTTCCATGGGTAAGCAGATAACTTACTGGAATTCTACTGACTGGAATATAACGTGGTCCTTCCAGTATGTAAGAGAAATTTGCAATCTGGCCTTCACTGAGACACCATTCATAGAATAAAATGCTGTGCTTACTGTACTTACCACTTTAATAATTATCAAATTGGAAATGTGGTGGGATCAATTAAATTAACAGTTATACATAGAATAAGATCAACTGCTTAATCTCTTAAACATTTTGAAAAGATTTGAAAAGCATTTTGATAAAGTAATTAAGGTAAAAAATGGCAATGGGCTGTGTTAGGATTGCAGGCAAATGATTACGGCACATACTTGTCCCTGGCTGGAAGCCGAACTAAGTGGCTTGGGCACGGATAACTGCTGGATACGAAACTGTTGGCCATAACAAATAACCCAGGGACATGCTGACATGAGATATAGTTAGTACCACTAGGGTTGGCTGCATTTCATAGGTCAAAGGGAGAGACAGTAAAGAGACAGTCAAACTGCACAGGTACCTGAAGGGAAGGATTACGGACCTGTTGGGGAGTAAGTGTTGCAGCCAGGTAAGTGTCCCAGAAAGGCCGTTTAAGAGAGAGAGAACCTAGGAAATGTTGTCAGAAATAACACATTTAGATATTGCTGTAGCACAGCTGGGAAAATAGTGAGAAAGTAATCATGACTGGATTTTAACTGGGAGGAGACAAAGACATAGAAAGAGAGTTAGAACAACAGTGAAAAACAGGTTAAAAGATGCAAGAAAAGGACAACAAACTGTGTAGCCACATGACTGGTGCTGTCTGAGGGTAGCTGTGGAGCAGCCTCATGTAGGAGACTGGAGGAATGGTTGTCTGGCTCAAAACAACCACATTGGAAGGAGTGGGGGAACAGGGTGAGCTCTGCATAGGTGGGATGGTGCTGGTCCCTCTCCCCACCCCCTTGAGCCCACTCACACTGCACTATGCAGCATTCATTCATTTGAAAAGTCAGACACTGGTCTGCACTGTAATTGGGGGGTCGACCTCAGGGACCTGCCAGGAACATTCTGGCTCTGTGTAAAATGCAGGCACAAGTTAGGCTTTGCCAAGTGCCTTATTCCATCAGAATGTTCTAAAGTTTGCAAATAAGCTTGGTATTGAACCTCACAAGAATTTTGTTGTTTCTCCCACACACTGCCCAGAGTAAATCCAACTATCTTCCCCTAAATACACCAAGCGGAATGAGGCATTACAACTTGTGCTTGATCACCACACTTCGAACAGGACAAGAAACCAAACCTATTGTCCTGATCATATCAGACAAGTAAAAGCTGCTCCTGTTATCCAGAGGATGGGATTTGGAGTAAAGAATTTCCCTGACCACAGAGAAAACATCATGATAGATAGTAGAACATCCAGCTACCACTGTGCCAGTTCCCATTCCATGGCATTGTCTCATGGCATCAGTGACTACTCCTTAAACTTAATTAATTAAACTATTAATTTCTCTGCATTGCCAAGGAAAAATTAACAGGGAGATTAGGCATCTGCCTGGGTATCAATTTCTGACAGTCTCCTGACTGTGACCACCGACACCAAATAGGGAAAAAGCTTAAGAACAGGTCAAGATGAAGTGCTATCTTCCCAGTAGGCTCACTCCTCCATTTATAACCTTCCCTGAAGATTGTATCTGCATTTCAGCTCTTAATAACCCTGTTTATGTATTAGCTGTCCATTGTATTGTGTGACCAAGAATCTGGAAACTTAGCTGTACATTGCACAAAAATCAACTTGACTTGCACAATTTGATTATCTTGACTACCTCTTATTTAATAAATTAGAAGGGAAAATTTATTTTTACTTGTTGGTGATCACATTATACAGACATCTTTACTCCTATTGCCATTGTGATTGCATTTGAAAGTTTTTGTATTAGAAACAAGAAAGAGATGGTATGGGTTAGTTCAGATGTATCATGCATGGAGCAATGCACCAAAGCCCACATTTGGCTCCTAAAAAACTAGCCGAATTATGATCCACCAAAGTCTGTAAAGAATGAGGAAACTTCTCTTTAAAAAATCAGTAAAATATAATTTAACACTGTTTAGTCTATTAAAATAGGAAATTAAATCTATCAACTTTTACATGAAGAATGAGGATCAATTACTATTTTAGGCATAAATTAAAGCCCAGAAGACTAATTTGAAAATAATTAACTTCTAAGGCTAGAACAAAAATATTATGTATCAGATCCTTTTTTTAAACATAAAAGGGACTCAAAATAAAATACGTGGCATTAGTCAATGAACTGACTTCTCATATATGTTCAGTTTCTGGAATGATGGGAGCAAAAAGTGTATAAATACTGCAAGAAGGGCATTATGTCTGCCTGTTCCCATGGCCTCAAAGAGATCAAATCTTTTTCTTGCAATATTGCAGAAGGTGAAATGAGAAAAGATGAATTGTTTATATGAGGAGTAGGGTTACAAAAATATCAGAATTTGTGGTGTGCATTTATTATTGCTGTCTGTCAGCCTTATATCAAAAGAATAAAAATGAATCTAAATAATGGGGGGTAAGTATATTAATAATAATCCCAACCCCAACAAAAGCCAAAGGCTGCTATTTGCAAAGTTTGTTTAAAAAAAATTAAAACCAGAGAAATACACATCAAAGAAGTTTTAATTTTGCCTTCCTGACATAAAATACTGGCTTTAAACAAGGTTCATGTGAAGTCTATTTAGTCAGAGAAGGAGTCTAGCTTACAAGTTAAATAAGAAGATATTTCAAAATATAATTTAAAATATTTTTCTCAGTTGAAAAGGATGGACAATGGTCTTCCCACAGCAGAAGAGCCAGTGACAAAATGGAAATGTTGCTCATGAAGTAGTGAATGGAGTTTTGACATCATTAAAAAAATTAGAACTATGGTAAAAATGGGAAAATATTTCAAGGAAACATTCTTCATATAAATAAGAACAACATTATTAAGATTTAAAAGCTGTACATTAAATAAGGTGATAAGGAGAGACACTGACACCTTCTGTTAAATCCTAACTTTCATATTCTGAAAGACAACAAGACAGAGAGCAGACTTGTATGACTGAGAAAGAGGGGTGTAAAAAGGAGCACTATACCAAAATAGCATAGCTTAGGATGAAATACACTGAATTAGGATTTTTAAGTGAATATGATTAACTACCACGCACACAAGTCAGCTTCCATATATAGTAACAGGTAAATTAAATTAAAGTGCAGATATGTGAATCAAAACACCCAGAGCATGAAGTCAGCACTTACATTTGAAACATACAAGACTGAAAGTAACCCAAGCTGCACAATCTTATCTATGGTATGTGTCAAGCTCTGTGACCTGCTTCACAAGCTTCAGGATATGACCGTATTTCTTCCTAGGAGGATGAGCTCTGAGAAAAGATGTGCTGGATCTTAGAAAACTATTGTAGTTTTGATTGAACAAAGTGCTGGCATGAGGAAAAAATAAAAACTACAGCACACAATCTCCACTTCTTCTTACTGTTATATCTAATTATGTATAAATAATGAAAAAAGATTAACTAAAATATTTAGAAAATAATTTCTTGTATTTGTAAGGGGAAGAGGCATGTATTATAGCTTCAGAGGAAGCCACAGATGTTTGGAAATTCTGAAAAATTAGTCTCTCCATATTTGTATTTACATCTTAAAAATAATCACAAAATAACTAAATACTCAACAAAATTAAATCAGTTAAACAGATTCTGAAATTTATGAGCTGCAGAAAATTGTTTCATTTAATTTATTTCAGGTAAAATATTGATTCTCCATCTTATATGAAACTTATTCTAAAAGCCTCTTTCAGTCCACTTCTGATCCAATCCCAAATTAATTTTCTATCTTTCAATATTCAGAACAGCATACAAAATTCAACTATTGTCTTCAAAATAAGCTCACCTGTATCATTATCAGGTTCATTAGAAGTCCTCCAAAACAAGTCTCCCTACCATCTCTTCACTGGGTTTTATATCTCTTTTTAGTTTACCAGTTTCAATGTCCTTAGTGCTTGGAGTTTCAAATGGACTGTAATTCTCCCAAGGTCCCCTTAGCTTCTGGAATCTAGCTCCTTTTAGGTTTTTGGCAACTCTTTCCTTGCAAACAGGCTACTTTTTTCCTGAAGTTTTAATTTTCTAGAGTTACATCTTTTGAACTGTGGATAAAAATATATGGAAAGATAACTGTGTTTCTTTCAGACTGCTCCTAAATGAATACATGCGGGTTTTTATTTCATTTGGGTTTTTTTTAGATTCTCAATTACTTTCCTTAATCCTCTGTTTCCTTATTCTGTGGGGTGGCTGATTCTCAGAGCTCACATATAATAAAAGTCCTTGGTCTGAATGATCTGGGACACAGAGACAATGCTACTTTCACCAAATAGATATGTTTCTGCAAAAATCTTATAAATGGAACCACTTCAGAATATTGTTTACTACCATTCAATCCTACCTATCATTCATTGTTCAAAGCCTGAAACATGTTTTCTTTCCCCAAAAGAGCAAAACAGTTGGGGACAAAGCCCCCACGGATCCCCCTTGCTTCCCAGTTATTTTGTACTGTTTAATGCCTTTGTGCAAATTTATTAGAAAGCCATTAAAATATAGTTAAATCTCTCAGTTCCAAAATATAGTTCATCTCCCCAAAGTTCTTTCGCATATCAATACCATAGATTTTGTCTTGTGTTCCACATGTGAAAGGTTAATAATTCTTTTAGATGTTTTATAATAAATTGGCTTTTTTTTCCTTTCCATCTGGAAAGCACATAATAAATTCTTCTGGAGGTTAACAAGCCCTTGAAACTGAAGCACAAGGAGAGCACAGAACATTGAGGCAGTGAAGATCTCAATGGGACATAGAACACTACAGTATGCAAATCCATATGCCTTGATTTAAATAAGATATTAGCATATTAGTTTGGTATAAGTATATAAATCAAAAAAAACTGACCCTTAACTTTATCTATTATCCTTGAATACTACAGAAACAAAACAGATGCCCTCAAAATTCCCTTTCCCAATTCCCACACACACTTTATAAAAAGATAGAATTTTGTAAAGCAGTTAAATTTAAGACCATTCAGAGCTCAGCTACCTGGGGCTAAGCCCTGTCAGATTTCAGAATTAAGCTCATTAAGTTGCTTGTAAAAGCCCTTTTCTCCTCTAGTAGGATCGTGGTGATAAATGGTTGTGTTTGAGCAACTGCAAGTGTCTTTGATGGACAGCCTGCTTCAAATGAGTTGAAGTTCTCTCTTTCTTTCCTTACCCTCCTGCCTGCTAGAGAGAGTGGTGGTACAAAGAAAGTGCCCTCTCCTATTTTTTCCCCTTGTACATACTCCTAGAAAGTGCCCTTGTTTATTTTTTTCCCTTTCATTTTTATGTGGGATCAGATTAAGAATAAGAATCAGCATCCTCAAACTGATACATATGAAAGGACAGGAAAGATTATGTCAAAAAAAACAAGTTACACATTGTTTATTTGAGAGAGAAATTTTCCTTTAACCACAAGTCAGAAAAAATCATATTCTCCATTCCAGACCCATGAAGTTAAATATTTTTTGATAATTTTCCCGGTATCTCTAAATGAATGTGCATATACACTTTGTCCTTGAATGCTATTTGTTTGTCAAGGTACCTGCTATGTTTGTACAATATATTTATTTGGACAGGAAAATCTACTTTAATTTCAAAGTCATACCACTGCTTGACTGACGAGAAATTTCTAATGTTTCCTGCAATAAAAATGCTCTTTACAGAGGAAGTTTTATGAAATTTTATAAGACAAAAATGTACAAAACCAAAATTACCCTGTCTTTTTTCCAGTCCTGCAAATTCACAATATGAAGGGCTGTTGGTGATGTATTATAGCAAACTGAAACAGATTCACACAACATGATGCTAATAATGTATTTGCAGGGAAAAAAAATAAAGGAGTAATAAAAGCTTATTTTTTGGATTCCAATGTAAAATTATGACAATGGATGAAGGCAGATGGGACAGTGAAATATTTGAAGATTCCAACTACCATCTGTCCATAATTTATTATCCATCTGATTGTAGGTTATTATTGTTTTTCTGCTGTCATTAAACACTTGTTATTTATCTTGTTACACCACTTCTGCATTTAAAATTGAGACCTTCACAGATTTGAGTGCTGTTATCTCCAGTGACCTATAATTTATGTAAGTCCTTTGGTGTCCTTACTTCTATTCACCAGGCATCTAAAAGTGAATATTGCTCTCAGCTTAGATTGCTGATTAATTAATTTCTACCTTCTATATCCCTGCATTGCAGCCTTGGGTTATGAGTTTAAAGTAATGATTCACCATTGTACATATTTTGTGACGTTTAATTCTGCAAACTTCTGAGAGTCTCCAATTTCCATGCTACATGTAATAGCTGGTCCCTTAGAAATTAATCCCTTTCTATTTGTGATTTTTTTTTTCTTCTTGTGCTTAGTGACTAAAATGGATTTCCCCCCCGATCTGCTGTGACCTGGCTGCCTTTCCTGCAGTATTCAGTGTAAATTACATGACTCCATCTGCTATTTTTTGTTCCCTTGTGGAGTTTTAGCTCTGAAGATTACGATGCAAGTTGGAATGTCATAGCTATAGGGGACAAAACTACATCCACTCTAAACAGAGACTGATAGCAGTGGCAAAGTTTGAGTACAAACCTAAACACTCCCCATACTTGTGCAGATATGAAATTCCCCATCTGGTCCCTAGACACAGTGGGTCCACATATCACCCAAAAGCCAGCCATGCTTCATTACTATATTCAGTAGCACAGTAAGGTTTCCTTGTTACTGAACCTACGCAACTACTTATGAATTCAAAGTAACTGGCTGCTTTCCCCTTACCAGTAGCATGTTCAGTAAAGGTGATCCATAAATCCTCTAGAAGTCATTCTCTTTTGCTCATCATCAGCCTTCCTAACTTTTCCATGTCTATAATAAAGACATAACTAAAGATCTGTACTTAAAATAAAAGAACCTGTGGAAACATTTTACTCTTCAAATTCATTTTCATCCTTATTTGAGATAAATACTAAAGCTACCAACTCCTCTAAGAGAATGGTGCACTCAGGAAAATTAATAAACTTTGGAATATTTAATTTCTATTTCTTGAAAGAACTCAGAATATGACTATAAGTTGGACATCCTCCAAGGTTTCCAGAGTCCCAAAAATTTATCTTATATAGTGATTAATCTTATTTCCCATGATTCACTTCAATTATTTCAATAAAGGTAATACCACATTGGAGGAGACTTCTTTGTAACCTCCAAGCCTTATTATCTTACTTTCAAGTCTAAAAATTTTCTTGTTCCATTTTATAAACTAACACCTCTGTCTGTCAGCACAGACCCCTTTCCTCAAGCTTTTCATTCTTTCCCTGTAGCTCTCATTTCCATATGTCACTGCCACTCCTGACCTTACTGTCTTCCTCTCCAACACGGACAACTATCTCATTCTGCACCAACTTCAAACAACTAAACACGGAAAATTTCTGACCTCAACATGCAGTACACCAGTGTGCTAACATTTTTGGAACACTAAATAGAAAAAGCATATAGTTGTATTTGTAGACTATAGATCTTCAGATTTGATTTCTTGTCTACGTTTTCCAGAAGTTAATTCTTTCCCCCACAGTTTTCTTCCTTCATTTCATGGAAACAAATCTAGCTCTAGTCAGGACCTAAGCATCAAACTACAAAATATAAAGAAGAAAACTTCAAAAGATTTTTATCCATTAACTATCAAAGTACTGACTTCAGCAATCACTGGCTAGCATCCCAAGCTTTGTTTATTATTGTAAGGTAGGAAATTGATTCTAAAGAATTTATAACCTCTTGGAGCCAGTAGACATAACAAGAGTTCCCAAGCCACCACACAGATCAATTCTTTAGCTAAAAATGTGGTCCTTGTCTACTGGTAAAATTAGGACACTTGGCAGCCAGGACTTCAAAAGCCATTGAGATGGGAAAAGGTAAGAGAAGTCTAACAGTGATAAAAATATTACAGCATTTTCTTGTGGATCTCCATGCTCCTAGGTCCTTGTTCCAAAATCAGCATAATTTTAATCCAATATAAAGTATGTTTATAGACCTAGGAACAACTTCTAACTACATAAGCCTAAACAGTTTTTGAAATTCTGATTCTTTTACAACATGTACTTGTATATATGTAGCATTTCTATCCTCTTACAGTGTGTAGAAAGCACACCAAGATCAACTGATGTCAATGCAATAACATATTGCAGTGATAATATGATGTCAGTTGAAGTGAGCATCATTTAGGGAGTACTTAATTAAACACTGAAATATCCTGAAAATTTTTCACTGTTTATCATAGTATCATGGAATCATAGAAATGATTTGGGTTGGAAGGGGCTTTAAAGATCATGTAGTTACAAACTCCTGCCATGGGCATCTCCACTAGACCAGGTTGCTCAAAGCCCCATCCTTCCTGGCCTTGAATGGTTCTATGGGTGGGGCAGCTACAACTTCTCTGGGCAACCTGTCTAAGGTGTCTTGGTTTCAGCTAGGGTAGAGTTTATTTCTTCTCAGTAGCTGTTACAGTGCTGTGTTTTGGATTCAGAATGAGAATGGTGTTCATAACACACTGAAGTTTTGGTTTTTTGCTAAGCGGTGTTTATCCTAAGTCAAAGAAGTTTTTCCTTGTCTCATGCTCTGCCAGTTAGGAGGTGCAAAAAAGAAACTTGGTGGGAGCACAGCTGGGACAGGTGACCCAAAGTGACCAATGGCATATTCCACATCACAGGATGTCATGCCCTATTGTGCATCACTTGTTTTTCTGTATAGACAATCAACTGCACCGCGCAGCTTGGTGTCATTGACAAACTTACTGAGGGTGAACTCAATCCCACTCACTCTCTTGTGTAGAAATCTTTTATTTGATATATTTTTATTCCTCATATTTTAATTTCTGCTTCCTCAGTCTAACCCATCTTTTATAGTCTGGACTTCTATGAAAATGTTGAGGTTGTTTTAGGACATCCATTCTTGGGGATGTTCAAGAATGCCTACTGCTGGATGTTTTCAAGGATCAACTATAGCATTCGCTGTATTAAATCCTGACAATTTGCAAGACTACAATTGTTTTATTTTAGGAAGTCAGTAACTGTGGGAATCCAAATGCTATTTTGTCCAATGATATAAATTACAATTGTGTCATTTTAGCCAATCATTATGGACCTATCTTATTTAACTCTTTTTCTGTCATGCAATTTTTTGGGCTGCATAGTACAACAATTCAGGTTAATTCAATATTAATTCAGTGGCATAGTCCCATTTTACTCATCCATGAAGCTTCCTTGTTTTGAATGGACCTACTCAACTAGTAAAGAAACTGGCAGCAAAAGGGTTACACTCTCCAGTCCTTAGGCAAAGCTGTTTCCATTTAGATTTTTCTATAATGAAAAAATACGTTCTTTCTGTGACACTTTAACTGATGGTATTTATTAGTGTGCTTCTACTTTATGCTACTCTGTGCAGTTGGGGAACAGTTTATATTAATAACCATTATAATAATACAGAATGGTATAGTGTGCTTGGGGATCCATATTATGTATTCTCTGGGAAACAAATTGTGGTCAGGATGGAGTCTCCCCTTAGAAAGCACTTGAACAAATGGTGAAAAATGCTGCATTCTGGAAATAAATACAAAGCAGGTGGATGGGGCAGCAGGAAGCCATATTGAGGAGAAATGGGCAGCTTCAGTCTCTCATTGCATATTCATCAACTCCACCTGTTTATGTAAATGACAGGCAGATATTAATAAATGAATGGAAAGACTGACTTCCCATTAAAACAAAGATGCTGTTCTGAAGTTGTATATGAAATTTCCAATTGTTACTGGTAAAGATCTCTTATATACCTACAAAACATTTATTTTGAAGAAGAATAAGTGTGACTGCATCATCAAGGTAAAGACTAAGCTATGGAAATAGTACTCCGCTGAAGCCTAGTTAAAGATCCTGTTGCTTTTTACTCTTGGCCACATTTCTCCCTTCCTTTTGCCAGGGGCAATCTGTGCTGAAATTTAGTAGGGGTGATGATATTTAACTTGTTACCACCAGTGATCTGATTGCCTTTCAAGCCTTTCCTAATCTGCATATTCACTGCATGAGTTGTATTCTTCCTGGCACAAACTTTTAGAGCAGCTGAAGCACTAGCTTCCTGAGTGCTGTTATCTCAGATTAGATTTAACTGTGCTCTGTTTACATTTAGAGTTATGCTTTATCATTACTCAGTTAAACCAGCAGACATGGATTATAACTCTGTATATGTGTCAATTTATCCACACAGTACAGTCATTTTGTTTGTCAGCTGGTAGATGGTTTATTACATTACTCACCTGAGACATCTGCTTTGCCAGTTAATCACACAGTCATTTTGTATTAGTTTTTAAGCAACAGACAGTACTTTCAACTTTAGTTAATCCAAGTTGTTTGCTCAGAAATTTTTCTAGTAACAGATCCTAGAGTTTTCTTGGAGATTTATCCTCCGCCCAATTAAGAAGATGTTTTATGATTCATTTCTCAAGGCTGAAACACAAACAGCTCTACATCAAAGATACCTTCTGGGGGAAAATGAGGCCAAATTCCACCTTCTCAGCTGAAAGAATGACTTACTAGTAACTTGGTCTGGCAGAGAAATGAAATGGGCTTAATTCTCTCTGAGTCTGGAATCAACCGTTTCTGTTGTTCAGAGGCATGTTATTAATCACGCAAATCAGTAATAATAATAAAAAAAGTCTGTAAGTCATCTTAAAAGCCCTCAAATGAAACCACAAATAAAGGGAAAACAACAAATTCGTCTTTTCGGATTGGTCTTTTAGCCAAGAGTGAGAGACTTCAGTGTGTATAGTAAGGCATTAAACCACAATCCTGTGGTCAATTCTAATCCCATCCATGTGTCAGCTTAACGGACCCATCCCAAGTAAATTGTACCATCCAGCCTCTTGCCCCATAAATTAATTACATGACTAAGGAAGTAAGATTAGTCTGCACAACTGGGCAATTTCTTAGGTGTTTGAGAAGGAGTTTAAACATGCACCATCAGAGAAGGAAGAGTTAATACCAGAAGAAGGAAAACATATTTATCCTGCTCCCATAGGCGGACTCACTTAAGGACAGTTAAAGTTCTTGTAGAAATTTGGCATTCTCTAAGAGGAAAGCATCAGTTTTTCCTTAAATGCCACAAAAGTTCCAGGGGAGTCCTTGAATTAAGAATGTATTTTGTTATTTACAGAAACTCTATCAATTATCCAGATAAAACTAGATTATGAGCACAGGGGGTGGGATTCCTTTTGATATAAATTTCTCTAATAACTTCTTTCTTCTTAAGGCCAATTCTATTACACTTTCACAGAAACCGTATGTAAAGTCAGTAGGAATCTTGTCTGAACCTCATGACTAAGATCAAACCTTAATTATCTCCTTCTCTTGAAGAATAGTATCTAAAACTACACATTGATTTGTTTTTTATCAGTCAGGAAATTAGTTATTGTATCATGATGCGTTGCCATCAATCATTATTTAAATGAAGATGGGTCTTTTTTTTTTCCCTGCAGTCTGCTTCTATTGCTTAGAACTATATTAAATATCACATTAGCACAGCATCTTTTCTCAGTGAGCGTGCCAATGTCATGTGCATACCTTACATACCAAATAATTAATCAAATTAACATAGCCACATTTTGAAAGTGAGGAAAGGTTTAGGAGACATACCACATTTAACACATTATTACTACATAATAACATTTGACATGTGAAGCTAAGAAAAATACCCTGTCAAATGGGAAGTAAAAGAAAATTTACAGCATTCAATTGGGTTAAAATTTAGGAGAAGTCTTGGGTTTTTGAAAAATTATGAGATTTCCTATCAACACTAATGATAAAGCTGTTTCAACTTGCTTTCAAAAATAAATATTACTATTATTGTTGTTGTTGTTGTTATTATTGTTGTTGTTATTATTGAAAATATTGTCCCAGGCATTGTGGTTTGGTCTTCTAGTATGGGAAGAAAAAGTGCCAAATCTGATAAATTACAAGGCAGTTCTCCATTTCAATTTCTGCTTGATGGTCTTAAGTCTAAAACAGAAGAAATGTCTCTGTTTCTACTTGGACATGCAAATCTAAACATATTCATGTTTTCCTCAATGTTTCTGAAAGGCTTTCAAAAAAGGCTTTCAAAAAGCTTCATTTTCTGGCAAGAAATATAGAAATGGAAAAGTTACCCACAGACTGGGTCAGTCTGGAAGGGATGACAGGGGTCATCTGGTCCAGCCTCTCTGCTCAAGCAGGGTCATCCTAAAGCACACTGCACAGAATTGTGTCCAGATGTTTCCTGAATAACTCCAGTGAAGGAAACTTCACACCCTCGCTGGGCAACCTGTCCCATTGCTCAGTCACCCACACAGTAAAGAAATTCTTCCTCATATTCAGGTGGAACTTCCTGTGCATCAGTTTTTGCCTGTTTCTCTTGTCTTATTCCTTGGCACCACTGAGAAGATCTTGGCTCCATACAATTGGTAGCTTCCCTTCAGATACTTATGGACATTGATGAGGTCACCTCTCAGTCATCACTTCTTGAGACTGAACTGATCCAACTCTCTCAGCCTTTCTTCACAAGAGATGTGCTCCAGTCTCTGAATCATCTTCATTGTCCTCCACTGGCCTTGCTCCAGGAGGTCCATATCTCTCTTCTTTTGAGGAGCCCAGAACTAGACACAGCATTCCAGACGTGGCCTCACTAGGGCTGAGTAGAGAGGGAGGATCACCTCCTGCATTCATTGGCATTGAGACTGTGTTCTTCCCACTCAAAGCAATTCTTTGCCAGTATTAATGACCTGAGAAGTTTAACCCTTCTGAGTTCACATAAGTGGCAGGCAGCTGTAAGCACAGCTTTGTTAGCCATGCAAACCAGACACATCTATTAAGACCATGCCTACCCATATAACTTTGTCTATGGTAAGAAAAGGAATTCTGGAGGTTGACAATTTTGATCTTTTAAAGATCATCTTTTAAAAACAGTCTGAGAGATTGTCAGGCCAATCACCTTCTGTAATTTGCAAAGCATTTATATTACTTGTCAGAAGTCAGTTTTTCATATGGAAATATTTCTATACACTCAAGACTAATCTACTACTTCCTTCTTTGTTTAGAGAATGTTACATTCCTTTTTCAAGGTGCTTATCTCAGGCTATATTATGTCACATCTCCTTGTTAGATGGCACTGAAAAACCTCAGTTTCACAAAATTTTGTTTCCTTCAGCTCCAAAAGTGACTCAAGGGGTTTTTTTCTGGTTGGTTTTGTGTTTTGCTGTTACTCAAGAAACAGATTTTCAGTTGATTCTTTTTTTTAAATCACCCTCCCTCCCTATTTATAACTTTCTTGGGGATTTTCCTCTGGTTGTGGCTCATTTTTTCACTAGATCTCTCAAAAGTATTCACCTAATTTGTTTTGTACTTGCCAGTCTCCTTTTGAGCAGAGATATGTAAAGCATTTCTCGTTTGATTTTTTTCCATACCTATAAAATCTTTATTTTGTATTGTTATTGCTGTAATTTAAGTTCTGAGTCAGCTTTAAATTAAAATGTTTTAAACTTGGTAGGAGATGGAAAAGGAAAAAATATTACCCTTTCCTACTTAATTTAATTTTTTAGCATATGTAGCAAACTTTATGTAGAATCCAAGTCCAATGTTTCAGCAAGAACCCTAATGAGACTTTCTGCCCAAATGGAGTCATAATATTTTGTTCTTTTTATTTCTGGCTCAGTAAAACTGATAATAAATAATTTTGAAAAGTAAAAAATGTATTTGGATAAGCTTTTTAAAGTCTTTTTTTCTATCATGACTAACTACACTTTTCCAGCATGGCTCTTTTCCTAACATAACTTGTGAAAAAATATTTTATATGTTTTATTATTAACAAGTAGATTTTATATTCATTTCAAAGAAAGTAGAGAGAAAAGCTTTATGATTTACCTCATTTTTCAAAGCTTAGACTTGTATAAGTAAGTGATTGTGACAAAAACTATTCTTTAATATTGTCCCTGGCCATAAATCTCAGCAACATTTGATGATGTAGAATAATGGAGCAATGAGATAAAGATTTTATGGAAATCACTAATACTATCTGTACAGAAGATTACAAAATTTCATTTTTTCCCTTTGAACACACAAAAAGGGAAGAATTTACCATTGCCACTGATTTTTTTAGACTGTCAGTGAGCAACCTAAAGCAGATGAAAATTGAGGAAAATGTCCCCTCCACTGACCTATTGAAGGATCTAGACAGGGGAGAGCAGGGGGTTTAGCTTTGCTTGGTTGGCCTTGGTGCTCTTCTAGACCCCAAGATGCCAACACATTCCCAAGAATGTGACACCCACGTTCAGAATTCCCAGAGTCAATTCAGCCTTCATCTGAGTCTGCCTGTACTTCCCATCTGACCTTGCAGCAGGCTACATCCAAACCATTGCGGGAAAGTCATCCCAGCATCTCCAAGAGGGAATTAGAAGTTGCTTATTGCACCCACAAAGCAGACTGATGACTAAGGTTCAATAAAGACTTCATGGGTACAGGAGCTGTTAGCCATCAAAACTAGCCATGAATATATTCCTGTGGATAAGTGATATGCAAATTTGACTAACCTGGCCTGGAGCACTTCCTTTGAGCTGTGTGCATAGCATGATAAGCAGGGAATGGCTGGTAAAAGCGATCTTACAGAAACTTATAATAGGACATCTGTCTTCATACAGCTCAGGATTAGGTAGAAAAACACAATTGCACATGAATGTCAAAGACAAAACTGAAATAATCAATAAACTGAATGTTTCCACAGATGGCCAGAATACTCATAATTATAGAGAAAACAGAAAGAATGAGAAAGAATTATAAGCAAAACTTCCATACTCATAGACTCAATATTGGCACAATCCAAATATTTGGCAACCTGTTCTTGTCCCCCTCTCATCCCTAGTAGGGAGTTCATTTTTCCATCTCTCCTCTAACATCTTTCAATGAGGCAATTGATACATGTCACAGAAGATGAAATGATGACAGGCCGCATGCTTCATACATCTGAGCATCAAAGAATCAGTACTGTATAACCATAATCATAGATGCTTCTGGAGGGGACTCTAGAGCTTATGTAGTGCATCAGAACACATCAGGTGGTTAAAAGAACCACTGCCTCCTCACCCCCAAATTTAAAATAAATAAAAAAGATAGAAACAGTGACTTTTCTGATGGATAATTAAATCTTTCTAGGAAAAAAACACAAAAACTTCCTTAAACTTGCAGTTTTCTACAAATCTCTTATTTTCAGGGCCTTAAAAAATGTCTTTCATTATATCTAGAGTTTGTGTCTGCTGATACATATTTAAGATCAAGTGGGAGAAAAAGTGGACATTATGTCACAAGTAACAGATTGCATGAGTTTTTTCCAGCTCTTATCTACCACTGACAATGTGTTGGTGGTTTTTGATTGTCGTATCGGTAACAGCGATCTTAACAGAAAAAACAGGTATTATTAATTTTAATTTATCTCCTATTGATCTTTTGCTTTTCTGTCTATTTTTCTGCTGAACCCACCGCTTGGTACTAGGGTGCCTACCTACAGAATGAAATTGATAGAACATACTTTTATTTTGGGAAGAGGCAGATAAAGCCTTTTCCTAAACCCACCTGTGTTTATTTCTCCGGAATCATCTGAGATGTTACAGACAAATCTGGCAACCTGTGGCAATCTACTAAGAAAGTAAGAGCTCCCCTATATATTGAATCACAGTGAGAAAGAAAATGAGTGAAAAATTTGAATGTTAAGGCTGCAGAGAGAGCTTACAATGTTATAATATAATTAAATTAAATATGCAGTACGTGTTTGTGGTATCTGTGGTGGTTTTACCACCAGCTGGGATTTAAACTCCAAATAAGCCACTCTCCTTCCCCTCACCCCACTCTGGTGAGAGAGGGCAAAGGCAGAGACTATGGGTTGAGATAAATATTTTCTGAAAGCCAACAGCAATGGAATTAGAAACTCACAGCAACAGCAAAACCATTAATAATAGAAGTATAGAAAAGTGAAGGTACTTTACACACAAAAGGTATTCGCGACTTTGACTTAATTCTGCATAGCTGCTGAGACAAACACAAGACTGCAGGTGCTATTGTGCCTAGCGTTTCCCATCCCCAAGCTCCAGACAATGAAGAACAATGATGGGCGAAGCCCCAAAGGGCTGGATCATCCACAAGGCACAGCACCACTTCTTTGGACTTCAGGCTCAGCTCAGGCTCGGTTCTTCTCACCTTGGTTTGCTTCTATGTTTTTTTCTGGCGCTGTGTCCTGGAGCTGTGTCTTGGCTGGGTTTCCTGCATCTCAGAGCCACATCTCGGGGGAATGGGAAGGGCTGGGCAGCAGCAGTGGAGGGACAGAGCCTGCAGCACTGGTCCTGAGAGTCCACAGTGCTACCGCAGTTACCTTTCCTGATCAAGAGGGTGAATAAAATGCTGCACTTCTGGGAGTACGTTCCTTTGTACTTCCCCCCAAAATCACGCTCCTGGGCTATAAGTGGTATAGAATAGCAATCTGGCCTTGCCCACACGGCTCTAAGCTCTGCCCCAGTGAGCAAACCAAGGACAACATCTGAATGTGGTTTACTGAATATGCAAGGCTTGCTCTTGTCCCAGCATTAGGATTCTCATACCAAAAGGCAAAACCAGTATTTATTATATGAAAAGGGGTCTACTACTGGGCCTGTCATACAGTACAGTTCCCACTCACAGCCGTTGACATTAGAGATAAGCAGTAAGGCTCAGATAGAATAAGATGTGGCTAATCCAGTCATCAAATAATTTTGACACTGCAACTCCCCAGAGTATGACTAATACAAAAATAATTTAAATTTCTCCTGATTAAGTATACAGACATTGCAACTATTAGGAAGGAATGAACTGAAACTACTGCATTTGGCCTTTCTCTCTCTGACCTCTTAATTAGTGTTAAAATGAGGTATTAAAAACTCAAGAGTGGAGTTCATTTGTGCTCAGCCGTTGGGCAGAGATATCAGCTGCTTTTCTGCAGTGAGCTGCCTGGTTGGAAGTAGGAGCTAAGGCAAGATTGCCTATAAGTTGTTTTTTTCTCCTGGAGTAGAAATATGGAGCAAAATAATAACTCAATTTCTTCCAAATAGTTCCAAATGTTGTAAGGATACTCACTGGATTCACCCTGGATCTACACTTCCTCCTTTCTCTTAAAGTAAAAATTGATTGTTTCAAAACAAGGGTTTAGATTCAAAACATAAACTAATTACTATATTACAGAAGCCTCAGCTTTGCCTAAGTCTTTTCCAGCAGTTATTAACTTGACTCAAGTTTAAAAACATTCTTGGCTTGCATTTTCTTTGGTGACTTAGCTCTTTTTGGAAAAGTAGGTTCCTATCAAGAAAAACTGCTTTGAATTGCACAGTCACATGCCTAATCCTTGCTCAGGAGCAGTATGTGACGATCAAAGTGAGACAGCAGAAAGAGAGCAAGTCAGAGAAAAGACTCGCATCTTCTAACTACAAGGGGTCGGTAAATAAACTTTCCTTCTAAGCAGCTGGGACACTATTATAGGTTGTTTTTTCAAAGAGACATAACTGTAAACACTTTAAGGGGAGCTGGAGCATTCAGAAGTCAAAAGGTATTTGGGAAATCATATTCATGAATCTGAGGCCTGGCTCTAATCTTTTCACCCTTTGATATTGCTGTTTAGTTAGCTTGCTCACTTCCTTCTGTTATTAAATTAGCTAAGAGATGAAAATGCACTTTTTACATTGCTTTGACTTCTTTCTCTCTCCTCATGCATTGCAGGCAGGGGTAGATTTTATTTAGTAATAATGGGCTTAGCCCCCACCAGAAATTTATATCCTTTGCCTCTGAGTTTTAATTCACTCTTGCAGAAGCATTAGAGCTGCTGCTGCCTGCAGGCATATTTAGCTTCATTTTCACCAGTGTACTAACTCTTGAATCCCTGTAGTCCTTCTTCCCCTCATTACTCTGTGTTTCTCTTCTACAGCTGGTTTCAAAACTGCTGGGTTATGCATAACGATATGGGGCCCTTCCTCCTGGAAAATTAGGTCACTAGGATGTAAAATGAGTCTCTTCTATTCTTATGAAAGCTGCACATGTTGAAAAGTACAGCACAGTTACTTTAAAACATTTGTTTATGATAAACAGAGTGGAAGCCTGCATTTTTATTAGTCCTGCCCTTGTCCTGTATCCCAGTCATACTTCTGTCTCCCTAACTCTTATTTGTGTGTAGCAGACTCTGCACAACTGTAAAGCAGTATTTTGATAGCAACCACAACATTACCTTTGATATAATATTTGGTTAATGGGAAATGTAGCAGGTAAGAAAATTCTAGTCAACCCAACTACTCCTGAGGTGAGACTTCAAAAAAAAGGGGTCTCTGCAGGCCTTATCTGGCTACATGTTAACAAATATATATATATGTGTGTGTGTGTGTGTGAGTGTGTGTATATATACCTATACACACATACACATGCACATATATATGCTGAGAAGCTCCTGGAACTCAGAATTTGTCACTTCTTTCCGACTGTCACCATGATAGCAGAAGGATCCTAAGACTAAAGAAAAATCTTATTCAAAGTAAATATTTGTGTCCTTTTGTGTCTATTTCCTTATGATTCACACTGTAAAATCAGCCCATGCTGACTCCATCTAATGCTCCAGGGCAGCAGTCAGCTTGTATTCTACTTAAGAGTTTCTGAGGTAGTTAGAAACACTGGCACTGCAGATTTCAGTCCAGCTCAGCACTGCAATACCTTTAAGCACAAATAGTCTCAGAAACTTTAATTTCTTTCATTTAAAGATAGTTTTAGTTTGTAAACCATGCGTTAAGTCTGATAGCATACTGTGAACAATGAAGAAAGAATGCTTGGAAGACTAATAAACAACACATTTAGAAAACCTACTGTTCTTGAAAAGCAATTCACACTGATGTGTATTTACAATGGGTTTGCCTCTTTCTTGTACTTTTGATTTACCAAAATATGAATATCGATCTAATATCAATATCCAACTGAGATGGACAAAAACTCTCTAACAGTTTAGAGTTAGAAGGTGTATGTTTTATTTGGTGCCAGGCACTGCATGGGATGGCTCCCTACGACTCAGGCCCCGATCCAAGCAAACACAAAGCTTTTTATTTACAAAAATTATGAATATCCAAAATACAAATGCACATTCATAACATTAACACCTCCCATTCTCTGCTTCGTATGGAAATGAGCTTAAATGTCATTAAGCATGCGTAGTGTGTGTCCTGAATTGAGTCAGTGGTCCTGAATTGGGTCAGTGGTCCCAAAACAGATGAAGTAACTCATCTTCCTCATTTTGACCTTTTTGCCTTTCTGAACTTTAACAATCCTAGTTACTTTAGTGAGCTCTAAGTTTCCTCTTGCGTGACTTTTGAACAGGTTCCCACAAAGGGAGGAAATTGGTGATTGTCCTTGTTCCCTACACCAACTTATCAATGTTTCTGTTCCTCGTTCTAAGCACAGCTAAACAAACATACAAATGACAGATCATCAGTTATTTGGTAATCAGTTACTAACATCTTAAAATCCATTTCGGGTCCAGCTCTCTTAACTATTTTAATTAACTCTAGCTGGGCCTGAATTCCTTCCTATTCTAACTAATTTCAACACAGCTAGCCTATAACTAAAATCTTTATGTTTCTTCTAAATCTATCTTTCACTTTTTAGAATAGATGATCTTTTGATCAATAGCAAGACTATACAATGACAGAATTATCTCTGCTCTAAATTCCCATCTGATTATTGCATGGGTCAGAACTTCTTCACTTACCAGCATAAATACTAGCACATAACTCTCTCTTTGCACATTAAGGGGGCTTTTCCTGTAAAGCTTATTAAGTCATGTAACTTGAGAAGCAAAATAACTGCTTCAACAGATCTGGTCTGTAATAAGAGACATCAAATCCTACCTTTCTTTCATGTTCTTCAGCTTCCAAGAGAAACCTCTTAATAATTAAAAATACAGTAATTTTTTAAGATATATGGTTAATGGTCAATTTTTTATATCAGGGGTTGTTTTACAGTAGTAGAAATTCCAAGGAACTGCATAATATTCAGTTCTGAAATAACCTAACAAAAAGAAATTTTCCTGCTAACTTCATAAATCTGTGATTTATTTATGGCTTATAGAAGAAAAGACAAATTATTCAGGAATTTTAAAAGAATTAGTGGCAATGGGATATTCATCATAAAATCTTGTACTTTCTTTTAACTTGGCAAAGCATACAGTAGCTTTTAGGAGCTACTGTTGATAGGTCTTGCTCTAGAATTTTCTTCTATTATTATAATCAAAGCTCTTCTCTCTACTCTGTGGTTGAATGCTCAGCTAAATCATGTTTTATCTTTCCTTAATCGTTAGTGAAGGCTTTTTTTCTCTTTTGTTTATTTATAAAATCTGGTTAGCATAATTTTTTTTCCTTTACATCACTAAAAAGTTCCCTGTTTCCCCACTGATGGCAAACTTCCACACAACCCAAATTCTTGTGTAACCTTACCACCAGTTTCTTCTGCTCCATCTAGGAGTTGTCTTATCTTAAGCATTTGACTAATATAAAAGAAGTTATCGCTTAAAAAAGGGTGTTATGAAAGTGTGTATTGTTGTTCCATAACCTCTAAGTTTTGGCTACTGTAAGTTTAATAAAATAAAATGTGAAAAAATGACTGATAAAGGTAAATTTATGCTAAGTTTACAGGTCAGAATGCAGTCATCTTCAGTCACAATGCTTTTAAATTATCTACTTGAACTTTGCAAGAAATTAGCAGTGATGTTACTTGAAGAATTGTGGGGTTGATTTGTTGTCACCTCAAATTTCCACTGCAAGTTGGATGAAGAGGAATGGTGCTCTAATTGATGCTTGCTAATCTGAAGAAATGCTCTACATACCAGAAGTCTTCAGCTGAAGGGCCATGCTGTTATCCTTCCTAAAATACTTGAATGGGAAAACCAAAAAGAATTAATATTCTTTATAAAGTTTTAGTGAAATTCCAAGGGCTTGAGAAATTTTCAAGTGACTAATAAGTGTTTGTCCTTCCAGCTGAAATAGTATGAGAGAACTGAAAGACACTTCTGTTTAAGATGTCATCTAAATGTGCAGTGACATCGGTGTCTAAGGGATCTAGTTTCAGTGATTTCCCACTTACGGGAAATTCTGACTTTTCTAAAACAATAAAAAATTCTTAAGTGCTCTGTAACTTCAAGGGAAGGGTTGTGTTATGCAACATGGGAGATTTTGACTTACATTACCACTCTCGTCAGCATAAATTGAAATGTGGAATATTGCATCTGTCATGTCTCTGAATCCTGTGCTCTAAGCATAAGAGGGTACATACTTTTTTTTTTTTTTTACTGAATGGAAAATCTCAAGGGGAAATCTATACACTGAGATTTAACTTTCACTTAAATGTTTTTTAAATCTTGCTTTTATTCCAGTCTGTTATTAAAAAAATGTCAAAGTGTTAAATGTTACTGCAAGATAGAACTGGCAGCTTCTGCAAAGCTCTGATCTGGCATATTCTGTTTAAATTATTTGCAGAGGATGAATAGTTTGGCAACAATAATCGCAGAACTGTTATGGAACCAATATCTTTATCTGCAAATATCTCACAATAACAAGCCGTGTTTAGACACTTAACTGTATAGCAGTCACCTGAGAAGTGACAGTCCAAGATTTATAAAATATTCATAATATAAAATTATACATATGCCTATTGTAATGAATTTGATTTAACCAGGTAAATAAATGTTATCTTTTTCAACTAAGCATATTGATAAAAGTACAAAGTTTAGCTTTGTATTTGGCAACATTCCTTATTACTCTGTTGACTGATAAGTACAGTGACATGTTGGAACTTACTACAGTTTCTCACTGCATTCGACTGGATGTGAGGAGACTTAACCAGGTTGAAAAACTATTACAGTTATAATCCATTCAACTGTAGCATTTAATTACTTGTGTTTAATGTCCTAATCAAATCTTATAAGGTAAACAGGATATAATACAGAAACAGGAAAAATATATATTTTATACACAGAAAAATTGGATAAATGTTAAATAAATAAATGAGTTAAATAGTATTAGTGCTCAAGGTAAATGCATCATAAACATTTTTTTGTAACCAGGCCACGCTACAGAGGGTGCATCATCTGGGAAAGTAGGAGAAGAATCTTATAAGGTAAACAGGATATAATACAGAAACAGGAAAAATATATATTTTATACACAGAAAAATGGGATAAATGTTAAATAAATAAATGAGTTAAATAGTATTAGTGCTCAAGGTAAATGCATCATAAACATTTTTTTGTAACCAGGCCACGCTACAGAGGGTGCATCATCTGGGAAAGTAGGAGAAGAAGCTCCTGGGGTGGAGTGGAGTCCTGAAAGGAACAAGGGTTCAGACTTCCAAAGTGTTGCAAATAAACACACTTCTGGAAGTCCTACAGGAAACTGGGGAGCTGTTCATCACATGAGTGCAACACTGGATGTCTTGGGGTGACTTTATCATGTGTATCCCATATCTCTGTTCTATGCCCAGAAATTAATTTTGTGCCTTTCTATGCCTTTAAACTGAGCCTGCGAGGGGAGAGAGAAAAAACCAAGCGAACTTTCAAAACAGTTTGCAGTTTGTTTTCATGTTTCAAGGACACAGAGAAAACCTCTCTTGTGTCCTGCTGCGGCGAGAGAGAGGAGCGGGAGGAAGCAGCTTGTTTGCTTTCTCAGCCAGCTTTTGGCCCTTTTTCTCTGGAGAGAGACAGAGAGTTGAGCTTTTGTTTTCCTGGGACTTCAATTTTTTTCCCTTTTTCTCTGCTAGACTGTTTTCAACATCAGAACACTTCGGGACTTTTTCCACCCAGGTGGAGGCCCTGGAGGTGGGCCCACCACCACGACCCAGCTCCAAGAAGGGGGAAAGAGAGGCTACCTACAGAAGGACTCTGAAATTTTCCCAGGATTTTCTCTCCACAGCGAGAGGTTTTATTATTTAGCATTATCATCCTTTTCCTGTGTATTTGTTAAATAAATAATTTTTATCTCTTTCACTTTCCTTCAAGGAAAATTCATTTTTTTCTGAACCTGGTGGGGGAGGGATGGTTGTAACCTGCCTTCTCTCAGAGGATATACTTCCAAATATGTCCAGACTGGCACAAATAATTAGTGGCACCCAACTGCATGGCTTGAAGGAAAGTGAAAAACCTGTACTAATTACATTTTGGTTTGAATTTACTTATTCTGTGTTGGAGTAAAATAGTCACCATGTTGGTTGAATTAATGTCTCTCTGGCTTGATGTACTCATGTCTTTCTGGTCCTTAGGCTTGATTGAGGTGCTAGTGCTTTTTTGGTCCCTAGGGTTGTTTGCCTACCCACAACTTGCTCTGATCTTGTCCCTGATATGTAAATTTTAGAGAGGAGGAGCACGAATCCGGATTTCTGTTTTGCTGTGCTCTGTGATAATGATTTATAAACAGTTAACAGAGGTACAGGCAGCTGTTTGAAGAGTGTATGATAAGTGGTTTCTCTGTCCTAACCCCAGTCCTAGCTTCAGTAGTCTGTTTTGGGAGTTTATTAGTAACTGCACCCAGATTGTTAGAGGAGGAGGAGACGGGGTTTCCCAGCCTTTCATCTCCCTTCCCTTTACATTTGATAGGTTATCTTTTGAGAGTGTTCAGTTTCCCCTGGATGTTAAAGAGACCACCCTCCTGGTATTTAATCTGGTAATCTTCTTCTATGTGGTTTGCAGCTTGTCTAGAATAAGAGCTCAGATTTCCAGGGTGACTGATGAGACACCTGACCTGGAGGTGGAAAATCCTGAGTGGTGTAGGGTATGGGAGGATATGGGCCAAACCCTGAAGAAATTCTCTGACCCAATCGCTTAGAACTTTCTCCCTGAACAAATTCAGAAACTGGCACACTGGAGAAAGTTGTTCTGAAAGGACATGTCAGAGATAGAGATGTGCTGATCTATAAATGTTTTATCTCTATTTGATCTCCTTGAATTTCCTGTTATTTTACAATGTTAAATGTTTTAGCTTATGTTCTGATGAAATCTAATCTAATTTAAAGACTCTGCCTGAAGAGTCAATTCCATCATAAGTATTTCTGTCTTTTGCTTGCATGCTGGAGCCCAGATTCCCATTCCCATTTTGTAGATGAAATTGTCCTTTATTGTGGATTATCTAAAAAAGAGGAAGGAAGGAAACATCATTATCCTTCTCTGTAATCACTTAATATGTTCATGCCTTGGGCAGTTACTAAAATCACTAAATATTAAGTGTTATAATTTACACCACCATTATATTTCTGGAGTAGTTAGTGATTATTCTCTTAAATTGTTTCAGCTGTTCTTAGGTTACTAACCTGAGCTACCGGCAAAAGAGTATTCTGGAAGCAGTCATTCATGGCTGCAGGTTTAAAAATCCTACTGAAACCTAATCATCAGATATCACCACGATATTTTACTGGTTTAGTCTTCTTTTTTTCCTTTTTTTTTTAAGATATAGCAACTTTTCTACTAAAAAGTTGCCATTCATTTTAAAATGATTTAATTATGACAGTGGAGCAGAACAGAGCAAGAAACAGAAATCATATTACACAAAAAATCAAAAATGATACCACAAAAATTCTGTAAATCATCACAGTATTTTTCAATATTTACTTACAGGTACAAATGAATTAGGGGTGTTTGAGTGAGTTGCAGTTTGAAAATTCAGTAGCTAAAGAATTAATATCAGTTATCCATTTTCAGTGCCACATTTCAGATTTTGCTACCTTTACTCCTTCTCTTAGACAGCATTGGTAGCACCCTATCAGTGTTTCTTATATGTATCACTGGAGGAAGATCTAGGATCATATGTTTCTTCTAAGCATGTTAATAATTTTTCTTAGCTCAATTGTTTATGTTAACCTTGGGGTTTTTCAGAACTAAAGATGAAAAAGTTACTATAGGCCTAGATCTACCTGGTAAAAAACTTCTCTGCTCACTGACAAGGTCATTAATGCAGAAAAAAAAACAAGTGATAGCAATGTGCTTAATAGAAACAGATTGAAGTAGCTGAGGTGAGAAAAGTTGAAAATGTTGTTCTTTAGCACAGGCAAAGTTAAACCAACTCCTCTTTCACCTAATTCAGAGCAGACATTTGTATCCACTCACCAACAATTTGGATGAATATCCTTATTGCTGAGTTGCTGAATAGAAAGCCTGAATTTTTTGATCTGTCCTGTCCTCCTTTGCTTTTATCACACATGCCTGAAAAATAGTAAAGAAAAGGTACCTTTCTAATAGAGCTTACTTAGTTTAGCAGTCAAACGGAACCAGTGTCACTTGCAGCACACATGCTGTTGATCCTCCTGTTAGGAGAGTTCAGATTTTTTGACCCTTCCAAGAGAGGCAGTGTTAGCACATTAGGACAAGGCTGTTGCTGCAGGAGCAAAGCTGTTCCACTTGAGTAGAATGATGACTCCAGCTGTTTGTTTATTGCAGCCCCATGTCAGAGCAATGAGGTTGACAAGAAATGGAAACAGCAGGCAGTGATAAGAATTGTATTTTTAAAAGACAGTGGTGGTAGTTCAGTTGGAAGAGAGAAGAAATTAGTCATTAGTTTTCCCACCTGTTCCTGTGCTAAATATTGGCATTAATTTCCTAGTTCCAAAATGCCAAGCAGCTGAGCACAGAAGGTTCAGTCTAAGTGGTTTAAAGTGCTGCCTGGAGTTTTCTAATGTTTTTCCTTCAGTAAGACAGGATCCTTTAATAGGAACACTCTACAACATGCTTAATGTGAGGTCTCCAGTCCCATATCTTCATTAAAAGAGGTATTTCCTACTCCATGCTTTTTGGGTTGGCTGGTTGGTTTGTTTTTCACTGAATTGGCTGTCAGATTCACAATCTGTGACAGCCATGCTTCTTTTTTTTTTTTTTATCATTTTATATGAAGAATATTTAAAAATAAGATTCTATTTTTGAGCAAAGGAGAAATTAAGAAGAGAGTGCCTACCTTTTCCCCTCATAATTCCAAATACTTTCAATTTGTCTTAACATAAAAATTTTGTTGTGGTTTATTTTGTTGGGTTTTTTTTCTCTCTGTAATTAGCTTTAACCTTTTTTTGGTTTTCCCTACCAATAATCATAAGCAGAATATTTGGAATAAGAACTTTCTTGTATCTAACTCTTATTACCTTACAGCAGAACTCCCTCTGGCTGTTACTCTTTCAGTTCTGCATTTCTTTTCAGCAAAGTTTGAAACTGAGCAGCAGTCAGAACAACTAAGATTTTCTACTCCTGACCTGAATTAAATCATTTTTTTGTGGTTGAAATGTCATTGTGACAACACAGATGTAAATCCAGAATCCAAACTACTCAGATGAAATGCAAACAAAAGCCTAAGAAATTAGACTGCTCCTAACTTTCTAGCTTTTTCTTTATATTAAACAAAATTCAAATGTACAGGTCTTGTTTCCAGTGATGCAAACTGGCATACTTTGCATCAGCCATGAATGATTAATCATTAAGTTGTACGGGTAGACAGACTCCCAGTATTAGCAACTTCAGAGACCAATAGACTCTGCTGCCCCCGTTCAAGCTGAGCAAAGCAGTTGTTTGGTTGAATTGTGCATCTAGCGCCGCTTTCAAGAGAACCACAGGGGGGTGGTTTGTTTTGCCATCTCTCTGTTGTCACCTTCGAGTTTGCTGCTAACAAGTGCCTCAGACTGAGGCACAAGTACAAAAAAGTTATATATTAGTGAACAAGAAGAGAAGATAAGGAGCAACCAAGCACGAATCAAAGTATATTTTTCTCCATTCTGTGCCATAAGTGGCATACTTGGATTCATCCTTCTAACAGATGTAGGAAGTTATTAATCTGCTCTATATGGGTTTCCTGAGTTTTAATTATTTTTGGTTGTCTGGTTCTTTGGGGATCATTTGTCCAGAGAGGAAAACATTTGCTTCTTCCCCCTTTGATTTGCCTTGAGGAGTGGCCATACTGCCCTACCAATACAGTAGTTGATCGACCTCCAGGTGTCAGGTGATTGTTATTTGAGGCAGAATCAGAAGTCTGTCACTTTCTAAAAAAATATCCTGCCCCCACTAGTTTAATTGCTCCTGACAGTAAGTGATACTAGGAAATAAGCTATTGGGGTAGACAATATCAGGATTCATGCTGATGCTTTCAATTTTTTTTAGTTTTTTTTTCCCCCAGAAAACCATATAGCCTGCGTAACAATAATTTTATATTTGCTGCAGTGTGAGGCATGTTCATCAGTGCTTCAATTAGAAGTGCAAACTTATAATTACTGCCTCCACAGACAGAAAAAAGTGAAATTTCATTTGTGATGATGAATATGCAGGTCTTTTAAAAAGTTCCTCAATGTATTACTAGAATATGAAAGAGAAAAAGAAACAGAGAGGGATTTGTCTGACATTTATACTAGGGAAATGGCAGTTATATTGAGACATTTTTGTCCTTTTTAGCAGCAAAACATCAAAGATTTTCTACATTTTCCTCAATATATAGGACATGAGTAAAGAGAGTATATATAATCTATTTATGATAACTTCATTATAAAGAACCTACTATCTATATGGAATAAAAGAATATTAACAGCATTGAGATGTGTATTTATGTTTTTGTAAAGAAAATAAGAACATGTTTCTGTGTAAGATTTTGTTCTAGCCATTGGCTAGGACTGGGAAGTTTTTAGGTACCAAGTATGCCCAGCCTTGGGGTACTGCCTTCGAGTTTTATAATACTGAAGAGAGCAGTCTAAGGGAAGAACTGTGCTTCAGAGAGGTCCAGTTTCATGCTCCCATTTTCAGCTCAGAGCTTCCCTCCAAGGAGGCTGCACCATGTGTCTGCCCCTCACTATTGCATCCTTGACTTCAGCCAGCCAGGAGCCTTTGTAAAGCTTTGTGCCTCTCTTCCTGATCTGACAGTATTGAAGTTGTTCCTGCTGTACAACAGCACAAGAGATACTTTCAGACCTCAGTCACTGGGCACTGTTCTCGACCTGATCTGGGAAGGAAAGTACTTAGACCTCAGGTTGTCCCCATCACTCTCAGGCCCAAGCTCTGCAGAGAATTAAAATCCTCTTGGCCTGCCTTCTTTTTCTAAATCTGTGCTAGGTGTAACTACAGTGACTACTCTTTTCTGCAGCCAGTGGTATCTAGGAGCAAGTGGTACATCTTGTCAACTTCTTCTTTGACATATAGCTTTTAGAAATTCTGCATGAATTGTTTCCAGTACGGTGCATTTTATACATTTATATTTATATTTTATGTACTTAGGACAAGAGAAAATGGCCCCAAAGTTTTTCCAGTGGAGATTTAGATTAGATATTATGAAAAATTTCTTTATAGAAAGGATTGTAAAACATTGGAACAGATTGCCCAGGGGTAGAGTCCCAGTCCCCAGAAGTGCTTAAAAATATGTGCATTAGCACTTGAGCACATGATTTTTAGTGGTGCTAAGTTGACAGCTCAACTCAATGATCCTAAAGTATTTTCCAAACTTAATGATTCTATGATTCTGCTTAAATCTTATTCTGCAAAACAAACCTAAGAAGTGAATGGGCCTCATCCAAGATGTAGCCAAAATGAGACAGTGGAGAAAGGCTGCAGCAGAACGTGTGTGTAGAAAACAATGCTGATTCTATAGAGAAGTTCACAGTTCACAACAGCCAGGTACGTGTGACTCCTGTGCTATTTTCTAGTTGGCCTCTGTTAAATATGATCTGTAAGTTTCTGCTGTATGTGATGTAATGAGAAGTACGTGGTATTGAGAGGTTAATAAACAAGATGCAGTGGAAAATTAAGGTTATTGAGTAAAAAGAGTCATTGTGAACTAGATTTGTAACAGAAAAGTTACTGTTGAAAAATAAATGGCAGGGCTACATTTCAGTACAAGGAAAAGACTGTTGAAAGGGTAGACCTCACTTAATTCTTATTCATAAATTCAGGATTGTTGAAAGTCAGGCAGAAATAAACCTTGCAAAGGCAATTATAACAAGTGAGAAAGGTTTTCTAGTAAATAGGGAGAAAAGTGGAGCAGCAATGTGTTAAAAGTGGGTATTGTCCTTAAGATAATCTGGATCTGGCTCAATAATTAAAGGAATGCTTCATCTCAGTTTTCAATAAAGGGGACTCTATAACACAGTGGCAAAGGCAGGATGGCCAATGGGAGTGACTAGATAGAAAGGCAAATTATAATAGCTAAGGTGAAGTAAAACTTGGATAACTCTTGGAGTCAGGAAGACTGAGTAATCTTTATCAGAGATACTGAAAAATTGACAGATGAAATGGAGATCAGTAACATGGATTCCTATTAAACCTATCAACAGGTTTTGTGCTTAACGGTTGAAGAAAAGAAAAATCAGTATTTGCAGTTCCTCTTTTGCAATGTGCAATATGCAGAAGGAGAGGAATAAAATGTAGGAAAGGAGCTATAGGAAAATAACTATAAACACTTTAGGTTTGATAAAATGTAAGAAGAAGGGAACATTAAGGAAATGTACCTCTGTACATCTGCTTGACCATAGCTATTAAAATAAGCCCTGATTTACTAAAAGTGGATTTTATCCAACCAGTCTGGCATTTTCCTTTGAGTTTAAATATTTGTCTTAATGAGGTTCTCAATATTAAAGCGGAGCATAGACATATAAAAATCTTTTCATGAATAATCAACTAATTTTAATAGATTTTGCTTTAGTCATGGCCAACATTAATAATCACCCTTATTTTATTGGCATAAACATATCACACTGTTCAACTGTACTTTTCAGCAGACATTTTCCTCTTTGTAAACACTACCACATTTATCCCTTTAACATTAATGGATTTTAAACTCACAGTAAAATTATAAGAACAGGAGACACCATTTTAATTTTGGAGACAAGAGGTGAATTATCACAGGGCGTGTAGGGAGAGAACAGGCACAAGAGAATGGGCATGGAAATTTCAGATGAGGCAGTGTTTGAAAGAAGGGTTCATTCTTCTTGGTATCTTCTCTCCTAAATCCTTCCTTCTCGCAATTGTCATATAGAAGAAGAAAGTAAACATCCTCTCCCAGTACCTTTTCTATTTCCAAATTGATTATTTCAACATAGCTGTATTTTTTTTCGCTTGGGTCTGGGTATGGCAGCACTCCAGACCTTTCCTGCCAGAAGTCTATGTGGATATGTACTCGGCTTCAAAATAATTCTAGTATCACTCACAGAGCAGCTGGGGCAATATAGAACTGATTCAAACCTCACCTGAGAAGCTGAATTAGTACTGAATATGTTAATATTCTAGTGATTTCAAAAGTATCTGTGTAGAGGAAAATTGAGATCACCTAAAATGAGATGACCACACATAAACTAAAGGCTTCCACACATAAGGTAAAGGGTTGGGTCACTAACCTAAATGTAAATGTTCTGGAGTATCTCACTTGGTTTCCAGGTGTTGATCCAGAAGGAAACTGACATCTCAATATGTTTCATGCAATAAATTCTTTTTTTTTTTAATTTTCAATTTAAAATTAAATTTTTACTTATTTATCAAATACAGAATTTGTTTCATCAGGCTTCATTCTCAAACTCACTAATATGCTCCAATTGAGAATGTGAGCAAAGAAGACATTTCTTCTACAGAAGACCAATAGGAGAAAAGCAAGTACAGACTTCTGGGAATAAATTTGGTTCAAAATTCTGCTTAAACTTTTGTAAATGGCATTAAATTCCTCAGAGTTTTTTTTGCTCAGAATTCTGAACATTCAGGGAAGATACTAGATCCTAAATGTTGACATTTTCTATGTTCCAAGTAGAATACTACTTAAACTTAGACTTGTAGTTCTGCCCAGTTCATTTTGATATTTTGAGTGTTAATTTTGACCATATGAGTATTCGTTTTGAAACTTGAGTACTGGAGAATAGTGGTTGGTAAACTTGAAAGCATGAAAACTGCTTACTTAAAAGTGCTACTTTGAAAATTCCTTCATTCCTTTAACACTTCTTTTTACTCTTTTCCTGGATGAGGGTCTCTAGCATATGTGTGTATGGGGATGTGATTGCAGCCAGACTCAGGTTGGAGGGCCTGTGTCTCTGTGGTGGCAGCAGCTGCCAAGACCCCAGTGCATGGATGTCAATGCCAGAAGCTGGAGTGGGACCTCAGGTTGCAGGGACACTGATGTCCTGGAGCAAGTGGTTGATTGAGTGTATGAGTGTCAGCAAAGGTCAAACCAGGTGAGCCACCAAGTCAGTGTGGTGGCCTGGGAGTCAGGCAGTGAGTGGATCTCTAAGAGTGAGACCACAGGGATGGGATGTGTCATGGTTAATGGGAGCCAGGAGAGCTCAAGTTTGCTCTGTGTGTGAGAGCATGTGTGCCAGCAGCTAGAGCTTGGCATTGCATGTCCAGATGCCAGCAGCTGGGCAGACTGGGTGTCTAAGCCCAGCTGTGAGCAGCCCACTCTGTACATATGCACAAATACATGCTCCCAGTAGCAGATGTCTATTCTGCTCAGCAGAGGGGAGCAGGATGAGGCCATTCATGTCATCTTGCTCAAGTGAGTGCTCTGTCAGTTTGTTGTGTTGATATGTGTGGCCAGACCTGTACACCTGTGGTTTATACTTGTGCTCCACAAACCTCTGCATGTGTATCCTAGGAATGAGTACTCAGCCTTCCTACCTTTTGAACCTAGGTACAGGGAGCTGTGGCAGCCTTGTGTCTCTCAGGCTTTCAGATCTGGTCTGATTTTCCCCTAACAAAACAAAAAGATACCAAGTCCTACTTTTTGGACAAATGGAAGTTTTCTTTTGCATGAGACTGAGGCTTTTCTTTTTCCCAGATGAATTTGTTGTACCAAAGTCAACACCTGCACTGCAGTTGCTAATAAACAGCTTTTTATTTTTGATGTTAAGCTCTTCTCTTTCTTTGGTGGCATTACCACCTGATGGAAATGATCTTTAATTGGGCCTCTCTTTCTCTGTCTGCACCAGCATTAAAACCACAGACCAACATTAAAAACACATTACTCATATGCAAAGTGCACTTTATTTCAGTCATGTCGGGTCTCAATCAGTCAATTTTGTGTAACAAAAAGGTTGAGATTGCTGATGCCCGATCTCTTCCTTATAAACGCACTGTAACTTCTATTCTTCTTCTCAACTGCATTCCAAAAATGCAACTTTTTAAAGATTTTGCAAGGACTTACAAACAAATGAGAAGGTTTGAAATCAAAAGACCATCAGCTGATGGACAGGTGACAGAGCAGGCAAGTTGTTGTTCTGCTATGTCCCTTCCAGAAAAGTAGCAGTTGATGGGGGGAAAAGGTTGGCATTAGCAAACTTCTTTTGTCTTCCTCCTCTGATGTGTCAAATAGATATCATATTTACTGCCAACACATGGCGCTGGTGTTAATGGTGAATGACTGAAGATCTAAAAGGCCATATGTGGCTGCACTGACTAGAATGGAATTATGGAATAGTTTTGCAAAAGGTCCACTGGTATTCCAAGTGGATTCAAAATATAAACGTTTCCACCACACTAGTGCCTGATTATTAAAATAAATTTTACCTTACCATTGTTTTTCAGAGAATAGAATTTACAATTTGCCTTGGCTTGTTGGCATATGCTACACCACATTTAGAATGGACTGCAATTTTACCTTTAGTGAATTTCTTAACTGAAAAAGAGACAGTTGGTCTATATGGTTCAGTGTTGACATTTTGAAGCTGCAATGACCTTTTGAGTCTGAAATGGTTTTATATTAAAGAATTTTCAAATGGTCTCATTTATACCTTACATACCCAATATTTTGGATTTATGCTAAGGGAGAACCAAGGTTTCTGACTTTATAAATTTCTATCATGGCCTTAAAATGCCAAATGGAATTCACAGTCAAAACCCTGATTCCTCAAGACCAAGAAAGTGTTTGCCATTGAGTTTAATCAGCCCCAAAGTTAATTCTCTATAATATCAGCTTTCTGTTTTATGACTACATATCAAAGGTTAACCGCACATTCATGCAGCAATGTTGTGTTCTATGAATATTGTTCTGTGCTATAAATTTTTCAGTTTTAAAATTATTTCCCTGCTATGTGACAGAGTAAAAAGCAAGTGGAGAAAGGGGAGAGGGAAAGAGTGCCACTCTATCAAGGGAAGATGTGTTGTCAAAAAGTTCAGACTATCTCCTCTTCTGCCATAATTAGATTTACGGGACTAACAGGTAGCTGTACAGCACACATTTATCATATTCTCAAAGTCAATTTTCATGGTTCTTTCACTTACTCAGACTCTAAAGTTCACATTTAACTTTTAATTAAATCTAGAGAATATAATATTGAATAAAATTACATTTATCAGTTTAATTTTGGAATGCTTACTGAATATACATTATTGCTCTGTGTTTCAATTGAATTTCATTTATTAAAGACCCTTTTTTCCTGTTATAACTACTTAGACTCCCATGGCCTCATGATTTCTTCAAAAAAAGGGATTTGATTTTGTTAGCAGTAAGTGATCTCCATACAGGCTGTAAAATATATGCTAAGATTTCTTTGGCAGACTATCCACTTTTTGCTTTGTATCTGTTCCCCTGTAGACCTCTGTTCATAGTAAGTTTGTCCTACTGCAATGAGAAAAACATATTATGTTTTTCAAATAATTGCCACAGTGACCAATAACTGACTCCCATTTTCCTGTAACATGCACTGGTAGAATCAGTAAATTAGTTATTGGTAATCAGATTTTGCAGAGAATTAGGCATGGAAATGCCAACATATAGATACATTTTTTGAAAATTATTTTCTATTTCTATTTAATATATGAATGCATGACAGCTTACATGTATGCTATCTAGATGAATCAGGAATGAAAGCCTAATGTTGTGCAATGGAGTATCTCTGTTTACTCTGCAAAGAGGTATTTGATCAAGTTTTGGGTGGCAGTTTTCAGCAATAAAGAGAGAGGAGCTGTTCTAGGGTGTTGTTTTCTCTGGGTTCCCAGTTTCTCAGGCTTCTCAGAGTACTTAATTAACTTAATGTATTGTACTGCACCCACTCTGCATCTATCTCCTGAGACCAGTGCTGCCTTTCTCTACCTTTGTAATTTCCTATAATGGTAGATGTACCTAAGATAAATAGAAAGATAACAGTAACCAACAATAAATCTATTTCATTTTGGTCTTTTGTGGAAACAAATAGGATTGTTCAAAATTGCCCATATTTTGACAGCACTTTCATCTTTAATGGAATTCTGAAATTCAGTCTGAAGGTTTCTCCTGCACTTCACTTACAAGGTAGAATCTGCCCTATGCTTCTGGAAAAAGCTTAGTGGAAAGAAAATAAAATTATCTTTACATCTATGTAGATTGAGGTCTCTCTCAACAGGCTTTTTCATCTTTACCGTCTTTCCCTTTTCAAGGACATCAAGTTCTCGCAGCACCCTTGGAGTCAGAAAGTTGGTTTTCATGGAAACATATGGGTTGACTTCACTCAAGTAATACCAGACTCAACCCTCTAGTAGTGATTTGTTGATTAACATCCTTCCTACCTACAGTCTCAGTGTTGCTATCAACTTTTTTCTACCAGCTGTTGGACTGTGTTTATGGTTATTCTTGGCCTTCCCCATCCATAGCCAAAAAAATAAAAGGTTAAAAAGAAAAGGAAAGGAAGGGAAAGGGAAACACCCCCAAAAAAGGCCTATAAAAAGAAATACTACAAAAGGACAGGAAAGTTGCACTTCAACATATTTCAATTAGCTGGAAATTGTCTTTTCTAAGTTATTGTTTTCAAAAAATATCAATTTGATATCATATCCTGCATTCCAAACAGAGGAGAAATGAGTAATTCTAACTCACCTGCAATAGCAGAAAATTCTGCTTTATTGAAGACTATGAAAATAGTTGAGGTAAAGAAAACAAAAGACCATCCATCCCAAAACACATTTTCAAGGAAATATAAAATGAACAAAGGAGAATATATGTTCTCTTGGTGAATCTCCCCTGGATTTTAAGAACTTCTTCAGATGTGTTTTATAGATAAGAACTTCCACAATGCTTTTCAGATTTTTTTCTTTTATCTCATCTTGTTCTCTAAAAAAACTATGGAAATGATTTTTGCAATAAGAAAACAGCCCACAGCAAACAAATACTCTGGAGATTGTAGATAAGGTTTTTTTCCTTTTGGTGGGAAACTAAATTTTGTTATCGTCCGTAAATACTGAAATTGAGATCTGCTAAACCTACTTGTCCAAGCTTGCTACAAATTGCTTGGGGTCATGATAGATACTCAATTCTATACAAAGACACCATAGTCAAACTATAATAACAAATCTAAATCATAATAATTTCCACAAGACATGAAGGAAAATAACTGATCAGGTCAACAGTCATTGTTTTCATAAAAACCGCAGAAAACATAAAAATAACAAAAAATGCTTCGATAGTTATTTTGTCCCCCCTTTTTTTCCCCACAATTCTGCCAGATATTCAAGACTTGCCCCAACACATTCATAATACTTAATTTTCTGCTGCTCTGCAATATTTTAATTGATTAGAAGAGTCATTTGTCAGCTAGCAGTTGTGAAGTAATGTGTATTCTCTGCCTTGTATTTTTGTGATTTTAGAAAATTGAATTATTAAAAAACAAAAAAAAACCATCAAACAAACAAACAAAAAACCCTCACAAACAAAAAACCCAACAACACCCTGCCATACTTTTAGAATCTTTGGCTTTGTTAATCTGTGTAATAAGAAAACTTCAGAATATTGCAAAGTCACAAAGGCTAGGAAAATATTTTTTCCTATACTGCATGTGGCTGCATTTGTGGGTGTTTTAACTTGTAATTAGAAGTCAAAATATATCACAAAAGGGAGCATGAATAACTTGACTGTCCCACTGAAATCAGACAATATCAGGACATGCAAATATTTTGTCCTGACCATTTTACCAATTCCAACAGACACCTAGAGGACCTCCCTCTTTTTTTTTTTTTACACTTTAGTAACATTTGTACTGCTCATCACACCAATAAAATCTATGAATTTGAAATATATGAATTTTTAACATGGCTGCATCCTCCTTTGAAGCATAAAATAATGGCTTTGAGACTAATGCATAATATCAGAAAGATTGCCAAACTTTTTAGAAATTTGTATAATGCTGTCATTTTTTTGTTTCTGCTTGATAAAATATGAAACACTTCTGTATTAAAAGAGTCAATCTTCTACTTGCTAATTGAGGAGGATTTAAATGATGCCCTTTGGACGGTCAAAAAATGTTTTACTGAGTAAAAAATACTTACACTTAGTAATTACAGCCTAGCATATACCTTGTGACCTCCCCATCATTTCCTAAATGGAGTAGTTTGATTAATCAGCCTTTTGTTTTGTTGTGTTTCTTTTTTACTTTTTTTTATGCTATTCACTTGTGGGATATGCCCAGCCCTCCTTTGCCAGCAGCTGAGAGAAAGACACTGGGCCTCGGGAAGGCGATCCCTTCCGGGACCATCTCTCCGGACCAGTCACCTCTTCCTGGGTCAGAGCCACGGACCCCCCCACCAGCTGAAATATTCACTTATTGGATTTTTGAGGGTGGTATTATCTTAAAATAATAAATGAAGTTTTACTATTTGTAATCAATACACTCACTAGTTTGCCTTAAGATTCCAGATAAGACAAAATGACCAATTGTGGTTTCTTATTTGCATCCAACAGACATGTGTCTGTCTAGACTTATCTGTGATTTACTTACTATTTAAAAAAATATATAAATTTATAGGGCTGTAAAAGAGCTCATAGGCAAGATCAATTAAATCATACAGCAGAAACAGACTTGCTGGAGGAATATGATAAGGGTAAAGACAGCTCCTGAGCACCTTAACAGGTCATCATTTACCCCATTTGCACACTCCAGGGTTCGAATTGCTTTGCATGCTAATGCTTACAGAAATGCATGACTCATTAAATCAGTATTATCCAACAGGAAGAGTTTGCCATATTAGTTGTAAGCATTGAAAACACTGACACTGTAAGTTAAGATTCGTAAAAACAAAAAGACTTTTTTGTTTGGTTTGTAGTTTGGATTTTTTTTTTTTAATAGAGGTTGGTAACTCAAATAGTTGTAAAATTTTTAAACTTCACAATACACGTTCTCTCTCACCAGAGAAGAGGAAGGAGAAGATAAGAGAAAAGTAAAGAGAAGAAATGAACCAGCCACCATCAAGTTCTGTTTTAGTTCTTTTCTTGTCAAGATAACAAAACACACTGATAGGCAGCAATAGGGAAAGCAGAAACAAATACGTTTACCAGGTGGCTGAAAAAAAATCTTGGGAAGGCTATGATGTTTGCCTCAACAAATGTATGTGAAAGGCAGAGAGGTGATGATGACTTCCAAGGCACCTGCCACTTTTCCTGCTGCAGGTGCTTCCCACCAGGGGGATGGAGAGAAGAGAAAGATAAGAGATAAGCAAACACACGTTTTATTATTGTGACTTGAAATATATTAGTGATAATTGGGGTTTTTTACAGCTAGGCAGGCCAGTTGCCTTACAGTGTACTAGTGGATCATATCTTTCAGTTAGTTCTATTCAGACCTAAGCAAGTTTGCACCCTTTGATTTGTTCCACAAAACAAAACAAAACAAAAAACAAAACAAAACAAAACAAAATGTGGATAGTTAAGTACTGGCATAGATATGAAAAGTAAGATCTTGCTCCAAAGTGGAAAAGCAGTGTAGCCATCCCTCATGTAGGTCATTTAGAAGATAATTTTTGCATTTGACTTGTAGTGGTCTTGCATATATTCTTTGTAAAGTTACTTCTCATCTGAAAAAAAGGGTCTGGAGTCATATTTTCTCCCGGCCCGTTTTCCTGTGAATTGCTCCATTCACTACTCTTCATCTAAAATGAGAATTTAGGTAAATTTTTCTTTTTGTTCTTGTGAACTTTTAAAATAATTGCCTAATGCAATTAACAATTATGTGTACTTTTAACAAGTTCCTGTCATCCATGCTTAGGCCTCCTTTGTGTTTTACTTCTGTCAACACTTAATCTATAAAAAAGTTATTTCATTTTCTAAAACACCACGTGCAAATTACAAATTTTCAAGTGATAAGATTTCAACCTGCTGTAGCATTTTTGTGTGATTTGACAGTCCAATTATTAAAGCATTTTGAGAAGGAAAAAGAACAAAAAACAAACTACTAAAATTTGTAGCTAATAATGGATCCATAGGCATGAGCAATGAAAATAAAATTTACTTAAAGAAGCATAGTTATAGGAAATAGGCTATCATTTATATTCAGGAACTGAATGGAAGGTAGGTCATAGCTTTGAAGCAGAACTTAGAATGAACATACTAAAAAAAAGAAGCACTTCCAATTTCTAAAGCTGCAGCATAAATATCCTAATGCAAAGGAAATTTATCTCTCCACAAAAGACCACATGACCCCAGGGGATTTGGCTTCCACCTCAGCTTTGCTATGGTCCCCAGTGTGATGCCTTCTCATTGAATTCTCCAAGCACATTCATGCTAGAAAAATGGAACACCAATGGCTTAAGCCTGTGAATAAGCCCCTTAAAAAGACGCTTTCTCATACAATGAGAATGGGATGTTGGGTTCTTTCTAACAGTTAACACCTGGAAAGATTATAAACAAATGAGAAATTTGTAATGCAGGTGAAGTGTAAAATTTGTTTTACAGTTTTATAGTTCAGGGTTTTTCTTTGATTAACATTAAAAATCCCTACTGCTAAACTTTTTTGAGTTATCTGGACTGAGCATGCACTTAATGGCACTTGACATGTAAAAGACACAAAGGGAATGTATGCACTTACAACTTAGCCCTTATTTTTGCTATTAAAGCACATTTTTTCTGAGCTTTGGGAAATCTGGATTACCTCAATTGGCATACAGCAGAATCATTATTATTATTCCATGTAAAATTTTCTTATGTTATTTGAATGATGTAATTGGAGTTTTGTATTCAAATTTTTTTTAAAAGAGTCAAAGTTTATAGATGTTAACTGTCTTATAGAAAGAGCAAAATAATCAGGTATAAAACATTTGAAGTGATAAAATCTGAGGGAATAGATTATAGTGATTTGACAGGGATACATAATAATGTAATAGTTTTCAAACATCTGCTGAAAGAGCAAAACCAAATCTCCACACATGGCACATTATAAATTCATTCGTTCAGAGATTAGGAAAAGAAAATAAAAAATTACTGCTGGATGTGAGTCACTGCTTATACTTATTGTTTTTTATAAAATGTGATGTTTTAAAAGCACATGGCTTTGTGATTATTTATTAGTACTGCATGAAAACTACTGAACTTGAAAAGATAACTGTTCTGCTAGTCTGAACTGCAGATTAAACCAAGAAATGTAATAAAATTAATGTTTTTGTTTCAAAAAAAACCCTAAAAATTGAATACTTGAAAAGTTCAACCAAAAAGAATAGAAACTATAATCTACAACACTGAAATAAGTGAGGAAAAAAAAGCATGCATTATTGTTAATGGAGAAAATTTTATCTTGTACTGAGTGTATTTCTGAAGAAATGGTAAAAGGTGGTGATAGTGCTTGTGCAAGACTTCACACAAACAAAGGAAACTAAACGTAGAGTGCATTCAAGCCTTCTTAAAATTATCATCAATTTTGAATAATTTTGTGAAACCCTTCTATGAACAAAACTACACAAAGAATGTTTGATTACATGACAGAAGGGAGGGGAGTGAGAGGAAAGCATAGAATACTTTGTTCAGCAAGAGTAAAAGGCTATTTGTGAACAAAGGAACAAAAATGAAAAAGGTCTGAAAAAAAGATAACAAAAAGACTCACATACAAAATTTAAAAAATGTGGTACCAAGACGTACTTAAAGCAGTGAGTTCTTTTCCTATCATCCAGTCAATATAGAAGTGGAAGCTGCATGAAAACTAAAAATATGCAGCAGCAGGACATTTTACAGTCAGCTTCTAGGGTTTTATTTATACCACTTTCCCAGGCCAGGCTTCAAAGCATGTAATAATTTGCCCACATCCTTCTCCCTCTCTCACTCTTTCCAGACAGAACAAATATTGATGGGAATTCTTAGTACTTTTGGGTCCACCCTGACACATCATTTTAGTTATGGGTCTTCCGACACTAGCGAAGAGACACTACAAGCAGGATCTAAATACCTCAAGAGAACATAGTAGGTATTTTTTGGTAAACACAGTAGCTTGCTGAGACTTCAACATGCCAGTAGGGAAGGCATTAATAAGCTCCACTTACCCAATGAGATGGGTGATGAGTCTGGATAGGGTTGTCAGCTTTCAGTCAGGATAGGAAGAGATGATTTTCCTTGTACTGGATTGATCTTTCATGTTGCTGTCTTGCTCTTTTTTGATTCACTGTTTTTCTTCTTAGGAATTTACTTCTTCTTATGCCAGTATTTACCTTGTGAATCCATCTGCTAACAATTCCCAAATTAGCAATTGTACTTCTGTGGTTTGAGCTTTCTTATACTGCATGTCATAGCTTATGTACTCTTACATATTTTTTTCCAATAAACAATTTTCACAATAAAACTGAGCCACGGACATATGACCATTCTTTAACAAAATGGGGTGGGAGCACAGACAGCTGAACTCCTGAAATGAAGGTTACATGGAGAAGCCTTGCTCTGTTACCACATCTGTCCCCATTCTGCTGTGAAATCACTGGGGTTCAATTGCAAAAAGCTTCTTCAGTATTGAAGCTAAGACTGTGATTGCCTTCTTAACTAGATTGATGTTTTTAAATAAAAACATTTTATAATAACTCAACTCCTTTGGTTGTCCCATAGATTATCAAAAATCCTTGGGTTTGTTTATTTTTCCTACATTTTATAGAAGTTATCTGTGAAGGGCTGAGATATAAATACATATATATTGGGTTTCACAGCCGGCTTATCATATGATTGACAGAAAACAATTCATTCATCATTCATTTCAGAGAGCTTTTCTGACTTGCAAATGTGATAGTGGATTGGAACTGAATTTGGAGATACCTAGGCTTATTTTCTAGCACTGGGGAAAGATTTATGGTTTCTAATGGAAACCAAATAGAAATCAGTGAACCTGACTCCCTGTCCTGCCATAACAGTGTCTATAAAATTACACTTGAATAAATTCAAGTGTTCAGGGTGGAGGATCCACCTCTATGGGTTCCACTATAATTTTCTTTGATTATCTTGTAAATAAAAAGTGAAATATGGGGAAAGACCTACAAATAGAGTCCATGCAGGTCAGAGTAATAAAAGTCATGTGAAGCACCAGTGAATGTAAACTAGCAGGTTGTGCATGTCTATCATCTTGAGCTGAAAAGACTTATTTCTTCTGTATGAAACAATATCATAGCTTCTTTTTTTATTTAAAAAAAGGAGGTAGAAAAATCTATGCATACCAAAGAAATGCAAATAGTGTAGCTATCTATTCATATCACCTCTGAGCTTTCTCAGACTTCAGCTATAAGTTTTATATTAATATTTGCATATTTAAGTTTCACTTCAACAAAGAAGAGTTTTAAGGAGAAATTTATTTCCACCTTTCAATATGGGAGTGAGAGAGATTAAGAAGCAGTTATAAACTACAGAGTTCATTACTATAAAGTAGACAGTCTGGTCATAAAATAATGAAAAAAAACAATCACTTCCATTTACAGATGCAACTGCACAGTCTATTTTAGTAGGAAAATATAGATGGAAGATGTAGCATAGTTATTAAATATTTCCAGATTTAACACAAGCACATATTTTCTGAAATATTAGCTGTAGTTTACACTTTTTCATATAATCATTTCTAAAAATATAGCTCATGATCTGTTGAGAGTTATTATCATGACTGTTGGATTTCTTTTTTTGTCTCAGTTATATTACAGGAGTTTGTCCTTAAAGATTTTTCTTAAGGAGTTTCATGGCTATATTATTTATTTAGCATTATAAAATATGGTAGTTTATCTGACTGGAAGAAAGATGTGAGCAAATTGTCTAAGAGACTTTAAAAACCTACTCTTCATCACAGAAAACTTTGAGCTCATTCCTTAATAGTTGTCATCAGTGCATATATTGGAAAAACTTAGAATTGGCCTATCTTGAAGTAGCATGTTTTAATTTCATGTTCTAAAGAACTAGGTACTTTTAGTTTTCAAAAAAACTTGTGTAGTGTAACATTTCTATTCAGTGGTCTATAAGCTGTTATAATTAAAACACTGCATATTGCAAAAAAACCATGAGATTTGGGGTTTTTAGAGAATAGAAGAAGAAGACTCATATCCTTGGAAATTCTGGTATTTTCATACTCCATTATGTCCTGGAAAAAAGAATATGTGTGATGTTTATTCACAAAAAATTCCTGCAATATCTCATTTCATCAAATAATAATTTAGTCTTTGCTGTTGATGCCAGAATGGCATTTTGAGAGGTAGGATATGGAGCACTACCTGTATCATCACACTCTAACGGGGTGCAAGACATTGCTCAAACAACAATCCTAAGTTATCTCAAAGACCCCTGCAGCTCTTTCTTGTCTCTTTCTTCCTTCAGAAATCACATCAGTATAACACAAAAGGAATTGTTGCACAAACCTGTTGGTGAATTTTTTTCTTTTCTGTTACTGAATCAACTTTTGACAGGCATATCAGGAATCCAGTAATTCTTTTTTAATTTTAAAATATGCAGCATACTTCTGAAACTAGGATAAAAACATATAATGTGGAAAGTACATCAATATTGCAGAAAAGTTGATACTATTGTATGAAAGAAATAAGCTTTCAAACGTATATTTGAATGTCTAAACTCATGACTTTGGATTTTTTAATAAACAAAGTGCCATACCCACTTAAGAACTTTTCCTATAACACTGCCAATAACTATGAAAGGATAATCAGAGCATAAAAGATAACAAAGAAGACTACTGCATGAATTTAAAAAATGTACCTATCATCATTGAAACAGAATACTAAAGAAAGTCAAGGGTACACATACCTAGTAATTTTAAAATTAATTTAACTTTAGGGTGTTAATTCTGAATGTTCTACATGCTCTTCCTCTTTAGTGGCTTCTGACATTTGTCCTGTGCCAAAGCCAAACTATTGCATTGCTTTTACCAGCTGAGCAAGTTCCTAAGCCTGAACAAAGCTGGTTGTCTCTGTTATGTTCAATGCAAATACTTTTAGCCAAAAGAGTGTTCTTCACTGAGCTTCCTTAATGGACAAAGATCTCTTGGTATATGTGTTTAAGGCAAATCCAGGAGAAGTTCTTACCCTAGGAAGAATGGATGTACACTTGAACTTTCAAAATCTCATTTAAATCTTTGTCCTGTTTTTATAATGACATGAAGGGGCAGCACAATGCAGTGGAGGTTTAAGCAAAAAATATTACACAAAATAAGAATATTAATTATGCATTGTTGATATAACACCAGCCGCAGAAGACTATGGAGTTGTTGCTCATTGAAAAACAGCAAAATGGCCAATTCCTGGTCAAGGACTTTGTAACCTTCTGGCTTATGTTTCCCTGTTCTGTAAGCCTAGGAATAGGCTTTTTTTCTGGTGGGCCGTGCAAAAAATTTTGCACCAGTCTGGACAACACAACACACAGAAAGTACGTAACAGTTCTCCCAAGCAGTATACCTTAGTGAGGATTTTGCTAGGCTTATTTTTTATGCCTCTTTTACTCACTCCTGAATTTCCTTTGATTCCTGTATCCAAATAAATTTCAGGTGGGCAGGGATTTTACCTACATTTGTGATTTTGAACATTCTGAATTCTGGGAACAGGATAAAATAAAGCGCTTTCTATCATTAATCTCTATTTCTTTATTGCTCTTATGGTGGATATTGCTGCACAGTGTTTCCATGTACATCTTGTTTCCATGGATGTGTGAGGGCTGTATCAGCCATTGTGAGGGTCAGTTGCATCTGACAAGACACAAGGAGGATGTTTAATTTCAAAGCAAACACAAAGAGAAGAGGTACCTGATCCTCTCTACTCATAATTTGTGAAATCTACTGGCAGCTTGACCATATTTTCCATTTCTCTAAAATATAACATTTTCTCCCTAAAAGTAATTTGGCAGCATGTAAGCAAACAGAAATAAGTAACTTATTAAAAAAAAAATGTTGTACTCTAAAGAAAGCAGTGTCTGGATATTAGAACATAAAATTTTACAAGCAGGAACACTATTCTGTCAAGGTATCCTAAAGGGTGTCATTCTCTGTTATTCAAGTTTCTTTGGTCAAGTCTATTGCCACAAGTGGAAATGTCCTAAAATTTAAGAATATAACTGTATTAGAAAAATTAAATGCAAAGAAAACCCATAAAATGTCTATGGAGTCATTATATTTCATTGGCTCATTAATAGAGATAACTCTCATTGCTCCTTATCTGTTCTTACAACCTCTATGTACTGGTAACACATTCTGGGTGAATGTTAATGGCTGACAGGAGAGCTAGCACTATGCTGAGAATGTAACATGAGATTTACCTAAGATTTTAAAATTCAAGCCTCTAGCTCCCTCAGAGAAATCACAGAAGGATAGGAAACAATTACACTGCAATATAAACTGGATTTTTTCTCTGTGTGTTGTCTTCAATTCTCCTTCAAAAGATTTGGGTCATTTTATTTCCATGTGAGACTTAAAAGCATAGAAAAACAAAAATGAATTTTCTGGCATACCGACTAGAAGTCTGACTTTTAAAATATTCTACATGTTTGCTTTCAGGGTATGTCTTTAAAGCTTTCTTTTCCAATCAGAAAACAAAATGTGAGAGTCTTATTTTGGAAGCAATTAATATATTTGTTGGAAAAATCATTTGAAATGAAAGGAAAGGTATGTAAAGAAAACAGCTTTTCTGAATCTCACAAGTCTTACACAGAACTGTGAGAACTGTCATCTAACACAGTAAACTCTGTGTTGCAAAATGATTAGTTAGAATACTTCTGGTTAAAAATAAGGAAGCAGGAATTGGCAATAAGGTCCTGGAAAGCAAACAAACAAACAAACAAACAAACAACAACAAAAAAACCCACCCAAAACAAGAACTGTCCAAAAAGTGAGGTTTTTTAATACTTCAGCTATTCGGCACATAGACATGAACTCCAACTACATAGAAACATAAGGAATATTCATCACACTGGAATTTCAATCTGTCCTCATTCAGTGGGGCAAATTCAGGATTTACACAACAACTCTTACTACCTCTCTCCTTCCCTTATGTGGCTACTAGTATGACATTACATGACTCACTGTGGTCAGGAAAGTCTTACAGTAAATGAAAATGCATTAATGTTAGTAAAGGTCATGGACATCATGGTGATGCACATTATGGAAACAGCTCCAAAGAAAGACAGTCAAAGAGACAGAAACAAAAGAAAAGGGAAGGAATGGGATAACAGTTACCACAAGTAGTACATTTCTGTGTAGAAGACATTGACACTCAAGAAACACAATATCAGCACTCAAGAGACAATAATCCCTAATTGCAGTGCTGCCAGTCATACTGAAATGACTGACCATTAATAGAACTGGCAGTAAAAAACAAATACTCAGCTGACAAAACATGTCAGTGCCTCACCAGGTATTTGAAAAAAAACAAGTGTACCTGGTGAGCTCACAGCAATTGGAGATAATTATATGCTCAAGACATATACAATTCTGCATTCAAAAGTCATGTCACTAAATATGTTTTTTCACACTCAAGGATTTTAATAAACAAACACAAAAGCAAATAAGGGAGCAGTAAGTGTTTTGGTTAAAACTTACAGTAATAAATAATACTAAAAGATCCTGTGGTGGTGCATTCCCCCCACACACGTTTTCCAGGCCACACTGTGATCTGAGAAATGCTCGTTAGGCCTTGGCCTTGACAAACAGCACCTGGGCTCAGATCTTCCCAAGCTTATCAGAAACACTGTCTGCTTCCAGGAAGTGCTGTCCCAGGGGCTCCTGTTCTCCTTATGAGCAGCCTTGAAAAATATTTTCCTTGCCTAAATGGCATAATGTTCCTGTTCTCACACTTTTCAAAGAAAGGGCCAGCCCAGCCTATGGCCAGGATGATACAATGTTATGACTAAATCCTCCCTTGTAACCTTATGAACAGCAGTCCAAAATGTGGCTCTTTCAGCTCTCCTGGACTGCAGTGGGCCTGTGACCAACAACCTCCAGGGACACCTCCTAGAGCCAACAAACTCTCATGTTTGCTGTACTTGGAGGATCATGATGACAAGTCCTGGGCTGATACCCTTACTCCTCAAGGCTACCAATCCTTCACGTTTTGGGAGATGCAAAGACATCCAAAGTGAGTATTTCATTGACTTTCAGTGGAATTTTTTCAAAGGAATTTTCACAGGTACCTTTCTTACACTGACCCTTTATGTCTCTCTACATGCACATGTGCATATGCTACAGCAAATCTGGAGAAATACTGCTTTCTTATGTGTTTAAGTACCTTAGATGTCTAAGTAAGTTAGGCCTGTAAGTAAGCTTGTGACTTATGACTTAACCTTACTTAAATGCTGCTAAGTGTTGTTCTTTTGCTAAGTTGCTAAGTATAACTTCAAAGTTATAAAATTAGTTGAATGCTATTAAGTGTTATTCATCTGTTAAATTGCTACCATTAAGTTATAAATTAAGGTATAAGTTAAGTTAGGTATAAGTTAAGCATTGTTCCTTTGTTAAATTATTAGGTTTAAGGTGTAAGTTAAGTCAAAACACTGTTGAGTGCCGTTAAAATTTAAGGCCATATTCCTTTTTATCCTTGCCCTCACTGTCCTTTTTTCTCACACACCTGAACGCACACACACACACACAGAGCTACGCCCGCTGAATAGTTCTTAGTTTATTTCTGTTTTGATTGTCTGGATTTGGTTTGATGTCATTGCTGTTTTTCCTTGGTGTGCCTTGATTGTCTTATAAGTAGTAGAGTGAACCTTGCCAACTAAATTTGTCATGCTGTCCACTTAATATTAAATCTCATTTTTGCTCATACCCTTGATTTTTAAATCAATCTTGGACACTCATTTGGAACAGATCCAAAAGGGCAAAACACAACAGTGACCCGGCTTTTGGTTACAGATAAACTAATCTTTGGAATTGTTAGAAGCAGAGAATTTAATATTTCTAATATGCATCAGTAGCCACCAAAGAGTGATTCTTCTGCTTGCAGATCTTCGGCATTGTTAGAAGGCAACCTTTCTTGAAAGTTGTCTTGGTGGTGTTCTCAGAAAGATGGACTAGATGTTCTTCTCTCTTTGTGATCAGGCAATTACTGTAGGGAAACCACCATATTTTGGCTTCAATTTCAGTTTAATATTCAGTTATATATTATGATTACGATCTAGCATTCAGATGTTTTCATTTATTTCATTTCTACTAACAAAGTGCAACAAAATCCTCTGTAATATTCTGTGAGCCCTGCAAACTGTAGAAATTACTTAATTTCTACATTTTAGTTTGATTGTATACATATCAAATATGCATACAAAACTATCAAGCTCATCATGACAGAAGATATGCTGAAAGCAGTTACGCTAATATCCTAGTAATGTTAATACTACTGGCAGCATATTGGAATAATAAACAATGGTGAAGAACTTTTAATAGCACACTATAATTTCTCTGAACTGTAGTTTACATTATATTATAGTGATACCAGAATTATTTTGATCTATCCAACTTTTGCAGCCATCTCAAACTACCTTTTTCATTGTAGATACTTGCTGAGGAAACTGTAACTTAAGTCCTCAATAGGATTTCAAGCTAGATATTTACCTTAAGGCAAATTATTTGAGAAGAAGTGTAGAGAAGTAAGTTAGGTGCTTAATTCTTCCTAAATTTCAGTCCTTTTTAACTATTCTTAAAATTTCTCACAGAAATTCCATTCTATTTTATGGATTACTATACAGCACCACAGTTCTCAGAGTCTGAATGCATTGCGTACTTTTTATTCAGGCAGAATATTTTCAGTTCTGCAGTGAAGGAAATGGTAAACAAAAACCTTCATTTTAAGCTATTTCTTTCTTTGCTTTCACTGCAGCTTGTTATTCTTACTTTTGGCCAAAATGCCCATGAAAAATTAACATGACTAAAGCACAGTTTATTCAAGCAGGCATATAATATGCAAATTGTGCATGGTGACTGATGGACTGACAAGGCCAGGATGTAAAATTAAAAATCCTTCTCCAGGTTTAAATTTTATTTATTTAAAAGTAAGATCAAGAATAAATTGTTAGAGTACACATACTGAACACTTAGTGGAGAAGATGCATTTATTTATTCTACACTTCAAATTCCACCCCATGCCTTGCGGCCGGGTAGATACTTGCATGAGTAGTCCTCGATCATACAAGATCTAATTGAGCTAAGGAGATCTTTCCTGATTAAAATGTATTCACAGCCATTAGAAGCACCTCATGTTGAAAGGTCCTTTTGAAGAAAAATGCTTGCTGAAGTTAGCTGATGCTTTTACTTTTTTGAACTTCCTCATTAATGATCTGGTTGTCTGAATAAACGGAAGATTTTACCTGTCATATATGTAATAACCCATATGATTCAGAGGGAGATAGGTTCCATCCTTTGTGAAATGATACCTAAGCTGTCCAACTTTTGGCTTCTAACATTCCAAAGCTTTAGATTACTTTCTATCCAGGAGTCCTTGAGTGATGGCAAAAGCTGTGAGATTTTGATTAGCTTCCTCATCCAGCCAACAGAAGAAAGCAAGCTAACAGTTTTATAAATAATGAGTGAATTTTAAACTGAGGCGGTGGCTCCCTGATATGATAGTCATGATTGTGGATGACTGTGTGCAAAACCTTTTGGGTTGGTTTAACTGTGTTTTTTTGCAGAAACTACAAAACTCACCAAGATAACTTTCTTTCTAGCCTCTTTAGCCTTGTGAGAAGTATCTACAGAAGACTGAAAACAAAGACTATATTCCAGACCTAATTTATGCTAGCATGATAGATCATTCTCATTTCAATCAATTGAGCTATATTGCTGTAACAGGTCTTATGGGCTAAATATTACTCTAACTATCCCAAGATAAATACGGTGTAAAGAAAGAAGCTAATGAGATAACGATTTTATATCAATTCATCTGACAGAAAAAGTTCCCCCATGGGTTATATTTTATCATTAATTTATTTTATTTGCTTTTCCTTTAAGTTAACTTATTTCTCTCTCACTGAAAGAGGGAAAAAATCCCTGTTCATTCTGAAGAGGCAAGTACAACATTATTTGAGACCATTTAAAGACACGATATGAGTTTATTCAGTGAATTTCATTTGTTATGATGCTACATTTCTTTTTTGTTACAATAAATAATAATAAATAAATTTTCTCTTTCTTTTCTTCTCATCTTAGTCCCTGTATCACTCCACACAAACGTCCAGTAGGAGCAGTAATTGATTTGTAAATGTTGAGTAAAATCACTATTACGCTTAGGAAAGAAAATGCAAAAGATAATTAATGTTGAGGATTTAAGAAGATTCTTTAGGGAACAAAAAAGTTATTGGGGGAAATATGGGAAGATTTTTTTTTCAACTAGAAGTAAAATATCCCTGTTACATATATCTGTGTGAGATTATTCCAAAGCTTACTGTAATTAATATACATTAGTGATGAAGAAAAGCTCAAAATCTACTTTTAAATGAAGACATCAAAAGAGATACAACACAGTATATTCTGACAGTATTCATTTAATCACTCTTTAGGAAAATTCTTGGTGGTCTTCTATGTACATATATTTTCCTCCTCTAGGTCAATTCAAAATGTTAATTTCTTATGTTACTGTGAAGTTTTTGCACTGTGAGTTTTATATCACTCACCTGTAGCATGAGTTTGCAGCTTTCTATTATGTTTAAAAATGCAGCTGACTTACCCTAAGTGATTCATACACAGGGAAAAAAAATCATGAACACAGATGGAGCAATAATGTCTAACAAATTGCTGCCTCCTTGAAAAATTATTTTCTATAAGATTTAGAGCAAAAATATTATTTACTTTCTGCTATGTTTGTTTTCCAGTGCATTGTAAATAAACTGCTTCATTTCACTGATTTTTATTCATTAAAATTTCATTAATTAATGGCAAGCATCCATTCTATTAAGCTACTGTCTCCATTGCAAAACAGTCTAGTTGTGAAAGAAGATTTACATTTTTAAGACTTTACATTTGCGTATGCAGACTTTAAGTATGAAGAATGAAGATTTTAATATTAGGCAGGCACAAAGGTCATCTATAACTGCAAATCTGTACTGTTTTGTACAGCTGGAATAGCTGAATCCAGAACAGCAATTTTACTGAATGCAGTTCTCAGAGACTTTGGTGTAACATGTCGCTTCCATCTGCTTTCATGAAGTGTCCTGTTTTAATTTAGAGGAGCCATAAAATATTTGTAAGAAAATAAATCCTACTTTGAGGAGTATTTTACTTGTCCAGATACAAAATCAATATCTACCAATGCCATTCTAGGGATCTAACATAGAAATGCTTTTACTTCAATATAGGGAGGTGTTTCTTGGAAGCATAGAAGCTGCAGATTAGGTCTAAATCCTGCAGTATATGTTTTCTTCCTTATGGATTTACCTCACCCAAAGACTGCCATACCTATAGTGGATAGCACCTTATCTCTTGAGCAACTCCACTGCTTTTATTTACTCTGTGAATCTGTTCAGAAATAACACATTTCAAAGCATCATTATGTGAAAAAAAAACAAACACTCTGATATCATTTTCTTTAGGAACCGTTGATTTCTCATTTTTCTCGTAACAGGTTGCTAACAAAGCAAACAAAGTAACAGGAGCAGCTTATGAGATGCCTGCCTTACATCCAGTACTTTTATAAGCTTTGTATATATATCAGACACACATATATGCTTTTTCTAAAAAAAACCCCAAAACAATGAAACAACATTTAGAAACAGGTTAACTTCAAACTTTTCAAAGGATGACTAGATGATGTTGGATTTAAACTCTTTGGACACTTGAAGAATAAATTGAAAGTTTCTTAAATAAATAGCATTCTCAGAATTTAATGGAAAAAGAAGCTTGAAATATTTTGTTAAAAATCAGGACTTCTCTGCTGTCATTATAGAAAAAGACCCAAAACCTCACCGCCTTCTGAGTATGAAGAAGTATCTGATATTACAGCAACTTTGTAGATTTTTTTTGTTCTTTCTCAGAATTGCTGCCTACTATTTGTGTATAATGGCAACATTAACAGCAAACAAGTAGTTTTTTATTCCAAGTAGTGCAATATTTGGCAGTACTCCCAAAAATTCCTTTTCCCTTTAATTCTTTCACTTTCTCCAACACAGTGGTGATGGGCTGATTATTTGTTTACACAAGATGAAAGAGTCAATAAGTGAGTTTTCAAATCTGCAAGCAGAGACATTTGTCATTTAAATAGGAAGTTCTCTGCCTGCAGCAGAACTCAGTTTGATCTGCTACGGAAAAAAATCTATTTGGTTAAATATGCTGCTGAAGATGCACAGTGCTTCAGCAGAGGGAATAGATTAAGAACAGATATACACTTCAGCTCATCTAAAAATATCAGAAAACATTATGACATATATTCTGGCAAAATAGAGTCTATACAGTATTTGAAGGGAAAACATTACAGAGCTCAACATTAACATGCATCAAACACATCTCTTAAAAGGGAAATAGAATGAACAGAATGGTTTCTTGGTTCTTTTTTTTTTTTTTTTTTCTGATGAACATACTGTCTTCAGAACTGCATTTAAATTTAAGGAGATTCAGTGGTGTTCATGAAGGAGCCAGTACTGAATCTCCATTTAAAAAAACCAGCTGCTGATTTCAATAGAACAATAAATATTGTAGTGAAGCATTGTAAATAAAATAATGTGTCACCTTAAACAGCTTAAATGGCACAACAGAAATCAAGTAGAGAAAACAATGGCACTCAAACCTAACTCTTTTGAAAAAATATCATTCCATTTTCATTTGAGTTTTCTTCAAACTGAAGTCCCCTTATTTCAACTTAGCAAATATCTAGACTTTTACAATCTGAGAGATTTTCAAAATACATTTAATAGCACTGCTGACTTCTAAGTGCCAGATTTAATAGAAGATATAAGGAATGTAACACCTTAATGAGATCTAAACCCCTTATTTTATTTCTTAGATTCCCTGCAGTTTGCATGGAAAGTTAAATTAGAATGTTATCCCATTGGCATTTGTGGTGTACTACAAAACTAGTTATGGTGTAGGTGTTTGCACAGTATTCTACGTGTAACAAGCCTTTTGGGACTGAGGAAGATTTTTGTGTGTTTCTTGGCCATGAACCGAGTGTAGGCCTCCTCAGAATATTCAAGAATAGGTAAGTAGTGGATGTGAAAAAGATGTGACTTTATATGCTTACAGAAACATAGTAAAAAATGAGCAATGCCTACAAAATTTTAGTCTCATTCAGCCTCAGAACCTGGAACAGAGTTTTCAGATCACAGTTTGAAATGAGGTGCCTGAATTCATTTATTGGTCAGACTTAAGGTTTTTATCTTTTGATATCAAAGTTAACAAAGGAGCTTTACCTACAAAGATCTTGAACAAATATTTCATTTTTCTAACTTATCAGGAGGTATGTGAGTAAAACTCAGGAGTGTAGGGGGGGAAGAGGGAACAGAAAGAAAAAGTGACAAAAAGCCCATACAGCTACAAAACCAAATCTATGCTTTTCTAAGTTTTGGGATATTTGAAATAAATGCAGCATAAATAGAAAAGGAAGTGTCAAGTGATCTCTTACTTTTAAATGGAAGAATTTCACGGAAGCATCATAATTGTTGAAAGCTGTTTCTCACTCAGAAAAGTCTGCAAAGGTATGTTTTGTCAGACTCACTGTCATGATCCCACAGATTAGTATGGGGGGGGGGGGGGGTCATGCAGCTTCCTGGATTTAGTCCTATAGAATTCGATATTGATCCAAAGGTGAAAAGTAATGTCTTGAGAAGAATGTACCCTCAATTTCACTAATAACTAGGGTGATTACATTGATTCACATCCAACCTATACATATAAACAATAAAGTTGGTGGTAGTTACAGACAAAGTAATGAGTATCACTGAGATTGCTTCTGTAAAACATAAGTGAGTCCCAAACAGATAATAGATGTCTCCATCTTTTCTGGCAACTCTGCTGTAAACAGCTCTAAGTTGAAATTTTGATCAAGGGAACAGAGGAGAAATACATCTTACATTTCTGTTATTTAAAATCTGGAGCATACCATGCAACCCTAAAGATGTTCTCCTTTTGTGTTAAACAAGTTACATCCTGTCTTTAACTCTTTGTAATACTATAAAGGAACATGTAATGGTGCAGTAAGGACTTCTCTATAGATGTAATCAAAAGAAATCAAAACATATTTAAATTAACTAATGAGTTTTCCTCTTCACTTGGAAGCACTGTGTCCTGAAATCTTCACTCCTTGAAGATTCCGATAGCAAATATCTATCAGTGAATAGAATAAGACAGAAAGCTTTGGTAAATTATCCACATTTTATTTTAAGAGAGTAGCATATAAGTTTGAATAAGCTTTACTGGAGTGAAAAGGGGAAAACCTTCAAGATGACCACCCAGTTGACTGAGTCAACACGGCATTAAATTAAACATAGAACAGAAAAAATAGTAATTCATTTAGCACTGAATCAAAATAATTCATTTAGCACTGAATCAAAATGTCAAGAAAAAATTCACTATGTCACTATTACATACCAAAATGGTACAGGAGTTCATCTCCTATATATATCTGCCAAGAGACTGACTTTAAACAGTGAGAATTTGAGCTCATAAACTGCTCATTTATGAGCATAAATTCAATTGTGTTGATATTACTGAAAAGTAGTAGAGAGAATCATATGAATAAAATATCAAAATCACAAATTAGAAATCACTTAGGAAAGCTTAAAGCAACAAAATGAGAAATGAAACAAATGGAAGGCTTTAACTTTTTAACAGTTGGACTTGATGATCTTAGAAGTCTTCACCACCCTTAATGATTCTGGTCTGGTCTAATCTAGTCTAGTGTAGTATATCTTTACCTTGATGAAAACGAATTTCCAGATATTCTTGGATACTTACAGATTGGTACTCTAGTGGATAAAACTCAAGCTGTACTAAAGGAGGTGTCTGCTAAAGACCACAGCATCGCATTAGGAAAGAGATGTGCTCATTAAATACTCTTGATGAAGTACAGTAAAAAAACCACAAGGAACTTCAGTCTGTGGTAAAAGCCTGGGATTACTGGTTCAAAGCTGTTCTTTGCCATTTGTAAATGCTTACATCAAACCGTTGCTGCATCTAAGGAGAATCAAGGATCTGCATACTCTGTGACTTGAATTTTACCACTAACTTCTTTCCAAGAAACATAGGGATGCAGATCACAGAACTATAAGTAAGTTGTTGGTTAGTTCCAAGTGGCTGTAACTTGTCTGCCTTTGCAAAGAGCCTGAAGTCCCAATCAGTAATAGATGCCTGTTTTATACTCCGGGAAAAGTGTGCCAGTTTGTTTGCTTTATACTTGAGGACACTGTGACAGTTTCACAAAGTGGAAAAAAATTATAAGCCAGTCAAACTGAGAAAGAAGAAAAACCACCAATACAATTAATATTTGGGAACTGATTAAAAGATTTTAATAGATACCTGATAACTGATTAAAAGATTTTAATAGATACCCCAAAAGCTTCATATTTTTTTCTGGTATAAATCAGCCTTTTCTAAAAGTAAAGAGAAAAAAACCCCAATAAACTTCAATAAAGAGAAAATTGGCAATACTTAATATAATCGTTAGATAAAAATTTCAGAAAGGTCATAAGGAAAAAAAATATAGACAACTGTATGGCCAGCAGAGTAAGAGAGGATGGTTAGACTTTTAAGTAAATCATTGCCAATGGCTAATTACCAGATAGAAATTGGCAAGAGAATACAATAATATAATTCAATAAATATTTCTTTTCTGAAATTATACAGATTATACATACATATGTGTATCTATATGTTATAAGAACTTTGGATTAGATTTCACTGTGGCAGTAATTAAGAACATATTGAACAGCAACTGTTGAAGCTGGACATCTCTTGATCGGCAAAAAATTAATAAGTTTGATGTAAGAATTTTAAAACAATTGGCTTATGTCTATAAAATGAATGCTGAATTTTCAAACAAATATCTTCAGAGAGTGGTGTATAGATTTCATTTATAAGTGAAAGAAACTCTGGTATTAAAACACCTCATTTTTCTCCACTTTATAAAGTGAAAAATTTGTGTATTTCAAAAATATAAATAATTAAAATTACCACTAGTAATGTCCACATGTTTTGCTTAAATCCTTTAAGTTTGTACTTTAGTACAGTTGAAATTAGCTACGTTGTGATTGCTGCACTGGGAACAGTGGTTTAAAGAAAAGGTAGAGAACTAAGATTTTTAAAAACAACAATTTCAACCAAAATAATTGTTTGGTGAATGATCAAGAATGTAGATATTCTTTTACATTTTTAAAAGATACTATTTAAAGCACTTTTGAAGGAATGCATAAATAGTTTTTGCAATATTTCCATTCAAAATTAAATTTAATGCTGGGCAATCAGTAACTTCAGATTATAAATAGATATATGCTGCTATTAATAAAATATAAACAGCTATATTTTCTTTTCCAATTTAATTCTGGAGGGAGGGAAATTTTTCTTGGCAGCTTGACTCTTTCTTGATCTACCTACATTTTTCTGGTGAGTTTACTCTGAGAGTAGCTTGCATTTTCCATTTGATGGCATAGACTTAATTAATTATAATTTTAGAAGATACAGATTTTGCATTGTTCAACATTTGACCTTTTCAGATTTAGACACATTGCCTCCCATGTTTAGAACTCTGCTACATTTCATTAACAAAAATGGATGTTCAGCTTTTATGTTTGAGCTGTCCTACTTCTAATTTGTAGTCTCATTTCAGATGGCCACTGTCTTACTGGCAGAAGCAATAAAAACACAGTTATTTTGGTGTATTCATTACATCTAAGATGCTTTCAACATGGGAATTAGGATATCACTGCAATTAATTATTACAGTAATAGAAATCTTCTTTCACATAATGAATTTTGATGTCTTAAGATTCCAGACTGCAATGTGCAGCTATGCAAATGTAGTGATATCCCAGATAAGCACCAGTACCTGTTTTAACATACTAAAAGCACCTCTAACTAGATATTACTATATCAACTTCATCTTTCTACTGTTTTAAATCTTGGCTTTTTTTTGTTTCTACCATTTTCCTGAACAGGTTTTAAATTTATTCCAACAGAATATTTAATATATCAGCTGCTAAATTCCTAGACACTTCCCCAGCATTAGTGGCCCTTTTATATTACATATTTCACAGGCTGTGGAACTTGGTAATAGCTATTGTTCTTGAATGAGATGAGTGCATCACAGATGGCTTATGCACCTGCAGCAAACATTTATCTCAGGCTGCTCATACTTAGACTGTTTTGTACTGAAAAAAGACTTGTATAATGGAGGAAAGCATGCCTGACAATACCAAAGTACCACTTAACAGATTCGTTCATGTTGGGGTTTGGTGCATGCTTCTGAAAATGGACTTTATGGGATGAATGACATTTTTACCCTACAAAAATCACTTGTAGAATATAACAGAAGTTTATAGGAAATTTCTTCCAGTGTTTTCCACAATTATGTATTAGAAATAAACCTTAGTTAAGTGGTAAGAGGTAGTTTAATAGCAAAAAACGAGGAGGGGATTCCTTTAAGCTTTGCCAGATTTTTAAAAAAAATTTTGCAGAATTTTGCATTTCACCCTACGAGTAGGTTTACACATTTGAACTTATGAGTAAAAGTAGACTATGTGCTTTCCAAAACATGATGGTATGGTTTCTACAGATATGGATTTTGGCATTGATGGTGAAGAGTGTTATGCAGTGTCATTTCAAGATGAGAAGCTATAACATCAAAAGAAATTCTCTGAACATGTATCCCACAGCACAATTGACGCACTGACTTTCTGGATAGACAGATGACTTTAAGACATGTTATTAATATATTATTGAGTTAAGAAAAACCCAAACAAACAAACACCACAATAAAACAAAACAAACCTGAAAACAACACAAAGCAAACCCCAAAGAAAAGCTCCCAAACCAAAAATATTTGCAAACTTTGCTGTCATCTTTCTGCCAATTGCTAAGCTTTAGAGTTCTTTAGCAAAAAATCTTACTTAAGTGAATCAGAGGTTTTCCTAAGTAGAACCAGTATAAAGCAGAATACAGTTAAATTACCTCCTCTCCTCAAAAGTAACTAATAAAAGGAAAAGTGAAACTCAATAGTACTGAGCATTGGATCATATTCATAGTTAGGAGCTACATATATTATTCTACAGTATTTATAATTTTAAATTTTATGTAAGAATGGAACAATATTACTGTTCCATTTAAAATCAGAATTTTGAAAGTCAGTTGTTTATCTAAAAACCTGTACAATTATTCATTCAAAGAACCCTAAAATATCATCACTGAAAATATACCAAATCAAATTATATTTTTTTTTCTGGACAGGGAACTACATCAATACTCACCAGACCAGCCTATGTATTCAATGATTTTTTAAAATTATAACTTAAAATTAAATCATGTCACTTATCTGTTTTCTTGGTATGCACCTGTGAGACAATGTTTCCTCTAGAGAATAGTGATTAATCTTGTGTAGGCTTAAACAAATTTGCACTGCTACTTGGAACTACTAAAATTACACATCTGTATTTACTGGTGCCGAGTTACAAACTTACTTTAATTTCTTTCACGATGAAAGATAATTTCACAGAAACACAAAGAATTCCAGCCCTCATAGAGTTATTGTAAAGCAAAACCAGACTGAAGGAAGTTTATTTTTTTTTTTCTTTTCTTTATGTAATAGTGTAGTGGAATTCAAAATTTCTAGAGGCATAAAGACATGGAAGCCTTTAAGTAGGAAGACCAAGAACTCCACCCCTGGAAATTTTGCTAAATTTTTATTATGCCTGCAGTTTTCATAGTTCCTCTGTGACCTGTTAAAGGTATGAATCTAATCTGAGAGATTAAGTAAGTACTTTCAGAAGATGATTTCAGACAGAGGTGGAAATGAAATGCTGCTCTGATGTAGCAGAACAAAAGCTCTGCTGTAAAGACCTCAGAAAAAATATGCCACATTAAATTTAAAGAAATCTCTATATAACTCTGCCATTCAAAGAGCTGAGCAGAATTTATCTCTACTGTTCACTTCATTAAAGTGCATCTATTCTGTGATTCAAGCATAATTTAGATTTAATCAAGTCCCCTTGCAGTTAATCGATGTTAAGACATTGCAGAATAGAAACCAGGTCTCTGTCTTCTCGAAGTGACCAAGTGGCATTGGTGGTGACACAGGTTCAGTCTGGAACTTGCTCTCCAAACCAGTATGTCTTGAATTCTTTTCTAATTGGGCATGACATGAATAAGGGAAGTGCCAATGCAGGCAGACAGGTACTGTTGGGGTTTGTGAAACAGATTTGCATTTACTTTAGCAGGGTAGAGCATGCAGTGAAGTGGCCTCTGTCTAAATGTGTGTATAAAAAAAATATTATTATACAAGCAGAAAATCTCCTCCTTTGACTTTATCAGAAAACAATGGATTCTTCTCTTCTTCTTGAAAGCCTGCCTTGTTTCCAGATCCCAAGTAGATGGATATGCCCTGTAGCCTGAAGTAGATATAATTGCTTTTAACCTCATTCTTGTGAAATCTGGTGTACCAATTTTTAGGTACTGACTCTTCAGAATTCCTGTATCTCAAATGAGACTTTGAAGTCCTTGTAACTTATGATAATGTTTTGATTCCAATCAGTGGTCATCGTCTAAATCTTAGGATCATCTAGTATAACTATTAAATACTTTATTGACCTTTATGAAATCATCACTTCCAGAAGAAAACACACATATTAAATATGATATTTAAAGACCTTTCCATAGCTAACCTTCTGACTTGTTCATTTTCATAGAACAGCTACCTCAAAAAAAAATTAATCAAGGTCAGAAACTGACGATTCATCTCATTATATTTAAGCAGTCAGAAAACAAAAAGAAAAATCAGAAAATCTATTCAAATTAAGTAGGGTTTGTTCAAGGCCTTGACATGGAAGGATGGTCTCACAGCTCCACTGTTATCACAGGGCACTACTGCACAGAGTACAGAGAAAGATTTGGTTATTTCTGACTCTCATAAATCCTCCTGAAGTAGCTGTTTTGAATAATGATTAATAGGGTATGGGAAAGGGGCTTCTCCAAAGTGCCTAGTTTGTACTAATAACACTGCAACTACATTGACAATACAGTTTGTAGCAATAGCACAAGATTTTAGCAAGTCCCTTAACTGTGTCCAGTGGTAACACAGCATTTCAGTTCAGTAGAAGTTTTAGTGTGCTCTAGCTAAAGTTCTGCAAGAAGAAATTAAATGAGAAGTTTCTCTCTACCAAATGCTTTTTAGCACTCTACTAATTTTGGCTGGGGTAGAGTTAATTTTCCTCATAGTGTGGGGTAGTTGGTGTGGGGCAGCTGGTGTGGGGCTGTGTTTTGGATTTGTGCTGGCAAGTGTTGATAACAGAGATGTTATCTTTACTGCTGAGCGGGGCTTACACAGAGTCAAGGCCTTTTCTGCTTCTTACCCCACCCCACCAGTGAGGAGATCGGGGCTGCAGAAGGAGTTGGGAAGGGACACAACTAGGACAGCTGACCCCTACTGACCCAAGGGATATTCCAGAGCACGTGGCATCACACTCAGCCTATAAAGATGGGGTAAGAAGAAGGAAAGAGCCAGTGTTTGAAGTGGAGATGTTTGTCTTTCCAAGTAAGCATGATATATAACCAAGCCCTGCTTTCCTGAGGACAGCTGAACACCTGCCTGCCCATGGAAAATGATGAATTAATTCCTAGTTTTGCTCTGCTTGTGGCCAAAGCTTTTGCTTTCCCTATTAAACTGTTATTAGCTCAACAGAAAAGTTTTTTCACTATTACCCTTCTAATTTGCTCCCCCATTGCACCGGGAGTGGACGTGGGGGGCTTGTTGGCATGAAACCAATCAACCTTTCTTTTGACTTTATCAGCCACTATAGGAAGACTGTAGCAGACAGCACTAGACTGTGGACTGGCACTTTTAGGAGCACATTGACAGTAGGCATTGACTGTTTTACTTGCCACTGAACAGGCACTTGTGGAAGATAATGAAGGTGTGAACTTCACTGTGCATGTGCATGAATATAGCAATAAAGAAGGGTATTTAAAAGTTTATCTTAAAAATATAATCACAGGCTTATACTGTACGTTCCTATGACCTAATTGTAATAATTCAATCTATTACATTTGGAAGTAATAAAGATAAATTTAAACTAACAATAAATAATTTTTCACCTTCCAAACACATTCTAAATGAAAGAAACAGTTTATTTCAAAGAAATAATGAGCTAAGACTACCTACCTCTTTTAAATCAATGCAACATCTAATATTCAATTATTTTGATTAGAATCACAGCCAGCAGCATTCAGGAACTTCTCAACCTTATGTGAAAGGTTAAAGCTATTAAAAAGAAAAAGAACTGCAAGGATAAGATAATTTTCTTAGACTAAGGGAACAATGTCTTCCTGTAATAAAGGGACACTAGTTTGGTTTGACTAACTTTTCTACCTGCTTTGTAGATCGAAAAAAGCTCTTCAAAATATTGTTTTCATTTCTTGCCAACATATAATTTAGGACTGTTACATGTAACTGCATTACAAGTGGGAGTTTTTGTTTGTTGGGAAAGTTGTTAACAGAATCAGTGGTAACAGAATGTCATAAGAATTAATACAAACTTGTGAACAATTTAAGGGAGTCATTAAATCTGTTAGTTAATCCATTTGGAAATTTCCTGGTTCAAATTGCAGGAAAGGATAATATGGATTATAATATGGAAAATATTCTCTCTACAGTGTGATTGTTTGCTGTCACATGCAAATAATCATGAATATATCAATCTACTAATTGCTAATCAGCCCCCATGCTGTTTTAATAAATTCGTCTACTAAGGTTGTTCTGTCAATATTTAATTAATTCAGCTTAATATAATGACTGTTCCTGTTAACATCTGTTCGTAGAGAATATGGGATTCAGACATTTAGCAACACAGCATTGCTTTTCTTCACAGGCAATTGGTGTTTAAACAGTGTTTTCCTTTACATAGCAAATATTACCTAAGACATCCAACAGTTTATGATACCATCCATTTTTAATGTAGCAGCAGCTTGTATAGCAGCCTTGAAGCTGCACCATTTTGGGTACTATAAGCATGCTTTTCAACCATTGACTTTGATGTTAAGTTTACCACAAAAATTGTGCTACAAGTTACATAACAAAATTATATAACAAAGAACAAGCTATGCTATGGCATAATACGACTGCCTGAAAATCTGTGCCCATTTTTCAAAGTGCTTGTTATTTTGTCATGTGGTGACCCTCCATTTAAATGGTCAAGTAAAGCCAAATAAAAGTAAACCTCTTGTGGTGTGGAATACACCAACTGACATTGGATTTTCTAGAATTTTAATTTATTTAATTAGTATAATTATGCAATGTCTCAGACCATACATATATTTGTATATTGATCACATTAATTCTCCACTATATGTAAGATCCTTGGGATTTTATTCATTATAATGCAAATTGGCTGGCAAATCATCAGTAAAAAGTATCAGATGAACTTCATTTAAAGCACATAAATGCAATTAATAGCACTTTATTCACTCAAAAGATAAGTGACTACAGGAAATCTTAAGGAATGATCATGGTTTAGTTCCATTAAAAGTTTAAAAATTGGAGAGTTCACAACATTTAGCACATTCAGTGGTTATTTTTACTCTGCTTAATAGAAATAGGAGTGTCTTTTGAAAAATAAGCTTATATTTATTCATATACTTATAAGTATAGGTGGTGTTTTCATTTAAGTACATCACCGGATTTTAATGAAGTCATAGACACTATCATTGTTTTTATATATATTCAGATCTATAAACTGATGAGACTTTATCAACCCTATATACATGGGACTTAACCCCTCTATTTCTACATCCAGTTTCTATAAACTTCATCTTCTTTTTTATTTCTAATTTAAAAAATAATCTTTTTAATTCAACATATTTTGTATTGATAATGGGTTTTTATTTTGTTTTTAGTAGAGTTGTTTGTTTTTGCAAAACTGAATCACAGTGCACAAATCACAACAGAAATTCCAACTTGCTTGATTTGGAGATGAGGTAGAAAAAAAAGGAAAGGAAAACTTCTTTGAATTGTTGTTCAGAAAAAGGTAGACAGCAGTCTGCGGAAAATTTAGACAGACAGAAAAATAATTTTGTTACAGTTTGATAGGGGGCATGGTTGTTTGTGTTTTGCTCTGTTTTGGTTTCTACCCTAAAGCAAACACAATATAAAAAGTCATTACTGACAACTGACAAGGTTGGTAGTGAGGGAAAGGGTAAATGGGAAGATGGTCCTGCTGCCAAAAGTGTCATGTCACACAACAGCTTGCTAGCCTTATCATATGTATGCAAAATAAACACTTTCTCCATGTTATACTATGTATAAAAGGCTCTGTCACTCTTGAAAAGGTGAATGGCAAGCCCAGTTAGGCTCTGTCTTGGTTTTTGAGACAAAACTTAAGGAGGAAACACTCTGGAATGAGTGTTCCTCCCCTTTTTCTCCATCAATGAGACAAACGGATCACAAGGAGTGAAAGCGGGAAAAAGAAACCAAACTGTTTATTAAAACACAAACAAAACAGGGTAGAACAGGATAAAAAACCCCCTCAAAATACAACAAATTCCCAGAGAGGGAACAGACACCCGGGCTTGGACCAGCCGGGGCCACCCCGTGGGCCCACTGGGGCCACCAGCAGGCTCCCCAGACCAGAGAGGAGGGAAGGGAGGCAGTGAGGCAAGGGGAAGGAAAGGGAAAAAAAAGAACAAGAAAAACACCAACAGAACCTTTTCCCAGCTAGCTGGAACACAAAGGAAACCCAGGAAAACAGCACAGCGCTCCCAGCGCACTCCCTCCCGAGCCCTGCTGAGCCCCAGAGCCCCCGAGCCTTTGGGCTGAACCGTTCAACCGCCCCCTCGGGTCCCTGGCTCCGGCCCCACCCCCGGGTCCATCTTAAAGGCACTGAGTCCTTGGGCATTGAGTGGAGAGTTAAGGAATAAAGCGGCTTCATAGCATCACCCAGGACAGGCTCTGAAGAATGTACTAAATGAAACACATAAATAAAAGGGTCATGTGTCCAAAAAGCCTTCTGGGAGACAAAATGCCCTATCTTCTACTTTTAACTGAATCAACTGGGTTAAAAATAAAAACAGGTAAGTTAGAGAAGTTCTCTGAAACACAGAAGGAGGGATGATTTGTCCTTGGAAATCTGAGCCCCCTGGGACTCAAGTAGCAATTCCACTCAAAGCTAGTTAAGACACTGGACCAAGTAAAGAAGCACTGTAGGTCTTTACTACTGCTTGTGGTAAGAATAATTCTAATTTTGTGAAAAAAAGTTAATTATATACTTGGAATAGACTTCTGTAAATTTAGCTGGTGCTATGTATGATAAAAGAGGTTAATTTGGGGAGAATAGAATACAGCATCTGTTCAGAACAAAGCATGAGTTGAAATCAAGTGTTGTTGCAGGTTGACCTGAGATGTTTGCAATCAAGCCCTTATTTGGGTGTCTCAGGAAGCAGTAATTTCACACCATTTTGCAAGTGGGGATCAAGCTGTATCAACTATTAGGCATAAATACACAGCTCTCCTAATAAACATTATTCAGTGGGCCAGATGAAAGCAATTCAAGCAGGATGCAAATGTCCAAAGAGAGAATGTATTTTTATATATATATGTATAGGAAGCTCACCTAAAATAAATCCGACCCATACTCATTGCAGACCTACATGAGGAGACACAGACAGTTCTGCAGTTGTTCAGTTCTCCAGTCTGAGAAGTACTTGTTTTAAGGCAGTATAATTTAGAATACTAACTATATTCTCTTGGCTAATTTTGAACTTGTTAGGATTTAGTGATTTAGATGCATTTTTGAAGTGAATTTTCCAGCCACCCTTAAGAGGCTCTCAGCAAAAAACAACTTCAAAAGATATAAGGAGGATTTCATTCAGAGGAAACAGAATTAGAAGATGGGCTACTGGAGTACAACCAGTGTGCACCAGATACTGTGGACTGGCATATTAGGCTGGCATGAAGAGCTTGGCTTCTAGGCTATGTTCTGACAGTTTAGGATTAATGTATGCTGAGTGTGAATGGACAGGATGTATAAGAGCCAGAAACATACAGGGTTTTGACTTCTAATGTAGGGAAATAGTATTTTCTAATCATATGCCTGGACATATATGTGTGTCCAGTTACAATATTTAATCCTACAGTGTCTCAAGAGCCAGGAAATTTGCAGCAATTCTAAAAATCCTTTTCCTCTGTTATACTCCCATCGCTTTTCTCTCTTCTTCCATCCACCATTCATAGCCATGAGAAAACATGTGAATCATATTCTTTTAAGAGAAAAAAAAGAGAGAAATTTCATTAACAAAGGAGAGACTACTGTACACTGGCCACCAGGTATGGGATCAACATTATAACAACCAGCTTCTGCCAATATGAATGACAGTTGGCTACTAATTCAAACCAGAAATCTAGCAGTCCAAACTTCTTTCCCTTCATCCTTAAAATGATTCTGTTTTTTCTGTTTGCTTCCCTGCCACAGCCTCTTTCATCTTGACATCCTTTTTTCTTTCAGAGTAGTCAACAGTAATGTGGGAAAATAGAAAGGCTTTATTCTATTATTTTTCTATAGTTTCTTCCTTGAGTCACCACTGAAGTAACAAAACCAGTAATTTCTCAAAGTACTTTCATGTCCCCTTTCTGATAGCGTTTGGAAGGACTTTCTTGTTTGGTTTTGTTTATTTCTTAAATCAGAGAAGCTCTAGAAGAAAGTGATAATAAAATCTAGCACTCTTCCTTTTGATGAAGCCTATCACAAGGAAAATCTTGTAGGTGCAATAGTAGCCATTGGCAAGCTCTAGAGTCACTTTAATTATTAATCCTCAAGGACTGTATATAGATGAAAAGGACTACTTGTACCCATCTGCTCTTCCTGAGATCCAGTAAAATGACATCTGACTGTGTGAAACCAGTACACAACCTCAATACTCTGCTCATTTACATACTACTATCAGGAAAAAAGCTCTTGGTCCCTTTGAAGTGAATCTTCTGAGATAGTGGCAGTCGATAATGCAAATTGAGGTTTCCACATGCTTTTCTTCTGTGACCTGTTCATGTTTTTTTATCAGCAGGACTTATCAAGGCTGATTTTTCAAAATATGTTTTCCTATGGTTTTTGACAATAATGAAAGCCCGTAAGTTAAAGGACAGAGGGTAAGAATGCACAGAGGGCATGATTCTTAGACAACCTAGGATGTTAATGATAGATTTAAACAGTCTTTATAGCTGGAGATCTTTGAGTTGATTATACAACTTTGCAAAAGAGCAATTCATTACAGTTCTTGCAATGGCAGCTTCAAAAAAGTCATCAATAACTACTTGGCAGTTAACACAAAAGAGTTAGCAGAAAGGGCAAATAGCATGGTCTTACAGTCAAGCAAACACTTGAAAATATGCAAGTTTCTCTCACGAATGCATATTGAGTTCTAAACCAACTAACTATTAAAAGATAATTAAATAAGATAATAAAGCTATTGTATTAATCTAAAAAAGTAAACAGTTTATTTGACATTATTTCTGTATTGCATCTGTTACTCTTATACTCTATGAAGAATGAAGTACTTCCATCTCCATTTAAATGCTCCAGTTCATTGGAGTATTTGTATGTCCCAGAGAAACAATTTGGCTGAAAGGTAGTGTTCTACTTAATTCTTGATATGACTACAACCAAAAATGTCCATCTTCCACTGAAGTGAATGAAAAATTTCAGTGATTTCGCTTCTTGAAGAAATGTTTATAAAGTTGATGGGGAGTGAAATAAGTATGAAGATTCTTGCCAAAACAGAATGCAGGTTACTATTCTGTCAACATACTCTTGTTTCCACTGTTGTTAGCCCACTAAATTTGATGGTTTTCTCCCTGCTGAGTGAAATGATTTTGAAAAAACAGAGAAGGGGGATATCTCTATTGTGATAAGTGTATAAGCTGGTGGTTAATTTTTCAATGTGGTTATGGTTTGTGTTATGACAGTGCTATGATAAACATTTATAGAAGCTTATTCTCTAGATGTCCTTAAGAATAAAAACCCCTTTTTTCATATAATAATTTTTCTTTATCTATGCCTTGTTTCTTAGGGAAGAATGAGACTTCAATTAGACAAGGAATAACTAAAATTATTTCATTTACTTTAAAATAATTAACATGAATACCTACTGGAGTAATTAAAATAAGTTTCTGGCTCTCAGGAAAAACATGTATTTAGGATAATATGTTGTAAACAAGTATGATTCTAAAATACTCAAATATTACAATGAGGTACCTATACAGAGACTAAATCCCAGTTTTCAGCACTCTGTTGTGCAATAATGAAACAATAATCATACTTTTTCCCTCCCTGTCTCAGCTGTCATACTTTTTGAGCTAGCTGAACATTTTTACTTCACAAATATGTTACTTTCTTATTGGGAGATAAAGTGCTTGACAGGAAGACAGTGTATTTTATTCTAGTCTAAATTTATTTCAAATATGTGTGCTTTTGAAGAGAAATTGGATAGCAATGCCAAGGCAGAGTTCATAGTTGATACAGACAGAACTCATTAAAGCAAACCTGAAACAGTCTTCTCCCAGACCGTTTTACAGGCGAGATTCTTCTTTAGCTTTCACCAGGCTTATATGTTTTAGCCATACCTTTAAAACAGTGTTGAAGGCAACTACATACTATTAGAATCTGTCCCTATCTTTTTATTGTGTAGAACTTTCTGATCATTTGATATCTAACATAATTTTGTTGACCCAGATAAGCCAGGAATCTGCTCTTTGTTACTTACTATGCTTTTATTGAAAGACAGGTACCAAAATGGAAAATAGTTGAAATTCATCTTATGTCCTTTTTACTTCTGCTTCCACTTTTACCCATGTTTCTATGCTGGAAGAAGGATGATGTGTGCAAAGGTTGTGACACAATACATACTTATTGTGAAGCAGAGAAGCAGTTAAGTTTTCTTTAGTTTAGATACAGCACAGTAGCCTCAGACACATAGTCATTATGGCAGCATGGCCCAACAGCTCCCTCAGCTGCTCCTCAACAGGTCTTGTGTTCCAGATCCTTCACCAGCTTTGTTGTTTTCTCCGCACATGCTCCAGTACCTCAACATCTTTCTGGTAGTGAAGGATTCAAAAGTGAACACAGGATTCGAGGTGAAGCCTCCTTCCCTGGGTGGGAGCCAGGACAGTACCAGAGAGGGTACCCAGTGTCAGACATAGCACTAGAAAGGCCAGGTTCAGATACAGAGTCAGGAGCAGCATTGCAGAAGTCCAGGCCCAGGCGCGGCTGTAGTGCAGATGGACCTGAAACCTGGTAAGTCCATAGCCTATCTCCTGCATGCACTCACAGACCTAGATGAAATCGGGCTTCTGGGCCTTTGGGTTCCCAGGAGAGGCCGCTCAGTACCATTGAAGCCCATTAGTGCCTTTGGGACCTAAATATAAGTTCCTTTGCAGAGGCAATGAAGGAAAAGCATTCACAGAGCTCTGTGCTCTGTCTTGCTCTGTCAACTGGATTTATCCATTATGTTCAGCTTTTCTTACCAGCAAGCTAAAACATCTTCTCATTCGGCACTTTTGCCTCTGCTTTTGGAAGAGTCTCATTCTCCTAAAGCTTTCAACAAAAGGCCTAAGAGCAGGAGAATGACCTCTGAAAGTAAAGTATTTTGTTACCGTGCAGGACTGTAGGTATCCCCATTTCCATCTAGTTTAGAGAATTCTTACCAAGGCCACAGCAGACTCTTCCTGAAGGACAGTACCATATAGAAAAGACCCATGCTGGAGCAGTTCTTTAAGAACTGCAGCCCATGGGAAGGGCCCATTTTGGAGAAGTTTGCACCTAATCTTACCCTTTACTCCTTTTCTCATTCATAATATCTCAGTGAAAAACTACTACCCAGTGCCAGAAAGGACCTTGAATCAAATATCCCAGCCTATGCTACCTAAACTGTCCTTTCTAATAAACTTCAAGCATATCTCCATTTTACCAAGCTGTTTGCCAATCTGTCAGTTTTCCAGTTTGCCAATTGGTTTATTTGTCAGGTTTTGTTTCTCAATTTGTTCGTTTGTCAATTTGTTAATTGCTTGCCACTTTCACAGTACTTACCCATTTAAATTCATGTCTTCATTGTAGTGATTGCAGTGGAAAAAAGCACAGATACTCAGTTCAACCCAACACCTTAGTGTTCTGTTTAGAAGGTCATGATATTGACATGTATTTTTCAAACCTCATGTTGTATGAATTTGTAAATATTTTAAACAATATATTTTAGTTTTTACTCCATATGATGTTACCCAAATGCACCACACAAGCAGTTATTAAATCTATTTCTTCCATAATTTGCATTTCATAATACAATATGCTTTGGCCAGTCCATTGCATGCCTCCACAGAAACTGAACTGAATCTATGTTAAAAAAAAATTCAAAAAATCTAGAAACAAAATAACACATTTATGACACAGTTATGACTGTAGTTATAAGACAGAATACCATGTTGCCAGGAAATTTTAGTTTTCAATGAAAGACCCACTTTGACATTTAGGAGTTGTAACAACAGAATAAATATTCAAAACAGAAGAAAAAAGCATAGTAGAGAAGCAGAATCATTCCCTGAACATACTTGTCTAGTACTACAGATTCCAAAGTACTGTTTTCTTCTTTTTAAGAATCAACATTCACATCTTCCAACTCTTAAAAATGTGCTCTTGAGTTGCTCTGTTATTGTGGCATTATCAAGTTAGTCTGCTGAAGGCAGTTTCTTTGCAGAAAACAGTTTAAGATTTATTGGACTTGAAAAAGTGAGTTTTACTCTATAGTGCACTAGTTATAGCCCTTGCTCTGGAAAAAAGAGATCATGGGCAGTGATCTGTGCTCCCAGTCCTTGTTGTTCTTAAAAAAAAGTAAAATCCAATAATGTTTAAGTACTGTTGTGACATGTGCTTTTAGTTTTTTCTTGTTATTACTCTTTCCTTCATGTAGTGTCAGTTTATCTGAACACAGCTGTTACTCAAACTGTCTTGGCAGAAAAACTATTTTTCATCTTATCTCAACATGACGGTCAATTTGATGACTTAAGACATTAAAACTGAAAATCAAGATGGTTAAATTTGTCGTACTTTAATTTGCGCCTTCTGACATCATGGCATGTAGCATAGACATGACTGGGATTGTTAATCTTTGAGGAAACAATCATAGCTTGAAATTCCCCTAGATGCCTAAGATCAAAGCACCAATAAAAAGAGGGAAATAAGTAACTGTATGAGAGAGAGCTTGATCTAATTTACTAATTATTTATGAATGATTCAAGGTTTATTAGTTACATGAAGATTAATCACCAAGTAGAAATTTCTGAAAAAATTAATTTTGTACACTGTAAGTAGAATGACTGTGACATTCTTTGAATCCTTAGTCTGAGAGAAACTGCAGAACATGGCTAACCAACTTATATTTTGTCCCCATGAATATATACTACATATAATTATATATACTATATTGTGTGGGAATAAGAAATTGATTCTTTGTTGTGAATACACCATGCTATACCTTAATTTATTGGAGTTGATTACCCCACTGTATTCTGTGTTGGTGCAGCATCATCTTGAGCAGTATGCAGTTCTGGGCCTCACAATTTAAGAAGGATGTGAAGGTACTTGAATATATCCAGAGGAGGGCAACAAAGCTGGCAACAGGGCTGGAAGGCATGTCCTGTGAGGAGCAGCTGAGGGCTCTGGATTAAACTAGTTTGGAGAAAAGGAATCTGAAGGGCAACCTTGTTGCTCACCATAGCTCCTGAGAAGCGGAAGCAGAGAGAGAAGTACTAATTTCTTGTCTCTGGTAACCAGTGATAGGATGCTTGGAAAGAGTTCAAAGATGCACCAGGGGGATTTTAGGCTGGACATTAGGAAGTATTTCTTTACCAAGAGAGTGATCAAACAGCCAAATAGCCTGCCTAGAATATGGTAAATACCCCATTCCTGTCAGTGTTTAAGAGACATTTGGACAATGCCCTTAATAATATACTCTTAACTTTTGGTCAGGTGGTTGGACCAGATGATTGCTGTAAGCCCTTTTCACTGGAACTATTCTATTCCACTCCATTCTATTCCATTCCATTTAATTCCATTCTTAATTGAAAAATCAAGCCATGGAAAATTTTTGACTGTCACTTTAAAGTTAATACAGTGCTGTTGTAGATATGTCTTGTGATGTATCATCTAATTACCTCTGTTCTCCTTAGGACTCCTGTCTTCACAATATCACAGTGTGTTTCCCAGATCTGTTCAATAATTCACATTCTCTTCAGTGTCCACTGCCTGGTCTCCTCCCAGTGGCCCTCTTCCTTATTTTCTCCATAAAACAGAAAGCCTGATCTGGAGAAGGAATTCTTAATTTCCCCAGAAGTGTTTTTACAACATTATCAGAGAATGTGTTACTGTTTCATAAATATTAATGAATTCAATTTCACATATAGGCACTGTCACTATTTTAGAGAGAGAGAACTGAGACACCAAAGGACTAAGATTAAAAAATCCCTGGTCTGAATACCTATGACCTTATTTTTCATATTATTTGCATTAATGGATCTTCATATATTCACAGCATAACAAATCAACTTCAATTACATCTCTGAACAGTCAATATTGCTGTTACTGAGGTGCAATATGTTCTGACTATTATGAACATTCACCTTTAGAAAGTATTGTAGAAGAGATTTATCAAATACAGTGAAAATCAGTAACAGAATAGACAGAATCTAGTTTCTATACAAACATTCAGCTTCGGCAAATATAATATCAATCTTCATGTACTTCAGCTTTTGCAATAAACAAAGCATGACACTGTATAGGCAACAGTCTCCCCTGTCCTGTTGCAAATCTCCTCCTCTATTGTGCAACTGCTTTCAGGTCTTGCCCCCCTTCACCCTTTGTCTCCGTGCTCATCCATTTCCTGTGGACTATTTGACCTCAACCTCTCAAAACTCTTTGCTTTTAACCACATCTCCTGTCTTCTGTTTTTTCCTTCTCTCCTTCATGTCTTGCCCACAACAATACTTCTAGGAATTTTTATTCATTTTCTAATTTACTGACCAATACTCAGACCAAATTTACTGTGGCTTGAGCCAGTGAGATATACAAAAATTGGGATTTAGAGGGGATTTAAGTGCCTGATTCAAATTCTGAAAGCTTCAGTCTAAAACCTGGAGAAAGCTAAAATGCAAAGGGACTTTATTATTTTACTTTCCTGTTTTACTGGGACATATCTTGTGCTATAGGTGGTCATTAAAGTGTTATATAGCAACAAGCAGGGAAGTTGTTGGGATTTTTCTTGTACTGAGGAGTGTTAAATAATGTTACGTTATGCTGGCACTAACATATTAGTGAAAACAAAATTTCAAAGAAATTATCTGTACTTGATGAAAGCCATATGTACATATATATGTACACAAATGTGCACAAACAATTGCAGTTCAAAATATCCTTTCAAGTCAAGATGTTACCAAACATTGCAGGTATGCCCATTACCAAAGCACAGCAAGACTACTGATTAATGTATATATGCATGTCAGGCAAATTATGTAGGCAATTAGCAAATTGAGCAATGTGTAACAATGTAATTATATAAGAAGGAAATTAGTCAAATTCAGATTTTGGAACCTGGACAGTTATTGCATCTCTTGGCTGAAGTTTGACTGGTAATATGAAATTTTACTCCATTCTGCTAATTGCCATACTGTTTGAAGTCGGGAAAACCGAGTGACAATTCTTGCAAAATATGAGGTTGTAGCTGATATGAAGGATTTATATTGATGGGAGGGGTAGACCTTGTTAGAAAAATAACCTAAAAACCTTTCACTCTAAAATCAATAAAAATATAACTGTCGATGTTTTGACAGTATAGTGGAGCTTGAGCTTAGGACTAATTGGAAGCCAGAAGACAAACTCTCCTCTACCAATATCCCCAAGGACTTAATGTAACATCTATTACCACAGTGTAGGCTCCAGCTCTTGAGATGGAATGGGCTTCAGGCTGTTTCAGAGATCGGTTTCCTTTACTGTCCTTCATCTATTAAGTTACATTTTCAGGATATTAACTAAATTAAAACAAATGTACAGGCATGTGTATATTCTCCATCAGTGATGAAAAAACTTTTTCAGCTCATTCTGGTTTATTCTTCCAAGATCAGTTAGGAAATTAAATGAAGAGGGTGTTTTAACCTACTCTACTCCTGAGTCTGTCTGACCATCCCTCAAGGTTTTAAGGTCATGATTACTTAAGGACTAGTACTGAAATATCCTTTATGATCTGTGTGTTTATAATTTAGAAAATGTGTCTGGTTTCAAAGTCGTAATTGATGACATATGAAACTGCCCTTAGCATCTGTGACTTTTACACTTCTTAGTTAATATCTAAATAGCAAATTAAAGGACTTCTGTGTTCATAGGGCCAGGTGCAATACTTGGCAATTCGTCTTTCAGCTTTAGGCTTTTATTGAAGAAGGTAGCACATATTTCTTGTTTATTTGGTTCTTCTATGACTTCAAGATATTTTTTTAGGCCTTCATAAAATTATGAGTCAGAAATTGTTTGTCAGAAATAATTTTATAAGAAAAACCATTTTCAATAATAAAAAGTAAATAATGTTGAGCTTTTGATGGGATACCCTTCCTTTTCAGACAAGGGTGAAAGAGCAGAGGAGGCTGCCGTCCTGCTAAAGTTCTTTATTTCATAGTCTCATAGTTTTCTGAAGGCAGAGTTCAAAGGGGTTACATGATAAGGCCAAGCAGTAACAGCAGCAGCAGCAGGCAAACAGCAAGTAGTAAACAGCTGCTTCTTCTATTATCTAAATTTACAGAAGTGTGGATTATATTTGTTAATTGACCAATGAAATTAACACACAATTCTAGTTTTTCTTAACCTATCCTCATCTAATTCTAATAGTCATAAATCTTACACAATTATTACATAGGTATTACACAGATTTGTGTATATAGTTTCTATCAGCTCTTATTGTTTATGTGAACCCTCTATCTAAAACATGTGATCAGTATAGTTCCATCTATGTTTTGTCTTAAGTAAAGAAATTCTGTGAAAGGTAACACTCCTGCAGTAAGAACTGTGTTTAAGATTTCTTTGCTGCAGCTTTTCAATGTTTAAAACACTTAGCATGTATTTAGATTAAAAGTTAAAAATCTATATTTCTATTTCACTTCATGTACTTCATGACTTCATGTATCTCAGCTTATCTAAAGGTTTTAATTCAACCCCTGTGCTTTGGCTTTCCTCTGGGCCTGGGTCCAGAGGAGCTTTCACTCCAACAAAATAATACAACTTCAAAAAAAGCTAAAAGAGAAAAAAAATGCAATCAATCAATTTAGCAAAGATTCCAGGGTGGGCTTGAAGTCTGATGCTTCACACATGATCACAGTAGAATTTATGGTAACAAATTAGCACTGGACAAATCTTGCTACTAGTGAGAACAGTGGATTATTAATGAATCGTCAGGAGAGCACTGTCATGGTTTAACCCCAGCCAGAAGTGTGTACCATGCAGCTGCTCATCACTCACTCCTCCAACCTACCCAGTGTGGGGGAGAATCAGAAAGAAAAGGTAGACCTCATGGGCTGAGATAAGAGCAATTTAATAAACTAAATAAAATATTTTCATAATAAAAATAGGAGTAATAATAAAAAGATGCTGATAATACTACTGGTACTACTACTACTACCACCACCAATAATAATAGTAAGGAGAAAGAGATGGTAACAGAACCCAAAAGAAACAAGTGATGCACAATAAAGTTGCTCACCACCTCCTGATGGATAATCAGCTTATCCCCGAATAGCACTGGTCCCTTCTGTACAGCTCCCCAGTTTATATACTGAACATGACATTCTATGATATGGAATATCCTTTTATTCAGTTTGAGGCAGGTCTCCAGCACACATCCCTCACAGTTTTTTGTGCACCTGCTTGCTGACAGAGCATGAAACACTGAATAAGTCCTTGACTTAGGATCAGCACTGCTTAGCAAACACCAAAACATCGGTGCATTATCAACATTATTCTCATGCTAAATCCAAACTACAGCACTATACCAGATATTAAGAAGAAAATGAGCTCTGTCCCAGTCCAACCATGATAGTTGGACTATCCATGAAAAAAATGATAGTACTCACTGAGATGGAAAAAACCCCTGCATTTCATCCTTCTTTTTGTGTCAGGTTTCATGGAATGTTTTCCTTGAAATATGGCATTAACAATGCAGTCAAGATCAGTTAAACCTATAATGAAGAAAATGTATACCTACAAATGCAATTGCAGGACACCCATATTGATAATGCTATGTGTAAACACATTTTTGCAAGCAGTGTCAAATACTTGGCTGAAACTGGGCCCATAACATGCATTTAAAGGAAAAGTGATGGGGAAAAACCCCAGCCCTGAAATACTATAGTTATTTTCCATGCAGAAATCACAAAGCTATAGGGAAAGTAAATTAAGACATCAAACACTTCTTGATTAGAAATAAAAGGGATAGTGCCATGTAATGAAAGCTAAGACTTATTTTACTCAGGCTAGTGCCAGTTGGTTAAATGCAAGGTGTCTTTTTAATAGATTACACACAGCCTTTAGCTAATTTGAACTATGTTAAGACAATCAGCTCTTTACTGGGACATATAAGCAATAAAGTCAACAAGAGTTCCACGTGGCAGCTATGTCCACTGACTTGAGAAGCTTGTTCTAGAAATATGCAACTTTTTGAAAGCTTTGGTGTTTTTGTATATCCACAGTCTGGTTTTTATAAAAAATATTGTTTGTCTGACATACTACATCTGAAATATAGCTTATATCAACTCCAAATTTACATATTAAAATGAATGTTTTCACTGTAAATTTTAGCATTGTATACAATTTTTTACAAAAACTTATTAAAAATTCCTTTCAGATGAAATATTTGTTTTGTGGAAGCTGTATTTTATGAAGTATCTCTCAGTGCTCCTGCATAAGCAGGAGACTGGCGTTGCCTTTTTTCCCCTTACAAAAAGCAGTTTATCACCAGATTACTGCAGTGCTTCAGTGATGAGTTAAAGCCAGAAGTGGCATTGCCCTCTCTACTCTTCCCTCATGAGACCACATCTGCATCCACCTGCTGCATCCAGGTCTGGGGTTCTTAGCACAAGAAAGTCATGGACATGTTTGATTGAATCCAGAGGAGTCCTCAAAGATGATCAGAGGATTGGAGCAACTCTTCTGTGAAGACAAACTTGAGAGAGTTAGAGTTGTCCAGCTTGGAGAAAATAAGACACAGGGGAGATCTCATTGTGGCCTTCCAGCACTTAAAGATGGCTTATAAAAAGAGGGATAGAGAATTTTTGCCCAGGTAGATAGGGATAGGATAAGCAGGAACAGTTTTAAATTAGAAGAGGAGAGATTTAGGTTAGATATTAGGAAAAAGACTGCTGTCTTTTGGTGGTGGTGGTGGTGTCTAAGGGTTATGAGGCACTGGAAAAGGTTGCTCAGAGAAGGTGTGGATGCCCCGTGCAGTTGAAGTGTTCAAGGTCAGGCTGGGTGAGCCCTGAGCAACCTGGTTTAGTGGAGGATGTTTCTGCACGTGGCAACAGGGTTAGAAGAACATGATATTTAAGATTCCTTCCAACCCAAGCCTTTCTGTGATTCTATGACCCACACCACACAGTACAACAGCCCAGAATTCCATGGGAAGTCTACCATATTAAATCCTGTTTTGCTTGCAAATTCTGACAAAAAAAATCAAACAAAAACCCACGAGATGAGACAAAAGATGTTACCAAAAGAGATTTTCGTTTTAACATAAGCAATCTCTAAACAGCATGTGACTAGAGATTCCTATCACTGTCACTGTACTGTCATGGCTTTCAAGTAAAAGTAAAATAATAATATTTAGAGGCCAAACCCTTAAAACAGATGTTTCTCTGGCTTTATAATGTGATAGCAGATTTTTCTTGACTTGCTTTAGTCACTGAAACTTTTGTGAAATCTGTTCGATAGTTCAGAAGATAATTTTGTCAACAAGTGTAATGGCAACCAAATTTTGTTACTTAAGGTCTTTTCAGCACTGTTGAACTGTATTTAAAATCCAAAATAAATACAAATTCTACTTGGAATTAGAATGCAGAGTAATTAATTTTAATTATTTTAAGAATGTCGTCAGAAACTAAATGAAAACAATGGAACAAAAGAAATTATCCATAGCAGTAGTAAAAAAAAAACCACAACAAAATGAAATCTTGTTTAGTCATGCATGAAGAATGGAGATGGATTGTGGGCAAAGACACTGCTTGAGTGGACTTGAAAGGAAGAAGAAAAGTTGAAAAATGGTGGGAATAGGCAAATGTCATTAACAGGTACAGTAACTTGTAATCCATAGATATCAAAGCAGGAGTAAAAGCAAATATTTATTTAATGAAGACTCCTGTGAAATGCAAAATTACTTGCATTGCAACTAAAATAAAAATTAAAGTAATTTAAACCAAACCTATAAGCAAAAAATCGAACACTGGAACCTTTAAACAAAATTTGATTGCACCTCAGGGGTTTAGAGCAGGTCCTTCAACCACAGCAATAGTTGCTGCTACTGTGTTACTTCCATAAGAAAGAAAAGCAGGTTTTCATGAGCAGTGGGATGTTTTGAGTGTCCCAAGTCTCTTTGAGGAAGGCAACTAAAATAATAACCTTCATTCAGAAATTATGAAGTAATTTCTCATTGGATTAAAGATATAACAATTGCAATATCCTCAAAAGGGGCACATTATGGAACACATACTTGGCAAAATACAGTGCTCTGAAGACATGCCTTTCTATAGTTTCTGTGCATGACGCTGCAGCACACTATGTGTACATGTGCATTTACCCCAGAAATTTTACTGTGGGATAATTAAGACTAGAAGAGACTTAGGAGGTCTTTAGATCAATGTTCTGCTCAAAGCTGGGTCAGCTGTAAGATCAGACCAGGTTGCTCAGGGCTTTATCCAGTTAGGTCTTGAAAACCGCCAGCAGTGGAGACTGATGGCACAATCTCACTGGGCAACCTGTTCTACTGCTTGGGGTTACAGAAGCATGGCAGATGTGAAAGCCAGCCCATAGGCTGACCTCTAATATTAGTTACAATGAACCACTGTATGTACACAACTGTGAAAAAATGTTTGGTATATTATTGACCTACTTCTCGCTGTATTTCCATAAAAGAAAGAGGAGAAAAGGAAGAGCTGAGTGGAGAAAAAAAACGCTGAAATTATTCTATATAACACAGATCTTATTTTACAGAGCAGAAAAGCATAATTCATCAAAATTCTGCTCCGTGTTTTGTGTTTGGATTTTTTTAATGGGCTTGACTTGGGGCAAGACAGGGAAAAGAATGGTAATTGGACAGCTTGAATTCAGAGGACATTTTGCATCAATTATATCACATGAAAAGCAAAAGAAACAGATTGAAAATTTGCTATGTAAGTGGTATATTCCTCTTTCAGGGTGTTTAAAAACAACTTTGTTTAGATCCATATTTTTTGCTTTACTGTTTATAAGCTTACGAATTATAGTTTACACAATGCAAATGGTCAAGCTGGGGATTCAATTTCTGAATTTTATTTTGACCCTCAAAACCTAAGTGATATTAAAATAATGATAATCTTATGGCTTGCATTTCATTTATTATAATCTCAGAATAATATAACTTATATTGGTCATACCACATCAGATTATTTAGAGTGAAAGACTCAGTTTTGAATATATTGAATGAGAGAAGCTGTATACCTTCTCATAAAAGGACTGTGAAAAAGGAGAACTTATTTTTACTGTATTGCTTTTCTGTCTAGAGGGAGTTCTATACGTGCAACACATATTTTTGGAAACTCTGCTTTTTTACTAAATTTATGGGCAAGAGGGAGCAGTACTAACTGTATATCCAGATTTATTGTCTTCAGAGCTTACACCACCATGAGCAAGGAAAATATATGGTTTCTATGCATTAGCAATGCAATGTATGCAGTAAAAATATTTCAGTATAAATTAGTAAATGAAGTTTGCTGACTTATAAACAATATGCTGTTGCACTTTCTTTTTTTTTCTTCTTTTCAAGACACTGTGATTAACTCTCTCTTCGTATCAGTAAATGATCACCTATCATGCACTAGTATTAGTTGGTATTATAAATTGTATAAGGTTACCAGGATTTTGTCATCTTTTTTTACCTTCGAAATAATACAAGTAAAATGAGCGTGTAAGGCCGCTTAATATGTACTATTATATGCATAAATATATAGCATTATATGCACTAACAGAAATATGCAGTAATAGAAACAAAAAATCTCATTCAAATACCATTTAAGCATAAACCCAGTTCAGCCTTTTTGAAGAGGTGAGGAATACCATGTGTTTTGCACAGATGATCATGCAGGTTATGACTGTGATGTCCTCAGTAGCAGTGTCTAGGTCCTGTCTAGACTCTGAGTGAACAAATTGGCTGATTCCTCTCTTAGGCTTCAGGGCTACTCTGATGAGCACCAGTTGTATGTAGACTGTGCAAGTTATAGAGGAATCCCATTTATATTCTCACATTATAGGTCGGTTCCAAAGGCAATAAACTCAAATTTGACTCTGCACCAATTTATATTATAAAATTTCCATCTGGATTCTTAAATTGCTGGATTCTGGAGGAAATGTTAATTATATGCAAATAGGTATTGATTTTTTATATAATTATTAGTCTATTAGCTGGATCTTTGAACTGTGTTGTCTGTGCTATCCTGACACTGGTCCTTGAGTAAATAACATCTTCAGATCTAAGCATACTTTGAGATTTAGTTTTTGGCTTTTTATCACTTCAAGGATTAGTTGTTCTTTATTTTTCTTACTGAAACGGAAATACATTTTACATAGTGATTGATGAGAGATAAAGTTTATTCATGGAGATTACATAGTAAACAAGAAGGATTTTTGTGTTTTCCTAATATGCACTCACAAGTAAAAATTGCATTATTTTCAACAAGAGTGTGAAACATCTGTTCCCAAGTAATGAGAATTTGAAAGATGATTCTGTTTTTAATTTTTATTTAAGTGATTCACATTCAGAAGAGCTTAGAATAAGCACGAGCTCTCAGACAAACTAATTTATTAACAAAGTGGGCTGAAAAACTAGCACTATTGTCTTCTTGAAGATTACACTAAATTATATTAATTTAATTAAAACAGAAAATCATGTTTAATGATTAATTTATTCTGTCGTCAGTCAGGAAGATTGAGTAGCTTCTTTAGTTCACAGGCTGAAAGCAATGCGAGATTATGTGCTGAATTAAGAGTAAACAAGGTAAATTGCTAATACATTACTTATACCTGCTTCTTGATATAGGTAGAGCTAAGTATAAGCCAGATTCTGCACTCTCCCTAGAGGTTTCATTCGAAAGGCAGACAAATAAATACAGAAAATGCATTTCTTTATATTTATCACCAACACTGTTATTCAAGTTATCCTCATGAGTTGCAGAACTTCATTCCTTCTCAAAAACCTTTGATGTGATTTCTATTTGATCACATATTTTAGTAGGTTTTGAACATTAATAAATAAAACAGAGATCCTTAAAGGTATCAAAAGAGGTCAGAATAATAATGGCCAAAAGTTGACAAAAAGTGCACACAAAGCATATAGAAATACACATTTCGACATTGTAATAATAACTAAAAAGTATTAAAAACAAAACAAAACAAAACAAAACAAAAAAAAAAGGAAAAAAAAGAAAAAGGAAAGACCAGGACACTGGGATTTGCAAGAAGAGTAGAAGAGGATGAGTTCTGATGATATCAAACACAGAAAACTGAAATATAATTTGTGATCATAGATCAGGGTCCTTTAACCACTTTTACTAGGGCCTTGTTAAATTGTTTTTTAACACTGAATAAAGACACATATCTTTAAGTAAACCAGTCTGTGCCTAATGGAATTTTCTCCATCGGTGGGGTTAGTGGACTGAGCATCTCATTTCCATTTCCCCTATATGTGTCCTCAGGTTGCCTAATTTTATGGACCAGAGTTTATGGTGCAGAATGTGAAAATTATTTTTCCTGATTCAGTAAACATTATAAAAATTTTGAGAAGGCAAACAATGCTCAAAGTCTCCAGAAAAGAGGCTGAAAATGAAGATTATGGACCTACTTCCTCTTCTCAGATTCTGACAGAAGTAATAACAATCCTTTTTTTCTTTAAAAGTCTCTTCTCTAAGGAGAAGGGCTACAGCCTTTGTATTTCAAGGTATAAGGGCACAAACTAAAGGGACTCCTGAGGTCACATTACCCAGTGTATTAAAATATCACCTCACAAACGATTCAGAGTTTATCCCTGCCATACAGTCAGATGGCCATCCTGCACATGAGTACTGGTATGAGATATCTAACCGAGAAAGTAATATATATGTTCTAGAAAAGTTTATCACATTTCCAGAAAAGAGTGAGAGATGCCAATGTACAAATTATTTCTGATTCACAGTTCTGAAAATTGTATTAGATCCTACGGTTTTACATGGTTAACAAAAGAAACATATAAAATTTTTAGTATTCTGTCATCTTGCTGCAATATTTTAAATAGTGTAGAATAGCACAGAATTTTCTCTCAGTAGAGTTTGGTTTTCCATTTTTTGCCCACTTTTGCCTCATTTGCTTGACCTTATCAGTCTAAGAATAATGATACTATGTTAACTCAATTGAAATTGTTTGAAGTGAAAAACTGCTCATCATTAATCTTATAGTGACAGTCCTTATTGTAATTAAACTCCAAAGATATGTAATTCGTTGTTAAGAAAGATTTTTTACCGTTCAACTCACAATTCAAATTCATCTATTTTCATACACTTTGCCATTTCATGGTAGTAAGTTGCCCCTTATTTTACCTGAGAGCTTTAAGTGTGTTGATTTTTGATGTCGTTTATGCAACTGTGAAATTAAATCAGAAATGAAAAAGCCTTGTAGATCAGTAAATGAAAAATACTGATTGATTATATTTGTGACCAACTAATCCATGAATAAGTAATAAGGTTTTCATTACTGAGATTTTAAAGATATGCTCTTATAGCAGTCATGTCATGCACATATAGGTCACTTTTGACACTTTGATATTCTATTGCTGAAAAGGAGAAGGTGTTTCTGTATAGCAGAGAACTTCTGAAAGAAAAGGTAAGAAATAAATAATGATAGCTCATTTCTTTAAGCCATCTCCATGTTAAATAAAACAAGAGGTTATGGTGTTCCTGAACACCAAGAGAAAAATAAGATGTGCAATATTCTGGCTTTTAAATTTATTATAATCCATTTTGTTTTCATTTGAAATTAGTTTGTTTATTTTTAAAAAATTATTAGTGTATTGCCATCCTTTTTTTTCTCCTTAGTGTAGGTAGGAAATGTCAAAAAATGGCTCTTCACATTAATGTTTCTTTATTTTTCCTTGCCAGATTCTTTTGTCTTTGTGGAAACAATGTGAACAGAAAGGTCATCAGCCCAGAAGATCAAGATGCATGTAAACATTCTTTCTGACAAAGACAAATTGACCTTTTATGTTTCACATATGGGTCATTAAATGTCAGGGCACTGAGGGGAGCGATGGCCCTCAACAGCCCTATCCAGCTTCCCTAGGGCTCCCACACCCCTGTTGCATAGCCCAGGGCCCTGTTTCAGCCCAGCCCAGAGCTGTGAGTCTGTCCTTGTGGTGCTTTAGGGGTCTGGTTCTCTAGCCCCACCACAGCAGGACCAACCCACAGCCTGTTGTCATCATTCCCACAGGGGTGCCTGGATGCCCCAGCTGCCTTCCTGGCCTGCCCTGCTCCCTGTCCAAGGGTCCTGGAATGAGGCCTGGCTGGTGAGGCTCATAGGGATCCTCTCATGTGTCCTGGTACCTGGCTGCCAGTTCTTGTGGCACTGCCCAATCCATGTGTATCATCACTAACCTTAGGAGGGGTTGTATTCCTCCTTTCTCTACAGGGGGAAAGTTCTCAAAGCAAAGATTTCAAACAATTCATCTACAACAGTGTGCTTACCCCCAATTATTTTCATTTCATGGAATAACAGAATAAAATCAGTATATGAGGAGGAACTGTGTATAGTGGTTTGTCACTTCAAAACAGACCTCAATAAAGCAATGTTGTCAAATCTTCAGGAGATCTGGGTACCACACAAGAGCTAACATCACATACACTTCAAGGTGCTTTGCAAGACAGGTGAGGTTCAACATCCCGTTTTTTACAGACTAGAGCGTGGATGTGTTATTGAGGCTCCACTGCACTTAACTCAAATCTCATGTCCTGTTGGCCTGTTACAACCACTCAGACTCTTGTACACATCAGCAGAGTAGGCAGAAGCATGATAAGTGTGTTTGTAAAAGGGTAAACCTTCTTAAGTGGCACTTCAATCAACTTTGTAGGGAAACAGGATAACAGCCCTGCAAAACTCACACTAGAACAGGGAGATTCCTGTAATGACTTTATTGGACTTCCAGCAAATCAGATTTGCTCTCTTTCCAGATTTATTCTAGTTCATGTGTGCCTTTCTCAAGTAGATAATTTCTCTTATACTCCAAACTAGTGCATCTCAGTTCTGAACTTTGTTTCCAACATTTTTACTTCTTGCTAATAACAAAATTACAGATTTAAAGTACACAACAGTCGACAGTGGTTTTTTCATTGGCAAATGATTCATTGCCCTATCATTTTGCTCTGAACATACCACAAGCCTAAAATAAATAGATCGGTATTAATGGAAGCAAAAACTTTTAAAATATTTCACACCACTCTGATCTCAATGCGTGAAACATCCTAGCTGGAGAGAGTCAAAATGTCATTATATATAAGCATGGTTCATTTAAGGGTGAGATAAGATAATCCCACCCTTTGTAAATATGAAGTGAACACAAACAATGAGGAAAACCGATCTCTTTTAAACTGCTCAGGTATAAACAGGTTAATATAGGTATACACACCTAGTATACCTATATATAGATTGGCTATTAATATATGGAGATTGCAAATTCTATTCAGATGAGATTCTGAAACAGTTTTCCAGTGAAAAAAAAATGTGATAAACATGTTCAAAGAACTATTTTTTAAATCAACTCAAGAAAAGAGTACAACATGGTAGAAGCTTTGTCATTTTCTTTCCATGGTTAGTAATTCCAAGTGGGACTAACGTTGGTACTTCATTAGGAGCTTCATCGATTTTGGATGATCTCCAGAAGATACAAGGCATGAACAAAGTTTTTGAGGACAATAATTTCTGGTATATTCTGCTGATACATGAATAATCACTCAATTTTTACTTCCAATAAATTTAAATTAAATAAAATCCTTGAATTACACAAAAAATTAAAGTAATCGTTTAACTGCTGGTATGGACCAAGCCTGAGTTCTTCAAACTGGATCAGAAAAATAGTAAGTCTCTGAGAATTTAGGGAAGAGACACACTGAAATTCTCAAACAGATCTGCAGAACATGGTTATCATGTCCTCACAAATACCACTTCCCTGGTGCAATTATTATTTTGGTTCTTCTTCGACCTGGATTTCCTAACTCTCATTGTGCTTATGTGCTAAATGATGACAAGAATGGGTGTGTTTTGTAGGACCAGACAGCAATCAAAGCCTTTGCAAAGGAGAAATTAAAACTTCTCAGAGGGGAATAGCTGCAGACAGGTCAAAGCTGCACCTTTTCTGAGCCATGTAGTCTGGCCTGGGTATATTAATGTGGAATCCCTGGCTGCAAAGTCCAGTGCTAATGTATTGACTATTAGTTGTCTGGGCTGAGGAAAGAGATAGGCTTAGAAGTCCACCTCATCTAAGTTTAAATGTCTATAATGTCTGCTCTAGTCACAGGATGGCTAGCTTCGCAATCAATAGAAAGAATATTTAGTTCCCAGCTGAACTCACCACTGTTATAAGCATGATAAAACCTGTGTGCTAATCTCCACTGATTATAGTGACTAGTTGAATACCAATTCAATAAATTTTAAGCATTCTGAACTGGCCCCAAGCAGTGTCTAGTGCTCTCTGTTGACTACATAACAAACTTCTGCTCCTAACGTAGCTGCTCTGATTTGTGTCAAAGTAGCTGAAGCAGCCACACAGTGATCAGAAAATAGCAACATGTAAAAAAATGAGTAAATGACAGTTTCTTGGGCATGAATCTCAATGGAATAATGGACTGTGGAGTGCCAAGAAAGCAAATTGCCTTGGAGGGACTCCTACAAAAGTAACTTTAACTTTACTGGTCTTTAGAATCAATAGAGGGCATCATGTTCTTCTGAAAAACATTTGAGAAAGGACGCAAATGAATATGCTCTCGGTCGTTTCTCTTGATTGTCTAGTTTCATTCTCAGGAAGTTATTTGTACTTAGGTCTGAGAATATAAACCAATCTTAAGTAAATAAAACCAAAGAAAAATACTGCCTTGCACTGACCTGTTCAGTCTATGTGCTCTGAGAATATTTATGCATCCTGGTGATTTATTTGCTATGGAGTTACAACTACTCAACTATTGTAAGTGATAATATACATATATATATACACATATATACACATTTATTTATTTATTTATTTCTATGTTATACCCATAGGCTTTTAATTGTAATCTGATTTTTTTTTCTCAGAGCTCTTGCTGTTGATGGAAGCAACATTTTACCCAGGATAGTTTCCCTTTCAAGGAAACAAAAGTTAATGGAGTTTAAGCAAATTTATTCCTTATGTGAAGAGCTATGCCCCTGCTTTCCATTTCTTTCATTCTCTTTATCATATATTTGACCTTCCCAGGTTAACCCAGTGTATTGGCTTGGGCTGGAATAGATGCTGAGCTGGAATAGTGGCGTAAGAACTTTTCCTTGTACTAGGTAGTATGGTGATATGTTTGGGAATTTGTCCTGAAAACAGTATTGATAACACAAGGATATTTTTATTATTGTTGAGTGGTGCTTACACAGAGTCAAGGCCTTCTCTGCTTCTCTCACCACCCCACCAGCAAGGAGGCTGGGGGTGCACAAGGAGTTGGGAGGGGACACAGGTGGTATAGCTGACTCCAGCTGACCCAAGGGATATTCCAGACCATAAGGCATCATGTTCAGCCTATAGAGCTGGGGCAAAAATAAGGAAGAGGGGTATGCTCAGAGTGATGGCATTTGTCTTCTCCAGTGACCACTGGGTGTGATGAAGCTCTGCTTTCCTGGGGCTGGCTGAACATCTGCCTACCCATGGGGAGAGGTGAATAAATTCCTTGTTTTCCTTTGCTTGTGCATAGATTTTGCCTTCCTTATTAAACCCATAAGGTTTTTTTTCGGCTTTTATTTTTCCAGTTCTCTCCCCCATCCCACTATGGGGAAATGACTGAGTGGCTGCATGTATCTTAGCTGCCAGATGGGGTTAAACCATGATACAAAGTCTATCCAATTATGTGATAATTTTATTTCCACTTTCTTTCTTTCTTGCCTATTACCTTGTGATCTGATTATTAATCAGAAAATTAAGGTTCTTGAGCCTTGTCATAGCAACTTCAGTACTGGGTTTAAGCAAACAAAATATAATCAAAAAGTTATATGTAAAACTATGCCATAGATGATTATATTCATCCACACTCCCTTTCTGCAATGAAGAGCCTGGACACTAGTTAAAGGTGTTTGGCATGACAAAGGAGTAGCCAGAAGCCAATGGCATATAATAATCACTTTGTATATCCCGAAGGTGTGCTGTTTGACAGCTAGTGCACCAACTATTCTTTTACTTGGGCTCTGGCAGAAAGCCAGCCAGTTTTTATGCCTGTGTGTTCATTAACAAGTATATAGACATGTGAACAATGTGCAGAACATACTTATTTTGGACCTTCAGCCTGAAGAAAGGTTGATCTCTAGAATGGAATACCTCAGAACAAGAATATCAGGGCAGGTTTTCACACTGTCTCAAAATATGTTGTACAAGAGAATAAGTGCCACACAATACAACCTTTCTGTAAGATCCTAATTATAAAGTAAATATTATATTATCTTCTGGGTCATTTATTTCTCATTTGTACATTTTCTAAGACAGTCTCTGTGTATATTGTTTCGTTGCCAGCATTGCCATAAGCTGTGGTATGCCAACACCCTGCAGCTACCCATTCAATTGTTTGTATAATAACAGTGGGCCATTTCTGCCACTCTTGGTATCATAGAAAAAGTCAAAGTAAAACACTCACTTTCTAACTTTTGAGTCAGAAGTGTGAAGTAAGCATTATAACAGCAAAAACTACTGAAAAGTGAAATCCCTACAGAGATGGATTTATGTGGCTCCCTAGAAAATCAAAGCAACCTTTTTAAAAGCAAACATCACTTTCTTTCAGAAGGTATTCCAGTTCCACTTACTGAATGGACATCTGTTTTGACTGGAGCCAACAATGTACTTCCACTTGCTTTAATGTCTCTTGATCTGAAAATTAACTTCCCTATGTTCTGAGTTCTGAACTCTGAAGGTGCATGAACCTTGTTTCTGACCTAATGAGTTGTTGACTCATACCAATTCTTCCCAGTTCCTCAGAGATATTCCTAGTTTCTGTCTGCCATGAGACACTGGGCTACAGTAAGCTTTAGCTCTTTGGTGAGGTTTATCAACAGTTTTTCTTATCAATGAGCTCTTTACACTTATGCATTGCAAACAAGCTACAAAATAAACTAATGGCATCCTAAAAGCAGAAATGCTATTTGCTCTTCACCCTGTGAGTCTTGAAAAGGGTCTCAGCCAAGCCCTTTGAATTTGATTTGAGTGACATGTTTTTAGAAGAATGTCCTCCTTTCCTTAAGGAAGCTCCTCTTTCAATTTTTTTTTGTCACCTACTACTCTGCACCTGGATATACTAAGGGTTCAAAAAACTACATATGAATTCATAACTTCACATAAATTCACCTTAGAGTCTCAGCAGAACCTGACACGCTGCTGCCAAAGTCTTAGAATAAAATTTTTCCATTTTGTTCGTTTTTCTTTCCTTTTTTTCTTCTTCCTTCTTGCCTCCTTCCTTCCCATGCAGTCATGAATGAAGTGAGTAGACGGAGAGGCAGTGTCTAGCCTACTGTCATGGTTTAAGTCCAGTTGACAACTAAACCCCACACAGCCACTCATTCACCCCCCTGCAGTGGGATGGAGGAGAATTGGAAGACTGAAGTGAGAAAATTAATGGGTTGAGACAGTGAGAGTTTAATAATATTAAGGAAAAAAAGGCAAGGAAAAAAAACACAACAAAGAGGGAAGAAAATAAAAATTTAGAAAAACAAGTGATGCAAAAGAAAACAATTATTCCCCACCTGATCGATTCTCCGTCAGTCCCAGAAAAACAGAAGCCCTGGCTTACATCTAGCCATCCCAGGTTTATTGCTGAGGAGAATGTCATAGGGTATGGAATATCCCTTGGACCGCTTGGGTCAGCTGTCCCATTCCAACCTCTTGTGCACCCCCAGCCTCCTTGCTGGTGGGATTGAGTGAGAAGCAGAACATTCCCTGACACTGTGTGAGGACTGCTCAGCAAAAATGAAAACAGGAGTGTGTGGATACAAAAAAGCTGTTAGCTGTTGGGGCCCTCCCTCTGCCATGTGGTCCTGGGAGAGGGGTCCTGGGGGGGAGACACAGGGTTTCCCTGCCCCTGGTCAGCCTCATTCCCCATTGGTTGGTTTGCGTTCCACTGCGCAGGCAAAGGACCCTCGGGCCCCGTGATTGCCTCAGTTCCTCGGCAGATCCTCAGCCATGCGGCTGGAGAAATAAATATCTCTGAAACATCTGTCAAGAATCTGTCCTTATATATATATTTCTTTTCCACAGGCCTCGTTGTCTGATATGTGTGTTGCAGTTTCCCCACTGTAACAGTTAGCAAGGAATTTTCCTGCTTCTTCTAAACCGTGGGATACTTTTCTCTCTCATGGAAGATAATAGCAGAAGTTCTGTAAACTAAGAACACTTGCGACCTTGTAAAAGTTTTGTTTATAGTGCAGTTGAAAAATATTTTGACAATGGATGTTTTAGGATTTTAGCCAATCACCCCAAGGGGTGGCTGATCTTTTGTCCAATTAGATTATGAAGAAAAGGGTCTATAAAAGAGTTTGTAAAATAATTAAATAGATCAATCTTGCTGCACAATTCCTGCCTGCTGGACCTTCTCTCCTCCTCCCTACCGCTGCGGGACACGGTAATATTTTACGGCATTAATAGGAGTGGGTTATCAACACTATCACTGGATTTTCAGCACAAATCCAAAACATAGCCCCACACAAGTTAGCACAAAAAAATTTAACTATCTGAGCCAAAACCAGTATTTCCAGCAAGAATCAAGCAGTGTATCACCTTTTGCCTACCTATTGGAGAAAAGTGAAAAAATGAATCTTTTATATGGCAATATGGTCAACACTTACAAAAAATTATCATAATCAATTAATTTTGGAAAGAAATGCCATCAAGTACTATGATACTTGGACACTTTTGCTATATGCATTTTTAAATTGTGTCTTTCATCAACAATAATCAAAATGTTTGGGTAGGAGTGCAATTATTTGAGCTATTTTATAATTGAGAAATTAAAAGATGGAGTCACTAAATGAATTAAGTGAAGCAATACTTGCATCTTGGGCTGCATATAAATTTTCTAGAAAGAAAGAAAGAAAGAGAAGAAATAAAAGAGAAAAATGCCCTATTTGGTCACAGAGAGAGTTACTCTTCAGTTTAAAATGTTTTCTGTGCAGTAAGACTTGCTTGTGTTTGATGGAAGCAAGAAAGGTGAATTTGAAGATGGTCTTCTGGAGAAAGGTTTAGAATACAAGCTATCTCAGGTTTCATGAGTGAATGGTCATAATTCTTTGTTTAATATTCAAAGGTGAGAGCTAACAGCTTACCCTTCTATATCTTGGTAACAGGTTTTAGAAAGAATGCAGACATGATTATACTTTATCATAGCTCTTTTGATAATGTGCATTTGATATGCTGTGAGAGTACTTAGCAGATCTGAACCCTGCCATGGCTGTGTCACAGATTCAGCAGGTTGCAGGCAGAAGATAGGTACTTGACCAAAGCCAATTTAGGTCATGTGCAGATGCAGAACTCTAAAGCCTCAGTGAAAACTGAGGGTAGGCTAAACAAGGATGTGCCTACTGTAACTGAGTGATACTGAGATGGATGGCTTCTGAGCAGTAATTAACAAGGCTGCAGTTTTACAGTAAATCACCTTTTCCTTATTTCGGTAACCCAGACTTCAGAATGTACAGACCTCACTTACTGCTAGACTATTCCCATTCAATCAAAATGCATTAAAAAGCTGATGGTCAGGAAGCTCTACTTATTTTGGTACATGAAAAATAATGTTTTGCTCATGGTCTACATAATGTCTAGTCCAGTTTAAAAGGCATCTTACACTTTTTAAAACCTTGTAAATAAAGACTCCCTTTATTTAAATATGTCAATGTAAGTCTGTTCGGTAGCACTATTCATTATTATCATATAACAGCTTGTTTTCATTGTAAAACTGTACATAAATTGGCTTTCACACAGTTCTTTTCATTTTAAACAGATAAATTTTAGTAATTTATTTCCAATAGCCAAAGTGTTTCACAAATCTTATGTCGAAGTCAAAAAAGTATCTTCTGATATTTTTATATGTACACTTGCCGACTTGAAAGTTCTAGTCATCTCACACAATTTTGAGTGCCTCAGATTAATAATGAAGATATTATATTTTGTAACTTCTATTCTTGGTCCTGACTGTTCTAATAGCAGTAGTGTTAATACTTTTGATTATTTAGAACCTACATCCTCAACTGTTTGGTTAATTCCTTGACTGATCTAAATTCTTTTATATTATTGTGAAATGGAATATTAGAAACTAGAATCTACCCCATGAAAGACTAGCATGGTATTGTAAGCAGAGAATTTTATTGCTATATAAAAAGTGCATAAAACTGTTTACTCAAATTACACATACAATTTTTTTTTTTTTTTGTATTAAAATTACAGGGTTTTTTTCTTTGTGAAAGTTTATAAACAGAAATTCTCAAGCTGTCTACCTGCACCTATAGAGATAATTTCACTTAAAATCAGAGAGAATTATGTGTTATGAATCAACAGAGAGCTGTGACTTGAAACTCTAACTGGAACTTAAAATATACCCTATACCTAAAAATATGAGCCTTCCTAACTAAACAGATCCAAACAGCATTTTCTTTTGCACTCTGACAAATAGCCTGAGAACAAAATAATTTTATTTTATTCAACATAGTTGATATTTTCTCTTCTGTTTTACCTCCGTGCAAGAGAAAAGCTAAGATATATAAAAAGCTCTGAAGAGATCTTAAAGGAGACTGAGATAGACTTACCTCAAAAACCAGCATTCAAGCACTGAGGACAGTCACTTTTAGAGTGTTAGGCCCAGGCTCAGTTACCTTCTGCAGCTCAAAGTAAATAGTTTAAACCTAGATTTCCTAATTTTCCCTGACCACAGAGTGAATCTCAATTTGTCAGAATTTGGTTAGAAATTCTACCCTGGACTTGAAAAAAATTTCTTCATTATGAAATTTTTATTAAAAAGATATAGATTTCTGTGAAAAGCTTTGGTTTCATCAAGACAATGTTTTCTTATAAAAAATGTTTTGTCAAAATTATTTTCACCAGATTTTCCTTAAAGAGACAAGATGACAACTTTCTGATATTATTTAAAAGATATCTACTATTTTGCTTCTCATTTGGCATCAGAATAAACTTAGAAAAATGTGCATGATTCTGCAGCATTTGGAAACTGTCACAGTTTCTGAGAATGACATTTTAGTTTATGGGAAATCTCATAAAGAATGTTATCTATGTTTAAAAGTAGCTCAGAAAGAAGCTAAGCTGGAGAGACTACAATTAAACTAAAAGAAATGGGTGCATTGACAGGCTCAGTTCTTGCCATATTTCGCCTCTAATGGCTTTGCAATCAGGTGAAAAGTCTAATGATTTAAAAGCCATCTCTTAAAATTATATTGGAACTAAAAGTGACAAGAGAAAAAGAAAAGAATACTGTATAGAAAAGCTTTATCCAGCACCATAGTTAATCACAAGGCAGGAGAAATAAACTCTGAGGACAAAATTCAAATGCCATGTGAAAAAAATTCCCTTATTTTCAATTTTTATCATTTCTGAATTTAAGAACATGCAAATCAGTCAAAATCTGCACAGTTTTCATCCTCGGAATTTCTCAAAATAGTATTTTAAAATTTATAAGGATTTTACTCAATCTTTTCTTGAAGCCAATTCTTCCTATGACTTAAATGCTTAAAATATTATCCATATCTGACATAAAGCACAGAGATCTTCCTGTGAGACAGGGCATTTTTGATTATAGTAGATGATTTTGGGGGTGCACAGGGGATCAGTAGAGTACACTTTTAAGCAACACAGATAACTGAAAATGTCTGTCATACCAGATATCAACACTTAGCACGTTTGAAAGAGAGCCTTAGACATAGAGATATTCACATCAGACTTGAAGTGTCATGTTAGTTTCATGTGAGGTCCAGTTAATAGACAATGACATTGTTAAGGTCCTTCCTGCCTGACAAAGATGGTTCACACAGCTGATGAGATTTAAAAATTTACTGTGGAATGAGCATAAGAGAAGTCCCTAATGATGAAGGCTGGCAACTTGTCAAGAAATTTTTCTGATTGCCTTAATTCATGATGACACAGAAATGTGTTTGGGTTCTGTTTTTATTGTCCTGCTACCCTCAGCAAAAAAATAGAAGTGAATTAAAATATTCATTAGAGGTCTTGTAAATAAGTATGTTGTTTCCTCATTTTAAGCTAAATTATTTTTAAAAATTTGTATACTTTCTGTTAGTCCAGGACCTAAAATTGTATTAACAGATTCTGTGGTTCACCTTATTCCAAACACAAAGCAGTTCTATTCAACTGGAGATAATATTGCATGATATTGTCATGATGGAGGAAATGAAGCTCCATAGGGGAGCAGCAAAGCAATGTCTCAAAGAGACACACAAAATCAATATTCCCAGCCATTCATTAGTGTGCCCAACAGGAGAAAGAACCAAGATGCCTTTCTAGGGTGCCAATGAACCAGTTCTAATAAGCTGAACATGTGGCAAATTACCACTTATCACTCTTGTGAATCAAATGAGTACCAGTTTTGGGGTCTTCAGCACAGGAAAGGCATGAACCAAATAGAGAGGGTCCAGAGGAGGGCCACATTTAAAATGACCAGAGGGCTGGAGCATCTCTCCCATGAGAAAAGTCTAAGGGATTTGGGGCTGTTCAGCCTGGAGAAGAGAAGGCTCTGGGGAGATCTTAATGTGACCTTTCAGTACTTGAAGGGGGCTTATAAGAAACATTTCAGGAAGACCTGTTGCAATAGGACAAGGTCTAAAGGTTTTAAACTTAAGGAGGTTAGATTTAGACTAGATTTAAGGCAGAATTTTATTTTACAATGAGGGAGTTGAAACACTGGAACATATTTCCCAGAGTGGCAGATGACCCAGCCTTGAAAGCATTCAAGGTCAGGTGTGGCAGGGCTTTGAGCAACAAGATCTAGTTGAAGATGGCCCTCCTTATTGCAGGAGGGTTGGACTAGATGACCTTTAAATGTCCCTTGCAGACCAAACTATTGTATGATTCTATGAAATGTGTTTATGGCAAGTTAACATGCACAGCTGAGCCATTCTGTCTTCCTACTTGTAATGCTGGATATTCCACAGGTTTGAGTATTATATACTTTTCTATAATGAAGAAAGACAGCTCTGTTATCTTTCCCTCCAGGCAAGTTGCACAAAGGGTAGTGTTCCCCAGCTTCCTGCATCTATCCAGCCAGCTGCAACCAGAACTTGCACCGGATCCACAGGTAATTGACTCTGAAACCCCCTTTTGCTGCCATGCCAGGTGTCCACCCATCAGCTGCATCAAATCCTGCTCTGAAAACCCAGGACCTCACAAAAGTGACGGCAGAGATGGGGTAACCCCATCAGAGCTGGCACCAGTGGTTCAGTGCCACAGGTGCAGCAGAGGAAAGCATGTCCATGTATCCCTGCACACCACAGAGGCTCCAGTGTTAGGTATGGGTTCTGTGCAAACACCAAGTGTAGTTTATGTGCAGAAGTATATAATACTGCTTAAATTGGATTGCAATAATCCCAACCACAGTGAAGAAGCATCTGGCTTCTCATTTTGCAACTTGTAGATTTTAAAGGCTAAAAAATAAAGCTGTAGAGGAGAAGTCAAACAAGTTTTGGACAACTTAAAAATATTTTTTTAGGGAATGTATTATTTTCAGTAGTCTAATGAAGTGTTTGCATTAATAAAAGAGGAAAAAAAATAGTCTGGGTGGGATGAAGAAGAATGTGAGCAAAGAAGAAAGAAAGTGTTCAGTGAAGTGAATAACAGTGTATTAATTATAATATTTGTTTGATCTTGTCAGAAAACATTGTTATGAATACTAATGTAAAAATTTCATTTGTTTGCTTGTTTAATGAAACCTGTCCTAGATGTAACTATTCAGAAATTTGCCATGAAAGCTATGTACTTACACTGGATATTATTCAATTTGCAGACAAAGCATGGAAGTTAAGACCTAGTAAATAAAGTTTTCAGATATCTTTTCAATGGCCTGTCTTTTCCATAATTAAGCACATTACACAGTCATTGTTAAAATTATATGAACTGTCCTGGGATCTGGCAAGAAAAGATTGGTCTCCTCTCAAGGTGAGTACCCACATAAATAGTTAGCTACAGAATCAGTTTCACTTTTATACTTTCTCCTTCTGCCCTGTAAATCTTGATTTATTACATGTACAGCGACATTGTTTCAACAAGGGGATTGTAAGTGCCCCATTATAGAACCATTGATTGATGCAGATTTGCCCACGGCAGAGACGAGAACTGAACTGAGCTCCCATACATCCTGAACAAATGTTGTAATGACTAGGAGGCCTTGAGGACGTGGTGTGACACCTGTCCTATTGCCACCACTTCATTCTCCTCTAAACACGGTACTCGGTTAAAAGGAAGGATTATAGGTAACAGCCTTCAGGAGTAGGTTACCCAGGTAGATAGAAAAGCATTTAGAGTCCTAATAAGAGGGCAGGACTTACCCTTGTCCTCAACTTTTTAAAGTGGAGGTCTCCAGGTTATTTCTTAAGCTTCACCATTTGCTGACTTTATGGTCAGATCATGTGCTGAGGTACCCAGCCCTCATTATGCTGTCTGAAAGCACAAATATTAGATAAGAGACAAATACCTTGAAAAGAGGCAAGAGTAAGTAACTATAATTTTAAAAATATAAATTTATTTATTTATTTTTATTTAGTATTATTCAATTACCTTTTAAAGAGCAGCTGAAGGTGGTAAGGACCTTTGGAATTAGTGTAGTCATACCTCCTTGCTCAAAGCAGTCTCAGTTACACCAGACTGTCCAGGACATTATCCAGACAGGTTTTGCATATTCCCAAGGATGGAGACCGCACAAAATCACTGCACAACCTGTTCCGGGGTATGGTCACCCTCAAAGTAAAATATTTTTTCTTATAATTAAGGGGAATTTCCTCTGTTTCAAGTTGTACCTATTGTCTCTTTTCCTTTCATTGAATAAGAAGAGTCTTTCTTGCCCCATCAGGACCCATTACTAAGACATGCACATACATACACAGAAAAAACCACACACACAGCCTTCTCATTTTGATGATAAACAATTTCAGCTCTCTCAGCCTACCCTTGTACAACACCACTGATTCCTTAACCATTCTCTCAGCTCTTTGCTGTACTAGGGAGAGAGATGGACATACCTTTCCTGTGCTCTCCTGTACTGCTTCTTCTGAGAGTTCAGTTCGGGACAAAGCACTCCAGATGTGTCTCACCAGTGCTAACTAGAGGAGGAGGACCACCTTCTTCAACCTGCTGACAACACTCTGTCTAATGAAGCCCAGGAGGCTGCTGGCTTTCTTTGCTGCAGGAGCATGTTGCTGACTTCTGGTCGCCTTCATGTCCTCCAGGACTCCCAGGTCATTTTCTGCAAAGCTACTTTCCACATCATGGGCCCCAGTCCATAGTCCCTTAACCCCATAGGAGTTAATCCTCTGCAGGTGCAGGACTTTGCGTTTCCCAGTTTTGAACTTCAGGAGCTCTGTGAATGCCAAACGTTATCTGAAGCCATGCTTCAGCATTGACAAACTTTTGCAAGATGCACATGGAAGTGACAGTTTTAGAATCAAATACGTCCACTGCCTTATGAAAAAATACCTTTCTCTAATTCAGCATTTACTGCCATCTCACCACCTCTTGTTCTCCCTTCCACTGCCTTCCATAAAAATCCCACCCAAAGTCAAAAATCCCAAGTTAAAAATTATTTTACCAGCAAGATCCTTAGTAAATTGCTCCTATTTGTAATTTACTGTTGTCTGTTCCAACTTCTAGTACCCTTTATTTTCCTACCCTAGATCTAAAATCTTATTTTAGATGATAGAAACAGATTGTGTTTGATGATGAACTGAGCATTTCAGCTGACCAGAAAAAAGACTGGCAATTTCAACCCTTGTCTGCTCCTCAGCAATAAATACCATTCAAGAGACAGCTTGTCTGCTTCTCAAAATTAAGTCCATCAGGTTCACAGGTTGCAGTTTGTACACTAGAGTTTTGAGTAAACCAATAGTTTCTAGTTTCCACTCAGGAAGGCAATGATTTTTTTGAGGGATTTCTTGGTTACAGAAAGTTAGCTGATTTCTGAAAGACAGGATACTGATACCAGAAACACCATTTCATCCTGATCTAAACAACAAATAGTTGAAATGAGAGAATGCAAAGGAACTACATTCTCTGTAAGTCTTATCAGCATTAGATGAAAATTCCAGCTTTTAAATCTGCAGCTTTGCTTGGTTTGTCGCAATTTCTTTTCCTGAGAAAATTTCCTACTATTCACTGATAAAACATATTACTGCATGGTAAATTTAACAATTAATGTACCAGCTTACCCATGTGAACTCACTGCCTTATCATAGAGATGAGTTCTTAAAAACACATTTTTTAAATGTTTGTGTGTTACCTCATCTTCAAACAGAACAATATTTTATCAAAATTCTCTAGGTCTTTACAGAAAAAAAACATTAACAATTCATGATTCCAGCAGCAAGGCAACAAGAGACATTTAAACCATTGTCAAAGAGCTGCTCAGAAATGTATTGGCTTCATTATCAACAGAATTCAGCTCTCAAACATATCCCTGTACTTCACCTCCAGACAATACAACCTCTGTCTTCTCCTATAGCAAGGTTTGTGAAGAAAGGGAAAGATTTCCAGGAAAAAAAGCAGGGAGACATAGCCTCATATGCCCTTACCTCTCTGGTGTGTGTGTTAAAATGTCCAAGGAAATAAGGGTTTACATAGCTTCAGAGCACACTCCCTGAAAAACGGGATCACGCAGTTGCCAGATCTGCAGTGATGCTTTTTTCTCTTGAATGGGTGCTTGCTGATTGTATATACAGAGAAGTATAGGATACTTTGATTTCTCTCTCCCACAGAATATGGTGCAGGGAAGCTAAGAGATACAGGACAGAAAAAAATACACGACTGACATAAAAAAATTCAATCTTTGTGACTGTACACTTCTTAACACGTGTAAATGTCAAGAGTGTAAGTTATCAAATTGTGGTGTGTCACTGAAGGAAAAAAGTAGAGGGAAATCAGAGGAAAAAAAAAAAAAGACAAAATGGAATAAATTCCCAGGCAAGTAATGTACTCTTTCCTCACTTTAAATATATTGTAAAAGAATTGCATGTGTTCTTTGTCATGTAATCAAAAGCAGATTTTTCTGGACACTTTGGAACAGGCTCTGAATTCAGTGTCCCTTTTGCTTGATTGCACAAAATTAAACTAGACCTAATTCACAACAGATCTGATTAATAATTTATGTAGTTTCCAAGACAGAAATTTGCTCATAGTCATGATTTCATATCTGTCTCATTTTCTATCTATTTGCTGTAATGAAAGCAATTTAACATATTTGGATTTATCTCAGGTTTGTTTGCTGTTTCATGTTTGGATTTCTATCCTAATGTTTTTTAAATAACTCTGCAAGTTTGTTATTTTTGTTCTTGCTGTCAAATCCAGTATATTACATCACTGTAGCTCATGTAATGACTCACTTCTGAATGATTTGGTAATTTGCTAAATTCCAGATACTTTTATAATATCATTTAAGATACTCCCCAATTTTTTTTTCTGAACTAGTGAAGGTTGCTAAGTGACAGGAATGTACTTATCTGCCACACCAGTTGTAGGCATTTCAATGCAAAGAAACAATTTTACACACCCACATCATAAAAAAATAAACATTTTATTAGTGCATGCTATAAAGAGATGCAGTTTATTTTAACCCAACTTCAGTGATGTTTGGACTTCTTGCATTACAACAGTAAAGTGGGTTTTTTTAAATCTATATTTTTAGGATCTAAATCAGAAGGCAGTAATTTTACAAAAAGTTCATTTAATCTCTTGGTCATCTACAACTAATATTTCTTTTAAAAAATGGCAAACACATTTTGAAAGGATATAATATTGGTGTCAGTTTTAAATAAAAACTGCAGACTTGTCTTTGACACAAAGTGGAATTAAAATGCACTTTTAAGTATTTCTCCTTCATTGCTTTTCTGCATTTTAGTGTAAAGACTAAAAATAAAATTCAGTCAGGATGATAATGTGGATGTTGTGACAACGCATCAGTTATACAGATAGGTATAAAAATGTTTTGTTTTGGTGACATATTCTCACTGTCACTTTCTTGCTTTTTTAAAATGCTTGGCTTTGCACATAATTGGACAGGTTAACAGCTGTCAGTGAACAACTTCATGGATTTTGTTTTACAGGGTAAGGATCTCCCATAACTTATGAAAGCTTTCATGTTAAATCAAAACCAATACAGCTTTTCAAACCATATCTATATCACACGATATCTATAATATCACTGGGAGATAATTAAAGTTAGGAAAAAACCCCTAAACCCAGCTAAACTAATAATGGCTAGAAAATAATAAAGAACACTACTAACTGGTACTCTGATTCTGTTAAAGAAAGAAGATTAGTGAAAAGGCACAGTTTACAAGTAACAGGGTGGTAGTTTTGCATTTGTAAAAATCAACAAAAGCACTCATCACTGAGAACACATAACACATAGACCACACAATGCAATAAAGTAACATGACTTATATTTGGTCAACAGCTTCCCTCTAAATATAATTTGACTATGCATTAACAGAATTGTTCTTAGGAACCTTACTGTTACTGACCATAAAAAAGCCTATTTCATGTACATGTATCAAAATATCTCTCTACAAATTTTAAATTACTCTGAAAACAAAGACTTTTACTGAACTAGTGGGTAAGAATAGAGTTTCTTATCCCACTATTTCAGGTGTATGAAGCTCGCTGCCATTTAGACTCAAATATGATTTCTGTTATTGAAGGACTGAACTTTCTAAATTATAATTTCACAATAAAATAAGCATGCAACTACACACTGTCTCTCTTTCTTCCTTACTCTTTCTTTGTTCACAAATACAATAATTTTCTGCTTCATGTAAATCAATAGCAAAAGCTTCCCTACTAAATAGATGGTCAATATTCTGGGCACGAAATAGGTTTTTAAAAAAAAGTCATTGAGGCATGTGTCTAGTTAAAATATTTTTTCCAAAGATAGCCTAAGATCAGTAAATACAAAGATAGTAAAGCTCCTCATAAAATCTAACTAAACTGTTATTTTTCTTCAAACATGAATTTGTATCCCCTGACTCAAGAAAGATGAAGAAAATTTAAGTTCTCCTGCACTTTTTTTTAATATTTGCTACGGTTGTTAAAGAGGTGCTATGGATTTTTATAAAGAGACATACAGAGTTGTTTAACTAATTTGTTGAAAATATAAATGGTTAAATAAAGTTGAGGAGCTTACTTTCTTAGTATTAAGCTCTACTGCTCTTCCTTTGAAAATTCTTTAGAGCTAAAACAACAAGCTTATATTACACAGCTCTTGTATGTAGTTCATGTTTTTAACATTGTTAAAAAAAAGAAGTTTTAAATGCTGCTATTGTTTTACATCTATTTTGCTAATATTTATCTCAAAATTAACAAATATAATCAAATATAATAATGTCCAGCCAGATATTCTGTTTTTTCCTTGAAATGAACATTTAGAATTAACTGAATAATTCTATTTTATCCCAAGCTAAAGCTCAGTTGTTGGCTTGAATTTTATTGATTGGTAATTCTCTCTGAAGTATAGTGAATCAGTGCAATGCCATGTAATTTACTCACTATTTATTTAAACCATCTATTTTCAAAGTAAATAAGCAAATTCAAAAAGAACAGACGATCTCTCTGTAAAGACCTGAAGAACATTATCTACCTTCTGCCATGTACATGCTTGATGCTAAATGAATGCTAAGATTTATCCTCTGTATAGATATATCCTCTGTAGATTATCCTCTCACCTGTAATAGAGGTCAACATCACTACACAGGCTTCACAGGTCTGATGTGTTAGCAGAAGGCAGTGATGCATATACACATTATGGACAAACTCTGACATACAGATACAGCCTACAACAGGCTTCAAACTATGCCTTTTCTAGTCAACGGATACATTTTACTTATCATTTCAGCTGGAGCATTGGCATAACCTATCTTAGTAAAGAGCTTAAACATTACTTCAATTTCCTTGTAAATATTAACTCTTCCAAAAGCAATGGCAGAATGAGAGATCTGTGTCTTTGACTGTATGGGAACAAATCTGATTTCTGAAAAGGGTATTTCACTTTGATATACAGCCTTTAACTTGGGTTTTTATTTTCTTTTCAGCTTTCAGACATCTGTCTATGACTTTAATCGCTCTTTCTTACATTTCTGCACACACAAGTCTGAATACTGGGATTTCTTGGGAGATTAGGGAGGTGATAAAAACAGACCTCACACATTTTCCTTGAAAATCAATGTGAGAGGAACATATCAAGAAAGGAGTAAGCAAATTAATTTGAGATCACATTCTGCCACTTTTTCATTCAGTAAGACTTTACATTGTGAATAGTGTCGCTGTAGGAGGAAATACTTTTCAATACAAGACCATGCAGAACAGCCAGGCCGTTACTGGAGATCAACGTGCACCCACAAAACAAATCAGCAGTGACCTAAAAATTACATTTTAAGAGTGGTTTTAAGTCTTGTCTTTGACAATCAAATTAGAATGTAATGTTTGAAAATCTTTCTTAATTTAAAATTTCTTTGTAAAACTATTGCAGGTAGTTGTATAGAAACACCAAGGCCCCAGCTCTGTGGTTCCTGTATTCAGTGAGTGGTGCCTTACTTTCTGAATAACTGAGTAGTTCTCCAACACGGGAATTAACCTGGTCTCAAGTGAAGAATGTCAGTTCTCGGAATTATCAAAGCAAGCCTTTAGCTTCTGCATCAACCTTCAAGCTGTATTTAGGTGAACAGTAATCATGATTCCCACTCCTCAGACTGGAAGCTGGATGTATTTCCAAGGGAAATCCTCTTGTCTAACCACAACTTCTTGGGTAAAGATCTACTATATAAAATTCTGTGGACTCTACCGAAAGGTATAGTGGCCTATATACTGCTGCAGCTGTCCCTTATGGCTTTAGAGTCTTTTAATCTATACATCATACTATATATCTCATTTCAATATACTTGTGCTTTTTCTTTATAGTAATTTTTAAAATATGCAATTTTATTGGACATTCACTACTCACAGCTGTAACAGAAATAAAATTTTTTCATAAATACAGAAAACTGCTTAATTTACATGTTAGTCCTGGAATTGCAATAAACAGCAGTACATCATGCAGAGCCATTTTTACTGCTTAACACTTTTTTACATCTAGTCTGAGAATAGGAATTTTGAGAGTCCTAGTTTTTAGAAAAACTCATGAAGCTGTACAACTTCACAACATCAAATTGAAGAAATACTTCAGGATTCCAAGGGGGATGATGAATTTGTATTGACTTAGAAGGAAAATATAGTGTCTAAGTCAGGGATGGAAGGTGATACAAAGATTTAGTCTCTACATACAAATAGTCTTTTAAATTATACAGGAAGGAGAATACAGCTTAGCATGTTGTCTTAATGCTTGAGTTGTGCTCTATTCTAGTTTTCAAATATACTAGAAAAGAAATTCCCATGAAAATAAGGGAAAAGAAAGTCAGTCTTGGAAGGAGATGTTCTGGTACCCAAATGTAGTTGTACCCAAATAATAGTTAAAATTTTATCTCTGAAGCATGTTTGAACACATTAATCTATTGCCCTACCAGTTCAGGATGAAACCTTTCTGGTAGAAAATCTTCTCGAAGATATTACATCGGCAACATCCTCATGGTGCAAAACTGAACTTAATTACAAGTATCTAGTCAAGTGCAGCTGTGCTAAAAAAGTCCTTACAGTCCTGTCTTGTGAATATTGCATCATTCACATGCAGTTTTAAGTCCAGATGTTTATAATGGCAACCAACCAGACAAACCTGGGGCTTCTGAAGGAATATGGATGAGCTTTTTCATGGCATTTTCATTATGCAAGTAAAACACAGGAGGAGATAATGGGGACATTTTGTGACCAAGCTCCTCTTCTAGTCTACCGATCATGCATGTACTTGGAACGTGACTACCTTCTGCAGAACTTAAAATATTAATTTGAAGACATTGCTATGGAGACTCCGAATGGAAAAGCTCAACTACCTGGTCCCTCTTAAAACATTTAAGCTTTTTATCATAAAGGATACTGGCACACATCTGAACTCAAGCCCTCTAAAGTGGGTTTCATACCGATGTGTTGCTGTCATTTCAGCGACAGAAACCGCGCGCCAACAGCAGTCCCCATAAGGACCGCAGATGGATACATAATGAGGAATTGTTTCCTTTAGCATCTATGGTCGTGTCGAGGCGCAATACACCGTGGAGATTTCGAGCCGCACCGTGCAGGTGAGGGGACGGGGAAAGACAATTCCCTGGGCCACTTCTCCTTCTGTCGAGACCCCGTCTCAGCCGAGAGCAAAGACTCCCAGAGGGGGCTCTGGGCGGGCACCGGCTCCGCTCCCTTCCCCTCTGCTCGGTTCCCCGCCCCGCGCCATCACTCCTCTGGCGGCCGTGGGCAGACGCCGGGGGCCGGAGCCGCCTCTGCCCTGCCGAGGCACAGGGCTCGCCCCTCGGCCCCTGCCCGCCGCACAGCCCGCGCCCACCGCCGGCCCCGCAGGGCTGGCAGCAGCCTCTGCGGGGACAGGGACAGTCGCCCCGCAGCTCCTCCCTCCCTAAACCCGCCGGGCGCCGCCCCGGGAGCGGGAGAGGGGAGCGGCGCGAGGCCGGGGGCGATGCGAGCCGCGGGGCGGGCGCGCTCCTCCGGCGGGGACGCGCGAGCGGAGCGGCGCGGGGGAAGGACGGCTCCGCTCGGAGCGCTGTGCACCTGTGGGCGTGACCGCCGGCCCCCTCCTCCTCCTCCTCCCGCTTCCCTTTACTTGAAGGGCCGGCGCCGCTGTAGCGGCAGAGCCTGAGAGCGGAGCGGGCGGCGCACGCAGAGGAGGAGACCCGCTGCCGACCCTCCGCCTAAAGTGTCCCGGCCGCCTCTCGCGCCTCCGCCCCGTTGAGCCGCAGGACCGGTCGGGAGGGGAGCCCAGGCTGGACAGGCCGGGAGGGGACGGGGCTGTCCTCGGCCTGGGGGCGCCGGGCCGGGGCGCGGATCGCCCTCGCAGCGCGGAGCTGCCCGGCGGAGCCCTGCCCGGCGGGCGGGAGGGCGGCGGTGGCGCCGGGCTGCCCTCGCCCCTCGGTGGCCCCCGCGGTGGCCCCCGCGGCAATGCTGCCCTGGGCTGGGGGGCGGTGGCGCCCTGAGCGGGTGTCGCCGTAGAGCGGCGGGCGGGCGGGGGAGGCCCCGCGTTAGCACCTCCGGGGCCCGCGCTCCGCCTGCGGGGGCAGCCACCGGGGAGGGGGAGGCAGGGGAAAGGACGGCAAGCGGAATAACTTCTGCAAATTAAAAAAAAAAAAAAAAAAAAAAGAAAGGGAAAAAAAAAAAAAAAAAAAAAGGCTCGTTCGTGGGACATCTTTGAAGCTCAGTACCAGGCGAGGCATCCAAATCGCAGTGAAACCCTCCAGGCTAGTGAATCCCACTACAGTGGCAGGAGGGAAGCTGGCTGTGGCCACTGTGCCCAAGCCCTGCATGCATTAGAGTCGCCTTGGCTTTCTGGCTGGAAGATGATTCCTGCAACAGGACCATGTTGCTGATGATGAACAGCAAAGACATTGGAAGATGCCTTCCTTGAGGATTACATGTGGAGAAAGGCCATCAGTCAAGGGGAGAGCTGGCTGGTGAAATTGTCTGACTTTCCCCGCACCGGGGAAGTGGCTTCAATGGCTCCATCTCCCAGGAGAAGCAGTAGGAAAGATGCCAACGCCTTGCCAAGCATGTCCTCAACTTTCTGGGCTATCATGATCCTGGCTAGTCTCCTAATCGCTTACTGCAGTAAGTACATATTTGTCCTGGTGCTTTTGCTGGGCATAAATCTGTGCTCTTCCCATCTGAGGTAACGCTTCGGGCAGAGGCCAAGCTCTGAAACTGGCAGGCATAAGTACTGTGCCTTAGACTTGGCCCTCAACACATCTCCCCCCATTCCTCTATGATAAAGTAGGTAGACTGACACTTTAATGCTGCTGCTTCTCAGGAGAATGAGATATCCTTAGGTGTAGATGTGGCATTTCCAGTCCAAACAGTAACGTCTCTTGGATTTTAGAAACAAACTTTCTAGCGGCAATAACTCTGATTCACTGTTCACTGCTTAGTGTCAGATATTACCAATTCCTCCTAGGCTGCTCCCTCCTCTACACAGTCTCCTAACTCTGTCCACCTTCCATGAAGAGGAGCTGGTTTGCTTATGTTCATTCTTTTAGGAAGCACATACTTAATGAAGTGACAGATGCCTTAACATCCCTGGGATCATATGTGATCCTCTGAAATTCAGTAAGAGGAAATCTTGGCACTTTCTTAGCATATCCTCAGCAGTTTAATAAGTCCATGTTGCCAGTTTTAGAGCTGCATCTCAGGTTATCAGCAGAGTTTTTATATTCTTTTTTCAGGCTTAATAGATTTTCCATTAATCACACTGTTGCAGATAAGGTATCTGTAAGAATCAAGTACTTGGACTATAAATACTTTTAGAAGTCTTTATTTTTTCCTGCTTTTTGTTTGTTTGTTTTGTTTTGTTTTGCTTTCAGCAAGAATTGTTTTCAAGCAGTTATATAATGTAAATGGAGCTAATGCCCATACTTCAAGTCAAGGAATGCAAGTTAGTCCATAGCACCAGAGTGGGAAACTTGCAAAGAGAATAAAAAAAAGCAGTTTTTACACAATAATAAAAAAAGACACAGTTTATCAGAGAGGACCCACATAGCTTTGCCAAAAATGAATCTACACTGTATTTTCCCACCCTGAACTGAATGGAGTCTGTAATTTACCCATGGTGCATATTGCTTTCATTAGCTGTAGCATAAAAGATTTTGCACTAGGCTTGTCTTGTTGAGCTGTAATAGGTGTAGGCTATGATGAATAGGAAATAGATGCTTTCTATTTTGCAGGAATTTGCAGGAGCATGCCTGCTGCATTTCTTAACCCTCTATTCCATTCCCTTCAACTACATTACATTGACCATTTCTGTGTGTGTGTGTTCTGGGATTTTTTTGAAACAAGATTGTAATTGGTTAGGAGAACCTTTAGTTCACTTTTGTTTTGCGTATTATAGAGGCTCTTCATAGTGATGACACTGAAATTGGATTATTCCAAAAAGAATAACATATTTTGTAATTTTTTTTTTTGTAATCTAGCACATTTTGCATTACGCTTCTCATTAATAAAATCATATTAAACAGGCCACACTTTTAATAATATAATTTTGTACATAATGCTATATTCAATGTGTTAATATAAAGGATATACTAAACAACATAGTGAGTTTTAAAAGAATTTATTGTATACTAGGAGTGCATATTACAGAATGAATAGTTCAAGTGTAAAAGGAATTCAGCTTGATATTAGTGATAGGAAATATTTTATTAAATTTGTGCTAGAAGTGTCCAGAGAGTCACAGGCTTTTTATGAGACTATATGAGATCTTCTGTGCATATATTTTCTATCAACTTGGCCTCAAAAAGAGTTAGCATAAACTCTGACACTTCAAAAATTATTTATTTTCAGCGTTGTGAAGTTTGACAGTGTTTTGTCCTAAAAATGAAGTCATCCATTTGAATTGTTACATATTGTTCATTGTTTATTTTTTGCATTGTTTACTGATGAAAAATGCAAATGTTGGCTGATAATCTGAAGGCATTTTCTGGTGTGCTTAAAGACCAGTTTCTAATTAGTTCTCTCAGCCAGTGTAGATGGTGTTCCTCTAATATGTAGTACACTCTTCATTTCATATAGCACTGAAAAGCACCATGCTGCTTAAAATATGCAGTGTCAAAACACTCCACCATTTATGTAATGCTTCACTGATTTGACAATTGCAATTCCAAATGTTAATGAAGCATCATGAATATTTTCTCTAGTGGTAGTATTTGAGAAATTGCAAAAAATGGTTTTTGCTCTGTGAAAAATCAAGATAAAAAAAAGTGAAGCTATTTCTAGGTAAAGCAGCACTTCAGATTTTATGAATTCTTTTAAAAATCAGCTAGAATTTAATCAGTCTTTTTTCATCTGATGCCTTTTTCTGAAGAAAAGCAGATCTGGTGTTGGAGGGGACATGATGACTTTAAAAAATGGTTTAAAAATAACAGGATTGTCATATTTCTTAGGAAGTAAAAGAAATGAATTTGACTATGTAAGGTGTTCTCTATTTTCCCCCACACCTTATTGTCAGGTATATGGAAGTATACCAATAAAGGTAAATATATTATCAAAATAATATAGGAACTTAATATTTTATTATCTCTCACTGTATCATTCTACTGCAATCAAACCCTGCAGCCTCCAGAACAAAATCTGGAAAAGAACTTTTCAATTTTTCCTTTCTTAATAGCACTGTAAGTAAAATTTTTGATCTATCTTGCCTCTTTCCATTTTTAATCTGTTAGTCTGACAAAGCTTATTCCTGAATCAGTTACTTGAACATTGCTTCTCTTTCTCTTAATTACTTTGTGAATCTTTGTTTCTGGAAGTGTATTTGTTGTACAGTAGTCATCCCTGTTACTGGGAACAACCAGTAAACACCATACTCTTTAAGTTCCACTTGACAGATAAGCACATTTATAAAGAATGTTCTGGATGTACATGTACAACCCATTAGACTTTCATTTATACTTTAATATCTGAAGCTCAATTATATTACTATTGATGTGGTAAAATGATAAACTGATAATTTTTTCTTTCTTAAATGTTTAGATTATACTTAGGGATAATGGCTCCATCCTATGGTGGAAGAGAAACCTGCATCAAATCAATTAGGTTAGTTGCTATAGTGATAAATATAATGTAATATTCTCCATCTGAAGAAAAATGGTCTGATTTGGTAGGCTCTCAACAGGGGAAGACAAAAACAAAGTAGTAGAAATAGGCTGTTTATGGTCCTTGGTGTGACCAACAAGGAGCTAGTTTACGTAACAGAAGCATCAGTAAATGTAAAAACAGCCTCAGAAGGCTCTTCTGGTAGAGGGTGGCCACCTTTGTGGCAATTCAGAATTAAAAGAGTTGTGGCATTTTTGGATTCCAGACATGCATCTTGCACACTTGTCTAATGAACAGGACTAAACCAGAGAGAAGCACCTGCAGTGAATACCTCATGTTGTGTTTTTTACTGTTGTAAAGGTAAAATGAGTAGGGAGTATTCATGAACTGGAGTATGTATTTTACCATGTTAGAAAGTTTGGTCAAATTAAGGAAATTCTATGTGGTATCACAGCTGCCTGCTACATCAGGAATCTAAATAACATAGTTTTGATTCAGAACTACTTTTTTTAGTGCATTTATTCAGTTGAATTTGCTATAAATATTGAGGAGCTTTTTATATGTAAATGGTAACTTTGTAAGCAATATATGAATCAGCTTTTAGCAAAGTTGTGGCTGTTACAAGCTTTTGCTTTTCCTTATTTTATACTGTGTAGTAAGCATAAGGAATAGAACATTAGAGCCCTGTGCTGTTCTGTTAAGGTAATACTTCTAAGGGTGAGTAAATGGGGTTTTTTTGAAAAGAGCTACCAAAACTGAATGGTACTTGGAAAATTGGCCTTTGTGCTTTAAATATTGTGTATGGAAGAAACAGTATGAAACCCAGCATTTATGCTTACTAAATGGTGATAGTACTAGGAAAAAAGAATCTAAAAGTCCAAAATGCAAAGTAGTTCCCATAACATAATACAGAGATATTTTTGCTGTTGCTGAGCAGGGCTTACACAGAGCTAAGGCCTTTTCTGCTTTTCCTGTTGCCACACTGGTGAGGAAACTGGAGGTACCTGGGAGGCTTGGAGGAGACACAGTCAGGACAGGTGACCCCAACTGACCAAAAGGCCATTCCAGACCGTGTGACACCATGCTCAGTATATGAAACAGGGGGCAGAAGGAAGAAGGGGAAAGGTTTTGAGTGATGGTGTTCATCTTCCCAAGTCACTGTTATGCATGACAGAGCCCTGCTTTCCTGGGGATGGCTGAACACCTGCCTGCCCATGGGAAGGGATGAATTAATTCCTTGTTTTGTTTTGCTTGTGTGCATGGCTTTTGCTTTCCCTACTAAACTGTCTTTATCTCAATCCACAAGTTTTCTGGCCTTTACCTTTCTGATTTTCTCCCCAGTCCTGCTTGTGGGGAGAGAGTGAGTGGCTGTCTGGGCCTTGGTTCCTGGCTGGGGTTAAACCATGAAAAAATATATTATATTATATTATATTATATTATATTAATTATATTATATTATATGGACCTCACCTTAAGTTGAGATCCTGTTACATATTGGGTAGACACTGCACATTTGAGCAATACCTTTTCATTGTCCTGTTCAGGAGTTGCTCTCTGTCTAAAAGACATGGGCTACTATGGTCTCTAGGTCTCACTGTTCCCTTATGCTCTCTGAGACTGCCAGCACAGAGATGGCAATTAACTGTGACTGTCACCTGGCCACTTCTACAACAGAAGCTACATCGGCTACTGAACAGCTGTCAGATGGTAAATGGTCACTGCCCATTTATGTTGGATGAACATAAGTTACCTCTAAATGAAAGCCTATGCCTCCTGTTATTGATCTGTTATCATTTAGGTCACTTCTTCTGTTTTCAAAACTGAAAACTACAGATTTTTTGAAGATCTGTTTACCTGATCTGTAACTTTATTATGTTTTCTACAAGAATTACTGTGTATGTATTTTTCCCAACCCCTGCGTGCAGGATGTGACATAGAGAGCAACTGTCATTAGTAAAACTTTTTTCAGTCTAATTTGTATATAGAAATCAAAAATAATACTTTCATGACATTAAATAAGAAAAGTAAAATATTAAAATTCTGTTTCTTTATGTAATGTCCCAGCTGCTCCTTTTGAAGTAGGATCAATTTTTGAGATAAAACCAGTGCTTTGAACTTGGTGGCCTCTACAACGTACTACCTGTCAATGTGAGTACCAAACTGACACTGAGATTGCCTCACCAGTTGTATTGTAGTCTTTCCAGATGATGTATTACATAGAAGTCCTTGGCACCAACAGAAGAAATGTCTTCTTACTGCATTCAATATTGAATTCGACCCTTTAAGGCTAAGTAAGCACCATTACAATTTCTCAAACATATTTGAATTCTGGTGATTCATACTTCCATTGCAAGTATAACCACTGATAAATATGGACAATGGGAAATAGGTAGGGAGGGGAAACTAGAAGAAAATGGATATTTTCAATTAAATACATGGCAGAGGAGTATTCCATGTCTTTCAGCAGGATTGACAGGACAGAGATTGAGACCTCTTTGACAGTTTTTTTGTGCTGTTTATGTAATGTACTATTTTTTTCTTACCATATACTATGAAAACAGTACTGGGGGCATGGAGTAGAGCCCTGCTGCTCAAGCTAAGGGTGTAAACATGAGCTAGACTGGATTTTGTTGTACTGGGGTCCCATTAATCTTTTGGTCTTTCTTTACTGATGCCACTGAAGAAGTAGTAGTAAGTCCTTCACTGAGCTTAACCCTTAGGGGTGGGTATTTCCCCACTTGTTCTTCTCTGCTAGAAGCTGATGGTATGAAATAGCTCAGTTTTTAAGATGTAATTTAGTGCTTTCTTAGAGAGTTCTCTAACTGTAAGGCTATTATGTGAAAAAAAACCATTGACAGCTAGTCCAGCATCTGGCATGTCAAATACTGTTTTTTAGAGGTATGCCTTGAATGTTGTCAATAACTCAAAAATGCACTTGAATACTGAGCTACACGTAGAAGTGTTAGATATATAGGCAAATCCTGGCAGCTTTGATTAACCCACAGTCTTCCTGGTCTTTGTTGCTATATTCAAACTAGAATGTTTCCATGCTTAGTCATGTGTTTGATCAGGTGTGTTGTTCCACTGCTGGGCTGGGAATCTATTTTTTTTTTCTGTGTTTAAATCTAAGTTAGACTGCTTTTTGCACAGATGGTTGGCAAATTTGCTTATTGTAGATGTTTTGGAAGTCATCTCTTCATGGATATGCTTTTATGTTAGCCGTGCAAATAGGAAAATGTTATGTGGTGACTATTTGAAAATATATGAACCGTATTTACACTGTTTTCCAATATTTTTAGTATAGAGGTTTATTTCAAAGACTTTGTGCATATTTTTCAATAAAAGGACTTTTCATGAATAACAAGTAAAATGGTAGAGAGTTTTGCATTTATGTGATGGTCTTTGGATCTCTTCCAAAATGCGTGGTCTGTGTATTATTTTGATCTCTGAATGGACTGCATCTTTGGATGTCTTCCTTCAAACACTTGATTGCACTCAGATAAGAGGAAATTATCTAACTGGGGTGAAGAGTATAACTTACTATTTTTTAAGGGGGTCTCTGAGCAATAACCCCTCTGGTTTTCTCCTGAGTAGCATGCAGTTGCTTAATATTATATTATCTGTGCTTTTGCATATGCTAACACTTCTCTTTGGTGCCTGCAGTCCAGTACAGGAATAAGGAAGTTGCTTCTCTAGAAGAAAGTGTTATTTATTTTGCCCAATTATATGCTGTTGTTGGAGAAAAACATAAACTATATGTAGAGAGACCTCTAGCTTCAATTTTTCTTGTTACAATTCCCTCCAAGGCTGGTGTGACTTATTTATAGTTTTGATGGGTTTTTTTTAATATTTATATATTTTTTATATTTCTGCCTCATAAAATCATAGAATGCTATGTGATGGAAGGGACCTTGAGGGTCAGCTAGTCCCAAACCCCTGCTATGGTCAGGGACACCTTCCACTAGACCAGGTTGCTCAGAGCCCCATCCAGCCCGACCTTGTGCACTTCCAGGGATGACAACTTTTCTGAGCAATCTCTTCCAGTTCCTTGACACCCTCACACTAAGGAATTTCATCCTAATATCTAAACCTCCCCTCTTTCAACTTGAAGACAGTAATACTTAAAAACATTGCCCTTTACCCTATCACTAAATGCCCTAGTAAATGCTCCCACTCCCAGGCTGCCTAACTCTTGCAGCCCGAGTTAACCCATGCCTTTATCTGATCCTTGGCTTCAAGAGTCCTCCTCCACTGTCATATCCTGCTCTTACAACAGGAGAATGTTTTCATAGGGCAGGATCTTACGATGTTTTTAGGATCACATACCTTACATAAGAAACCATTCTTCTGCTTTGCCTGCAACTGAAAGTATCAATTTATGCTATGTCCCGTTTGTCCATTTTGGTGCTTTGAAGGTCTGGCACTGGGACTGTCTCTGGTTTTGTTTTATGTGGAGGTTAATTCCAGAACATAGTTAACAGATGTGTCCTATTTGTGTTTTCTGTACCAGAAACTGAGTAAAAGCCCAGAACAGAATGCCTAGGAGATTGGTAACATTTCAGATTTCAAGTTATGTTGCTTGGGTTAATTCCTCTTTTTCGTCCATTGTAGGAAGGAATTGTACTGACCAACTTTATTTAAGCATAGTGGAAGAACCTGATGGTTCTGTTATGCATCATCTGAGTGAAGGGTCCTTAATTCTTACAGCAATGAGAAATCACTACATATAAAAAGAAGTCTAACAAAAAGTAAATGGGAATGTTTACAGAGTTCTTGTTAATCCTACTAAAATTTATGGTGACTTTGACCTTTGCTCTTGCAACTTTTTTTTTTGATTATCTTAGAATGCTGATCTTGACAAATGTGTTCTAAGAGATGATACACTGACAAGTTGAGATTCCTTTAACCCTGAATGCCTCTATCACTCTTCATACTCTCACCTGTCAATATTCCTTTTAGCGGATATTTAATTTTTCCATTGAACTAGACCAGTGCAAAGTTTGGCAGAACATCTTTAACTGATGACAGAAGTGGGTTTAAGTTAAGCTGTTGCACTGTTCATTAAATGGTTGTCTTGGGGTGACTCCAAACCGGCACAATGGTTCAGCTGAACGCAGAAATGTTGAAATGGTGTGGGAACAGTGGCTTCTGGCAGTTCTTCTGGCAGACACAGAGAAAGCCCACAAAAATTATCAAGGGGCTGAAGCCTATGAAGACCAATAGAGAGAGCTGGAGTTACTCAGCCTGGAGAGGAGAAGGCTTAGGGAAGACCTTAGTTACAACCTTGCAGTATGTCAAGGGGGCTTGTGAGAAAGATGGAGAGAGACATTTTCCAAAAGCCTGTAGTGACAAGACAAAGGGTGGTGGTTTAAACTGAAAGAGAGTAGATTCACATTGGACATAAGAAGTCTTTTATTGTGAGGGTGGTGAGACACCTGGCATAGGTTGCCCAGAGAAGCTGTGGATGCCCAGTTCCTGGAAGCATTTGAGATCAGGCTGGATGGTGCTTTGAGCAAGCTGGTCTAGTGGAAGGTGCCCCTGCCCGTGGTAGTGAGGGTTGGAACTAGATAATCTTTAAGGGTCCCCTTCCAACCCAAACCAGTCTATGACTTTTGTTGTCTTGCTTTAAATTAAACAAAATATAAGTGTAACAGATATTGAGCGGTTGCCTGTTACTGATAGCATTCTCTTGTGTTACTGAAAGGGTCTGCTGGTTTCTCATTTTTTGAACAAAAATGAACCTTCTGTTTAATTATACCTTGGGCAGACACTTTTCTTCTGTGCAACCTAAAAGAAGTGTGACTATTTCTATTATTTTTTTTTTTCATACTGAACAAATTCCAGTGTAGTTCTGGGTATCAGCTTGAGTCATAAAAAATAGAAAATTATTTTCTGAATTGAACTGATATAATCATCTGAGTTATTATTAAAAATAATTTTGTTGAAAAATATCGGAAAGGTTTTCCAGAGCTTTCTAAGTATCTCCTATCAGTACTGCTTTATTGAACACTCATTGTAAGGCAAGAGTTTATATGGCTTTTTGTATATATATATGAGCTCAGTAAAAAACATATCAATATTTAAAATAAAACTAAGAAGCTTTAAAATTTGATATCACTGAATGGTACTGAGGTAAGAATTTTGATGAAATTACCTGCTATAAAGCATTTGACCTAACATATGCTTCTAGAGCATAATATCTGGACTAATGATTCTTTCAAGATATCATTTTAAAGAACTTTCACATATGTTTTCATCTTAAGCTACAGCTGGGAAACAAGCAAACAAAAACACCAAACCCAAATATAAATGTTTTGGAACTCAGATCCTCATAGATTAAAAGGAACAGCTGACAAATAACTTCAGTTTCATCTGAACAGGATGGGTCTTCCCTTACTTTCGATTTTTGCAGTTTAGTCATCTATATTTACCATAATCTCATTTTAAAGTCAGTGAAAACATAAACATTTTCATAGTGCAGTTCATGTGACCTGTTTTAGATACACAATAGAGTTTAGAGTTTGAGGTAAATTGTGCTGCAGAAGTGCTTGTCTTTGTTGTCAGATAGACAACTTGCTAAGATTTTAACATAAAATGTTATCACATTAATCCAGTCCTTCATTACAGCATCTTTAAAATCTTGCTCTTCTTATTTTCAAAGCTTACATTTAATATTGAAATATTTAATGCCAAGTAAGTGATTCAGTATTTCTGTAGGGAAGAAAAAACATAGAAAAATGGGCTTGTGATACAGATTGATTAAGACTGTAGGTCAAGATATTGAACTAATGCAGCAAAGGATTTGTACAATTCAAGGGATGTAGTTGGCATAAATTACTGGGATTTTCTGAAGACATCTTTGCAAACAGTTTGTATCCTGAATACTTTTTGCAATACTTTTTTGTCTTACTGTAAATTCTCCAGTTTCTTTGCCAGTATTGTTACACTCTGGATGCTAAAACTACTGTCTTTCCCCCAGAAGTTGGAAACTATGTGAATTTCAGAGTGTACCAAAGGTTATCAGCTTTACCATTCCTTTTTTCTCATTTTTAAGCCTCTTCATATGAAACAATATTGAACACATTTTCACCATGCAAACTTTTATAGTGTGGTTAAAACATTTGAAACACCTTCATCTACTACTGATTTAGGTAAGAAAAGGTTTAAAGGTGAACAATGTGTACATGTTTATAAGAAGCTGCAGGGGCAAAGAAGACCTGAAATGCTTACCTTAAATCTAAAAGAAGATATGAAGAAAATAAAAGCTTTGTGTGAAAACATTATGTGGTTATTTTTGGGAGGATATTGGGCTTTATGACCTGAGAGGTTCCTCCAATTCTCCATTCTTCAGTGTAAGTGCTATTTTTACAGTCCTTTTCATCTGGAGAGATTTGTTGCCTTCTATGGCTCATTGTTTTATGTTTTTGTTTAAGGAATATATTGCTTTTCACCTTTTTTCACAGTAAATATATCTTCATGGACATTCTTTGTCTAAAAGCTGTTCAGTTCTGGTTGTGCTGCCTGTGTAACTAGAGATTTCTACTTTAATCCTGTCTACAAATGTAGAATGCCTTACTTGTCATGGTTTAGAAATGGTATTCTCCAATTTAGTACTCTCACTAAAAAACCCCCACACACTGCTCCCCCTCCATCCTGCCTCCAATTGGAGGCACAAAATATTACGGACTGAGAGAAGAACAATTTACTGGAACAGCAATGAGATAAGAAATGAACAGTAACAGCAACAGTGTTAATAATAAAAGTGTTTAAAAGAGAGTGATTCACATGCAAAAATGGTCACTGCAGACCCTATGAGAAAAAACAAGACCAGACAGTTCCCCTGCCATGTTTTCTTAACCAGAAGGAACCCCTTCTCCCCAGAAGTGAGAGGGCCTTTCCCCCTCACCTGGCAATGACCTGAGGTGGTATGGAATAACCTCCCTGTCCTAGGCATGCCCCCTCCCAGCTACTGCTAAAAATTAACCCTGTCCTGGCCAAACATCATTGTAGAGACTTTTTAACATTTATGGTGGTAGAAAGGCTTCCTTTCACATGTTTTTGCAGAGTTCTCTGAAGTGCTGCTGTGAACTCTTAAGTTGCAGGAACTGCCAGTTGAAATTACAAGAAGTGGATATTTCAATAAGTGGATATAATTGCAGTGAATTAGTTTAAAACCAACTTACAATATTTGAATATATTCTTTGGCATAAATATTACACTGACTTCACAAGATTGACATTGTACTGAGAATAGGTAGAATCATTGTCTAATGTTTTCTCAGATAATTCATCTCTGTATGGAAGAAAAGGATGTCCTTTAGACTCCTCAGTTTCATAGAGCGAAACAAATCTTTTCCTCTTAGTATTGTAATTTAAGCACAGACACAAAAATCAAATGATCCACCTACCTGCCTCATTTTCTTAGTTAATTTCCTGGAATTTATAGGTTAGGGTTTTTTGTTTTTTTTTATCTCCATCAAAGACAAAATATGTAGAACCCAAGAAAACACCTCTAATACATTATATTATTAGAGCACATTCCTATATTTCACTGCCTTTCCTTTCACTGTTTATAATAACTGATAACAATTTCCTTCCTGAGAGCTTCTTTTAGAATTTAGTGTTCAGTGTTGGCATTAAGTTCAGTATTAGTTTTCTGTCTTTCTGTATTTTTCAGTTTTGCTTCTTTTTTTTTTTTCTTATCTAAGGTCAGGTGAATTGCCCCTACTGTTTGTCTTGCCACTTTCTGAAGTGCTTTTCTGTTAGTTGGCATGACAGGTACTGCTATGTGAATCACAGTTTGTCAGTGACTTTTCAGACAAATTAACTTGATATATGTGTAGAGAATTTTTCTCCCAACTGCTAGATCTTCAGAGATTTAAGAATTGGGCTTTTTTATGTTCTTTTTTTTCCCCTACATCAGGTTCTGTGAGCCCAATTATAAACTCTCTGATACAGCATACTGTAGTCTGGACTCTAAGTACCTTGTTGGAATTTAGTTTAAGTTTTCTTCTGTCATTTTCAATTATTTTGAAAGTATATTGAGCAACAGATATGGTTATTCACAGAAGGTTAGAACTGAAGTGCTGAGGAAAAAATACTCTTTCAATTTCAGTGCATGGAATTTGAACAAGCCTTTTAAGTTGCCAAAATGCTGTACAGTGCTGGTGGATGTGATGGTTATGTATCATTTGTCATGACAAGGGCCCCTAAATTTCAGATGCATGTCAGTATTAGTGAGGTAATACGTTTTGTGTGACAAAGCACACCTATGGTTTTGCTGAATAACATCCATTTTCCCAGGATCAGGAACAACTGTCTTAAAAGTGGGTGTCAGGAAGCTAGAACTTAAATCATTGCTAGTTGGTTTTGATCTTTGAAAGTGATGGTGACATAAAGCATATGGAGTGAGGATTACAGAGCTCTTCTGTAAAGTCAAAGAGCAACATTTCTGAAGTATGCTTTTGACCAATTTCATGTTCTTTGCTTCTGATATACTCTTCTCAGTTTATATTTCTATAAATTCACTTATTTATTACCTCTATATAACTCTGTAGCTGAACTTAAGTGATCAAAATGTAGCATTTTTTCCCACATCTCTAAATCTGCTCTTTTTTTCTTTAATGGAAGATCAGAGATAGTGCCATGAGTTGGGCGTTGTTGCTGCTGTTTCAATTTTTAATTTACTTCAGTTAGAAGGAAAAAAATACACATTTCAAGAAATCATGGAGGAGTAAAATTTTGAGTTAAAACAAGTACATGTGATAGAGAACTGTCAGAGAAAATTCTGTCATTAAATAATGAAAGCTTCTGAATCCACACTGAGGCTTGTTTGTGTGTTGGTTGCTTTTCCTGTTACCTACATCTCGCTTATCTTATGGATATCTCTTATTTTCCACTCCTGTTTTGGTCTCCTATTCAATTCCACATAGTTTTGCTGACAGACTTGCACAGTCGGATAAAAACAAAATAAGTAGAGGGAAACACATACGAGAAGACCATATGATACTCTGGATCAACCATTTTAGTTTTGCTTCATTGGAAACAAATGCATCTCTCTTTGTCTTTCCCACAGGCACCTGAGTCTGAAACATTACTGCTAGTCAGGAAGGTGTACCTGCTGAGAGCATCCAGTTCTGTCTCTTTGCTTAATGTGAGAACTGTTGTAGTGGAGGAATTAAAGTGGTTACAATCTGTCAAAATGTTCGTTCCTAGCTTTTGTAGTATTTTAGCTGAAAAAATCAAGATCTTACAGAATGCATGTCAGCAAATTCATTTACTTACACTTAACAGGAATCTTGGCCACGAGGTTCATGAAATGCTGCAGCATTTACATCTATAAAACACAATAGTGATAACCATAAAAATGTATTTTCTCCCGCATTGAAAGTAGATCTTGTTGGGACTGTTCTCAGACAGAGTGAATGTTGCTTGATACATTTAAAACCTACATATATTAACAGTTGATATTATTCCAGGAAAATTACCATAATGTTTATTTCCTAAAAACAACGAATTTGAGCAAGTTTAAGCACACAAGGTGAGGAATGATTTATTTTCTGTAAACAGTTGAAAAGTCTTATTTTAAATCAATTGCAGGTAATTCATTAACGTATTAATGGTGAAAAGAGAAGACTTTTTTTCCTTTACTTGGATTTAAGATGGCTAATATTGTCAGAACACATTGGAAATTTGTGGTAGTGTCTGAGCCAGTGGAACTAACAAAGGAAGAAGAGCTTCCACATATGAAACACATGCAGATAGTATCAAGATACATAGCAAACTCAATATTTCTTATTCTACTTAAATTAAGTCCACAGATTGTTTTGAAACAAGCTAGATTTCTAAAGGTAGCTTTGAGGTATTACTTTAAATGTGCTTTAGTTCTCTGTTTGTTTTGGTTTCTACAACATTTGAAAAATTTTCCATCTAAATGTGAAACTTTTGCAAATATTGGAAATTAGTATCTTCTGTTCCTACAACCTATTTTGGAGAGTGATTCTATCTGTACCAAGTAGAGTCCATGTATACCCATCATAATCCTTGTTTGATAGTAGATTTTCTTCCCCATTGCCTGACTAGATTCTCTACATATGAAAGAGCAGGTCTATGTAAGATCACACAGAATCACGGGATTAATTAGGTTGGAAAAGACCTTTGAGATCATCGAGTCCAACTTAGGACCTAAAGCCACCTTGCCAACTAGGCCATGGCGCTAAGTGCCACATCCAGTCTTTTCTCAAACATCTCCAGGGATGGTGACTCCACCAGCTCTCTGGGCAGCCCATTCCAATGCCCAGTCACTCTTTCTGTGAAGAACAGATGAATCCCAATTTTTCTTGAAGAATATTGATTGTACATTATCAATGTGTTTCTAAACATAAGTGCATTTTCTTCATATCTTTTTAATAACATTGAAAAAGAGTGGTTGTGGTGTGTGTTTTTGCAGGATAGGCATAATACATCTGCTATTTTTGCCTTTTATAAGAGACGTACTACCTCAATGAACTTAAATATTATTTTTTAAAGAGAAGGGACTAAAAATCTATGACATAAATTCTTGTGAGCAGCAAATTTGGCTGGTAGTTGATCAGGCAAAAGAAACTAGTCTTTTTTTACACTTCAAGCATGAGGTACAGACTAATTATATGAAGCTCAAAAACATGTGTCAAAGAGTTTTATGGGCCCCATTACTTTTCAGGTTCATAAAACATTGCCAACAAGCGTTCCCTCTCTCTCCTTTGGAGAATAAATAGCTCAATTAATTTATAGGAGTCTTTCCATTTTGTGTGTAAAAGAAGAAAATGAAGGTAAATTAATCTGAATAAATTGGATTTGTATTCTATTAATCTTGTGGGAATTAGTATCACAATGATGCTAATACCATCATAAAATTTTTGTTGCTTACACTTAATTGTGAAGAATGACAAACGTAATTATTTTCTTGGAATGGTAATGAGTACAGAAGGTACTTTCTTGGACCAATGTAGGCCTTTGAAAGTTTGAACTAAGCTTTGTACACATTTTTATTGCTTAGTTGATTCTTTTGAATTTTTTCCCATTTGAAGCTTCATTTCTACATAAAATCACAGTTCCCTCCTCCTTTCATACATGTAGTGCAGATCTGGAGAAATGACTGAACACTTCACCAGGACCAACCCATGCCTGGTAAGTTCCAGTAAGTCTCAGATGACAGCCAGGGGCACATTTTTGCTTCCATGGCATATGAGCCAAAGATGAGGAAGAAAATATATCCTTGAAGCTGTGGCCTTTTTTAATGCCACAAACATATTTGTAAATGGAAATTATTCCAGAGAAAGGTTTTTTTGAGCACTTCTGTCAACCTTCAAACATTGTTTTGTCCTTCCTGGATTCAGTCCTTACCACCTTCTCTCTAAACAGGAGCTTTGTACAGATTTTGTTTATGTTCATACTTGGTGTGGGGTAGAGTTGAATGCTGTGTGTGGCTTCTGCTGCTTGCGCTTAGCAGACCTAGATCCTGATGCAAAGTAAATAGGAGAAGTGTGACCACTGTGAGAGTCTGAAGATGGTAGAGGAAAGGAATGCTTGTATTATCCCATGTTTATAGTTTCAGAAAAATGGCCTAAGTCATTTCAGGCTATTAGTGTTTGCTGTCTGCAACTGTCTTTGGGATGAAAGTAGGAGTATTTGGAGATCAGCTGTATCAAAGATGCCAAGTCTATTATAATTGATATGACTGTATTCCTTTTCCCTATAATGCAGAGGTCATCCAGCAGAGCCACAGGTGCTGTCTCAGGCTAGTGGCCTGGTCTGAAGCCCAGCTGACAGGTGGTCTTAGACAGAAGGGTTTTTTACTACTTTACTTGATATTTTTCTTAGAAAAAGGGGATGAGATTTTGGCCAGCAGCTGAGAACATGTCCAGCACTGAGATGTCAAACTGTTGCATGGTTTAGTACTTTTAATGCCTGGCCAGCAGTCATAATCAAACGACCACTCTTTCTGAGTTACATAAATGTGTGTTTCTGCACATGCACATTGAAACATCTAGGTCTTGTAACTGGGTTTACAGAAAAACAGTTACTTTGTTGATTAGAAAATATTGTGTCAGATTCTCTACAGGAAAATAATTGGTTTGACCTCATTTCTAAAGAACAGTACATTTATTGAAATAGAAGAAAAGCTATTGATATTTTCTTTTACTGGATTGACATGGGAACAAAAAGAATAGGGTAAGGCTTAATCTTCACTGAATTCCAGTGCATCTTTTGTTCCTCAACTATGTAATTCTTCACTTAGAAAAAAGATGTTAAAAAAAGCCATAATAATTTGGGGTATCTTGTTTCATTGATCAAGGTATTAGAACTTGCAATGGAAAGAAAAATAATGACAGAATGGGATAAAGTGGTAACTTTCTGTTTATACTTCGAGGCTCCCTTTTGCAAGAGCTTCCTGATAGATTTAGGTAGCTACTGGTCACAGCTACCAGTGAGTGACTGAAGAATTTACTTTAAGCTGCAACTGTGTATTCTTGACTGTTGATATGTGTTTATACAACAGTTTATAATTGTAATTAATTTTCACATTGATAATTACTTAACAATCTACTGAATTTTAATACATTTTATTTCAATGCTTTGCTGGTAATTTTCAAAAAATCTACTGGCAACATCAATTATCCCCAAAGGTGAAGCCATTTTTCACTAAAAATGTTATGATTTTTTAAACAGCTGTTTCTCCTCCTGTTTTCCACACAGTAAAGACTACAGCTGCTTCCTATTAAATGAAAAGTATTAATAATTTTCCTTTACATATAAAATCAAATAGCTGTTAAAATAGTGTCTGTATGTAGAATTTGTTGTTTGGCTGCTTTCCCTAGTTTAGAACAAATTATTTGACCGTGGCATCATTTGCTACAGTATGAGTTTGGGATGTTTTATATTGAAGTAAGGTCTAAGTAATATCAAAGACTGCCTTGTATCTAATGCTCGAAGAAGCAGATGTATTTAGGGTGAACATATCTCCTTTTGCTTGCATATTAAAATCATACTGATATGTTATCTATAAGAAAAAGTGTAACACCAGCGGATGATTAGTGAAGACTTAGAATAGAAAGGGAGCAACTACAGTTAAATGAAGTACAGCATCATATGAGTTCCATCGAGAAGATGATGGGAGGTGATCCTCCTCCACTTGGCCCTAGTGGGGCCATCTCTGGAGTATTGTGTTCAGGTCTGGTCTCCAGAGGTCAATAAAGACAAGGACCTACAGGAGAGGGTTCAGCAGAGGCCACAAAGATGATGAGGGATGTGGAGCATCTCTGTTACGAGGAGAGATTGCAGGAGCTGGGCCTGTTTAGTCTGGAGAAAGGGAGACTGAGAGGACATCTCATCAATACATACAAATATCTCAAAGGTTGGTGCCAAGAGGATGGTGCCAGGCTCTCTTTCATGGTGCCCTGGGACAGGATGAGGACCTATGGCAATAAACTGAAACGCAAGAAGTTCCACCTCAACACGAGGGGGAACTTTACATTGAGGGTGGCAGAGCCCTGGAACAGGCTTCCCTGGAAGGCTGGGGAGTCTCCCTCTCTGGAGACATTCCAAATCCACCTGGGCACATTCCTGTGTAACCTGCTCTAGGTGACCATTCCTTGGCAGGGGGTTGGAATAGAATTTCGCCAAAGGGCCCTTTCAACCCTAACTATTCTGTGATTCTGTTTCTTAATTGTCAGCATGAATTTCTGCAGTAAAATGAAAGATTATCTATCATCTTCCAGGAACAGAGATCCTTGGCATGGTGGTTAGTTGCAGGAGAGCTGTGAATCATTGCTGGGATTGTGAAAAAGATGTGTGACCCCAAGGTGAATTAGAAAATAGAGAGGTGTTAATGTCACTTCAGACAGCATTGTTGAGACTTCATTAGCAAAGCCATGTATGATTTCCCTTATTCAGAAACTCATACTGAAGTAGGGAGAAAAATGACTGGATATTCAGAAAAATGGAATGTCTGTTCTTGAAATGAAAATTGCTTGACTTGTTTAGTCACAAAACTACTGAGCGATATCAAGTACATCAGAAGAATAAAGAACAAAAAAGTTAAAAAAAAAAGTGTTAGTTCAGGATTAAGTGGAAATGGAATTTAATTGATTTAGAAGTGGGATTTTATTACATAGGGGTCTATGATACCAAGGCACCGGATTTGATGACTTGAAGAGATCTCATGTAAACTTTTGTTTGTCTGCTGACTCTTTTGGTCAAATTGGTTTTCAGACAGACAGCTTCTTGAGTGCTGTGGTTGGCATAAGAGTGTGTAGGATCATGTGGCTGAGATTACTCCTTTTGAGAAGTCTTTACTAAATCATGGAATTACCTATGGATTACTGTCTTCATCTCCTGATATCTCTGACAAGTTGATTAGCTCCCTTGGACTGTTTGATAAGGCTTTTTAAGTTCAAGTTTTGAATTACAGCTGGAAAGACTTCTGTTCATCAATATCATATATTCTTATCTGTAGGACTTCCCCAAATGAGTCCTGGGAGAGATCCATGTCTTTTGCGTAACATTTCTTCTGTTGAGAAGACACATTTAGGTACCCAAAGTTGTCTTGATGTAATTTATCTATCATTTTATGGGTTACAGTTCTATTTAGTTCAGTTCTTTATTTCTACTGAAACACAGGAACAAATTTATTGGTCACATCAACAAGTTATTCAGCCCAATACTCACAGAGGTAGCTGTCAATGTGTACCTAGGGAAATCTAAGGACAGCACAAGGCTATAGGACGCTTGTCTCTAAAGCTCTCCGTTCCCCCGCTGTTCTCTGCTCAGGGAGTCTGGGGTTGAATCCGATTTAGGGGCATTTAGTAAATGGCAAATGATTTCCATTAACTCCTTTTAGCATGGCTGTTGAGAAGTTGTTTTTTTCCTCTTGTATTTCCTGGGGTCACCAGACACAACTGTAACTGGTGTGATTTAGAATGGCAATAATATGCCATAAATTGTATCCAGCGACAATAGGCAACACAGCATAGGAATTGGGAAAACAATGATTAACTGTGATGTTAAAGTGATTTAGTATGTTCTTTTTTTCAGTATGACTGATATCTGCTTTTTAATTCATGATCACCCCATAGCATTCTTTATCACACTTGTAGCTGAAGTCTGGAATAGGGAATGAGAATATGTAATACTACATTGGAATATGTAGTAATAATGTAATACTACAATGGAAATAAATGGTATGCTGATGAGAATACCAAGCACTCCCCTACCAATAATGTATATTAGATCTTCTCTCTTGCTAAATAGAGCATACCTGTGTGTTTATATGTTTGGTAAAGTAATTCTTATAAATCTGTTGAGATGAAATTCTGTTCTATAGTGATTTCTTATCTTTTTCGGGTCAGATCAGGTTTTTTGGGGCCATAAGGAAATGTTCAGTTTTGTAAGAATTTTTTACAGCATTCTGTTTTAGTAATACTTCTGAAGATAAATACAATAAGTAATTTTTAGCTAAAATTTTAAACAATAATTAAGTCTGTTGAAAGTCAGTAGGGGTGGAATGGTGAATTTCACTAGAACTCCTTAAAACTGGGATTATGCAAAACTGATTGAAGTCACTTTTCAACTTAAAGATGTTGAAGTGAATCCCTAAATCTCTACAGTCCCTCTGGTATTACAATGAGTAATGAACACTCCATATTTCACTTGACTGGTTGATCAAAGAAGTGGATTTCAGAAGGCTCACTGGGCTTCTGAAGGCTTCATCTTTCTTTGCTGAAATGGGGACTGAGATTAATTTTGAATTTTGGCTCTTTAATCAACATGACTTTTATAAACTGCAGTTTATTTCCTTTTAGTAGATAATCCTGTAAGATCTTGTGGTTTTAATTTTGTTATAGCTTCTCAACAATTTTTAAATTAAAAATTTGCCCAAAATTCTAGATTAAAGGAGCACTTTAGATTATGATTAAATTCTTTCACTTAGTAAGCAGATTTGATTCAATTGAGAGGTGATTATTCTCAACTAATGTCTGTCAAGCACTGGCAGTAACATAATCCTTATGCAAAAGCTTATTACATTGACCTTATAGTCAATGGGTTTAAGAGAAACATCCATGGTGAAAAATCACATCAGAAATGTTCTTTCTGATTGGCTTAACAATACTGTTACTATTAACTTTATGGTGTGCTACCTAAGGAATAATTAAACCAGATGGTGTGTTAAACCCAACTGAAGGAATAAAGATATTTTTACTTTTAAGTTGATCAAAATTAGGTAAAACAACATATGTTCATATGCATTACGATTCCTTTAACTACATATTAACTGCTTTCCTTAATATTCTTCCTGGTGATTTGAGAGCTCTGCCTCCTGAAAAAAAACCAAAAAAAACAAATCCAACAAAATTCCTCTTTCAATTCTTTTTTTCAGGCTCTCTGGTCATTCGTACCCCTGTGTTGCTTTGTGTTTTATGTAATTTAAATAAACAGTTTGAACACTGCAGAATCCTCAAATTATGTGAAAACAAAATGAAAGCTATTTTGGGCCACATTCAAATTGTACAAATTAGGGCAGGTACATCCAAAAAAAAGGATTTTGAGATTGCCTCTAAAGAAGCACAGCTTGTACAAATGAGCAAATTACATTTTATGCAACAGATGTTGAGGAGGGAATTACAAATACTCCAGTTCCTGTTATATTAGTCCTGACTTGCCACCATTTCTCTTTAGCAGTGCCCATGCAGGGCACATAATACAGAATAACACACAACACCACATACATTATGACTAAAGTCTTTTTGCTGCCCATAAGCAGAGCTGTTATTTTTATTCCTCAAATAATTGCTATGTTATTTTTATTCCCCATTATTCCCCAAAGCATAAAACACTATTATACTTACTTTTTTCATACCAGTAACTCTTTTCAAACACTGATGGTATTTCCCTCCTAAAGATTTTCTGATGATTGGAATGCAGCTCATAGAAATATGCAGTCCCATTGCCTGAACTGATATAAAATTAAATGAGAGTGGAAACACACAGATGAGATATATGATCATAAAGCATTATGGAATAATGTTTTATCTTCACAGCTGCTCCTTATCCAGGTGCTGTTAAAAGCACTGAAAATATTCATAAAATTAAGTTGACTGTATCTTGATTTTGTGAAGGATTCTGAATAATGGGCTTTCATTAGCTTGATCATTTTATATGCTTCTGTCTTCCTCGTGTAAATTACTTCTTAGTCACAACTACCTTTTCAAACAACTCGGAGAACAGCGTTAAAAGTGAGCATCTCTCCTTCTGACTGGATGAGCTTTACTTTTTTCTGGAAGAGCTTCTGTTGGTTGAAGTGGGAGAGAAAAATTATCTTAATATATTACCTATAATTGCCTATTATAGTCCTCAGCTCTAAATTTCTACTAGTTATAATGAAATCCATAGCATCAGTATAAGTTGCCAACCAGTCTAATGATGTCAATGTTATAAAGTACAGAGATTAAACAAAAAGACTCTTGATCTTTTGTTTGTGTCTAAATGGAGAAGCAATGTGATAAAAGGTAAAATCAATGTAATTCACAGGTAGAGTGATTTCCTATGAATATGACAAGCAGGACATTCATGTAAGTGTTTATATGAAGGCATTTGTATTAGCAGAGTTTGCACACAGATAGTGTAATACCAAGTAAGTAAGTGTTGCTATTGGTGAGTGGAAAAGAACTTTATTTTACTGGATTTAATATTCATTTAAATGGAGGATTAACAGAGTCAGCCAAAACTAAGCCTGATGCAATTAACATTTCAATTTGATCTAGGATGTTGCTGCCTTATTTTTATAATGCTTTGAACACTTTTATTGAATTCTGTATCTTCACTGGGCTTCAGTCACAAGTCTGCATTTCAGAATCATAGATTTTCAGAGCAGTTGATGTTGGAATGGACCTCTGAGCTCATCTGGCCCAACAGCTCTACTCAAGCAGGTCCATCCAAAGCTAACTGCATAGGATTATGTCCAGATTTTTTTTTTTTTTTGGGTATTTCTAAGGATGAAGACTCCACCTGTGCCAGTACCCAGTCACCCTTACAGTAAAAAAATTGTTTCCTGATGTTCAGAGGAAACCTCCAGTGTTTGTGCCCCACGGCCTCTGGTTCTGTCACTGGGCACAACTGAAAGGACCTTGACTCTGTCTTTACACACTCTCTTCAGGTATTGATCAAATTCCCCTGAGACTTCTCTTCCATAACCTGAACAGACCAAGCTCTCTCAGCCTTCCCCCTTACAGAAGAGAAGCTTCAGTCCCTTTACCATCTTCATGCCTTCACTGACCTGACTACAATATGTCCATGCCTTATACTGGGGAGCCCAGAACTAGACACAAAAGTCCATCTGTGTCCTCACCAGGGCTGAGTAGAGGGGAAGGAAGGATCAACTCCATCATCCTGCTGTCCACAATCATCTGCTGTGGCTCAGGATACCATTAGCCTTCTCTGCTGCAAGGGTGCATTGTTGGCTTATAGTGACGTTGTTGCCTACCTTTTCTGCCAAGCTCTTTTCCAAAAGATTGGTTTCCAGATGATTGGTGTACAACATATACTGGTGCACTTCTTGTTGAACTTCTTGAGGTTCCTGTCAGGCCATTTCTCCAGGCTATTGAGGTCCAATTGGATGGCAGCACAACCCTTTGGCATATCAGCCACTTCACCCAGTTTTGTGTCACCTGCAAATTTGCAAAAGGAACACTCTGCCCTATCATCCAGATCATTAGTGAAGATTATTATAAGGGACTGCACTGCTGGGATACACCACTAGCTATTGTCTTCCAACTAGGATTTGTGCCACTAATCACGACCCTCTGGGCCTGACATTCAGCTTTTGTTCAGTTCACCATACTGTCTGCTTATCCAGCCCATACTTCAACAGCTTCTCTGTGATGGTCTTGAGGGAGAAACTGTTAAAATCTTCACTGAAGTTAAAGTGGACAATATCCATTGCTCTCCCATTGTCTACCAAGTCAGTAAGTTATTTTTGGTTACAAAAGAGACCTACTTCTTTCGTTGAGCATGGATTATTGTGGCTTAGAACAGTTGAGTAAGACTTGTAGGTGAAACTTTGCTAGAGAAGGATGCAGAGTAAACTATAAAAAGAAAGAAGACAATGCCAAATTCTGCCTGGCTAGAAATCCCTAAAAATAACATCAAGAAGAAATGTTTTTTTAATGTAATTTGAAGAAATTTATGGGGTTAGCCTACAGAGAGATTCATAGAACTGGTAGGGGACTATATGGAAAGTCTTTGCCCAAGTCCTCGTTAAATTTGGCAATGATAAATGCTTTGAAAAAGCTGGAAATAAAGTGTGTTGTAGAAATCTATGAAATGACACATTTCTCAGGGGCTCTCCTACTCACATGCTTTCCTTTGCAGCTGATGTCCTGAAGTATAAGTCTCGTCTTTTCTACTTAGACTTATCTCCGGCCATGTCACAGGATCATTTACCATTAGTGCATTTTCAAGCCAGTGGGTAAAGAAATTGTAAAAGAGCTATAGAGAATAACAATACCACAAAAAAAAAACCCAAACCAAACCAAAAAACAAAACAAAAATTTCACGGAAGTATGAAGTTTGCATTTCTAGTACGTGCTTGAAATCAATCACCACATTTTGTTGAGGTGCCCTAGAAATGTTAATAGAGATAGAACTATCTAAAGCCTTCAGAAAATATGCTAAAAAAGTATTCAAATTATTTCATAATTCCATGTAACCCTCCTAGAATTCTGCATTTATATGAATCTATATTAAATTCAGCAAGACCTATTCAGAAAAGTTTGACCTTGTGGTACTCTTAAGCAAGAAATCTTGCCCATGTCATCTTTAGTTATTAGCAAAACCCAGTGGTTCTTATTGTTGCTGTGAACAAGGAAAGCATTCAGCAGTCTGAAAGGAACAGAGTATATTCCAAAATTGTTTCACACTTGCACACTGAAATAGCTTCTTTCAAGCTAGTTTTTCTCCCTTGCCTTAATTTTTCAGGGGTTTTTTTATCAATTCTGTTCACTTAGTTGTGTTAGTCTTATGTTAGCTTTCTCTGTAAAAGATTTGACATAAAATACTCATATGAAAGATACAACACATATTCAATAGCATGAAGTGCTAAATAATTCTGCCCTTTATAGTGTCTCAAGGGATTTGAAATGTAAACCAATAAAGCCACTGCAAGCTCATTCTTTACAAACGAGTAACACTGATTTCAAGTAGTACCCGCCTGATTTACAAAAACCAAGGTTATTTTTAAAATATGATATGACAGATGTTTAAGCAAGAGAGAGAAGAGTAGTGCACAGTAGCAGACTGAATCTCAAGAATTTTCTTCTCAAACTCTGTTTTTGAAATCTGAATTAGTGAGTGGATAATTGTTGCAGTGTGTCTCCCAGCAACTAGTACTGTCAACAGTATACAGAAGTTTCCCATGTCACAGAACAATGACAAAAAGAGAAGAATAAATGCAGTGAAACCACAAGGCTACCATCAGAAGATGAGGAAGAAGTAGTATAACTTACTATAGTGATATTTGATTCTTTCATTCCAGGTGTTCAGTCCTATGTATAAGATAAGGTAGAGGGGGCAAATTGAATGCTCTACATGTTTGTTGATGCTCTGGGTTAGAAGGGCTGGGGACAGCAAATCTTGGATAATAAGCATGCTCCCTGACTTACTGATACAGAAGTGTTTCAGTGAAAGATCCACACAGATATCTTCCAGAAAAGAACTCTTTGAAAATAAAAATTTTCAAAAACAAAAGATCAGAAAAATCCTACTACAGTTATTTCTGAATTCCTCAGGTTTTTCTCAATTTTATGAAACATCATCAATCAATTCTTTCTAATTCTTTGAAGGTGTTGGAAATACTTCAGTGGTATAGAATGCTATAGAGTAGTCAAACCTAGAAGATAATGTTCTCATTTGAATAAAACACTTCAAAATTGAGCTCAGGGGTAACAGTATAAGAAATTCCCCTGAGAGAGACCAAGGTTCCAAATAGTTTAGTATTCTGTCTCTGACAGTGGCTGGAGAATGTTCAAGCCTGACCATATACTGCAGTCTGGAGTCCGTTGGTGTGATTTATTTACCCTGAGCACCTGTGTCCACAGATAGCAGGGAAGTCAGAAAATCCAAATACATATGAAAAGTTACTGCCTTTAGAGCTGACTTCCGTGCTATCTGAACAGCACACTATGATATTCCCTCATTTCTGTGACAACACAGTCTAAATATTACAAAGAGGTTGTTTTGAGCTTAAACACGATTTGAACAATAGTGCAACTAGGAGAAAATGATCTATTCTTGTTTTCTATGAATATTCACCAGTTTTTTTTTGTTCAGTTTCTCAAGGCCTGATATTTCTACCACTGAGACAAAGGTAGCTCGCTCTTTAGTTCTTTCTTGACTAGAGATGGAGGTACATATATTCTTGAGACATATACCTGCCAACAGGTTAGCTCTTTTCAAAGAGCTGAAACAGGATGCCTGGGCTTCTTGCAGTTATGTTATATTGTAACCTGAATATTTTATGGTTTCTCAACATTTAACTTGATTTTTAATATTGGTAAAGTTTAGAAAGGGATAGAAATTTAAGTCAATTAAGTGTTTAAATGTAAGAATTTACATTTAAATTTACTGGTTTGGGTTGTTTTTTGGCTAATGAGGGCAGCTGTAAAGTCCCTTTGATTGGAAGAGACTATAAATAGATAGATTTTCATAAGTTTTTGAAAGCAATCCCCATTCCACCCCCAACCTTGCCTCTGCAGGTACTGATAGTATTTGCAAACCTGTTCTTACAAAAAACTGAAGCACTTAAAGTTCTTAAGTCTTCAGGCTTTGTACTTCAGTGTCAAAATACTGGTGCACTCTGCTAGAAACACAGCTATAGTCACCTTTATGTTACAGTAAAGAAAACTTCTCCTCAGGAAGGATCACTGACTTTTTTTGACTCTGGATGTAATATTTTCCTTTATAATAGCAATTGGTGAAATTGATCTCAAAAGAGATGGAATTAATTCAAATGATGAAAATTATGTGAGAGAGTTCTGTGTGAAGGTCCAGCATAGGACCTAACCTTCTATTAGTTAAACTCTGATAAAGGGGGTAGTGGAGGAAACCTTTCCCTGTGAATTTACCTTTGCCAGTGAAAGAAAATATTACATATAGTCCATTTGTAGTATTTTCAATGAGCCAATTCTCCCATAAGCTATTGAGAACAATTGAAAAAAAAAAATGAAATGCATTCAGATTTCCAGGAGCAAGTTGCAATCTTAAAAGTTCCTGTCTCTACTTTGCTGTAACAAACAATACTTTAACAATGTGCCCTAAATACATGACTACAGATTGCTTAAATTTGAAAATCCACACTGGATCAAAAGAGATGGTAATTTCATTCAACCTGAAGTGTTATTTACTTTCTGAACTGGTACCTAAATTATTGGTGTATGATGCCAAAAGGTAAATTATTTTGATCTAGATTTAATTTGAATTTCCTTGCATTTTAATTTGAATTACCTTGCAATTTTTTGTTTGACAGAGGATTTGGCATTCATTTCTTTTCTTCATTTTGAGGATCTTACACTTTTAATAATTGTGTTGCCTAATGCCCTAATCTGTTTATTACACTATAACTTGAACAATGCCGCTTCTGTTCAAAATAAACAGATTTGGTATGTCTGTGAAATGGACTTACGCCTAGTAGGATGCTTTACCATTTAGAAAAGCTCAGAGGTTTCTGAATGCTTAAGAAATTATAATGCCAGTAGATTTAGCATTTGTATATCTGCAGGCTCATGCTTATTCAGTTGTATCAAGGCAGCTTAAGCTAATATCTAATCTTCTTATGGAATAGTTCTTCCTGTAACAACAGGATTGTGCATAACAAGCTTGAACAACCATGTGGCTCCACTGTTGTTTGAAAGGGAGGGAAGGAGGAGTTGCCTAACTTTTTATTCTTTACCAAATGTTTGATTATCCTTGCATAGGACAGCCCAAGAGTCTTGCTGTGGTACCATGTATCAAACTCATATAAACCAAGAAGTCATGAAGAAATCATTGTCCACCTTGATGCGCTCCTTTATGCCACTATTTGATCAAATGGGGAAATAGACAAAAGCTGAAAAATTATTTTGGTACTATATTGATTTTAGGTATATATGAAAATGGAAAAAATTGGATTAAATTTAGTTATCCATGTATTAGAAGGGAAAATGAATCAAAAAATTTTAGCAATGTTTTCCTGAAAAATGATATTAATTACATACTGAATTTGTTTTTGACAAAAAAACTGCTTCTGAAGCATGAAGTAGAAATCTAAATGGCATTATCTTATTTCAAATTCATACTTCGTAGAAAAAAATGAGGAAACTTACTTGTATGCAGAGATTCAGTTCACTGCTCATTTTGCTCAGCACTTTCAGTTGTACTCTATTGGCAGAATACCCTTAGGCTTCAAGGAAAAGTGTGGATCCTGTATAGCGGAAATGATAAACCAAAGGATTTAATAACTAAAGGAGCAGCATGCATTACAAAAATCTAGAAAGAATTTCAAGGTGTGGTGTAAGGAGAAAACAGTGTGGGGAATCGGGTAGCTTTTGCTTTTTTGGAATGCAAAAGGCTAAATAAATTTATCTCTTGTGCATTTCATTGATCTCATTGATGAGCAGAAATAACCTAACGGCAAAGATTAATCTACTTTCCAATCTACCTCCAGATATTGTCTTCTCTTTAACAAGTAGTGCAGCTAAAAGTATCCAACTAGAAAACCAATAACTTTCCTATGAAGCTCCTGATCAGGTTCATTATCACCTTTCAAAGTAAAATGACTTAATTTTGTCCTCCTTGTTGCTTCATATACAAACCCTGTGGTTTTTTTCCTGCTTCTATTTTATAAACCCATACTTATTTTTGACCATGCTGAAACAATACTAAGTAATTTTATTGTAGGATGTTGGGTTATAAAATCATTAAATATCATACTTAAATTGAGGAACAAAGAGAGCATAGTATGACTTTTCAAAGTTTTTTTTGTAAGCTCTGCTACTTTGATGGGAAGTCACAGTTTTGTGATAACCAATTATTTCTTTCATTAATGAGGAATGTGTAACACAAGATATATGGTGTGTTTTCTAGAGTTAGATAAGAAAGGAAAAGATCATGCTATCTATTAAGTAACTTAAATGCTTTTTCCTTACTCAAAAATTTGAAAAATAAAATCAAAGATTTTGTTTATATATTCCTGATAGAGTTCCAAGAAATTTTTTTCCCATTTGTCATACAAATCCAAACTGAATTGTTCACGTTTTTTAGGAAAAAAGGAAAACATTTTCATATAATGCCTTGAAATGTACAATGTAGAAACTTCTGAGTGTAGGATAACATCCAAGAAAAATACTGACTCTACAAAGAGTTTATTTTTTTTAAATGCATGTTTTGCATATGCATTCTTATCTTGTTCATAGTTTTTCTGCATATTAAGATTTTGTCCTCTACCCAATGCATAATTAATATAGCAAAGTTATACAAAAGTAACAAAATAGAGACAACCTCTTGAAAGCAGATATTTAACATAAATTTTTCTCTTACTGGAAGCTAATCAGACATCATTTTGCGTGTAAGATCACCTTAATTTAAATAAAATACAGTCACAATGTGCAAAAAATGAACACCACCTTCACAATTATTGTTTCATGCAGCCAATTTACTCTCAGTAAAATATGACTTGATTTTCTTTTAAAAATGAATTTACCTGGTTCACTCAGATTTGTTTTGTTTTGTCATAACTCAGTTGGGAATGTAACCAGTTTAGAAGGCTGCAGAAGTCTTATGAATAAGCTTTGGAATCATAGAATGACTATGTTTTAGAGTGCCTATAGAAAAGTTATTTGCAGCTTGCCTGACCTCTCATTCATGCAGTGTAGCTGTATCTGTTTCTTTTTCTCCCATGTCGTCAGCTTTTGTTCCTTTATTTCAAACACACTTAATTATATTTTATTCTTATCACCCCATTGAAGAGAAAGGATAATAACAGGTCCATTAGACTTCATTAAACTGATGATAAAAGCCAGAAATTCTAAAGGAATATTTACAAGATGAATAAGTTTTAAATAAAAGTATGGCTTCTTGGATCTTGTCATATCCTAATACATCTTTAGAGCTGTAACTAAAAAACCAGCAAATGGTCCTAATCTATTAAATATGAAAGAAAAATATGACAGAGGGATTAAAATTATAGTCAAACTCCCTCTATTTGTCATCAAAAAAATCATTATTTGCTCCAGGCTGTTCATTGTTATTAGTAGTTGAGCTATTTTTATTTCTTTGGTTTTACAGTTTGCAACTCAGATATCTGTCTCAAATTACTTTCAATGGGATGAATTACAAATTAATTATTATTTTTTCTTGAGCTCCTAAACTTCAAAGAATGAAATCTTTGAATGTTCTGGTTCCTATTTCGTATTAGATAAATGAGAATTTAGCATCCAAATAGAACAGTAGTTGCATGCATACTTTTGCGGATCTGGGCTCGTCATTATTACAGAGAAAAGAGGGGCAGCATATTGACCAAAGATGGACTAACCATGCCATGGAGAGTTTAGATGCTGGAAAGCACAGCACTGGTATAGAGATAAGATTTTTTTTTTTAATAGAAGACGTATTATAGCTTCCTCTTTCCTTGCTAATAATTAAAAAATGAATGAATTTTTAACAACAATGTAAAAACCTATCAAAATGGATAAAATGTTTTTTTAGATAGCACATGAACCATTCAACTTGGTGCAACAGGGAATCAAGGATATAGAAGACTGGATTAAACTGAAACCACGTTTGTTCTTTACATGGAAAATGTAAACATTTTTAATTCTAATAAAAATAAAATTACTCTTCTAAATCCTCACAATTTACAAGGTAAGTCTATCCATAGCTTATGATAGCTGTGGAGGGGCCTCCACACAGACAGTGTCTTCTGTATCTGTTAGGAGCAGAATTTACTCTTACAGAAGGTGAACCTGGCCATTGTCAGCAGCATGGTGCTAGACTAGATGAATCACCAGTCTAGTAACTTTCTTCCTTTGTTGCAAATAAGAGAGATGCTTTATAGGATTATTGGGAGATAATAGGATGATATAGTGAGAAATCTTTTGAGGTGATAGTGGTCAGTTGGCTTAAATTTTCTCTCACTCTTGGTATTAACTGAATATATGGGATGCACATTTGAAAGTGTAACAGTGTCGGAAGAAAGAACAGATGTCAGACTATTTTTGAATTTCTGCCGAAGTTTTATAAAGTTTAGTTCTTGGAACCTTTTGAAGCTTTCCAGAGTTTGAATCAAATTACTGTGGTTGCAAATTCTATCACTTTTATGTTGCTCTCTGTTATTTTGCCTCTCTTTTAGATGTGTTTTTTTTTAATTTTTTTAATATAATGCATGAGTCCAAAGATCATTTCAGGGATGATATATGTATTTTAGTTTTGTAGACCTCCACATTTCCTAGCTTTTCTCTCCTGACAAGTTCCAGCAGGCTGACCTATTGTTCCTATTCACTTTAACTATATGTATGCTGAGCCTCTTAGCAGTGCACCAGAGATATAATAGGGTTTTTTTCTCATCTTTGCAAGGCACAGCTGAAAAATTGGACCCAACAGTACGCTGTCTCAAAAGCTTATATAATCTCACCTCATTGTTAGTGTAATATAAAGAGTCTTCTAGTATAATTTTGCATTTCAGTGACGTTAATTCTGGTCTTTCATTAAACTGCCATTGTGATCTAAGCTTCTAATGGAAATTTAGAAATATTTCATCACCTGCGTATTTTCAGAGCCATAGCTATTAGACCAGAAGTGATAGTTTCTTACTTAGGCATGAAGAATTCTTTGAACATTTATGCTAATTTAAATGTTTTTTTTAGTTTTAAAATTTGAACTACATAACATTTGCATTATATGTTTAGAAATGAGATTCCCCCTTATCTTTTGCTCTCTAGAAAAGGACACAAGTTCCTTAAAGAAAGTTTCTTAACATGAAAGTAAATCTGACTAGTCTCAATGATACCAAGAGTTAGGAAATACCTAACTGGTCCTAACTGGAGAGTCAGGACCTCCAAATGGGAAAGGAACAAAAGGTTTGGTGATGTTTAGAATAGCAAAGAGAAGGCATGAGAGGATATAGAATTTTTGACTAGAACAGAGAAGTGAGTCAGACGTGAGGCCAATGTCTGAAAGTGTATAACTGGTTTCTTTCACTCAAGAGGCATCGTTACACAGATATGTGGAAATTCTCCAAACAGAAGCCATTGCTGTGATGGTTTTCTGCTACACTTTTGTGAAGCTTAGCTTTTTTATTTTTCTTTGCTCCTTCTTGGGCAGATGGACTATGTTGGCCCCATTTGGCATCAGATTCTCTTGGGAGAGGAGGAAGGAATTTAGAAGATGTGTCTCCATGGAGTGCAAAGTTGTGTATCTGGGCAGGTGGGAAGATAAGCTTAGGAGAGCCATACATATTTCCATCTTCCCTAAGGCATTCGTTGTGGATGCTGCTGTTAGTAATGTAGGCAGATACTGCTACTCATTCATGTCTCAGTTCCTGGGTTCTGTATTGTGAAAGCATTGTAACAGATGCTCAGCAAAAAAGATTCCTCAAGAGGAGGGGCTATGACAAACCCAAGCCCTGGTCTGTTTATGTTGTAGTCCAAAGTGGCTCTAGCCTCATAGTCTTGCTAAAAATGATGGGGTTTTCTTGAACAGACATGCCAAGAATTGTACTTTCTTTAAAAATGTGCACTGAAAATCTACATAAAAGGGATGCAGAAAGTAGAAAAAAAAAGGCCAAGAATTTTTGCAAGGATGGATATTATTCTTGTCAAATTGCATCAAATTCACTCTTAAGCTTAATTGTACTTAATGGCTCAGAAGGAGGCTTTAGTCCTAGTGACTGACAGAAACCCTGTGACTATGACTATTAAAAATAAATTCTTAGGTTGAGTCCAATTTGAATTAGAATAAACAATCTCTTATTTTCTGATTAAGCGATGAGGGTTTTAATGAGCTCAGACACAGGGATGACTTAGTGAAAATTCCTTTACAATAGAGTCCAATGGTTATGATATAAATATTTTGTTGCTCAACACACATAGTTTAAATATGACTCTGATAAATGGTCTCTGGTCTCCGCATGGTCAGTGGAGAGATTCCAGGTAATTTCAAGGACATGTAACTTACTTTAGACACTACAGTACATTTCCAAGGGTATTTTGTCTTAAAACATATAAAATTAACAGTAGTTTAATAATTCTAGAAGACCTGAAATCTTAAGATTTTTTTCCAAATTATGGAGTACCTTTGTTTAAAAATGGTGGAAAAAGTAACAAGTTCATATTCTTGTTACTAGACTGCCCTCATCAGACAGTGCTCCATTTCCTAATTTATGGAAAGACTCACAGATCTTCATCCCTTGGAGCCTTGAAGGCTGTGTTCTGTCAGTTACTGCGTCTCATGTTGTCATTGGTATAGTAAGAGATTAAATCACATTTTTTGGTGCTTTCCTCTAACATTAGCTTTAGCCTTGTAAAGATGATGTGAATCTATTACATGTACAATTTGGGTAAGGTTTTGCTGAATGACACTTGCTGCTCAAACAGCAAAATACTGCATTAATAGTCATCATACATTATGTTCTCAAGCTAATCTCTTCATAGGATTTCAGCTGAAGATCGCTTAGCTTCTCAGTCAGGCTTTAATTACTTCAGAGGCTTACAAGGAATCTATGAATCTAATAATTCAGGCGTCTTGAAACTGGATTATTCAAGGATTATTGGTTTTCTGTGGTTACTTGTAATTAGCCACCTGATTTTGGCTTTTTCCATCTCTTGGGGAGAGAACATATCTGTCTTAATATAGCACAGGACTGAGACTCCAGTCCTGTTAGTTTAGCTCTCTGATTTGTGTGTAGAGCATACTTCAAAAGGCACTTGACTTACCTGTGTGTAAATTTCTCTGTTGATAGCAATGTTGATCACAATGCTAAACCTTCTTTGTAAAACATTTTGCATTGATAAAAGCTCTGCATAGGACTAAGGACTTTTTTTATCATATCTAGTTAGCAGAAGCAGATCAACTAAGACAAACAGTGAAATAGAAAAAAATAAATACCGTGATAAACTTGATACATATAAGCTACTCTTGATAAGGAAGTCGTATCAGTGCTAATGAGGCCAATCTCAATTAAGGGGACTGTTTGTGTCAAAAATATTTTTAGCTGCTGATCTGACCTTATTTATGCATCCATCACTGTACTATATGAGAATCATAAATATCATGCATTAAATCAGTATTAAGCACACACGTTGTAAGAACCCAGCATGTGTAAGCCAGCACTGATGCTCTTGCGTAGCCCGTATTTATAACTTCACCAAACTGTCATCTCATCGCTCTAGTGTGTGCACTTCATGCAAGCTACATGGTTCAGTGATTCTTTCTAAGAACATTTTAGGTAGAAGTACCTTAGCACATGGGAGACAGTAATGAAGGAAGGAAAAAGGGAAACTGATCCCACCTGGACTGATGTACAACAGAATTTTCCTTAACTATGAGGCTGTCTATTCACTGATGGAAAGTCCCTATTATTTGCTGCACAGCTGTCTTACTAAAAAATAGCCATTTTTTTGTCTGCATAAGATATAAAAACACATAAAGCTACCTGATATCTTCCAAGGAGTAGATAAGCTTGGTTGTCTGCTAGAAACTATTTAATTGTGTGTTTATAATTTTTGAAATGACAAAGGACAGAGGATAGTCAATTAAACAGATGTAGCACTTGAAGCCAAGGAGGCAATTACTTATTTTTCAGTGATTCAGGCTACCAGCTTGCCAAACTATAGAGCAATATCTTCTGAAACATTAACATTTCTTTCTGAGCATTTTTAAATTAATCCTTCATGTTCTTTCTTATGGTATTAATCCTCTTTGGCTAGTTTAGCTTCTTCTTTCTCAGTGTTTAAGCAGAATTTAATAAAAACAATAGATTACAAAAAGATAACATACATCTTGTTATTTATGTTTTCTGTGTGGTTTTTAAGTATGTACTACATGTATTTATTCTCCAAATAGTTCTCCTAGTTTAATAGCATAATTCATTACAGATACTGGCTTTTCATTTTATGGAGAAAAATCATGAAGCTGGTAGTAGCAGTGTAAAGGAAAAAAAAAAAATCTGTCAAAATGGAATCACAGAATCATAGCATCATAGAATATATAAAATTGGAAGGGACTCATAAGGATCACTGAGTCCCACTCTCTGGTCCTTGCAGGACTACCTAAAACTAAACCATATGGGCAAGAGTATTTTTCAGACACTCCTTGAACTCTTGACAGGCTTGGTGCCACAACCACTTCCCAGGGGAGACTGTTCCAGTGATTGACCACTCTCTTAGTGAAGAACCTTTTCCTAATGTCCAACCTGAATTTCCTTATATGCAGCTTTATTCCATTTCCTTCTGTCCTATCACTAGTCAACAGAGAGAAGAGGTCAGCACTTGCCCCTCCACTTACCTTTCTGGGGAAGTTGTAGTAACTTCAGTGATGTCTCCCCTCAGTCTCCTCCAGGCCCAACAAACTAAGTGACCTCAGCCAGTGTTCGAATGGCTTCCCCTCCAGACCCTTCAGCATCTTCTAGACCCCCTTTGGATGCTCTCTAAGAATTTTATATCCTATGTGGCATCTAAAACTGCCCCCAGCACTCGAGGTGAGGCTGCCCCAGTGCAGAGCAGAGTGGGACAGTCTCCTCCCTTGTCCAGCTGGTGATGCTGTGCCTGATGCCCCCCAGGACACGCTTGGCCCTCCTGGCTGCCAGGGCACTGCTGACTCACGTTCAACTTGTCATTGACCAGACCTCCAGGTCCCTTTCTGTGAGGCTGCTCTCTGGCCTCTCATTCCCCAGTTCCTATGTATAACCAAGATTTTCCAGTCCCACGTGGAGAATCCAGCACTTGCTCTTGCTAAATTTTATACATTCATGTAAAATTGTTGAAGGCTCAAGAAGATTATATTTCCAGAGTTTAAACTGAGAATTGCTATTGCCTAGGACAAGATTTCTCTCTGAATAGTCCACAGATATTTTTTATTGGATGTGATAATGGACTCTCTTGTGTCCCTAATGAACACTACATGAGAAAAACACTTTCTGTTCTAAACACTAGAAATGTCTGTTGCCTTTGTGTTGTGTTATCACGTAAGCCTAGATTTAGTTCTCTTTATAATGAAACAAAAAAATATTCATCTTTTTTGCATGCTAAAGTGACAAATATGTCACTTAATTTTAAGATTCAAAAGTCTGCTTTGTGCAAATATGTTGTGGGCTTGGTACAGTCATGGAATAGGAACTTGATTTCATTTTAGGTACTGAACAAGTGCTTGATACAGATACTTCCTTTCAGAAAATTTACAATTCAGCTGTAAGACTACAGATAAGAAAATAAATTCTGAGAGGACCAGAGGGGAATAATGTCAGTATGAGGAATGGCAGTCACAGCATACCATGCATATTATTAAATTGGAGTATTTTCTTTATACAGACTTTTAATATAAGAAAGGGGAATGACAGTGTAGGGGCTTTTCCCATTTATGTCAGGGTATAGTATAAGGAGTTGATACTGATTTATGAGTGGTACAGAACTTGAAACTTGACTTTCCAGAAACTGCTCCTCTGAGGCAATACAGTTAGCAGCTCTCTGAATGGAACTAGCAGCTCTGTGTATTTCACTGAGGGAAGATAAAGACTAAAGATCCCAAATGCTAGATTAGCGTCCTTTTCTCTGGTGGAATCAGATAGATCCTCGGGGCTTTCAAGGTTTGGATGCAAAATGTAATCCTTTTTTTTAGGATTTTTATTTGCATGGTGAGAGTTTAGTTACAGGGATCTTGATGGATGAATTATATGAGTAGTTTTGATGTATATCCATTTTTCATATTAAAATATGGCTTCAAAATCTGTAACTTCATTGTTTTGAACAAATGAATTTTCAAAAAAAAATTCAGTTAATATTCAAAATGAAAAGTAGGTGTGCTCTAGATTCTCTTATGTGGTGTGATAGCATGAACACCAGGATATGGATGAAATGTATAAGTGAATAATCATCTTGCATACCAGTCCTGCTAAGTGTCTTCAGCTTAATGAATGATATGGAAGATGAGGAGACTCAGCATCAGCCTGGATAAGCTTGTAAGTGCTGTTTATCTCCATTTTCCCTCTATTTATTAATTTCACTTACAACTTTGAGATAGTCACTTTTAGGAAACTCATCCATACAGGATAGTGAAGACAATTTCTATGCTGCTTATCGTTACATCTTTCCTGGTCTTTACAAGATTAGACAATGTCTTGTGAATTCATTTACATGTTGATTACACTGACATTATGTGTCCTCTGGAGATTTTTTGCAGGAGAAGAATGACATGATCACTGTTGAGTACTGTGAATAGACTTAACTAGATTGCAACATGGCACTTTTATTGGAGGAGGAGATTTCATTTAAAAATATACTATGAAATTTGTTCTTCTTAAATGCTGAACTGATGAATCCTTTTATTCAGCTTTTGTTTCTTGAATGTGTCATTTAGGAAATTAACAGAGATCTGTTTGCTGGAACTGTGGTTTGTCTGACAGTGAGCACTCAAGGTGTTGTAGTGTTTTTTATATTCTACAAGGTTTTTTTCCTTGATACTTCTGTATTTTGACTGTCCATCTTTTATAAAACATCCTTTTTATGAAAAGAAACTAGGAACACAGTATCACAGCCTGTAAAAGCAATTCGAACTGGATGGAAAAGTTTTCATGAAAAAACTTAGCATTACATTTCGGGTCCAGCACTCAGTCTCTTGCAGTTGTTCCCAAGTTGCAATTGTGACATGTTGCCTTGTAGCCCTGTTCTTGTACACGCTCTGATAGCACCTTGAGTAGTGCTTAATTACCATGCAGATGAGGGGAGAGACTTTTCATAGATAGTATGCTTCCCTTAAGATAGAAGCATATCTCTTCAAGCACCTAAGATAAAGAAAAATAGTTACTAGCTATACCTGCTTATAGAGCAGGTAAAAGTAAAAAAGATTTAAAAAATCAGTGGTAGTGTCAGCTTCGGGAATAAAAAAAGTACACAAGACTTCTCCCAACACCTAAGTAATTGCATATTTTAGAGGAGATAGAAGTTGCTGGAATTGTTATGAGAGTTTTATGTCTTAGAGCCTGATCTTTGTTGACTAGACATCTGGAGTATTTCCCTGTAGTCTGTGGCTTAGTCAGTATTTATAGAGATGTAAGAACTAAATTTGACTTTAGAAGTTCTACATTTAAACTTTCTTAACACTCTTACACTGTTGTTCCTCCTAAATATGCAAGTCTTTTCAGCTGCCAGGATTTGTGAATTCCTTCCGAAGAGGCACTTAGTGTGTGAGAATGTAATACGCGTATATATTTCATTATCTAATTGAATAGCTATGTTTGGAATGACTTAAGAGAGAGTAGATTGCACTGAGATCTTTTCACCCTGATCTGGACTTCACTTTAAATGAGCTTCCATAACAAACTTGTAGTGACTTGGATGAGAGTCAGTAATTATTGCAGGTAGATGCTTCTGTTAAATGTAGGTAAAAAACAGGTGAAGGTTGCAGTTTGTGGTCATGTGAGTAAGACATGGTGACATTAAAGATTTCCATATATTAGGTATGTAGCTCTTAAAAATAGTACCAGAAACAAGGAAATATTAGGGATGATGTATTTTTGAAAAGCTGGGCAGTTAGTTCACACTTAAGCATTTTTTCACCATCATGAATGTTAGAAGTATGGGCTGCACCTGAAGCTTAGTCAAAAAATTCTACTTTCACCCTTCATTTTAGGACATATATTAAATGTTTTTCAAAAAATAAAATGGTAAGTTTACAATCCTGTATTCTGGATAAAGCATTACTAACACCAGAAATATTAGTAGAAATGTTTTTATTTCTAAAGACTGTCATTTCAGCTGGAACATAAGGTATCTTGGTTACTGTGTTGCAGCTGCAAGTGCTGGTTCATTGTCATCGTAATAAGGAGGGCACTCACACTGTGGAACACCACTTAAAATGCCATTTATCAGAGCTAAGACTGTAAAGGAGAAGGTCTTTTGAGATTTTACAGGATTTTCTTAAAATAAAACAGTTCTATTAATAAATTCTACTGTCAAAAAAAAAAAAAAAAAATTATGTTCACATGAGTACTTCCCACCTTTTTGCCTAAATACAATCCCCGTACTGAGTGGGAGCTGCCTGCAGGCTCCTGTGTTACCCTGGGTGGGCTGTGGTTCTCCTGCAGCCAGGGGTACACACAGCTCAGCACAGCTGAGGTTCTCCTGCAGCCAGGGGTACACACAGCTCAGCACAGCTGAGGTTCTCCTGCAGCCAGGGGTACACACAGCTCAGCACAGCTGAGGTTCTCCTGCAGCCAGGGGTACACACAGCACAGCACAGCTGAGGTTCTCCTGCAGCCAGGGGTACACACAGCACAGCACAGCTGAGGTTCTCCTGCAGCCAGGGGTACACACAGCACAGCACAGCTGAGGTTCTCCTGCAGCCAGGGGTACACACAGCCCAGCACAGCTCAGCACAGCACAGCTCAGCACAGCACAGCACAGCACAGCTGAGGTTCTCCTGCAGCCAGGGGTACACACAGCACAGCTCAGCACAGCACAGCTCAGCACAGCACAGCACAGCACAGCACAGCTGAGGTTCTCCTGCAGCCAGGGGTACACACAGCTCAGCACAGCTCAGCACAGCCCAGCACAGCACAGCTCAGCACAGCACAGCTGAGGTTCTCCTGCAGCCAGGGGTACACACAGCTCAGCACAGCTGAGGTTCTCCTGCAGCCAGGGGTACACGCAGCACAGCTCAGCACAGCACAGCACAGCACAGCACAGCACAGGTGTGATGGCCCAGTGACATACGTGTAGCATAGAGCAGCACAGGCATCACCTGCTCAGGTTAACTGTTGTGTGGATCACTAACTCCTCAATTTACAATGGTCTTCTGGTTACAATTGCTACAATTACAGTTCTGGAATTTTAGAGAACTCACTTAGTGTGGTCATAGCATAAGGAAATACCATGTTATATTATAGAAGTAGTTAATACTATTTTTTATGCTCAGTTTGAGATTCAGTTTTAATCTTTCTGATAAGGTCTGGACTGTGATAATGCCTTTGTCTTGTTCTGTCTGAAGATGACTTTTTCATTAGTTCATTCTTAGAGGTGGAAACAAATGTCAGCATGTTACATAACAATATGTGGTACCTTCCTTTAGTTTGTTTAATTTGCTGGATTTTTATTGCTTCTTTGGTGACTTGAGGACAAAGATCTGATGGTTTCAAAGGATCAGGGTCCACACTTTCTGCATGGTAACTTCTAAATTGGAAGCAATGGGCTTGCACATCTCAGACTAAGTGTAAGTGAAACACATGGGATGTATTTGCCCTTGTTTCTCTTTTTAAAAGGTGATGGTTATGCTAGTGAGCCACAGAATTATGTAGCACCTAAAATTAGCTGTTGGGAGAAGGCTGTAGTGGTGTCCCACCTCTTAAGGGTACTTGGAGACACAAACATTCAGTTCCTTCCAGTGCCTTGAAACAGGACCTGGACCTGAGGTTTCTCCCTTTTAAGTGCCTTACCTGATTGTTTATGCAGTCATTTACCCCTCTGTCTTTCTGTTGGTGTGTAGTGTTTATAGTTACTGTTAGCATACAGTGTTTATGCTATTAGTCTGTAGTGTTTGTGCTTATACTGTTTTATACTGTTTTATGGTTGTACAGTTTATCTGTGTGGCTCAGGTGGCTTTCCTTTATTTCCTCTTTTGGTTTCTGTGTGGAAAGGCCTCACTGTTTTCAATTCTGAAAACAACCTACGTACAAAACTGTAACTACTTTTGGATCTCGACAATTTGTAGATGTCAAAACATTTAAGTGTCTAATTTAAGCCGTTTCCCTAGACTTTCTCCAGAGTCAATCAAAAAGAAGAGGCAGAACCACCTCTGGTTCATCCTGTTATTTTGTGCATATATCTTATGACAGAATTAATAGTTTTTTGGTGATGGTGGCTCTGGATTGAACCAAGATGACTAATGTCAAATAAATGTCTTTTAGACTGCTAAAGTAGCTACTGTTAAGTCTCAGCTAAATGTTTAACTGAAGGAAATTAAAAAACCTACGGCAAAACAAGGGTTGACAGTCTGCATTCTTAACTGTTTTACTGCTAGCTTGGAAAACATTTTTTAATTGTGTGCTTACCCAACCATCCTACCTACTGCTTTTCAGAAAGCTGAATTTCAGTATATGACACGGGATATTTAATCTGTCTGTTCATTTCACATTCTGTTAGTTTCTTTTATATAATGAGAACTCCTTGGCCATGACCTTTCAATGAGAAGAAGACTAATCACTTGAAAAATATTCTTTGAATGCCTGAAAAAAAACCTACCATGAATGTGCATGACAGTCATTAAATAATGTTTTGCAAAAGGAGGCAGAGAAGAGGACATATGCAAGGAATTTGTGACTAATTGTACAGTTTATTCTGTAAATGTATAGAAAATAAAATGTCTGTACTGTACTGAAGTACTCAAGCACTAGAATATTGATCTGATGAATAGATCTTTCAGGGAGACAGCAAAAAACATCTTTGTGTCTAAACAAAATGTACAAATCACTCTAAAATGCGAATTAAAAAAACTAACTAATGTTAGCATCATCTCACTTTTCTTTGCAGAGGATTCACTTTAGTGCTTTAAATTGGTCAATCCTCTGATGATTCCCAGAAGGTACTGTTTAATTTGCATATAATGGTTCTGTAGACTGCTTTTTTAAGTTAAGCCTATTATTCTTTTACTCTGCACTGTGCGGTTTCTACAGGTCTTTCTATGCAGGCCCAGTTTCCAAAGCCTGGAAGTGAGAACATTCATATTAAACACAAGCCAAAAAACTTAAGTAAATAGTGAGAATAAGAAATTTCACTTTGTGTTACTACTCTTATTTTATCAGTGTATATAATTTTGGACATTAGGAAGAAGTTCCTCACAGAATGGGCTGCCAGGGAGGTGATAGAGTCACTGTCCCTGGAGGCGTTTAAGAAAGGACTGCATGTGGCACTTAGTGCCATGGTCTAGTTGACAGGCTGGTGTTAGATCATAGGTTGGACTTGATGATCTCAAAGGTCTTTTCCAACCTAGCTGATTCTGTGGTAATGGAAGAAATAGTACAAGAATAATCCAATTTCAAATAGTTTATTAGAATGCATCTCATTTCATTGGCATATGGGTATAGTCTGTTTAACATACAAATAGATCTTTGAATATATTTTGTTATTGGATTCCTTGTAATAATTGAAATGTTCTCCATGATAAAATATCAAGCTCTCCATTAAATTTCATTAAATATTGTAATGATCTGAAAGGTCAAGGTTCATCCAGGAGGCTCCTAAATCAGTTGTGTAAGTTAGAAGTGTAGTTATGCCCTAAATTTTTGGCATCTTAATTTTTCCATCTCACACAAGATTATCTGTCATTAAACAGCTACATATTTCTCCCACTGTCATATTCTTGTGTTGATCAGAATATGTTTGCTACTTAGAGCCATTATGTTATCTGCAGTAAATCTCAGTGGTCCTTATTTTCAACAGTAATTAAAACTTCATGATAGCAGAGGCCCTCTCAGGCCTGCTGTGTACACCATTAGTGTCTTACAAGAGGAGTGTGTTACTGTATAGTAAATAGATATTTGGAACAGCAAGTAAATCAGAGACTAGGGGTCTGGCCTGATAATTTTAGATTGAAACTGCAGAAGAAGTAGCAGGAGAGCAGAAGAGGAAAGGTTGACTCTGTATTCTGTAGAGAACATTTATTAAGTGTGGTATTCTGTATTTTTTCTCTTTGTTCCTTTAGAAAACACTCTCCTTATCCATAGATGGAAGAAAGGATTATTACAATATCTTCTCATGTTAAATAGGCAATAGAATGTGACCCAATTGCCTCTGTACTGAACATAGTATCTGTTTGCTGGGTTTTCCCTAAGTCATTTTGCTAAAATCTGATATCAGTAATCTGTCTAGCACATCTCTAAGTGAGAAATTTTATTAACCTTGATAACTGATTTATTCCTTGTTCAAAGAAATAGGATAAACAAGTGTAACAACAGATGCTTTTAAAAACACATTATCTTAGTTTAATCACTTCCTCAGTAATTATACAAATACATCAGAAGTTGAAGAGGCATGGTCTTCAGATCAAAAACTTGGGAAAATATTTCTGATTTTTTTTGAAAGAGAAATTACTTTACATATTTTGATAATATATATTACTCTTGATATGTACTTTAAATTATCCCATTTTTTAAACTCCCTCATACAAATTTTTACTTGAATATGATTGTAAGTTTTAAAAGATATCCTTTTCCCTTCAGCAGAAATAAAAACACTTTACATATCACAAGATTTTTGAAATAAGCTTCCTGAATTCTCATAATAATATTTATGAGTATCTATGATGATGAGGAAAGAACCTGTGATGTTTAAAAAAAAAAACCCAACCAACAACTAACAAAACCTGGACCAAAGGATTAGTGAGGAGACAGTACAGAAAGCAGAAAATAAGTTCTTTACGAATTACCACTGAACATGGCAATACAATGAATGTTTTAAAATTGCTAAGTAATGAATCAGATTAATGTAATTTCTCAAAATGTTCCAGGAGATGAAATCAGTCTTTTGATGAAATGGGAGTTTTGCTAATACTACCTTTTAGACACAAACAATACTAGTAGACCAGCAGAAGGAGAAGATGCTGAGGTATTGTAAATCTGCTAACTGCATATTCAAATAAAAAAGCTGAAGAAAAGTACTGCTCCCCTTAAGATGACTGGGGGGGAACAGTGTGGAGAATAAGGTAATGGAGATATGTAAAAGCTACCTACCATCTGCCTCAGACTATCACAGAGCCTATTTCTCCTAATTTGTGGCCTTCGGCATTGCAGATAACTCAGCAGCTGGGAAGAGCAAAGAAGAACATGGAATTAACATTTCTGGACAGTATTTCAAGGTGTTATTGGTGTAGTATGAAATACATAGATAAAAATAAAACAACCAAAATTAAAAGCTTTTTAATGGGAAAACTTTTTGAATACCCACAGTTGAATGAATCACTTGCTCCATGCAGAGTGGTGATTAAGAAAACCAAAATTTCAGTTTTGCAAGCATTTTGCAGCCATCTTGCACAAGAAGAAATGAGACTGAAAGCATACAGCAATCAGACCAAAACGCTCCACTTATGTTTTGACATCTTATTGAAGCCCAGTAGAGTTGTTTTTATCAGCTGTTCAAAGGGGAAACAGATTAGTTTGGTACACAGAAGATGTACTCCTCTAGGTACAATTGGCAGGCGCCACTAGACAAGGCATAGACAGAAATTACAAAGACAAAACATTTCAGGCATTTATCAAAAAATTTTTTTTCTTTTATTTAGATTTTTTTATTTTCCATTTGGGTTGTCTTCTAATGTTCTGCTATGCAGTGTTGAATGGCTCCAGGGCCCTGCCAGAAACCTGTTGTCCAGTGTTTTGATACAACCAACACATTTCTGTACATCCAGAATGTGGGTTTCCAATTGCAATTGGCTGCTTACAGAATTGAATCACCAAAAAGGTCTTCTGTTCCTCCCACTCCTCTGTAACTCTGTGAGTAAGTATTTCAACAGCCATCTAACCATGCTGTCATGTGAAAGAATGAAATGGCTAACATTTAATTTTATAGGACAGAGCAATCTATACTGTGTGTAATATATAAAATAACTATGATATTGAAGCATCAAACTAATAGTTATAAAATAGGGTACTTTTATGTAGGTAAAAATGATTAATTTAAATACTGCTTTATGAGGAGATGTTTTGCTAGTTGAAAGAAAAAGGAGGACACATTCATCAAGAATTTTTTTCAAATCAAATTTGATAAACTTTGTATAGAATGCAAGTATTTAAGGAACTTGACTAATACCAATCTTTAGATTGAAAAATATATTTCTTATGGAAATATCCCAAACAAGCTAAATTAAGCATAGATAAATATTTCCAATATGTAATAAAAATAGACTTCTTAAGAGAACACTGATCTTAAGGACCTTTTCTAATTAATTGAAAATATATATATATCTTTAGAGCAGCATGATCCCTAAATTTTGTTTTTATTGTATATGTACATATGCATGCAAGACATACAGGTATGTATAAAACTTTTTTTTCTCCCCCATAGCTATAATTTTAAATATCAGGAAAACATTTAGACCATACAGAATATTTCTTATTATTGTATTCCTCATCATATATGTCAGCTTCTAAGTCACAGGCAAGCAGTACCTACCTGGCTACTTCTTGAGCCCTTAGCAGGATCTTCTGTGATAAATGTTTGGTGCACAAATGTGTATGAATCATATGGAAAGGTGCTTTGGCACATCATATAATTTTTCCAGTCTGAGTAGCCATCACAGTACATTATGACTATTCTCTACCATCCTTATCAGATGAACTGGTCAGGTTCAGAAGAAAATTTTAAAAACTGGCATTTGTTTAAGGTAGGGATGAATTAATCACTACACATCTCTAATAGGGCTTTCCTAAACTGCAGTTTATAAAGAGCTACTTCCATTAAAACTATAGCCAAGAGTTTCCTTGTATCCTGGCATAACTTTCTATGTATTTCCTCACAAATAATTGACTTGCTTCTCCCCTCTAGTATGAGCATTTAAAGATGGAACACTATTTGTCTTTGAAGAGGCTTGAGAAAGAAGAAATCCTGAAACCAGCATCACAGCTATATCTAAAAAGATATGGAAGATATAAATAGTGTAGATAAAAGGAGTTTATTTACATTAATGTAGATCAGGATCCTTACATTGCAGAGTGGTCTTGAAGCTTGTAAATCATATTCCTTTCAAAAGGAGTTCAGAAGATGTGGGACCAGAGTGGATTTGATCAGGAATATAAATTTTTTGGTGGGAATTTAATGTGGATCAGATATTCAATACCATCTATTTTTCAATACAGGTCTTCCTTCCTATCCTGGTTGCTGCTGTAGATCACTCTAATCCCCTCTGACATTGCACAGCCTGTTCACTTCCTCTGTAACTCCTCCACTGGTGACACAGCTCCTCAACAGCAGCATACCTCCGTGGGAGAGGGGACCACCTCTCCAGCCCCAGGGAGAGGCCCCAAGGACTCCCTGCAGCCTGGGACTCACAGGGCTGCACCCACTCTGAAGCTCTGCTGGGGTTGAAGCCTCTGCTCTGGTAGAGGCAGCTGCTCCACCACCTGCTGAAGAACCTACCCTGTGGCACCTCACTGTGCCTGAAAGCATGTAGGGTGCTCTGAACTGAGATGGGACCCCCTCTTTGTGCTCCTGCATCTGTTAGCTATGTTCTGGGAGCCGTGCTTTAGTGCTGGCCCCTCCTTAGCTACACTAAGAGGGTCTTTGGCTTCCCCCTAATTGGGGGCATTTGTAGCAAAGGCAGTAGGTATGCTTGGGTCACAGGCAGCTGATTCAGCTTGTTAGAAGCTGCTAGAGATTTCTCATGTTCAAACACATGTGGCCTTACCTTCTCCTTATCTTGCAGCAGATTCTCAGAGGGCTCCCAAGGGTCCCCTTATGGTCCCGAATCCAGAAGCTTTTAAAGCAGAATGCAGCTACGAATTTCAAAATTCTCTGCCAAACAGTATTTTCTTGACAATGATCAATCTTGATTGATACAGCCATTTTCACAGAGCAGTTAGGACAGGAGAATAAGAATGCAGGTTTTTATAGAAAGGAATTCACTGTGGTGGTTTAGAAATGCTGTAATGGCCAGACAGGTGAACACTGCATACAGAAATGCTTCTAAGTCAGCACTTAGTTTGGGAGCATGAAACCTGAATGCTGTCATAAAACCATTTCTCTGAAACAGCAGGGTAGCAATTTTTGTACTTGTTTTGTATTTATTTTTGGATGTTAAGTTTTAGAGGTGAAAAGCCAAGATAATGACATTTAAATTATAACATGGATACCACCTGTATCTGGTTTAGCATCAAGTCCAGCATTTGGACTTGATGGAGTCAGCATTTTTATCCACTGGCAAGGTTTTCATACTAGATTGTTGAACCACAATGATTCAATAACTCATTTTCTTTGCTATACCTCAGTTTCTACTGCTATCTGTGTAACTTTAGCAACCCTCTGTTCTCATGCTTCACCATTAGACTTTTTCCTTCCCTTTGGATAGGGTATTTCCCACTTTCTCACCATGTTCCTAACTTCAAAGATGTCAGATAAATGTGATTTTGCCTGACATCTGACTGATCCTTGAGGGGAGGAAGGAGGTGAAGAAGCAGGGAAGGGCAGTAGTAGTGTTTTATTAAATTGCCAGTGTGTAGCAAAATGGAGAACATATTTCATCAAGGAATTCATTATGGCTTTTCTTTTCCAAGGTGAGGTAGTTGAAGAAATAGATATTCTACTTCTCTGAAGCATCTTTTGATAATGTAAAAAACATTGCCCCTATTATTCAAATGTGAGAACTGAAGTTGTAAGGAATTAAGTGACATTTTCCGAAATCACACACTATTCAATATAACATAAAATTAGGTCATCTTGTTCTGATTCTAGTGCATAGTTCAACATATCCCAGTGAGAACTCTGCCTCAATAAGACTTCACGAAAAATAGAGTCAGTAATTCAGGACTTCTCCAGTTTTTCTTCTATTTTAAGATACTTAGTTTATACAGGTTTCTTATGCATTTTGTTATACCTTTTAAACACTTCTATGCAACTCTGCCAATTTTACATGTCTTTCATCTTTTGCTAGCAAATTAATTACTGTTAAAAAAAAAAAAAATCCTAAAGAAAGATTAAAAATAGCAACTATAATCTCATGAGATGAGACAAACTTCCTTAAAGTTTTGGGTTTTTTTCCTAAGAAGAAAAAAAAGGCAGAGGGTAAACAGAGGATGTGTTTGTCAGGAAGATTATGTGTTTAGTACTAAAGGGTTTTATGCGGAGAATTTCTGAAATGTTGTCCCAGAAGTGATCACTTACTGGTAAAAGCTTTATATGAGATCCCATGAAAATAGAACTTTAATCTTTCAAGCTAATCTAAATAATTTATACAGGTTTATTTACAGAAGGATTTTCACAAAACACAATAAAGTTTCTGGAAACAGATTGCTTGTGGTCTCTTTTGGATTAGGCTAGATTTTTAGATGTCATTTAAAATGTATGTCCTTTTTTGTTTTGTTTTTTGTTATAGTGGAATGGCTTCCCCTAATTCCCTGCTCATTTTTTTTTCCTGAAAAAAATGGGTTGTTTCCTTTCAGGCATCTCTTAATACTTTTTTTGCTTTTCTGAAACTCTATTTTGAAGAAAAAGGGGAATAAAATAGTTTGGTGAAAATGAAGTTAAAGAAATGTGATAGATCTCCTGCTGGCAGCCAAGAGAATTAAATGACAGAGTTGTGTGAGCTTGTCTACTTTCTCTTGGGGTAAACCATCTTGCAGTTCATTGATGTGGCATATCCTTTTTCTAAACATTCCCAGAGCACATATGTTCAGGCCTTTGTACCTTACTTTTCTATATTTGGGCCCTGGAGCTTGTTTTGCAAACATATGAGAAGCAGAAGCTTTCGCTCATATGTCCCACTTTCAGTCACATGCAATCCAATTTCTAAGCTGTTATCATTGCTGCTGTATTAGCCTAGTAAAGTACAGTTTAAATGGGCAGTAAATTTTGTTTATCAACATTGCGAGAAGTAAGTATAGCAGTAGTGAAGTTTCCAGAAAAGCCATATGAGAATGGTGTTCTTTTCAAAAAGCCTTGTAACAGAAGTTACTCTTGTTACAACCCACCCCTGGAAGTGAGGTAACTGAGGTTCTTGTTAATAATAGATCCCTTGGGGAGGATTTGTGTGAAATGACACTAAATCACTGGTGTTTATAAATATACATATGGCAGGCTTATTTCAGAACAATTTGGTTGCAATGGAAAGTACGTATGTAGCTGTTTTGGTAATTATCTGTAGAAATATAGCAATATAAAAGCATAAAAATAACACTTAGAACATGAATTGAGCTTCCTGATGCTTTCTCTTCCCAAAACATTATTTCTGTAATAGTTTTCATAGTGATACCTGATGACTGAATTAACTGGGCAAGCCAAATTCATTACTACTTCAGAAAGATGGGTGCAATATCAGGTGCTACTTTAAGGTTCTGAATTATTTGTCCAATAGTAAGACTGGACCACTCTCTGGTTGGTTTATTTATGTTTAAGCTTTGGCAACAGAGAATTTTTTTATGAGTTTTCTTTTATTATGTACCAAGACAGTCTTTTTTTTGGCATCAATATTTTTAAAGGATGGAAAATTATTTGCTTTGTCTTAAATTTTAACTATTTTGATTTATTTTTCCTAGGCCAGCATATGTTTACTGCACCAATCACAATGGCTTAGCCATTTGTCCCCAGAAAACAGCCAAGTGTTCCCTAGTGCAAGTATTAGCTGAATGTCCTGTATGTCAACATATGTTTCACTCATACAGCAGGATTAGGTAACATCCATCTTTTCTTGGTGTTCTTAAATTATATTGCAGGTCAAAACTTCAGCTGATGGCTCACCCAGCTAAGCATCTAATCAAATTAACTTTCTTCTGAGAGAAAGCAAAATGCTTCAATGTGTCAGTCTTTCTAAATATGGATGATAAATCCCAACATCATTAATTCCTATTGTTCAGTTTCTAAAGTGTTAAGCTAGAAGGCTATGTAGAATAAGCAGGGTTTAAAAAAAAAATTGACAGTAATTTTAACCTCATGTTGTTTAGTACAATTTTTATGTTGCTCTACTGGTATTTTATTTCTTCATAAAGACAAGGTACATTTCAGGAACATTACATTTAAATGTTAAGCAGCCAAGCTAGCAAAAACGAACCTTCCTTCCCAGAGTAAAAGCTCTGTCAAAACTACTGAACAGTATACTTTCTCTTAATAAAATTATGTATATATTACTTCCGTTGATTGAGTTGCATGTGCATTTCAAGAAAAAGAAAAATTCTAAGGGAGTCTGGAGATATTTTTTTCTGATATAGTTTTATGTGATTACATTATTTGGATAAGAATTACGAAGCAGTTTGTCCATAGATTTCTATTATCATCATTTGTAAGCGTGGCAATAACTTGGACCTTGGGTTGGAAAGAGAAGTATTGTTCTAGTGTAGTTCACTTTTAACTGCAGTGGTTGTTTTCTGTCTTTTCCAAAGACAATGATTGGTTGCAGATTCCCTCTTAGGGATTTGGATAGTGTAATTTCTTTTTCTATTGTTCAATTACAGCATCATGGTACTGTTCATGCCGATAGCCTTGGGGAAAGAGAGTGATGATAAAATGTTGATGTCCTGGAGATATTTCTGCCTCTGGAAACCCAGTGGTACTGAACCAGAAATTACTTACTAGTGCAATTTTGATTCCTTCTTCCCACCTCTAAAAATAATGTATAATTCCTTACTAGTTCTGCCAAATCTGTAGTGCAGAACTCTCTCCTGCTCTCCATCTAGACCATTGCCACTTTCTTGTAAGTGGAAGAGGAGACAATTAAATGTTTATCTTCTATTTTAAAGTTAACTGATTTCCAGTTCAAGTTCTTTCATCCTACAGATTGATTCTGGAGATAATTAGACTTGAATGGGCCTGTGTGTTGTACTTATGTCCCTTACCAGACCTTGTCTGAAGTATTGGACTATTCACCATTTTGCTATAGCAGCCTTTCATAACAGATTTGATGGGAGAATATTGTGCTTCTTGCAGGCATGCTTATCTGGCTGATTTCAGAGAGGAATCACTATTCATTTGAGCCAACTTTAGAGAGCACTGAGAGCAGATGAAACAGCTGAGCTAAGCAGAAGTCAATTAGTGACAGTGCTATTTCTTTTTCCTTATAAAATAACTAAGTACTGGCATATTGAGATGTGCAGGTGATTTTTTTTTCCCCCCAGAAATTAGTCAGAGCTACAACTCATATAATAATTGCCTTTTAGGGACTAGCAGAAATTTACACTGCTGGGTACATTAAAGTGAAAACTATTATAAACAGTTGTTACTCTGTATGCAAACAAGGAGCTGAATTTAACTTCTGTTTGAGCACTGTAAGCCTAGATGAGCATCTGTAAAACCCAAGTGATATTTTTGTCAAAAATAACTGGATGTCTAAAATTGGAGTTTTATATGAGAATGTTGATGTTTTTCCTCCACTGTGCTGTCCAAGGAATTCAAGAAACTTCTGCTGTTGTACTACAGTGCAGTGTAGCCATATGGCTTTGATCAACCACTGAAGATGTTGTCAAAGACTCATACCAGCACTTGTTTCACCCAATAGTTTGGTCTGAGAAGCAGGGAATTCAACCTGATTATCAAAATTTGATGTTTTGAAAGAGCATGAGAAATTTTTAACTGTTAAGTTTCCATGACAACAGCTTTTTTTCTAGTTGTCTTTATGATTTATCTTTGTCATTTGCCACATGAAAGGAAAGATTTTGTTGAACCCCTTGTGTTTGACTAGTCTATCACTGTGGGGATCTGTTAATCCATTGCTTTTCCTATTTCACATGTTCCCCCTGTTCCCTGCCCTAGCTTTGGCCCCTCCCTTGGTTTCTCCCTATTTGTTCTGTACCCACCCCCACCCAGGGCCCGCCCCTGGGCCCCTGACAAAACCACCCCGCACCCAGACCACGCTGTCTCTCTACCTCTGAACATTGCAGGGACAAGATGTGATTAAAGCCATGTCACACCCTCATGAGAGCCCCTTCTCTGCCTCCTTTACCCCCACTGCGTTGTGACGCTGCCGGCTGCCGGAGCCAGATCGCGGGGCTGTCCCAAATGGACTCCGGGATGCGACTGATGGCATGGCCCCAGGAAACCCTCACTGAGCTCTCAGGGAGCAGCAGCCTGCTAGGCAGAGTCTAGCAGTTACAACATCACTGGCCCAGGAAAGGCATCCCTGTGAGGCAGAAGTCAGTTTCCTGTCAACTGATCCCAGCAAATACAATGGATTCTTCCATAACTACTCCCCATTTTTACTTACTTTTATACTGTGTTTGCATTTAGGTGGAGCTTGTGTGACTCTGGTCATACACGATGTTCAGCAGTCATGCCCTGGAGGTGGATAATGTCAGTATTACATCTGGGGTAGCCTTTAGGATGGAGATGGTTCAACAGCAAGAAAGCTCCTTTCTCCTCCCTTGGTTGACAGCTGCTATGTGGCTTATCAGCTACAAGGTACCACCAAGTTCCTCTTCTTGCAAGGATTTTAGCAGAGTCTGGCCATAGTGTCTCTACTCTGTTCCACCCTCCGTTTAGTCTCCCTTGGCATGGATTGTGTGTGGGAAGTCGGCATGGCTGCATTCCATCCAGGGAGTAGCAACTGCATTTCACCCAGGGAGTAGCAGCTGTATTTTAGCCTATAATTTCTATACTGTTATAACTTAGTAGAATGTGAATTTTCCCGGCTTTCTCTATTTTTACCCTCAGGCATTTTGCCACACCCTTCATGAAATTACAAAGTACACTGTTTTAAATTTAATCATCACAAGACTTACTTACCTCATCTTCACTGCAAAATATGCATACAACTGCAATTATTTCCCTGTGCAAATTGTATAGAACCTAAACTATCTTGTATTGCTGGGGCCAGAATATTTTTTATGTAATCAACATGATTAGATGATAATCAGGCTTCAATGATACTTTATGTCATTAATTAGATAAGTGAAGTTTTAAAATAGGTGATATAAGAACAAGATTAGGAACATGGAGGTCAATTTTCTGTTCTTCACTGTGAAGATATGAGTAAATGTAAACCAAAGTGTTGGGTTGTTTTGAGTGTCTCTGATTTTGGATGATTAGTTTCAGGTACTGAATAATTTTCATAGTGCTAAGCAACTTCAGGTCTCATTTAAAAGAACTTGAAAGTACAAACATACACTATCTGCTTGTCCTAATAAATAAACTAACCTTGTAGTACAATCCTAACCAGAGAAGATCACAGTGAAGTAATGAATCATCTTCCCACTCGCAAAAAAGGAAAAAAAAATCCATGAAAATGGGGAGAAAGCATAATTTGTTCTCATTCTGTCGTCACCGTTGCTCCCCTAGGGGTGCACCAAGCTTGCTAAACTATCCTCTCTGCAAGACAAAAGAAGAAATCAGATGTGTCTGTAGAGCTGAATACACTGCCACCTGACAGCGCCTTGAGCAGGTGATGCAGGCACAGGTGAAGGCAACCCCTGCTGCCCTTGAGTGAAGATAAAGATCCGTTTCCCGTGTACTCAGAACCTACTTTGTGTTAGAAAGAGAAATACTTTTCCTCTCTGGATTATGTGCACTTTGTATGTACATATAAAAGATCAAAAATACCTGTTTACTCTTTCACCAGTGCTTTAGGATTCGGTTTCTAGGGCGACAGTTAATAACAGTACATGGAAAACAGGTCCTTCCATGAGAAGTGGGACAGACAACTGAGTTTCTTAGGGATTTGTATTCTATATCCCTAATCTTTTCTTCCTTCCTGCTGCAATAAGTATAGCTGTCTCCTATGGGAATACATCCAGGCAAGAGACAGTACTGTGGCTTATTAAGACCTGTTCATATATTGATCATTGGGCCAGAACACATATCTGATGGGCCAGCTGGTTGCTGTCAGTGTGTTATGGGCTCTGCTCGCCCTGCATCTCACTTTTAGTAAGACTCTCTACCTGACAACCCACTTTTAGGAAACTTCTAGAAAAGCAATGGACTATGTCAGATGGACAGAAATTATTCAAAAGTTTAAAAAGTTAAGGACTGCCAGATGAAGAATCAAATATTCAAAGCAATTTATGTTTTGTTCCTCTAAGAAATAAGCTAAAAATATACTTCATCAACATTATTCATGTCTCAATTTCAAGTACTCCGAAATTAAAAGATGTAACAATTAAGATGATCATCGTAGATTGATTTTAAAAACTTAGTGAAGAAGCTTTATTTTTTAAAGCCTTAATAATTTTATAAGATACTGTATTTTATATCTTTACCCGGAATTTATGTAATTATGAGGACTGTAACTTGTTGAAAAATGTTTTAGATATTTCTCTGAGATTTTACACACAAAGGTCAAAGTCCCAGATTCAGGTCCTTGCAATTACCTGTGCTTGTGAACATGCATGCACACACACACACACACACACACACACACACACACACACTTGCGCCAAAAAAATCGTGTCAGTGTTTTGGTTTAAAGTGCCAGTACTTCTTGCAGAGATATTTAAGATTAGTAGCTATTGATTGGGCTTGTTTCTGCTCTCATTTAATTGATGCAAACAGGGGTTAGTCTAACTTAAATCAATAGGGAGCACTGACCTAAGTTGGGTTGTTTATTTACATAGAGTTGAAACACAGAATGCTGATTTTTTTCATAATTTTCATGTGAATGGCAATATATTTCACAGTGATAGGTAGATATAGGCTGTTAGTATATAAAGTTTGCAAATCCTAAGATTAGTTCTGATGTTGTAAGGTCATTGTGAGACAATAATGGTAATAGTGGCAGCTGTTTTTGCATGTAGGATGCTTTTACGTGCCACTTCAGGTATTCTTCTAAGAAAAAAAGCCTCTTGGGGATAAAATTTATCTTTTGCTATTGTAACTTTTAAGTAAATAACTATAAATTATAAGTATTTTAGATCCTATCTGTACGCTATATGGAGTTTTCAAGTAAGGATTTTGAAGGACAGACATTAGACTGTTTAAATCAACTTCAGCATTTCAAATTTGATAGTTGTCCCCTGATGCCTAAGCCATTGCTACTAATTTAGCTGATTGTCATGGGTTAGCAAGCATAGTCCCAGAAGTGATGTTCTTGCAAAGGGGTGCTCACAGCTTCCTCTATGACCTGACAGAACCTATCAGCTGGCCAGTTTGAATATGGACAATTCTTTAAGCCACTTAAAGTTATGACCGCCTCTGTGATCCACACTTCAGAATAGAAACTCCGAGGCAGAGCCTCTCTGTCTTGTTTCCGGTGTTGGGACAGGTGGCTGCGGGCCCCTTGCGGGGGACAGGGGGTGTTCCGGTTTGGCCAAATTTAGAAATATATCCTCTCAGAGAAGGCACAACTACCCCTTCCCCCCCCCCCCCCCCAGGTTCGGGAAAAAATAAATTTTCCTCGAAGGAAAGTGAAGAAGATAAAACTATTTATTTACCAAACACACGGGAAAAGGAAAATAAGGCTAAATAATAAAATGTTTCACTGTGGAGGAAAAAAACCTGGGAAAGTGTTAAGAGTCCTCCCTTTGGTCTCCTCGGCGCTGGGGCTTGGGCCAGGGCCAGGCCCTCTGTGCCCGGTGGAAAGTCCTCCTGATGTGCTCTGAGGTTGAAAAAAACAGTCCAGTATAAAAGGGAGAAAATCCGGAATTCCAGAGAAGGAAAAACAAAGTCCAACTCTCAGTCTCTCTCTCCGGAGAACAAGAAGCTGAAACAACTGGCCAAAAGCTGACTGGAAAGCAGCAAGCCGGGTGCTTCCTTGCTCTCCTCCCGCAGCTGGAAAAAAAAACCTGCTATCTCTGTGTGACCTTGAACAAGCTGCAAACTGCCCTGAAAAAGTTTTGCTCAGTTTTTTCCTTCCCCCTCTCAGGCTCAGTTTAGAGGCACAGAAAGGCACAAAAATTAATTTTGGGCATAGGCAGCGATATGGGATACACATCATAACGTCACCCCAAGACAGTGGGCCATGGCCATCCTGGAGCCGATGGGCCCGGTTCCACCCGCAGAACCCCCCCACAGCAGGGCTATGGGCAGCCGGAGCAGCTCGGCTCCCCCTCTCCAGTGTGGCCAAGATTCAGCTGAAAGCTGCCCTGCTGTCCAGCAAAGATCATGTGACCAACAGAGACAAGCGACATTCCAGCTGCAAGGCCCGGGTGAGATTAACCCTTTTAGTGCTGTGAAGAGCTGAAAACCTGAGGGAAGAGAAAGAGGAGATGCTTAAAGCTGAAATTCTCTTGTGAAGCTATGATATATCAAAGTATCCCGTTGTAATTTCATGAATGCATGGGGGGGTGGAGCATTCAACTTGTAAGCAAAAGCACCTGTGCTGAGATAGGCAGATGCTGACACAGCTGTAATTTCATGAGAAGTTTGAACAGGGAGAGATGGAAGCGATGAGGACTTTTGCTCCAAATGGGAAAGGAGAAAACCTCAGTTCCTAGAGATGCTCCCAGAGATAGTCCTAACGATGAAGATGAGGAAGACCCTTTGCTCCCAGGGAAGGAGAAGGGCCTCTGTTCTTAGAGATGAAATGCTCCCAGAGATAGTCCTAACGATGAAGATGAGGAAGACCCTTTGCTCCCAGGGAAGGAGAAGGGCCTCTGTTCTTAGAGATGAAATGCTCCCAGAGATGGGTGAAGAGAACTTTTGTTTCTGCAGCTCATCCTTAAAGTTGGACCCCAAAAGACTTCAAGAGTGGACCCTCAAAAGCAGTTGTGGGAAAAGCTGCAAGTCGGGGGAAGGGACTCACATTGCGAGCAGAGAACCAACCTGGGCGGCTGTCTTGTTGTGATAATGTTTTCATAGCACGAGCAAGAAGAGACTTCTCTTTCTAAATGGATTGAACAAGGTTATTATGGAAGTGGTAAACAGACTGAACATCTCAAGGGTTGTCTTTTTACATTGTCACTGGGAGAAGGGAGAAAGGTGGGGGGAGGAGAAGTGTTCTGAAGGTGTGGTATAATTTTTCTTTCTCTTCTTTTAGGTCTGTTAATAAACTTCTTTATATTCTTTCAAGTTTGGTGCCTGCTTTGCATTTCTCCTAATTCTTATCTCACAGAAGATAAACAGTAATGAGTATTTTGGACCGAACCACTACACTGATCTAAGAAGGAAATACATTTCTTACATGCCTTGCCTTCTGAGCCCTCCATCATGTAATCTGGTAGATTTTGGCATCTGATAGATGTAATGTCAGGTATTTCAGTGAGGTATTCAAAATGGATGCAGGCAATGATTGACAGTCTTTGTCATACTAGTGTATGTAAAAAAAATATATATATATAGTTCCTTGAAGCAAATATGATTTCTTTTTCTCCCATAAAAATGTGTTTCTTTCTGAAATGACATTCATCCATTCCTTGTTCTATTTTCCCTTAAAATAGATACAAGAGGGATGGCCAGGTTTATATTCCAAATTGACACTGAAGAATGTAGGGCTTGAATATTCTATGCTGAGATGATTTCATATTTAGGGAAAAAAATGAAGGGTATAAAGGGATAAAGTCATGTCTGGTTCTTAGATGAAGAGATGTTTTGAAAATTTCTCTAATGGATAATAGTTTGATGAATGGGACCTCTAAGTCTAGAGACAACAAATATTACTAACTGAAGACTCCATTGTAGGTTTAACATGTGAAGGCGATGAGAACACAATGAACTTGAGTCTCATCTTTCATGTGGGGAAAATTGAGAGTAGTTCTTCTGAAATCAGTAGAATTTTATCAGAACAAAAGTTTTTGTCTATAGAAGGGAAATAGACCAGAATAAGTTATTCTGCTGTAATTATTTCCAAATAATTCCCATATGGACCTTCTGTTCTGGAAAAAATGTTATTGTATTAAGAATAATTCTAGTCATTTTTTCAGGTAAGCCAGGCATAATGACTTAATATCAGAATTTTTTAATCTGAGGAGATCAAGTGGTTTAAATGTTAGCACTACGATACAGAAGTTTGGATATTGAGTTACTGATTTAATTCTAAAAGATATTCTCTTAATTAGGAGCTTATTGTTGACTCAATTGGTAGGCTCAATCCATCACAGTATACCATCTAAACTACTTCATATTTAGTATCCAACTTGAATGAATAAGGTAATAAATGATTTGTTCTTCATCACTGAAAAAGATATATATTCTGGAGTATAAGTGATCACAGACATTATCTATCTGTAAAATTTTGATATATGCAAAGTCACATTTTTTTTCACTATTTTAGAATCATGGGGTTAAACACATAGTTAAAACTTTATTTTATAGAGACATATCTATAAGAGAAAAAAATTAATACCTAAAGAGAGAAAAAAAAGCTTTAAGGAAGCTGTTTTCATCCCTTCCTTCATATGACCTCTTAAAACTTTGGATGTCAGTATTGATTGTCAGGTTATGGGATCTCCTCACACTTCTTCAGGGACTGACTGGTTTCAGGAATATGGCACTGTATGCCAAGCTTTATCTTACTCTTTAGTAGGCATTATTAAAACTGTCTTCTATAGTACCTGCACTGGCAAAACAATCCTCAATGTGGCAGTGAGACTCTGGCCTCTTTAGACAATTTTAGACACATGATCTACACTGCTTCAACAGAAAAGTGTAGGGACAGATGAGCTTCATCTCACCTAACATAGCAATCATGGTGTACATTTTTGCATGTGATCTAGTTCTCTAAGTTTTCTCTATAACTGATGAAAGGGACCAGGTGCTTCTGAGTGCAATTCACATAACTTTTCCTAGACATGCCTTGTGAGAAGTAGTAAGAGGCCTTTCCAAAAAAATCCATTTCTCTCAATTGGCTATCAATTGAACCTTAGCAGGTAAGATTTAAATATCTATACTGTGGAAGTCTCAATTTAGATGAGAAAACTTAATTTGAGTGTTAAAATTTCACCCTTAAGATCATCCTCTCTTGCTTTATAAGTGAGCTGATGACTTAGGAGACAGCCAGAGCAAAGGTCCAGAGCCAGAAAATGCAGATGTGTCAGATGTGCACGGTGGTCTTACAGCCACTCTGAGAACTGTCCATGCAAGACCAGGTCAGGTGCAGGCAGGAAGGATGCCTTTATCCTGTCAGGTATTGTCCCTGTGCATTAAGTACCGAATTCTGCTGCTGTGCTAATCTTTTCCATTGGTTAGCATGCTTGTATAGGTATCTGTATTTACTAACTCTAATCAGGGAGAACAAAGTCTTACATAGTTGTTACATGTGTTTTGCATAGATCTGGCTGCAAAGAATTCAATCGACCTGCATTACTGACTAACTGCCAGCATTTGTCTTCTGCCTTGCTTTGTCTATGTAGGTGAAGACCTGAACCTAGCAGGTTTTCCAAGTGGTCAGTTTGCTACTGACTCAATATCATTAAAATAAAATGTAAACTTTTAAAATTAGCCCTACAACCTCCATACAAGAGTATTTCAGTATTGAGCCATGTTATCTAATGCATTTTAGATTATTAGACTATATTCTCTGTAGTACCCTGATCTTAAAATGTATTTTGCAATTCATAGAAGAAGGATCAATCTGAGTGGAGCTGAAACATCACCGTTCATGAAAACAATTAAATAACTTTTCTGGGGGGACGTAATACTGAACAGCCCAAAAGGACGATGTCTAGATAATAAAAAAGCACTACTGTAATTATTGAGAAATCATTTGTTTGATGAGTTTAAAGATTTCTTTGGACATTAGCAAATAAACTTGAAAAAGAGTGAAACGTCTATAAAGAATTAGTCAATCTAAAGCTGCAAAGGGAGGAAGTTTAGACCTTAGACCCTCATTTGCTAGGGTGCTGAGGTTTGTTAGTGTTGATCTGTTCACCTGAGGAAATGACTTGATAAGGATGTTTTTATATGTCTTGCAAAAGATAGCTTTAAATTTAGTTGTAAGACTATTTCTCAGTATGTAAAGTGGAAGTATATATCACTTTAAAACCTTTGTTCTATAATACACACAATAAAAGATGTCATATGAAAAACTGGTGGAAGTAGGCCAATGGGTAATGAACTCATTTACAGCTTGACTGTACTGAGGTTTAGGAAATGTCTTTTTATAGTTACATGCCAATTAGACTTAGTGAGGAAGAAAAATAAATATATAAATAACTATAGATTAGGTACTATAGATGACCAAATTACATTTCAGTTGCTTTTTTTTCAGTATATTCAACTTTTTATTTGCAAATATTTCATACCTATTCATAATTAGAATATTATTGTAGCAGAACACAATCAAAACCTTCTTTAATGATCTCTGTAGACTCAATGCAAATCTGTGTTAATCTGAGCCATACTTCCTCGGATATTAATGTAATCTGTAGAAAAGGGATCTTAGAATGAAGCAATAGAAGGTAAGAGCATTAGTTATATATTTTTAAAATTTTTATACATGTCGAAATTAATTTATGAAATTCAGAAATTCCTTTGCCACAGAATTGGCAAGTGACTCTCACCAAGAGGGTGGAATCAGTGCTTGCTTGTCAAGCTCTGTTCTCCACTGATGTCTGCCCTGACAACACATGTTCATCTTGGCAAGGCTTTGGAGGCAGTGTGATAGTGATGCTTTCTGTCTCAGCCTTGCAAATGGTGCTGCAATTGATGCATTGTTAACTTTGATGGCAGTCGTGGACTACTACCATGGCTTTATTCTTCCGGCTGCATTTTCCAGGATGAAGGAGCTGGATGTTGTACACATTTATATGTGTGTGTCTCTGTGTACACTCCTTAGCTGCTGGCACACAATTGTGTTTGAAGCACGCAGATGGGCAGCTCAGTTCCATTTACCTCTGGTGTGCATTCTGTCACTGGCAGCTGATACGAGGAAGCCACAGGGACACATCTTCATACAAATGTGATTTTGAAAAGGCAATTTTCTTTTTTTATGGTGGCTTTACAGAGTTTTCACAAAATTTAATGTGCAGATGACTTGCTACAGCATATTGAAAGTCAAAAGGCCTCATTCAACTTTTGTGTTTAACAGATTACATGATGTCTCAAAATTAAAATAGCTGCAATTATAAAATATTATTTGTGATTAGAGACAGTGGACTTCTTTGCAGAGTTTGTATTTAATCAAGATACTCAAGATACTCAGCTGCTCTGAAGAAAATAAATTAGGCAGATATTAAAAACAATCAGTATAATTACTATTTAAATGCAGGTTTAAAGTTTTAATGCTTTTGAATTATAGTTCATTATCCTTACAGTAAGAGAAGCCTGTAGATTGCAAGAAAGATGGTGAATCTTTGTTAATACATTTATTGCTGTGTTTTAGTACTGTTGCTCTGCTGAGCAGTGCTTGAGCACAATTTTCCGATAACACCATCCCTGGAGAGGGGAGACTCTGTGGGCCAGGGTAACGTTGCCGCCCCTTTGCCTCCCCTGTGCTGGGCTGGGCGTAAGCTGAGAGAGTCTTCCAGTCTTTAATGCAGTCAATGTCAGGAGAAGCAAAATTGCATCCAGCACTAATGGTGCTCTCGGCCAGTGTAAAACACATCCTCATGCTTCGTTTTGTCCACTTTTGCAACAACCATTCCACATACCTTGCAAGATAGCAGGTGAAACAGAAGTATGTATTTGGCCCATAGATGATCATGTTGACTGCATGATTTATTATTACTAAAAACTGACTGAAAAGAAATTAAAAAATAGAGACATGAAGATTATCATGTGTTCAAATATTTATAAATTCATTTTAAACTCTCAGTTAACTGAGCTATATGTAGCTACACAGTCTCAGAAGTCTGTGAATTTGTACAGTTAGATGATATAAGAAATAATATATTTACTCTTTACAAATTTCATGTGCTCTCATTCTTCTTAACCCTGCAACATACCCAAAATCATAAATCCTTGTCACTCCTCGTACTAGAGAATTCTTGCTTTTTCAAAGACTTTCCACTTGACCTAGAGTTTCATAGTTATTTTATTGTTCTGAATGATAGTGATAATAGAAGTTACAATACAATCACTCAGAGATGTTTGTGGAATTATTCTTTAAAAGAAAGATATTAAGAAAATGGAACACGTGGCATTGCAAACAATAACTGAAACAGTATGATAAAATAATTCTCAGTTCTTCTTATCATGATGGAAAGCATCTGTCTTTGGAATTTTGAACCATGAGTAATTTTTTTTTAAGTTAAATAAATTGAATAGTTTTTCAATAAAAATGGCTTTTAGTAGAACCCTAAGTACGCTATTCTGAAATTGTGCAGTTCACATCAGTTATTGTAAAATGCCAAACTGCCTTAATTTTTATATTGAACAATTTATAGGATCCATTATAAACATTTTGTTATTAACTTTTCATTTTCTATTTTTCTTTCAAAATAGTTAAATGGGTACAGACCCTTGCTGGGGATTCACTTTTGCTGACATCAACATGGCTGTTCCTCTTGTCTTGTGTGAACATTCACATCATTCCAATCAAACACTGAAGATTCCAGAGATTTAAATTATTTTGATGTACTGCGAGTAGTTATGTGTCGTACTTTTGTATATAGACAAATTAATTAAAAAAACTTCTTATAAATGTGGTCACCTGTGTAGTAGCATCTAATTAAATGGGAAGGCAGCAAGGACAGTTTTTTCTTATTTCATTTTCCTAAAATTTTTTTAGTTAAAATGCATTATGAAATCATCCCCAAGAGTCATAAAATTATCTTTTACTTGCAGGTGTTTATGTCTTGCATTCGTTGTGTTTGATATTAACTTCTTTTCCATGTCTGAAAGAGCATCTTACTACATGGGATATTGGATTCATTTGCCTTGTTTTGAAAAGCTTGCTACCCCCTCCAAACTGTTTCCTCTTCCCATTTTAAATATTTTTAAGTCTGTCACTTGTTCATGCAAATTTTGGCTCTCGACAAATTTAGATCTTATTTAGATGAGTCAGCTTGAGAGAAAATTATTTAATAAACAGCTACCCCTGGGAACTGGAAATCTAAAAGATTTTTCACATTTTCTGCATTGGTCTGGCAAATCAGTGAATTGGGAAAAAAGTGAAAATAAATAAGTGGAAATCATCCCTTTATAATGACATTTCAAGATTTACTGGAAAAGAATATCACTAAGCATTCTTTATTTGGGAAATTCTAGTCCCAGCTCTGCCGGTTACCTGCTGTATGATAACCAAGTCACTTCTCTTCCTCAGGTTTTCCATCTGAAAATGGAGGTATTGATATTGCCTTCCATACTAGAGCGTGAGATCTAGAGATATACAATCATAGAGTCGTTGAACATCCGAGGTTGGAAGCAATCTCAAAAGACCCTCTGATCCAACCTTTCGTGGAAAAAGGAGTCTAGATGAGATTACCTAGCACACAGTCTAATAACATATCAAAAACCTTGAGCACTGGGGACTCTACCATGTCCATGGGGAAGTTGTTGCAGTGAATAATTGTTTTCACTCTGAAAAACATATTCCTTCTATTGAGTTGAAACCTCTCATGATGCAACTTTCACCTGTCACCCCTTGTCCTCTCCATATGACTCTTTGTGAAGTCAGAGCCTCTGTCTTTGCAGCTGCTGTCACTGTAATTGTTAAAAATTAACCACTTTTACAAATTGGCTGTATTGTGGATTATCTCATGTAGGGAAATCTTTCTGACAAGATTTACAGAACATAGATCAAATGGAAATGTGACTAATCTTTCAAATTCCAGAAAAGTAAAATTCTGCCTTCAAATTATTGAAGTAGTTGTTATGAAGATATGCCAAAAAAGATGGAATATTGAATAATATTTGAGCCAGATTTCTACATTTTACAGTGTCATTACCAGTAGATCAGAACTTTGGAGAGAGAATTTAGTTGTGACATACATAACAAATCAATTTAACATTATTTTAAGCAAACTATTTGGATTATTGCTTTAGTAACCTCTACACAGATTATAATGACAAAATGTAGCCTAATTTCTCAATTTTGGGAAAAGTTACTGTAAAAAGCTGAGTATATCTTATCACAACTCCTTTTCTCTTTATCTATCTCCTTTTTTTTTCCATTTAGGATTTCTGCAATTCAGTTTCAATTTCTGTTATTCAAATTCTTATTGTAATCTGCAATTTATATTTTTCAAACCCAAAATATCCAGAGCCACACTAGCCACACTTGTCTCATTGGGTCATAAATCATATGGTCTTTGAAACACCCTCTAACATTATAATGAAGCAGCATTTTAAAAGGATATAATTAAAATAATAAAGTCCCGTCATAGAGCATGCCTTATTCATTTTAGTCATTAATTTTTAATTATTTCCAGGAAAATAATTCAGAATAATTCAGCTTCTTGGAACGGCTTTCCTTTTAACTTTTTGCCTTTTTTTTTTTTTTTTTCATCTGAGTATTATTAAATTGCTATATTTTTAGTTTTATTCCTGATCAATAATAGCTATGCAGTTTGTTCCAAATGGCCAACATTAAAGATTCTTTTTCAGTCTCTCTGTAAGGCTTCTGTAGGTTTGACAGCTTATCTTCCAAATCTTCAGTGCATAGGTTCATCTGGATCTATTTCAGTACAAACTAATGTTGAGCTAAGGGATTGTTATATCATAATTGTGAAACAAGAATGAAATGAAACATTGAATTTACTGTAATAATTTAGATTGTTTTGTTGTAAAAATACAGAAATTAAAGGAAAAGAAGGAAACCTGTAATTAGAGCCAGAAATGCCATAAAAATTATTCAAAAGTGTCAATGAAACCACAGGCCAAATTTAGAACAATTTCCCAACACACTGTAAGGAATTTTAGAACTGACAAATGATGAAGCACCACAATAAAAATGTGCTATAAGAATACAGGAGGAAGAATTTGGGTACTTTAAATGCTGTCAGTCTAAAAAGAACTGTCTTATCCTGGCATGTAAAATATTTCTTTTAGGTGAACTAGCCAAATAAGAGGTCGAAGTAGCCTGTGTCCTCGACAGCAGGAGAGCCAGTGTTTTCTGCCCACACAACAAAAGGAAAACCTTTCCCTGATTGAGAGTCCGATGTCTGATTAAGCCCTGAACATGTAAGACAAAGTACTTCAGAGGATACCTGCCAAAGTAGCAACATAATCTGCTTTATCTTCTCTTTCATGGTAATCAATGCCCCCTGGTTCAAGGGAAAGCAGTATCTAGGAGCCACATAGTGTACCAAGAAAAAAAATGTCATTTTTAACCCTTGCAAGTAGCAGAAACATTGAAGTGTTCATAAAATATAAACATATGAACAGTGTAAACAAGCACAAGGAAATAGCAACCAGTGTGCTTCTTTCATTTGCCTGATTTCTTTTTTGTACTGTAAAATCCAACATGAGAAAGTTCAGTTTTTACTGTGATGTCCAGAGATATGAAGGGGTGAGATGTCACAGGTGAAATGGTGGTAAGGCATCTTAGGAGCAGAAAATGTTGTATCAAGCTATGCTACATGCATGTTACCTGTCATGAAATGATACGATTCCAAAGAAGTAAGGACCATAGATGAAACTGTGTTTTCAAAAGCGCTTATGATTTTGTCTCAGTAAATATTAATGGTAGCAAAATTATACCCATATTAAGTGCTGTGGAGAATACCAGGTCCATGTTGAGAAGCAATTTAAAAAAATAGAAACAGGGCACTTATTATACACTACTTTTCATTAAATCAACAAAAATATGTTTACTTTGATTCATCTGTGCAGGGTGGTGTAGCCCACGAAAAAAGTAATACCAGTTATACAGCATTCATCGACCTGGTGTGCAGGTATGCTTTAACATGCACTGGTATTCAGTTCCTTATGTCTTTGAAGTGTACTTCTCTGAGTATAAGTGTTTTTTTGCTTACAGAGAGAAATTATTTAAACCTGAATTCATGTTTGCATGCGAGGTAGAGATGGAGTTATTTTCCTTCAAGGTTAACTTACACCGCAATACAGAAGAAGCAAACGTCACCCATTTTCATGAACAGCAAGAGGGGTCAGGTTGTGTTCTTTTTGCTGCCTGAAAAGCCCAGCCCTCTTTTTACTTGCCAGCATGCATCAGTACTCTGAAGTATCTATCTACCTACCTTGCCACGTAATGAATTTATTTTTTGGCAATGATCCTTTCTTGCTTTTTACTTAAATCAGTCTTTTTTTATGCACTAGGCAGATCAAAAAACTGTTACCTAATTGTGGGGTGGCTGGGACAGTACCATTTTAAGGGATTGAACATTACAAAGTGATACAAAATAGGCTTAATTATGTTGGTTGGTACCTGACTTCAGACACTATGGTCATGCACTTCATTTTACCTCTATTCCTGGATGAGAAAAGCAGAGAGGCAGCAGCTCAGTTGATCTTGCTGTTGGTTTAGCATCAAACATTTTTTTCATACTTCTGCTAAGAGAATAACCTCTGTGATTATTCCAGACAACATTATCCCATTCCATTCACCCCCAGATCCAGCTACACAAAGGAAAAAGTGTCAGCTGTGAACATGGTTAAACCTATCCCATCATTGTTCCTTGGTCATTCTATAAACACTACCCAGAATTTCCCAACTGTTCTAGCACCCATCTCCAGTAGCCCTCAACATTTTAGGAGTTGGATGTTAGGAGTCAAGCAGCTGCCTTCAGTTCCTTAAGGAAGTGTGTGAAGAACACTGTCTAAAACATGTGTTTAATATGTGAATTGTGAACAGTCTTGGTATCTATCAGCATAATTCCACAGAGAACTGTGAAATAATCAGTCATGATGGCTTTTGTGTCATTGCAACTGAAAGTGGAATCCAATTCTCCAATAAGTGTGCAATGAAAACCTTTCAGCAACCAAAACTCAGTTGTGTTGAACTTCAGCCAGGGGGAGCATAGGCCTAAAAGAGGTCAGTTTTCTGACTAAGATCATTTAGTAAGGACAGAAGTTGTCTTATTAGGATGTGAAAATCAGTATAGTGACTTAGTTCAGACTACTGAATCTTTTTTCCACCCCATATCTTTCCTAACACAGACATCTAGAAAACTGAAAAATTGCTAATTGTTTATTTTTAAAATGTTTTGAGTTGGAATTTTTTCACTAATGGGTTCTGCAGATTTGCCCTCAATTTTACATTAATTTTTTAGCAAAATGCTGTGGTACTGGAATAAATTAAATTAAATATGCAGTCTTTTAGCAAGAACTAGGAGATTGGAATGAGAAAGCCTTTTACTTTAAAGCAGAATTACTGTAGCTTTGTTGTCGTTAAGAAATATGAAAAACAGCCAAATGCTATACACAGTTCTTAGAAAACTCGTTTTTTTTTCTCTGCCAAAACATTCTGTATGTTCAGAATATACTATTCAGAAATTTCAATACAATAGACCATCAAGCATTGCCTCTAAGACAGAGGGTAAAATAGTATATAGCTAAGAGACTATTGGTACTGTTTTTAATCTGACACTGACATAATGGTTATTATGACACAATTTGGAGGAACTTTTTGCCATTTTTGAACATTTATCATAAAGACTGGAATTAGTGTTGATCTTTCATAACTTTTTAGGCATATATATTTTATGTATACGGATATGTTCTTTTAACATAGTACACGTGAGGGTTTTTTTAAATAACTTCTAATGATTCTGTTTAGTTATCTAAAAATGAAACTGGTTTTAAGACTGCCATTTCATTTTACTATATCAATGACAACAGTGCTGCAGGTTGTGCTTTTAAAATGGCAAGTTTCAATAATGCACTTTCATCATCAAACAAATGGTCTGTAATACAGTTGAAAATTATGATCTTTTTAATTCCCCTTAAGAGATTTATTTTGTTTAACTGTTTCATTGGACAGCACTAAGTACTGCATATAGATAAATCTGTTTCTGAAAAGACAAAGAAGATTCCTTTTCTTCTGCTTGGGTAGTTGTAGACATGCACTGGCATTTGCAAAAATGCCAAAATTTTCAGTGTCCCTTTTGGACATTTATTTCTTTTTAGATTCTTCTGTGTATTCACTGGAGCATTCAGCCTAGTTCTCTCCATTTTTGGTTTTGTTGGGAATGACGATCACGATTACAGGGAGAAAGTCTGCTAATTGCCATCTCCAACTACCTTGCAGGGCCAGTGGTGTGACACAATATATAATTAACTTCTGCCTTAGTTTAGCTACTAGCTATGCTGGTAAGCAAATGGAATTCTGAATTCAACAGATAAGTCAACTATGCCACTACTTTTTCTGTTAATTTTACCTTCTCTTGTTGAGTGTACCTATTTTTAAATCACTCCCTGTCTTGGTCAGTGTTTTTGACACACTCTCAAGTATTATGCCTACTAGTTTTAGCACGATATTACAGCTGTGGTTGCAGGTCATAATAGAAACCTTCTTTGGTGTTCAGACCAATAAATAAATTAGAAGTAGGTCTTTAAGCTCTGTATGATAAGATGAACTGAAAGTAGGGCAGAGAAAGAACAACCTTTGCAATGAGCCTAGCCTGGGGCTAAAAGTTCATTGTGTATTTCAGAACATGGTGCAACAATGGTATGAAGAGTTAGTGACTGAGGTTTTTCACTGCCTCAGGATACCGGTGGCTCATCTGTATATAATGATAGGGAATGCTAAGAATGCTCTAAGTAAATCCTGTGTCCATAACTTGTAATTTCTCACTGGAGCTATGGGCAGGATGAAAGGCCTGACAAGGGTTCATAGCCAGCAGGATGAAATATAGATCTGGTTGCCATACTTAGTTGTTCACTGGGGACCAGAGAATGTATTTTATTAGTGTGATTATATAAAAAGATGAAATCAAACCACAAGAGAAATAAAGCATGAATTGATGACATATAAAATATTTACTGGCGGACTAAGAAAAGCGCCAAACTTGCAAATAGTAGCACACATTCTCCTGAAAATCAGAGGTGTTTAAACCACCTTCGAGTTGAGAACCCTCATACTTCAGGGTTCTGCTTGTTTTTGAAGTACATTTCAAGATGTCCTATCAAATCCTTCTTTCTGCTCTGTAGGTTTTACTTGTCAAACCATGGCAAACAACAATTATGTGTCTACATAAAACAATTTGAAAAACTATGAAATGGTTAATTTTTATTTATATGCTTGCAATTTTCAGCAAAATTAATATGTTTGCACTTCTTGATTAGGACTAGATTTCTAATCTGAACTATTGGATTAGGAATTTGCTAGGATGTGATTTTTCATATATAAATATATATTTATATAAATATATAAAAAAGGTTATTACTAGGTTAAAATAGAGGAATACTTAACATGTAAATACTGCTTTGAACAATTGATATCTGAACTACAATATTTTGAATTATAAGTGCATGGCATTTCCTCTTTCACTAGTGTGATCTCTGGGGAAAAATACCCGCCGCTTGGAAACAGAGGAGTTCCATGTATATAATTCACAGTAGCAACTGTGTTAATGCTGTTCATGGTGATTTTTGCTTAGAGGCTGAGTGAAATAGCCTGCAAGAGTGTATGGTTTCAATTTAGTTACAGATCTGAAAAACATAAACTTCTCTCCCTGTCCAATTCCCTAGTAGCAAAATTTCCCCCTGATTAAGATATTCATTGAAAATGAAAAGAATCCTTCTAGTTCCATTATTGTAAAGAACTGATTTATTTAAATGGAGATGCTGTTTATTCCTCTTCCTATTCCAGTATTTCTCATCTCAGCTTCCTTAGCATAAAATCCATAGCACCATCTCACCTAGAAATGTAAAATTCAGTCATGTGAAGTGCTTTCTCTAACCTGCTGCTACACTTTTGCAGAAACATCAGTCAACTTTTTATAACAGATTCCTTGGGGCAGTTGGTATTGGGCAGGCAGCCTACTTAGATTAGCCAGGTAAATTAAAGAATTCAGCTGACATGAAGCAAAGGTATTAATCCGGGAGAAAGTCTTTGTTAGATCTTTAGACTTCAAAATGTAGTGGCTCCTGATAAGAGATGCTATACTTTGAATGTCAGTTAACTCCATAAGGAGGTGGAGAAAAAGTTCTTACATTCTATGGTATAACTGTGCTCACACAGCTACTTGTGTCAGGACTACAAATACTCCTGGTAAAAATGGGTGAGAATGAGGCTTTTAACAGCCAACAGGCCATGCATGGAAATGGAAGATGCTGGGACACAGGTGAGCATCGCACAGCGGTGCCACTCTGCGCTTGTGTGCCCTGCTCTAAACCTTCACCCAACCCTGTAGCCTGTCTGTTCAGCTATGTGGGGCTCACAGTTGTACTCCTTGAAATGTAAATTTGGTAATTTATGTGTGAATTTATATACTTGCATGGCTGCCTTTGATCCAAATAATATGTTTTATTTCTTAAATGGTTTGTGTGAAATACATACTCTCCAATTGCATTCATTCTTCTCTTCTGGTTTGAAGAGAGCTTTTAAGCCTGACTAAAACTGTTCCAAACTGGCCCTGTAAAGTAGGCTTCATGAAGAGATGAGGCATGAACTATTTGACCTCTACTGGGGTAAAAATGGCCCTGTGCAAAACAGTTACAGAGTCTTTGGGGCAGAGAACACTGTTACTGGGTTTCCTACAGTGGTATGTGGCCTGGAGCAGATTCCAGAGTCTGAAAATCTGGATAAATACTTATCTACTATGTAGTTTATGCTGAGGTCTGGCTTCTGAGACTCTGTTAATTGTACAATGTTAAAGTCATTTAGGTTATGGCCTCATGAGCTGTTCAGTAATTAAAATGCAGGAAGTACCCTAGATAATTCTGAAAACAAGATTTATCCTCTGTCACTTTGGTACTTCCAGATAGAGTTTCTCTCAAGGTCTTCATCACAAATCTTCCTATTTCCAGTTAACATAATACTCAGCTTTTCTTCTCTAACTTTAGATTGATCCTGAGTTAATGCACATTTAGTTTCGAGTTAAATTAGCCATATTCATATTGTATCCTGGATGGTAGTTCTTAAATAGCTGGTGACACTTCATTATAATGCTGCTTTATCTATCAGATGAAAAACTTCATCAATAGAAATTCTGCTTACAAGTGCTAATTTCCTTTATTAATGTCCATAAAAAGTAAAAATATAAATCACAGAACGCAAAATGCAAAAAGCAAATTTCAACAACGTTATAATAATGTGTTGAATTGAGAAGCCCTTTATAGATGTTTCTAAAATAATGGTGAAAAGAAAAAAAAACTGCGAGGGGAAATATTTCCATTATGATCAAAAGGAGACAAGGATTTGTGTGTTTACATGTACAAGATATAGTGTTTATTAAATACTGAGCTTAATGCTAAACAGTTTACCGACTTTCTTCGTTATCTTAATTTCTCAGCAAGATATTAATGTTTTGATTCATGTTTGTGGTTTTTACAACTGAGTCAACACAGCAGGGAGCACTTTAAGAGGGAATGGCTGCCTCTTCCTAAGCTGCTTTAAGTAGGAAGTTATTGGTTGCCTTTCTGCATATATAACTTCCAGTTACCATCCTTCCCCAAGTTTTGGAAATCACTGCTCACAGGTGAGTCACTGCTCTTTGGACCAACAGTCAAAGGGGGCCATTTCCTAATGCAGGATGGGGAAAAGCCATTGCTGCCAGGAACTCATCCCCGTTCTCTGGGCTCATTTTTTAACAGCATTGCAACATTTCCGTGCTAAGACCAGAAAGGCACAATAGGTTTTTTGTGCCTCATTTACCTCCAATATCTCCTAATTGTTGCTGGAGGGTTCTAAAATAGATACATGGCAATAAAGGAATGCACATAACTTTTTTGTTTGTTTATTTCTAATGTGGTAATAATAATATATTTAGTATTTATTGCATTAATGACTGGTAATGGATAACTCAGTTATTTCAGACTCCATTTATTAGGACATCATTCAAATGGGTAACTCAAACAGCTCATAATTTAAAAGATTACAATATGACAACAGATAAAACTAAAAGAAAGGAGAGTGGATAACAGAGATAATTAGAGGGTTTAGCCCAAAAATGTATAGTGAAATACTTGGTCGTTAAGCTTTTTATTACTCAATTTCTGCTACTGTGTATGCCAGCAGGAGAAGCTTAAGAGTGGAGGAGATGCTGGTATCATAGACTATGACTGGGAATTCTTTACGTGTGGAACAATTTGATTTTTTTACTTACTGTGACTGGCAGCCAGAACATAGAGGGTGGCCTTGCAGGAAGATGATATGATAGGGAAAGTACAATTAATTTTGTAAGTGCTTTGCAATTGAGGGAAAGAAGTACTGGGTTCAAAGGGTAGAATTGAGATCCAGTGAAGGTAAAGAAACTTTAAAAAATTACATATTAGTAGGTGCTAATATAGAAAATTATTTTACTTACCAGCATTTTAAAATGATTAAAATAGGATTAGTCTGAGAGTATGTTAAGTACTTGAGGCATCAAGGTCAGTAAAAAATTGATGACTAACTATTAGATGATAATTCTTGCTACATAAAATTAAAAAAAAATAGGGAGAAGTTATGAGATTTGAACAGTTAGTATTCTTTCCCACAGAAAGTAATGGTTTACTTAGTAGTGTTTTACTCCATAGCTAATTAATAGCCTACATGAAATTATTGTACTTAATTATCTGCTAATTAATATTCCACAAAGGAGGATGCTTGGTTTCAGTACACAAACTCCTGCAAAGAAAGATTCCAGTTTGATTACAATCAACACTAAAGCAAGAATGAAAAGTCATTGTTAATTATATTTAACACCATGTTAATTCCTTCCTATCTTTCTGCAAAGAGATGTGTCATGAGATATCTTAGGGTTTGTTGTCTTGAGCTGCAGCAATATTGTTTTTATACAGCAACAGGCAGTTTTCCTTTCTGTTTTTGGATCAAACTTCTAAAACTGGTATTTTAAGTATTTAGTAGGGCTCTCTTCCTTTAAAGAAGATCTTTGTATTTGTATGTTAGTATTTGTATTTGTATCTTTAGATTAAGAAATAAAAACCATAACTACAGTGCCACTAACTAAAATAAAATTTTCATTTAAACTGAAAAGGCAAAATGGGCTTTAATAATATTTCTGTACATTTAAGCCTTGCTTAAAAAGTAGATTAGGATATTTGCTTTAGGGTTAGATAAGAGATCAGTGCTGAACCATGTCCAAAACTTGTATTCAGACTAGTTACTACTGGAGTCCTCTGGGTTGTTTTTAAGAGAATTCTATCAACGTGGCTTGAAAATAAGCATGTAAAGAACTGGCACAGAATCAAAACTGAAGGGATTAATTTGTCTGAGAAATTTCCTGTTCTTAATTATTTCTACCTTCCCCTATTTGATTTAAGATTCCAATGACTATCTTATCTTGTAAGGTTTGTATATCATGTGCAGGCATTATTTTAATGCCTATTCAGTTATGCATCTTGCCTCTTGGTTGGCAATTAAATAAACAAGAAGGGCATCTTCCAAGTGATAAATTACTACATTCATGCCTAGAGTATGTGAAATTTAGTAATAAATCAGAACTGTTATCTTTTAACTGTGTTTCCTGTGATTTAAGTTTCTGTAATATATGAAGTCTGCACAAACATTCTATATACCGGGAAAAAAAAAAAAAAAAAACAAACTCTGTAGGATTTTGTGTCATTCCTTACTAAACTGTCTCCTAAACCATTAAAAACTTGGCACCAATGTAAAAATGCATAAAATCAAGAAAATATTGGAGTGTGTTGGGTAATCATTAAATACAGTTGGATGAATCTATTTACTGGCAATACAGATGTAGTCTGTAAAAATAGTCCTTTATAACATTTTAGGGTTTTTTTCATGACATGAGGACAAATTTATTCATATAGTCATCACTTTTTATTATTGAAAGGGATTTATGACTCTATTTATTACTCAGAGGTTATTATTAATCTTCTCCGTAGTAATCTTTGCCTCTAAAAAATGCTGACATGAGATCAGTTTGGCCAATTTCCTCAGTGCACTACAATTCCTACACTTGTTGGCTTTGGATTAAGTAAAACTCAGTACGAAAGAGAGGTAATTTGACCCAAGCTTAAAAACCCTGCTGTGTCTCAGTCATTGATCTGGCAAGACCAGATCACTCAGAATGCAGACTACACTGAACTCTCATTAAAATATTTGAACCATAGGGTATATTCATCATCAAAGCTCTTAGCAGTGTAAATTTTCCAACTGGCTTGACTCACTGAGATTCCTGGGATATCTGTAAGTATGCAATCGATCTCACGCTTTTAACTTTAAATATGAAAGAAAACGACTTCTCAAAGTTGAAGCCCTTGATGAAAAATGTTCTACAATAAATATACCCCATCCACTTTTCGATGATGCACAGATATTCTTTTCAAGTTTTATTACAAGATTCCATTTGAATATTTGAATTAATTTTTTTTTTTCTAGCTTTTATTGAAAAAAAATTGCCTGCAAGCCCATGTGTAGGAAGTACTCCTTGCTTTAGGCCTCATTCTGCTGTTAGAAAAATACATTTCATGTAACATTTTTGCAATTAGCAGCTTTCAGCTGTGTAAATATCATTTATAGCTATAAAACTTAACAGAAGTATAGAATGCAAAGATCTCAACAAAATTAATTTACTGCTGCAGTTATGCCTAAATTTTCTGTGTTTGTGTCCACTTTTCTGTACTGTTAGAGAATTGTATTCATATCTGAAGAAGCCTTATACTAAACTATTCAAAATACTCAATAGTAATGTATTACTCCTGAAAATCAGTATATTGCTGTTAGCATAATCAATTTATTTTTAAATGGTGACTTTCTAAAAAATAAATATTAGTATATGCAAAAATTGGAAATAATATATTTGTTATAGTGTGAAAACTCCTGTAGATGCATCTCTTAACCTATTAAACCTAATCATAATAAGAAAATAACTCGGAATGGAAGTGCCAGAAGCTATTTAGGAGTACTTCAGCCTAAACTAAATGGCCTAATATCCCATATATCTTTACAGCAGTTACAGAATAGTGATGTAATATCAGTCTAAGTATTCATTTCTTTCTCCTCTTAGTACTGGTACTAATTAGTACTATTAGCCACTCAGGCTAGGTAAATTATTTGTGACTTAAAGGAGAATGCAGTTATTCTCAGAGTTATATTTGGGTAAATACACACAGATAGGCCCTTCTTCCCACCTCTGAAAAACATGAGGGTGAGGTGGTTGACGTGTTGTTTGACCTTTGTGAAAACTACTATGTTCTAAATGACTGCTAGTTATTTCTTCTTTTTAATTACAGAAGGTGTTTTCCTTCTTGAAAAAATTCCTTCCTTTATCCAGATGACTGCAAAGAAACTAAACATCCCTTTTATTTAAATAAATTGTTGTCCATGTAGTTTACCAGCAGTTCAGTGCACTTTGTGGCTCATATAAGCATTGGACTTTTTTTTTTCACTAGGAAATATTGATGTTGTAATAGTAAAAATAATATGTAAGTGTATCAGAACATAGAAACCGCTATACAGATTTTTTTGTCTTTTCTCTTCTCTTCTCTTCTCTTCTCTTCTCTTCTCTTCTCTTCTCTTCTCTTCTCTTCTCTTCTCTTCTCTTCTCTTCTCTTCTCCTCTGTTCTGCTCAGAAATCATTCTCATCTGGTAGGAGACTGGATTGTATCCTGGAAGTGCCAAAACACTTCACAAAATTGTGTTTGCTATTTTTGAGACTTCTTTTAGATGACAAAAGTGAATTTAGAAAATTACTTTATTTTTTATAGCTTATGTGAAACAATGTAAATGAAATTTCTATAAATACTTGGTCAAGTGTTTGAGGAAGAGATTATTCTGCAAATAGTTGATGTTTTATTAGACAAAGCATTAGTATCCCATCGTGGATAAGGTGATCAAACAGGCTAGATTTGTAGGAAGGTTAATGAAACAAACCAAACTTCCTTACTGGTCATGATTCCTGTGTATTTATACTTACAGGAATAAGAGTTTATTAGAGTATGGGATGAAGAACTAATTCGAGAAGGACGTTTCTGAGTACTTTCTAAGATTAGTTTATTCTCTCTTTTTTAAAATTGATCAAAATGAGGAATTGATCTCGTATCACCTCAAATATAAACATACACCAGCAAAATAGTTTCTCAGTTAGATGATGTTGTACAAGTTACCCAAGTATTCCAGAAAGCTCCTGAATAGATTTGGAGTGAGTCCTGTAAATATTGAAGTAATACTTTTTACCTATTCTTGGTATCTTCTTAAGATCATGGTTAATTCCTTAGTTACCACAATCTTTATTTATAAAAGATAAGCTGTTTAAAGCACTGATTCACAGTAAGAAGTGATGTTTCCATCCTTTGTCATCTGGTGATATTTAGGACCACTGAGAATTCTTACCAACATGTTCTCAATTTGCCTGAGTTAGAGGAAATGCAATATGATAAAAACCATCTGGTGGTACTGCAGGTATAAAAATATTTGCCATGTACATGTTGTTTTGGTTTTTTTTCCCTCAATAAGATATAACATGTTAGAATTTTTCAAAGAAATAATATTTATTTCATATTTGATAAAATGAGAAAACATAAAAGATATCCAAGAGATGACCATGTAAATTTCTCAGTGCTAAAAAGTGGACCACTTCAGGAAAAATGATGTTTAAATCTCTACAAGAATTTTAATGCCATTTTTAAAAATATTTTTTCAAAAAAGGATTTTCAAAATAGGACTTCCTCAACTTGACATGTCTTCTGGAGTCTTTAATAATGGCAGGAAAATTCATCCTCTGCTCAAAGCAAGGAAAGGAATTCAAGAGGATAAAGAATGAAATTTTATTCTTGAAATGTCTGAAACAGGAAATATATAAATGCATTCTCTGTTTACTGGGAAAGCTTATTCTTTAGTGCCTTCTGGGAAAAAGTTGTATATCATGAAAATTTTTACAATATCTCCTAATGATGTTAACATAGCACATATCTTCTTTCTACTGCCCAGAATGAAGAGGCAAATGTGAAAGAAAATATACTGCTATGGCTCTGGTTAAAGTGCTAAGATCCAATTACTAGGGACAGATGCCTGTACCTGAATTAAGTTGCAAACAAGACCATATGCTGAAGTTAATAGAATGGATTTTATTTAACTGTAAACGTGAGATACAAAGAGATAGAAAGAAATAGAAAAAAGAGAGTGAGAGACAGATTAAGTAGAACAGCAGTCACCACCCCTGTGGATCCTACAGTGTCCTCTTGGTCCTCTTCTTTTGGTCGTTTCGGTGGTGTGGTCCCACAAAACATAGAGTTCAATGGGTTAATATACTTCATGTATACAAGGGAATGGCCAGGCAGCTCACCTGTGGGGAGGGATGTTTTGCACTACCTTTTGCAACACTGGATCTGTTGCAACGTTTGTCGCTCATGTGCAGTCCCCTGGTGGAAGGGCTCAGAAATGGGTCTGGGGCTGCTTTGGGATCTTTGATGGTTTATGACACCTTCTAAGACATTACAGCTGTCTCTCAGGTCAGCATAGTTGAGTCGGTTATGCCCCATCAGAAGGGATGGACACCTTCAGGACCATGTGTGAATGTGAATGTCCTGTGTGAATGTGATCTTTATTAATTCCTTTGGAAGTCTGTATGAATTAAAGTTGCATGGTGAAGTCACAAGATCTAATCGTTTGGGGTTTATGTAAGTTTGTGGGGCTGGAACACAGCACTTTTCAATGTGTTGCAGTTTAGACATCACTGGTATACACATTTCTGTTTCCTTACTGCCTTAGTCATTTACCTTTACTTTCTTCTCTGCTCAGTCATGCATATTGAATTAGAATTTGTTGAGTACATTTAACATGGGCTTAATTAGGTCAATCATTTCAGATACCCTATCAGCATTTTTGCCAAGCACATGATGCTTAAAATAGTTCCAGGATGTTCTGATATCTATTAATGAATCTACTTGGGTATTGTGCTGTTTTGGTGGTTTTTAATTAAGATGTTTGTGAAGGTTGAGTTTTGTTATAGGAACTGATATAAAAAAAAGAGATTTAAGAGAATTTCAGTCAGTTGCCTGTTTTTGTAATCCTTAAAGAGTGAATTTTTTTCTTTTTAAATAAAGTGTTTATATTTGACTTTCTAGGTCCCTTAAACTATGAGATGTACTAGAAATACTTCTATATTCTTAAAAAATAATTAAATTTTAAAGATGAATGTCAAAGGAGGCCTGATGAAAAGCTACTGCATTTGCCTCTCTTTAATACCGATTGTTCTTGTAAGTTGAATACACTGCAAATTTTCTGTCTTTAAAAGTAATGTGAACTCAAAATTAGGAATACTGGCATTCTTTAGAGCACCAGAAGCTCTCTAAATAGATTTTTTCATATAGTTCATTTGTCAGCATGCAAGTACAAATAAGATTTCAATTGGTTTATTATATGAAAAGGCTAAGATTCTGAAGACAAAATTATCTGTTCTTTTTTGAAAATTCTTTTTTCTTAAAATGAATTTAACACATTACAGGTGTAGGGAGACATAATCCTAGACTCTGATGTGATTCAGACAGACATGACATCACATACTTTGTAAAGAACTACTACTTTCTGATATCAAAGACCTTTAAAACAATTCTATTAATCTTTATGTTTGTGCATGAAAATACACAATATTTGCACCAGCCTCACCAATGTTGATTCTTACTGAAACACAGAAAACTATTGTATCTAGGTCTTTATGTCTAAAATTGTGTCATGTTTGACCTTTGTTTCAGAGGAGATCTACTCCTTTATGACGTAAGGCTCACTAAATTAGTTCTGGCAAATTGCTCATCTTACCTTGCCACCACAAAGCTGTATCAAATACTTAAACACATGTAGTTTAATGCACATGTAAAATAAGAGTACTGAATTTACCAAAATTCAGAATACCAAAGTAGTTCTATTATCCAAAATAAAAACTGCCTTATGGCCACTTTCAATACTATTCCAGTGTTTTTCTCTTAATTTATCTTGATTTAGAAAAAAAATATTGATCCATAATCTTCAATTTAAAGAAAGGTAATTCTTATAACAACCTAGTATTTTTACCAATTAAGTATTTTTATATATAAAGGTAAATAAATATATATATACTTATATACCTGCTCGTATATTTATTAATGATATATATACTTCTATATAAAATTATATATACTTATATATAAGTTAAACATTGTTTTCAGTCCAGATAATTGTTCTTGAAGAAGAATTTAGACAGACTTGAGTAGAATTGTATTAAGATTTGAAAAGATGAGACTGAAACCCAGCTTTAATGAGAATGCAAATGAGAATTACTAAGGTTCAGTGAAGGTCATAGCAGCTTAATCATCAATTTATGTCAGCAACTTCTCACAAGTAACAAATGGGTTTTAATAAAAACTGTTGTCTTAATGGATTAAACTACAAAATCATGATTGCTCTAGAATTTGACCAGCTGTCCTCACACACATGCAGTTGTACGTGTTTAAGTTGTCTCTTTTATCTACTAATTCAAGAATAATTTATTTAGAGATTGTTTATATTTTTTCAAATGAACATTTTAATGACTTTGTATGGCCTTCTAAAAGGAGTTCTAAAAGCATCTTCTGGTTATGCCTCAAGTATATTTTTTTCCTGGAAAAAAATTTTGTACATTCTCAGATGCAGTTTTAAATTAATTGTTTCAATTTAAAATAGAGAGGTTGTATGGATATGCTTCTATTATGTTGAATAAAAATCCTTAATTTTCTAGGGCAAAATCACTTCACTGAAATGTCTATGTACCTTGTAAATACATGCCTAAAACTACATCATTTTTAAGAACAGAAAGTTATCCTGAGAAGGAAAATAGAAAATAATCTTCATTGTATCCCAAACATTTGTGAAACCCAAACAGAAGAACTCAAAAAAGAAAACTTTGCTTTAGCTCTTTTTGTTTGCTTAAGTGCCTATTTTGCCAGTTTGAATATATTTACTCTTCACCTAATAAACATAAATATGTGTATTGGATTTGCATGGCAAGATTTTGGTAGTGGGGGTTGCTGCTAGGGTGGCTTTTGTGAGGAGTTGGTGGAAGCTTCCCCTGTGTCCAGTGGAACCAGTGCCAGCTGGCTCCAAGATGCACCTGCTGTTTGACTGATGGCCAAGCCCGTCAGGGACAGTGGTAGCACCTCTACATAGTTAAGAAGGGGAAGATGTTACTGCACAGGAGCAAATTGCAGCTGGAGAGACGAGTGAAAATATGTGAGAGAAACAGCCCTGCAGACACCCAGGTCAGTGAAGAAGGCGGGGGAGGAGGTGCAGAGATTCCCCTGCAGTTCATGGTGTTGACCATGGTGAGGCAGCCCATGGAAGTCCACAGTGGAACAGGGGAAGAGTGTGAGGAATGATCCCTCTGTGGAGAAAGGATGGCAGAGACATGTGATGGACTGACTGCAGCCCCCATTCTCCACCCTCTGCCACTGGGAGGAGGAGGAAGTTAAGCTTTAACTTAAGCAAAGTTAAGCCTGTGAGGAAGGGAGGCTGGGAGGGATGTGTTTTAAGATTTAGTTTTTATTTTTCATTACTCTATGTTGACCTGATTGGCAGTAAGTTAATTTCCCTGAGTTGCCTCTCTTTTGCCAGTGACAGTAATCAGTGAGTGATCTTTCCCTGTCCTTATCTTGACACATGAGCCTTTGGTTCTATTTTTTCTCGCCTGTCCAGGTGACGAGGGGAGTGCTAGAGAGGCTTTGGTGATGTCCAGCCACGGTCAACCCACCACAATGTGTAAATATTTAGCCACTAAGAATGTGGCCAGTTATTGCTATCAACAAGCATTTCAATTTTAAGGAAAGCTTCCTGATCTTAAAATAAATCAATCATGTCACAGTTCCCATAATTTATAATCTTTTGAGTATCTAGAGAACAAGGTAAGAGGAAGGAGTCATCAGCACAAAACAGTTATCGGCAAATGGGATTGCAGGGTGGGCTGTACTTATGAGATACTTTCTACACCAAACTGTTCAGACAAGCCCACAACATCATGTGCAAAAAACCAAATTAAGAAAATATCTTTTTCTTGAGAAATTTTTTAGTGTCAGACAATCATATTCAAGTATCTATTGCTATATTAGAAATTGAGAACAAGTGAAATCTAGTAATACTGGTATCTGTATAAGGCAAGAGTCCCAAACACCTTTTCCTTCTAATATCAAGATCTGGAATCTAAATCGAGAATCTTGACTTCATAATGCATGAAACCTTCCTATGGGTGGGGTTAAATAATACTAAAATTAAAATTTTATGTGAAGGGAACTTCAAAGTTCATTTCTGGATGAAAAATCTAGAAAGTATAGAACACAGTGCTGGGCATTTACAAAGAAGTTTAAATTAAGGACTTTAAAAAATCTATCAGTATTACTATTTTAGCTCCGTGTTAAGTAAGAACAGAATAGGGCAAATCTTCATTGTTTGAAAGAAATGCCCTTCTCAAAAGTAGGGAAACAACTTATTATATTACAGAACAGGTAGCAACACCTGATTTGTCAAATGAGTTGTATAGTGTGGGAGTAGTTTTATGTGTGTGCATGCACAGTGATGCAAGTCAGAAAGAAGAGCTGATCTCTGTGTCCTGTGGTCCAAATTGTACATCAATTGCTCATGACTAAGCAAACCTTGCTTCAGTATTAGGTACAGGTTTCATTAGTAGGTGAGGATATTACAATCCTCTCTCCACCTCATTACTACCACATGGAACCTTTATTTCTTATAATGGGCTGCAGAATTTATTGCTGTGCAATCTTTCCGTACTGTCCAAGTACTGTAGTCAATGCTTCTTTAATCTTCATTTCCGTGTACCTTAAACAGCAGCATGCTGCTGTTGTTGTTGTTGTTGTTGTTTTTCCAGCTGAGGTTGTATTATATATATCTGTAACTACAGAAGTTTGTCTTCCTTTGCAAGTATGTACGCTGGTGCTTGAAGTTCCATACCACTGTGCTCACTCAGCGTGGCTCACCTCATCTTTAGCTGGTTCCAGCAGGGATCTTGCTTGAGCTGAAGAACGTATGAAGGCAGAGACATGATAATATCAACCAAATGCAGCACTAACTTTGCAATATTAACATCCTAGACCAATGAATTAGAATAGTCTAAATACATAACTCTCAATCTTTGCTTCATTCATGTTCTTAGACTAGTGTAGGTACAGCAACACAGCCAAACATCTGAGCTTCACTTAAAATTTGAGGAGACACGTGGTTGTCTTCACGTATGAGTCAAACAGAGTGAAACCACTTATGGTGCCACCTTCCCCCTAAGGTTAGAGGGAGTCCAGATGAGCAGCAGAGACTTCTATGCATTTTATGCATAATTTGGGCATTTATGCTTTTCAAAGCTCAGAAATTTGGTGAGATTAATTTTGTTTGTACCAGTTTATTTTTGTCAGAGTTGAATAGCAAAAAACTTTATGCTTTTCATTACATTTTTTCTGTACATTAGCTCTCCTGAAGTTTATGAAGTTTTTTATAGAAACGATATGACTGTAAAATTGAATTTTTAAGACAGGGTCTCTAATTGCATCTATCTCTCTATTTATATAGGTTTTTTTCACTTTATCTGTTTCTAATTTCATGTGATTAAGTTATGATTTACTTGCATCATTTGATTCTCTCTTACTAACTTCACATTAGATCAGTAATAGCTGAAACACCTTAAATTGCTGCTAGAACCATCCAACTCTGTGTATAAAGCTAGTTCCTTCAATCTGTCATTTTAACAGTGGTTAGCCAGGGTTATGTGTTTCAACCATGCACAAACTCGTGGTGGAGGGCCTTGATAACCATGAACTTACCTTAAATTTTGTTCTTACATTTGAAGTAATAGAAATATTTCACATTTAAGGCAATGCTAATAGGACTTGTGAGATATACACCTTATATAGTAATAATGCTTTTAATTATATTATCCTATCTTACTTAGGAGTTTGAATTTTATTTTTTTCTTTTAAAGAACTTTAGTATTGAATTGCATTATAGGATACTATCCATGCTTTACTTCCAGTGAATTTTTATTTGGCGTATTTAAATGTGGCTACTGGAATGGCAGTTAGTCCAATTTAGCTGAGAAGAAATATACCTCTAGTGCCATTAGTAACTGAACTAATACTGTTTTTATCAAGTTATATTTCCTTTTGAAAATGCTCAGTTGAGTACAATACTCTATATTAAAAACAAACAAAAAAATTGAATACCAGAATGTCACCTCTGATTTCAGTATTATTTCTAATAATATTTCTTATTTCGATATTTCTTATATCCCTTCACTGTATCATTAATTTTGTTCTAATTTAAGTTATTTACTTTTTATTTTAGTTATTAACCCATTCATTATTTCTAATAATCTTATAGCAGTACTTGGAAAGCAAATCACCTTGCTAGTTTTTGTGGTATCTTCTAATATGTAGGAAAAGAAAATGATTGAATATGGAATCATTCCCTGATTTAATTTTAAACCCCCCCAGTGATTATCAGTGACATCAGAGATCAGCAAGAATGGGCTGCTCCATGAGGAAAAGCAAGTTGGGTGCTGAGTGTGAAGCAAGGTGGTCAAGCAGTGCCCTCACTAGCAAGGGCCCAATCCTACAATACTCAAACCCGATGAGCAAAGCAGGTTTGGTTGCATTAACCAGTCAGAGGAGAGTCTAAAGCACCAGGCAAAACTGAAGTGATGAGGGATGTACCAGGTCAAGCTGAGAAGTCAAGTCAGCAAGTGTGGATCTGGTCCAGTGACATAACCAAGCTCACTCCCACTGCAGTGATCCCAGGCAGGTCTGGGAACAGAAGGAATGTCAAGGTTTTGAAATGCAAGCCAGGAAGTCAAGTTTCCAGGTCAGACTCTGAATCAACAGGATACATCAGCAGGTATGGCAGTACTGTAGCTCAGTCACCAGCCAAGGACAAGAGCCTGAGCTCAAACTTCTCAGCAGAGGAGAGGGGAGGCTACACAGCAGTCTGGGATGAGGTTATGCAGCTGTGCCATACCAGCACTCCAGCACAAGTGATCGAATTCAAGGAGGAAAAAGTGTACCTAGGACCTGAGAAAATAAAAAATAATTACAAATACATTTTTTGTATTTTGCTGTTTTATCTCTTAGCTGTTCATACGGAAAATAGATATTAATTTTATTTAATGGATAGCTGGGAGAAGTAATTAATTTTGACAACTTAATTTCTTTCTTGTGTTGTTTTTAACTTATTAAATGTTTGAAACGTAGCATTTAGAAAGACAACCTATTATCCTCTCATAACATAAGTGTATTTACAATTCATGCTTTGTAGCTTATATTTAAAATCAGCTATGGTTTATTTCTTCATTTCTTTGTCTTTCATGACGTTTTCCTTCTTTAAATAAATGAGATTCAACTTAAATCCCTAACCTGCTTTCTATGTTCATATCTACATTTGTATTTACTGAACAGCCTGAATCCACTGCAATCAATAATTCTATTAGATGTCAGAAAATAAAACACGTGCATTAATTATACTTTCAAGATTTGTAGACAGTTTGTATTTTTCTGAGTTAGAGAACTCCCTTTTGACTGTGTATTCAGAAGGCAATTAAGTTCATTCTTATAGAATCATAGAATCTTTCAGGATGGAAAAAACCTGTATGATCATCAAGTCAAACTATTAAACCAGCACTGCCAAGTCCACCATTAAAATATATTCCTAAGTGCCGCACCTACAGGTGCTCCCTTCCAGGGGTGGTGACTTAACCACCTGCATGGACAGTCTGTTCTGATGCTTGGTAGCCCTTTCTCCTGAAGTAATTTTTCCTAATATCCAATCTAAATGTCCCCTGGTGCTCCTTGAAGCCAGGTCCTCTTGTCCTGCCAGTTGCTTTTTGGGAGAAGATGCCAAAAACCACCTGGCTACAACCTCCTTTCAAGTAGTTACAGAGTGTGATGAGGTCTTGCCTGAGCCTCCTTTTCTCCAGGCTGAACACCCCCAGCTCCCGCATCCACTTCTCACCAGACCTGTGCTCCAGACCCTTCCCCAGCTCCATTGCCCCTCTCTGGACACACCCCAGCACCTCAATGTCTTTCTTACGGTGAGAAGCCCAGAATTGAACACAGGATTTCAGGTGTGTAGTCACCAGTGCAGAGTACAGGGGGACAATCACTGCCCTGGTCCTGCTGGCCACACTGTTGCTGCTACAGGCCAGAATGTCACTGGCCTTCTTGGCCACCTGGGCACACACTGGCTCATGTTCAGCTGGCTGTCGACCCAGCACCCCAGCTGCTTTCCTGCCAGGCAGCTTTCCAGCAACGCTTCCCGAAGCTTATTCTTCAAGTCCATAGGAAAATAGCAGAAATATCTTCCCATACAGTGAAGATCCTATCTGCCTACTTTTTTGGGGGGAGTGGTTGTACTTACAACGCTTCTCTTTTGCTTAATAGCTAATGATTAAAGTAGTCTGCTAGGTCTGCTAGGACATTAAATTTAAATTTTTTGAATTTCTGGCAAGTAGTGTAATAACCAGGCTACAGTGCCACAGATAAGAGTACTTAAATTGATTATTCTAGAAGTTGAACCTGTGTGCTAACAGAGGATACAATGATGGGGACAGAAAGTAGTAAATATCTCATTTTAGTCTAATGGTATGAGCAATGAGTTTGCAGGAGCTATAGATTTGGTTCCAAATACAGTTCCTTGAATAAAAGTCCTTTTCACCTTAGACATTAAACAAATAAACTCATTTCTTTTAGTTACTCCTAGTTTAGAATCAGTATTGCTTGGTCTCCTGGTTACTCAGTAGCCTAGGTTCAAATAATCACACGAGTTGATTGCTATGGATGTCTTGTGAGAAAGGGATTCAGTATTTCTGAGTTGAGATGGAAACCCATCTCACAATTCCAGTATGAACAGTGTGAACACAAAGATGGTTTATATGACAACAAATACTTTCTACTAAGTCTAATATTTTATTCTTCAGAGAGACACAGGCAGTGTGGACCTAGGCCAAGGTATGGATGTAAAAGAATGGGTGGCCAATGGATGTAAAGGAATCTATTGCACTAGAAATTTGGGCATGGGCAAACATCCTAATGAGGCTAGATTACAGTTTACCTTACTAAATTAATTTAATGACATTTTAAAAGTTGAAATCTTGTTATAGGGAGAATTCTGAATTCTTCTGAGTCACTCTGTGTAAATGAATCAAATACAACCATAAAAAATTAAGGATTTCAAATTATTTATTGCTTATTCATTATGAGCCATAGAGGGAAGATATATATGATCTGTTTTAAAAATAAAATTATTTTAATAAGTACTATTTGAGACATGGTACTCCCAAATGAACTTGTTGCAAAGCACTTACTCATAATAAAATTTCCCTCTATTGTACTATGAAAGTCTAATATTCCTCATTTAATTAATTTTGCCAAAGAAGGATTCCCAAATGTCTTCAGCAAATTTTATATCATAGCAATTTTAAAAGCACTTAACATTTATGATTAGCTTTGTTAGGCATATCTAACAATGTATGTTCAGATTGCCACCTTTCTGCTCTGTCTGGGGGCTGTATCTCTGGGGAAAATGCAAAGTCTGGGTTAGATTATTTATTTATTTGTCATCTCATTAACTTTTATAAAACATCTATTTTAATTATTCAATCTATCCAAAGTATAGAATCCATGCATAGAAATATTTCAAATACCAGATGATTTTTTTTATAACAAAAACTGATGTTTTATGAATGAAAATTCTTTATTAATTTATTTTTACAATGTGTATTTACTTCAAGTGTATGACATAAAACATAACTTGTTTCTGATTTCTATAAATGTTTTTTACATTACTTTTACAGCATTTTTGAAACATTTACATCATGTTTGAAATAAATGTTAATAGCATAAAATATTAAATGCTGTAACTATTATCATACACTTTTATTAAAAGCAGAAATGTATGCTCTCTTAAGAACAATCTACAAGTATGGTTGATGTTCTGAAAGTGAAATATCAATTTCACAAATCCTCTTTAAAGTACTGTAAACAATTCAGTCATGGAAATGATCTGTTGAATTGGAGGAAACAAGAGTGAACTGAAACTGCTTAATAGACCTTTGACTAATCATAAACTCATTCTAATGTATTTCTCAAGATTACTAAAAAGAAAAATTTCTTGGTATCTAGGATGTAAATGTAATAGTAAAAAAAAAAAAAAAGTTGCATCTTACACATCTGTGAAGAAATAAATGTCTATTTTAGTGTCACAACCTCAATTCAGCAATAAGTAAAAATTTGGAAAGTAGATAATCTGACAGTCTAAATGGAAAAATAGAATGTTTTAAAAGCCCCTCCACAGAAGGGAGTTCTACATACAAAACAAAACTAGGAAAAAGTTGAGTGATAATAGATACCAGCAATGTTAGTTACTTCCAATAACACAAAATTTAATACCTCCGATTTCAGAAAATTATTTATCTGTGCCCTGGAGAACTGACTTACCCCCTTTGTGCACTGCCCTGTAACATTCATTGCATTCAGAATAAGAAGAGTCAGCTAAACATAATTTATGATGCATACCATAAGCCAAGACCTGATCTTGGACTCCAACTATTCTAGGATCTCTAGTTTTTTAATTTATCAAAGATGAGTGAAAGTGGCAGCAAAAAAATTAGCTTAGATTTTAAATGTAAGTAATTATTTTTAGTGTGGTGCCTACTGCAAAAGGCCACAGAAAGGGTGTAGTATTCTAGTATGAAATCACAATTGGCTTCCATGCTGCTGTATCTTTATGACAATCAGGCTTTTCCCTATAGGGACATCAGAGACCTATTGAAAATATATAGTGAGAAGAAAAGTATGGCAGTACGTAAGTGACTTGCAACATGGATCATTAAGACACCTATTATATTTCCAATAAATGTGAAAACACACTTTGTATGAATGGCCATCCTAATCCTATACTAACAAGCAGGACTACTTTAGATTGTAGTCTCCTGAATAGACTAAAAAGGCTACATTCTTTGGTATGTAAAGGTACTCTTTGGTACTCTTTGGTATTAAAAGGGTATTATGCAGGCTGTGCTGATTTTGGCAGGGAGGAAGTTAATTTTCTTCATTGTAGCTAGTATGGAGCTATGATTTGGATTTGTGCTGAAAACAATGTTAATAATATAAATATGTTTTCATTATTGCTGAGCAGTGCTTATGCAGAGCCAAGTCTTTTTCTGCTTGTCTTACCATATCACAAATGAGGAGGCTGGGGGTGCATGAGTATTTGGGAGGGGACACAGCTGTGGGGAAAACTGACCCAATTCTATACCATGTGTCATCATAGAAGTTGGGGGAAGCTGAGTGAAGAAGAAGAAAGCAGGAGACACTTTGAGTGATGGTGTTTGTCTCCCCCAGTAACCATTATATGCAAAGGAGAGCTGATTTCTGGGGATGGCTGAACACCTGTCTGCCCATGGAAATGGTGAATGATTTCCTTGTTTGGCTTGGCTGGTGTGAAGTTTATGCTTTACCTGTTTAAGTGTCTTCATCTCACCCCGTGAATTTTCTCACTTTTACCTTTCTAATTCCCTCCCCCATCCCTCTGGTGGGGGAGTAAGCAAGTGGCTGCGTGGGGCTTGGTTGTCAGATAGGCTTAAACCACAACGTAGGTGTAAAATGTTTAGAAAAATGTTGTGGGTTTTTATTTCATATGTTTATTTATGGAAAGAAACTGGAAGATTTTAAGCAAGACTGTAAGAACCTAAGGATGACCACGCGTGTTCAGCTCGATGACCACGCGTGTTCAGCTCGATGGTCCATCTCCTCCCCTGTCTCCAACACCACTCATGCATTGGTACACAGGGGGACTGAAAACAGGACAAGCATATATGGTATATCAGAGAATAACTCTTCCAGCTTTTCCCAGATTAGTTTTTTTTGACTGTGTTGTGATGTCTTACATTAATAACTCTTAGCCAAACTTTTTTCTACATACTTTCCCTGTCTTCCCGTGAATCCACAACATCACAAGCTGGTTTACACACCTGTTTGTTTTGAGAATCATGTACTTCTGTTTCCCTAGATCATGACTGCTGCTAGCTTTATTTGATACTCCCAAGATCTTGTAGCTTCATTTGACACTCCCTAAATAACTTTTCATGATATTTTCTTTTATTTTTTCTTTCTTTCCAGTTTATCTATAAATTGATGGGATAGTAGAATTGATGGGTATAATCAGAAGTTGCTTTTAAAAAGTGCTGATATTTGCCTAGTTGCTATTTGCATGATAAACGTTCCTGCATATCATTGTTGCTATGGTCTTACTGACTATGCCTTACAAGTATACCAGCTGCCAGTGTTTGAGCCAATGGCAAGAAAAGTGTATCAGAAAGTTGTCAATTAACACTATTTGTATTGTTGTAACCTATGCTAGAGATATTCTGGTGCTGACCTAGGAGCTGGGGACACTTCCCGTATCACCCTATTTGTATGACTTTCCTTAGAAGACCTTACATACAGAGATCTATCATTCAGGGCTCAGAAAGCTTTCTTTCTTTAGCACTGTTTGAATGAACCTGCCACTTCCCGTTTTAAGGTGTGAAAACCTCAGCTGTCTTCCTGTAATTCAGCTGAATGGTCGAGGGCTGTATAGTGGAAGAAATTTGAGTTTCCTGTAATTTCTTACCTGAAAATGTGAATTAGGATTGTCCTCCTAAAGTTTGATTGGTTTTTGGTTTTTGGCTGGTTGGTTTTTTTCCATTGAACTGCTCTTTGAGATAATACAAATATGTAAAGGGCATGTAAAGGCAGAGAAGTCATGTTCTATTATTGCTCATGTTATCACTTTTTGTTAGTCCACTGGTGTACACAATTCTACACCTTAATGCTGTGCTTTTGTAGTGAAGATTTTACATAGTGGCTGTTGGACAACAACACAGTATCACTGCTATTAAAGCAGGGTGGAGAATTGTGAGTTTTTCAAAATGATTGAAATGTGAACAACGCATTGTTTATTACCTTTTTGTAAGTATAAGCCCATTATGTATGGGTATGTGTATTTTTTGAGTAAATGTTGTTTTCTATTAGCATGATTTCCTTTGGATTTTGTATTTCCAGAGAGAATTGTAACATTTTCTCATGCAGAATTCTGCTTTGGCACGCTGCTAACAGCAGTAGATGTCTGCTAGTATCTATTGCTTTGCCCCTGCCAACAACCACGAATGGAATGTTTGTATCTGCTTTGAGCCACGCACCAAATTGGAAACAGTTGTTGTGCTTATATTGTGCCTTCACAATTGACTGATGACAACTACCCTTCAGAGTATTGGGGGGTTTTTATGCCTAATTATTTTTACTGCAGCACTGGGAACTTAAGAAAATCCTGTGAGCAAATCTTGGACAACTTGAAGTCAGGAATAGTAGAGTAGTGAGAAGGATTGAAAAAAAGCCAGGAATTTGTTTGAAGTCAGAAAACAATTTTTCAGAAGTACATTCATACTTTCACCTGGAATATTATAAATGTTTGAGAAGGACTGTAGATGCTGATTTTTATTTTTATTTTCTTTTCCTTTGTTATTACCCTAAATGCAGCAGTCAGTACCACACTTTCCCATGACATTTTCAATTACATTTTCTGGTACCTTCTCCTCCTTTCCTGAAAATAAAAATCTTTTCTATGCATTATATTTGCCTTTTTGGTACTATACTTAGTAATTTTCTACCAAAAAGAAAGCATTATATTTAGTATTGAAATTTTTTTCTCACATAAATTCTTTTAGTTTATCAAAGCAATATGAAGAAAAGCAATAAATTTTTCTTTACATATTTAATTTTCTTTAGAAATACACTACAGTTCATCTATCTGTAACATACATCAAAAAACAGAGACAGTAAGATTAAACTAGATTTTATGTCAAAGCTTTTAATCATAGACTATGCTATTTGCAATCAAACTATGATGTTTAAAACAAACTATGACATTTAAACATTTTAAATTATTGTTTTCTTTATTTAAACATTAAACTACTAAATTAGCAAGTAAATTATTTGATTAACATATTTGTATTTAGTTGGTACTTAATTTGGCTTGCTTTGAAAGAAACTTGAAATTTTTGTAAAAAACATTTTCCTTATATATTCCTATATATTATAAATATATATAAAATTCAGAAATACTTTAAAAAATGTAGTCATAATTAACCAGTGTGTTGGTTTCTGTGGTTGCTCTTTTAAGTCTAAATAAAACCATTCTACAGTATAAGTAATTTTAAAGTTGTCATCCATAAGCAGGCATACTTATGGCTTCTTGGAAATGAGATCATACCCAAGCGAGAAGTTGGTTTGATGAGATAAAGTGTTTTAAAAGGACAAGCATCTGAGTTTGACTGAAGCTGCTTTAGGAATAGTAGTCTAACGTATTGCTGTGCTTTATTCCCTGTATTTTTTCACAGAAGGGAAAGGTACCTGTGGCTGTAGCCATATATGTCAGAAATATTTGAAAAATTGGAAAAATTTGGTATCTGGAAAATGAAGATCATATATGAAGTGCCACATACATTCTAGCAAATTTTGCATGTATATCATCACAAATATTAAGTTGCAAGTATTGGACTTAAATTCTTGTGACTCTGAATGGTTCTGATTACCTGAGAATGGTGAATAATGTTTGCAAATAATCTATGTGTTGACACAGCTAATGGCTCTAAGTTGTGGGCTGGCTTTGTTGTTGGTAGTTCACAACAGAATATACAGACTCTGACACAGATACTACTTAGGAACTTTAGTAGGAAATGCAATTTAAGGTCATTGAGAAAGTCATACAGTTTTTCTAAAAATGTAGAAGCAAAAGTAGAATGCATTTCATCAGAAACACTGTGTGGGATTTATTACAAAAGTCTTATTAAGATTCTTTCTTTATACATCTGCTTTTTAGAATTTCTTAATTTCTTTTGTTCAAGAAACAGAAGTTCTACCTACAGAACTTTATTTTGTTTATTCTTATATGATTTCATTTTCCAGTGGAATTTCTGCTGTAAAGTGTATTTCCTTAAACTACTTCTGCATTTTTTCCTAATGTAAGGGATTGTCAATGACACTGACTAATGGTGCTGAGTAAGACACAAATGGTGGCTTTGGAAAGAAGAGCGGTACCAAGGGTAGCATCTTGCAGTCAGCAAGTGGCAGTCCCAGAGCAGGGGCAATACTTGGGGTCAGTGCAGGAGCAGGTGCCAAGACTCTACTCAGATGAGCTCCTTGGCCCATGGCCAAGTGGAATCTTTGAGGAGCTGAAAAAAGACATCTTGCAGGGTTGTAGAAAATCTGCTCATACCAAATTAACACCAATGAAAGCAAGCACTTTTCGTGGACTCTGATTATTGTATCATGTAGGAATTTGGCTGTGATAAAGGCATTAAGCTAAGTTTCTTCAGAAAAAATTTCTTACTTAGAAATTGGCTTAAGTTATTGCCAGTGGATTCCCCTCTCTAAAACTCATTGTATCATAAAAATTGTAATAAAACATTAAATACTGTCACAGACAGAGTGCATACATAAACCATGCTTAAAAGTGTGCATTTGAAATTTGCATACTGTAACAAAAGTAATACAATTTACAAGCTATGTAAAGCCATCAGACCCAAGAAGGTAATAACCAAGTATAGGGATTTACTTGCTGTCCTCTATGGCCAGAGAGAATGAGCATAAAAAGTAGGAAAGTTACATGGATATCTGGTGAATTTTGAACTTGGAAATTCTGAAAATAAGAGAGAGAAATGTGAAGTTCTGAATTAAACTTCTGCTTATTTTGCTATAGTGAGGAGAGCTCTGTGGGCAGGTTAGCAGTAGGAATCTGATGGAAAAGATGAGAGTCAAAGGAGAGGAGATCTAGGAAACTTTTAATTGCCCTGGGAACTGAAGTACATAAAACTGCAAATTTAGATGTTTGGGCTTTGGAGAAGTCTTGGTATGATGTGCTTTTCTGCTTGTGTATTTTGCCTAATGTCTATTATGTTTCAATAATTCATACACTGAGCTCAACTGTAATTCAGGTGCCTCAAGGTAGGGTGCATTGGTCACTACAGGAATCAAAGGAAAATAAGAAAAGTATTTAATTCCTTCCACTAAAACCTTTATTTTCTTGCAGAGTTCTGCTGCAATTGCATGCATAAGTTTGGCAGGCCTTCATTCTGATTTCTTTGTTTGTGCAGCGCAGAATAATGGCGCAGCATTTCATTAAGAGGCAACCATGCCAAAAATTAATGAAAGCTTACTACTTTTTATAGCTGCATTGTAGGTTTTACTCTCTTCTGGTGGATAAAACTTTTATTCTATCGTGACCTAAATATTTATAGTTGTCTGCAACCCCTGTAAGTAAGCTATTTATTGCTTTTGCTACTAGTTTCATGTCAGGATAGAAATGTACCAGTGTGTATGTGCCTTGTACATTAGGATTATGTAGATTTGTTTACAGTTATGAAATAATTTTAGAGAGTTTGTTCACATGGAGCTCCATGAGGGTATATTTCAGGGACAGGTATGAGCTCATTTATTTGTGGAAAAGGCTTGGTCCTTATTTTTTAAGCTTTACACAATTTTTAAGCTTTACACAATTTACCTTTGAAATACTAGCTACTCCAGGGGTGCACAGTGCTTGTGTGCAGACATGTTTTTAGTGTGAGCTGTTAGGGCACAATGTTTTCTGGTGTACAATAAACATAGAAATACTTTTTCTAAGACTACTTCTAACGTCTTCTCCAAGAAGATTAGCATAGAATCATAGAATATAATCATAGAATACACTGAGTTGGAAGGAACCACCAGGATCATCAAGTCCAACTCCTGGCCCTGTGCAGAAGACCCCAAGAATCACACCACATGCCTGAGAGTGTTGGCAAAACCTGTCTTGAACTCTGGCAGAATGTCTTTATTTTGCTCTCAGTACTCTCCTTCTGCAGGAGACCCATGATGGCATAGAAGGGCTTAGACAAGCATGCAAAGGAAATGTTAACGATGTCTTCTTCTTCTTCAGTTTGTATGTGATAATATGTAGAGCTATTCATATCTCTTGCAACAAATTGATACTTCCAAAAATAAAGGAATATCTGACCAGGTATGATGCTGAGAAGCTGAGCTTCCCTGGCAGGCCAGATTCATTGGGTATTTTTTACCTTATACGTTTCTGTGACTGAGGAGGTGCAAGAATTGACTTAGTCCTCAGGAAGAGGCCAATCGCTGTGGCATGGTAGTGATTTTTCCATGTAAAATAATTAGTTAAATGAATAATGTGATCAAACAAAAAAACAAACCAAATAAGTATTACTAGATAAATTAGTAGTATTTTTGTTTATTTTTTTAATAACTGAGATAACTCAGTTTATGCTTTCTGCAAAGATACATCAGCAGTAGAGCATATGATTCTCAGTTACAACTCAGTATAATGAAAGGAAACAGGGGTCCCCAAAATGCACTGTGCTTCACCAAAAATAAACAGATAAATCCGAGCATCAGTGGAATTCTAGGAATTTGGAATATTAACTTGCTTGTCCAACTTGTCACCCTTAAGTAGGATAATGAAAAATTAAACCATAGCATTATAATTAAAATAGTAGTGCCTGGAACTTTTTTTTAATATATGCATATGCATATTTCATCTTCTGTGCATTGGCCTGATGCTATGACCATTTTGTTTTAAGTTGCAGAAAATTTCTAGAGGCTTAGATCCTCTGTTCCCTTCATATTGTTTTAGTAATAAAAAAGCATGGATCTTTTGCTAGCAGATTATTTGCTTTTCATATAGAAACATTGAACGATGGAATTTGTGTTGTTGATTATCTGGTATTTATTGCAGTCTGTGTGGGAGACTGGGTTTCTTTAAACAATTCAAGTCCAGCAGAATGCTTAGCATTTGTTGCTAGAAGAAAGCTAAAGAAACCCATAGAACGCTCTCTGTAAGCATAGATATGTGCTGACTTTCAGGCATTGTCTTGACAGAAGAAGTGGATCAGTGATGAAAGCCTATCTCCACAGTGAATATTACACACTGTGTTATTCTGTATTTTTTTTTTTGACAAAATAAAGACATCATTATACAGTTTTGCTTTGCCTCATATCTTAAGTGAATTTGAAAGGTTCTTCAAATAAACCTCAACAGAATTTATTCACTGTAGTTAAAACCAGAATTTCTCCTGCTTTCCCTGGTTGCATCTCAGTGTTCCTTTTCATCTCCCCAGTTTTCAACTTACAGTTAAAATTATCACCACAAGGTGGAGTTCTGAACTTTCCAGCATGAACAATCTCTTCATCACATCAAAAGGGAGCAAATGTAATTTCTTCTTAACTATTACACTGCAGCCACAGTGTCTGTCACTGTAGTTGGAGCAGCCACAGCACCTGTAGTTGTCTCATTGTCAGATTTAGAGACCTTCTTTCCCTCCTGAGGGTACTGAGTGTTGAATATGGCCCAATAAACCTGGGCCAGTCCCTGACACATTGCAGTGATTTGGGTCCTCTTTGCAGTGCCAGGTGCCAGCACACTTTTAAAAAATATTTTGCTTGTTTTTTTGGCTTCTGAACTTGTTCAGGGGGAAGATGAAAACATGTTGGAGGTGCCCACTGCCATGGGTACTTGTCCATACATCCCACAACTCCAAAATATCCAGCTTTTGGGCAGACCTTAATTATTATAAAGATAATAATCTTAATTCTTTGTCTGACCTTAAAGAAGACCTCAACCATACAGAACAACATGCTCTAGCAAAAAAAACCACAACAGTTTCATTTCAAGGGTAGTCAAAGGATATTAAAAATCTTTAAAAATCTGAACTACTGTAATCAGCCTGGAGGACAGGGAAGAAAAAAAAGAGGGGAGAAAAAAATTAAGAAGGTGTCTCTCCGTAAATTGTTCCTCTGCAGAGAAAACAACAAAGGTGTGACTATTGATCATTCCCAGTAGATGACTCCCAAAGCACGAAGTGCCTGCAATACTGAACACAGACACCAGATTGGTGTCCTGATCAGCGACACTGTCATATCATAAGCCCGTCCTATGAAGTACACCACAGAGAACAGGTACTGCAAGTAATGTGGTACTGGTATAATCGAGACAAAAAGCCACAAATACGAGAGCAAGTCCACATTGTAACTAGCAATGCAAATGCTAGTTACCAATGCAAAGAATGTTTATAACAATTTTCTTTCAAAACCCTCTGCTCAGATCTGTCCTTATCTCAACCCTTTGAGCCCCACACTGGGTGCCAAAAAAGGACTGTTGTGGATTTGAGCCTAACTGGAGATAAAACACCATGCAGCCACTCTGTCAAAGCCCCTTCCCACCCTCAGTGGAATGTGGAGAATTGAAGTAAAACTTGTATGTTGAGGTAAGAACAGTTTAATAATTGAAAATATAGTAAAATACAATAATAATGGTAAATAATAATAGTAATATAATAATAATAATAATAATAATAATAATAATAATAATAATAATAAACCAAAAACAAACAACCAAGTGACGCACAATGCAATTGCTTACCACCTGCTGACAGATTCCAGACCTTCCTTCCCAAACCCAAGCTGGAGTCCCCTTCTGGGTAACTTCCCCCAGTTTATATACTGGGCAGGATGCTCTATGTTGTGGAATATCCCTTTGGTCAGTTTGGGTCACCTGTGCTCCCACCCAGTTTCTTTTCTGCTACTCCTCAGTGGCAGAGCATGAGAGAAGGAAAAAAAAAAGGGTCCTTGACTTAGGATAAACACCACTTCCCAAAAACCCAAAACTTCAGTGTGTTATGAACACCATTCTCATTCTGAATTCAAAATGCAGCACTGTAACGGGTACTAAGAAGAAATGAACTCTACCCTAGCTGAACCCAGGACACTTAGTTACATCTGAAATTTGCAGGAGTGCTTATAGGTATAAACATGCAATAGAAGACAATAACTTTGAGGCTATTTAAATAGTCTGTCTAGAGTTTAATTGGAGTTAGTGCTGGTTTTAAATCTGGACTTTTTAACCTCATCTTGTCAGGCATGTGCATAGGTGACAGTCTAAGAATATTTTTTCCAATTTTTCTATTGACTAAGAAACACAGTTCTGCAGCACGTCAAAGACATTGCTTCATATGATCTTTTTAGTGCTTACAGAGAAGGAATTTTGTATCATATAGTCAATTAAATGTTTTGGAAGGAAAATCTACACTTATCACGCATAAAAAAAGAATTTTTATTAAGTAGGATTTAGTAAAATTAGATGGATGTTTAAAGGAATTCTATTATGCATGCTTATTTGTTGAGAAGAAATTATTTCTTACTTTGCAATTCTGACAGGATTTTCAAACATATATAGATTTATCAAATACATAGTTTTGAAGGAATTTCTTTGTCTTTTATAAAAGTAGTGGTTTATAAAATTATCATTGTTTCTAGTTTATTCTAAATGACTACTTTTACATATGCATAACTCAGAACTCAATTTGAATAGTTTAATTTATGTCTTTTAAACATATATCTCTAGAGTCTGAATAGGATTGTAGCATTCTTCTTTCATGAGACAATTCACTGCTGGAGTTGATTGGAGGGCTTTAAGTAGCTCAACAGCGGCTGTGGTGGGTTGTGGTGCTGAAGGGACAGCTCATGGCAGCGCGAGGCAGCAGTGCCGCAGCGGGAGGGTAGGGCAAGGGGCATAGAAAGTGTAATCATTATATTGAAATTATCAGAGAAGAGTTTTTAAAAATTCTTTTATAAACAATATTATTGATTATAATCAATTATTTGTAGTGTTCCTCTTACTTATGGAACTCACTACATTCTCTAGGATCATGGAAATATTTAGGAGGGTTGTGATAAAGTCCTTCCTCAAAATAAATCTATTTTATTACTTAGGAGAAAGCAAACTAAGGTATTTGGTATCGGGTTTTTAAAATTTATTTATCTTTTTCCCCCCTTTATTAAAAAAAAAAAAAATAGCATTATGTGATACTGTCTCTCAGCTTCCCTGCAAATCTTTTTTTTTTAATGTCATGGAATGTGATTTTACTCAGTTATGTTACTCACTAGTAATGAAAAGTCCAAACTATTAACCTTTAATTAAACAAAATAAAATCTGCAGAATTTTAAAGATTATTTTTCAAGCAATTAATACTTTGCTCTTATTTTCCTTAACCTCTTTACTCCTTCATTAGGAATTTATTCTTTGATAATTTGAGCAAAGTTTGAAAATCCTATTGATATTTTAATTTTTTGTATGCTATGTGCGTGTTCTACCTGGGTTTTAAAATGTTCCCTTAAACTTTATTTTAACAATAAATCTTGTAAGCTGCCTTAGTTTAGGCTTTTGTCAGTGTTTTGCAAATTTCTGTTTCTTAGACTGTCAGGTAGGTGTCATGTTTGTCCTAAGCAAATAACATAAATTCTATATAAAGTTTTGGAACAAGAAAAGATTATCTATGTAACTTATTGCCAGGACTCACGTAGAGTAAAATTTTTGTGTACATGGAAGCCCACGGAAGACATTGCTATGGTGGCCCGTAGATACATGTGATAGTTAGTGTTGCATGCTACTGCTCAGCTGAACAACAACCGCTTCTGTCACCCTCTTCTCTTAGTTTCCTCTCATTTCTTCCATTTTGGTTGAGTTTTGCCTAAATTATTATGATGAGACAAGAGAAATGGGCATCAATTTAAATACAATTTTTTAAAATAATTTTTTTATCTGTAAGGGTGTTTGAACACTAGAAGAGGATGTTCACCAGGGTTTGGTGATCTGTGTCTTCACAGAGAAACAGTTCTGAGTGACCTTTATCGCCAGTTGACTCTGCTCTGAGCAGGGGCATTTGACCAGATGACCTCCAGAAGTTCCTTCTAACTTGAACTACTCTGTGACTCTAAGGCTCTGTAAAATGAAAGGAAATTATCTGTGTTACCAAGTGAAATGAAGCTACATGAATCAGACTCATGTTTTCATTTGAGATTCTAGGTGATAGCTAGCAGTGACTCCTCAAATTTTTCTCACTCATTGGGCCCTTGTTTTCTGTGTGAAAGTCAGAAAGGCTGTGTGCTTTCCCGCAGTCAAGCACAGTCACAAAACCAAGCAAAACCAAAAATAACAAAAAATTTACCCCACAACTAGATTTCTGTCTTTTAGAATTGTCATGCTATATCAGAGATTATTAATACAAACAATAAAAAAGTATCACCTTTGACAAGAGAAAATGAATTTGCTTCACTTGCCATTCTCTAAGATTTCCCCCTATATGTTGTTGACAATCTCTTAGCTCCTGGTAAAATTAGCACAGTGCTGATCATGACCAAATGTCAAGCGAAATTTTATGGGTTTTTTTCAGTCATCATGACTCCCTTCACTGATTGTGTTGATGGTGGTTGTCCCTTTTAAGTGAAGCCATCCATTTTAACTGATACTCACAATTCGGAGACTCCTCTCATTGATCTCCTATGATCATCCTGTGAGGAATGACGAATGTCATTGTCTAAACCATCACAACTATCTGGGATTCCTACAGCTTTCCTAGCTCCATATGTTCATATTTAACAGCTTAACTTTCAGTTTCCAGTATGGGATTCCTGTGGCTTTCTTCATTAGTGTTTGGCCAGGCATTCCACAAACTTCACAGCAGAGGGCCCTTGCTAACATCTTGTAAGTGGGCTCTCTGGTACCCACTGTAATTTCAGTAGTCTTTCTTTCCAGATTGTCTGCAAAGCATCCTGCAGGTTCTTGCACATTCTAGGCAAAGGCTGATTTTCTCCTCAAGTAAGGACTTTGCTTCACATGTACACTTCTGTACTAGCCAGACGTGTGGGTTTTTAGTCAATCCTTTGTACTGTCACTTCTAAACTGCACATAAACATAGCTATTCTAATAACATCTATGTTAGTGAATATGGATTTTTTTGTATAAGGGACTGTACTCCTTCTTAGTGGGAGCTATGCAGGCTGCTATTTCAAAAAGCCAAAATACATTTATTGATATTGTTATGGCTTTTGTATAATTTCAGATAACTGAATAGTTTATCACAGTTAGCTTTTTATATGTGAGAACAAAGTAGGGCGAAGAAAACAGTAACTTGTTCTAACCAGATAACATGGTCTGATCTCAGTATTACAAAACAGTCCCAGAAGGGATTATATCTCCAAGAGGGTGCTCCACATGTAAAGTCTTGCTTTAGTCCTTTGTTAGAAACAGTTCCTACACTCCTATTTGACTGCATTTCACCTGGAACTATGAACTGTTAAATCCTATTATCCTTTCATTTGAGTGCACTTCCATTTATCTCTGCCCAATCCCTGTCTCAAAAGAAATGAAAGGAGACAAACTTGTGGTACAGGACAGTTTTTTGTCTTTCACATGACACTGGTTTTTATGAAACAGAACAATCCATGAGCAACAGTTAAATTGGAGGAAGTTTTTTGCATGTGCTAACATGAACAGGTTGCTGTGATGGTAGCGAACAGGCAAAAAAATCTTGCCGTGTACTTGGGAGAACCAGAGAAAATGAAAAAGTGTTCCTGCAACTGAACTGAGCACCTAAGTACTTTAATATCAAGAGTCTCTTTTTCTCTAACCCGGTAATTTTGCTAATGTACAGTCTATCTTCCTAATTTTTCTATTACTCTGGTAATAAAAATGATAATAAAAATTACCCAGAAGTACCCACTCATTGCAGTTTTCTGGTCCTGTAGTGAGAGTATGAGGAGCTTAAATAATATTTTATCTAAATTTGGATCTTGAGGTAGTCTGTAGGGAACAGATATCTGATCTCTAAGAATAGGATGTTCCTTAGCATTCTAAGGTTGCTAAGGGTAGACATCTCAGGAATTTCCAGTCCAAATAGGGATGTGTGACTTTAAGTGCACACAGAAAGGACAGAGGGAGGGCTGAAAGCGAGAGAACTGATGGGGGAAAGAGGAAGAAAGAAAAGAAGGGAAAGTAATAGAGATGGGGAGAGAGGGAATAAGAGATTCTACAATAGGAGTTCTTGGACAATAATTGATCTGAACAACTGTTTGTGTAGTGATTAAATGTATGTGTTAGGCTAAAATGGATCTGATGACACAGTCTAGTCTATTCTCTTATGTGAATCAGGATTTCCCCAATGGGTATTTATTAAATTGTTCTTAAACATGTATTGAAATGTGGATTCACTATCAATAATAAACAGCTCCATTATTTAACTGTCCCAACAGATGAGCTGTTTTCAGTTAGCATCTAATGTAAATCCTTTCCTATACTGGTAGCCCTAATTAAAAGCAGGTCTAATTTATCTACCTCTTTCTTAAAAGATGAAGCCACAAACTGAGAGAAGTGCTGTTGTTGTAACTTCAGGAGACACTACTTACATTGTCTTTTGTTTCTGCCAATGAATTCCAAGATTATGCTTCACTTTGTTACAATAATATTGTATTTTTGGATCATTATTCACTTTGTGATTCACTATGCCTTCATACCTTTTTCCATTATTTAAGCAGATGTCCACAATTTTCTCTTTTTAAATTGTTTAGCACTTGAGAAAAAATGTAATGCCTGTGCTTCCCCTCCAAAATAAAAGACAAGTTGCTGTGTTCCTGATTTAGAAGAATCCTGCTATCATTTGATCTCTGAATTCATTAAATGACTGCAAAAATCTATCTATCTATCTATCTCTCTCTCTCTCTCTCTCTCTCTCTCAATATATTTACATGATTATAATATTAAATTATTATTATTAACTAAGTCATATTCTCTTCCCTGATATTCAGGTGTAAATACACTTACTGCAGTTGTCCCTCCAGATCTGACCTCATTACAGCTGGAAATACAGTGTGTGTCTTTTTATTGCAGAAATAGTTTACCCAAAAGGAACTATTTGGGGAATACAGCTAGCCTTTCTTTTTCTTCTTTTTTTCCCTTCCCTTTATTCTAAAAACAAGACTTCTCTGTATAATGTATATTGTTTGAAGGAGGATATTTAAGTATCAAAGTCATGTTCTGGATATGATGCCTCCTGTTCTGAATGTGATGATCTGGGAATTCTCTTTCATTGCTCTCATATATCAGTACCAGTTATGGTCCATATAACTGTCATTGTTTGAGTAACCTGCAAATTTGTTGCTGTAATGAAGCTTCCCGATAAACAAAGTTATTTTTCTTTATTAAGTCAGTCGTTGGATCTACAGCTGAACAGAAAGGCTTATTGTGTAAAGATCTGAGGTTATATGTAACATATTTTGAAATTCTGTATATGGACAGGAGAATATAGTCATGCTTACAGCAGTGGGCAGGAAATCACAGTTTTGAGTCTTGGCTGTGCCACAGACTTTCTGTGTGACTTTGGACAAGCTACTCTTTGTGCATTAGCTAATAATACTATCTCTATCTCCCAGGGGTGTTGTGAGAATACATTCATTAATGTTTGTAAGGCACTTGGATGCTATAGCAATGGGGCCATATAAGCACTTAGAGAAACAATCCATTTTTGCAACAATGTGCATCTCCCTGACTAAGGGCTTTTTTCTTGGAAGTTTTTCATAGATGCTTGTTATGAATAAATCTACTTTATAACGATACAGTGAGGTTAAACTGCCTTTTGGAGTGCAGTTTCACTTTAGTATTCAGAACAGGTGTAAACAGTCATAAGTTGGAAAGCTGTTCCCAAAGAAAGAGAATACCATTTTATAGTCAGACATTTGAATGGAAAAGATACTTCTCCTGATTCATCAAGCTCAAAACATGGAGGATTATTTACATCTCTATCTGTCTCGCAAATAGTTTATTCTATTTTAAGCACTTCTCATTACATTGTCTAAACTACCTCCTCAGGCAAGTAATTTCATTGCCTAATTGCCTTTAAAGTTAAACAGCTCAAATGTCTACTCTACTTTTTCCTTGTGGATATAGGCTGCTCTTTCAGTCTGTCCTTTCTTTCTGAAATAACCTTCATTCACATGTGTTCAATTCAGACACACCACGCAGTTACAGCAGGTTAACAAGGTATTGCTTTAGTGCTGATGGGAGGTAAATTGGTAAGCCACTATAACTTGATTTGATAATTTGCCTGGCTGAGTGCTGGTCAGTGTTAAAATCTGAATGTGAGGCTCAGAACATTAACACCAAGGAGCAGAAAAAGAGTATTCAGTATTCCCAAGGCTTTTGGAAAGGACTTGGTGACAGATTTCAAACCTAGGGTAAAAGTTGCTGCAATGACTTCATTAAAAAAAAAAAAATCGTTTTGCTATGGCTTGTTTTGTTTTTACTTGTAGGAAGTAGTAGCAGCAGACAAACTGTACAAGTAAGAGATGTGGAATAGTGTGAGCAGTCAGTAAGGACAATGAAGAGGGCTCTGTAGCTTTTGAGGCTCAGAAAACAAGATATCTGTTGTGCTTCCATGTAAAGCTTTCTAATTTAGTGATTGAGTTAAATCAAAATGCCTATGAAATCATCATTAGAAGATAGAGACCCTGTAAATATCCCAATACTATGTCCTCTCCTACCGCATTAAGTGTAGGGAATTGACATGGTCTTAAAAAATATTCCGCTGTAGGAATTCAGTTAATTGCAGTTAAATACAAGATGCAAAGATACAGAAGAACAGGCCTCATTTGTGCTGGGGTTCATGAGGTTGCTTGTTTGCCATGAAGTCCATCCCTAAACTATTGTTGTTTGAATATGTACTGCATAGAATTGCTTTTAATAACATTCCCATATGAGTGACAGTATAAACGCTTCTCAAGATGAGTATTATATTATGCTATGGTTAAGACTTTCCTCACAATGCAGGAGAAAAGAGCTTTGTAATTTTTTTTCTTATCTCTATGAGTATTGCGGATTGAATGGGGTTGATATCCTCTATTGTACACATACATAACATATACTCCTCTAGACACAAGGACCAAAAATGAAAGAAAGAAGTACACTATTGCAACTACTAAGTACAAAAGGAGCCACAAGCATCAAGTCCCAATCCTCACTTGAATTCACAACCATCAGGCTGCTCCCAGTGTCATGTATTGCCATTTTCTGGATTTAGTAAAAGACTCAGTACAACCATCTTTTCTTTCAGTTTTTCAGTAAATGCAGGACCTGATTCTTAATCAGAATTCCAGATTCTGTAATATAAGTTGGTGCAGGATTGAAGAAAAAATTATCAGTGAAGTCAAGGAGAGGAAGGTTTATTTCACAATTGTTAGTGAGCCAGTATTTTGTCTCAGTTGTTGTACATCCTAACATCTTTTCAATTTTTAGTTTATACACGTCTCTGGTTATTGAGCATTATTTTAGTAAAATCCTTTGTTACCAGAAATTTCCTGTAAAAATACTTTGTCATAGTGTAGCAACACTAAAATATCTACCAAAATCTTCAGGAAAAATGTAACTCAAAGGATTATTTTTATCTTCTTAAAAAATAGGAAATATTTTATATTTTTGTCAAATTAATCCTCTTTAAGACACAGTATAAATCACACAAAAATAATTGGGATGATAAAGATTATTGTAGTTTGAAAAAAAAAAAAAAAAGGAAAAGGTACCTGTTTACAAAACTCAGTTCTGATAGTCAGCCCAATAAAAAAATATGATCATCACAAACAGTGGAAAATTCAAATTCCTGTTAGAGAAATTCTGTCCTATGTTGTGTCTGTCAGAAAGAAGATTACACATATTTGGTAGTATACCTGGAAAAAGAAAATAAAACAGTAGCAGTTACAGTTGTATCACTTTTTTTAATGACTGATTTCTCGAGAATGCTTTTCTGTATGAGGAGCAGCAGGGTACATAATCTGGAAAGAGTAAGGCTTTTTTCTTATGGCAAAGTAAATTGGAGCTATTTCTCACAACAGGAGGTCATTGGTCATATACTGATTCTATCCATTTTGATAGGACAACATTATTCATAAACATCTTCATACCTATGGTATGTCCTTAGGATTGATACCAGTTGCACGTTTTCTGCAACAAAATAACTTCTGATTACTTGCTGATTGCCTTGCTGATCCCTCAGGTGATACTTAATATACAATTAGATGCTATCTTGCTCATACTATTTGATATTTCAGTTTACTACATAGAGTACACACCTGCTTCTTATATCCCCCCCTTTTATTGTTCTGTAGTGATTTTGAAAACAAAATATTTTAAAACCTAATGGTTCCTAATAGAAGAAAGCAAAAATATCTTACATGTTGTCAAAGAGAAAACAATAAAAAATATTGTTATTATTCAAAATAAATCCAAGATATCCTTTTTACCATAACAATTATTCTACTTAGTATACTGCTTTTTACTAGTCCCTCATTTCTAGAAGTAATTGTCATGTGTTTTGGGAATTTGATCTGTTCTGATTGTATAGAATTATGTTAGTTTTCTGTGGAAAAAAAAAAGGCTTTTTCTGATACAGTTTCTTTGTAAAGTTAAAAAAATCCACAAAGCAAGCTGCACGTGGATCCAGTATTTATCCTCTATGGTTTTCTTTAAGATGGTTTTACTATGAAAGCTACGACTAGGTAAGTGCTAGGTACTATACTATAACCATTTTATAAGAAAGATAATGAATAAGTAAACTCTTTCAAATAGAAAAGAAGAAAGGGTGGGAAGAGAGATTCTACCAAGTTTCAGTTGTGTCAGAGGTGACTGGATGTTTTTGGTTAACTTTATGTCTGAAATGATGCAAAATAACTCTTCTAAAAATCAGCAAAGGTCAATTTTGTAAGTACTATTCTCAGCATCTTAAAGTAGCTGTCTCATAGAGTAGGATAACAGTAAGGGGAAACATCAAAGTCTTCAATTCTAGACCTTCAGGTGTGCACGCTGTTAGACCCACTAATGTTATAGTTTGTTCTGTGTTCATTTCCTTTTGCATTTTCAGACATGATTTCAATTGAATCATTTATGGTTCTTCCATTCAGATTATAACAGCTATTTTGGAGCGGATAACCCTCAATGGCTGTATATGAGACATTGCCCGGGGTGCTTCCAAGATGCTTTTGAGCTGGGTAAGGAAATCGCTGAGTGTTGACACATTCTCAAAGCACTATGGCATGGATTGAGAGCATAGTTTATAAACTGTGTTACTGACCTTTTATTCTGTGCTTTACTGACAGAATAGACTATACCGGTTTCCTCTGAAATGTTAAACAAAAACTAAATAAACATTTTTTCATTAAAAAAAAGTAAAAAGTATTTTAAAAAAATTAAATACCATATCTAATCTGTATGTTGTAATTCATGCATAAAAACTTCAATTCATCATTGCCCACTTCTGATATGTCTACTTCTAATATAGTAGCCATTCAATGTATAATATTATACTAATCTAATTTCTATTACCACTATATTAATACACTGGTGTGGTAAACCAGACTCAGATTTTTACTGTGACTTTAAGGTCAAAGCTGTTTCTGCAGGCATGGCTTAACCACTCTGCTAGTTTAAGATTTATACTCTATTCAAGATGTAATGCCTGTATCATCCTTACTATCTACATATTACCTTGCACACTCCTGTTCAGTCAGGAACAATTAGTTATCATGACTCATCTCCCCTTTCACATATGGACACAGACAACTGAAAACATAAGGGCTTGTGAACTTGCATCTGTGCAGTACATGGGCTGTGGGTGTGGGGCTTTCACTGAGTGTGCACTAAGAAATCAGAGAAGGATTTTTATCTCTTGTTTAAAGTCTGATGATGAGTATGATGATGAGTGGGACAGTCCAGCACAGGTGTGATGCTAAAACCACCCCAGGACTTGGCACTCCTTCTCTATTTAAGGTTAAGCAGTGTCCAAGGGACAGCGTATATTCTGTTGTAGAGGAGGATGTTTTATTTCTTACAGTGTTTGTATAATGCTCTTTGTAATGCTTTATCCGGCTGAAATCCAGCTGAATCAGCTGCAGTATCTCCAGGATTTTTACAGAGTTAGTTCAAGCTGTGAGCTGTCACTCTTCCATGTACCAGGGGTCATATTTTAATACTGGCTTTTTTGTTAAATGCCAAGGATCTCAGATGCTCCGTTTCACCTTGTAATTAAAGCTTTCTACTTCAAAACAATGTAAGCATGCAGAAAAATGGTTCCTATTAGAACAGCATAATTTAAGACAAAACCAAAGAGGTTGTTTGCCTCTTAAAATATGTTTTCCACAAAAAGTTTTGTGAAAAGGTTCTGTGGAGTGGCTACTTCATTAACTATAGTAAGTTATAGGCCTCCTGATGTATCTGGTAAATAGAAGAAATAAACTTTCTACAAAAACAAACAGACAAGCAAATAATGAATAGGTTGTGCATGCAAGAGAAGGTTATATTAATCTGCAGTTCCTGCCATTATCCCAGCCAGGTGTAAATAGATAGGCCTCCAGTGTATTAATTCCACAGAGTCCAGTCATAAACCTCAGATTAGCTTTCAATAATCCATTTTCTTCCAACTGAAAAAAAAAAAAAAAAGTCTTATACCATTTAGTTTTAACTGGCCCTATTTAATAATAGCTAGAGATTCACTAATACTTTTTCTTTACTGTAAAGAACTAGTGGATTATATTATACATGAATGGCTTGTAAAATGATTATTTTATACTTCAGAATGACAAAGAAGTCTCTGTATTCAGATAAAATATTTAAATTTAACAACCATTTCACCTTTACTTATTCCTGAAAACAGGCCCAGCAGAAACTTAATAAATAAAATTCTGGGTCTCTTTTAATGTCATAGTCTTATAATCTCTTGAAAACATGAGAAATTTTAGGTTAAAGAAAAGAGTGCCATAGTGGTAAATACATTTTAATTTATACGTAAAATGTAATAATTGTTAATTTTGTGCATGTAAAAATTTTAAATGTTTATTTGAGGTTTTGAGTAATTTTTAAACCATGTGCACTTAACATTTGTCTGAAAAATTTGTTTCCCTTTCACTAGCTTAGTAGCAACCAAAGATTACGTCTTCTCTCAGTAGTATCACTCAATGTGCTCAAACACAAGGTGCAGTTGTTGTCTCTTCCCCGTATGTTCAGAACCTGTTCTAATTTATTGTGGAGGTGCCTGGTTTGTTCTGGATATGCGCCACTTTTGCTGCAGCTCACTTTCATACATACTACAATAAGAATTGCTACTGGAAAGAATTCCAAATGGCTGTTGAGGTCTAAATTAATTTCCTGATCAAGTTTTGTAACACCCAGGTTTTGATGTGGAAAGTCAAAATCTAAGGAAATGTAAAGGAGGTTCTCTGGTTAAAGTTAAAACTACAGGTCAAAGAGTTCCTTGGTTAAGTTGCCAATGAGTATGAGTTTTTATGGCAGAATTCATTTTTGTAGAATTGTTTTTTCGGGATTTTTTAATTTTCCCCCTCCACTAAGATGGGAGAAATAAACAAACATTGCAAATCCAATAGCTTATTCACTTTTCCATACAACACTGCTATTGGCTATTATATAAAGGTTTGCTGTGACATGGCTCATAGAGTTTGTGTGTATTCAGCATGGCTTTCTCCATGGGTCTCATTCTCAATAAAGAACTTGCTCCCTGAATGTTGCAACATTTTAGCTGCATATTTTTTAAGACCCTAAAGAATTGATGCTGGAAACCTGGATCATAACTACATTCCCTTAATTTTATGTGTTTAATCATCCTGGTTATAATACAAATCATTTTTCTGGGAAAAAAAAAAAAAAAAGAGTAAACAATTATTTTTTGAGAAGTATTTAAAAGTCTGGATGATCTTAAAATACATTAAAAAAATGAATGAGACTAGCCCCCCTCAGTTTCATTGTGATTTTTGTGAATAGCCCTACAGTCATTGGAATATTTGAGCCTATGCCTTGCACACTAATCTTAACTCTGAGTTTCAATAGTTGTATGCTCTCTCTGAATTATCATAGAATCACCAAATAGTTTGTGTTGAAAGGGACTTCAAAAGATCATCTAGTGCAAGCTCTCTGCCATGGGTAGGGACATCTTTCACTAGATCAGGTTGTTCAAAGCCCACCCAACCTCATTTGAACACTTCATTTTCATTTCAAGACAAAAATCTTACAACTGAAGGCAGGTAGAAAGGCCTTTAAGGCATTGTACAATCTCTCTTTGAGATTAGTAGTTCTCTTTGTTGCTATAATTTGCTAACTATGCAGGTCTTTTTAGGTGAACAAAAGCATATTTTGAAGACAAGAATGGATGAAAGCCATCGATAAACCAGAAAAAATGGGTAGTAGAAAAAGGATGGACAGATGGACACTGCAGTAATCCAAGCTCTCTCTTAAGACACAAGGGGTTCTTTCCATTAAATTCCAAGTTTCTTCTTCTGCTCAAATATAAAACTAGCCACAGGCATACATAGCATATGTAGTCATGTATCACAGAAATTAAATCACATCATTTAGATGTCTCTTTCTTCAGACATCAGAATATTTCTTCCTGAACGGGTTGTGTGAAAACTTGGTACATCTTGAATTTAAAAAAAAATCTATACTTTGGAAGGCAAGAATGAGTTTCAGCACTGCAGATTCTTCACAGAGGATATGCTGCCTGTCTCCCTTCTCATTGGTAGTTCATTCATTGCAACTCATGTATGTTCTCATATGCATACTGGCATTATAGTTCCTTGGGATCTGTAATGGTTGCAAATACCAAAAGTGTAGAAGCTGGATTTTTTAAGGCTCTAAATTTTTCAAACCCAGATGCAAGGAGGTTTTTATATGTAGAAAATTCCCCAGGTCATAATGCTGTCATTGTTCTCAGTAGGAAACCTTAATTGCAGAGCTAGTTGGATAAGAGTTGGATTAGCTGGCAGAGTGTTGTCTGGAAAATCTTTCAGCTGTGCAATGTTATCACTTCCCCTACGTCCCTCCGCCCCCACCCCTGAGGATTCCTAGCCTACTGCATTTGGTGAGATACATATGTTTTCCCCAGCTACAGGAACTGTGAAGGGTTCCTCTGGGATATCTAAGTATAAATACCCAAGTGTGTCTTCAGTTGCTAGGTTATTTTTAGTCAATGGGTGGTTACCAAGTCATCTATAATTGTGCTGTTAAATGTGTCAGAGCAGCTACTGCAAAATGAGGTGCTCCCTGTAACAGGTGGAGCATATAAAGTAAAATGAGAGAGGACAAAAGCAACATTTCAGAACTGAACTGCTTGAAGATTTGAATTATATAATGGGAGATTTACTGCTAGGCAGATGTGAGGAGGATGATCCATGAATACAACATGGATGAAGGAACATAGTAGCATTGTTTGACTATATGCGGTGGTTTAACACCTGCTAGTAATTAAACACCAAATAGACCACGCCCCTTTCTCCCACCCCTCTCTGGTGAGAGAGGGCCAAAGGCAGAGACTGTGGGTTGAGACAAAAATTTACTGAAAGCAAACAGCAGTGGAATAGGAAATGTACAGTAGCAACAGCCATATTAGTAACAAAAGTATACAAAAGAGAAGGCTCTTTACACACAAAAGGTGTTCACCACCTCAGTTTAGTGCCATGTGGCTGCCGAGACAAAGACAAGATGGGAGAGGTTCCTGCATCTTGGCCACAGCTCACGGTTGTTCTTGAGACAGAGACAAGGTGGCAGATGCTCCACAGCCAGCATTCCCCATTCCTGAGCCTGAGACAATGAAAAACAATGATGGACAAACCCCCAAAATTGTCTGTGTGGTGCTGCCTGCTTTCTGCACTGCTGGGCTTGACTGTGGCCAACAACGCTTGGCTCAGGACCTCTACTTCTTAGGCAGGTCCTTCTTTGGTAGTGGCCAAAAGCTGTTACCAAATGGTGACTGCTGTCTGGGAGAATGTTCAGTGAGTTCCCAGTGAGCAACTGTCTACATGGCATGAACTGCTGGCACAGTTCTTTATAAATAGAAAAGAGGAAGAAAATCATACCTGAATAGAAAGTCAATAAGACAGTAGGAAGAAGATGTGAACCGCAAAATAATGCAACTGAAAAGCAAAATGAAACAAAATTACTTAAAAAAACCCTTCCCCTAAACCATCAAAATTTCTAAGTAAACATGAACTGTTAGCAAGGAGATTGCACATTGGTAATTCTAAATTATCTACGATGTGCTATCCCTTTTATGAATCTGCCACTAGGAGACCAGACAGGAAGCAGCATATAGTCTATCAAAAATATTAAAGATATGTTAATATATCACCTAATTTGGTAAGTCAGGGGAAAAAAAAAATGAAGATTTTAGGTGTTCATGGAAGGAGATGGTCAAATGAATCTGTATTTGTGGTATGTATGGTAGCTGCATCATGTCACAAACCAGAGATCAATAGCATCTCTTTAGATGATAATTTCTACTCCAGTGGCAGTTGCCCAGCATCAGCTGAAGATCAGGAATAAAATCTTGAGGACTGCTGTAGTTGTGCCTAGCTCAAAAGCAAAGAAATGCAAACCAGACATTGGTATGCAGAGAGAAGAGGGGGGAAAAACCAGTTAAACTCTGCAAAAACTAATTGGTGGAAATATATTTATCTGTGCTTATTCCTATATATTCAATATATCTTCTATTTTTGTTAGATTCAAAATGGAAAAGGTTTTATAATGCTACTTCAGGCATATGTGAAAGGTGAAAGATGAACTGGGTGAATTTCAACAAAATAAAATGTTAAACTTAGCATCAGGAGAAACATTCCAGCTGAGAGAACCACTGGGCTGGAATAATCACCTCAAGTGACTGGTGACAGACTATTGACTGAGTAACTCAAAAGTAACAAAAATGAAATCCAGTGGGCATTGGCAAAGGTTTGGTCTAGATAACCTAATAATAGCTATTGTCTGCTCTATGTTTTTTTTTTCAAAGCCAGAAGTAGCTTCCAAATTCATTAGTGAAGATGGGCTAATGTCATATTTTGTGCTCCTGCATTTAGATCTGCATTGGCTGTGCATAATTTGAGGGTTTATTGCATGAACAGGAATAAAATAGTTATGCAAAAGGCATTTAACACAGCTGAAAATAGTAGAACTTTATTTCTAGGTATGTGGAATACAATCGGAACATGATTGTTTTCCAGGAATTTTAGCACATCTTTATTTATAAAATATCTCAGTAGTGAAGAATAAATCTTACAGAGTCTGGTAGAATCTTTTCACAAAATTAAATGCAGAGTATAGATGATTTTTTCAAATCGCTATACTTGAGCAAAGGCTGCTGTCTTTGCTACAGAGTTCCAGTTTTAGTAATTCTGTAGAATTCCATTGAATTTTTGGTAAAAAGAACAAATGAGCTGTATTTCCAAAAGAGAACACACATTTCAAAATTCTGCACTTCATTTGCCTGCTGCTTTCTTGTAAGATCTCAGAAGATCTTCTATCTCAAACATTTGCTCTTGCTCCCTGATCATCAGGAAAATGCATTCCTCACTTCTCTTCCCAGCTGCAAATGTCTTCTGTATTGGAAATGTCTCCCAGCACCATCACTACCCTTTACCAGCTTTTAGGTGCTGAGCATTGCTTCTTCAGCTTTAAAACACAATGAGGAAAACTCCAGTGGAGTGGTTCCCTGGCAGGAACTACTGCTAGGATCACGGCTTTTTGCCTCTGTATTGTATCTGGAGATGAATGGGGTCAGAGCTCTGGACAAAACCTGGAAATGCAGAGTGAGATAGGTCTGCAAATCTGTTATGGCCTAAGCAGCTTAGAAGTTGTTTGACAGGTGTTATTGCATTAGTTGGGGATGAAAATCTTACTTGGCTGAAAGATAAGAGGGAATTTTTATCAGTGGAATTTATTCAAAAATGTCTTCCAGAAAAGTCCACACTGGTAACTTGAATTATCTTTAATATTTTATAAATCTTTATGCAGTTGACAAGTAAAGAAATTGAGGATGGATATTTTTGAATAGGGCTCATCCTATTTGGAAAGTCCAAAGCTATTTAGATAACACAAAACCGAGAGTGAACCGTATGTAGTACAGCAAGTGGCGTTGCCAGGTACCACTGTCCTCTCAAATGGGAAGTCTTCTGGAATTCCTTGTTGCTATGAGACTAAATATGTCTGTATGGTGTGAGCGCTGAACCAGATTTTGCTCCCACTTCCACTAGTGTGCAAGTAGAGTGACTCCCTTGCAGCCAGGGAGCACAATGCCATGTTCTGGTGTTTTGTTTATGAAGGGTCTAATCCAAAGGCCAGAGAAATCCAGGAATATTTGTCTAATTCAGAAGGTCAGAGAAGTAAGACTTGTTTAAAATGGGAGAAGGTACCATCTTGCACCTCGAAAGGAGCAAGGAACAAGCAGTTGGGGCTTCTGACCCATTGACAGTGGATCTTTATGTGCTTTTAGTCAAAAAGGAAAGCAATGAGTAAAATTTTTCAGAGGATTTCTCTCTAAATGTGTTCAAACTAAAAGATACATACTGCTTATCCTGGACTGTGTAAACTCTTAAGTTTGACACTTTTAAAATCCGGTTACCTGTGGATTTTAAAGCTGCAATGTTGGGGGGGGGGGGGGGGGGAGGGGGGAGAGAGATGTGTTTGCTTAAGTATAAAATGTGTGAATTTTCTTTAGCTACTTGACACTTTTTTCTTTCACCCAGAAGACAAATAAACAAACAAAACCCAACTTGAACTGCGCCCAAGCATGGCAAATTTCTCACCAAAATGTACATTTCAGAATGAAAGATTTACAGTGGAATTTCTCTAGTGTAGCTATGACATTGCTTTAACATTGCATTGCTGTAATCTTCAAATATAGTAAATGCAATACATGGGTTTATAGGGATTTGTGTGAAGTTTAAAATTCAGATGATGGTTGTTTTTAATGTTTCTCTGTGCTATCTGTGAAAAAAGAAAAGGCACAGGGATGAATTTAACACACGTCATAAACAGCACGGGAAATGTTTGCCCAATAAAAATACTGATCTTTTATTAATCTGTCATTTCAAGCATCCACAGACCCTTTCCCGGTTTCTTAAAATTAAGAAAATATTTAAATATGACATATTACAAAAAAACACCCCAATCCACATCATAAATACAGACGTAACCAAGGTGCTAGGAAAACAAAGCTCTCAGCGTGCAAGTATTCCCGTACTTGGTTTAAATCTCCAAAACTATGGATATCTATCCCGGAGAAACCGGGGTAGCTCACTGGCCGTCGGTGCGTTACCATCGTCGTCAGTGTTGTGCAGTGAACCTACAGCCAGCCCGAGCAGCACCGCAACTTCCAGCGTGCCGCGGAGCTGCGCGGCGGGAGGCCCCTCCGCTGTACGGGGCCGGGCCGCGCAGCACCGTCCGCCCCGCCGAGGCCGCTGCGCGCTCTGGCCGCCAGCCCTCTGCCCGCAGCCTCCGCGCTGCTGCGAGCCGCACCTGCCCCTGTCCGCACCCCCGCTGCTGTAGTCCCGCATTTCGCGCCCGCCGCTCGCACCTCGCCGACACCCGCTCCACGCTCCGCCCCGCGGGCCAGCGCCGGCCGCGCTGCGGAACACGCAGGCGCCGCGGAGGTTGCGCGGTGCAGCGGCGGCGTTTGAACACGAGAGGCGCGGAGCCGCGCCGCCTGCGCGGGCAGAGGGCACCGGCAGGGAGCCCGGCTCGGGCAGCCCCCGCTGCGCGGCGGGCAGCACTTCGGTGTGCGGCTGTGAACCCTGCCCTGCCCCGAACCGCCGAGCCGCCGCCGCCCGCCTGTGCGCACGGAGATCGGTGCCCTGACCGGGCAGCCCCGGCCGTCGGGGCGGCCCCCGGGTGCGGAGCGCCACGACGCGTCTGCCCCTGGCCGGGGCCACACCACGTCCCGCAACGGCGGGGCCGAGCGCGCAGCCCCCGCGGAGCGGCCCCGCATCGCATCGCAGCACCGCCCCGGCCTTCCCGCCCCCCGGCCCGGCTGCTCTACGGCAGCCGGTGGCCGCGGCAGGGTCCTTCCCCTGGAGTGGGAGGGCGGCAGCAAAATCACAGCCTTGGTGTTTCCTTTTTTTTGTTGGTCTTTTTTTTTTTTATTTTTTTGTGGGCTGGTTTGTTTTTTTCCTTCCCTGATTTATTACATTCTTTCATTTGCGCTCCTGTTTTCCGCGGGGATTGCTGCAGCGGAGGCATCAACCTGTAGACTGAGAGAGCCCGCCGTAGCCCGGCGCGGCTGCTCGGAGGGCGCGTTGCGGTGGCACCGCCGGGGCGCGGCCCCGGGACAGGGTCGACCTCGCGGGCGGACGGCGGACGAGGGAGCGGGGCCGGCCACGGCGCCTGGGGAAATTCCTGGGGCCGGGCGACGAGGAGCCCCGGCGGCGGAGGTGCAAGCCCGAAGGGAGACCAGCGATCTGTGCAAGAGCCCCGGGGACGGCGGGATGAACTGACTTCCCTCCCGCCCCCCCGCACCCGCACTGGAGAGCATCTCCGAGCTGGGGGAGGAGGAAGGGGGTGCAACAAATTGCCGCCAGCCGAGAGAAGTTGCAGTAAAGAGAGATCCCTCCCTCCCGCTCCCTCCCCTCCCCGCTCGCTCTCTCCTCCCCGAGCCGTGGCAGCGAGCAGCGGAGCAGCGGCCCGACGAGCGAGCGGCACCCGCAGCCCGGCGATGCTGCAGCGGCTCCCGCGGAGCCTCGGCGGGGAGGGCCCGGCCCCTGCGCGCCCCGCGCCGGCCGGCGGCGGCGCGCCCTGAGCGGCGGCGGCGGCCCCGCGCCCCCGCGGCGCAGCGGGCGCTGTTGCGCAACACTGCCCGGCACTGCCGGCTCCCTGCCCCCGCCGCCGGCTCGGCGCGGCTCGGCGCGGCTCCCGCGGAGACGGAGCGCTGATTCATGGGGCCCCGCGCCGGCTGCCTCGGCGAGGAGAGCGCGGCGCTGCCGCTGCCCCCGCGTGGGGTGTGAAGCCCCGGCCCCTCCTCCGCAGCCCCGGGCTCGCCCGCCCTGCTCGGGAGTGTGGTCCCTGCCGGGAGCCGCCGCGCCTGGCGCACAGAGGGAAGCGTTGATGCATCGCTGTGGAAATTCATTGTGTGACTTTCTGGGTATTTACTGAGTTTCAGACCGAGATGCAGCTCTTGAAAGCTTTATGGGCACTAGCAGGAGCAGCGATCTGCTGTTTTCTTATATTTGTCATCCACTCACAGTTTCTTAAAGAAGGTAATTGTATGTGCATGTCTACATATCCTGTTCTTTAATACTAAGATCTTTACGAGGTGCCTTAATTATTTTTACTGTTTCCAGTATGTTCTATTTACAGCAGTGCTTCCACGCTATTTTTCCTTTCCGTTAAAGCCTTCTCAATTTTGTTGCTTTAGATAATAGGTAGGCTTAGACTTACATCTTTGGTAAATGTATATATTATATACATATATATAAAAATATATATATATGAAATCTGTATGATGTTTATATTCGATGTTTTAGCTGACATTTCATTTCTTTATGGGGCATGTATAGTGTATAGAAAATATTTGTTGCTATCAGATGACCACAAAACAGTAGTCATCATGGGAATATTAATAAACCAAAAAAACCCCTTAACAAGTAAACGTCTTATTTTTATACCAAATCAATAGGCATCCTTTTCCTCTTCCTTATTCAGTACATTTTCAATAGATGGCACTAAAGTTCTATGGAAAGGGCAGGGCAGAGCGAATCCTGGGCATTCAGCATCTTCCTTCTCCTCATTGCCCCGAAACGGGAAAAGGCCTTTGCGTATCTTCAAGGATCCTGTTTTTTCCACCTTGTGGTCAGAAAATTGTGATTACAATTTACAGGAGAAAATAATTTGGATTGTGGGACAGGCTTTCCTCTTTTCTTTCTTTTTTTTTTTTTTTTTTTTTTTTTTGTTTCCTACTTGAATTGGGTGGAAAAAATATGTTTGATTAAGTGAGTAGAGGGATTTTCCTGGGGAGTAACCCTTGTATTGCTCCTTTTTTGTTTTGTTTTCTTTCCTCAGGAAATTGGTATTTTCTTTTTTTCCACTACTGCTAAAATAATTATTCCATTTGTTACTTGTATAGCAAACTGTAGTCTGAGATTCAAGTGTGACTCTTGAGAAATGTAAATATATTGGGTGGTGTATGGGAAAGTCCAGTCCTGTTTTTTAAGCAGTGTTAACGAAGATAACACAACAATACGGGGGTTTTGGTGAACCAATTTTTTCTTTTTTACCATTGTAATATAGTTGAGATTATAGCTGGAGGAAAAAGGAGCCAAACTCAGCTTGAAGTGCTGGGTGTGTAAAGCAGGGAGAAAACTTTTTTGTGACTGGGACAAAGTTTCACTCAAGGCTGGGCAAATCGACAGCCTGGCAAACACTGAAGTATCAGTACTGATTTTAATTTTCTGTCAGTCTAAGAAAAGCATGAGACTATGTTTTCACAGATTTTTTTTTTTTTTTCTGAAATTAATAAATGCTGATTTGCCTGGTCTGGTTAATTTAGAAGCATTACCCAGATACCTTAAGTGCTAAAGGTTTCTCCTTTAAGAAACATACCCATGCTGTAATTGCATTGTGTGCAATGCCTCCCACATAGTGACTTATTTAACATTCTTTTAAAATGCTCAGACAACTGTACTTATATATATCTGTCTAATGACATGGCCTGTTTTGAGGAGATTTTGCAGAATTTCAGGCTACTTTTTTACACTATTTACCATTATACTGCTTTTTTTCTTCTTTAGTCTTTCAGGGTTGCAGGTCTGTGTTACTGTAAAAAATCCTTAAAGGAAGAAGCATTCTATCTCACTTAAAATATTTCATCCTGCCTTGTAGGAATAGAAAGCTGACAATTTATTTTATAAAGGCAGAAACCATGGCTGTACATGAAGGACTTTTAACACATTTTACATTTCTCCAGCAATTATAACCATTCTTAATGTGGACTGCAGAGAGCAAACTGAAGCTCTTTAGCTTGTTGGATAACTTAATTACATCAGTTTGTTTATATTTGTTCTTGAAACATTTCTGCTTTCTTTAGCAATGAGAACTATATCCTGACTGTAAATTGCATGTACTGGCATAGTTGTCAGACTTTTCTTGACAGGTGCTAATCTCCACAATAGCATTTTGACCCTTTCCATATAATTACTTCACAGCAGTGTATGTTTTCCTTCCTTCTTGTAGTTTCAATAAGGACACTGAGTAGTTTAGTGGAGTTGAATGAAAGTCTGCATGGTACAACTGAGTGTTTTTCTTTATGGAGAACTTTTAAAATATCCAATGAAAATGAATGGTTTAAGCATAAGATATTTAAATGAAGGCATATAAGAGAAAGAGAAATAGTTAACATTGGATTTTCGCTATATATTGTAAGCAGTTTGCAAAATGAGATTTATTTACTTTTTTTTTTATGTTAAAACCTGGTGTTTTATTTTACTTTCAGTAAGAAAACAAAGAGAAAAAGTGTGAGGAAAGAAGTAGCAAATAGTTTAATCATATGCCTACCACATTTGTTTATTAAGTAAATATGTATAAAGAAGGATACATGTGAGATTACCTCACTACCTTCATAAGACTTGAAGTAGTTTTCTGATGTCAGAGTTATCCATTTACATTATAATTTTATAAAAAGTAAGGAACACTATGTCTCATTGCACATGATGTTAGACTGTTGATTTCCTGGCAAAAAGATTAATTTCCCATTGGATCCTAATGAGCTACATGGGCTTGCTGTTTGTAACTCAGCTGTGTGGTCGAATTCCTAAGTTAAATGCTTGGACATTTTAATTTGATTATTGCTTGTGCAGAAGGATAATTTCCTGCTGTCCCAAAGAACATTCAAATAAGTCACCAGTTTGACTAGCCGGATCAGATTAGCTGATAACACCTGTCTCCTGAGACAAGTTGACAGTACAAGTTCATACACCAAGCATCTCTTTTGTATGCAAGACAATTGATTTAAGGTGAATGACATGAAAAATTAATTAAAGTTCAAACCTAATTTATTAATGCATGCTCTTTCCATTTTTGCATGGTTCGTAATATTTGCTGTTTATTAATTTTTCCAGAGCTAGGTTTTAACAGAAAACTGACATAATCTTCACTTCATACAAAATTATATAATTACTACCTGTCTTTTTCTGTGCTCATTTTCCTTTTACTCACTTGGAGTTACAGATGGTATCTGGTATGTTAGGCTGTTATGACCTATTAACACAATGTATTTTTATAATTTCAGTTTTACTGCATGGCTATTGTGTGTAGAAATTCCATGATGTCCAGCTGAAACTTATTACCAGAAACAAATTCTCCTTCAGTCCCATTCATAAATATGAGATTGTATATTGCAACAGTCAACTGAGATTTTTTTCATAAGTAATGTTAATTTCATGTTAATTTAATTTTAGTTCCTATGCTGAAGTGGCCCTGTCTTAATTCTTAGATATTTTTATATACATTTGTGAATTGAGGCAGTTTGGTAGTAGCATTACATTACTACCATATAAATGGTGTTAAGAAACAATGAATGCTTGTTCTGAGATGAGTGGGAAAGAGCTGTTTAAATGTCTATTTTCATGAATATGTTTTTTTCAGGAAGTGAAGAATGGGTGACACAGGGTGCCATTTTTCCACACTTAGGCTTTTGTGTGGAAATACAGGTCGTCCTGTGGCTAATCCGTTCCCCTATGTCCAATCTGTCCTTCAGTGTTTCTAAAAGATGAATAGAGCTGTGAACCCAGAAAAGGGTATTGTGATATATAATTGCAGTCCCATGGCTGTCTGATCTTCCTGCAAAGCAGTTTAACATACTCTAGTCAGCTGCAGTCGGTATGAAAGGAGTGTTTGAAATTTCAATATCTAAACTTTTTGCATACACTATTGAAAATTAAAAGTAGCCAAGTACATTCACTACCCATGTCTGGGTTTTAAATGATTCATTATCTATTATTGTTTAACACATTTATTCAAAGAGAAATGAAAAATATTTGAGTTTATGTTACACCCCATGAATTGTGGGAACTCCTTTGCTCCTGACAAGGACCTCTTTCCCGTTGTTGAACATTTTAACCATTCAAACACAACAGTAATGGGAAAGGTAAAGGATACAGTTTCTAAATGTGTCTTTGAATTTCATAGAAAGTAGGGCAGTTAGGGAGTAACTTCAGACGGGTATGTGTACATGGCAGCCAGGGTGTGTTACAGCCCTGGATATACTTTAAAGCTTCGTTTATGTGCTGGTTGCTCATTAGGAGATAGAAATGTCTTATTTATTAAAAGGTGCATTGATATTTTGAATGGTTTAGGAGATTAGGGTGATAGCCTTATTTGGAGAGAGACTACACAGAAGCATAGATTCAGTCTCAAGAATCTTGCATAAAGTATAGAGGATTGAAATATTCTGATCCCAAAACCATATTCTTAATCTGTTGGGTAGATGCTCAGTAGTAAGCTCTGTAAAGTAGGGTGATTTTCTGTTGATACACTGCAGTAATTAAGTAGAGACAAGAGAATTTCAGTACTTCTTTTATAACCAGATGATTATGGCTATAAACCAGAATTTAGTATCATTTGTGCAGATTTAATGTATACTTATATATATCAATAAGGTATCTGTTTAGCACATTTTTCACAATTATATTTTCTTTCTTTTGCCTTGGACAAAAATTAGCAATTGTTGGCTACACTTGTAAGCACTTCTGTGTCAATCCTATTTATAGGAGTCAGTGTCACAATAGTGAAAAATACTACAACAATATATTGTTGCACTTTTAAAAGAGCGCATATTACACATAATGATTTGGTTAAGTTTTATACTTAATGTCTTTTTTCTGTCACATTTTATACAGATTTAAATATTTTAGCCTGCTCTAAAAGTACAGAAAAAGCTTTATGCATGTTTTTGTTTTTAACGTGTACATTTTGACACTGACAATAATAAGGCACATATTCTTTTTAGCTGTGTAACCCCAAGCAACTCTGCTACTCCTCTGCTAATGTTTGAAAATGTCTACTGACAGTATACCCAAGATGATTTTTTAAAGAGCTTTCTGTTCATATAACCTGATGGCTTGAGGAAGCTGGTATTGCTAATGTTTACTGCTGTGTAAAACATTTTGAGGAAAGGAGTTGTTATCTTCTAAAATGTTTTGAGCCTTTGGCCCTCAGAATTTTCCTAGAAAGTATTTGAATGCGACTTAGTATGACAGATAATATTGCCAGCCTTTCATTTTTCTTTTATCTTTTGAACATTAAAAAATACTTGAACCAGGTAAGCATAGAAAGATTATTTATTTTAAGAATGTGGGAAGAAAAAGTTTTGGTTTCTTTTAGAATTATTTTTTCAGTTTGCCCTTTTATGCTTTACGTGTGTCTCAAAACAGTAAGATACCTTGCATACCAGATGTGCTGCATATGTTACCTATATATAGTAAAACTGAGTTGAGGACAGTGTGTCCCAGCTGCATGTTTCCTGAAGGGTTTGTTACATTTAATACACTGTAGTATAATTTTTTGTACTGTCTATTTTCCATACATTTTTGGGGGGATGTTGTGAAGAGGCAGCTATGAACGATATTATCAGTGCAGGACATCAGGGTAGAGAGAGGCACAGAATGCAGAAGTGGAAGGTTTATTCTTCCCATCCAGGAGACAGAATTGGCCGTTGAAAAGCCCTAAGCTTGAATAAGGGCTACATAGGAAAGAAAATATGAAAGGTATCCAATATTTCTTTGTATTTTTCATATGGTTTTATGGCAACCAAATAGAATTAAGACCCAGTTCAGTGGCTATGTGATAGTGTGTGGCACACTGGAGCTGCAGAAAAATGAGAAGAGATCCTGCTTTGAGATAAAATAGCTTTGTACTTGAAATGTTTTGACGTTTCCAGTCCGTTGTTGTTTTTTGTTTCTTTCTTTGTTTTTTCAATAAGATTAGAGAGCTATAGCAGTGAAAGGAAGCAATGCAGACAAATTTCTCAATCATTTTCTTTTCAGGGAGGCAGGAAAGGTTTTCTCTATGTGGCGTCTGCTGTGCTGGGATGTACCAAGAGGGGGAGCCTGACAGGTTTTCTACCCACGGGAGGAAGCTTTGAAATAGTCTTTCACTTCGGGTGTTTAGTATGAACGACTTGTATGTCTTCACAGGGAATTGCACCATCGATGGTATAAACCTACTTTTCTCGACTGAGCACCTTAAAAAAAGCCATTAGTAAGAGATGTTTCAGTAGCCTTTTTACGATTGCCTGTTTTCATAGCCCAGGAGCACAAGTGATGAATTATTGACCTTTCTCAGCATTTATCAGCACTACCTGTTCCTAAAGGCAGTACTATAGACTGATGTGAGTCACATCATACAAAAGTGCATGCTTTTTAGATCTGTTTGTTAATACTTATTTTTCTCGTTTCTTAGAAGGCATACACTGAATCAAATATTAAACTGCCAAAACAAGACACACACAACTGAGACTTTTTGAAGCTGAACTAAAAAGGCCAAGTGAAAAAAACCCCAAAAACATGTATTTTAAAATTGAGTTCAATATAATATTGCTGAGAAAAGCCATATTTTTTTTAATTCACTAGTCAAAATATAGATAAAATTATTCTCTTTGCACATATATTTTAAAAAATTTCTTTATAATCATATGAAAAAAACACAACACAATTGTACTAATTAAAATAACAGTATTTGTTGTCTGGGAGTATTAAATATCCCAGCTGGAACTGGTCGCTCAGCTGAGTATGACTGACCAACTGGGGCATCTATTCCATGCAATATCTGCATTTTAGCAAAGATTTGTTTTTATTAGAAATTATATCCTCTTGCTACTTATAACCCATAATGATAGTAGGTTCTGTTAAATAACGAAATCCTATTATTTGCCTAAATGTACTTTCTATGCTTGTTCTAGAAATCCAACACAACATAATGAATCTGCCTATTCATTATATTTTACCTTTGGCACCACATCAGTTCACAAGTAAATCTTACTTGGAACAATAGATCTTCCTACTAATTTTTGTTAGTCTTGTGAAAAGCAATGAGTAACATGTTTGGAATATGTCCAAACAGCAAATTAACATATAAATAACCAATACAAATATTTTCTTAAAGCAGACAGTGTACTAACATGTGTTTTCATATGAGGATGTATTTTTTTTTTTGACCATATAAAGGAAAGGAGATTGTATTAATTTACCAGGTGAAAAAATTTATTTGTAATAGGCAGCTATTTTCTGGAGCTCAGCTTCTTTCTAATGTGCCACAAGGCTATGGGGTGTTTCAAAATCTGGATGTTTAATTGCAGTCACACATGAGAAAAGATTAAGTTGATCCATAGGAGAACAAAGGGAATAGCTAAATCTTTAGGAGATATGACCTAGAAAAAAGAACTAAAGACACTAGTGATACCAAGTTTAGAGAAGAGATTACTAGCATGATAAGAGATGTCAGTGGGTAAAATTCTGCCTTGAGAATACTAAACCATCCTGTCTGTAAAGTGGGAAGGTCACAAGAAACAATGAATGCTAACTGATTTGAGGGAAATTTAGGCTAGATATTGGGAGAGGTTGCAGCAGGACAGATTTGTGCTGATGCATTAGGGAGGACTTGCCATTGGCAAGAACAGTTAAGCATTGGAGTAGATTTTCTTGAGAAGTTGTGGAATAGGAGAGTTTTATTTTCAGATTAAAATGTTGGGAACAGTATTCTTAAGTTGAAGCAGACAGGTGGACTAGGTGACTTCTAAAAGTCCCTTGAAGTCTGATTCTCCAAAATGTGCACTTACCTAAAACCTTCAAAGGTGAAAGATATTTAAACATCTGACTTTAGGGCAATTTTCTGTTGACTGCTGAAGTGAATAGGCTCATAAGAAATTATCCTAGGATCAGAAAGTATCAGAGAACAACAACAACAAAACAATCTCAAGAAATCAGCCAGTGTTTTAAGTATTTTAATAGTTAAATCATACCTTTTTTTTTGAGTTGCAAATGTAATTTAAAACAAAAACAAACAAAAAAAGGAACAGGAAATATAATGATTCATGTAAATAAAGATCACTTTTTAAGTACTGTTTATGTTGCAAGCTATTTTGGACTCAAAGATGTCCTGAATCAGAACCGTGCTCTGTTTGTGCTTCTTCATATGCAAAGAGCAGTGAAACAGGAATATTAGTATAATTCCCATTCTGGTATTTCTTATAAGATGAGGATTTGTGTTAAGGATTGTTTGTTTCTGCCAGTCTGCTCTTGTTACCCCAGCATGTAAAGGGTTTATCTCCAGGTTACCCTATGGCTACTCTGACCTGTGGTGGGGGAAGCACAGAACCTGCCCCACAACAGGGTGAGCTGCAAATGGCTTTGTAAAGTTCTCTATTATCATGTGCCCATTTTGTGCTATGGGTGATTGAAAGCTTTGTGTTCATTGCAGTCTGCAATGGTGTGTATCTTGATGCAGTACTGTCCAATTTTTATGGTGTTTGTATAGTTCCAAATCCAGTAGCAAAAGGAGAATTAGCAAGTTGTGCTGACAGAAATGCTTATGGGTTGATGTAAGGATAGGGAGCGATCACTCACTAATTACCATCACAGAAAAATTCTTCTTAACAAAGAATTAATTCAGGGAATAATTAATTTAATTTATTGCCAGTGAAAATCAGAGTAGGGTCACAAGAAACAAACCCAAATCTTAAATCACCTTCACCTCATGACTCCTTTCTTCCTGGGCTTCACTTTGCTCCCAATTTTTCTTCCTTCTCCCCTGAGTGGTACAGGGGGATGGGGAAGAGGAGTTGCAATCAGTTCATCACACATCGTCTCTGTTGTGCCTTTCTCTTCATACTCTTCCCCATCTCCAGCATGGGGTCCCTCCTATGGGAGACAGTCCTCCACAAGCTTCTCCAGCGTGGGTCCTTCCATAGGGTTAGTCAACCAGGAACAGATTGCTGCAGCGTGGGCTCCTTTTTCCCTGAGTCCACAGGTCCTGCCAGGAGCCTGCTCCATTGTAGGCTTCCCATGAGGCCACAGCCTGCCTTGGGCATCCATCTGTTCCAGCATGGGGGATCCTTCAGAGGCTGCAGGGGGATTTCTGCTCTACTGTGGATCCTCATGGACTGCTGGGGGACAGCTGCCTCACCATGGTCTTCACAGGAATCTCTGCTCTGATGCCTGGAGCACCTTCTTCTCCTTCACTTGGTGTCAGCAGGCTGTCTGTTTCTCTCACATATTTTCAATCCTCTTTTTTGAATGCTGCTGGTGTTGCATAGATTTTTTTTTTTACCCCCACTTCTTAAGTATGTTGTCCCAGAGGTGCTGTCACCATCACTGATGGACTCAGTTCTGGCCAGCAGTGTGTCCATCCTGGAACTGGTTGGCATTGACTTCCTTGGACACGGGAAGCTTCCAGCAGCTTCTCACATAAGACATCCCTAAAGCCCCCTAGTCTCTCCCCAGACATTGCCATGCAAACTGAATATATTTGTAGTCCACAGCTTGTGCTTGGAGCAAGTTCTGTGTGGAATTTTTTTGTGTCTATGGAACAGTTATGCACTACAGAGTTGTTCTGCTTAGAGGTGTAGAAGACCTGGGTACTAGTTATTGTTTTCTTGAGCAGCACTAACATTTCCTAAAAGACAGGAAGTAAGAAAGTTTTCAGAAGCTACTGTATTGCAAGTTAAAATTTCTTTGTCCCTTTACACTAGGTTTTGAAAAAGCACTTGCATTTTATCTACTTTTGTGCTGACTGCTAATTAATCCTGACAATGATGTTATATCTTTTGAAATTTGCTACTGTTTTTATTGTATTAAATTACATGTTTTTTATGCATCATTCTTTCAGTACATATTTATGGCTTTAAGGAAGGAAAAAACCAAACCTCTGCTCCATTATTCAGAGTTGTACATGTTTTGGAGATGTGTGTTGTGAATCTGGGAATAGATTTAGCCTCAAGGGAATCAAACAGTTGTTTGAAATGGTCAATGCTTGAGTATCACCTTGCTTACGGCTATGAACTAATTGAGATTAAACTAAAATGGTTGTGAAGATGCTTTCTCTTCTTGTGCATCGGCAGGTTCCATTATCTTTTAATCCTTTAAAAGTATTATTTAGTCATTAAGAAAAATGAATGCCCTTTTTTATTCCTCTTTTGTTCTAGCTTTTGCCTTTGTTTTTATAATACATGCTGGTAGATGAAGTAAAGAGTCTTCAGCTTCATTTATTGAGAAAAAATCTTGTAACTGTTTTAAGCATTTTTGTGTACTTGGCTATAAAACTATATAGATTGTACCAGATGCTGCCTTATCTTATTTTATAGAATTATAATGGATGCTGATGAGTTTTAGATGCAAGCCTTTAAAGATAAAAATCTCTTTGCTGTGTGTTATTTTCTTTGGTAGCATATAGTAACGGCCCCATGTTGTTGAATATTTTCACCATTCTATTATTTTGATTAACATTTTAGTAAAACTTTTTGTATTTTAATATTCTAATAAGTTCTGTGTCTTCTCTAAAGACTATTAAAACATTAAACATGTATTTTACCTCTTATTTAGCAAGTAGTGGAATGATTTTCAGGTGGGCTGAAGACCCAAGAACTCCCATTATCTGCAATTAGAGACTGTATGATAAAACATGGGTAGAGCATTTTCTTGGTCATGTCCACTTCCTAATTTAATGTCAAGGCCCAACAGATTTATTATAATTACTGGTTAATTAACAACTAGACAAATATCCTTTTGTTGTGAGATATAGACATCACTTGTAGTGTTAAGTATTTATAAAAAAAGGCATTATATGCTTAAGTAGCAGCAGCTTTTCCTTTGTATTGCACTTTTGAGCACAAAAGCATCTTGCAAACCACTCGTGACTTTTCACTTTTAACTGAACTTAAACTTTGGTAATAGCCTTAAGAAAGTAAATCTGTAAGGTATGAATGTTGAGGGGAGCAATGTGATTGTTTGATATTAGGAATGAAATTTTGTCTCCTTTGAAATTGAAGCTGAACTTCTTGCTATTTTCATTTATGCTCCTGTTTTAGCTGTGCTGGGCAACATTGAGGTTTTACTTCGGTATATTTCTGCCTTGGTTTATTGACTTGGGAAAGTGTCCTTTCAATCTGTAAGGTGTGTGAGGTAAATGCCTTTGAAAGATAATCCCTACTGAAACTCTTTTCAAATCAACTGATTAAAGCCTGTACTTAACTGGGAAGGTTCTGCTTCACACTACAGTTCATTGTCCCATGCTTGGGCACTCCAGCTCCTGATGACAGTGTTTTCTGATGGTAAAGCAAGGTTATTTTCCTTATTCCACAGACCCTAAAAATTATGGCTTTTGTGCAACTGCATGCTCCAATGCAGTGAATTATTAGTGTTAGTAGTGCTTCTACTTAATTATGCAGTTAGGCCTTATCTAGAGCTGGAACTATATCCTTGCAGTCACTTAACAAATCTAGAGTGGCTTGCTGTTCACAGAAGAAGTGCAAGAAAAAGATTGTTAAATTATACATGAGCAAGTAGTTAAAATAACAGAAGTTATGAAATATCATTTCTCCTCAGTCTCTTCACAGGCATAATGCATTTCTTCATCTAGAATTGCTGAATTTCTTTAGTAGTTCTTGTCTACTTTTAGTTTCTGTCTTGCATGCTCTCACAAGAGAATGCAGCTTCATTCTGTGCACACACGTGGGAACATGGACAGAAAAGGAGATGGTTAAGGGATCTCTTATGATTCTGAACACTATGCTTTTTTCCTGTAGTTTTTATGCTCTCTTAGAAGTAAATTCCATGTTTGCTCTGCCTGTGTGCTTGTATAAGTATAGCCTTGACCGTCCCTCTACCCATTATAAAATTGTTATGGTCTAATTTTTAGTTTAGAATACGGCTGGCTGCATGATCTGTTTATGCCCAGTTTAGTGGGCATTAGGGTTTTGTGTATTAGATAATGAATTACCATTATCCTGATTTAATTTTGTTAGAATGTAGTCTGATTTTTTTTATAGTACTGGCAGAGAACTAGGATGAACATGGACTTTGTGCCCTTTTTCTAATTCATTCACCTTTGGTCATGACTCAGTTGTAAACTTCCAGACAGCTGGTCCCTTGGGAAGACAGCACAGATCACAGAATCATAGAGTGATTTGGGTTGGAAGGGATCTTAAAGATTATCAATTTCCAACCCCCTTCCATAGGCAGGGACACCTTCTACTAGACCAGGTTGCTTCGATGCCCATGCTGGGGAGACCAAATTTTATATGTAGCTAAGCTCTTACTTTTTCACATGCATTTTATTGTATTGCCATGTTTTAAAGTTTTCTTCTTCACTTTTGTGAGCTCCATTATGATAAGAGCTAAAATGTATTAGATTTATAATAATTCTTAATATTAAACCCAGTTCATAGAAATGATGCATGTTTAGTGATGGTGTAAAATGAATTGAAAGTCTCTATTTGTTACTGGTATTTTAATGAGTAGATTGGAAATTATTCTGAGTTCACAAGTTGAGATTTGCAAGTCTTTTTCAGCAGACATGAAATGAGAGTCAAATTTGAAGGAGTAGCTTTTCTGTCTGATTCATTTTAATGCTGTGACTCTCTGACACGATGATAAAGATGTCAGATCTATCTCTAGGCTTACATAATTCCTGTAATGTTCTCTGTAAAGGGAACTGCAGACACCTGTGCATCTTTAGGCAGACGGTTTCCTGAATTCAGTAAGTCTTTCCAGTACTAGAGAGGCATATTGAAACACAATTTTCTTTGTAAAAAAACCCAGAAAAATCATACTTTCTTTTCCAGATTTTTTAAAATCTCTGTTAAGAAAAGAAGAAAAAAACCCAAACCAACAGTAAAATGGGTTTTCAGTGGAATTAGCAGTAAAAAAAGCAAGAAAAGGACTGAAATGTGCAGCATATTTTCATTTTCTAGAAGTTTATAATTGTAAAAGTCAAAGAGAGAAGCCTTTGCCATAGAACTCATTTGTTTGATTGCTTTCTCCTGCACTTATTTATTGTTACAGTTTAAAAGTCAAGGTTAAGCAGAGATGTGCTTACAGTGATTTAATCCCAACTTCTCACTGTAGCTTCATCTTTTAATATAAACTGTAGGCATTTAAAGTATACAGCTATTCTGATTAAATATATGAAAAATATGTACAAACACAAAGGAAATAACAGAGTTTGTATCAAAGTCTCAATGTTAATTTACATTTTGAAAAAACAAAAAGTTGCCATAGTAACATATAAGTTGCAAAAATTTTCTAAATCTGATGTATTAGACTGAGGGAACTCTTAACTTGCATGACATGTTTCTCTAGTTTTGTGAATAAGAGCATAATTCTGTGTATTTGGCCACAAATTTGTGCAAAACATGAAAAAGTATGCAGGCATTAGTAAGTTATGCAAACTGAGTCTTTTCCAATCAGCTTTCTAATTATGTTGTTTCTAAGATAATTGTTGTTTTGGATCCTTTTCCCTAAAAAAAATAGAATATATAGGTGTTTTTCAGTATAAGATTTTGTTGCATCTCTGTTGCTAAGCAAGTATGCGGTTAATATTGATGATTTTTAAACATGCAGGGCATTATATTCTATCTGTTCCCATAGATTTCTTTTTAATTCTCTCAAAATGGCTAACTTTTTTCTCTAGAACAAACTTTCCAATAATATTTTTTTATGAAACAAAACTTGGTGCTTTGGTGAACAGATGAAAAGATAGAGTTAATAATGGGATTAATTTTTGCTATTTTAAAAGGCCAGTTTTAATACTATGCACTGTGAGTACTGTAAACTCTTGAGTGCCATGGGCTGCTCTGTTACCTTTCTAACTCCATGTGCAGCCAAATGGAGCAAATAACTTTTACCGACCAATTTGCAGGGTCGGTTTTTTAACTAATTAATTTACTGCACAACTCAACTCTCAGCAAACAGACATTTTTATTTTAAGTGCTATTTATATATTTAAAACTGATTAAGAATTATATATGAAATAATGTTTGCAACCAACCATTGTCTAGTGCTTTCTAAATACTGGTGTGTCAGGTCCATCTCTACTGATGATGGCCAGGGACCTTTTGACTCATGGAAGGTCTAAGCTATTTAACTTTTTAAGGTGAAGCTTTTGCTGATGTCTGATACAGTTGAGTGTTAAAGCTTGGGTAATGCTTCCATACTGGTATGTTAGATTTAAAAATAGATCTCATTTTTACTTATGTTAAATGTAATAACAGAAAGTACTTATGACTAGATAGCACTAATGTAAACCACCATTACCATTTTTCATCTGAAGTTCTGTTGCAAAGTTTCCTTTCTCAATATAGATTTTTAATATATATATTTTTAATTAGCATTTATTCTTTCCTATAGAATCATAAAAAATAAGTCAAAAAGCACACAGCAGATCAGAGTACACCTAGACCCTTTTTTTGCTTTCAAACATCTCGTGATGGAGATTCTACAGCTTTCCCAGATTTTCATGCTGCACTCATCTGTTATGTCTGCATTTACTCTTGAGTGGTTGCTGTGGTATCAATCATTTTGTCATGTGGGAAGGCTGGAGCAGAAAGCACACACACACATACAGAGCTCTTTGAAATCCTAACATACTTAACCCAATTAAATTGTAAAGATAGTACTTTATGTATGATTGCTGGGTTGCAGTTGCAGAATGTGGTGAATAGCAAATCAAAAAGCAGTGTTCAGTCCTTGCTGGAGAGGAGGAAGACTTGTTGAGGACACCCAGGATCAGTGGTGAGGTGTGCCATCCCTAGCTGAGAAGGTAGTGCTGGGGCAATCCTGTTATTCCTTGGCCTCTGCCCCTGAGGGAGCTGCAGCCATTTTTCTATGCCTTTTTTTTTTTTTTTTTTTTGCACCTCCTACAAGGGTGTTTTACATGTGTGAGATGCATGTTCCTTGTTTTTCCTTGTTATGCTGGTTCTACTGAATTCCCCAAGCTGACATTCCTTTAGTAACCAGTAACTAGCCATAGAATGATTTGTGTTTATGCTCCCATCCTCAAGATTCTACATCCTGTGAGGCCCCTGCTTCACATCACTGCAGCATCAAAATGTCTTCCCATACTGCCCTATATGCTCGTCCTCTGCTTTCCCAAAATATCCCAGATCAACAGACCACCAGTGGTTTTAGAGGTTGCCAAGGGCTGCTATTTAATGGTATTTCAGAATTTTTAAATGCAGTGTCCATGCATTTTACTGTTTAGGAGTAGCATCCATGAAGCTCTGTCCACCTACTGTGGTTGTCCAGGACTTTGCAACATGTCTTGTGAGCACCGTTCATAACAATGCATTTGATATTGTGACTAATGTCTTTGTGCTATTGCTTTGCTTGCCATGGAAAGGTAAATGTGTAAGGGGGAATTTTACTGATTTTTTTTTTTTTTCCTGTTTTAAAAATACATGTGTTCCTCTTCATTTGAGGTATTGAATGTATTCAAAGCAGCACATCATGCTCTCCAGCAATACAATTTCTGAAAGTTTTGAAGGACGTCACTAGCAAATCTCAGTCCAATGGGATATAAAAAGTCATGTTTAAATCCATTTTTATGGAAACATTTGGTACTTGGGAGTATTTAGGACACGCAGTTGCTACTGTTGACAATCTTGAATATTTTTGAAAATCATCCATCTCTAATTGCTGCTCTCTGCAGTCTCACTTTGTGTTTCTGTTTTCCAAAGTCTTGGCAAATATGTAGCTTATTTCTTTATGATAGAGACGGCAACTAAATTTCATGTTAGAGGGTGAAGTCTATAAGGAAACATTCCTTACATATATTTAACTAAGGTCCATGTTCTGCATTTTTGTATGTCAGGGTGCTGCGAGGCCGGCAGCTCTTCTGGGTTGGGGTGCAGGGGACATCGAGGCCTGTCTGACCCCAGCCCAGAGCCAGGCAGCCAGGGGCACAAGGGGCAGCCCTTGTCCAGGGCAGCAGTCCCCTCCCTGGGGACAGGACAGGCCAGGCTGGGCCAAGGGCTGTAGGGGGCTAGGGACCAGTCCTGCTGTGGCATCACTGGGTTGGGGGCTGATGGCCCTGCGGGCTGGAATGAGGTCCTAGGCTGTGGGCAGAGTGCGCTGAGCAGGCACATTGGTACCTTCAGGGCCCTGATGTTGTATCTGCTTTTGTAGCTGATCCACTAAGAAAGTCCCTTGAATGTGCTATAGATGCATCAGGAGATTACCAGCATTCATTGACACACTGCATTTTGCATTTTTGTGTATTATGGGGAAGCATATACTTGTCTTTCAAAGACCATGTACATTACTCTGTGAATGTGGTAATGGGCCCTGAAGGAGCTCAGTGTGGACCGGCACCTGAAGACAGAGTGAGCCCTGTCCTTGGGGTGATTGATACGTTGCTGCACGATGTCATTTCTTCAAGGAAGTAGGATCTGTGCTTCTGAAAATGTCACTTCTTCAGAAGACTAGAAAAGAAATGCAAGAATGGAGGGTTACTACTGAATTGAACTGTAATGGATTTTCTTTAATGTTATCTAACTGATGTTATCAGTTAGGTTCTCCTTCTCTAAACTGTGCTACAATTAAAGGGTTTCTGCATTTTAATAGTACCTGAATGTCTTAGAAAGGCATGAAATTGTCTTCCATGGATGTGACTCTGTGAAGCATTTTGGGATGCAGGATCCACTGCAGGATACTTTTAAACTAGTACTTTTATCTCTTTTCTGTTTTCCTTTATTCCACCTGATGCTTCAGACAATGAATAACATCGAATATGGGACAGCATAGTTTCATCTACAATGAATGGACTGTGCTGTCATGACACAGTTTAGGAATCATTGTAGTATGGCACAGAAGGAAACACTTAAAAGTAGTGAAAATATGTAGTTTTACATTGCAATCTTAAATTGTAGAAATTAGGAGCAAACTATGCATGGTTGAATTGTTGTGGGTTTTTTTCTCTATATATATTGCTTATTGTCATGTTACAACAGTATGACTTTCATCCCCACAAGTAAAGTAATACTTGACTGTACTTGTGACTGTGATAGAGTAGCTCACATTTCAGATATTGTCATGCTTAAGTCATATAAAAACATTGATTCATTAAAACTGCAGTAATACAAAATGCCCTTTGTATTACTGTATGCAAAAGACAGGCTGCAATGTCAATGAGACCCACATTGTCCTTCTGGGGGTAATTTACATAGTTTGCAATTCTGATTTCTCAAAGGATGTTTGATAGTGCTGTGCTATGCTGTAGGTAAATGAGTAGCCAGAACTTTTAGAAATTCATTCAGCTTGAACAGTGTGTACTCTTTTTAAATACTGCAGATATCTCAGATGATATCTCTGTGCAATGAATGTACAATGTACAATGAAGCTTAGCTGGTCATCCCTCTCTACCAAGGCTTTATTTTGTATTTTGGTTGTATCACAGTCTAGCTGTCCTGGAAGTTTATGTACATTTTTAAGGCTTGACAGGCTTAAATGCACATTTGTGGATGGTAGTTTGACTAAATTTCAGTTTAACTGCACGAGCGATTGCTAGCAGCAGTGTGGATGTGCTGTACTTGTAAGAGATCTTGCTTACATGTTCATTTGCATCTCAGTAGATGAAGTGTGCCATAATGCCAATTGCATATAACAACTGAAATTTGGGTTTTGGGTGAAAATGGGAAATATCGTGATCACATACGTCGTATACTTACTGAATTTTTAGCACAAGAAAATGGTGAAAGGTTTATTTATATTTGGGATGCATGCTTTCCCTATTCTGCACAGGCAAAAATATTCTTATTTATATATCCTTAATTTTCAGTGATGAAAATTGAGTTAACATGTTTAAAGTGCGTGTTTATGTTCTGTGGTATTAGATGCATGTATACTGTGAACATGAAACTCAAAAATATTTCATAAATGCAGTATGGAAGGGACTTGAATGTTATGACTAAATACTTACTAGTATATCTCATTAGTTTTAGGGAACTTGGTTTTCCAAAGGTTTGTAACAAGAGGTGGAAGATGGACAATGATTCCAGACCTCTTGGCTGGTCAAAGACAATTGCTGCCTATAGTCAGTAACAGTAAATTCTGAACTTGCACACTCTGAAGCATTTGTTGGCAAAAAGCTTCATCATCCCTAACTATAAGTACAGTGTTTCCTTATAAATGTAAAGTTAGTAGTCTGAAACACTGTAGGTCCCATCTCTCTTTTGATCAGCTCTACAACTGTTCTGTTGCTCAAGTCCTTTTGCTCTCTCTTGCCCTTTCCCAACTTTTATTCATCTAATTAAATTTTTCAAGTTGAGCACCAGAACTTGGTAGACCACAACAGTCAACTACATTATATTCTGTTTATAAACTGAGTTTGTTGAAGATTTTTTCACTCCTTAATCCTATCATAGGCTGTTTCAGATTTTCATTGTTGTTTTTAGTGGAAATTGATTTTTTCCACCTAAATTTATTTGTGGTACGTGTCCATTTGTTATTTTACACTCTCCCTCCTTCCAGTAATTTAAGTGTACCCACTTAAATTATTAATATACCTTTTTTCCTTCTTAGCCTTTATTCTGCCCCACTTAAGAAAAATAGATATTTTTCCAACTTTACTTCAGAGTGTGTACATGTAGTACCCTTGTTATTACTTCTTTTCCCCACAAATAGTGGCTTGAAAAAGTATAATCTTACCTTTAGCTGTCTTGCAGGGGTGTTGAGCACTAATACTAATACTAATACTAATACTAATACTAATACTAATACTTGCTTCTCTCTTTTTAGCATTACCTCTCCTTTTGCCATTTTTTAGGATAGAAATTGTCCTTTCATAGCCTCATAAGGGTGATAGGGTACCGTGAATCTGTTGTCAGTTCATGGTTTTAGTCCTTTTTTTCTCTTCTGTCATTTGCAACCAGTAAATTCCCAATTTTTTCATATAAGTTATTCTTAGTTCCTGCCTACTTGGCTTTCCATTTCATTGTTCTCATCCCACTTCTGTTAAACCCATCATCAGAAAGGCATTCAATTCTTCCTATGTTGTATTTTAAGCTTTTATTGTATTAACAATGCATCTAAAATTTGTGTTTCAGAATTCTTTTGAGCTTCTAATTCAGATGTACAATAAAAAGAATTCAGTAACCACATTTGCAGTAATGTTTTATTTTGCACATGAAAAAGCACTGGGGAAAAAGCAAAATTTAAGATCTGATATAGGTTTAAACTGGCATTTGGAGATTAGATTTCCAAACTAAAACTGTTGTCTGCATGTCTGAAGGCTCGATCAAAAGTGGTATAAGCTGGTGTTATTAGCTCACTTTTTTAGGACTTCCATCTTATAATATTCCAGGCTGTCATAATTAAATTAGAAAAGCATATTCTTTTTTCTTTTTTTTTTTTTTTAACAGAACTGAACTCAGTGGTTTAGCTATGTCAATTAATATTTAATTAATCACCTCTCATTTTATAATCTGTATTTTGTCTTCCTGTTTGTACTTATAAAACCAATCAAAATGTGTAATGGTTTTCACTTAGTGGGTTTAGGAGAAGGTATGAACAGAAGAATTAGTGGGGTTATTTGTTCTCTGGCAGTTGCACAGCAATATTTTCTTTTCTTTTATGATACCTGCTGTTTGAGAAACATAGTTTGGAATTGCTGCAGCTTTTATGTCTACAAAGAAAAGCTTAGTGTCTTGTGAATTTGACTGCATATTTTCCAGTGTATTAAGGATACAGGCTTTTCAAGTTGTTCTTCTGTTTTTCAGTATTTTTACTGCAAATAGATGATCGGGGTATAGGAGAGACAGGAGAGGAATAATTTCAGAGTTTAAGTTTGCTATTTTTTAAAAATTAAGAACTTCTTTAAATTGCCTGGGCCTGAAAAGACCTTACTGAATAAAGTGGAAACAGTTAAAGATGAATTGTGGTAGAAAAGCTTTGGGGTTTGGTAATGAAATACCTGTCCTGATTTAAAAAAAAAAAAACAACAACAAAAGCTATAAACCAACAAATCCCCCAGCATAAACTCCTGCCATTTTTAGCAATTGAGTGGGTGAAATTAGATTGCCAAATACATATTGTTTTCTAGGGATGACTGTTTTGCATTGCTTGCCTCTTTCATTTGTGAGGGAAATCTCAAATTTTCTTTTTTTTCAGACCAGCGTAAATGACTACAAATACTAACTTTGTACTGGCTTTGAAATGGAAGATTAGAGCAGTTGTATGGTGTGAAACGAGATTCTATTTTTTATAGGAAGCACTTAACTGACTTAATTTCACAGAAAGGTTAATAGAAGTTCATGATTCTTTTAGGTGAACCATGACTCAGCTTTGAACCAAACCGTATATCAAGGAGAGGTTTCTGATTTTATTCAATACCAGCAAAAATTTGATGGTCTGAGATCTTGAGATGTCTAATCCTGAAATTAACTGCAGGATTCAGGGTATGAACTCACATGAACTACACTGAGAAAAGGAAAAACCAAGTGTTTTCCTGTAAGCTGTTTTTCATGTCTAATTTTCTCATGCAGTATTTCCTTTATCCTATGGACCGACCTCAAAATTCTGTCCTGGTCCCTTGTGTCAGAGAGAGTGTTACCTCCTGCTGGCCCTTCTGTTGTGTCATTTGCCCTCAGGAGGTTTTTGAAGGCATGTGCTTTATAAATGGCTTCCTCTATCTTCTTTTGAAAATTGTTAATGCACTTTTAAAAGGAACAGACTTAGCACATTTACAGCACTGTGTGAACTATAAACTCGATTTATATGAAAGTACACGTTTTACTGGAGAAGGAAGTGTACCCTAGCTGCTTATAAGCTGACTGTAAATATACAGGATTTTTTTTAATATTACAAACTCAACTGGAATTGTGATTTTCAGAAAATGAAACATTTTGGCTGAGTTGTGTGACCCCCTTTCATCTGTAAATACATCAGGATTTGCATTGTTATACAGTAATCGCTGATTAAGGGTTTTTATTTTAGGCTGGGTTTTTTAACTGTAACGTATGTTTCTCAAATACTGCAGCAAAAGCTGGATACCTTTATGCCTTTCAAATCTTGTGGTTTTTTTTTTCTGTTGAAACCTTAGAAGGAGAAAAAAAAGTAAAACTATTATAGAATTTAGAACCCGCAGGTGTGATTTGTATATGCTATGGCTTTTTCATTATTTACTAACTTGAGAAGCTATAAATCTTATCCTCCAAATCAAAATATTCTGCTCAGTGGCTGCAGCAGTAGCAGTGCTGAGACAGCAATAGCGAGTTCAGCTGACAAGATTCTGGTGTGTGTTTCTCTAACACAAACATGGCTCATGGAAAATGGATATGCAGACCAGTTCTGGCAGGAGCAGCAAGAGCTCTCACAGGAAGAAGTTCTGTGCAGGTTGGAGAGCTGTGCAACTGATCTAAACACTGCTCATTTGAGCCACCAAACAGGCTGGGTTAAAACTCCTCAAATGTAAATAAGATTTATCAGTTTCAGCAAGCAAACCTGCAGAATTTGATAAATGTCTACAAAAGACATTTAAAAAGATAGCTAGCAAGCTTACTTGGCCTGAAACTCAACCAGCTTTGAACTTATCAATATACTGTTTAATTAATGTCTTTGTGGAACAACATTAAAATAATACTCTGCTCTAATCCTCTAAGAAGTAAGGATGTCTCAGAACTGCAGCTGAACTACATGCTGCATAAATTAAAATTTGCAGTGCACAGTAGATTTCTGGAGCTTTATTAAGTGGTGTGATTATGCAAAAATAGGGAACTATGAAAATGGACGTTTCCAAATAATCATTAGTATTCTGTTATCTTCCTTTTTTTTAATATTTAGGTCCATTTCCACTTAGAATTAGCATATTTTTGTTCAATTATTCAATGTATTACTGTTAAGAAGACTGTGCTCCACAGTTTGTGTCATACATCTGTATTTTTTTTCATAAATTCAACATGCTTAATAGAGGAGAAACCAGTCATTTATTTCAACATGTCATTAATTTTCTCAATTTACTCTGCTTCTTGGTCAATAGAATAGGCTTTTCAATGTAGTGTAAACTAATTGCAGTCACAAGAAAGTGATATTAACACAAATGACATGTTTTTAAATAAGAAATATTACCAAATACTCAATGTATTTAGTCTGCACAGGGCTGAGCTTTGAATAAGTTTGGAATATAGCTGGCATATTAACAATGCTTGTCAAGCAGAAAGAGGGAAAGGCTGCCCTTCGGAGATGGGGGTTAATTTAATCTAAACTGCCTGATGGTCTTCAGTTTGGCAGCTCCATTTTGCCTGATGGAAGAGCAGAGGTGAGCCATGCCCCTGTCCCCTGCCTGTCACTGTTTCAGCAGGGATGGGTTCAGGGGAAGCTGGATCACACTGCTCTCAGGGAATGAGGCAGCTGGGGCAAAGGGCTGCTGAGGGTCTTGGCAGCACCTGTGCTGCTGTGCCAACAGTCTGCAGCAAAAGATCTGCCTGTGGAAAAAGCCCATGTAAATTAGCTCCATTCCTATGGAATCGATAGGGTTGGAGATTCACCTCCCTGGAGGGTTTCTTTTGTTTGATGGTAAACAGTAAAAACTGACTTTACGATATTAAACTGAAATTATCCCCTTCTTCATTAAACTGTCATAGAAAAGTTGACTCCAGTCCCAGTGAAAGCAAGTATCCAGGATCTTCTACATAGGGGACAAAGACCTTGATTAGTCCTCTGCACCACAGACATCCACTTCAAGGCCTTTATGCTCCTCCTGCCAGGGACTGAGGCTGGCAGGACAGCTGCTAAGATGTAATCAAAGATACAATCAGTTGCCTGAAAAACCTGAAAGAACTGCTGGCAGGCCCATGGAAAGGATTATGCATGTGGGGAAGGATCTTTCTATGTATAGATCTGATATTGAATAATCTGATAATGGTACCTATTTACTCTTTATATTAAAAAATGCATTCACAGGGGACAGTATCAAGCAGAGAAAGGCACTTTAATGTTAGTTTTGCTGTTTTGATGGTTATTTTTTGAAAGTATGAAGTGGTGGATACAGTTATGTGTGAACATAGTGGTAGGAAGATGTGAGTCTTTGCATCTCTGTTTAAGAGTCCAGCTGTGTGCACACTGACACTGTGATGCATATGCTGACCTTAATTCATATTACAATGCCCCTTGACAGTGTGCCAGCTGTGAACATGCACATGAAGTATAACAGGATTTGTCCTTGTGTTCTGTCATGAAAATATGAAGCTTGTCAGCCTTCTTTCAGTTAGCTTTGCCTTGTTAGATACTATAAACAAGGGTATGCAATGTCATGAAGTGTATGGAAGATACTGATACTACCCATCAGGAGGATCTCATTGGTTAATGTTGGACTGGAATATTAATTGAATGTAATGCAACCAATTGGAGAGGGCAAGGTAGAGTTTGTCACCATCTTTTTAAACTAGACCTGATAGACAATTTCACTGCATACGAATGAAATCATAGTTATATTTTCATTAGATGGAAATAATATTGCAAGTGGTTGGAATGGAGTGTTGCCAGAGTTTTCACCTTCTTATTTTACCATTGGCATTCACTCTAAGACCTGAGGGAGTCCTGCTATAAAATTGTTTAAAAAACCCCCAATTTCCAGTAAAAAATCCAGATGAGAATGCTTGCTAACCAAATTAAACCAACAGATAACTTGTTTTACAACGCTTTGATTTTCATGGAAGGTAGATTTTTAGGTAAATGGGCGATTTAGAGAATAGAGTTTTGTGATTTGGAACAGAATATTTTCTGGACCTGAAAAAAAAGGGAGGAGTAATATCACAAATGACTGCAATATTGTCATTACTAAGGAGCAGAAACTTTTGTACAAAACTTGGTGATTGCTCATCCTTTCTTTCTCTTAGATACCCATTGCAGGAAACAGTCTCTGGTGAACATATGGGGACAAAGCCCCTTTTTTGCACTAGTTTGGTGTAGGGACAGTGCCTTGTACAGCTTCCAGCTGAAAATAGCCAGTATAATGCAGAAAAATGGGCAGTTTATCATTTGTCAGGATTACATATCTGTGTAGGGAAGCTTCTTGTTTGGGCTGCATATGCTGTCCTGTAGCACTCCTTTAATTTTACCTCTTCGGTAGCTCTGCTTTGAGAGTGTATCTTCAGGATTGCATGCAGTCCCACCCCAAAGCCAGAGCATGCAATTCTTTAAAAATACACCTTTCAGTTTCATTGAGAGAATGGGTGCAGTTTCTGTTGCTCAAAGGGATTTGTATCTGATAAGACTGCACAGAGGCATCCAGCATGCAGGTGTTTCTGATTCATGAAGAATCATTTTTCATGTATGGACACAGGCTTGGGAGGAAGGAGAGGCCCTCTGCTTCTCAGAGCTTTTAGCAATGGTACTGCTGAATTCTTGCCATTGTGTCCTCTCATGCAATAATGACTTCAAAATTCTTCCTTCAAGGACAGGTATCAGTCCTTCAGTTCCTGCCGCTGTGCTTAGTTGAGCTGTATCTGGTATCTAGAAACTCTGCTTGTGTTTAACTTTTGTGTTGCTTTGACACTGACAATACACCTAGAAAATTGGTAATATGTTTCCTTTTTTTTCCCCCTAGTAAATACTGCATTCCAAGCTTGTCATAGCTATCCTTCCCAGACATTATTTCACATGATTATGTTGTTTTACATTAGTTATGCTCTGCAGATTGATAGGAACAATATTTCTGTCACCAAAGGCTCTGCCCTAAAAATATCTGTACATATCATGCTAAAAGAAAGACAAAGCTAAGGCATGAGCAGGTCAGTTAGACTTTTACTGACTTAGATATCTGAATAAAGAGGGCAGAAAGAGCAGAGAAAAGGACCTGTGTTCAAAGAGACAGGTGACAGCAGCCTATGTTTAAAAAGCAAAAGATTGCATTTCTTATTTCATCAGTCATTCCTATTCCTAGTTTAAATATTATCTGCAGTTTGGCAATAAGTAATCTGTTTGTAGGATCAGTCCCTTGCTGTTCAAAATGGGGAAGAGACTGAAGCATCCAGATGTTGCAAAACCAAACCAAAGCAGAACCAAAAGTAGGTGAGACCTGTTATGTTCTTTAGATGATCTGAGATTCTTTTCAGTGAAGATGTATGTTGAATGGCTGAGTAAATAGCCTGTATTTTTTTTTTCTTCGGTATATAACTGCACTGTAGATAGAAGATCTCTATTTTTCAATTAGCTAAATCACTCCATCTCTCTGTTGGTTTTTTTCCCCCAGAACAAAGACTAGAACAAAAAGGTTGAGATGTTAAGCATTGTGTAGTCCACCTGATAATTTTTAGTATTATATGTACTTATATATTTTTCTTAGAAACCTAATGAAACAGATACTGCACCAGTGCTGACTTTGTAGTTTCAGTGAAGCATGTACAAGAAGAATCAGACAGATTGGTATAGTCTGCTTTTAGCAAGAAATAATTTGATCTGTTGATAGGTTCTGGGTTTTTTTTAATCTATGATCCTTTACTACAAATGTTTCAAGAAACAGTCTTGGTTCAAGGGAATGAGCATTGAATATATTAGCGTTGCTTGTTTTACCAGTTTAAGCCTTATTGGTTATGCACACAGCATAGAGCATTCGGACCCACTGCTGAGAGGCTTATAAATGTTTCCCGTATGGCACCATGAGACCTTGTGTATGAGTTCAGATAATTCAGAGATTGCTCCATTTTTAACAGCCTTCTTGGAAGAATGTATTAGGTCAGGGAGTATCAACATTACATACTGTGCTTTGTCCTTCCTTTCTTCTGACTCATCTAGTGTTAAAGGAGAACTTAGATTGGACTGGGTCTAGGGTTTCCCTTGTGTAAGCAGGGAGAATAATTAAAAAGGCTCAGTTAATTAGTATTTGTGAGTTGTTCAGACCTTACAGTGATAAGATCCATAAAAATGCCAAGATAAAAAATAAAAAAGATTTACTTGAAGGTCGTAATCCTCTGCCCTTTGTCAACATTTGTCCTGCAAGATTGTTATGGTTTCATAGCAGTATAATATCTTTCTGCAGCATTTCTCTTTTGAAAAAATCATAATACTTTATAATGAATGAACTAATTATCACAACACCTTTTGAGGTGGTGTGCATTGTTTTATTATAAGGCTTTGAAAGCTTAAATTACAATATAATTGTAATTTAAGGTTAGTTGTCCATGGGAGGCCTATGTGGACCTAAAAATAGAACACAGGTCTGTTGAAACCGTTGGCCTCTGATTTTGCTCTTTTGCTTTGATTTGTGAGGATTTGCTATCAGATGCTATCTAGCAAAGAGAGTCTAAGAAGCACTGGAACATAAGGAAGGAATTCTCAGTTAGAATCTCTAGGTTTAGAGATTCACCTAGAATTTGTGGCTTTACTTGTTTTGCTTACTTAAAAGTATAACCTAAAAGTGTGTGATGCTAATGATAGTGTCTCAGTCTGGAGTGTTTGTTCATCATTCAGATACATGGTTCTGTACAATGATTCAGATGTGTCTTTACTGGAAGTCAGACTGATGCTTTCAGGGATGACACCAGTCCAACAAGATTTAGTATAAGGCTTCCTGTTGACCGCCTCTGTGCAACCCTTGAGTAATACAGTTCTCAGGAGTTCTGATTACTGCTGGAGCTTGGTGTAATGTTTGTTATTACAATCATAGTGTAAATCAATGTGGTGTTAACACTGGAAGAAAAGGGCTAGAAATGAAGCAGGAATCGGGCCACCAGCTCTCTGTCTGTGCTGCTACCTGCCCAGCTTATCTCATGGGTCATTGCACTGGGTTTACATGGCAAGGTTTTGGTAGTGGGGGTTGCTGCTAGGGTGGCTTTTGTGAGAAGTTGGTGGAAGCTTCCCCTGTGTCCAGTGGAGCCAGTGCCAGCTGGCTCCAAGATGCACCATCAAGGCTGAGCCCATCAGTGATGATGGTAGGGCCTCTGGGGTAACACAGTTAAGGAGGGAATAAAATTACTGCACAGAGGTAAATTGCAGGCAGAGAAGAGAAGAGTGGGAATATGTGAAACAGCCCTGCAGACACCCAGGTCAATGAAGAAGGAGGAGAGCAGGTGCTACAGGCAGTGGAGCAGAGATTCCCCTGCAGCCATAGCAGGTGGCTGCCCAAAGGAAGCTGTGGCCCTGTGAGAAACCTGTGCCAGAGTAGGCTCCTGGAAGGACCTGTGAATGTGTGGAGAGAGGAGTCCAGACTGGAGCACGTTTTCTGACAGGACTTGTGACCCCACAAGGGACTGTTCTGAAGGACTGAGCCCCATGGAAGAGACTCATGCTTGAGCAGTTTGTGCAGAACTGCAGCCTGTGGGAAGGGAACGCACTGGAAAAGTTTGTGGAGAACTATTTTCCATGGGAAGCATCCCACACTGGAGCAGGGGAAGAGTGTGAAGAGGCCTCTCCCTGAGGACAAAGGTGCAGCAGAGAATATTTGGGATGAACTGACAGCAGCTCCCATTTTCTATCCCCCAGCACCACTGAGGGGTGAAAGCAGAGAAAATGGGGAGTAAAATCAAGGAAGAAGGCTGGGGTGAGGGAAAGATGTTTTAAAGATTCAGTTTTATTTCTCAAATTCCTCCTCTGATTTGATTGACAGTAAATTCAATTAATTTTCCCCAAGGCGACTCTGTTTTGCATGTGATGGTGACTGCTTAGTGATCTCTCCTTATCCTTATCTCAACCCATGAGCCTTTTTCTATTTTCTCTCCTATGTCTAGTTGAGAAAGGGAGTGACAGAGTGGCTTTGGTGGGCACCTGGCATCCAGCCAAGGTCAACCCACCACAGCCATATTGATCTCTCAAGCGTCTTGTACAGCACTGTAAAACTTTGTGTTACAGGCTGTCCATATTTCTGGTAAACCCTTTGGGATCAGACATGAGATAACCACCCACTGACTGATAATTTTTAAATGTGCAAGATAACCTTTGTGGCTCTTTGTGATGAATTGCCCTTGACATGAGGGGAGTTGCACATTTGTTTCTAGCCCAGAAGCCAAAAGGAATTGTGCTCTGGAAACTCGCCATAACCAGGCTTGTGCCAGTCTGTAGCACAGCAGTTCTGCAGTGAGTCTGCATGGTTATCATTGTCATTACAGCTCGTCCTCTACATAATACCTTTTCTCCTGGTTGGTGTCTCAGGAATCATGACAGCCTTGCTGGAGGCATATCAGAAACATCCTTGACCAAATCCCATGTTCACTCCATGACTTTATTGATCACTGTCAGTGTCTTCTACCTGTCTGAGGTTTGCCTAGAATTTTAGTTCTTTTTTTTTTCTCCCAGGGAAATATATTAATTGAACATGTATCTTGTGAAGATACCTACCTGCTTTGCTGGCGTTGCTTGCCCAACAAAATTCTTGTGAATTGTAGTGTCCAGAGGGTCTTGAGCCACATCCTTGGCTCTTACTGGTGCCCAGAAACTGAGCCTTTGATAGCTGAAGATTTGCTTTGAAAAGAAACTGTTCAGCCCATCCTGTCCTGAGAAGATACCTACCTTTTAATTACAGTTAACAAAACTGACATTTTCCAAGGACCTTCCATGCAAAGGCTTCCACTCCTTTCCCACTGCTGCTGTTTTAACTATTTTAGTTAATGACAGTGTAAGGCACTTCTTTGATTTCTTGTTTGGGTGCTTTCCCTGTCCTGTAGACCTGTGGTAATCCTGGGTCTCCATCTGAAAAAATTGCCTGTAGGAAACCTGTGCAGGATTGGCTTTCCTGGCTGTGTTTGCTCATGTGCTTTGATTGCCTGGGAGGTTCTGCCATGCCTCCATTCACATTTTTACTGGATCAATGCAGCAGTCTGTACAGAACAAAAACTATTAATTGCATGTGCTGTAGTGGAGAGCATATTGTGTGGTGTTCTCTCCAGGGCTCTAGGGGTGTGTTAGCTGGAAATAAGGATGAACCTTGGAAGTGGACAATCTCCTGAAGATGCACTGCAGCTATGCAGTATGAACAGTGAGAGAGACTGACTATTTGGTTACCTCTGAAGGTGCTCCCAGAGGCACCTTCCCAGTGTATATGGTGGCCATAGAGCTAAGTATGTATTCAGTGGGGGGCTTAACAAAGAAGTGAAGTGGATGTTAATGCATAAGAATGGAGTTGAAGAAGAGCAAGAGGAAGATTATGCCATTGTTTGAGATTGATTAAGCAAAGCTTTTTGTATTAGACTTTTATTTCTGTGGCCCTCAAGAATTAAAAGATACCATAATTCATGTACAATGCAGTCTGCTTTACAACTGATACTTAATATTTTTTATGAGGCAGTTAAGTTTTCAAAGTATGTTACATTTTCATGGAGTTACATGGGATTACATGTGAATCATTGAAAATTTCTTCATTAAATTAGTAGGTGTGTATCAGGGTGCATGCATTGCCAACATTTGTAGATATTTGCAGTTTGAATCTGTCCAGAGGACCTTGATCTCTTGAGTAATAATATAAAATTAGCACTCTATATCTACCAAAAAATTGCATCCATATAGGATATTGTGGTGGTTTTGTGTGGTTTAGAGATGTATCTTCTCTCTACTGGAAGGAGAGTCCATACTCAAAAAGGCATGAAAGGTTACAGGGCTTGAAATGATGTATTGTGCTTGGGACCTTTGTTTCCAGAAACAAATCAGAGAAATAAATTTTCTTTATACTGAATTTGGGCTTAGACTTTAGACCCAGTGAATGCTGCCTTTATTTCTTCTTGGATTAGTTTTTCTATGTAAATGTCTTCTCGTGGTTTATTGCCATTTATTTTTTTGCCACGTCATGGTATGACTGGGATAATTTGGATCATAAACACTGGAAGACGTCTAGCTCTGTTAGACGTTGTGCACTTGGGATGTTTGCACTTGGTAGAAGTTTCCAAGAGTGCTCCTTTTCTTTTTTTTTATTAAGGACATTTTACTAGCTCCCATTTGCCTTTCAGAAAGGGAGTTGTTTTTAAAACTAAAATGAGAATATGTGGAGAAGCAAAGTGCAGTTCTTTCCATTTAATTGGAAAATTTAGTTTTGAACATAGTTAATATATTGCCAATTTTTTGTTTTGTTTTGTTTTCATTAATCTGTAAAGAGTTTTTGATTTATCTGGATGTGGTTTTCTAAATAGAGCCTTGGCAGACTTCCACTGCAAGCTAGTTTCTAGTTCTATTTCATTAGCTGACTTATCAAAATACTGTAATCAATGCCTGTCATAACATAAGTACATGACCCTTTTGAGTAGCCCAAGTGCTTATATTTGCTTCTCTCTGAAAGGAGTATAAATTCCTAAGGGAAACAGAAGGTCAAATCAACATTGGCAAACTTAGTTTATATCAGTTTGTCTATATGGTTTAGAAATATTGAATTTTTTTTAGAGGCTCATTATTCATAAATTTCCTTGTAAGGCACCTGGGAACATACTTCTTTTTTTCTTTCTTTTTTTTCTTTCTGATAATGCAGTATGGAAAATTGTTGGATTCTGATGAGACAAGAATACAGCATGGTATATGAATACACAGAAATCAGTGGATGGTGTTGAATGAGATGTATGACTTCTGTTGCAGAAATTTAAAATAATCTTGTTAACTATCCTGTGTTCCTGGACAAATTGAAAGAAGTTGCAGCGCTACAAAGACTCATCTAACATTAAGACAATGTGCAGAATGCTGAGTTGTTATTTAATGAGATCCTTGAACAGATAATTGATATATTGTTTTGGTTTGAGTTGTAGGATGACAGGGAAATGAACTGGATTTTTCATAAAGTTTTTGCATCTGATCTGTTATTTCTGTCTGGTTTAGATTTGACAAGATTGTTTCTGCTTACCTTTGAATTTTTGGGGATCTTTGTACAATAGGAAGGAAGTTTTGTTTTGTTCTGTTTTTAAAACTGCCCAATGAAACTTTACTTTTACAAATTTATTTATGTAATATATTCTACATGAAAAAAAATTCAGAAAGTTAATATTATTTTGCTAGTTTGAGTGTATATGTAGGTAGATTTGATGGAAATAAATTGACTTTTTTAAGGGTACATATTTTTATTACATATTTCCTGACGTTTACTCTGAGGTGATTAGTAGTGTAACATCATTAATTTTAGTTTAGCCTAGGTATTTGCAATTTGATTTTGATTATATATATCATATGATTTTTTGACTGTTTCTTTCTTTGTGAAAAGAATTAACTCTTCAGCTATAAAGCTGTTTTATGAGAGCTACTTTCTGTAAATGTCTGAAGGGACTCTCAGAGGCATTTTAATGTGTGGGATACCCAATATATCTTTAAAGGGTTTTGGTGGTGAACACTGTATTAAACTGTTCTAAATAAAACACCAGAGTCTTGTTAATCACTTTTTGCTAGTTGAATGTTAGGGTAGTTTATGGAAAGAGAGTTGCTCTCTGACATTTCTCATTCTTAGACTGGTTAGCTAATAATGTTAGACCACAACTGTAGGAATTAAATATTGTAATTTTATCAGTAGTATCTATATAAAGAAACATTTCATCATTTTATTGATCTTGGATTGTTTTGGTATGCTTTAGTGTGGTTTTTTTGTTATCTGCTGAAAAACAAAATCAAAAAACATTTTCCTGTGTGTTTTCCAGATCTTTGAAAGATTTGTAAATATGCAGTCAAAAGAGATGGAAATTATGTCTTATGTGTATTTGTTTTAGTGCCTATCTAAAGCCTATACAAAACCCAAAAAACTTTAGTTTTATTAAAAAAATTTAAAAATATTAATCAATAGCAGAAACTACAAAACAAGGAAATCCCCTATAGGTTGCACCATTGGATTATTCTTATTTCAGCATGTAATGTCCTCAGAATCAAATCCAGGGAACCAAAAGTGAAGAAATACGTAGAGATGATTATTTAGATGTAGCATTTATTCTTTGACTTTTTTCTTTATGGAACTATGTATTTTTTCAACTACTAAAAACCACGCTGACTTGTTTAATTCTTTCTTTCTTTTGCTCTCATTGGCATAAACAGAACAAAATGAATTTCTTTTATTAGCCCGACAATTCTGAATCTAAATTACTGCCTCTTTTTCAGCCTATCATCTCTATAATGGGACAAGGGGGTTGACTTTTAACAAATTCTTAAATTATTACTTCTCTTATATCTTTTGTTGTTGTTATACACAGTGGCATAAAATAGCTGATCAAATTGTGTTGAATAACATCACAAAATTGAAAGTTAGTGGCTTTCACAGTGTGAAACCAATAAAGAGCTGCAATATTGCTGTTCACATGACTGCACTACTACTGAGTTTTTGGGAACTTTCTTATACATCTATTAGTATGCTCCATTTGGACCAGGAACTTCTTATTGGGTTGTGTGATATCTACAATTAAACTTTCAGTGTGATATGTTCTAAGTGCATGATTATCTCATTTATCTTAATTGCATAAGCATTACATTGCCAAAATCAAACATGCATTTTTAAAGTCAGAATACATTCCTGAGGGCTTGTCAGAATATTCAGTAACTTATTATATCTGTTCCTTGCTAACACAGGGCATATAAAAAGCACATAAAATGGTTATTTTTTATATTGCCGATAGGAGGGCAGTCCATACTATGCAAGGAAATCCTAAGAAATCATGGAAAATAGAGACGAGACTACACTGAAAGTTTTAAGAAGTTCTCCGTTAGAATTTCAGGGTTCCCTCTCTGACCATCCCTCTAAATATATGATTTGATTTATAATTTTCACTGATCTTTTTATGCAGTATATCTATTTCAGAAGTAGCTGATATAGCTATGAGGTTCTGTTCCCATTTTGAGACCGGGAAATTTGTTGCAACTTGCAATTTTTTGAAAGAGATGGAATCTAGTAAAGCAAACAAGACTGGCTGTAGCAATGCTATGAATAATAGAAAACTCTTTATGTTAATTTCTTTGGCTCAAAAGAAGTAGAAAAATTCAGTGGGCCATCATGGTAAACTATCTCTTTGTGTTAAATTACCCTTTAAGAAATCATTAGTCCATTGCATAGAAATAAAAAGAAAAATTGCATATCCTGGGTTTTTTAGATAAAAATAAATATTTGCATTTCCCACTTGGCTCAGCAAAAAGACAAGTAACAATACATGTGGCAGTGGGAGGTGATAATCAGATACCGCTGACATTTCCTGACTGCAAACTTTGTCTGGTGCTTATGCCAAAGATCTAAAAAAGTCTAGAAGGATGTCTCAAGGATGTATTTCTGCTGCTTTTGCCTTCTTTGCAGTTCAAAAAAGACACAAGAGGCAGCAGATTTTTTTTTTTTTTTTTTTTTTTTTTTTTTTTAGAAATTAGACAACTTTTTACTTTGGATAAAAACCTCTAACAAAGACTTCATTTAAGGTTGGTATTAGGTTTTTTAAACTGGGAATTGCCGTTTCTAGGGACTTGAACATTTAAGTTCAATAAATAAATATCCTTGAGCTTCTGTTGTAGTTAAAGATAGGAAATGTATATGAACATTTACCAGTGTGTCTTCTCAAGCTTGAAGATATGCAGATCCTGTGCTAATGTTACACCTCGTATCTTTGCCAATGTGCACAGGAGTGAAATTACTGCCTTAGTTTCATTTTTGTTTTTTCTTTGTTAGTTTGCAATCTCTCTTCAAAACTGAAACCTGCAAGTTTCACACATGCTACTGGCATTTCTGTGTAGTAACTGGAGTTATTTATAAAGCAAGAACATTCAAGAGGGAAAAAGCAATGGTAAAATGTTTAAATGAAGTATTTGGAGACCTCTTACATCCTTCTCTTCTAGTGATGTGTAATGTCTGTAGAAGAAGTGGAATGTTCCCTTACTCCTGTGGAAACGAAAACATTTAGGTGAGATATGCAGAGTTAGGTGCGTGTAAGGGGGATCTGAGGAACAGCGCCTTAGCTGAACTCCCTGTACTCTTCCTCTCATTCACAGCTCAAAAAGGAATAGAGATTTCAGACATAATGATTGGGGCTCTCATTTATGGAAACTTTGCTCTTAGCTTTACTCTTTATTCTTTGGTGGAGGTTGCCATTCTGCTTAGTATGTACTGACGTGTAGCTCTCTGCATGTCTGTGGAACTATTTTAAAATACAAACCTGGATTTGGCCATCTTAATCCATAAATTTAATCCTACCCTAAATATCTGGTATGATTTCAGTGCTGGCAAATTGAATAAGATCTGGGAACAACATGAAGATGAGTTGGAAAAAGAAAGAGCAAGACCCTCTTCAGGCTTTATCACCTACAGAGAAGGTGTCAGCTAATTTATGTGAGCTACTAGGGCTTCTGTACACTTGTTGATAAAAGTGACTAAGTGGATATGTAAATTGATCAAGCCTCAGCAGAGATGGCCAAAAGAGAATAGTGGGCCTAGGCTGTATGTCAGGGGCCTCTCTTTGTTTTTTAAATGTGTCTGCTGGAGTACTTTCTGAGCAGACCTTTCAGTAGCCCCTGGAGGAAGGGTTTCTGTCTCTCTGCACACAAGCTTAGTGCTGTTCACACTTCTCAGCCTTTGAAGGAGTCACTAAACCCCCAATGGCACCCCTTGTGCCTCTCAAAACTGAACCCCAGTGGAACCAGGGACTGAGGGATTTTTGAAACAAAGGAAGTGCATAAGGGTCACTAGATCTCAGACTAGTGATTCTAGCAGTCTTTTAAAGAGATTGAAGTCAGCTTTGGTCCCTGATCCTTCAGTGTTCATATGCAATGTATCAATCATTACATAAACAAAGAGGTTGTCCAGGGATTAGTTCTGATGAGAGTTTGGAGAATTCATATCTGTGAGTAGGTGGGACACATATAGAGTTTGCATCATTGTGTATTTTCCTACTGATTAGTCATTTCAGTTAATAGAAATCTTAATATTTACATTCCAGGGTTTATACATATGGAATAGTAATATTACTCTGTTAAAACAAATACAATACATATTTTCCACAGCATGAAAATAAAACTATTTTGATAGTAACTTTCATAACTACTTAAATGAGAGATAAGTAGATAATTAGCTAGTCCAGAGGGTCAATATTCAAAGTTATGAAAAAGCAGCCCAAAGGAAAATTAGTACACTCCACTAAATTACAAAAAACACCTTTTGGCTAAACTAAGTGCAGCCCATTGGAATTGAAAACTCATTTGCTTTCCTGTAACTGTCATATGGCTCTTATGCAAACATGCAATTTCCTTCTGTCATCCATAGTATTCCTTTAATTTTTAATATGCTTCAAGAAACAGGTGTCTAACAGCAAGGCTAGGTTTTAATTATTTATGTGTACTCATATCTTTAGCATATGCAGGTTTAACATCCACAGGTTTTTCTGTCACTTTTCATTTATACATTCTAAATTAAAATTAGTTACACATGGCAGTTCTGTACAGATGTGGTATATGTGCCACAGTAGATTCTGCATGCTAGAACCTGGTGTTCAGGGACATGACTATATCTAGTACTTTATTATGGATGTAAGGTCCGTGTAGTTTCACTAGAAATATGAGAATTCTTGGCCATTCCTTCCCTCTCACTGTCAACTAGAGAACATTACTCCATGAAGGTTAAATGAAAAGTATTTCTGTGCTCACAGAAATTGAATGCTTTGCTGAGAGCATGGATTCATTAAAAGCTTTCCCAAACTCACTTTGTTACATTTTGTACTGCTTGTGTGTGGTCTTGTAGAAGTTTGTTACTGATGCTGCTGTTATTCTAACTTAGGACTTCCTTTTTATTCTATATAGGCAATATCTTAACCCAGCAGAGCTTTTTAATTACTATTTCCTACTGTGGGAGGCTGGAATGGCAATGTTAATAACTCAAAGCACTTGCCATGTGTGGAGGAGCTGGGGAGCTTTTCTGTGGCAGGGTTTGCACCCCCAAGGGGAGGAAGTGAGTTTTGGGGTGTGTGGTTCCAAAACCTCTGATCGGCATAAGGCAGAGGGGTGAACACTCACAACCAGAGAGAGGCTCTGGGTTTTGAACCAGATAAGGGAGAAGGGTGATGAGAAGCAGATCCTGCGGAGGCGGGATAGTTAATTATAAGTGTTAATTATTTCGTCTGAGATTTTTTTTTCTGTTGTACCAAAAATAAATGATGACATCTTACAGTCAAAATGTTCCTCTGGGCATGAGGAAACATTCTTCAGCATGGTCCAAAGAATTTACTACTGCTCTATTTAAATCTTAGCAACTTAATCAAAATGACAACAAGCAGATTAAAAAATACAAGTGAAGTATTTTTAATCAAAATACTCTTTAAAATTGTTACACAGGAAATGTTGCAAATTTTGGCCTTTTTCTCAGGTTCTGTGCTCGCCTTTCCAACAACCCTCTGTGGTGATCATGTCAGTTTTCCCTAGGCAGATGGGTGGTGGGAGGGGTCACGGGGAGACTTCAGGACACTCCTCTTTGCTGGGGGGATTTCTATGTCGATGTTGGTTGATCTCCTTCCTTCACAGAAGTGCAGCCTGATCCTGCTTATGTCAACACCCTTCCCACGCTGCTGCTGGCTGGCTGCTCCCAAAGCAGCGTGAACATGGCCGCGAAGCCCCCTCCCTGTGCTCAGCCTTCCCATGGACTCCTGTTTCTTCGACAGCAACTAAGAAACTCTGTTTCCAGACCCGTCCCATGGAAGCACTGGCACATCTCAGGCTCAGGCAGTGGAGGCACAGGCTCTTGGCCCCGAGGCAGAGCTGAAACCAGCCCAGCCCAGCTCTGGCCAAGGCAAGCCCAGGCCAGCCCTGAGACTGGAGCTCTCAGCTCAGGGAAGGGCCTGTGGCACATCTAGGAACAGCAAAACTTAATTCACTGGTCTGCAGTAGGCAAAAGATAGAAGTACTTGTATCTGATTACTTATATCCAGGAACAGACATTGAAGTCGATTGTCTACTCTTTGAAGGCTGTGTAGACTCATAGTTTTGGCTTGAGTGATTTGTCTTTGAGTTGTGAGAGTATCCCTGGAAATCAAGCAACTATGTTTCAGGATCTTTTCTTCAAGCAATATGAAAATATAGAACAAAGTTTACAGGTGATTTGTTTCATAATAATCTGATCTGTTCCTGATTGTCATGTGTTGTAGTCATATTTAATTTTTCTTTTAAAAAAGTACTTTTGTTTTTCTTTTAATACTGTATCCTGAGACAGCAGTTATTGCTTTTGACATGAGCTTAGCAAAAAGGACAGTGACATGAATGGTAGGTCAGAAGTTGAAATTTAAGCAAAGGTGTAACAAGTTAGAATTGTGGTTTACAGTAATAAGGACATCCTTTTGTGTGGAAATTTCTCAAAACTAACTTCTAATAAAAGTACTGTGAGGGGCAATTGAAAATATTCTACTTTCCCTACTGTAAAGAGACATCCCACATCTTCAGCACTTCTTTGTAATCATGACGTTATGATTCACAGCAGTGGGTGGCAAACAAGTCTGTTCCTGAAAGACTCTGAGTGATGTTCCATGTCAAATTTTACGGTTTCCAACATGAGACTAACATTTGAGCAAGGAACTGGGTTGTTTGGGAGAGAGATTACCTGTTGTCTAAAAAAAAGGATAACAATTACATATTATGAGCATTAGGTTTGACAAGAAAGAGACTGAGTCTACACTGAAAGGGTCAGTGAGAAATTTGGTTTGAGTTTAGTAGGACTAGTATGTCACTGTGTCAGGAATAAAGGAAGCCAGAATAACCCGAATTCAACTAGTTGGATACACTGGTCGGTTGTTTGGGGTCATCTGGCTTCCAAATCTGAGTTTGTTATTTTTGGAGTAATTTAGGGATCAGGACCTTGGATACTGAAAAACACAATGGAAGACATAGATGAAAAAGGGGAGACTTTCAGTCATGTGAACAAAGTCAGAATATAAGTTTGGGAAGGTGTTGTACTCCTTGTCTTGTTATTGCCCAGAAGAACACATATTATGTGAAAATTAAAGAATTTAGTGTATTTTAAATCTTATCATCTAATCAAAGTGTTCTTCTTTAGTCCAGATCTATTTATTACAGAAAAAAGAAGAAAATAAGGGAAACAATACTAGTAAAGGGGAAAAAAACATCACTTATTGCTGTACATAGACTTCCTACTATCTACTAATTTCAATGGTGTCACATTCATTCTTATACTTTTCTGTATCCTAAGCCTGTTGGTGAAGCACCACTACCACAAGTACTTTGGTGAGAGAGTGTGATTTCTGTGCTGGGGTTCCTTTGTCCTCTGCCAAGAGGACTGATACTGATATTGATGGTTTCTTCTTCCTCACTCTAGTGCTCACTTGGGACTATTATTGCATGTTCTGTGTCATGCCTTGGTTTAACTCTTCAGTCTGCAAGTTCACATTACAATCAAATCTATTACAGTGTCTTAATAAACTGGTAGGTACTGTTCTCAATGCTTATTGTTACACTAGCATCTGGTTTTGCCCAGTTTCCAGGTCTGCATTCCTTTAACTCACTATTTTTATGGGTTTTTTATGGTCAGGGGATCTTAAAGGATTCACTTTCTTATTGTCTCATGCTTTCACCTCACTGCACTGCATTCTATGTCCTATCGAGACCTCTGTTATCATATCATGCCTCTGTTCCTCTATGTTACACCATTACACTAGGCTTAATATTTCTGTCTTCAGAAAATGACTTGTTTACTGACTGTAAAAATTATGATTATACCACAAAATTATTCAAATATAAATCAGGCTGTAGCCACCTGAACCTTAGAAAATTTCTGTTTCCACCAATAAAAGTTAAAGCAAAGCTCCAGGCAGACCAAGACAAGCCCAGTCAAAGCAAGTCTGACAGGTGTCAGTCCCAATGCCGTGCAAAGGTTGTTTCAAAGACAGTGTGGCTTGTTACTAGCAGCAGAATATGGTGTTTTCTGGGCTACAGGGCTGCAGAGGTGTACAGGGATAAGGGATAATTAAGGATGACAAAGAGAAGAGACATTTGACAAAGATCTGCTGTTTCCATTGCAGGAATAAGCCCTTACTTGATTGCTCGTATCTAGACTTTCACCATTTTAGAGTGTTTCTTACTTGGCACAAAAACTTCGTTGTTTAAAAGGTGGTAGTAAAATATCTTCACTGAAACAAGTGCAGTCACTGCTGACTCTGTATTGAACTCGGTACAGTGATCATTCTGGCTGCAGTTATACATGCTTTCTGTCAGACAGCAGGGCAATTTACTACAAAATGTTCTCAATAATTTTGACAGAAAGATGTTCTCCAAATTTTTCATGTAAAACATGAGCTGGAAATTTTATAGTGGATTGGATTTCTGTAAATTTTTACAGAATAAAATAATCTGTTTAAACTAGTCTTTTCTATGGGTGTTATGCATAAATTCCTGCATACAAGAAATGGTAAAAAATAGTAGCTTTGGTCATTTAACTTGCTCAGTTCTAGGGTACGAACTCTTACAATGAATTACAATGGGAATTTGTGTTTTTAGTGTACCTTTTCTGTTCTTCAACAGAATATAATGGGACCCATTGAGGTAGCTCTTAGCTAAAAGCATAAGAGAAAGTTCTTGCACTGAAAAGCTTCAAGTATGACTAGGCAAAAGATGTAGAAATTGGCAGAATAGGAATGTTAATAAACTCATTTTACAGCTGAGGGGAGACTGTGTTATAACTGGATGCAGGAAAATTGTCAAGCTTAAGTTCATTGTTCTTGGAGTAACAACTTGGCTTTTCCATACTGAGAGCTTTTTCTGTGTCTGAGATATTTCTTTGAAGCGTGTTTGTCGTCATATATTATGGGTCTGGGACACTTGCCTGTGATTATATGATTGCTCATGAATGCTCTGCTAATGGTATTTTTCCTGAAGAAAAATATTGACTCATTTGTTTTGAACTCCTACTCCACCCACATGTGGTAGCGTAGAATTATGTAAATTTAGTAAATGAGAAAAGTAAAGTTCTACCAAGTGTAATAGCATTTATTTAAATGGGGGTATCTCTTATTTCAGTGTGTTTTCAGAGTGAGTGTTATGGAAGTGCTGTTGTAACACATGTGAAGATCTAGGTTTTATTATTTGATCCTTTAAAATTTTGTCATATAAGAAATTATAACATAACTGAAAATTGCCAGTAGATCTTTTAGCTATAATTAAGCAAACTAAGCCTTATCTCCATACATCCAATTTAGATTTACTGTGTTTATTAACAGTTAAATGTTTTCATTTTACATTTTCATAGCTGTGGTTTTATAAAAATAATTAGCTTTAAAAATTTAGTATTTTTATCAAACCAAGACTGGCAAATATAAAAAGAATTTTCTGTTAGTTTTGGCCTATTCCAGCATACTTTGTGCTGGAGAAGTTTCTATTCTTTTGCTTGGTAAGAATAGCAATTCCATCTAGGTGTATTAAAGCTGTCCCACCTGTTTTAAGCCATCCCTCCATTTGTTTCAAATTCCTTATGGATAGGAGAGACTGTATATTATAATTTATTTAAAATAAAATAAAAAGGCATGGTAGAATTAAAAATGCTTTCTTGCACAACCCGCCGCCCCCCCCCCCAACAACCCTGAGAATAACATTGTAAGGATTCACCATCATCAAAAGAGTGTGGTGTTGTCCTCTTTTAGGATATCCTGTATTTTTATTTTTTAAATTATATTGATTATACTATATTTCTATTATTACTGATTTTTTTTCTTTTCTCATAGTGGTTATGCTTGTGAAAAACTGGATACTTAACTACAAAGGATTGATTGCAGTACATTCTGGTCCAGGAGTTCAGTATTATCCATACAAAGCTTAAATGAATATGCAATAAACTACTGCAGGACTAAGTCTTATCATAGCAATATTTGAAAAATCCCTAAATTCTCCTGAACAGGACTATGTGAGTGTGGAAATTTAGAGGAGCTAACAAACAGAATAAATAAATAGAAAAAAAAAAAAAAATCTGTTCTGAAATTAATTTTGTCTTCCCATTGCTAATCTTTTCCTTAGTTTCAATCGGTGAGTAAGAATTGGTATTCTTGGGTTTTGGTATTGGTGTTCTTGATAGTCATGATTTTTGCTATCCTTGTCCTTTCATTTTCAAGGAAGAAGTAGCAAATCAATGCAAAACAGTTGAAATCATCTTGGTGTAGAGGTCATAAGTCTTTTAAAGTTGAATTGCAGACTTTTTCAGAGCATTGACTTTCTGTAGAATACAGGATTTGTGATGTTTTGTTTAAAATTTCTAAGGATAAAATTTTGGGATATAAGTCTCCTTGATTTAACTCTTAAATACTTAAAAAGTTTACTTTTATCCTAGGAAATGTCTTTCTGATATATGGCTTTAGTGCCTAAGGGAATCAGCAGGTATGAATCACACCAGCTGATGGAGGTATGATGGAGAAGATTGAAACAGTGATTAGGATTCTTAATTAGCAAGAATCTACAGGCTATAAATTAGTGACAGCAGAAGTAATTAAACTACTTTATTTGAATTAAGTGAAAAGCATGCCTAGTTTTAGGAGACAAACTTAATGAGAAGATTAAAAGAAAAAAAGATATTTGTATGTGAGGTGCAATACAGATGTGTTTCAAACACATTTGAAACAAAACATGACCAACACATTTTTTTCTTCTGTTATTAGAAGCTCCTGTTTGTTATTCATTAAGTGATTTTCTTTTCCTGCTCTGTTTCTTTTTTTATTTGTCTACAATTTTTTTTTCTTTTTTTTCTTTCTTTGTTTTTGTTTTTTTATGAGGGCAGCTCTAAAGGATTTGGAATCAGAAATGAAGGAATAATGCCTCTTCCTGATGTAGCTGCTTTTCCAGTCACTTTATGGGCAAATATCTCCTGGGTTCAGAAAGGCAAAGTATTCTTTCAGGGTGTCCCTGGTCAGAGAACCCCTTGCGATTTCAGTTTTTTGTGCATCTGTGTCTTTTGCACCAGTCGGCTCTGAGTGAATATGAAGCTTCTGAGCATCACATAGTTTGCAAATAGACTGTGCCCTTGATCAAAAAGCAAAATGATCTTGAGCAAAAGTTTGGTCGTTAGGGATCTCTAGGAGCTTCAAAGTTTTTTAATTAATTTAAATGTGATCATTATTCTGATTTTCTCTATAGCACTATTGCAGGAAAGAGTCCTTTACTGGTGTGGTAGGCCAACAGGCATTAAAATTCACTTGGATTTTGTTTGATTGATGTTGTATCTCAGTCTAAGCAGTTGGTGGGCAGAATAGGATTTGGGTTTTTTTGCCTGTTTTTCTTCTGACTAGTAAACTTTCTACATTCCTCCCACCCCTTCTTTCCTTCCTTTCTTTAGGAATATAAATAATAATTTTTAATAGACTCCCCTTTTTCTTGTCATGTATTGAATATGTACTCTAATCCTACCATCTGATCTGACTATAGGAGATGGAAAGCTGTATTACCTGGATCACTTCTAAGCACATCAAAATGACCTCCCTTAGTACCATAGACAGATGCTTGCATCCAGTCTAGTTCTGATTCCTTGTTCATCATACATGTAGCATAATCTATTGTTCATATATTTTATTAGTGATTTCTTCATGGATAATATCTCTTAGAGTTTGTTGAATCTGACTCTCAAGATGAGTCAGTTTTACTCCTCCTCCCTCTCCTACTCCTCCTGACATTTCTGCATCAGAAGGACTAATATTCTGAGTCATTTTTTTATTTTAGAGATCAAAGGGAATTCAATCTGAGGAAACCATATCCACATGCATCAAACAGGAAACTTTCAGAGTATTAGTGCAACCTATTGAACATTTTTGTGACTCCTTACTTTCTGGCTTCTGACAGCTTCCTTGGAAGTTTTTTTCCCTCCTTATCTTTTTGGTTCGAGAATCAGTAGATATGAAAAGCACACTGTTAAGGAGACTGTTCCCTTTGATTAATAAGTGAATATATTTGCTATAGAGCCAAGAATGGAACATCTTGTAACTGTTGGCAGCCTTACTAAAAGAATAAGTATCCTCATGGAAGGGGCAGAGCATAACGAGAGTTTTGATCAAGAGGAGAGGAGGGTCTTAGGCTTTCAAGAGTTGTTGTATTACTGTAAACAGCTATCTATTTTATTCTGGATGTTGTCCAGCGACCAGAGGAACCAAAAAAGTTATTTTCAGGCTCATATGATGTTGAAAAAGGAATTTTTTTTTGCTATTTGACTTCCTTTCTTCTTTTCTGGCAGAGCCAGCCTGACTTTGTATGTCTGATGTCAGAGAGTGGCATACTTGTTTTTTAGCTCCGGAGGTTGCCACTGCAAATCTACGAGATGACTCTTATTTTCCTTTCTGAAGTGCTCATATCTGTACTGCTAAAGAACACTGGAGTGTATCATGCAAGACATTTAGGGAAGCTGTTTCAGCCAGTTCATCACAGGATTGGCAGTGTGAATGAAAGTTCCCACTAGAACATCTCCCGTTCAGAGAAGATGAGCCGTGCAGGGCAGTTCCCTATTTTAATTTCTCTAGTGGAAGTAGAGTTGTAGTTGGTCAATGCTAGTCCTCCTCCTCTGCTACTACTCCTGTAAAGGAGATGCCAGGGAAATAGCTGGAGCACAGCATACACTGGCTGTCTCCCTAGATGTGTTATGACTGCATGTTATTCCTGATTGTGACAAGTAAAAACATTTCCTTGTTTAGGCCTTGTATTCTCTAAGCCTGGGATAGAAAACACTTCCTGGCTGCATCCCATCATAGATCTGCTGCATCCAGCAGATTTTTGATGCTGTAGAAAATCTGTCAGTCTGTGTAGATCGCAGATTCACAATCTGCTCCTAAGAGCCAAAGATTACCATGCATGAAGGAAGCTTTGTTATTGAGGAAACCATTTCTCCAGGGTCTACTTATATCAACAGTTTCAGCTATTTCCTTTCCCCTCCCCAAGAAAAAAAAAAAAAGAAATAAACATAAAAGGACACAATTATTTTTGCTCAAAATCAACCTTGAATTTAGTAGATTATTTAGGTTCTGACTACAAAATTTGTCCCTTAAACACAGTATTTTCTTGTGAGTCACAGACTTCAGTGGAGTGTTTATAAAGCACAATCTTGGTACTCAAAGTCAGTAGTAGAACACATTTGTTGGACCAAGGTCCCCCGATCAGGGGGATTCTAGAGCTTGTGTACAAATTTCAGTGAATACAAAGGAATTCTTCTTGATGTGTAATGCTATATGGCATAAGAAAAGATTACTTGAGTTTTTCTATTATTATGTGACCGATTGGATGCAGAGCACATGGAGGAACATTAATATATAACATGAGCTACGTTATTGGTCTTATAATCTGAGTCAGAAAAGAAGTGACTTTTCCCAGATCAGGACTTTAAGCATGTGCCAACTTTATTAAAATTGTGACACTCTCATGAATTTTGCCCCATGAACAGTAACATTTCACTGACAAGGAATTGCCTGATCTGATTACTCCAAGCACTTCTGGAGTCTGTTTCCACTGGGCCACAAGGGCTCTGGCTCTGATTCCTGCTCCTCAGCTGCTGCAGACCTGTCCCTTCCAGGCTGGAAGCTGTGTCTCCTCAGCTGCTGGGCTGGGGCTGGAGCTGGGTCTTTTGGGGGCAGCCAGGATTGCTGTGATGCTGCCAGAGCTGCAAGCTGTCCTCTTGCTGCTAGGAAGGGCATAGATTCTTGGAGGACATGACTTCTGCTTCCTCACAAGGAACAAAGATCCAGTTTCTACTTTGACAGGAACACAGTGTCTTGAATTGGGGTGGGTATTTTGTTTCTTACCTGGTGCAGAATTTCTGTGTCCTTTGGCAGATAGCAAAGACAAGGGATCTGCTCCCCTAAGGGGCTGAACACCACTGTTTTTCCTGGCTGACAGTCCAAGACTTGATTCTTACTGGCTTTGAGGAGAGGAGAAAAGAGGAAGGAAAGCTTCTAGTGTTTGAGTTCACGCTGAAATACTTAATTTTTAGGTAGACAGGTGATGGTTCCTGCTGTGTATAAAATAATGTCCAACCCTGATAAAACATGTTATTAATTTCAGTTGAAAATGCCTTAGCTTCACCAAAGGATTGAAAGGAAAATTAAGAGCTGACTAATATATGTTTTCTGCAAACATTCTCATTTTGTTCATCATCTTCTGTAAACAGATCTTTTGATCTGATTTTGTCATCAAATTTTAAATGTGTTTTATTAATCTTACATTTTTCCTTTCATATGTCTAGCTATTCATAGGGTGTCTAAACATTACTGTGTAACAAAATAAAAAAAATTGAGAAAAACACCCACTAGCTATAATAATAATAAAGATAGTAATGATAGTAATAATAATAATAATAATAAATCCTTCATATCTGCTTAGGGAGCTGACTACACTTGTGAAAATTTAGACTTGTCTTTATAGCAAATGATAGCTATGAAATGCTTTGGCCTATTATCTTCTGTGGACTTACAATGTCATTAGTTTAATATTTATTATGCTTCATTAACCATATACAAGTTGCTAAATGATTTAATTTTCATAAATGGAAGCTATCTTTGTATAATTCTAATAATTAGAATATTTTACTTAGAACTTTGCTCTGTCTCAAAGTCAGTGAGAAGAAATTGCCCGTTAATGACAAAACCTGCTACTATTAAAGAGATATTTAGCATAGTTTAGTATTTGTCTTGGAGCCCAAGCAGATGTTGAAGGACGTGAAAATAATAAGATTTTATATTCCTTTGTAAATACTAATGCTGCTCATTTTGGGTAAACTAAGCAAATTCTTATGTTTCAAACCTATTTTGTCAGCAATCTTGTTTCCTTGAGTTAGGAGTTGCAGTCTTCTGATAACAGTTCAGGTGGAGAACACACATGTTACAATAAACAAAGCACAAGCTCTGATGTTTAAAATAGACTGTTACAGACATGCTTTGCTTTTAAATGGGTTTATGCACCTGTCATATTTGTAATGAAATACTGGGATTTCTCTACATGGAGAAAGTCATATTTGAATGGAATGATCTCTGGGTGAAGTTATCAGTGACTTTAATCATGACTGAGAACAGGAGTATTCTTGGCTCTCTTACGCATAGTTTCTATTAACTAACTTTCACCAGACAACACATGGTGAGCAGCCTGACGTGTCTTCTTAATAAGTACAGCAAATAGCTGTGAGAATACAGAAGCTTTCAGTCTGCAGTCACAGCTAGGTCTCTTTTCTTGGAGAGCAGATCAAGAGCTGTTTGGAATAATCACAGTTGTTAGTGAAGCTGTTAAGGAACACCCATCACCTCAAGTCAGATGTCAGTAAGGAGTTTCTGTGTACCAAAGGATTAGTCAATATCAGTTATAACTGAGGAATATAGGAATATATTTTAGTTTAAAATTTCACCTGTTAAAAATGGCTAATATGTGATAAAAACTAACAAAATAAAAAGAAAATGGCTAGCTAAGCTTTAGTTTTCAAGCTGAATATATAATGCAGAAAAACATAGAAATCATTAATATGACAGAATGAGTTTTATGGTGGTTTCAATAATTCAGAAGAATAATAACATAGGGAGAAACTTACCTTTTAAAAATGAGGGATTTTTGATTTACTATTTCTCTATAAAGAATTGTTTATTTCTGCTAGCCTCCAGCTGAGTTATAGACCAAGGAGGATAAGCACCAAAGACTGCAATTGTACAAAATGTCCTTGCTGAGATACTGTTTCATCTCTTTTAGATCAGGCTGTATAAAACTTGGGCTCAAATAACCTTTAAAATTCTTCTACTCTGAAATCAACAATGGTAAAGTCAGTGCTTTCTCATGCTTTATTTTATGTCATTTTCTGCTCATTACTGAACTATACGGAGATACATTTTAAATGTGTGGGTTTGGAACTCTTCCAATCTAATTCATATACGCTCCTTTCCACCCCCCCCACCCCCCCCCCCCCCCCCCCAATTTTTACTTTAGAACAAACAAAACTGCTTTTGCAAAGGATGAACATTTTGTTTGCCCACTGATTTATAGTGGGGTCTTGTCATTGATAGACTCATTTTCTGCACATAATGGAATAATCAAAACATTTACACTGGTACTTGGAGGTATCTTAGATGTGTCGGAAGAGGACCAGAACAGATGTGAAAAAGTGATGGTTATAGAGCATTTTGAAGGATACATCTTTAATGGGATCTTGAAAGTCATGGTGTCACTGATATTTAAACATGAGTCTGTGCAGAAACCACAGTATTTTTCTTTGGAATTTGTAGACTTAGATACTTGGTTTAATAGTCATTTTGGCTTACTATTTCAGTAACTATGCTGTAAAAACGAAGTTCCCTTAAAAAACCCTCCTTAGGAAAAAAATGTTTCATTATCTCCCTTTAAGTGATTTAAAATAGAAATTATTTTAAGCAAAGTAAACCAAAGAATGAGTTAATGGAAAAATGAAGCTGTCATGAGCACATCACAGCCCTCAGACCTTCTAAAATATCAAGACCACTTTGAGAAAAAGCCCTGAGGGCCAACCTCTTGATTTTAACCTTATCTTTCCCATAAGATTATTCATTATATGGAACTGAATTATTTCTTTTTTTTTCTTTCTTTCTCTTTTTTTTTTTTTTTTTTTTAACATGAATTACTTGATGTGGTTTTCCTAGAGGGACCTGTTGAAGTTTGTGGTAAGCTACCGGTTTTTTGGAATTTACTCCTTTTTGTACCCCATTGGAATTGTAGCTGACCTTAGTGCATCTTCCATTAGATAGTATTAATGTATTTTCCCTTGTCTAGTCAATGATAAACGTGGAAGCAAAATTCTTTTTCTCTTCCCATTATGTTGAACTTGCTGATGGCTCTTGCTTTCTTCCTTTCCTGTGCTATGAGCTCCTTCAACGAAGTTCATTTTATAAGAGCCTTGAATTCCTTACTTATTTCCCTTCTGGTAAAAAAACAGTTTAGGACAGCTGGTCCAATAAGTCACGTGGAGATTACACATTCTCCTTTATGTAGATTTTTGGTTGTCTAGTGTATTTTTCCTGAAAGTTTTGAAGTCACAAGCAACAGAATATTTTTTTTTTTTAAAATATATACCTCTTCTTTAATTAGAAACTGAATGCTAAAATTCAAGCTCCATCCTCACATTTTTCCCTTGCTCCAGCATGGATCCGCATAGTTTACAGTCTTTCAGGATAAACCTGTTCTAACATGGGCTTTCTCTCTTCCAACTGTGCACCACAGTTCCTTAAGGAATATCCACCTGCTCTGGCATGGGCATCCTCCATGGGCTGCAGTGTGGATATCTGTTCTACCGTGGTCCTCTCCCTGGGCAACCTGCTTCACTGGGGACCTTTCCAGGCATGGCATGGGAATCTCTGCTCCGGTGCCTGGAGCACCTCCTCCCACTCTTTCTTCCTGGCCCTGGTGTCTGCAGGGCTGTTTCTTACACTTTTTTCCTTGTCCTACTTCACTGATCTCTGCTGGTTTTGCTCTTTCTTAAATATAAATTTCCAGAGGTGCTGCCTTTGTGGGCAAGTGGCTCAGCCATGTCCTGTGGTGGGTAGGATGGAGTCATCTGGAACTGGCCATGTCCAGCCCAGGGCAGTCCTGGCCTCCCATCACAGACCCCCTCAGCTGCCCCCAAGGCCTGTTCAGTGAACCAGGACTGGTGTTGTCCAACAGCAGTGGTAAGTGATTCATCATCTTTCCTTCTCCTCTTTCCTTGGTTCCGGATGCATGTTCTGGGCAGTTGTCCCATTGAGAGGCAGGACAGTGCATTGCATATCATGAGTATCAGTTCCTGTGCCACTGGAGGTGACAGTGGCCCTTGGTTAAAGCACACAGTGATGAAGCATGCTACATATGAACCTCCACAGAGTACAGCGGTCTTGATTTCATTCTACATTTTTTCATCTGATAGTGCTGAAAGAAGCTATCCTGAAAGGCCCTGGAGATACATCTCTCTAAAGAATAGTGCTGTCTTGGAAACTGCTGAGCTCTCTTGCCTCTCACAGGGATGTAACAGTTTGCTGGTCACTGAGCATCCTGATTCATAAACAGTTTCCAGCCCTGACATCACTGAAAAGAACTAATGATTTCATGGGTTTGGATCTGGGTTTTTTTTGTTTAGTTGGTTTGGTTTGTTTTTTTGCGGTTTTAGTTTTCTTTTTGTTTTTTGTTTGTTTGGTTGGTTTTTTTTCTTTGAGGTTTTTTTGTTGTTGTTGAAATGAAAGCAAAGCATTGGCAGAAGCGAGGAAAAAAAACAAGCCCAACCCAAACAACCAAGAAAACCTCCTCAGTCCTTGAAGTTTCAATTTACTTTTGATTCAGTCAGATATTTCTTCTTTCTCTAAGAATTGATTTTTGTTGTATGTGGGAGGACATAAGCGTGACTCTTGAGGGATATTCAGGTTGATAAAATTCTAAGATGTTTCATTCAGTGGGATTTTAAGCCTGTATGAGTATGTTGCATTTTTTACAAATATATTAAAAGTTTTGGGGACTGGAATAAGAGTGAGTAGGCACTGCAAATTTAATCTGGTGATACAGAGGTGATAAAAGTATATCTGCAATTGAGTTAGCAGACTGAACCATTATTTATCAGGTTATTTGGGATGCTTGGGACTGAGATTTTGTGTACATTCTTGGTGAGCTTTTTCAGAATTTAGTATCTAAGTCCTGTGTAGCTGAAAATATACCAATTCTGATTTTTTTTTTTTTTAACAGAGTAATATGTAGTGTTATTTTATAGACAAAGGATGGAATTTAAGAGCATTTCTAGTAGGTTTTTTGTGTGTGTGAGTTTTCTATGGTAATTTTTTTTTCCACATCTCTCCAGGCCCTGAATCTCAGGGCAGGTACTGGGAGAATGAAGTTCCCCCATTGCAAAGGAAAATCCCATTTGAATCCACTTTGAATGTATGCGAATTCATGGGACCCAGTGAGATGCATCCCAGAGTCCTCAGGGAACTGGCTGATATGGTTGCTAAATCACTCTTAATCACATTTCAAAAATTGTGGCAGTCATTGAAGTTGTAAGTAAGCCTGTCTCTTTAAGGGGAAAGTGTAGATGGCTTACAATGAAACATTACATTTAAAAGGTATTTTCTAATGCCTTCAAAATAATGTGTAAATAAATACACTGATATAGGTGATACTTTGGGGGGGAAAAAAAAAGGAGGATCCAATTACCCCATGTCTTTTAGCTACTTAAAGCAGTGATTCTGTACTCTCTCTGTCTTTCTTTATCCCTACTATTCTTCAACATGGAAGGAATTTTTTTAGTGAACAATATTTTGAAAATGGTGGCTCAGAAAAAAAGGATTTCTGTATGCAGCTGTATCATGACAACCCAAATTTGCAGATAGTTTTGTATCTGTGTACATGCTACAACACAGATTTCAGCTAAGAACTTGAACAAATCTTTTGTTGTGATCTATTTAGGAACAGAATTAATACAAAAACTTGTCTCTAACATCAGCTTTCAATCAAGAGTAGTTGCTTGGACTATTTTCTGTAATCTGCAAAGCCATACTTTTATCAAACATTGACCACTTTTCTCTCCCTTTCCTTTCCCTTTCAAATGTCAGTGCTAGAAACCAACAAAAACATCTGTAATAAATATACACATCATTAAAAAGAAATAGAGGAAGTTATTACCTAAATTTGGAATTAGAATTAAAGTTGTAAATCAGTTTTAATTACAATATTTCTTTGACAATCTTTTCCACTTGTTTGCTTTGTTTTGATGTGTGCCTAATGTAGAATTTAAATAGCAATTAAAAAAAAAAAAAAGAAGGGAAAATTACTTTGTACATCTTAGAAATCTAGCCTCGTTGATCTTTTCATAAAATGTATTGATAAAGAAATAATATCATTTTTCATGTTCTGGTAAGATTCAGTGATTTTTAAAATTGGGTAACCATGGAAACACAACTGGGTAACATAAGGAAGAACATGCAGGGGTAAATTTACAGTTAGTCTTTTAAGCAAAAGTTATTATGTTGATTCTGTTTTTACAATATAATTGAGCTCAGTTTTTTATCTAATCTCTTACCAGTTTGTGTGTGGAGGTATATTATATATATGTATATGCATACACATAAAAACCATATTTAGTTGAAATAAAAGAAATATTTACTTTTGATACATCATTTCTAATGTTTTGAGTTTGTTGTTTTTTTGTTTTTTTTTTTTTTTAACTCAGTAAATTCTAGCCAGAAAACTCACTAGCTTCTCCTCCTTCATTTTTGTTTCATGGATTTTTTTTTTCCTAAATGAGAGTTTGAATAATCTTCCTGAGTTATAAGTTAATTTTAAAAGGCAAATTTATAAAGCCTTGTGGTAGAATACCCTAGTAGTCAAGGCATTAGGAGGATCACAGATGGATTATTGAACCAAAGTGTAATAAAAATGTTACAAATGTAAGGTAAAGTCAGTTTCTTGTTACTGTATAAAGCATATGTTGTTTTTAATGTGATAAATTGCAGAACTCGTAGGGGTTTGCGTAGTATTTGGCACACATTCAGGTGTCTGTCTTTTATATTGCTTGTGAATGTGGACTAAAAATATGTATTTGCTTTATTAGAAAATATACCCCAGGTATTTCTGGACTCTGCTTTTATATAATGGCCTGCTGGGTAATGTTTGCTCTTCTGGATATCCCTATGTACCTTAACCTGCTGTTTTTCCTTAACATTTCTAATCCACATGAGGATATGTCTCTTTGTATGATGGAAAATGTGTTGATTTCTGTAGTGTTAATAGCAGCAATTTTTAAAATTATACTTGCTTTCTCTCAATATCTAAAAACCTTCAGATGAAATATTTTAAGCAAAAAGATCAAGGAGATTTTGAGCTTTTTTACTTAACTTTTGAAATTTGTAGTTTGTGACTTTCTTTGGGGTAAGAGTATTTATCTTTCTAAAATCAGCATTTGTTGGGAAAGAGGTCTCTTTTCCTGAATTTTTTTTTTGCCCACATTTCCTGCACTCATCTTCTCCTATCTTCCTATAGAGGAAGTTGAATAGGAAGCTAAGTCCCCAAATGTATTCTCTTGGTTCTGATGCAACCTCTAAAATGCATCAAATGTCAAGCTATGCCCACTGTGAGCAATTCATGAAGAAATTGCCTCAACATTTTGATCACAGTCAGGCTTTTATTATGAAAGTAACTGGCATAGAAAGACACCTTTAGAAGTGTGAAAACAAGCAACACAATGAAGTAAAAATGATGAAATTGAGCACAGCACTGGTACAGTACAGCTGCTGTCCCTGGCAGTGACTGTGGCCTTCAACAATAGTCAATGACTGCCAGGAAAGCCCCACTCACTGTGGGGAAGTAATTTCTGCTGGTTAACGTTCATTTTAATATCAATGAAGAGTTCAAGCCAGAATCCCATCTGTGTAAAACTCTGAACTTTGGTAGGTTTTGTGTGTTCATGAAATGGTCTTATGAAGCTGGTTTTTTTTAAGATTTACGTAAAGGAACATTTACCCTGTCTGGGTCCGTAAGTAACTGTCTGTGTATTTTGAATCAGTGTTGGAGACAGAGCTTTGCAAAAGAATATATTCAGTACTTCAAGGAAGACAAAAAAAAATAGCGTCAAGTGAACATGGAAATCATTTGCACTGTGGAGGGTAAATTTGCTTCTTCCTTCCCTGGAGTTTGTATGGTAGAGGAGACACCTCATTTTCACTGCAATTTTCAGTGTGTGGTATGGCAATACAAAAGCATAAGTACTGTCTTAGTTTCCCATAAATTTCCTGGCAGGCATTTATACCCTTAAACTTGCTTCTGCCTTCATCTTGCTGAAGGATGAATTCAAGTCCATCAGATGTCTCATATCTTTGCAGTATTCTGAAGTTCTGCAACCAAGAGTCAACAGGCTCAGTAGCATTTTGGCTGTCAGAAGCTGGCCCATGTGCTTTATAGTATACAGGGGAGGCATATGTACTGATAAAGTCTAGATTCAGCCTACCTGATGGCTTAAAACATGTAAATGTCCTCATTTGGACTTGGTAGTTACTATGGACCCAATTATCCATTTCCTGCCCCCTCTCACGGTCACTTATAGCTGTGTGAGAAGATGTGTAATGCTACATGATTTACCCCTGGCATGCTTATATGACAAAAAATATGAATCTGTGGGATATCAAGCAATTGATAATTGTGATATCAGACTTTCAGTGTTACAGGAAATCAAAAGTTGAAATTGATGAGTGTCAAGCCCTTGAAGGACCAAGAAGCTTTCATGTGTTATTTTAGTCTTCTAGAGATTGAAGAGCTGAGGAACAAAAAAGCGCTGATTAATAGCAGCCTGAAAATCTTTGGTTCTAGATGGTTCCAGAAAAAAACCCCTCTCTATTGTCTTTTCTCTGGTCCTGTGCTCAACCTTCCAGGCTCCAAAAGGAGCCTGGAAGTTTCCAGGCTGATGTCTGATGGGTTCTCCTAGCCCACAGTGAGTAGAGCTGTGCAATCACTTTCCTGAGGTTTTTGCTGAGCGAGCTGTGATGTTCATGATGTGAATACCCACCTCGTCAGTTCTGGGACCTGCTTGGGTTTATTTTCACATGTTTCCTTGCCCAGGCTGCCGCCTTCTGGCAGCTTTCAGCTCAGGGCAGGTTTGTGGGCCTTTCCTAGGAATGACAGTTGTTACTTGGGTACTATTTATTTTAAAAGAAGTTTTGTGTAGAGTCAGCCACATCTATTTCAGGGAGGTTGAGTCTACATCTTCAAGCAAAACATCTGTCCCACTGCTCCGGAGAGTCAGGTTTATACTTCCAATACATCTTGGATTATTTGTTCCAGGCATCATGGTCTGTCTCGTCATTCCCTCCAAATATGAGCTCTTAACACTGGAATTATCTGAGTAGTTTTAATTTATGGAAACAGCTTATTTTCTGCTGAACCTGAGTATATGAGCTGCCCATAAGCACTATTTGCAGCTCAAGAAACATGAAATAGAAGATGGGAATTGCAAGGAATACTGAAATCCTTCTGAAAGGTGCATGGCAAGTGAGAGCAGCAATGTGTGGGTGGCTGACAGGACATGGATTTAGGTATGAGAAAGGGAGGAACTGAGGTCAGTGATAGCTGTACAGGATGAAAGAGGGTGGATAGCAATTCAGTGCTGCTGAAGCAATGAAGGGAATGAGTACTTGGGGATGGCTGAGGTGCAGGTTGTTACTGAATCAGGATTTGATGTGTGTGTGTGCGTGTAGGGAATTTGGAATAGCATTGACAAGCAGAAGTTCTCATGCTGCTTCCAGATGTGTGGAATTGGAAAGAGCACTAGATAAAAGCTGTAGCTTCAGATGCAGCAGAGCACAGCCTGCCTGTCTCTTCATGCCACATGAGCTTCCGTCTTTATGTAAGATCCACAGATTTTTTCCTTATTAATAAACTCTTGATGTGACTTGCATTGTTGAATCTCAAGAGACAAGTAGAACAGGATATACTGTCCTAAAATATATAATTGATTGTATCCTTGTGCAAAGAAGAAACTGGTATGTAGAAACTCTGTCCTTTATATACTAACTGATGACTTGAAGTTGATTTTCAAGTGAAAGTGATTATCTTCTTTGAACCAATGCTGTTTTCCCCAGTTTTCCAATGCTCCGATGATTTGCTTGTAAAGAGGAAGCCTTGGTTTGAAGTTTTGTTTCAAAATGAGAATAATACTGAAATCTGAGATTCTCAAAATTGGAAATCACTTGTTAAGTTAGCTTTAGTTCTGCACTGAGCAATAGCAGTGCTTTCCTCAGTCTCAGTCTTGAAGGGTAAATTAATAGGAAGAAACATCCTTCTGAAAGTACTCTGTTATTCTCTCAGCAGACAGAGAAAAATGACATTTCGCCTCTTAGACTCGGCACACATTTTATTATTATTATTTATTTATTTTTCCATTGAAGAGAGGTAGGAATTCTGAATTTATCAGAATCCCAGACTGGGTTTGAGAGAGCTGTAGCATATCTCAATCCATCCTTGCCTTCAGAAGTAACAGCTTCAAAACATGACAGTGGCAGCTTTCAGTTGCTGCACTGCACTGCAGTATCAGCTCCTTTCCAAGCAACAGCTGATCACTGCACCCTGCTCAGTGCGTGGTGGAAAAATCCATGTGCTTATGTAGGTGTAAACATGTGTCAGCCTATTGTGCCACTATCCAATTCTAATAGTAATATATGAGACTTTGCTGCTCATTTATTTGTAAGTGCTGAGTTATGGAGAAATATTAAGAATCAATGATCCATCAAATGTAAGACCTGAGTTTCCTAGAAAACTGTTTGTTAGTTTGCTTACTGCTTATTCATACTGATAGGTTTTCCTGTGTTCATTTATTTCTATGTATTAACTGCTTTTTGGCTCCCCATGTTGCAACAAATTTTTTACTTATTAACTTGTGAAATGCTTGAATTGTCAATTCCAGAACTGTTTCATTCAGTCATTACAGAATGCATCATTTATAGTAATTTTGAAATGCTTAACATATGACGCTTTGAATCCTCCTCTTTGATTTAGCAAGTAAACAGGTTTGCTATGAGAGGAAGGATTTGAAGGTGACTGCCAAAGATCAGTGCCTATGAACTGTTCTTAAGCAATTATTTCTACTGTTGATTGAGTTGACTTCTGTTTTGCCATGAATATGAACTGGGGTGTCTGGTCTCCATTTGGCTTACACATAGTAAAACTGGCAGAATGTATTTGCATCTATTTTTGATACTGCCAAGCTTCAGTTACCCACCTATTTTTTTCAATAAGTCTTCTATTCCAAAAGAAGTGGATTGTATGACTCTGTTTGTATACCTAATGACACAGTTGAGGGCACAACATGAAAACAGAATATTCTGCTGTTGATGTTAGTGCCAGTCTTTAGAAAACACTTGAAAAAGTGTAGAGGAAGGATGATATCACAGATGAGGAAGAGAGTTGAGGTTTGAAATAGTTTTGTCCTGTCATAGTTATTGTGTGAGACTGGGCAAGGCACGCTGTCTGTCAATCCATTTGTAAAGCAGTACAAACAATAGTTACCTTGTAAAGATTTAGTGAAAATAAATGAATCATATTTGAATGGAGTTTTGGGAGATTTGAACCAAAAATACTATCATTTTCTGTAAGCCTTGCATAAGATTGAGAGTGTAGGAATGTTTATTGCAGTATACTGCACTCATTGGGAAAACAGCATTTTGGGATATTTATATGCATTCTTTTTTTATTTGTTCTACTTACCTATTCTTCATCCTTACTCTGTGCAGTTCAAAAATCTTTTAACATACCCTTTTATGCAATTAAATTTCTTTCTCCAGTTTTTACACCTCACTTTTTCCTGCTGACCTTCCTGAATCAACATTCCCTTTCTTGGAGATGATGTGGTTGACAGTTGTCTTTCATAAATTATCTCCTTCTGTCCCTATCTCCTCTTCTATCCCTCATTTGCCTGAAGCTGTACCATTATAAAAGAAACAAGGCTGTGCAAAATTATAATTTACACTTTTTTTGTCTTTAAAATGTGTTTTTCCCTTGATATGAAAAGCCTTATCTATCTCAATATTTTTTTTCCAGAAAGTATGCGCTGATTTCATGTCTATGTATTTTTAAGTATTTATTTGAAAATCTGAAGGTAGTATAAAGTTTTCCCAGAATCTACTTTGGAGGTTGTATTAATGTCTAATTGTGGATTTGGTGAAAGATTTGTAGAATTTCCTGTATACAGGTGCTGTTTGTTTCCTTTTGGTATTTTTTTTCTATGGATTTTTGTCTTTATCAGAGATTATTTGTCAGTTTTTGATTTGCAGTGGGTTTCCATGTTGTAGAAAGTCATAGCAGCTTCTTTTCTTTGTCATAATCTGTGCTTTCTGAGTTAGTTTTTGTCTTCTTCTTTACAAACTTTTTTTTCTTTTTATACTGAATTATCTTTGTTTACAAAGTTTTTAATATCAGCCCTCTTTCCAGTGCTGTATGAACAATTTTGCTGAGAGATTGAATATATGCACCATATTTAGAAACTGTATGTTCCATGAAGTCAACAGTGATCACAAAGTTCATTAAACCTAGTAAACTGTATATTCCCTTTGATCCACGGGTATAATAAAATGCAACTAGAGAATGGTAAAAAGATCCTTTGTTTACAATATAAAGCAATTTTGTTGTTTTGTGGATAGCATGGAGATGCTAAGAGTACTAAGCACTTAGTATCAGATCAAAATGAGTGATAAATTGGGGGAATGTTTTTCAGTCAGTAAGATGAAGATCAATAAAGATAAACGCTAACTACCAAAACTTAGAAATGAGGAATCAAATGTTTATGTACAAAATAGGAAATCAATGTGTAGGCAGCAGTAGTGTATAAATATATCGGGGTGCTAGAATAGCTACAAATTGAAATTAATTAATGATGTGATTATTTTGCATAAAAAAGAGCAAATAGCCCTGGGACATGCAGACAGGAATGTCATTTGCAACACATGGGAGTTGCTACTGAACTTTTTTTTCAGTGAGTGGCATATCACAGAAACATTTTGCCTGGTCTTGGGCATTAGGCTTAAAGAAAGAAACAAATGAATTGAATGGCCTCCAGAGGAGAGAAACTATAATCAGAACCAGATATTAGAAGGACAAAAGAACATTTCTTAGTACTGAATAGAAAGATTGAAAGGTATATATGCCAATATCATTTCAAAAAGAGTTTGTCTTCTAATGTAGGAAAAATTAGCATGAGCAATGACGGTTCTGTTTCCCAAACAATAACAAACAGAACAAAACTAATCAGTATGCTCCATATCACCAGGAATCTGGGACAAGAAAACTCTTTATGTGACAGTTAAGTACTTGGAGAAACTCTAGGGCATCTCTGTCTCTGGAAGCTTAAAATAGGTAAGGCAAATCTGTATTAAGAATATTCAAAGGGTATGGTGCTCTCCCTCAGAGTAGAGGTGATGCATAAGTAAGATGTGTTTGACCCTGTCTGGAGGCCAGGTAGGCAGCAAAGCCACTCTATCACTCTCCTCCACAACTGGACAGAAGACAGAAAATGTAACAAAAGGCTTATGCATTGATATAAGGACAAGGAAAGATCACTCGTCAGTTACTGTCACAGACAAAACAGACTCAGCTTGAAGAAATTAATTGCATTTATTGCCAGCGAAAATCAGAGCAGGATAATAAGAAGTAAAACAAATCTTGAAAACACCTTCCCCCCTACCCCTCCTTCCATCTTGGGCTATACTTTTCTACCACAGCAGCACAGGGAGATGGAGAATGGGGGCTATGGTCAGTTCATCACAAGTTGTTTCTGCTGCTGTTCAGAGAGAGGAGTTCTTCCCCTGCTCCATCATGAGTCCATCCCATGGGAGACAGTTCTCCACAAAATTCTCCAGTGTGAGTCATTCCCACAGGCTACAGTTCTTCATGAACTACTCCAGAGTGGGTACCTTTTCATGAGGCACAGTCCTCATGCAAGGATAGGTTGCTCCAGCATGGATCCCCCATGAGGTCACAATTCCTACCAGAAAACCTGCTCTAGTGTGGGCTCCTCTCTCCACCCCTCTGCAGGTCCCTGACAGGAGCCTGCTCCAGTGCAGGCTTCCCATGGAGTCACATCCTTCTGTTGAGCATACACTTGCTCTGGCATGGGTCTTTTCCAAAGGCTGCAGGTGGATCTCTGCATCCCCAGGGACCTGCATGGGCTGCAGGGGCACAGCTGCTTCACCATGGGCTGCAGAGGAATCCCAGCTCCAGTGCCTGGAGCACCTCATCTCCCTCCTTCTCTACTGATCTTGGTGTGTGCGTTGTTGTTCATCTCACATATTCTCACCCTGCTCTTCTCTGGCTGCAATTACAACTGAGCAATAACTTTTTTTTTTTTTTACCTTCTTAAATGTGTTATCACAGAGGCGTTACCATCATTCCTGACTGGACTGGCCTTGGCCAGAAGTGAGTCCATCCTGGACCTGTCTGGCATTGGCTCTGCCAGACATGGAGGAAGCTTCCAGCAGTTTCTCACAGAAACCCCTGCTGTAGCTCCCTTACTGCCAAAACCTGGCCACACAAGCCCAGTGAAATGAGATCAGGCCATTATTATTTGCAACTCTAATTTTTTAATGATTTTTATCTTTTCTTGCCTATTTAAGTCAGTATGTGTTTCTGAGATGTGATAATATAACCTTTGAAAATATTTTAATGATTTTATAAGACAAGGTTTTTATGAAGATATAGTAAGAAGTTTTACACATATATATATTAAAAATACATATATGTGCATGTACACACATAGACTATAATGTGTAAATATATGTCTTCATTATATATGGTTGGATAGATATGTGTGTGTGTGTGTGCGTGTGCATTTGAGTTTTATAAACAAGAGATGTTGGAAAAATAAGCTAGTTCTTGGATACAACTATAATGTGTAAATATATAAGTCTTCATTGTATATGGTAGGATAGATGTGTGTGTGTGTGTGTATGTGGATTTGAGTTTTATATAGAGATGTTGGAAAAATAAGCTAGTTGCTGGATACAAAGCCATCTCTTCAAAACTTAAATAAAACACTACATGTTGAAAATAGTTGCTCTGTTTAATTTAATTATGTTAATTTAATATACAGTTTGAAAAACAATGGAAAGGTTTTTTTTTTACCTGTGGAACAGTAGAAGCTGCTAGTAAAGCTGGAGGTTTTCTAGTTGTTAGCTCTGTGGGATGAAAAGAGACAGATAATTATTACCTGTGGAACATGGAGAAGTTGTCTAGGGAGAGGATGTGAGTGAAGTAATAATGTGTCATTGTTAAGTCTGGGATTTTTTAGTATCTGGCAAAGCTGTAAGTTTTATTCCCAAAGCTTATTTTTTCAAAGTATTTTGTATCTCTTTGTTGAGAAGGAGGTTGAATGTTCAGAAATATTTTGTGAAAACTGTTCTTCCATTAAGTGCATGTCTTGTCTTTTACTGTTTCATATATGAGTTCTGCTGGTATAGGAAGGTCTCTTCACTTTGCCCCACATAGTTTTATACCAGTATTGCTGTGTTCCATGTGTGCATGCACAGGATCCATGTGTTTGATGGCTCTGTTGTGTGAGGTGTTTATGCCAGTTGTGAAAGGGCATATTCTCTATTTTTTCATTCTGGTGAAGATTTGTTTACTGCAGCATATGTTGATAGCAATTTTGATGATAAGTATGCTAGGGTGGAGGGTTGTTTTAAAATTAGGCATATGAGAGGAGGTTTGGATTCCCAATTTGTTCTTCAGTTACAGTGAACCTTTTGCACTGAGGTAATTCTTTCAGTTTTTGAAAACTAGACTATGAATTCTTAGGTCCACAATCTTTAAATCAAGTTCAGTTGTTACTGAAATTACTAATGCATTGTGATTTTTCCAGCAGTTTAGTAAAATAAGTGGTTTAAGCCTTCTCATCTTCTGAAAGAATGTTTTTTTACAATAGTAGATATTAGCTTTTGCACATATTTTAATACAGCAAAAATAAAAGCAATCCTAGCCTAAAGATATATAAAATACAAAGTAAATTTCTAAGTAGTGATCCAAATGTAGCTATAATTTGTTGCAGAAGGTATTTTATGCATTGATTAGGAACCTTTGGTCTGAGGAGCATAGAAGTTGTGATTATTTGCTCTTCTAGTCATAATAAATGGAAAAGACATTCTGGCTAAATGACAAAAGGATATTGCTTTCCAAATAGTATAAGTCACTGTAATGTTAATAGGAGAAAGACAATACACAAATATGATTGGTCCTGTAATGGCTTTCTGTATGAACATTTGAAAATGATTGTCAGCTGTAGGTGTGTAGCTGTGTTGCCAGAAGCATGCCTGGAAATGAAGGATGGAGAGAGAGAGAGAAATGGTATTTCTGTATGCTCTGCTGCAAGGACAAGAGCTACCACTGTCAGCTGTAAATGCTACAGCAGCTCTGCTTCAGTCAAAGGGCCCCGTTGGATTTCCTGATGGAGTACCAGTTTGAGACGAAAGAAGGACTTTGTGTCTTAGCCTAGTGTTAGTAGCCATCACTGCATATAAAAAGTGGTCTCTGCTTTATCTGGGCAGGATTGGCCTTTTTGAAAACCTTAAAGTGAGCAAACAACCTCCTGTGATATTTTCTACAGAACTTCGAACGGAGTCATTTATATTTCCATAACTCAAAGGAAAGCTTATGTAACACAGGCTGTATCAAAGTCTAAGATTTAGAAGCTTAGGTAAGCATGTAGGCTTTTTTGTTATTTTAAACTAATTTGCTATAATGTTTTGTCTGATTTAGCAAAAAAAAAAAGGCAAAAAGTTTCTAGATTCGCTTGCTGACTGGTTTTAAAAAGGCTACTTGTCTATGTCACAACCACCTAAGGGAGAGAAGGGTTTGCACTTAAGCCTTTGTGGTAATACGTGCTTCGATAGACAAGTTAAAGTAAATGTGTCTGCAGCCTTGTAAAATATTACAGCTCTCAGGTATTAAAAGGCTTCTTTTGGAAGTTACTGTTCATTGCATCAGAACTGGTGGTGCAGAACACAGACCAATCACACCAGTGCTGTACTTCAGCTATGCCAGCAACTTCCTTGGCATTTTAGCTTAAAACAGCAAACAAAAGGCAGGCTTGCGTTAAGGTATATTGTGGTCTGGAAGGGTGGGCATGTCCACACGCATTCTGAGTTTCTGTGGCCAGTGTACCTGCTGGCAGAGCAGGGTGGATGCAATCCTGTACTGTCACTGCAAAATTTCTGGGTATTTTAATGTGAAAACTGTAAAAACTAGTTTAAGGGCAAGCAAGACAGTTACCTGTCTGCACAGCCACATGCAATTTCAATGTCATACTAAGCACATTTTAAAGACAAGCTGAAGTATGACACCCACACTACTTCTGAACTCATGTTAGGCTGTTGAATTTTGGGTATTTTAACCACTAGTTCATACTCCCAATAATCTTGTTGGAATTAGACAGCCATTCAGGGCATGGGAAGGGAACTGCTGGGAAAAATTTCCTACTAACATGTTAATCAACCATCTGAGGAGGTCTGCCTGTACCCCAGAATGGCCTGCTGAGATTAGGTATTTTACCATCTTTGTCCCAGGTACTGTTGGAGGAGTACAAACACTGGCAATGCAGCTGAGCAGCAGCCAGATGTACCTCTGCAACGGAAAGAAATCCTAAGAATTACAGATTTGAAAACGCACAAATGGAGAGAGGGGAACAGAGCCTTGAAATGCTAACACAGAGAGTGAAAATACGACTGCAATGCTTACTAATTAACAGTTTTACTGGAAGTTTATTCTTCAGTTATGTGATCATGACTCTTCCATGAGTTTCCATTTTTTAGAACTGATTTTTACGCATTGTTATATATAGTATTGTGCACAGACATTACAAAATTTTGCAAATTTTATTCATAGACAATTGTGGTGAGTTTGTGTTTTTGCCCTTTGTAGGTATACATGATAGAAATCTGTGTGTAATTCACATGCTGTGCATATAGCAGCTATACTCCTGATCATGAAATTTATGAAAAAAGTGCAGGAAGAATGGCTGACTGAGGCTGTGTTGTACCATGACTCACAGGAGTCTTCCCATTTGCCTTAGTGAATGTTGGTAGGGAGAGGATGCTGGCTGCGTCTTCGGAATTACAGAGCCAAGTATTGGAAGAGAGGATCTTTTCTAGAGCTGCTCATGCCTGTGAGTCTTTAGAGACAGCTGTTTAAAAAGCAAAGCAAAACAAAAAATACTGGCAGCATAAAATGTAAGGACTCAGAAAGGAAATTGCCTAGTGTTCAGTTTGATAATAACTGCCATCAATCTTGGATGTTCATAGGATTATGTTCTGTGTCTCTACAATTAAGAAGAAAATAAGAAAAAGGATCATAGAACATTAACATAATTGTCATAGTGCAAGGGCTTTGCAAGCAGTCTATTAGTATTTTCCTATCTGTCTTGACTTGTGTTAATTAGCAAAGGAGCAATTTCTACAAGATTTCTTAGATAACCGCTGTGTTTCAAAACCTATATTTGCAGAAATAAGGCCAGAGGCTCTCCAGCTTATGAAAGGAAACAAACTCCTTGAATTTTTTGTAATATAAGTACATGAGTGAAAGTAGTTATTAGTGAAAGCTAACAAATTGATTTGAGAGATACAGAAAGAGACAACTGGAAAGATGATTGTCTTAGAATCATAAAATTGTAGAATCATTTAGTTTGGAGATAAACTTTAAAATCCTTGAGTTTAACCATGAACCTAACACTGTCAAGCCGCCACTAAACCATGTCATTAAGCCCCACATCAGCATGTCTGTTAAATACCTCCAGGGATACTGACTCAACCACTTTCCTATGCAGTCTGTTCCAATGCTTGACAAATCTTTCAGTGAAGAAATTTTTCCCACTATCCAGTCTTCAAAAACTCCTTCCCAGCAAACTTGAGGCCATTTCCTCTTGTCCTATTTCTTCTGACTTGATAAAAGAGACCAACCTCTGGCTACAACCTCTTTTCAGGTAGTTGTAAAGTGATAAGGTCTCCCCTGAGCCTCCTTTTGTCCAGGTTGAACAACCCCACCTCCGTCTGCTGCTTCTTACTATACTTGTGCTCCAGACCTTCACCAGTTCCACTGCCCTTCTCTGGACACATTCCAGCACCTCAGTGTCTTTCTTGTACTAAGGGTGTGGCCTAACCATGTCAAATAGAGGGGGACAATCATCCCTGGTCCTGCTGGTTACACTGGTTCTGATACAGGCCAGGATGCCATTGGCCTGTTTGACCACCTGGGTACACACCAGCTCATGTCCAGCTGGTGTCAACCAGCACCCCGAGATCCTTTTCTGCCAGGCAGCTTTCCAGCCACTCTTCTCGCAGCCTATAGCATTCCATGGAGTTGTCGCAGGATCTGGTACTTGGCCTTGTTGAACCCCATGGAATTGTTCTTGGCACATTGATCCAGCCTGTTCAGATCCCTCTGCAGAACCTTTCTACCCTACAGCAGATTAATGCTCCTGCTCATCTTGGTGTCATCTGAAAACAGACTGAGGGAGCACGTGATCCCCTTGTCCAGATCATGATATACACGAAAAAAATTTGAGCCTCTCAAATCTTCTGCTCAAGCTAATTTTGAGTATTCATACAGCTGGTATGAGTACTGATAAAAGTATAACCACAGCAGCAGGCAGCTTGTCTTTCACCATACACAAAAATATTTATCTGAACCTAAACATTTTGAAGCCTGAACTGGACTTCCCCTTTGCTGTCACACTATATTTTTGAGTTTGGCAGTATCAGCACTGCCTGTTTCTGTCTACAGGAACTGTAATGTCTCAGGGACTGTTATAACTGGATGCTGGAGTGTCTAAAACAAATGAAAACACAGAGGTACTAATCTGAAAATATGCTCCCCGATGGGTCATTTTCTAAACTGAAAATTGCAGCTGTGTTTTAGGCCTGTCCCAAAGATACCTATTGATACTATAACATTGTCACATGTTATGCATCTTTGGCTATACTCCCTCTATTTACACAGATGAAGATCAGTATATGTGGGTATTTTGATACTTTTTTTTTTTGCTGTTATGTTGTTGATGTCTGAAATATTTTTATTTACATTACAAAACCAAACATTATGATCCAGTTGGGAGAGAGAGATAGTAAATATAGAGAGATGTCAGCATGCATTGTTGGCTTGAACACCCCAGCACAGTGTCATTAAATCTCATTCTGGTTGGAGATGATTCCCATTCAGCTGTTGTGCAGTGCAGTCAGAATGAGTTCAGTGTCTGTCCACATCTGTGCAGATATTGAAATTGCCAAAAAGAGTGAAAGAAAAGGAAGGCAAAGGAGGAGGAGGGAAATATGCCTAAGGTTACAGACTGAATTACCGGTGAAACTACTGTGTTAGTTTAGTCCTTTTTCAGGGATACCACATTGCCTTTTAACTCTCCTGACCTTTACACAAAACTCAGCCATGGGATACGCTTAGGAGTGGTGAGCTTTTGGATTGCTGTATTCTGTTATCCAACTACATTGCACTCACTCTTTTCTAGTACCTCTAGGTTTTGTATTGAAGTTTTGGAGTAACTTTGTAAGACAAAATCACTTGCAGGGCAGCTTTACAGTTGTATTCACTTTTACTATTCTAGTTTTAATATCCTTAAGTTTCCCAGGTTTGTTTAGTGCTTAATACAGTTTTCTTGAATAATTTTGACAGTATCATCCCAAAAAGTCATAGTTTTTTTCTTTTTTTTTTAATTCATTCAGATAGTATGTTTTTAATGAAAAAAGTTCTCAAGAAGTCATATTTAAAGACAAATGTTTACTCTTTTCAAGTCTGCCAAGTATCGACTGCGTTGCTATGTGCATGATAATCTAATAAATCCTAGTAAATCTAACCAAATAAATGTAATAATTTACAGGATGCTTTCTTCTGAACAGTAAAATTCTTGAATCCATAGTGGGAAATGTATACATATTAATACCTACATATTTCTCTAAAATCATACTTCAGCTCAAACTCAGACAATAAATGTTATTCCTGAATAAAAGGATTTATTTCGTAAAGCCTTATTCCTAGTGCCCAGTCTTGGACTCAAATCTCCTTGTGCTGTGCAAAAACAGGACAAAAAGAAAGAACTCCTGCCTCAAAGGGCTGAAAGTCTCAGGTCTGAGCAGTGAGAGAAGAAGAGTTGAAGGAGGCAAGATGGTGTTACAGCACTTTGGCATCCTACCCACTCTTGTTGGGTACTTTGTTGAAAGAAGGAAAAGTACCTCTTACTAGAGTAACTGATACACTTGGAAAAATCCTCCAGAATTTCACACCCATGGCAGGTCTGAAACACACTCTAAATACATACTGAAATAATTTGCTCTGGAGTTGACTAATTCATCAGATGATTTGAGAAGCAACAGTAGGTATTTAGTGATGTCTTACATTACTAAAAGGAAGAGAGGGCATTTTAGCAAGAAAGTTTTAAGCCTGTGTTTCAAGGAACATAATGAAGTTTTGGAAGGCAAACTCCTGCCAGCTGTCATGAGAGTCAGCAAGGTGTATGTTTGAATCTTTGGGCTTGTTGAAGTCATGTAAAACCAGAATTCCTATTGTAATTTGAAAATTTGGTTTTACCTTCACTTTGAAGTGCCTGATGTTTGCAAAATAGTATGTGAAGAGTTACAGTAGGCACTCTGGAATGTTTAGAAGGGCTTTAATGGGATATTTAGGAGATACTTTGTTCTGAGACAGACAGCATGTGGCTTCCTCTGTGCTTTCTGAATCCAGGAGAATTGTTTCTGCCTGAATAGGTTGAGGTTGGATTACCTTGAGAGAAAAAGGTGCACAAAAATTTGTAAGGCTTGATCATGAGATATAATTTTCTCTCACTTCATTTCTGGTTTCTATAATTTATTTTATCTGTGGATTTTTGGGTTTTGTTTTGTCAGTTTCTTCCCCTGGATCTGGGTTTTCTTTGAGTGTTGTTTTTTCTGGTTGTTTCGTTTTTGTGTTTTGTTGGGTATTTTGGTCTTTTTATTTTACTAAATTATTTTATTGAGTGTTGCTGGAGTATTGGATGTAGTTTCAAGTCCATTTTAACCCTTTACCTTCATTTTTTTTACCACTCCAGATTATGGTAGAAACAGAAAAGACAAATCTTTTTGCCAGTCTGAATGGCTGCCAGAGCTTATTCCCAGGCGTTCTAGGAGTCTTAGTGCCTGGGAGAAGCAGTGTAGGTGTCCATGCTGTTGGCCAAGGGCTGGTTGCCTAGAAGAAGAGCTGGCCAAATATTCAGGTAGATGATTCAGGAACAGAGTCAGCTGTGTCTTAGTTCAACATGTATTTGCTGAGGAGGCAAACAGTCTTGTTGGAGGTCTGGCTGCCCTTCTTCCTTACTGAGCCAGAAACCTCAGGAGCTCTGCTTCATATCAGTACTTTTGGCAGCCTTGTGCAGAAAAAGGAAACAATGGACAGACAGACCAGCTGCCAGCAATACTGGTGGAAATAGTCCTGGTACTGGCCTTAGAGTTTAAAATATAAATAGATTTATTTGGAAAATTTTGGTTGTATTAGACCATCATTCTTTGCTGGAAAAATGCTCATACAAAAGATTTATGGACATTTCCAGTTAGAATAAGGAATCAAGGAAAGTAATTACCACCTCTCTTGAGAATATGGAGAACTTCCCATTTGAAGAGGAAATTAATGAAGACTTGATATTAATGTTTATTTTTTTGTGCAACCATTTCTCTTTATTTCATGATCACTCTAAATTATTTTATTTCTCTTGCTCTTCTACTTGTATGTCCAGTGGGGCTACATTTCTATTCTAAGAATGAAGGAATGGATCCTTATTTTACCTTATTTTCATTTTAGCAGTCAGTAGAGCATCTCTGTAAGGTGCATATACACTAAGACAGACTAAAAATTCCATGTTGTCTTTTTTTTTTTTTTTTTTTTTTTTTACAGATGCAGAGTTCATGGAAATCACTAGTTACAACAAAAAGGGAATGAGTGTTTTTTCAGTTTCCTAAGGTTCTATTCTTGCCTTGGATATAGGAAAATGCCTGATTATTGGACTGAGAATTCCAAATGTAACTATAGGGAGGGAAGCAGGCGTTATATCATATAGTAGTCTAGGATCTATGTGGGTTCCCATATTTTCTTGTAGGTATTCTAAATTGTTAGAATGTTGAAGTATTATGATTTTTAAAATAACTTCTGAAAGGTTTTGGGGTTTTATATTGATCTTTTGAAAGTTAAAAACCCCTCAGCTTTAAATATTTTCTGAAGAGCAACACATAACTTTTATCTGACATGCTGATTCAATAAGACTTTATGTTAGCAGAACTACTGTTTTCTGATATATTCATAGAATATCTATATATAAAGAAGAGAAATAAGATAGGACATCCTACAGTATTGAAGATGTAATGAATAATCAGCAATCATAGAATCATAGAATTGTTAAAGTTGGAAAAGACCTTTAACATCATCAAGTCCAACCATCAACCCAGCACCACCATGATGTTCACCATGTCCTCAAGTTGCAATGAGTGATTTGGAAAAAATGAACCTAATTATTTTATATTTGGAGTTGAAATTTATTGAATTGAGTTAAACATGTAGTCTTTTGACATGAATAATAAAATATACTAAGTTAGTAAGACTCAAATAATTCTTCTAATCAACTAATTCAATGACATTTTATTAAACTACTCAAATTATACTGTCTTTAGATAACAAAAAAAAATAAAAGAAGGTTCTTAGGAGTGTTCCACATGTCTCAATGAAATCCATTGACATGTTTTGAATCTGGCTATGAATGTTCACATACTATAACTCACTGCATAAATAGAATGAATATTTTAAAGTGGTACATGTGTGGATTTGGAAGAAAAACTGAGCTGTCACTAACAGAAAATTATGCTGGCAGCTGTGATAAAGTATCACATTTAAAAGGATTTGGGGGGAGTATGTTTTGTTATTTTGACTTAGAGATTGTGTGGCGATGAGAACCATTGAAGCATATTGCACTGATTAAATGTAGTATTTGGGAGTCTCAAATGTCACAAAACATATGGAATACCAGGAACATTCATCACTGTTTGAAGGGACCATGTAAAGCCTTGATAGCCTGGTCCAACGACAGTGCCAGTAAAATAGTGAATGAAAAGAAGATCTGGTAGCATGAAAACAAGTGAAATAATATTAGAAGCAAGAGACTACAAAATTGCAGCTCCTTCTTCCTCCTGCAAATTCTCCTCCTTCTCTTCTCAAGGAAGAGCTAAGACTGTGGTTAGGAAAAGCCATACCAATGCTATCAGCCTTACCCTAGCAATAAACAGACATTGAATCTACATATATAAATGCTTAGGATTTAAAAAACCCAAACTTTGTATGCAAGAGGGTATGGCCACAAATTTTATTTCACTTGAACATGTGAATTTTGCTAAATCAGATGTGGTTTTTTTCTCCATAAGTGTTAACAGTGATCAGTCTAATTTTGGTGGAGAAGGGAAAGACTGTTATGATAGCTTGATTTTTAAAATATCTGTTAGATAGTGTTAAGGGAGAGGAGAAGGTAGCTTCCTGGAATCAGTCCACAAATCTAAATAGGTTGTTCACTCGCTTGCAAGACTACATTTTAAAAGCATTTTGGATAGAATGGAAATTGGGTGGGTATTAATTGTCAAATGTTTGAAGTCCTTACAAGAGTCAGTTTCTTAAAAGTGTCCTTATTCCTCTTCCTTCTAGTATCCCACATTGTAGTTTTATGTGATGTAAAGGCAAATTTAATTTACCATTCTGGGAGACAGACCTAGACTTACTGTTTAATGTAAAAAATAACTTTTATTGAAAAAAGAAAAAAGTATGAGAAAATCTCACTGTTGCAAGACAATATATGAAGAATTTAAAAAACAATGTAACTAGCAAATTTCAAAGATTAATCGTGTCATGTTTCTCAGAGATATCTGACAAAGAAGCAGGGCTCTAGCAGACATTAGGTGTTACTTGAGAAGACACATGCCACAACTCCAAATGTCCTCCCCTTCCTCCTTCTGCCCGCAGTTTTTATTGCTGAACACAAATGCCATATTGTCTGGAACATCGCTTTGGTCAGTTGGGGTCAGCTGTACTGGTTGTGTGCCCTCCCAACTTCTTGTGCACCTCCAGCCTGCTTGCTGGCAGGGCAGTCTGAGAAGCAGAAAAGGCCTTGATGGTGTGTATGCCCTGCTCAGCAATAACAAATCCTTCCTGTGTTATCAGCACTGTTCATCACAAATCTAAAACATATCCCTGTATCAGCTACTATGACAAAATTTAAGTGACCCAGCCAAAGCCATTGTGGCTTTTATTTAATCTCTAAAATTTACAGATTAAAATTTCTGTGCAGGAATACTCTTCAACAGAAATATGTGTCATTAATAATTCCACTAGTGCTATTTTGTCTGTGATACTCAGTTGTAGTTGATTTTTTTTTTGTTCCATGAGACAATGCTGCCTTATCTTTTTGTGGTGAAGTTTCTATTGAAAACAAACGTTTCAGATTAAGTAGTCTTAGCTCTAGTATACTCAAAGAAGCAAAAATGCATTTTGGTTACTGAAATGTCAGGGATGCAAGGAAACATAACTATTGCATGTCAGTTCTATAACAAACATAAATACATAGTAAGAATATCTGTAGCTTTAAGAGATTTAATTCAGCTGGAAACCAAGCAACTTTCTAAGTTAAAATTATGTTTTGATCAAGAATGAGACATAATTGCCTATTTTGGTTTCCCCATATTATATAGGCATAGCACTTATGAAGTGTTCTAAATTTAAATTACAGTTCAAAGATCCTTCATAAAAATAGAAAAACGCAATCTGAATTCAAATAATTTCTAAATCCAGTGTATTTATTGACTTCATCCTAACATGCAATTTAACAAAAAATGTTGTGCATAGTTAAAGGAAGCTTCTTTAATTTTCCCATAAAGAAGCCAACTTTCTGCCTTCTTTTTCCAGAAATATATCTTTAAATTTTTCTGGAGCTAGCTAACGTTTCTTTAAGTTATAGAGGAGTAAAAATCAGAAAATAGTGTTTTACATAATTATTAAACAATTTAGAAAAAAATTTGCCAGTTACATGTCTGTGTTGGATATGTATGACATTATTTGAAGGTCTAGACATAGTTTTTGAATATTTAGAGATTCAAAATATTATTCTGATTTATGTAACATAAGTCATTGTCATCTACGCTTTGAATAAATCAAAGCACCAAATGATATACTGATTATTTTGAGCCTTATAATCAAGTCTTGTCTACACACTGAACCTGTTGCAAAATAGGCTGGCATATGAAATTTAAACATGATGAGTATTCCATGCTGTCTTCAGTTAAACCAAAGTGAACTAAATTACCTGAACATAGAAATTTTTGGACTAATGGAATAAGAGTGTCTATAGGAGAAGCTATTATAGGTTGTTTTCCCTGGGTAGATAAGCCCAGAGTCAGTAGAAGAGCTGGGTTGAATCTGGGTCATCTGATTGCTGCTCATATAGCCAGTTCTCCCCACTAACAGCTTCATCTTGTGGAATTACGCGGTGATGTTTCCTTCGTTTGTACTGTGTTGTTAAAGATTATTATGGGATATCTGTTTTTACGATTTTATAATGTCCTACTGAGACATCTACTGAGTGAATAAGTTGCCTTTCTAAAAAACAAATTACTGTCCCACTGTTGTTTTGTGCTTTTAGTAGTACATGTTCTATATCTTCATTGTTTGACATAGGCAAAGAATTTTTTTTTCCTAGTATCTTTATTATCATTTTGAGTAAAATAAGTCACTTGCACATTTCGTTTTTGAGAGCTGGGTAACAACACTATTTTGTGGCAGTTCAGGACTGAACAGATGATGTAGACTTTAGGAGACAAAATACACTTGTGAAATCTGTAGCTATGTCATGTTGATCTTGTTACAGATTTTGGACATGACAGTTGCCAGGTTAATAAAAAAAAAATAGTAATGTAAAATTCACAGTTGACTATTAGTGGATATCAGTTTTAAGGTATGGGAAAAGATTCTGGTAGATAAATAGGAAACCTACATTATAATTTCTTGAATTCTTGTATGTTTTTGGTGAAAAATAGGTGCCTTGGATGAATTCTAAAAGAAACTGTTAACTACCTGCCTAGCATGCCTGGTACTATCTGCAAGAAGCCTGTAGGAAGTGGTAAACACAGCTGGTTTGTCTGAAACTCCTATTCTCCATGGAGATCAAGCTCCTTTTTCTTATTATCACAGTATGTTCAGGATGGCACCTTCCTCCATTTGCCATCTGCAACCTGATAGGTACAGCCAAACTTCTGCAACCCTGACCAATTCTTATTGTTGCTCTTAACTGGAAGGAGATATGTATGTATATTAATGTGAGATGGTGAGTAGTCCCTACATTTTCTGTCTTGGAGATTATGGCTTTTCCATTTGAGCTTCTTTCTCTCCTTGAGGGGTTCGGTTGCAGCTCTGGGGATGGAGGCTGGCACCTGGGTGTCATGTGTGCTGTGGTGGGCAGTCCCAGCACCTGTGCAGCTCTGCGAAGGCAGTTGTTCCTCTGCACAGCCAAGAACTGCCAATTTGAGGAGCAAAGAGGGGTGAGAAGCATCATGAGTCAGTGTCTGCTGATTAAGGTTTTCACCCGGGCTGTGGGAGGTCTGGCTTCAATTCCTGTTCTAGCAGTGACAGCTTAGGTGTAGTCTCTGGAGGAATTAATTTAAGGATAGAAACATTCTGACTGAAGCAGTGGTAGAAAAAAAGGAGAAAACTCTAGGTGTCCATAGGTTATGGGATAATGATAGAGGGAAAATCCTACGCAGATAGGATATAGATAGAGCCTTTTGTCATGTACATTTGGGCACCAAATTCCTGACTTACTACCTAGTTTAAACGCATCCTTGTATCGAACCTTTTTTTTTTTTTTTATTGTATAAATGCATATCAAAGCTTTCCTTAATGACTAGTTAGTTCTGCCAAAATCATCTAAAACACTTCCTTGGTCACTCAGGATTATTGAATTTAGACAGACTTCTAGAAGTTCTGGACTTTTGTTACTAATTCTTGTTTTTCTTCCGAGTTTTTATCAGAAGTGCTGGATATTGCAGATAAAGGAAAAAAAAAATCCACTGATTGTTCCTTAAGCTCTCTTCTGAGTCACCGTAGGCTTTCCGTGACAAAGTTTTCACTTCTTCTATATGATATGTGAAAGATGAAGGCTTTGTTCTTTTGAGCTTACTGCAACCAATCTGTTAAACTACACAGACACTCACATTAATTTTAGCAGGGAAAAAGAGTATTTTTAAAAACACAGCAGCAAGAGAGAAAAAAAATGTTAAGAAAGAGTTTGTATAGTTGCACAACTCTGCTATGAAACAGCAGTAGTATCTGGGAGTCCATAAGGTTTTGATACCCAAAAATGTAACATTTATTTGGACACTACACAACTTTCCTTAATTATATGCCTTGCAAATTTATTATATATAACCATTATAGTTTTTTGAGATTATAAGCACTATTATATTTTGGATAGCTTCTTATAACGCTGACTTTATGCATTAAAATAATCTATTCTGGGTTAAGATACAATTAAATAATTTCATTACTGTGTCATGAGAGATACTTGGGTTTTTTAAAGCTTTGTGCCTTTTTTGGACTGATCTTACCATCTGGGATAGGATTTATTAAGAAAAACTGCATAAAAGTGGTTGTTTAGTTAATATACTGAAAATAAATTTGTGCCTGACTACTGAGAGGCAATGTCGAGGACTATAAAACCAAAAATGGTCATAGACTCACAGAATTGTGTAGGCTGGAAGGAAACTCCATATGCCATCTACTCCAGCTACTTCTACGAAGCCAATGCAGTTAGATCAAGTTACTCAGGGGCATGTCCAGAATTTGAATATCTCTAAGCACTGGAGATCCTGCAGTGTCTGGTGGTCACGTTCCACCACCATTTGACCTTTTGCAGGATAATTCTTTTCTCCTTGTATCTAACTGGAGCTTCCCAAGTCCATTGACTCTTGCTCTGAACACTTTGTTTTCTGTATCCTCCAACTTGGTAGTTGTAGATTCCTAAGCCTTCTCTTTGTCAGGCTAAACAGATGCAGCTCTCAGTCTCTCCTGTGTGGTCCTGTGTTCCATCTCCATGACCAGCTTGGTGACTCCCAGTGGCTTCATTTCTGTGCATCTATTTCTTTGTTGTACCAGGGAGCCAAAAACTGGGCTCAGCACAACAGGTGGAGTCTCATGAATGGTAAATGGGGTGGAAGGATCATTTCCTTATATCTGTTAGTTATGCTTATACAGCTCAGGGGGCTGCTGGCCATCTTTGCTCCAAGAGTACACTGCTGACTCATATTAATTTTGTTGTCCAGCAGGACCCCACATCTTTGTATACAAAGTTGCTTTCTAGGAAATCAGCCCTTCATCTGTAATATTGTGTGGAATTATTTCTGCCTAGGTAAAAAAACGAATTGTAGAATAGTTTGGGTTGGAAGACACCTTTAAAGGCCGTCTAATCCAGCCCCCATGCAATGAGCAGGGACATCTTCAACTACATCAGGTTTTCAGAGCCAGTCAAAACTGACCTTGAACATTTCCAGGAATGGGGCATGTACCACTTCTTTGGGCAACCTGTTTCAGTCTTTCACTATCCTCATCATAAAATATTTCTTCTTAATATCTAGTCTAAATCTACCATCTTTTAGTTGGTAACCATTAATGCTTGTCCTATTGACAACAGACCCTACAAAAAGTTTGTCCCCATCTTTCTTATAAGACTCCTTTAAGTGTTGAAAAGCCATGGTAAGATCTCCCCAGAGCCTTCTCTTCTGAACCATCCCCATTTTCTCAGCTTCTCTTCATAGGAGAGGTGTTGCAACCCTCTGATCATTTTTGTGACCCTTCTGTGGACTCCAGCAAGTCCATGTTTTTCTTGTACTGAGGACTCCAGCAATGGATGCAGCACTCCAGGTAGGCTGTTGTGAGAGCAGAGTAGAGGGGCAGAATCACCTCCCTCCACCTGCTGGCCACATTTCTTTTGGTGCAGCCCAGGGTAAGATTGGCTCTCTGGGCTGCAAGCGCACATTGCCAAGTCATGTCCAGCTTTTCATCCACCAGCACTACCAAGCCCTTCTCAGCAGGGCTGCTCTCAATTCCTCCTTCCTCCAGGCCTGTATTGATACCAGAGACTGCCCCAATCCAGTACCTTGAACTTGATGTTGTTGAACTTAATGAGATTTGCATGGGCCCAGTTCTCCAGCTTGTAGAGCGGCATGTGATATTTCAAAGTAACTGCTTTATCTGCTGACAGATAAACCTGTTTGTATCTTAAAAACTCAGCAGTGCTTACTTGTTTTGATATAGTAAATGATAGCACAAGGAGTGTTCTCTGGACATTGTTTGCAAAGAAAATGAGGTTAATTGCCTGTTTGTGCTTCTATGTTTATTGCACTCATTAAAGCTTGCAGAATGCCTACAATCTTCAATAGTTACCAAATTAGTAGTGCCCTATCAGAATCTTATTTTGAGGACAGGTTCACGGGGACAGTTTTCTGCTCCCGGTGGCAGTACTTTTGCAGAAAATGTAATGTTTTTGGGTTCAGAAAACAACAACTTGGAATTAAAATCACTTGAAAACTTTACAAGCGTTTGGTTGACAGAATTAGGGTAGTCCTCAAATACCTGTGTTCCCTAACTGCTTATTTTGTTTGAAAATAAAAGAAAATAAAAAGACATTTTATTATCTTAGGCTTACAAAGAAAATAGACATTTTTCATGGCAAGCTTTCTGAAAGAATGCTGTTTAGATTAAGTGTGATCAAAAATAATTTTATTTTGGTTGTTTATTGACTTAGATGACAGAGGTTTGTTTTTGTCTCTTGCTTAGTAAACTGAAGCAAGGGAAAAACACATTGAATTTGATTTTGAATAAGCTTCTTTCTTAAGCAACTTGAGAAGCCTAGAATTACCTTCTTCATTACAGGTTTTTACATATGATGTTCTGGGTGCTCATTTCTAGTAACACAATTGGTTACCACATAGCAACACAGAAGATGTCTGACATATTTTTGTAATATGCACATTAAATAGTATTTTTTTCTTTTTTTAATTGGAACATCTCTGTTCAAATCAGGAGATAAATTCTAAATAGTGGAATTGCTAGGATATGAATTGAGGTATATTTCAATGCAGGTTGATAAACTGATGCTATGGAGTTGCATTGCACATTAGAGTCTTCTTTAAGGGGTAATCTAGGAATATAGCTAAGCAGGAAAGTTGCTACGTGATACCTTTTTATATGATTCAAGTGTCAGTTTTAAAATACACCAGTCAAATGTTTGTAAAATTTACACTTTCTTTCCTACTATAAGGAAAGTTGTCATAACCCAATTGGTTTACACACTGCAACAGTCTGCTGGTAAATGTTTCAGTATGGGATAGACTATGGTCACTCACTAAATTTTACATAGGTTGGCCCCTGTACAACAGTGCTACAATTCTAAATGTATTTGGCCAGCAAAGCTGGGAATAAGGAGTCAATTGTTCACTGCCTGGTGCTATGTGGAAGACCAGGAGAAGACTAAGAAAGGCTGGCTCTCCTCAGGTCTTTTGTGTGCATTCCATAGCTGGAAAACAAATTACTTCTCTGCATGGGTGTGGATTTTTATCAATTTCGCTGTTTATTGACACATTTTCCATGGGTTTTGGTATTTTTCATAATTGTGGCCCAAAAATGCCTCATCATTGTTGTTCACTGCAGGATGAACAACTTGTGTAATACCTTTGATTATTCAGTAGATTCATTGAATGACTTCCTAGCCCTGATGAGCCTTGTTTTGCAGAATGTTCCTTAGGTCAGTTCTGCTGGAGGCTTTAAGCACACAGCCTGTATGTGCAGCACATGAAGGCAACTTACAGGGGCCAATATTTTATGTCACTGTGTGGTTTTTGTTATCTCATTGGGTTTATGTAGTACCTTATAAAGAAGGTGTCCTTACTGTTTTCACAAGCTTGTAACCTTTCAAAATGTTTTTTGCTATTTATTGAAAATAGTACCTGATCTTTCTTCTCCAGGTTTTCTGGGTTAACCTATAGTTAATTCTCGAATTGTTTAAAAATATTTTTTATTTTCTTTCCCAATGAAAGTGTGTGCTTGTGTCTGCATGTGTGTGTGCCTGCAGGTTCGTGTGCTAAAAAGAGGAACAAAATGTGTGACATCTATTACAAACTGTAATTGGATACAATTTTGCTGGATTAAAAAAAAAAATTGTTTCAAGCAGTTAATAGTCACTCTTGGGGATTCTTGGTAAATACTTGCAATACTTTAGGCTTTAGCTTCCCACTAAAATCAGTGTTTCCTTCATGAATTTCCTATCTCAATTTGAAAACTATGTAGTTGAGCAGAGCAGGAATAATTGCTGCTCTCCTCTTAGCTGAGGTCAACACAACAACTCACATACCACATAGCTTTCACTTTTTCTGTGCTGATCTCTAGGAGAGCTTCACATTGAAATATTTTACTGTGAAAATAGCTTTATATTGCAGACAGGGCCTAACCACTATCAGTACTTTTTTTCTCAGTATTCTGCTTATGCCAGAGAACCTTTTTGTGAACAATTTTAGTTTCTGGATGACAGGACTAGCACATTTTTACTAATTCTTCTTGCAGAACAATAGAACAATGATGTTTACAAAATGTTGAATCATTTAAATCTTAGCATGTGTTTGAGACTTGTTTCATTCTACAGCACTGGCTTCATTCTGAACTTATGAGAAAACAAAAATAACTACTCCCCATGCAGTGATAAGGGGAAGTGGCATCTGCTGCTTGGCCAAGTAGGCCAGATTTGGGAAACACAGTGTAAACCAAAGTATCAGCAGAAGGGAGAAATCTCCTTTCTTCAGTTTCATTTACCATGAAAAGACTTGGAATTGGAAGGTGAATCAAACCTGTTTTAATGTTTCTGTCATTAGGCAAAGGAAATTTATCCATTTCTTCTTATAGAAAAAAGGGAAGGAGAAAATTAACATAGAAGTAATACAAAGGTTAAAGAAAAAATCAATTTTCCTGTTCATTTAAGACCTTTGCAGCACTTACAGACATTCAAGAGATATGTCTTAAGGAAGAATCATATTTTTTGGATACTCATGCAAACCAACCTTTCTTTTCAATGAATACCACAACAAATACAGTCAGAAAATGCTATCAGAGCACACATTTGCAAACAATTTTTTTGTGTAGATTTTTAAAAAATAATTTTTCCTGTTGAGGCTTTCCTTGGATTTCAAATGATTAAACTTTAACTGTTTCACAGCCTGAGTCACACTCAAATGGAGAATGGGCTTACAAGTCTGTGATCACATCTTGCTTCACTTTTTTCTTCAAAGAAGGACAGGTGCTAAATATGCAACACCCAGCTTTTCTAAATTCTCCAACTGCCTGAATTCTTCTTTGTTTTTGTTTTGCCTACTCAGTCTTCACTGACTGGAAGTCTACAGTGGTAATACAATTGTCCTGCGTATATCCAGGCTGCAAAGAGTGCAAGCAAGATCTTACTGCATCTCATCACTCAGGGTCAGGTGAGGATGAGGTGGGAAAAATTTCATTGTCGTTTTAATCAGGAGTTCAAGAGAATTAATAGTTTCTTAATCCCCCCTTCCCCCCCAGATATTAAATAGTTAAAATTAGATAGGTTATCTTTTAATTCTGTCACTCTGATAATGTCTTCTTATGAATATTGGAACTGTTAATTTGAAGTGTTATTTCTGCACTTATGTAAAAATTACAGTCTATTGCATTAGAACATACTTATGAGGAAACTAGGAAAGATTTAACACAAGAGGTCCATGGTAATAGATAAAATTAGAGAACTGCATAATCCATGTGATAAATAGCAATTTTCTGCTTTAAAAATACTCATGTAAAATTCACATATTCTTCTCAGAGCAACGATATTCTTAGTCCTTGTGCAGTAACTAGACATACCTTCCATTGGGAGGATATTTTGAAATAAGATCTCCTTATACCACAATAATTTCCTGATTACAGGCTGGGATTTTTTTCTCCTCTCAGCAACACTGTGAAGCAGCAATCTGCTGAAGTCTCAGTTATACCTTCATAAAGCAGTAAAGCTGAGGACCAGCCTCTTGACCCATTTCTATCCCCAGAGCTCACCTATTATTCCTAATGCCTTGAAAAATACATTCTTTTATTTTTGTGCCAGTGTGAGTTAATGGAATGACCTTCATCTAAAAAGGGGCAAAAAAAGTCAAGGTAATTGCATGGTGCCGAATCTTTATTCAAGTTGCAGTAGTCAAGGGTACTTCCTGCAAAGCATTTCCCTTCCTGTGGCACAGGGCAATGTCCCCTTCATCCCTGGGGACTGATAGCAGGATGTGTTGATATTAGTTAACACTCTGCCCACAACCTGCAACACAGATGCTCTCACAGTATCACAGGTGGTAACTTAGAGGATATATTCAGATTGGAAATCTTCATTTGAAACAATACAGCATGTTTTGCCACAAATCTTATTTTCCGTCATTTAACAGTATTCTCATTTCCTGAATCATCTTCATAGGTCTGTGATTATCTATTTTTCAGGCATAGAAACCTCCATGGTTGCATCACAGGAAAACCTGCTGCAGAAGTACCTTTGTGTTTTGGGGGTATTCTTTTTTACATATATCTTCTCTTCCAAAAAAATAACGTTGATGTAGTGTGTTGATTTACTATGGGGAATATTTGCATAAAACCTTAAATAACCGAATGAAAGTGATCCTCAATACTGACCAGGTACAATATTAATAGTTTTAGTCTGTGCATTTTTCATGTTTTTATTACTTCTTGAATCTTCTTCTCTAGAATAGGATTATGTCTTTACTAAAGTAAATAGCATGTTGCAAGTTGCTTTTACTGAACTCTGTTTTAATTTTAATGAACTGAAACGTAATTAGAAGTGTTTGTTATACTATGCCAGCAAAGTACCAATCATGAACTGAAGACTGGCATTGGAATGGACAGTTTGTGATTATAACTGTATGTCAAGATCTTTATTAAGATGCACATTAACTAAACATAATTGACTGTAAGGCAGCTGGACAGTGGTAAAATATTTAGTAATGAACCTCTTCACTGCAGTGTTTTCTGCCTCAAGGAGAACAGTAAAAGTGTCCATATTTTCTTTTTAATACCCTTTAGTAAATGCTGCCATATTAGCAAGCAAAATTATATGATCACATGAGGGCTTCATCTTTTCTGCTTCTCTAGTTTTCTAGGGCTATTAATTCCAATACTGAAAATTTATGAAGGAAATAGAGCAAAGAGTTCACTGTAAAAGAGGTTACTTGTGGCTCTTTCACATATAATCGAAATTTCAAAGCAAACAAAAATAATAGCTAATTTTATTCCATTAAAATTTAAACTCAAACAGCAATTTTCAATTTGCTACAAGTAACAGTGCATCTTTTCAGGAAATAACTGCTATCCATCTTAACAGAACCTTAATTTGGTCAGCATTTTTTAAAAGAAAAATTAAATCAGGGAAAATATACGTTGTTTTTTCCTTTTTTTTGTAAGTATTTCAAAGGTAAGTGATGTCACACTAATGTTTCTGAGATCTTTGATGGTGTCTAGCCACCAAACTGGTTTCATTTTTTCTTACCACCTTTTAGTGGTGAGGTACTTAAAAATATATCAACAATAACATCTTAAATTTATGGTGTGTCATCTAGCAGCTGTTTCAGAGGTATCTTCAAAGTAAAGTATTTTTGAAATCGGGATTTATATGAACTTTTCATCACATCGTATCTATAGAATATAATGGAGTAGAAGTAACAAATTTATCATTGTTGGCTTTTGGGCTTAAACCTCTCAACAGCAAAGGAATGAAGATCTCAATTTTCTTTACAAATTGTAATTACATAATTGCACATAAAAAGTCTGTTGCAACAAATGAGAAGCAATGTAATAGTGTTGTGTTTATTATCACCAATTTGTACCATTATCTCCCTTATGCACTTTCATTATGAAGTGTTAACAGCTTAATATACTAGAGCATAGGAACGGCTGTAGTCACATAAAGTATTTGGTGTTATTGCCTCTAGTTTTTTTTCACATAGATCTGTTGAGGCCTTTGCCTCACACAAGCTTATAATATTTCAGTGTTAAATACAGAACAAGTGAATTTCACCTGATGAAGTGATTTCAGAACACATAATCCAATTCAGCACTTTGATATTTGAGTGGCTTTTGTTGGACTTAAAAACTTGATATATTTTGAAACCTGATGGGCAGAATTGATTTCTTTAGATGCAGACAACTGTTATCAGTAATTTATCTATTATTCTTTGAGTTGTGTTCTATGGCTTCAAAAAAAGCACATATTATGTCCTTTAATTTAGATTTTTAAGAATAGATATATCTCCCAAAAAAGATTTTTCCTGGTATTTCATGCAGCTTGATGTAAGTAGTTCTGTTTAATAGAAAAAACCCAAAACCCCCAAAAAGGGGTTGGTTTTCTTCTTGCTTTGTTATTCCTTGAGTTCAGAAGCTTCAGCTCAGATGTACCATCTCTTGGGTATTTTCCCTTTTCTTTTCCTTTTTTTTTTTTTTGGTTAGATTTTTCCTCTAACCTTTACTATTTTCAGATTTGGGTTTATTTTCAGTAAAAAAAGCCAGATCCATTTTCTCCAGTTCACTTCATGATTTAGCAGCAAAAGAACCCAAAATTCTCTTACTTTATTTTTTTGTTTGGGTTTTTTTTTGCCTTTTGTTGACAATCAGTACAGTCTTTGTGATGTATGCGGCCAACATTTTGTGAGAACCATCGTGTTCAGCTATCCTCTCTTTCAGAAATGTGTTGTGATATGACTGCCCATTAGTCATTATGTAATTTTTTATGTCATTATTACTGTCATTATGTTATCAACATAAATAGTCAGGTCTGGAAGAATTCAAAGTAGCTTTCTTAACCCATAGAAGCAATGATTAAATGTATATATATATAGTTATATATCGTTGATTCTGTATGGTCATGTATTATGTCTTTTTTTTTTTTTTTTTTTTTTTTTTTTTTTTTTTTTAAGAATATATTATGACATTTAAGTATTGAGTTCTTAGAAAATGTTTTTTTCATAACAAAATTCTAGTTTTTTTATTATAGTAACTTTTTTTCTCTGGCTTGCATTAGCCAACATTAGTCAGCAGTTACCTGAGACAACTTTGTAGGAATGGAAAAGGTTTTATTTCTTCTCAGTTTTAATGGTAAATGTCCTCACTGCTTGCATGGATGTCAGAGGATCTGACTTTTCCTATCCCCAACAAAGCTTGTGAAGGATTATGTAAAGCTCTTCTTCCTCTGTTTCTGTCAATTCTTCCCTATGAAGACCTGATATGATACATTTCCCATCGCTGCTTCAGCACAAGGACTCTCCACAGGAGGCACAGACAGCACCAAGTTCTGTGATAGGAGTATTCAATCCATGCTGTATCTGTCTAAACCAGCAGCAAAAGCTGAGTCATGTGAATCAAAAGGAGTAGTAGCATTTGAAAAAGAAAAAAATATAGTAGAAGTTACCCTAGCACTTCAATTTTCATAGCTCCCAGACAAATAGCTTCTTAAAATAGATTGTTTTCTTGTGCTCATGTTAGAGTGGTTCAAAACACTGTATGACCTTGCCTTGAAGAGTGAACCAAATTATGAGCATTTGTTTTAAAGGAGCAACCTAATTTCTACTCATATTGTTTGAATAACTAAAGGAGGGTGTAAAAACCCTGCTTATCTGTGCAATGGAGAAAAAAGTGGGCTTTTCATCTGCTACCTCCTACTTATCCCATAAGTAGCTGTCCTGATTCCATACATGAAAGGCTGGCCTTCTCTTCAGATAGACATGTTCTATCTATATGAATGAATTAAAGAGCCCCAGAACACAAACAAATTACCCATCGCAGAAAGCAACATGAATTTCCCAAAATAGCTTATATCATGGCATTAATGCTATTTCACTCGTGTCTGTCAGTTGTCCTGTGTTTATATGGTTTGTTTACTATTATTCTTTTTTTCCTGATAATGTTTTTACTGTACCAATATTATGACAAGCTCTTTAAACGCTTGATTCCAAATGACCTAATTTTCAAACTGCTGAGCATTCCTTGCTCATACTGAAGAAAATCTGGTTAAGAAAATGTCTGCTCTGCAACTCAGTGGGTTGAGCTGCAACTCAGTGGGTTGAGGATGTTTGTGGTTTTATATGTATATCTGACTGTCTCATGTAAATGTTCCCTTATACATTTCTACTGAGACTTGGGTTCATAATGTTGTATTTTCTTTTCTTCTTTTTCTTGTGAGAAGTAGGGTAGTTGTGTTTTTGTTCTGAAAAGCATAACATCATTTTAGGAAGAAAAAAACCCCAACTTTTCAAATTGTTGATTGATAATTTAATTACTACTGACTTATTTTCATAGACTCATAGAATAATTTCTCTTGGAAAATACTATTAAGTTCATTGAGTCCAGCTGTTAACCCAGAACTGCCAAGCCCACCACTGACCCATGTCCCTAAGTGCCACACCTACCCGACTTTTAAATACCTCCAGGGATGGTCACTGCACCACTTCCCTGGGCAGCCTTCTTCCTGCAAATTTATTGCTTCCTAATTCAGGAGCTGTACTGGGATAGGAAACTTTCACTTCACATCTTAAAACCACGCCCCAGGAACACAGAAGATCTCTCTAAGAAGTGGGTCTAGGCTTCTTATTGAACCTTCTGTTCCCTTCGGAAGCGTGTCTCCTATCACGATGACCCATCCTTTTTCTTTATGGAAATAGTTTTGATGCAGGGCATAGGCTATCTTGATGAACCTGGTGCACCAGGTAGGAACTCACCACCATTGCCCCTATCCCCTAAGTCAGGGTGTTCAGGCAGGTGGACAGAGGACAGGGAATCCTCCCTGTCATGCATTCTGTCTGCATGTTGAGCCTGTCCCAGAGAAGGTAGGGTGTGATTCCAGTAGCACCTCTTGGTTCCGGTATTATCTCTCTCAAACTCCCTGCTACTCCCCAGCCTGCTCACGTCCTGCTTGAACTCTGGCTATAAGGGGGGGAGTTCCTCTGCCCAGGCAGGGGCAGTGCCCCTCCCACTCCTGTGCACACTGCTGCTGTCCTGGAAAAAGAGCAGGGCACATCCTGCAGCCTGGCACTGGCACCAGGCTGGCAGCACATTCCCACTGGAGCTCTGGGCAGCTGCAGAGTCATTTTGGGGGCAGAGCATAGAGAGGTCATGGCTTTCTGCTGGGTGGGCACTGTTGCTCCCTGTTTGAGCTGCCAGAGCTTCACTGGCTTTCGTTAATTATTCTTTCCTTGTAATTATTTATTACAACGAAGTATTGAAATAAATATGATTTAAACATCGCCTTTTTTGCTACTATATAATTTTTGGAACATGTTTTTAAAAATACGTGAAAGACATCTATCGGTAGTTTTGTATTTGCATTACATTTGCATATTTTAATAACATGTTTCATATGAACACATATTTGCAGTTTTATGTTAGTACCATGAAGTGGACTTTAGACAACAAAACCTGTTATGTTAATAGGAGTTTTAAGATGACATTCTTATATCTTGTTGGAATGGAGTGTGGGAGATAATACTTACTGCTATTAAATTTATCTGGCAATGTAGATAATGCTTGTATTAAAAGTCACTTTTTTGTAAAGCTATAGGGCACTAGCTCTTGGGAGATAAATACAGTTTTTTTGTTAATTGTGGCACAATTTATTGAGAAACTCTTGCATTTTTCTGTCAAGTTGGTTCATAGACTATGAATCTTTCTTAGGAGAATTACAGCTCTTTCCAAAATAACCAATGAAGTCAGTAAGCACTGGTTAGTGTTAAGAACTTGCAGTATTATATTGAGAATTCTCTTCTCAACCTGTGTTTCTAGGTACAATTTAGGTGCTTAAACCATTACTACAACTACTTTTTCATGATTCCATGAACAGCACTGAATATGCCTAATGGTTGTTTAATAAAAATATAAAACTTCTAGCATGGGCACATTTTTCATCACCTTGCCATGCTTAATAACCAACTACTAAATCATTTATAAATCATTACAAGTAAATCAACAAACCAGAATCAATAATATAGAATTATTAGTAGCTCGCTCTTTTGGAAAAATTGTTGTTCAAGGAAACAAAACTACTTTTTTTCCTTCCATGGAAAATTAATTTCACCTATGTCTGATTTTTAATTTTTTTTTTATTATTTTTTTTTTAATTCTGGCAAAACTAGATTTGTACAAGGAAACTAATTTTTTTTTCATAGGGAGTATCTATGAATGAGAGGCGTGAACAATCAACAGTCATTGCTAGACCAAGGTATCATATTGTATGATTTCTCTTCCATCAGTTTCCATACGAGGGTGACCGCAGCTGCAGTGTATACAACGTAACAAATCTAGGTCAAGCAGCCAGATTAATGATATCGGGCACATAATTATGAACATTGCAGAAACATTTTATTTTATTTCGTTACATGTTTTCTATACATAATATTACATAGTTTACAGAAAGGTAATACTATTTTATGATGTAATTTTGCATCCAGGAAATGCTGTAATCATAAAGCACTGCTGTGATATCATGAAAAAAATTGCCATGTACTCAGCATAATCCTTCAGATTATAGACAGACGTGTTCACTTAGTTAATGTTTGTCTAAACAGTTCCTCCTCCATCTCAGTTTAAAAGAAAATAAGTTAATCTTTCACTGGAGATACTTTTAAAGGTATTTAAAGTAAAAAAAAAAAAAATAAACAAAGCTAATCACATATATAGGGCTCTTTACACATTAAACACAGCTGTGTTATATTTAACAGTATACTGTATTTAACAGAAATACTTGCCATATCTGTGTTACTGCCTTCTTGTCTTGAGGATGATGTATCTGAGGAATACATGCCTTAAAATTTATAGTTACCAGCCATGATTCTTCAGTGATTTGGGTAAGGGTATCTCCAGCCTCGGGACTTTCTTGCTTGATAGATCCCAGGGCACCAGAAGACAGAAGGACTCAACATTTCTGAATATTTCAAGTGAGAGGTAGTTTCATGATTGATTCATTTGGTATTGGTTATGGGCAAAATAACAGTCTGTGTAATAAGAGACAGAAATAAGAGAGTTAAGGGGAAAAGATGTATTTAAGAAAGAGTAAGACTTTTCTAGGCAGCTAACATTTCACCAAGGAATTTGGTTTTCTTGAAAAAAAAAGTTTGGTTGATATATGGTTGCATTATCAAATATGATATATTTGATATGCAAATGCAGCATAGTTTAGTCTTTGTAAAATGTTTAATTTAATGCCAGCCCAAATCAATTGCTGATCATATACCGATTTTAAAATGCAGAATCAATTGCTCAATAAGGCACTAAACATTCTGGGGAAGGAAATTTGAAACAAAGGAAAGTTGTCAGTGGTAAGTCTTTAAATTAGGCTATTTCTTTCAATTAATTTCAAATTAGTTCAGACTGAACATCAACAGTGACAACAGAGTAATTGAGCTGCCTGAATAAGTAGAGCAAAGTAATAAATAATTATTGTGGAGATATTTTACCTTGGTGTAAAGCAGTGGCAGAACTAATACTCAGTTGTGGTTGTTCTTTTTCATATTGAAAATAAAGAGTGAAGAAAAGAAACCTAAAGCTGAACTCTTGGTAGGAGAAAATGACACAATTTCAGATGCATCTGAATACGTTTAGCTTATCACAGATATGACTGAGAGGTGGTTTGCTAACTGTGTCTAAAACACTTAGTAATAAACGGCTTTTTAATTTAGCAAAGCAAGTTAGTAGAAGCTGAAGCCAAAATTCAAATTAAATATGTGGCAAACACTTTCAGTAGGGAGGTGATTAACTGCTGGGACAAATTGCCAAGAGAAACAAGTGATTTTTCCATCACATGAGGTTGTCAAATTAGAACCAAATAACTCTCAGGAAATTATTTGACTCTTGCCAAGAACAAATTATTGGTCTCAGTTCATTGTTGACCAGATGAAATTTTAAAGCAGGTGGTTGAGATAGTGGAGCAAATAATTCCTTAGTTTTGTAATGTAAAATCATAAGGAATACTTTATTTAACTTGCGTTTGTTGAATCATCAACATCAGGAACTTCATTGCAACATAGTACAATTTCAAGTTGGTGGAGTGTTGTTATATTGTGGCATATTTTGCGGCATATAACCTGAAAGTTATAACTTTCAGGTGATGCTCACTTGTTATGTACTTCATCACATCTGGTTTCAATGATGAATTTTTTTTTGTTGTTCTTAGAAGCAAATGATTGGAAAGAGTCAATAGCTCAGTCAGTAGAACTAAACTAAGTATTTTATGCCAGTGCAAAATATTAAATTCTGTCTTAGTGGTGCAGAATCACTGAGTATCACCAAAATTTATTTAGTGGGTCAAATGGGAGGGACATGCCCTTAAACTTAGAGAATTGGCTTGGTTACCATGTGTGGCACGCGCATATCTTACTGCAGTATGCAAGCACATGATGCAGAAATAATTGAAAGAATTAGTGCAGAAATCCTGCAGTCCCTTTTCAACTCTCCTTTTGTGGTTAGATATGTATTTCAGTTGACTATCATTGGATTTTCTTCAGTACTTCCACCTAAATGCTGCAATGTAAGTTAAGAATATTTAACTGCCTGAAAGATTAATTGAAGGAGTCTTTATTAAGTGCATGAGAATATTTAAATGGCAGGTGATGGTATTGTATTAGCAATCACTTGGGAAATTCCAGATTGAATTAGTCTGTTCAGAAGTGTGTGATTTAGTAGATGCCTTATGTCTGCAGTCCGTGAACATCCAGTGGGAGTGACCTGAGCAGGACACTGTGTAGGTTGATCTTAGTGATGCTTCAGTAGGCATTGTAAAACTATTTTGAGTCTCAGTTTCACTGTAAGGGTTTTAATAGCAGGGCTTAATTTCTCCACCATTTAAGTTTAGCGCATTATTTCAAATACAGTTTTATGTTTCAGAGATGCAACATTATTGTGCCATGTTGAAGGGAAAGTGGTGCAAAGTGAATTGGATCGATCTGCCAGTCTTAGCACACATGCCTGTGCTTTCCAAGCTATTAGAAAAATTAATAAACTCACTCCTTGAATTAATGGATGGGCTTGCAGGACACCATCAGACATAAATTTTGAAGCTGAATTATATTTACATTGCTATTTGTACTGTAAAATTAGTAAAGGTTATTAATTCTATCTGGTCTTGATATTATCAGTTTTATACCATAATTACATGCACAGACACACACAACCTCTTGAGAGGAGTGCTGAAACGCAGCTACTTAGAAGTACATGAAGGGCTGAAGCAAATGTTCACGAGTTACCCCGTCTGTCAGTTTTATATTTTTCTGTCTTTACCTGTTGGTCCTACTGCTCATCTTGACTGCATGATGGGATCACTACATTTTCTGTGATTCTGCAGTACCACTCAGAGTGTAAGGAGTTTCTGTCCCAGCATTTTAAAGACAGAATCTGACAGTGACAAAATCAGACTTGTGGTTTTGCCTCGAGATCTCTGCTGCAAAGATTTTCAGGCTGCCCAAGGTTTTTTAAATACCATATTTTCTTATCATATAAGAAGATGGTAGTGATGGTGCAGTTCTTCTCTCGTCAGTGATGACATCATGCTGGACAAGATATGAAATGTTGTGAACAGTGCCATCATGAGCATGTCTGATAGATATTATTATGAGTGAGGAGGTGTGTATGGAAACAATGGAATGGAACAGCAGCTGTAGGACTTACCTATTCTGTATGTGTTTCCACAACCTATTTTCTTTTTTCCTTTTTTTTTTTTTTGTTTGTTTTATAGGGGTTTTTTTAGAATATAGTGATTTTTTTCCCCAGCTGTGAAATGCGGACTCCTCCAAACCTCTGTGTGTATTTTCCTTCACTTCTTTGCTTTTCTGTTCAGTTAGAAGAGGTTCCCAGCCTCCTACTCACTGCTATAATAGTTTTTAGTAGTTATTTATTTTTAATAACACATTTCATGGGCTTTTAGAAAATGATGCTCCTCAGATTGTAGACAATACAGGAAAATTAAATTTAAACATAACTTTGAGTTCATGAACATGAACATTGAGTTCACATTTTAGAAATCTCTTCCTGTTTGAATCATAGTCCTTTATATTGCTTCACTTACAGTGTAGTAAGTATATTTACTGATCTTTAAAGGATCTGCTTTCTGCAGAGTGGCTAGCAGTGTCCCAAATTTGGAATATCCAGTCTTTTCATCACTTGACCTGTCCTTATAAGTGGTGTACTGAAAAACTGAAGAAAGATCTGAATTTGCAATTCTGGTTTCTTTTTTTGACATTTACACCAGGGTAACTGAAAGTAGATCATACCCTGCAGAAATTAAAGATGAAAGTTACTAGATTTTTCAGTTCACTTCCCACCACATATTTTCTCCTTTTAAATATCCCTAGGGAAGGTGCCTCCGCTGCCTGTGTCATGAAATTATAGCATAAACTTTATTAGTGATCTTAAACAATGAATCTTTATAGCATTATACTATTTTTGTAGCATCATACTGTATTTAAAACATAATATTATTGTTAATTCTTTTCTGTGTTACTGTAGATCTTCATACTTCCAACCTTGGGCTTAGTTGCTCTTATCTTATCCCATTGCAATGACCACTGTATCCAATTCTATAGTTGACATATGACAAAGGAGCACAGATACAGTAAAGACATGTTATTTTTCAAATCTTGTTTTAAGGTAAGATGGGCATATTTTTTATAGATTGTCTTTTCATAGGTTTTTATCCCATGGCAAGTAGCAGTATGGCTCAAAGTCTGTGCAGCTACCATCAATGTGCATAGTTTGCCAGTCTTTAATGCGACTAATTCCTAGCCAAAAAATGTCCTGCATTTTCAATGAATCATAATTGAAAAATTATTATGGTGACAGGAAATTTAAACAAAAATGTCATTTCATATTGCTGTCGAAAAGCCAGTTCCAGTGACAGTTTTAGAATTATCAGTGAGAAGACATCAATCTGTGGTGACAAGAATTGAACAGAAGTGTAATCATGAAAGTGTTTTGGGTTATTTGTTTAACAGCAGTGGTTGTTAGGATGATCTATAGATATAAAATGTTGAAAAAATGTGTTTATTAGTAATAAATATTTGTTTGATGAAAATGAGACTTGGTGATACATGCTATAAGAAGTTTCCAGTGGAAGCGTTGTGGAAAACACAGTAAAAAAGGTTTTTTTTTAGTGAGCATAGAAGGCTTTCTTTTCCCTCAGAAATACCCAGAACCTACATTTGAAGCCCTAGACACCAGTGTTTTGTACCCGTTAGCTGAAATGAATGTGCATACCACATCCCCAGTTCTTTTCCACTACCTCATTAAGATTGTACAGAGTGTAAAGTACTAGTAATACAGACTTAATCTACCACTTCTCCCACTGTTCCTGAAACTGTACTCACAGTGATTGCTTATCCTGCCTTAGAGAGTGGTGTGATTCAATCAAATCCCACCATTTAGGTTGGATTTAAATTTCGGACAGTACAGAGACCGAGAATTTCTACTGAGAAAACATGCAAACAACTGTGTTGAAATTCAGTAATTAGGGAAGTTCTGCTTCAGTTCCTAGATCTTACAAGTAGCCTTTATGTAAGTAGAGTCTCCAAGAACACACTAATAGGGGAAAATGCTCCCCAAATCTCTGTTCAAATGGGTAGGCGTCCTGCTCCCCACAGGTTCCCGGTACAGATGGGGTAGTGAAGAACTCTGCAAGATTTCCCTGTGGGTGGCACACAGTGTATATAAGGATAATTTCCAATTATTTTTTTTTAAGTTAATAGTGATTAATTCTGCCTTCCTTGGGTGGGTATTTCACTTCAGTGATCTCAGAGATTGGAGCCTGCAGTTGACCTTGAAGTTCATTATATACGTCACTGTCTTGAAGCTCATGCTAATGAGATGTGTCAGGCTTTCTGGCCCTGTGTAGAAAGGAGTTCAGCTACAAATAATGTAGTCCAAATGCATATTTTGCAACTTGCCCTACAGAAAGAAAAATAACATGAACTTCTTTTTGCTTGTGTGGCTCACTACAAACTGCAGTCCGATTTCAATCACCGAATAACTTAATCAGGAGTTTTTAAACACAGTTAAGTAGCTGTAAACTCTGTAAGCTACTACAAACAGGAGCACAAAGGAAAGGTGAAGAAGGTGGAGCCACATCTTGAAGTCAGTGGTTTTGACAGGACTACCAAAAGGAAATGAAATGAGCTAGACCAGCTTCAGGGGTCCTGCAAGACATACTTGTGAAGCTGCAATCAGACAAACTGATACTAGTTTTATGTAGTATACATTGTACATACCTTAACCTATTGTTAGATTAGTGGTGGGTCAGTGCTTTGAGCCTTCAAACAACTTTAGCCTCTGTTGTCTTTCCTTAAGGTTATTCCCTTCAAGCCAAGAGAGGGGGAAAGATCTGGATCCCTGCGGTTGATTCTTTATAATCCAATATGGTGTATATACATATTTACAGCCTCCTCCTCTTCATTTTTCTGTGAGATGTTATCCTCGGAAAACACCCTTTAATTTTAAGGCACTGGATTTTATTTAAGCCGAGGCTTCCTATCTTTGCCCCAGTATACGTGCTAGTTCTTCTTACACTTTTCCCAGGCAAGCTGTCTCTTTTTATATTGCCAGGATGAGGCCTTTCAGGAAGAATCCTTGTTTGTCCATATGACAACAAAGTGAGCTAGAAATCAGCTGTTTCAACAGATTGTCTTACTGGATGGCTAAGCATGTGGGAAGCAGTTTGTCTGCTGAACTGGAGCCACCTTAGATTAACATAGCTGTCTTATTTTCTTCAGATGCCTCCATCCCTAGCATATGCAGCCTGCACATCTAGTTGCCACCTAGAGTTTCATTCTGGAATCCACCGACCTTGCAACAGATACCCCTACCAGGTGTGGCGCTGCTTTTGTAGGAGACCTTTTTAAGTCCTTATTCAACTTTGGTTCCTAAGATTTTTTCAAATATATTGTGTTTTGTGGGGACTACTGCTAGGAGTAAGAGTATCATGGGAGAAAGAAGGACCACTTGTCTCTAGCAGTCCTTCCTCTGACTGCAGATTTACAACTTTTCCTCCTTCTGCTTGGATGTTTCAAACCTAAGACTGAGGTAGAGTTCTGATTCATAGCCAGTACTATGGAGAGGTGGAGATATGTACTTTTCAAGCAACATGGACTCTACTCTGTGAATACACATTTAGAAAAAATATATTGAAGCAGGAATTACAGAGTGACTTACCTTTATTTTACTTTGCTGCAGGATTATGAATGACAAATAAAGGGAATATATATAGATTCCTCCCAAGTTAGAAAAGGTCCTCTGGGATGTTTTATTTTGTCTCATCTCGTGTGTACTAGCAGAATGGAGTGATGTTAACTGAAAGAGGTCAGCATATGCTCCAGCTAATCATGGGTGTCAGTAGAGCACTTACAATGCTGTTATAAAGTACTTTAATATCTCTAAGATGCGTTATCTCTGTTTCTCTATAGGCCATGTAAGCTGAGTCAGTTCAGAATATATGTTTAAACAATTCCTGTTGCTTCCTATAACTAAGCAGAGTCAGGATACACATTAATTATGCTTTGGTTCGCAACTTAATGTTGTGTCCAAAGTAATTTACTTCTTTCAAAATAGATTATTTAAAGGCAAGTGACAAGGGCAAGATTGTTATCTTCCACATAAATCCCTTTAATTGCTCCCATAACATATAAAGCATGTATTGAATTTTGTATTAAAGAGCAAACAGAATACATTTGAATCTTTACTTAAAGTAACTTATGATATCAGGGGTATACATATAACATTCATATTTACGAGCATTATCTATTTTGTGAACCATTATGTGTAGATACAATAATCAAATCTTTAGTCAGACAAAGAAAAGTTTGTGTTTCACCATAGCAGTTTCTCTTGTTCAATTAACAAACAATCCCAGAATTTTATAAATTATAGTGTATATTAGGTCTTAATTGAGTTATGAAAGCGTAGTATCTTTCTACTACCTGAGGAGGCTGGGGGAGGAGTCTGAAATTCATTACATTTTTGGACTGAAGGCTACTTTTCTTGTTGTTGGGTTGGGGTTTTTTCTCCTTTATTTTTAGCTTGAGTAAGATGGACAGATTCAAATGGTAGTTCTCAGAACACTTACTAGCCCAAAGGCATGTTTCCTACTGAAATAAACTCATGTTCAGCAATAGCCTTAAATTTCAAAAATCTTAAATAAAGCTCTTAAAATGCAGGCATTTATGTATAAATCAATGTCTCTTTATTTATTTATTGTTCACAACACCTTTTCCCGAGCATTGCCTCAGTTACTTGCTATACAAACCTATATAGGTAATTGTATAGATGTGCAGGTTGACTTACTTCTCAAACCTGTGTTTAATTAGTGCATAAATTCATGGTCAAAATGTTTCATTTCACTGTTTTGTTTGCCTAGGCTATGCATTATAATAGTTAAACTCCAAAGTCATCTTTAAAATATAATTAAATGATACATGTTTAAGAAAATATAATTCCATTATTTGAAAATCTTCAAGATAAATGAATTACATGGACAAAAAACCTGCAAGTTGAATCTGAGCATAATCATCCTAGGGAATGGACTGATGTGATAAAAAAACAAGAAAAGAAAATTTGTTCAAGACAAATTAGTGAGTAGGAGCTCAAAATAAGTGCACTAGAGGCCTTCAGAACCCAGATGCTAGATTTACCAGAGAAAAGCGAATAACAAGTAGGAAAAAAATTGCCAAAAGTGATAGTTACATTCTATCCAAAGATTGTAATTATGCCTTTTAAAAACAGAATTATAAACCGAAATAACCTTTCAATGCTGTTGGAAAGAAAGATTAATTTTCAGTTCAGCAGAATTTCTTAAGTACTGTTTTTGTTCATCAAAAGTGATTGACATGTAAATGCAACAAGTATTAAAGAAGATCAAGAAAATATAAACCATATTTTTACAAAGATAAAATTAATACTGAAGCACACATGTATATTTTCAGATGAATAAAACCTTTCCCTCAAAGGACTGGATTTTATGTTGTAATTTATTTTATTTTAGTGAAATGACACTAACAGCAGATGGAATCTGTCACAATTTCCTGTAGTAATCTTCAAAATCTGCTGCAAATCTTTAAGTAACATGGAGAAAGATGAAATTTTCAAAATATTCTTGTCTAGTGTATTGCCCAGTAGAGAAGACTAGGATTATTAGTTAAATGATTTTATTGTTGAAAATCTTCTTATTTTCTGCATTCGGGGAATACATTAAGGATATTCACTTAGTGCTTTTGTGCAAACTGTAGGTCTCTCCTCATGATAATAGTAACTGAATTTGTCATAACATAATCAATAAATGATCAAGATTTCTTCTGATCTCGTTTTAAAGCTTCACTCCATAAAAACCTTTAAAGGATAGTAGTGATGGGATTAGCCCCATTTAGTACAGATTTGAAATATAAACTTTTGTGTAAGAATGGTTAATGTATATACGTTACTAAATTACTGTTGGGAAATAGAAAAAAAACCCACAAAATAAAAGGTGACTGATGCAAAGTTTTATATGCCTTATGTCTCATAAAACAGTAAAGTATTTACAAGATTGGTACTCTGTATGTGACTTTTGAATAAATTTGGAGAGCAGTACTCAGTGAGATCCATATAGCACTCTGGTTTTATGGCAAGCATGTAGCTGGATTTGCAGCTGCAATGCCCTTCAAGCATTTTGCAAAATTTTATTTCATTTTAATGCTTGTTGGTTCTGAAAAGTATTTGGGGTAGTTTTTGTTGATGAAAGTACTGTTCATTGATGATATTAACAGTTTTAAAGGCTGTCACTCCATGGCACTTTTTTTTTTCTAAAAGGTAGTTTCGTTTGCTGTGATGCAGTGATCCTGGGCAGCATTTAGGAAGTGCAAAATTCATATGGGCTATTTCACTGTGATTAGAAATTGGTGGTATAAGGCATCATAACATGTATTTTGCATATTTTTTCTACATATATAAATGTTGCCACATCATCAGTCCTTTGCCTAAGTAATTTCTTCAACATCAGCTAATTTCTGAAACTGAACAACAGATTTAATAACTCAGCAATATAATGTTCTGTATTATGATTTCATGGCAAAGAGGTTGCCTGATTTTGTGTCAAATTCTACAAAACCTGACCTATATTTTAAATAAACTTGTTGTGGTAGGCCACATAAGCCAAATTTCATCTGCCGGCTGCCAGTGGTCCACAATCTGCAGCAGGTATGTGCGACCACACTACAGTAAAATTTACCGTTTCACTCTCTGCAGCTGAACTGGGTGTTTGCAGAAAATTTTGCAGGGTACAGTGAGAAAGTAGTCCAAAAATCCTGGAAATTTCTGGTTTAAGTTCTTCAGTAAAGCTGTTTCAGTGTCACAGATGAAAGGTAGATATGTTGCTTGCTTTGCATTTCACCATCAGTAGAAGACACAATTTGAGGAGTCAGTTTTCATACTTCTTTGTCTGCACTTATACAGCGTTGTGAATAATTAGGGTAACAGTATGTGGTTTGAACTACTGTGCCAAGTTGTCATGTATCTTGTTTCATTGACACGTAGGGATTGCAAAGTTTTCTGAAAAGCAGAGTATCAGTGGTGTGCACTGATGTTAGGAAGGACAGCTGATGGTCCTTAATTAAATTTGTGTAGCAAAGTCTCATTAGGGGATGCTTATGTTTCCATGTAATATAGTCATTGCCTTATGCGTACCTGGTTTCTCCAAGGAGTGTCGCAAATGCACTTACTGTTCCTTAATGTTATATTTTGCATTTGGATCTGTGATTTAGATGGCAAATGTGAAAAAGCACATGTTGCCAGAGAACGTTCAAGAGACAAGCTGTGAAGTCTAAAGAACACAGGTTATTCTAGCTAAGGTTGGCAGCGGCTTCTGCTTAAAAGTTTTTCCCCTAGCATGTGGTTTTCAAACTTATACCTGCAGAATATAGGTTAGCATTTGACTGATACAGATTGTTATTTTCCAGTTTATTACACTGAGATGGAAGTTTTATTTTCACTCTTCGTCTTCTGGTCAGGCACTGGAGCAGTGCAGTCCTAACAGCTGCAGAACAAGATCACATTCAAATTCCACCTTTTTGGTGATTTTTCAAACTCTGATTATGGGAACATGTAAATTAGTACCATAGAAGGATGTGTTAAAAATGACACTAAATGTTTATTTGTGTTGGCGGTATGAATCTCTCATCACTGAACTTGGACTAGTTTATATGAGCAGACAATAGTATCATACAGGGTCTTACAGTTCTTACTTCATCAGTGGAAAAATCCTGCTGTGTTCCCAAGCAATACTATGGAACATTCTGGTCTCTGAATTCTTACTTACCAGATCTCATTATATGTCATCTGATTTGATTGTCCTCTGATAAGCATGTGACATTGTTGTGCTGTGTGTTACACAAATTCCTTACTTAGCTTTGTGTAGCTAAGATTTAGCAACACAAGTTTATTCACAAACACCTCTCGTGTCATTGATATTGACACGTCTGTGCAATACCAGTTGAAATCCAAACCGATGTCATTTGTGGCCCTTGACATCCCAAAAGAGAACATGGCAAATAAGACCACATGCCTGAAGTGTATCTAAATGGGGAAAAAATGTTCTATAGTACACTTCCTACTTTTCCTTGATGAGTTACTTTATTTTAAAGGCAGAATAAGTGTCTAAATTTCAGTGGAGCAGTGGTGTATGTTTTAGAAAAAACACACCATCTTCCTAAAACATTAAAAAAAATCAACAGAAGAGCAGTTAAAGAAAAACAACTTCCCAGCTAAAATCAAAAGAAACATTTCAGACACCAACAATCATCAGCTGTCTCTAAAGTCTGGTAAGTTTACCCACAGTGATACTGACTTACTCTTCTGTTGTCTTCATTCATAATTTCTGAAGTCAACATAAAAAAAATGACCTTAAATACTGCAGATGAAAGGAATAATGCCTCATTGGGCCAATTTCTATTAGCTTTGTTTAAGCAGCTTTAGTGAGACTGAGAGTAGCAAGTGCAAAATGCTGACTAAAATTTGTTTCATGCCCCCTCATAAGGTACAAGGCAAAATATAGACATTATTACATTTTCATTCAAGCTACACCTCCAAGGACATTTTCTCAAATCCTCATTAAACTCATTCAGAGTGATTTCCTTTTTAACCAAGGTCAGGATGGTTGTCTTGCAAATCTTTGGACACTGTGAATGGGAATTCATAAATCCTGACATTGGGAAGCAAGGTTGCTCTTGCCCTACATTTAATGAGGAAAAGAACTAAGATGAAGAAAAAAAAAAAAAAAAAAAAAAAAAGAGCAGGCTCGTTGTCTGATGGTGCTAAAAGGAAGACCTAACTTTTCTGGAATCAAAAAAAGTAAGACTTTTTTTTTTTAAGCAGGTCACAATGCACTGATGATGTCTCCTGTGATATTCATCATTTATATTTCCAGTAAGCTGCTATGTTGCCTGCAATCACTTGTCAGCTTTCCTTTTCTATGGTCTGTTTAGTCTATTAGCCCACCAGTTAAAATATATCCTGAATAACTTCTACATTAAAAATAAGAACAGTTGATAAAAGGGTTACTTTAGGAGATATATGTCTCACAAACAGAATGGGTTTCTTTTCATAGATGTTGTAAATAAATCAGATTGTGCACCCTGTTGGACAATTATGGTTTGCTTTTTCTGCTTTTGTTTGCTTTTTATGTGTTTGTTTGCTTCTGTTTCCTTTTGGTAATACATTAAGCTTCTTAGCAGGAAACATGTTGTTTTTAATTAAGAAGAAATTATTTTAACTAAGCAGCCAGTATGAACATTTTGAAGTGGATTTTGGAACTTATGGTGTTTTTGTAACAGTGGCATCCTCTTTTTAAATAAATAATAAAAAAAATCAAAATGTGAGCTGGTATAGTCAAATCATTCAATATTGCTGACCGATTGCTACTAGTGAGTGGCTGTTTCCAGGAAAGATAGAACAGTTACAGCAGGCAAGTGTTGAATAAATATATTGGTATCAGTCTTTGACTGACAATTCAATGTATTTGCACTTCAGCATAGAGAAAGTCATCCTAACTCCCTTTTCCATAATGACATACAGGTAGTAAAATTAGTGTGTCTCACTGTGTGTTGTGTTCCTTTGTCATTGCTGCTTAGAAGATTTTAATCCCTCACAGTCAATGGGACATTTTTTTCATATTCAAAGGTTTGTTTTTTTCTGATTGAAGTAAATAACTAATGAAACTTGATCCTTAAAAGTGCATGGTATGGTAAGAGTGCTTAGGAGTGGAAGGTGCTGGATTGTTTGCTGCTACTTAAGTACAACGCAGAATTTGCCTTGTTTTCTGGGGATGGATTTTAGGTCCCATTCTTTAGGTGGCATTGTAGTTAACTAAATAATTTTTTATTTAAAATATTTATTTTAGCTATCCCAAGGATATTTCTGCATCTCCCTGGGAATGTGCAGAGTTCATCTTTTTTATCTCCTTCACTCAGTGATCTGTTTGCTGTCTCCAGGTTTCAATGCAGTGTATCAATTGCTCTTAGTTGAGAGAGATGGTGTTGAATGTTGCATGAAAACGGTGTAGGTGTTTTTTTGGTTTTTTTCTCTCTCTCTTTCTTCATTTCCTTTATGTTTTCTGCTCAGTAACTCTTTAGCAGAGAAACTTAGTGTAAGAGAAATGGCAGCTTCATATCAGTAACAGGCACTCTAGAGCCAATCCTCTGCAGAGCTCTATCCCACTTACCTCTGGACATTAAGGAATGGCGACATGCCTTCAGTCAGAAAAACTGCAAATACTTTCCCATCTTGTAGTGGAGACTATTAAGTAGGTTCTTTACAGTGTCTTGTTTGTCATAACAGTATCTTTATGATTAAATTTCAGCTGTTGTAGTGATCAAACTACATCAATTTCAGTAAAAAATGAGTGAAAAGCTGTGATAGTTTTGTGTGGCAGACTTGTGAATTCAAGGAGTCTGGCATACTGAGCAGAAGAAGTCAGCCAGACTTCTGAAAGGAGACTAGGCAGATTTTCCCAAAACTATTAGGTATTTTAGTATGAGGAGGAGTAATATAAAATAGAATTGTCTTTTTGACACCAGTTGCTTACCAGTTGCAGAGGTTGCTTGTGCTTACTGGCTTTACATATAATTCCATTAACTTCACTCTAAGGTGTTGAAGTACCAATTAGGCCCTAAGGTATTCAGAACTCTTAGAACTCAGTCGCTGCAAAGCCAAGTCAGATTCAAGGAACAGGTGATATGGAAGTGCATATGAGCTCTTTTTGTCAAAATAAGTGATGTTCAACAAAAAAATAAAAATAAAAGAAAACACAAAAAACCCAACCCAAACAAGCAGAAAAGAAACCAAACAAAAGCTCCATTACTGAGTAATGAACTGTATGCTTTAACATCAGAAATTTTTTAGCACCAGTAATGTTAAAATTCTATATAATGCCATTATAAGTCAGTTATACTTTATTATAAACATATACATTTGATTTATATGTCCTATACATGAAGGTAATAGAATTAGTATTAACTGGGAATTTAGCTGCTTTTTTTTTTTTTTTTTAATTTAAGATGTCTGCAGAGGCAAAGTGAACATGACTTAGTTTCCCTGAAACAAAATAATGGTGTTTTAATAGTAACAATTGTAAGCCTGGCGATTACCCATACCCAAACATTTATTGGGCTTTTTTTTTCTTTTTTTTTTTGGGAGGGGTGGGGGAGGGGATGGATGGGGGAGAAGGGAGGTGGAACCAAAACCATAAAGAAAGAAAAAACAAACCTGATGATCTTAAATACATAACAAACATACACACAGCAATCATGGGATTCCAAGGGAGGGTGGGCAAGGAAGAAATGTCAGAGTGTTTATCATACAGCTGTGCCAAAAGTAAAGGCTGAATGAATGAGATGGAGATTAAAGCCAGTAGTTCTGAGCCTGTATTCAATCACTGCAGTCACTCTGTTTGCCTCCTGCATGCTGATGAAGTGTCATGAATGGCCCCATGTACTTTCATTCCAATATATTTCAGGCAGTAGTGATTATTGCTTGTACTCAGCTAAAGCTTGAAATAACTGCAAACTCTTGCTTAGCAACAGAAGGCCTCATCTTCTCTCTCGGGACCACTAACTCAAAAATGTGCTACTTCTTTTAAAAGTTAAAGTTAGAAGGGGTAGATGCTTTATATTCATTTCTTCACATGGTAATTTAAAGGAGAAACCACAAACTAAAGCCAGGAAATGCCTTTGTTTCATAAATAATTATTGACTAGTTTATGAAGTTCAAATCCAATTTCCTTTATAACACATTAAACTGTCCTGTAGTTGGATAATTTTTATACAGGTATTGCTTTTATATGTGCTGAGAGAATAGAATCAATTTATTTCCTTTTAAAAAACAGTGTATTTTGATAAAATTCTTTGGAAGTCATTCATGCATCATTAAATCATTTAATATTTGTGATTATTTTTAATGTTTAGACTAAAGTTTGTATTTTTCAGTGATCTCTCTTAAAAGGAAAATGACTGCACATTTGTTAAATAAATGACAAAATGCAGAACATTGTTTGAGTTGTAGATTTCCAGCAAATGCACTGAAGAATTCATTAAAAGATATGGCAGCATTATTCTAGTGTGAATTATATGCTGCTCTGTAGGTTTCTATTTTTGGTTACCACAAGATGGCAAAGCAATGAGCACACAAATGCAAGGACGAGTGCGTTTCATAATAATGCATTCTACATTCACACTTTATGCACATCAAGAGAGAATCCAAGCACAGCAGGGGTGACAATCACTGCAACAGTCTTTTGAAATCAAAGTACTTCCTCAAGAATGTCTTTCCAGGGCTAATTACACTCTTCTATTGTGGTTCTTGTATTGGGCAATACAAAATGTTTACACTGTCTCTAGATACAGCCCCATGACTGGAAAAATGGAAGGTAAAAAGTAATCAGATTATTAAATTGATGTGTTCTCTTTTATATTTTCCTGGTTCTAATTTGTGTTTAGGGCTTAAATATCAAAATCCACTTCCTTTGTCACCAAGGGACTTTGGCAAAGATTCTAATTTTTCACCAACTCCAAGAAAGTCTACTTGAGAGTTTTTGCAATGTGGGAAGGATTGGTTGCCTAGACAGCTTGAGGGTTTTCTCTTTTTTACTGTTTCTTTTTTTTTCTTTTCTTTCCCAGTTACATACTGATCATGCAGTAACTATTACAAGTGGATTTTCTAATAAGAGGAAGGCAAAAAACTTGAGACATGGCTTATCCCAGGACAGGATAGGGTGTGACATGCATCTGTGGTTGTGTGTATAGCCATGCACTTATGTGTGTAGGAACATATATCCAATCTCAGTAACCACTGTGGAACTCTCTCTGTGTAGGATACAAGATATCAGTTATGTAATCTTTAAAAGGAAGGAGAGAGAGTGTCTAGGCTTTATAACCTTTGCCTGACAATGCATAAGTTTATGTGAAGGGTTAAGCAAGCAATCCAGTCTTGACTTTTATTCTTGTCTTTACTGCTAGGCTTGGTGAAAAGGATAATTAGTAGGAAGGACTATCAGATGAAAGTGGAAAAGGGAACCATTTTTTATGGCATTCTGTAAAAGCTGATAGCTCACATCTTGGACAGGTGGTCCCTTTACTGGGTTAAGAAGTGTCTGGATGGCCAGTCCCAGAGAGTGGTGGTGAATGGTGTTGCATTCAGTTGGCATCTTGTCACTAGTGGTGTCTGCCAGGGATCAGTGTTGGGCCCAGCCCTGTTCAATATCTTTATTGATGATCTGGGTGATGGGATTGAGTGTAAATTCATGGATGACACCAAGCTGTGTGGAAGTATCTATTTGCTGGGGGGTGGGAAGGTTCTACAGAAGGATCTGGACTGACTAAATCTGGATCTGTACATTTCTAAATTTCTTCAGTATGGAATATCCCCCTACAATTTCTAGGTATTCACAATTTATAGTCTGCATTATACATACAGATACTACATATATACAATATTTATATCATTAATACATGTAGTTCTATATTCTCTTAAGGAGTTTAGCATTGTCAGAAACAGTTATTTGTACACCTTACTCTTATTAAGTCTTTGGATCTGTTACTGTGTTTGCTTCTCTAACAGTGACCAGCTTCATTTGATTGAAGATACCAGAAATCAGGTATTAAATGTAATGACTTTGGAATAAGCTTCTCTCATATCAGCAGAGAAGTTTTGTTGATATTAGTATCTGAAATTGGGAAACAGTAGAAAATAGAAACTGTCTACTTGAAATTGCTAGAATAGATGTGGTGTGTCTAATGTGTTTTAAAGACTAAAATGTCAACAGCCATAAGGAAGAAGCTATGCATACAAGAGTATAGACACCGTGTGTACTCATTTATACCTGCAGCGTACACTAGTGTCTTCTGGAACATTATTTTCATCATTTAATCATAGAATGATTTAGGTTGGAATGATGCCTGGAGGTTATCTACTCGGAGAAAAACAGAGAGACTGTAGAGTTGTCATACAGTGCATAGCCAAGAGCAACACTGAAGAAGCGTGCCTCTGGTTTCACATGTAGCTCCACCTCCTGATCTCAGGGCACCTTTGTTCCGAGCTGCTGCCATGGCTTGGGGTACATACAAAGTCATACAAAGTGAATGGTTCTTAAAACAGAGCTTTCAGTTGGCTTAAGGATTCATTTGATGTATGTCCTTGGTTAGAATGACAGTTATTTAAGATGCAATACAAATTTGTTAAAGGACTGGTGCTGGGAGTGTGGAGACTTTTATACCATTGATTTTTTTTGTCCATGTAGTTAGTGGTAAGACTTCCATTGATTTTATTGGGAACGGGATTAGTCATTGTGAAAAGATTCATGTTGTACAGAAAATGTACTACTGTTTTCACTTAAGAGTAGGGAAGGATTGTAGTTCTTTAATTCATTAGGTTTCAGCAGATTAGAAGAACTGAATTTTGATTAATACCACATTCTTATGGCTTCAGCTCTGGGCTACTGTGAGTTTGATGGTGTAGTTTCACTGCAAACAGTGTTCTATCCTCCTGTTAACAAGAGCAAAATGGTTAGCTAGTACAGAAGACATATGACAATGTCAGAAATTGAATCCTAGTCTTTTGTTTGCCATACCTGTTTAGAACCAAGACTATGTAATCATTTTTTAATACATTCCTTAATATGGGATTGTGATGTTCTCTTTATTACAAAACTGCTGTGTCCCTCTGCTGTTATCCACCCCAGCATCAGACTGAAATATCCACGTGTGTGCATCAACATACACACAAATAATGTGATGCGTAGTTACAGCTGTGATTAATCATTCAGTTCACCACGCTTACTTGCCCCCTAGGTAATACATGCTTGTGTTGGCCTATTTTCTGTAGAGATACCCTGCCCAGTCTTTGGTCTGAATGATTGGATTTGTCTTAGTGTCATAATCACTCTCCCTTTAGCTGTTGCTGTATAAATTCTGATTACCTATACTTAATTAAAATAACTTTATTTTGTTTGAACCTAATACATTTTGGATTTGAGGCATTTAGACAAAGGTTATATGGCCTTTCAGAAACCCTTTTTTAATGAAATATTTGTTGCTAGCTTTTCTGTTCTGGTTCCTATCAGCTTACCCTCAGTTTTCATTCAGGTTTCTATATTGCCATTGGGAAAATTAAAATAAGAAGGGCAGGCCATAAGTGGTCAACATGGCCATGTATATCTCATATATGTACATTAGTTGCTTGACATCATTCAAGTTTTATTACATCTGGTGAGTGCAAACATTCATTCAATAAATCTTGCTTTGCTGCTGTTTTACTCATCCCTGTGGGATCATTCTCCTTTCGGTGAGTTTTATACTTTCTCCTGCTTTCATACCATCACCACAGAAACACAATATCAGTATCACTGATCTAAACAACTGAAATATATTCACCATTAGGAAGGCAGAAAGTGTTAATGCTTCTCCATAATGTTAACAATTTTCCTTCAGCTTTTCCTCTGTTTGAGGAGCAGCATCTAGTTATGCTCTGTGCTCTTTACCTTGACAGCTTTATTCTTGTCCTCTGCACCAGAAAATTCTGGTCAGTGCTACTTCAGTGTAACCCATGGAGCTGATCAAATTTCACATCCTAGCTTTTCTTATTAGAGTCTTAGCTGATAAAAGATGGAATATAGTTTATAATGGTTATGATGCACTTAATCCCAAATTTAGGAGGAAAACTTAGTGTCATCCACCAGACACAATCAGAACACTGAAATGTTGTCTACGGTCATCATTGTGGTGTTGAAGTTCTAGCAGGCAGGTGAGAATAAACAATGCAAAATATAGCCAATACCAGACCCAGACGTGACTTTTATTTTTTGCATTTGGCATTCCCTTAGAAATAAGTGGGAGTTCTTCTTACACAGGTAGTTTCTGCTTTGAAATTTTTCTCTGGGTTTGACTAAAAGTTGTATATTGTAAAATAAAGATATTGCATCCATTGACTATGGTATGATAAAGAGCAGACTTAGTGATTCACTCTGTGTTATTAGTAAAATAGTATTGTGTGAGGAACTGTAGCAAATTGCTTGTATCTGATGGCCAATATGAGAAGCAATGCATTCTGCATGCTCTTCAACACATCCTTCTGTGAAGAATGTATGTATATGTATATGTGTATGAGATTATCCAAGTACATATTTTTTTGTGTTTAGAAAACTTAACCACAGTCTATTCTACATCTTAGAAAACATATTTCATGATGGTACACCGTGAGTAGTAGGAAATTTAGTTCATCAAAATGCTGAGCAAAATGGTGTCAGGCCTCATTTTTGTTCCTTTTTATTAAGGACCTTGAACTAAGGAAGTATTATTTATTAGGCATTCATTGGTAAGTTGATGGCATAATTTAACTTTTTATTAGCTAGTAAAACTGATAAGCAGTACATAAAAAGATGGATCTTGTTATAGGTGGAATAATAATAATAATAATAATAAAGGTTCATTTAAAGCTTTTTAAAAGGTCATCAGTGTAAAGTCTTTTTGACATTGCTTTCTATGGTATGAACACATATCATACCACATAATTTTTGCTTCTGTTGATAGATTTGTGTTTATTTTGCAGCCACCGAGTCCAGCAGAAAATGGATTTGTACAATTAAAATATTTTCAGGTTTTCAGTAACAAGATTAATTCTACATCTAATTTGAACTTACATGGTGGCCTTTGAGCAGAAACCCCTCTATATGTTGTATAGTTGAAATAATGGAGTTGTGAGTGTGCAATTTTTGAACAATTAGTTGTGTAAATGGAAGGCATTGTTCCTGGTTAATGGGACACAGGAGGAGATGCTGTGTACGTCTCTAATCTCGAGCCCTTTACTGATTGGTAAAGGTGGGTGGTATGACTGTTGTCCTTGTTCTCTTCTCACTGTTTGGGTAGCCTTGGATACATGAGCAACTTAAAACCTCTTTTTCTGACACCCTCCTCTGAGTTGTGCAGAAGAGAATCTTATCCCATAAATGGTTATCTTCTTGGAGGACTAGAAATAAGGATATAAAAATCATGGATTTTATCCATGAAAACTTTTCATTTCAGCATGCACCTGTTTCATAAGTCATTTTGAGCAAAACAGATAAAAATGGAAAATGCAGCAGTGAAGCTGGCCCAGATAGAAAATCACTCCTCCAAGTCTGCAGAACATCTGAGAATAATAGCCGACATACTCATGCTTCTCTGTCACATTTGCGTAAAACTCTGTTCTCAGACAAACCTTTAAAACGAAAGCCATAACTCAAAATCATCAGTTAAGGAGCCTGTCAAGTTCACGTCTTCTGGTTGGTGCTGAAGTTTGGTATTATTCTAACAGAAAGGATATATTTCTTTTGCATACTCTATGTGTATTTTTAAACTCTTACCTTGGTGCTGTACCTGCAGTAGTGTGGCTTGTGTGCTGAATGTAGCCATGTGTTCAGCATAGCACCTGAATGAGGTGCACCCTGTGTTAAACATGGAGGAACTGCTCCTGTGGAATCAGTGATGAAACTGAGAGCAAAGCAAGAAGAAAGAACAGATACAGAAGGTACTAGCTGTTCTGTTCCAGTCCTGATGATGTGCTTGATTTGAGCACTCATGCTAGCATCCAGATTAGTTGAGCATATGCACCATAAACTTCCTTTATGATCACTGCAGGCACACTACAAGAGATGCAAATTCTGCCTGTTGAAGCTTTGGGCTTGAGGATCCTTTGTCTGCTCAAGATTCTCAGCGTGAGACTCTGATTTGGATTCATCCATAATACTTCTAATTAATGTCATATAGTTTTCAGTGGGAATATTTCTTCTCAGGTATAGTAAGACAATCAAAATTCTTGAAATTTGTTTCCTTCTTGGATATGGATACTGTTTTGCTTCAGAGCTTCCTTTTTTTTTTTCAGTGTTTACTTTTGCTGTGTTACTAAGTTTATATTTCCCTGTGGTTATGTGTGAGCTGTTGTACCTATATGTTTGCAGCAAGTACAGCATAACAAAGTCTTGAGAGACTTTATTTTAAATGGAGAATGTTTATGGACTTTTTCTGTAAACAAAAAAGATGTCAAAATAATTGCCCTAGCTACTAGAACATTTTCTCTGCTATCTAGTGACTTCAGGGTAAGCCTGCCATCTAGATTACCAAAAAAAACCCAACTGCATTACAGTGCCATTACTAGAAAGAAAATGTTTTAGGGTTTTTTTGTCATAGTCTTTTGTGAAGAGGGAAGATTAGTGTTACAGGCAGTAGAGAAAATAAACAGCCTTATTTTAAAGAAATTATTTAGATACTCTAACAGGACAGTAGGCTATTTAGTGTGATCATATTTTTCCTACAAAAATGAAAGAAAATTTTCATAATTTGAATTTCTTATTCATAAATAGGTATGAGTTAGCATATGGCATGTTAACAAGGCTGGATAGTGTTAGGTAGTTGCTGTCTTAAGCTGCCTACTTTGGCCTCCAGGCTTTGAAACCTGCTACAGGCACGGAGTAATGACACAGTTCTTGTTGCATAGCGTATAACTTAGCTGCTGCTGGATGGTAATTAGACTTTGGGGTTATTATTTCTGCAGTTTAAGGACTGAGACATATCAACAGGATTCAACAAAACAAAATTTCAGTATGTTAATTCTTTCCTGCATGACCCGTACTGGACCAAATTTTATCCAAAATCTGCTGTTGAACCCCAAATCTTGCAGTCCATATCTTGATACAAGCAGGATGGTCAGTTGTATAATGACTTTTTAAAGGCTGTGTTTCATTTGTAAATAGTTTTCAAGTCCTTTTAGAATAACAAACAGCTAATCCTAGGATAGTGGTTGGACAGTACAAAGGAAAGCCTGAGAAGTTAAAAACTGTTTACCTGAGCTGCTACATTATATCTACTTCTGATATATGACTTTATCTGCATGTTCTTTCAAAATGATTTCATGCTCCCTGCAGTGACATATTTTGCTAACACAACAGACTTGTTCCTTCCCGACATACAGCTTCTGGCTCCAACAAATGTCAGTAGCTTTTTAGACAAACCTGTGCTTTTTATTCCTGTCTTTCTCAAGAGGAATATCAGCATCCCTTCAATAACGTTTTTTCCCCTATGGCTGTTCTGTTTGTTTTATAAGCAGACTAGGTTTATTTTACATGTAGAGGCTGGTAAAGACATAGAAATAATTTTTTTCTTACTTTTTCTTCTTCTTTTTTTTTTTTTTTTAAATTTTCTTTTTCCTTCTTTTTTTCTGGTTTTTTTTTTGTTTTTTTTTTTTCTTTTTTTTTAAATCTCTTTTAATATTTTTAGGAAAGTAATAGAATAAGAGCCACTTCCTGACTTATGCAAATAAGCAAAGCTTTGTTCAATCCTGAATTCCTACACTTATTTCCTTTCTGTAACCAATTGAGGCCTCCAGAAGCAATTAACTAACCCTTCATGAAGACAAGTGAACAGGAGGCCCTCGGAGCTGCAGGTCCTCCTTGGAGGAGCTATGTGGAGCTGAGTTCACACTGACTTACACAGAGGCAGAAATTACTTTAAAAAAAAGGACTCAAACACCTTGTCATTTCTACACACTCAGTATGAATTACTTTTTAAAGTAATAAAGGAGGAAAAATTAGTTAGAACTAGGTTTCTATGTACAAATGACTTACTTCCACATTTATTCATACATCCTTTATTTTTGAGCTTTTTCTGGTCTGGAATTCCCCTTTGTGTACCAATTCTTATTGAGAATTGCATTTGTAATATGAAATCTTGCAGTTTGTTTTTACTAAATTCGGTTTTAAATTTATTTTTCTTTCTCTTGTGTTTATAATAGTCAGATATAGGGGAAATTATTCTTAATTATACAACAAAACATTAAGCAATTACATGCAATAGCAGTATCAGGTGCAATAAGTTAGGGCATTACTCTTATCTTGTAGAAAATGAAAGCTCCAAATGGGTCCTGAATGTATCTTGAATCTCCACAGACTTCATTTTCTTTCCTGTGCAACTACTTAGAAGAGTAGGATCTATCTTAATTAAAATTTACTGCTTACTTCAGAATGGAAGAGCTGAAAACTATTTTCCTTCCTATCCTTCTAATGTCTGTGCTGTTTATGTGCTTGAGATGGCTAAGTGGTAGTCTGAAAATTGCAGTAAGATTAGTAATTACTAGGGGGACATAATGTACTGTTTCATTGCAGTGGAACTCTGAAAAATATTTAAAGTATTTAAAGGAGAAGGCATTAATCATATTTTTCTCATTATTGATAATTTTTACCTAATTAAGTTTTACAGTGAGTTTTCCTTCATAAAATGGGCACTCAAGCCACACCTTTTAAGGCCAATATTCTTCTCTAATACTACTAAAATTCAAAATCACTTCTTTTAAGATTGAGAAGCTACAAAGGTCATGTTGTAATGTTGACTCTCATCAAATATGGCTCTGAACCTGTAATGAAGTAAATGTAAGGAAACTTCTGAGAAAATTGTACTGCTTTTACTATACTGGGCACCTGTGGGTTACACCAACAGATAAGGATTATCCAAATTAGTTAGCTTTTGTTTCAGTGACATTGGTCCTGTCTTGTACTCACAGCATAATCATACCCTCAGGAAAAACTGTTGAAGACTATTTTAAAGATGTTACCTATCTTTACTGGCATGAAGACTTGTTTTGTGTAGTTTTGTTGCTTAAATAGCCACAACATTTGTTTCAATAAAAAGATATAAAGTCTAAATGATATATGAAATATCTTGGAAACAAATGCTTTTAATGTCATTGACTTTGAGAAGAGGAAAGGGAAATAGTGTACTTCCTTGAACATATTCTATTGAAAAATTGAAATGTCCTTGTATCATATAAGTTAACAATTGAAACAATGTTCTTATTTGATAGTTATTCTCAAATTGTGCTGATTAATTTGAAAAACTTTTCTCCATACTGGCTGAGCCAATTCTGCTCTGTTACTTTATTTTAAATACTTTTTTTTTTCCAGAATCTTTGTGGGAATTGTTCTCTCTTATTTGTGCTAGTTGGATTTCCACAAATTTTACTATTTTAGCTTAAATGTGAGTGTGGTTCTTTGAGACAAACCAGTTCCTTGATGTAATCTCCCTCATTATGAACTAAATTTGAAAAAGAAAAGGTAATTGGACTGTCTGGAATTGTATCATGCTCAGTGTAACGCATCTTTCAGAACGTTGTCTTTGAGGAAGGATTTGTGACAAAAAAAATTGAAATTACACTTAAACATATGCTTTTTATATTTTAAATTGAATTATGTTTAAATATTTGTTACTCAGGTAATATCAAACTGCAGATAATGAGTGACAATAAGTACTTCAGTTTCCCCTTATTTCAGTAGGAATTGTTGATCCTCAGCTCTGCTCAGGAGTTGGCATGGCTCTGTTGTCAGAAAGACTTCAATATTGTAATAGAAAACTACTGAATGTATTCCTATGATCTGATTTTGAAACAACTCCTGCATTGTGTTCACTGACAAAAGCATATCTGAATCTAGCCAAGAATTTTAATACCATCTAACTTAATGCATTTTGAACTAAAAGAGCTTGTGTTGCTAGGCATCAAATTGGTGATGCATGGAAAAATTGTTCACTGGATATATAATATAAGACTGCATGTACACATCACGAGTAGGTTTTCTGGATGAGCATGAAATCTAAACCCCTGGAAAAATCTGTATATTTAGATCAAGCCTTACTTTCATTGTACCCCCAGATTCCATTAGTTGATAATTTGATTTTATTTCTTTAAATGAATTCTAGGTAAAGTCTTCTGCTTTACTTTAAGCATAAATTTAAAAACAGAGTCTGTAACTTGGTTGCTGTAGTTAATGTGGATTATATAGATTTTTATTTCCTATTGGAGAACAGAAATATTTTTAGCCACAGAAAATTAAATATTATCCCAAGTACCCTCCATGTAATACAAATATATTTACTAGTTAAGGCTTTTGCCTACTGCAGAAAGTATAGATTTTTCAAAATCTTTGTTCTTTTAACAATGACATATAGTTGACAGAGGAGTCTTAGTAATAAGCATGAAAAATGCCATTTGCTTTTAAACTTTTCAATAACAAATTCTTTCATTTCAAGAATGCAAGTACTAAAGATCTATTAAAAATATGCTCGTTTTACCTTGAGATACTTCCCGCATATTTGGTAAATATATGTACCTATACTTACTGAGTCCAACACACTTCATGAAAGTCTCACAAAGAGCAGTTTGAGGACTGATCATAATTGGACTTCATTTAGAAAAAAAGCAAAAGAAGTGCTGTATACAGTAGCTAATCCAAGATACAAGCCAAAAGCCCAATCCTGTTTTATTTAAAATTTTAGCAGCTGGGCAATTTTTTGATTTTTATTTACTTTGACTTGAATTTTTAATTCAGAATACTGTGTTTTTTCCCTTTTCCTGAAATAATTCCATATAGAAGCATTTGTGTTTGTGGTGGGAGAGAGAGGGGAGAGGTCAACTGGCATTTTAAGAATGCAGTGCAACATTATAGCAGAGAATTAAAGAACCTGAAACTTTTCTCTGCTTAGGAATCAGATGGTGGCAACACAAAATCAAATAAATTGCCACTGAGGTCTTAATTACTGGATTAAAATTATAAAATAAATATTAAAAAATATTTACATATATATAATGTACCCACAACAAAGAAATATCTACCATTTAACTTGGAAAATTGTATTATCGTACTTCTGAAATAATCTTCATGCTTGGTTCATAAAATAATGAAACCCAAAATTTTCTTAGAAAAAAACTTTTAGATAAGGCTAGAACGACTCTGTTCTTTAATGATGCTTGTCTTTTTTTTCCACCAAGATTATTTTGTTCAGGTTGAAGGGTGGTGAATTGCTTTGTGTGCTGCAAGAACATAAAGAAAATATAATGAAAGTATGGAGCCTTTATGACTGTTCATGGACTGTACCTCTTAATCTCTCAACTGGAAAAGCTCCAGTGACACTCCACCTATTGCTGCCTTGAGATTTCTTCTCTGGGTTTAGGAGTGAAGTGGAGCATGTTCAGAGGCTTACTGATGAACAGCCTTTTTTCATTAATATCTTTGAAAGAGGTCACTGTGTTAACTTCCCTGAAAATGAAAGGTATCCTAATTTTTGCAATTCAGTACTTCCAAGAAGCATATTCATTTAGTGGCATTATTCCATGTAGTACCTTATGTTTCTAGATTAAATTGTTAAAAAGCCAGAGGAGCACACATGTCATCTAAGTGAGGTACTCCTGCAGAGTTACCCTCTCCCTAATGAAAGACAGAGAAGACGTGTTTTACACCAGGATGACTATCTCTCTGGAGATGGCCTTCCATAACCTTAACTAATACTTTTCATGCTTTTCAGCCATCTAACGCCAAGTAACAGAGGATGTACTCTGTGCTGCAGTACTCAATATGCTTACAATCTTTGCAGCCTGTGACACAACCAGGAGAAAATATTTACGTCATATATATAAGAGCTCCTGTAGCTCTACAGTAACTTGCAATTTTCTTCAGCTATAGAAAAAAGAAAGGCAACAGACAAAATGTCCGTGTATAGCAATAACTCTTGTGTAGTTTTCAAAATTCATAAAGAAAATACAGTCACTATGCCTGCAAGAAATTATCATTTCTGAACAAAATAATTATGAAAAAAAACCAAATAGCCCAGCTGGATCAAAATGAACCAATGCAGAACTAAAATTGTACAGGTCCAAAAGCAGAAAATACCATTAGGTATTCTTATTGATACTCACTGCTTGCAGTCCCGGGAAAGCTCTTTGCCTTTGCAAATTACCTTGATAGAAGGCTTCATTGTTTTTTTTTTTTCTCTGAGTATAGTCATTATTTGCTTTCACTGTGCTGTAAATCTGGTTCCTTTTCTCTGAAATAGAATTTTATATAATTATTCACCTAGATTATAAGATTTATCATATCTTTTAATGAAAGAAATAATAGTATAGATACTCATGGATAGTGGAGAGTGTAGTAACCCATACATTTACATGTGTCATACTTATGCTTTCAGTTTTTGTGGCCTAAGGCATCAGGATCTAAATACACCTCTGATTATCTTTTTTTTCACATGATCTACCAAGACAGCTATATTCCTTAGGAGCAATACATCTCTTACAACCCAGAATGAAATATATTAGCACCAGGGCAAAAAAATAGTGGGGTTTTTTTATATTTTTCAGTTCAACATGTTTGAGTGTAGCTGGATCTCCCTTGTCGTTTTCTAGAAAATTATGTGCCACTATCATTCTTGCTAAACCTCTGCATTCTAATCCAGTATTTTTGAGCGAACAACGAAAAAAAGCAGCATATAATGAAGTCCTCTAATCAATATGTTTATTTTAAGATGTTTGTATTAACAGACTGGGTGGAAAAGAGTAGAAACACAGGACTGACCATAGCTCATAAATCTATCACTGCGGTGATAGTGTTCACAGTTGTGAACGTAATACATATGTTTATAAGTGCCTACTATTGGTTGTACCAGAGGAAGTGCATTGCTTTAAAAGTTGAACATTAACTTCAGACTAATGCTCTTCCTAAAATAATTTTTTTTAACTTTTTGTTTGCCTCTCATAGCATAGTGAAAATTCAGAATTAGGTGTTGTGAATTTCTTTATTGTTTAGGAAAAGCTACCCATATTGGAAAATTCAACAAAAATAAGTAATTACTGAACTAAGGGTGTGTTGTCATTTAAGCCATTTGACAGTTGCATAGTAAATTTAGTAAAATAAAAAAAATTAAATAAATGCTACATCAAATATGAGTCAGGTAGATAATTAATTAACTTTCAGTTTAGATGAAGCAAGAGCCAAAGGACTGACAGTTTGGCAAACATGGACATGCTTTGTAAGACTTTTTCCTTCAAAACAAACACACAAAGCAGTTAAGACTTCATTGTACACCTGGAAATTTGGGGAAGTTTTTATTTGCCATATACTTTAAAATTTCTTTTCTGAAAGTATGTAAAGAGCATACCATTTGAATTTCATTACCGTAAAGTATTGTTCCTTTACTTAGCCAACATAAGTAAAAGTAACCTTGTGTAACCTCAACTCATTGGCTGTTATGGAACAATAATCATTTTCTGACAGAACCAGTTTGCAGGGTTTTCATATGTCCACCACAAAGAAAAATTGTATGTCATCTCAGCTTTATTATATCCATCAGCTGGCTGCCCATTTGTTGTGGAGTGTCTGCTGTGACTTGGGGCCGTGACTCTGTTCGGCTGTAATAGATTGCCTGTAGTGCATTCAGTGACTCTGGTACCTGTTGCTGGTTTTTTTCCAGGTCAACTGGCTGCAGGTACATGTGAGATTGTTACTTTGGACAGAGATAGCAGTCAGCCCCGAAGGACTATAGCCCGACAAACAGCTCGCTGTGCATGTAAAAAAGGACAGATTGCCGGTACAACAAGAGCAAGGCCAGCGTGTGTTGATGGTAAGAAACAAAAATCTATTCAATCAGTTTCTGCCAATTCAAGAGTGCTGTCTCATAAAAAAAACAAAGCAAAAGCAGTCTACAGAAGAAATTTTCATGTTGTCCCAACTACCAATGGCAATAGCATTGAAATTCACCCAAAGGGTAATACTGACTAATAGTATAGCTATTTCAATTACATTTTTTTAATTGGAAATTTTACTTTTGTTTTAGCTTGATATGCAGTTGAATCTTAAGGGCATGGTACTGTTATTTATTCTGCATCTGATGATAAAATCAGCAGTGAAATGGCATTCTTTTTTCCCTAGTTTTTATTCCTTAAAACATTAAAAAAATGCAGCAAACAAGCCTCAAAGGTCTTATGCCACTGGGAGGCTAATGTGACTGCTCCTGTGTTATATTTAATGGTGTTGAAGAAAACACTGATGCTATATTTGGAATACAGTGTCTGAATGTACCTCACATGTCCAGTATTTCTTCTCTCTTTAAAATTATATTCTGTATGATTCACTGCAGATGCATTGATAGCATGTAGCTGGAAAACTGCTCACATACAGGGAAGTCTGAAAATGTTTCTCTTTGAAATAATTTTTTGAGACAAATGGAATTCTCTTTTACATTAACAGTGGGACAGTCTTCAAGACAGGTCTGCCTTGCAAGGCTTTTAGCAAGCATTCATATTAAAAATGAAATTGGAGACATATTGAAAATAATGATGTAAAACGATATGTTTTTATCTAGTCTCCATTAACAAAAGTGAAAAAAAAAAGAAAGATGCTTTTGTATAGAACTATAATAAATTCATGGATTGGCTTTGAATACTGGCTGGTTTGAGTCCTCAGATAAAAATATTGTGGAGAACACCCTCCTGTTGCCTCAGAATTTGGTCTTACCAGTGATTATCAAAGAAGACAGCTCAAAGGAGATTTCAGAGCCAACCCACAAAGCTAAATATAGAACATCATGCACATTCTATTTTCGCATTTTTCTTTCACTGTTTTTAGTACTCTCTAAGACAGTTTCTTAGCTGTCTCTTTCATAATATAATACTATACCCAACAATTCTGCTTTCCTGTTTTGTTGTAAGATCATAAGATTTAATTGCTTAAGAAAGGAATGATTTTATTGCATCATTTATAGTTGTAACTTTAGGAGAAATGCTTACTACCAATTAAAAAATTCAACATAAGTTTGCCACTTTAAAACAACAAAGTTCTAAGGTAGGAAAAAAGAGTTTTGCACCAGCTGATGGGAACAAAACATAATTTTTCCTCGGTCAGTTTTGGCCTATGGTTAGATTGATTTGCTGTAACTTGGGTATCCGAAGGTAGCTGTTAGTAACTCCAGTTTTTCTTTATACCCAACAGAGAGCAAAAGGCACCTTCTCAGAGTAATTTATCTTATCCTAAGTGCCTAAGATAAGTCAAGTGTATCACTCTCTGTTAAGCACTTTGTCTGCCTTGCCTTAATACATCTGTGAGTGTCTGAAGATGGAATTTGGATAGCTGGAATGTACATGCCATTGAGAAGACATGACTGCACCTCATCCTTCAATTACTACATTAGCTTGTTTTCCAAATGTGGAAGCTTTGAGTTAATTTGATATTTGAAAATTTTTTTTCTTTCTTTACTTATTTTTTCAGGGAAAATCATGAGGAAAGTCTGTTTCAAATTCTGCTTGTACTTTCATTGTGCTTGAGTATCATTTTATGAAAAGAGAGAACTGAATGACAGGATCCATGGTTAGAGATCATGTAGTCAGAGAAGGTTCTTTATGTAGTACTTCACGTTTGAAAAGTAAGTGGGAAGTTCATTAGTTGAAAAATAGAGCTTCCATTTAACATTTGTGTCCAAATACTTTATTTAAGGCTGACAAGGAGTCACATGGAAAAGATAATGCATACATGTTACTCATGGGGATATTCCAATTAGACACAAAACAATAATTTTTCAAAATGAGAAGAATCAGCCATTGAAATACCCCAGGGAACTGGTGGATTCTCCAGTATTGTACACTTAAGATCCAGTTGGACAGGGTGCTGGGCCATTTTGTCTAGACTGGTGTTTTGCTCAAAAAGGTTGGACCAGATGATCCTTGAGGTCCCCTTCCAATCTGGTACTCTTTGATTCTGTGACATATTAAGATCTAATAATGTGGTTCTTCATTATTCTGTGAAATGTTTATAATTAGGATGTTGAGCCCTACAAGATATGCAGGACATGCTACTTTATTTTCCTCAACACTGTCAGGGATGTTTTGTAATCAGAGCTCAAAAATGTTAATAAATACCTAGAACTGCATATCAAGTTTCCAGACTAAAATGAAGGCAAAAGTCAAACCTTTGATCTGTAGGTTTTTGTCATGAATGAAGTTAAAAAAAATAATTTACCTACCATCAACACCATTACACAGGAAAGAATAAACAAGTACTTTATCTTGTCTCTAATCTGCTTGTGAGTAAAGCTGGCAGATAAATGGGCCACTGATTGACAAGTATCCATCTGTGAATTTAGCAGGTTCATAGTTTAAAGAATATACACACTGAATTCTTCCATATTTTTATACACATTTCTAGAATAATTTTTTTCAAACACAACTGCTTAATGCTTTATTCTGAACATGACATGAACACTACATAAAATTATGTATGAGAAAGCTGGTTTTGTCTCCAATATTAAGTCAAACACTGCTGGTTCAGGAATGTAACAACCAAACATAATTGCTGTTTTGTTTTGGGTTTTTTTACAATAAAGAATCCCATTTTTCAAACAAACAAATCCTTCTCTGAGCTTGCTTAAATAGGATGTAGAATGTACTTCTGCAAATTTTTCTTTATTTATATTATAATTGATGTTAAGAATATAACTGCTATTTGACATTTCATTTCTGTTATCAAAAAGAAAAAAAAACCCTCAAAAATTTAGTTCTTTTAGTTTTATTCTTTATATATTCTTGATTTTAAAAAGATTATTTCTAAAGTGAAGGTAGACCGCAGGCCTTTAATGCAAAGTCATTTGTGAAGGAAGCATGCATAATAAGTGTGACCTGCTAGTGTAACCTACTAGTGAGAAAATATTAGCTAACGGTTTTGTTGCAGCTTCTGGCAAGCGAGTGGTTTAAGAATTCAGTATCAAAGCTGGTAAATTTTGCAACCTTAAAATGCATTCTGTTGTACCTGACTACCATTTGTACAATGCTTAATGGAGAGAAGTACCTTAGAATATATTCAGTTGTGTAGTGTATTTCCTGGAGCTTTGAAATCCAAGTGTCAATTCTTGCAGCAAAAGGAGTAGGTAATTTAAGGGCTCTTAAACCTTACAAACATTGCCTGAGATTGCACTTGTCAACATAGCTCTTAGAGTAAGTCCTGAGTTGATTATCAAAATCCACTCTGCTTTCCACTGCTGCATCACCTAAGGTCTTTTCCTAAGAAAGGAAAGACAGTGAATGTCAGATAGATAAAACTGGAATTCTTAGAAATGGAAATACAGTGTCTAGGACTTGGTCTGAGCAGAACATGAAGAAGAGAGATTTTCTTGAAATATTTCCGTGTGATGGAGACAGCTGATTTACTTTGTATTTTTTTCTAGCAATCTTTAACTATGGCAGATTGCTAATGTATTCTGAAAAAATGGCATCGATATTCACCCTGATTTAAAGCTTGATTTAGTGTTGATTGCTTTATTTCTACACCCACAGAGTCATAATGTATATTTGGTATGTTTGGCTATGATGTAATTTTTATTCATGAATGTAGGGTTTGTGATATTATGACAGTGGTTTGCCTGCACTTTTCATTACATTGTTTTTTATTTGCAACTAGTGTTCCCAGTCCCACTTTTGAGATCAAATTCCGTAGCAATGACCTCAGTTGCATTAGTTTGATAAGATATTTTATTTCAACATAGCATCTGGTTTATCACCAGAGTAATTTCCCTGTGTGTCAGTTAAGCTTCATCAGTTTTTAAGCTGGAACCAGTGAGAGATTGGAAGATAACAATTACTGTTTGGTTTTGTACAGTGCTTTTGCTAATTTAATTTGTTTTAAAGTAAGTGATGAAAAGTCTTTGATAAAAGTTTGTGTACAGATGCACCCATGATTTGTGTTCTTTCACAAGAATTGTACATATCTGACAATAAGATTTGTTATGCCAAAGCCTTTCTTAGAACACAAGTATAGTATCCTGAGAAGTGTGCAGTGAACTTTTAAATGTTCAATAAGTCCTGTACTTCTGTCCAATATACATTTATAGGTAAAAAATAAAACCACAATTTTGTTCAGAAAATAGAAACAGCTGAGGAGAGGAAAAGTGGTATGAGAGTGTTCCAGTTTGGCCAAATTTAGAAATATATCCTCTGAGAGAAGGCAGGTCACCATCCCTCCCCCACAAGGTTCAGGAAAATAAATTTTCCTCGAAGGAAAGTGAAGGAGATAAAAACTATTTCTTTAACAAACACATGGGAAAAGGAAAATAATGCTAAATAATAAAATCTCTCACTGTGGAGAAAAAACCTGGGAAAGCGTTAGAGTCCTCCCTTTGGTCTCCTCGGAGCTGGGGCTTAGCCCAGGGCCAGGCCCTCTGTGCCCGGTGGAAAGTCCTCAACTTCAACTGAGGTTGAAGCAGTCCAGCAGAAAAGGGAGACAATCCGAAATTCCAGGGAAGGGAAAAAACTTCAACTGTCAGTCTCTCTCCGGAGACAAAGAAGCTGAAACTGGCCAAAAGCTGACTGGGCAGCTGCAAGCCGGGTGCCGCCTCCCTCCCCTGCCGCAGCTGGGAAAAGAAAGTCGCTATCTCTGTGTGACCTTGAACAAGCTGCAAACTGCTTTGAAAAAGTTTTGCTCAGTTTTTCCTTCCCCCTCTCAGGTTCAGTTTAGAGACATAGAAAGGCACAAGAATCAATTTCTGGGCACAGGGCAGAGATATGGGATACACATCATAAAGTCCCCCCAAGACAGAGAGAATTAGTTTATTTGCTTGAGAAGATTAGGATGGCAATCATTAATTTGCTTACCTGAATTCTGTGATTAGAAGATTCTTATGCTCTGGATTTGAGTACTGGTTACTTTTATGTCCACAAAGTGCTATGAGAAATGCCAGGAGATCAGTCCCAATATCCAAAAATCTTAAATTTGGACAAGTTATATCTCAGATAACTGAATTCAAAGTGTTCAGACAACTTTTGTTACAAATCAAAGTGTGGGGGTTTTTTTTGTTTGTTTGTTTGTTTGGTTTTTTTTTACTTTTTAAAGTTTTAGTAATATTTAATTGCTTTTGCAAGCATTGTAACAATCTTGTTTTCTATAGGATGTTAGTGGATATAATTTGTTCATACATTATGATTAACATGCTTTTCAGTTGCCATTGATTGATTTTGTTTAACACAGACACTCAGGATCTACAAGGAAGCCGCATTAGTTTCAATCAATAATTCCTTGCTCTTCTCATTATCTCTAGGACTCTATAGGGAGGTGTAGGAGTCAGAACTGATCATTAATAGAATCCTAGGTCATGCACTTCAAACAAAACTGCTTAATAACTGGAGAGCTTCATCATTCTAAAGAATCTTATTGCAGGGAGCAAAAAAAAAGACAAAAAGAGAACTATAATTATATTCAGAAATGGGAATTTTCACTTTGGCATTTAGAATATTTAATATGCTTGCTATTGTAATATTTATGTTATTTTATCATTATTTTATTGCAGATATTTCAAATCTTCCTTCCCTGTAATATACATTTTACTTTGTTGCATTTAAGAAATGTATCTTTAAAACAAATAAAACCAAAAGGAAAACTAGTGTGGGTATTAAACTTAGTTTTCAACATGACTTGAAGAAATATTAATTCTTTTCTTCCTTTCCTCATCCTAACTCCCACATATACAGTCACAAATACATCTGTACTTATAGATGCACCGGAGCATGTACAAGGCTTTCTTTTCTTTCAACTACCTCTAGACAATTCCATCAGAACTGCAGATTTTCCTAGTTACTGATATGAAAGTAAAATTGTTTCTGCTACTCACGAGCTTCCCTTTTCTATGCATGGTACAGACACACTGACAACTTCCACCTTGCAGGTCACTTTTCATTTAGAAATGCACAGGAAGTTAAGTGTCATTCCAGTTGCTTTGCTTTCTGCTCCAAACTAAGGACAATACATGACATTCCAAAAGAAGCTGAGTGAAATTTCTTGTCTAAATAATATCAAAAACTTAGTAAAATCATGGAAACAAGTTCACATTGAATACCTTTGTTCTCTTGGATCATTAATGTCAAGTGTCAGTTAGAGATTGAAGTGTTGCTGGGGAAGAAATGGCTCTGTTCAACCCTGAGACAGAAACTGAGCAGTATAAAATGGAACATCTCAATAGCTCCACCATCAGTGGCAACACAGAAGTGTCTATAAGAAATACAGAGAGGCAAGTTAGGTTTCCTCTCCTGACTGAGAATCCATAAAAGGAATAACCAAACACATGACATAAAAAGCAAGCAACCAGTGAAAAAGAAACCAAAACCCTGCTTAGGAAGCTAGCACACAGATTGATAACTACCCTAAAGGAATACTTTAATGAAGAAGGGTAGGTAAGGGCTTCACTATGTTCTGAAGTATTTGGTACCTAAACTCAAACAACTGAGGCCCCACCTTGAGTACTGTGGCAGTTTTGGGTGCCTCAATATAAAACAGACATCATATAGTTACAGTTTGTCCAGGGGAGAGTCACCAAGATAATGAAATGTCTTAAGGGCAAGACTTGTGGGAAGCAACTGAGATCCCTTTGTTTGTTCAGCTTGGAGAAGTCTGAGGGGTGACCTCAGTCTACAACTTCATCTGATTTACCAAAATATGAATATTAATCTAATATCGATATCCAACTGAGATGGACAAAAACTCTCTAACAGTTTAGAGTTAGAAGGTGTATGTTTTATTTGGTGCCAGGCACTGCATGGGATGGCTCCCTAAGACTCAGGCCCCGATCCAAGCAAACACAAAGCTTTTTATTTACAAAAATTATGAATATCCAAAATACAAATGCATATTCATAACATTAACACCTCCCATTCTCTGCTTCGTATGGAAATGAGCTTAAATGTCATTAAGCATGCGTAGTGTGTGTCCTGAATTGAGTCAGTGGTCTTGAATTGGGTCAGTGGTCCCAAAACAGATGAAGTAACTCATCTTCCTCATTTTGACCTTTTCGCCTTTCTGAACTTTAACAATCCTAATTACTTTAGTGACCTCTAAGTTTCCTCTTGTGTGACTTTTGAACAGGTTCCCACCAAGGGAGGAAATTGGTGATTGTCCTTGTTCCCTACACCAACTTATCAATGTTTCTGTTCCTCGTTCTAAGCACGGCTAAGCAAATGTACAAATGACAGATCATCAGTTACTTGGTAATCAGTTACTAACATCTTAAAACCCATTTCTCGTCCAGCTCTCTTAACTCTACCTGGGCCCGAATTCCTTCCTATTCTATCTAATTTCAACACAGCTAGCCTATAAATAAAATCTTTATGTTTCTTCTAAATCTGTGTTTCACATCAAGATGGGCAGCAGAGGGGGAGATCCTGATCTCCCATCTCTTTGGTGACTAGTGTTAGGACCCAAGGAAATGGAATGAAACAGCATCAGGAGAAGGACACATTGGACATTTGGGAAAGGTTCTTCACTGAGAGCATGGTCAGGCAATGAAAAAATTTCCCTGGGAAATGGTCACAGCACCAAGCTGGTCAGAGTTCAAGGAACATCTGGACAACACTCTTGGTCATAGGGTTTTCTCTTAGTTAGTGCTGAAAGGAGCAGGGACTTGGACTTCATGATCCTTGGGGGTCCCTTCCAGCTTGAGATATTCAATGATTCTATGATTCTATGACTGGAACTGGTATCAAGATGCAGACCAGGATTTTGCATAATGTTAGTCTTTTCCACAGAGCAAGCAGCCAAGTAGCAGGGAGTGACTACTGATGACAGCTTAAAAGTCAGGCACAGTATACGTTTGTGGGTTCTCAAACTGAGAATTTGTTTGCTTGTTTTTCTTTTCTTTTTTTTTTTTGAGATCCTAATTTTTTTTTCTATTGGTTTGTTGACCAATAGATCTCCTTCCATGATCAAAGACTGTTTATTGAGTAACAAATCAAGGAGGTAGAAGAATTAGGTTTAAATAATTATGGCACAAAGAGGCAGATTCTTTTCTACTAGCCTCTGAAGGATTATACACCACAGATTAAGAGGGAGCACATTATATATATAAGGGAAATAATGCCAGGATAAGAGTGAATAAAACGTAATTGGAAATAAAATACTTCTTGTACCGTTAACAAAGAACTGGAAATACGTTTCACTTATAAGCATCCTACTTCGAGGTTAAACCTGGCATCAATATACTATTTCAAGTCAAGAGATGGCTGTCTTTCTAAATTATAGGGCAGGGAAATATTTAGGAAAGCAGAATTATTTATGTGATTTGGAAGGTGGCCAGGAACCAGGGGTTAGCACTGATACTGTGCAAAGAGTGCTGAGAGAACTTAAATTGCCTCTAATGCTTAGTGCCTTGCTTTCACAATCCATCTGAAAGACAACACCTTCAGCCTCCTGGTGTTTGATTGGATGCATTAGTTCATCAATGCTAACAGCTTTGTTTCCTTTACTTCCTTCACGTTCCTATGCAGTCACCCATGTAGTCTAATCCCCTTTCATCTATGTGCTCTGATGGCAGTTTCAGCACAGAAAAATCGTTAGAGGTTATGTGACATTAGATTGTGGAACAATTTTCTGAGGAAGTGACTAGAAGCCTAATTACTACAGACATTTTCAATTGAACTGGACAAAATGACTAGAGAACATATTATGCATTAACATAAGCATGCACTGAATCACTGGCTAGAGTTTTCTGTGCTTGATATCTTGCGGCAGGGCACTATCAACAACCACAGCAGTCTGATTGCAGTCTGATTCATTACCCAACTTCAGGCAATAGGTCAACATGACATTCCTCAATTCAGGAGTTTGGTCACTGTAAGCTCCCTCTGCATCTCCCTCTGTAGGCAGGGGGATGAGATGGGCATTTCAGAGATCACTTAGTGTCAATACCAGAATCACTTCTGAAAGCTTGTCTCTTTTTTTTTATGGCATTAAAGAGAACATAGGATGACTAGCAGATAGGTTTTCTGCTTGAATGTAATGTGTGTAAACATTTCAGACCATCAGCTGCTCAGAGTGCCTTCTGGAAAAGCCACTGTCTTCACTGATTAGAGGCAGTTTAAAAAAAAAAATGTAACATGTTTATATTACCCCCCTCTGGTTGTCATCCTACCTTCCAGTTATCCCCAGAAGAGTGGGAAGAGAGAAACTTTCAAAACTATTCATGTGTGAAGGTGGGCTTCTGTCAGGGCAACGTTTGTCTCCAGTGAGTGTAAGAGAGTATAGAGAGACGAACCTTTATAAATACCCCTGCCATTTCACCAATGGGTGAGATATAACTATAGCTAAATGACATTTCAGGCACTATGTGAAAGTAGCATGGTCAAGGAATAACACCCCCCCCATATTTGTGTCATAAAAACTGGCATTTTCATATCAGAAATAAACTTTAATATGTCTTTATTTCTCTAACTTGTTTTGCTTATGTTTTACTGCTGTGTTATTTTTACAGTATCACAGACATGCAAGACACTTCATAATCCAGTTTCACACAGTCCTAGACTAAAAGCTCTTGCAGTCTAATGATAGACCAAGTCATTGGTTGTACAGGATACACAGAAATAAAGATGTATCTGCTTCTTTTTGTTAATTATCCAGATTCCAGGGAGTAGGATAAGGAGGAAAGCCCTCCAAGCTTCGTTGTACTCTCAGATAAGGTGGAAGTGGAAAATTGGAATTTCCATCCACTTGTTTTAGACTATGTCTTTTGAGAGTTTCAGCGGTTCCTCTGGCATCCTTCCTAGATGGGCATACACAGAGAACTTCCACCCATGCTCATCCCTTTTGAGAGGGCAAGGTTCAGCCCCAATTGAATATGAAGGGAAATGTATCAGTCTAGACTGTGCATCACAAAGGAGAAATAAATTCTTATTTGTGATTGGAAAAAAAATTAAATATTTCAGATAAAGAATAAAAGTTTGATTTTTTTTAAAGAAGGAAAGGTCTACTGTTTTTTTTTTAATTTGTACTAGAGTGTTATTGATGCACTGACTAGCAGCAGCATTACAATAACAGCCAATAGAAATAATCACCTATTTTCTCTCCAATTCTATCACATAACAGTTTACAAAATTGGAAAAATCAGTCGTCCTGACCTTGAGAATAATTGTATTTTTTTTTTAATATATTTTTAAAGCTTACTGTCTGGGGTATATCTAATACAGATTAAAATAATTTAAGAACAGGCTTTCCTTGGTAGGATAGATGTCTTATTCACAAAGCAGCAAGCATATTTTAAATTTCAGGCTTCAGCTTTGCATGTATTACTGAATTTTTAATTTTGTTAAGCATAAAACATGGAGGTCTTGCTAAGAATATTGACGAATTCTGAGCAGCTTTTTTAAAGTAAGTAGTTACCCTGGACTCAGTATTGATATTCTTGCTTTAACAGCCTTAATTCAGAATTTTGATGTAAGTTTTGGAAGTCTAATCATTATATATAAGTATGAAGCCAAGGGAAATGCCAGCCTTGGAAGATGGAGAGGAAGGCTGCAGTGATGAGTGTAGGTCCCAGCATTGCCCTGCCCAAAATATATATGAACCAGCTTCAATTTCATCTGGTCCCGTACACTGACACATCCCCCTTCTGGCTTGCTATTCCTTTATGTGGGGCGAAACCTGATGGGATCCCTCTAGGAGGGCCTGTTGCCTGTCTGAAGAGCATCAGCAATTTGCTCCCAGCTGGAGTTCAATCTTCCTTCAGAAGACAAATCATGCTATCCACAAAGTGCCTGGAACCCAATTTTATTGTGATCTGACTTTGTGAAACTGGATCAGGAACATATCATGTTTTAGCTAATAATATCAAGGTTTTCTCTGCTCATTTCATCTCAGAGATGTTCAGAAGCTCCCACAGATGTCTGTCTCTTTTAATCTGTATTTTTGTATAGATTCTATCTGAATTTTTATTTTCAACTGCAGGCAGCCTGCTTAGTAACTTCAATCTGAATGTTAGAAGCTCCTTGTTGAAGTGGTGGGCAGCAGGCAGATAAACTGCCCCACAATCATGGGGCAGGAGGACATTTGGGTTTAAAATAGCTGGGTAGGTCTTCACTGTTAGAAAATACTGCTGGGCTTTTAGTACCAGATTTCCTGAAGAGCAATTCTTAGACTCTTTATGCAAATAAACTGGGTTCTGCAATTTTGCATTTGTCACATGTCAGAAGTGGAAGGAAGTCTTGGTCTATATGAATATTTTAAGTACCTGACCTCTGTTCATTTGAACACACATCACACTTTAATTTTTGTGATTTCACCATCCTACACTAAAAAGTGCTGAGTTAGTGTTGTCTTCCTTTACCAGTGATATGAACTGCATTATCTGCATGTTGGTGTAAAGCCCCAGACTTGCTTGATGAGTTTCTTAAAGGGGTTAAGCTTTTTTTATACCCTGAGGCAGGGGCACAGGAGAAACATGACATTCTCAGGAGGTCACACAACAAACTTTACTTTAGAGAACTCAAACTTTACTCAAACTTTAGAAAATAAGGGTACTTGGCAAATTTTAAAGCAAATATTCAATCGAAATAAAGCATTTCACATGGCATTGACTTAGAAACCTCTAACCCATCTAAATTTAAGTTACGCAGATTTCAAGAGGAGGAAATTAGGAGAAGGGAGAGCAGGGTGGGAGTGACAGAGAAAGATTAATAATCGCTGCTTGATTTCCAGTGCAATTACAGCTACTATAAAATCCAAATTCTAGGCTGTGCCCCCGTGTGCCTTTGTGCAATTGCTTTTATCAGCTTTGGTTTCCTGGGCCGTTCCCCTCCAGGTGGGGCCTCCGGTGTACCAGTGGCTGACAGCCATTCTGGGCTGGACAAGAGGCTCCAGGGGATGGGCTGTGCAGCATGCATGCCCTGCTTTCCACAGAACTTGCCCTGTCTCCTGCTCTTTAAGGTAACCTGGAGTAAAGCTAATTTTGAATCTCTTTGCACAGTTTAGGATCTTTTGGTTAATGTTGCTGGAAACAATATATATATACTGAGTATCACATTGTCTTCAGTTCTGCAGGCACCATGCATAGCATGAGATTTTGTTTTCTGGTAATTATATTGTATTTTTCATATTTATCTCTGTCTTATATATATATATAGATCTTGTTTCTGTATAAATATATAGTAAATATAAAATCCCTTTATATTTCTATTATTATGTGGCATTGGAGTGAATAAATTAGGAGCTGAAAGGCCAAACCACAAAACTCTTCCCCAACATGTAGTGCTTCTGCTCCAAAATTACTTTCCTGGTGAAGGATGACTTTGCAAGTAAAAAAGCCTTGCTGTTGTACAAAGTTACCTAGCAATTGTAATTGTCCTAAGCTGTTAATTATACCCATGGGAGTAGTTTCCAGGACAAGCCAGAGGACTCAAGTCAGGTTTAAACCAGTGTAAGAGCCCATCCATCTATTACAATGGCTAAACTAATTTATTATGAATTAAGTGGTGCCAGTTCTTTGTGTCGGAAATTCTAAAATGACATTGTGTTCAGTGTGCAAACAAAGATTATGGAAAGGTTTCTGTACTTGAAGCAGTTTTTGCTTCTCTTTCAGATGTTGATGACTATATCTGGAACATGAACATGGGTCTAGATCCTATTATAGAATTAATAAAAAAGCCTACCCAGACAGAGAGACATGATTCCTATCTTGATATTTTTATAATTTAAGGTTCACATACTTTAACCTCTTAGCCAAATTAGGAATGCTATTGTAGCTAATGAACCTGTTTCCTTGAATTTGGATTTACCGGATCAGTACTCTTTTGGATAGCTAGATATAATAAAAAAATAATGGGATCAGTGCAGTGACAAGCTTCCCGTAAGAAAGAAATTTGAAGAAGATGTTCAGATTCGTGTAAGAGTAATTTGAATTCTGAAGTTCTTTGTATTAATGTTTTCCCTTTTTTTCCTAAGTTTTTATATAATAATTGCTTTAAATAGTGTACTTTTCACTGTAATCTACTAATAATCTACTGCAGGCTTTTATTTGGAATAGAAAGTTTTATATGAAAAAGACAAACTGCATCTCAGTTTGCATTGGATTTTTTTCTGTACTCTGAGTTTTTTTAAATTTTATTGTGAACTGTTAACATAAAGTGTTGGTTTTTGTTTTTTGGGTTTTTTGGGGGTTTTTGTTGGTTTGTTTTTGGTTTTTTTTTTGTTTTTTTTGTTTTTTTTTGCATTGAGTTTGCCTATTAAAATAATGAAAAATAACATTCCTGGGCTTTTGATTTCTGACTTAATATCATAATATGATAGGATTTAGAGGTGTGACATCATGTTAGAGTGCTTCTGATAGCTTCAATATTTAACCTAATTTTGGAGTATTTTTCAAAATTATGGAACTTCACTTAAATGTTAATTTGCACAATATTTAAGGTTCAAATTTTCAATTACTAAGAATACTGTGCCTACACATAGTATTTTCCATGCATGTTGAGATTTTTCTGTACTGAAAAAGAGTTGATTAAGATATTTAAACATAAATAAGATATTTAAACATAAATGAAAAATTGCAAAAAAGTTATGTATGATAATATCAATTATGAAAATTCATCAGAGTATATATATATACACGATAAGCATAAAGAATAAAAGAGGTAAAGATTGAATTTAAAGCAGTATAAATTTCTGGTGATGTCTGTGAAAGTGAGTTTTAAGAAAATTATGAGAATATTAGTAAGTATGCTCAAATGTAAATAAAATGGATTATTAGAAGAATTTTAAGAATTTTGATTGAGACATTTATTTTTTACGTTCCTAGAGTGTACCCTTATGATGTAAAGCTGAATCCACTTGAATGGTTTTTGAAAGATTTTGCCAACTGAAAAAAATAATTATTCATGAGAATGGAAGTCGGGTAGATAGTCCTTTCCCTCTCCTTACCCTATCCCTCTCTTACGTATCTCTTGCATCCCCTGATTCGAACAGAAAAAGCTTCCACTGAATACTAGAGTATGCTTTCTACAAAGTTGTTTGTGTCCCAGATTTGTTGACTCTAAATACTGTATGATATCAGCTAGAAAATCAGCTACAGTCTTGGTGTTCAGCAATCTGCAGCCCTGATAGCCATCTGTGTCCATAATACTTTCATTAACAGGATGTACTATCATCACACCAGAATTTCATTATGCTGCAGAGGCACAGTGGCTGAGTAAGGAGAGATAACCAGTAGCTTATAAGAGTTGCATTAAGAACAGTCATAGGCATTTTGAGAAAAATAAGGCATAACTACCTCTGAAGGCCTTTCCTGTTTTTTTTTTAAGATTATCAGTAGCTACTGAAACCAAATTTTTGTGGGGTTTTTTTGATATATTTTATAAGGATTCTTTATCTACCAAAGTATTTAATCATTGATCTCAAAAGAGCATTACTGATACCTGTTTGAGGGATAGATTGCATAGTTTCCATTTTCTGGTAGACATTCAATAGCAGAGTTGCAGATGTATCATGAATAAAGATCTTTTCTGAAAATGGGCTGTTGCTTCTGGATTCATCAACATAAAAAGAAAATAACACTTTCCATACCCTCACTGGAAAAAAAAAAAAAAAAAAAGTCTGTGAGATTGTTCAGTAGCCTATTTACACTGGTTCTCATAAAGACGTTTTAGGAAGAATAATGATGTATTCATAATTTAGTTTACCGTTGCTATATTCTTTCATCACCAAAAGTATATCACATCCTGTATGACAAAATGAGATTGGCCCATGTCAAAAACTTTGACTTCTTTGGTCAGTCAAAATTAGGAAGTTTAGAAAAAAATTGATACATCTGTAAAAGCTGATTGACAAGATTCTTGTTACTGTTTCTCATGGCTGCCACGGTAGTGTGCAAGGACAATCACAGTCCTTTATTATGCTGAACACTGTAGAAACTCAAAATAATAGTTAATCCCCTTCCTGAAAAATTAAATAGAAATAGGATGGGAAAAGGGCCAAAACTTACTAGAAAAATATGAGACCAAATAATCTTGTTCCGTGCTTGTTCCATTTCGTTCATTTCTGTATGGTGTAGAGGAATTAAGTTGTGCTGAGAGCTGATAGAGCCAGATGAAAACAATTTATGATGGAGATTGTGAAGGGGATGCAACCATAGAAAAAAGCCCTGAGAGGTGTGGGTATACAGACAAGCATGCGTAAGAGAAGGAAGAGTGAAGGGCCAGAGCAAGTCAGCACAGAGTAGAGGAAGTCCTATCAGCATTTAAACAACATTTTTGAGCATCCAAAAATCTTTTCTTTTGCTGTTTATATATGTACTTACATTAATTTCAGGATATTTTCCTACATTGTAGCTTTTGCATGATGTTTACTTTTTGAGGTTTGCTTTATTTTTACTGGCTTTTTGTTGGTTGGTTGGTGTTATTTTATTTTTGTTTTGTTATTTTAGTAATGTAATTGGATGCTGGACTACTGGACATAAAAAGAAGCAAGAGTTTAGAAGAAAGAAAGAAGACATAGAGGGACATAGAGGATGAGGAGAGGGTGGAGTCAAGGACAAGAAGCTAAACACTCTGGCCTGGTTAAGTAAAATTAGAGGTTGGCTAATGAGGTGAATCAAAAGGCAATACAGAGGAACTGAATAATTGCAGTGGTAATAGCATGCCTTTCCAAGTGAGTAAAAGCTGTAATTAGCTCTGAATTTAGCTGAAATAAAAAGAACAGGTATAGATTCACCTGAAGATAGAAACAGAAGCCCATTTTGTTCTCATATTTGTGAGGGATGGTAGAACCTGAACCAGGAAGGTGAAACAGAAGTTAATATTGCTATATATCTATGAATATATACTTACTTTTGCCTTCCCCTGAGCTGCTTCTTAATTTTTTAGTATAAGAAATATAGTGTTTGTTTTTACCAATAATGCATGCCTAATCAGATGGATTAATTAAACTCCTAAAGGAAGACATTAGTAAACTGGTTGAGTTAGTCCTGTTGCTCAGTTCCTCAATCTTCATCACTTTTCTTACAAACCTATAGATATTCATTGATTATTCATCCTCTTATGAAAGGACCTGGAAATACTACCCATCATCTAAAACACAAGATAAATATGCCTGCTGTCCAGAGTTACTTGACATCCAAATTGGTGTAGGACTTCTAATTGCATTTCTTTTCTTCTTGTGTTCAATGATAAAGAATCAAATATTTTGGTGAGGAAACCTTTTCTTCTGCAAGTAACTGTTGTGCAGAGGTTTCTTCAGCTACTTTTCTCTGCCATTTATCTTGGGTAGACTGTTCAGACCAGGGTACCCTTCTTCTTTTGTTGCAAAGTAGTTAATCATATTTCTAAACATAATGTGAATTAAAATATGAAAAAATCTGTTCCTGACTGCTTGTGTAGTAGGACAAGGACAGTATAGATAATGTTTTCATAGCCATTCATCTTCTTGACCCATTTTTATCCTCATTGTATGCTTTATATATATGTATATAATTGTTTTGGTTTAAAAAATATGGATAGCTCCTGAGCTTCATGAGACAAGGTGAGTGGATGGAGTATTTAGAGTGGAGAAGACTGAAGTATGCTCAGTGTCAGAACAGGTGAAATAGAAGATGTGATACTAAATATCTCATATGGAGAGACAGGTAATTTAATAGCAAATTATTTGCAAGTTTGCCATAATGAGAGAGGAGCTACATCTCACATCTGCTTCAGATTAAGTGTTTGCTTGCTGATAAGTCCAGAATAGTTAATCAAATGCTATAATCCATTATTCTTCATCCTTCTTCCCCTGTTGTAATAGTGAGTAATGATCTTGTCAGGAGTTTGCAACTAAGTTCACAGAAGTCTTATTGGTGAGGATTGAAGAGTGTCCAGTACCATATTCCATTGGCTTACACGGCAAAGTTAGAAGATGGCAGCTCTCCATAGTCCATTATCCTGTTGTGCTGGAGACAAGGAAGCTAACAAGGGCAGCAAGAATTTAGCAGTATTCTCTTAACACTGCTGCTTTCAAACAACTTACTGGTAAAGACACTGCATCCCCTGATGGGCCTTCAGCCACTTGATTGTCTCTTCAAAGTCTTCAAAGTTTGTTGTGTCAGTAAATATTGTATTAAGTCCTTAATTCTTTAATGTCTGTTGTTGTAAACAATGGTTCACTTTTCCTGTGGTGCTCATAATTTTGTATGTGTACATATATGTACCTGTCCTCATGAGGTGTTCCACTAATTAGGCCTTATTTGTTCCTTTCTCTGAACACTTCTTTTTCAGCATCTTTTCAGTTTTAAAACTGCCTAGGTAGGTACTGTGACTTACGTAGCTTTTCAATGGTGTGGGTTTTTTTTTTCTTCCTGTTTTGTTCTCTGTTCTTTTCTTAGTAACTTGTATCGTTCTGCTTCCAGTTCTGACAGTTACTGAGCCCTGGCTTGATCTTTGAAACGTTTCTGGTTTGATTTCCAGATCTCTCTCTGAGATGATAATAGCTAATTTAGAGTCCATTCCTGTATATCTATAGCTAGAGCTACTTTTTTTCCATGTGCATTACTTTGTTTTTATTGACATTGGATTTCAGCTGCCAGTTTATCATCTGATTTCACAGCAGTATAAGATCTCTTTGCAACTTTCACAATTTTCTTTCTACCACTCTAGAATAATTTATTGACATCAGCATATACACCTCACAGTTCCAGCTCAGTAAAAGCTGCAGCATCACAGTTTCCTGATTTTGGACATTCTAATTCCTGTTAATCTGTATTTGTGTTGTTTATTATCAAACTTAACACTAAACAAGTTTTACAATTTGCAATTTTCTCCAAGTAAGACTATTAGACTCCAGGCTGTCCTTGGCTTTTTTTTTAATCTACTCTTTCTGATCCCCATGCCCCTTTGTAGGGATGCAAAACACAGAGGGAACATGCCTATGATAAGAACATATAACATAAAGAAATAATATCACTCACTGTTGTTTAAAAAAGGAAATTTCTGTTGGGTTGCAAATTGTCAGTATACTGGGTCTTCTTGCCAGTCTGATGTCAGTAGTCAATTGCTTTTGGAAAATTTCTTTTTATTGTAGAATAATCAGTTGACTTTTCTTGCTAGCACTTAACCTGATTGCTTTCCACATTATGATTTTTTAAAATTTTTCCTTGTAATTTGTTTTTTTTCCATAATGAAAGCTTTAATTTATTTCAAGCTGCAAACTTGTTATTACTATTGAGAGGTTGGAAATGTAAATGAGACTGCCTTTTGCATCTAGTATTTGTTCATGTAAATTCACAAAAAAAATGTGCACTGCCTGTATGCAAGAATCCTTTACCCTTAGTAAAAATACTATACCTGGCAATTTGTTAGTTACAACATGAGTCGCAGTTCAAACTCTTAGGAGTCAAAATTGTTTCTTTTGTCTTAGGTCAAAATACACTAAAACAGTAGGATATTTTACCATCAGCAAAGTTATAAATAATCTCACAATCTATTAAATGCCCTTGTAAAATAATTGAATGCAAATCTGAGGTTCTAGCCAAAATCACTTCTGACCTCATATCTCTAATATGGCATGTTGTCATGTTCATACAAGCTGAAGAGAATAGTTATTTTGTCAGCTTATTTACTTTGGGGTTTGTGTGTAACACATTAAAACAACTCTCTGGAGATCATCTGTCCAGAAAATAAGCAAAGTTTCTGATTAGTCAAACATTAAAATATATTCTGGGATAAGAGACAGAAGAAAGGTTCAGTTTGGGAATTCATATTCTTAAAAAGTTGTCCTTCCTTGGCATCCTAAAACTTTTTGGTTTATTGTTGATTATTTTTTGTGGGTTTTTTTAATCTAGATTATGCTTTTTTGGCATCTGTATTGTAGAAGAACATTCTTTTAATTCTATTAGAGTAAAATGCAAGTTTTATTGATGTATAGGTGTTTCATTCTTCATTCTCACTGGATTTTTGTGCTCCTGTTCCAGATGTTTAGGTGCTAAGTGCTTTTATGTTCATTACTGAACGAGTGCTAGAAAAAGTTGGTTTAGTTTTGTTTGAAAGAGAAGCTTTGAAAGAGAAGCTTTGAAAGAGAATATAAAACCTATTACCTTTGAGGTATCTTCATTCACTGCTGCTGATTAGCAAAGATTAATAGTATTTTAAATTGTAATTTAATTAGATCTATCAAATAATTCAAACAGGAAATTAGTTCCTATGTATGCAGTTAATGGAATTGAATGTCAAGCTCATTATACGGCATTAAAATTTTGCCAGATTTAGGATAGCTTTAAGAAGAAATACTTGAAATAGTTGGGATTCACAGCACATATAGTGTCTCTGCCTTCAGGCATAGCCTAAGGCTCTGAACATTTTTAGCAAGTGGAACTCTATTAGAATCCATTTTCATAAATAAAAACAGAATTTAAGTTATTCTTCCCAGGGATTAGCTATCTGGGACTATTCAGGAATGTATTTATATTAGTGTTAATTTCCTTAGCATGCTAATTTGATTTTATTTCACATTTATATGCTCAAGTACAAACTCCTCCAGGACCATCCCTATGTCAATCAGCACATCCAAATTCTTTTGGTTCCATTTAAGCTATGCTTGAAAGAAATTTGCAGAAGTAGATCTATGAAGTATTTCCAAGGGATTTCATTTCTCAACAGTTAGCTTTATGTTTGCTATCCATATTAACAAAGTAACATAATCACATATCCCTATAAGCTTATCTTAAGTTTACATATGAAGTTAGAAAATATGAGTCTCTTAAGGCATTACTAGAATAGCTTACATTTTATAGCAGATAGGAAATATTAGTCCTATGAATTCTCTTCCAACTATTGTGTCTTGGTAGAAATCCCTTCACAATTCCATTTTTCCAGCAGTGAGGATGATTTGTACAGGATACAGTTAAGTTTCTGCCTGAACATTAGTCTGGATATCAAGCACTTTTTTTCTTTAGCAGATATATTTCTTTTGTCTCTCTTTTTTTTTTTTTTTTTTAGGTGACTAGTGGTATTTCTAGGTCTTCATATGAATAGATGATGAATGTCTGTTGAGGGAGGTACAAGAAAAGTAGTAAAGGTGGAGAAGTAACTTTTACAAAAGGTAGTAGTTAAATGATGGTGTTCAAAAAGCAAGCAGTAAGTCACATATGTGCTCCAGGCTTGTTCTTTCTAGAGTGTTTGTGTTAGCATTCCTCAGATGCATATGAGCTCAGTGAGTATGCAGATAAGAAATGGACTGATGATGTATTAGAACTAAAAGCATGATAATGTGAACACCAGTATTTTGTTTCTGTGAAGTTCAAAATATATGGATTTAAAGGCATGATCAAAAGGACTGGTAGTGAAGTTGTTTTTCAAGATGTCCTTCAGTATTTCATAGTGCAATAACTTTTAGTATTTGTTTTGCAACTAGACTTTATGCAAATTTTGCAAAGACCGTATTTGCTACATACAAGTCCCCTGTGTAGTTAGTTGTCTTCAGGAGTTGGTGGCATGCCTGTTTCTCTGGTTTCTGTTCCAACCTTGTGTCTGAGACAAGATCCATGTTCTGCATGGTCTCCTCTGAGTGTTCAGATAATCCAGTCATCCACAGAGTGAACTCCTGTGTGTGTGATGTTGAAGGTCAGTCAGAACTATCTTGTAGTTTTATATGTTATGACAAAAACCACTGCAGTTTCTTCTGTGCTGTAATGTATTATGTTTTCATGACACATTCTTGTCTGCTCTTCAGTAAAATCTCACCTGAAGATTGGCAGTCAGCACTTCAGGCAGTGTTACAGCAGAGTTTCTTCCCTATTAGTTCTTTATTTCTCACATAATTTATGGCCTGGAAAATGTCCTCAGACTAAATTATTACTTTTAAGTTTTTTAGTGAAGCAGGGAAGACCTTTGTTTAAAATATATTTTTAGTCCAGGGGGGAAAAACAAAGTCCCATCTTCACATTATATTTAAAAATTCATAGATAGATTTTAAAGATTTTGCTAGTTTAATTTCCTTCAAAGATCCTGTAACTTTTTCAGAATCAGAAGACTGGATAACAAATGTCTTCATCAGTAGAAGTCCAGTTCTGCCAGAATTTTTTGTTACAGGAAACCTTTGTCCAAAGAAGTTAATGACATTTATTCATAAGATGAAAACATTGTTTTCAACTATACTTCTATCAGTTCTGTCTCTTGAAGAAGTCTTACAGCTGGAATGCTGGCTGGGCAATATTAGTCTGTTTCTATAAGATAATAATCTTTGATCTTTGAAAATAATGAATGATGAAATTACTGTGCAGTGTCTCCCTAAGTATACGATAAGCTTTCCTTATGGACTGTAACCTTGTTACAAAAATTTCAAAGCCAGGACAGGTCCTATACTCCAGCAAAGCATCATTTTTAGGAATGTATGTAATTAAGAGATCCCTATGTGCAAATCCCATTGCCTGTGCAGTAGGATGCATAAATATTTTCTTAAACCTATGAACTCTAAAATTCACATGTAGGAATAATGGGGACTTGTTTTCTGGTCACCACTTTTTAAAGTAATTCCTGAAATTTTTTGGGCTCTGGTTCAAATATCAGACTGGTGATTGTTGACCATATTCTACAAGATAACTTATTTCCATTTTATGAAAAACTAGGCTAAAAACGGCTATTATAAATTCTAAATAATGCAAAAATACACCATTTAAAGTTTTGAGGCTTCTGTAAATTTTGCTCAGTTTATAGGACTTTGCTGATTGAAGAGGCACCTGTAATGGTTTTTATATGAAGATGAGTGGTATGTTCTTTGAAGAATGGTAAGATCTGTATGGCTGTCAGCTGCAGGAATGTTATCATTTTCCTTTGAATCCCAACACAGAGTAAGTGTCTCAGATTGTGATTTGCCAATAATATTGATTACTGCAATCCCATTACCATGTTTGATTGTTTGTGAGATCATAACAATCTCTCAGCAAGTTATGAGGATTAATCATCCAAAATGAACCAGAGCTCTTAGTCCATAAAATAATGCTAGCTTAATTGTAAAAGCTAGAGTTACTTTAATGTTTTTTGGTTTTAATCTTTCTTTTACAAATTTAACATTTGTGATTGTTTCCATAACAAATTAATTATGGTTTGCTCCACATTGCATACTGAAGTGTAACAAAGAACTAAGCTTAACACCCTAATAGAGGACAATCACATATAATATTTGTTTCTGTGGGTACAGTAGCTATATTTGCCAACTTTTTGCTCGAGTCCTTCACATACAAGTTAGTTGTTATATCTGTACACGTGCGGCACTTACAGCCTGTATTCATGCTGCTACATTATGCTTTGGAATTCAAGATTTTAGAATTTGACAGTTTATAGGACATGAGAGTAGAGAACATAGTAACTCCTTTTGATTAGTTACTTTCAGCAGTTGAGATGACAGTAGCTGAGATAAATGTGGGTGACCTGTAGCTGACATTGTTCTGCTGGGGTTACCGGTACTGGTATTACGATGCTGAAACAAAATATTTGACAACAGCAGATACTTCACTTCCAGAGCAGGAGGTGGAATGAACAGCAACTTAAAACACTTGGCAGGAGTCATATATTACATTTTCATTAGGAAAAAGATGAAATAAAGAGTTATTTAAACAGGAAGGAATATGAACTATGTCTAGCAAATCTCAGTGTCAGTGTAGAAGAACAAGAAGAACACCTACTTGCAGTTGGTAATGTATGCACCACTGGTGCTCAACACTGCCACAGCATGTGCTCTGCCTGCAAAATTTTGGTTTGTTACCCAAAAAATAGTAGGTGTGTTTCATGTCCTGACATACTGTTTCCGCTCCTTAATGTCTAAATGGAGTATCAACACATAGTGTATGTTAGAAAACAGGTGGCAGCAAGGGCAAGGATTTTTTGTTGTCACAGCTAGTCATGAGTGATTAAAAATATCTCAGATTCTAAGGCTGTATTTTGTTAGGTGGCATAGGGACAATTCTGTTAGTCAACTGAGTCATTGGGTAGATGGAAATGTCACTCTGAAACTTCACTGATTTTCAGAAATGTTGCTTGGGTTAAGAAGAAATCAAGGGAGTTTGGGGGCAGGGGCAATAGAGGTTGCAGTAAATGCAGCAAAGCCCCTTGTACAACACGCTGCTGCCCCTCTTAGCATTGTTCAGACTAGCACACAACTCACCTCTTACCCTGCTTGAACACAGTAGAGTGCTGTGTTCTTCTACCCTGCTGCTTCTTCTGCTGGAGACCATAAAACCAACAAAGGCTACAAGGCAACTGAAGCCGTTTAATCAAACACATCTCATCTAACCTTTGCCAGAGGTGGTCAATGAACAGAATAGAATTGGGAAGAACAAGAAGAATGGCAAAATCCTATTTAAACAATTTATTTCTGAAGTCTACAGCAATGTTATTATTTTTATGCACCACTGATGGCATTAGCTACAAGGGATGAATGTAGAAATTGCTGTGATTGTAAATGAGAGTAGGATTACTATAGATTGCATGAGAAAACAGCAATTTCATTGGACGTGTACTGCACTATCTTTACTCATTTTAATATTGATTCTATTTAGTGTAATGCTTATGCCTAACATCTGCATTTTGTGCTAAAAACTAAAATATCTGAACAATTTTCTAACATAATATGTTACTGATAAGTAATGGCTATTCAGAGGCATCGTCAGATACAAAACTCAGTTAAAGTAGGAATTCCTGTTATAAGAATCAAAAAATATTTTCTTCCATTTCCAATATACTGTAAGTATAAGGTAATTTTCATTCATTGTGCTTATGAGAAAATAAAGGAGCTTTTTTATATATATCTCAAGCTACAATGAAATATTTATTATTCATGTTTTTTTCACATATTGTCCAGTGAAGCAACTATATATACCATAACACCACTGGTTTCCTAACCAGATTATTACAGACAAGTTGCAGAAAGATAGGTTTCATTACTTTAATTTATCTTGAATTTCATACTTCCAAAAAGGAATTAAATAGTCCCTTTGCATAATTGTATTATTATGTTCTCCATGGAATCACATTCCATGGTGCAAACAGAAATTCAGTATTGGATTAAATAGTTGTAATATCCTCATAGCTGGGTGGTAAATTCAGACTGAGGTGAAGGTATGTATTTAAGTATTGTTAGCTTCAGAAAATCAGGCTGAACTAGGCTAAACCTTAATCAGCTTTTTGTTTTATGACTTTCTGTATGTGGAAATAGTATTTCCTGAAGAGCTTAATAATTTAGGATCAGCTTGAGTAATTTCAAAGAAGTAAAGCTAGAAAAAAAATGGACAAGACAAGGCAAAAATTCACATAGCAAATCCCCTTGCTAATGAAAGTCTCAGAAATCAGTTCCTATTAAAAGCTTTTCTGCAGTATCTGCAAAGTGGAAATAGCTAGTATGGAAACTTTCTACATTTGATTGGTTAAATTTCTCTGCCAGGGAAGGGCTGTAGCATACTGAGAATCACTACAGAGCTCGAGGATTGAAAGATCAGGGGCCCCAGATGTTCTCTTTTCAGTCCTGCTGGTACAAGAGAAAAGCTTGGGTCGGAGGAGATGAGTGTTGGTGGGTAACATCTAGTTCAACAGCTTGTGTCAACAGCAGGGATTTGGCTTTTATGGCCATGAGATTCACTCTGAGCAATGAGGACTCCAGGATAGAGACAGGATCCACCTGAGAAAGTGGGGCAAGAACATCCTTGTCAACAGTAAACATCCTTGTCAACATCCTTGTCAACATCCTTGACAACAGTCTGGCCAACATGGTAACAAGATACTTCTAAACCAGGAATTTGGGAGACAAGTGAGGAAGTGGAGATCGAGAGTAGGAAGCAAATGCTTCTGAGTTATATGAAGAAGAGAGACCTCAGAAATTACAAAAAATAGCAAATGGATGCCTGCCTCAGGTAAATGTACAGAAAGGGATGCATCCTGGTAAACAGGCAGGAGGAACCAGAGCACCAGGTGTGGTCACAAAATGCAGATGTGTGGCCAGTCTTGTTAACACTTTTATTAATTATCTGGAGGAGCCAGTAGTCAAGTTTGCAGATGCCACCAAACTGAGAGGAGAAATGGTAGAATGACAGAATAACTTAGGTTGGAAAAGACCTCTAAGATCATCAAGTCCAACCATTAACTTAACACTGCCAAATTCTCCACTAAACCACTTCCTTAACTGCCACATCTACATGTCTTTTAAATACCTCCAGGGATGGTGACTCCACCACTTCCCTGGGCAGTCTCTTTCAATGCTTGGCAACCCTTTTGGTGAAGAGATTTTACCTAATATCCAATCTAAACATACCCTGATGCAACTTTAGGACATTTCCTTTTATCCTGTGCTTTTTACCTGAATGAAAAGACTAATCTGCACTAGTTTGAACACTGTTAAAAACTAAATTTGCATTAAAAATTTTAAGTGACATTCTGAATAAGAATTTTTCTGTCCTATATCATTTTATCTTATGCAGAAAGAGAAAGTAAAAGTCTGGGGTAATCTATTTAGAGCATTTTAAAATATTTTTTTCTTTCTTTTTCTTTTAATACACATTAAAGTATTTGTAATGCAAAAGTATGAAAACCAATTTTTAAACTCTGATTATTGTATAGCTAAGTGACAAATCTTCTTTTGCTATGAAAACAGATTTTTTAAACTCTGATTATTCCATAGCTAAGTAACAAATCCTTTGCTTCTAAATCTGAAAAGTGGAGTTCAGAAAATGAAAGGAATAATATGAATATGTTTATTTTTAATGCATATAAGCAACATATTTTACAGTTTTTGTGATTTTTATTTTTTATTTCCCCATTAAGTAGCCTGTAGATCTGAGGAAAATACCCAATGTGCATATATAACTAAGGCATTAAAGTTCACAGGCATTGAATTACATAAGAATATATCTTAAGATATCTATATCTTACTTAGTAGTAAGTTATTTGAAAGTTATTTTAAAAAAAGTAATAAGTATAATAAAGAAGATATTTAGAAATAAAAATATTACTTCTAATCTTGTTTTTCATCTACATGCAATTCCATATTTGAATTTTTTGGTGTCTTGACTCAGTGAAATTCACTGTGACTTCAGTGGATTAGAGCTATAGACATCTTTGAAATTATTTGTTAGCAATGAGATTATCCAAGTCACCCCACAGTTTTGATGGGAGTGCTTCAGAGATGAAAACATTGGTGGTGCTGACATTATACTAACATTCTCTTCTAAAAAAAACCCGCCATACTGAATGTAGTCGTGTAAAAGGTTACAGAGGGCTGACACAAAAAGATGTGTCATTTGTTAAAACAGACTGCCATAGAATTGAAAAATAATAATTACTGAGAATCAGGTTGTTACCCAAGAAATGTCCTTGCTATATCCTGCAGACAGATTTTAGGAACAAAAGCAATGCTTAATAGAAAACCATTGTAATCATTCCATTATAGAAATTAGGTAGGATAGCAGATCCAAAGCTAGTGGGTTACAAAACTTGGTCTGTTTTCTGTTACTTCTTTCTTTCCAGTTTACTTCCTTGGTTTCAACAAAATGTTCCTCAGAAAACTCACATTCTTTCAAGTTCCTCAACATCTTCATCAGAGTAATTATACTATAGAACATGACTGCTCACTAGTACCCTTGTAATGCATTTCTCACGAGGTGAGAAGCTTATTTAAATGTGGGAATAAAACCATATTTTCCTCTCTTCTTAACCTCACATTTTGAGTCCAATTTCAGGACATAAGAAAAATGAGTCTGTTTGTCTCTTTTGTGGACAGTAGTCCACATCATAAAACATCATGAATTATTCAGTTAAACTGGCAGGCTTTTGGCAAGACTGCCTAAATCCCAGCCAGCAGATTAGCTGATTTACTTCGTGGTGCATTCTGGACACCTGTGGAATTATGATACTAAGTGTACTGAAAAAGCTTATCCTGTCTTATATGCAGAATAGAATACGGATACATAAAAGATTCTGTGTCCAATATTCATAGTTTTTTAACCTTCATTAAAATTAATAAGTTCCACTTCCTGCTTAATATTTAAGATCATAAAGCAACAAAGTTTACTTGAAACTTATGTGAGATTTCCTGTTTTAATTGTTGTCTGTAATGAATTAATTCTACAGATTATCAACTAAAAGAACATAAAAATCTTAAGCATACCTCAAAAGAGAGGGTTTTCTTAGTAAAGCAATTAACTGTCTTGTTTGTTTCCCATCTTCAATTTGTCTTCACCCTGTCTTGCTAAAAGACACTGCCTTCATCTGTCTTTATAAGGGATGTAGTTGTAAGAGATTTTGATCAAATCACCACTCTACATGTTACAGTTAAGAAGGGATGAAAGGAAACACTGAAGTCCATAAAAGCATTAGAACAATCATTTGGACACAAGAACATGTTTCTGTGTAAACCCCAAACAGCTTTTCTCTTTTAAAATGTCACATTTACATCTTAGAATAGTATGAATAATTGATGAAATATTTATAATATTTCTTTTTCTGTGCTCTATTCCAAGGCTGAGAAGTAAGATAGAATAAAGAAATTAAATCAAAGCAAGGCCTGACTGGTGAGGCAGATTGTACCAGAGACAGAGCTATCCCTAAAAAGCAGAATTGTCAGGGCAGGTGTACACTGAACAAGCTAGTGTTCTATCGATTACATTTTTTAAGTGTCCAAAAGCATTTCTATCACTATTATTGTTAATTACTGCATTTAATAATATACTAATTATTTTTTCTAGCTAACTTGCAGAAAACTTGCTACCAAGATGCTTAGAGATGTAAGCATGACTTATGAATTTTTTTGCCTTTTCTTTTCCCTGTCAGATGTTATCCATAATTGGAAAACTGCTAAATACTTATGGAATCCAAATTTATTAGGTCTCTTTAGAGAACTTCCAAGGTAAATGGATTTAACTCAACAAACAGAATGCAATTAACTAGGTGGCTTATAATTAAAATAAACCATGCAATATTATGCAGGGAGTATAAAAAAGTAAAGGATCTGTTATGATATTTGTTCACTGGAAGACAAGGCACTGCTGCCACCATTCTCCATAGGGTTGGCCTTAAAAAAAATGAGGAGATCAGAGTCCAGAAAACAGATGGCTGGCTGTTGCACACACAGGCTCTAGAGAGATGGGCATAATACAGATTACCTGCAACATCTGCCTACCAACTTTAAACCTATCAGATAGGTACAACATCCTGTGTGCCAGAAAGAGGATATTTTATGAAATGCAGTTATTAAGGACATCTTGAACAGTAGGTATATATGTTGTATAAATTCAGAGTTTATGTTATCCCAAAATAACTTACATGGTAGACTGTGTCCAACTGAGTGCAAAGTTGTGGGAGAAGACTTTCATGTCTCTCCTCATTATTTATATTTCTTCATAAGGTCTGCACTGGCTTTAATTTTGCCATTTTTGTTACACTCACAAAAGCAAGGAGTCAGTGTAAGCATCCTCTCTTTTGTATATAACTAAAAATTGTGATGCTTATCTAGAACAGTCACAGCCTTTATCTACTTGTGTAATATTTAATCTTTCTGTGATACATAGAATAGCTGTCAGCACTGAGTTCAGGTACTGGAAGCCAGTTAGCTGTGTCAGTGTGGGTTTAATTTATCCAAATTATCAACATCAGGATCTTTGTTCATTAGGGTTTCCTGTAAATACCCTGCACAGCTGGGATGGAACATCTCATCCCACACCACGGCCTTTGAAATAATTCCTCTAGTTGAATAGTTGCTTGTGATTTTGTATGTCCAGTTTGAGGAACTCTGAAGGAAGCTTAACTTCCAAAATGTCTTGAATATTAGCTGTCTGAAGTGTATAACCAGTGCCAGAAGTTAAGGATCTGACAGTTGACCAGAGCAACTGTCTGTTCCTGTCATTTTATTTTTGCATCTGCATAATTAAACCTTGCACTACCCCAGTAACATTGATTCAGGCACTGCAAAAGGCACAGGAGTTGTAAGTCTATATCTTAAAAAAGCCATTATCTGAAAGCACCTGAGTTCTAAACCAAGGAATTTATTTCATTTTAATCTTTCCCCCCACACAATAAGAAATAAACCTGGCTGAAGTCCTTAAATGAATTGCAGTATGTACATCGTTCTGTTAAAGTGCACCAATGCTCATCTACGCTGTTAAACCTGGAATTAATATGAAGGAAAAATGTTCTTCTGGAGTCTAGGACTTCACTTTCAAAGCATTTTAGTTTCAAAAGATGGTATAGTCTCTCTTTTTTTTTTATTTTTAAGGAAAAACCAAGTTAGTAGTTACCTATTTGTGTATCACATTAGAGAACACAAGTTCCACTGTAGGTAGTAGCAAAGGACACATTTTCAGTTAATCAGATCCTGCTACTTTGATGTGTCTTCCCTACTAAGGAAATTCACCTGTGCAACTTCCTGTTTTTCTTTTAGATTATTAAAATTTGTTTTGACCAAAAGTGCTTTGAAATAGATGAGTACTGCACAAAACATGGATGTGATCCCCTACGAAAATTTGTGATCGTCCATGCATAATATTTTCATGCCTTATTTTGGATCTGTCTCACTGTCTTGCCCTTGTCAGATCTGGTGCATACCTCAGATTTCATTTGCTTCATTTTTGTTTTGGGTCTTCATTAATTAGGAGGATCAGATACAACATAGTTTCTTAATGCTCAGGTTATTTACCAAGGCTGGTCATAGTCTGCTCTTAGAAGCGAAACAATTTCACATCACCAAAGAGTCATTTTCCTAGTTCTGGTAACAGAAAGTGTTTTGGTTTTTTTGGTGGGTTTTTTCAGTTGGTTGGTTGGTTTTGGGTTCTGGTTTTTTGTTTGTTTGTTTGTTTGTTTGTTTGTTTTATTATTTTTTTCTATTTTTAAAATATTTTTTTAAAAAATAAAACTTCTAATGTTGACAGTATTGGGTCCTGAAGTGTGAACAGAAAGAAAAAGATAATCCAAAAATGCCAGCATGGGGGACAGTTGAAAATTATCATCATATAATTCTAAAAAGCTGATGTAATCACTAAATAAATGTGTATCATTGGCTGATGATAACCATATGTGTTGGTACATGTTGACATGTAAATCTGTACAGCTGATAAAAATGTTTTAACAGGAAATGTTTGTAGAATGGCTTGAGATCCTGGGGCACAAATTGAATATTTGCTAACCAAACATAATTATTGATAATGTCTTTTTCAGTTAGTTTTCCTGTTCAAATATTTTTTTCTCCCAATCTTTGCAACAAATAAACTTTCAAAGCAGAGAGAGAGAGGAACAAACTTAAATGTGAGAGTTCTGTTTAAAGAATGTTGAGATGCAACCAGATTGATCTGTTTTACTTAGTTCTCTGTATTTTGACTGCATTTTTATACCAAAAGTCTGTCATAGAGAAAGAAACAATTTCAAGTTTTTATATTTTATGAGGGATTAGGTAAGAAATAGTCTCAGACCTTTTGGGGGGTTTTATTTAGATTTATCATATTTGGGTTTATCATATGTATTGAAAATGTATTCGAAATAATTCAAAGTATTCTTCTGTTTTAGAATTTATCTTTCCAAACTACTGACTCCTTTATCCCCTGAATTTATAAAGTTGTAAGTGTGAAAGATTAAGCTGGTTTACGTACAGAGAGGTCAGATTTAAGTTCACAAATACTGTTTCATTTCCAGCCATTTCTGCCACATGAACAGATGTATCTCAAGGTTTTAGTTTTTGTTTTCAGTCAGTCAGCATATAAAGCCCTGGCTTTTATAAATTACCTTAAGGTTGCTATGGGAAAAAATAGCACAGATTCTTTGAAATGCTCTTTAGCAACATTTGGATATTTTATGACTGAAAATCCTTGCTCTGCAACAGACCTAGCAAAATATTTTCCATTCAGGTTCCCCTTCAATAAAACAGTTTCTCTCAACATTTAATTTCTTTACTATAATAGCTTGTTTCTCCACATTTTGACAAAAAAGAAGGAAGACATGAACTCATTTATCTTTTTGAAATCTCAAATATATTTCTGAGATTCTTCTAGAACTGCATTCACTATTTTTCAGGTTTCTTATTTGAACTTTCTAGTGCTTGCATTGTGCATACACTAAATAGATTATAGCAATAAATAGCAATAATCAATGTAACAGTAAGGAAAAAATAAATCAAAATTCCCATCCAGTTTACTGGGTGAAAGGGAACTTTCTGGTCTTCGTCTTCATGCACATAATGAGGTAGTCCACAACATCTGAAGCAATTGTAGATCAGGACAAGATATTGTAGGAGTGTATTTAAAACAATGAGTTTTCTAAACATTAATTAACATTCAAATATTTTGAATGGTAAGCAATAATTAATTAATAGCAGCTCCACTTATAAAATTTATATGTACAATACTAACCTGAAGCAAAGTACAGATGAAAAATAATCTTTTTCCAAAATGCTTCTCCTTTATGGAGCAGGCTTTTTTCCCTTGACCTTTTGGTTTTTGTCTCCTTTTTTTCTTTCCTGTCTGTTACTGGTTTGTGTGTAGTTCCAAGAAATCCTCATATAGCCTTACAGTTTTTATTCACACTAATTAATGTATGTTTATAGTGTATGTTTGCTTTTTTCTCCTGGATTCCATACAGTGGTGAATGGGGTAGTTACAACCTCTCATAACAAATGGCTTCACTTTATTTTCAAACTCAGGTTGCAGGAGACGTATTTGGTTTACATTTTGAAATTTTTATTATACATTATATGATTGTATATTATATAGTATTTAAAGGAGAATGTTTGTATTTATTTTAGTTTAAAAATAAGTTCTGGTACTGATAAGTACAAGAATACCATTTAGATATGGTAGTATTTTTTATAAAGGCCTCTACTCAACCTTATACTTCTTTATGTACTTTCATATCCTTCCACAATTACAGTAGGCAATATTTTGGGATAAAGTATTTGCAATTGCCCAACTATTACCATTCATGCACTATTGCAGAGTTTATCTAGTATTACAGAATTTATCTAATATTACAGATAGTCTGTCATAACATTTAGTCAACTTTAAACAATTTCTTTGTGGAATCTGGTTTAAAAGGTAGTCTTGGTACATTCATGAAAATGCAGATTGCCTAAGAGAAAATGAAAATGGAGCATGTAGACAATTTCCATCCTATGTCTCATTGGCATGCTCTGAAAAGTAAGAGATGCTTTTCTTAAGATATATCACAGTTAAAGTATTATTTTCACAATATAATTATAACCACTGTCTGATAACATCCAATGAAACCACATATCCTGTAAATCTTCTCATTTCTGTTACCTGTATGTACTTGCTAAGGCAGCTGCAAAGTTCTTTTTGGTTGAATCTTAGATATCCAAAATAGCATTCACACTAACTCACACAAATTCCATTCACTGTAGCACTTTAGCTCTCAGATACTCCTTTAATTTGATAGCTTTATATATGAACTATTTAATTTTGACACTTTTTTTCTTGACTGTTAAAGTTTTTTTCATGTACAGAAGTATTTATTACATGTATTTAGGCTACTGCTCACTGCTTTAGTTTTTACCTTAACTACTACACAAAACTCATAATTTAAAGGATTAAAACCAAAAGTTTGTGCACTAAAACTTAGATCATTATGTTATGCAAATTGGTGATGACTATAAATTCCTTACTTCTCTAATAATCATTTTGCATTCTCTAATATGAGCTTAAACTGTTGTCTTATGTTGCATAGTTATAAAACTTGATTTTTTTTCAAAGATTTCCCAGTCCTTTTAAAGGTCTTTGTTTTGCTGCCATATGAGACTCAACTTAGCATGTGATTATACCAGCTCATTTGACATTATTTTAGGAACAGTGGTCTCATGTTTGGAAAAATTATAGTTGTATTCTCCATAGTTTGTATAAGTGTGTTAAAAAGGAAAGAAACATTGCAGTTTGCTTCTGACTAGGATTTTTTTCCTCCTTTTTTTATTTAAAGTAAGTTATCTCAATTTTTATGTCAAAGCTGCCACATCTCTCCTATTTAGTGGCACATCCAACAACAGACTGGAGAGGAAATGAGGTTATTTATTCTCCAGTGTCCAAAGGTCCCTTGGCTTGAGAAGAATTACAGGGCAGGGTTCAGAGTATTAGGTGACCTGTGAGGCAGGAAATGTTTGGGGTTTTCATTTTTCTTAGGTCACCTCATTCTATTTTTTTTTTTTACTTTTTTTCTTTTTTTGCTAAGTGTTCAAAATATGCCCAGCATTGCTGCGTTTGCAACTGTTTTTCTAAGCTAATTTTAGTCTCAAAAGTATAAATCTTTCCAACAAGGTTATACTGCCAAATGGATGTCAGGCATGGTTGGATTTTGGGGGATTTGTTTCTTTATTTTGAGTATACAATAGGCTATGTGTATTATACACACATCTTTTAGTTGTCTACCACAAAGATGGGTCTTTTTTTTTTTTTTTTGATCGTTTCTAACTTTATTTAACTTTCTGGTTTTGGACTGAAATATTTCATTACAGCTGCTTGCTTGAGGCTAAATATGGTTCATCTGTTTCCAAGAAAGAGATTGGGGAAATAATACATTCTTCTCTGTTAAGCATGAGCCCAGGAATGGGTAGGAAAAGGAAGAAACTGGTAGAAGCCAATTGAGAGAAGATGGGAACTAAGCAAAAAAGGGACTACAGTGAAGAGCTAGAAATTAATAAACAGTTTGGAATGGTGTCAGTGGAAGACAGACATCAATGGATGGACTCAATGATCCTTGTGAGTCTCTTTGAAGTCAGCATATTCTGTGATTCTGTGATTCTCTGATATGGGCTTAATTTGGAGGAAACAGGTAGAAGGATGCTCCCGTATAAATATATGATTTCCCAACTTTACTTTCTTTCTTTGTTAGTAAACATCAGTGAAACCCTTTGGACAATTTCTCGTCTGCATCCAACTCCTCTGTCCATCTCCCATCTCTGTGTCCTGCTGGCTCTATAGCAGGCATCTTTATAATAAGTAAAACAGGGCCAGAGCACCAGCTTGAGCCTTGACCTGCACTCATCCAGCTCTCTTATCAGCATGGTCCCTGACCACGCATCAGTGGTCTGGGCCAGCCAGTGCTCCTTGAGACAGTGCCTGAGGGAGCAAATGCCAGAGACCATTCCTGAAGAAGTAGTGTGAACAAGATAAAAGAAAGTTTGTCTCTCTCCACAGTTGTCCATTACTATCTCAACATATTTTCACCAACAAATACTCCCGTGTGCTGCCACGTCTTATCCTAGAGTATGGCACAGAAGCAGTTATGTACTGTAAGAAACACCACCATTAGCAGATGCAGTCCACTCTCCCAGTATTTCAGACACTTCAAACCAGAAAATGAAACCAACAAACAAAAAAAAACTCAAACCAAACAATAAGCTTTAGAGCCCTGTGGCTGCTTTATGGGGTTCAGAGATGATCTAAGAGGATGTCATCCAACTTCAGAACTAAGAAATGTACCCTGTGCCTATTTTATATCAATGATGCTATCATTATAATTACTGTTAGTTACTGTACTGGTAATTCAAGTAGCAGTCATCTTTGTGATAAAGATGCAAAATCTTCTTATCATTCTTCTGTGTTCATATTGTTATGGAAGTCATGTAGGGGGATTTATGATTTTTCTAGCTGCTAGCTTTCCTGCTGCCCCTCAGAAAGGTAAAATTGCTAATCAAGCCATACACTTAAGGAGCATGGTTTCCATTTGAGTCATGTCTCATGATGAGTTCAGGCTGCCTCCTTTCCCTCTATAAGTACCCATGACATTTCTTTCAACCACCCAGGTTTACCCAGAATTTCTTTGTTTTTATTTTCCAACCTTATTTGAAATCAGAGAAATTACTTTTGGGTTCAAATTTTAACAGCAGGGACACTCAGGTAGCATTATTCTGCACTATCATGTCTTTAGGGAGTCATATTGAAAACAAAAGGTGTTAGAAGAATATTATTAAGGTGGCAACGTTGAGATGGAAAATTGAGACAGGGCTGTCTGTACGATTGGAGGGGCAAGGCTATACTTCTATGAGCATACACTATCATGTGGTCAAAGCAGGTAGTGTTGTCAGAGCTTGTTTGCTCAGCTGTTAAATCCTTTGTGGTGAATTAAAGAAGCAAAAGATCAACAGAAAAGTTTGTTTCTTGAATTATACTCTGAAAAACTGAATTTCATTACTACCAGAACCAAGAATTCCTAAATCATTGTAGACAAGTCACTCTAGACTTTTCACAAATCATGCATTTAGGAATTCCTTACTTTATTAAGGAACCTAAACTCTAGGGTTATGCCACTACTCAGAACGTCAGCCTAACTTCACTGAGCTTTACTCTGTGTCAGGAATTGTCTGATGTGAATTCTCTTAGTCAGTGGAAAAGGTGGTGAGCTTCAAAAGAAGCAGTACAAAATTGTAAATACCAACAATATACACTAAGAAGTTATTGCAGGTTTCTGAGAGTTCTTCCCTCCTGCTGATTTCTATTCGGAGGAAGACTTTTCTTAATAATTTTTCTTTTCTCTTTACCAGGCTTTTTAGTGCATCTCCTAATTGTTTATTATAGTTGTGACTCAGGTGCTCATCATAGTGTGCCTCTTTCCACTGAAATATCTCAGCAACTTCAGTACTTCTCTGCTTTAAAATGCTGTAAACACAATGCCTTAGAGGCCAACCTCTGTTCAGATGACTTAAAAATCTCATCCTATTCTAGTGAAGCAAATCAGAATTTCTGTAGCTTTTTTCCTTTTTTTCTTTTGTTTCTTTTTTCCCCTTTTTTACCCTTTTTTTTCTTTTTTATTTCTTCTTTTTTTTCTTTTAAGGAAAAAGCATGGCTCTGAAAATTTCTAAATTTGAGGATGATATCTTAGTCCAACTGAAATGACGTAACATTTTGGATCTTTTAATGACTACAACTTAACATTTCAAATTCTTGTGGCATATGATGGTTTTCATTTCTTCATCCATCAAAACTTCTCAAAAAAGTGGAATTCATCTGTTCACCTGATCAATATTACCGAAGTGGCAGTCCACTGTTTTTATGTGCATATGATGAGGGTTCTGTAATTAACAGAAAAACAAAACAATGTTAAGAATAATGGGTATATTTATAATTAAAACTTGTGAAATTTCTTTGAGTGTGAAATGTATTTTATCTGTTTCAGCTATTGGTAAGGAATAAAGTTTTCTAAAACAGCTGCTGAATTAGAATGTGAAAGATATTTCCTGTATTCTTTTGTGTTCTAATTGCAACTTGTTAGCAAGTTATATGTGTTTATATATGCTTATATATGTTTATATATGCTTTATAGAAAACACTGATGTCACCTATAGGGAGTACCTGAAGAAATAAAAATTTCACATAAGGCAATATCCACCTGAGTGCATTATTGATTTAATAGAGATGGGCAGCATCTTCTCTAAGCCTGAATGGCTCATTATAAAAATGTAATTTTGGTGAGGATTTTTTAACAAAGTATTTTCTGGAGACTTAAGATGTACTTTGAAGTGTCGTACATTTTAAAACACTACTGGATGCAGAAAGTGGTCATTCTGGACTTCTTCGATATCTGGAGTTAATTTTTTTCAAGAGAGTCCTGTCCTATAAACAGATTATTTTAATTATCAATCACATTTCATCATTACTCTGTCAGTCATTTTATCATATGTTCAATAACTGGTACTATTGTGCACTACTGGAAACTTTTTAGTTGAGCATGTTCAGAAGAAGCAAAATAGGTTTCTTAATGTGTGAGGGCAAAGATAGAAACTGGGATAGTCCCGTAACTGCAGTCTTTATTTTGATGTGTTTATTATGTCACTGTCTTCAACATTGATACTACTCTCAATTTTTATACTTGCTCTGTATCACTGATGTATATCTATATTACAAACATTACTTGAATAGAAATGTTCTTCACTGCTTGTACATTGAACTGAAGTCTACTAGTCATTTAGCTGTATTCCTTTTATATTCTCACATAGCTGACCAAAGTAATCTAATTCTTGCAGTTCGTAATGCAAAGTTTAAATTGGAAACTCAGATCCTTGTCTCTTAAAAATAATTCCCTAATATTTTAGATCTACTAATCGGGTTATCAGAAGGGGCATATTAAAGACTGCGATGTGACATCACCTTGTTTTCATGATTAACTTGTCTTACCAGGTTTTCAAGGAGATTCTGCTGCAGACGAGGTCTAAAGCATTAACTTTAATGGATTAATCAAGATGAGAGAGAGAGAGTGATCTGTCCAAATGTGCACTCATTCATCTCAAAAACAGTTAAAAATGAGAATGCTACCAAAAGCCCAGCAGTTGTAGATTTATCAGTATATAAAACCTGAGAGACCAATTCATTCAAAATTGTCAGATTAGCGGATCAGATGCCATTTTCAAACCCAATTACATGTGTTCCTCAAACAAGGAGAAAGTCATTTCTCTAAGGGCAGATTTTATCAAGTGCTTCTCAATAGGTTCTGGGATTAATGCTAAGTAATAAGTAGATTTATCACATTATTAACTTACTAATACCATATCAAACAAGCATCGTTCTCCTTTGCCCTACTGTAACAGCTACATTTCTGATGTCATGCTTATTTTTGTTTAAAATTTTAATTAAAATTCCAGACATAAAGAAGAGAAAGTGCTTTGGGCTTGTTAGGTTGTATTTTTATTTCAGTTCTGACATCAATGTTCTTGTCTTTTGTTTTATATATCTTTTCTCTAATGAGGAGCAGCTGAGGTAACTGGGATTGTTCAGCCTAGAGAAAAGGAGGCTCAAGTGAGATCTTACTGTTCTCTGCAACTACCTGGAAGGAAACTGTAGTCCAGTTGGGGAAAGCCTCTTCTCCCAAGTAACAAGTGATAGGACAGGAAAAATTGTCCTCAAGTTGCACCAGGGAGGTTTAGATTAGATATTAGGAAAAATTTCTTCACAGAAAGGGTTGTCAAGCACTGGAAGAGGGAAGTGGTTTAGTAAGCATCCCTGGAGGTGTTTTTAAAAGACATATAGTTGTGACATTTAGGGACATGGCTTAGTGGTGCACTTGGTTAATGTTGGAGTCAATGATCTTAAAAGTCTTTTCCAATCTAAAAGCTTCAACGATTCTATGTTGTGATGATTCTATCTCTGTTCGCACTTTTGAATGTTTGGTGGCTACCTTATACTGCCTGTCAGATCCTCTCTTGAAACACAAGCTCAGCCAGCCAGTACTAGGAAGATACATATTTTTGGTATAAAATCTTGCATAGTTTCCTAAGGGATAGGATGGGTAGAAAGACCATTTATTTCATAGCTTTCATTTGAGGCAGAGTACTACAGTTGTACTGCCTAGTCTTTGATCCTAATGTGGTTTTGGTATCTAAAAAGAGATGCTTTTGGGAATCAGGAGTTCTAATGTGTTGATGCTATTATTCCATGACTGCATAAGGCTGCACAGCCTGAGTAGAAGCTTCTCCTAAAGCTTACGATATCACTTGTTTGGATCTATCCCAGTGAGGCTTTAGGTTACTCTTAAGGCATTTTGTCTCATTCTTTTTTTTTTTTTTTTTCTGAAGTGTAAACTTCCCTCTGAGACTTTCAGTTGTAAAGATTATACATCATTATCCTCATTAAGAAACCAACAGGGAACTTGCTCAAAAACAAGCTCAAATGAATGAATTATCATAATTATTTATTTATTTTATGCTTGAAGAGTGTGTTACCCTCCTATCTTTTCAGAAAACAGCAGTTGGCTTGTGTTCTCTTTGTCCGTTTATTCTTCTTAAAGAGCTGTACAGAATTGTGAGCCGTTCTGTTCCCTGTAGAACAACACTGTAAATCTCTAGGTCTTTAAACTTAAGTCTGAGTCTCTTTTCCTTGCATCAGTCTTATTTTTAATGTACAACATCTTAATGCCTAGTGCTGGAAACGCATGATTTATTTGTGATAGTTTGCTGCAGTGTAGGATTTTATTAGCTATACTAATAGAAACTCATCACCTTTACCTTTGCTGTGGGAGGTGAAAGAGCTTAATTCTCTCTGACTCAAACAGTACTGATCTGCAAACACAACTGAGCCAGGAGATGTTATTTGTCATTCCTCTGTATAAACTCAGATTGAAAAAGATATCTATATTTATTATTTTTTTACTATAAAAATACTTAACAAGTAGATTATATATTTTCTTTTTTCTATTTCTCTGAGGGTTCTAAAAGCATGTTATATTATACAGCCTTTATGGGTTTGCTTTCTTATTTATTACCATGACATTAAGTGTAATAATAACCTTAAGGTCAGTAAATCAAAATCTTTTACCTATTCTTGATCAGCTAATGACAATTCTGTCCTTTCAAAGGCTTTGCCAGTATGGTGAGAGTGGAAACAATTTGTATTGTACACAATTTGTATTTTTGTACACAATTTGTACACAATTTTTATTTTTGAATGATATTCTATAAAGCCGACTATAGACAAGTTACAAATTGAACCCTACATGCTTGTAAGTGTAACTAATTTTCAAAGGGAAAGCAAAGTAGGATGTAGGAAAGGAAAGAAGGGAAGGGAACCAAACTAATTCTGTATGAAAACCATATTAGTTTTTGACACGTAATTTCTCATCAGGTGTACAGTCAAGATTTCTTTTATGTTTTCTTCAAGTTTCATTTTCGTCTTGACTATAAACGTTGACAGATTCTTTGCTGACTCTGTGGTCTGTTGTGATGGGCTCCTGGCTCACTTATGAGCTGCCTTACTTCACTCTATTCATCCTGCAGAGCTCCTGTTCACCTTTGCTTTCATAAAATGTTGTCACAGAGAATTGATTTGAGTAAACAGAAGAGTCTGCCTTCAGAGAACCAGGGGAAAAAAGCATTTCTCTCAGGATATTAGAATAGTGAGGAATTGTCAAAAGGAGGTGGCCAGAAATTCACAGTTCAGATAACCTCAGTTACTCATGTGAATGACAATTAAGTAGCAGTATTGAATCAGCTTTTTGTGGAAGTTACACTCCTACCTTATTACTAGAGTGCTATGTTTATTTTATTGACATATACATTTTGCAAGTCTGCATTTATTTGTGCATTGATATTTTGACTAATCCATATTAATGAAATTATATACAGAAAACTGTAACTTAATTACATTGTAAGCAGGAGTGACACATTGCAAAGTCATCTTAATGTACTTGCACTTCCCTGGAGACTGTTGGCAGCATCTGTTAATCTACTCACCATTGTATTAGAAGTGATTAACAAAACCAGCAAAAAGCCAAGACCTCCCTCCTATCAGTCACACAGCTGTAAGAATGCATTGCATTTTACTTTACATTGGGAAGAAGTTTGAATTAGAAGTCAATGATACATAGGAAATGGAAGAATAAAACTATTGTGTGTGTTTGAAAACATAATCATCCTATTTTTTATTTTGCCTTTGAAATTTTCATTCTTTGGAAGTCATAAATTCAGAATAAAAGTAGTTAGAACTACTGAACACATCCTTCAGTCCTCCAAAACACACCTTCAAAGAGTGGCAGAGGTAAAAAACTGCTTGTTTTTCCTTTAGCACTGAAAAAAACTGGTTGAAATCACAACTGTGGTCAAGAAATTCAAGTTATTCTACTACTTCTCTTCAACATATTATGCCATTATATGAAGTTAAGAATAGTTTTAATATCTATTTTTTTATTTGCATTTGAGCATGTATTTCATCATAATACAGACTTTCCCGTTTGATAGTACATTCCCAAACTGATCATTGCATTGCAAAGACATACATTAGAAAAAACATAGAGGCGAGAAAGTGTATACAAAGACATAGAAAAATCTGTGTGTTTGTCAGCATATGCTATGATCCTAGGAGTAACTTCAATTGTGATTGGAACTGATAAACACAGGGAAAATTCATATTTTCCTACCTGAATTACAAGAATTGGATGGTGTTTACTTCTCTCTCTCATTTTGCTTTTTCTTTTTGGGGGGAAACAAGGCTTGGGAATCATAACCTAAAAGAGAAAGAGCAAAAGAAATCCAGTTTATAAAATGAAAATTATAGCCTAAGATTTATGAACCTTATTGATTAAGAATCATCCTGTAATACTAAAAGTTACGCTTGAGAACAGTTTCAATATTTTGAAGTGTTAAGAGTTTTGGGGAGAGTTTGATTGGTGGTGGGAGTGTATTTTTCTGTCAAAAGAACAAGGAAAAAACGTTTCAAATTTAGGCCATCTAGCAAATTATAGTCCATCCGTCACATAATATGGCATGCAGTATTGTCATATGCTGATTCTAGAAGAAAAGTATTTTTCAAAAAAATCCTGGTGGTACTATTTTCTGTTTATACATTTATTCCTTGATCCATGCTTTTAATCCCTTTTAATCACTTTTGTATCTTGCAGTCTTCAAAGTGATTGTGAGGGTAAATCAAGGTAAGTGAAATGAAGAGGATGCTTATGATGGAGTTCAGCTTGTATAGAAGTGAGTGTGCATATGAGTCTAAATTAAATACTCGTTATACAAGCAGAACACACTGTTTTGAGTTGCTAGAAATAAGCATGAGGACTGGAAATGTTATTCATTCCAGAACAGTTACAGTATTTTAGTGTACAGAAATGCTGCATATTTTTTATCTTTTTGAGGAAATTGGATATTTTCTGAGAGTGAATACACCTACAGCTTTTAATTCTATTACCTATTGTGGGCAGGCGTTCTTGTGATAAGTATGGTTTAGAGAAGACAGGTATTTAATTGGTTCAGAAATCTATTCTCAGCTTGTAGTACAGGTGGGATTCCTGAGAAATAAGGAAGATGGTAGGAGTACCTCTTTATGTTGCTTTTCTATAAACTAAATTGTGCCTGTGTAAGATATTTTAAAATCTTTCATCCTTTTTAGTCCTGTTAGATGGCACAGTTGAAGCCTTCCTGGTCTTTTTGGTAATATTTAAAATAAAAACCATTGGAGAAGTGGCAGAAAAAAAAGTGAAGTCATATCTTTGCTTTGCCAGTATGTACCAAGTTCTGGTGAGAGGAAAAGTTGCTTATGCAATGGCAATTAAGAAATTCTGGAGAACTGATGCTAGAAAAACTGCAAGGGCTCTACAAGCATAACTCCGTATCAGTCAGTCCCTATTAGGATTGTCATAACATGCTGTTTATTGTTAAAGGAAAAAAAATATTTAAAAAACTTAAAGACTGACACAAGGCATTTCATATTGGTAGGGGTCCTGGCCAGTTTATGACTTATACAAGTTAAGATTGGGTCTGTCACAATTGTCCTTGCTCAGCTTTTGCTTCTCATTTGCAAAATGTAGCAATGTTAACTGTAAAAGTTGCACCCCTGCAATGAGAGTTGCACAGAAAGCATCTGTGCAGGAAAGAGATGCTTAGAATTTGTTTATGTTTGCAAGTGAAATGTGGCCCTTTGTCTTTAGGAAACACAGGTAAAAGGACATTAAAGCCATCAAGAAGATGAAACAAAGCAAACAATATACTGTTCAAAAATGTGCGTAAATAATTTCTGACCTTAAGAGTGGATATGAACAACACAGAGGTTTTTATTTTCAGTTAGTTACTATGTTACAGTGTTCTGTAAGGCTAAAAAAGTAGCTCATTTGAAAAAAAAAAAAGAAAAAAAAACCCAAACAATTTTTCTGTTTAAAAGCAATTACTTTTCTTATGTTGTTATTGTAGTTTCTTAGTAAGAACTGGAACTTAATGTCTTCCTGTGTTGGCCATTAGTACAACTGTATGCTAATAGAAGTCCCATTTTCAACTGAGAAGGACAGGATGTACTGTAAATAATAGTTTGAGAGCTGGAGATCAAAGTGAATGAATACTTTGTTCACTTCTAGCCTTATCTTTATTTCATCTGTTGTTTGATGGTTTCATATGCACTGTTCAACTGATTTGCAAAAGTCCAGACAATGGAATGTACCAAGGGCAAAAAATACAAGTAATCCTAGTATCAGGTTTTGATATGGATCCACTAATACAGGTTTTTTGCATAAAATACCACTGTCTGAGTCAACAGGAGGCATTGTTCAGTGTTATAGAAATAGTCTTTGTCACTATACAAGTCAACCTTCAATTAACAGTATTTAGATCCCTTCTTTTTGTACAACTCTTAATACAAGTATTCACATATTCATCATTTGACTCTTCATATTGTTTATGTTTAAAATAACAAGTGGTCCTAGATGCAGGGAGATCTTAAATCTGTGTATTTAATTTAAAAAACCTGCAAATTTATTTTTTTAACTGCACTTCTTTCTTAAGGAGATGGTCATTTTAAAATTTTTGAATTAATAACATAAACCATAACTATTGGGTCTAAAATTTTCAGGGGGATTACAATATTTTATATCAAATGGGACTCTGAATACATCCATTAACTAAATATTTTCTTTCAGTTCATAAGAACACTAGTACAACATTAACTCTTCTTCATTAGTCTGACAAATCTATTCCATGGCTTTATTTCTCAGATATTCCATAATACAAAATATAAACCTGAGATATGAGTTGAAATGTCTTTTTAGGCTACTTTGATGACCTTTGGCAGGTGGGCCTGGATTCATCTTCCTTAACTTCATATGACTACATCTCAGCTAACCCTCCTAAACTCCCTCTACTCTTTGGAGATAAATAAGCACTACTGGACTTGGTTCAACTGAATTGCTTTAGACAGCCACTTTTAGATGAAATAAATATCTGAAGTTGCACAGAATATATTCCATTCTCTTTGTTACATTGCCCTTCTGGGAAATGAAGGAAATGGTGCTCTTCTGTAGCTGCCATACCAGCATAAAAGGTGGGATAAATAATAGTAAAAGGTGATGAAACTGGATAGTCCATCAACCCCAAAGATTCTGATTTATCTGGCCCCATAAATGTGCAGCAGTGTGGACAATGAGTCAAACAAGAGAGAACAGACAGAAATGGGATGAGTAATACATGACTGTAGACTATGACATTGATCTGAAGTGCTGATGCACTGCATGAAGCATAGCAGGATGGGACAGCTGGAAACTAACACAAGGCAGGATCATCTCACCAAATTAGGATTATTTTGAATTAAGGATATTTTTTTTCCTATGGATATGCTCTATGCAATATGTATAATCTTATTCATGTTATCAACATGTATTTAAACAAACCAAATCACAAAGTTTTGCTGTAGTAAAACTGTAGGTTAGCAAAATTTTTCATCACTCAGGTAAGGCCTAACAAATTGAGAGGAAGAGAAAGAATAAGAAAAGGTGAAATTGTTTTCTCCTTCTTACTTTTTTCTCTACAATTGAAAAATAAAGGGAGTGCTTAGTTAAGGTTGCTAAAAACTGCCTTCATGACATTGATTGACTGACTCCATTGTTGTTGATTGGTTATATTTCAAGACTAAAACTGAAGCTTCTCTGGAGAGCATGTGAATTAGGTGTCTATAGGTAGTGAGCCAAGGATTAAAATTTTTAAAATATTATATTCTTTCCCATGGAAAAGAAATGTTTCTCCAGATGCACTTGAAGATAAATGAATAGTAATAGAGTCTTTTTTATTGTTGTTAGTAAATCCAGAAAGCAGTTTATCAGATCTTTTCTTCTCTAAGACTGTGAGCAGGAGAAAATTAAGTAACATGCAATCAAAGTGTCAGATTAGCAGAAATGGAAATGGGAATACTCTTGTTAGTAAGAAAAAAAAGCCTAAAATCAAATAGTTGCTCAGCCTTTGCCAGTAGGAAATTTCTCACTGAATCATATGAAACCAAGCTTTTATATCTTGTTTTCTCAGGGAATAAGCAATGTCAGTTTATTTCCTTTGTTGTCATATTCTACCAGAATTTGTTTTGAACTAGGTATAATTTGAACCAACACTGTTGTTTTTTTCCCTATCCAGCAACACTGTAATAATTACTGTATTTGATTTTTTTAAGGTTTGCATTGATGACATTGGTCATACTACATGAATTTAAATAATCAGCCTTTGTGTCATTATTTGGGTAAAAATATTTTAATTTTTTTTCCAAGTTCTAAAATTCTTATCCGGATTTAGGAAAGAGTATACCCATAAAATTCTTTACTGCTATTCCACATCAAGATGTGGTTACTTCATTCCAGCAAAATGTTATTTTTACTCTAAGAGGAGAGATGATACAATGTTCTTATGGTATTTCCCTTTAGTATTATATCTAGCAGCCTTTTAGCATAATTTCATAAGTTATACAGTTCCTGCAATAAGTGTGATTATTCACTCATCATATTGTTCACTGTTCACTGTTCACTTAAGTAAATAGCCTCTAGTCATCATTTTGAAAGTAGATACGGAGAAGATTGCATTTCCATAATTAAAAATAAAAATCAAATCCCTCTTCTGTCTTCGTTTTTAAATTGCTGCTGTCAAACTGTACAAATGTACCAGAGAAAAATGATTGAAATATTTAAAAAAAAAATCATTCATAATACTTAGTCTTGGATGAATAATAAAAAAGGTAGAACATTACAAATTGTTATTTCCTCATTCTAATTAGATTAAAAGATTATTACAATCCTCAATGCCTTACATGAGTATATTATGGTATGGCAATCATAAATCCTGTGCATTTTTACCTTACTAAGCATATGGGATTGCTAATAGGTAGCTCAACAATCAATTTAATCATGCAATTTAATCTTTAAAATTAATATACTTTCATGATAGCAACTTTAAAAAATAATAATCATCAGGGTTATACTCATTTAAATTAAACTAGCTTCCAGTATTTGTCTTGTCTTCTGTTGAGATGGAACCTGACTGTTGGGTAATGCTTTCCTTTCTTGGCTCTACTTGTTACTCTGTTATAGATGGAAAATGCTTTTTCTTTGCATATTTTTTTTTCTCATGATATTTTCTTTGACTTCAAATTAACATTTATTCAACATTTCAGGGCTCACTGATATGTCCTTTTAAAACAATTGCAAGTTTAATAGGGCACAGAGCTGACATTTGTCTACAGATCAAACCAATTTCACAGGCAGAATTTTGATCTGAAATTATATAGTCTGAATGCAATCATCTTGTCTGTCTCTACACTTTAGCTTTAGAAATTGTCTACTGGAGATAGGATAGTTCTGATACATGTCTGTGTGTGCATTTTTATAGATCATGCAGCTTTAGGAACTACATGTATACTTGATCATGTATTCTTGAACAGAAAGACATCATGAATGGTATCTCTAAAGAAATGGGTAATACAACTCAGCATAGCTATGTTAAGGTTATTAAAGATGTACCAATTTATGCCAGCTGCAATTCTGGCCAATAAGGATAACAAGAAATCTTTTCCCTTGTGCTTTATTGCTTAGTGCATAGTGAAGCATCCAGCACTAGGATTTAATGTTGACTATAGCAGCAGTAGCCTCATGACTGACAGATACGGTTACTCCCTCCCCCACAAATGCTGTTCCATGCTCAGACTTTCATCTGTTGGCATCTTCAAAATTTAAAACCTAGGTTTGAAGTATATAAATTTAATATTAGAGTCCACAACCTGTATTTTATTCCATCATAATTATCATAAAGAGATTTTAGGTTTTTAATGTAAGGTGGACTGTTTATAAAACCTTTTTTTTTTTTTGCGCTATTTTAAATAAGAAACATACCTGAAATTAATACTATAAAAATAAAAAATCCCATCGAGATTACTTCAACACAACTGCATTTAATTTTCTTTATCTTCTTTAATTTTCTGTATGTTGTAATATAAATCTCCATGAAAATGCTGTAATATGTAGATAATGACATACTCAAAGCATGAATCTCATAGGCACTTGAAGCAGAGTTAACAATTCGTTTTAGGAGTCCAGTCTCAGAGATCTCCAACTGGGGACCCAACTGCAACAGCTTTGCCCACTGAGTAGCCACTGGGATAATACATGCCCTGAAGAAAGTTGTTTCAGTGGATTGAATCCCTTGATTTCTTTCATAATAGGCAGGGTAACATTCAGGGTCTATCTACTTGAGTCTCATATAAAGCTACATTCTATGAATACAAAAATGATTCTTATCTGAATGATGTTATTGGACATTCCAGTGCCATTTCCATGTAATCATATAGGCAAAACCAGAAATAAGAGCGCAGATGCATGAAGTAATAATGGCCTAATTATTTTATGATGCTGATATCAGTAAATTTCCCTGGATATTCTCCTGACAAGGTTGTACTATTGATAAACCACTCTTGAGATGAGAGCTTGTATTCATCTCAAAGCATTTGGATTCATTAGTAATATATGATCACCATTAAATTACTCTTGTTTTGAGTGACATATTTAAAAACAGTGTCAAAAACTAGGAACAGGCATGGCTGTAAATCTATTCAAATTGTTCATGCCCTTTCGGTCTACATTACTAAGCAATGATTAGTTAAAAAAACCAACATAATGCAAAAAGAAATAAACTGAACAAACAACCAACCTCTCTCAAACAAACAAAAAAACCAACCAAAAAAACAAACAAAAAACCCCCACCAATAAATGAAACCTCAGAAAATACAAATTTATCTCCTATCTGTCTAGCAAAAAGAAGCTTTACACATAGTAAATATGTTATAGTCAGTGATACCTGTAGTATGAAGATTTTGCCCCTTCCCAAAGAAGTATATCCTGTCCCTCTGTAAAGTTCAAGCTGAACAAAAAGTGTTTCAACAGATATGTATTGATTCTTTGACATCTATCTGCCTGTATTTTGGTTTATATACGTATTTATGCACACACACATGAACTTACATAAATGTGGGACAGGAGAAAGAGAGAAAGAAAGGATTTTATTTTCTTAGCCAGACAGAGCATATATATTTCACTTCTGCAACTCCTTTAAACTTCCAGTTTGATTTTTAGTTTTATTGTCTCAACACAGGTTCTCCATCTCCAGCTGTAAAGCCCCCTGTTATTAAGTGAGAGCAGAGGACTTCCAAAGATAAGCTATTTTATGGCAACCCTAATCCAATGGACTTCCCAGCTCAGGTGATTTCTCCTCTGAGTCTGTTTGCTGCCACTCCCATTTGCAGGTCCAGCTTATTGCAAGTCCGGCATGGATTCCAGAGATGTTTGTGCAGGCATACAGAGGTGAATATGTACACACACCCCCACACACACTGTAAGGCATGACCAGCCACATGGACACCAAAGCAAGCTGTGTCCAAGTGACACCCTCATGAACACCCACAGCGCTCTCTTGTCCAGCTGATAAGGATAAGACCTTGCTCGTGGTCACACAGTGTCACAGACAACACACCTGCACATAACGGGATCCAGAACTGGCTTCACACATGTGGTCTGTCCAGGAGCCAGACCTAGATCCCTTTTGCCCCTGTTGCTGGCCTTGGTGCTCCTGTCCTAAATCCATACCCAAAGTTGGTAATTCTGATACCCTTACCTAGGTAATCTTATCTTTTATGGCATTACTTGTTATTGCTTTGCGAGGCTCTTCTCTCCACAAAGGTCCCCAGTTCTGCCTTTCAAGTACACATGCAGTTTGGTTGTTCTTACAGGACTCCTCTCATCAGGACCACTCTGTCCTTTTTGTCACCTCCTCATGCTCTTCTTTACTGTCTCGAACAATTTCTTGTGTTCAGCTAAATTTCAGGCCAGCACATCTGTCTGTGTTTCATAACATCGTGACTCCATGTGTTTGTGTACAGATCATGTATGCAGTCTGTATTGATTGACTTGGATGCTGCCTTGGGGACTGCCCCTTTTCTTCTACACTGGGGAATTGCAGAATGCTGTATTACAGGTTATTCCATGTTTTTTCCATCATCAGTATTAAGATCCTGCTTTTTTACTGATTCATTTCATGTTTGATGCCAGAGCACTGTTTTCTTTTCCTTTTCCCTTTTTAAGCAGTTTCTCTGTTTGCTTACTCTCAACTCCAATCATCTTGTAGCTTGGTCCCAGCCAACTGACAACTGTCAGCAATTATGAAATCAGTGAGAATATGCTTGCCAAAGCTGAAATTTATTGAGGACGCTCTGCACTCTTCCTGCAATATATGCTAACCTACCACTATCCCAAATTCCTCCTACACAGAAAATATTCAAAGGATTAGGACCACTTGTACAGTTTCTACATGACTGCTTTCCTCTTCTCTGGTAAAGGGGCATGGTTAGGAAAAGGAGCCATTGCCAATGGAGGTTTTAGTCAGTCTGACACTTTGGCAAGGAGACATAAATTTTTATACCTCAAGTCCTTTCTAACCTGTTCTGAAGTCCAACTCAGTAAACAAGTACTTTTGGAAAGGAAATGGATATGCATAAAAGGCTTGAATTCACCTTTCTGTGAGCACACACATTTCAGCTTCTGAGCCCAGTGCATTAATTCCAGGCAAGTTTTGCTAAATTATGTCTTTTTGTGTTGATGAAAAGCTTTATAAAATTAAGCATACATTTTAGCACTTTCAGGTACCCTGAGATAGTGCCACTTGAATTTGGAACTAGAGAATATTTCAGATAAACCCTGTGCTTTGGTTATTCTGTCATTAAAAATACTTTGTAAAGCTCCTTACTTCTCTTTACTTTTCCAGGACTGAAATAAGGTGGATTTAAGCAACTATTAAGTTGTTTAATAACTATAAAGTTATTTACATTGGTTAAGAAGAGTACTACAGCTGTATACAGAATTCAAAATAAATATTTGCTACAGTATTGTCTCCACAAAGACTCTGTGGTACTTAGATTCAGAAGAGCTTTGATTCTTTGAAAGCTCACTTTGTAACATATAGCCTGAGGGAGAATAGTTATGCCATAAACAAATTCAATCGAATATATATATGTATTTCTGACCTAATTTTACACATTTGCAATTAATCCAAATTGCAGTTTAAATTGTGTAAAATAATTTTTTTCAGGCATTAAGTCCAATATGATATTTCACAGACTTAGAGAAAAGTTTAGAATCTTTTTTGATCTTTTGAGATATTCCATGAATAGGATGCAGGGCATGCATTATCACAAAAATACTTTTATGGAAAATGAGAAATGGAGGGATAACCTTACACTGTCAAAATATGTTGCATTTATTTATTTTTTTCAAGGGCTCTGAAAAGTAAAAAGTATTGCCTAAGATGGTGTTTGCCCAAAGATACTACTTCTAAGACCTGTTACATTAACCCTAACACTGTGTCATACCTTTTGTAAATCTATGAAGAAACAAATAACCATCCACCCTGAGAAAGCTGAAAGTCAGTGAGAGGAAGTTTGTATTTACTCCAGTGTTACCGCCCAAGTTTCCTGGCTGGAAAAGTAAAACATAATAATAATTCTTCCATCCATAAGTTCAGATAGTTTCAAAACATTGACAACATTAAAATAGCTCATGAAAGCTACATAGACATCCAGTTTGCTATGGACACTTGGCAAGGTGAAGTAGAATGGCTGAAATAAAACCAATTTGTTAGGGTTTTTTTTATAATTATGCATATGCTCTCAGAGTGGCCTAACTGATTCAGAATGGGTCAGCAGAGATGGTCACAGTTTGAGATCCCACAAATGGGATCATACATATTTTATATATGTGCCTATGTATAGTAAATGACCAGAAAAGTAGATGGCAAGTGGGAAGGCAAGAGTCCAATGGAAATTATTTTAATCAGCTTACTTTTCTGCCTATTATTCACATTTGTTTTTTCAAGTCACTATTGCATTCATAGTCAGATCTCCATCTTTATTATACCTTCATTAACCTTTTAAATCTCCTGTCTGTGTACAGGAGCCTTTCTTTCTTTTAATTATCTGTTTAAAATTCACAAGGGGTAAGTGCTGCCATTTTGGCTTTTTGACATTTTTCACCTGCAGACTGTAAGAAACAGATTTAAGAGTCTTGTTCTACTGGTTTATGTTGCATCCTGATTTTAGCTGAAATACGGGAGCTGGAATTCAGTCATTCATTGTCATTCAGGAGCTGTTTGAGTTGGGCCTTTGTGCTTTGTGGGGTCAGCAGACCTCAGCTGAATTATAGTCTTGAATTTTGTTTTGCAACCATGCATTATTTTCCTGTCCCTGTTTCTTCCTTTTTAGTACAATCATAAAATATCCCAGTCTGGACATTTTATGCAGGGATTCCATTTCTTTTGCTTGTAGATAGGATCACTTGGTTTGCAAGTGAGTCAGTTCTCTTATCATCAGTCGATTTATACTTTTTAAGGCACACTTGTCACTCTGCTTTCTAGCACACTGCTACCTCCCAGCAAATATGAGATAGAAGTATTTATTATATCGCACATTATCTGATGTACTTAATTCCTTTTCTAGTTGTAGTCATCAACAGCATTTTGGTTGTATTTCCTAGAACATCTGGTGTAAAGATATGCAGGGTCGGAGTAAAATGTTTCTGTTACTTTTTAGTTGTTCAAGCAGTTCTTTCTTATCTCCTAATCATATTATTAGAACTTAATAGCAGTTGCTATGGGAGCTGCAGAACCAAACAGTGGCTGAGGCTCTGTGGCATTACATCTATGTTAAAGGTAACATCTGGTCCTTGCCCCCTTGAAGGTAGGAGAAGAGGTGAAGGGAATTTTAAATACTCATTTTTTCTCTAGCTTGAACCTCAGTACACAGTATGATTCACTGCTAGGGAAGAAGTGGTGTTACCAAGCTTCTGTTATCACATTTAAGGATTAGAAAGATAGGAGGCAGACTGAGTTTCTCTCATGGCTCCTGTCTAAAGTAAGGTGGTGAAAAGAACACATGGCACCTTTCCTGCCTGTCTGGTTTATTCATTAATGTTACCACTCTTTGGCTCATAACCTGCCTCCTTCAAACACACTTTCTGATATAAGAAACTCAGGCTGTCTGAAAAAGTCCTTGTCAAAATCTGCCCTTCATCATCTTTGTCGACTTTCTGCGTATTCCCAGCATGCTGCTTTTCTCATAGTCAGTCCTTATTATAACACATAGGCACACTGCTTGCCAGAATTCCCATGAGATAAAACCTTAGCCTTCTTTTACAGGTATCAAGTATCTCTTTAATATTCTTCTTTAATTCTGATAGTGCATATCTCTGGGTGCAGTTCCTTGAAACTCATGCTTTAATAGTTTTGAATGTCTGCTAAAGAACTCCAAAGTTTGATTCCTGTAATATCCATCAAAAACTCTAGCAGAGGAGCAGTATCTTTTTAACTGTCAGGCTTACAGAGATTTCTCAGAGGTGCATTTGTTTCTTTGTCCCTTGTACTTTCTTTTTGTGTGTGTGTAATAATAATACTGGAATACGTATAAATGTGAACTATGCTAGCTAAAATAATTCTTTGTTGTCATGCTACGGTCTTTGAACCACAATTTCTGCAGGATATGGTGTCAGTTGACAACCTCATAATTATAAGCAAGCTTTTATGTTATACTTAAAAGCTTTCAATCTTGTTGTCATAGCAATTACTTTTACTGCGAAAAAAGGATCTCATTTTGTAGGAAAATATCTGACAGATTAATAATATTTCACATGTCCACAGTCCCATTCTAAGAATTGCTCAGTACTTTATACACATTATTGAATTAAACTTTCCAGTAACCTTAAGAGAAACTGTTATTATTATACAGACATGGAAACAATGGCACAGAGAAAATAAAAATAAGTTCAGACAGCTTATTTGGAGCAAGAAAGGGAAAAAAATCCCATAGTCTCAGTCTTCCATTCTGACCACTAGGTCATGAGTTTTGTTCAAAGAGAGGAAGCTTAACCCTCTTTCTTTGTCATCTTGGCTTAGGTAAACAACGGTTTCTCATATCCTTCTCATCTCATTGTTAAGGGAAGGTTTATCTTTCTTTAGTGATCTATATTCCTGTCCTTACTTGATGCATTGATGGGGCTACCTGAAAACAGAGGCTTGACAAAATTAAGAGGATAAAAGTGGGTATTTATTGAAGGGCCTTCAGGTACACTTTGGACAGTCAAAAGCCTTCAGAGAAGGCTTCACCCAAAATGGACGACAGGTCACAAGTTTTTAATACTTTTATAAGTTTCGTCCATTTGCATATCAGGGTTAATTCTCCAGTTAAAATTTCAGGTAATGAAGTCATTACCCCAAGTTTGTTCCTCCCTTTTAGAGGCTTTGTTTACTTATTTCGAGGCCTGGGACAGTAAGGTGTCCTTTAAGTCCAGGCCTAGAGAGGATTTGTTTTGTCTGACCAGGATGGGAGAACAGTAGCTAACAGGCTATATGGAGTTTTAGAGTTGCACTCTAAAGCATTACAGGATCTGAAAAATATAAAAGCTAAAATCATAAGTCATCAACTCAACTGGCTAAGGAAGAAGTCAATGGAAAAAGAAGAGAGTGAGGGGAAGACTTCAAATCCTGTAAAATAGATGCATGTCTGTCTGTCTTGCTCTCTTCCTTTGCCTTTCGCTTTCTTTCTTCCTTCCTGTCTTCTAAATCCTTCTTAAATGAATAGGTTGAACAGGCAGCCCTTTGGAACTGGAAGACTTAAGGTGCTTGAAGTGTGAACTCTTTCAGATTCTTTGGAAAACCTTGTATGAAATTTCATGAGATGACCATTCATCCCATGGCCTCATGCAGTCCTTTACATATGTCAGCAGTGCTTGGAGCCAAGATTGATCCCATCTAACTTCAGGTGTTTTTTGAAGTCCCCAGTGTGAAGATCTTAGTCTCTTTAGACACCCTTCATCGTCAGTGGAGAGATGAAAGAATGTCCGAAGGGATGTTCTCAGCTATGCTGAGTTGCTTTCTAAGGAGAAAAGGGTCTCCCTCCACACATCACAAAGGAAACTTGGTTAACCACGCTCCTCATTTAGGGTAATTAGTGAAAGTATAAAATCAAAGAGGCTGTTACAGGATTTAGTGCAGAACACTGCCTGAATGTGTATGCAAGACTTTATAGTACATCCAATGAAGGCTAAGTTCAAGCTGATCTTTTGACAATGGAAACAGATGTGGCCGTGTGTCAGTGCAGGTATGTATCACCTTCCTGCTCTGAACCACTGCATTTCATCAACACATATAAAAGGATACAAGTTTTTCCTACATGTGCAGGTTAACTTTGTGGGAGGAAATTATTGGCGGAATTACATCAGGCTCTTAAGTTTTCTTTTTTAACTCTGATGCATAGGATGAAGCAAAAACAGCATTGCGGATGAGCAGGAAGATGTGCAGAAATCAACAGATGAGTATATCACGAAGTGAGAAAAATCATAGGGTAGCACTCCTCCTGTAAAATTGCTAAGAGACTAGTAAATTAGATTTCTGGGTTACATTAGTGACTCAAAGAAAATGCAGAAACACTGTTGTTTACCTGTGTTCTGAGAATTAACTCTGCAATCTTACATTAGTATTTTTATAATACTTTAGAAGGTATTTCCTATGTAATATTTTACTCTAAAACAATTCTTCAAGGGCTGTGTAATCAAAAGTGCTGAGATTACCATTGGAACCATTTTCTCTTAGCTATCCTCTCTTGAAATTTAGTATGGAGACTCAAGAGACAAATTCTGTATTTTCCATGTTATTACAAAAAAACCTAATAAAAGTTAAAAAATACAGAATATACCTTTTCTTTGGTGCTGTACCCAGGCCTTTATATTCATAACTTTTTGCTCTTCCTGCTGCCTACAGTAGATATTCACATATGCCATTGATTGGATCACCACAGCTATGTCAGAACAGGACAAGCTGCAATGGAATGTGCTTGTTCATTTAGTCAAAGCTATTTGGTTCACTTTGCTACAGACAGAAGTCAACGGATGAAACTCAGCTTAGTCAGAAGAAGAAATGAGAGACTAAACAGTTATGGGGCAGGAAAGCTGTACTAAATTTATGCCTTTAAAACAGAAAAAAACAGGATTTCCTAGAGGTCCTGGTTAGATGCAATTAGCAATTATGTTAAATGGAAGTTTTACTTTCTGAATGCCATCAATTTTCAGTGATAAGAAATTTATTTTTTTTTAATTTGTGTTGAAACACAGTTGCTTAGTTCATGTCATAACAGCAATTCTTACTCATTTCAGTCTTATCCTTTAACATAATATCAGTATTTGCACTTGGGCTGATTTTTAAGTATGTAGTTTATGATTCTGAGAGGCAAGTTAACTTTGAATTAGAAGAATATTTGAAACATTCTCGTATTTTATTAAAAAAAATATTTTTCTGAAAGTTAGCATTAGTGTAAATTATACGATGTACAGTCATCAATGTCAGAAACCGCTAATGTCTTGGAAATGTTGCTGAAGACTGTCCAAGAATGTATTTTTAAAGAAGAATAACATTTCATGCAAATCAAGAAAAAATTTCTTTTTAAAAATCCAACTAAACCTCGATGATCTAGTAATTATATATATATATTTACCAGAAGAGGAAACTTAAGGCAGTGTGTGGCAAAACATGATATTGATTTGCATGTGTCCTAACAAGGATTTCAGAGGATCAAGTCATTACATTTGACATAGAGAAGAAACTGCAAATAGAAACAGTATAAGAATATAAACTGTTATTTATGGGAGCCAGAATAGATTCTGTACTGTAGTTTCAGTAAGTGAACACATGGAGTTAAAACCAGCTTTCAGAATTGTATTTATCTTCTTTTTTTTTCCTTCTTTTGACATTTTGGGGTTTGGTAAGCCCTCCTACAATACTGTTAAGCATTTATTTTTTATTTTTATTAAACAGTAATCTACACAAATGGTATCTGTATTGAGAAGACAAATCAGGCTCTTTCTGTTCAATGCGTAGGTTCTTTTTTCTTACAGAAAAGGAGGAGTATTTAGTTACACCTTGTTTGTAACTGAATACAGTAAAAATTGGTTTTTTTTCATTTACAGAATGTATAAAATACACTTGCAGGAGAGGAATAGCATCAGTTGCTTTTCATGATGTCCGGTAAGCTGCAGGAATGCTGCACAGACCATTCCTATGCATCCTTCTGTTTTAGTTTCTGCCTAATTTCCATTTATTAGATGATTTTTTTTCCAATAAAGTTAGATTGAAGTAGGTAGCATGAATTAGCCTTGACTTCCATATCAGTCATAAATTTACTAATACATCACTACACAGAGGAAACAGTAATGAACATGTAGTGTGTTTACTCTCTTGTGACAAGAGTTCTGTTTTTGTGGAAATTTACCTAAGATATGTTGATAAATAGGTAAAATTCTATATTAAAAATATAGAGGTAATTTAACTTCTGGTTTTACTGCTTTGAAAGGGTGTTTTATTCCATTCTAGACCCTACTTACCATGATATGTTTCGGGCTGCGCTCAAAGCCCTTTGATGGTCAATTCTTTGTTTTTGTTATGCTGCCATTGATTTCATTGCCAGTCTCTGATGATGCGTGCTGGAGCCTTGGCCAGTCAATGACAGAAACTTACTTATACTTATAGACAAAAGATTGGAGCAGCAGTTTCTGAAACTTCTCCTGTTGTCACACCACCTTCAGGCCGATAATTTACCATGATTGTAAAAACTAAATAACACATGACATTAAGTTGGTTTGCAACTCTTTTGTGCCTTTAAAAAATGGCACCAGACCCGAATAGAGAAAATATTTGAGGGACCAGGTAGGAAGGAGATGAGAAGGAAATAGCCATATGTGATAAATAGGTAGCAGGTAGGAGAGTCTTGAAGAGATTGTGTCTTGATTAAGGGTTGTCAGAAGATGAAGTCCAAGGAACAGTATAAAGTGTTGAAAGTAATAGGAAAGAGATCGTCAACAGAGATTTTGAGGTTAATGAGGAAAAGAAAGGGGATGAGGACAAAGAAGAAAAAAAATAAAGACAAATGGCCTCAATTAGCTCCTTTAAAAATTCTCTGAGATACTTGACAGAGATGGAAAGAAAAGCTAAAAGTGCAGAGCAGCTCTTACAGGTCTGTGTCTCCAAGAGAAAAGCTTTAATAGCTGTAAGTAACATTTATTATCTCAATTTTGGTGGTGTCCTTGACATACAAGCAGTGAAACCAGTTATATCAGGTTGGCCTAACAGTCAATAGTGTACATGAAAGGTGAGTGCTCATTACTTTGCTTTTTAAAAAATCTTTCCAAGTGAGCTGCTTTTGATCAAAGACACGTAATTAAAGAATTAAGCAAGTTTACATCTAATAGACTGCCTGCAGTTCTCCATTACATTTTTACCAAGTGATAGTGTACTTTACATGACTGTCTATTATACTCATTAGGAAACTAAGCAAGCTGATTGTGTTTCTCTGGGAGGAAAGTAAATGTAAGCTAGAAAAGGTGAGTAATGCTTTAATGAGATGAGTGTGGTGCATACTTGCAGCCTGCTTTTCTTCATTTAGCACGTGCATCAACTTCTAAATTATCTTCAGCTTTCACATGGCATAATGATCATTTGCCATTTTGGTTGTGCTGCACTCAGTGTTGGCCAGTCATGGAGATGGCTGGTGTTCTGGAAGAGGCTTCTTTCTCCCTGACAACAAAAGTAACAGTGATTAGTTCAGCTTCTTAGTTGGGGCTCTATGCTATAACCCAGCTTGACATCATAAAGGCAACACTTTTTTACAGGTTTTATTTTCCTTCTTCATTCTCTCTCCCTTCTGTCTCTTCTGGAATGCTTTCTGAGCAAATTCTTTGCTTGAGGAGGAATGTGACATTCTCTTGCACTGGTTGATAAATATTTATGCCTGAGAACAGCATAAAGCTCTCTTTTGGATGCTTTCCCATTTTACACTGTGCTGGCTTTTGGCCTGATCTCTGTATTTAGAAAACACTGTGTATTACCTGCATGCTTTCTTGACTCGATTTCCTATCTCCAATGGGTCTGCAGCCAGTACAGCATGAGAACTGTATTGCAATATTTTCAATGAATTGTCAGGATACTTGAATAAAGCAAAATGAAAAATAGGTGGCTTCTTTTCTAGGTGTATAAGCACTTTTTAAGGAGAACTTTATAGATATGCCTGGAAAGGATATAGTACACAGAGCATGAAAACAGTTTTAAGCACTTCAATACTCTGGTAAAACTGAACAACTATGAATGGATTCAGAAATAGCAAAACATTACTACTCCTGTGGCAGTATTAATACAATCCCATTTCACAATCATGGTTTTTTTCCTGCCCATTTTCTACAATGTACTTCTGATTTTTGCTTGTTGGAAAGTAAACGCTGTGTACATCCAGTGAAATATCTTTTCAGTATTAAAGAAATTTTTCTGCCAATTTTTAGATCATTTGAGATCTACAAATGCTCGTAGATCTCCTGAGCCCAGGCCATTCCTATGGGTCAGCATGTATCAACAGAGCTGACGAGGGATCTCCCTGAGCTTCAGACCAATATTTGATGTCAACCAGCTTGGCTGCAGGGCGGATTAGGCTGGTTAGCCTTCGTGGTTGCATGAGCCACATTTCCAGCACCTCCATGTGGGCAAGATTCACAACTGAGTGCTGTGTGCTTAGTGGGGGTTTGAAGGTTTACACTGAAATCAGCCCTCACGTGGAGTATTAAAATGCTCCTGATTTCTGCTGTGCTGTGGAGTAGGACTGGGTTAGGTGTCCAGCTCGGTACTGGAGTGGACTGCAGTGTTGCTTGCACAACCTGGCTGCTTCGCTTCCTCTGACAGAGAATTTGGATTATCGCAAAATCTTCACGTCGACAGACTGGCCTCAAACTGCAGTCCCAGCATGGGAACCAGATGTGAATTGCTTGTTAACTGTATGTGGCTACCATTTTGTCATCTTGAGCTAGTGCTGATCACTGACAGTGCTGTTAAAACTTTGTGATTATGTACCTTATGGGCAGTGTGATCTCTGTATATGCGTATACACACAAACGTGTATCTACTCCTAAAAATAGCTTACAGGATTCAGACTTTAGTTAAAGATCAAAAAAATTTCACTTTGATGTAGAACCTACAGTATGACCGCTGGGGCAGAAATCTTCATGTCAGCATTTAGACATGAAAAAAAGAAAATGTTAGCTGAATATTTATTTTAATGTGATTGTTTTTTATATTTTTATTTCCTTCATTTTGTTTTTTTTTCCAGATATGAGAGAATGGAAATAGTTTTGCTTATTTTATAATTTAATCATCACAGAATCACAAAATGACAGAATAGTTGGTGTTAGAAGGGATTCCTGGAGATCATCTAGTCCAATCTTCCTGGTAAAGCACGTTAGACCTAGACCTGGTAGCACAGGATTATATCCCGGCAAGTTTTGAGTATCTCCAGAGAAAGAGACTCAACAACGTCTCTAGGCAGCCTGTTCCAGTGCTCTGTCACCCTCAAAGGAAAACAGTCTTTGGTCATAATCAGATGGAACTTTGTGTGTTTCAGTTTGTGCCCTCTGCCACTTGTCCTTTCATTGGGCACCAACAAAAAGAGCTTGGCCCCATTCTCTTGACGCCTGCACTTGACATGTTTGTGTGCATTGATAGGATTTCCTCTGTCATCTCTTCCCTGGGATAAACAAGCCCAACTCTCAGCCTTTCCTCATAAGACAGATACTCCTGTTCCTTAATCATCTTTGTTGCCCTCCACTGGACCCTCTCTGATAGTTTCTTCTTGAAATGAGTAGCCCAGAACTGGACACAGTGCTCCAGGTGTGGTCACACCAGGGCTGAGTAGAGGGGCAGGATCACCTTCCATGACCTTCTGGCAATGCTCTTCCTAATGCACCCGGGGATACCACTGACCTTCCTTCATGGACAACTTGTTGTTCACCAGGACTCCCAGGTCTTTCTGCAAAGAACTGCTTTCCATCAGGTCAACACTGTTCTGGTGCATGGGGTTCTTCTCTGCATGGAGGATGCTACACTTGCCTTTATTGAACTTCCATGGGTTCCTCTCCACCCACCTCTCCACCCCATCCTGTCCGGGTCTCACTTAATGTCAGAATCCTTAATCGAGAATGAAATTATCATTTTTCTGAAACAACTGGTTGGAGTTGGGGTGAAACTTCAACTTTATACTAATGCTATTCTTTTGCTGGGTAACTTAATTGCTAAGTTTCATTCACTTTGAAAGAATTGAATAAGCTGAGTTGGAAGGGACCCATCAGGACCACCAAGTCCAACTCGTGACCCTGCACAGGATACCCCAAGAATCACACCATGTGCCTGAAAGCATTGTCCAAATGCTTCTTGAACTTTGTCAGGCTTGGTGCTGTGACCACTTCCCTGGGGAGCTGTTCCAGTGCTCTAGAACTACCCTCTGGATGAAAACCCTGTTCCTGTTATCTAAGCCAAACCACCCCCAAGGTTTAGCTTCATGCTGTTCCCTTGAGTCCATTCACTGGTCACAAGAGTGAAAAGATTGACACTTGTCCTTCTGCTTCCCCTCATGAGGATTTTGAAGACTGCAATGAGGTCCCACTTCAGAGCAGGTTAATAGGACAACATACATATTTGTATATGCTGTAATAGAAATACTGTTGCAGGTAGAAAAAAAAAAGAAGGATTAATTTTAAAATAGAAAGGGGAAGAGATTAAGTATGCAAAACAGCAAAGCATGGAAATACTTTAACATTACTAGACCAATTATTATTTTCTCAGAGTCGCATTTTTCCCTGTGTCTGATGCAGAAGAAGTGTTGGTCTGTTTGGTTTTTGCAGACCATGGCTCTGTGTTTCAGTGCCTCAATTAAAATTTGCCTCATGCAAATTGTTTCAGGAGCAGATGTGCCTGCCAAACTGGGCAGATAAAATGTGCAGTGAGGTCACAAAGGAGATGGTTCTTCATTACGCTCTGCCAAAATCTTAGCAGATCATCACTGAGCATGTCCAGATGTGAAATTTCAGTCATTGTTTTATTTTTTGCATTGTATTTTTTATTTCTTGCCTTCTAGTCTCTATTGATGGGTGAAATAAGTTCTTCCCCTGTCAGCCAAGCAGAGTATCAAAGCTGATGTCTCTTGTTTATAACAGGTTGGTTTTTTGTTTTGTTTTGGTTTTGGGTGTTTTTTGTTGTTGTTGTTGTTGGTTAGTTGGATTTTTTTTTTCTGGAAAGAGAATAGGGTAGATGCATTGCATATGTGTTTTTTAATCAGGATAGAGTCTCCTATTAGCCAGGCTGATACTTAGGGGATGAGGGAGATGCTGTATGGTATAGAGCAGTTTGCACATAATGTGCTGTGGTTTCCTATTATAAAGCTCTCCTAATTATGTGTTTTCACCACTCCCAATCACTGTCTCTTATGTCAAATTAGTGAGTGTTAGGAAGACATTTCTGGATTTTGTCTGAATTACTTTTTGGCTGAGAATGAGCTCTGACAGTTTAAACTGAAGCTGAATTTTTAAAAACCATTAAAATCTGGAAACAAGGGGAAACCTTTTAGCAATTTTAAAGGGTCAGTGATAGCTTAAAAAAAAATTACCTCTGCCTGAAAAATAAGTACCTAAAGATCAAGTATGATTACAGTGACTACAGAAGATCTGAGGAAAAAAAAGCCCTTCTCAGTTTCTTGTCTTTCCGAAACCTAGTGGTATATCACATATATATATATATATATGGCTTTCCCTGCTTTCTTAGGGGTCCAATCTTTAGGAATAAAAAAAAAAAAAAAAAAAAAAAACCAAAACCAAAAGAACAACACAACAAGAAAACCCCCAACCAACCAAGCAAAACCAAACCAACCAGAAAACCACACACAAAGATATGCCAGATATCATATGCTGGCAGAGCTGGTAGAAGCAATGAATATCTACTCTTTTTTTAGCCATTGTTTAGTTTCTCACTTCCAGTAAGAATTCTTGTAGGTTAATAATTGCACAACAGAGATTTTATTATTACTTCATGACTTTAAATCTTACTTGTAGAAACACTTGGGTTTAGTATACATAGTATTTCAGGCAGCCCTCAGATATTTTATGTACTGTAACATTCCTGAGAGAAAAATAAATGGTATCTGAGACACTGAAAACCATGCCTGCTTGTATTAGGAAATACATTTTTCATCTTCAAATTTTATGCATGTATAGGTTAATTAAGAGTGTAATATGAAATAAATCCGTGGCAGTGCAGATGTTTTAGTTGCAAGAGCAATAACTTGAGTGATTTCCTGTAGGTTTTTAGAAGAATAAATTTGAATCTCAGGCATTGGTCATGAACTCATTTATACTGGATAATACATTACCAGAGGAAAAAAATACGAACAAGCAGGGAAACAAGCCCATATACTTCCCAGCTTTTTTTCTATTGTTTGCTCAGGTTTTTTTCAGATCACTTAAGATTGATAAATTTTAGCTCCCTTCTCATCTGAGATGCATTTCATATTGATTGAATGATTATCCATTGAATAAAAGAAATATCGTTGGCAGAATTTCTAGCTAGATATCTTGCTGTTGATTAGAAGACAGGCTGATTGTATCTGTCAGATAAAGAAAAAGACTCTGTGTTTCCAGTATAGCTTCATCCTGGACTATTATTTCTTCATTAACTTTTTAAAAGAGAAAAAGCATCTATGAGTTGGGGTTTTTTTCACCTCAGGCAACCATGCACAAAATGAGTATGAGCCAAAAGGGAAAAGAGGGTGAGTGAAGGGAAGAAAAACAACTAGTGAACAGGGAAATGAGTAAATCATAGACAAAGCATAACAGTATTTTTTGTATTTCATCCATGATTTCAAAATCAGAAATGACCTTCCCAAAGCGGAAATGAGTAGGCATCTTCAGCAAGGTTCATTTGAGGAAAAAATGGGCAGTTAAAAAAACAGAGTAGCAGTGACTATGCAATAGCTCCTCAGGGACTTCTGATGAAGTCATGCAAGATAATTTTATATTATATAAAGTATATTAGATCAAATCTTTTGGGTCAAATACCTTAAGACTCTTATTAAGTATTTTTTCCCCTCTATGATTGTGGGATGCGTGACTGATCACCTTTCTTGTAGCAGGCTAGAACTCAGATGGTTTTTAGAAAGGCCTTTAGGGCTCTGAAGCTGTTTCTGTTTGACAGTCATGGGCTGGATTCCCTCATTTATATTTAACTGTAATCATCAGCTTTGAGAAGAACTTCTAATTTTAAACACATGGTACTCCCTCCACCACCTCCTTTTGTCCTCAGGAAAGCTATAATTTGCTTGGGTGCATCTCTACTTTAACTACCAATTCGTTTGAGCCCTAGAGTGGACTTCACACGTGAAAACTGTGCTGCCAAAAACTGTTACTTTCTTGTCTTTTTGTTTGTTTGTGATTGCTCATTTTTTCTTCTTCTTTTTAAAAATTAATTCTTCCTGGATCCTGAGTATCATCTAAGCCAATTTATACTCTTTTCATTATTTGGCTTGATAAAATATCATCACTTTAGTATTATGATACCTACTATCTTTCTTACAAATTAGTTGAACTAATAATTTTTTAAACAACAAATTAGAAATGCAATGAATTGTCATTTCTTGAATTGATATAGACTCAATGAGATGTCTCTTCTTGAACTATATATGAAATAGAGGGATTTAAAAATCCCCAACCAACCAACCAAAAAAACATATGCACATCAATATCCATATTTGCACTACCAATGTTTTATCCAAACTTAGGTCAGATACCCACTGCTTAATTAATTGACCACAAATCAATAAATTGTTACGTAGAAATAAAACTTTACTGCAAAATTATAGCATTTAGTTAGACGTCTACGTATTTAAACAGCAAACAGCTTTGTAAACTCTCTGCCTTTACTCTTGATACAACGCTAACCCCAGAGGGAGGGAAGAATGAAGGGCAACAGGATTTGTTTGTGTTTGTACAGAATGTTATCCTTTTAACAAAGACCAACACAAAACATACAAATCCATATGTTTGGATTTGTTGCTGCCACATTAATTATTCATGTGCTCACAGTGTGACACAGTGGGAAATAATCTAAAATTATATAAAAAAATAATTTCAGGACTGGCATCTTTTTCTTTAGTTAGAAATCCTAAAGTCTTAGCCAATTTTTATGAAAGTATATTTTGCTTAGTAGTTAGTGAGAAAGACCATTGAAAAACACTTCCTATTATTACTTTCACCAATGTCTCTAAGAGTTTATGTCAACCACAGAATTGCAAACCAGAAGTGAGATTTTCCAGCTTTGTGAAAGTATTTTATTTATTTGATTTTTTTGGCACCCATTTTGTGGTGAGGTAGATAATATCATGGATAAATCTGCCACAGAACCTATATCTTTCAACATTCAATATTCTCATAAACCTATCTAAATTTAGGTGTCTTAATGCCTTGTCTGTAGTAAACAAAATATAGAGAGTCGTTCAGAATAAAATAAATGCCTTTATTTGGTCCAATGTATAACTCCCTAAACTCTTTGTATTGCATGAACAAAAGGTTCTGCTCTGTTATCTCCCAGTAGCCACCTAATACACCTGAGCTGCTCTATAACGTCAAAAGCATCAACCTAAGGCCTGCAGTTTTGACAGAAGACTTGCCTCTGGATCACCAGCTGGAGGTTAGGGAACCTAAGGGCACTTCAGAAAGCACTAGATACTTGTGCCTGACCTATTGAATAGGAGCCTGGACTAAGATACCAAAATTCAATCCAGAGTTTAAGTCAACTCTAACTCTGCCTAAATATGGGTTGTTATGAGGTGTCTAGTTCTGCTCATAGTTGTTGGAATCCTTATGTCTGTTGTTTTTTTAAGACAGTCCAGTCATTAGTCCTGGCAATTTGGAAATAAGCAGCCATTCCCTCACCTGCATAATATCCTGAAGCCCTGTAGTTGCTTTAGTGTCCCACTGATGGCCAAATATATGTTTTATAATAGTGTTCACCAGAGGTGATGCAACTTTTCAAACCTATATATCTGAGGTGTCATGGAATTTCTCAGTTTTCAGAAAGCATTTGTTTTGGAGTAAGGCTGTCCCAGTTCTTTCTGCTGCAGGTGTTCCACGTGGTAATCAGTTTTTTAATAGTCATTTGAATGAACAAGGCTACAGAGATGATGCATGTCTTACAGCTTGAATGCTGAGGCATTCACAGTCTAGATCCAGGCTCTGCTTCATGTTAGCACATGAACTTGAAAACAGGCATCCTACTTCTTTTTTTGACTCTTCCTCTTATGGAGTCACTGGCTGTTGTATGTGCTAACAAACAAGTTCACAGGTAGTCTGTTCCTGCTGCCAAAACCATTTCAGCATCTATTTTTACATATACTTCCTCAAGTGTGATAACTTTTGAGGTGCAAAAGAAATGAACTGGCTGATCTCCTGGTGTCTGATCACAAGATGTTTTGGGCAAATCAAGACTTTGTTGCCTGCTTGTTATTTAGCAAAAATGTGACTTTTCTGTGGCTTCAGATCATTGAGGGATTAGGGAATCATTTAACAGGACTTCTGAGCATCCCATTGGCATCTTCTTGTTATGGATTTAGACTTAAATCTGCAAAAATAACTACACACAAATAGTACCTTCTGCTTCAGCTTCTAAATTCCTCTATTCTTAAGCAAATGCATAAGAGATATATGTCTGACTGTCTTTGCAGACCCTGAGAAATGACACTCAGATATAAGACTTCTGAAAAATAATCAATTAGCTTGAGAAGTGTGGGTTTTCAAAAAAGCAGGGCACCAAAAATAAGTGTAGTGCCTAATTATTCAATTAAGTGATTACCATTAGTTTGCCCCACTTGTAAAACCCCACTTGAAAGATTCCTTTTCTTGATTCTCCATTGGTAAAAATAACATGCTGTTTTGATGTCCTTTAGATATATTTAACTTATTTTACAGAGATGTATAAGTGAATAAAGTAACAAAATGCCTTTCTACAGAGATGTACAGGAAAATTTAAATGACTACCAAATGTCCTTGAGGTCTTTCCACTGATCAGTGTTGCTTGTATTTGTTAGTGGAGAGAATTCACAACACACATCATTGAACCTCATCATCTGTCTAACCAAAGAAATCATTTAAGCAGACAGTGTTCAGCTTCTTCATTGTTACTAGGGGCAATTTTTATAGAAACCATCATAGGGTATCCACATGCCTGAGAAATTCATTTTGCTGTCAAACAGCATGTGTAAGTCAAGTAGAATTTTCTTGTAAAGATTACTGCAAATTGATATAAATGAAGGTCTGCTTTCTGAGAAGAACAAAGTTAATCGAAGTGGGATTAAAGCTATAGGTTCCTTTCATTTAGCAGAGGTGCTTCACTGATTTGTTAAGTAATGGGTTATTTGATGTACTGTATGGAGAGTGATGTAGGTCACTTTCAGCACGCGGTGCTGAAGATTTAAATTTAAAAAACAACCAGGGAAAATACCAGTGCTTTCTAGTTTCCCAAATACCATGTGACAATATTTGTAATGAACACGTCCCTTCCACCTCCTGCTCTCAAACTTTTTTGCATTATTTCAAGGCATTAGTTTCTTTTTATACTTTCCTTATGTCACAGCCCTAACATTCAGTTAGAAAAGCCTCTCACGAAGATGGCTTCCACTTTGTTTCTTATCAGAAATTGTTATCACCATCTCATTTGAGCAGCAAATTTGTTTTCAGTAAGTATGAGCCTCAATTTTATTTCATATGACAGTGACCTGTATTTCTGTTGATGGGCTCAGAATACTTGAAGTGATATTGTCCTTCCATGTGTTTTGTCTGTCTGGTTTTGGTTTGTGTTTTTATGCTTGCCAATTCCATGCATTTCTATATAATTTTATTGCTCTTGAAAAAGATCCTTCAATGGTTTTAAAAAGAAACATAATGTCTAAAGTCTCTGACTTAAAAAAATATTACCATTCATGGAGCTTTTTGTAAGTTTTCATCTTCTGTTCAAATCCAAGTTATCATGTGTAAGTCTCAAAATGCATCTGCATGAACAGATATGAAAGAATGAAAGGTCAGTTCAACAGCTAGAGAAAACAAGGGTAGGTCCCAGCACTCACTTGAAAAATATCTGTACTAAAGTATTTAAATTCAAGTACCTACATATCAGTAGGTATCTAACTTCCAATTATCATTGACGGAACTTTAGCATTGACTTAGTTATCTACTCATGGGCATTTCTTTCCATGATACCAGAGTGTTCAAAATAGTGGAGTTGCTGTGGCTGATATGAGATAAAATGTGCAAGACTTGTGCCCTTTGAGAGGGCCAGAGGGAGGGGAAGCAGAACCCCCTGTGCTATTTCAGAAAGCACAGGATGCTTTTGTGTGAAAAATACAGTAAACCCTACTCTAGTCAATGGAGTACAAGGAGAAATTTTTACCTACTGTTAGGTGTCTAATTTAGGGTGAGCTGAACTGCCTTGAACTATCTGGCTGTATTGATTACATTTCCACTGATTCAACTGGGGACATTGGATCCTACACTAAAAGACATCATAAGATACCATTTCTGAAAATGCAGATTTGAACTTTTGACTGTTTCAGAAGAGAAGAAAAGACTGGCGGTAGAATTTTAGCATAGAGGGATGTAAGGGATTTTTAGCAAAGGATTATACTGAAAACAAAATTATCCTCTTGCATCCACATAAATGTTCAGATACATTAGTAAATGTTATAAAGCAGTTTGTCAGTGGTCTCATCTCTTTTGCTGGGTAAAGAATCTAATTCACATAGAAACAGTTTATAGAATCAGAATCACAGAATCAAGTTTGTTGGAAAAGACCTTTAAGGTTATCAAGTCCAGCCATTAACTGAGCACTGCCAAGTCCATCACTAAACCATGCCCCTAAATGCCACCCCTACACATCTTTTAAATACCTGAACCATCAAGCATAAGTGCTTCCTTTTGCCTGGGAACATTATTTGGCTGGGTATTTGGGTTGATTTTAAAATGTGTAATATAAAAATTTGTTTGCTGGACTGATTTTCCTAAGTTATATATTTGTCATGAGAAAGTAAGAATTTTCATGTGCAATCAACTAGTTCATGCTCTAAATGAGTTATTTGTATATGCAATTCTTATTGTAAAGGCTACCAATGGAAAAATCCTCCAAGATTTTTTTTGCCTAGAATGTGCTATAAAATAGCAATAAAAATGAAAGGAATCAATATTTGTATACACATGATTTAAAAAGAAATAATAATTAACCAGTTTGATTAAAAAAAAAAATCAAGTTCCTGTTTAAATGAGCTCTTTAAATTAATTAGAGACTGATTTATTTTAAAATATTTCTAATCTGGACAAGTATTCTGTCAAAATTTTTCTCATATCAGGGTAATGAGAACCAGATAAACTCAAGCTTGGAAATATAATTTTATTTCATAATATGAAACATAAAGAACTTTGCTACACATAAAATATTACTGCCAAACTCTTGCCTGAGAAGCTGCTCTACCTTAAGTATCTATTCATGCATATTCATATCAGATGGCACATGAATTACAGAACATTCTTATCTCTTACAAGGAGATTGTAGAGATTAATTTCTTATACTAACATTTTATATCAGGGCAGATAAAAATAATTAAATTTGCCTTAAAAAAAAGTTGTAAGTGGCTATATCTCAAGCTGTACATAGTGCATTTCTTTCCTCATGGTTTAAAAACATTCTTGTTTGAAATCACACATAATTATTTCAGTTTTGAATGCAGCCTGACTAGTACATGGTATTTTACGGCAAAAGACTCAAAATAGGCCTATCTAAATAAATCTACTTTTTCATTAAATTGTTTCTGGAAAGTACAGCCTAATTAGTACACCACCCTCGTAGTTGGTTTCAGGCAAAGTGATACTGACTGAAAATGGCCATTTTAATCTAGGAATTGGAAAACTAACATGGTTTGAAAACAAAATTAACGTCATCAGTTAAGAAGTCATTTGCAGAATGGCATGGAGAAATTTCTCATCAGAAAAAAAATTCTTTGTGGCAGTGTCACTCAGTGGGAGCTGAAGGGTTGTCCCAAGCCTGGTGAAAGAACAGGCATTTCTCCTTTCCCTGTGTCTGACTGGAGTGAATTGTGTCTTCTTCGCTGATGAGGATTATACGCCTTTAAGGATTACTGTTACTAATGGCAATTGCTGTCTGGTTTTGGTCAAGGTTTAAGGTTATAATAAGATATAATGAGAAGTGAGTTTTGTGTTCATTATGAAACAAAGTGCAACTTGGAAAAAGGCTCCATACTCACCTCAGTGTAAGGATAGTCTTGCCTTCTTTATTCACAGCAACAGTCTTACTGTGCTGTTTCATTGCCACATTGTGACACTGTTAAGATTCACAGCATATGCCATGTCTCTGTTGTGTGCAGGGAACAGCAAAAATCACGGCATAAGTCCAGGTCAGATGATATGGCCGAAGCAACCTCATTTAATCACCCATACCTTTTATAGCATGGTTCACAAAAGAGAAATTACATGATTGCCCTGTTGACCCACCACCTCTCAAGGTGATAGGTTGAGCAGTAAGACACCCATTCCCAAATATTATTCTTAGAGAAGGAAAATAATTTTCACAGTTCTCAAAACAACTGGCAGGTGTAGAAATGGTTTACATTCTCTAAACTGTTGTCCATCCAGTTCGCATGAGAATGAAAGCTTTCACAGAGAAGCTGTGAGAAGTTGGATTTCTCTAACTGCTATCTCATGAGAAAGAAAAGTTTCACAGGAAAATTCCTCTGCTCCTGCCTTTTAGCATCCACAATGCCCTGGTTTTCTCTCCCTCTGAAATTGTATAGTGATAGTCATGGTTCACAATAGCTACATCATCTCACTTCATCCATTGAAAAGTCTCATGTCCCTGAGACGATGACCTTCCAATTCAGATAAAGATAAGGAAGAATTAATCACTGATTGGAGTCTACGCAAAGGTAAGCATATCTTTTGGTTAGTTGCAATGATTCTCGATCAAATTTCATATGTATTAAAATTCAGAAACTAGGGCAGAGTTAGTATCCCTCCATGTTTACATGTAAATATGAAGATACTCTGTCTTGCTGAATGTGAATGGATGTGAACTCTGACTTACAGTGTGTGAAGCCCACCATGTTTAACGGGTAAATTTGTATATTCACAATCTAGTCAAAGAGTGAGTTGTCGATTCACCCAATAGCCAGTAATTTTGAAAGCAAACCACTTCTTTTCCTGCAGAGAATTTGGTAGGGTTATAAAAGATAGTCTTCCTCTTACAGAAATTATTTACTTAAGTCAAATATTTGACTTGCTCTTTAGTTTTACATGCAAAAGAAGCAGTTTATTTTTACTACAACTCACATAGTCAGATCTGGAACAATTGAAATAGGGTAGCTCTTTACTCCTCTTTGATTGCTCCCAGGGTACTTCCTCATCTGTAATATTAAGGTGCTATGTGTTACAAAGCGGGTATATGGTGCCCTCTGTTCTCTTCCCTGTATTCTCTTATCATGGACCTCTGGTGTAGTAAGAAGTGTTCTCCCTCCCTTGGGTCACCCATACACGAATTTGAAGGATGTCCACTCCATCCCTCCCCAGCAGCCACAGCTTTTATTACCCTCTTATGTCCTTAGCACTTCCTGTTTCTCTCCCCCTTCTTTGGTGACTCTTCCGAGGTCCTCTGCACTCCTGATCCAAAGTTTGCCCCTATTTTTAATTTTTCACTTCTCTTATTTTTAAAGAGTGTGGTGAGAGAAAATGCCTGTTCCATCAAGTTTGCACTTATTTTGTAATGATCTAAGGCTGTGATTATTTTCCTTGATGTCCTACTCATGTTGGTCTGTAATAACCACGGATTTCCTGGCTTACCACTGCCCATGGCCACTTGGTCATCAGCTGTGGAGGAAGCCTTGCAGTGGTGTGAACCTGGAGATGAGCTGCTGCCTTGTTGTGGCTGCTAATTCATTGTGAAGGGACGTTCACATCAGAGGTACGATGTTGATGTGTCTTCCCAAGGTATTAGGAATGGCTTGCCTGAGTCCATTGCCATGCATACTCATTCAGGCAGATCTTTCCATCATTTCTAAGCATCATTGTCCACAATTGACGTTTTGCTATTGAGATGAAACACGTCTTATTCTTAGATGAATTAATGTGTTTTTAAACTAGACCAAAAGTCTAGTTATAGTCTATAACTCTAAACTATATAGTTTTGAGTGAAAGCCACAGGTGGATCAGTTTAATTAAGACTACAGTCACATTTTGGATTACTTGCAAAAGCTGGGAAAAACAATAGGTGATTTATTATTTCTAATTACAAATATGCATAATAATAATTTTTTTGGAAAAAAAATCAGTATTTTTAGTAGCTAGTAATTATTTTTACTCGATTGAGATTCTTTCAGAGACCAAAAGCAAAGTTTTAAAATAATTTTCATAACCATTATGCTTTGACACTATCTATGTGGAGTTCGCAAACCCATCGTGCGTTTCAGAATGTATGAGTGCAAAAGTCAACTGAGGCCCTTCCATTTTGAATAAAGGTAAGCTACTAAAAATGCCCAAATCTTGTTTTCATTATTGATTTGCAGAGACCCTAAAACAATATGAAATCCCAGGATTATGAATCAAATATTCTAATGTCAGGAAAGGTAAGGAGCACATCCTATAAGTGATGATGGCTGCCACTACACATTACCTTTCCCACAAACCTCTTCCCTGCTCTCTATAAAAAGCATGATCTATAAAAGGAACTTTGTCTTCACATGAGCTGAAAATTATGGAAGAACCCACAGGGTCTATGCCACACTTTTTCTGTGTTAGGAGGGATTTGATGAAAAGCAAGGAATTTCAGGTGGATTGGGTGGGGGAAGACTGCCCTCAAGGCAAAGGTGGTAAGAAAGGATACTGGATGATTTTCCTGCTAGTGCTACAAGTTTCCTAGATATTGCAAATCATTTAATCAATCTTTCCTACAAAGTTACTGGTGACAGTCTTTGGTTATTTGTATCAGCCCCTAGAAATACATGACATATTTTTCAGTTTTTTCAGGTTATCTGCCAGTAGAAGGATTCTCAAGTTTTATGAGGCAATATCCTGCTGGGGTTACATATCCACCTGGTCTCTGTTGCCCATCTCAATCCTTCTTATGCTGACTTATTCCACTACCTTTTGCTACTTTTCTCTCTTTCAGATTTCAATAGTAACAGTAAATTGTGAGGAAAATTCTCCTTTGTAATGAAGCTGCTATCCTGTCATAAAGGAGTTTTCCTCAGAGATCATAAATTTGTAGGGAGATCATGAAGGAAAGGCAGCATGTTTGGTAACTTTAGAGAATTTAGGTGCTGAAACCTTTAATTTGCTAAATATTTTTTGTAGGCTTTTTTTTGTTTCTTTGTTTGCTCATTTGTTTATTTCCCCTGCAGAACATCTCAGAGAGTTATAACATCTGAACCCATTATCAGCTCCCTGTTGGGGAGCACAGAACCATTAGAAATTGTCCAGAAACAAACCAAGGACATTGTTCTTTCTTAATACAGTCAAAATTGGGTTTTTAATTTTCCTAATTTCACTCTTGTATATATTTCAAACAATCTTTTAAAACTTTCCTGACCCCATCAGACCTAGGCGCTTAAGCAGTAATATTGAGTATTTTATAATAAAATGTTTAATATAATAAAATATTTTATGAAGATAGTAAATTATGGAATACTTCATAAATATCTAGAGCTCTTATATTGGCCATTGTAATTTGAGATACTTAAATTTGCTTTGAATTGTAGGGTATTTTTTTCTGGATCCATTTCACTATCAATTTATTAATACCACCAAAACCAACAGAACAGAAGTAAGGTTTTTTTGAAGGGACAGGAAGTTAGTTGTTCAGGAAGAATGGTTTCTCATTCTCAGGTAGCTCAGATATTCTCAGGTAACATCTCAGACAGAATTCCACATTGAGGGAGGAAAACTTGGGGAGGAGGCTAGAACAGGCTGAGGCTTGTGTACCTTTTTAAAGTATGATACAGTGGAAAATTTGAAATATATCCTATGTATATATGTCTGTTCAGTGCTGGTTGGAATTACCAATTGCTTATAGAGGAATTTTACTTTGCTGTTGAAGAACTCCTAATTTTTCTTATCTTTCTGAATTCTATAATCAGTTAAAGGGTTTAGGATATATTGTGAGGCTGGAAAGTCTAGATTATCACTGAAACTAATGCTGCGTCTACTACAGACACCTCCTGCTGCTAGCTCTTTACTTCCTCAGTTGTCTATTCTTGAGCTATTAGCAGTTTCTTCAGTATTATAGTTAAACACAGTGAGATGCCAGAATTATTCAGCTGATTCGTTAGTTTTCAATTTGCATTCAAAAACTTTTTTTTTCTCTCTTTCTCTTTTTTTTTTCTTTTTTCCTCTGGGAATACATATTGTCATTCGTAAATATTTGTGTAATGTTAAACAAGTAGAAATAAGTCCAAGTGTACTTGTGATTTTCCAGCATAACTGAGTTAGTTAGGGATACACTTTCTAATTTTCAGCCGACACTGCAGACAAAGTTGTATGTACATGTCTGGTTTTCACTGATAGAATTTATGCCAGTCAGAGGAGCCTCTAGCTTTTACTGGGTGCTAGATGAGTAAAAGCATGCTATAACAGGAACACTGATTAAAAGATCGATTGTTTTCAATATACAAGTATTTATAAGCAAAAATGTCTGCTGGGATACACAAGGTTCCAGTCTCTCGTTTTGAAAACATTTGTAATCTCATTGGCATTAGCAAAACTACCAGGATGGACAAACATAAGCTTTTTCAGGATGGAAGCTCAAGTAAAAACATCTGTTAGTTGTATATAAACACAGTTTAAAATCTCCTTGTCACTGTGGTCTGTCAGATATTAGAGACATTAATTTTTTTTTACTTTGTCATTCTTATCATGTTTCAATAGAAGTCATGAAACACAAAGAAATGGGCTGAATTAATTTTTGTAGAAACTGCCCTAGAGTGGTGTTTCCAGGGAATGTGGCCCATTAAGTTTTCACATTATTGCTGTTTCTTTGAACTTCTTTTCTTTAATGTTTGTGGTTTCAGAAGATGAATTACTTTTTGTCTTTATTTTTAAGGACACATTGTCCAAATGATGTAACATGCAATAGCTTGAACTAGGAGTTTGTTGTACCTAATAACAATAGCATACTCTCATATTGAAGATTGGGATGAGACAGCAATTAATCTCATTTTAAGTGCGAAATTTTAAGACATTGTGGATTTGTTTGTTATTTGCTTTCTGGGTAAAATCCTTTACTCAATTAATCAGACATTTTGATGTTGTCTTGAAAGGGATTAGGGTCTTTATCAAAACCAGACCAAAACAGGGCGAATACTTCTGCTTGCTGCTTTGGAAAATATTCATAAATTCTAGGAAAAAAGAGTTAAAATATGTTTGGGAGGGATCCTTAAAGCATTAATAGTAAGATTGGCATCTCATTATGCTTTTACTATTATTTAATTTAAAATTTGTTAATTATGAACTTTTATCATTAATAGCTATCACAAAAGACTAAAGTTGAATAGTAAATGGATTTGTAGATTTTTCTATTATCCAAACTAGAATATCTTCATTTTCAGATGGAAGTGTGCCTGGTTTTCATAAAAGATCATAAATTGTCCAATGACCTCAGCTGTATGCAGAACCATTCTTCCAACTTTCAAATGAATTATCTTTGAAAACTATTGAGGCTGTATCATCTATTTATTTTTGATGTGATATAATCTTAGTTATTCTTCAAGCTATTACAAATAGAATTAAGATGCAAACAAACACATTTTAAAATTGCAAAGAAGCACTTTTTGGTAAGAACTTTCTAACAAGTGTAATCAAGCATAATCAAATCCTAATCAAGTAATGGCAGTCCATACAATAGCCAGCATATACATAAATTCATTCCCAATAGGAAAGCATCATCTCCTTCAGAATGACCTTCTTGTCGTATAAATTTATACTGAAAATTTCTCAATGCTTTAATTTATCTTAAATGATAAAATAAACATTGAAAGGTTGTGATTTTGGTGAACGAAAATGGTTCAGAATATTTTGTTCATCAAAAAATGTCTTCTACATATTTATTTTATTTCAGTGTTGGTAGAAAAAAAAATGCATGTGTTTGGGGGATTTCTTAGATCTACTGTGGAACATCACTAAATGTCACTTCTTTAGAGTGGTTCTGTCTATTCTTTCTTTATTTTAAAAGAAAAGAACATGCTAAGTTTGGGGTTTTTTTACACTAAGTTGTTGCATTGATTAGAAGGCTTATAAGACCAATGGGCAGTATTCTAGTTTTTGTTAAACAAGAACTTATTAAACAAGGTAAAAGTAAGTAGATATTTATTCTAGTGCCATAGAATAAATAGGATTGTCACATAATGAATAAAGATTAAAGGAACAAAACCTTTAGTTAGTCTAATGAAAGAAAAAAACAAACCAAGCACCTCACTAGCCTGTAGTCTGTTGAATCACCACTTTGATTAGAATGATTTGTCTCTTTAGGTAGAACAAACTACAATTGATTTATTTTTGGTCATTTGCTAAGACAAGGTGATGTAGCACTCAATTGGAAGTGTGAAAATCTTTCCTCTTTCCCTCACAGTTAGTGGTGAAACTGTACCAACAAATTAGAAACCATTTAAGGGGACTTTTAGTGGGAAAAGATATGGCTGCAAGTAATGAACCAAGAGTAGAAAAGAAATAAATCATGATTGGTTATTTAGAGCTATAGCATTCTCTAGCTACACAATAATCTCATCTCCATACTGAATGAGCCCAAAATATCAGGACTGCAAAATAAAGCAGTGGCAGTCCTCACCCACCTTTCAGCTAATTGCAGCACTGATCTAAGTAGGAGAGACTCAGAGTCTTCTTCAGCCTGATAAGTTTTAACTTGATGCCAAAAAGGACGGCATTATTCCCTTGTTTCTAGGGCATTGTGGTATAATAAAAACATCTACCAATTGTACTCTATGAGACTCAGCTGCCTTGCTGTCAAAAATGCCAGAGGGGAGCAGGTAGGGACAGGTGAGGTCTGTAATTCTCACCCACTGGAATGAAAAGGCATTTTAAAGACTTCCAGTGTGTCTAGAAGACTTACACCTCCCACGGATTGTTCCTCCTGTCACTGAATACAGGCAAGGGTCATAGGATCAAGATATTCTTCAGGTATGTGCATCCAAAAATCACAGATGAGATGCACAGTGCATTAAAGCATTTTCAAAGCAAATCTCCTAATCATCCCCATTTTTACCATGTTTTACATTACATTGCAGACCTCTCTGAGAGCTTGCAAGCTAAATTCTTTTTAAACAAAAACTCAGCTGGAAGATATTTTGTCTGGTGGCATCAAGTGTAATGGTTACGAGCATTGAGCTAGAATAGATCTAGTCCAGGGTAAACCTCACAAATCCATACTTGGTTAACACTGGGTTCGCAGCACCGTCTTACTCTGCAGCTTTGATCCTTCGAGTCTTTCAGGCTTTCTTATATAAGGACATGCTCTTTGTACTCCCAAGGATGCTGCGTTAGCTGGATTGAAATACTTCCTTCTTTTATCAGGGGAGTTTGAACTTCTAGTCTTGTCAAAATTCACCTAAGTACAAGTCACAGAATAAAGAATTTTTCATGCTCTGAATTCATTGTTTTCGAGCAAATAAGTATTTTCTCATTTCAAAATATTTTATGTAGCAAGCATAAATCTGAAAATGGTAAAACTTTTGTGGCCTGTTTTGTGAACACTGTTGTACTTCGTGTTTTCTATCCCATAAGTTGATAATGCTGTTAAGAATGTCCCAAACTGAATTATAATTTAGTAAAATAAATTCTTATGAACACTGCTATTGGGACTTGACTAGTGGTAGTTTTTAATCCAGATAAACCATATCTGAAATGTACTGATAGCCAGTATGTGATAAGAGAAATAAACTAACTGCAATTATAGTATCTTGGTGTGCTTAAGTCAAGAAAGAAATGTCAGCAGTGCACCAATAAAATTATGAATAAACATCTTGAGGTCTGCCTTCTATTCATTAAAACAAAAAGCATTTCCAAGCAGTCAAACAAAAACACATGCAATCTTTTAAAAATATTAATTTAAAAGATTAGAGTCTAGCTTTGAAGTGTCATATTATATTGATGGATTACAGGGGATAAAAAAGTTAGTGAAATGACATCTAAAATGCAGGTTTGAAGCATTGTGCTTTAGCAAGTTGCTTGTAAACCAAGATTTTTTTTTTTTTCTCTTTATTTCTTATGTTTTTACTTAAATTGACAGCTACCAGATGAAATTCATGGGCTGCCCCACATTGTATCTACCCCTCACTGGAAGAAATGTCTGTTATTTCTGAGCAATGAGTGTGTTTATTTTGTTATGCAGCTCTTTTGTATCACTATGAAATACGTTTTCTCAAAGTTCTTTAAAGCTTTATGCAGTGTTATTCTATAAAACATTTAAAAGCACATAAAAGTGTTGATTTCTGAAGGCCTTAGAATTCACTTTGCTGCTTTATTTCAAGTTCTTGATTTCACAGGTAGTCTTGATTTGAAATTGATCCTTGCAATTGTAAGAAAAAGAAAACCCTGATTTTCACTTGCACTGCAGCTCTTTTGCAGCTGCCACAGCATGAAGCTAATGCAAGTCTGCATGAACTGCATTCCAAGGCTGCTACCTCCTTCCAGAATGGTACTATGAAGTTCTACTGTAAATCCAAGTTGAATTCAAATGAGGAGCTTTTTGTCGTCCTTTTTTGTCCCAAAGAAAAGGTTTTGAGTCTGCTAGCTTGTCTAGATAAGTTTGATCAACAGGGCTAATAGAATATATTGCTTCTCACTACCAGGCTTGCTTTGTTTAAGTGTTATATGGCATTCCATTTGTCCTTAAGCAGTGAAGTGGTTCCTGAGTGGTGGAAGCATAGTTCAGAGAAACTGAAGAGCTCAGGAATGTAGAGGAAAGTCAGAAGGAAAAGAAAAATCTCTGTATTTCGTTGGAATATAGCGAATAGTTAAACAGGAATGCTTCACAGAAATTGTCCAATTTGGCCAAAATATCACAAATTATACTGGTAAATTGTCAGTACAGAAATCTGAGCTTTGTGAGGCTGCAGCATTTCAGGAGCTGACCTTTTGGCCTAGAACTTCCATGCAAACTGCTCCGGGGCTTATACATCCAATAAATGTGTCCCTTTTAAATGAGCCTTTCAGTATTTGAATTTTCTTGTTCTTAATCAGATTGAAATTAGATTTTGGAATATTAGATTCCCCCATGAAATGGAGTGACCTTCTGCACAGATAAAATAGGGAATAATATTGTAATACAAGAGAACACTGTAATCTTCAGCAGCTGTTAAACTTTTCAAAGGTGCCTTCTTTTGTTGCTGTCTTATTTATATGGGGTCTGGTGGGGCTCCCCATCAAACATGCAATGTTAAGTAGTTAGGCTGCTGACAGCCAAGTTTCACAAATTATACCTGTGGTGTGTAAGCAGTCTAATCATGACTTTCAGGTTGCTTTATCACACTTTTCTTAGGTGACTGTATTGTCCACAATGCTGGCAGTATTTCCAATTAAATGTGATTAAATTCAGCCAGGTTTTATTCTCCTGCAGCTTGGTGAAGGTAGGAATAGTGACAGAAGCACTAGAGCTGGCTCTTGTGAGCATGACAGAGTCACAGCGATATCCATTTGCACTCTGTTCACGTTTGGGTGGCTGATGCTACAAAAGAGGCCCAGAAAGGTTGCTTCATTTCCAAAAGAAAAGGAGATCCTGCAGAATTTGCACTTGACTAAGAAAGAGGTTGCACTAAAGGTGCATGCAGGTGAGTGGATAATTCACACCAAATCCTGATGTCATTTTGTGCCATTGTTTTGCTTACATGTTCAGCTACATTATCACAGTGCAAACAGTGTGAATAGTAGGAATGTCAGCAGTTTCCTAGACTTACAGGAATGTCTGAATATCAGCATGTGTAAGGGATACATCTGCTAGTGAACCAAAAGGGGAAGAAAATGCGGGAGAGACTTTAAGTAATCTATTAATTACATCTAATTAGAACTGTAAATGTTACAAAGCCAGTGAGAAAGCCTGGCAAATGCCTTTTATACCCAAGCCTAGAGACCATTGATCAGATTGAAATTAGATTTTGGAATATTCTTGTGCTGTCTCAGTTTTCTCTCTTCAGTGTCAGAGAGAACTTGGGACTGATCCTGTGCATTTGTGCACTAGCCACGTACTGGAAAATAGAAAGGGAGGTTTCTACATTGCCTTCCTACCCAAAAAAGAAAAAAAACAAGGTGATTTTATAGACTCTACTATTTGGCAACATTAGAAGAAATATTTGTACTTTTGAACATTCTAACAATGTGTGCAAATTTTCCATACCTTTCGTAAAAATACTGGCAGTTTTGCTCTTTATGGCATGTTTGAACTAAGCAGTGTGCAATGGTACGTGCAGGACTTCATGCAGTCTCACAGGTCTTGTTCTAGGTGATTCATTTTTTCCAGCTGATGGTTAAAGTAAGCAGATTCACGTGTTAACAGAAACCAAGAAACAGCAAATTCCAAGGAGACAGGTTCAATTTGCATAGCATGATGAAATATAGTGTTTCTTTGAAAACCATTCATTTTCCACTTCAGAGGTATTTATGTCTTTACTATATTTCCAACATGTTTGTTCAATGCACTTTTGCTACATTGCATTTTGGTAAAGTGTTGCAGTGCTTGGTTTGGTTTAGCAAGCCACAGCTTTCTTGGGAAGCGCTGTGAGGCTGCCTAGGACAGAGCAGCAATTCCGCTCTCCCATAGTCCTTCCAGATGGCCCCGTATACCTGCTCCCGCCAGCCGCCAGCCCCGCAACATGGTAACACTAAAGGAGGTGAGAAGGGTCTCTCCATGTGGGCCTCAGAGGAACTTTTATTGTTACACGCTGCCCAGCCAGCTCCCAGAAGCAAAAAGCCCTGGTGATGTGGGCGCAGGGGGGTTTTGTCAGATCGCAGGGGCGGTACCTGGGCGGGGCTGGGGTACAGGAGCCAATAGCGAGAGCCCGAGGGAGCGGCCAGGAATAGGGGCGGGGGAAAAGGGGGGGGAATACAGGACCACAATCAAGAACAGAGAAAGGCATGGCTGTTACGGAAACAGAGACCTGAGGAGAAGCCCAGTTGCTGCCCTGGCCTGTGTTGTGGGAGTGTGTATCACAGACAGTGAAAGTACCCAAGTGGGGAAGTACAAACCTTAGAATTCCTTCTCTCTTTGACATGTCTGTGTCCAAGGAATATATCTGTGAGAAGCATATTTTGTCGCATGTTCAAAAACATATACATGACTTTATGGACACATGACAATTAATCTTTCTGTCAATTTAATGTTGTTCATATTGCCAAAAAGAGACTTAGTGGCAGGGTAGTATTGATAGAAGTATGGTATAGTATGGTATTATATTGGAAATGCTCCTATTATAGTGGGAAATGGTTCTGGGACAGAAAGGTGAAGCTGTGACAGGAAGGGATAAGCTAATATTTTAATGAAGAGGAGCAGAAGAGGAGTGGGGTGATTATACAAGTAGTATAGCAGTCTGAATATCTCATTCAGTTGTGCAGGGTTTTTTTCCACAAGTTACTCACATACTTGCACATTTTGTTCCTGAATACAATGGGAACATCCCCATTGTCTGGGAAAATGGGATCAGGAAGGGTATTCTGTATGCCATTTTCTGTATCTAGTTAAGCATTTTGGATTAGTTCTAGGTGGTTATATTTGTTGATTTACAATACAAAACATGACATTTAAGGTTGGACTCTGAAGCAACTTTTTTCAATTTCAGTAAAGCCTTCTGTCTATCACAGGGTCCTTCTGCACAAAATGTTCAGCACACAACAGCTGGATAAACACATCATGTGATTGGTGAGCAGCTGGCACACGGGTTGGGCATAAAGGTTTATGGTAAATGTGATGACATCAGGCTGTTGAACTGTCACCAGTGGGGTTCTACCAGGCTTCATCCTCAGCCCTGTGCTCTTCAACATCTTAGTAAACAACTTGGACAGAGAACTTGAAGGTATATCAAATTTTCTAATGATAGTAAGTTGAGAGGAGCTGTTGACCTTTCAAAGACAGAGAGGCCCTGCAGAAAGACCTCAACAAATTAGAGGGCTGGACAATCACCAACCATATGAAGTTTATCAAAGGCAAGTGCTAGATTCACTGACTGGAACAGGGCAACCCTCGATTCCATACAGACTGGGGAACAAGATGCTGGATATTAGCGCCATGGAAAGGGACCTGCGGAGTTTTGAGAAGAAAAATCTCTAAAAAAGCCTGAAACCTGCTATATTTGAATCCCTGATAAATATTCCATCCAAGCTGATCTAAAATCTAATAGTTACACTTAAATATTTGGGATTTGCCCCCTTGTGAGAAATTAAAACACTGGCAAAATATATCATTTGGAAATTTTTCTTACCCCTCCCAGTCAGACTGTTTGGTTTCTGAAAATATGCTGAAGCAATAAGAGAATCTAGAGACTAATGAGCCATTCCAATAAAAAAAAAAGCTTTAAATCTAGCACAGATACATACCAGACTAAATTCTGGACATCTAATTTTTCAGTATTCTGGGCTTAATTAACATTTTTGCCTCAATTTCCCCATTAAAAAATGAGAAGCAATAAAATGCTTACCTTTATAGTCATAGAGATGCTCTGTTGGTAATTAGATGCTGTCAGACAGAATTACTGTAAATTACAGTAATTACTGTTCATTAATTAATTCTGTCAGTTTTATGTTTTATTGTAATGCACTGTCAAAGTGCTATAGTGTTTAAATTGGATGCATTTAAAATGAACATTCACATTAAAAAGGAGTGAAAGAGAACCTTTTATTGAAATTAAAAAAAGTTCCAAAGAAATATTTTATTATGATCTAATTTTGGCTGTGGAATTCTGAAGCTGAAAAGTACTGCATACTAGTAATTGCATGTATTATTATAATTAAAAATTATACAAAAAATATGAAGAGACATTCAGTATTTAAATTGAGCTGCTTATTTTAGAGCAGAATTCAGTATTTAGTTGTAACATTCTCTGTTGAACCAGGTGTATTTCCAGCGAATGTTTTGTGCCAAAGAGAATTAAGGCAGGAAAGTTGACATTCCCCTCAGGAGAAAAAGACTAAATATTAAATCTGTATCTCCCACTGCTGGAAATGAGGCTTCCTTTGGCTCATACTGCACTGAAATACTGTACATACTGGTTTATTGTAGTAGTGTAGTTTGCACTACTGTGATGAAGTGATGATAATTATGCTACTTCTATATTCTCTGAAATTTTGTAATGATTTTATCTGTGTTACTGACATGTAAATATGCAGAGGAAAGGATCTGCTGTTTCCGCAGCTAGGTTAAGACGTGGTTGGTGGAATAAATACTCCTCCTAAGGCAGCCCAGGATACCATTAGCCCTCTTGGCTGCAAGGACACATTGCTGGCTTATGGTCAGATTGTTATCTACTAGGATCTTCAGATTCTTTTCTACCAAGCTGTTCCCCATCTGGGTATCCCCCAGCATTTACTTGGGATAGGTTTGTTTCTCCCCAGGTGCAGGGCTTTGCACATCCCTTTTGTTAAGCTTCATGAGGTTCCTGTCAGCCCATCTCTCCAGCCTGTCAAGGTTAAAAACTCACTAAAATTATTACACTGAAAATGAGAGCTAGAAGAAAGGTCACTTTAGTCTAAGAACAGTGAACAGGGATAGATTTATTCACAAGCATCTCGTTTCACCCAGCAGTTCAGACTTTTGTGTTTTAAGAGGTTTTTGACTAGTTTTGTGAGTTTGGGGTTTTGTTTTGTTCTGGTTTTATTCCTGTTTTTCTTTTTCTTTAGTTTGTTTGTTTGTTTTTTGTTTGGTTTTTTTTTTGTTTGGTTTTTTTTGTTTTTTAAATTATTCTAGTTAAACATACCTGTAGGTAGGTATAAAAGTGAACTATCACTTGATGGGTGCACTTCAAGAAGGCAAGGGAGAAGAAGGTAATTCTGCTTCAAGGATCCAGTTGATTTGGGTTCCATAGAGCTGAAAGTTCCCATTAAAAGCAATGTATTGATACTCAGATTTCTTTAAAGTGGGAGGAATTTAGGTTAAGCCTCTCTGTTGATACTAGCTGTGGTATTGCTTCAAGTAGGTGGAACAGAGCACATTTGGAGCATTTTTGTATCAAAGCTCCCTTTAAGTTAAAACCAAAGTGGGAGCTGTGCAGGTCATGAAATCCTGGAGTCCCACTGTGACTGTCCAACACTATTACCCAAGTCAGATGGCACTTTTTTGCTCTGATTTACTTTCTAAATTGATCAAAAGTCGAAGCGTTGATTTGAGTGTAGGTAGCTGATGCTATGTGGATATGAAGTCCTAGTACAATAAAGACAAATGCTGAAGTGCATTCTAGAATATTACCTTACTGTTCAATCCTCTAAAAGGATCTGTGAGTGAAGTAAAACTGCTGGAATGCCAGTATAGCTCATAACTGGTAAGTGGTCTTTAGCAGTCAGTGGGAAGAGGATCCTGATAGCTGCCTCAAAGGCAGAAACACCATCTTTTTTATCTAAATCAACATCAATATTTCATCAATACTCCAGTCCCATGCAGTAGATCAATTATTTTAATTTTTCAGTTTATTCCAACTTATTAGTACAATTTTAAACTTTCCATTCATTTTTTAATCAAAAAAAATAAAAATATTTAATTGAAAGTAGATTTTTCTACACAGGAACCTGAGTTTTGGCCTTTTTCCTTTGTTTTTTATTAGTGTTGTGTTTTCCAAACTGGTATGAGCCTGCTATGCTAAAGATTATGTATCTTTTCTTGCAAGCTTCCCCAGAGCTTTGTTTTGATGTCAGATGATGAGACAAATTATTACTTCACTAGTTTTAAAAAGGACTGTGTTGCCTAATTTGAAAGTAAAATTATATTGAACTATAATAAAATCAAATCCTTTTGGTAATCTGAGATTTTCTCAAAGGTATCTTTTCTGAGACTGCTTTAGAAAAATTGCAGAGACTGATCTATTTAAGCGTATGTAAGACAAAGTTTTTTATTTTTTACAGAATCTGCTATTTAAGGCACCTGTTAAATAAGATGGAAGGCATTTTTATGTATTTGTGTTTGTTGCTTTGAATTGTATTGCTTGCATGTATCAAGCAATGAATGACAGATAAAATAGTTTCCTTTGTGGGTATGCAAACAAAGATATTTGGCTACTTAATCTGATCAAACAATATTTGCTCTGGATTTTGGTTTTTTTTTCTTTTCCTTAACAAATTATGCTTTCAGCATAAATGCTATCTCAGCTACTGAATAAACTCATGTCTCTCTCAGTGTATGTGTTATAATTATCGCAGTACTTTACATTCAAAAACTTCTATTTTTTATGTCTAGAATTATGTAAAAAGAAAACATTATATTAGATGGAGATGATAGCAATGAAATACTTTTTTACAGCAGCAATTGAGTACTTTAATTTGGAAGTAGTAGTAGTAAGTACCATCTTTCTTAGATTAAAAAATACCCAGATAAAGACTCTTCTCTGAATATCAGCATGGTATTTAGCAAGTCTAGGAAGTATGGAAAGTATGGAAGTACAACCAGGGACAGGTTGAAAGAATTCCTGGGAGTGGAGGTTGAGCTTGGTTATTTTTGCTTGATAATCTAGTGGCAGCTTGCAACAAACATTGGGATGTCTAGTACAAATTTAGATACTAAATTCCAATAGACGAAAAGGTAATCCCAGGTGAAACAATGCCTGTAGTTCTAACATGCCGAAAGACCACTTAGGTCAGCGATTATTCTGAGGGGCTTTCATACATTGTTTCTGAAATGCTTTAATCTTAAACATGAAAATTATTCTGTAAAGGTATGGGGGAGCTTATTTGCTTAAATCTGCATATCAAAAATAACTTAAGACAATGAGGTGAGTTCATCACCTGGGCTATCACTTGGGCTACTTTAAATGCAGGCTTTCAGCTGGTATACTGCTCCCCACCTATTTTTTTTCCCCAAATCAATTACAATTTTTGTAATAATGGTACTAGTGTTAATGTAGTGTACTTCCTCTATAGACACAAGAATTGGAGGCAAGAAAGAACAGTGTACAATTAAAAATAATCATGCCATATAATAAGTGAAAAAGTAATTAACTAGTAGATCCTAGTAAGTAAATGTAAATAGAGGATCTCATCAAATAGCTGCATTTTTAGTGGATCTTTTAATCTGTAGAGCCTAATATTCTTTGTTCTTAAATTGGAAGAAAATGTAAGGTCACTTTTGGTTTTTTTGGATGATTCACAGACTAAAAGCAGGTAAAAAATGCATCAATGGCTACAGTAGTTCTAATGGCTTTACCCATCCTGCTGTGTTAGATAACTTTATGTGACCCCTGTGGTGGCACTACATGCTAAAATAGCTATTTACATTCCTAGTGCAAGCCCTTAAGGGGACCCCAGTCACTGCATTCTGCAAAGAAAAGCTCTTAAGAGTGACAGATATCCCAAATGCAATTGCTGCCATTTCAACACAATCTTACCAGAAATTTCCCCTCCACTGGATCCCCTGGATGCATCAAGCTCTCCCTGCCATGCCTCTGTGGATACCTGATTTGTGCTATACTTAACCTGTGTCTGCTGGCAGACCCAGACAGGTGGGACCAGGAAGCACTGGGCAGTGGGTCCATAGGGCATCCAATGTGTGGAGCACATAGGGACCGTCTCTGTCCGCTTTTCTCGACTGGGTGTTACATCAGCACTGGGCAGTGCTGCTGGCTGTCAAAAGTTGGATTGCAGGTCCAGCTGGCTTCTGGTTGCTGGCAGAAGGAGCCAAGGAGCCAAGGTTGAACAGGCACCATGTGCATCTGTCTTCTGTAGCTGCCAAGGAACAAGATGATGCCATGGGAAATAGCAAACACACTGTGATGACCTTGTAATGCGTGCTTACATGGGTGGTTGCTAGACAGATTCGAGTTGCCTGGGAAACCCCCATTTCAGCTCTCAACCTACAATGTCAGGGCAAGAGCCCAAGACTAGCATTTATAGAAGCTAAGAGAGGCATTTGTAGAATCTAAATGCTGGAAGGTGTGAGGTTGCTCTATTCTTGGTGATCATCATGGGCACTTCTTATAGCTGTGTCTCTAATTGTGGCTGCACATGTAGTGCTTTTCCTGTGCAGTATCATGCAGTGTTGGGCTCTTACAAGTAAGATTTTTACTACATCTTGCCCCTGAAAAGATAAACCATGTGTGAAGTCATAATGAGCTGGAAGAATGATATGGAAAGAAAGTTGTGTGGGATCTGCTGCATTGCACTGGAGGATTATGTCTCCATGACCTCAGGCAGCTCTAGGAAGTCACTTCTTACCATGAGGTGATCCAGAAAGTATGCAGCAGAGATTGCTGTAAAGACTACTCAGGTCAAATTTTTCCAAAATGTTCCAAAGGCCAAGCCTGGGAATTATCCACAAAAACTTCAGGGGCTTTATCAGATGGTACAGTGCATGTAACCATGTGAACTGTACCTTTTAATAGGCTGTATTGGGTTAATCACAGCCAGTAACTTAGGCACCCACCATCTGCTTGCTTACTGACCCCCACTCCCTCTCAGGATAGGCAAGAGAAGAGCAAAAGTAAGAAAAAGAGTAAGAAAATACTGAGAGTTGAGAGAACAACAGTTAAAGTGATAGCAAGAGGGGGAAGGAGCAATGCAAAGGCAGTTGCACACCACCTCCTCCAAGCAGACCAATGCCCAACCAGCATGTCTACCTTGGAAAAACTACCCCATACTTTTTTTTGGCAAGAGTGACATTATAAGACATGCAATATCCTTTTGGTCAGTTTGGATCAGGTGTCACAGAATCACAGAATATGCTGAGTTGGAAGGGTGTCCTCTCACACCTCTTGCCCATCCCCAGCCTGCTGTCTGTGGGAGGACAGAATGAAAAGCATCGGAAGCCTTGGTGCTGTGCAGCATTGCTCAGAAATAGCTAAATCAGTAATGTGTTACCAAGATTTTTGTCATAACAAGTCTAAAGTACCATGCCAGCTGCTGTGAAGAAAATTACCTCCAGCCTAGCCAGATCCAGTGTATACACTGCAATAAAAGAATTGGAAGATGGGAAATGCTCATAAAGGTGAATATCTTGCAAACAAAAGTCTGGAAAAGCTTGGGTCAGTATGGGAAAACCCATTGGTACAGTTTTGAGACATAGAACAGATTTTAATATGTTAGTATGCTCAGTTCTTATGTTCACAATTCAATAAAGATACTGAAAAATTGAAAAGACTTCAGAGAGCTGTCTTGGTGATGATGAAAGTAACATGCTTTACTGTATGAAGTTTGTGCTAATCAAGACATTGATTAAGAGTTAAGAGAACTAGAAAACTCCTGAGGCCTCATCCATCCCTAAATCTGGGGTACCCAGTTTAAGGCACCAGTGTGGTAACTTTGACTTTAAAAAATGCAAAACAAGCACAAGATTTTTCTACAAGCAATTGCCATTGCCCTTTGGGAACTGTTACTGAGCTTGTGGTTTGAAAATTTTAAACTCAGGATTTTCTGTTTGTTTTCCAAAATGGTCCTCTAGTTCTATGACATCTACTGCTAGTTGTGGTGAGTAGAGTGATAAATGCAGAGAATTCCTCTGGGTAACATTGTACAGGAGGTCAGAATATAGAATTACAATGAATCTTGCTGGGCTTACAGTCTGTCATCCATAAAATAAATTAACAGCTCTTGTGTTTGCCAGTTTCAGATTTTTCAACTCAACTTGTATTGCTTTTAGATTTCCAAATATGTAATTTTTAAATTTTTTTTCTTTCTTAACCTAGTTAAGTTCACACATTTTAATGATTGAGATTATTTACAGTTTTGCTTGAAGTTGATTTCTGCTTTTATTTGCTGTATTAGGAACAAGTGTTGCAACTAAGATGTGAAGTACAGGCTTGCATTTTCTCTCAAGTAACACAGATTTTGAATTTTCTCATTTCCAAGAGCAACTACAATTTTGTCAGTTGTAAGATATGCTCATATGTATCTCTAAACCTAAAATCTCAGTGAATGAAACATCCCAGTGCTTAATAAACACAAGCAGTTCTAGATTTAGTATTAATGTAAATGGATTTCTTTTGTTCAGTGGAATTATTCTGGTTTATAATGCTTGAAAAAAAGGCACAAATACTCTTTATATTGGTAGTACTAGCTATTTAATTTCCATCATGCTCTAGTAACTTGCTAAAAGAAAATTATAGATATAAAGATATAAAAGCAGAGATCTTAAATACTCATGTTGGAAAGTTTAGAATTATACTTCACTGATTCTTACTGTGGGATAGTCATTGAGAATTGCATTTTTGCTAAGCCTTTGATGTTAAATCAGAGTCAGTAAAAATATGCAATTTTTCCTAACCAAGGTTTATTTTTATCCACTGCTATCTCCTGAATTTCTCTTTACATTATTTTAGCAATAATCTTTCAAAATCCTTTTTCAAGGTTACTTCTGGCCCATTTTTTTAATGAGTCAGTTTTATAATGACAGGTTACTTATGTAGTAGTTGACTGTGTGTGTTAAGACCACAGCAAGTTTTACTATTTTTGACTGAAGCATAATCCTGAAGCCTTTGAAAAAATCTTCCAATTAAATGTGTCTTTGACAACGTATACCACTGCAAGGTGAACAAGCTGACTTGTTTGCTAGTGCCTACATCACCAGAAGATGTTAAATCTTATCTGCATTTTGCTCCATAACTTGAAGGAACTGAGTGAAGTAGACAATATGGTCAGGATTCCTAGAGGAAGTTCTCAGTGCCAGACTCCAGCTTCACAAATAGCTGTGAAACCAGGAACTCCTCATGTTCACAAAAGATGAATGAAGGAGTGCAGGCTTGAGAGGCATTCTAAATGTCAGAATTGCTACCTTGTCATTAATTTAGTGTGTGTTATCCCTCTGAAGGTGTTGGGACAAGGCAGAGGCTACACATTTTTTAGGATAAATATACTGCTCATGTACTTGCATGTATGAATATTTGTCATGATCTATGCATGAACTGCACAAAAAATATATGAAACTACAGCAATAAGAGTGAAAGAACATACTAAAGGGTATGAGTGTAATTACCAGGGATTCTGCTAAGGAGAAACAGTTCTTCATTATTATAGACTTTATTCTATAGAATCAGAAAAAAATAAATAGAGAGAGTTCCTTAACTCCAGTATGTTCCTCTCCATTAAATAAGGTAGACCACTAGCACCCCAAGTGGGTAAGATACTGGAGTAACATCCAGTACAAATGTTAACATTCAGAATTTTTTTAATATTCTCTTTTCATGTTCCAAGTGTTAACACTTTGCATTATAATAAATGTGGGTTTGTGTTTAAAATTGTCCAGTACTAAGGGTGGGTTCCAGAGAGCCTGATGAAAGCAGTTGTGGTCTTTTGCCTGAAGCAATGAATCTAAATCAAATAGTAGTCTTTCCTATCTAAAACATGGGATATATTTAGGAATTTCAGGAACTGAATGTGATTTCTTAATTTGAGAGTTATTTTGAGAGCTGCTGTGGAAGAGAGGATAGATGTTTGAAGAAGTGTCTTGAAGTTAATATAATTAAACATGTATTTATTGACAAGAGAGGGCAGGAATGAGAGTGCATTCAGCAGCTTCATTTGGCATGTGGCTGTGCTAAGGCAAGCAGCCCATGGCCTAACTTCAACTGAAATAAATTTTTCAGAGAACTAATGATAAGATTCAGCACATTCCATTCTAAGTGCGGGACTTGTTTCATTGATTTGCTTTCCCTAACTTTTAGGTGTATATGCTCATTAAGAAAAACAGAAGCAATGAAGTGTTGAACAAAACATTTAGTTCATGTGCTTCTTGTCCTGGGGAGTGAGAGTGCACATGATAAATGAGAGCCACATTGCTCATATCCTACCAAGAGACTCTTGGGTCCAGCACAGCTGAGTGCTGTGTAAGAAGCTGAATGGAACAGAGCAGTGTATGAGCAGGTCAAGCTTATTTAGGAAATAATGTGCTGTAGGTATTACAGTGAATGGAATACCTTGCAGATTCCATCATAAAGGAAATTTTTTTATTTTAAGCCAGGAAATGTATGCAGTATGGATGATTTTCATCTAATATATAGAGGAAGATGAAGCAGAAAAAATTAAAGGCAATTTTATTTTTTAACAGCTTCATAATGCAGCTATGTGTTCACACATTTTTGTGAAGTGTTAATGGCAAACACAGTAGTTAATGAGGTATACAGGCCTGATGCTGTATTATATCTCAGGCAAAAGGATGTCTGATTTATCATATTTGTTTTTCTGTGTCTATAATTTTTCTGTGATTAATGTGTGATGCATATGCAATGCTTTCTGTATGATAATGGAAAAAAATTATAGTGGTTTTTTTTCCCTCAAACTGGCAATGAAAAATCCTTAAAAACAGAAAAAAAAGAGAAACAGAAAAAACCTTTTAAATACAAATGTATGAACATTTTTAATGCTATCAGTTTAGATCTATTATGGCAAATTCTCTTTGGGTTAATTTATGGTATTATGGCTTACTGTACACCTCAGGGAATCAAGAACAAAGTTAATTGTTCCTCTGAGATGTACAATTTCCACCCTTTGCCTCTCAATCCACAGCTTGGAAAGCAGTAACTGAGAAACAAACCTAAACATATTAAGTTATTTCTTCTTAGAACAGTTCTTGCTAGAACATACAGAAACAGGGGCAGCTGGCTGGTCCTGGGTTCTTACACGTCCCTCTGGCTACTTGCAGAGGCAGGATGTTAGACTAGACTGATTCAGGTCTGATCCAGTATAGTAATTTCTGTGTTGCTTACCCTTAGCCTTTGTTATTCTGGGTCAGTTGATCAACACATTAGGAGCTGTAACCAAGAGTCTATCCATGTTTTGACCAACTGGTAGGGAAAAGCTTAGCAGCAGGCTGTACTGTGCCTGCTTATTCAGTGTGAAATAAAGGCACACAAGAGCCTTTGAGGGGTCGTTTCTTTTTTGTTTCTTGTTTTACGAGTGTGTGTTGTGCAAGTGGGAACTCAGGGTAACACATTCTAGACAATGTTACAGCTGTTCCTGAATGATCGTTTATTAACGTCCCACAGGGTTGTGTAGTTCAGGTATTGGAAATGTTGTGACTGATACTGAAGATGTTTTGTGGCATTTAGATTCTCATATCTGTCTTTACATTACTCTAAAATGCTTTGATATTGCCTATATGCCATTATTGCAAATGTGTTTGTGATCTGTGTTTTTCTGACCAACTCTGTGTGACTCACGTTTTTGTCTTGTGAAATTGCCTGTAAATTACAATTATTATTAGGAGAAAGTATAAAACATTTCCACTTTCTCTTGTTTGTCTCTAATTAATACGATCAGCATACCATGAAGAAACAGTTTTACTTCATGGGAAACCTCAGTGTTTGTCTTAGTGCCAATGTGGCAACTTGACGTAGTATTGGCAACAAACCCCACCAATTCCTGGCGTTATATAGCTGCAGATTCTTCCTGCTTCCCATTTACTGCTCAGTGTTAGCAATATTTTGGGAATGACTGCTGTGAATGACTCAATGCTAATTGCTGTCCATTCTTGTTGATGATACTTGTGACAAACCTAAAAGTGTTTTTCCTATCCTTTAAAGCAAAAAAAAATTAAGAAAAAACATCCTGTGGAAGCACTTTGCCATTTCCACACAAAATCCTGCATCTGGTTGTTAATATGCAATTCCCAATACCATGAACTTTCATAGAGGTTAGAAATGAGAAAGATCTTTTAGGTAACCTTGTCCTCCCCTCAGTTGTACGTAGAGTAGATTCACATAAGGCACAGTCATGTCTCCTCTGCACTGAAAGGGAGCATTCTTTTCACATGGCATGAGTGCTTCACTGATACTGGAAAGAAGAAAAAAGACCTTTTTCCTGTAAAGGGTGTGTGAGATGAAGTTGTATCACGTTGGCATAAAAGGCTCTTTGTTAATTGCTATTGTGCTAATGGTGCTTTGAATATGAATGTTTTGTAAGCAAGAAACAGGCAATGATTCAGATGAGCACTGCCTCAAAGAAAACTTGAGCAGGACTGGAAGTGAAAGAAAGTCTTTGGCATTTTGCAGTCTGTTTTTAAATGGGTTGCACAGATTCAAGTAGTCAAGACCATACATGTAATAAACAGGGCACTGAAGCTGTAACATCCACTGCAAATTTGTTTAAAAAAAACCAAAAAACAAACCAGCATTCATATTACAGCAAAGCTGCTGAAGAATTTGCTAACAAATTTGTGTCAGTGTGTGTTATACATACCTCTGTCACATATGCTCTGGGGCATTCATTTTCAGAAAACTGAAGTGCCTGCTTGTGCACATGGTAGCAATTGCCAGTCTTCATACTATCAGACTACATATGTGTTTTCATGCAACTATTCTCCTATATCTGGAATATTTGTTGACTATTTCTAAGTTCGTGGGCTTAGAAATCTTTGTAACAGGCAGCTAAAAATACCTACCTTTTCACTTGACAAGCTAAAATTTAGAAATTTGAAGATTATTTTAGGATACACAATATGCTGATAATGGCACAAGATATCAGAATAATTTTATGTTTATTAATATATACATATCTCCATTCTTGAACATAAGGAATTTAAAAAAATGTGTAAATAGGCTCTACAGATATGGAATTATGAAAGTGTTTTTTCAGTTCAACAGGAGAAAGTGTGCACATTATTCTACACGTTAATACAAATTATTCTATTATTCCAATACAGCTACAGTGGTATCCTGCTGACCAGAGTAAAACACTGCAGTGAAGTAGTAACAGCAGCTTTTATTCCTAATACTGTAGATGCATAAATGCATACATACATGCTTAATAGCATAATTAGGCATTCATGGATAATTTAAAGAGCCATTTTGCTATGTGAAAATATAAAAAATGTGTGGAGTTTCCCTGGGGAGATTTCTTTAAGTTATTTTTTTTTGGTATGTTTAAAATGTTGAGTCTCAATGAATGCTTAAATAGTTCAGTATTGTACTTAAGAGAAACATGGAGAACTAGCAGTTGTTATTTCTTAATCTGCAAGGGGCTATTTCCAAGCTGCAGATTCTGTCAAGCAGTGCTTTACTCAGAAGAACCCTCAAGAAACCCATTGCAGGTTTTGCCTGAGTCAGGACTGTGAACTTGTACTGTTTGTATTGTTACACACCGTAGATATTTCCAGTAAGGTTTCCCCATTGCTCTTACAAAGTGAGAGTCACTTAGAAAGCTGTTTTGCAGACAGTTACTGTTAAAAGAAAACAATTACAATCCTGCAGATGGAGTATTCTAACTTGCTTCCATTCCAGTTAAATTTGTGGGATATTAACTCCCATGTGTGTCCAGTGTTGATGTTTAGTTTGGTTTATTTTCCTTAATATGCTTTTGAATGTTAAAAAAAAAGGCAAGAGCTGGAGATTTAAAATTTAGATAATTAACCTTTAGGAACACAGAGTGTTTTGTTAACGATGTGGCTTTATTAGAGCTGACAGTACACCACTTAATATTTTGGAGCTTAGTAAAGGAGATGAGTATACGCCTATGAGTTAAATGAGTCCTGTAGGAATAATACTAAAATCTACAGAACTGAGAAGTTTTGCCTTTGCCATTGAATTGTATAAGCTGCCTTAAGAGTTTTTAGAAATGAGGGCATTCTCTGAAAATCAGTACTGGATGTCTTTCTAAAAGTTGTGTTTTATGTCAACAATAAATTATTGAAATGGTTATAGAAATTGCTGGATTAAATTTTATGGCCTTCAAAAGACTTTTTGTTTCTGTCCCTAAAATATATGACTCTGTCATGTTTCCTGTAAAGGAGTACAATGCAAAAAAGTAGTTTTAACTCTCAGTGTCCTGAACTGATCAACTGCTTTGTGCCTGATTTTTGGCAATTGGAACAGTTGTTGCAGAACCACAAATGCTTACAGCACCTAATTTTAAGAATTTCTGGTTTAGAAAAGTAAGCCAGAGTATATTGTCTGTGCTATTTCTGTGTCCTTTGGCCCAACCAACCTTCACTGTGCAGCTTTTGACAGGGGACAGGATTCATGCTTGCAAATACAGTGGATGTAGCATGGCAGAACATGCATTGCCTGCCCTGGTAGAGAGGCAGCATTTCCCCTTTTCTCAGCCTGTGGCCAGTCCTTCTAGTCTGATTTCACAGAAACAACTTTCAAAATTTCAAGTTAGGTGCTCTGATGATGAAAAAGATAGTGATATCAAGAAGATATGTGGTTATTCATAGATTTTCTGGACGTGTTCCAATATATCAAATATTGCCTGTTAGGTCAAGAAAGACTATTCCTTCTCATCAGTGACTACCTCAGTTATAGAGCTCCTTCTGAACTTTAGTGTTTTTAATGCATAAAATATCTTAAGAATTTTTATGAAGTAGAATCTAGTGGATCTTTGAAAGTCAATTTCCTGTTGCATTAGGTACACAAGGTAAAAATGTTCATGCATTAGCTGAGTTTTGGAGATACATTGTCTTTTTAAGGTATCTGTCTCCCAATTTTATGAGCATTGTAAAAATAAACTAAAAATAGGAACCTAATGTCAGTATTAGGCACTCATTTTTAATTTTTTTTATTTTTACAAAATACTGGTGTATTTACATAGAAAGCTTTACTAAGTAATGAGACTAACAATTGCCCAAATTAAGTACAAAATTAGGAAAATTTTGTCAGATCATAAAATTTTGGGGTAAAGGACCAGTAATATTTATGTATAGATGAAAAGCTACCTTAAAAAAATTCACATGACCTAGTCTGTCAGTCAGAAATCATATTCTGCACAGCCATAATGTCAAACTGCTGTGTGACAGGATGTGTGATTGACTGCAATTGAGATATTACCCACCTGTAACAGGATTTCCCTATGGACAGTGTACCAATACAATGCATGTTATATAAATTAACATCTTTGCTGTTATTTTGACACTTTTGTTCCTCTGTTGGTCAAACACTAGCTAATGAAATCAAAATTCATAAGGAAAGGCCAGTTTCCAAGCTATCTAAAGGTCAACATCACAGTTCCCTATGGCAATTGTCCTGGGGCACTGGCACAAGTTTCAAAAGAATCACAAGTGATTATAATTAATTGTATTCTCACTATGAAAAGTGATATTTTTGCTCCCTTTTTCTTTGTTTTCATCTGTTTCACTCATTTTGTTATTTTTTTCTTAATCTTCATTCTTTAAGTATTGATTTGTGTCAAAATACCCACTATAACTGTGGCTTTTTTTTAATATTTGATGAAAGCAAAAAGTCACAGGCTTACCCCAAAAAGCACACAGTTTATTGTAACACAGCATCTAGTCACGTGGAATAAGGGGAAAACACTTTGGGTAGGAGATAAGTACAGCTTCATTTCTGAGTTCCCTTTTCTAATACTTTTAATTGTTCTCACAGGGCAGCTTGTTAGTCTGTTTTTGTGCTAGTCATCAGCTCATTTCACCTCAGTTTGCTTCCATATTCTGGTCATACATACATGACAAAAGGAGGGCAGAATTTGCCATCACTCTGGTTGTTGACAAAGGAAGCCCATTGTGCTTGAGAACAGCTGAATTATTATCTCTTTCAGTGCACAATAAAATGTCACCACCATGTCACAGCAGCAATACACATGCTGACACAAGACTTGGAAAGTACTAAAAGCAATGAGGGCCACAGCAGAACCACTCAGCTAAATGCTTGTCATTTGAATGCACATGAAGAAAATTAACTAAAATTCCCAGAAATAGCTGTCAAAAGATTAAAGACTAATGGATTTCTGTCCTTGGGCAAGTGAAATCTCACATTTTGATTCTCATTGCTTTGTCCTTGCAAAAGCAGTTGTCAAATGGAGAGTGTTTCTTGTTTTCTTCTTCTTTTTTTTCTCTTTCTTTCTTTTTATATTTTCCTTACTAAGCATGTATGGAGTTTGTTAAAGGTATCCAGTAGGACAGGGTATATGAACTCTCTACAGCTAAGGTCCCAAGAAGGACCTTGATCCTTGGCCATCATTTTAGTGTGTTTTGTCAGCACAGTATCAGATACTGTGCAGTCAAATGTGAAGCTGCAGACAGGGTGAAGTGTCCAATTATTCTCTGTCACCCCTATCCATGAGTATTTATACTCTGAGATTTGGTCTGTGTTCAAATGTGAACTTCATTTATAACCTTCCTGCCACCCTTTCTTCACTCCAGCCTCATAATCTTTTATTCCCAGCTTCTTTCCATGGCACTGAAAATTTGCTACCATGTTGTGGGATATGCCCAGCCCTTGCCCTGGAGGGATCTCTACTGAGACAAGAGATTTTGCAATCGCCCAGCAGGACTCCCTGGAAAGGCAGCCACTTCTTGGGTCATGGCGAGGAAAAGTGGACCCACAATCCTTTGAGAGACACTATGCAGATCTTTCTGTAACCCACTGGTCTGTCCCAGACCCTCTGTAACCCATTGGTCCCCTACTGATCCCCTGTATCCCTATAAAAGGGAGCCCCCTGGCTCTGTGGGGGGAGAGCTCGTCCCTGGCTCTCCCCTTCGCCGGAGGGGACCAACAATAAAGCTACCTCTGTGCGGAACCAGCCACACGGGCCTTCTCGTCTCTCTCTGGTCTGGGTTAGCCTGGAGGTGTCCTGCAGAGCTGAGCTGGAATCACGAGCTGACAATCACTAAAGAGCTGACAGCCTCTGCAGGGGCTCCTCTGCCAGCAGCTGAGGGAAGACATCGGGCCTCGGGAAGGCGATTCCTTTCGGGACCATCTCTCCGGACCGGTCACCTCTTCCTGGGTCAGAGCCACTGACCCCACCACCAGCTGTAATACCATGTAACCTAGAGCAGGTTTAATTACTGTGTCTTCCTCCTTAAAATTCTTGATTTGCTGTGTATTCAGTGGTTACCTTCTTATGTTAACGTTTCATAGCTACGAGTTCTCAGGGTCCTTCTCCCTCTTCCACAGCTGCCCGGCCTTCTCTGCATAGCATAGGGATGGCAGTGAATATCTGGTCAGTTCTTTCACATTCTACTTTTAACCATAGTAAATCTGGTCTTCCACTACAGTTCCCTGCTCAAAACATCAGGAGGACTGAAACTGGTGTACTTAAGAGAAAAAAAACTAGTGTGTTCTGGTCTTTTGCCTTCACTTACCTACATTGTCATACTGACTCCACTGAACAAGTTGCTCAAGTTTTTGACCTTGCCCATTAGCTTCAGTAGCTACTACATATACCTGGGATTTGCCCTCTTTTTCCTTCCTTTCTTGCCTTATTTTTTTTTTCCTGGTATCTGTTTTCCCACTACTTCCCATTATAACCCTTCTTGTCTCTATCCTTTGCTGCCATCTTCAAATTCTCTTGTTTGGGTCTGAAATTGCTGTCCCTCTCCAGTTAAATTTGCTGTTCTCAATGTGCTGGCAGCAAAGTGAAATGTGATGAAAACCTGATCTCTGAAGGGTTCTCTGCTGGAATATCACTGATCAGATTTTTAGTAATTTTTGCTTTGCTTCCAGCACACTAATTGAATACAGCAGAGCAGAACAGCAGGGGACAGAAACAGACGACACTGAGTCCTGACAAAGGCTTTCTCTAGGGGTGTTCCATTAGCATCTCTTATTAGACAGCAAATGCTAGCTACCCACAGACAATTAAGCATTAGATCATTCATAGATTGAAAACCACTGAATATGTACATCTATGGATATTCAGACAAATGCTGAAATCCTGGGTGAAGTTGTAGGCCAGATTGCCTATTCAAAGCACTGACATTGTAGTATTTAGTTAGAAAACAGTAGTTTGGAAGAGACTGGTAGCACATGTATTGTCACTAAATAAAATTTAACATGTAAATTTTATATGTATTCATCATTTATTATAACTGTCAGGATGCTTGTTGTGACCTGTGCAATTTAGTAAATGATAACAAATTTAGTAAATGATAATAAATTATTATTTTTCTGTTTCTGTTTGACTGCTTTGTAAGAAGTTGGAAAAATATGTGTTATATTTGCTGCATCACTTTTCCGTGTAAACAATTGTAGTAATTGCCAGCGAGAGGCTGAGGAGTTAAGAACAAATGCAGAGATATATTACAATCTCAAATGAGAGCAATTAGAAAGAGAAGAATACTGGCCCTTGAAAAGTAAAATGGCAACTGACATGAGCTGACTGTGAAGCTGATTTGTAGGATGCTTTCCATCTTAGCATAATGCTTCTGTCATACAAATATTTGAACATCTGGGTGTAGACTAACCTAAGGTACCTATCACTGTCAGTGAGTCATATAGTATTAAGGTTTTCAAAGAAGTGAAAAGAGAGAGGCCACAAAAATATATTCTGTTTTCTACACTACAAAAAATCAGGTATCATGTTCCTGTGTATTTAGTCTCATATGCTTTTCATTGTTTATTTATTTATTTTTGGGGTATCATAATGAGGAAATTCTTCTATTTGGAGATACAAACAGGAAAAAAGATAAGACCTGTTGAATTTCATGAGAGTGCTCCTAGAATCTGGATTATACTTCAACTTTTGTTAGTGTAATTATTTTTAAACTTTCAGTATATATTTATTTTACAGGGTCTTATGAAGATACAGCAAAACATTAAATATGTCATAAAATTGAACAAATACCTGGGTGTCTTACTAAATGGAGTAGTTTAAACTTGGTTTTACTTTTTTAAAGGTTTTTTTAAGTAGTTTTTGCCTCAGTGGTTTACTAAGTAGCTTCCTGCATTCAGTCAGTTTAATCCAACAACTTCTTATGCCAGCTAATTCAGCTAAATTCCTAGGGACAATTCATGTAACTGGCAATAGTGTCCCTTAGGGAGTCTTTGTTTGGGATAATACAGATGACTGCATAATTTGGAAATTGTCTCCTAGGTATTATCCTGCTCCTCCTAAATACATGTTATACAAGGTGCAATCTGCATCATTTCTTATAAAGCCATATTTTCATTCTTTTTCGGGTACAGGTGAACAGTGAAGGTATTTCCTCAACCCAGGGTTTGAAACAAGATTTATCCCTCAGTGGAGCTATGATTGGATGAGCTGCAGGAAAAAGCCTCTGCCCTGTCATTCAATCTTTTACTCATGATCTAGTTACCTGGTCTCAATTTGTAGCCTCTCTGTAGCCCACAGGAGACCACTTTTTCCCATATTTTTCTCAACCTCAGCTCAAGCATCCCTCCCAATCTTGACAGCAAGAGCTAAATGATAAAATGGGTGTCTAGACATTGCTATGTTGCTGTTCTTAGAACTAAATAGTCTTCAGTCTAGATGCCCTATAAATAATTGAGACAATCTAACTCTTTGTGAATTAGCAGTGCTTCAATTATTTTAAGGGAAGCAGAATGACTGCTGTAAAATGTTTCCAAGCTTTGTGATGTTTCCTTGTTGTAAAATAGATTGACATGTGGGGCTTTTACACTATTACAGTCAAATTGCTGCTCTAAAGACAGTTCATGATTGCAGTGTCTTAGAGTACTGTGATTCAGTTTGTCTTTCTGATGGCCTCTTTCCTGCTGCTGCAATTTAACTGATATATGTTTTTAAAAGTGTATTACTTTGCATAGTTTATTGTTTAATTTTTTTTATATTTAAGTACACTCTCTCTCTCTGCAGGAAGAAGGGACACAGAAAGGTCTCTAGTCTAGTGACCACTAAGAATTCAGAGGTTTTGTTTCCAGCTCTGGAACAAATTCTTGTGTGACCTTGGTCAAGGTGGTTAACCTCTGTGCAAAATAGGGACAATGAACAGTATTTACAAGTCTAGTTAAATATAAACTACCAAACTAGTTAAATATAAGAAGTTCTGCAAGGTGTGTGGGGATTTTTGATTGGTAGATAGTGTGTATGTACTGAATCAGGAAGAGGACGGAAATGGCCAAAGCAAAATGCTAGAGTTGAAAAAAATAGGAGAAGGAAAAAGGAAAAATATCAGATAAAAAGAAAAAATATATAAGTGGGGTAATGGAACCAGTTGGGATCATTTGCAGGTGAATAATTATAAAAGATGTGATCCTATTCAGTGTTAATAGGGCAAGAGAAGTACACCAAGATGAATGTGTTTGTCTATGTACTTCAAAAGTGGTGAAGCCAAAGGCATTTCTGAACCTTGGGAATCCACTATGCTGATCAGCTTTCTTCGGAGTTCAAGGAAAACAAGAGTGAAATAATATATGAAAGTCGAAGAGGAAATATTTTCTCCAATGCATATGTTACAGCTTGCATTAAATACAACAAATTATCATTGAAAAAAAGTAATGTGAAGAAGAACATCATTCTGTAAGAAGTATAGGTGAGCTAAGTTCTCATTGAAGAAGTGTGTTTCAAAACGTTGTGTTCTGCTCGGGAGAAATTTTCCCTACTCTCTACTCCAATGAGTCTTCTTTCTGCTACTTCAGGCATCTGGAATTGACTGATAAACATCAACTAAGCTGTCTTTTGGGGCTTTTTTTTGTTGTTGGTTTTGGTGGGTTTTTTTTTACTTTATTTAGGCTCATGCACAAAAAAAAAAAAGAGACAACAAACTGTAACAATCTGTTTTAATCTATCATATTTTAGATAGCTGTAAGTTTTTGTATTTACTGCTGCTGAACAAGACTTATCTCTGTTTTTTGCTATCACAAACAGCTGATGATTTTCAGTTAAAAGATTGACTAGAGATGCAGTGATTAGAATGCATTGCATATAGGGTGAATTTGGGAAAAGAAAATACAGAAAATAAAAATTATTTTCCATAGGAAATATATATATAATGTTAAACCAGGTGAGAGGCTTAGTGACAAAGCTTATCTAGCTGCAGTATTTAGCAGAAAACAATCTGTGGTGTTCTGAAACACTACTCAGTTGAGCACTCTTAAATTAGACTATACTGATCATGAATGGAGATTTTTTCTACTAATAACTGGAAATAGATTGCAAGTTTCTCTGTCTTACAAAACAGTTAAGAACACATTGGTGGATAGTTTGTCGTTATGTTGATACAGCCTCTGCTTGCATCCAACGCCTCAAAACTGTTTGCATGAAAAACCCTTGGATAGAGTCTATTTGTTCTCCAGTTCAAATGGCACTGCCCAGGAAAGCAATTCTACCATGTGCTGAGCAATGTCAGTTCCTATCAACTTCAGCTTAAGTGAAGGGGCACAGCCTCCTTCTTAGGAGATTCAAGGTAATGTCAGCACAGGTTCTTAAGCTGAAATTCAGTTCTCTGCAGAAGCTCTGCACAAAGCCTGTGTATCATTTAAGTGCCACTTAATTCTTTATAATGGAGCTCGGAGTGGATTTGAAGAAGCTGATAGTCTTTTTGCTCTCTTGTCTGCAGAGGGCTGAATTACACCCCTGGTGAATATACACAGTAAAAAGGCAACTGCACTGCCTCAGGAAATACACTATATTCCTTTGCTTTGACTAGTGTAACTCAGTTTCAATTACTGATGAAAATTCTTTGAAATTATGCTGATAAAAATCATTGTACATTTTGCTCCCTTCCTATATTACACCTTGAGCTTCACTCATACTCTGGTATAATGTGCAAACCGAAAACTGAAAATGCAAAAATAGATGTAGTCCTGCAGATGGGAACAGGGCCTCCCTTGTGGCACTGTGTGTGAGGGCCTGTGTGTTGGTGAAGCTCCTGAAGCAAAGCGAGGGGTGGGTGGAGAAGCAGAACTAAAACGATGTAAAAACCAGTAATGGGGAAGAGATCCTGGTGGGAAGCAGAGTGGGGAGAGGGCATGGGGGCTGAGGAGGCACCATTTTGCTACCAATTAGCTGTAAACCATTTGAGCTGAGTAACTCTTCCCTGCAAAAGAAGTTCTGATTCTCAAGGCCTAAATGCATGAACTGGTCTATACCCAGCACAGAAGTGTTTTAGACTTCATGTTTTGTAAAATATTCTTGGTGTGTCTTAAATTTATGGTATTGGCCATATTGTGTGTGTTAATATGGCCAATACCCAGAGCAAGGATCCCATGGATTTGTGATAATACCAATAGCGACCAAGCAAACACTGAATAATTCAGAGATACTTTTTTTAAAAAATAAGATTACTTCAAGTTATGTTTCCAGGAAAACCTCCTAGCTGAGATAGTAAAGGCAATCTAGTCCATGTTTCTGAGTTTAGCTGACTATTCAGTCTCTCAAAGATACTTCATATTGTTGAAACATTGATAGAAATAGCCATTTTTATATGTGAATTATGAAAGTTGTGCATGCAAGTAAGTCAGATTTGGTGTTAACATTTTACTGAGCTTTTTCTGTTAAGCTTGTAACTGGATGCATGCCTTCACTAAGAAAGGATGAGGCTATTATCTGTTGCAGAGGAGGAGTTAGTGTCAAAAACTGATATGATCCAGTTATCAGTAGAGCTGTACCTCTGGTGCCCAAGTACAATCCACATTTCTGTGTATTATGTGCTATAAAAACTTAGCAGAGTTGCTTCAAAAAATTGTAGTTATGAATCATTTCACCATTGATTTATATATTGCCTAATGAACAGTGCAAATTCCTATGTAGACATTTAGGTGCTAAAGAGTTTTTTTTAATTAAAATATTAATATGAATTTCAAATTGAACTTCCACTGAAAGAAATCAGATTTTGTTATATTGCTAGAGCTTACCAACAATTATACCAGAGCTGAGGACACAAGCTTTTTTGTGTCAAAATATTGGAAAGGATTTTATTAAAAGAATTTAAATTGCACTTCTATTTCTTGCCATGATTCAGTGGCATTGGGAATTGTATTCTTAAGTAGTTCCAGACAGAAGTCAGGCTGAATCACACGTTCAGGTGAGCATAAAGCTGCAACTGCCGCTGGAATAAATGCCTGCTTTTAGCCTCCTTGGATTCCAAATTAATTTGATACAGCATAAGCTTCTTGTACTCTTATTTTACTAATTATTTCTCCTGTAGTTCTCTTTTTGCTGGGCTTACAACTATTGAAGGTGTGTTATGTGTATTGGTGTCACATAACATAGAGGAAGCCATGATCTGTGTCCCTGTATGTGGAACAAGTTCTGGCCTTGAATCCTAGGACACTTATGTATGAATTGAAGTGGGGAAGCTTTCTTATAGTCCAGGAAATAATTGGTGAGATGATCCCTGAAGGAACCCAGGAAAGGTCCCTGAGGACCATTTTCTGTGGACTGCAAGCCTTGTAGTCTGAGAAAAAGTTAGTTTGGGGGACCTTTTCTTATTTAGCATGAATATATGGCATCATGAAAGTGTCTCTCTGTATATGTATTTTATGAAAAGTATCCTAAACACTCTGCTCTACAATATTGTCTTCAGGGGAGAGTGAAAGAATAATGGAATACTAGATATTAGTAATATTGTTTACTATTCTAGGAGAAGGAACCCAGATACTACAAAGGTGAACTCAAAAGTAGTATTATAGTCCAGAAAGAAGTCTACAGGTATTAAAGTCCCTTGTCTCCCTATCTTGAAGAAAAGTTTCTCCTTACAGCTCCTCTGCTTTTACTTCATTGCAGTCAGGGCTCTGTTCTTCCAAGACTACATGCTGTGTGTGACCTTGAGGAAGTTTTGCAGAACTGGCTCACCAGAGACGCAAGCATTAAGAGGAGACACAAAATACATATCACACCATCTTTCTGTTAGGGCCCTTCCTAACTAGACTTCTTTTCCCTTATAGTAATAGGCTGTTTGTTCCTGTCTTTTCCCTCAGCTTATTGTCTCCTTCTCCCTGATTTCTCAACCTTTGCTTCATTCAACACCTGTCCTTATGTTCCTAGTTTCTGCCCTTGACTATACCCCTACCATAGCAAGTATCACAGTTTCACAACAGCTGTCATTATGCTGACCCCTCTAACTTTATTATAGCTTTTCTCTTTCCACTGCATGGCTCATGTCTATTTACACTGTCAGCACTTCAGGATAAGGACTGTCTACTCAGGTTTATGGAGAGTCTAACACAATGGATCCCAGTTGTGGGCTACCATAACGATTAGTTAGGATAGGAAGTCTTAATTGTTAGCCCCTCCAACAGTGTTTCCTTGATTAGGAGGAGCATGAAATTAGAAAAATAGCTAGTTTCTATGTTCTTTTGATTTATAATAAAGCTGTCTTTTGTTTTATTGTTGGTTTTTAAGTTTGAAATTAAATTTGTTGGCACAACATGTGTTGTAAATAATTTTGTAAATTGCCTAGGGCTGTCTACATCATAAACTATTGCTGAATTATCAGATAATGAAAATAGACAACTCAAATGAGAAAGTGTTTAGAGATAAATGAAATGTGAATTCTCCTGCCAATTGTTTTTGGGTTTTTTTTTCTTCTTCTTTTTCTGTTCTATAGCACGAATTATCAAAACAAAACAGTGGTGTGAAATGCTTCCATGTTTAGAAGGAGAAGGCTGTGATTTGCTAATCAATAAATCAGGCTGGACCTGTACACAACCAGGAGGACGGATAAAGACAACCACGGTAGGTCACTTCTCTGTTTTATATTTCTTCAATTTCTCATTCACTTTAGTTTGTTGAAAAAAAAAAAAAAAAGTGAGATTTTTAATCATTTTCAGCACTTTTATGTAAAGTTGATTTCCTCATAATTAATGTGTGCCCAAGTGTGCATGCTGAAATACACAGCAATGTTATCACAAAGTACAACATTGGAAAAGATAACAAGTCATTCTCATGGTTATTAAGAGTAGATATTATATCAAAGTTTTCTTAAAAGACACCAGTAGTTTAACTAACGTTTGCATTCAGCCTGAAGAATCTTATTCTTCCAGCATACACAGATTTTCTTATGCTGTTGTAGTGCAGGATATAAAACTCCATGTGTGGTCTATCAGGGTGAAAAGAAAGCTTTCACTGGGAGTTCTGAAGAAAATATTTTTTCTATTCCAATTATACTGGTAAAACAAGTTGCACAGACAGATCTTTAGTTTTCAGTGAGACCTACAGAAAACGTTGCAAAAGATCCCATCTTCCAACTTCCTTTTGGCCCTGGTTTGTTGATAAATCCCTCAGTTCTCAGTTTAGGTGCCTTGCGGCATGTGCTTGTAGTGAAGCTGAAAGTATATACGACACTAATAGTTTCCTGGGCCTATAATGTATCAAACAGATTTCTAGAAAATGGTCTCAAATTCCAGCAATTCCTTGACTTAAAAAATTGAAAAAATCAGAAGAGATATAATAGAGCAATTTTCTGATAGCTTGCTAGGCCTCTTGAAATTATTTCCCCTCCTTATAATCTTTTTTTAGATTTACAGGGAGTTTGAGTGTAATTTAAATAAGTGCAATTTCAAGAATATTTAGTCTTAGACGTACTTATCAGTGAGGACTAAATTAATGCCCATCGTCGCCTGCACAATTTCTCTGTCTGAGCAGGAGACAGAAAGTGGTACAAAACCTTTTACTGTTTTAGAACACCTGTATCTAGAAAATTAACATGATTTTCACTTTTTAAAAAGAAGGGAGATTTGATAATTCTGTATGAGATACCTACAAAACAAATTTTATGCATTGTGACCACTGTTTTCATGCTTCTGTATTTTCCAGATATGATACTCATTATGGACAGGGCTATAAAACTTAACTCATCTCTGAGGTCTTACTTAAATATAGTTTGCCTTTAGATCTTTTGCATTCAAGTTATGTAAATCTTTTGCATTCAAGTTATGTAAGAGTGACATAAAAAAAGGGAAGGAAAAAAGTTTTTTAAACATTAATGCCAACTTTCAAAGGCAAGGAGATCTAATACCATAACTTTGTCATACTTGAAATATAGTCTTAAATCTTATTAATTCAGGAGTGTTTTCTGTATCTGAGGTAAACAGAAAACCTATGTACTGTGACACATTGCCAGCTGTCATTTTAGTTCTTTGTTTGATGTTTTATGGTAATGGCATGACTGAGTAATGCAAAGTAAGCAGAGGATCTATCCTTCGGTTTCTGTCTTTAATGAAGTGATTCAGATATGCTTTCAGATTGAACACCAGAAGCCTGATTCTGATCTCTTACTTGTCTGTATAGCTCTTTAATGCTATTGACATGAATGGAATGACTCATGAATTTGATTAATGTAAATGAAATCATAATCATGCCCCATCAGTAAAATTAAGACCACAGCAAGTATAATATTGTAAAACAGACTCTCCCCACACAGATACATCATCGTCATTGGTAAGGAAAGATTTTGCCAGAGACAACTGTAGAACAGTTCTGAGCATAAGCCCTCATCTAACATCAAGCAGTCTTCAACAGTTGGTATCACACATGCAGACACACAACAAACACGCAGTACTTTCCAGTCAAGCCAGACTAGCAACTCAGAATGCTTACGGAAGCACTGAATGCAGAGCGGGGAGAGGGAAGAAAGACAAGAAGAAAAACAAATACAAAACCCTCCGATAAACTCCCATCTATAATACAGTACCAATAGCATATTGGTTGAAGGGTGAGCTTTGGACCATAGTAGTCGATTTGGAAACTGTGTCTTAGGATGACTTCATGAAATGCATGACAGTGATTAAAAGAAAACAAAATTCCAGTAGAAACACTAAGAGACATTATTTACTCTAGCAATACTCTCAGATCAACAGCGCTAATGCAGTAATTTCTATTTCTGCTCTCAATCGACATACATAAGTTGCCAGGCACTATCATGCCCATCATGGTATTTAAGTGTACTAGGAAGGATTTCTGGCTGGGCAGGGGCATAAAAATGACCACTAGGTAGTATGGGGAAAAAATGTCCAGACATATTGAATTAGTTACTGTACATGGTTCTTAAGTAGGAATAAGTCTTGACAACATCTCCAGCAACAGCCAGATTAGGTCCTTGGTTTTTTAACTATCAGTTTTGTTAAAACACATTTGTTAATCTAATCAGCCCTTTCCTGCTGATATAGCTTGCATCTTAAAGATATTTTTGGCAGTAGGTCTTGAGTTATCATACTGATAGTAGATTGTATAGCAGAGATATCACTGTTTGGTAAATGCTGACTATAATTTGTCACCCGTAATAAAGTCAGAACAGCGTTGAACTCTGATGGACTGAGACCAACTGTTGTGGTAATATCAGCTTTTCACATTCATTCCATAGGGTTTTTAGAAGTGCAGCTTTTTAAGTACTGGGTTTAAAAGCAGCATGTGGAAAGTTAGCACTTCCAGACATCTTATAGATGACATGAGTTCCCTTTTAAGTGAGAATATACTTTAGGACTCATAGTTAAATACGATTCTTACAAAGAAAGGAAAAAATTAGCATTTGTTTCCTGTAGATGAGTTTAACATTTAGTATTTTTTCTATGGAAATTCCAAGCAAACAGCAAGTGAAAATACCCATTGCTGCAAAACAGAAGTGCCATTTCTGTAAAATGTTTGGAAAGGGCTTCTGCTTTTTGCTTTATATTTTGTGTCAAAGTTGTTTACACCTTCTATGCAGAGCCAGATTTTTCAACTGGCTGGCACTTTTTGTGTTGACCTCTGGAAATAATGCAACCAAATCAGAATTCTCTCCTCACAAAAAGTGTTTTATATCCATTTTGTGCTCACTTTGCACAGCTATAAATGACTACACAAGGTGCAAGGCAAAGGAAAATCAGACTCAAAGTATACTCTAAATGGATCTGGATGTCACTTCTGCCCTGTTGTTCTCTCTACAAGGTGTGAATGAACCAAAGATTTTTCATCTTCTAAGAGGCTTTTAGACTTGAGGACTGACTGGGCTAACTGCCAATCTATGTATTAAGATGCTGACTGTCAATACAAGGAAACAGTATGGCAACTTGTAAAAGAAGATAGCAGGAGAATACTACACAATTGTTAGCAATTTCAACATATGAAGTACTTTCATATAACAAATGTCCTTACAGTCACTTTAAAATCTCCTGCCTTGAAAATTCTTTTTTTTATTCTCCTTTTTTTTCAATTATTTATTAAAAATTAAGTTACATGATTTTTTAAATATTTTTTAGTTTTAACACTGCCAGAAGATACGCCTTTTTTTTTAAAGAAATTGCTGAAGGGCCTTTCTATTTTAAATTTCAAGTGCAAACCTTGCTAGTGTATAGATGAGAAGATACACAATGCATTGTTTTTACTGGGGAGATTAATTTTTATCACCCAAGTGTATATATGTTGTCAATGATCCATCACTACCTAATTGTTACTTAATTAATTCCTTCTTCTACATAATGTGATTTCAATGCATGGAGCTTAACAGAACATTCATGCGCCAATTCCTCAGTCGCTAACCTTTTAAACCTTTGCTGTTTTACTGCTAAATTAGCTGAAGTGGGAAATTAAGGAATATGGAGAAGCTAAGAGAGAGCTCACAGTGGATAAAAGGTGTAATTACTCTGACATGGAGCTCAGTGCTTAGCTAGTAAAATTTACTAAGGATCTGGCTTCACCAAGGGACCTGACTTTCTTAATAGAGTTTACTTACACACAGAGCAACTTATCATTCCTCACCATTAATATAAATGACATGCTGGCTGGGTTGGAAAGGCAATTTGTTCCTTACCCTGAAAAATATATATATTTGTATTAGCTGTAATTTAAATCAAGATTTTTTTTCAGCAAAGCTTTATCATACATATATGTATGATAAAGTAACTCAGATAAAATATACTGGTTTGATTTTCATCACTGGCATATGTATGAGCAATGTGTTCTCATACAATTACATTCAGGAAAAAAGAAATATACATATACATATATCTATATATGTTACATATCTGTAACATACTTGAGAATTTACTTTTTTTTAGACTGAAGATCAGCTGGAAATATCCTGAGGCCATGGTCTAGTGGTCTGAGCTTGGGAACTGGGAGCCAGAAACTCCTGAGCTCTAATCCCGGCTCTAACAGTGACTCCCTCTGTGGCCTTGGGTAAGTCACTGAACCTCTCTGCCTCAGTTTCCCCAGCAGTAAAAGTAAGATTAACAATTCTTAGCTCCATACATCAGTGAATTTGGGAGTCCTGACTTAACATTTTAAGGGATTTAGAAATTCACAGTAACTTAGAAATAAAACTAATGTTATTTATAAATGTCCTCATTGGTAATATTCCTGTTGTTGTTAGGTATTGACATAAAACTGGTATTCTGTATTTAGCCTCACCTGCATTCCAGCTCTGAGTGTTTCTAAATGTGCATTTCACATCACCACAGCTCAGCTGATTTTATTTGGTTAAGCTGGTTTTGGAAGTATTTTGACATCATGCCAGTTTTAGTTCCATGTCATTCCAGGATACAATACCTACCAAAACAAGCTTTCAGCCAATACCAGATTAGAGCAGTGGAATGTTGCATGCATGCCATGCCAAATTAAGTTTCACCCTTCCCCTTTGTCAGAAGTGGTCAACTTATGAAACAGATACAATAATACCAATTCTTTACATGTCACAGCTGTGTGCTTCAGTGTCCATTCTACAGATCTGTCAGCAGTTCATCTACTAAGTTCCTTCACTGTCCTAATTGTAGCAGAAACACTATGTATGGACCAAGATTACAGAGGACGCTTTTCATCAGGCTGGTGTATCCCCTCACTCTAGTCCAAGTATTAGCTTTTAGAAACAAGAAGGAAATTAGGATCCTGAATTTTCATTGTGTATAGCCAGCTGTTGGGGAATCAGAATCTTTGGCTATATTTAACCTATAGGACTATCTTTTCTTCAAAGTCCATGAGCTTGCAGAATTGTGAGTCCCTATGTCTTCTCTTTCTTCTCTTTTTCTATGTGTCCCTCTTCATAATGGCATGCCTGACACTGCCTTGTGAGAGACCTTAACAGCAGCAGAAAGGGCTCTCACAAATACACTTTTGTGGTGAAATAGATAATTAACCCTTTTGGCCCATCCTCAGACATACTCACTCTTAATTTCTAGTTGGTTGTCTAGAAATCTGATTTAAAAAAACCCCTATCCTTTAAGCCACTAAGAATAATTTGCATTCTTAAGTCCTGCTGCCAGCCAGTTTTGTGAGCTCTGAGACCATTGCTTCACCAAGCATTATGCATCACAAAGTCCTTTAAAACCAACTCAGGTTTCAGTAGTGTGCTTCTGAAATTGATATTTGATTAAGATTTTCCAAGACCACACCACATAACTGGACGTTAGCCTGAAATAGCTTTCATATGTTAAGACATTGATGTGCTCTACCTTTTATATATACACACCAAATTGAGGAAGGGTAGAACATGAACACCTTCTGCAGAAGACCTTTGGCAGATATTGTTGAGATCAAAAAGTCATGATATCTGCATCTTTGACTGTACATATGAACTACCAGAACTAGGTTACTTTTAATTAACATCTCATTCTAATGTCCCAGTCTATCTATAGAATAAGTCCTAGTCATTGTACAGTGCTTTAACTGAGCCTTTTAATAGTTTTGTATTAATTTGATGTTCTTCTCAGTAGTACTAATATAAATTATGAGAGAAAATACCAATTCTTTACATGTTATAGCTACGTGCTTCAGTGTCTACTCTATAGATGTGTACTTCAAGGCCTAGATTCAACCTATTTATTTCCATGGATTACAAGAGGCTTTAATGCTTTGAGCAGTTTCCATCCCCCTCATTGTTTTCCTGATCTACAAATGGGTCATCATTCACAGGATTGCAACTAGATCCTGTTCTATTAATTTCCAAGCAAATATGGGGTATGGGAGTTGGTTGTCTTAATTCTCAGAAAGGCTAAATACCATGTTTCTACTTCTTGTGTTACAGAACAATGGTAGACAATTTACAAGCAGAATGGTAGGATGGTCTTCATGGCCCCATGTCTTAAGGACTACATGCACAGAGAAACCTAAATAGAAATAAAATCCTCATGAAGCTGAAGCGTCTCATGGAGGGGCCATGCTATTCCTTCTAAATACATGGGTTCTCTTGCATATTAGTAATGCTTCAACTATTACAGTCTTTTCAAAGCTGTGCCCTTCTTTGTCATACCAATGTATTGAAACCTGCACATTGTATTTTCCATTATCCTTATGAAAATACACTTCTTCATGTCAAATAACTGATCTTCAAGTCCTAAGCCAAAATGGTAGCAAAGATTTTGTGATTTTTGTAGGTTGAAAGGAGCTGTCAGATATTTAAAGTACCAACTTAAAGAGATTAGCTGCCTTCCTCTGTCCTGAATGCTGAATACTGGTTCTACTGATGTTTGGTGATTCACATTGCCTGAAAAGAGACCAAAATTTACACCAAAAATAGCTTGTAGTGAAATGGCATACTAAGTGAAATCATAATTTGTTAACATCTCAAATAAATCCTTGGAAGGAACTAGGGAAATTTAAGTTTTGTTCCTCACTTTTAGAACATGTATTTTCAGATTGCAGTAATTAAGAATTATACTAATTTTTTTTGTCTTTATAAAGTTACAGAAAATATGAGTGCCCACTTCTGCATGGGCAATTTCAAAGATGTTGTATATTCTGTGCAAATAAATAAACAGAATTTTAGATAGATAAGACTTCTAGAGATATATTTTCTTTCAGGATTCCCATTACTTATCTCACAGTCATATTGGGAATTCTAGCATTCAGTCCAATCTTACTATGCTAACTTAGGGACAGGCCAGTTTTAGATTCAGTGAGGTAAAAATGGTTTCTGATTAATGCTTATGAACTATGGCTTTTCGTGGTTATACAGATTAATCTATTTATAAAAACAGTTACTGCACTGTAAAATGAGCTACATTTTGATCCGTTTGAGGTCTGAACTGTCACTTTCAGTAAGTAAATGAAAGCTGATTCTACCCAAGGCAATAATAATAATTTCTGATAGTCTGTTTCATGGGTTTGTGGAATAAATTATGTTTTCGGTAAAAACACCAAGCAGACCCTTTGTTGGGTTGGGGATTTTTTCTGTACTTTGAAAACAGAATTCTGAAATGGAAATAAAACCACATCTGTAACTTGGTGAGTTCAGTACTCTGTCATAGAGTGAACCCACACAATGAATTGTGGATATTTGAAAAAGTTAAAGTGTTCAAAGTCTTTAAAAGGTGCATTTAAGGAATACCTAAATTGTTAAGTTGGTCCTGATAAACACAAAATACTTTCATTTGAAATTCTTTCTAAATTGCATACTTTTCCAGGACACCAGTAAAAAGTATGTTCTTTTATAGGGTTAGGATTATCTTTCATCGCCCCCAAAACAAGAAAAGAGCCTAAATTTAAAAATGGAAGGCTCAGGGCACAGAAAATTCACGCCTCTAATGGATGGTTCAGGTATCTGCCTGGAAAATTTGCAGGCCCATCAAAGAGAGTCTGTGAAGAACCTGATACTAGATTTTTAAATTATTGTTTGACAATTTGGTCACCACTTGCATTTAGATAGGCCTTTCCAAATTCTGAAATAACGTGGTAACCGGTCTAAGAAATAAGCATGTTAAGAATTAGTATTGAGATGGACTAAAAGCAACAGACAAACCAAATTCATATTAGTAATGGTAATATTGGGTCTTTTTGTGTTTTGACAATTCTTAGCATAACAGATAGACATTCTAAGGGTATGGACAGCATCTTTCACAGGGTGAGCACACGACATAAAACCTATAGACCAGTGCCCTTGTGGGGTGACAGCTGGAAGTCAGGAGAATGTGCTGGTTCACTGGTTGTCTGTGGTAAGCCACTAAACCTCATTTCTCACTAAACCTCTCATTTCTGCTAAATCAGACAATTTGATACAGCGCTGCCCACTCCTACCATATATGCTTCATGATAGATTGATACTGTCTGAAGGTTCTGATTTCTTGCATGAATATGAGAAAATCAATTTTCATTTAATAAGTGACTGCAAAGAGAGACTATCTGAGGAAACAAACCTGGAGATTAGTTGTGCAATTTTTTGCTGTAAGTAGCACAACACACTGTTTTTAAGAAAGGATTCAGTAGATGCTGGATACCATATGGTTGAACTGAAGGGGACTACAGGATACATTTTATGTGTGGAAGAAAAATAGATTTGATAATGCAAACGAGGAAAAAGGCTGGAAAGACTAACGCAGAACTTGATATATAGTTTAAAACACGTTTTTGGTGGGCATGTAAAGTAAACTTACGAAGGCTGAAAACTGGTATTTCACATCAACCCCAAGAATTTAAAATGCTGGAATTATTACACACCCATTTTGCCCAAAGAAAATGTTCATGACATAAGTGTTAGAAGATGAAGTTATTGCACATGTATATCCATTTTGGAACATTTCCATTTTTAAGAATACTCCCAAAGATTTCTGTTAAATCATGCAAAGCAAGCTAGAATTCTTGGACTGAAAAAAACAAGCAGTGAATATAGAAAATGAAAAAGGTGTTTTAGTTCATGGATTTTTATAATAACATTTGACACATTATTTCTTAAAACCATACTTGAAAATTAATTCAGAAAGGCCTGTCATATTGAAAACTGTCATTTCAACAAGATACTGATGGAGGACCTGCGAACAGTGCATAATAACACTTAACAGGAGTGTATTGATCTAGGTCGAGGTGGCCCAGGAAGTGACAGACTTGTGAAAAGTCTAATGTTATTTTATTAAGAATGGTTTCAAAAGCATAAAAGATATTAAGCTCTTAAGAGTGATTGAAAATCTGTGAAAGGTAGACACATAACAGACATTTCTGTTTTCCAGTATTCCACTGCTATATTTTCATTAACCATTTGGAATAGAAATACTCAATAGCATTATGTCTGCATGTAAGTTTCTTTACCTTGGGGGCAGACCTTAAGGATAAAGATGCCAGTTTTTTTGATCTAGTTAACTCCTGCCTGTGAGGTTTTTTCAGCTACTCCTCTGGATCACTTGCATATGAGCATGCAGGGGTATGCAGAAAGACAGTTCAGTTTACAGTGTCATGAGAAAGTGATAGCCCAAAACTCGGGTTATTCCTGTTTTTCATTAGGTCTTAGTAATCTCATTATACATGAATGAGACAAGAGGTTGGAAGTGAACAAAACTGGCTGATCCTTGATCCAAATAAAGCCAGGCAAGGGTGGGATAGCAAAATCAATCAGCAAAATATAGACTAAGAGCTTTTCTTTCAACTTGTAGTGCAGCTTCATGGTAGTCTAAACCAATCTAAATCCAGAGTGCCCCATTCCTACTCTCCCACCTCACTCTGTCTGTATATGCCTGACTTCTGTTTTGGTCAGGCACTAAGTGCTTGTGGAAATGTCTGGGATGCAAAATAGCCATCACTTTTTGCCAGGTTAGTTTTCAGCCAGATCAGCTTCTTATTGCAGATTAAATTATTCTAGGCCAAAACCTATGAGGCTGTCTGCCTTTATTACATAGTTCCACTGCCTTTGGGCCATCAACAATTGCTGATGGATACCTAGTTAGCTTTTTTCAGCCAACACTGCTATTCTTCCCCACTTTGCACTTACCAAAGAATTATGAAAGTTGACTCTGAAGTAAAGACAAAGTGCATTAAATACATCCCTCATGTGAAATATACCAGTGTAGCCCTACATGAACAGGATAAGATGTTTTAAAGTCCATGTCCTAAACTCTGGAGGATGTTGTACTTTTCTGGACCAGGGCTTTTAAAGGTAGCATCTCTACTCTCTAATAAATTTACCTTTTAAAAAAAAAAAAATTCTTTTCTCTTTTATTCTTCTCCTTTTAGTTCCTGCCTCTTTCCTTTCTCTCCATGAAGTCCTGAGAATTTTCCCTTACACAACAATTCTTGTTCTAGCCACAAAAGAATGAGATATTTTGTGGTGTGGGAATGTCAAATGTGTAAACAGTAAAAGAAAGTTGTCAGGTTTATGGGAAGACTGATAGTTCTTATAATAGTAGAGGTAGCATGGGAAAATCAGATACAAGCCAACTACTGTATTTTTCACTAGTCTCTGAGATTTGACACACCTGGGCTTGAACAGGACACAAATTATATGATGAAATTTCTTTCTAGGCATTGCAAATTTTGAATTGAATTCCCATCTGTTCATATCTTAAATGTGTAAGCCAAGGACATGAGCAAAGGTGCCCAGCTTTACTATCCATCCAGAAGAGTGGGTACCTATCCAGACCTCAACCAGGACAGTGAAATTTCTGTGCACAGTGGCTTTGCAGTCAGATTAGGTATCTCCAGAAGACAATTATATCTCTCCAGACTGTTATTTATCCAATGACAATATAAAAATCTATGTTTCATGGAGAGAGGTCTATATCCTCAGTTCTCTTCCCTGATTGGTGTCTACTACTGAGCTTAGACAAACTATCCTGTCAGTTCTCCATGCAACTTCAGATTTGCTGCACAGTGCTTTAGTTTTTGAAAAAGGAGTGAGAAAATATTCTGATTTGACATATTTGCCTGGTGATCATGGAATTTTCCTGGGATGCAGGATGGGGAGATTCAATCACCCTTGCGATAAATAGGTCTAGATTCATCCCAGAAAAGTGGTTTACCTACTGACTGATATGCAAATGATGGATTGCCCTGTTGTCATCATACTTGCTTAAGGTACTGCCATGTTTTTCATGATTCATCCTAGTGGTTCAGCCTGACTTCATATTCTTGTCTGCCTAAATCTGGAAAATAGTAGAGGGACCTCCATTTAGAATGTGAACGAACATTTTTTATTTAATACTAACTTCAGAGAGAGCTAATAAATATAAACTCTAAAGACATGCAAATTAAGAGATTGAATTTGGAAGGTTTAGATGTTTATCACCTAACCTTTTAGGTGGCTTGCCTTTTCCTTCATGTTACTTGGTAAGCAATCAGGGTGATTATCGCAGAACTTTTTACTGACTTTTGAAATTTTTTCATAGTAACTTGTTATTGGTGGAAAAATAAGAACTTGGAGCCATTAGGGAATCTGAACAGAGGCTGTGAATATCTTGGCTACTGCAGGCAATCCGGAGGATCAGGTTTACCCATATAATACTGCAGTAAACAGGTTCAGTGGAGGCTGGGGGAGCAGTTCTAAATGCATTTGAGGGAGAACGCTTCCAAACATTTAAGTTTGATGCTTACCTTTATTTTATAGTCACATTTTATGTCTTTATTTTTAAATCAAATCATCCCCTGTTACTCTCATTCCAGAAGACAATTTGACGTGGAGAGCAGCATTGCTTTCGCCTCCATTTCATTGAGTGCATACTTGCACTTAATCATCTGATTTTCAGTAGGCTTTGTTATGTTAAATACCATACCTTTCATCTTTGTTTTTCCTTTGTGAACTGCTGTTTTCTCTTTCTTCTCATTCTTGATGTAACTAACTCTACTGAAATCAATGGTACAACATGATGAATAAATATGTATTTATATAATAATGCTTGATAGAAGGTCCTCTAATTGCAAGACGAATGCTTTCTCAAATGTCTGTATTTCACCAGTAATCTCTTTGTCCTTCTTAATAAATGATAAAAAATATAAGACTACTGGCAGATGTTTAAAATCTGGGGTTATTTGGTAGCATATTATGCAGTTCTGCTCAAGTAAGTGTGAAAATATCTCTACCTGCATTGCTGAAATAGTCACACTGTTCTGATGGGTTGTCATCTGGCTCTTACGGGAGCAATGTAGCAACTTAGTAATGTAGAAATCCACTCCCGTTATATCCCCTAGAAGTAATATTTTATTTTTCATTTAGGAACATCAAAATTGAACTGGGTCAAAACATCCTCTTACAGTGTGTTTTGTGCCACTCTTTTATTTGTTTTTGATTCAACATATGAAATAAAACTCTAACACTAATACAAATATAGTTGTATTTTTAATGGTGAACTTGAAGGAAATAAAGGGTACTGACAAAATCACATTCTCTGCAATATACACATTTTAATGAAAGCCAGAAATTCACCATTTTATAATACATTTTTGTTTTAAATGCCTCAAATTAATGAACTTTAAAATGAAACAAATTGTGAAGCCCCTCCCAAAGTGTTGTAGATGTTGCTGACAAAGCAGTCTGTATTTGAGTATTATTCCCATTGGAAGATAAAGTACTGATCATATTTGTCAGCTCTTAACAAAATTATTGAAGTACAGGGAATTTGCATAGACATAATACAATTTTTTGAAAGGAAAACAAAAAATATCATGCACAAAACATCTGCCATATAAATGTCTGTATGCATGCAAAGACTTCTGCCATGAAACTGAGCATTGCATAAAAATTTGGTACCATATCTTAGAAGAGTATTGTAGCTAGGCTGTAAAGAGTGAAATATCTGCACAGCAGGGTTTATATGGCTTTTTAAGGAAATCTTCATTACAGTATTATGCAGCTTAACCAAAATCTGAACAAAACAGAAAAAAAAAAAAACTCAAAAAACAGAGCCACACTTACTTGCAGGCCAGGGATATTAAGGATAACAGAAAGGCTTTATAGATATGTTGCAAGCAAGAGAAAGACTAGGCAAAAATGTGGGCCCTCTCCAGAAGGAAAAGAGAGACATTACTGAGAGACATTACTACCATGGAAAAAGAGTGCTGAGTTTCTCAGTGATTTCTATACCTCAGTCTTCAACAGCAAGTACTCCAGCCATGCCACCCTAGTTGAGAAAGGCAAATGCAGGGACTGGCAGAATGAAGACCCGCAGCCCACTGTAGAAGAGGGCCAGGTTCAATACTTCTAAGGAACCTGAATGTGCCCAAGTCCGTGGGACCTGATGAGATTTATCTGTGGCTCCTGAGGGAGCTGGCAGATGAAGCTGTTAAGTCATTATCCATCACTGTTGAAAAAATCATGGCAGTCAGGTGAAGTCCATGATGACTGAAAAAGGGAAATATAACCCCCATTTTTAAAATGGAAAAAGCAAAAGACCTGGGGAACTACAGACTAGCCAGTCTCACCTCTGTTCCAGGGAAGATCATGGAGCAGATTCTCCTGGAAACTGTGCCAAAGCACATGGAAAATAAAGAGGTGATTGGTAAGAGCCAACACAGCTTTACAAAATCATGCCTGCCAAACCCGGTGACCTTCTAGGACAGGGCTACAGCACTAGGAGATAGGGACAGAACAACTGACATTGTCTACCTGGACTTAAATGCAAAGCATTTGACACTGTCTCATGTGACATCCTTGTCTCCAAACTGGAGACATGGATTTGATGGATGGACCAGTCGGTGAATAAAGAACTGGCTGGAGGGCTGCACACAGAGAGTTATGGTCAGGGGCTCATTGTCCACGTGTTGAGTGGTGTCCCTCAGGGGTCACTACTGCAGCTGATACTGTTCAACATCTCTGTTGGCAACATGGATGGTGGGATCAAGGTCACCCTCAGCAAATTTGCTGATGACACCTAACTGGGGGGGGCAGACAACACACTGGAGGGAAGGGATAATGCCATCCAAAGGGATCTGGACAGGCTTGAGAAGTGAGCCTCTGTAAATGTCCCAAAGGTCAATAAATCAAAGTGCAAAGTCCTATACATGGGTTGTGGCAATCCCAGACACAAATACAGGCTGGGTGAACGAGTGATTGGGAGCAGCCCTGCAGAAGAAAGATTTGGGGGTGTTGGTTGATGAAAAACTCGCTGCGAGCCAGCAATGTGTGCTCGCAGCCCAGAAAGCCAACCTGTTCTGCATCAAAAGGTGCATGGCCAGCAGGTCAAAGGAGGTGATTCTCCCCCTCTGCTCTGCTCTTGTGAGACCCCACCTGGAATATGGCACGCAGTTTTGGTGTTCCCAACATAAGGACTGTTGGAGCAAGTCCAGAGGAGAGGCACAAAACCTGATAAGAGGACTGGAGCACCTCCCTTACAAAGACAGGCTGAGAAAGCTGGGGCTATTCAGGTTGGAGAAGGTTGTGTGGAGACCTCATAGGATCTGTCCAGTATCAGGAAAGGGAAGCCCGAAAAGGACCAGGAAGCCAGAAAGGGACTCTTCATCAGGAACTTTAGTGACAGGACAAGGAATAATGGGTACAAGTTGAAAGAGGGGAGATTTAGGTTAGATATTAGGAAGAAATTTTTTATTGTGAGGGTTGTTAGACACTGGAACAGGTTGCCCAAGGAAGTTGTGAATGTCCCAACCCTGACCGTGCTCAAGGCCAGATTGGATAAGACCTTGATCAATGTGGTCTAGCGGGAGGGGTCCCTCCACATGGCAGGGGTGATTTGGATTAGATGATCTTTAAAGTCCATTTCAACCCTTTGACATTCTGTAATTCTATGGCCCACAGACTGAAAAGCTAGTAGTTTGAGGAGAGACTAGTAAACCTCATGATCAAAAACCTGTGACCATAGTGTACACAAACCAAGTTAGGAGTGCTAAGTAATAAAGTTAGCGTGTTATTGTTGATGTTTCCAGACAGTTTTATTGACTGATTTTGTACATATCACATCTTTTTAAAGTCTGAGGTTGTTAAGCTTTGCTGGCAAACTGATACACTGAAAAGATATAATAGAACTATAGAAGAGAATATAGAAGAGTTCTATAAGTAATTCAACAATTCCTTCTATTTTTGGGGTTTCCTTTTCCTTTTTTTTTTTTGCTTATTTTGTTTTGTTTGTAATAAGGCCTTGATTCAGGCACAGCTCTACTCACAAATCATGTATAGGTTGTGAAAATTTTGCTAGTATCAACAAGACTGAAATTATACTGTACTGTATTGACTACAGCCACAAGTATGAATTCTTGGTACGTGTTTTAAATTGTCAGCATGACGTATTAATAAAATTGCATTGAATTCTCTGCCCATTGGTTCAAGAATGGTCCACTAATTCATATTCAGAGAGAAGAATATTCCCAAATAAACCTTCTCATTTTCTTTTCAGTGATAGTTTTGTGCCTACTTACAATTGCAGGGGTAGACAGTCATTATGACAGGAATGATAAAATCATGGAATCATAGAATCGTTTTCATTGGAACAGACCTTTGAGATCATTAAGTCCATTAACCTAATAATGTCAAGTTCACCACTAAACCATGTCCCTAAGTGCCATATTTACATATCTTTTAAATGCCTTCGGGGCTGGTGATTCCACCACTTCCCTGAGCAGCCTCTTCCAGTGCTTGACAACCCTTTTGATAAAGAAGTTTTACCTAATATTCAATCTAACACAAACACATCCCCTCACCATCTGTCCCCCTCAGTGGAACTTGAGGCCATTTCCTCTTATCCTATGACTAGTCAAAAGAGACTAACCCCCACCTGGATACAATGTATTTTCAGATAGTTGCAGGGAGTGATAAGGTCTTTCCTCAGCTCCCTTTTCTCCAGGCTAGTATAGACCTTTTTCTCTAACCATATATTTCTGTGCATGAGGGCACCTGCGAGGCTCAGGATTAGCCAGCCTCCTTTCCTCACATCTAGTTCTGGCCTACAGTGTGATCTAGCCCTAGAAGACCTGACCCTTATGTGTAGCCTGTGCTTTCTGGGAAGCCAGCAATTCAAGCAGAAGTGATCGTGTACCTTGAGTGACTTTGCCTCAGCAGGGTGAAATTTTCCCGCTTTTTCTTTTTCCATGATAGCAGGACTGAAACCCCATTCTTTTACCTTATTTGCTGATGGTGGTGGTTTTTTCTGAGTCTTTCAAAACATGGAAAATCAGAATTTATTGAGCTGGATTCAGTAATATTCTGTTGACCAGCACTACATATGTATATTTCATCATACTGCACCCTATTACAACTTACTGCATAATGTAAGAAAAATCCAGGGTTTTCACTGCTAGTATATAATGGCAGAAACAATTCAATTACAGGTGGTATGGGGGGAATTTTTTGTTCATAGAATGTGTGTTAAGTTCTATTGCTGATGAATAATGAAACACTTTAAAAGATCTTTAACCTTTTCAGTAAATGAACAACATCCATAAAAATAAAGCTGAGTTCTGTAAAAGCCCATAAGATAGAGATACTATTTCTCACAAGTTATTTCCAAGTGACTTATTCTTAAGAGGCCTAATATAAGTGCAGAAAGAAACTAATAGGTTGTATTTCCTAAATCTCTGATACTATCTGGAACAATATCCTTTAAAAATGGTATTCCATTACGAGACAATAAAAAGATGAAAGAATAAGATAACTGCACTAAAGATTATTAACCCCGTAAAATAGGATGCATTTCTGGTTTTGTAATGTTGATAGTACATGTTTCAGTAGAATATTTTGGCCCAGCTGTTCCTCTTAAAACCAGAAATCTTTCCATAGCTCTTAAAATTGCCACCATTAAAATTATATACTTTACTGCACCTGGCCCCTAGAGGGGACTCCATGGTGTAGATGACAAGAGCTGGAAGTGAACTGAGGGTTTGGAAAGGGGCAAAAAGTATTAATACATTAATACAAAAGTTATTAATACAACTACATATGTGCGAATGCCCTCCTAAACTTTTCTGGAAAAATGTCTGTGAAAGTTCCCTGCAAAATCTTAGATTGCCTTATTTCTGCTGTTATCCCTGCAGTCATCTGCCAGCTCAGGCAGGTTTCAGGTGAGATGGCTATTGCCCCAGAGAGACCATGGTGCTTCAGTTAAGGTTTTGCTGTAGATCCCCATTGCTGCTTTATCATGAACTGCATCTTAAATATTAGAAATCTCATTAATTGTTCTGAGTCCTCTGAAGATAACACACCCCCGATAAGGATTAATGAGAGAGTTTTCATCTACAGTGAGTGGCTAGTCGCTTGGGTCATTTGATTTAGATCTTCATACAGATAGGACTGTGACCCAGTGACCCAGTGATCTAAGGGGCTGCTGCTCTTCCAGTTCTCTGGCTCCTGTAGTGCCAGAGCAAGCTGAATTACTTGACTTGATCACAGGAGCAATTTGATCTTTCTAGGAGGAATGACTTGTCTTTTACAATCCTATGGAACTATTTCCTCTAAAATTACGATGAACATGAAGGATGCAAAAAGTACAAGAAATACATAATCAATATGAGAAGTCCAACAGTTCCTTTCACAGAAAAGAAGTATTTTTGCTACTTTATTTGCTCTATTGAAGCTATCTTTCTCTTGCCTCGTGGTGCTGAGTGGTCTGTTGTTAGTGATGGAGATTTTACTGCTGATAACATTTTTGGAAGTAAAAATTTCAAAATAATTTGTAATAAAAGACCCATCATTAATTACAATCATCTTAGTAAAAGTGCTTGTTAAAACGGGAGACAGGGATGTATCTTATATGTCTTTGGTAATGCATGCTAATAAAGGCAAATAAGCTAGAATTTTATGAACCAAGGACTAGGTCTTCCATTAATTTATGTGAGGAATGACACATTCACATTAAAATTATTTTTGGCGTACATTTCATTTTTGTCCTTGGAATAGTATGTGATGTATCTGAAATGTAAAAACAGAAAAAGCCTGCACTGTACAATGGATAAGTAGTCAAAAAATCTGTAAAGGTAATAAACTGTTTTTCAGACTGATCTTACTTTTAGATATTGACTTTGTAGGTTATCTTAATGTATGGTAATAGCTCTTCACCTGAGAAGTGTGTCGGATAGGGTGTGGGATCCCGCACCTGATAGGGTGTGGAATACACACGGAGATGGCTGAGAAGAGAAGACACAGAGATGGTTTCAGCTGAGTGGAAGAGAAAGGTGGGAAAATAATATAACAAGTAGAAAAATCAGTATCTGTTCAACAACCTGCTCAACACCCAGTCCACTGGCTGCCACCGCAATGCTGACAGCTGCAGTGGCCCATGGGAAAGTGGTTTGGTTCAATGTGTTTCTGGTCTTTCTTGTTTCAAAAACAGTTTGCAAAGGTTAAGAGCTGAAAGTCTCAGTGATTTGGTTTCAGACTCCTGAATCTAAGCACTCACTTTTAGCACAGTGGCTTTCTTGGATTTGGATGCTTGCAAATGCATAACACTTTGCATTCAGGTTTTCTGAAATACAAGCAGTTAGTTTTTGTGAAGCAGAAGAATGCCTGGGGCAAAGGATGTGGACAAAGGAAAAGAGCAAACAGGCAAGAAACCTTGTGGATGATAGATTGCTACCACACGGCTCTGTGGAAATAAAGAACTGCAAATTAAAGAGGTTGTCAACAGTTATTTGTCTGTAGGAATTTGCAGAGGAGGGTTGCTTCTAAGGACTTAATACTTTCTTGAATGAACTTCTGCAGATCTGAATTGGATCTGAACTGTCTGTTTTAAAAATGTTCAGATGGACAGACTACAGTATCAATTTACAGATCTGTTACTATTAGGTAAGTTGTACACTCCACTCTCAGCAGAGGAAGACTATAGTTGCTTTTTCAGGCTGAATAAAGACTTTAGTATTTAATTTATTAGTACAAATGGATATTGAGTGAAACAGTTCAACTGAAACAAAAATCTGGCAGTTGAGTATTAAGCTGAGCTTTCTTTTATAAGGTCTGAATGGATGATACTTATTGCATCTTTGTGCTAGTACACTATGGATATAATTGTAACATAATTGCATTTTACATCAACAGTTGGCAACCTTCAAAATATATTTTCATTTTTGGCAGATTTTTATTTTCCAGCTAAGAGTCAAGAAAACATTTTCCCAGTTAAAAGTTGACCAAACAACCAAGTCCATCTAAATAAACAGGGACGTAATATTGGTCACAAATAGTCAACAGCAATGGTTTCAGAAATTTCTGCATGTTAGTGTATATAAGGACATGGTTTTCATCAGTTTTAATATATTGTTCCTTGTTTAAAATTCCACTGTTCAGTTTGGATGATGGAAATGAAGAAATATAAAAAATGCCAAGGGGGGTGATGCTGTAGTCTAGGTTATTTATCTTGGAACCTCCCAGAACAATGAATTACTGTCTGATGGAGGTAATTTCTTGTTCTAGGTCCTGGGCTAACAGATTAGTTGAATGGCTCAGCGTCATAGTTCCATCTTCTCCCTTTTCATGTTCTATGCTAATATGCTGTAATGACATATTGGTTTCTCGTGACTGCAAAATAAGTGAAATACACTGTTTTATTTATTGTACCAAATGAAGCAAAAAAAAAAAAAAAGGCTGTTTTCATCTTCACGATGTAAAAGATGTTGAGAGATTCTATATCACTGCAGATGTTAGCAGATTTGTGCCATGTAAATTGGGTATGTTAATGATGTTACAAAATGTTCTAATCAGTGTTTATTCCATCATATTTTATTTATATTTGTTTTTCAAAATGTATATGCATATATACATACAGGAACCTTGAAAAATCATAATAAGGCAGTCAGATTGAAATACAGGTTTTAAGTTAAGTACAGAGATATATGTTTTAATTAAAATGGTTTGGAAATATAAATTAGGGATACTCAGAGGAGTCCTTCTAATTTGTTTAACACAGTAGTACTTTAAAATATTTCTTCTTCAATGATGACAGAAGTCCTTTCAGCATAAACTGGAGAGGGTGCTTGCTGATGATCCAGGAAAAAATACACTGACATTCTTTAAAAATACCTGAGATGTAATATTTACAATTTTTTATTCAAACTTCTAAGCTGAGCTCTTGGAAACTTTTCAGTATGGTTCAGGCTGTGAATAGAAACTTTTATAGCTTATATTGCAAGGACTATGGATGATAGCCATTAGGTTGCTTCCTAGGAGTTAAACACTGTGTTTTCCATGGCTTTTTAGATTGTGACTGACCATAAAAATGTTTGCAGTTTTCTGGGGAGTTAAGTGGAATTTAGGTTAGGCACAGTAGATCATAGAGAAGCTTAGGCAGAAGAAAGACAGAATTCTCCCCAGAGCACACGCTTCCCTGTGTATCAGTGTCAATGCACTCACATTGATATTTAATATAAAAGCACAGGGGAAGTAGAGATCAAACTGAGAACTGGGTAGAGAGTGAAATGCTTTCAGGATTAGCTAAAGCTGGGTATTAGGTGATGTCTTGTAAGATATCTAAAAATCATTTTAGGCATCATTTAGCTTAGTCTACTATTCCTAGAAAGGGAAGTATTTAATTTTGTATTCTGAATATTATTACACAGCTATAGCTTTAAATCTCTTCCATAGGCATTGAGTCACAGTAAGCCTCAGTGATACACAATTCATACACAGAACTTGCTAGTAAGTTTTGTCATCCTAGAAGAGTTTTTTGAAAAAGAAGCAACCACTAAAGACTGCAGCATTGTTCATCATTTTTGTACTTAGCTCTCACACAGAAGTACAGAATATATTTTTTGTGATACTTGAAAGCCAAAAAGAAAGAATATATTTCTTCCTATTTAATAGGCAACTATGCTACACATTACAGTTTGAAAGCTCTTGTTATGTGTGAAAGAAATTATTTGCAGTTTACCTCTTCATATATGCAGTTCTGTTGTAGGGTACGAAGAGGTTTTTTGTTGTTTTGGGGTTTTGTTTATTTTCTATCTTTGTAGTCTTTATCAAGAGCTTATTTTAATAATTTTCTTAAAGATTGTCTACATAACTGTCATTGATTAAGTCTTTTTTTGTTTTAACTGTACAAGTTAATTTACTGAGTGTTAATGTATGGAAGTTGTTCAGGGCACTAAGTGATAACAGGATTTACTGTGCAAACCCTAGAGACGTGTTTATTTATAGAGTCTGTGTGTTAAAACATGATACCGCAGAAATCAGAGGAAGTCTACCTGTTCCCTTCATTGAAGTCAGAACTTTACCTCAGATTGAAGAGCAGGTCTGCCCAGTGTTGCGTTGTATTTGTCTCCGTGGGACAACTGAAGGTGTAGTATTAAAATTAAATATATTGACAATGGTGTTTGAGGAGAAAAACTAATGGGAAGATGGATTTGCTGAAACTTAATTGCAGTCACAGAGAATAGACTAAATCAGGAACTGGCGGAACTGAACTAGCTATTTAAAAGCCTTTCTCTTATGAGAAAGTCACGTTTTTTTCTCCTGCAAGTTTGATGTAACAGTTATAGCCATCTTTGGATCTCTCTTGAGCTAACACTACAGTCACTTGCTCAGCAGTTAACCTCTGCAGACCATGACCTTAATAATATCTTAAAGGTAATATTTGTGCAAGGATGAACACTTCCAGAACAATTTCTCCAGTGAAAGATAAGCACACCGTTTTCTCAGATTGTTGGCATAGTTTTGTTTCAAACAAAAGTACTTTTCTAATCGACTCTTGAAGAATAATATACAACTTTGAATTTTTTGGCTGTCTTCTTTATTTTTAATTTTTGCCAGTTTGGACTTCTTTTGTTACATTGAAAGACAGCTTTGGATGTTTCTAATTGAGAGTTTTTATTATAACCATCATTCTTCTTAACAGCAGTGAAGTGAAAATGAAAATAAATACCTATAATAAGCCTCTTTGGTTTTGTTTTTGTTTTTGTGGTTTTTTTTTTTTTTTTTTATGTATACCAAACAGATTCTCATCCTGTATTATTTACTACTGAACTACTGCTCCACAGCTGTCCTCTGTAAAACAGGAAATGAAAAATCACACTTCATATTGTGGAAGAGTGGCTTTAAAAACACTTGAGAGAGAACATGAAAGTATTAAAAAATCCAGGCTAATCACATAAGAAGTGCATGATCTAACTGCTTCCCCTAGAATTCCAGATTTATTTTTTTTTTATCATGCCAGATTTTAAGATGCATTTGAGTATTTGATTTCCTAGGGAAGAATAGTAATGTCTAGAGATTTCATTCATGGTTTCTCATCTTTGCAAATTGAGGTTGGCTTTCCTTACCTTGACATGTAATTGTATCCAAGTGCCCTGGCACCAACCCAAGCTGGTAATAGCCTGGACTTTTGGTAGGAACCTAGAATTATCTGCACGATTCTGTGATTTTTAGACTATTCTTCTGCTTCATAATAAGTGAATTTATAGGGATGTTGGTACAACACTTCCAAGCAAATAGACAAATATCAGGTTCCAATTCTCCTGTTTTCATTTCCAGTTGTCACAGTTGTGGTTTTGATGCATATTTAGAATGTTTTAGTATTCCATTGGCCAACTCAGTCTTCCATGGCAACCAGAAATCAAATAAGCAATGAACTGAAGTCTGGGAAATATGGAGTCTTGTACATGAGGAAAAAACCCTGGGTGTTTGTGCTCCACAGCTGTCAGTTTGAAAACCCTAAAACTTATTTTTCTCATAATGTGACTGAATTTCCACATTAACAATAGAGAGAATTCATTTTCTAATACATTTTGGACACCTTTTTTTTTTCTGTTTATCAACCTGGGGTTTCATTGCAAAGTTTGATCTTGACCAAGATACCACAATTGCAAAGTGATTAGAGAGCAGCATTTTATTACCGCAGAGCACACAGTTTGGGGAATTGATAATTTTTCTTCTCTCCCCCTTATGGTTCAGCTTTTGGCAGGTCATCTTGCTGCATACAGAGACTGATTGATCTCTCACCACGTGAAAATGGCAGGTGCTTCTTAGGCCCCCAGTGGGACTTACTTCAGTCTGCAGTGATTCCTCTTTCTTCATGCAGTATTGTTAATAGATGCCATCTTTTGGTTTCTTAATCTTTAACCAGCAAACAGAATTGAACCTGTTAAATACATCCAGTATTCTGTGTTGTAAATATGGTGCTTTAGTGCATGACTGCAGTGAGTGCACTGGAGTTTAAAAGCAAATGAGTGCTTCCCAAGAGATAGGAGATTTTGCTGTTCAAATTATCTGTAGCCCACATCCTACAGAAATAAAGCCTGAATGGACAAGATTTTAACTCAGCATATTACCTTCCCAAATGACAAAATTAGAATGGATGCTATGTTTTTAAAGAACTGTGAAGTCATGAATAAAGAACCTACTTCTTGACCAAAGAGAAATAAATCTTCATTTAGGAGTTTTTACAAAAATGTGTTTAAATCACAGATCTGTTAATGAAATAGAGGTTTATTATGCTAATTTTTTTCACTTAGGTTATTGGTGAATTAGCCTTTTATTTTCTCTGAATCCTTCACTGAATTAATTTACCCTCTAATATTAGAAGCACTAATTATTAGTTAAGTTGTTCTGTAGGTTAGTTTGGAAAAGACCATCATGTTATTAAACAATGCTCTAAAAAGCATTATTTTAAATCATCAAGTGGGGTGACTCAAAAGTAATACTACATAAATGCTTCTAAAAGACATTGGTTAGAAAATTTAACTACACTCTTGAGGCAAACTCATCTATCATCAATTCCATCACTGCCAGTCATGGGATCTTATTATACCTTTGTTTGCTGGATGGGAAAATGCAAGATAAAAACCTGTACAGAATTTTACAGGCTGTGACTAAGTCCCTTTTTTCCCATTAATCTTTTCCTTTGATCAGGCAAGGTCTGTTTTCATTCCTTTAATTATTTTCTCTAATATCTTCCGAAAACTCTCCATTTTATTGGAGATCTTCTAGATGACAGTTTTAGCAGAACTGAACAGACTGTTCCAGAATTAGCAGTGTCTTGGACTCCAGTGCTCTATTGACTCAGTAGTGAAGATCCTCCCTTTATATGCATTTTAGATAAGTCTCTTACAGGAAAGTGGATTTATATTCAGCCCAGTCCCTGTCCCACAGTGCTTTGCAGAGTTTTTGTACCCCAAAATATAGCTGTATTGATGCCATTCATTCTTTATTCCTGTAGATATAATACTAATTTTCCCTTACAGTTTATTAAGTAAGTATATTTACAGTCACAATTATTCTGTAGCAGGGATCAGACCTGCTCCTTTACGTGGCTGCACTCTTTGTGTTACCTTATATTTTACCAGAGGTGATGTGGGATGCACTTGTGTTGCAAGTTACTTACATAGATGGTTAAAAATCATGGGGTGAAGAAGTGACCTATTTGCAAGAGAAAAAAAGTTAGAGGTTTCTCAAAGCGCAGTTGATGAAACTTCTCTGTTTATATTTGCAATTTTTTAGGCAGCCAGCTAGCTAGATTTAATAAGTTTCTTTTTTTGTTTTTTTAACCTTTATTACTTTTAAAAGTCTAGCTGTCTTTTAAATAAACCCAATCTCCAAACTGAAGGTTATCAGCATTTTGATTGGATTGGGAATTCCTTTGCATGCGTGGAAGAAATGTAAATGCTATGAAACAAAAGTTCGTGTGGAGTGTATATTTCTTTATGATCTTCTGATTTAACAGTCAGCTGGGTAGGAGCACAGTTCCATTAAAAATATCATGTCTTCTACTTTTTAGAAGCTGGTAGGAAAAACTTCTTCCTTTGGAAAATTAAAAATCATAGTATGACTTTTAGTAATTAAGAATGTGAGTAAATGATTATGATTGGATCCAAGCTGTTAGTATTTCCTCCATGAGGTTTTTAGGTATCATTGATTTGTATAAAAGCTTCATTTTACAAGTAAGAAGAGTCTAGTTCTACATGTGGTATTCTTTTCTAAAATTCTAAGTTTAGATTTTCTTATTTTTAATATAAACACCTCTACATTAAAATTGATAAAGTAGTTAAGATTTAGTTTTCCTGTTGGAGTATCTCAGCATAATTTTGCAACTTCTTACACACTGGGTGTTTTCAGTGGAAAAGAATAGAAAAATTCAGAGCATTAGTCCATGAGAGATATCTTCTACATTCTTTATGTTGCAGTAGCATTAGGGAAAAACCTGTGCAAAATTCTTGAGGACTGCTTAGGGAATCTTGGCATTCCTATGCCTGTCCACCCTGATTTTATTATAAGGAAATCTATATCTTTAGATGGCTACCCATGACTGTGAGAAAGGCAATAAAAGATATAAGTTAATCTACCAAATCAAAAGTAAAACTGTCTGAAATATTCAACTTGCAGTTAAGATATAAGGAATTGAAAGACCACCTCAATGGGGCTCAACATTTCATGGGAATCAGTCTCACTTTCATGAAGAGGAATGAACAGGAGGAAATATTTCTCTTACAAGAAGCATTTGCCATCCAATTATGACATTTGAAAGGTCTGCCTGTCTATGTAGACTTTCAGATTTATGCCAGTAAAGGTCAGAGTCACAAACGCTGTTGCTGTTATTCCTATCTACTTATGTGTACAGAACTCCTCTATGGAATTTTTACACAAGATCACTCATGAAACTGAAATTCATCATTCTCTTCCGTGACCCAAAATATCCAAAATAACAACCACTGCTGCTGTCAGTTAAGTCCACAGCACTTTCAGAGTGAGTAACATTTTGAATCTTGCTACAGATTCGTAAACAATTGGTACTGAAGAGAAACATGGACATGCAAATCATGTGGAAAGATTGATATTCTTCAAAGAAAAAGAAAACTCATACCTTGGCACACATAATTACAAATCCTATTAAGCCAAATGTAAGATCTTGTCTTGTTTTAATTCATGCTAGTGCTCGTGAGAACTGGCCTGAATGAGGACTACATAAAATTGGAGTTGTCTCTTAGGAATCTGTTCCTTGTTTCATCTACTAAATCAAATGAATGAGATGGGATTTTTTTTCTTATGATTTGTATCATTTTTCAGCTCCCTGGGCTCCAGAGTTGTGCTGCTAGTGGGATTTCTGTGTGCCAATTTTGTGACTCCACAGTATCTTAAATTCCTAGAACACCAGTTACATTAAAAAAGGGATATAATGAGCTCTCTTCAGGCTAATGTAGAGGCACTTTTCCTGAATTCTTGAAAATTTTCTGTATTAGCTTGACTATTTCTCTTTAACTGCATTTCAAGTACAAGCATAATATTGACAAAGTAAAAGAAATACCATTATTTTGAATTAATAACACATAATTTGAGTAATAGATAAGTGTTTTCATACCAGAGAGGCTGCTACAGCAATAAAAGAAAAAAAGTACTTTAAAACTCAAAATTTAAAAATTGGCTTTTAAAGAATATTTTGTATTCATTGGATTAAAAAAGATGATGTGAGTCTGTGACTTACATTCTTTATTTAGATAAAAATACAAGTTTTGAGTATTTTGAGTATTAATAAAAACACAGAGATTTTAACTTTTAGGATGAATATCTCACCTGAATGTGATTGATCAAGCTGACATCCATCCATGCTCCAATTTGGGATTACACGGGAGCAGAGAACTTTGTCACTACATTCCCAAAGGCTATATATGGTAATTGACAACATTAGTATCAATTCTCCATAAAAGTGTGTTTCTGACAATCATTTTAAATGCATAAATGGTAAATAATTTAAATGTATTACAGCATACATAACTCCTCATTCATCAGCAGCCTTTTTCAGTACAAGCTCTTTTATTTCATGCTAGACAAGGCAATGCCTGTGAAGTGCTTATCTCAGTAAATAAAGAGGGATGATCTTCTACAGAAAAGTAAATCTTGCTTTAAGGTATAATCAGTACTGTATTGTTAGTGCAAATCCAGCTTATGTGCAACAATACAGAAATCTAGTCAGCTCACTGCTCCCTTCAAATTTAACACCTTTTTCAGTGACAAAAGGCACAGCACTTAATAATTTTATCCTAATCTTTTGAGTCTACCTCAGAAATGCCAGGTATATTTCTATTTTAACGAATGCACAAGATGGGCAGTAAATGTGCATGACATGCTGCACTGTATGCAGTGCCATTAGGACATATCTGTATAGTAGAACACACTCTTTGCAGTACTGGGAGTTTATTTTGATTTCACCTGAGGCAGTAGGATTGTATTCTGGAAAAATCAGAATGTGAAGTCATTTGATTTTCATCCCCTTTGAGCAATGTATAGTCAGGAATTGTAGTGGTGTTCATTTTACAGCTGAACAGTGGTATTAAGTACTCCGTGTCAAACACTGGGATTGCTTTCACAAAGCAGAAACAAAAATATATGGTTCCAGACTAATATCTGAAATTAAGAGAACCAACAAAATTTTTTAAAAATTGAAATTACCTTTGAAATTTAACAGAATTTATTGTTTGAACCTTAAATCCCAATAAAATGTTTCATTCTGCCTTACCTACTTGCACTGATTGTCTGCTTCTTATTATGAACAGAAGTCACCCTTAAGAGATCAAGACTTGCCAACACTTCCAAATACAGCAGCATACCATAATTGCTTTTCTATTCTAGGTGTAGAATTGGGCTTTAACTGCTGGCAAATTCAGATTTTTAATGGTGCCTCCTCTAAGTAGCAGCCTTTCAATTATATGCACTAGCAAAAAGCTGCTGATATCCTGTTCTAGCAACCTAGGTATAAAGAGCATTTTGAAGTGCCACATGAAATAAGATAGTAGTGAATAATAAGCTAGAAAATATGCTTAAGGAATCAGTTTGCTATTGTTGCCATGTACAAATTATACAGGAAGAGCTGAGGGCTGGCATCTGTTTTTCAGCTTACTTCTGTGCACTTGAAGCTTAGTATTGTTGTTTGCCTACAGCTATTTTTTGCACTTATTAAGAATCAGTCAATCATAGAGCTCCTAAACAAAAGAAAATCATTTGGTGACTGAATTTACTGAGATGACTCTCCAAAAGTACAAATTATGGTTTTCATAAGTAAGGTGGGAAAAAAAATGAACTTCCTACATTTCTTCTAACATATATTAGTTTATTTAATCTAACTATGTACCATTAATAATGCTTTGTAACTTCAAAGATTGACTCATGAGAAAAAAGTTTGATGTTAGTTAATCAACTACATTTCTTGTTTGAAATTGCCTAGAATTATATCTAGGTTTGCTTTATCAGTATTTACCCAGGAATATCTTCTTTGAGATACAGACTGCTGTAAATTACTTCCAAGGAATCTATCCTGGCCCCAATAAATTTTTGCTTTTTCATTGGTTCTTCCTGAATAGAGCAAACTCAAGAGGTTAGAAGGTGCCATATATTTTCAGTACTTTTAATTTTGAAAATATTTTTAAGAACATTATTGCCTACTGCTCAGTCATAAAATTTCATGCTTTTTCTGGTGAGATGGGTGAGCCATATGGTTACCCACATGCAATGCAAAGTTATAACAAACTTTTATCTTCTTTCAATTCTGTAAACTGCAAACTGAACAAACCTCACATGTAAGACACGTATACCAAAATGATACTGCCTCACTACTGATTCTTAAAAAATATCTCTTTAAATGGAACCTAAGACCTTTATGTGGGAAAGGCAACAGAAGTAGATTCTGTTTTAAATTCTCAGTACTGTTGGCTTTCAGCATAATTCAAGTTCCAGACTTTCCTGGACTCAACATCACAATTTATCTGCTCAGTCCCTATCTTCGTGGAGTGATGGAGAAATCTCCTCAAGAGCTGATATATCAGGAAAAAGTGATACTATGATTTGGAGAGCTCCTTCAGCTGCCGTTCAATGTGACAGTTTCTTTCTAAACAGTCTGGGTTTTGTTTTCAAATGTGAATCAGGAAGAAGTGCAATCCTGAAATCAGCATGGTTAAATTGCCTAATTAAATATGATAAGCGGGTTTAGTTTTCAGTACTCTACTCCTGTAGAGTGATAGAAGCACTGTTTAATTGCACATTAGGCAAGTTGTGGATGAAAAAGACAGACATGGAATAGGACTCACTGTTATGTAGATATCAAGAATCCCATTTAAATTCTGTGGAGAGAAGCTGACCCTAGCAGTGAGTGATTTCTCTCATTCTTAAAGTATCTAGTGTGTATGGGTAAATTAATAGTTTCCTGTATTTTTTTGGCTACAAAGGGAGCCTGAGTGTGACTATCTGAGGATAGGAATATGGTATAGATAATGTGAAGTCTACCTTCAGGCAAAATATAATGAAGTACATCCTGTAGAAGACACCCATAGTTCTTCCAAAATATCTTAGATGGAAAAAGGAGTATATAAGAGGTGCAGCACAGGTATATTTAGTCTACAATTCAGAGTCTATATAGACAAAACAATGCAAGGGATGAATCTGACATCCCTGAATGACATGTCCACAGAAGTGACAGACTCAGTAGAGAACAGCATGACTGCTGTGCAGTTCCTGCATATTTTTTTTACTTCTTAGTAAGAAATCTAATAAAAATAAACCTGGAAAGATTTGTTTTTAATTAGCTCAATATCCAGGTCTTAGAAAGTTTAACTGCTTTTCACTGTCTTTAACAATTCTAATGCTGATGAGCACAAGGATGAAATTACTAGTCCTACTTTGTGAAGAATCAGAGAAAAAATGTCAATAACTTTAATGAAAAACAAAGCATCCTGCAATTTCTCACTTATGACATGTTTTCAAATAAATGGAAACATTTTTCTTGACATCATGATTAAAACAGGACATGATTCTTTGGCCCTCACTAAGGATTAACTGTTCTGATCGTATAGCAGACTCTCTGCTTTTCTGCTAGAGTAACAAAGAGGAATTTGGTTTAACAGTAGTACTGTCAGGTGAAAAATACTATTATTTAATGTAGACTATGATTTAATGTAGACTTTCCTATGAATTATTATATTGTCATTTCATATGGACTTAACCAAATCACACTTTTTTTTAAAAATGAAGGCAATGAAGAAACAGAATGATGATGCAAAAGAAGGTTGTTCTGTGCAGAAAATAAAGACTGAAGATTCAGAACATTTTTTTCTATCTCTGAAATGATAATTTCAAATGTTCTTTTCAAGAATAATAGCTAAAAACAGTTCATACTGAAGCATGGATTTTACACTGGAGTTATCCCTTTAAATGATTACTTAAGAGGAATCTGATGGAAACCTACATTATAATCATGTTGGTATAGATAAAATCTATACATGATCATGGCAGACACAAATTAGAAGGTTAGAAATGAAAGTTAGTCAAGTCTTCCTGCTCACATTCTTAAAATTTTCGCATTTTTCAGTGACAGCTTTGGTATAGAGATGGAAAACACACAGCAGACAAATGGTTCAGAGGTACAGTGCTGAAGAAAAGCTGCATTAATCAAGGGAAAAGACAGCCTTTGTAGAAAGCTGTAGGTTTCCAGACACAAGTCAAAGGTGTGTTGTTATTGATGCTGCAATATCTAGTTCAAAGAGGAAACGGTGTCAAGAATTGTTATTTTGAAGTAACAGCATCATCCACTGCCCAGGGCACTGTGACCCGCTGTGTGTGTGACTGCAAGGAGAGCAGCAGCCTCAGGATGCAGCCATGCAACTGCCCCTCATGTCACAAAACACCTGTGATCAGCAGTACAAGTGCAATCCCTAATATGGCTCTAGATTGCCCTGACCAAGCTGTTTTGGTCTGAGTAAAATAATGTATTGTCCTGTGCTCTCTCATCAAAGGAGCATAGCAATAGTAGATGTCAACAGTCTTTCTTTGTGGCACCAAATTATGATCCTATGGCATAAAAAATTAAAAGCTAACAAAATGCACTAAAGTGATTACTCCTGCTCAGGTGAAACAATGATAGGGAAGTGTTTATGTGGATTCCTTGATGACAGACTTGCAAGGAAAACAGTGTAGAGCTCACACCAATGAGGAAAGCAAGAATATATGACAGGGGGAAGTAATTTAGTGAAAATGTTATTGGTAGTTTTTAAAAAAACCTTGAAGTGTCTTGAAATCAAGGAGGAAGTTCAGGAGCTATTGGAAACACCTATATAAACCAGGTCTTACGGGCCTAAGATTTTTAACTTGGAATATAAGCCAGGCATTTTGTGTTTGCTTTTGTTTTGGGTATTTATTTGGTTTTTTTTTTTTTTTTTTAGTTTTGAGGTGGGGATTTTTGTCATGTTTTGTTTTTAATAAGAGAATGCAGGATATGCTTTACCAGGTATAAAGTTGAATATCCAGTAAGATCCTCAAACACTGTCCTTTTCTTCTAGTTATGTTTGCTGGGTTTATTTTTTTTTCTTAGAGATTTACATTTTTAAGTGTAAAGTTCTTTTTGAAGTTGCTTCAAAAAATATACATATGGCCTCACAGAAATTCCGTAATATATTGTGACATATATTACATCATCTTCTTTGCCCTTCAATAATACTCTACCAAGGACAGTAAAAATACAAAACCAAATGCACAGCCCTTCTGCATCACTGCAATAATTAAGCCCAGCAAAGTGGCTGCTAAGAATGCCTTACTTATGCCAGGGGCCAGTTTGGTCCCAGCAGCCTTAAAAAATTAAGAAGAGAAGGTGACAAAAAGGTGGAGAAAAGCATGCATGACTTCAAATTATGGCTCTATCTCAATAATCCGCTTTTGCCATTCTATGGTCTGTATTGCACCAGCTGACCTCTCTTCAAAAGGAGTCGCAGCTCTGGAGAGGGCATGCCAGAGGGGGAACTCTGTCATTTTTTGAAAGGGTTATTGAAGGCCACTCACTGAGTAGATGGAAAAATGGATGAGAATTTCAGAACCTGGCTTAATGGAGTGATCTGTGTGACAGTTACTCTTAAGACAATATTTTGGAGGAAAAAAAAGGCTCCAGAAGGAGTCTAGCATGATAGGATTCCATTATAAAATTGTACTTTGGAACAGAACTTCTTTTCATGAGTAGTAGGATTTCTGATTTTAGCCATAAGTGTTTACAGAACTTGTGGGGTGCAAGAATAGTTATTTCTTCTTTTTTCCTTTGCATATAAATTTCCACTTAGCTGTGTTGTTCCTTTAACTAGCATAGCTCTTTCTTTATTGTTCAATTAGTTTTTTAAAGACCCCAGACAGTTTTGTAAAATAATCTATACCTTTGTAGAGTTTCATGTTATGATTTTAATGTATGAACTGTCATTGGACTTTAAACTGCCATTGGCAATACAAACATTATTCAATGACTGGTGCAAATTATAAAAACAACCCTTTTTTCTGCATTTGCTTTAGAAAAAAAAAAAATTTACTGACTTCAGTTCTTTTCTCTCTTTGCTGAAAGCTACCATGGCATGAACTCTTAAAACTGATTAAAGTATCATGGAAAAAGTAGTTCGTATTAAGGAAACTTTAAAATCAAGTCTAATATATGTGGTGTGTGTGAAAAAATCAAGGCATATTAAAGGTACTGAATTTGACTGGATGTAAGAATAGTGAATATTTATCACATGAGATTTATAAAATATTACAGAAATAGCTTTAAATTATTGCAACTAAAATAAGACTTCTTGACACAGTGGATAAGGTAACTAAAGACTAAAATAAGACAGCAAATGAAAGACGTGCCTTAGATAGGGGGAAGGTTGCTATTGGAGGAGCAGTTGCATTTCGGACACCAGGGATCAAAGAAGAGCTGAGCACCATCACAACCATATTTAGTAGCAATTTAGTATCCAAATTTTCTTGAGATGAGAAAGCATAAGGCATTAAGAGTGAATTTTTGTGAAGCAAGCAAACACATTCAGCATAAAAAAACCATCAAATACTCTCCAGTCTATGACTGGCCACACATGTGGAGATATGTGTGCCCTTCTCCCAGACATTACTTGGTGCAGTAGGTGGATGAATTGCCCTTTGAAACAATTTTGCCATTCCAATTCATTGGGATGACTTAAAAAACTGGATTAATTGACTTCTTGATGGCTATAATGACTGGGAGTATTAATTTTGTGAAGTTTAACAATACAGAGTTTTGCAGCCAAAGAAAATAGCCCCACACATCAGTACAGGCTGAGGACTGACTGGCTGGAAAACTGCTTTGCAGAATAAGGGAGTCTTGATGGACAGCTAATTGTGCCTGAGCCAGCTGAGCTCTCTTGCATTGAAGACCAACAGCCGTCTGGGCTGCATTAGACAGAGCATCACCAGCAGGTCAGAAGGAGTTGCCTTCATCTCTGGTGAGCACTGGAAAGACACATCAGGAGTGCTATGTCCAGTGCTGGTCTCCCCAGTGTGAGAGAGACTTACTTGGGCAAGTCCAGCAAAGGACCACAAAGAGTGTTAAGGGCTTGCAGCATCTGTCCTGGATGTGAGAAAGCTCTGGTAGATCTTATCCATTTCTATAAGTACTTGACAGGAGGGTCATAAAGAAGAGGGAGAACCTGATTCTCCTCAGTGGTGCCCAGTGAAAGGGGAAGAGACAATTGACAGAAATTTAAATACTGGAAATTTCACTTATATATCAGAAATTTTTTTTCTTTTTTTTTTTTTTTTCTTTTTTACTTTGAGAGTGGTCAAACCTAGTGGGATTGTAGAGTCTCTATCCTTTGAGATATTCACAACCCAAGTGAACACAGCTCTGCATAATCTGCTTTAGCTGTTCTGAGCATAGGTGCTACATTAAAGGATTTCCAGATGTCCACACCAAACTCAACCATTATGTCATCCTGAGATTTTGTGATTCCTTGATGAAGTCGAGGGAAAAATGGAAGAGGACAAGGTACATTTTTGATTTGCATTGGTCATTTGGCTTTGTGCTGATTTCTCTGACAACAGACATCAAAAATGTAGATATACAAGCCTCAGCTATCCACCCTAACTTCTACCTGCAAATTACAGAGAGAAATGAGCACTTAGCCGTGTGCTGACCTATCTCAGATGCTTATCGGAAAATAAGATTGATTGCTCTCTGGAGGAGGGTTTTTTACCCTCCAGTGACTGCAATGCAAGATCAGTGTCCAGTTTGTTCCAAAGCATTTAAAAGTCAGGTATCAGGAAAACTATTCAGTCAAGAAAAAATGCTCAAATATTCAATTTTATATCTGCTGTAACACTTTTTCTGTACTAAAAGATGTCTAAGACATGCCCTATTCCAGTATGTAGAGTATTAAAAAAGAATAAAAATAAAAAATTGGAACAACTGAAAGACATTGGTATCTAGTGGTTAAAATTCACAGACTGTTGATCTGAGAACTGTTCCATGAAGTTTATATAAAGTCACAATGCACATCCTCCTAATTTAATTAGACATTAAATTCTGGAGTCATTCTGAGCATACCCTAAAAACTGGAGGTGTATTCATTATGCAGATGCAAACATCTGTATTTGTGTGTAAATCCAGGGTCTGAATATATGAACGTGACAACTGCATGCACTGTGTTACGCTAGAGGGAACAAGAGACAAAGAGGAGCTGTGCAACAGTGGAATTCCCTCAAGGAATACTCCCTGATTCATCTGTCACATACTGAAGCCTTTTCAGAGGGTGCCAGACCTCTGGAGAGGGGATGCTGGAGGAGGAGTTCAGCCACAGTTTGAAATGGTTCAGAGCTTGTTTGTCACTGCTCAGCTCAATTCTACTAACCTCGACTGCCCTCCCCAGTATTCCTGTGGCTCTCACCTGCAAGAGTAGACTTTTCTGTCATCTGGCCCCTCATGTGTCAACTACAGCCTGAAGAGTATTTAATATTTTCTTTATACTGAACATGCCTGATTAAATGAATCATCAGTATAATCCCACTGAATTCAATACCATTTGTGTTTAGCCTGTTCTACCTTGTTGTCATCAATGTAGACATCTAAAAACACCTAAGTAAGAGCCACAGGTGGATTTTTGAAGGATTTAGATATCATTCCCATTTTTTGCTCTCCAGAGCAATTAGTTCTCTAAAGAGAACTAATTTTAAAAACCACATCCAGCAGCAGTGTTGTTCTGACAATCAAGGTTGATCTGCAAGCAGAGTAAATAGAAAATTGGTGATAATGTTGAACATCATTAGAAATAAAAACATAGAGAAAAAAAATCCAAATCACAATGTGTTTTCCAAATGGAAAATAATATGTATTTGAAATGATTCATCTATTGATTGTAAGCAAAAGAGAGAAAAATCATTTGAAAATGTAACTGAGTTAATCAACAGTTGTGTTTCATTCTACCAAGAATAAATACCTTAAAGAGATGCAAATATTACGTAAGTTTTTTTGTAGTTTGTTCCTGCTTTCAATTACAATTAAGTCAGTGCCCTTCTTTTAGTATAACCAGTCTAAGAGAGCAAGCTCAAGCCAACAGAAGGGGCTCTGTTTCTTAGCTATTATTTTTAGTTGCACTTTAGTCTTTTGTAAAACAGTTTTTTCAAATCGTTACTGTGATTATTTCTAGCTTTTCAGTTTAACTACAAGGGTTAATGCATGTCTATGCATATATATACACATATAAGCTGGTATATGTGTATAAAGCATATATATTTGTTGTATGTATCATGCAGCTGTTGGGGGTGGTTTTTTTGTTTGTGTTCCAGAAGCAGATATTAGTGGGGATAAGAGAAGGAGGGGTATGGAATGGTGGAAATAATTTCCTTCAAAACTTCACACATTATCAATTGCTGTAACTTAAGTGATCTGCCTAAAGTCTAGATAATATATATATGATTGCAAAAGTAAAAGAATAAAAGAAACAGTATCATTTTATTACAGATTTTTGTAGTATCCTGTCAGCTAAAATCCTGAACTTCATTTAAGAAGGACAGTAAAAGATGGGTTAATACAAATTTCATTCCATTTACAAAAATTGCATTATAAGCAATAGCAGGAAACATTGTCATTCCCCTCCCCCTGCTCCTCTGTCTTGGATAAGACCTATTTTTGAGCTGTTCTCATTCAGAGAACGAGTTGCTCCTTTTGGCTTTGCTCCCGGAGTACTGCATACTTGGTGGTGTGTGAGGCATTGCCTCCTGGGGAAAAGGGAGGAGGGGGACTGAATCACAGCACTTAATTCTTAATGATTGTTCTCTGTGGTCAAGAGGACACAGAGCAGGCAATGCTCTTTATTCTTTACTTACTGTTATAGCTATTGGCAGCTAGCCCTTTTAATTTAGTTATCAATACTCAATGCCCTTAATCTTTTACTTTAAAGCCAGTCCAAAATAAGTACTAGCCAAGGAGCATCTGCTAAACAGAAATATTGGTGGATAGACATGATTTAAGGCAGTACTGCTAAGGGCCTACCAGTGTGAATTCTGAGTAAGAGTTATTTGGTATTCTCTTGACAAATCTTGTTTCTTTATCAGGATAGTTGCTTTTCTGACAAAATATCTGACAACTAATAGTGTGTGGAAAAATTCAGAGGTGTTGCTAATAGATGAGCTTTTCAGATTATCCCATCTGTCTCCCTGTTGATATAGGACACTCTCCTAAAGTACATTTTCTATTACTAAATTGAGTTTGATTTTCAGTATCCTGTGAAGTGGGATTACTATGTTTCAGAGGTTACTGAATAACTAAAAAAATTATCACTGACTGGGAAGTTTCTGTTCATATTTCTTGTCTTTGTTTTCTAATTACACCCCAGAGTACTGTATACTATTATCCCCTTCTTTTCTAAGGAGTTGTACTATTGCAAACTGATACTATTCTTCCTTTCCGTCACTTGTCCAAGGTTGTTTGACCACTGAGTTCTCTGGAATATTTAAGTGATTTAATAAGTAAAAGTTGAAGTATTTATTCCTAATCTCTTTTTTTCTTTGAAGGACTCCTTCCCATTTGCCAATCTGTTTCTAAGAATGTAGCTCCTTCTTTGAATGAAGTATTCCAAATAGAGTGGCTTCATAACACAATAATCCTCTTTCTTTCGAGTGATTTACCTGCTAGATTGTGAAAGTTAGTGCTGTGGGAGTTCACTTGGTTAATAATGAATCCAAGGCTTGGTTTATTTGTAGTAAATGTACACTGCAGAAGAATGTTTAACCAACTACTTAATAGGTATGCATAGAAGAAAGTAGATGCATGTGATTTAATTCATAGTTCTGATTTTATCCTGGTCCTCTGCAGGGACATGTAGGGATCAGCTCAGTTCATCTGCTGAAGATGTCCATTTTGGAGGGGGTTAAATAGCTCTTTGGATCCATTGATGGCTTTGCTTCAGTTGTCCATGAACAGGTGTCTAATTTATGAGCCGTGTCTCAGGTATTCTTGCCTACTCTCCAGCCTCTTCTTCAAAAGAGTGTCCCTGAACTCCTCTGTGATATCTACCAGTCCCATGAGGTTTTCTCAGATACTCTGGAAGCATTTTAAATCAAAAGGCATTTTAAATGGGAAGGCAATACTGTGTTTAGACAGCTGACTGAAACTACAGTGTTTTACTGACTAGACTGAGGTCTTGGATATGTAAGTTAGATGTAGATACATAAATTTGGTGTCTCAAACATGTGATGTAAATTTCATTCACCTCAATTTCTAAATCTGAATGAGAGGAATCTCATCTCCAGATGGGGTGATATTTTGCTTTCTGAACTCAAATATCCACTACATATTAAGTAGAACAAGGGATGTTTAGAAGAGTAGGGTTACTAACTTACCTTACCTACTATTTGTTGCCTTGTATTCAATGATCAAAATTTGCAATTAAATAGTGTTTTTCTACATTGCATTATTATTACAGGTACTATGTTTTGTTCTCTTGCTTGCTTATTTTGTAAAAACCTACTCTGTAGGTGAGGTCAAACATGACTACTCTGCCAGTTTAATAGTATAATCTGTCATAAACTGGGATGTAATTATTCTCACATTGTTCCCCGTTTGTTCTTGTCAAAATCATGTCTTCACATTGAATGGGTTTCTCTAATAGATTAAAGCCATGCTTTTTACAGCAATTCCAATAGCAGTATTGCAAATTATTTTTCTCTGAGTTCTACCAGTATATTTATTTATTTGTCCATTTCTTTTCTGACAGCCAATTTCTTTTTCCCATAGTGAGTTTAGTACTGTCGGTTTGGAGCCCTAAAGAACTTAATTGCAGCTTCACTCAACATTTGCTATAATCAGAAAGGCAGTATCCACCACACCAAAGGGAAATTTAGGGATTCTCACTAAAATTCATGTTTTTCTTTAAAAGCTCTATAACATATTTTAGCATTCCTTCTGTGTGGGATGTGCCCAGCCCTTGCCCTGGAGGGATCTCTGCTGAGACAAGAGATTTTGCAATCGCCCAGCAGGACTCCCTGAAAAGGCAGCCACTTCTTGGGTCATGGCGAGGAAAAGTGGACCCACAATCCTTTGAGAGACCCTATGCAGATCTTTCTGTAACCCATTGGTCTGTCCCAGACCCTCTGTAACCCATTGGTCCCCCACTGATCCCCTGTATCCCTATAAAAGGAAGCCCCCTGGCTCTGTGGGGAGAGAGGGCTCGTCCCTGGCTTTCCCCTTCACCGGAGGGGACCAACAATAAAGCTACCTCTGTGCGGAACCAGCCACACGGGCCTTCTCGTCTCTCTCTGGTCTGGTTTGGCCTGGGGGTGCCCTGCAGAGCTGAGCTGAAATCACGAGCTGACAATCACTAAAGAGCTGATAGCCTCTGCAAGGGCCCCTCTGCCAGCAGCTGAGAGGAAGACACCGGGCCTCGGGAAGGCGATTCCTTTCGGGACCATCTCTCCGGACCGGTCATCTCTTCCTGGGTCAGAGACACTGACCCCACCACCAGCTGTAATACTTCTGGACTGACTTCAAACTGAAGAAGAAAACACCAGTTTGCTAGTAGATCACCTGTGAAAAGTTATCTCCAAACCACAAACATTAGGTAAAAATTCAGTGAATGTGTGGTGCTACAGAATTTAATTGTTCTCTCACAAGAACATTTTCTAATTTCCACAGTTCAGTTGAATTTTCAAGGTATCTTGTCTGGTTTTTTTTGAATCCAGGCCATTAACAGTGACTCCAGCATCTTTGGGAGTACTTTGGCTGTGAATTGAATCTTATGCCCTGTTTCACACACTTCTGCACTCCCACAGTGTAGCTAGTCTGTCCCAGCTGATTAACTGATGATGAAGGATGGAGTTCAAGGAAACATGTATTTAAAATGTAGTGTAAAATGTCATTTAAACTCATGCTTCCCATTGTATTCTTCAATTTACTTAAAATATGTCCTTATATTTAACATATTTAAACAGCATAGGGATGTATCAGACAGCTAAGTGCATCATGGGATAAAGAAAATACTGGTGTTTGTAGATAGATATAAGTATTAACAACTTAGTTGTGCTGCAGTTTGTGTTCACTGATTCTTTTCCCAGCATTAACACCTTTTTTTCTACATTTCTGTTTTAAATGTCACAAGTATCAAATGCAACCTCCAGCAGAACTTCTTTGGCAGACTGTTATTAGCTGTTAGTCCCTCTTTCGAGAGGGGCAGCTAACTAGGCCTGTGAGTGTCACCAGACATTCTTTTTCTGGAAAGGTTCTTTGTATGATGTGCTTCTCATACAGATGTTTGTTTGAGGTTTTTTTTCTATTAGATATTTGTATACGTTAGAATAATCATGGATGGCTTCTGTAAAAACCATACAGACAACATCAGTTTTAAACTGTCTGCACTGATTTATCTCATTAAAGAATTTTTAAAATTTTTCCTACTACCCTTTTTAGAGAATGAACATGTACAGTTAGTTTAAAACTTTCTCATACACACAGCTCTTTTTGTCCATCCTGCTTATATACCTCTGTGAATATTCTGCAGCAGAAAAGTAAAAGAAATAATGATAGCACACCCAAGAGAAGCTGAGAGAAGCTATTTTTTATAGATACACAAAAATTTTCTTAGGAAAATGTTTCTTAAAATGGTTTAAATTTTTTAAAAGTATCCATTAACGAAAAAGAATGTCAGTCACCATAAAGTGTAATGGGGTTGTGACCTGTAAGCTTCAGTCCCTGTTGCCTTGGTTGCTCTGATTGAAAGAACTTATGCATAATGCTGCAGCCAGCCATGTCTTGGGAATCTCAGGGCTGCGACAGACAGAGCTTGTAAATAACTGCTTCAGAGGCTGACATTTATCGCAAGCAGAAGTCAGTGGGAATTCTGCAGCTGGGTCTGCAGCTCCGTGTGGCTTGACCGCCCTCTAGTTAGGAGTTGACTTCTTCCCCTTTAGAGAAAAGGGGATCTATTGACCCACAGTCCCAGGAATCCTGGTAAATATGTCATGATCAAACATCAAAAATTCTCCTCCCCAAGTGACTATTTTCCCACCTGTGTCAGACTTCCTCATCACAGTGTCCAGTTCAAAACTTTTGGCTCTAAACAGCCGACAATAAACAGCTCCTTTTTTAGTGCAATTCAAATAATAGTGATTGTAAAGGTAAGTGTTTCCAAGAGAAGTACTTGTTAAAGTCTGAGAGATATTTTTAATTAGATAGCCATTTCTTTAGCAGCAGCAAGAATCAGTATGGTTTAAAGCAGTTAGTATTTAATATGCTTGTTCACTGTGTTAATTTTCCCCAAGTCAATTTTTAAAGCTAAAATTATCTCCCTTTGGCTTTGTATAGTCAGCATTATAACCATAGTCATTTTTAAATTAAGCTCCCTTATTGTCTATGTGTATGTGAAGTAGGTGATATAGCACAAAAAGCATGGGCTACATTAACTTGATACAAATGCATATTTAAGAGCTTAACAAGCCTGCAAGAAAAATAATGCTCTCGATAAACATTAGAATGGCTCACTTGTAAGCTTTTTGTTTAGTCGCATTTTCTTACTTGCACATTCAAAGGAGTGATTAAATGCTCTGATTAAATAAATAAAACCTATTATAATTTCCCAGTAGAAGGGAAAAGTTGATTTTAGTTACACTAACAAGTTTACAAACTCTTGAATTATTAGATTTGCTGTGAATTAAAACACACAATGCCTATTAAAAAAAGTGGGAGATTCTGTTAAGCAAGTTAAGATCTGGTCTGCTACATAAATGCATCTATACTTATATAAGAAGCATTTCTCTAAACATCCTAACTATATTGCTGAATATGAAATGTAGAGTCCTACTGTGTATATGTAATTTTGTCTGGACTTGTGTTATAGTCAGTAATTGCATAGCACAGTGATGGCATTATTGCAAGTGTGAGAAAGTGCTAAGCAAAACAGAAATTATAATGAAATTTGAGATGTCAGTGACAATTAGCCGTGTTATGAATATTCATTTCATATTCATTCTGGATAGTGCCATTTTTCACTATCTTTAATGACTGAATAGTGTTTCAAGAAATAGAGATATAAATAATAGTCATGTGATAATTAACACTCTTTTTCTGAGTGTTGTAGCACTTGTCAAGTGCCACGAGGGCTGGAGCAATGACTAGAAAGTTAATTTTCAGGCATGGCCAGCTCTGTGTGTTTAGCAGAACCATTTGACATTCTTGCAGAATTTTTAATTTACAGGAAGATAAAAATCTGCTTGTAAGTGGTTTTACTTAGGCTGAAGTCTCATTAGAAAGACTGAGTGCTACACTAGAATTACAGAAAGCTAAATCAGGACCCCACATGAGAAGTGCAAAGAAATGGAGTTACAGTGAAGCAATGCCCCCAAGTAACAGTCACCTCTAACTAATGCTGGGAAATGTGATTCAGTGTCCTGCTTGCAGGCTGGTACATGCATATTGACAGAAAACTGAGTATGTGCTTAAATGCTCTTTTTTCAGTCAGGATGAAGGGACCCATGAAAATGAAAGGGGGAGTATTCACTGAGCAAAACGTATCTTTGGATATGAGGTCTTAACCTCTTCTGAATACGTAACATTACTAGTGTTCTGCTAGTATCCCCTACAAAAGGCTGTGGTATGACCTCCTCATGTTGTCCTAAAAACCACTCATGTGCACTCATACTGATGAAATGCATTGAGTCTTTCATTCAGTACCAGTACGTGAAGCCACGCAGTCCATGGAACAGTAATGGGATCTTCCCCAAGTCTGACTTAATGTTTTGAAAAGAATGTCAAGATTTCCAAAGAAAAAATATCTAGCTGAAACCACAAAGACCCTCAGAGAAAGACCATAATAGAAATCTTCCTTTTAGATTACAAAGCAAAGCAAAAGAGCATAACGTTTGTTAAATTAGTTCTAGAGGACCTCCTTTGTGTAAGCCTAGCATGAAAATAAGTAAGACAAATGTATTACTGCCACTCCTTCTGCATCTCACAGGCATTTGTCTTTTATTCAGTACCCAGCTTCATCTGGCATGTGAGGGAATTGGAAACAGCTTTGAAATTATTTTGTTACAGAATGGCTAGTAAAAAGCTGATAATTCATATATGTTAGTTGATTATGTCCACAGTCTTTATTATTTAAAACTCAGGCTTATATTTTATAGTTTATTCAAGCATATCAGCTTTCATTGTTTGAAAGAGAAAAATAAAAATTTTAAAAAATTTTTAAAAATTATTTAAAAAAGATAAAAGCAGTGGGGAGAACATACCTCCTTTGGGAATACATTCTTGCTCTGCAGTGTGGAAAAAAATAAAGAAGCAAGGTATAATAGATGTGAAACTGCACCTGGTTGTGACAGAATAGTGTAAGTAGAGCCCCTCCAATACTGCTCTGAGCATCCCAGGATGCTCCAGGGCCCTGGAGTATTCAGGAACCTTGTCTGTGAAGCAGATGCCTCAAAGGAACTTACCTGTCCTGAAAGAGTTTTATGCTCTTGAGTAAATATGCAAAATCTTGTCAGGGTGCATCTTGGGAAAATCAAGCACAGGAGATTTCATTTTCCTGGCTAGAGCTTCTGACCACAAGCTACTCATAAAGAATGAGTTCCCTCAGAATATGGAAACTGTGTTGCTTCCACCAATGAAACAACAAAGTTGATTTGCCTATAAAATTGGCTTTTTTAAGTAGTGAGGACATTATGCAAAATGTCAGTTGTAGAAAATAGACTTGGATTGCATGATCACAAGGCAGTTGACTTTCATTTAAGTAGAAGAGTAAATAGAGGCATGTAATGAAGGGTATCAGTTTTGAAGAGGCAAGCTAAGATAAACAAAATTAGTTAGTTACTTATGCAAGAAACAAAACTCAGATTAATATTTGACTTGGATGCAGAAGAGACCTAGAAGTCCTTTGTCTTGCACGTCCAGAAATGTTCTTGAACAAGTATCGCAAGCAGAGAGCTAGAAGACGTTGCAGAAAAGATCAAAACTGGATAAATAACTGATACAAATGAGACGTTAATATTAAACAGGAAAAATGCAAAGGATGTAAAACCTTACCTCTTGTAGAATAAAATGAGGATTTCAAGAAGTCAAACTGAAATCAAACTTTCATGGGGCATTAGGTTTGACAATGTGCTTATTGACCATGTAGCTACAAAATTAAATAAGGAAAAGTGAAAAAAACACCCGTTTATAAGGACACTAAAGTAGTAAAACTGTTGCCCTCAAGTTAAATTACTTTGGTGTTGGTTTCAGTACGAGTAAGGCTGAATAGCAAATGATAATATGTCTCAAAGTTTCAGTGTCCAGACAGACAGCTTTATGTGTTCAAATTGTCCTGTTTGAGAGCTGAAGTTAAACTGGGTAGTGGACACTATATCCTTATTAGAAACACTGGTAGCTACTCAATCCAACAGCATATTGGAAGACGCTAAGGAAAGAACTTATACATGTCTAACTCCTACTTTCAATTATACCCTCATAAACACAATGCAGAAGTGTTTCCATCCTTGACTATTTGGTTTAAACTACTTAGCTAATCTTCTTTATATTTATCTGTTATAACTCTTATTTCCCAATTTGCTAGTTTTCTTTTCCCAAGGCTAAAACAAATATCATTTTAATCTATCTTATCTGACCCAAAGCCTTACCAAGAGCATTTGTCTTTTATTTGTTTTTTTTTTTTTTTTCCTTATCCCAAAGTTAATAGTCTTATTATAATAGTTTCCTCTAACTCCTCAGGAGTACACACGATTCTTAAGGTTTTTTTTGTAATTAACTCCATCGCTTCTGTATCAGGCCTTCCAACAAATATGAATTGTTGTGTTAAGGTAAATGTTACTTGCCCTTGGAAGCACCAGAAGAATGACATTCTGGAGTAAAGAAGCAATAATGCCATTGCATACAACACAAATGAAACTTCATCTAGTATGCTAAGGTTACTTATACTCACCATTCAAGCTTCAAAATAAAAAAGCAAACAACCCCATCCCCCAAAAAATAAAAGAGACTGTGTGCTTTGTGGCCCTGTCTAGAGAACAAGCCTGTGAATGTAGATGATTGCAGAACAGACATATGCTAGAAAGTAAGCACCAAAGGGAATGAATTGTTTTAAGGACAATGTAGCCATGGACAATTGTGATCTTAAAATTGAAATGTTTCTGATTATTAATGGAAGTAGACTTTGGATTAGCCTCTTACTAAGACAATTAAGCTAAGACAGTATAATGAATTTTAATATATAGACTGGTTGGTGCTATGGTGTGGGATATACCCAGCCCCTGCCCTGGAGGGACATCTGCTGACATAAGGAGAGTGCTTAACTTCCCAGCAGAACTCCCCTGGAAAGGGAGCCACTTTTGTTATGGTGAGAAGAAGACAAACCCAGAATCCTCTGGGAGACCCTATGCAGATCCTTTGTAACCCATTAGCCCTTACCCTCAGACACCCACCCCCTGTATCCCTATAAGAGCAAGCCCCCTTCCCCAGTGAGGGCAGAGAGAGCTCGTCCCTGGCCTCTCCTTTGCCGGAGTACGGACCGATAAATCTGCCTCGTGCGGAACAGCCACACGGGCCTCTCATCTCTCCCTGGCCTGGCCTGGCCTGGAGGCTGCCCTGCAGAGCTGAGCTGGAATCACGAGCTGACAATCACTAAAGAGCTGACAGCTTCTGCACGGGCCCTCCTGCCAGCAGCTGAGGGAACACACCGGGCCTCGGGAAGACAATCTCTTTTGGGACCATCTCTGCGGACTGGTCACAGCTTCCTCGGTCAGAGCTACTGACCCCTCACCAGCTGCCATAACATGGGTGTGTGATAGGGATGAAACTGATATATTCAGGGGTGTGGTGGACCTTTACTGTGCTGCATTCCTTTGTACTTTTTAAAGGGTACAATTTGTGATTCTTAAACAATGGCCTTTCTCATTGCCTATACTGTGTAAAAAAGTTGTTTGATTATTTTGTTTTGTTCTGGTTTTAATTTGCTAGTTAAATTGAAAAAAAATCAAGGCACAGAGACTACTGAAACAGAATAATAATTTTATTGCCACTGTATTATTCTTATTTAAATGAGGGGGCAGGAAAATGTTTTACTTGTGGTTTTTGTTTTGAAGTGTGGAGTAATCTAGTCAAGAAATCCAAATTACCTATCCTAGTATTTTTGGTGTCTTCTGGATTGTATTTCTGAGTGAAATTCATTTAAAAAGTCATCTAATTCTACTGCTGACCCAATCAGAAGACCATGGCCTTAGATCCCTTTTTGGCACTCGGTGTTTCTAAAAATATTAAATACAAATCTTGTGCACATTCAGAACCTACATCAGGGATGAGATTGTGTCTTGTGTCTGCCCCTTGACTGAGTGCTCAAGGAAACAGGAGGAGTTCCTTGTACCCTTTTGTCTGATTCACTGCAAGTCCATGCAAAGCCAGATACAATCTAGCCCAGATTTATCATCTGTCCTTCATGTACCAGGGGGCAATACTAGGAAAGAATAACAGATGTAGCCTTGTGGATAGTATCAAGTGGGAGATAACTCTGAGAAATGTTTTGCATTTAACTAAAACGTTAAAAGAATCAGTTGAATGACTGTCATGCAGAAGGTCATTCAATCCTTGGAGAAACAAGGGAAAATGTCCTATGCTGTGTCTGGAGATAGCTGAGGTACAGATGGTACTTAAAGCAAGCTCTCTGACCTAGAGCTCAAAGTGTATATTGAACCTGACTCCCAGACCTAAATATTTTCTATTCAGTCTAATAGCGCTGTGTAACTTGTAAGATGATATGTATGTATGTTAGAATCTAGGAGAGCCCTATATGAGACATTACCACAGACTATGCATGCCAAGTACCTTTCTTCCTATGCATATCTAATAAATCCACTTGCCTAAAAGTTGAAAATTATTCTTATATGACAGAATGTATCTTGATATTATCTGGATACATGTGGGAAATGGAGGGCTTACAGATTTTTCCAAGCCTGTGAGGACCTCATAAGGACAGAGAGAAATTACAGCTGTGCATTCAGAGAAATATAAAGCTTTTCTCCAATTTCATCTGATATTCTATGAACTGGGAATAAGGTCTGGTGGTGGTTCAGCTGACAGTGACCAGTATCCCCAGCACCCTACTATGTCAGAAGGGCGTAATGAGAAGCAAGGGAGAGAGGAGAATTGAGAGAGTGACTGCATAGTGCTTATTTTCCAGCTGAAATCACAGCAGGCTGATAGAGGGAAATAGTACCATGAAGACTCTGCCCACGGAGGAAGCTCAGGTGTACTGTCTGCAGGAGCAGTGAATCAGGTGCTGTGCCAGAAATGTCAGCCTGAAGTGTTACAGTACAAAATGCGGCAGAGCCAAAGCTCAGGAAGTTGCCACTGAGCAGTGTAAGAACAGCAAAAACAAAGCTGTGTGGTAAAAATCTCAGTGCTGTATCTAGGGACCTGTACACTTAACAGCTGACATTGTCAGGCTGGCAAGGCAGAAATCGTAAATGGACATTGCAGTAATCAAATTTCCACGACGAGGCACAACCACAGCATTCTGTACCAATATTCCTAGAAAAATCATGACTTGAGCTTCTGAAAAAAAAATAGCTATGTTCTTTTCTTAGTACTTTGTTTACATCATCTCTTAACTTTTCAATGTGTTTACAAGATTAGGGTTATTTTTATCTTCGCTTGCTTTGCTAATAGCACCTCACAGTTTGTATTACAGAAAGCTGGTGTTATTAAAATTTGCGTTATTTTGCATATTCATCTCCAGTTTATTTCCTCCACAATTTTGTTTTCATATTGTGTTTCTACACCTTCTGTGTGCAACTGTGAAGATTTTGCTATATTTTACTCTAAGTATAGATGACCTTTTCAGGGAAATTGAAATTGTAGTCCAATCAAAATGGTTAATGTTTACTTAAGAAATATTCCAGTGTGTAAAATTCCAAAACATCACACCCTGATCCAAAGAAAATTCACCAGAAAATCTTTCTTTTTTTTTTTTTTTTACAATGCACATTTTTTTCTGTATTGACAATTTGCCAAGACTTTTTGCAAACTGTGGACTAAAACTAGTAATTAATGGAGTATGCACTAGACAGCTTGCATTTTTCCAATTAGAAAAATAGTCTGACCAAGTCAGAAAGAGCAACGCAGAATGAAGGGAGTAAGCAAGCCAAGAAAAGTGTTAGAAGGTACATGCTCATTATGAAGAATAAAGATTGTTAAGGTACTTTTATTGCTAATTATGAGGCTTTGATAGAAACTGTGTTGCACAAAAATTTTTCTCTTACATTAGGTCATGACATCAAGGAAAGCAAAAAGATCCCATGGAAAACACTTTATTTCATTGTTAGAAGAAATTATAAATTTAATACTGAATAATATAAAAGTCATAATTTGGTAGGGATACATTGGTTATGTAAATATAATACTGTTTAAAATTTAGTTTTGAATAGAGCATCTCACATGAAAGGGAAAGAAGAAACTATCCATCAAACTGTGTGTGCTTATGCAACAGACATTTTGATAACTCTTCCTTTCTGCTTACCTTATATGCACTGTAATAGTGATAAGAGATAATAAAATTTCAAAAATTAAGACTGCAGTAAAAAAGAAGCAGCTCTCTGGCCAGCAACCTGCACAGCTGGAGGAAATCTATTGAAAGACTCCATGGCAGCTGTCTTTTCTCCTTATAGCACCATTTACTCAAAGCACCAGTGAAATGGCAGGGCCACCAACTTCTAACCCACAACCCATAGCATGGAAATGAAAGCTCTTTTCTTCTTTGTATCCATGATCTGGGATGGGGAGAGAAAGAGACATGGAAATGTTGATCTGTCTTTCCTACCCACTTGCTCCAATGAGATCTGTAGGAACAATACAGGTGTTTACATCTTTAGCTTGATTAGAGACAGACAGGTCTTAAGGTACCACTGAGGGACCACAGCCCCGCTGTCTTACTGTGGCTATACAACACCCTGTGGTCTTTGCAGAAGCCTTTTGGTACAAGCACAGGTGTTACAGACCCAAATATAATCAACCACACATGTCCATATAATGGATTACCCACAGGACTGGATACACAAGTGCTCATTTCCAGCTTCAGATGCATTGTGGCATCAGTAGAAGAGCAAGGGCCATATTTTCAGCAGTCCTTGTGGGATACCTGCTTGCCTGCTTACAGGTTGGTTGAAGTTGTGCCATCACAATGCCGAGTCAGAAGCATGTTGTTTGCTGTGACCTGGTGATCTTTGGCCACCTCATCCTCTGCCACAGCTGCAGTGAGGCAGAGAAAAAGAAGACAAGGTCTGTTTATAAGGTGTGCATCCAAATCTGGGTCCTTCTTCCATGACAAGGCATCTGCCTTGACATTCTGTTTCCTAGATGCCAAAGGAAAGTGAAAGGGGAGAACAAAAAAAAAAGGGGCCAGTAAGCAAGGCAGAGAGAGAGGTACTCCATCCCTCAATATTCTTCCAGGCTGGAGTGGCTAGTCATCACCATTTTCAGTCCTTCTGCTCCCTCACGACTGTACTGTTAGTCCTCAAAGGTAGCTTTGATTAACAAGAGCTCATTATCTCAGGCAAAATTCCTCTCAGTGGGGTGAGTTACCCAGAGAAACAGGTACAGGTTAGAGCATCTGGTTTTACACTAAAAGAGTGGGTATGGGATAAAAGCTGCAGTGCATACCCATTTATTAAAAGCTGGTTGTGCTTCAGGCATCCATAAAAGTCAAGCCCTTTTTTTGGGCAAATGCCATTCTGGGAGCCAGAAATCAGAAATCCCCCTCCTGAACTATCTTTAGAGCATGGTAAATCCTGAAAACCATTGCACCTGTGCTAGAAAGGGCTGCCAACTTGTGATGTCATCAGTCTCCTTGGAGTCTGTGTGCAACTCAGTGTTGCCCAGTTACCCTAGGAACTCCACCGTCTGTTGGTCAAAGCAGCATTTCTTCTGTTTAGCACAGAAGAAATTTCTTATGTTTAGCACACTGCTGCAAGTCATTAAAAATGTCCTGGGTGCTGTTAACAAATACCTTTTGAGTGGTGCAGAACACGAGGATATCATCCAGGTATACCACAGCATAGCTACAAACTCCCTAAGAACAGCATTTACAGAATACTGGAATGTAGCCTGAGTGTTGCAAAGACTGAATGGCATCGGAGGATGCTCATAGTTGCCCCTTATAGATCCACCATAGAGGGCAGAGGAGCCCACTGCAGACATTCAGAACACTTTAGAGTAAGAGGCAAGGAGTGCTGGTTCTTTACTCTGATGACTTTCTGCTTCCTGCAATCCATGCAGAGGCAGAGACTCGCATTCTTCTTTGTGAAAAAATGCCATATGGAAGCCCCCCACAGGGGAGTCAGAGAAGAAGTTGAACCCATACACCAGATTGTTCTCGAGGTACTCCTCAAGGGCTGCTTGATCCTCAGATCCTGAGCAAGCCGAGGTGCTCCCAGAGAGCACCTCCTCCTGAGTGGGGGAGTCACAGGTGACAATCTCTCATACAATCAGAATGGTGAAAGGTGTTTTTCTATTAGACATGGGAAATGTGCAAAGCAGCGCTTCTGTAATTCCTAACATGATTATAGCACACAGTCTGTGTGTGCATGTAGCTTGCCAAAATGTCTCCCTCAAACTAAAAAGATACTGGGGTGTTGAAAATGCTTGTTACTTGGGTAAATCCACTACTTTGTTACATTAAAAATGCTAAATCTAGATATTCGCATTAAATCCTTTATAAAACCTTCTAAAATTGCCATAAAGAAAGCTGAGTGGCCCTGTTGGGATGCAGCATGTTATATATGGTAGATATATGTAACCTGTAAGAATGAGTAGATCACCTCAGCTGTAAATGACATCTGAATGAAATGCAGGAAGAAACAGTAGTGAAATGATACAGAAATGAATGATAACAGAGGCCTTCTAATATAACAATATTGTACCTCCTTGGTCAATATGCCTAGTATACCTCCCAGAAAATCCTTATTTATAATGTACAATACCGACTGGAAGCAGCCATGTGTAAAAATACCATCTTGAAAAGTACCATTGAGTTGGAACACCAAATGCACCCATTGTAATGTCTAACACCCACAGCACTCATTACAACCTATCATGAGCATGTTGTATGTGCCTTTCAGTCTTCTTGGCAGCTTGTTCTGTTTGAGGGGTGATTTGGAAAGGGAGCATTTTCTAAAAAAGACAAAGACAAATTGTTCCAATGATGGGCCAGGGGAAAAAATGGAAATGCAGGCATATGATGACAAATACGATGTTTGGCTTTGCTTCAGTCACTTCAGTACTACAGTATGTAGCATGCTCAGAACTGCCAGCTTCTGAAAGAATGGAGATTTCAGCATTGTCACAGTATTTAAAAACAAGACATATGACAGCAAACAACAAAAAAAAAACCCTCAATATTTTTCATTCTTGGTGGATCAACAAGATTTGATTACTTAAACTGGCACTGTCAACACAAATGTCCTTCAGGTATTTTCTCTGGTGTGCCTATGTATTGGCATTCATGTAAAGTATGTGCCATTCCAGTTCATCCTGTCTCACACTGTAGAATGGTTTCTAAATTTTTACATCCTGAAGCAGCTGCTGAATTGAAAACAATGTCTTTTTTAAAGAACAATTTTTTGTGTCATAGGAGGAAAATATAGTTGATCTTGTATGCATGAAAACTAGTTAAATAGTAGTTCAACCCAGTGAGTAAACTTTTAGAGCAAAAGCGATTGTTTAAAGTTTCTTTTAAACACAGTTTCCTTTTTTTGGAAGAAGGTGCAAGTGAAATATTTCAATGAACAGGTAAAAATTTCTGTCTTTAGGTGATATGACAGTAAGTTCTTTGGTACATATATACTACCACCCAAGTAGTAGCACATATGATTATATGTATTAAAAAACATCTCTTCCAGAGGTACTACCAAGTTTTTGTGTTAAGCAAAACAAAAGAGGCACTGAAATGGTAATTCATATTCCTATTCCACAATATCAATTCCTTGTAGTAGGACTAATAATGAACTTCACTGAAGTTTATGTGATATATCCCTAGCTGTATTTATTGCTTTGCCATGACAAGGCTTCTTTCCAATAGAAATACCTCTTTTGGACTTAAAGATTTTGGACACAGAGACTTTTAAGGACAGAAATGTTAATTTTCATGCTTGATCAGCCATGTTCCCTTGCTTTATGCTGCTTGTATTCATCTGGTGTGTTTACCCAGATATCTTGGTCGTGTTGACTGAACAAATACTCTGAGTGAGGTGTGCTCAGCAAAACTACAGTAGCCATCAAACTAATTGGAAATTAGTTTTCTTTAGAGCAAAGAAACTATGGGTTTCTCTTAGCTCAACCTATAGCGAGGGAACTGAAGAGCCATCAGGAAAATATAATGGACTCATTAATCATAATCTGAGGGAACTCCAGAGGCAGCAGTGAGAGTGTTTTAACTCTTGATCTCCATAATGGGAAGAGGTGATTCACTAATCCTTTCTTTCCAGGTGTTGTGGAAAGTGCAGTACAGGTTGAGCCGTTGGAAAGATAGCTTACAAGCTTGACCTCTGATAAGACAATAAATTCAAAATTCTTTAGCCAGGAGCTGGATATACTTAATCTGTCTCTGAAGAAAGATTTTGCAGCTTAATATGTAAACATTTTATCCAGTTTTATCCACTGTAAATCAAAATGTTCTCAGTGCTGGCCAAGAAAGTGAAGCATTGTTAGCTCATTAAATGAAAAGGGCTGAAGGCCAACACTTCTCTTCATCATTAAACTTTACTTGGCACATGTTGCATAGATGGTGGATGACTTGTGAATCCTCTTTAAAATTAAAAATTACCTTCTTTAACCTTGGTATCAGCTGTTGCTTTTCCTATTAATACAAAAAATCAATGCAGATTAATATAGAAATAATCTAAAATGATCAGTAACCTCTATGTCAGCTCTTGTACACATAAGACATGAGATATTACTTGTCCCCAAAACTTTCCACTTTGAATCTGAGGGAAGCAATATGTCAGACAAAGAGAAGAAGAAAGGAGATAAGTAAAAGTGAAGAAGACCACTTAGCATCTGGTATGTAGTGTTTGTAAAATTCAGTTAATTTTGGTTAAGTAATGATTATATTATGAAGCATATAGTATTCTGCATATAGCTGGCTGGTTCCTGTGAAGATGAGAAACAGAGTCCTCATGGTAATGACATTGTTTGAAATCACGTGTTAAATATTTCAAATACAGTAACCTTCTGCTTAAGGTTATGGCTCTTAAGCCAATTCCGAATACAGGAAATCTACACACCTGATAAAATGGTGTACTTTGACTCCCACATATTCAAAGTCTCTATAGAATGCAATCATTATATTTTGCTTGTGTTAAAGCTTCCATATAACTTCTAATCACTATGTTTTCCTCTCATATTGCATCTAGACATTACCCTTGTATTTATCTTTCTGAGGACTCACTGTGAGATTGCACCTGATTTAATACAGCTACACATTGCCCCTGAAAAGGAGGCTCTTCTAGGCCTGGCTGGAAATTGTCCATCTCTTGCAGCTAGCAATTGTGTGCATAAATCAGTTGAGCTCACTGCTCTGACAGAAAGTCTTTTTTCCCTTTTTTTTAAACGAGTTAATTTTCTATCAGATCATTGAACTGTTCCACTTCTTCTTTGATTGCACCATAATTAGATTTGAAACAAGTGGATAAGCAACTGTGTATGGTGCAAGAAAGCAGAAGAAGAATTGAACAGACTAAGAGTGAACTATAGAGCATAGAGTATAACGAAACCACACCTTTATTTCTATATCTGGAAAGTCTACTAATCAAAGTGGGTTAGCAGATTAACACTGGCTTTACTATTGCAATCCATTGCCCTGTTTCATCCTTTTATTTTACACGTGCCCTCTTTTGTCTGGAGATGGTGAGGGATCAGTCACTTCAAATTATGGTAACAAGGCAAAATACTGCAAAAACATTTACCGTTCCCTTAATCTGTTTGGGTTTTCTTTCAATAACACTGAAAACCAAATTACATTATGGAAGCATAAAGATAATCTTTTTGTTACCGGATCCCATAGAAATGCCACTGGCAACATCTACCCTGTGCAGCAAAGTTCAATATTATTTTTCACACTGTTACTTGTTGGTGTCAAAAATGTCTTAGGTTTCCCCCTATCAATTTCACTGGTCACAAGTAGCCCTTAGTTTGTACTCTAAATCAGATACAAAGTTTTCTGGCCTTGTTCCATGCCAAAAATAATGCATGATTACCATTCACATAAGCCACTTTCTGGTGAATTAGCCTCATGATGTCTTTGACTATGTGACAGTGTTGTGTTTCAACCCAGATTCTCCAGCCAGCTGTTTGCCAGAAAGGGAAATAATATTATTGATGATATTATTATTATCATCATCAACAACAACAATAATAATAACAACAATAAAAACAACAACCATGAACACCAGACTTCTTTTTAAGGGCTGATGATCAGGAGCCATGCAGAGGTGCTGGTTCTCACTGTAGAGCTATCACTCTTAGAGCAAACTAAAACCATCGCATATGTTTGGATTATTAAAGGAACAAATGTTACCTTGTCCATCACTGGTTTCAGATGTTTTAATCCTGTATTTCCGTAATAAAGTAGTCAGACTTAACAATTTGTTTAAGACTGGGGATAGGGAAAGTGCTTTCATTTCCAGTCGTAATTTAGCCCAGTTCTCTCCTTTTGTTAATGTCAATTTCCATTGTGTGGACAAGTACGAAAATGTTCATGCTTTGCTTCAGTTTTCTCAGAATGGTAACTATCTTAGAACAAAATTATTACGATTTGCACAAATCAGTAGAAATTGGAAAAATTTAGTATAGGATCTCAAGAGCAAGCAGGGACTGTATTTTCACAGTTCAGGTCCCTGAGAAAGGGAGACATGACAATGAAGGTGATTGTGTACTGACAACATTCACACAGTAGCTATTTGTGAGTTAGTAGCAGTCCAGTTTTAAATTACACTTTTGGACATAAAATCATTATTCTGTACTTTCTGAATGGGGTTTTAAACTATACTTTCTAGTATTATAAATCAAGTGGCTCTGAAATTAATGAAATAAATTTTTAATGATTTAAAATACTATTTTATAGACAGTATCAAGTAATGCAAAGGATGAACTGACTAGTTGAATTTTCTTTCATATTTTAAAACTTATCTCAGGCTAGCATTACATGCTACATGTAGTGTGGCTTTCCATTTTTATGGATCCTCTTGCAGTGTCATCTATTTTGGTCTAAACAAAGGTTAGGAATACATAAATGCTGCTGAAGGTAGATACATACCTGAATTTTAAATTTCCCAGTTATTTTGTTGCATATTTTTATAAGTAATGAAGAGATTTTCTTGACTTGTTTTTCAACATACAAGGTTAGGGAAAAATAACGGCTTAATCATCTTAGAAAAAAGAAAGAGTAGTAGCAATATTTATAAATATATTAAAGGAGGAAAATGCTTGGAAAAGATCTATTAAAATATATTTCCCTTGGGAAATACAATATCAGCTTGCATGATTAATTTACAGTGTCTCAAGGATTCACTGAAACCCATCTTAAATTTCTTTATGTGATCAATTCTGTTTTATTGCTCTGAGATTTATGCAATAAAGCAAATAAATGGTTGATTTATCTCACTGTTCCACTTGTGTGACAAAGCATGAGAGAAGCAATGAAGAGAGATGAAATCAACTGATGTAGAGAAAATAATTTATTATATGCTAATGCTGTTTAGATTTGTGAAGATAGTTATGCTAGATTTTTTTTGAGTGTTTTCTTAACATATAAGGAACACGAAAATGTTACTCAAATAAAATAATTATTTTTGCAATCAGACTTGAATATGATGTGTGTATATTCTCCCAATGCTTTAGAAAGTCCAAAAATGTTGCCTTTTGAATGAAAACTGAGGTTTTCTGTTTAGGTCATGAGTACATGGTAGAATGGAAATACATTATAAGCTTCACAAGTGTTGTCCAAAGTGCCTGAAAAATGTCATGGTGATACCATCACTAAGAATGACAATAGGTTTTTTTTAATTCTGCCAGAAATAATACCCAAGAATGAGGGGGGATGATCCTTGTCTAAGATAGAAACCAAAATTAAATCCAGATAACATGAAAGTCTGAGAAAGACACTGTATAAGAAGAACATTTGGAAAGCTTATTTTATAGAATGAAGGTATTTTCTCAATGAAATGGTTTTAAAAAGGAATGTTTGTAATAGATTTTTCCTGAATTTTCAATCAATGCTAGTGATAATAAGCACTGTAGTCATTGTTTGTGGATTCAATTTTTTTTTTTTAATATAGATGTATCCTTAGGTCACTGTCATGATTTTTACTGATGTCAAAATTGCATATTCTCCTCTGTCAGTAGAAGGTTTTGTAGATCTGGATCCTACAGTGTACAGCACATGACCACACATTTGTACAGAACCTTTCCCCATTTACAGCCAAAGGCAGGATCAACAAAACTTCAGACATGATTAGAAAGTTCAACACACAGCTCCTCACTATACAAGAATCAGTGGACAAGCACATCTTCCCTGGATGCCATCTTGGCATCTCATTTAGTTTTGCCTATGGCTGAAGGTGTGGCTGATTTTTAATTAGGTGTAAGGAGGTTTGGCCCAAGTTATTCTGATGATCGTCAGGGATCATAGAAACAGAATCATCTAAGCTAAAAAAGATCTTTGTGTCCAGCCATAACCCAGAACTGCCAAGTCCACCACTAAACCATGTATTTAAGTGCTATATCTACACGTCTTTTAAATGCCTCCAGAGCTGGTGAACCACTTCCCTGGGTGGCCTCTTCCAATGCCTGACAACCCATCTGGTGAAGAAATTTTTCCCAATATCCAATATAAACCTCCCCTGATGCAACTGTAGTGGTTTGGCCCAAAATACTCATTACTGTTTATCTTCTGTGAGATAAGAATTAGGAGAAATGCAAAGCAGGCACCAAACTTGAAAGAATATAAAGAAGTTTATTAACAGACCTAAAAGAAGGAAAAAAAAAAAATTATACCACCTTCAGAACTCTCCTCCTCCCCCCACCTTCCTCCCTTCTCCCACTGACAATGTAAAAAGACAACCCTTGAGATATTCAGTCTGTTTACCACTTCCATAATAACCTTGTTCAGTCCATTTAGAAAGAGAAGTCTCTTCTTGCTCGTGCTATGAAAACAGTATCACAATGAGCCAGCCGCCCACTTCCAAATATTGTTCAGTCCATTTAGGAAGAGGAGTCTCTGCTCGCATGCGAGTCCCTTCCCCTGACTTGCAGCTTTTCCCACAACTGCTTTCGAGGGTCCACTCTTGAAGTTTTTTTTGGGGTACAATTTTAAGGTTGAGCCGTTCAGAAACAAAAAACAGAGGCCCTTCTCCTTCCCTGGGAGCAAAGGGTCTTCCTCATCTTCATCGTTAGGACTATCTCTGGGAGCATCTCTAGGAACTGAGATTTTCTCCTTTCCCATTTGGAGCAAAAGTCCTCATCTGGTCCATCTCTCCCTGTCCAAACTTCTCATGAAATTACAGCTGCGTCAGCATCTGCTTATTGCTTACGAGTTGAACACTCCACCCCCCATATCTTCATGAAATTACAACAGGATACTCTGATATATCATAGCTTCACAACAGACTTTCAGCTTTAAGCATCTCCTCTTTCTCTTCCCTCAGGTTTTCAGCTCTTCACAGCAATAAAAGGGTTAATCTCACCTCAGCCTTGCAGCTTTGCAGCTGGAATGTTGAATTTTTCTTATCACAGTGGAGAGGAGGGAGAGCCGAGCCACTCCGGCTGCCCACGGCAAGGCAGTGGGGGGGGGTTCCACAGCTGGAACAGGCCCATGGCTCCAGGATGGCCATTGCCCATCCCGGCCTGGCCCAAGCAGGGCCTGGCCGGGCCTGCTGGCCCCCACACGGGACCTGCAGCCACCTGTCCCAGCACTGGAAACGAGAGAGAGCTTGGGGGGGAGTTTGTCTATTCTTAAGTGTGGATCACAGAGGCGGTCACAACTTTAAGTGGCTTAAAGAATTGTCCATATTCAAACTGGCCAGCTGATAGGTTCTGTCAGGTCCCAGAGGAAGCTGTAAGCACCCCTTAGCAAGGACATCCCTTCTGGGACTATGCTTGCTAACCTATGACAGCAACTTAAAGCCATTTCCTCTCATCCTGTCAGTTGTTATTTGGGAGAAGAGACTGACCCACAAGATATTCAAAGCCACTAAGAAATTTTTGGTGCATCTGCTGCCCTTGATAGCTACTCACCCACAAAAAAAAAAGCCTTGCATTTCACCTTCCTTCTTTCCAAGAGGAAAATAAATGGATTAGTGTGCCTCTGAAACTAAGATAATAGGTTTTTAAAGCATGAGAGTAGGTTTTAAATTTGGGCTTTTCTCCTTTTTAAGATTTTTTTAGCTTGTCTTAGTGGTCAGTCAGTCATACACCTTTTATGACTTTAATTTTTCATAAGGAGTTACATGATTTCCATTTGCTTCCCTGGAATCATCTAGTGCTGATGCAGTGGCTGGAGTGAGGGTGGGTGTTTTTCAGGGTCATAGGTTGTTTCTCAGTCATCTCCTATCTGTCCTGTTGAGTGGGAATATTTGATGCACTTCATGGGCACTAAACTGATGGGCAGTACTGGGCCCAAATTAGCATTAGAAATGAATTGGGGATTGACTGTGTCATAATACGAGATAGGTCTCAGTGAGAGGGAAAGCTGTGTGAAGCTGGAAGGAGCTGTAAGAAGAGCTGTGCCACACATGAATTCCTCCTTGTGTCCCTGGGGTGGACCACAGACCGGTAGTACTTTACTTCAGGCAGCTGTATGAAACAGAACAATACTCACCTCCTTTCGTGCAGTATAGCCCATTGTTGGTTGATGTTGCATTGCAAAATAAAGTTTTAGATGCTACACCCAGTTCAGTGGAAAGAAGTATATGTTGGGAAATTTTAAAATATATTTGCTTGAAAAGACAGAACAAGAAATTGCCAGCATTTATTTTTATTGTCCCTTTTCATTGTATTTTCAAGTACTCATTTTTCATAAGTACACATAATACACAAAAAGTACTAAAAAATATATTATTTCTAGAACTAAAAAATATCAGGATCATACTAGTTTATACAATATTACAGAGTATGCATTAGTGCAGTCCTCAGACGGTTTGATACATTTATGAAAGTTTATGTTGCTTTTGTTGTCACATCTCAGTGTTTCCAGAACATCTTATAGAGCTTGTTGAGAGCATCTGGCTGAGCTCTAAGGGAAGGTCTGACCTTAGGCATTTCAGTTAGTCCAGCATGCCTACAGTACATGCAACTTAACTTTGTTAAGAAAAGAAAACTAGGTCTCCTTCAGAATTAATTCTTTGTGAGAAACATCTTTGGTGAAGACATCCTTCTAAGACAACATAGAGAGTGAGACCGGTGAGTGGTAAGGATGAAGAGATGTGCAGTAGGATATCTGCTCCCTCATCATGTGAAAAGCCTGTCAGCATTCCTTGTTCCTGGGGTAGACATTCATTCTTGTTGAATCTTGTGATGCTGTATTTATCATATTTGCACTAGAAGGCACCTGAGTGGTGTTTACTGAGTAAGTATTCTGTTATGACAAAGCATTCAAAATGTCCAGGGTAATTTTCAAAAGCAATTTAAAACCTATGGAGGCCAGAATACATTCAGTTTTATCCACTCTGACTTCTTTTAGATAATTCCTGAGGAATATTGCCCATGTTTGATACTGAGGTGTTTTCTAACAGTGAGGTCAAAAGGTGAGCTCAGAAATGGTTGTCAATACATTCGGTGTGGTGATTAAGGCACAAATGTTAATGGAAACTGAGTATCAGAGACAACATATAGAGAAATAGTCTCTCTTGAATGGAACCATGTTCTACTTGAATACTCTAGTGCAATATATTTGTGTTTATGCTGTTCCTGTTTTATTGATGAGTCTTAAATCCAAGATGGTGTTCAATAAATGTTCTGCTTAGTATCTTTGTCCTTGTCATTTTATAAACAGCATATGTTTTCTCAGTAAAGTTGCTCACAGGCATATAATTTTACTTCTGCATACACCCTGAGGTCTGGCTACTGTGGCAAAAAGGAGCAATTTAGTGCTACCTTGAGGTTAAGCGTGTTTGATATCCACGAAGTGCACATTCCCTCACTTAATTCTGAACTGAGACTGAGCCCATGCATATTGCTACTCTGGGCTTCTACACTAAGCACTGGATCCAAACGTCTTTTCCTCAAAAACTAGGATAGGAGAAAAATGCACCAGCCATGTTTTTGTAACAATACCACAGAGGACTCAAAGTCAAAGCCAGGACCCAATCTTTCGGAGGTTTCACGTAGTCTGAGTGTTATTTTGCAAGTTAGCTGCCTGGGGACTAATAGTTCTGGGAACCTCTGAGTTTTGGGGCTGTCCAAACTTCCACTGAGTCAATTTATCAGAAGTCAGGTATTCTGCTCTACTTCTCCCTGTGCAGACTTTTGTCACATAAGACCTGTAAAGGCAGAAGATTGTAGAAGATTTTTTTTTTTTTCAAGGAAATGGTCTCATCTGCTGCAATTTATTCCTGTGTAACATAGTTCCCACAGCTGCCACCCTACTTCCCTACTAGGAGACACAGTACTTGGTGAAGAAATATAAGCAGGTATCCATGATCACTGGAGCCTGACCAAGTCCATCAGCACTCGATACACTGAGGCATCTAAACATGGCATGCTGGGGTTAATGGATTGAACCCATAGACTTAGTGGTTAGAACTAATGAAAAATAATTACTGATGAGGCAAGAAACTTGTGTTCTCTTCTCTTTTCAGTGTAGGAATTGAAATCTACTTTGTCTCTAGTCTAGAGATAAGGTAAGGGAGAAAATGAACACTGAATCTTTTTTGTTGTAGGTATATCACTGTGCAACCAGGAACATTGGAAGGAGAGGGGAGAATTTGGAACTGCAAGCTAGCAAAGAGGACATTCTTTTGAATGGTTCCTTAGGAAAAAAAAAAGAAGTACAAAGAAAAACCAAAAAAACGACTTGAGTAGTACTTTACTCATCATCTGATTAAAAATAGAGCTGAATCTGTGAACAGGTTGACATTGTGCTTTGAGACAGTAACCAGAACCTGCAGATTCATACAATTCAGCTAAGTGCTTCTCTGATGTTATAAAATTTAATAACTCTGCTGTGCTAACAGCCATACTGCTTTCAGATACTGCACCTAATTATATCCTTAGTATCCTTATCTCTTTCTTTGACTGAAAGTGTTACAGATATGTACACCTTATCCTGTCTTCAGAATCCCAGTGAATAACTTTCTTCTCAGTTTCTGAGTGGTAGCTGTGAACTATGTTTAAGGTAAAGTATGGTTGTTAGCTGATGCTTTAGATATTACATCAGACTCTCTTATTTGCACTAGGAACTGAATTGTGAGAACTACAGTCTTTGTTCATACAGTTGACCAGTCATAAATTATGTTATAGAAAATAAAAAGCAGGTATTTAATCAACGATACATAATTATATTTATTTGGAAAAAGGACCAAGGAGCTTTTTTTTTCTTTTTACTTGTCTTTTTTTAAGCTTTAAGGACTTAGCCAAGAGTTCAGTTTACCTTTCGTATCTTGATATTGGAACACTTCTTTCCCTTAACTCACAAACTTGACAGACAGAAGTGTTCTACCACACTTTTCACTTTAGGACACTATACATTATATTTTCTATGAGCCAAATATCCTTTGCAGAGATGTCTGGGAAATATGCCAGTTATAATGGTCTCAGGAGAATCAGCAGGATTGATGAAAAACAAAAAAGTATACTTAAATATAAGTACATTAATGTCTCGAATTAGCACAACAAATGGCAATTGACAGCTTTTGATGAATCTTGGCACTAATTTCTGATCAAACACTGTATGAGGCTTTAAAGGAAAATGAATTTATCTCTTCATTGACATTAACAAAGATCTGAATCTGTAGCTTCTTAATTATGTCTACTTATAATTCATGTCAATTTTGTGCAAATACTATTTGTGTAGTTTTGGCCTATCAGACAACTGTATATCTCAAAAGTGAGCAAATCTGTGTCATTGCTAGAATGATAGGATCATTTTGAAGGCACTCTGTTAATTTTGATGGCAAGGTGCTCAATTTCAGTTTATATGTGTTTGGCCGAGGTTGGTTGGTCCATCTTCGAGAAAGATGGCCTCTGGAAATACTGATTGTTTGGTTTTTTTTTTTTTTTTTCCATTTAGAGGTAGCCCAAAGTGTTCCAGATGTCAGAGCTCTGACTTACAGTTGTGCCAGATTTTGAATGAAAATTCCCAGGAGCAGAGCTCAATAGGGGAATATGCAGACACTCTGCTATTTATAGAAGAACAGTAGTATAATCAAATATCAACATAAGTGCACTTTTAAATAGAAAATCATGGTGAAAAGGTCTTCTATTACACGTTGATATAGCTCTTACGCATTTTGAAAGTCGGTAAGAAGAACAAGTACCAATGGTTAATTAAGCATACTTTATCAGAATAAGTTTAACGACTTGATAGTGCATATATTGTAAAAAAGTAAACCCTCCTCACCCCTATCTTTTAGTCAGATGTTGTGCTGGTATGGAGTTTTTAAAAGGAAAGGGAGGAGATTCAGGGATAATTTCAATTTTTCCTGTCCCAAATGTTAAATCAACAGTCAGATGAACAACTAATCATATTTGCTAAAACTTGGAATTTTCACTTCTTTTTGATATTTAAGTATTTTAATATTTTTGATTTCAGAACCCAAAAGAAACTTCAGTTCTATCACAGTGTTTCTCATTTTCATTACACTTGTGGCAGTGTTTTATGGCCTATCCACAGCAATTATAATGTGCTTAATTCCTACTGATGTGTTATAAGGGAATGTATTGATCTGATCAATTTTTAGGTGTACATTAAAAAATATTATATATATATATAAACATATATACATAGATATATTATAATTTTTAAATTATTGGGGCCTGATGCTACTTAAAACTGATTAAAACATTTAGATCAAAGTGTTCCCTGACTGTGCTGTAATGAAAAGAAGCTAAGCATCAAATGTACTAATTAGAAAGGCAGCTGTTTTCTTGTTAATATCTTAGCTTGAAATATTTTTTGCTGGGAAGATGAAAATGTCATCTTATCTTTAGAAGTTGCATAGTATGCAGTTGGGGTGGGGTTTTTTGTGGGTTTTTTTGGTGGTTTTATATTTTTTAAATAAAAAACAACAAAAACAAAACAAAACCAAGGAATGTGATTTTTAAAATTTCAAAGAAATAACTTGTGACATCCAGATTCATTTTCTTTATAAGGCATTTACCAGTTACAGGACTTCAGAAGAGAGTTGCTGTTAGCCTTCCCCATCATCAGTGGAAAGACAAAGGTCTTTGCAAAAGATAAGGTTTAATTTCATTTAGATGACTAAGACAATTTTATTTTTTCCTCAAATACTATCAAGCTTTACATTTTTAGAGCATTTGACATGAAAGCACCTAAAAAAGCTAGTTGCAGTATGTGTGAAAAAACTGTATTGCCACCTCAAAATGTCTGTTTTCCAGGAAGTCTCCTTGAGCAACAAAATTGTAAGTTAGGCTTTTAAATGCCCAGTCAATAGGATAATATTTGCAGCCCAGTTGGATTTTTTTTTCTATTAGAAGTATTGTCAACTTTTCACCACAGCTCAATAACACTGTGACACTGAAAATAAGACATCCCAGTTAATTCTTGCTAACAAATTATGCTAATTATTTAAGTAATAAAAATCAAAATTACTATTATATACTCATAATAGCTTATCTTCTTACATATTACTACTTCTGGAGTGCAAAATGAGAAATTAATTATTTGACTTTAAAATGGAAGTTTAACTTTTTGAAATACCAGTTTTTTCTTAAGCAAATTTATTCAAAATAATTTTTTACTGTTCTTGTACCTATTAAGTCTAGCAGTGATAAAAGATTTTATGATCAGAGTTTTTAATTGTGTATAGAAGAGAGTTGCAGCTAAGCTTTCCAAACAGATGTGACTTCTGGGACAAATGTTATGCTTTTACCTTGCAAGGTTGTCTTTCAATAGTACGTTCCTGCCTGTGTTGTCGTTCCCACAGTGGTCCCCGTGAATCTTGCAGAATCTGTGGAACACACCCACATTGTCTCCTACACAGACCAGATTTCTGCTCCTACTTGGGAAAAAAAAAAAAAAAAAAAGTTTTTTTTTTTTTTCCATTTCTGATTAATTAGTGAAAAATGGACAGTGTCAGAGAAACACAAACTATTCCTTGCTAATTAACAATACACTGATACACTCACATCCAAGAAACTCTTAGCCTAAGCCAAGACCTGTTATGAGTAGAATCTACAAGTATCCTTCTGACAACAGAAATTCAAACAATATGATGTCATTTGTGCACTAGTCCTATTCTATATGGCATGTAATTCCTGACCTCAACTGAAAGATTGATCATGACTTCTTCCATCTGATATTTATGAAATGTTGCCTAGCATGTCTGGCAGAGTCAGTAATACATTTTCCTCTTTTTCTGTTTTGTCTCTTGTTTCTATAGCATCTGAGTTTTGTGTGATTTCTCATTAAACATTCTCAAGTTTCACCCACACATGCCATCTGGATTATAGTTAATATTTTAGGACCTATCCCCTTAACTTTGATGTACTTTCTTGTAGCTGCTAAAGCATGGTGATATCTCTTCCTTCTGTCTTGAGAACCTCCTCCTCACAAACCCAGACATACCAGAGGAACCAAGGGCTTGATACTGCCAGCAGCTGAACTCTTTTAGATCTCTTCTATATTTTTTTCAAATCTGAGAAAAACTATGATGAGAAAAAGAAATCTGTGAATTCTCAGCAGAAAAATCTTACCATAATGAAAGGATTAAAGTCTTAAAACATAAAATATTAAAAATAAATTTTATGTTAGTGATTCCTGAAGTTGATTTGTCACATTAGATGATGACCAGCACAGAAACAGTGTGATTCACTAAAATGGATTCACTAATGACATTGTCAATACTATAGCTTGATCCCTCTCTTCACCTGAAGCTTATTTCTCTCTCAGGTTCATTGCATTTCATCTGAGTAACTGTTTTATGAACCAGCAAGGTCCATTCCATACCTATGATTGGAACAAGCACTTTATTCTGATTTAACCCAGAAGCCTCTCTCAAATAGCTCAATTACTTTTAAAATGTTCTTAGGGTCTGATGTTAATATTTGTCATTCTTATAAAGTGAAAACAAGCTTGGAAGATAACAAAGGTCAGATAAATGTTTTTAAGAAAGAAACTGACATCTCGTATAATACTTGTGCTTAGTGTAATAAGACACTTATCTGTGATCCCATCCTCCTGATTCTGTGTGATCACTGTAATGACATTTCTTTCTTAAGGATGGACCCACACAAATGTTTCATGGTCTGTCTTGTAATGTTGACTAACTGAACCATGATCACTTGCTTCTTAAGCACAGAGATAGATCATGATTGGTGTCTTATTCTTTTTGCCTGTCATCTGCATCATTCAATCCAGATGAAATGCTCAGTCACAAGGACATGGTTTGGGTACTGATGCATGTGCAGTGGGTCACTCATGACTAAATGAGGTTCACTGAGCCGCAAGCAGGAGCTGCTTGTAACTTTTCAGCTTGAGAAAAGAGAGTAAGGGCAGAATTCAGTTCCCTTAACTCATGTGTCCAGGGCAGCCTAGATGTTCTGAGAGCCTAGGATATATTCAGGAGCACAACAAGGGCTTTTTAAGTAGCATCTGTAGACAAGGAGAGATACCCAAGCATGTCCAACAGGCACTAAGCATCTATGCCTAGGTGGAATTGAGCTCTACATTTTGCTGATACTGACTGAAATCACATTTAACACCTACATTCAGGTTTCATAGTCTCTAAATTTGACCCGAGGTGGCTGTAATAAGGAGAGTTGAAGGGCTGTCATGGAAGAGACACTGCATTAGGCATCTCTAAAATCTGGTTGAGAAAGGTTTAATAAGGTAGGGGATTCACCCACTTCTAGGACAGACACATGAGATTGATGTCTTTGAGAGAAGGTAAGATTTACTTTCTCTCCTCCTCCCCAAAAGTCCTATCATAGCTGCTTCTATATAGTTTTGTCTTTCATCTGTATATTATTGCAAATTACAAAAAATTCCTTGAAGTTTGCCACAGTTTATTTTTCCTCTTTTGTTGTTTGTTTTCAGACTACTGCAGAAATCTGATCACCACAGAACCGCTTGCCAAAATAGCATAGAAACAGGGTAGGGAGAGTAATGGTGATCTTGCCAAAGAATTTTGATCCAATATGCTGCACAGTGCACAGAGCACTCTGCCTCAGTAGTCATTGAAACACTGGTTGTTTCTGACACACTGCATCCCTAATCTGTGTTAAGTTTAAATATATTTGCACTCCTAATCAGAATGCCACACGGTATAATGCATTTAGGTGTCTGCTATACCTAAATGCATTGTTCTAGGTGATTCAAATTGTTTTAATTGGCTGGTTTGGGATAATGGTCCTTAAATACCTTGTTTCATCCTTCTTTCCAGCTTTGCCAATGTCATGCACAACTTAAAACTGGAGGATGAGCATAGGTGCGCAAAAGAATATTTTACGTGGGATTATAAGATTATATCACAAAACAAACATAAATATTTCCTGGAGTGAAGAACACTAGAACTTGAATGTTTGTAAGGTGTATGGATACATTAAACAGAGGATCAGCATATCCTATCAGCTATGTGCACAATCCGCTACATCTGTCAATTTTCCCCTTACCCTGTCAAGAAATATCCTCTCCCTCCTGAAAATGTGAAGAAAAACACTAAGTCACTACATTTTCCACTGTCATTTCAGGATGTTTATGGTTGAATGATGGATTGAAGGATCTCTAGAAAACCTTGGGTTTAATCTGATATAAAATGATAGTTGACTTTTTGAAGAATATCCGTTTCACTTTCCCGAAGAACCTCACTGGTTCTGTGGTGAGGTGTTTTAGGGAAAGATTTTTCTCATTTTAGAAAGTGTCTTTAGGGCCAGGAATGAAATCTCATAAACCTGTTAACAAGGATGTAACAATCTGTTAGTCTAGGACTTTTTGGGCTTGCACTGAAAGTGAATAGGATCAAGGTTTAAAAAACTGAACTAATTTGTGCTGTTACATGCTTATGTTGTTTTCCATGTACATATTAGAGGACTGTCTAAGAATTCTATTTTTAGCAAATTTTATCTTCAGAGGACTTTCCCTTTGCAGAGGACATAAGAACTAAGAGCAGTAGTAGACTTTCTTCTGTTTGCATATCTACCTACATGTGAGCTGTGTTGAAGACCACACTTGTTTTTACTGCTTTTAGTGGATGTCTGTGTGTTATTTCTACAGAAGAATGTTGTGTATATTCCTGCTTCTGTTTTCAAACATGTCTCTGAGAGAATAAAAACCCTACTGCATTCTTCTTACCTGACATGTATATATTCCTCCTCTACTCTGATTCCCTATAGTTGTCCACTGTAGTGGTTTTGTCCAAAATACTCATTACTATTTACCTTCTGTGAGATAAGAATTAGGAGAAAGCAAAGCAGGAACAAAACTTGGAAGAATATAAAGAAGTTTATCAACAGACCTAGAAGAAGGGAGAAAAAAAAAAAAAAAGAAATCATACCACACCTTCAGAACACTTCTCCTCCCTCCACCTTTCTCCCTTCTCCCACTGTAAAAAAGACAACCCTTGAGATGCTCAGTCTGTTTACCACTTCTATAATAACCTTGTTCAGTTCACTTAGGGAGAGGAGTCTCTCTTGATCATGCTATGGACACATCTCCACAAGAGGTTCTCTCATGGCTTCAGTATCACGAGCCAGCCGCCTGGGTTGGTTCTCTGCTTGCGAGAGTCCCTTCCCCTGACTTGCAGCTTTTCCCACAACTGCTTTCAAGGGTCCAATCTTGAGCTACTGGGGTACCATTTTAAGGTTGAGCTGTTCAAAAATAAAAGTTCTCTTCACCCATCTCTGGGAGCATCTTCATCTCTAAGAATAGAGGCCCTCCTCTTCCCTGGGAGAAAAAGGGGACTCATTATCTTCATCTCTAGGACTATCTCTGGGAGTATCTCTAGGAAAAGAGGTCTTCTTCTTCCGATTAAAGCAAAAGTCCTCATTGCTTCCATCTCTCCCTGTTCAAATTCCTCATCAAATTACAGCTGCTTCATCATTTGCTTATTTCAGCACAGGTGCTTTTGCTCACAAGTTGAACGCTCCACCCCCCGTGCTTTCATGAAATTACAACGGGTACTCTGATATATCATAGTCCATCACTACCATAGCTTCACAACAGTTTCAGCTTTAAGCATCTCCTCTTTCTCCTCCCTCAGGATTTCAGCTCTTCTTTCTTCACTTAATGTCTGCAGGCTCCATCTGTTCTGGAGGGAACTTACAGCACTAAAAGGGTTAATCTCACCCGGGCCTTGCAGCTGGAATGTCGCTTATTGCTGTTGGTCACATGATCTTTGCCGGGCAGCGGAGCAGCTTCAGCTGAATCTTCGGCCGCACTGGAGATGGGGAAGCCGGGGTGCACCGTCTGCACGTAGCAGGGAAGAGGGGGCCGCGGGTGGAACAGGGCCCATCAGTTCCAGGATGGCTGTGTCCCAGACCGGGCGCGGCCCAAGCAGGTTCTGGCCCAGACCCAGCAGGGCCCGGCCCAGGCCCGCTGGGCCCTGTACGGGTGTCTTGGGGTGACAACGGGCCCAGCCCAATTACCTGTCCCCCGGCCGGAAGCAAGAGAGAGGGCTTCCCGGGGTTTGTCCATTCTTAAATGTGGACCACAGAGGCAGTCAAAATTCTAAGTGGCTTAAAAATTTGTCAATATTCAAACTAGCCAGTTGATAGGTTCTGTCAGGTCATAGAGGAAGCTGTAAGCACCTCTTTGCAAAAGACTCACTTCTGGTGCTATGCTTGCTAACCCATGACATCCACTTACTACTTTCTCCTCAAGTCCTAGACAAAGGCTAAGCAGAGAAACTCCAAATACTAAAATTTATTTCTAACACAACATATTTGTAAAGATTGCTTGTTAGAAGTCATTTACAGTGCTACATTGCCTTCTGGAATGATGTGAAACATGGCTGCTTTCCTTAACGATCAATTGTCAAATGGAGTACATAAAGCAGACAAAGTATCTCACTGGTGAACATTGACTACACAGTTCCTTCGTTAGAAGTTGAACTTCCAGTTTAAAGCTCATGCTTTTAAAGACAGAATTAGCTCTTTTAATGGGTGAAATATCCTAAATATTCCGTCTAAAAGCATATTGCCTTTTTGATGTATTATTCAACTAGTTTCACAATCAGTCTTAGCAAAACACTGTTCCAGTTTTTACTGAATGTGAGACTAACCTTGCTTCAGCCCAACTACCTGTCAATCAGCTGGTACTCCCAGATGTCCCTGAAAAATCTTCTCCTTTTAATTAGAAAAGAAAAAGTAATTCTTATATTTGTGAGTGGATTTCAGTGCTGACTGATGCCCTTTTTCAGACTTTTTTTTCCTTTTTTTTCTATGATGTAGACTACTAAACTTTAATTATAGACAAGATTATTTTTTAAACTTTATAATTAAAAGTCACATCACCCTCTTAATGAAATACTCTTCTATTTTGTCAATACAAGCATTATTTTATGGAAGATCATTGTTTTTAATAGACTTATCAACACAAATATTTAAGTAACTTTTTTCACAAGAAGCTTTAATGTAATTAACCTTATATCTTTGTTAAAATTTGTTAGGCTATGAAGAGCATGCTTTGAATATAGGTATATAGGTATGAATAGTCAGAATTCAGTATAAATTAAGTTATTGCATTTAAACAAAAGATAGATTCTTAGATACATTGGTGATTTAATCTGAATCAGTCTCCTACCTCAGAGAAAAGTGTCAGAAATTGTAAACTCAGGTTATCTTCTCAGTATCCTGAGGAAAGCCCATAGCTATTCTTGGATACTTTCAATCATGTTTGAAACCATAAAAATTATTGCAGTTGCTTTTTATTTGAAGAATAAAAAGGTGACAGAGAAGTAGTAATTTTTCAAGTTTACAATTCCATGCCAGTTGCAAATCTTTCTTAGTTTTATCTGCTACTAACCTTCATATGTGCACACCTGTAACCATTTTAAAAGAGCAGAAAGAAATCAGATAAAATTTAGTTACTTGCCCAAGGTCTTTAGCTGGAGTTATTTGAAGGGTGTTTAGTATTTTAGCCAGCATGAAGACACTGCTTTGCATTGTTGTGCTTTACAAGATGAGTGATCCTCTTCACCTTTCCTTCTTTTCACCCATGTTGCTTGAAGCAGTTGATTTTAGACTTTCACAGGGGCAGAATGAGACCTGCCTTGCTCTTTTGTTATGCACAACAGCTTTAAATGCTACCCTGAGCAAAAATCTCCCATGACCAACTTTGTGTCCAAGGGCTTTGAATGTTCTGGGGACAGATATTCTTGCTGCTGTCTTTCCCTTCTGGACCAGTGTTGACCTGGGGTTCTGGTCAACAGCCAGCTGAACATGAGCCAGCCGGGAGCGTAGGTGGCCAAGAAGGCCAATGGCATCCTGGCCTGGATCAACAATAGTGTGGCCAACAGGACCAGGACACTGATTGCCTTCCTGCACTCGGCACTGGTGAGGCCACACCTTGAATCCTGTGTTCAGTTTTGGGCCCCTCACAAGAAAGATATTGAGGTGCTGGAGAATGTCCAGAGAAGGGCACGGAGCTGGTGAAGAGTCTTTTCCAACCTAAATGAGTGTGATTCTGCGACCTCCATTGCTTTTCCTTTGCATATTCTCAGATGCTGCAAAGCAAACTTGCGATATTATACATGCCTAAGGCTGAGCTCTTAAACAAGGGTTACCAACATGACCTGAGTTCAAATGTATTTCAGCTGGGTTACAACATGTGGTTCTAACATTTTCAGTCATTGTAAGGATTATCTAATTATAACAGTCCCACTTTCTTCACTGCTATTGCTTATGAAGTAATAGGCAATTCAGAAGAGGAGAGGAGTGTATGATCTGACCCAATGCATTCCAAGATCTTGTAAGTTAAGAAAAGGTAATATGAGACAAAAAGGATTTTAACAGAAAAGGAAATTAATGATCAGGAAGATAGTCCTGGTAGATGATCTGGGAAGCCTGAGAAGATAGGACTAGAAGTGTTATTTAAGGGGAAATGAGACTTCTGGGGTTTTTTTCAAGAGAGATTGATATTAAAATAATTATTGGGAAAAAATAATCTGCAAAGAGTCTCAGATTTGAAATAAGCACTTCTTTCTGTGTCTGGTTTGAATAGTGGGTGTGAAAAGAAACAAACAATGGATGTTAAAAGAAAAAGGCATGTGTTTTTTAAGGTGGCTGATAATGCGATTCTGCTATTTGTAACTCAGAATGCTACTTTGTTGGAGTGCAGCACAGGAAAATATACCTGCATATACACTGCCTAATACATTAGACTTCTTTTTATAAATATTCACCGAGAAGCACAGACACTAAATTTGTTCAATCTTATAACTCCTAGTTCTGCAGGTACTCTGGTTTGAAATTGTGCTTCCTGTGGCTAGCTCAGTGAGACAGAATACAGCATTAAGGAGGGTAGCTTTCATGTTTCTTTTTGTTATTCCTAATAGCTGCAGATGCTTTAGCGTTAGATTAACTTGCCTTTTTTTTTTCCTGAAGACTAAGCAATTCAGTTTGCGTTTATGAACAGCATGGAGAAAGGGGGAAGAAGAGAGGAAAACAAAATAAATTTTCAGGAGGGAATATGGGAGTTCTCATGAATGCAACGGGTCATTTCTACTCCTTGGACCACCACCAGAAATTTACATTTTTATTCCCATAAAGCAGGAGGTATCTTGCAAGGCAGTGTAAGGTTTTCCTTGAGCATTTTAATGCTTTTGCATCTTTCTCTCTGCATCATACATGCTTAGTTGTTTAGGGACCTAGAACTGAGAGCCACAGAAGCAGAGGGAAAAGACATGCTGTTTATCTGACTTGCAGTCAGTTGGTAAAAGGTTTGGAACTGTTTCTATTATGAGTAGATTTGTGAGTCGGAGACTTGTCCAACCTGCATCCATCTCTGTGAACTATCTTTGTCAAAAAGAACCCAAACAAAAAAAAACCTGTTTGCACTGATGGATGCCGTACAGAATCCTAAAAGTTGCAGAGGCATAAGACTGTAGTTGAAAGTGTAAAACACACAATTTAGACAAGTAGTTCAGCTGTTAAGCAACACTGAAACATCTTTTCTATGACCAATTGCTTTGTAGGTACCCAGAAAATTTCCAGAAATCAATTCTGGAAACATGATAGGTAGTTCAGAGTTCACAGAGTGCCAGTGTGACTGCAACAGGTAGTCATCTAAGAGGACTTGGCTACTGTAGCAAAAATAACAACTTTGGTGCACTCTTATTTTTATTCAGAAAACACCAAGTAGAAAGCAGATGCAACTGCTAAAGTTTTATCAGGCTTGACATGGAATTGTTGGTATTTATGCAGATTCCACATGAAGTAAAAGGTCAGGACAGACATACTTGAAACTCAATCCTAACTCTGAAAATATTTGCAGTAAGCCTGGCTCAACTTTCTGGTTTGTGATGAGAAATTCAAACATTTTTGTCACTCAGTTAAATCCTAGATACTACACTGAAAGAAAGAGAGGGTTTTATGGGGGGTTCTTTGGGTGGAAAGCCTGTGTAAGTCAGCAAAGCATCATAGAATCTTATCTTCTCAAGATGACTTACATAACTTTTTTTCCTTTCTTCTTGACCATAAAAATTAACCAATGAAATATTTTACATGCCATTAGGGCACAGTTGGAGATAGACTGACCCTTATTCTACTCCCTCCAGAGTAAGGCAAATTAAGTGGACTGTGTTATAATTGCTCTAATAAGCCAAACACTCTCAAGACATATTCAAGCCACCAAAAACAACAGTAAGATATATATGGATATGTGAACTATATTGTTTTTTATGCTTTGGATTATTAGCAGGAAAATTTGTTTTCCTCTTGAGCATATTCCTGTGGAACATGCAGGGGCTTGGACTTCCACCATGTGAACCATCAGAACACATACAGTAGTATTTTAATCTCTCATACTAGATTCCCATTCAGTACCTCAAATTTGAAGAAATTCAAACTTACAGCCCAAATATTTGGCTCCTTCCAAAGGAAGCAGAACATGCTGTCTGAAGCACTAGGAAAAAATTCTGACTTCGCTGAAGTCAGTGACAAACAGACTTGCATTGCTACCTAGAACTGACATGAGTTCTATGTATGAACAGAATAGAAAATGTTGTCCTATGTGATTGGTACCCAGGCCTTCTTTAATTTGATTCTGCTACAAATATCCTGAGTGAAGGGAAAAAAAGAACCAAAACAATGTGAAAACAAATTTCCCAGGCTTTGAAGTAGTTTTATGTAAATAGTTATTTAAGTTGCAGTTATTATTGCAATCTCATGACCTAAATGGTTTTCTAAAAATTGCTGCCAAACACTCATCAAGAGCACCATTTTACTTAAAACTTGACTGTCAGGGAAGTGGCTTCTCATGCATTTTGATTCATGTTTTCAATTCTTAGAGAAGGAAAGAGGGAGGTCAGCAGAACTGCCACCTTGGACTTCCAGAGAGCAGACTACAGGCCTTTCAGTCTGACTTTGGTGCCAGGGAAGGTCATGGGGCAGATCATCTTGAGTGTCATCCTATAGCACATGCAGAACAACCAGGGGATCAGACCTAGCCAGCATGGGTTTATGAAAGGCATTGACCTGCTAGACCAACCTCATCTAATGCCAAGGCAGCTTACTCAGTGGATGAGGGAAAGGCTATGGATGTTGTCTACCTGAACTTTAGTAAAGCCTTTGACCCTGTTTTCCAAAGCATTCTCCTGGAGAAATTGGCTGCTTTGATAGGTGCACCTCTCACTGGATAAAAAACTACCAGATGGCTGAGCAGAGAGAGTGGTGGTGAATAGAATTAAGTCTTGCTGGCTTACAGTCACTCGTGGTGTTCCCCAGGGCTCAATACTGGGGCCAGTTCTGCTTAATATCTCAATCAATAATCTGGACAGGGGGATTGAGCGCACCCTCAGTCAGTTCACAGATGAAACCAAGTTGGGTGGAAGTGTTTATCTGCTGGAGGGTAGAAAGATTCTGCAGTGGGCTCTGGACAGGCTGGATCACTGGGTCAAAGACAAGTATAGGAGGTTCTACAAGGTGAAGTGGTGTGTCCTGCACTTGGGTCACAACAACCCCATGTGGTGCTACAGGGGAAGAGCAGATATAAAACGACCCAGCAGAAAAGGACCTGAGAGTGCTGGTCTATAGCAGCTGAACATGAGCCAGCATGTACCCAGGCGGCCAGAAAAGCCAATGGAATTCGGGCTTATTTCCATAATAGTGTGGTCAGCAGGACCGGGTGGTGATTGTCCCCCTGTACTTGGCACTGGTGAGGCCACACCTCAAATCCCATGTTCAGTTTTGGGCCCCTCACTTACAAGAAAGACATTGAGGTGCTAGAGCATGTCCAGAGAAGGGCAACGGAGCTGGGGAAGGGTCTGGAGCACGAGATTTTTGAGGAGTATCTTAGGGAGCTGAGGTTGTTCAGCCTGGAGAAAAGGAGGCTCAGGAGACACCTTACCAGTCTGAAAGGAGATTGTAGCCAGAAGGGGGTCAGTCTGTTTTCCCAAGTAACAAGTGACAGAATGAGTGAAATCAGCCTCAAGTTACACTGGGGAGGTTTATATTGGATATTAGTCAAAATTTCTTTGCTAAAAGGATTGTCAAGTCTTGGAAGAGGCTACCCAGGGAAGTGATTGAATCACCATCTGTGGAAGTATTTAAAAGATGTATATATGTGGTCCTTATGGACATGGTTTAGTGGTGGACTTGGCAGCACTGGGTTGGATGTGATGGTCTTAAAGGTATTTTTCAACCTAACTGATTCAATGATTCTATTCTATGGATTGACCTATTACTATAAATAGTAAACAAGTCCTTTTTATTTTTTTTTAGGAGTCCCTCTTTTCTCTTATTTGATCTGTCTGTTTTTCTGGGGAGTGATTAATTTACCTGTAATGAGGAACGAAAGGGAAAAAACAGGAGGTGGGAGGGTAGGTGTGCATTCTCTTCCTCTTCTCTGGACTCATCATGCTCTCTCTTATTTTCTCTCTCCTTTTTATCTGTTATTACCTATCTTACTTCTTTTACATGCCTTCATTAGTGAGTGATGTTTATACTTCCCTGGCTAACCTATGCATTTTTCCCACTTTCATTTTCTCCTGTCATTGTCCAAAGTTGTAAATTCACCTCCTGTTCTCTAATCTGTTCCTCTTCCTGTCATCACTTTATTTCAAGCTTGCTCTATGCCCTTCCTCAGCATTTTTAAAGTGCATAATTTTCTCCTCGCTTCTTGTCTTCTTTTAAAGTGTTAATACCATATTCATGCAGCAGGGGTGTTTAAAGTGGAGACAGGGATAGCAAGGAAGGAAGGAAGTTTTTATCCCCATAAAATGACAAAGCAGCAGGTATCTCTGAATGCATGTTGTTGTACCTGAATTCTCTCTTCATCCTGGGACCAATATGGTAGAGAAGTACACTGTGAAAACACTGAACATACAGTCCATGAGCAGTTTACGCTGTTGCTTTTAGCTGTGGGCCATTCCAGCATGATAAAGGAAAGATGGATCTATGTCAAGCTAATTCTTAACACATAGTAGTTTACTTTCAGACCTAATAAACCATAAATTGTTTGCTTTGTGTCTTGCAACCTTAAAAGTATTACTACCTTAAAAGTTGTGTTCTTTTCTAATGGGAAGAAAAATAGGGGGCATATCAGGAAGCCCAAGAAAGAGTTTAAAGGGGAAAGAGTAAAATTAATAGAAGCAAAACTTTAATTTCTCTTGCTGAAAGTATATTTAAGAAGGGGAATATATCACAATAATCAACCAGGTTTTTTGCCTTCAGCCTGTCTGAGGCCATGTGGTTTGGAGATCTGATCACTAGTCCGAAAAGGAAAGGCTGTTTGCAAGATTTCTGGGGTGTTTTTTCCTGGAAAAGGTGAGAGGACAAAAGCAGAAATCTATAACATACACTTTATGCCTTGTAAGGAAAGTATTCATCTATCTATCTGCCTCTCTCTCTCTCTCTCTCTTTCTTTCTACATGCATATATATAGAGATCCATATGTTTCAAGCTGTCACTAAATTGATTTGGAGGCAGATTTTTCTTTCATGTAAAGCTCTGAAGATTAGGTTAAAAATGTAATATTTAATATATGGCTTAAACCAATTGAATTTGATTTTGTTGTTTGTTTTGCTCTTTTACATTCACTGTTAAGTATTTTCTGGAGTTTTGCATGGTATTTCCATCAGTAATAACAGTTCTGACTACTTGGAGACAGAAAAATGCCAAAGCAGAAGATATTTTTTTTGAAAATTCAAACAGCATTTTGTAACAATCATGCTTTCTTAATATACCCCACAACATTTTGGAGCATACAGCATCTGTGTATTTTTTAAACCATTTCTAAACTCATATTTTGGGTGAGCATGAGTAGCTGGCTCTTTGTTGTATAAATCAGTTGTTATTTTCTCATTTGTGCTTGTGCTGTCTTCCAGTACTCTTGATTTCTTTAATAGTGTGAACTTTGGTTCTGTTTCTCTTTCAAAATACTGCTTCTATTCAATTTTCTTTGCAACAGGTTCATTGGGCAGTACTTTGCCTGTTTTTATTATCTTGGATTTTGTTGGGATTTTGTTTTGTTTTGTTTTGTTTGTTTCTGGTACGTAACTAAAACAATTTTCTGATTAAATTGACTATTAATAGCCATTATTTACATTAATTTGCACTTGTAATAGCATCGCTAGAGGGCAGTATTGATTAAATTAGGCACACTCTAGTGCTCTTTGGAAACTTAACTGCAGAAAAGTCTCCAGTACAAACATCTTTGCATTTTTAATATATGTTCATGGTTTTCATGTCCATTGTTCATTACATCCTAAACATAAAATTAAAAGTAATCTTAATCACCATGTGTATTAGACATTGTTATTTGTAACTTTAATGTGTGTAAAAGAACATTCTGTGATTTTTATGAGAAAGAACGTGCAAGAAGCTTAGTAAAAAGTAGATGGCATTGAAGTTATTATAAGTTATAATTTATTGGAAATAATTATTAAAGCATAAACTTTTTATAATAAAAATATAGGCTTTTTCATATGCTTCTTTCTCAGGGAAAATTCTGTGCAAAATAAATATCTTCTAATTAATTAACTGTCTCCTTGAAAAATCTCAGTACAGTGTATTTTATAATAATGGACAGCAAAGATAAGCAGAATTGTAAATTAAAACACTGACTCATTTGTTTTTATTGATTTACAGGTCTCCTGACAAATGCAGCAACACAGAATCCTCGTAGGAGTGGTTTAGGCTCTCTGTGAGCTACTTAACTTAGTCAAGTTTCACTGCTGTTGATCATCATCCGTTATATGTCATCAACCCAACTGTCTGTTTCTCTGTATCTCATGAATGACAGCATAATTCCTCTGCATTATGAGCTAAAGTTTGTTCTACCATTCTAAGAATCACTGGACTAAGGAATATAGAAAAAGAGATATGCTTGGGCATTAGCAATACAAAAAAGTTCATGGTTAACATTTCATCTGCGTTATACACCACTGCTGGACTTGCTGTTACCTACATGTTTCAATCTGAAGAGTCTGCTACAATGAAGAGTATCATCCCAATCAGCCTTAGAGAAGACTGTTTTGCCTATGGGAGGACACTGAGGTGCAAAAGAGAAACTCTTCTTGTGCCCTAAACTGTCTGAATTGCTTTTATTTTCTTATACTTTCAGTATTTACAATAGACCAAAGAGCAAAATCTATTTTAAAGTGGACACAATCTTACTCTTAACAGAGTTATGTCATTAAATTGAAGGAGGTCTCCACAAAGACATGATTCCAGCTTTCACAAAGCTGAAATGTTGTCCAGCAGAAGTCTTTATGGAAAGCTGAAGTAAAAACTTAACTCAGAGACCTGCTCTTGAAATGCCATGTTCAAGAGAACATAATGGAGCACTGAGAGAAAATGACCTATGTTTGGAAAACTTGGACAAAAAGAACACAAACTGTCGACACGGCACCTTTATTCCTCTGTACTTAGATTGACTTTCTCGTACTAAAATCATTTTCCGTTTTAACCAGTTAAACATGCCTCTTCTACAGTTCCATTTTTGATAGTTAAAGTTGGATAATACAGTATTTGCAAAGAGCATGTTTGGTCATCTGTGGCCTATGTCTCATCTGATACACCATTTAGCACCAGAAAGCAAATTAAAGAGAAAACAAAAGTAACACTTGTTTGAAAGAGATCATTAAATGTATTTTGAAAAGCCTAAAGTTATATATTTAACAGTTTTTATATGTTGTATATTTGTAGAAAATCCTATTTAACAATTAACGTGATAACTCTGACAGTTATGAAAAGTGGTTCAGAGTTAAGTTGTGTTTTATTACTTCAGTTGTCTCTGAAGTGACCGGTGTCGTTTGCTTTCTTCCATTGGGACATTCTGGATGTAAAGCATGACCAGAGAGGACTGTGTAGAAAAAGCAAAGAATAATGTTGTTTATATTACATAAATGCATTCAACCATTGCACTGTTGGAAGGCATTTTTTATTTTTATTTTTATTTTTTTGTCTTTATGTACTGATAAAAATAGAGTGTAAAATATTTTACTCATTGCTCTTCATAGCAAGGCCTTCCTTCCTTCCTTCCTTCCTTCCTTCCTTCCTTCCTTCCTTCCTTCCTTCCTTCCTTCCTTCCTTCCTTCCTTCCTTCCTTCCTTCCTTCCTTCCTTCCTTCCTTCCTTCCTTCCTTCCTTCCTTCCTTCCTTCTCTTCCTTATGTAAGGGTCTGTTTGAAACCTGTTCCTTGATCCCATTTTCAGTGTTTTACCTCATTGTTAGAAAGCCCACTTTTTCAGCATTATTGGTTAGTGAAAATTTAGCAAAGACAGCATAGACAAGGGAGAAATTATGATAAAACAGAAACAAAACCTTGTTCCCTTTTACTGTACCTTTTGGCATATAAGTTTGGTACATATTGGTATGATACAATCAACAAGGGAGCTTAATTTCTTCCTGGCAAATGTATTTTGGTTTCAAGTATACTACCTAATACTCCAATTAACTTTTAGTGTTATGCTAGTTCTATTCTACTAAAGAAAAATATATAGAGATTATTCAAGTGACCATAGATGAAAGGTACAAAAATGAAAAGTTGATTAAAGAATTTTTTTTAAAGCCTACTCAAACACTGAGGCTTATTTAATGCAGTGGTTGCAGGAAAATGTGAACTATGGATCATTTTGTCTTCAAGTAAAATAAATATCTACAAAATTCTTATTTAATCATAGGATTTTGACCAGTATCAAAGTAGCAATTTAAGCCCAGCCACTTGTAAAGTGTTATGGACTGACTGCACTATAAATGACCAATGTCAGGTTTAAAATGTCATGCAATAAATGATGGTAAATACATTTACTGTACATGTAGACCTCAAGAGCCAGATCCCTCACTCTACCAACTCTCTGTTTGGATTTATTTTAAAGGGAGCTTAGTAGCCTTATTTAGTAAACACAGAAAAAAATGAAAGTTGTTACATCATTTTTGTTGCTTTACAGTATTCAGTTTTGTGTTGGTTCAGCTAAATTATGAAAAATAAAGAAAATCCTTTTATAAGTGAGACTTGTTCCCTGAGCATGACGTCACCAAAGGAATTTCACCAGATGATAAGTAAGGTGGGAGCACAGGGAGAAAGATGGAATTGGAAATTGAGGACATGAACTGTGTTTTGAAGTTTTACCCTTCCTTTTTCATGTCTTGGGTGCTTTCATTTTGGTGTGCTCAGTCACAGATCGTATTAAGGACATTTATTTTCTGGAAAATGGATCTTCCAGGAACAAGAGAATCTAAGACTGGACATCTGAATTCTTTGCATCTAAAATCATACATTCCAATCAGTTCTGAATATGCAACCTTATGTTTTTGTTTTCTAAATATTTAAATACTCAAAAAAGAGTAGATGTACATGGTTATAATGCCTACTCTGGATAAGATCTATAAAGGAAAAAGATTCTGATTACTCTTCAGAGATGCATTTTAGTTTCTGAGTCTCTTGTGTACAACAGACACTTCAAGGCACTTAAAATGTGTTTTGTGCTATTCCGTCCTCCCCCAGAATGTACAGTTTTAAACAAACAAAATATACTGGCTGCCTTTGTCACTGTGAATTACTACTCTAAGAGCAGTGGTGAAATGTTTCTCTCTCAGGAACAATATGTTTTCAGAATATTGTTAACTTTAATTTTACAAAACTAAGTTACATAAAAAAAAAACTTGTTTGTTTCTGAAAGTATTTTATGTGCCTCTTCAAAAGCAGAATTTGAAAGACAGAGGATAATGTCTTATTTGAATGCTATTAAATATCCGTCATTTCTCAACTTGCACACAAGTAACTTTTTCAGAACACGCTTGAAAGGAAACAGAATAATACATAAAAACACATAATAGACTAATAAAAACAACCTCTAGAAATGCAGTAAACCTTTAAAAAATTTTTGAATAAAGCTCAATTTAGCTTTCTGTTAGCTCAGGCAAGGACACATTTAAGTACTGCTTTTAATATCTGGGATATCAAATGGAGCAAACATTAGCACACTGTAGCAATCAATGTGACACATCATTCACCAATTTCATAATTATGCTTTTAGCTTTTTTTTTTTTTTTGCCAGTTCATTTCTTCTTAGCAGCAGCTCAGGTCTTATGTGGAATCCTCAATCATTCACTTGTTTACTGAAATTGTACCCATGTGCTGTTGCATAAATCTTTAACCCAGGCACTTACTATCTCATATAGCCTACTCATCACAATCCTGATTACTAATTAGAGTTTCCGGAAGAAAATAAGGAATTCAACTCTATGTCTGAAAAGCCTCTGTAGCTATGAAGAACAGCTGAACTAAAAGGTGGTAAATGATTGGTTGACAGGAAAATCACAGCACTGACTATCTGGGCAACTGAACTAGTGGAAAGAAGAAATTAACAGGCCAGCAGTGGATGTAGCACAAGAAGCCAAAAAAACTCCAAAAAAACAAACAAACCAACCCAAACCTAAATTGAAATATTTATTGTATTTATTCAAGGGAGAAAACCGCACCCAGAACCAGCTGTTTCATCACATAAACCTACATATATTCAGTAGCTATTCCAATTAAAAAAACATAAATACATAAGAAAGCATTTTCTTTTAAGCCTCTTTGTATGATGCTGGATGTTATATGAGTAACAACCAAAGACAGGAATGTGTTGACTATTTTTTTCTGACATAACAGATTTGATCCTACTGAAATAATGAATCTCACACTGGGCTTAGGCAAATAAAGATGGACAGAAAGCACAATATTCGACTTCTGATTTCAAACTGGGGCTTGAGTAGAGAAAGGAGTTCAAGAAAGAAACTGAAAAAAAAAACTACCAAGACCAGAGAAAAATATTTTTTTCATTTCAGAGTATTTAGTGTTTAATAAGTGCTTTTTAGTATTCAGTACATGCTAGGGGAGTCAAAAGGAGTATTATTTGAAACAGGGAAATAAGAAAGGAAACATTATTTTAACTGCAGAGATGAGAATTTTACTGATAATGTGGTTGTCTTCTTTTGAGATATAAATCCCATTAAACTTGGAGACCCATGGGTAATATATAAAAGGCAATTTTGTCACTTACTAAATATAAACTAAAAAATGGAAACTAAACTAAAAAATAGAAATTACAGTAAGCCAGAATAGACAGTAACTAATAATGAGCCATTCTGTGGGAGGATCGACACAAGTTCCTGTACTGCTTTTGACTATGAATGAAATATGAATACTGAGATTGCACAGTTTGTTAGTATCAGTAATTTACACAGATTAGTGAAAATATGGGAGGCATATGAAGATATGCAGAGACAAAATGGATCACCAAATATTAACAGAAAATGGAAAACTGAAAATCAGGAGTGTCAATTTATCATTTCTTACACCATCAAAGTAATTGTGGCTTCAATTATGGCAAATTTTAGGAAATATGTGGAAAATAACTTCTGCTCTTGAAATAGATACTAATGTATCAATACATTATAGATATTACTATAGATATTACTATAGATAATACTAATAGATACTAATGTTTCAAGCTAGTCAGTGCCTAGGTCAAGTCACTGTTTTCATACGGTAATCCTATGTTAGTTATGCCTTTTCAGAGCTCCAGCAAGCCATTGGAGGACCCTTACGATTTATATTTGTAGTCACAAAGCACAATGTGCTCATGGCATTGATGTCCTCCACATCTGGCTTGGACAGACCATGCCCACAATTTTCTAGGTTTGATATTGCCACTATCAGGCTAATGAAAGTGACACTAAAACACTATATTGTGCCGCAGTGATGCAAAAAGACCTGTGCAAATGAACAAAGTTGATTAGCATATAATCAAAATCCAGTTTTACTACAAATATTAATAAATAGCATGCAAAGAACAGATACAGTAAAAAAAAATGGAAAGCATGTAAGGACTTTTAATGTAAAAAACCCAAAGAAGCCAAAAACTACACCAAAATATAGTATAAAAAGAAAATCTCTGCAAAGATCTTTGTTTAGGAGTAGAAACTCCAAAGGTGTTTATGTTAGGAGTATAGGGTCTGACATAACAGAAGGAACAATGTTAGCATGTGCTGAGAGCAGTTTACATTACCTAAGGAGCTTGAGCACTACCTCAAAGCCATTGTATAAAGCACTGTGAGCAAGTGTCTGTCTTCCTTCCCTGCACTGGAAGAAGCTGATGTGTACATTTCTATGTACCCAAGAAGAGAGACAGGTGGCTTAGTATGGGTTCTCACACAGGCATAACAATACTTGTCACCCACCTCAGGCAGAGGCTATGACAGGAAAGGTTGACATCAGCTGTCAACAAGAATTTTGTACTGAGTTGTGAAGGTGCTAACAAAAAGTGGGTAGTAGAAGCCTGACACAGCTGTTAATGTACAAACACATTGCACAAAACAGCTCACAGAGCTCCAGTGGCAGTAAAGAGGGCCTTCCCATCACAACGACTAAAGCAAGTGCAAGGGTCATATATTTCTTCCTGTATATGCAGACAATCTCCACATGGATAGATGAAAATTATTGCGGGCTAGTTCTGTCCACATTCTCCATTCACTTCTACAAAGATGTACTTAAGCCGCCTCCAGAGCAGAAATTCAACATGGACTGCAACTTCAAGACACATAAGCCTAAATGACATGCTATTAACAAACAATAAAAAAGTATATATTGGTGCTTGAACAAAATTATGTTTAATTTGGCACAACTAACAATTTCTGCCTCAATGAAGCTATGCAGCACTTGGTTTTCTCCACAGGCATATTTGTTTCTTCTCAGAATTTTGAAGAGAGCAAAATGACAGTGATAATGTATCTTGCAGCTCATGCAAAACAAATCAAATGAGGGTGAGCTCTGGATGGGCAGAAATTCTAGCTGAGTAAATAACAATGACCTCACTGTGCACAGGAAACTAACACCCCCAGAAATGACACCGACAGTTCTTAAGAAGAGCAAATGGCCACACCTTCTTCATGAAAAGGAGGCTCTTCCAGAAACATACATGCATTGCTGTAGAGCTTCTTCCAAACCAGGAACACATGAAAACTGTCTAAACTCAAAGATAAATACAGCAAGTTAGAGAGAAAAGTTGTTGTGAAAACTTTGTATTTAGTTGTATGCATCAGGTTAGAGTTTCCTGTACTTCATTACTTGTTCTTCGTAGATTAACAAAATGTTATTGGAAGAAGATTTGTCACTGACTCCATGACATGGTCACTTTGAATTATTTAGATGGTAACTGTAGTCTCCTTAGGCAGTTTGACAAACTCAGCAAGCTTCCTCTCCTGTCCTTTTTCTCCCATTGTTGCAGCCTGTAGTGCTGTGCAGACATACCCACTGCAATGGTTACCAGCAGTTCTAAAGGAATTATTTATTGGCTACTGGTGTGGGTTTGGCAGTGTGTGGTGCAGTACCAACTAAAAGCCCAGCTCATGATACTGCCTCTAGCTGAGCACTTGTATGCCAAGTGGCAACTGGCCCCCAGGTTTGCTACTCTTGGAGGGATTTTGTATAGGATGTATAATCTGAAATCACTGCAATTTGAATGGCTTTCTGAGAACAGGAATGAAAGATTTCTTCAGTATGTCTCTCCAGTTAAAAAAAGAACATTTTCCTTTTTCACAAGTCTTTTATCATTCTTTTACTGTCTTGTGAAGAAAAAAAAATCTAGATAGATGCATGGTAAAGCTTGTTGACTTTCTACTTACTTGTAAAGATGCCTTGGGTCTGGAAACAAGGCAAACAGCTTGTAAAACAACTATTCACATCCAACAGTATATTTCTGTGCTCCAAAACCAATTCTTCCTTGAGAACAAACTCGAACTGGAGGTAAAAATATTGCTTCTCATTCCATTTTTAAAGATAATGCCTAAGCTTATGTTCATAGTTGAGAAGTTTCCCAAGTTTAAATATTTAGTCGCGCAGTGAAATAATTCAGAAGTCTGTTTCTAATGATGCCATCTGGTGACACCTGTCATAATGATACCTAGCTTGGTCTGTTATTTTTCCAAACACAATATGAAAGCTATAAAGTATTTTCATCAGATAATAAATGCTCAAAAAAAATACTGCCATCTACAAGGAGGAGTATCTTGCTGAGCTTTCTAATGTTATTAATGGGAGAGGTATGTGCTTGAGGACAATCCTGCTTTCATTGTACCTTAAAAAAACTTCCTTACAACAAGGCACAACTCTTATAGAGGCTTGAGGAATGTATTAGTTTCTTAGACAGTGAGTTGGCTGCAGGGAATATTGCTGCACAGTTATCTATTGCCGAGCTGTAGCAAGGTTCCAGGGCAATGCTGTATTGCTATATTCCTTTCACTGAAAAGGTTCCCTTACTAGAGTGCATTGACCAATATTTCAGTCCTACCATGAGCTAAACCAGCATTACTGCTGTATTGAAGTAATTAATTCAAAATATAAGAAAATAAACATACATTTATTTATTAAGAAGTTCAGCAGAGAACTCTTGCAGTGACAGATGACATTAGCCTATAAGCCTTTATAACTTACAAGGTAATAAAATGGGGTTACGTTTTTGGATTAAATTGATAACATGACCAAATCGATTTCATTAGTGTATCTGTCATATTTGCTGTTAATGATGGCTAACAGTGGAATAGAAACTGACAACAATCCCTGAAAAACTGTGCAGATCAAAATTATATTATACTAGCATTCATGAATTTTAATAACCTTTTTTATCATGAATTTTGAACTCCCTTTTTAAATTTGAGGCTTGCAAGGAAGAAGAGAATTAAACTTTCTACACCTGTCTCAGCTCCTATTATTTCTATTGTTACAAGTTAATAGGCTCAAGAATAGAAGACATTTCCACTAACTAAAACAAAAAAAAGGTCTTGCTTGAGAGTCTCTTGTGAGTGCTTATAGAGGAATGGATGTTTCTCTGCTGCTAAAGTGTTGACATCAGAGTCATTTCTCCTGAATGACTAGAAAGCTTTAGGACACCCAAATTGCTGTTTAGAAGACTGTTTGTGGAAGCTGCTATTCGTATTAATAGACATTGGTACTCCAGTGTGTAACTCCCTTTAATGATAATAGAAGATCTGCAAAAATCTGCAGGACAATATACCTACTGCCAGGAAACATCATAACTCTCTAATCCCATTAGCAGGGCTTAAATAAATGTGAGTTAAAAGTGTACAAGTATTGAAATGCTACACCTCACAGCACCAATTGAAAACATCAAAGTGCCCTTATGTAATGAAACACCTTGACCTCTCTGCTACTTGAAAATGCGGTATGATACTAAATATGTGTCATATGAACTGAAAGACCAAATACTCTTTTGTATTTCAAGTCCTGGATTACAACCTCTTTCTTGGCTTAAAATGATGTGAAAATAGATAATTAAAAAGGAAAAACCGCAGGATAATCTGGGCACAGGTAAAGGATAACTTTATCTTTACCATTTTGTTACTAGTCTTATCTTAAATATATTATATAAATGTATGTGTATATATAGAGAGAGTGAAGGACACTGTCTGGTTTGAGCTTACTGTCTTTCTTGCTCTCATAGATGTTACACTCAGGAGCTGTGATATCAACATGGGTAAAAAAATTCAGAGATACAATCTATAGAGCTTAAGTGGTAGAGGTAGAAATATTTAGTCTTTCATATGTGAGGGTTGTTCTGACCTTTTGGAGATGCTGATATTTGCATGAGAAACATTGTCTTCACATCTTCTATGCTACTGTTAACAAAAGTTGGGTACTTTTAGTGTGATTCTTCCTGTACTGCACGTACTGTACAACCATACAGACTCTTCACAGAGTCTTTTTATCTACATTTTGACAATGTATTCAAAAATACTGCTGCTCCTGGTATTCAAGGTAACTCGATTTGGATTTTATACACATGGTGGGTTAATCTTGGCCTCCTGCTCCTCAACAGAACAGGGGGAGAAAATGAGACAGGCACAGGGAGATAACTTATGAATTAATCTTATGAGAAAAACAGACTGAAGTTGAGAGAATTTGTCCAATGTATCGACAATCAAAACATAGGGGATAGTAAGAAAAAAAGACAATATATAAAGATCACCTTCTCTCTCCTCTTTTTCCCAAAGTTCAACTTCACTACTTCATTCTAAACTCTTCCTCTTCCTGTCCTCAAGGAGGGTATGGGATGGGAGGATAGTGCTGAGTCCATAACAACCTCTTTGCTGCTCTTGCCTCCTGAGACTTTTCCTTGCTTCAGCACAGTTCCTTCCAGTGGGCTGCAGTCCTCAAGGGAAAACCAGTTCTGTGTGGGTCTGCCACAGGCCACAGTTCCTTCAGACCATATCCACTGTGGTGGTTTAGGAATGGTATTCCCTAATTAAGTTTTTCCAGTAAAAAAAATGCAAACCATGAGCTTGAGCTTCTCCCCATCCCCATCCCCTCCCCCTCTGGTGAGAGAGACAAAAGAGAGATCTCGAGCTGTGATGAGAACAATTTCCTGGAAACAACATCCAGACAAGAAAACAAAGAGGAACGAAACCAGCATTAATAACAAAAGTATACAAAAAGAGACCAACCCAGCCCCATGTGACCCCTGAGACAATGAATGAAATGGTGGGAAATCCTCAACATGCCACTTTTTTCTTCATGACCGCAAGCCACACTCCCCTCCTTGGAAGTGAGAATCCCTTGCTTTTGCTCCCTGGCAGTGAAGTGGTACAGAATAACAACCTCCACACACCCACACGGCTCTGGCCTCTGCCCCCTCACAGTTACAGTGGAAAAATTCACTGTCCTGGCCAAAACCTGGATATCCATGTACACCATGCAATGTGTCATCTCTCACAGGCTACAGTGTGGATATCTACTCCAGCAGAGTCTCTCCAAGAGCTGCAGGGAAATATCTGCTCCACCATGGTCTCCTCCACAGGCTGCAGGTAAATCTCATCTCTGACAACTGCAGCACCTCCACTCCACTTCTTCATTGACCTACATGTCTGAAGGGCTGTTTCTTACAGTTTTTTATCTCACTTTTCACTGCTGTGCAGTATTTTGACCTTTCTTAAGTCTGTTTTTCCACTGGTGCTCCCATCTTGGCCAAGGGGCTCAGCTGGGTGGAGCTGGCCATGGACAGACCTAGATCCTCATCACCGAGGCCCCTGGAAGCCCCTTTTCTTTTTTCTTTGTAATTGTTTGGGGTTTTTTTTACACTGACATCTTTCTTCATTAATTGCAATACAAGGGATTTAGTCTCTAATCCAGCACATTTTAATAGCCACTGTCTTTAAAAATAAAACTAAACAACCAAAGCTAAACAAACAAACCCCCCCAAAAAATCAAAAAAACCCAAACCAAAACTCCACAGATCCTCAAAGCCACTTAAGTCACAACTTTAAAAAAAAGTTAATTTCCAAACTACAGACATAAATGTAAAAAAAGTACAGTACTGTTTCTTAACAAAGGTGCTGAGGTCTGAAGGATATTAGGAAATAAGTAAATTAGTGAAGCCAATAGAGCCTGACAAGACAGTCCCTTGACAATAAGACTGAGAAAAATTCCCTTTTCCCAAGTCTCTTTCATCTCCTGTCTCTGGGGATAATTGCATTTTCAGTGGATTAAATAAGGAAAAGCAAACGCCTTTGACATTGTATTTGCTCCCTTGTACAGCCAGCTCCAGATATCTGAGGCTTTAGAAGCACTTTGACTGCAGATTGCAGGCAATGGAAAACCTCAGTACACTTACTAATAAAGAATTGCAATCCATGACTTCTCAGTGGCTTGTGTTTACTGAAGACGAGTCACTCCATTAAGATTATTCCATTCAGACCACCTCATTGAGTTTAAGATTTATTATTACTGCTGCCCATTTCTGTATCCATATGCTGAGAAGTCAATAGCAATAGGTAGTCCATATCAGAAATCACTGGATCAACCTCTTTCTATCTTCTTCCCCACCTTCTGCCCTCCTCCAAAATCCTTTGTAAAACTTAAGTTTGGTCTTGCTTTGGTAGAAAGGAACAGAGAAGTAGATTGCATGGTATGTGGAACAGAGTGCAATGAATCATATTTTAAATGAAAAAAATGTGGATTCACTATATCTCAAGAAACTGCGCTTTTTTTTTTTTCACTAGATGGCTTTGAGCAGAAATCTTTGTAACTCGTATGTGTGGCATGCTGAGTTTTTGATCTATCCTACCATGGTGGAGTGTAACCCACTTTTTAAAAAAATAAATGTCCAGTTTTGATGCTCTAGTAGGAATTGGAAGGCCTGGCACCAGCATATACATGCAATTCTCTTTAAAGTGAATATACATACTATTATTATATCTTAAAAATTAGCTGACTAATTCTCTAATATGTATGTGTTTTGGCAGAATAGCTGAGCTTGGCAGGGACTGGTGGATATTGTCAACTACAGCAGGTTTCTCAGGATCTTGATCAGTCAGATTTGAGTGCTTTCAACAGTGGAGAGTTCACAACCTCTCTCAGCAATTTATTCCACTGTTTGATGATCCTACCAGTAAAAAGTAATAATAAAAGAGAACTTCTTTTTTTAAAATGGAATTTTATTTTATTCAGTTTGCCTCTTGTCCTGCTTGCCACCACTGAGAAGAGTGTACTTCATTGCTACTCTGCACCACTACCTAACAGAATGGGAAATCCAAATCAGTAAATTTATTTACATGTAACATTATATTTCATCTCAGGTGCATACTTTTTTGTATTTGTTTTGAACAACATCAAAGTGGTCTTTTGAGATTAACGGAACAAAGTGATGTGAAGCAAACAAATCCAGAGCTGTCTCTGTGTGAAATTCTTCTCTCTCTGCACAAAACTCCTGAATCCAGGCTGTCTTAATAACCTATATCTACTATCACCAGTGTGCCAGGACCTGGCATAGAACCCTATGTAGTGTAATTGCATCTCACAACACAGATCTCTTGTTAATAGGCCCCTCCAGAATTCAAAGCATGCAGGGGAATTATGCAGACTGCTCAGCTGCTGCTGTTCTGGCAAAACATAGGAGCCTGGGATCAGTAATATGTTGATGTGGTCTACAATAGGAGAGAGCTGGTTTTACAATCAGAGAGCAAGTCCTGTGTGACAACAGATCTAAGCTGAAAAACTGCTGAACTCACATAAGCTTTGTGAAGGATAATTTTGTGAGGTACCATTGTGTGTGTAAAATGGAGGAGTGTGTTTGCTTGTTGGCATGGTATTGGCTTGGCAGATGCTGATGCAGCTGCAGTGACAGCCATGGCCTAACAAAAGGGCAGAAATTCTGACCTGTTGGTATCCTGGCTACTTTGCATTGTCTGCATACTTGGAATATAAACTTTAACAGCACATCCTTATATGTGTTTCTTTACTTCCTTTCCTTAAAAGAGAGGTTAGTATATTCCTTCATAATGCATTCAAAAGGGCATTCTAATTTTTTTTAAATGTTAATGTTTAAGAAAATTTGCAATATGACTAAAAGCATATATTTCTAATGCATAAAATTTCCAAGCACTCAATTTGACTAATATTTCAAAATACACATAGATACAGTTCAGCCCATCATTTCATGCATACTGTCACAAGATACAATAGCATTGTTTACAATCTAAATCTAATTAAAGGGTATGCAGGAATGAGAAAGGGATCAATATCTAATATGTTTTTTTCCATCTGCTTTCCTCACCACCGCTAACATGTCAGAGAAAATGCCAATAATTTGATCTCATGCATGTGTTCTGTTGCTTTTCCACTGATACACACAAGGTCAGTTGAGATATAGGATGCTCTAAATTCTTCATTTAGTTCCCTAATTAATAGGTGGTCATGAGACAGCATATTCAAAAAGTGACAAAAAATATAAATGTATCTGAAAGACTAACTGTGGGATATCTTTAAATAAAATACGTCTTTGATTTCAAGCATAGAAACATCACCTGAATACCTGAAAAAATGTTGGACAATTCAGACATTAAATACTTGTGGGATGTTTTTACATTAAAGGCATCTAAAAGCCGTCGTTTTTATAATAAATTTCCATGAATGTAGTTTCAAAATAAAGCTAGGCAAACTCTAGTGGAAATCTTCCTGTGGTACAGCAGGCAATTTATTGAGAAGACATGAATGTAATCTTTATTGTCCAAAAAACTTGCAGTTCACAGTCTCAAGAGTGATAATAAAATTCTTCTTCATGCTAATATTTGTTTTAGTTAGACTGAGCTCTTATCCCAATTGTGCAGAGGCTTGTATGATTGTTTCTTGTTAAAATGTTATTAAGGATGACTTGTGGTCATACAGAAACAAGAAATATTATCTGCAGTAAAGTTATTTCCTCCACTTCCATTTCCTCCTCTTCCTCTAGTTTGAATGATATCCTGCTTCTAGACCGTCAGTGGTTCTATTCCCTCAGTGTTAAGGTCTTCACTTTTTTCAACACAACAGAGCAAACACTTATTGAATGAGGTGCAATGTTTACAGAGAATTAAAAATGTCCCTGGGGGCCAGGATGTTTGCAAAGAAATGGAAAAATATGTGGAAACCAATCAAATATTGTGGAAGCTGTCTGTGTCTAAAATGTCTAAGACTTCAGATGAATGATTCTGGAAAGAGCTGCTATTTCATTCTTCAGTTTAGACTTCCTTTAACTCATTAAAACCAGAATGAAATGCTTGTCATAGTGATGTAAGTTCTACACTGAGCAAAGGAGTACCAATAAAAATGGTGTGCCAAACTTCCTGTGGTAAACAATCCATGAAAGGCAAAAGAACACAAATAAGGAGAAGATCAATATAAAAATATAGGAGTGTACGGAAAATTAATCAATCTGTTTTCACGGTAAGGGTACCATCTACCCGTGATGTTGTAATGGGTCTGAAATAATAAAATGCACCACTTGACTTTATTTTCTTGTAAGCCTGGCCTTCAACAAAAATCTTGCAACAACCTAATTGCAAACTTATTTTATCCTCCATGGAGTGTTTTTACCATATTTCAGGTGAATGCATGTTTTCTCTTTAATATTTTCTACTCTTATACTGAACTCAAATCTGTGATCTTAGAGAAGGCAAGTATATACTCACCTTATGATTTTTACCCCAAATATCTATAGAACATACTGACTAAATGAATACTTTACATCCTTGGTGGAATTTTTATAAAAAATTAATAAACATTGACATTTTTAAAAGTTTTGATCCTGTTATACCTCAATTTCTGAAAATAAATAAAAATCACTTAAATAATTCTACTCTGAAATAGATTGTTTCATTAAACGTCTTATAGACGTAGCCTAAAGTATTGCAATTGCAATAACCTTTAAAATTTAAATACATGGAAAGAAAATTATACATTCACACTGTTAATATAATGTGAGTGTTGATGTACGTGAGGTCAGTGACATAAAACTGGAAGAACTAAGTAAAAATAGGAACCATGTGATATGGCAGTCATATAAAAGAAATTACAAGATGATGGGCAGAGAAAGGTCTAGTGTGAAATAACTGATAGATATCTAAATTTATATGCCTGAAAGTTAGGCATCTTGAGGATATTTTTGCCTTGTGTTTAACTGCCTCAAACACAGGTAATTTTTTTCAGACCTTCCCATATAGTTAGTAGAGAATTTGTAAGTACTGTTAATAGTGTCCTGAGAACAATTTACCTTATCCTAAGGGAGACACCAGCATTTGGCCCTGTGAACTGCTTATAAATCATCAACTTAATTTCTGGTGACTTATGACAGTTTATAAAACTGTATATGTAGCTGCTTGCATTCTATACTACTAAAATGAGGCCACAATTTGCCCATACTATAAGCTTCTAATAACCCTTTTACAGCCAATAAATCAACTCCAGAAGATAAGTTATGTATTCTAGTGTAGGATATGTGACAATGGCCAGACAACTGAATCTCTTTCTAGAGACCATACAGGAAGCTTAAGTGCATAACTTAAATCAGATACCTTGCTTGAATTATTTGCACTTCTACATTTCAAGATTGGTAGGTAAAATAAAGCAGGACAATTCTTTTCTTCATTAGTTTAGAGTGTCTCAATTTCCATAATGTCCCGGTTTATGCACTTTGCTTTATAAGGTAAAATATTATGATTCTGTGTTTGACTTTCCTGACTAGTCACCTTTACACTGTTAAATGGATGACATAGATTCTATGAAATATAGAAAGCAATCCATGACTGGTAATTCCTACAGTGTTTGGGTTTTTTTAAAGCATTGCAAGATGAAGTGTACTTTTCTACCCATAAAATTCATGAGGCACTGAAGAAGATAGATTACAATACAATACTAATTTTATCCATCAAGCAGTTCAATTAGAGGAGAAAAAAGGACAGTATTCTCTATGGAGATTCTGTAATTCCCTCCACTGATCTCAGAGGGGCTGCAGATAACCAGTTTGTTTAATTACAAAACTGGGGTATAGGATTGTTCTTTCCTTTTGTTAGTGTAAATGTTCTAGTGTAAGTGTTTTCCATATACTTTTAAAGGCGAAGGATGGATTTCTGAGCACACACACGTGCATGCGCACACACATACAGGCCCGAAGCCCAGCCTTGTGAAAATCTCTTGTTCTGCTCTTGTAATTTACTTGCACGAGAATGGTGGTGGGATCATAGTTTAGTCCAGAGTGTGAGGATACCACAGGACTACTGCACCCAGAAGTATGAATCATCTTTTCTGCCTTCATAATGTTAGTTTTCCAGTGTTAACAGCAACAGAACATACACAGAGGCCCAGATCCTGAAAAATATTTACATGTCTTTTAGAACTTTAGAAGAATTGCTGACTTCAACAGGAGTATAGCTTCAACAGGAATGCTCTCAAAGTTGAGCAATTGCTAAGCCCTCAGCTGGATAATAATTCAACACTTGCTCATGAAAAATACAGATATCTAGTCTGACAAAAATTACCTCTTCTCTTCCCACTCTCTCTTTCCAGCCAGCTATTGAGCCATAATGTATCTAGCCAACAGGAATGACATTTTTTCTTTTGTGTCACTGAGTCAAATGATGTAAACTTGAAATATGTTGGACACATCATTGGACTTCACCATAAGAGTCTCCCATAAGCTCCTATTCCTTCTAAAGGCAGTGGAAAAAAAATCTCACAGACAGCCAAGGATGTTAGCCTTTCACTCTCATGCTCAGTGGCTTACATGGGAATTCTTTGTGCAAGTGTGTTGTATAATCAAATGTATAATCTGTGATTCAAAGAGAAACATATAAAACAATCACCCCTCTCCATGAGAATTAAATAGAAATGTAAATCAGAGGCTTCTGAATCAAATAATTTATGTGCTTCTGTCTTTGTAGACTGAAATAAATGAGTATGAGGTCTAAAGCTTCACTAAGGTGTGGTGATTTGAGAATAATTTATTGTGTAAAAGGGTAACCAGTCAAACAGTGTTAATTATAACACTGTTAAAAGCTGAAATGCTTAAATCTAAATCATTTAAAAGTTATGTGATTGATATTAAACACCTCTGAAAAGGAAAAATGCTGTAGGCAAGTGTTCTTAATAAGTCTAGTTTGGTTAATTATTGCCTGAAGCATTTCTGAACTAATTATTTACCTCCAAAGTGGGCTTCATGTTTTCAGCATTGAAGTGCCAGATATTGATTTTCTTTAATTGTCAGGGTATAGCACTAGACAGACCACACAAAGCTGAAGGTTAAGCCATTTATAGAAAGTGATAGCCAGGTCCTCCAGTGTCACACACTGCATCAGTGTGAAAGGGAGACCAAGACCCTGAAACTCGACACTTTCAGGGAAAAGGATTATTTGTCTCTGTCATCTGCCCTTTATGGTTCATTTAACATCTCAGATAGCCTGTGTAAATTAAGTGTGTTTAGTAGCTGCCCAAATTCCAAGTCAGAGAGTGTTCTGCTCAAGAGGGGAACTGGAATGTATTATCCTTCTATTAAACAAGATGTACATGGCTCAGCAAATAATGAACATTGAATTATTTGTTTACCCATGTTACCATAGATGGCTTAAAGATTAGTTCAAGATGCTTTTTGATTTTCTGCACACTTTTCCCCCCACCTCTTTTTTAATAAGTGAATATACATATTTCACAAAGGTTGTTCATGTGAATTTCTCAGTAGGGTCTGGGTGCTTAGAGAATTGTTGCCTGTCTGGATGGATGTAGGTTTTTTGGCCATAATTTGGGATTTGTGAAATATTACAAGTCCCAGCATATTGAAATCACCTTTGTATCTCATCAAACCACATGTGATGTGTGAACAGACATTTGCCAATTGGCTAGAGCTATTCCAGCCTACTGCAACTTAAAAATAATATAAAAAATAATAAATGCGATACGGCCTCTTAATTCACACCATCAGTGCCATCTCTGCTGATTTGAATTTATAAATAGAAAGAAAACATTTTTCTTGTTTTGAATTCTTTGTGATTTGTTGCATTTTTCTTTGGTTCTTCAGTTTCCTCTCTTCCATGGTGATTAACTTGTGTTTAATCTTTTCCTGTTCATGCTCTTAATTTTTTCTGATATCCCAGCTATTAATTTCTATGTCTTACTATTTTTGCCACTTTGCTCCTCTTCTAGTTAAGCTGAAGGACCCCTACAGGAATAAAATGGCATACCTTATCTGGGAGCAAGGGTTGTCCCTGTGGTTAACAGTGTGAGACATACCACCAGAAGATGACTTGGTTCTTAGGTGGGGTAAATTGCCTTATGAAGGTTCCTACCTCTAATTTGTTTTTCTGTGCAGGGAGCCTAGAGTGACTGATGATCCTAACTTAGCAGGCTATCTCAAGTTAAGTGGAATGAATCCAGACCTCGTTCATCTCACTTTTTTCCTTGCTATAGACCTTTTTTTTCCTTTTCCTTTTTTTTTCCGTCTGTATTGCCTGGCTTCACCTGTGTTTGTTTCAACGAGCTCAGGCTGCAGAAACCCTTAACAGCCCACATGCTCAAACTGGGCACCATCATCACTGAATTGAGGTTTCTTCAGTTCCTATGGAGAAAGACAGACACAGAGAACAATTCAGATCACAGATTATAATGCCTGCATCTCTTTTCTGGTAGCATATATAAATACTAAAGTGCTTGTGATTAGGGTTTAAGCAGACTATTGTGATGTGATTAATTCCCACTCAATTTGTAATGGCAATTATTCTTCTGGGCTGTATTAAAATGGAAAATTTTTGAAGAAAATGTATCTAATCTCTATCATTTAATTTTTAACCAGTTTACTCTTAAAGGGACAAAAAAAATCCATGTATTAAATATAGAGATCCTGTATTGAGAAATAATGCAATAATTTCTACAAATAAACAAATCTAGACAAATACTCAGAAATACATTTCCTTGCTAAAGACATGGAATTTTAAATAGCATATGAACATGACAAGTTTTGTGAATATTTTGCTTAAATGATGACTAATCTATTAGTAGTAGTAGTAGTAGTAGTAGCAGTAGTAGTATTACTATTTTAATTGTGCCTCATAAACTCATTTAATTACTGGTTTTCTTTCCCCATCATGTCAGAGTAAAACCTGTTAAAGGAGATCCCTATCACCAAATATTAGCTTCATTAACTAGATATATATATATCCTTCCCTCACCCCTGGGATTTCTTTTTCTTGTTAATGCTGATAATATCTGAACCATTGTTTTCTTTTTATAAGTTCAGGACTTTTTAATGGAGAAGATACACAGTAAACAGAAAAATATTGCATAAAAGCAGTCATTCATTCTTTCCCATTCCTTTAAATTGGGAAGTACAGCTATATTTTATGCTCATAGCAATATAAAAAAATTGGGTTTGTTACAGTTGTCAGTTATCTATTCTTTAGAATAGAGAATGATGAAAAGTGTATATTTGTCTGTTCTTTTTGGTTCATAAAATATGCTTTATGTGAAAAAATGTGCTACGTATAAAGCACGCTGAACTCCAACCCAAACCCCAGGGCCTATTTGGAAAAACTTTGGATTGAGTACTAATTTTACATTTGGATCTAGGGTCCATCTTGACATAGTGTGTTTGTTTGTGTAAATGGAAATCTAAATACTACTACATGCTGAAATTACAGCATCTTAGAAAATGTTGAATCTCTTTAGTGGCAAACAATACTGTCTTTGACATTTGTTCCACAAATTCTTGAAGATTAAACTAAAAGCAAGATGCTTTTAAAGCATCTCTTACACATTTATTGGCTTATGAAGAATGTGCACTGTTCTTACATAACCACTATTACCAGGAAAAAAAATCTCAGAGGCTCTGATTTGTCCTATAAGTAGTATGAATTTGCTTTCAAACCCATAAATTCAATGTAAATTCAGCTTTTTTTTTTTTTTAATGCATTCAAGTCTGTGGATTTTCATTCTCTTTCAGTGAGGTACCCACTATATTCACTTACAATACCAGAATTAAGAATTTGACACGCTCTATTACAAAGTGCCGGTATTATTAGAGATGGTTCTCGTAGATAGGGTTGTTTATATACTACAGAAAAAAGGTGTTTTCTATCACTCTCAATTCATTAAAATGTTTCAAATAACCTTATGAACTTCAGTTAAGACCTTCATCAAGGCCTTACGATAATTGACTTTTCCTCTAAATACTTCTAAAGACTACTCATTGTTCTATTGGCTCATACACCACTTAACAAAACCATTAAAAAGTGTCTCATGTTATCAGTATATGTAAGTTAGAGTAGACATGGCGTGATGGTTATCAAATCTGCTAGGTGCATATTGTTGAGAATAGGCTTATTCTTTTTCATATAGTAGAAAATAATAGATAAAATCCTCTTTCTTGAGCTTTGAGCAATCATTTTTGGGAAATCATAGTAAGAAACACAAAGAGTAGCCACAGGTACTTTCTTAAGGAAAGATCTTGTCCTAGCCTTAAATTAAAGTATACAACAAGGTTTCAGATTGCAGCACAAATATTCACATGAATATATATAAAATACCCCAAACCAACCAAGTAAACTTCAGTGTTTTCTCAGATATTTCTTTTTCTGTTACTGAGTACTGCGCAGTGTACAAAGTGTTTGCTCTCTGTTGTCATGCTGATTTGTTGTGTGGGTAGTCAAAGCAGGTTTTAATTTAGAATCAAGAGTAACAAAGTGAACATGAACAACCAAGAGATCAACCAATAGCAGCAGCCATTCAGCAAAAAAATAAACTGAAACGAAACAACCATGAGCTGCTCACCAACAGTTTGAGACCAGGAAAAGAAGCAACATCCAAATGAGTTATCAGTCGCAAATACGCAAAACATGACTGTCTGAAGGCAAAATCCCTCCTTCCACCCCCAAAGATTCTGTTGCATTCATCTGATGTTTTATGAGGCACGTCCATGAATTATTTCAAAATTTTTCTTCTTATATCTCTGTATTGATTATTCTTCTCGGGAACTTCCTGAATTTTATGGATATATTTATTCTTTTCCCAACACTCTCTTCCTTCAACTATGTAATATAGCAGGACCCTTTTTTTTTTTTTTTTCTAAGTCTAAAGTAATATGATTAATCTTTGAAGAATATGTGTCTGGGGTTTAGGACATAGCTTTCAAAATTGTCTCTCTACTCATATCCATTAATTCTCAAGAGCTAAAGTTATTCAAAAGACAGAAAACATTTTAAATAATGTGGGCTAACACTGTTGGAAAATTTTTGAAAGTTAGTAGATTATAAATCCAATATTAAACTTTAGATCAACACTACATGAAATAGATACTCAAACTAACAATTCAAAACTGAAGGTTAAACTTCTTTCCCCCACTATTTCTTGCCTACTCTTTTATTCATTATCTTATTTAATTTCCATTTAATAGCCCAGCAGCAGTAAACAGACTACATCTTAAAACGTTACTTTAAAAATAAAACACAATTCGACCTTCTTTACGAGTCTTCCCCCCTTTCTCATTTCCCAGTGCCCATCTTATTTTAGAGCAGAGCTAAGTAGTGATTTCTTCTTCTAACACTGGGTGGCGTTCGATTAACTGCTGAAGTCCGTTCCCAGGCGTCTCAAACATTCCTGGGTCTTCAAGGTTTATTTCCATAGACAGTATAACCAGAGCAGGACTACATCAAGAAACAGAGAATTTATTTTATTTTTCTTTCATTATAAGTATACACAATGTAAAGGAAAAGAGGTAAAATCATTCTAACCGCCATTCATATTTAGGAGATCTCTATGGAAACAAATTGGGAAGACGTGAATTATTCTTGTGATGAAGCTTTCTCTTTAAAACATTTTATTGAAAATATGTATGTATTATGATGCATTTCAAGTGTGTCTAATTCTACAGTGATAAGGCTCCAAAATATTAACATTATAAATAGTCAGATTGAATTCTTAAGTGCAATCAGGGAAACATCGTAACATCTTATGAATTTGTTTAATAAGGATTTGTAATATTTAAAGCTGCTGACCTGAAAGATCCAAAGAACTCTGAAGGCTCCTGTTCACTAATGTGGGTCTTGGCATGCAAATAATTTGTCTAATTTTTTAGAACTTATTTCAGTTCTCCTTAGATATATGTTCCCCCCTGGAAAGTACACAAAGGATTTCTTTGGGAAATCAGGAATGACATTCTCATGTTTGTGATTATTCTTCTGTTACTGACTGTGGTGGATTGACTTTGGCCAACTGCCAGATGCCCACCTGGCTGCTCTCTCACTCCCTCTCCTCAACAGGACAGGGGGACAAGACATAAAAACTTGTAGGTCAGGATAAAGACAAGTGGACCTCTTACCAATTTCTGTCAGGTTCAAAACAGACTTGACTTGAGAAAATGAATTGAATTTTTTGCCTATTAAAATAGACTTGGATGGTGAGAAAAAAAGACAAAATTAAAGAAACACTTTCCTTTTTCCCAGGTTCACCTTCACTCCTTCATTCCTAACTCCTCTACCTCCTCTGTCTCCCCCTCAAGCAGCACAACACGGGTGGAAGGAGAACGGTCAGTTCCTCTCTGCTGTTCACAGTACATATCTTAGACCAACAGCCTGATTGTGAGTGAAATCAAGATTTGGTCAGCAGAGAAGTTTACACATTCTCATGTTTATTTAGGGAATCAAAACCACAGGCCAGTTTAGAACATGACTTTTCAATTTGGTGTATCTGTTCTGCTCTGCTCTCTGCAGTTAAATAATTCAGTGTCACAATGTAATGCAATAGTGATTTAATATATACATGATGTTTACTTCAGCATAATCTCCTTAAGGTTATGATATATATTTCCTTTTGTAGACTAGAGTTGTTCCCATGAATTGCATTCCACCCTTTAAGAGAACCCAAAATTAAAAGAAGGCCATATCAATACAGTGGACTATTAAGGCCTTTTAGATTTAGCTCTAAGCCGTCTCCTGGGTTAGTACAGCTCCATGACAAGGTGTCTGCTCTGGTCTTGAAAGCTATATAGCCACATAAAGCTGCTACTGAGGATAATTAAAGATTGAATGCATCCTCGGCTATTCACACAGCTATGGAGATATGAAAAGAAAGACTTGCTGCAACAATGGTGTGATCGTACATTCTTCCAAGTATTATTTGACAAGGGAGAAATGTAGACACCACAAATGTTAGACTCTAGAAATGAAGTTAACTCAAATTGCTACAGAAAATAATGTTGGGAGTAAAAATGTTTCACTACTTGTTTTAAAGCAGGTATTCATAAAATAACAAAAGGAAAAGAAGATCTGTGTTTTTGTAATTATGTGCCACCTCATCTGTGGCACAGAACATTTGTTAACAAAACAGTACCTTGCACTGTGTGCTCAATAGCAGGGTCTTTATATGTGTAATCAGCTGTATAAAACAATGAGAAGTGAATTCCTAAACACTCAACTACCAAGATATGTCTGGAACATGACATGAAACTACATAATGGGGTGTGCAAACACGCCTTCTTGCACACACACGGCTCGTTTCACCCAGATAAGGGAGTTAACGCCATAGCTGGCCTTATTAACATGTTTTCTGAGAGCTGATGGGCTCAAGCTAATGCTTGGCATAAGCTGGATGAGCTTCAGAGGTACTCTAATTTGTGAATACTCTTTCCAGTATACTACTAAGTAGCTGATCTTAAAGCCAAGATTCTTGAAGTAAATAGTGAAATGTGTTTTTCCATGCTCCTTAAAAAACCTGTGTCAGACTAGTTATAGGGAGATACTGCCTTGAAGAAATGTCAAAGATGGATGAAATCTTATAAATATTACTTTGACACAATGCAAAAATTATCCAAATCCATTAGAATTATCTCAGTCTTTTCAGTTGTCTGAGAAAAAAATCTTAGTGTACTGTAAAAACAATTTTTGATTTACAGCTATGCAATCACTGTATTCTATATGTATCACAGAATCCATAGATCTTAAGAATATTGCAAATGCTTTCTACTGTATGCATACTTAGAAGGGTCGTGCCAAAAATATAGCTGTTATCTGTTCAAAATAGTATATATATGTGAAAACTAAAGGGATATATACATACCCTCCCCATTCTTTCTTCACTAAATGTACATAAAGAGATATGAGAGACCTTGCAGCCTTGCTACATGTTACAAAATGTGCTCTTCATAATGATTTGTTAGATTTTATGTTTGAATCCTAGTGGGTGTAAACATGATTTATGAACAAATGTTATGTGAAAATCATATATAATATCTATCACCACTGGCTTAGGTCTACTTGAAATTAATAAGAATCACATAAGGTCATAGAGGAAACAGTATTTCCTAGCAACTCTATCTATTTCCCTTTTTTAAATAGGTCTGCTATGAAGTGAAGGATAGTAGTATATTATGTAGTCTTTATATTGTAACCTCTCATTGCAATGGAGTTTTCATGTTTCACCAGTTTTGTTCTATGGAGTTTTTTCTCATTCCCTTTACTCCTTGCACAAAGTCTTGTTCTTTCACAGTTTTAAGACTTTAATTGAATTCAGTGTCTCACATATTCATGCCACCATTTTTAGTACAAAACACAGGTCTTTGATTCCTGATACTTTGTCCTGCTTTGTCCTTGGTACCACCTCTCATTTGATTTTTTAACCAAAGTTTACAGAGCTGCTATAAGCTACTAGAAACAATATATTCTGCTACTCCATAATTTATTTAAATTTAATTTAGGACATATGAAGAAAAAAAGATGTTTATTTGGCTATCATTTCAAATTGGCTAGTGACTGTTGATGAAATTGTCATGTTCTTTCATACTGTCCATGCACAGCCCCCCATAGGTGAGTGTGGTAATCCCAGACCCAACAGAAGGGGCATCTGTGTTCAAGCTCCTAATAGCTTTCTGATTATGCTAATTAACACCCTAGTGGGAATCCTGTAGTGGCTTTTCTTCAATCTTTCATGCAAGTCCTGTTTGTGTAAACAGTTGGTCATAGCCCAATCACTGGACTGTGTGCTTAGTTGTTCATTCTTTTCAGTCAGATAATTATGTACTTGCAAAAAGTGACATATGTTCAGAAAGACAGGATTTTTGAAGGGGTTGACCTCGTAACCTGACGTTTCTAGAACTCATTTGGGATGATGATGCATGTTTTTTGCTTGTAGGTAATCCACATCTCCTCTGTCATCTGCTGAGCCTCCTAACAATCAGACTACCTCTGTTACCTGGTTTGTTATTTACAGGTGTTTAAGAAAAATTATTTGTCTAAGTAGATGATCTAAATTCTCATTTGTGTCCATCTTGTTGGCTACATTAATGAAAGCAAGTAAGGGGCAAACAAGCATTTTGGCCTTAGGCTTATAAGAAGCTGTGTTTGGTATAATTAAAAACCTAGCAGACTAAGTAATTAATAAAAATAATTAGAACTATATATGCATCTCTTACTCTCCGTCTTTCTCTCTCTAGAAAATTTTTTACCTATAGTTAGCTAATGCCAAGCAATTTTTTATTAGCTTTGAATAGAAATTACTTGACTGAAATTGATGAACAGCAGGGAACAACATAGCACTGTGGGTTACAAAACTGAATTTGACATTGAAGAATATTAATACTAAGGACTCAGTAGGAAACCTAAAAAACACATTTGTGAATTTAGCCAAATGCAATGAAAATAAATTTAAGAAACTTGAAGTAAGGTGAGGAAGACAGCTAAAACTAAGAAGGGAAATTACAATATCTTTTGGAAGAGACAGAAAGATAAGGGAAGAAATATTCTGCTCTAGCTAGAAAAACAAGGGAGCCATCTGTTTGTATGAGCCTTGTGCACAGATATCTCAGCAACCTTAGGGAATGTGCAAGCAAATCTGAAGTGTATAAAATCTTCATGCATGATGCTTTATGCTGTGCTGTGGTATTTATTTGAGAAGACATTTTCGAGGGTTACATTAGTTTTTTTGCTTTTAGTTATGTTACTTCCCTCTCTGTTAATTCAAAGTCTAGCAATTTTTGTGGCTAATCAAGAAGGAAGCTGAGCTATCAGTTATCTTAATATATTTTGATAATACTTTATAAATCGCTGACTGAGCAACAAGGGCATAAGGATGCTCCTTCTAACTTCAGAGAACATCAGACTGAGAAAAGAAACTTTCTAAGGCTCATTTGCTCTTCCATAGGTGCATAGACATGTGGATTGCATCCAGAGTCAGTGTCAGGGAAAAAGTGTTAGGAAATATTTCATTCTGTCTTAAAATAATGAAGATAAAAATTTACAGTGAATGAGGAAATGTCAAACCCTCCCTTCTCTGTGGCTGGAACTGTGGAGATTAGTTTCAATTACATGACTGATTTGGAGGGTGAAAATTAGGCTAAAATTATCATCAAAGTAGTTTCAGAGACTACAGCTTTTACCTTAAGCTGTTTCTCATCTCCCACTTTCATCTTCATCTACTTTTATATCGCCATTTTGTGCTGTGTTTAATCTCAAAATATCATGCTATGCAAACTAAATAGGTCTATGTGCCTATTTATTAGGAGGTATACCATGATAAAACAAAACAACAAAAAAACCCCCAGATACACAAAACAAAAAGAAAAACCCAAACCATCAAACAAAAAGACTCCACAAAACCCAAAGCCCTCACCAAAGAAAAAAAAAAAGTCACCAAAACGTAAACTCCCAAATTTTTAAAATTCAGTGAAAGATAACTTTATAGTACTTGGCTGCAGTCTTAATGTTCAAGCTTTTTGAGCCCCTAATTTGGGAAGCAAATCAGTGGGACAAAAACTTCTTTCTCTCTGCCCTTTCTTACATACTGTGGAGTGCCTCATTTCTTCTGTGTCCTGACCAGAAACCAGCTCAAACCTGTTCCTCTTCCTTCTGTTCTGTCTGTCCAGATTTATTTCCCAGGAAAATGAAGGTCTTGGATGGGAAATGTGCTAGGAAGACTTCAATCTTGGCTTTATACAGGGCTGGGATACAACTAAAACAGTGACCTAAATCCAAGAAACTTTCAAACTTTTTACTTAATGAGTTCAAATACTGTGACTGAATTCAGTCAATCCCACAGCTGTGGTCTAAGTCACCAAGGCTGTTTTTAGGATTGGGTCTTTACTTAGTCTCAGTTTGTATTATTTTAAGAAAAGTGATATTCAAATGGCATTATAAATTTCATACAAAACACAATGTTGCTAAATGAAAGCAGATTATTATCTAATGGAGAAGCCTCTCATCGCCTTCTTCTCTTGTTTCATATCACTTACTCTTTATCCTTGAAGGACATGATGTGTTTTCAGGGCCCTACAAAGAGAGGTCAAATCTAGAATGCTGTGTAGAGCAGCCTCACCAAGATTACCGAGTCCTGTTGGCCATTCACCATAAACCACTTAAGTCAACTATAACCTTTTATCTGAGCAACCAGATACCTCATCAATCTCCATGACATAGTTCTCCTGTAATTGCTTCCAATCTCCAAGTTTGCTGTTAGTTATTCCCAGTAACCATGCACTGCAGACAGCCTGCTGGCAATGGTTTTGCACTGCCATTTCTTTAAACTTGGATCTCATGAGTGAGATCCAACCATCAGCCTTATTAAAAATATACCAGTTTCTTCAGCAATCTTTTCTATCTTGTCAAAATCACTCAGATTATTTGACTAATATCTATTTTTTCAAATGTGTCTGTTTGTGAGAGAACACCTTATCTTTTAGGTACTGTTTCGCTCTTGTGTTTCACAGCATAAATATGGTTCTTTGCTTTCTTTTAATGTGCATTGTTTTCAAAAGAAATGGGCATAAAATATTACAAATACACACATAAAATTTGATCTGTTCCTGTGCCTATTCTAGTCAACCCTTCGGTGAAACATATTGTAGTATATGTTCTATGTATTAGCATAGTTTAAATTGTATTTATTGTTTGTGAGGTACCATGATGAATATTGCGAAGGAACAAAACATATTATGTGCCTCAAAATGGCTGGAACTGCTGCCAAGAAAACAGCAGATGTTCATTCAATCGACAGCAAAACAACTGATATTCAACATGTAGAGAACTTATTTCAGAGAATTTATAATTTTTTACTGGGGATTTTGAAGACAATGTGAACTGAAAGACAGGAGACATTCTATTTTTGGTTTTCTTGTGACCTGCTGTGTGGTCTCTAAGCAGTTACGTCACCTTTCCCTGTCTCCATTTCTTGTTTCCCCCTTTGTCTCTTCTCTTTAGAATTTAAGGTTTTCAAAAGAGTCTATATTACACACTTGTCGCATGCACAATGAAACCACTGCAACATAAATAATAATTATAATAAGGCCAATTTTAACTCTGTCCTCAGCAGAAAAATGAAAGAAAAATCCTCATTTTCTGTAATTTCAGAAAAATTACTTGTTATTAATGTTCTTGTGAACACAACAGGAGGAACTAGAGATCGATCAGGTTCATGTCTTCATTCTATAAACTTTTTGGCTGGTTTTAGTGAAATCAGCTCACAGCCGAGCTGGAGTCCAACCAACCAACAGAAAAGACAGGCATTTAATCAGGCTTCTCTACAATGGAGCACATCCATTTGATAAATGAACTAATTAAGCAAATGAATAAGTATAACCTACCACTGTGAATGACACTATGAAAAAGCTTCAGATCCATATTAATAGTTCTAGAAACCCAGAAAAAAGGATAGAAAAAATACAAGTTCAATTCATGAAGCATGTTTATGTAAATGAAATTTTACCATGGGCAGTCGTCCGGTATAATGCATGCTCTGTGTGTATAAAGATGACAAGGGGTAAAGAAGTCTGAAATAAGGTTATTTCACTTCTGAGGTTTTCTTAATATCAGCCATTTCACAGGCAGAAGAATGTAGCAATGACTCATGCTCTTTCTGAATGTCCCTTTGTAAAAGTAATTGGAATGCAATAACACCTGTATCCTGGTTTTTCCTTTAATATCCCATATCCATGTATAATCCCCCTAGCAAAAAAAAAGAAAAAGAAAAAAAATAAGAACAACAAGAAAAAACAACTCAGACTCATTTAATATAACCTCAGCTGCATCTTTCCAGCTTTGTCTGATTAAAGGTTTCTAGGATTGATCTGGCAGCTTTGGAAGCAACCTAAGTGTTCTCATTAGTTTTAGGGAAATAGCAGTGATCCTGTATTAGTTTGAAAACAAACCAGTGGGAGGCACCAAGTCAGAATAACAATTAAATAGGGAAATTAAAGAAAAGGAAGAAACAAAAAAAGAAAACACTGGTTCAAACTGATGAAGTCAGGATACAACCTGACACCCTGTCAGTCAGGGTGGTGGTAGCAGTCCGATAAGATGGTGGCTGCAGTCCTCCTGAAGTGGTGGATGTGGTTCTGTCAAAGCAGTGATCCTATAGAAAGGGCTATGTAGCCAGTGGCGGCTGTATAGCTCCTGTCCTCTGGGAATCCAACGGAAAGGGTGTCTGTGGTGTTTGGAATCTCAGATTATATCCAGGATGGGATGCTTGGTTCCTCCCTCTGGGTGGAGCATCTCACAATGGGGTAATGAGTCATGAGGCCAAGTGTTGATCAGGCTCATTAACAGAAGATAGTCCGGAGGGAGTTATCTCTGAGTCATGCAGCAGGACAATGATGGGCCATTAACAGCAAGATAGTCTGGGGGGAGGAGGCAAGGAAACACTGCCCCACCTGATTTCCACAGCTCATGAGGATGGTAATAGAATACACTGCAACCTAGGACAGATCTCTGAGACGGTGGGACTTTTTTAATGTCCTGCCTCTCCCATACATACCCTTGCAACTGTGGCTTTCTCTAAAAAGTATTATATATAAATAAGACAAAAAGATTGACCTCTCAGGTAACCAAAATCATGTGAAGGGGTAAGAGTTAGTTATTAGAACTGAAAATTTGAATGAATTTGTATTCCTGTGATACAAATGTTATATGCTGCTCATCTTCAGCTGTTTAATCTTCAGCTGCTTATCCAATTCAAGGTGCTTTTCATTTCAGTATTATTTAATAAATTGCTTCTTTTCCTGCTATAGGTATTATCTTCTAGAGATTTGTTATGGGTTTTTTCTTTAAGACATGGTACACATATTAATAACTTGTGGGACAATATCTGTTCCCAGGACCTGTTTTTTTTTTTTCATTATGAGGTTAAGAATCATCAGTGACTTACCTACCAGGAACAGAAATCCAGTGAGCGCCTCAGAACTGAACCTGTTGAAAAATTGCCATTTCTAGTTAGCTATGAAAAATTTTGCACAGAAGAGTTTTGTCCATTTTACACCCATTACAGAAATTAAAGCAGCCAGTAAAACAATTTTTAAAAAGGGCATTCAGCAGGAAAGACGCTATGGTAGCACAGATAATACTTTGTTAAGATTCGCTTGTATGATATGTCAAATTCTTTACCATTGACTTTATTGTACTATAGAATCATAGAATCATACAACACTTTGGGTTGGAAGGGACCTTAGAGATCATCTAGTTCCAAGCCCAATGTCATGGGACATTGGGACACCATCACTAGACCAGGTTGCTTGAAGTCCCATACATCCCAGTCTTCCATGCTTTCAGGGATGGACTGTCCACAACTTCTCTGGGCAACCTGTGCCAGTGCCTCACTACTCTCACAGTAAGGAATTTCTATATAACATATAATCTAAATCTAGCCTCTCACATTGAAGCCATTTCCCCTTGTCCTGTCACTATATGACCTTCTACAAAGTCCCTCTTCAGGCCCTGTTTAGGTACTGGAAGGTTGTTTTAATATATTAGTATAGTGGTAACCTGTTGAAGCAACGGCAGCAAGTGGGAGTGTGTTGTATAGTTGATAAATAAAAATTTAAAGCAGGTTAAATTGACTGTAAAGGTGCTTTATGGGTTATTAGCTGTAAAAAATGCATGAATAGGAGAAATGAAAAAGAATCCTGTTAAAGTCACTTGATATGTATGGAATAATAATGACTTTCTGTAGTTATCCTGCAGAACCTCCTATAAAGAAGCTACAAATTCATAAAGTACAGTTGTGTAATAAACAATTCTTACATATGTTAGTTTGGAAAAATGACAAGTATCTCTGATACAGTTACAAGGTTTTCATACAAACTGTAGGCTACTGCAATTATCTCTCTTGTAGTATTTTTCAGACTTGTCTGTTTTAAGCCTGTGATGTGAATCTGCACATAGGACATGGGTTACTGACCATGCATTCTGTAATGTACAATCAGAGAATGCCTTGGGTTGGAAGGGATCTTTAAGACCATATAATTCCAAGCTCCTTACCATGCCAGGGTATCCTTTCACCAGTCCTGGTTGCTCAGGGCCCCATCCAAGCTGACCTTGAACACTTCCAGGGACAGGGCATCTACAACTTTTCTGGAAACCTGTTCCAGTGCCTCACCACCCTTACTGTGAAAAATTTTTATTTAATACCTAATCTATACTTACTCTCAGTTTGAAGTCATTACACCTTTTCTTATCACTACATGCCCTTGCACAAAGCCCTCTTAAGATTTCTGTGGGTCTCCTTCAGGTAATGGAAGGCTGCTGTGTGGTCTCCCTGGAGCCTTCTCCTCTCCAGTCTGAACAGCACTTACTCTCTCAGCCTGTCTTCATATGAGAGGTGCTTCAGCCTTCTGATGATCTTCATGACACTCCTCTGGACTCTCTCCAACATGTCCAAGTGCTTCTTATGTTGGTGGCCCCAGAGCTGGATGCATTACTCCAAGTGTGGCCTTGCTAGAATGGAGTACAGGGGGATAATCAACTCCCTCAACCTCCTGACTATGCTTCTTTTTATTCAGTCCATGATACATTTGGCTTTCTGGGCTGTGATTGCACATCCCTGAGTCATGTCTGGCTTCTCACCAACCAAAACCCCCAAGTCTTTCTCCTCAGGGCTGTTCTCAATCCATTCTCTGCCCAGCCTGTGTTTGTGCTTTGGATTGCCTTGAGCCACTTGCAGGACTTTGCACTTGGCCTTGTTGATGTTCATGAGGTTTTCAGGGGCCCAACTCTCAAGCCTGTATATGTATACTAGAACTAGAAATAGTTTAAATTTTACTTTTTATTTCTTAAAAGTGCTTTATTGGTAAGTGGATGTTGAGTTATAATTAGTAAACACAAATTACTGTTGTATTTATCTCTATGATTATTCATTGTTCTTCAATTAAATTAATTTTATATTTTTAAGAAATCCTTGTGCTCCATTGCCCTTAGAAATGAAAAGGGAATATGAAGCTATTTTAGCTCCAAGTCTTCTGTATTCAAGAATTTCTTTTTATTTCCTGGGACATCCTGATTTCTAAAAAGAATATAATGTTCTGACCTTGAAAACAAGGTTCTCCTTTTTAGAGAGTTAGCTTGTTCCTTTTCTTTTGTACTATATCTCTGGTGTATCAGGTTATGCTAATCTCTGTTGTGGTATATTTATCTTTCTGCAAACTGCCCCATGCCATTGGACTGAGGGATAAGAAATCAACATTGTCCTTTCTGCTCTGTGCCTCTGTGGTATGTTAACACATATGTCAGAGGCTCCTGGTGTAAAATTGCATTAAGTTAAAGTGGGTAGTAGTGTAGAGAAATCAGAGCTGGAAACAATCGAAATGTTGTCTTGCAAGCTGAGAGCAGTGCTCTTTTGGGAGAAAGAAAGGGAATGTAAAATACTAGGCAAAGCCACTTAGAAATTTCAAGACTGCTGTGATGCATTCAATAATATCACAGGGGAAAGGAATTTTCTTTACAAGAAACAGGCTGCCAGTTGAGACTATTAGCCATTCTGTTACCCCTACATAATAAAGCTAAATCATGTAAGCTGTGCAGATAACAGATGGACCAACAGAGACAAATTATTTGTGATGTAACTGATAACTAGGTTGAAGCTGAATTATTGTGAGAAATGGACTGTACTTTAAGAGAGCACTGAATAGTTTGCAAGATTAGGGAAAACTTGACTTCTCAAATGAAAGTAGTGAGAGAAATGAAGTGCATCTTGTTATGAGCACATACTGATCCATAAAGACAAAATACAGGGGAAAATGGATGACAAACAAAAGACTTCTTGGTAATAAATGGGAAGGCAATCACAGAAAACCACAATTTTCCAGTGCCAAGGACACATAGTCATGGTAACAATTATATCCATCTCCTGCAGACATATGTAATTTTCTGGACAAATTAAAATGTACAAAACTAATTATTTTTATTTCTTGCTTTGTATATATACAGTTTTATGACTAATTTGTGATGACATCAGTGGTCATCATAGATCTTGAAACAGATAAACAGACATACCTGATTGCTTGCTTAAGAACAAGTGACAAGAAAATGAATATTGGAGATGACCAAAGCATGACTTCAGGGAAGATATGGAAAAGACAATATTAATGTAATGGTAATATCGAAATCTTGCTCACTTTGCATAGAAGAATCAATTAGTGATTCTATTTTTTTTGCAGTATATTCTACTACTTTATGATTTAAATCTCATTATTAGTCATTGTAGTTTATTTGGTTAAACACAACAGTGATTGCTAAATACTGGCTTTTGTCATCGGGCAAAAATATTAATATTTTCTAACTTGTTTCATGCTAGTAAGTAAAGTGTAATCTCTTTCTAGCTTTCCTACATATCACATTGTTTTACGTTGCTGATCTGTGTAGGGTGAGCTTTTCCCAGATTCCAAAGATAGATGAAAGTTTTCTTCAGGGTAAGAACTGACTGTTCTGAAGCCTGCCAGTTTTATTCAAATCCCCTTTTTTTTTTTTTTTTTTTTTATTGAGCCAACTCTGCATTGTAGAGTGATTTTTACTCAGAGTATCCCAAAACCCTCACTCAAACCAATAATCATGTGTTGATAGGTGAAATTAGTTTCAGAATTCTAATGAAGCTCAGCAGCTGGGAGACAGACAGCTCATCTGAAGATTAAATGAGAAAAATTGCCACTTTTGCTGGTTCCTTTAGAAACTCATTTACATTCTGTCAGCTCCCATTAGGGATGGGAACTGCGAATATTGAGGGGAATATGCATGAATTCAGTGCTGAAATGGCCAATCGTGATCAGTTTCTTCTTGCTTACAAAGCTGCCAGAAGATTTTATGTAGTTATGCCTTCTGGAAACAGTGGGTGATAATCTGCTTGCTTTCAACTGTCTCCTAACATTTTGAATTTAACATAACCAAAAGAACCAATCCCCAGCATAACAAGGAGAACACAGGATACAAATGTAATCCTAAATCTTGGGATTAATACTCCTGGAGCCTTTTATACAGTATTCTGTCCCTTTTGTTTTTCTTCCCCCTTTTTTTTTCAACTATGTGTCTGTAAAGCTTCAGTATTTCTTTTTATGTGACAGTACCAACAGCAATGACAAGAAAGATACCACACTATTCATCTTTCCCTGTGCTTGTTACAGCCCTGAATTTTTATGCACTTGGATCCTGATCATATTGACAAGTCTTCATGAGGTCTGCTGACAGAGCCAACAGTAGACTAGGAATCTATAGCATGTAGGTGTTATCCATTTCTCCACTGGCTTTGGTTGTATTTATGTAGACCACAAGTAGAGGTGACTGTGCCATTGAAAGAAATACATTTAAGAATTCACCCAGAAATGTAAAAGACAATGTATAAGTGAATAGAGGAAGAGTAATGCTACTTTAAACATGCAACGTTTAAAGTAATGCAATGCTGTTGTGTTGCAGATTTTTGTTGTTTTCAAGTTTCTTTAAATAAAGCTTGCAGAAGATTAATAAGGGCATAGGAAGGTGGCGTAAGATGCTCAACAAATGTTCTTCTACTGCACCTGAAGGAGAGTTTAATGACAAATTCACAGTTTCAATGAAACAGCCATATTTTCTGTTTCAGAAATAATTAGGCAAATTCTAAATGGAAAATGATTTTTTTTGTTAGGTCTATAGGTTTGAGTAGCTTATTCCTAACAATTCTAAGAGAAAATAAAATCCTTGATGCTGTTGATTTTTAATAAAGCTGAGTATATTATTATGAATAGTCTGGCATTCTGAAAAACATACTAGCATCATTGGAATGGAGCAAGTCAGTTCTACAGGACATGCTAAATGGCTTGAATCACACAGGTAGAAACGTAGCATTGCATTACACTTACAAAGAGAGGATTAGGAGAAGCAAATGATTTTGCAAAAGCAGACATAATAAACAGCTAAATTTATCATATCTTTTGAAAGTGATGATGCATAATTTCTTGGTGGTACTAAGTGTGAATACAGAGATTAAAAAGAATGAGAACAATTGGAGATGTTAAAGGATACTTCATACATCTACAGAAGTAGATTTTCAGCTGGCTCAATGCTTTCAATGTATCACCTGATAAGCCTTACTTCCTTGCTCCTTACTTCCACCCCTCTAAAGTACATAGAAAAATAATTCAGGATTTAGAAAAAAGCTACAAGAATGACACAAGTTTTGGAAACTCCATTTCAGAGTTTTGGAGTGAAGGGTTTAGCTAACTGACCTTTATGAAGTAGTTTAAGAAATTTCATTATAACATATTTACAACTATTTAAAACACTAGAGAAATCTGAAAAATAAAAATCTCAATATACACTCTACAGATGTCTTACAGAATCAGATACTATTTCAAATGCATAAAACTAACACAAACAAAAAGCAGAAAGCAGATTAATTTAGTGTCAAGAAACAGCATACAGTATCAACCACTGAAATAGCCAGTACATGTTAGTGGGCTCCTCATCACTGAAATCTAAAGTGTCCTTGTAAAAAAAGTATACAGTACTTTCCACAACACCTGTGTCAAAATGTATTTAATAAAATACTAGCAGCATTTATGTATATGCTTAGCATTTCAAAATTTTGAAAGCTATACTAATTCATACATCCTAAATTTGTAATCTATATAAAAAGTAAGTTCATGGGAGCTACCGTCCAGACAGCTTTGTCTCTATCCCCGGTAATATCATGGTACAGACTCCTGTGGAAATTATGTCAAGGCTTGTGGATGCCAGAGAAGTGATTAGAAACACCGAGAATGGTTTCACAAAGGGAAAATTGTGCCTGAGTAATCTGGTGGCCATCTACGATGGACTGACCACATCAGTGGATGAGGGAAGAGTTATGGATGTCATTACCTTGGGTTCTGAAGTGGTCCCACACAACATCCTTGTCTCTAAATGGGAGAGATAGAGGTTTGATGGATGGAATATAAAATGAATAAGGAATTGGACAGATGGCATTTTCCAAAGACTTGCAGTCAACAGCACTTTGTCCATAAGGAGATTAGTAACAAGTGGTGTCCCTCAGAAGTCTATTCTGGGACCAGAATTATTCAATATATTTATTAACAGACACTGGGATTGAGTGGACCCTCAGCAGGTTTGCAGATGATACCAAGCTGAGCAGTGCAGCTAATTCACCTGAGGGAAGGAATGCCATCCAGGGGGAGCTTGTCAGGCTAGAGGAGTAGGCCTATATGAACCTCATGAAGTTCAATAAGGCCAAGGTCCTGTGCTTGTCTTAGTATTAAGACATAATTAGGATGACCTCAGAACTGAGAGCTGATACAGATTTTAATTACACTTGAATCTATGTGCAAGGGTTGTTTTAGAAGGTTAGTAACTGGTTGATTTTAATTTTCAAATACTACCCTAAATCATAATGAATAATACTTGATCATTTTCTTGATTGCCTGATTTGGTTATTGATACCTGTAATAGAGTGATTGTTGAAAAAAAGAAAAAAGAGTTGAATTTATTGATTTTTGTCTGGAATTTCATGTATATGGAGGAGATTTACATAGATAAATGTTATGTATTTGCATTGCTGGCATGTCTCATTTTTTTCACTGGCACTCTTAAGTTAAGATGGTTTCTTCATTAATTTCCATACAGGTCAATGACCTGTATAACAGCTCTGTACTGTAAGCACTCTTACTCTCTATAAATTGCTTTACATATTAAAAATATCATCTCCACACAGCAAACTATCTGTTAATGAATAGTTGAATGACTAAAATGCATGTTGAGAAATGGATAAAGATTTTGTAAGGCAATTAAGCTTAGCATTATGCTTACATTACTCTGGTATTTGCATTACAAAAGAGTATTGTACAGTCAGAAAAGTGATATGAAGACAGATGTGTCATTATTGTGAAACTCAACAGCCTTCATAACTAACTCCTCTGTTCTGCTTATACCGTGCTGAAAAATAATTTGTTTTGAAGCCATAACACTCAGTATGTCAAAAATAAACATTTATAAATGTACTACTGATTTATAAGAGAGGCTAATAAGCATGTGAAAACATATTGACCATTTGTACCAGATAACTGTTTTACAAGAGTGAAAAAATGAATCTGTCATACAACAAGCAAATATATAATCCTCTTTCAAGTAATAACCCAAGTTTCTTCTGATATAATTGTATTTTGCAGGAAATTTTTGTTACTGCTATTTAACATCTGTATTGAAGTATTGCCTGAAGAACAACTCATTGCACTATAGGGTGTATAAAATAGAACTCCACAGTCTATGGCATAGTATTTATTTGAAAAGAAATGTGATAGAGGAGCAAGGAGGTGGAATTCCAGTGAAGGCTTTGCAGTAGAGAAATAAGCTGAACCAAACCATCAGGTACATACTAATTTGGTGTCATATTATCCCAAGCACAGTATTTTCTTGAAGTTTAGTAATTCTGTGAAAAAATAATCTGATGTAAACCTTGTAAGTTTTGAAAATCAGCCCTAAATATATGGCTTGCTTAGGCTCCTGGTAATTTACCTGCACAATCCATCAGCAGTTTTGGCTTCCTAGGAGTGCAGTTCTGTAAGTGTGTCTCTGCATGGTGCCCAGAGCCATGCTCTTGTGCTGAACAAGCAAGACCTGGAAGTGAATTCAATATAACTTTGAATATATTGCTTTGGGATTTGTGCTGATGTATCTGCATGGTGTTACAGCGTGCACTGCTGACATTTTAGAGATAGATTGGTTGAGGGAGATAACTTGGCTGGTGCAGCTGCCAGACACTTTGATTGCCACAGGGCTGAGGATCCCACAGTTTCCCAGTACTGTAACACCAAGCATTTTCCCATATTGTCTAGTCTTGAACTACATGGATTGAACCCAGAAACAGGGATTCTGGGGTTCCTAGGATGCAAACTTTTTAGACAACCCACATCTTCCACTTTTTTGATAGGGCTCGGTTTTCTTTCACCAACAAGAAATAGTTATTTTGGTTGGGTTTTTCGTTTCATAACATAATTTCAAAATATAAAATCTCTGATTAAATGGAATTTTCCGTCTCTGCACAGTTCTAATTAGGTATGAAGATGAGAAAAAAAGATGAAATTATGAGAAGATTAATGATGAATTCTTGCTACCTCAGAGCCTCTAGCAGATATCTTCTTTCAAGCTGTGAGGTAGAAAATGAGAATTCTGGCAATGAAAAAAAGAGATCATAACAAAAAAGTGATAGTAGTTCCCCTAAAGCAACATTTTTCAGCCTTTCAAAGTAGATGTCTGCTTATTCAAAGTTAAATTTTCATTACCACCTCCCTTACAGTTTCTGTAAAAACAAGTTCAAAAATGTATCAGTGAGAAGTCAACAGAATTTACTTGTGTGACTCTGGAAAGGTCATCAGAGAATACTTTCTCCTGAGATTACAGTTTTAAGGAGCAGGCAAGTGAGATTATCTTCATTTCAGATGATAATTACATTTTCAGCACTTCAGAAGCACCCAGTTGCCTCTCCTGACCCCATAACTCTGGGAAGGTAAAATGAAGTGCCTTTCCTTCACTTGTATCTATTAGATTGTATACTGTGATCCCCATGTGTTTGGTAACATGCTGAACCTATAAAACATCATTACTCTGGTCAGTTAAGAAGCACCAATCTTTTTTCCACTGTCATTTAAAACTTCTAGGATGTTTGACACTTTTGCCCTTACAGAAGCCATACCCTATTGGGCTATAATTGCATAAATGCTGTCTTTAATTAAATTCAAAACCAGTTTCCTTGGAGCAAATATAAGACCCACTGGTCTGTAATGCTAAGGATCATACATGGCTTTTCTATTTAATTTTTAACCTAAGATAACAACTTCCCAATCTTTGGGAACAGTGTGTGGTTTATTAAGGATATATTGCATATCTTCATTGCTACCTCTGCTGTTTCACACTTCAGTTCCTTCAGAATTCTTTCATCAGCACCATCTGGTCCCAGTGATTTACTGCCCTGGAGTTTTTTTGAGTTGCTCAATACCATCGTTCTTAGAGGCATCAGCCTTTGTTAAGTCCACTCATTAATTTCTTATAAAAATTATCTTTGAGTCAAGAAATTCCCTCATTGCCCTTCGTAGCAAATATGAGTGTAGAAAGCTACTTTTCATTTTTGCCTTGCTTTGATTCCTTTGTTCATTAGTTGATAGTTCAAAGGACTAGTAGTTGTGCAGTTTTTTTGCTGGTTTCTGAAAAAGCTTTAGGTTTCTTCCTGCCTCTTCAAGATGTTTTGATGATCTTAGTCAAACTTCTTCCTCCCTTTTTTCTTCCCTAATTATCGTATTATTTTTCCTTTTGTGCACATTTCTTCTGAGCTTAATGGTAGGACTATGTTTATGTTGATGTGTAGTTATATTATGTTAATAAGCTCTCAAGAAAATGAAGATTCGGTACATTTTGAAGCTGTATAGTATGAAGAATTAGCATATTATTAGGAATTTCCTGTGCAAAATGAGTAATTCTGTGGTAAGTGGGGTGTGATTTTGCACCTACATTTCTTACCAAGTGCCTGGGTAAATGAATATAAAAATTTCCACCTTCAAAAAGTCTGTGCATGTGTGCTTATGAGCAACTTGAGGCAGGGAGAAGAGTCTAGGGCAAGACCTCTGGATGGGCAATGCTTGATCTCTAAAGAACATCTTTGGTCTTTTTTTTTGTCTCTGATCTCTGCAATTCATATGGAGTACAAGGGAAGCTTGAGAAATGCACTTGGCATAGCCTGACCAATAAGGTTTGTCAGTCCTGGTAAGGAATCACACTCTGTCCTGAGCTGCGAGTGCTGGTCTCAGAGCTGGGCTGGGCTGGTTTCAGGTCCTGCCTTGGAGCCATGTGCCTGTTACCTTCCCTGCCTGAGGCTGAGCTCTGCCAGTGCCTCTGAGGGAAGGTTCTGGCAGACCCAGGGCATCCTTGCCCAAATAAGATGAGCCCCTGTGGCTGAGCGTGGGGAGGCTGCAGGGCCACGCTCATGCTCAGCTGGGAGCAGCCAGAGGGCAGGAGCCCAGGGTAAGGAAGAATATAAAAATTGCCTGAGTAGGACCCCCAAGGCTCAGTGGGGGGCACTCTCACCATGAACATCATATTCCTCCCTGTGGAAGTCTTAGATTATTAATGACATAACATGTATCACCTGCTTACATATACCCAGTGCTTTTTGAGAAAGATTGAAACTTTCAAACACAAGATCTAGAGGAAAGGTGAATATAAACCAGAAACAGTAGTGGGTTGTTTACATACAATTTTAATTATATTATTAATATAGTTTTTCTGTTACAATATGATAATTTATTCTTTTAGACTGTTAAAGCACTAAAAGACAATAAATTCCTTGCTCCATATAGCTGGTTTTCTTTTGCCATAACAAAATTTTGGATGTAACATTTTAAGCCTTAAGGCTTAACCCAAAAATTTCCAGCTGTGTCGGCTTTGCAACAAAGTCTGCATAATCACTTCTCAACCCCTGACTGCTGAGTCTGCGCCCTGGTTCATCTTAGCAAGCTCCATCTTTCTCTGGGTGCCTCAGGTTCCATCCTTACTGTCATTCCAACTCCTTGCTTTACCCTTTCATTTTCCAAATGTGAACAGGTCCTCTCTCACCTCCATCATCTGGAGGATTTGGGTGACTCAAACTGCAATAGCTGAAACACAGAAAATGTGGGACTTTCTCCAGATGACCTAGCTAAACAGTGGGCTTTGTTTCTTTAGCAGGCTGCTAAAGAAACAAAGCCCACTGGCATGAGTCACCATACAAGCAGCAATAGCAAAACGATGACGTCCCAGGATATTTTTGTAGTTCATTACATATTCACACTCACATTGTTCCCTAAGAAAGCTTTTTCTCTTAACCAATAATTTTTAACTGTAGGGTGGAAATTTTCATAATACCTGAGAAATGTACTGACTATCCTGATGCAGACAGACATGCTATAAGGATGTAAATTGCTTTCCTTTGATTGTATTACTTCATGAAAAGATACTGTCAAGAGAAACTTTGATGTTCTTACGTGGGTTTTTTGACTAGGGAAATATGAGATTGCTAAAAGCGAATTAAATATTGTCCTGATGTTTTACATAACTATAGCCCAAGCTCAAGCCAAGCATATAGGAAACAATGGAAAGTGCTAGCATGCACTCTGACAGCTGACCTTTTTTTTTAGCTGGACACAAGTTATTTGGCCCATTAGCATGCTTATTTATTTAATATGATGTAAAAAACCCATTGCAATTCAAATGGGTAATTATTACAGCCTATTTGGAATTGTTATGTGTTGTTCACATTCTATGTAATATCAACACAGAAGCCTGCCACCATGTCTTCTTTATTACAATAGTTTATTCTGCACAGTGCTGGCAGTAAATTTAAAAACAAGCATCACCTTTGAATTCACTTATTCAATTTGAAAATAAAATGGTAGTATGATAGTTTGATTCATTATTATAAGCATAATGTCCAAAATTAGGCATTACTGAATAGCTTTTAAAGACCTAAATGTTAAAAATGTTATTATAATTCTAAGCAACTATAAAACAGACTCCACCTGGTTGTATTTTGTACAAAGATATGAATAAATACATCTATGCAATTAGCTGGTACTTACACAACTATCTTCAGACATAACCAACTACACGTATCTTGTTTTTTGCATGTTTTTGTATAATTATATATTGACAGCATTAAAAATGGAGGTATGGTATAGAACAGTATACATAAACAATATATATGTATACTTCAGATAAATATAAACCTTTGTATTCTTCATGCATGTATGTATCTTGATGTGACAGTCCAACATCCAATGACTTTTTCAAGTGCACTGAAAAGTACTCAAGCAAGAGCTTAGCTTCAAAATGTAAACTAAGTGAATTCTAGAAAGACATATATAAATATATACACATATATATATGTATATATATATTGTTGTGGCCTCAGATAAAGTTCAGTATTTAATTGTACTATGGAATGGACCATTAGAAGGAAGAGCTCTGACCTCTAGCTTTGAATTTTAAATTGAATTCACATTCACCAATTTGTGAAGTGGTATTCAAAGAGACTTTGCTTGTTTCCTAAACCTGTCTTTTGCCTCCAATCTTGACCTAGTAAAAAACATGTGCATATGCACTGAGTATACACATAGTAACTGATGGTCATTGGTTAGTTCACAGAGTGGCTGTTCACTAGTGTAATACACTCTATTGTATTTGAATTAAAAAAAATATTCTTTGTCCTCATGCAATTCATAGCACTTTCTGTAAGTAAAAATAATCACAGAGAAGTCACAAGTAGCTAATCCCATCTATTTTGCACCCAGTCAAAGCTTGATTTTTCTCTGTAACTTTGATCTATGCATTTTAATTTTAAATGATCAGGTGTTAGCATTTCACTGTGTCTGGTGGGAGACCACTTCAAACACTGCACAGCCTAGGCATTAGAGAATCATCTTCTGATTTAGCCTCACTTACCTTTATATGATTTTAGAGGTTGTTCCAGATATGCACAAAGAATTTTTTAACTTTTCAGTATAGCTGTTGTATTTATGCTCGAGTATTTAGCAAAATTAAATATATTTAGCACTAAAATCTATTTCAAATGGATTTGCTGCTTTAATACTGAAATTTGTAGAACTACCTACAATGTGCAATACCATCACATATTTGTTTTGCTGTGAAGATTAATTGTTCCTAAACGGTGAAATAGGGAATCTTAGATAATGTGTACAGCTGTTTAGGTAAAAAGAAAATTGCAGTCACATTAATGGGGATTGCTGAAAAATATTCTAATGATATAACTCTTGTTCCTCATAGAAAACTAAAATGTTTCACATTCCTAGAAGAATTAACATTTTCTTAAAACCATATGCTCTTGACTTATACCCACAGTAGCTACTGCAGCACTTTTTCAGCTCGACCAAACTTTAATACAAAAGGTGATCTGAATTTGAATCAGATCCAAGCTTTCTACCAAAATATTGCAAACCCACCAGAATCAGCATCACTAATTCTTTAATAGAATAGATATTTTATGAAACCTGACAACATTAGTAGAGATTTTTTACAATTGCAGATTAAGCCTTTTATGGAGAATCACAAATGACAGTCAGGTTCAATAGAACAAAAATTTCATCTAATATTAGTTTCTGGCAAGTCAATTTGCAAGATTATTTTTGCAGATTATATTAGCTGTATTGGGAGGTCACCCTCTTACTTCTAAATCAAGAAAGAGAGACAGTTGCATAATCGCACAATGCTGTAGATATATTATTAACCAATCTTTCACAATAAGGAAATTAGCTATTCACCAAGAAGGGGTGAATAAAATAAAAAGGTGGTTTATAACACAATGAATATTTCTTGGAAGAAGCTGGGGAAAGGCCAGCTGAATACCACTAAGAGTGCAACCTGTCTGTATCTTAGTATTCAATCTCTGGAAAATGTAAGTTTTTAGCTAAGAGTCAGAGAAGGAAGATACCACAATTTAAACAGGCTCACGATCTATCTATTCTGGGCTGCATGATATTCTTAAAAATATGAGTTCAGATTGGGCTACTTAATTAATCAGAAGCTATCAGTCCATCAGTAATTAGTGACTTATAACATCCAGGCAAAGCAATTAATTTGGATTTGAAAACTGCCACTAAATTTAAACTGAATGCTAATGTTTTTATGTATGTTTATACTTACGTTTTAGGAGTCTAGGGTTTTTTTATTTCTGAGAAAAGTTCTGGATACAATTATTCAGTATAAGATGTGCACAGAGACTGAGACAAAAAATTCTGGGAAAAAAAAAGAAGGAAAAAACTAAGTAATCCGATTTACAAACAAATTATATCTTGAATTAAACAATTTCTTGTCTGTTTCTCAGGAACTTTTGCCATAGATCAGAAAAATCTGAATTTTGTCTTCCACTTGTCCAAAACCTGATTATCTTGCAGGGACAACACTTGCTCACACCAAAACAACATAGGCTATTATGAAAAACACATGAAAAATCAAAAAACCTAGAGATTTTTTGGGCTAACTAAAGAACTTTTCAGTCCTGCTGCAAAGAGTAACGGGGCTGAAAAAGGCATGACGAAGGTCAGCAATCAGTATTTTTTAATTTACTTATTTAGATTTACCAGCAATACAAAACACCCCTAGAGAAGTATTTAACATTGTTATCTATTCAACTAATTTATCACACTGAGATCTTTGGCCAAGGATGGAACTCAAAAGCAGTGTGGTAGTCAAAGTAAATATAATAACGCATGTTTTTTCCTCACAAAAGCATTTGTATTTCATCTGAAAGTGCAAATGAATACACACTAGGGAAATGTTTCCTGTTTTGTAACAATGTTTAGTCAGTGACATTATCTCCCCTCCCACTTGCCTACCTCTCAGTACAGATCATTGTTGGACACCTTTCCTACACCATGGATACCCCATCCCTGGCATTGTTCAAGGTCAGGTCGGATGGGGCTTCAAGCAACCTGGTGTCCCTGACCATGGATAGGGGATTGGAACTTGATGATCTCCAAAGTCCCTTCCAACCCAAACTATTCTGTGATCTTTAACTCATTTATTCTGAAGACTTTCTCTGATTGATAGAAACCTCTCCAAATGTGTGTTTTCTTCTCTAATGCCATGTGACTGCAGTTCCTGATTGGCAGGTGGTAAGTAATGGATGGTTTATTTTTAAAGTAAACGTGCATAATCACCGTGTTCTTGTTTCTGATGGCAGAATCAGTAGAGAACTGAGGGCCAGTATAGTAGCAAATGCAGTATCTACAAATTTTAGTAGCTGGAAGCTGTAACTAATAGAAATACAAAGCCCAACTAGCCTTTGAAATTAACCATAAGTGGTCCTTTTAAGACAATCTTAGGCTGCTGACCACTGCGGAAGAAAATTAAGCACCAGATTTTTGAAAGAATCAGAAAAATGAGGAGGGAGGAAAGAGGAACAGTAATGAAGACATGGAAGATGTTTTAAGCAGCATTTAGTCAATTATATCCTTCATCCTTTTAATTTTGTTGCACTTTTCAGAGTTCTGTTTAAAAAACAATTTTCACTTAACTGCTTCAAGCTAATTTTTGTGTCGTACCTTCTATTGGTTATGTGTCTCATATACTTCAGTTCTCACTTCTTTCATTATCTTCTTGTTCATTGAGCTATTCTTATTAATTTAATTATCTGCTTTTGCTTTCCTTTCATTCAGTGTTACCTCCACTTGTCCTTATAGTCTTCTGTCATGTCAGTTCCCTGCTGTTTAATTCTTACTCCTTTCCAGCACAGGCAAAGGAAGCATTTGCCTTGAGTTCAGTGAGCTTTGGAAGGACCTTTAGCTATCATTAAGATTTTCTGTGACATACAAAAGAGTAGCTTCCCTTTGCACTATGCCATGAGTAGCTGATGCTGACCTCAGGAAAAATTCTTCCTTCCTCTGTGGTATATAGAAAATTTAGTGCATCATTGACTACAGAACACTTTGGTGGGTTTGGTGTCATCCCCCTGTTCTAAAATTTATTTTTGGTGGGGTGTGAAACAGTAGTAAGAGTTCCAGGAATCCAAGATCAAGACGAGAATCTGGGACCCACACTGTAATACCTCTCACTAACTTGCTTACTCCACTATCTCTCACTACCTTGGTGACTTTACCCTGTCATGCCCTAGCCTATATCCCATAGGCTTATGGAACCAGAGTAATCTAGAGTATGAATAACATGGACACTAAAGTACTAATACAGTAGACATCAGTATTGATTTTGGTAGTAGTGAATCTGTTCAGACCTGTGTGCACTACTTAAAACCTTACTGTCTAATCTCCAATCTTCTTATGAAAATGAGAAAATTTCCAGGGTATTAAGGTCTCTCTTTTCCTTCTGGAGAGGACTCACACTTATCCCTAATCCCTTGCTTGCAATATATTTATAGATGCCCTTCCTGTTATCCTTAATATCCCCAGCCACGCTCAAATCTTACTGGGCCTTGGCTTCCCTAAACCTGTCACTAACTTCCCATACAATTCCACTTTATTCCTCTCAGGCCACCTATCAATCACATCTACTTCCTGAAAGCTTCTTTTTTCACTCTGAATTTGCACAGCAGATCCTTATCTATCTGAGGCCTCCTGGCATTATTGCCCAACTTTCTCCTTGTTGATATGCATTGCTCCTGAGCTTGGAGGATGTAATCCTTGAAATTCAGTCACCATTCTTTGGCCCCTTTACCTTTTAGGGCTCCATCCCATGGGACTCTACTGAGTAGGTCCATGAAGAGACCAGAGTCTGCATTCCTGAAGCCAAGGGTAGTGAGCTTTCATATTTGTCCTGATTTGCTTTAAAGTTTTAGCATATTTTAGTGACTTTGGAGTAGCAGAAGAATAACCTAATAGTAAAACTGGGATTAGGATTCAGGTCTTTGGAATTTCATTCCTGTTCCTATGTGCCTTGAAGAAAATAGAGAAATTAAGTCTCAAGTACACCAAATTGCAATTTCTTTATTTGATCTATCTGAAAACAGCAGCCTAAGACACTGGCTGAATAATTCTCTGTCAAAGCAATAAATTATTACACATATGCACACACACACATATATGCCTGGCTATTGAACAGTTTGTCTGATCTCAAACTGTCCCACTTAGAAGTAACTCCTAATATTATAACTGGTTTGTCTTGAATATCTGGATTTTAAGTGGAACCAAGTAAGAGGCAGAGCACCATCAAAAAGTACTAACAACAAAAATATATCTGCCAGTAAACAGACTGGATGCTAATTAAATCTTTTCTCCCCTGCCCTAGTCATGAATCTTAACTTATTCTTGGATGAATATCAAAGCTAATCATCATTTTACTACTTCAACATTCTCTTCAAAGCAGTATCAAAAGTGGACCAAGGATGAATTGAATTTACATTTTGATTTAGTAATAAGGTATCAATATTCACAGAGACCTTTCCCCCAGCAGATAAAAATATGATAAATTACTATTTTATTTCAGGTTTAGTGTATTCTCTACTTGTTGTAGTGCTAGGTTTAGTTTAGCAAGCTGCAGCTTTCCCTGAGAGCTCAGCAGAGCTGCTTAGGGCAGTGTGACCATTTCGCCCTCCCGTAGTCCATTTGGGACGGCTCCGCGGTTTTGCTCCGGCAGCTGTCAGCTCTACCACACAGTGACGGCGAAGGAGGCGAGAAGGGGCTCCCCTTGAGGGTTTCAGAGAACCTTTAATGGTTACATCTTGTCCTGGCGACCCCCAGAGACAAAAGAGACCTCGTGATCCGGGCGCAGGGGGGTTTTGTCAGGGGCTCAGGGGCGGTACCTGGGTGGGGTTGGGGTACAGGAACCAACAGGGAGAGCCCGAGGGAGTGGCCAGGGCTAGGGGCAGGGGAAACCGGGGGTGGGGGGGGAACAATATGGGATCAGAAAAGCTGTGGGTAAACAGATCACCACATCTACTTATTAGGCCCTATTGCTGAAAATGCTTCTATATATTCCTGAATGTAAAACATGTCTGCAGTCCCACTAAGTTAATGGGATAATCCATATACTTTTGGTTAAACAATAGTGTTTGCATAAGAGCTAGAAGTTGTCATTTGGACTGTCAGCCATATGAGCAGATTACTCATTTGACAACAGTGATTTATAATATTCATTTAAATTCATTTGAGCTTTGTTTTCATAATTTGTTTCATTGGACAAAATAAATAAATGGGCAAGTAGAAAGTATTTTTCCCTATTTTTTTCCCCCAAACGTAATCAACCTCCCAAATTATGGAACTTTTTCCTTGGACTTTTCAGTCAAATATCTTGAAGGACTGAATAATCTTTTTCAGTGTTACCTTTCTCCTGACTTCCTTCACTGCTTCAGTCTCCATGGAAAACTACGGAAACTTGTGTTGTGAGGTGCAGCTGGGAACAGGGCAGCCTAAAGAGTTCACTGTATTTTCCTCCTGATAATATAGCAGAGAAGGAAAGTGAATTGCAGTTAATAATGTGTCTTGTGTGAGTACTTGTTCCACCCTTACTGCTGTGGTATTCTTTACCTTACATCCTTTTAATGCTGATACAGCTTATTTATGAATTGAAATCATATCCAGAACAGTCATGTTTGTGTTCAGGAGTAAAACAGACAAAATCTCAAATTTCTCCTAAGTCAGAATTATATTTGCAGATCCATAAGAGGCTAAAACTCAGATGGGGCTCTAAATTGCAGAGATTAACTTAATCAGCTGATACATGGAATGCACAGGATATTAAGATATATAACTATGGACCAATGTCTAAAAAATCTGATGTTACTGTAGACCCCATAGAATGTCAATATATGCACTCCTATCAATAATAGGTTTATTTCATGTAAAAATCACAACATTGTCATTATCCTCCTTAGGGCATTTTACAGTTTTATCCAGTAATGAGAGTCATACTTTATACTTAAATTTACCTATTACCCCAACCCCACTCCCAGATCCCCCTTGTTTCCCTAAGCTGACACACTCCCCACAGCACCAGCATCATTAAGTTTTTCTGTGCCAAAAAACTGGCACAAATAGTGGTCTGAACACCTATAAATTCAATTATTCACTGAAACAGCCTGCAGACAGAGAAGTGTTTATATCATAGTTTTACAAAAAGAGAAATTGATGAAAAACATAAAGTGTCTTGTCCAGTACCATGGAGCTGTCAAAGCTAGTGCCAAGGTTGGATTCACTCATGATTCATATCCCTGTTCTCTAAACACAAGAAGATATCACTCAAGGTCTGTGAAAGCCCTGACCGCAAAAAAAGGAAACAAGCATGTTTCTGCAATGTCTCATAATATTCTAAAATCCTAGGATGCAGACAAACACAGGGGAGCATGGACCAGAATGTGGGTATGAAAGCCATGGTTAAGTCATAAAAAGAAACAGCTGCTTGAGTCAAAATCTTGCATTTGAAACTGTGGGAGCACAAGGCAGAAGCATATAACACTCCACAGGAAACTTCAGGTTAAAAAAATTTTCAACCCAAAGATAAAGAAATCCAAGAAAACTCTCATAAAAGCATGTGGCATTTATATTTGGAAACTGCATTGGTTTAAAGTAGAAATTATTCTGGACTTCAACAAGGATATAGCATGTGATCTAATAACTGTGTCTTCCTTGAAATTTCTCAGTCATAATTCAGCTGATTATTTCTATTTCTTGTTTCAGCCTAAATCAGTTTTTTGTTCAATTCTACTTCAGGTCCTGTCTTCCAGTCTTCTCTTTAAAACACATAGTTTTTTCAGATGCGCCTAACTGCTTAACATTTTAAATCCCTTCAAGTTTTACATCTCTTCAAGTTTAATTAAGTTCACCATTTGCATTGTTCACTTAGAGCTACATCAGTTTTTTGAATTGCTTTATTTTCTCTGTCTGCTTCAACTTCTGGACCTAAATCATATCAGTTTTACATCAACTTTTCAATCACTCTTATCTCAGACATCTATTTTTACATCTTGCTTTAAATCACATCAACTCTCATACTGATGTAAATTATATAACCTATTACTTGTTCTTGGTGTATTGACTTAAAAAGGATTTCCAATTTGTATAAATTTATGTATATTTGTTATGTTTGCAGTACCTTTATGTGCCATGGTGAATTAAAAATTAAATTGAAAATTGTTTTCCATATGGAAATACTGTAACTGGCAACACAGAACTCTTAAAATAGAATGTTTTTCCTTAACAAAGACCTGAAACAAATCTTCTGAAATTAATGGGAGTCTTTCCAAGTAGCATTTAGGAAAAATGCAAGGACAGCATTTTAAAAGAAATATACTCCCACGTTATTAAACTCAGATCCATTTTCACAGGAAAGATCAAATATGAGATAAATTTAGGATAGAAGTTAAATTTTAAAATAGACATAAATTATGAACTGAAGCTATTTTAGTAACACCTGTTTCTAAATTACAAGATAAGTAATGTAAGCAAATATAGCTTACCAAGCTGATCTGAAAGAAAGAAGACAAGACGACGTTTGTCTCTTACTTAATCAGATATTTTTGGTGTTATCATCACTCCCAAAATAATTTCTAATTCCCTAAATGATATAAATCTTAATCTATAGACAAATATATTCAGTTGCAATACTTACAAAATTAGTATATAAATTATTATTACCTTGAAATATATATGTCAAGAGACTTGTTCAAAATAACAAAAACAAAACCCAAAGCTAAAGTGTGTGAATTACAACTGCTGCAGTTATCTGTGTATCAGAAATTCCTTAGTGTCTTGAAAGGAAACATGGTATATTTTAAAACTATCTGGTTAAAATTGGAGGCTTAAAATAATTATAACAAGGACCACTGAATGACAAATTGTTGTTGCCTAGTGCATAAAATTAAATGCATAATAAATCTACTTACAATATAACAGATGCCTAACCATGACAATGTTTCCAATCAACAGTATACAATTTTTAATAATGACATTTTTTTCAGGGATTATCAAGAATTTTTCAGTGACATAGGAAGTTTGTCCAATCAGTAAGTTTTCTTAAAGAGAAAAAGAATTTTTTATTGGGCCTGTCTCCTTGGGGTATGTCTCCAAAACTGAGACATAAATTTGGCACCCAACCAAATTTTGGAGACAAAATTTCAGGAGAAAACACTCTGAAATGAGTGTCTCCTCCGAAGGGAAAAGGGCCTCCCCTTTTCCTCCAACAATAAGCCAAGTGGGTCACAGCAAGTGAAACTGGAAAAAACCAAACTGTTTATTAACGCCAAATAAAACAGGGTAGAACAGGGAAAAAAAAAAAAAAAAAAACAACAAAAAAATACAACAAATTCCCAGAGAGGGAACAGACACCCGGGCTTGGACCAGCCGGGGCCACCCCGTGGGCCCGCTGGGGCCACCAGCAGGCTCCCCAGACCAGCGAGGAGGGAAGGGAGGCAGTGAGGCAAGGGGAAGGGAAAAAGTACATGGAAAACCAACAGAACCTTTTCCCAGCTAGCTGGAACACAAAGGAAACCCAGGAAAACAGCACAGCGCTCCCAGCGCACTCCCTCCCGAGCCCTGCCGAGCCCCAGAGCCCCCGAGCCTTTGGGCTGAACCGTTCAACCGCCCCCTCGGGTCCCTGGCTCCGGCCCCACCCCCGGGTCCATCTTAAAGGCACTGAGTCCTTGGGCATTGAGCGGACAGTTAAGGAATAAAGCGGCTTCATAGCATCACCCAGGACAGCTGCTTTGTTAAGAACATGGCTCAAATGGCCTATAGATTGACCCTGTTTTTAATATTTGTGAATAGCTTAGAAATTTTTTAGTCATCAGTTGTAATATTGAGGAAAGCTAAAATTGTACATTTCCCTTTACTCTTTAGAGAGAGGCTTTAGCTCTTGTTATTTTTAATCACACCTCTACTTTGGTTGCAGTTTAAAATCTGTCATCCAGAAATCCCTGAAGCTTACAGTGTTTCTTAGTCTGCTGAAAATACTTTTGCCTTTGGCTGCCCTTAGGGTTGAGGCTAGAAGAGCACAGGGAAGTATGCCAAGATCTTGGACGGATGCACAAAGAACTCTACCAGGTCTGTGGTACTTTAAAACATTTTCCTTGAAGAAGGGCAAATAATCATCAGAGTGTTTGAATATTGGGAAAAAAAAAACCAAAACAACAGCACAACAAATTCAGTGAGAAAAAATAATAAAATAGAAAGTACTTGTATTGCTTTTAAGCTCTTGTATTCTACATCTGAGTGAAAATGTTAAACCCTTTTATTAAACACATAACGCCTCTGACAATATAATCTATGAATGAACTGTTAAAAATTACTTTGCTCAAAAGAAAAAACAATCCTCCTTCTGGTTTTATTATCTTCTAGATATTATAATAAATTTGTTTTCATTACTAACATCAATAATTTTTACATTTCCTTATGGAGCAATCTGGTTACTTTATTTTCCTCTCCTCATCTTTAATCTAGGTTGCAACTGAAAAGGTCAGAATCCAAAAGGTAAATGAAACAACATTATTTTCCTCAGCTCTATAGCATGCGAGTTGATCTACATACAGTGTGCACTGTCATTGTTAGTGATCATTACTGTATATATTCAGCAATCTGAATTGTGTTAGAGCAGCACCTTAGATTGTGTTCAGTGTGTGGTACCTACAATTCTGCTTCCTGTCTGACACAGTTCAGATGAGGATGTGAAACTCTAATAAGGGATAAAAAAAATCAAGGCCAGGATCAAAAGAAGTTCGCAAAAGGCTGGTACTAAAATAGTACCCATCTACAAAGACAAAAAAAAATAAACCCAACATCAAATTATATTAAAGCACTTTCCGAAGCATTTATTTTTGAAAAAAATAACTACTGAAGTAAACATTTTTGTGAAAATACAGATAGGGAATATTTTTATTAAGAAATAATATTTTATTATTTTAAAGGAAGCCTTAGAATGCTGAAGATCGAAAAATAAACATATACAGCCTGACTATCCTTAAGAGAGTTTGGTTTTCCAGGTGCTTTGACCTTCCTTAGGGCACTCTATCACTCTGCAGTCTGAGAACTAAATTAAGCTTGGATGTTTGGAGTTACTGAGGCTCCCTGCATCCCCTTGAGTGAATCTGGTCATTGTTCTTTAAATCAATTAATTAAAAAATATTAGTTGCATCCCTAAACATCCGTGATTATTGCACCTCTCAGCAAGACCAAGTGTTCTGATTCCTTAAGATGCTGGATTTTACTGGAATCATCACAGTCACTGTAAAGGTGACGGTTTCCACATGAACAGGAAAAAACTAGGCTTGGCACAAGCACCAGTAAAAAAATAAAGCAGCAGGCCAGAGCAGGAGAAAAACCAAAATAGAAAACCAAGCTGAGAACATAAACATGACCTAGTGTGACATTCTAAAAATGACAGACACTCAGGACTGTTAACTATTTACCAGTCCTGCAATTTGCTAAATTTGACGACTTTGAAGAGGAATAGTACAAAGCACAGGGATTTAGAGCACTGTAAGCAGTGTATAGGTTCTATGCTACTACTCTGCAGAGAAATTAATTTTTTCTATTCAGGAAAAAAAGGGATGAGATGAGCATGTCAAACTAACAGGGAATTTCTGCTTTATATTTGCTTCAGATTAAACAGTAATGGATATTTGAGCTTCTGGACATGTATGTTATACAAGATATGTGGATTTTTGTGTCTTTGTTATGCCTCATCTGGGTTTGTGGACAAGTAAAAGCAAACACCATAGGGATGCATATTGAAATATACTGCTGGAACATATAAGCAATAAGATAAATTAGTGTATTTCTGATATTGCATAGGAAACTTACTTTGTAAAGTTCAAGAATGAACAGAAAATATATCTTTTCTTGTAGGAAATGAGAATTTTAGAAAAAAATTTCCTCACTTTGTGTTTATCATATAATGGCAATGTTTATTTTAATGTAGGTAGAGTGTGATGTATATGTATTTAAATCTCATGGTTTGTTGAGCCACATGAAATAAACTCAGTGAATCACTGTATTTGCAGCCTTGAGAAGAATTAATTATAATCCCATATCCACAACAGGCTTTAAACACTTTAATTTGAATAGAAAATGCAAAAGCATTTTCCAGATCTCGACTGTTTCTGAAATATAAATAATTGCATTTTCAGTGGGAAGAAGCTGGTGTTTTGTTTATCTATCATATGGTAGTGACTTCCTCCATCCCTAGTGATCACACAAGTGAACATTATGATCTTTCTTTTTCAGTCTTTCTTCTCAGTCTGTCCTCTCAAGGTAACAGAGATACCACCCCTGTTAATTACTTGGTAACTTAAAAAGTAGTAGAACATACTCCTTTGAGTCACGAGTCAGCTGTGATAAAGTAAAAAATGCCGGCAGCTTCTATGCCATGTGCCTGTTTTGTAGTCTGTTTTCCAGATGAAAATATCTAGAAATATCTACATAAACCAAAATGCCCATGATTCAGTGATATACATACAGTTTTTACAGTTTATCAAGAGAAGTATTTAAATGGAAGTGTGCTTAAAATTTTTCTGGATACAAGTAGGTCATAGTTTCTCCCTGTTTCCCTTGACCAAATTTAGATAAATAATGAGGACTCTATCTTTTTCATGTTGTTTTCAGCACATGAAGCCATTGAAGACATTTTCAGCCAAGAGGAATATAAAAATAAGGGTGTAGAAGTGTACAAAGACAGTCATGAAAATATCATATCAGAAAGAGCTAGCTATTTTAGGATATCATAGATGTTCTTCAATTTAAAAATGCATTACTGTGTCACCACATTTCTTCATATAATGTGTTCATACAATTTTCTCTTATTGTAAATGCACCATCACAAAAGATTCCTGATTGGATTTTTCATATATCTCTATGGAGCTTGGCAATAATGATAATTCTATGATGAACAGAAATTTGCAAATTCATTTTTTTCTTTATTTACTCTTCTGATTGTTATCCTTATACAAATATAAAAGAACACTGAGTCAGCAGTAGTTAAATTTTCTTCAGTACATTGGATAGTTAAGCATATTATGCAGTTGGATTAGAAATGCTGGTAATTAGAGTTATCGAATCTGGCTGGAAACAATTACATTAATTTCCGTTGATTTTATCATAGTGCTCAAAAACGTTATCAAACATAAAGATGAATGCATGAAATCCCACTAATATGAGGTTTTATTAAGGCTGTAAAACAAAGCTAGTCAATGAAGGAGGGAACGTAAAATAACCTGTATTTTTATTGGTGTCTCTTTGTTTTTCTCTAAGCTCATGAAGAGAGGAGGTAGGCCTGGATTCAACCTTGGTGTAACTCCACTGAAGTTAGCTGAGATACACCAAACGTGGTTTTGCCCCAGAGGATTTTAGATTCATTTATTTTAAATGAAGTCTATACATATTTTAAAATGAGCATTGCCCTTCAGAATGCCAAAGTAGTGAGTGTAAAAAGAAAGACATCCTGAAAGATAAAAGAAAATGTGTGTGATATGAAGTATTTTAGGACAGAAAGTCAAACAACTTAACCATATTTCCAGCCTCATTCATCTGACTTACTTTGCTTATGCAATGCCTGTGAATTAAACTCTGGTAAAGATAGGAGAGGGCAAATCATAGACCCCTTGTGCTTCTGGTTGTCTTGGAACCTTCCTAAAAGGGACTGCATCTTTCACTTGTTGGGCATGCTGTCATACTCAGAAAAATAGAAAGAAAGAGATTATGTCTTTAGATATGGTGCCACTCCCCAGGACAAAAGGGTGAGTAGAGTCTCTAGATCACTTTTTTTAATGTGTTTACAGCCATATAACTCCTGTCTGAAGAGAGCTATAGGCTGCATAGAAATGTGCATGTTCAATCTTTCCTCCAAATCTTCCTTCCCAGTGTGTAGAAATATGGGAGAAAATGCAGAGGTCATGGAATGCTACCTTACACTGCTGTCAGAGATGGAAGTTAATTTTTAAAAGGATGTAAGTATCAGTTGTTGTCTTCATATTCCTACATGAATTGCAGATCTAGCAATGAACTTTAAAGTGTTCAGAGTCCCCTCTTCCAATCACCCTGTTGTTTTCTAGACAGGTGTATGCTCTAGAGTCCCCCTCTTGGCTTCCAGCTGCTGCTTCAAAAGACTGCTGGTTTCTTGAAAGTCCTGAATTGTGTCTGTCAGCTTCATGATAAGCTGTGAGACATCATAGGACAAAAAAAAATGTCTGTAGCTGGCTGTGTATGAGCTACTGTACCTCCTTCTATGAAACACAAGGAGGGCATCACTACCATTTGCTATAGGCTGAGTGAGATGGAGAGGAAGGCATAAAATATATTTCTTTTTTGCCATTAGTTGAAAGGATTGAATCTACTTGCGTGTGAGGCTACAGTAGAAACCATATCTCCATATCAACCAGAGTTACAGGACTCTTTCCCTGAGGCAAACAGTGAATATGAATTCTTGCTACTTGTGAGAGGTTAATAAGGGAATACAATTCCTTTGAAAAGTGAGGAGCTTTTTGTCAGTTTTTGTTTATGTGTTTGCGTGCTTATGCAAGTCTATTCTCCTGTGTCACGTTCAGCAGGATTAACCTTTCCTATAGTAAAGGCAGTGCTTTAGGAATCATGGTAGGCAAATTAACAAATAAATACATTCTATCTAAACAGGGAAGAAGAAGATGCCTGTTGGGCTGTAGCCAGCCTCCCCTACCAGTGAGCACATATACTACTCTCAGCATGAAATTACAGCCAGCTAGGATGTGTGAACATGCTGCTTCTGTTTTACACAAGAAACTCTGTGATGTTCTTCAATATGCTTTGCCTGGAAGAACCACTATGAAGTAGTCAAATCACACTAATGACATAATCAGGTTGAATTTGGTTGTATATTTGAAGAACTACAGTTTACAAATGCTACATATTTTGTTGGCTATGTCTCTACTTACATTAATTAATTCATTGTCAATAATTATAGCAACTACAAGTAACCTACAAGTCAGTACTGAGACATCAGACCCTGGATATACCAATGTAAGGAATTCAATATTAATTCACTACAGATTAATTTTTTATGTTACCTCTGCTACAGGCTGGAAAGTGGGAACCAAAAGAGCCAATGTCCCAGAGGAGAGGAATTTGAGAGTTTGATAGGAGAGCACATTGAATAGAAAGAAAGTTATAATTAACATATGTGTCATAAATATGCCTATAAAAATTCCCTTTGCATAGGTACTAAGCTGACATGTTGAGTTAGGTATTCAGGTAAGATTTGGTTTCAGACCAGAAAATCTCTCATACAGGTATTTGGGTTAGTCTGTTGCAAAGGTTCAACTATATCTCTCCTGTAGAACTGGCAGGATTTTGATCCATAGGTATTATACAGAATGAAAGATGTAATTTTTTTCCTTAAATTCCTATCGGTTTCTTCTGAGTTCTATAATGAGTTTCGAGAAAGATCACAGTAACACAGGGATTGTTACACAGTTATTTTGGGATGAGATTTTGCAGATTATGTTTATGCTGGCGTGTTTCTAGAGCAGCAGGTACACACACAAGTGACTGGGAGACTACCAGCTGTGCTGAATGCATGCAGAAAAATACTTCCTCCCCCTATTCTCAATTTGTTATTAGGAAGATTGATACTGGTTTCTCATGTTAAGTATTACAGATACATTAAGAGCCAGAAACTCTTAGTGAATTACTTCCTTTTAACACAAATAGATGTGTAAACTAATTTCATCTGACCTGCAGCCAGAGAATGTTTATATTATGAGTCTCTCTCTCTTTCCTATAACTTTTCTCTTCAACTGTAATTTTCATTTTGATTTCAGGAGTGGTAAAGACACAGTAATCTGTAATCTGCTACATAAATCTAAACTGCATTATTCTTAGATTGAGGAACATTATACTGTTTATCATTTATTAAAAATAACAGTGTTATTACAGAACTAAAGCAGATGTTAACACCAGTATAACATAGTTAATTGGCTCATCTATTTTGATATCTAGATCTAGACCTCAACAGAAATAATAATTTGGAGATGAAGAGCTCAGATCTGAAACCATATTTAGATAGATGATCAGGTATCAGCTCTTGCTGGGAGTTAGAATTTTATTGGGGGAGGGGATTTCTTTGTATTTTTCTGTTAAGTATGGCTGTAAATTGCTGATTTTAATTTTCTAGGGAAAAAGCACAAAAAGAGGTTGTCCTTTAAATTTTATTAAATGAAAAATGCCTACAGTTAGTTCTCTCACTCTTCCACTAAGGGCAGTACTCAGTCCTGTAGAGGTTCTTTATAAGCAGCACACTCAATTACTGCTCTGTGTTGCATTCTGACCTTTTTATTGGTGCCCTGTATGTCCTTTTCACTACATCTGGGATATGCTAATCACACACCTGTCACAGACTGAAATTTATTGATCACATTATCCCTGAAATGTTTTTGGATTTGTCTTTTCTTCACTGGCTCAGCTCCCTGTTCCTTCTGCTGATTAAAAAATGTGATTCCACACCAAACAGTGCGTGTCTTTAGTTGGCATTAGCTTATGAATTCATGCCCTGAGTCAAACAGTTGTTGGAAGAAGTCCTGCATCTCTTCTATGACTCCCTTTGTGCAACATACTCTGTATATGCTTCATTGAAATCTCTGAAGATCACGAAAATTTCAGAACTCCCACCTTCTGTTTTGATGAGTGAGAGGAACTGACAAGTGCTGGAAGGATTAAGAAATTTGTTTTCTGATGGTCTAGATCCACCTAGTGAGCATCACTTATCCTGATTTCTAACCAGCTTCTAATTTAAGATTTTTTGTTTGTTTTGTTTTCTTTTTTTTTTTTTTTTTTTTTTAATGGAGGAATCTGTGAAAAGAAAGGAGAATGATACTGCTCTGCTTGGAAAAATTGTTCTGGGAAACTCCTATGAGTGACAAGATGAGGGATTCAGAAAGGTGAAATGTGACTTAGAAACATCTTAACTCCTTTTTCCACTCCTGAGGTCTTTCAACCGGTCACAGACATTCTGGTCCTAATGTGAGAGAATGTTCTATTGGCTTGTTCATAGGCATTTGCATTATGTCCCTGCATTTGCAGCTTCTTGGAAATGCTCGTTGTATGCTCTACAAGAGACACCAAACCATGCACATTTTTTATAGTTAATGCAATTTTGCAAATAAGTTTTGTCATAGATTGTAGCTTGGGAAAAACTGCCAGCTTTCTAACAAAATACTCCATTATTTCATAAAATGAACATTTATACACAAATCTGAGCCATCTTCAAAAACAATACACAAGTGGTCTTTGCTCTAAGTGTTAAAGTTACACAAAAATTAATTATCCAGTGGATTTCCATGACTTTAAAAGAAAATTTGACAGATATTGACTTAACTGAGTACAAGAAGAAAGACACAATCCTAACTCAGCACTGAAAATAGTAATGAACCTATTTTTGTACTGAACCTATTTAAATATGTAGAAATATTTTTGCCTATATATTATGTTCCTTTCATTTCCATACTGTGAAAGAAGTCAAATTTGAAAAGAAAATGAACAGTTTGCCCAGAGCCCCATCAGCCAGCACATGGCCTCTGTCTTGTGGTGTCGGTCCATCCACCAGCAATGAGCTTCCCACTCATGCTGGTGCCCCGAGTACTTGTCCTTTAGGAGCTGCACCATTCCCACTCCATAGCTGGAGGTTAAAGATGCCCACTCATCCCAGTTGCTGAGACCACCCTCGCTCCCATAGCTGACACCACAGGCTAGGGGCACCCATACCCCTGGTCTGAGTCCAGTAGCTGGCACCAAATTCCACTCACACACACACTGGTCTCACCTGTAGCTGGCATTCAGCCATTGTATTGCACAAGTACACACAAGATAGAGAGTGAGATTGCACAGAGAGATAGTTAAGAAAAGGTTTAAGAATGAGATATGAGAAGATAGGATGGAGTGGGGTGATCGGACACAGGGCTCAGTCAGACAAGTGTGCTGAGTGACCCCATTTTTCATGTAGCTGCTCCCTTTTCTACCATTTTTTGTTTACCCCTCACTTTGTTGCTCCCTGTTTGCCCTTACCCTGCACATTGCTTCACCAGCTGGCATAGTTCCATTGACCTCTTGCCATGTACTGGACCCTCAAGATCCTATCCTTATCAGTTTCAGTGTCCTGGTTTGCCTGCAGCTTCCTGAAAGCACATCATTTAGTGCTAATGACCAGGTTTGTTTCCTGTTCCTTTTGTAAACATTAATTGCTCAGGTTTTATGTCTGTGTGTTGTCTTCCTCCCTTTCCTTATCCTTCCAGCTGAATAAAGGAACCTTCTCACCCTCCTTATGTCCTTAGCGATTTGGGTGACAAACCACAATTTTTTATGTCACAGCCCCATTATCTGTGTGGTCAGGTTTGTCTCTGTGTGTTCTTGTTTATGGCTCCTTTGACCAGATATTCCTTAATGGCACAGACAAGCCCCTTCCATATACCCTTACATATTATTTTCAACCACACTAAAGCCACTTCAGAGGAGAATATACGTGTAAATCATACAAGAGGAAAGAACAGAAGAAACACATGGAGGGAATGTGATTTAAGACATCCTGTTAAGAAAACAATTTGAATTAGTATTACCTTATATAAAGCAGGGTCATCCTACAGTTAATGATGCATAAGGAAGAGTATCATAAACAGAGGAGGAAGAAGTTCTAGAAAGATTTTCAAACAATTCCTTTGTTAAATCTCTCAAATGAACTGATTCTTTCTCATATGTGCAAATACTTGAAGAACACTAGAAGTCTTACCTGCATTTACAGATTAAAATCAAAGAGGAAAAAAACTTGCATGAATACACTTTATGCTGTTGGTGAAATCCACAGATTATATTTAAACATACAATTTTAAATATGAATGCTTAGCTAATATTTCTCTTTTTCAATAGTCTCTTATGACAAAATAATTATGTCAGAAACAGGTTCTGATATTTCCTATAGGCATATTTCTCTGAAACTCAGATTTAGGAGAAAAAAAAACACCTTTACAAAGCATAAATTTAATGAAAACTATGAAGTAAACCTGTGAGCTTCTGCTCATCCAAGGATCTACTCTAAATATTCTCATATAGGGAATAAAAATGTATTTATACTTCAAATGTTGACAAAGCAGAGTAACAGTCATTTCTTTTTGTTTTCTGACCTCTCATATATTCTTTCATTTGTTCCTTAAAGAATACCTTTACTGAGTCTTTTTACCTCATTTCATTCTCCTTTCTGCTCTTACTCTTGGATTTTACTGTTATATTGGTTGTTATTTTCTTTCCCACAGCTATAACTTCAGAAGAAGAATCTTCTGGGGAAATGATTTTCCTCTTGCTGCACTCCCAAGGGTCTAGTTAGGCCCCTTATAGTGATGTCCCTGGTGACTATTTTGTTTAAACTTGGAGAATATCTGTTTTACTTTTGTATTTTAGTAGTGAAAAAAATAGTATAAGTCACAGCAACAACAATAACAACATTGAAAACCTGTAGAGAAAAAGGATGGAATACACCACAGACAGGTCAATAAGCAAAATCCAAGACAACTTTTGGCCCCAAAATATTGAATAGTACAATATCCAGATGCAAATTTGTAGGTGGAAAGAAGTTAAGATGAAACAATCTCCTTATTAGCTTGCACCGTGATCCTGCAATGGGGTTAGAGATGGAAATTTTCCCACAAAAAGTGGGTTGCCACTTTTTTGGAAATCGTATATTAGATCCTTCTTTTTATTTGACTAGAAGTCAAATATGTGAGTGGGAAATCCTGTGTGCTATACAGAGAAATTAGATACTTCAAAATACTCATGTGTTGATTAGGGATTTAGGAAATGAGGAGGACCAGAGAGCTAATACCTGAAATCCCATTGCTTTTCAGTCTCAGGACTGACATATCTGCAGGTAGATATGCTCAACAAATTTAAAAGGAATGACTGTAGACAATTAAAGCATCTATAGCAAATTACTGCCCATGGGCCACTATTTCCTGCCAACTTTTTATAGACAGTTTTATGAATCATGCAAGAAATTGGTGATAAAGATAAAATATCCATTTCAGTCCAGCTGTTTCAGATCCATATCTCACCGTGACCACTGGTTATAGGCTAATTATATGACAAAGCTGCATCACTGTGCAAATCAAAGTGTATGATTCATGAAACCAGGGCAAAAAAGAACAAAGTGGAAGTGTAGCTGAAGTTCAATTGTTACAAATGATAACTTAGGAAGAAGGCTGAGCAGCTTCTAATTGTACCATTTTCCAAGCCAGTTTCTTGCTGGAGCCAGACAGCCAGGTATTGCACCATTTCATTCCCCACTGTATCAAAGCTGTGAAAAGCTGGGCTCCCATTGCTGCCAGCTCCAAAAGGAGAAGCTGGGACCACAGCTTCTGCAGAGGGAAAGACCCTCCTATCTGAAGCTGTCAGTTTTCTCTTTCTTCATCCTGCTCCCCCCAGCTGTGATGTAGAAGCTACGAACTTTGCGTATCCACTACATCCTTTCTATGGCATAACTGGCCCAGCCCCTGGTCTTCATTTGTGCAGTAGAAAAGTAACACTTCATTCAAAAACTCATGAGACAGCTTAAGAAGTCGTCCAGCATTTCAGTCCCTACGCAGTGGGATGTTAATGCCTTTTATACTGGCAACAGTTTAAAATTTCTGAGTTCTTACAACCTGGTACTCTCAAAAAACAATTTGAAATCATTCAGGCAGCATTTCAAACTGAAATGTAAAGGCAGCTATCAAAATTTTAATAATGCCAAAAAAGGAAAACCTTTTGGGGTTATAATTTTCATTTTTATTGAGAGCAGAAGAGAATTAGCATCAGCTTGCCATTGGCTATTTATGTACAAAACTCTGCTTCTGTCAGTTTAAGATGAATTATTTTAAAGGACTGTGCAATCAGAAAAGTATTTTCATTTGTATATTATTTAGAATAGTTATTCACTTTTTGTAGCTCTTGTTTTTTTAAAAAAATAGCCAATAGGAACTAGTGAATATTTTCTCTGTTACTGAGAAAAAGATATTTTCATTGTTTTAAATAAATAAAAGTGTGCAAACCAAAGCAAAGATAGTCTTTATTGTTGATTCCTGGTGTGGAAGTTTCTTTAGGCCCTGTAAGATTGCATTAGTCACAGTAACAGCATGTCAAATCTGAAATTGTAAGGAAACAAAGTAGAAAACTCACCAGCAGTGACACATTGCAGTATAGCCCAGCATGAAGAAATACATCAGCATGTGTAATGGATAGAACCAATTTATCTCTTTATTCTATAATCCTTTAAAGGAGCAATTTATTTAAGCGATGTATTGGGAATGTTTTAAATCATTTTTTAAAGGATCTGCACAACAGTTTCCTGTATTGTATAGCAAGCTGCTACTACTCAGAAGTTTTGGGGCCAATTCCTCGTTCACATGATAGAAGTGTTACCAGTATCATAAAATAGATGCAAACATATGTTATGAAGTTAATGCTAAGATAGAAACAGATTGGGCTGGCACCATCCTGGAGACTGCATTAATGAATCATTTGCATAAAGTCACTTCAGTGGAAAACTTTATATTCAGTTTACTAATTTTCTCAGCCTGAAGACAGGTAGTTTACAACAGTAGTGAAAAGCAAATACCTCAAGAACTGGTGCTTAAAGACATGTACTAAAACATAGGTATTTCCTCTATTGTGACTCAGGGTTTTTTCCTATATCTTCTCCGTACTCTCTCCCATTACCTTTCTAATGTCTAATTTCCTTTCTTTTCAATACAGTAAGAGAGAGTCCTGCCCTTTCAAAAGATATTCTTATATCTCAGTTTTCCTCCCAGTTTTAAGGACTTTCTAACTGACAGAGTTTTTGCAAAGAAGTCTGTGTGTGTACAGTTTCTACCAGAATTTTCAGACTCGACAATTTGAAGCCAAATAGGTAAAATTATATATTTTTTTTGTAATGAGTATTTCTTTGTCATTTGAGTTTCCTTTTACCTAGATGCTTGCATATTTATAGACAAAGATGTTCAAAATTATTTTGGAACACATGTACTGCTTTAAACAAATGCTTTTCTGCTACCATCTGATACCATTTTTCTGGCAAAAAAAGGTTGTTCTTACAAAACATTCTATAGTTCTTATTCAGATAACTGGCCATCTATTCTAAAAAAATTGCTTTCAAAACAATAAGCATATAAAATTAGAATGGTCAGGAATTTCCTTATTTCAAAATTTGTCATGAAGATATGCAGTTTGTTGTATAATACAGAGCTATGATAATGTATAAGCTTGTAACTAACAAATGCTTTCTGCTGACTAAAGCCACGTGGAAAGCATGGAAGTAAATAACTGATTATAATTATCTGCTGATTTTACTCTGCTGTCTATTGTCTGCTAATTATGGATCTGGCTTCTCTCCTTTTTATGTTTTTAAAGAAAATTGTAAATCATTGTCAGCAAGCCTTTGGCTTATTTAAGCAAAATTCCTTTCATAATATTTTCAAACTTTAGGATGTGTCTATATTTGAAAAAGCTGCAGCCAGGGATATTACCAAAGAAAAAGAATCTCCAGTGAAATACCTTGGGGAAGATTAATATTTTCTTACTGACGATTAAAATTGAGTGACAAAAGAAAATTCCTCTTCAGATATGTAAAGCAAAATCCATCAGAGATCAATACCTGAAGCAAAATGGGAGGGTTTGCCAGGAAGATGTGGCTTGACATGAAAAGGTATTGCAAAATATGCACAACATAGAAGAAAAATGTAACATGACAGAGGACTGAGAAAAGGATGAGGCTCATCAGTCAAAGACTTCCAAGAAATTAGAGATGAAATGTAAAGATAATTAATCAGATTTTTAACCCAGAAAATTCCAAGGAAGACAAATATTTTCTGTACAGTTTCACTTTGAAGAATTTTTAGATAGACTTTTGATTTAATTAACATACATTTAAATCTCTATGATGAAACAGTTCCCATGTGTTCGCTTTAGTACCTTTTTCCAGGCCAGATTAAAAAAATAAAAAAAAAAGAGAGAGAGAAAATTGGAACACTATTATGAGAAAAGGACACCAACTCTTTTTAAAGTGAAACCTTACAGCAGCTTGTAGCTGCTTATAGCTTTCAACTTTGAAATGGAATATTCACTTTAGGCTGCTGTAGCTGTAGCTAATCTGCCTACCAGTGGAACTCTTCCAGTGGACAGGATGCAGAATAATTCAAATTTCCAAAGTGGAATGAGAAACCTAGCAAATACTCTAGTTAGTTATTACCTATAATCCTAAAGTGACTTTGACAAGTCTGATCACTCTCTTTAAAAAAAAAATTTCTGTATTTATCCAGTGTCTTGTCCCTTCTGTATGTTTACCTCTTGAGAAATATTATCTGCATTCTGAGATAGCATTCAAGTTGAAACCTTTTGGTCCTGCTGTAAGTATTAATGCAAAATAAACAACTGTTAAAAAGTAAACAGTTATATTAAAAATATATAGTTTAATTATTATATTATATATTAATGTAATTAATATAATTAATATATAATATAGTTATTAATTTTTATTAGTTATTAGTTATTATTATGTTTATTATTTATTATATATTATATATTTATATATGTTAAAAATGAATAATGTGAAATATAAACAATTTAAGATTTTTTTTTCCTGAAAAATGGTCATTATCTGAATTCTCACAAATAACAAATATTCAGAACTTAAAGACACTTTGGTTCCAGTAGTATGACACTCTTATTTTCTATGAGAGTAGAAATAAAGAATATTAGAAGGTCTTATATTTTACACATTTTATGAAATCCATCTGGGAATTACAAAGAGTCAAATTTTCATTCTAGACGCTTTCTCTTCCATGTAAACTAATACTGAAAATAGCAAATAATTATGATATGGTCATGACTCTTTGATAATTGTTGTAAGGTGGCAAGGACAAAATACAACAGAAAGTAAAAGCTGATTCACACAAAGACAGCTAAATCCATGACTAAAATTTTACCATCACGTTTTGTAGTAATTTTGCATTCTTTTACATTGAAAAGGCCTTTCAGAGCTTTGGGATGTAACCAACTAATCCACTTAATACTTATTTAATTATCTCAGCACTCTGTTTTACAACTCTCTATGAACTACTTAGATGTGAATTGATATCTTCTCATCACAGAGCTTAGAATACAACCTTCACAAAATTTAATCAAGGGTAAAATTAAAGTAGAACAACATTAAAAAAATTATATCATCCTTATACTAGTAGCTTTGTTCATTTACAGTTATTCACAGAACATATATGAATAAAAATCTACATATAAACCTCATAATTTTGTGATATATTGTGAAGATATAAAGATTCTTAATAATTGAAATCTCAAACATAAATGTAAAGGTAAGATATAGGAAATCAAAATGGTAATAATTTATATATATTAATACAGGATATATTGTATAGCAGAGCTACTTTTTTTTTTTTTTTTTTGCAAGTATATATTATCTCCAGGATCTTGACCTATTACAGTTAAATTGTAAGGTCAATAGTAAACACTGCAAGAGCACTATATGAGTGATACTGATGTGATTAACCCTGTTAATTATAATAGGAACTACACCTAATACAGACATTGAAGTGGGGTAAATTGGATAGATGTCAAGTGTTTGACCACAGCTTCAGCAGTAAATGCTGGATTGACATGAAATTATGTACACCATGTGCTGGAACACAGGAACATATCATGGAGAAGAGTCATCTCAAGTAATGAAGATTTTATGACCATTTGTAACTGCTATAGTTTCATCAAGACAAATTGCAAGACCAATTGCAATGCTGTTTTTAACATACCAATGTCTGTAAGACTATTTTATCATTCTGTCCTTAGAGGTGCCAAAAAAAATAAACAATCACCTCTTACAAAATTATATTCCCTCCACCACTTGTCACCCTGTCTTCATTAAGAACAACTATGAACACGTAGTTTCAGAGATGGGGCCACTGTTTCATCTAATATTTTAGTTTAAAAACCCCTAAACCATAAGATTTTTTGTTTTACATTCTTCTTCTGACTATAAAATTGAAGTTGAAACCTTTGTCATCACTGTTGAAACCAAGCTGACTAATTTTACTTGTGAACTACTGTGAAATGTTATTAAAATACAAAAGGTGCTGTGTAACTTGTATGATTTGAGTCTTACTTACATTGTTTTACTTCTGTTCACTAGAAGTGGCTTGATATTAATCTGGAATTTGCAGCTTCAGGAGCTGTTCTTCCATCTTCATCTCATTCTTTCAAGAGCCATAGAACTATACAGTTCAGGTATTTGTGTGCATATTTGAGAAACACATCACTAAGTGTTTGTTACATATTCATAACAGTTTAAAGTATGAATTTGTATTTATTGATGTTTTTCTCCCTCACTGGTCTTTCTCATACTTGATAATTTTTTTCTTTTTCTCAAAGGAAAGATGCAGTGCATATGTAGATGATAAGAAGCTCAGTCTATTTAAACTGGAAATGTACCTTGTTCAAATCCAAAAAGAATTTGTTTTGGTTTCATTATGTAGTATACTTTCCCCCTCTCCCCACCCTGCCCCCCCCCAGCTTTACAATTTTGATTGGTCAGTGTTTGGAGTTGCTGGCTGGAGTTACTTTTGCTCTTGTAACTCTCTCCGCCACGGCAACAGTGGGAAATGAGTGGGTGGCTGGGTGGGGCTTAGTTGCTGATTAGGGTTAAACCAAGACAATCCTTACAGAAGACATAGAAGTTGCTATATTCTGCGGATCCTCTTTCAAAAAGTTTCCTGGATATTTCTTAGTCCTCCTGCAATCATCATCAAATGAGTGTGCACAGGCATACTGTAACTCACGGAGGTAAGTGTATGCAGTGAAAATTCCAATTCTGACCATAAGAGGTGTTTGCTTTTGAAAGTATTTTTATCTGTAACTGCCAAAACAAAAGTTGGTTATGTTTCTCTGCTGTAATAGGTGGTGTCAAAAGTAACATCTTTTCATATGGGATGGTCAAAACCTTTAGAGTAGAAAATTCAGACACTGATCGTAGAAAGAAGGAAATTCACTACATAATCTCTCTTTTCAAATCTGTTTTTGTGATTGTTTTATTTTTATTTTTCTTTATGCAGAATTGTTCTGCTGGCAGTATCCATTGTCTCAGTCATTCCTCACTACGTGGACTGCTCTGTCCTTTCTGCCTACAACCAAATGGCGAGACATTGCATCCATAAACTCTGTGTTAGAACAACCTTGAAGAACCATAAATGACACTGAACTTTGAGCCTAAGCTTTTATTACTCTTTCTTTCATCCTGCAGTTAAGACACCATCTTTCATTGATAACTGCCTCAATCCTGCCTATAAGCTGTCACTAACTTGTGTAAACAAATTCCTTATGTTGTGTAACACTTCTGTTTATTGTGTTGATCGAAATCTTGACTGTAGCCATGAATGTTATCCAACATCTTACCAAGGCTTCCCTCATTCCAAACACCTTATTATAGGAACATATCCTAAATTCTGAAACTTTGGGCCTGGTATAACTTTTTATGTTCTTGAGGTTAACTCTGTGTTCTTTACAGAAGAACTGGATGACAAACAGCACATAAGCTGATTTTACATATGTCTAAATTTTTCTCCATCACATACAATAGGGCTTATATATTTAAAATAGTCTTTAATAACTATTTGTATTCTACAAAATACACATTTTTTCATGCTTTATTAAAGTGAGAGAATGTCTGGCATAGTTAGGCATTTCAGTGGAAGACATAGTTTTAAATACAATTGAAAGTATTACACTGTGCACCAGATTCTGTACTTTTCAAAATTCAAGGGATTTTATTTCTTAGTTATCATATGGCATGGAAAGAGTTCATTAAAGCAAGTAATTCAAGAATGAAAGCTCATCCTCTGAGAACAGAGTGACATGTCAAAAGAAAGAGTTACACAAATCTATTAATTTTAAGTACTTGACAAGATCTCCATTAAAAAAAAATAATGTGCCACACATGCCACTATGTTGAAAGAAAAACTGGAATCCCTTGGGATGGAGCACTGAAAACAGACTGTATACATTTGACCCCCTGAGACCTGTGCATTATTTCAGGTTTTGGTGCTCCTGTTTGAATGATTGTGTGTTTTAGGCTCATGACTCTAAGTGTTCTTTCTATATTTTTCTGAAAATAAAAGTTTTTTGGTAATTGTATGTGATATGGTACTGTATGTTTACTTGATTAAAATCTCATGTGAGAGAAGTGAGTTTTCCTTTCTGATTTCTTTTTTAAAAAAATCATATAATTCAATTGTATCTCTTTTTATCTCTTAAATCAATACCAATCAAATGCTAGAGTGATAAAATACATTTCCATCCAGCAGTGTTATTTTATTAAAATTAAACTGATTTAATCTCTGTTTTAAAAGTGGGATACAATACAAATAAAACAAATCAAATATCCTCTCTCTCAGAGAGAAGGCAATGGGCAAATCATGATGGCACATGCAATCTCGTTAGTAGGCTATCAAGCAAAAATAACTGTTATTAGTCTCATCTGTCTTTACTGTATGAGCATGTGGCAAGGGTCTATAATTAAGTTTCAGTTTCTAGAATGCAGCAACTCTAGAAATCAAGAATCCTAAGTTCAACCTTCTGATGTGATTAAGCCTATTATGACTACAGCTCACTAAAGAGATTGTATTCTGCTTTTATTTTCACTGTGGTCAACACTGGTTTATGTGGATTAGGCTTTGAAATGAATACTATCTATATTTACATCCAGTTTTATCTAAATCACTAAAATTTGAGAATGCTGGAGAAAGAACAGCTTGGAATTTGTGATGAAATAAATTTTGTCAAAACACATCTATTAATCCAGACTGAAAAAGTTAGTGGGAGCATATAAAATTCAAGGGTTTTTTTTCTTTTTAAGAAAGTGTTTTCTAGCCAAAATAAATTAGAATTATAGGTAGACCCTAAATCCTCAAGCATACAATATCTTCAGTTAGAGCAGCTAGAGTAAATGTCTGACCATGTCTTTTATTAATATTCATATCTTTACATTAATTTCTTTATAAACAAATTCAAAGATCTCAGCTTTGTACAGTTACTGAGTAAATTTCAAATTTCAATAATTTCTCCACAGCAGATTTTCATTTTCTGATCAGCCCTAATAAATCTGAAATATTTATTTCTGATCCACTTCTAATTCAGAAAGTTTTGGAATGTTGAAAAACAAAATGGGTGAAATTTACTTGGGTATTTCTGGCACAGATGGACAGCTAATGTGTCCATACTGACATTGAAATTACTTTTCAAAGAGAAATAATAAATCCATAGATCATTTGACCAAAATATTGTTTTATCTAAAATATGTTTTAAAAAGAAGCAGGTATGTATTTGCTTCATGTTGCAACAAATTGACATAAAGTAGGAACATTTTTTTTGAGAGACCTATATAAATATATATAGATATAGATGTGTCATTACGTATTTTCATTTGTTTGAAAGGAATAGAAGCAGCAGTCTATCATGCAGTAGCATTTTCAGCTCAGACGTGTGAATCCTTGAGAATAATTTCCAACATTTGTGGAAAATCCCTGACACTGTAAGCCTTTGTGCAGTGCACAAGACTTGCACTCCAGCTCAAGTGTGAGTAGAAGCTACACCTGAGCTCAGAGTAAAGCACTAATCTTTATCCTTTGCGGTCAGCATGAAGAATTCCAAGGGTGCTTTCTTCTGGACACTACCTTTATTTGTTTATTCTGACAATAAACTCACCCTGATGCAGAGGGAAAAGGAAAAGTAAAATTCTCCCTTCACCTTGCTGATCAGGCACCTCAGCACACAGTGAGGTGTGTGTTCTTCTGCTGACAGTGGTGAGCAGTTATGATGGCTTCTCAGCAGCCTCCAGCATGTAATAACAGACTTCTCTGCCCCACACTTCATCTTCTGATTATACATCTGTGCCTCACTGACTACACTTTTGTGCCCCACTGAGTTAGGAAGGACCAGGTTAACAAATTATGCAGTGTGTCAGCATTTCTACAAGAAAAAATATTTATGCTTTATTTAGGGCAGTGCAGCCTGGTTTTTAACACTATTTTTTTTTTTCTACCTAAAGAGAGACCATTTGAGACTTTTATTAGCTTGGTCGGTTCTAGAGTATTTTTTTCTATTTGAAGTTTAGACTTTCTAATGCAGTAGAGACCAATAGTGCAATAAAACATACAGCTTTATGAAAGCCTAAGTAAATTAGAGAAAAAGATCCATGAAAAAAAGTTCAGTGTGCCTTCAGCAGAAAAATGACAGCCCCACACCCCCCATCCACACAGATGTGTAGGTAACAGATTTAATTAGAAAAATGTTCAAACTGGAATTCTCAATAGGGTCAGTTCTTGGCACTGAGATTATTTGAGATGCAATTCTCTGGTCGGCTTTACAGACTTTCAGTAAAATTTGGTGGAGGTATGAAAGTGCTGCCTTGCCCATCCTTTGCAGCTATTGTTATGCACAGGTGCTTCTATACTCGCCTCTATTGCTTCTCACTTAATCCTACAGATAGAATTGATTCTGCATGTCCAGTCAATGCTATGTCAATTTGAAGCAAGTGCACACACTACAGAATGCAATACCTGTCAGTATACTATTGGTCTAAATTAAGATTAGGATTTAAGAATTGCTGCAATCCAGACATAAACAAATGACAATGGCATGACAAAAAAAGCCTCTCTTAGAAGTAATGCATTTCTTTCCAGCTTGGTACTTGAATTTTTTCTTAAAATGCAGCATATAATGATATATCCTCTGATTTTAAATTTTTTTCCATGTTGACATTTCAAAAGAGTGAATAAAGAAGGAAATTACTGAGAAGAACTTGATGGCCTTTCTGAGTCCTGGGAAGTACTAAGTACTTAGTACTTACTAGAATTCTGGGAAAATAGTGTCTGCTATGTTTCTGAGTAAAATACATCAATGGCATATTAAGGCTAATAGTTCACAAGAGAGATGTTGTGTGCCACCTGAAAATGGTAGCTTGATGGTTATGCTTTGAAATTTAATAGAAGAACTCACATTTCCCTGTATTTGATTTGGATCAGTCAACAGAAGGTAGATTCCTCAAGACATTTGAAATACATAAGTATAAAAAAGTCCCACTGTATAAATTTTTGATTTGTTTAGATTATTGATTTGTTTAGATTATTGATATTTGTTTATATAATAGATCACCCTATCTCTGTCCTAAAATAAGGAAGGGAGGATCTCAGAGACAGAGTACTTAATAAAAGCCCCCACTACTATGGACTCACAACTTCTGGCTCCCATTTCTAACTCAAAACATTGACATGGGAGTCCTCTTCCCTTCACATAAACCCTAAACACAAATGAAGAAGACAGGTACTTACCAAAGAAATGTCTTCTTACCCAAAGCCAGATATCTGAGACAGAAGAAAAAAACTGCATTCAAATTTGCTTCGTTATTTTGGAGAGCTTATCCAACTAAAGGAAGGAAGGAATTCAACACTAATTACATGACTTTGTGAGTCTGGCCTGCAATGATTTTTTTTCTATATTCATAAATTCATTTATGAATATAAAAGAGCTTGAGTGGAAAAAAATCAGATTCCTACCTCAGAAAACTCTGTAATAAAAAGCTGCAATATAAGAAGTCTAAAATGAATTTGAAACAGGAACTTAAAACATTACATGATCAGCGTTATTATTAAATTATTAAAGTGAATACAGCTTCAAAATGTTTTTATGAGAAAAATTATTATAGAACCACAGAATAAGCTGAGTTGGAAAGACCCACAAAGACTATTGAGTCCAACTCCCTGCCCTGCACAGCACCATCTGCGAGAGTCACCCCATGTGCCCAAGAGCATTGTCCAAACCCTTCTTGAACTCTGTCAGGCTGGTGCTGTGACCGCTGCCCTGGGGAGCTGTTCCAACCACCCTCTGGGGGAAGAACCTTTTTCTAATATCCAACCTAAACCTCCCCTGACACAACTTCAGGTCATTCCCTCAGGTCCTGTCACTGGTCACCACAGAGAAGAGATCAGTGTCTGCCCCTCCTCTTCACCTCATCAGGAATTTGTAACTGCAATGAGGTCTCCCCTCAGTCTCCTCCAGACCAAGTGCCTGCAGCCACTCCTCATATGGCTTCTCCTTGAGGCCTTTCACCATCTTTGTTGACTTCCTTTGGACACTCTCTAATAGTTTAATGTCTTTCTTGCATTGTGGCATCCACAATTGCCCCCAGCACTTGAGGTGAGGCTGCCCCAGTGCAGAGCAGAGTGGCACACCCTTGCCTGGCTGGTGATGCTGTGTCTGATGCACCCCTGGACACTCTTGGCCCTCCTGGCTGCCAGGGCACTGCTGACTCATATTCAACTTTCCATCACTGCCATATAAGAATAAAATATTTTCAGGATTGACAAATAACAGTAAAGGGGCATGTCTGAAGCAGCATTTTTAAGATTCCAGAAAAAAAAAAAAAAAGAAGTCTGTAACATGACAATAATGTATTTGGTTTTAATCATTTGGTAAATAACTGGAACGTTTGTGTGAAATTTATAGCATCACTTGAGCATCACTTTTTCAAAACTAGAGCGCATTAGACGCCCAGCTGGGATAATTTAATGAAGAAATGGTCTTTTCACAGTGTCGCTTAAATAGGATAAAAGATTATTTTCTTTAGAAGAAATATTTTTTCAAAAATTCTTTCTGTGCTTTAAGATGTCACTTACTGTTATTTCATTTTTTTTCTGGTCATAGACTCAAATGGAATATTATTCTGGCACGAATTGCAAAAAGTAATTAACAAGACCTGTTATGAATTACAGGAGGGTGTTGGGCGGAGGTGGACTGGCTGCTGAGCACCAAATATTTTTTGTCCATATCTTACTCCCAAGCCTATTCTGTAGATTTCTAGTGGGTTTTTGTTCACTTCCAAACTGTTTCTAAGGATGTAGATACATGGTTTTGCCTACAGCCCTGATTTTCCTTGAAGCTAGAATTTACAGACATGGAGAATGTGATATTCTTGGTAGAAGCAAGAATAAACAAGACATACATAAGCTGAAGGACACCCCAAAGTGGTAACATCCTTGGAGTTTGACTATGGGTTACCAGGACAATACAAGGAAAATACAGCAAGACCATCTGGACAGTAACAAAACCAGTCGGGTTAGATGATCACAGGAGAAGGAAATTTTTGGTGGGAAAGGCAATACTGATTTATTCCTTCCCTTCAGCATCTTCCTAAGAGAGACTGTACACACAAAGCTGTGAATATAAAATCATTAGCGAGCTTCAGCAACTCAAAGCAGGTTTTGGGATGTTGTGGTTAGAGAGTGTTAAACAGCTGTATCTTTACTCTGATATGGGAGACAGAGACACATAAGCTCATTCCTGCTTATTGAATCAGGAAATGAATACTGGTCTCCTGAGGGCAAGACCAGTATCTGACCTACAGGTGTTTCTATTTTTTTTTTTTTTTTAAGAAAACGTTTTCTTTTCTTCTTCTGCCTTGTTTAAAGCCTTGTTACAAATTATTACACCTTCTGTGTCAGGTCAGTGAGGAAATACAGAAATATGAATGTCATATTTATAGATGTATTGTGGATGTCGGCACACGTATTCTTTGGGATTTTTGCACACATATTCTTGTAAAAGCAACTGTAAGAAACTAAAAATTTCCAATGTATGATACAATTCGCGTTAAAGCCCGAGTCTTTAAATGGATGACAAGGACCTTCAATTCCATCCTCTGGAACTCTTGGAGTTCTTGGAGCTGTATTAGTGCATGGTCAACTTCGAATGAAACAATGTATTACCCTCTCAGATATTAATTCTGTGGCTCATATTAAAGCCCAAGTTGCTGGAAAGTTGTTGGAATGAGACTTTTATTGATCCCACCCATTTTTATTATTAAAATTTTGAGGAAAGATGAACGCTATAGGAATACCTGAGCCATCTGCTGCCTCAAATGTTTTTTTAAAAATATTCTTACTCTGTAGACTCATGAATCTTAGGTTCAACAAGAAAAGACAGTGTTCAGTTTCATTTTCAAATACAGAAGAAAATAAATCAGCATGGGTTTTCAAGTATTCATGTTTAGTGTTGTAAAAGAGTTTTCCAGCTAATCATGCAAATTATCTTGGTGATTATATTGCCATTGGATCCAAATGGCATAGGATCCAAATAAAAGTTTCATATTATATTAAAAAAAATTTACTTCAGGCTAGTTGTCAGTGTTTTTAAATTTATAATTCAGTAGGTAATATGTTCAAAAATGAAATTAAGAATTCTTGCTTGAGGACATCAATACAAAGGAGTAGAAAGTCAAAGATGCCTAGGACGAACACCTCTGTGTATTTGTGATTGCATTTGCCTGAAAATCAAGATATTTTCTGGCCCATACTCAAAGAAATGTTGGAGGTTTTCTTCCTTTCAAACATCAGTGCTTGAGAAGCTCTATGCAAGTTGGCTTTGGTGACAGAATAAGAGACTACGTCAATTCAGTCACTGCATAAAAACAACTTTAAATACCAGGATTGTACATTGCTGTGATTTATAGATTTCAAGAGAATGGGATTCTTTTAAAACTCTGCTTTGTCTACTGGAGCTCTAGGAATGCTTGATGGTATGTTCAACTTCCCAGGGAACTGTCAGTTCACACTGAATACACATTTGAGATATACTGGAGATTGTAGCAAAGGTCAAAATCCTTTGCACAATTCATGATATATCTCCATACCTGTGCTCTTTCTTTTTAATCAGGGTCTCAAATCATAGAATCATGGGATATGCTGAGTTGGAAGGGACCCATCAGGATCACTGACTCCAGCTTCTGGCCGTCTGCAGGACACGCCAGGGGTCACACCATGTACCTGAGAGCATTGTCCATACAGGTTTTCTTGCTGTGCTTTTACCGACAGGGTGGAGAGCCTGCATCTTCCAGAATGAGCCCCTTGGAAAAGAGAAACAAACTTAACTGAACTCCTTCCTGTAAGAAATATGACTGGTTTTGGTTTATTACTGATTACCAGTGATATTTCCATGAACTGAAGTATGTGCACAATCTGCTTTCATGCATGAGCAGCTGACCCTAAGTATACAAAAAACCACTTCGTGATCACTACCTAGCTTTAGCCTGATGTTTTTTCTCATTTTATAGTCTTTACTGTGTCTTTTTAGACCATACATAATTTTGGCCCACCTTACAATTTTGCAGTCAGTGTACCACATAATAGCAGCTTTTGCTCTGTAACATAAATGAGCAAAATATTGCAGCTGGATTAAATTACTTTTGTAGGTTCCTTCAAAGTGAACTATTCTCATCTATTCTATAAATGTAATTAATGGCTTAGTTTTCAGTGTGCCACACTGAAATTCCTTTAGCCATATATACACCACACAGAACTGAGATACAAATAACAGTCTCGAAATAAACTGTTTCCACGCTAGTGCATGGCTGCATTGGCTATATCCATACAGATGCTAAAGGGATCAAGATAGAGACCTTTAACATTAAAATTGTCACCCATACCACCTGATGAAAATGTTACTGTTCTAGCATGAGCTTCAAGTTATCATTACTAGAATCATCTCTTAGATATAGTCATGTTCACAATGCCTGTATATTGCATAAGTGCTTTGCTAATTTCACACTCCAGTACCTTGGCAGTGTGCATCTGTGAAACACTTAGAAATCACGTAATTTGTTATATTCATAGTCATTATGCCAGTTTTTGCCAATCAATTAATAGCGGGATAAAGTATTTTGCGCTTGTTATAAAATCATTCTCCAGTGAAAATTTAACTCTAGCATTGCATCTTTGGAAAGTTGTATTCTTATGTGTGTTTCTTCTCCTTAACTGCTCTACCACATTTTGATAGTATTTAGAGAGTCTTATACAGTATTTCCTAAAATAAGACTTTTATTAAATACTATTTTTCAAAATATCTCTCCTCACATAGAAAGCCTCTAGATATTTGCATGAGCTTCACATGTCTTATTACTGGTACTGGTATAATATGGTAGCACTGGAGCTGCAAAGCAAACTCAGTTTTGTGCTAAGCTTGATTTTAAAAATATTCTTATTTTTCAAGATTTCTTCCATTTGAATTTTAGTTTGCTATTGTTTTCACAATCAAAGGACAGCAGTGGAACAATCAGCACTGAAAGAAGCAGCTATTTCTTCAAGAACTTTTTTGTTTGCTATACAAGAGAGTCCTGAATTAGTCAGCATTATGGAATCATGTTTCTCCTTGACATTCCTGACTGAGAGCTTTAGTTAATATCATGTTGAGTTCAATGGAAACTCATATGGTCAGCACCCAATAAAGAAAAAATTTATGGTTAAAATATGTTAATTTTGATTCATAGGAATTCCTTAGAAAGGGCTGGGAATGCTGTCAAATAGTGTATCTTACTTTAGGCTAGAAGAAGCTGAAGTCTTAGAGAACAAGTTCAGAATAGATTGTTGCATAAACAGCTAGGTGAAGCTGAATCATTTCCAAGCATTACTTTTTAGTCATAAAAAGAGTAACACCTATTCTTTATTCCCTAAAATGCAAAAATATGTAATATTCTGTAGAAATCAAAACAAGAATTTGAATAGAATACTTCATGTGTTTCATTCCAAAGGAAGGCAAATTTGTTACAAACTGAATTAAAACAAGCTAAACTGAGAAGCAAGTTCTGACTTTACACATTACACTCTTAACTTCTCTTGCCGGAGAAGTCATGTGTGTTACTTCTTTTACTACTGGCTACAACTATTCTGTAGATTTTTGGTGGGTTTTTGTTTAGGTTTTTTTTTCTCTATTTTTGATGAGTAAGAAGATAAAAAGGGCAGGGAAATAATTAATTCAAATTTGAGTATTTAAAGTTGGGTATATACAGTGGATTATCATCAACCATAAATCTCATAAATGCTATTGAATTAAATAGGACCCAGGAAGGACAGCACATAGCAAAAGCAGAATCTGTAGGAATGATGTATCAGTTCTGACTCATGGAAGTCAATTAGTAGGGGAAATTACTGCAGTCAAACAAGCTCACAGCTAATGATATAACTACACTTTCTGTTAGAATTAGTATATGATTTCAAAAAAAAAAAAAAAAGAGAAGCTTCACTGTCTGGTAAATGGATTCTGGTTATCACATTTTTCCACAGCCATATTTCTGTTCTGAATGTAAGTACAGACAGCTTATGGTCAAATGAATCCTTTACCTTCTTTTGCAACTTAAGCAGACCGAACTCTTTCAAAATGAGCCCGAAGGCTGACTTCTTCCTACCAGAATAGTTGCTATGCTCTCTATGCTAAAAGAGGCAAAGGAACTGCTGTATCAGAAAATTTTTAAAGCAGTACCTTAAGATTAGGTGTCAGGATTTATTTCCTGATGCTTAGATATGTTTGCAATGTTTCTCGGTACTTGTTTTTAAATATATGAGTGTCCTTCTTTAATTGAGGAGTACAGAGATAGCCTTAGTATTCCAAGAAAGAGAGTCTGAATCCTGCACAGGCCAGGATTGCATTAGGCTCTTCCAGGCATAGTACATTGCTGTTTATCATCCCCAAGGTTTTGGACTTTTAATTCTGAGGATAGAGGTTTTTTTTCATAAATGTTCTTTACACTGTTGTCCCTAGGTACATAATTTTCCTTGTGTATAATAAAAAAATGTTTATTCCTGATATCTGGTGGATTCCAACTGCTTGTCAGCAATCTTTCCTTTTCCTCATTTACCCCTCCTCCAGTTGCTGTGTTATCTGCTATTTTTTTTCCAGCAATAATGCTGTTATACTGAGGCTGCAAATAAAGCTGAAAATAAGCCCTCTGGCGTTTTTTTAGAACACATGCTCATTGATAGTTCTTTAAATACAGTATATTAAAACCTACATGTTAGAACATTTTATTCAGTTTAGTATGTATAATGTTGGTGTTTGAAATTTCTTTGTTAATCAGCATGTTCAGAATGAAACTAAATGACCTATAGAAGTAAAACAAGATCATCAGCATCATCCTTATCCATGTTCAATGCTAGCTTTTCCTGATCAGCTTACAAGCAAGTTCAAAAGTATGTCTTTCCTATAAGCCCATGCTGATTGCCATTTATTATATTATCCTCTTTTAATAGGTTATTCATCAAATCCCATATCTCTTGTTCCATAATTTGTCTGGGATCAATGTCAGGATGACAGACCTATAATTAGATGTCCCATTTATACTTTTAAAATATTGGCATAACATTAGCTTCATTCCAACCCTTTGGAAATGCTCCAGTGCTCCAAGACTTATTGAAAATCATCACTGATGATCAAGAGATCTGCTCAGCTGACTCTTCACAGCACTTGCAGGCAAAATTATCTGGACCTGCTGATTTAACAATCTATCATACTGTTATTTAGCAGCCTTGTTATTTTCCATTAATATGGAAAGCCTTTTACAATTTAAATCTCATCCAGCTACAATGTCGAGCTTTTTCACAAAACCATAAAGTTATTCCCTCATTCCCAATGCTGTAATTCAAACTACTTCTCTGGTTTTTAGGGTTTTCCCCTGCTATAATTTTTTTTTTCTACTCATCTTTTTTTCCTACTCCTTCCAATTTCTGGTTTATCTGAATTTCTAAGCATTTAGTTTTTCTTTCATGTCTTTTACAGTCATAGAGACATGCTTGCTTTATATATACTGGATATAGTCTTCTAAGCTTTTGGAAATTTATCTAAGGTTTTGAAAATAATTCTATGACTCTATTAGGTAAACTGTGATTACATGCCTAATTTACTGTGTCTTTGAAAAGGCAGATTAAATCTGTGAAAGGAATACACAGGATTCCTGAAATTTAGTTCTGTTTAATACCTCAAAGCTAGTAAGTAAAATAGATCAGGTTCTGCTTTCTGCAAGTTATAATCTGGTATCTTTGTTAACAAAGTTAAATACAAAAGTAAAAAGACCATAACTTGTTTTGAAACATTGTTCTGAATGAGTTGCTTGGCCACTTTAAGGAACATTGTCAAAGGTGCTGTCAAAAACAGGGTTTGATATGAATTTGTGAAAATTTTTTTCCAAAGTTTTACAGAGTTCAGTGGCAAGGTTCATTCTACTGCTTGCTACGAAGATTAATACAAAGGAAGATCAAATTAGACATAATTTTGAATGATTTGCATGGAACCCAGGAATGCAAAAGGAGGTAAGAGCGAAAAGGATGTGGATGGAAAGATAAGGGTGCAAAAGGATGTAGCAGCTCTTAATCATCATATACTTTAAAATTCACAAAGTGATTTGGTAGATTTCACTACAGTTACAACAAAGACTTAATTAAAGATTTGAAATAGTAACAATCTGTCATGTTTTAACCTCGACCATCAACCCACCCGCAGGCAGCTGCTCACTCACTCCCTCACCAGTGGGATTGATGAGAGAATCAAAAGGGTAAAAGAAAACTCGTGGGTTGAGATAAAGACAATTCAATATGGAAAGCAAAAGCCACACAAACAAACAAAGCAAAACAAGGAATTAATGCACTATTTCCAATGGGCAGGCAGGTGTTCAGCCATCCCCAGGACAGCAGGACCCCATCACACATAACAGTGACGTGGGGAGACATATGTCATCACTCAAAACATTGACTCTTTTCCTCTTTCTTCCCCCTACTTTATATACTGGGCATGATGTCATATGATCTGGAATACCCCCTTGATCATTTTGGGTTACCTGTCCTGGCTGTGTCTCCTCCCAGCCCAAACTTCCTCACTAGCATAGCCATATGAAAAGTAGAAAAGACCTTGGCTCTGTGTAAGCCCTGCTCAGCAATAACAAAAACATCTCCATGTTATCAACCCTGTCTTCAGCATAAATCCAAAACACAGACCCATACTATACATTCGGAAAAAAATTAACTCACAAAACCAGCACATATTCACACCATCATCAATTCACACACACACAGGTAAAATGATGTGTACACCTATTTCTGTGTGGGAAAAGGTACCTATCAAAAATTCCCCTCAAGTTCAGAGAAACACTCACATCAAATCCCTTTGTGTTTCCCCACAGGCAAGGCGTGCATATGAAGGAGCGTGGAGATGGGGGTGGGGAGTATCAGCCCAGGCCTCCAAACACAACAGACTTAGTGAGCTCTGAGAGGTGTCACACACAGAAGGAGATGGTGGCACAACCTGCTGCGGTCTCAAGATGACTAACTTCTGTCAGCAGTAAGTTTCCACCCTGGATATAATGCAAGTTGGCAGTTACTGGGCTTTTTTCCCCAAAGTGCAGTAACAATGATGCTGTTCCTCTTGGGCTACAATTCACAATGGTACCACTCCACTCAGACTATAATTCAGGTAAATGGTTTACCAAGGTAACTAAGGATAATTGCCTATCCTTTGTTTTCCACCTTGACTGGGCAGCAGAAGTGTCTGGCTGTTTCCACCTTTACCATGTAAGAGCTCCTGGTAAATCAGGGAGTGACTCATGGCCCAGCTGATCCAATCAAGGGATGTTTCACCACTCAGTCAGCTTGGTCAAGATTTATCAGGAGCTTCTGAGATCACAAGGCAGGCCCAAGATGTCCCCCACAGACATACAATCTCTATTTGAACACAGAGACTCTGACACCAAAGTGACTGTATAATTACAGCTTCTTTCACTTGGTCTCTTTGATGTTACTGTTTCCACAGGATCTCCATTTCTTTGTTTTCTGCCAGTGGGAGTTCTATTAAAGGAAGCTGTAGACCGCTCTATAAGAATACACATTAGAGGAGGATTTTTTTTCCTGTATTCACTAATAAAACAAACCAAAACAAAACAACAACAACAAAAAAAAAACAAAACCCAGGCTGTTTTATACTATTTCAGAAACTTCTGAGACAATACTCAAGTAGCTGGAAGGTCTATAGAAGAAACTGCAAAGTCACTGCTAGTGAACTCAGTGAATGACAAAAATATTGGCTGTTATACAGACAACTCTGTGCTACTCATCAACCAAATTCACTTGCCCTTTAAGACAATTAAATACAAAACCAGCTAACTAACCAACAAAAATTGTGGGAAAACTCAAATCTTTGAAATGTGAGTAATCAGAAAGCACTCTGAGCATACCTATGGCAGACAATATCTTCAGACTATTGAGTCTCAATAAGCAAAAGATTATCAAGTAGAAAGAGGGAAATCGTATTGCCACATTAGTGAGGTCATTGCCTGAATACTGACTGTGTGAAGCTCTTTAGAGCAAAGATGACAGAGTGAAACAGCTTCATAAAACACAGATAAAAGTATTCATGGTTTGACAGTGGCTTAAACAGAGACATGCTTTTTGGTTTATCCAAGAGAAGTTTAAGAGGTGACTTCATCATAAATGAAACATACTGAAAATTGAACTATAACTGGTTTGTGATTTAACGAGCCATTGAAATAACTTATCAAAGGCCAGGACACATTCTACTTTATACGACGTTACTCATTCAAGAGAACTGACTTTTGGGAAGAGATAGTATAGCTGAAGGTAATGAATGCATTACAAAAATGATGTGAAATTATATACTCTACGCTATGCAAGATACTAGATTAGGTGATCATGTTGATTTCTTCATGCTTTAAAATCTGTGAGTCTAGTGAAGAATTAATACTTGAATTATGCAGCTAGAGAAGAGTATTCAGTACTTAACAGAGCAATAGCAATAAAAATTTTACTTTGCTAGAGATGAGCTTGATACTGCCAATGAGAGCTGCCAATGAGAGCATTATTGCTGAATTCAGTGAAGCAGACTTCTATGAAGCCACTCACTTGGGAAAAAAAGAAAGGTTACAAAAGCAGAAGCTAAAGTAATGATAAAAGGAGGAATGCTGGATGGAATAAAACATAAACAAAGGTAAAATTAGGGAATATTGTCAGCTGGATTGTTCTCAGTTTATTAGAACTAGGTGCTGCACTTTGCCTGTGCTCTGACGCTGCACATTTGTTTAAGTTTATGCTGTCTGTAGTCTATACAACTTAATGAGAAATATTGCCTGCATTGGATATTGGATGTTCATGCTGACAAGAAAATGTCACAATCAATACCAAGGAGCTGAACTTGAAGGGTTCACCTCCAAAGAGCATGTTGACTTCTGGAGGTTTGCCACATTTACAGTGAGCCAAGGTCTTAAATTTTCACAGTGAGAGATTTAACTCTACAAACATTCTGGCTGTTTTTCATAAACAGTGGATTTTGTTTTTAAAATATTTTCCACTCACTTCTGATATAAAAAAATAGCTGCTACTCATATTCATGTATTGCAGACACAGTTGTCAGGCAGTGGTAGCTTTTAAAGTTTTAATAAAAATTAGCAAAAGCTTTTAGGGTGAAAAATTAATTTAAATCCAAGTTTCTTGTAATGCAAAAGGTAAATGAGCCTAGCATGCTGATTCAGTAAAAGTCTGAGCACTATCATCTCTGTCCCAAAAAAGAATCATAGTCATACCAAAAGAAAGCTGATGAACTCAACTCAGTGTAGGAAGAATGTGAGAGAAATAATTTATCCTAAGATTTTAGGACAGGAGGTATGTATTGGGTCTGGTTGAGATTAAGATTTTCCCCACAACAGCCCACATAGTGTTGTTCTTTGTATAAGAAGCAGGAAAGGTGATGGTAACACACCAGCATTTTGGCTGCTGCTGAGCAGTGCTGGCACAGCATCAGCACTGTCTCACCAACATTGCCCCCTTCACCGGCAGGCTGGGTTGGACAAGTTGGTAGGAGAGATAGTCAGGACAGCTGACCCTAACCGACCAAAAGTATTCCGTACAATATGGCATTTCTCTCTAGCAGAGGGCATGGTCCACTTGTTGGGGTCAGTACAAAATTTTGCATGAATTTGTTTTACCACTATAGCAGAGGCCTTGGCAATACCCTTGAGCTTTTTCTGCGGGGTAAACTATGTGTATGTTTATGTGTCTTGACCTTCTACTATGGTGGTTCTTTTTTTTTTATGGAATGGGGATGTTGTGTCTCCTAATGTATGTGTGAACACATGAAACATTTACAATGGAAATGAAAATTGAAATTTTAAATCATTAAGAAAATTTCTCAATCTGATCATTCTTGAGCATCTCTGGCAGTCACACTCCCAATGCCAGAGACTTTCACTGCTGGGACCAGAGCTCCTTCACAGCAGCAGCTCCAGTGACCAGAGGGGAGCCCCCTTGACTCCCTCATGCCCCACTCACACCCAGACAGACCAGGTTTCCTCACTGCTTCGATCCCAGGTTTCTCATCACCATTTATTTGTGGTGCAGTGACACAGAAACAGCTCGAGCTGGTGCTTCTGAGAAGGCACCCCCAACAAAAGAACCCAGGCTTTTACACCCTCACAAACTGTCCACAAGTCTTGCTCTTCTTCCTGAGGCCCCGCTCCTGCCCCTCTCCATGTCCATCCAGCTCGCTGGCTGTCACTTGTTTTCATCTCCTTTGTTATCCAAAAGATCAGCAATTCTGAGCTCCAGCTGTGTCTCCTCATGCCTTGGGTTTTAACTTTTACATTTTTCAAATTCTGTACTGCCTAGTTTGTAACTCTGAAGTTTCGTGTGGCCTGTTAAGTACTGTTTTCTCATGCTGGTTAGACATAACAAACCCTTTCTAGGTTTTCACTCCAAGGACACCTTGATTGTCCCAGGCCCCAAAATGTGTAAACTAAAAGCCCCTGAAGAGGAGGGACAAATTTGGGTTAATGACATCATTAACTGAAGTTATAATTGGAGAATTAAACTCGATATGCAAATGGACCAAACTTATAAAAGTGTGAAGAACCCATGACCCAGGGTTCATCTTGGGTGTGGCCTTTTGACTGCCCAGGGTGTACCTTTGAAGGCCCTTCAAATAAATACCTACTTTTATTCTCTTATTTTTGTCTAGCCTCTGTTTTTAAGTAGCCACTCAAGGCATCACTCCCAGTGTCCATTCACCTGGCTGATGTCACCAGTTTTCATGCCCTTTGTTATTCCAAAGGTTGACAGTTCACAGCCTCTTGTCTGGGGCTCCCACCCAAGATCAATCTGAATCTCCATCTGCAGCCTTTGAGCCCAGCTACCTGCACCAGATATATTCCTCAACAAAATGTGCATGATATTTCTTTCAACTGAAAAAAATTAGACTCTCTGTTTAAAGTTATTCTTTACAGCAGTTCCTGGAAAGCATAGCAGAAGTGTGGCTGCCACTTGCTTGGAATCAGTTAAATGTTTGAAAAACAAAGTTTGCTACTAACATAATTTTTATCATAGTAATATTTTCATATCATTTTAACTTACATAACATATCCAAATGAAAAGAAGCACATGCTGTTTATTCAAACTTCTTCTTCCAGTTAAAAAACATGTAAGAGGTGGTTCAGAGTAAAGCTCCTGGTTCCTCAGAGAAATCTTAATTGTTTGATGACTCTATAATGAAGCAGAAATATTCTGTTAGACATACAGACTGTTATTAGTTGGAACTACCAGGAAGACCTAGAAGCTCAGTGACAGGATTGCGGTGTGTCAGAAGCAACCTGGAAGGATGGACAGAGAAACATTTTTTGATTTAAAATACATTTCTGTCTTTCCAGACTTTGCCTTCAATAGTAAAAGCAATTATGTTTTAATTAATTTGCCCAGATTGTAGTGAGTCCTGTGACAAAGCTAGGAAAAGAAGGCAGATCTTACAATTTATTTTACTTCAGTCCTAGATTTTACATTAGCTAATATATATACATTTTTTTTTTCCCCTTGGATTTCTTAGCTCCACAGGTCTCCCATATATGCTGTTATTGCAACTTCACTGAAAGCCATTCATAGAAATGCGCAGAGAATATCTTCCAGCCTGGTAAACTCTTGTTTTATGTAAACCAGTCTCTGCTGAATTTTGAAGTTTTGTCCCAAGGATCTTAGCTGCCGTTCTTGACACCTTGGGGGAGGCAAGGGGAGAATTATTTGCTTTCTCATATGTAAAAATTAGTTTGTTTTTAATACTTTTCTCAAATGGTTCCTGTAATGTCTCATTTTGATGTTCTTGATATTATTTTTTTCCCACGGCCTAATTGTACTACTAATTATCTGGTTGATTTACTCACCATATAAATCAAGAACTAATGTAATTCATCATTCAATAGCATAAACTTTGAAGTATGAAGTATTTTTACCTGCTATCATAAACTACAAAACTAAGAATTTTTAAAGTTTGTTTACATATAAAATGGCTTTTAGTTTGTTTACATATAAAAAGAGGGGATAGTTAGTAAGATGGGGCCTAATGTTTCTGTTCTTTCAAGATTATTCACTAATTTATTTTTTAATTTATTTTTAATATGCTCCCTGTAGAAGGAATGAGATATGAACAATGTTCCAGAGTCTCTAGAACTGTATTTTTTGCAGAGGAATCTCATTATTTGAGTATCAAAACTTTCTTTAAGAAGTTTGTATTGTAGCTTGCTAACAAGTGTTGAAGGTAAAATATGTAAGATAAATGAAGGTAGAATACATAAGATAAATGAAGCAATACTTCTTAATGGTATCAGTGAAAAAGGAAGAAATATGTTCACCTGTGCTCCATATCAAGGTAATAAATCACTTAGCTTTCATAGCAGAATCTTTCACCATTTTATACGGTTACACATAAGAAATATATCTTGCACAGATTTAAAGGACAGAATTCTTTGAGTTGCTTGCTTTCACACTGCCCAACTCCCTGAAATTAAGATCCTACCATTGAAACAGATTCTGCTATTAGTGAGAATGGCTGAGTAAATATCGCAATTCTTTAAAATAATGTCTGCTTTAGAAACAATATTTAGCCTTGTTATGTATCATGTGAGGTTTTCCCAGACACTACTGGCCAAGGGAGCTTATTACCTGTGCGGTTGGTTGACTAAGGCATCACATTTAAATTCATATCAAATACACAAACTTTCTCATCTCTCAGAAAAACATTAAAGGGTGTGCTCATTCATTGATAATGTCATCAATGAAGATCTTTTTAGCAAGGATTTTTTCTCTATTTTCTCCTTTATATGTCTAGGATCAAATAATTTTTATTTATTTTATGAAGTGTTTAAAAACCCCCAAATATTTATCTTCTTTCAGAAGACAATCTCCCATTTAATCTCTCTCTGTTGAGAAAGAATTATAGTACAAAAAAACAAAAGCAAAAAGCAAAAAAAAAAAAAGTAATTGCAACTGAATAAACCAGTCTCTTGCCTTCCATGTCCACGACCAAATTTCTGGTAGATGCAGCTATATGCAATAACTACTGCACAGATTTTTCACTTCTATACTGTGTGATTTTTTTTTTTTATTTTGACAATGACAGCTTTGACAGTAACTTTTCTCTCATCCTTTGAGTGTGATTCTGTACTTTCAAGAGAAGAACAGCATTGGAGGCTGAACATGAAATTGTCTCCTACCATCTGTTGAAGGCAGACACTTTTAATAGGGAGATCTGAACAGGGAGAATCCAGGGAGGTTTCACTAGGTTTATACAAGTGGCCTTCCAGAAAATTATTCATAGATATAATTTCATACTGTCCAATATTACCCAAACATCTGTTTAACAACCCTTTCAGATGCTCTATCCAGACCTTTATTTTTTCAAAAAAGAGACAGCAGATTTCTATGACCGGTGTATTCTCTAGAGGGAAAATTTCAGAGTATTTGTAAAATTTCATAAAGTACTGCCCTTGATACAACTAAAAGTGGTGTATAGAAATCAGCCTTTATTATCACTGACTCAAAAACAAACACAGATTTTGATGCTTCAGTAAGTAATGGCCTGTTTGCTCTCAAAGCACCAAAAAACTGGTAGTTCCAAAGTAGATGCATGTTCCTGATGGAACGTTTGTTTTCTCTTTTTCTTAATCTAAACTAAAGGACTCCTAAATTTTTTATTACAGTCCTATGGCTACTCTGGGTCACTGTAAAACTGAACAATAACATTTTTGCTGTGAATTCAATAAGACAGTCTTCATATATGATTTGTTTTCAAAGAATATTATCTTAAGACATATGAATTTTTTTTTTGTAGTAAGGAATGGTGCATTCACATCCATGTAGATTGTATCGAAATTATCTCCAGAAAGTTATTCTTTGCTAGAGCCAACAAAAGGACTATGACTTACTGAAGGAAAGCAGAAATTTAAGTGGAAGATTTGAGCATTTTTTGAGTATTCAGATAAATATTGGCTGTGTATCTGTGCTCCTGTGAAATCTGACAGAAGATTCTTTTCTTTACAACCTTCTATCTTTATCAACTACTCCAAAGATGCTGAACACTCTAATATTAAATCAGCATTTAATTTAGGTGGATGATTCTTTTTATACCTATTGTCATATGTAAGAGAGACTTTCATTTGGCTTTTTTTTGACACTGAATTTTCCATATTTTTTTATATTGCTACAAGAGAAGAAAAAGATGTGATGCCTGGTCATTCCAGAAAGGCAATTTACATAATTTTGTCTGTTTTTTTCTTTCTAAATAAGAATAAATTAAGGAAATACTTTCAGAATAATAATTTTGTTTTTTCTAATAGCATTTTGGACAATCTTTTCTGCAGAAAATTTGGCTGCTGCTGTTGCCACTGCCAGTTTTGCTGATGCTTTGCAGTGAAGCTCTAAAACTGCAGAATGAAAAAGCCTGTAGAAGGTCGCACAGGATTTAGTGAAATGCCTTGTATTGTCTTTGGCTGTTAAACTCATTGTGTTGGGTTGACATGGCAAGGATTTGGTAGCACAGTGTGCTGAAGGAGTGGCTTCTGTGAGGGGAAGCCTGGGGCTGCCTTATGTTGGACACAGGTGGTTCCAGCCAGCTCCAAAAGGCCCCAAAACTGGGTCAAACTGAGCCCATGATCCAAGCTGGTGACCCCTCTCTGATGGCACATTTAAGAAAGGGTAAATGAATGCTGTGTAGAAGTTGTGAGAGAGAGGAAAAAGAAGTGAACGGCCGTACCGATACCAACATTAATGAAGGAGGGAGAGGAGGTATTTCAAGTGCCAGAGCAGAGATTCTCCTGCACCCTGTGGAGAAGACCATAGTGACACAGGCCCATGGAGGACCACATATAGCAGCAGGTTTTCTGTCAGGAGCTGTAGCCGTGTAGGGAACACAAACCGTTCCTGAAGAAGAGTACACCATGGAAAGAACCTTGTTGGAGCAGTTAATGAAGCTGGTGGGAAGGATCCAAAAGGAAGAAATTAATGAAGGACTCTATCCCATGGCTGATGAACCCACACTGGATTAGGAGAAGAGTGTGATGAGGAAGGAATGACAGAGTCAAAAGGTTATGAACTGACTAGAACCCCCATTACCTGCCTGCCTGTGCCACTCGGGGAAGATTTAGAAGAGTTAGGAATGCAGTTGAGTTTGAGCAGAAAAGCAGTCTGGGAGTATGTGTTTTTAATTTTGTCTTCATTTCTCACTATTCTACTCTATTTTTAACTTACAGTAAATTAAATTCATTTCCCCAAGTCAAGCTTGTTTTGCCCGTGTCAGTAATTTGTGAGTGATCTCCCTGTCCTTATCCCAACCCGTGACCCTTTTCACATTTTTTTTTCTCCTCCTGTCCTGCTGATAAAGGGGAATGAGAGAATGGATGGTTTGGCAACTGGCAGTAAGCAAGGTTAACTCACCACACTGATTCATATTCCTTCTTTAGTTATGGAAGGATGATTTTGATTAAACCAATTTTTTATGATTTTTGAGTAAGGCTGAAATAGTGTCTGTTTTTTGATCTATTTTGCTGTAAAGACAGACTCATAGGGAAAGGTAATGAATGTTAAAGACAGGTATGTGAAAATCATTTTTGTATCAGCGTATCTTCTTACATTGCTTACATTTGGCAGGATTTTTTTTTTCTTTTGCAAATACTGGCTGATGAATATTCACTTGAATTAATATACAAAGCTTATGCTAAACAGATTTAACATTTGATTTTTTTTTTTCTTGTGCTAATAAACTCTTAATTTATGACAGCATCTAAAAATGCTGATGTTTGGAAAAAAAATCTGTTTCAACAGCAAATAACTTGGGAGGCATTGAATGCAATTATGCAATTTCTCCTACTACCACACAAATTAACTGCCAAAACAAAAAGATTTCTATACTCATATGAATTACCAAAGATCTGTTGCTGGTGGCAAGGTTTCAAGGGCTTACAATTTGGTTTAGTTCTTGATTTTCCACATTTTTTGCACATGCACAGATTATTTCTCTAAAATTTTAGGACAGATTTTGCCGTCACACTTGAGCAGCACTGGAGAACTGACAGCAACGTGAGGCAAAGTGAGTACCAATCACACGTACACGTTCATGGTTCAGGAAACATTGCCAACCTCCGCAGGGCTGGGCCATCTTGCACAAGGTCAAATTTGTATCTTAGTACTCAGTCTTCCATCCTAGCATTCAATATGAAACATCCCAGGATTCAATGTAAAATATAAAAATAATGAAATGAGTCAGAGATGCCTGAGATTTGACAAGCATGACCAAATCATCTTAACAAATCTTTTTAAGACTCCCCATTCTCTATCACTACCATCAATGTCATACTGCATCCTCAAGGATGTACCTTCAGTTAAGGTCAATAATGGGAATATAATACTAAATTCTATTTGACTACAGCATTTGGGAGCAGGTCATGTGCTATGGGTTTCTCCATAATGCACATATCTGTCATTGGTAGATGGGAACATTTCTCATACAGGAAAAGAGAAAAAATTGTCTGTTCCTTCCTCTCTCGCTCTCTCTCTTTCACAGTAGGCATTCCAATTTTTTAGGTTTTCTAATTTGTAAAAAACAGCTCTGAAGTCCAGCTTGAGTATTCCCAGTTCTAAACAGCACTATAATAATTGTTACATATATTGCAAAAAGCAAAATATAGTTTTCAACCTCCCTCAAGTGTTCTTGGCACTATATTACAGACTATATAATATCCATAACTGAGTCATAGTATGAATACTGACAGAATCAAACATTAAATAAAAAACATGATCACTGTAATTTTGTTTGTTTCTAATGAGTCTTCCAAAAGATGGTCTATGGGCAGTCTAAAGGACAGCTGCATTTGATTGAATTAGGTTGGTTTGCATTCTAGCACTGTTTTCAATTTAGTGGGGTTTATGTTATTCAGTGCTGTGTGCTGCCTTCTGTGGATTACTGTCGCTAGGGCCTATCCTGTCATGGGTAACATCAATGCATATGTCAATAGTCTTGTAGACTGCTACAAATTATTTGACTGTTCTTCCCCTTTACATATGCAAGAAAGCAGTGCTAATCACAGGGCATCAAGTTCTGGAACGTTTAAGACTGAATAAATGAACTTGTTAAAGAAAGTGAATTGCAGTGACTGAAAGGATTCCCAAAATTAAATTTGTGGGGTTGCAATTACCAATCCCATAAGAAACATCACATTATTTTTACCTTGTGTTTTCACCTGCTATGCAACAGCTTGGATTACTCTTCCTTTGTTATCACAAATTTTCAAATAAATATCACCATAAAAATGAAGATAATTCCTCAAGATTTTAGGGATTCAAAATAGATTTGTTAATATATAGGGCAGAAAATGTCAACAAGCTTTCAAATATTCAAGAAACTTGGACAAGTTACATTAGATAACAATATTCTTGTAAATTGTGATAAAAACTGTCTAACCTGATTACTGACCCATAATGTCATCATATGAAACAGACCTGTAGATGGTGACAGTACTTTGTGTAGATTGCTGGTAGTTTTCAGGACATTTTATTCTTAATCTTTGAAGATAATACGTGGGCATTATATGTGAAGAACAAGACAGTTTTGTATTTACAGAAACTCAGGAAATTGTTGAAGCCTGATGGTAGAAAGAAAATCATTGACATTGACTTGGTTTTTCTTCTCTGGCCCAGTAGCTCTAATTGCATGAGACTTTGCTAAGTGATGTAAATGAGTGATATCAGGGATTATTTCCTAAAATATGATTTATTTTTCAGAAGCATTTTCCTTTAAAGGAGAAATTAATTTGAAGTGTAAGCAAATTAAATGGAGAAAAAAAAATCTTACTAAATATTTTAGCAGACATTTCAAGAAAATACAATGCTTTGAAGAAAATGTCCGAAAACCAACAACCTCAATGGCATTACTAAACCTTATGACAGCTGAAACTATAAACCAGCCTTTCAGCTCCTATATGTATTATATCCTGTAATGTCAAAGAAAAGATTCAAGGCAATGACTTCTGTTGTTCATGAACTTAACAAAATTAAGTCACTGGCCAATGCATTAGCTTGTGTCAGAGACAGATTTCAGGGCTGGGTGAATCTTTTGGAGGATTTTCCCCTAGTAGTTTCACCCCTTGTCAGTCACAGTGGTTCCAGGTTAAATGCTTCAGATAGAGCATGGCACACAGGTAGTTGCCATTCCCTGCATTTGCAGTTAAAATAAAGTATGTTTGAAAAACTTTGGCTCCCCTTTGGAGCATTTTTTATGGACCGCAGTGTATGAGAAAGTGCAGATGACCTAAAAACACAGGACCAATATATGCCTTCTGAAACACTCCCATTGTAACATGCAGTCTCATCCTGCCAGACGTCTGTAAGCACAACTGTATTTCATGCAGTTGTGGAGTGCTTTGTAACATTCCTGCATTGTGACTTTGTTTTGTATTCTCTTTTACTAACCATCTCTCCAGGTCTTACCCTGTCTCTGGAAAAAAATATTGCAAGTGTCAATACAGTGTGTGTTTCAGTGCAAGTGACCAAGGTCCCTGATCCCTGATCTTGACAGAAAACCAACGCATCTCACAAAAGGATGGAGCTCTGCAACTCTACACCCTACAGTCACCACTGCTTTAAAAATGGTGATCTGGAGCTGCTGACAGGTTTTTGTCATCTAGAAGCAGGGAAGGCTTAGTTATCATCCAGCTAATCCCATAAGGAGACATAGTTAATAGAGTATAATTTTGTGCACTTCACAGTAGCTGCACAGCTTGCCTTAGTTACTCACTGGCTCTGCAAAGTAGCTTGCACAAAGCTATCCCCTTACAATAAAAGCCGATGCCAACAGAAAGAGAATGAAGAATGGGTTCAGGTGAAGAGGTCTAATCAGGAATGTACTGTCAAGTCCTTTCAGTAATATTCCTTCAAAGGAATATAGGCATTTCAAGTTAACTCTCTCTCCAGTATTCATTGCCCTTTTCAGAGCATCTGGAGAAGAGAATTGACAGTTATGTCATGCCACATACGGTGTATTCGGGGGACAATTTGCAGATGGTGCTATAAACTGCAAAGAAAGGAGCATTATGGGGACGGAACATAAATACATACACAACACACATGTGTTTCTACAAATGCACATTTGTGTATATACAGTTATGTGCCTGGGTGTATATGAGTTCTTTGTTATCTTTTCTACTAACCAATATAGCTGAGGAAATAAGATTTGGTTAATATAAACAAATACATATTTTACTTGACAAAATGTATATATTTGAAGATTAATTTTGTTTGCTGAAAGAACTAAAAATTATAATTCTTTTCAAACTTCAGTGATTTATCTGTGTGGTTTTGGTTTGTGACTCTCAGGGGAAATGATATCACTGTTAAGGTATATTAAGCTACTGAAAGTGAGACGACCATAATGTTCAGCTAACTCAAGTATTTAGTGTCAAGAGCCATATAAAAATGGAAGTAGATGCATTTGAATAACTTAAAACTATTTGAACTAGCATGTCTTTTCCCAGTAATTTCCATTTTCTACTCCTTTGTCTGCCCTTGTTTCACTGCCTGCTGCTTGCCCTCTCAGTAAATTTGAGTGCTAGCCTAAGAAGACATTGGAGCTGATTATGAAAGATGAAGAAAAGGGAATAGTTTAAAAGCAATAAAATGGTATGAGAAAAAAGAAATTGAAATGAAAAAAAAGATGTTGTGCAATGTAGTGCTACTCAGGGAATAATTCTAACAGAATTAACTAGCCACAGTACAACAGGGGCTTGGTTTATTGAAGGCTTTAAAAGATCCTTTAGGGTCTTGAGTATGCAGTAAATGGAGCCCATCTCTCTCTCGGGAAAATCAACAGGAGTTTTGATGTTGATATTACTGCAAGTACGACTGATACAAAGAGCACATGCAGGGGAAAGCTATGCTACCCCTTTTAGCACTGGTTTTGGGTTAATAATTCTAATTAAAGTCACTATTCAGAAATTAGAGCATGCATGTAAATCATGGGGTTCATTTATTACTACCTGAAATATGGCAGCTATTGAGAGCAAATGAATTTTTCATATTTATCATATCCAAATGAAAGCTAACATCAGAAGACATTATGTTGCTTCACTGAGGCCTACTAACAAAATAAGTAATTTCTCGGCAGTAAAATATATGCCCATAACTCACATATATGGAGGCAAGTATCAAAGAGAGAAGTTCTTGCCAGTCTTTTGTATCTTTATTAAAACAACAGATCAGCAAAAATGAAGACTTATTCTAAAAATGTATTGGAAATGGTCCTACCATAAAGAATGTGAGCAGCTCTCAAATTTGTATTATTTGGAAACTTTTATTATACATTTCTATGCAGACACAAAGCTTGAGCTTGTGACACAGAGTTGTGATAAGGCTTTTGAAGGGCAATATCACAGCTGTTTTTTCCCCTAATCTGAATGAGAAGGCTTCTTGCAACACTTTGTCCCTTAGCGTTGTTTTGAATAGGACTGTTTTGCGTATGATATAAATTAATTGAAGTACACTAATAAATTTGTAGGTTTTTTTTAATGAAATAAAAATTTAAAAAGTCTATTTCACATTTTAGGGCTTGGGATAACCTCTTGAGGTGAGTAGTTACATCTCATTTTCATTTTTATCCCAGGGTCATTTTTCTGAATGAGAAGCATCAATGTCTCAGCTACACAGGTTTACAGGGTTATGTCTTTCATTCACAAGAGATCTGCAAACACAGTGACAGAAATTAAGATGATCTATAAAGATCAATTCTAAACCTGTATAACATGGTGGAAGAGACTTCTGGTCAATAAGCTCATGTGAACTTGTTTCCATTTTTAACCTGCCTGTACTTATATCATGTTTCCACACAAGTTTTTCTTTGTCATACTTCAGCGACTTCCAACATTAACTTACAGACATAAAATTAAAAAATAAAAGGTCACATGCTGTAGAATTTTCACCACAGATGCTGGGCAAAATTCCCAATCAAATAATAGCATGGTTCATTCCTTGTGATATCAAGGAATGGGGAAGATTAATGAGAAATATGACGTAGCACTGCAGTCAGCCCTATGGTATAATATAGCCATTGTGATTTCAGTAAAGAGTTTTGAAATTTCGTAGACCTTAAATAAAGGTTCCTAATTTAAGGACGTCACATATAAAAACCTTGAGTTGTGCCTATTTGTTTCATAGTAATAATGTAATTAACATTTACAAGTCTAAATCCTAATGACTGAGATCAATGATATAGCTCACAGAAAATATTTACAAAAAACCCTCACACTCAGTAATGTGCCACTGTTGCTTAAACAAGCTTATTTTGTCTTTCTCTATGTAATATTGAAGATAATGGTTCTTGATTGCAAAGGCAAGGATTTCAATAGTTGATTATGGTATCAAGTGCCAAAGGTAAAATTTTATGAACTGAAAAGGTTTAAAGACACTGTTTTTTTTGGATTGGGATTATATTTTCTGAAATACATGAACACTCAGTGATTCCTTCTTACTCTATATGACAGGTCTGACATTGCATTCTGAACTCAAATAAAGAGGTATACATCTGGTTTGGTTATGACATAAATATAAGAGCATCTTTTAATCTAAACTGGAAGAGGATGATGAGGGGGCCTTAAAACCCAAGAGGATTTCCCTCCTATCAAGTGCTCCTTGATTGCTTTCTGATAGAAGACCACAAATTAAATTGGTGATATATCTAAACTTCTTGCTGCAATTTAAGCAAGAAATGGCATTTAAAAAAATAATTAATTCAAAGAGTCACACGTCATTCTCTTTGAAACTACTATATCCAGTTTGTGTCTGAATTATTATATTCGTAGACTTATAGATACATATAAGTTATAACAATTTCTCAGTCTTCTTTTCTTTTTAATTTTTCCTGCCATGAAAGTCAGAAAGTTAAAATCCATTCTGCTCTTTCACCACTTTTGCAAGCTGTTACAAGCCTAAAATATTGTAGTTGATGAGTGCTTTTTCTTCAGATGGGAATGCAGGCAGGAACACTGGTTCCTGAATGGACAGGTAACTCTGTAAATATGTATCTTCTCTCTCCATGGTCTCACACACTGGGCACAACAGGGACTCTTGTTGCAAAACAGCAAGGACCAAACGCTGTTGTAAATGCTCTCATCTAATTCTACCACTTTCATCCACTTAGTAATGTAATGTCAGTGCTCAGACTCAGCAGTTCAGCATCCAGCAGCCCCTCAGGGAAAAATTCTTATGAAGTTACCAGTGGCTGACTGGTAAATTATATGAAATCACCAGGGCCCTATTAATCTAAAATGGTTTCAAAAGAAGAATGATGGAGTTGTAGACCTGGACTTTCCTTTTTTCCTCCATGAAATAAAGGTAAAGCCATCTAATAAAGGTAAATGATTCTTATGAAGTGCTAAAATAAAAGTAGTTGTCTAATACCCTTATTATTACCCTTGTTGTTTATAAAACTGGTTGCAGATTTTGGTCATCATTCTGTTATAAGACAGCCTGCTGTGGTAATTATCATTTAAAATATCTGAGGGGCTGCCTGTTGGTCTCCTCATGCCAGAGGTATTTTTCATTTATCAAGGACATATTGAGGACTCAATTCCCAATGTGTAAAAAAAGGTAATTTATAGAGAATAGTACATTCTTGCTGCTACTAAATAGCAGGCCCATTAATATTTCCTGCTGTTTTTCAGCTCCGACATTTTTTGCCCCATGATGTATCACAAAGTATCATTAAACCAACAGAAAACAGAAAGATGAAGTGAGAAATGTAGAAAAATTTTTTCACTATTTCCTCTTAATCTGAACACTGTTGATTACTTAGCTCCCTAATGAGAAATTTTTTTTCCTGGTGGAAAAAATAATCTCATAAAAAGTAGATAGAAAGGATCTAGTTTCATTAAATTATTTTATATGAGCCTCAAATACTTAATTCTGAAATAATCTGCTGACAGTGCCACTTGAATTGTGGAAAGGATGAGAAGTGCTCCTCTAATATTTGTTTTCTTTCATATTCACCCATAGGTATCTGTAGTATCTATCTATAGTATTTAGGCAATATAATGTCAAATGAGAAACTACCTCTAAAATTTGAGTATAATTCTGCCCTTTGGAGAATTATAAATGACTTTATGAAATGAAAAACCTTTGTAATCTGGCCCTACGTTCTTAAGAAATCTCTTTCTCCTTTACTATGCTCTCTATGGCACTAATGTAAATATTACAGGTAAAGGTATTTAAAGTAGTAGCTCATGATACATTGGTCTCAAATTTATACACACAAAGCTTTTTTTTCTTTCTTTTTGTTTTCTCTTTTATTTCTTCCTTTTTTTCCCTTTTATTTTTTTCCTACTTTTAAATTATTTTCACAATACTATCATTACATAATATACAGAATATGACCTTCTGACTGGATTTTTCATACAGGTTTTGCACTCAGGCGTTTCAGACCATTGTGCAATGAGGGTCATACACAGACTTGTATATCCCATTTAACATGATCTCTATATTGAATGAGCCCAAATTTCTGAAAGTGATGAAACGTCTTCATAACACCCATGACTGGGGTTATAGATCCCTTGGTAATATTCCCACTGAAAGCAGCAGAGCAGAGAATTGCTGATTTCAGTTGTAGATTAGACAGCGATAAGGTTAGTTTGAAGAGTTAAAACAGAAAACCAAAGAGGAGTGTTAGACTCTTAGGATTATTGTATGGCATCAATTAGGTGCCTCACATTGGGTCTAATTCTCATCCTCTGTCCTGGGGTCACCCTCCTGATACATGATGTAAAGTTTTAGAAAGTTGTGTAAGACATGAGCTCACAGAGCCCTCTGCCAAAGGCAAATGCCAGTGACTGTTCTATCAGGGGGAGTTACAGATCTGCCTCTGACATGCAGTCAAAGGAGACGCTTTTCCCTTAACCCAGTGGTTAGCAAATTCACACAGCCATGTCAGGGGATCTGATCTATGTATCTTATATTCTGTGAAAGTTTCCTATTTATCAGAGGTGAGCTGCTGCTTTCAGCTGCTTTGTTCACCCCTTGGCACAGGAGAAGCCCAGAGAACGACTGAAGAATAAATAGTCTTCTGACTTGATAGCTTGCATTTAGAGCAGTTATATCAGTAACTGAGAAATAACAAAGGTTCTAGGCTTTACTCTTAAATTTTCTTTAAAATCCAATTAGTGTTTACTGTAAAACATAAATAGAATTAGAACTGAGATTTCCTTCATCTCCTTGTTGAACCCAGCACTGAGTTTAACCATGCTTGATTCCTTTTGGGTTTTTTGACTGCTCTGAGACTGTTCAATTCCTTGAATTTCGCATGCTTAGTTCATTAATTTGCAGCTATGTATTCTTATCTGTGCAACCTCTGGGGCTTCACACATGATACTATTTGTATTTCCACAGAGTGTGGGATTTGCATTGAGAATAAGCACCTCTTATGCAAGGCTCAATACAGCCACATGCTACAGTGCTGTATCCACAGAAATTACAAAATTAATTAATGTGTTATTTCTATTTGCTACTTCGCAGCACGTGCAACTATAATTGAGCTATTTGAAATACGTTGTGTTGGTGTAGACTGAATTCCTTATTAGAAAGTAAGCATTTGCACTGGCAAAAAGCCAGATAAGAGACTGATAGCAGGGTTTGGCATACAGTACAGGTAACAATAATTGCATGTCAGTAATTGGAAATATATACTCATGCATACCATTTACCTTACCAGATATGTCATTGATGAATATGTAAACCTTAACCTCCATATATACCCATTCTACATCTGTAAAATTGAAATAACACACATAAGACAGCAATGAGATAAAGTCACTAAGAAACAAAGAGAATTTATCTTGATAAATGGCAAAAAAATAGTCCATGATATATTAAGAATTTTCTCTTCAAACCTGATTTTGAATAGAGATATCTAAATTTAGTTAAGACAGGGAGAGGCAGTGAACAACAAATAGATAGCAAAATACTGCATATCCACTGATTTAATGGAGATTGTCCATTACACACACTGACAGCAGCAGAAAATGCAATCATTAAGTTACAGGTTGTTTCATAATTCATAACACAATTGGGAAAATTATATCTTTCTAATTTATTTTTCTTTTAAAGAATTTTTTTTGTTAAAAATGCTGGCTTTAAATAATCAAACTCATGAAATGAAGGAAGCAAAACAACAGGGCAGATAAATATTTTCTCAAAACCTGTGAAATTTTAATTATAATTTTCTTTCATTCTGTCAAAGCCTATCTTCTGTTTGAGTATCGCTCTAAAAAACTGACTTGAATGTCCAACTGCTTTTCCATGAAGTCTCATTATAATGTCAAGTATTTAATGATAACACCACTCAACTCTATGACACTAATAAACAGCTAAATAGTAATGGAGTTATTCCGGTCTAATAAAAGCATATACATTTGTTTCAGTCTGTAGCTGTTTTTTCACTCCTGAGATTCCACTGGGAATAGTTTGTAAAGAGGGGCTTTTGAGAGGGTACACCAATTCACAAAAAATAAGAGGGTAAGAGGTGAATTTTTGCATGGAGTGGGAGACAAAGAATAGGTAAGATAATTATATCTACTCATATCTTGCATTCACACATTCCATTTAAAACAAATAAAATAAAATCCCCCAACCCTCTCAAAACACAACTTTCCATGCTTTTTATCTGAATTATAGCACTTTAGGTTAAAACTATTACAATATTATTTAAGACTAGAATAAAAGCTGTGGGCTTAATTCATGCTGAAGTAGGTTTATGCAAGTCCCTTGTGACATACAAAGTACATTGTTGTGTTAAGCTCCACAAATGAATATCCTGCAATACACAGGACTAAACTTGTGTAGGTATGTCAGAGAAGTACATTTAAACCTTGCTGTTATCATCACTACAGAATATTCACCAAGAGACCTCTGGCTTTGGAAGACCTATTAATGGAGTAAGACTGCTTGTGGTGGCCAGTAAACATGCATTACAAGGGACAGAGAGTTCTCAGTAAGAAAAGTCCCTAGTACCACAGGAACCACTTCATGTTAGGGTGACCAAAAAGGCTTCTCCCAGGATGCTTGTTCTATTATGTTAATCTACCCCAGTTTGGATTCCCCTGCTGGCTGTCAGCCTCTACCCCCTCGTCGCTCCCCCAGAGCTTCCCCACTGGTCCCTGTTCCCTGATCCCGCCTTTTCCCCGCCCCCAGGTAAAACTGTGAGTTTCGGGATCATGTTGGTATTTGCGTCTGCACCCTTCAGCAGTGTAGCAGCAATAAATGCTCCTGCTGGAACGCACACAAATGCCCTTCTCGGCTCTTTGGTACCGACTGTAACACTGAACCCACCCGTGCGTCTGTGGAGGCACGCGGGAGCCCACGGAGCCGGGCAGGGATGGTATGAACTGCTCACAACAATGTTACAGTTGTCACCACTTCAAGTTTTCCCTCAGAGAATTTCTTTGCTGAATATAAGAAGGAACTTGGGGAGATGGGACTTGAAGTAAAGTAAGGCTCAATTAAGTATTGATCCATCTTTTGTTTTGCAACTGAACATTGCACTATTGTGGTTCCTTTTTTTATCATCAAGCTGCAAATAACTCCTTAACATAACATACCAAAGTTGTTCAGTAAAAAAAATGGAGAAATCCCAAAAGATAACCTTCATTTCCTCTCAGTCCTCACTGCTCCTTTTCCATGCCTCCAGCTAACTCATTCATTCTGTGATGAAGAAGATGGAAGAGTGAAATAATGTCAAAGGCTTGGTATGGATTTCAGTTTGGCTGTGGTGGCAACTCACTCACCAGATGCAACTGCTACATCTCCTCAAAGGTAAGTCTATACCTTCTCCTTCAGAAGGAACAGGGTTTATCTAGTGAAAGCAAAGGAAGACAGCATCCAAACTGCTATAGATGGAAAGAGCAGAGCCTGGTCTAAACACTTGAGGATGGCTGTACCTAGACTGTATAAAAATAATAAGAAATTAATAATTTCTGGACAAAGAATATGTACTGGATAAAGGGTACACTGGATAACAGTGCACACAGATGCAGCAACTTAATTCTAATTGGGTTTATACACCAGCTGAGAACACAATGATCTAGGATGGAAGAAAGATATCTTTGTGAGGAGGAAAGGAACAAACAATTTTGTTCAGAATATTCAATATTTCTTTCACATTTTGCATGTTTTATTCCTTTCTTATTTCCTCTGTTCGAATCAGAATAATATGTTTAACACTAGAGGTTCCTCTACCCTGTATTGAAGGACAAGCAGATAGTCAAATTCATTCACAGGTCCATATTTGCTCCTGTGATGCCACATGCATATTCTGTTGACCTAGATGTCCTAGATATCTGCTTTCCTAACTTTGTATTTCAGGGGTCAATGTGTGTTGGGAAGACAGCCCTTCTTAGCAAAGAAAAAATTTTAAAATTTTGCTCAATCTTCAGGTACAGAGAGTGCATGAGAGCAGAGCTAAGGCAAACATCTAGGCTATTACCTAATTATGATTTTAATTAATTTTTCCTGAGATTTTCATTTTTCATGTGACGGCTGCAGGATTATTTTTAATCAAAGTGTGAAAACAGTAAAAAAATCAGCTTTGTTCTCAAACAGTTTTTTGACTGTTCACTATGTTCTATTACACTCAAAATCTTGTAGGAAGAAAGGAACATAATATACATTTAGCTATGAACTTATTGTTAGTCCAATTAACTATTTAACAGTCCAAGAGTCTAAACAAATACTAACATTACTCTTAAAATCTTTGTATGTGAACTGGCTAGGATCTACCCCTTTTACCTCGCCTTATTCTCATCCTTTTAGTATCTCTTTGGGATCTATGGTCAGCACTTCATTATGCTTCATGGGCTGCTGGATGGAAAGGTTTTAATATGTTTGAAACATCACAAAGTCTCACAAGGAGGAACAGGTAATTTGTGAAGTGCATAGGAGATTCGTGTGCAAAGGTGGGGTGCATCTTTCCTCCTCAGTTTGTTAAGCTTGGATTTATTTTAAAATACTTCCTTACCTATGGCTGATGCCTTCTGGCTGATCCCAGCTGAAGGATGAGCATAATCCTCACCATTTCCCTGTGCTCAGACACAGGGACCCCCTGGGTTTTCCAGACCCTTCCCATGGAGGCACTGGCACAGTTCAGGTTCAGGCAGGGGAGGTAACAGGCCCTTGGAGCTGAGATACGAGCCGAAACCAGCCCAGCTCAACTCTGGCCAAGGTGAGCCCAAGCCAGCTCTGAGACTGGTGCTCTGAGCTCAGGGAACAGCCTAAAGCCTTCTACTAGAAATGGCAAAAAAGTAGAATTTACTGTGTTACAATTCTGGCCAGAGATGAAACTGTTTTTTGGTTTTGATTTCTGGGTTGGTTTTTTTTTTCCTTATCTATTTTTATAACAAATACGTTCAAAGTCACATCTTGCACTCATGCAAAAAGTTCTATTATAAAAAGCCTTTCATCAACGTGATAGGTTGTATTTAAACATATCTTAATGAAGAGTTTCCTGGAACAGATGAACACATACTACTAAGCCATTTTTCACATGGACTTTATTCAGTAAATTAACAGGCTGTCTGTTATCCACACTTCTTTCACCTCTAATGAAAGAACTACATTCCTCAAAATTCATTGCATACAGGTTTGCTAAAGAGCATTAGCATCTTTTTTTCCTAAAGGTACTAAGTGCATTGTGTACTCATACATATACATAGGGTAAAAGCTTTTTTCTTACCATTTTCTTGCACATTGTTGAATATCATGAATCTAAAAGTGTGATTTACTGTGTAGACTTATCTCTGCTTTTATGTGAATGCATAGCATTTATTTTTAATGCTAATGCATCTTCTCTGGAAAAATTACTAGCCTGTAATGACATCTTTCTTTTGGTTTAAAGCTGGGCATGCTTGCATGAGCTGAAAGGAAAAAGTTTTTATATTTGTTTTCATTATTGCTGTTGTGTGTTAAAAGAACAGAAGGCAAAAAACCACAAAATGCTTTATAAAACTTTTAGATGGTGCATGCATCAATTAAGCTGTAAAAGGTGTGACTTTTCTCATTGTGACCAAAAATGATTACAGGAATGTAAGATCCAACTGAATGAACTCACATACAATGAGAAAGAAAAGCTGTATGTTTATTCTGTACACGTCTGACTGATCTTTGGACATTGGTATTTTGTTTTTAAGCACCAAGCAGTGCTTAATTGAAATTTCAGAAATGTGCTAAATAATTTGTTGTAGTCAAAGGTGAAGGATATGCAAGTAATAATGGGTTTAAAAATGTTTTTCTTTCTTTCCCTGTTGTGATTTGAAGCCCACAGCAGTTTGTATTCATTTGGAAGGGGAATTGCATTGAACAGTGGTAAACTGTGATACTTCTTGTAGACCATACAAAGACTATTACGAGTTTAACAGACATTAGTTAATTTCTATAATGTACCATATTAGGATAACAGAACTTAGACTGGATAGTTGACACATCTGAAAATGGATTAGAGTTGACTTTTCATGTGGGCAGGCATTATGCAAATGACAGAAAACTGAATGAGTTGGTCACTTGGCTTAAATATCTGTCCACTTGCAAACTTTGTGTAGGTGTGCTTACTGTTCTTTGTGTAAGTGTTTATTGTTGGCCAAGATTCCTATCATTGTAATCAACACGACTGGATAGGGGGTAGAATTAAGAGAAATATACAATGTTTTTCAGATCTTTCCTTTGGCTTAAGATCTAGCTCAGAATAATTGACTTTCCTGGGTATGCCAAGATACTTATCTGATCATTTGACTGCATGAGGCAATTTATCCTAATGTGGGTTAGATACATAAAATAGATGAAGGGTTAAAATTATGTGGGATGAGACTTTCTCCTAGGGAACCTCTTTCTTCAAAGGCACCTGATCTAAAAAATTGATTCTAGTGTTCTAGTGTGTACTGGAATAACAGGGATGTTGCCAACAGCTCTACCATAGAAGGAAATTGCTACCCTGGATTTAAACAATGCTTTCTTCAAAATTCACATTTAAAATCTGAGAATTTGTCCTTAGAATTCCTAGGCATTTATAGATATGTTTCTATAGATGTATAAAATACTAGTTAGTTGTGAAAATTACTTGCCTGTTGTTTGTTATATTTATTTTATTTGGATCTTTCTGAAAACTGATTGAGGAAGAAAGTGTAAGAAAGAGGTAAGAGGAGATAAAGAAAAGAATTTTTTAAAATAGATGTATGCTAACAAACGTCTAGATACAGCATTAATAAAATTGTGAGACCTATGATTTAGACACCAAGGCATAAGCAAATGTGCAATGAGAAACATCACTATGTTATCCCTGGTTCCATTATTAAAAGCCATAATTTTGAGTCTTGTATTTTTATTAGTTACTGTCATATATTCTTAACAAATATATCCAGCATGAAAACCTAGCCGATACATAATGAGCATAGACTTTTTCTTTCACATCTTTCACACTGAAGAGGAAAACAACTGTACTTATGAATATTCCTGACTCATGGAAGAAACGGTGTTTGAAATCTACAGTACTGTTTACTCCTATTGTTCTATAGGAACACGTGAAAAATAGTTGTATGACTTGCTGTACGTATCAGCCCAAACCAGCATAATGCAGTGATCCTCCACAATGCACTTCTTGCCTTACAGACTCTGTGAAATCATGGGTAATTTTCACATGATGAGTAATGATGCTGAGGCGATTCTAAAGAAAGATAATTGAAATTGTCAGGAGAATTATCACGGAAAACGGTCTAACACGGAAAAAAACAACCAACCAACTAACCCACCAAGAAACCCTGAAAACAACAAAACAAAATCACTTTAAAATCATATGCCATTGTCTTCATATCAAACTATCAGGGTTAATAGGATTGTAAATATAGATATAGATCTATACAGATAGACAGATAGATAGATAGATAGATAGATAGATTTATGTGAGCAAGAGCAAGAGGTATGACATGTAAAAGGCACTTGTATCTTCTCGCTTCTAGAAATCAGAACTGTAAGTTTGTGTCTGCTCCCTGTTCAGTAAAGTATTTAAGACTGGTTCAGTTTAGAATTCTCTAAGGTTACTGACTTCAAAGAAATGGATGTGTAAGTTTCTAGCTTGTATCTTTGGCTTGATTAGAGACAAAATTTCCAGCACTTTACTGGATTAAAATTTTGAAAAATGAGATATTAACACAGGTTTATGAGAAAATTAAATGAAAGCAAGAAGTATCTGTGTAATTTTTTGAGTGTGTGCTTTCTTTGCCAGTCTTTCTGTGTGTTCTGTATTAAATGTCTCTTATTTGGGTCTTAAAAGATAGTGTGGTCTGACAACAATCTTCTGAAGATAAGCATTGAGAAGGAAAATTAAGAGTAGGATGAAAGGATGATAAAAGTTCTATACTGAAAGTGAATAAAGACAAGCTATAGGCAATAGCAAAAGAACACTAATAACCAGCAGTGGGAAATGAGGCACTCTGTACTAATAAAGTAATTTTCTTTTTACTTTGGAATACTTTTTTTCTCAGCATTAGTAACAATAATAATGATTCTCTTCACTGCCTGAGAATGAACACAGAACTTTTACAAGGATAGTTAGGATGGTTTTGTGAAGATGTCCTGCTGCTTCACTGCTGCACTATTGAACTCTGTCGACCTTTTTTCAGATGAGACTGAGGGGATGTAAAGGATAATACTAAGGATGTCTGCTCAACTAGAGAAAATAAGTTCCTTGTGTTATTTACATATTTTTTGTGTATTTAAAATAAAGTAAAAAGAGAACATTTTCTTGTAATACATATTTCTTGAATTTTGATATTTTCTGCTCTGCTATTTTGATGAATGGACTGTGTTATTCATATTTTCATTCTAGAAGTGTCTGCCTTTTAAACCAATCACAACAAACAGAGTTTCAGGAGGTTGCAGGTATGTCAGAATAAGTAGATGATTTAAAACATCTATCATTTGCTTTTGGGACACTTTGCAGATCACACAGGATGCTGCATTGTTCTCATAAATTTGTATTCCTAACAATCAGAGGGACTGGCTATATGAACTTGCTGTTCAAAATTGGGATTATTAAAAGAACTTGGTTTTAAAAGTCTGTATAGGTAGTTACATGGTATCTTCCTAACCTGGAAGATGCAAACATTTAATATATGGAGGAAAAAATCCCAGTCAGTCAGTCATGGAGTTGCAGAGTTTTAGTCCCATCCACAAGGCCTCTCATACTCCCTCTGAGACATTTAAATAAAATAGAGACCTTTTTTTCTTTCCTCTTAGGTTCTGCACCTGATTCTACTGCTTGGGTCCTACATACTGTGCTGAACTGTTCAGAAGACTTCCAGCTAAGCCTTAGATCTTAGCGTTCACAAGCCCAAGTGAAAGTGAATAAAGACTGTGGTGGCTGGTTAGCCCGTGGTACAAGGGACAGAAAGAGTTCTCAGTAAGACAGTCCCTGGTGCCAGAGACTTAGTGGTCACGGTGAGAAAAGAAGCCTCTCCCAGCTTTGTTCTGTTATGGTAATCTACCCCAGTTCTGCGTTCCTGGCTGGCTGTTGGCCGCTCCACCTCCTTGCTACCGTATATGTTCCATGCCATAGAAAGTTCTCCACTCCAGGTTCCCCCCATTGGTCTCTGCCCCTCACCACTCTCCCAGAGCTCCCCCATGGGTCCCCCTTCCTTAGTCCCACCTTTGTACCGCTCCCATGCCCTCACACCATTGGTTCCTAGTGCTAGCCCCACCCCCGTACTTAAGCCTGAGTTCTGCATTGTTCTGAGATTTTTGCTTCTAGAACCCTTCACAGTGTAGAGGCAATAAACTACTCCTGTGGAACTCTATGCAAAGACCCTTCCTGCCTCTCTGCCACTGACCACATTACTGAAGCTGTCCATGCATTTGTGCCTGCACGTGTGTGTGAGTGTGTGTGGCTGATCCCGCTGAGCGGCTTCGCTTTGGAGACGCCTTTTAGAGATCGCTACACCTCACGCTCTGGCACAGAAGCTACAGAGCCAGAGAGATAGAGATAAAAGACCTCCAAATTTGATCGGTAATGAAGAAGAGCTAAGTAGTTAATTATCAAGGGAATTAATATTTTTATGTCACAAACTATCTAGTCTCATTTGAGAATGCTTTTTGGCTGCATACTTGTACGCAACATGGCACAAAACCTCCTCCCTTCACAACATTATACCCAGGTAACAGCTCTTTCAAGTGCCGTGTTTGGAATGACAGGAAAAAGTATTTTCTCTCCAGAACTTTCACTTATTATACTGTTCTCTATTTACAGTTTCATAAAATAAAATAGAAAACCATCTTAAGGTATCCATACAAACTCAGTAGCAAGCTAGAGCTACACTAGAAAAAACCAGATGCCATGCCCATCACAAAGATGGACCTTCTAACACGTATTTTTTATAGGAGTGTGTTTTGTGATTGCATTCCCAGTCCTTCATTATGCTGAGATTAATGCATTTGCAGTACTGTAAATTTTGATAAAACAACAGCTTCCCTAGAATACAAGTACTAAGGCACATCCCTGGCTTTCATTCAAGGTACCTTTTCATGATTATGTAGCAGAGTGGATGCACTTCCTCAGAATCACGAGAGATGCTCAGTTCTATCTAAAGTCACAAAACTGGAGAGTCTCAGAAAATGCTAATGCATTTCAGAGATTATGCTTTCTTGGCTATGGTCCCTGAACATGGTGACAGCTATAGTACTGATGCTTCCCATTCTCAAAAGTCTGTCAAATCCAATTAAAAACTGCATTCTGGTATTCCTTGTCCTTTTCAGTGGCAGCTTGCTGTGGAGATATTTGTCTTACTTTCTACCTGCTCCAAATAATCCTTCTGTGTTTATATACTGCTTCTCTCACCATATGTAGACATGGGTGTACATGAACACATTTCCTAGAACAAAGAAGACTACCTGGTTGCTCTGTTATGTGTGCCAATATTTCACTAGCTTACTTTTTAATGTAAAATTGTTAGATTGATCCCATAAAACTTGTGATCATGTAGTTTCCCTTACTGTCCTCCTTCGAAAGATTACCTGTTTTTAAAAAGCTTTCCAGCAATATATTGGTTTGTATGAGACTTTTTAAAATAAGACATCTAATTTATGAGTCTATGCTATGATGGTATTTTCCAACTGTTATGATGTTCTTTTCTGAGTTTTCCAATTTCAGAAACTGGCTCCTCTACAGGGTAATTTGGAACATCACAGATAAACTGCTCTGTATTGCCTTCTGGAGGAGACTGCAGAAGGAGAGTAGAAAGCTTGTTCAATCATACTGACCCTCAAATTAGTTACCTTTTTCAATGGAATCATTGTCTTAATCTTGGTGGAATCAGTAGAATTTGATTATTTCAAGCTACACGGAAGCATTGAAACCTTATTAAGGAAATCTGTTGAGTTCCCTATACTTCAGTGGAATGTAAATTCCTAGGTGAAAACCATAATTTTCTGTTTATTTTAATATGATCTGGAAAACATAAGATCCTGAGTATCTATTCTAAATGAAGACTTGTATACCCACCTGTCATGGTCCACAGCTTGTTGGTGCTGGATAGTGACGTGCCGCGACCTTCCTAAAAGCGTCTCCTTGGCGAAGCCGCTCGGCAGGACCACCACACACTCACACGCATACACACACACACACACGGATAGCTCCAGTAATGCGAGTTGACGGCAAAGAGGCAGGAAGGATCTTTGTATGGGATTCCACAGACAGGGGTTTATTGCAGCCACACCATGAAGGGACCAGGGATGAACACAGAGAACAATGGAGGGTTCAGGTTTAAGTATGGGAGCAGACAGAGCATCAGGGACCAATGATCTGAGGGCACAGGGGCAGTACACAGGTGGGACTAGGGTAAGGGAGCCAATGGGGAGCTCTGGGGGCGTGGTGATGGGGCAAGGGCCAATGGGGGAACATGGAGTAGAGAACCTTCTAGGGCAGGGACGTATAAAGTAACAAGGGGGTGGAGAGGCCAACAGCCAACCAGGGAAGCAGAACTGGGGTACATTAACAAAACAGGGCAGAGCGGCCTTGGAGAAGCCTCTTTTGTCACCCTAACCTGGGGAGGGTCTCTGATCTTAGGGACTGTCCTACCTCTGGACTCTCTTTGTCCCTTGAACCACAGGCCCACGGGCCACCACACCCACCAGGTGAAATTTTTAATTTCATGTGTCACATTTATTAATATATTTTCAGCCCGATTGTCTAAAGTTGCTTTATGATGAAATTAGTCCAAAGAAAAGATTGTGACACCATTCTTTACTGTGACCATGAAGAATGCTTCTGAGTTCTTTGGCTTCTGGTACAAACCTAGTGTGTGGAATTACTTTTAAAATTAATAAATATTGCTATATATGGAGTCACTAAAGAGAAAATACCCAATACCTCCAATCTGGGTTTTTTATTGTTACATTTGGGGAAGTTCTTGGAAGGAAAATATATTGAGAGTTAGAAAAGACAAAGAAATTACTTTTAGCTCAAGAGGTTACTCTACCTTGAATAGTTTGAAGCTGTGAAAGTAGGCGGTGGAAATAAAACGTATGTATGCACACATGAATTTCAGGTCTTTACTTGCAGAATGAGCTGCTACAAGGCAGCTGAAGGAGTATTTGAATGAGCAATGGCAGTTAGAAATGGCTGAATTTTGCCATAAATTTAACACTAATGTTTATGGTGTGCAATGTTTCTACAGAGACATTTAATAGATGTAGTCTTTTGCCTTGAAATTCAGCACTTCAGTGTAAAACTCTTAATATACCAAGTTATAGTATTGCACAACTGTAGATAAGACAACCAAGTTTAGTTTCAGAAAAATGAGAATTCAGAGTGGAAACTGCAGGAATGTGATTGATCTGCTTCTTTAGTCTCCTCACCCACAATTTCTGCTAAACCTTGATTACCAGTGATGTTTTTTCAAAGTTTTATATTTACTTATACTTTATATTTACAGAGATTCTCTCTGTTAACATGGCTTGCTTAAATTCTGTGTGTTTTGTGATAACACTGAGAATGTTAACAGTGGTAAATCATAAGTATGTAAGTTCCGCACTTCAGTTATGTTTGTTATCAACCTACATTTTTTAAGCACTCTGCAAGGATTTTTCTTGAAATGTTAGAAAATACAATTGAAATAGCTCATGGCAAAGAGGTAGAATGTAGATTTGTTATAAACTCTTTACCACTTAGTAGCTGGTGAAGATAGCTTTTTTATTAGTCTGTTATAGAAACTTAAGAATACAGCCAAGATCCTATGAGGAAGGGAAAAAATAAGTTACAGTTCATCCAGCACAGCTCTTCTTTCTATACCACTTTTACTGACATGTATAAAGTTGGCAGGTAAAATCTGGAGTTTTTATTCTAAACAAACTTTGGGATACAATAATTTACTTGCTAATGATTGCAGCTAGGATGGGGAAGAAATTATCTGGAAAATATAAATTCACTTGCAAAAAATTTGTAAAAAGGTAAAACGTTCTGGGGGAATGTTATGCCCCAGTCCACTTGGTGGGTTTAGGGGAAGGTTGGTTGATTTATTCTGGGCCGTGCACAGAAGAAACAACAGAATTCTCAGGAGGTTCAAAACCACACTTTTACTTGCAAACTTTAGAACATTATGGTAGAATAAGGTACTCGGCAAATTGTAAAACAACACCCAGACAAAGTAAGGCATTTCACAAACTTAGCAAATTTATACTTAGCCAAATTTAACCTATCCAAAGAACAAGGCACTTACTAAGATATTGACTGGAAATTTTTAGTCTTGCCTTCAATATATTTTGATAAGAAGTTGGGAGAGAAAGAGAGAGGAAAAGAAGAGAAAAAGGTATATAGTCACCACCCATGATATAGCAATGAGATTTGACTGTTGAAATTTCAATGTCTGTCAAAGTGATGGTCACAGTCTTGGTCCATCAGTGGTAGAAAAAGCCCACAAAACACAGAGTTTAGTGATTACACTCTAGTTATGTGGGAACACCCAGGTGCCTTCCCTGGGTTAGGAAGTTTTACACTGTTAGAGCACTGTGGATCATGGGACACTTCAGGGTTCTTTGATGGTTTAATCACACGTTCTAAGACATGACAGCTGCCTCCTTAGGTCAGCACAGTTGAGACAATTATGCCCCATCAGAAGGGTTGAATACCTTCAGGTGAATGTCCCAATATCTCCCTCAGAGAGGAGTTTTCACACCTGACCCAGTTGTGAAAGGGCAGAAATTGGCATAATAAAAAGCATTATCCCACATATCAGGAGCTGTTTTTTACTGGCCTCTTCCCTTGGGCCAAAGGGCCAAAACCCTCATGTAACCTCTGGTGGTGGGTGTACACCCCCTCTGCATCTGGGCTGTGACCCTGAACTCCATCAGCTGAGCACCCTCTGCTTTGGCAAATGGCCAATACTTTGAGACCTTGAGCTCTCACAGTGATAAGAGAGACAGATGAAGCACCAACTGGCTGAGGAAAGTTTGGTGTGTACAATGAGGATAAGTTTTAAATTTTAATGTACATATGCTTCAAAAATAATTTAGGGTTTTATTTTGTGTGTATGATATTATCTCCTAGCTATACCATGATTTGAAATCAAATGATTCTATGTTTCTGAGGAAACCTGAATTCAATGAAGACTAAATATCACCCCACAAAGGAACCAAACTAATTTTGATCAGCTGAGTAAAGTGGGCCTTCTGGCTTAAAGTAAAAGAAAAGAAAAACACAACATCCCAAATATGAAGCTCTTTTTATTGATATAGTGTCTGCTTTTTTTGGTCCTATTGGGAATGACTGCTGATAAGAACCTCGTGAAGCAGCAGAAGCTATTTCGATTTGCAGTCATCAATAAACTTTAAACTACATCCAAGATTTATCTGTTAATGTTCTTGTGTTACAGCACAAAAGAAAAAAATGTATAAAGCTGGAAGTATGAATTTCCATGTGTTGAGCTGTTGGGATAGATGGCTGCTAAAACTAAATGATGCTGAATTTACTTAGCTTTATTAGGCTATTGACATAAGAAAAAACTTGTTGAGAAAAAAAATGGATGCAAATTTCTAAGAGGCTTTCTGTATTAAATGAAAAGATTCATCAGATGTCTTTATTATACATCAGAGGCAATTGTCCAGACTCCCTTTAGAGATCACGATGTGGTTCCTATAACCCCAGAGAAAATATTTAAGTTACATCTGAGAAATGTTACTGTAAGAAGCCTCTTGATCTCCTCTGTTCAGCAGATGTACAAGTCTAAGCTGAATGAGAGGAATTCCATCAAATTTATCACTATCATCAAAGATCTATCGTGGTGCAGCCTATTTCATATATGTATGATTTAATTTGATTTGGTTACTTGCCAAGATGTGTCAAAGGATCACTTTCTATGGGAGAAGGTAAGAATTACTTTTAAATTTAAGGTTGAAAAATAGTTCAAATCTTTAAGGAATGTATTTTTTTCCTATGTTGTCAAGAAGTTTATGTTATTATAAATGTTGGCCAGAGAAACCTGGTCATTAAAACTTGGCACCACTAGTCATTACCATGGCTATGGAATTTTCAGTATTGTTTCCTGTGCACAGATTAGGTATTGGTGGAAATAGTATGAAAAAACCATGCTTGAATGTCTAATGTGTAGGCAATACCTATTGCACTATCACAGCTTCATGTTGGTATGTGACAAAATATGAGATTAGACAAACTTCTTGACCTGAAATTTTTGGGATTTTTTTTACAAGGGCAAGTTCAAACAATGAGAGTCTATTTGGTCTGACTGAGCTGGAGCTCATTTTCCCACAGCAGCCCGCACAGTGCTGTGCTTTGCACTGGTAGCTGGAAAGGAGTTGATAACACTGCAGTGTTTGGCTGCTGCTGGGCAGGGCTGGCACAGCATCAGTGCTGTCTCTGTCTCTATCGCCTTTTTCTTTCTTTTTCCTTTTTCCTTTTTTCTTTTTTCTTTTTTCTTTTTTCTTTTTTCTTTTTCTTTTTCTTTTTCTTTTTCTTTTTCTTTTTCTTTTTCTTTTTCTTTTTCTTTTTCTTTTTCTTCTTTTTCTTTTCCCTTTCCCTCCCTTCCCATAAGGGGGCTAGGAGTGGGTAATATCCTGGGACACAACCAGGCCGGTTGACCCAAATTAACCAAAGGGCTAGTCCATACCAGATGATGTCAGCTCAGGTATAAAAGCTAAGGAAGGGAGGAAGAATAGGGGATGCTTTTTATTTTGTAATGTTTGCCTTCTGGAACAACTTCTCCATATGTTGAAGCCCTGCTTCCCAGGAGGTGGATAAACTTCATTCACTGATGGGAAGTAGAGATTAAACTTTTTTTCTCTTTGCTTATGCATGCACAAGCTTTTGGGGTTTTTTGCTTACTATTTTTGTTTTGCTTTTTTGCTTATCTCAACCTACAAGTTATTTTCGATCTTATTTTATCTCCCCTGTGCTGCTGGGAAGGGGAGTCACAGAGTGTCTTGGCGGGCACCTGCATCCAGCCGAGGTCAACCCACTACAGAGAGTAAATATAAAACCTTGAAAAAACATCACTGGTAATCAAGGTTTAGCAGAAGTTGTGGGTGAGGAGACTAAAGAAGCAGATCAACCACTTTTAAAACACTTTTTTTTTTTGTAAGGAATATTACAGTAAAGAGAGGATTCAGGTTAAGCAGTAAATTGCAATCTGAACACAGGAGGAAAGGAGGAATAATGCAAGGTTATTACCCTTTGCTCTTTTTTTAGCAGAAAAGGTCGATATAAATAATGGTCTCTTCACAAATAGCAAAGGTATTTTCAGTTTACATTCATAAATTTTAAAAGTTTGAGCGTGAATTGATTAGGTCTTTTAAGAGGCCTAACTTTCCCAGTCACAAAGTCCTGAAAAAAGACTGACTATAATGGAAATTGATATATAGTGAGATAGCGCCATCATAAACATGGCAGAAAACAGTTGCAGATTCCATGTCAAGTAACTAGACCTGACTCTCATGTTGAATTAAGTATTATCAACTGTTCTGTTATGGACGAGTATCTAGACCCCAGGAAAACACTTGCCAAATGCCCTTGAGAAAAGCTTTGTTCAATTATACTTACTGATTGGCTTTTAAAGAAGATCAGCATTAAAAGTGGGTCTCAGGAAGTCCTCTAGTTTTTCTACTGTGTTATTTGCACATGATTTTTATGAGAGCGCTTACACCAAATACATCACATGAGAAACCTTTATGAAAGGTTCTGGCACAGAGTACATTTGGAGACAAGAGTGTTTAAGGCCTCTGAGAAAAATCTTACTGCTTAGAAATAAAGCCTTTGGCACAAGAATAGAGCTCTTGCCCAAGCTAACAGCACTCTGGGGGTCTCTTCTACCCCTTTACATTCTATACTTAAAATATCCCTGGAGAAATTATACAAATTAAATTCTGTGGGGCAATACTTTTAATTTTTCAAAAAGTAGCAATAAAAACCTCTCTGGACCTTTTGACTTTAGGACTAAAAATCTGCAGTAAGCTTTGTTACCAAGTAAACTGCAGTAAGACTCGATATTTATACTTCTACTTACAGGTCTGCATAAAGTTCATGCTGATTTTGGCACTGCTGCATATGTTTTGGCATTGCTGCCACATTACATTTTGGATTTGTCATTATTTATATTTGTCATTAGATTTTAATAACAAAAGAGAATTCAAAAGTTTGGAAATAAGTAAAGCAACACTCAAGTCTCAGGTAGAATTTTGAGTTGCAGCAGTTCACAGAAATAAAAGAAATACCTGAAAGACAAGACCACTTATATCTGTGGTCCTACTGGTTTCTTCTTACTGGGTATTAGAGCTTTTGAGGCTTTGAATGTTTGAAGGATTCTTGGGTCTGCAACTTCATGCACTTTCATCTATTTGTTCCTTAATAATCTGCCACTTTTGAAATACTTTACAATAGAGTTGAAGAAGTAAATCTGTTAGCATCTAGATGAATACAGACAAGAATATAATTTTAGTAAACAGTTACAGAAACAAGCAAATACTTTAGCAATGGAAAAAGAAATAATGTGATTATTAAGAAAAAAAATGAGAGTAATTAGGGTTTTCTGCTTTGGAACCTTCTTTCTTTTTGGTTTGGTTATTTGGGGATTTCTTTGGGTGATTTTGTCGTTTTATTAACTCACTTTATTTTTTTGTTTGTTTTCTTTTGTTTTTTGACTTCTGCCATGTTTGCAGGTAATTTAGAAGAATCTTTATGGTGTCCTGACTTTTTTCTATCTTCTTAATTTGCTGCCCAATCTATAAGTAAGAGAGAAAACAGAATTGAGGAAAAGCAGAGTCACTGCTGATCCATGGTCTTGTCTCCCATCTCTTTCCTGATTTACTACTGCCTTCAGTGAAAGGTGGGAACACACACTAAGTCCAAAGAGAGTTTCAATAGGAAAGCAATTATCCATCTATTTTAAAAAATGAACCAAGTCCAGCTATCCTACCAGCTTCATAATACTATACTAATGTTTTATGAGGCAGAAAGTGGTGCTGCTATTGGCAAGATCTACCTAGAGCTGAATTATTAGAATAACCAGAGAAATAATATTTTTTTTCTGTTAAGATATTGGCTAAAGAAGAGAAACATGATTTAATTTTTAGGCTAAATTTAGTGCAGGATTGGGTATATAATTTTGCTTGATTTAGTTCTTCTTTTACAGTCTGTGAAATGTAAATGTGAATGCAATAGAATCTAAATCTAAAACTGTCTCTGAATATGAAAGTTCCAGTGGATTCTGTGAAAAAGTTATGCAAGGAAAGATTTTTATATTGATTGAATATGTCTGATTCTGAAAATGGTGCATCCTTTTTCTCTTTTATACCCCAGTATTAAGCTCTTTGTAAAATGCACTAGAGGTTTCTCCTTACTAATCAATGTGGTTTTTTTTTTTTTTATTTTCAGTTAACTTGACATAATGTCTGTTCTAAAAGTTTTATCCTTTTGTCTTGATGCTGTAGCATATTCCTCATTCAAAGCTAATAATGTTTTACACCCTCTTTGCTCCCCTCTGTTTGGTCAAGGAAACCTCTTCTATTGTGGTATTGCTCAGGTTTATATCTCAAATTATCATCTTCATTTTTATTAATAAGCGCAGCTTCCTGACAGCAGGGGTTCAATGACTCTGGTGATAACTGTTTTGAATACATAGTGAAGTTGGGAATTGGCATCAGAAAGTTATTCTGAAATAACACTAGTATATTTTCTGTTAAAATATTTTAATAGAAGAAATGAAATAATTTCATAAGGAAATCAGCAATAGTGTGTGTGTGCCCCAGCTGGTCTTTTTCTAGGTCATTGGCTTTTCAAGTGTGAAAGCATAAATAGCCTTTCATGTTGTCTGTAGTTTTACATGGAACTTTACTGATCCAGCATGGAGAGAGTAGGAAAACAATCTGCATTTTCATTTAAGGAAAGCAGTGTCCAAACATCTTTCAGGGTGTCCATACATGCAGTATGATTATAACCTACACTATTGCTTCACTTTATATGAGCCAATTAGTCAGTCTATATGAAATCTGTTTTGCATTCATGTTCTACTTGTTTTATTTTGCATTCATAAGAAACAAATATGAATGAATCATTTAAATTCAGGTCTAATCCATTCTTTAGATATGTTATGTACTGTCTCATTTCCTTTTTTATTACTCTGGATTTTCATTTGATCTGCTTAAGAATTTTAAGGTAAGTATCTATTTTAATCATCATAGAAAACCACATTTCAACTCTGTTTTATCACATTCTGCTTTTTGCTTTGAGATAATTTCTTTAACATTATTGATACGTTCTTTTCTCGTGTATTATGCTTCCCTTGTGTATCATCTTGGGATAATCTTGTCTCCACCTTAATGAAAAATCTGCTAGGGAATTTCTATGTAGTTTCATATAAATGACATATATAAAGTTTACACTGGTGCCAGCTGAATTTCTTTATTTAGGCTGAGGAAATAAGTAGTTGCATAAAAGGAAAACATTTCAATTTGTCCATACCATATTCTAATTTAATTAAGAGTCAACATCTGAACCAGAGTTGAATTCTCTGTTCACAATCCACAATTGCACATAGTAAAAAAATGCAGAAAATCTTGTCTGTAAAAACAGAGGATAATAGGAAATTTTTGATTACTCATAAATATGGTGACACTTTATTATTTACTGTTTTTACACTGTTTCTGGCTGTGAATTTTCTAAATTATTTGTATATGAACATAGATGCAACTGAACTTAAGTATCAGCTGAACTGGGATTATGTGGTATCATAATTTAAATTACTGCAAGTACATATCATTCAAATTTTCCATGGGAAAGTGTTTCAGATGATAAAAATTAATTACAAACTAAATTGTATTTAAAAAAGAGGCAAAAAAATATTACTCTGGGTAAGAGAATGAATTTTAAAAAAAAATATTTTCAAAATATTTATTCACATATGCTACAGGAATATATGTCTAATATTCTATCTAATACAGAATATGCTTTTTTAAAAAGTACTGCCAAACTTCATCACATTTTAGAAAATGTTTCTGTTACTACTGTATTTTAGAAGATACAAAAAAAAAATTACTTTCCTGTAATACCCATCATGACCAATGCTATGAATTAGTTATAATTACCGAATATATAGATCTTATCTAGTAGTCCATCTGAGGGACACTAGGGTGCTACCTAAAGTGTATTGGATTTTGCATAAAATACATGCTCCACTAAACTTAGGTGGTTCTGCTTGTAATGAAACACTGTTCAACAGAAGTTCTGATTTTTTACAGTATTTTCTGCCTTTATCTTTTCTGAAACTATGTAGTCTTCTTCCTGTGCATCCCTGGATATGTTGTGCGTGCCTTGTTGGTAGACTGTGATCCTTCATGGAAACTCCTGCCCCAGTCAGGCATTGTGTGGGTGGATAAAGGGAAGGGTTCCAGGAACTTTCTTGCCTCATACGTCTCCCACTCAGATACCTCTCCTATTCAGATACCTCTCCTCAAAGTACAGCCAAGCACACTGTAAATATACTTATTTCCTCCCCACCTGACCCTGTGGTTGCATTCAACTCCTGCCTGTCTCTGGCCCTAGACACTCCTCTCTGTTAAGGCATCCTTCATCTTTTTCTTTTTGACACTCATTGGCATGCATGTAGCAGGGATGAGAGAACACAAATGGGAACATCCTGTGGTAGGATTATACATGGGCTTTGAAGGAGCTTGAAATTCGGGGCATTAGGCTTTGAAGGCATCTGTGCCATGTCTGGAAGGAGGAACTGTGATCCCTTGTTATGAAGGGCCAGTGTTGGATGTACAACACACACGTCATACGAGTATTTTGATCCTACCCATAATTGCCTACATGTATTTACAAATATACAGATATATATGCATTGTATACAAATTTAATGTTCCTTCTTTGCTGTTGTCTACTTTGGTTCACCCTGCTTTTTGCTTGACAATCCGCGTAGCAATTCTGCTTTCAGTCTTACTTGAACTACTTTTCATTTGTGAGCACACTTTATCCTCCTTAAATCCTTTCTTCTTTAGGCTCCATGCCTTAAACCATCCTTCCTGCTTTCAGATTTAAAGCCTGCATCAGCTTTCACTTGAAACGTTATGCAGATATTTGTCTCCTCTTACATTACAAGTGAATTTTGTTGTAGAGTAGCTGAGTGGATATATGTAAAACACTTTTGTGCTCTGTTCAATTTGCTTGAATCCTAAATGGATATGGCATGCTGGTTTCAAAGACAGCATACATAGGAAACCTGATATTAACCTCCAACCATCTTGCATTCTACAACTTAGAATACATAGACACTAGGGCACTATGCATAATGAACGTGAAGGACTGATCTACGCTGCTGATGGCTTTAGAGGTGTTACACCTGAGATGTACTGTGTGATGAAATATTACCAAATTGCTCCCAATACACCTTTTAAAAGAAAGAGACTTATTCCCTGTATAGTGATTCATTTTTTTGTACTTCTCTTGATATTTTCTTTTAAATACTTGTGTCTGTGCACTCTGTTAATGATTTTTGTTGTGAAAAGAAGAGGTACATGTATAGTTTACGCTGCACTGAAACTCTGGTTTGGGATTTGAAGTGAGTTGTGAGATATGCACAAACCTTCTGGTGCAGTGCAATACTTAAGGCATGGGTAATATGTAAAATTTGAGTTCACTTCTTAGCTGAACGTTCAGGACAAAATTAAGTATTTAAGCTTACTATTTTGTTTATGAGGAGAAGAAGCACTTCTCATAAATGGAATGGTAATGGGAACAGGTTTTCCTGTTGCTTTTTTTTTTTTTTTTAGTAGCACTGAGGAGGAAAAGTCTGGTTTAGATGAATTTTAGGCACAAATCTATAAAGGGTCTATTCAGCTCATTATACATATTCAATGAAAATCTATAACACTTATCACACTCCAGTGGTCTGGCTAAGTACTAGTCAGAAAGGGTCATTATGTATTTTATTAGCAGAACTATTTTGCAAGAGGAATTATGGAACTCTCACATCAAAATACCTAATAATCCAGTGGTTTGAATACTTCTTAAGGTTGTCCACCACTCAGCTCATGTCTCTGCATCATTCTCATGATTTACTTTCTCCCTCATGACATAGTTCCTCCCACATAACAGTGAGATTGAGGGCACCTTCAGCAAGTTTGCTGACAACATCAAGCTATGTGGTACAGTTGACAGGCTAGAGGGGAGGGATGGCATCCGGAGGGACTGTGATAGGCTTGGAATTTTTGCCTGTGTAAACATCATGGTGTTCAACAAAGCCAAGTGCAAGGTCCTGCATGTAGATCAGAGCAGTCCCAAGCACAAATACAACCCGGGTGGAGAATGCATCAAGAGCAGGCCTGAGGAAAAGGATTTGGGGATGTTGATTGACAAGCAGCTTAACATGACCCAGAAATGTGGACTTGCAGCGCAGAAAGCCAACTGCATCCTGGGCTGCATCAAAAGAAATGTGGCCAGCAGGGTGAGGGAGGTGATTCTTCCCCTCTTCTCCACCCACATGAGACCCTGTTTGGAGTACTGCATCCAGGTCTAGGGCCCCTGATATAAGAAGGACCTGTACCTGTTGGAGTGAGTCCAAAGGAGGGCCGGGAAGATGGTCAGAAGGATGTAGTATCTCTCCTATGAGGAGAGGCTGAGAGAATTGGGGTTGTTCAGCCTGAAAAAGAGAAGGGTCTCCAGGGAAACCATACAGCAGGCTTCCGGGAAGCCTAGACGAAAACTGAAGAGGGACTGTTTACAAGGGTATATAGTGACAGGATAAGGGGAATGGCTTCATACTGAAAGAGAATAGGTTTAGATGAGATATTAAGAAGAAACTCTTAACTGTAAGAGTGGTGAGGTACTGGAACAGGTTGCGCAGAGAATCACAGAATTGTTATTGATGGAAGGGACTTCTAGAAATCTTCTAGTCCAACTGCCCTGCCAAGGAATGGGACAGGTGAGTTTTGAGCAGGTGACACAGGAATGTGTCCATTTGGTGGATTTTGAATGTCTCCAGAAACAGAGACAACATGACCTCCACAGGCAGCCTGTTCCAGTTCTCTGCTACCCTCAATATAAATAAGTTATTCCTCATGTTGGGGTGGAACTGCCTGTATTTTAGTTTCTGGCCATTAGTCCTTGCCCTGTCACTGGGCACCACTGGAAGAGTCTGGCACTGTCTTCTTGGCACCCATCTTTAAAGATATTTATAGTTGTGGATGCCCTTGTTCCAGGAAGTGTTCAAAGCCAGGTTGAATGAGGCTTTGAGCCGCCAGTTCCAGTGAAAGACATCCCTTGCTATGTCAGGGCGTTTGTAACTAGATGATCTTTAAGCTCCCTTCCTACCCAAACCATTCAGTGATTCTACAATTTTCTTCTGTTCCACAACAATATATCTATACATCTGCTCTGAACAATTTAATAGTACAGTTCTGTGGTAATCACTGCTCTTCCTGTTCCTTGGGATTGTGGAGGCTGTCTTCAGAGCTGTTTTCTTAAATTTCAAGGTCACTGCTAGGTAGCTTCGGTCTTACAAAAGAATCTCACTGGCTAAGGCACAGAACTAAGCAACGAGTATTTGGGTGAAAAGGCAATAATCACACGAATGATCATAGGTGTGATAGCTAAAGTTCATGTGATTCCTTTTGAAAATATTTGTAAGGACCCATCACTTCCCAGACAGTAGAGGAGAAGAAAAGAGAAACATATTATGTGTTTTCTTATGCATATTACCATTTCTTGACCTTGTTGATGCTAATGGAAAGGGGCAAGCTAACAGTTACAACATTGATTATCTCCTTCATCTTTGGTCAACAGAGAATTATTTCCAGTCAAGGAATAATCCTTTGTGTTTTCAAAATTTGGCATTTCTGTCATTCTTATTTGCTAAAACTTAGCCAAATATACATTTTGCATTATTGCAAGCTTTTAACATGTGACACAACACATTTGAGGGAAAAATGTGCTTCATTATTAAATCCTGAAGGGCTGTCCAGTTTGTGTTCTCAGAATAAGATTTAGCTCTTCTTCAAAAAATGCCAAGGAAGTTAGGCAATTTGAACATATGCATTTTAATCTGCGTAGTTTATGATTTCCCAGCAGTAGCTTCCCTCTGGAATGTTCATAGTTTTCATTTAATATTTGTGTCTGAATAGTGACAAAATCATTTCCATTCTCTTCCCCTTGCCTTTTCTTGTCTCCTGCCATTTCTTCTTTCTTTGAACCTAAAGAAACATAATTTTCCGGTTTCAGTGGGATCAGAACGTTTTTCCTACATTTGAATAAAACATGGAAATACACAATGCATTTACGGTACTGGAAGAAAATTGACTTGGTGCTCCATATATACCTATATTTCTGTGAATGGTTGCTCTATCCATTTCAGAAATAACAAAGATTAATTTTAGTCCCAAAAGGACAGACAAAAAGTCAGAGGTGTCACGCCAGAAAGGATGTCATAGAAGTTGTCTTTGTCTGATCTTTGGTGGCAGGAAAACTTGTAAGGTTACATCATCCTTAATCCCAATGTCCAGAAACAAGACCAAGAAACAAGACCTGCTTCCTAAGCAGAGGTGTGTAAACCTCAGTGATCTACTTGCCAGTAGGATGGGGAAAATTCCATTTTTTTCCAAAGGAAAACCATAAGTATTAAAAAGTATATTTATGAGACTCAGTTTATAAAAATATATGAAAACTACTTTTTTTTTTTTTTTTTTGACTATTGCATTGTTCTTTCTTCTATCCCAGCTGCCAACTTTCCACTTAAGCATGTATGTTAAGATAAAGAAAAATTTGTCCATGAATGACACCGTCTTTGGAATAATTTGAACTAAAAGGTAGAATTTCAGGAATGCTGTTAAATGTAAAAGCTGTGTCAAGCCTGCAAGTTTCTTCCCTGAAATAGGATAAAAATTGTCAGCATTCACGTCACTCTGGAGAATCACTGGCAGAATATCACCCCAGTCCAAGGATGTTGCATAACCCTCTTCAGAATAAACTTTTTTTCCAAACACTTTGGCTGACTTGTGATGATTTCTATTCTAAAGATATGCAAAAGTTTTACATAGTCGTGAAACAGAGGAAGGATCCTTCCATCCATTAGATTTCAGAGTGCAGTTGATGTCTGCTTCAGCTCTATCTTTATGCAAAAAAAGTTTTCTCCTCTTGTTGATCCATGAAGTAAATTTTGCATTTCAGAAAAGGAACAGCACAAAGGCTACCCACAAGAAAGAGGCCTGATAAGTGCAGATGTCAGGAATTTTTTTTCTTTTCTAAGAACTTTAAATCTCGTTTACTTTTTTAAGTAAATGTGTAGAGATTAGTGCAGTGAAAACAAGATAACTTTTAATATTGGAAGAAAAGAATGAGGAAAAACATTATCAGACAAGGAGTTTTTCACATGCTGAGGAATTAAAACACATTTTTTATCTTTAAAAAAAAGTCAAGTTATTGTGTCAAGTTGCAAAAAGAATGACTCAGATAAAACTGAATTTTAAAGTGAGCCAGATGCCACAATATAGATGATTCAGAAAATAGTACTTCCTCAGACATGTCTTCCACTAGCAAAATGTTCTTAAATATTTTAATACATATGGCTCAGTTTATTGAGAGCTGCTTTGAGTCCCTGTCGACTATGTTCTAGAAAAGAAATACCAAGGCTATCAAAGTACTCTCATGTGCCCATAACAAAAGACATTTAAAATATAAATATTAGTAAGACATAGGATTCTGCAACTAGATTTAATTTGGCACATTTTAATGTCAAAAAATGACCTTTCAATCAAATCTGCAAATCAGAGAAGTTTCAGAAAGCAAAAAGATATTGGTATTAATGAAACAGGAATAGTATCCCTCTTCAACTGAGTATTTTCCTAATGAATTGTGTGCTTGTATTGTCCACACTCAAAAATACATGTAAAATTCCTTAATATAGGAAATTAATATATTCTATAAGGTACATTATGATTCTATCCTTAATGTATAGATGTTTTATCAACATTGGTTGTGCACATTTCCTTGGTTACATGGTCTTTATCTCTGCTCCTTAGTGATACCTATGGCTTTAAACAAGTAAAATGCTCTTGTCATGTGGATTGTAAAAGTACCATAGGCATTTTGGATTAGATTCCTGAAAGATAAGGTACTTTCTTCATGACAGTCTGAACTTCTGTAAGGATTAGCAAAAATTCTGTCATTTACATTATATTCCAAATAGTCAAGCTTTCTTCTTCTTTTCTACTTTCTTCTTCTTTTCTTAGAGGTCTTTGAAAGAAGAAAGTAGAAAACTAAATGTTACTTTCTTTTACTTGTGCGTCAAGCAGAACACAAGTGCTCTGGTGTGAAAACTTAAATTCATATTGTCTTATCTATTTTTCAATAAGAATAGCCTCTGCATTTTCTAAATGTTATGCATTTATTAAATAGGAAACAATACCATATGCATTTAATTGTTTCATGTCACTGCGTAGGTAGAAACTTGCCATACAAGAAAACTAAAAACCTGCATGTAGGATGTTCTGGTTGCTGTTCTAATAGAAAATCTCTTTTTGAGCAGAATACATGAAGAGACCTTACTTTTTACACCGCATTATACAACAGCCTCAGTTTCAAGGGAGCACTGCTCTTCTGATAATAATTTCTCAAACTCATCATGTTTACATGCTTAAAGGGAAATTATTTAAATCTGCTATCTTCAGAAACACTGCATTTTGTTACTTGAAGATTGCAAAAATTGAATTCTGAATCAAAAAAATGAAAAACAATAGACGTAAGTAATATCACATACTGCAAGCTTTAATCTGACAAATGTCAGGACACCAATTTTGATGATGATATTTATTCAGAGAATGGAAACCTACTGCATATGGCCTCATCTTTCCTGAAAACTTACTCATGTGTTTATCTGTAAGTTACCCCTCTGGGTTTATAAAATCCCATCTGTGTACACAGAAAACATTTATCTTATTGAAAGGCAGGGTTATGCTTTTATGCTGTTTAATTTTTGAGGCATCAGGACTTGCAAGGAGAAAAACATAACTGGGATGACTGTTTCCACACTGAAGTTCTTCTGCAGGGCCTCTGTTTCTCAAGTTCTCAGAATTTATTTCAATTCAAATGTTTGTTGCATTCCTACAGAAATATTTATATTTTGGAAGTTTGACTACATGATGACAAGTGGAACAGCATCATCAGGAGAGATCTGAGCTATGTATACACCAGCAAATTACGTGGTTGAGTTGGAATGGATTTATGCACTGGAATACTTGGTGCTGAGAATCTCATATCCACGTAATTTCTGAGAGTATACTCCAGGCTGGCTTCAGTGCAGACTCATGGGAGGACTAATTTATAATCCTGGATTGATTGCATTTTCCAATTTAATTTCACCTGTAAGAAATTCAGCTGATGTAGTCTAAGAATGCTGCACAATGTGAACTAACAGTATGTAAGTGGATTCAAATTCAAGATTCATTTCTGAAGAACACTTTTGATTTGAACTAGGAAAAATTAGTAATGCAGATGCAAAGAGTCCTGAATTCAGACCATTATGACATTCTTAAGTCATAGGACACTGGTTAAAAATTATTACCGCAGGCCTGGGCCCTAGGGTATATCACTGTGTCCCTCAGCCATAGGGAGGAGGAGGAGAGATGATCCAGCAGGCAGGAATTGTGCAGCAAGATTGATTTATTCAATTATTTTACAAATTCTTTTATAGACTTTTTTCTTCTTAGTCTAATTGGACAAAGGATCAGCCACCCCTTGGGGTGATTGGCTAAAATCCTAAAACATTCATTGTCAAAATATTTTCCTACTATACCATAAACAATACTTTTCAAGGTTGCAGGTGGCTTGGTTGTTTACATTCCCTGCTACCTCTTCTGTGAGAGAGAAAAGTCTCTCACGGACTTAGAAAATAGCAAGAAAATCCTTGCCAGCAGCATTTTTGTATCTACAAAAAATCACTGCCCTGAATCACAGAATAAAAAGTATTTAAAATCTGGTTACAACTTTTAGGTGAACTGTTGTTCATTCTGAGATAGGGCTGTCTGGGACATTACTTGTCAGCAAGATAAATAACAAAAGAGATATACTGGAAATAGCAATTTTATCATGCATGTTTCTGACTTGCATGGGGAAGGTTGTGAATGTCTAGGAAAAATATGCTCCTTGAAACATGTCCTGGTGATGATTTGGTTTGTTATGTGGATTTTATTGTGAGGTTTTTTGTTTGTTTGTTTTTGGTTTTGAATTTATTAAAAGAAATTTCCAAATACTACTTGACACACTGAACTTTCAATTCTTAAATTTGAGACCAAATAAAGGTGGAAAACTGGCAGCATTATTAGAATTCTCTTGTGGGCAGCACCATGTTCTCTTCATCAATCTGCTGTACCCATTTTCTTAGCCCTCACTGGGAAATTAAATAATCCTGACTGACAACTGACACATTAATTGCCTTTGAGGGAGCGCACCTTTAAAAAGCAGTAATTTAAAGTCTTCTGCTTTGGTGGAAGAACCAATTTGCAGCATCATCAGTCAGGGTTTTGACATGTAACTTTGCACTTGCCATTTTGTTAATAAAGAATCACACTTGAATCCTGAGAGAGTGTTTCCCTAAAGAGAAACTTAGATGTCTTTGTGAAATTAAGATGACTTTGATAGGGACATGTAATGAATGTTTAAATGAGTTATTAACCTTTCATGACTTCAGTGAGTGTTACTGCAAGACAATTCATCATTATATTGTCATAAACTGCAAAAAGGTGAATATCACAGTAAGATCCATTTCTTTAAAAGTTTATTTCTTGCTAGTTTTGTGCATAACAAAACCAGGTTCTTGTGTTTTTAATGTTTAGCAAACTGCGTGAAAGAAAGAATATCTTGAAAATAACTTTTACTATAGCTAAGTAAATAAATGGAAATTTTAAAAAAATTCATTCAGCAATTAATATTTTCAAGTATTTAATTCAGGTCAGATTTTTCCATGCATGTTATTAAGTCAAGAATAGTTATATCATGTTCCTTTCTATCAAAGATAGTCTATGTATGTAAATCAATTTATCAGAAAACAACTTCCTTTTTTCTTATTATATGCAAAATATCAATGAAATGGAAAATTTTAAGAATTTTAAAATTTAAAATTGTCAAACACGTTCACGTTTTGAGGGCAGAACATTTTCAATGCTATAAGGTTCTATTTTATTTTTACATGAGTTGGGTGCATTCAGAATTCACTTTTGAGGAATGAACCAAATTGTTTGATCAGTTTGGTTTTGTTTTCATAAGCCTCAGTACAAGTCAGTTTTGATAAATTTTCTTTTAAACTTATTTCTAAATTGTTTGATTACCTTATGACTTGGAAAATGGAAAAAAAAGAATGTAAATTCTTTTCAGTAAGTACAGTCTTCCATGAAGAAAAAATCTACACTTACCAATAAACTTGTGCAGTTTTTAAGTGTATTTAAAATAGGAGTTAATAGCAGGCAAACAATTGCTTTTTAATAGTTTATAAAGCATGTCATGTCTTTAGATACTCTGTTGGCCTATCTGCAGTTCTATGAAATCAGGTATGTTCTTTGTAGAGGTAAAATTACATCTCCCAACAGTAAGAATGCCTATTTCTGGGGCAAGCTACACACATTCTTTAATTTTCATTATATGGGTGGAAAAGTGTTTTAAGTCAATAGTTTGTTTTACTGACTAAATCCAATTAATACTAAGAAATCCTTATATTAAATTATAATATAACAAGATGTTATAGAATTCTTTATTTCTTCATTTTCAAAATAATATTTTAAAAGAAGTTGAGAAATTGCTAATACTTTGAGGATATAAAAGGCTGTTTCATTTAGAAATACACTGTAAATATATAGTCAGAAAAACATTGGGAAAAGTAAGTGACATGCAAAACACAATATTGAGAATGAAGACTTTAAGCAATAACACAAAGAAGCTTTTAAGACTGGAAATGCACTGTTTTGGGTAGGTGACACTTGCTCCCCAAGAGCTGTAAATTATTATACACAGTATGAAACTGGAATCGAACAAAGATACAAGATTATTTTCCACAACAGGAGCTATATGTCCATTTGACACAATTCTGTGACAATTACAAAAAAAAATTGTGCCCTTTCCTGTAATGTGTTTGCTCTCATTATTTGTCTTTTTTGTCATCATGTCAGTAATTTCAAATTTGAAAGTTAAATCATGGAAAATTGTCACAGTGGTAGTTCATGCAGTGTTAGAAGTACATTTATGTGATTGTTTTAGTAAATGGCTCATTGAAAAAATATTTTCTGCTCAGTTGAAAGTTTTGCTGCAGGCATTAAAGCATATGAATCTGAAATACAAATTCAAGTTATTCATGTGTAAAAATTGACCTTTCCCTGATATATTCTTAATAAAAATATTCACTAAGTTGAATCTGAACTGGAATTTTGTGTTTATTTCATTTTACCATTGGCAATAACATTAATGCAACTTTATGCCATTTAAATATTTAAAATTTAGCTAAACCAGATAATTTACTTAAGTAAAAAAAAAAAAGCTACTTACATATTATAGAAATTATTTTCTTTAAAAATGGTCATATAAATTTCTTATGCACAATGATCTCATATATATTATGTTCTGTTTATTCTAAAGCAAAACATAAGAATAAGAAAAAAAGCAATATTTATCTCTGAATTTTAATAGCATTTATTTTTTTACAAAGTAATTGTGAATGCATGAAAAGGTACCCTAAAAATACTGAAGCTATTTTGGCTCAGAATCTGAAATGCCTGGGGTCATCATCAGAGATATGAAAACTCCAGGGAATTGTTTTATCTCTACTCTTTGCACCTGTAACACAAAGTAAATAAAAAGTTTTGTCATAGATATGCACATTTACATATTCAAGATAGTTTTGATATTACCATCATCTGGCTGCACCCAGAACTCAAAGGCTATTGCAAATCATCATATGCAAAAAGACTGTCACGGCGTTGTCACAAGTAATCCAATTTTCTTCTCTTTTTTTCCTAGCTGTTCCAAACTGTAATTAACTTTCATAAGAAATGGAGATTCAGTCTTTTAAGATATCTTCATAGTTGATAATGTGCAAAAAGTTTAAGCCACTGCATTAGCAGAAAAGAAAGTAGAAAAGGGTTACAAAATATAGTGAACTCTGAACCACTAAGCTTGTTTTGGCAATAGACACAGAATCATCTCCTACTGGTGGCTGTGACTAACGAAAGGACAACACTGTTTTGTTTGGGATTTTTTGTAAAACCAGTATCTAGTTGCCTCAACATGCTATCTGAAACTGCATAGCATCTCTCTAATGTAGAGTTTCAGAGTAAGACTCTTAAAAATCACAATTTGTGATTTTTGCCTTGTTAATTGACCAAGACACTAGTAAAACACAGCTTTCTTACCCAGTCTACAAGGAGCTGTCAGAGTTAGGACACACTGACTGCTGTCTCAGCCTAAGTGTTGGGGTTTGTATGTGAGCACTGCTGCACACAAGAAACCTGGGAAAGGAGGGAGCAGTCTGTATGCACATCAGTTGCAGTTCTGGAGCCACCACTTTCTTTCAAGCACATTCTTGATTACACAGGAGGATGCTGCTTCCATAAAGGGGTCCTTTTTCTCACTGTGTAGGAGAAATGTGCTAGAAGCTTGAATTTAGTTTCTACAGGGAACAGGAATCTGCTGGTTCTTAGCACTTGAACACTTGCTTTTACAGATTTAATAATGTATTTTCAAGACAGATTTTTTTGATGTACTTTCATATAGGTAAGTAGTAATATTTTTAGGACCCCTACTCAACTCATTGAGTTGAAAAAACTGATCTGCTTATTTGTTTTTGGTGGAGGGAATAGACAAAGAGCATAGCCTAACTTCTTTTCTTCCTTGGAGGTTTGGTTCACTAGACAGATGAGAAGAAATTCTCATTTATAGTTTGCTGGCAATCATCTTCCTTCTGGAGGATGGAGGACTGTTCATACTGCAAATGAAAGCCCATGTTGTTGCATGGATGCACCAAACTCAAAATTTTTGTTTGTAGAGATGACGTGAATTTTCATTCTGTTGCTCATAGGGCTCAGACAAATGAAAGGTAGTGACTCTTGCTAAAGTATTAAAGCTGGAGTAGCCAACTGGGGTAGCTTGATGGCATCATGGTGAAGTAATCCAGGGGTTAAATTCTTTTCTCACAATAATTTACTGTGCAAGACGGTTGTTAAGACATCCTATCTCCAGGACATCTCTAGGATATGTCTGCAGAGAATGAGCTCTGTTCTCATATGCTGAAGTAGATAGGAAGAAAATGATAGCGTAAAGAAACTCAACAGATTTTGATTTGAGAAGAAAGCTACACTTTTTTCCTGTTCTATGAGACTTTTCATATGCTTTATTTCTCTCATGCCCTTCATTTTCCTGTAGTTAGTATTTTCATTAGAAATCAAACACAGAGATAGAATATTACTTCATTGGTGTTGGTGCATCTTCAGCAAAATTGTACAAGAAAAACTTGGTCCAATGACTCTGGGAAACTTTCATTAAATGGGAGTTTGCCCTGTAGCAGATTTGCAAGCTGTTCAAATTTCCGCTAAGTTAAGTCAATCAATCTCCATAACAAGAAGATAGTTTTATGGAATGCCTGAGGCCCTCTGATTCCCTGTTGGTTTCTGTAGGGCAAAAAATCTCGGGTTTGGTCAACTTGTTCAGAGGAAATACCTTGTTTGTTAAAAATGCTCCACAAAAATATAATCAGAATTCCTGACATCTTTGTCTGTGATAAGAAAAAATCACTTTATGTTACTTGAAGTAAATTTTTTTCTTAATTCTTTTTCTGTTGTACCACACTGTTTCCAAGGCACCCCAAGTCACTTCAACTATGCCCCCTGTTCACCTAGAAATTTGCAACTGCCTAATTTTGACAAATAGTATTTCAGTAGTATTTCAATAGTATTTGATAAAAATTGTTCTGAATTTAAGTGGAATATAGAAACACATACAGGCTTTCTGCATGCAAGAAAATCTGAAGACCATAGAAATGTAGAATTAAAAAAAGAAAGGGGAAGGGGAATTCTGAACTGATTTTTACAGATTTAAGAGAAATGTATTTTCCACAGGTCTTTGTCATTGTGCTTTGTGAGACTGAAGGCAAAAGTAAAAAAGAAACCCTAAAAATACTGAAGTCTTTAAGAGTTTGCATCCTTGATGTATGGGAAGCCTAATTTCTGGTACAAAATCAGAGAAATTCTAGACATATTGCTGAACAAAATGGATGTAAATGTTTTATTGGGAATTCAGCTGTTTGAAACAAGGAAACTTCAGATATACTGTGTTAATACTTGTCTTTCCAAGCTGAAAAGATACCGTAGGTTGACTTTGGCTGGATGCTAGGTGCCCACTAACTGCTCTATCATTCCCCTTCCCAGCAGGACAGGGGAAAGAAAATAAGATTGAGAATAACTTGTAGGTTGAGATAAGGTAGTTTACTAAAGCAAAAAAGCAAAAGTTTGTACTTACATAAACAAAGAGAAAAAAATTTTATTCTCTACTTCCCATGAGTGAGTGAAGTTTATCCACTTCCCAGGCAGCAGGGCTTCAGCACAGGGAGCAGTTGCTCCAGAAGGCAAGCACTAGATAAAAACTACCCCTCCATTCCTCCTCCCACCCTTAGCTTTTTATACCTGAGCTGACATCACACGGCATGGAATAGCCCTTTGCTTAATTTGGGTCAGCTGGCCTGGTTGTGTCCCCTCCCAGGACCTTTCCCACCCCCAGCCCCCTGATGGGGCCGGGATGTTGGGGGACAGCACTGATGCTGTGCCAGCCCTGCCCAGCAGCAGCCAAACACTGCAGTGTTATCAACTCCTTTCCAGCTACCAGTGCAAAGCACAGCACTGTGAGGGCTGCTGTGGGAAAATGAGCTCCAGCTCAGCCAAAGCAAAGAACCATAGCCTTAATGGAGGAAAGAATGTTTTGATGCAAAGTAATAGGCTGTATTTGATATACTGTGGGAGTTTGATAATAGAACTGGAGCAATTCTAACATCAAACATTAACCCCTGATTTTTCTAGTCATTGATGAGCATATGTCATGTTTGAAGATGGAGGCATCATTAAGGTGGTTTTGTTGCTGCATGTATTGAGGCTTGCTCTCAGTGCAAGATGAACAATTTTATTTGACTTCTGTATGAGATCCCTGATATTCTGATTCTTTTCTCAAGTCTCCTCCACTTCTATTAATGCAGAAATCACTGTTCTTCAATTTTCTTTGTTCTTTGTTTTTCCTTTTTCTGCCCCTTCTTCCTTCTCCCTCTCCATCCCAGCACTCTGTTAAAAATACCTAACACCCATCTTTTTGATGGCTTCCTGATTAATATGTACATAAATTTGCTTTTCCATTTCTCTTTCTATATGTAAGAGCAAAATCTGGGCTGGTTATTCGTCTTCAAAGGACAAAGACAAGACAGTAGGGTTTTTGTTATTATACCCCCTTTCCCTTTCAGCTATGTCTAAACAGTTTTAAGACATCTTCACAGCATGCCTAAAAAGCCTGTAGTAGGAAGTTAAATGGTCATACATTCTTTTTTAATCTTTATGGTTTAATTATTTTTCACTCAATATAAAGCAATTTTTAGGAAAACAGAACTGTTAATTTCAGCTTCTTAAAGGAAGATAAAGAGAAATGAGGCTCTGCATAGAAATGGATGATTTTGGTTCAGCTAAGAGTTCTCAGAAAAAGCTCAGCTGACCATGTGAATAGCCCAGATTGAATTTCATTCTTGGGGAAGTCTGCATGGCCTATGATTTTGTAGATAGGACTTTTTTTTTTTTTTTTTTTTTTTTTTTTTAAGTTATTACTAGAATTTTGGCAATCTGAAGAGCAAAAAAAGCTTCTCTATTTTTCATATCATTGAAGTGACAGGTTTGGGGAACGCAAAGTATAGATAAGGGTATACGAATTTCTCTTCTAGCAACTTTGTAACTTGAAATGTTTACATTTTCTGTGGTAGCAAACCATTCAGTTGTTTTGCAGGGATGATGTTTCAGTTGGTTGTGTTCTTGACTATTTACATTTAGCAGGCATTTTATTCTTCAGTGTAATTTTTTTTTTTTTTTTGTCTGTGGGTTTAAGACCTCTTTAGTTTAAATCTTACCATGAAGATGAAAATTAATTTAGATTTCCTACTTTAACCTCTAAGGAAAAATGGACTAGTAATATGTTTTCTTTTCTCTAATGTGAAAGTAATATGGATGATGAATGCCTGACTTGTGAACCTGGTGGAATGTTGCTGAGAACCACAGAGCCAGTCGTTCCACAGTTACAATAGGCAGATGTTACAGCATGTCTATGAACACAAAAAAGACATAACCCCTTACTGAAATACCAGGTAGATGCTTAGGTGTTTTAGGAGGGGAGAAGAACTGCAAAATGTTTTTTAGGGGATCTGAATTTTGATTGAGGTCCCTGCAGAGGCAAATTTTATGATAAAAGGCTCTGATCTACATGCACAGAGGAACACAGAGGCACAAGGACAGGTAGAAGAACCTCAACAAAACAGTCAGAGAAAAATTCCATTTCTGGGTCCTCCAGGTCTGTCTCAGGAGAGTTTCCTTCCCATGGACCATGTTACACCCACAACTATAGGACAGTGGGAGCTTCTCTCCAGGTCACCTTTCACACTGAGTATGATGATTGCCTAGGTGTATGGGACACAGCATGGAATCCAGAGGAAGAATATTTTGGGAATGTACAAGAATTTTTATTGGATACTTGAAGGGAGTGTGGTGGGTTGACTGACTGGATGCCAGATGTCTACCAAAGCTGCTCTATCACTCCCCTCCTCAACTGGAAACAGGCTCACAGGTCAAGCTAAGGACAGGGATAGATCACTTAGTGAGTACTGTCATGGGCAAAACAGACTTGGGGAATTTAGTTTAATTTATTACCAATCAAGTCAGAGTAGAATAATGACAAATAAAAAATAAATCTTAATAACACCTTCACTCACCCCTCCCTTATTCTTGGGCTCAATTTCACTCCCAGTTTTCTTTACCTGCACCACCTTCCCAGCAGCACAAGGGGATGAGGGATGGGTGCTGTAATCAGTTCGTTATACATCGTCTCTGTCATTCCTTCCTCTTCAGGGGGAGGAACTACACTCACACTCCTCACACTCCTCACATTCTTCCCCTACTCCAGCATGGGGCTCATCCAATAGGAGACCATCAGAAACTTCTACAACACGAGTCCTTTCCACAGGCCCTGTTCTTCATTAGCTGCTCTACCTTGGGTCCCTTCCACAGGGTGCCGTCCTTCAGGAACAGACTGCTCCCGCATGGGTATCCAGTGGGGTCACAAGTCCTGCCAGCAAACCTGCTCCAGCCTGGGCCCCTGTCTTAGGTTACAATGTAAGATGTAACCAAAATAATGTATTCTATCACCATCTGTTAAAACCAGGTGGGGCAGTGTTCTTTGCCTCTTCCATGACATATCCCTGGTAACTCCCTCCAGAGAGAGATTTTTCTGTTAAGGAGCCATCCAGCCTCGCTTCATGACTCATAAAATTACATCGTCCCATTGTGAGATGCTCCACCCAGGGAGAGGAACCAAGCATTCCTACCTGGATATAATCTGAGGTTTGGAACACCACAGGCAGCCCTTACCTACTGGATTCCCAGAGGACAGGAGCTACATAACCACCACTGGAGCTTCAGAGGAAGAGAAGACCCTTCTACAGGATCACCACTTCAACAGAACCACATCCACCACTTCAGGAGGACTGCAGGCACCATTTAATCAGACTGCTACCACCATCCTGCCTGACAGGGTGTCAGGTTGTATCCTGACTCTGTCAGTTTAAGCCACTGTTTCTGTATTATTGCCTTTATCTTAATTTCCCTATTAAATTGTAATTCTGACTTGGAATCTCTCATTTGTTTGCTTTCAAACAGCCCCCCAGTTCGTAGGGCCGCAGGTCCTGCCAGATTCCTACTCCACCGCAGGCTTGCACGTGTGTGTGTACCTGTGTGCCTTGGGGCTTTGAGTGCCTGGGTGCCAGCAGCTGGGACAATGAGGACACAAGGGCTAATTAGCACAGAGACTGTAAGTCCAGCTCCTGGGGAAACGTGTGTTGAATAGATACAATATCTGTAGAGACGTACATAGACATATTTCTCGCTAATGCATCCTCAGCCTGCTTAGCCTGTGAGTGAAACAGGATAAAGCCATTGATGCTGTTTCTACTTGCATGAATGCTGTGTTTTCTGTCTGTGCTGATCTGTGTGGCTTGCCAGGGGACTACATGTGTATAAAACACATGCATTTGTCTGTGTGCATATTGCGAAAATGTGCCCAGTCTTGCTGCTGGAGTTGAATCAGCCTTGGTTTTGTTGGGCTACTCAGTTCAGCAATCTCTAGCAACCATATGACTCTAGCCAGAGGGTGTCAGAACTATAAATGTTTCCAGTGTGACCCTTCACTAAAACTGTAGATCAAGAACACCTATAGGATTCTTCTTGACTCTGATCAGATATGGGTTTCTTACTACATAACACAGTTTACAGGGCTTTTCTGTAGGCTCTTTCTCCTTTGATACCCACACCTTTGAAACTGGAAGTACAAAGCAAAAAGGAGTATTTTTTTAAACAATGTTTTGAAGGCACTTTCAGCTGGATGGTTATATTTAAAATCAGAAATAGACAGTTTTTGTTGGCTAAAAGCATTTGCAGTGCAGAATAAAAAGTCTTCAATGACAGGAGAATGTTACAGACTTTCTCTTATGATTCATTCTCAGCTGTCTGTGGGAACTTCTTTTCAGGGAAAAAAAATCAGGGATTTCACAACACAGTTTCTAAATGTAGATCCAGCCAGGTTTTTTTTATAAATGGTGTACTTATTCCTAAAATGAATATCGTTTCATATCCATTTCTCAACACAAAATATACAGAGATATGAGACTAGGGGTGAAGTGTAAGGTGCAGTCTCGTCCTACTGTGATATGTTTTACAGAATCTTGCAATCTCAAAAGTGTGGTTTTTAAAATAATTTGAAGTTAGTGGTATTAAGTGCTTTCTCTTCTCTTGGTCATGGTTGAATCCTGTGTGGCAACTATGCAGCTGCTTGATCACTCCCCACTGATGGGGTGGGGGGGAGAATGCAAAGAGTAAAAGTGAAAAAAACTCAGAGGTTGAGATGAAAACCATTTAATAGGTAAAGCAAAAGCTAGGTGTGTAAGCAAATCAGAACAAGAAATTAATTCACCGCTTCTCATGGGCAGACACGTGTTCAGCCCTCCCCAGGAAAACAGGACTCCTTCACACCTGATGTTCACTGGGGAAGACGACAAACACCATCACTCTGAACTTCCTCCTCTTTCTTCTTCTTCCCCCAGCTTTATATGCTAAGCATGATGCCACATGCTCTGGAGTATCCCCTGGGTCAGCTGGGGTCATCTGTCCTGGCTGTGTCCCCTCCCAACTCCTTGTGCAACCCTGGTTTCTGTGCTGGCCGGGTGGGGTGAAGAGCAGAAAAGGCCTTGACTCTGTGCAAACACTGCTCAGCAATAAGAAAAACATCCTTGTGTTACCAACATAGTGTCCAGCACAAATTCAAAACACAGACCCATACTAGCTACTGTGAAAAAATTAGCCCTATTTCAGCCAAAGTCAGCACACACTGGCAAATAAGGAAGAAGGCAGGGAACTTTATAATCCTAAAAGTGCTTATGCAAACTAAAACCCTTTTGAATATTTTTGTACAAAGGGCACTAGAAAATACTTATGACCACAAAGTAAAGATGAAATCATCATTCTTTTATAGACTTAGTTGGAAGAGCATAATGCAAAACTTTATATAATTCATTACTTCTTAAATTAGAAATAGGGACAAATCACAGAATTGCAGCATGAAAAGTTCCGTGACTGTTAATTCCACTCTAGCCAATCACTCAATTTCTCTTATTTTGATAAAATCACAGTGTCTGAACATGTATGTTTATACATCTTCCCTAATTTCCAATTTTCTCATTAACCTAACTTTCATATTCTCCTAAAGATAGCTTTGGAATATAACATGGAAGCTCTAATCACTGAAATGGAAGAATTAAAGCCATGATTTATTTATCAATTTAACGGACAAAATTTGATGAGGAGAAGCTGAGGGACTTGCTTGGCTGAAAAAAGGGGCAGCTTTAAGGGAGCTGGACAGAACCTTTCTATTAATAGGGAGAAAGTCATCAAGTAGACAGAGCCAGGCTCATCACAGCATTTGAAGGCAGGAGGAGAAGAGACAATGGATATTCAGTGAAATGAGAGTTTTCATAAACAGCAGTAGGAGTGTCTAACCAACTGGATATAAGGAGAAACGTCTTCACCATGTGGATAATGAAGCCTTGAAGCAGGTTGTCCAAAGAAAGATTTTTTTTTTCACAAGTTTCCATCCTTAGGTGTTTGCCCAACTGTATAAATCTCTGAGCAATCTGATTTATCTCACAACTTCTCCCTGATCTGAGAAGTTTTGACTAAGGTTCTGTTCACTCTGAGTTATCCTATCATTCTGTGAGTTATACTGAATGTCTTCCCTGAATAAATGAAAAACAAATTTCTCTCTATAGAAGATTGGCTAAAGGTGTTTTGAGCTTTCATTAGAGAAGTATGGTAAGTGCTCAAGTTTGGATTTCGTTGTTTGGTTTGGGTTTTGGTGTATGTTGTTTGGAGGTTTCTTAATTTTTTGGTTTGGTTTGGTTTTTTTTTTTACATTTTTTAGTTACCTTGTGAATGCTGTGTTTTGTGAGATCAGGTTATCAAGCTGGTGAATTTATGTAATATATTGGATCAGTCAGTAACCCCACATTCATGGACAAGCCTCAGAGCTGTAACTCTGTAAAAGGCACAACTACCAGCAGGCAAAGGCAGCTTACATTATTTTGGAAATCCTAATTTCCTGTTGGATAGAAGTTTATGCGATGACTTTGATGGTCATGGTCAAAAATCTGGTACGCCAGGAGTTTAGGGCACAATCTAAAACAGGACTTTTAGAGCCCAAAGGACAAGGGATGGACTGACAGGGAGGGAACTGTAGAAAGAGAAAACAAAAAAGTCTGTGTGTTTCTGCTCTCAGCAGTCCTAGCAGCAGAAATTGCTGGATTGAGTTCTAAGTAGAACAGCTGATCACTGTCCCTCTCATACTGTTTTGCCACCTTGACAATTTGCTGCTTGAATTGTTGCCAGAGGAAGTCTTTCAACAGAAAGAGAATAGAAGAGGCATATGAGATCATAATCCCTGACAAGTGAATATATTTTACATTAAATATTGAAAAGCAGAAGCAGTCATGGAAACAAAGACCACATCCCCAGGCCACCCTTCTATAAGGAGCTGATCTTGTGTGCTGTACTCTCTCTGAAGAATACTCATTTGTTTATTTTTACAATTTCTGTCTTCATTCACAAGACCTATTTAGATGAGTAGACTCATAAGGAAAATAAGGAAATTGAACTTTGAATGGAGTTAATGATTTTGTATTTTCCTCCATATTCCTCTTGAATCATTGAATAGAGCTGTGCATCCTAATTTAGGAGGACCAAGAAATTTTCAAAGATTTGTAGATGTGACTTGCAGTGAATTTGTAGAGCAAGTATATACTTATGTTGGAGAACATCAAATCAAACTCTTTCTATTCTAGTCTCTAGAAGACATCTAATGGTGCATTTCTTCTGCTAGGTGTGTTATTTAAGTACAAGTAGTAGGTACCCATTGAATATATATGTATTCCCAGTCCCTTGAACATAAATGCCCAGAAGCTGTATGCAGACAGTTTAAAAGTCTGCAGTCCATTAAGGAGTTGGTTTGAGTTTTGACACTTTTGAGCTGTGCAAGGACTTTTTAAAAAAATCTCAGTTTTACATTGACTTGCATGATTTTAAATCCATGTTTGGAAGCTTATATATATATATATATATATATATATATATTACCTCTGAGGGGTAAAGTTAGAGGAAACTGAGAAATTATATTCACATCCCAACAGACGTTATAGTGATACAGAAATTATAGGATAAAATGCAGCTGCTACTCCCTGTCACACTTGAGACCTAATCCACAATGATTCCTCATACTCATAATCTGCAAATGTAAGCAACTGCTAAGGGGAATGGAATGGAGGGTGGAATTGAGTGGAAACATCAAGACCAGGCTCTGATGAAATCCTTGCAGGGAGAGGAACTCAATGGTTTTTGGCAGCTGATAAACTGCATAGCACCTGTCAGCCAAGGGAGAGAGGAGATGTCCTGCTGCTGAGCCAACAACTATGGTGAAATGGTTCTCCTTGCTTGAACTTGGTCATTATAATCTAATTGTAATATTACCACACACCTCCTGCAAGGTACAACCCCCCTTACTGAGCATGCGCTCTAGGTTTTGTGGACTATGTCTTTAAGAGAGAAGAGAGACAATTTTACACCGATAAGTAACAAAGGTATGTATGACTGGTGTCACTCAACCTCCACCTAAATATGAAGAAATAGCATAAAAGTAAGTTGAGAATGGTTAGGGAAAACTCCATTGTAACTGCTGGGATCAGTCGATGGGCTGAACCTCTCTTCTACCTGGTAGGGATGCCTGATGGGTGAGAACCGCACCCTGTGTGTGCTGAATATTTTTTTTGGGGATTAGAGCTGGTCTGTGCATTGCTTTGAGTATGTTTTTGCAGTCAGATACTATCACCAGTAATCCCCAAACCTTAACCTGTCATAATTTTCTGTTAACAAAGAGTATTTCATAAACTGTTAGTGTGAGTCCCTCACAGGTGCTGGCTGTCACCAGCAGCAGGTAACATACTCGAATAAAGTGTAAGACCCACTGAGGGGTCATAACATGAGAAGATCCGTGAAGAGATCTTATGCTTCTGCTGTTAGTGTGTGTTTCTGACTAAGTCAGTCAAACCACCCTGCAATCCAGCAGCACTGCTCAGTGAAGTGTCCCCATAACAGGACATTGACAGACTGGTCAGGCACAAGGGTCTCACCTTTTCTGGAGCACTGACAGACAAATCAAACTCTAAGGTTTGAGGAAATCTCCCCACACTAAGGGTGAAAGAAATCTCCCCTTTTCATGTGACAAGTAGGGAAAAAAGTTTTGGTGAAAGGTCTTTAATAACATGAAAAGTACTTGGAATTTTATATTTATGTATATAAAAATTGGGATAGAATGTAGCAGAAACTTCCTGATCTCTGTCAAACATGAGAAAAGAATTTTGTTGCTTATGTACCATGCAGGGGTCATCCTTGAGATAACTCTATAATATTTAATTTTCTGTTGTTGTTTATACACAGCTAAAAACTGCATAGAAATGCCAAATAATATTTGTCAGTGCATTTTGGTAGGATAAATCTCTTGCTAAAATCTCTGAAAACTGATTGAAGTTTCACTTGAACCACACACTACAAGCAGAGTCATAGGAAACAAATAAAAACCAAAAGAAAATTCTGGCCTCCTCAAACTTAGTAAGGTGAATATATTTTTATCTTAACCTTTCAACATGTGAGGTGTATAGTTTACATTTTCTATTCCAGTAATATTTGAGTTTCTGTGTATATCTTTCATAAATATGTGTCAATTTGAACCACTAAAGCAACAGTTCATTTTAAAAGTACTGAATAATGTTCTTTGTGTAATAGTATCTGATTTTTCAGTCTGTAAGAGTAAACATATTTGGAACAATAGGATTTTTGACATTAAGAAGAAAGTAACCTTTATTTTTAAAAGCAATATTTGTAATACAAATGTGCAATTTGTTTTTGATTTCAGATATTTTTTATCCCACTTTTACTTTTTTTTTATCTTTCAAATCCTAAATCTAGAGTTGGTTTCCTGCAGGAATTAATGAATTGTGAGTTTTCCCCCTGTTTTTAATCTCAGGACCAAAATTAAATTGTGTGATTAGAATTGGCTTCCCATTGAGTTTTATTAGAATGAGTTCTGATTTCTGTGTGAAACCCTGATGTTCTCCCACGTTCAATTGACAGGATGTATATTTTGGTGGCATTTTGTTATCGCAGACTTGAGTTAAACTAATTATAAAGACATATAAGTTTAGATTTATTTTAAGCAAAACCTCAGAACTACATCAAGTGCCCTCTGAAAGTGCACTGAAATTGCTGTATATTGGCAGGGGTTGACTGAGGGTATCAGATCTTCTCTGTGGTCATTGCTCTAGGCTGCAGTTTTTTCCATGCCTACTGAGCATGGATAATGAAGTAGTGGATGAACACTCTATCAGAGCATCTACCAGTAGGTGATAAACTGCCTTCCCAGATTGCTACTGGTTGCCCCTAGGTTGTCCCAGTTCCTTGCCAAACTCTCCTCCAGTACAAATTGTTGGCTGAAATAGTTCTGAGACTCGATACACAGTAGCTCAGAAAACACTATATATAAATCACACTTTACCTGTGCATTTCCTGATTGCTGATTCATGGTCAAAAATTCATGTTGCTCTTTAGTGAGAAAGAAATTGTGTATCTCTCCTTCCCTTTTCTTTCTGCTTTTCCTGTCTCCTTAAACTTTTTCTCATTTAAGTCACAGACAGGATCACTCAAGACATGATTACACACATTTATTTTCTTTTGCTGTTAGTATTTAAAAAAAGAAGGCTAATCTCACATTATTCTGGAGAACTGCATGACTAGTACTTGAGAAAGTACAGTAATTAAACATATTACAATAAAAACATCACCAAGATAAAGCACAAGAAAACAAGAGAAGCAGTATTTTAATCCTATTTCCAGGAGATAAATACCTCAAGTTTTCTATTTTTTTTGTTTGCAACCTTAAAGGATCACAGATAATTCCCTCAACAAAGCATGAAAAACAAGAAATGCCACTGTACCTGGCTTCTGAAAACTCTTCTTTTAATATGAAAGATTATTTGAACATAAGTCTCCAGAGTGCCTCTCTCAGAAAGATGTAATGATGTCACAAAAGAGAGAATTTCAGAAGGAATTCTCGAACTTACAGGAACTTGAAAAGGAGACTGAAAGAGATGCTTTCAGGAATAAATAAAACAATCAAAGGGTGATAATTGTGGCACATGAGAATCCTCTCAGGGCTAGGTGCAAGGATTATGTTTTAGATCTCAAACTGCAAATTTTGTTGCTTCCAGATATGCTTTGCAGCAGTCATTAAGAAGTGAAGATGACTCAAGCCGTTCCAATACTAAAAGTTATCCAAGTGATACTGGTACTTTCTCCATAAATACACCCTTGAAATAACAGCCAGAAGTTTTACACACCTATTGAGACATCATATTTCAAACACACTTTCCAGACACTGAAAACAATTTTGGAGACATTACAATGTCATAGATACTCACCAGCAGAAGTAAATCCCTAACTTTCAGTTTCAGCAATTTGCATACTTCAAAACCTAAACTCAAAGTTAGCCACATAGCAGATATCAAGCAGCGAAGTAGGACAATTAGAGTTGCTGTGCCAGTAAGTTCTTGAAATACTAATCAGGGAGATTACTGAAGGGATAATTCATAAAGTATAGTTCTTCTGAGGAGCTCTCAAAAGCAATATGAAACTATCAATTCAGCAAACAAACACAACAAAAAAGAAAAAGAGAGAAAAAAGAAAACATTGGTATGGCAAGGTTATAGCTGTAAAATAACAAAACAGTATGGAGAAAAAACAATGTGAAGAAAAAATAATCAAATGCAGGAAGAAGCAAATATTCTAATCTCATCCAAATTACATTGTCTTTAAATTAAAAGACAGTACTTTTCTACAAAGTGCAATACAGAATTTTTACTGGAACATAGATTTAAGTACTTTTATCAGTAATAAGGCCATCTACATAGAAATAGAATAAGATGCGTAGCATACTAAGTTCCAATCAATTAAAAAATATTTTAAAATATATTAAATCCATGTAAACTTTAAACCTTAGATTTTGAAGGCTATTTACATTAAACAATATTAAATTGTGTGCTAATTACTGAGGTGCTAACTAGATTAATCTCTTTTAACTAAGTGCATTTTCTGTATCGGCATGTGGACTGCATAAGGTAGAATTGTATTAATTTTGCTAAGAAATCATACAGAGATAAAGAAGAAACCTATTTGTAAACCTCATCTGGTTTTAAGCATTTTTTTCCTATTCTTAAAGCAAATAAGCATTTTTCTTGACTACGGCAGAACATTTTAAAATTGTTTCCTATGGATTATACTGTATGTGCCTAATGTCCATGAATAAAATTAGGCTTGAAATTAGATGAAAGTCTTTCACAAGTGTGTTTATGAAGTTCTAGAACAGTAATCCAGTAGGTGGCTGCTTGGAAGGTGATCCAGCTACTTTTAAGATGCTTCTGTGTTAAGTCATTATGCTGAGATTATGTGGCAATGTTTTGGTAGTGAGGGGCATCCAGGGGTGGTTTCTGTAAATCAGTGCCAGTTCTCCCCATGCCTGATAGAGCCAATGCCAGATGGCTCCGAGATGGTCCTGACACTGAACAAGCTCAAACTCATCAGTGACTGTGGTAGTGTCCCTGTGAAAACATAGTCATGGAGGGGGAAAAGTTAGTGTGCAAGAACAACTGCATCTGTAGGGAGGAGTGAGAATATGTGAGAGAAACAGTTCTGTAGAGACCATAGCCAGTGGAGAAGGAGGAGGTCATACAAATCTGTAGCCCATGGGAAAGACTTAGGCTGGAGAAGTTCATGGAGAGCTGTCTCCCATGAGAGGGATCCCATGCTGGATCAGGGGAAGGGTTTGAGGAGTTCCCCTGAGCAGGAAGGAGCAGAAGAGACAAAATGACATGAGGTAACTGCAAGCCCCATTTCCTGTCCCCTCATGCTTTTGGGGAAGGAGGTAGAGGTTGAGCCTGGGAAGAAAGGAGGGAAGTTTAAATTTTCATTCTTATCTCTTATTAACCTAGTCTGATTTGATAGTTAATAAATTCAACCCATTTTCCCAAGTCAAGTCTGTTTTGCCAGTGATGGCAACTGTTCAGTGTTCTCTCCCTGTCAACCCAGAAGCCTTTGATTATATTTTCTATCTCCTGTCCAGCTGAGGAAGGGAGTGATGGAGCATCTTTGGTGGGCACCTCAGCTAGGGTCCACCCACCAGTGGTAAACTGTTTTTTAGGGATGCTGAAATTAGGTCTTTGATGCTGTTTAGCCAGCTTCCATATTTCTTCTATCTCTCCTATAGAGTTTTCATATGGCACTCCAAAAGAATATCTATCTCTGCAATGAGAGTATCAATTAAGTAAACCCAAAACTGATACTGAGTCATTAGGCTTTTTGTCTTAGAAGTCATTTCCTGATGGATTCAAGGCCAAACACCTTCACATTTTAGAACGGCTTCTCATATCCTTGATTCTTGTTAAATGTCTTTTCTTTCTCTGTTAAATAGCAAGAATCTTCTGAGCTTGAAGAACCTATTTTCTCAGAATTTATATTATGAGAAGGAGGTCATGGGTACATGCTCAAGGTCTATAATTTGACAATTTCAAAACATGCTATATTCCTATTTCACGCCTTGCTTTCTTTGTTTGAAGACTTGGATTTTTTTCACCTTGGTTTATTTATTTGTAATTTGGGGGTTTCTTTTGTTTGTTTTGGCTTATATTTTGGTTTACATTGGCCTTTTTTCCTAGTACAGTTATATCTGTTTTCCCAAGGCTTATTTCAGAGCTTATATAAGTTGTGGTCTCTCCAAGAGAAAATTTTAACTTTCTGCTATCCCTTAAATGTGCTCAACAAACGATTGAATCTTATTTTAATTCTTGTGCAATGAAATTTCTGTTTGATTAGGAGCGAAGTCTCTGCTGGCAAATCTCTCAGGGTCATTGTAATGGGCTTCCAACTACGTCCTCTTTGTCTTGAAAGGATTCTAGTCATTCCAGTCTGCAGAAGTATTTACTGGCTCAGGATGTCCCAGACAGGGCATTACCTAATTGGAAGTTGGACTCTTTTTTTTTGACGAGTTTTTTTTCTTCTCATTGTTTTGCCAAGAATTGCATCCTAAGCATCTGCTATATAGATATATATTTCCCGTTTCCAACTACTGGTTGTGAAGAGGTGCAGAATCAGATGTATGTCTCAGTGGTGTAGGAGGACGTAGTGTGAGCCATACATCAGCAATGATAACAGGATCATGACTGCTGCTAGCCATAGTTTGTTTAATTCTTTACTCAAATTCAGGACTGTTTTCAATAATATCTTACTCAATTAGTTGAATAAAAGAAAATTCAAACATTTTATAAGCTTAGCTGTTTAGGTTGTTCTTCTAGGACACTTCACAGAACTTTAAATATTTTAGAAATCTTTAAAAAATAATGCTGTCTTTCTTTAGGAAAGTCAAACAGACTGATAAAGAGAGAAAAAAATGCCTTAAAATCCCCATCATTTTACTCCTAAAGGGAAAGCTGAAAGAATTTGTGAAAGCTGAAACTACCCTCCAGAGTCTCAGTTTTACATCAGTATGTTTCTACTACTGCACTTAACATATTTTCAAATCTACTCACAGTCTATGACTTGGGTTCCTTGGTGAATGAAAAGGTTTTAGTGTTTTTATGACCTATGCTATGTTATTTATTGCATTCTGTGATTTTTTTTATACCTAAAAGGGAATACTTTCGTGGAATCACAAGACTGGGTCCGTTTGGAACAGACCACAGTGTGTCATCTTGTCCAACTGCCCCGCTCAAGCAGGGTCATCATAAAGCACATGGCAGGGGATTGTGTCCAGATGGCTCTTGAATATCTCCAGTGGGGGATACCCTATAATCTCTCTAGGCAACCTTTTCCAGTGCTCAGTCACTCACACAGCAAAGAATTTTTTCCTCATATTCAGGTGGAACTTCCTGTTTATTATTTTATGCCCATTGCCTCTTTTCCTATTGCTTAGCACAATCAAGAAGAGCCTGGCTCCATCCTCTTGATACCCACCCTTTAGGTATTTATACACATTATTGAGGTCCCCTCTCAGCAGCCTCTTCTTGAGACTGAATAGGCTCAGCTCCCTCAGACTTTCCAGACCCTTGACTAACTTAGTATCTCTCCACTGGACCTGCTCCAGAAGGTCCATATCTCCTTGGTACTGAGGAGCCCAGAAGTGCACGCAGTTCTTCAAATGTGGCCTCACCAGGGCTGAGTAGAGGGGCAGGATCAGCTCCCTTTACCTACTTGCAATGCTCTTCCTAATGCATCCCAGGATTCCCTTGGCCTCCCTAGCTACAAGGACACACTGCTGGCTCATAGGTTGTTGTCCACCAGGACCCCCAGGTCCTTCTCTGCAGAGCTGCTTTCCCTATTTCTTATGCTGTATCTTGCTCATTTCTATTCATACCCCATTTCCTCAGTAGTATTTTCTCCCCTTCTTCCTATGTATTACCAATACTCAATCAGAGATCAAGATCCTAGTTGCATTTTTTATATTTTTCAACTGATCTTATGTATGTAAGAAAAAAAGAAAGACCTCTCTCCTCTTATAAATTGAATCATGGTATAATAAAGTACCTTGTTGTTACTTACAGTTTTCTCTTTCAATAGAAGTAAGACAGAAATGGATCTCAAAGTTTTTCATTGCAAATTTCAGAGGATTACAATCTGGGAAATAAACCCGTGCATCAAAACTGACTACAAAATCTCTGTTGCCTATAATCTAAACAGGTAGTCTACATATTATTAAATAGGAAAAATACCTCATGTGACACAAGACAATGATGTTCAGGGGATTAAAACCATAGAATCATTTAGGTTGGAAAGACCTTTGAGATCATTGACTCCAACCATTAACCCAGCACTGCCATCTTCACCACTAAGCCATTTCCCTAAGTCCTCATCTACACATCTTTTAAATACCTCCAGGATGGTGACTCAATAATTTCTCTGATTAACCTGTTCCAATGCTTGACAAACCTTTCACTGAAGAATTTTTTCCTAATATCCAATTTAAACTTCACCTGGTTCAACTTGAGGGTGTTTTCTCTTGTCCTGTCACTTGTTATATGGCAGAAGAGACCAACCCCCACCTGGCTACAACATCTCCTCAGGTAGTTGTAGAGTGGGATAAGGTCTCCTTTTCTCTTGTTGAAAGGTGTAGGTGGTCAGATGACAAAAGCTGAGCCATCCCTCACCTTATAAATTGAGAGTGAGATAGCAATTTCTAGAGCAAGAGATTGAAGGTCTTTATAAGTTCTTCCATACCTCAGTCCTGATTTGCAGGCATTGTAGTGCCTTTATCTGATATCTTTGGAGACCATTTTCATTTGTACCTCTCTTCCACTAAGGGTAGGAATGAAACTGCTAAACATAACTCAGCAAGAGGCCTGCTTACAGATAAGAGTAGGAGAGCAGGAGTAAAAAATTGTGCTACGACTCCATAATAGAAAATACTGTTTTGTACACTATATTTTAAAGCGGCTTAGAATGCTAGAAGGTATTTTTTATTAGACTGTTCATAATAATCTAAGGAGATGGAAGGAACAAATATCAAATAAAGTATATGTTCCTCTGGGGAAGACTATAAAATGACAAACTGCAGTGCATTCTTTTAATGGTCAGCTCTCTTCACTTTTAATAATTTAATAACATCTACTCTTATGAAATGGAACTATGAACATGGAAAACAGATTTGAAGAATGATCTAGGAGAGAAATATAAATGAGTACATATCAGGTTAGTGAAAACAGATTCTGGTTCTCTCATGATACTTGGATGAGATTTCAGTTTCCATGTAGAGTTTTTTCTAGTCATTAGATGGATAAGAACAAAGTTGATGGTCTTCCCTGCTGTTGCAGAGTATAAGGAAAAACCCCAGTGTCAAAAATGGTGCCAAAAAGAGCAGTCTCATCCTCAATAAATCTTATTGGAAAACATCTACATAAAGATGTATTTTTAATTTCAAACTCTCAGTCTGTCATATTTAGCTTTTAAATGTACCGAACTTAGATCGTAAGAAGAGTGCTGCAAAATGTTAAACCCAGTTTAGCATGGTGCTCATTCTGAGCATGAGTATCAATAAGAATCTGGACAGAAGTGTAACAAAATGAGAAGTGTTCATCCAGTTCCAACTGAGGCTGTATTTCCATTTAAACTAAAAAAATTCCAGGTAACAGCCATAGTAAGAAACCTCAGTTCCCCAGATAATTGATTCATTACGGTAATGTGACTCATTATAGGAACCTGATCTAGTGCTCAGGAAATGCTGCAAAGACTTTCTTCCATTTCAGGTGTTTTTTCATGAGGTCTAACATAACCAATCTCTGTACCTATTATCAGGTAAAAACAGTCACCAGTATCCACACACTCCAGCATGTGATTAGAAGGAAGAACATAAGAATTCCCTGATGTTACTCAAATCTAATCAATTTCAGTGCTATTTCTGATACAGGTGACTCCATCCAAACAACAAGCAATACACAACATTTCTATACATAGAGTGTTTTCTTCTCACTTATCTCAAGACAAAGATCTTTTAACTCTAGTTTAACTTTTAACACTAGTTATGTATTAATAACTTGCATAAGGCTTGTGCACTTATTTTGAGACTACTTAACTATGGAATCGTGATAATTGAAGTTGTACTGATTTTGGAATATATCTCTGGATGCCATCTGGTAACAGCATTCTTTCCTCTGCCTTACCCTCTAAAACAAAAGCCAACACCATTGCATTTAGATAGTTCACCAGGAGTCACGCTGCCCACTTCATACAGATAGTTTGTTTCTTAAAGAACTCATTATTTGTATCCCTTCTCATCTGGAGAGATATGAAATCATCTTCCTCAAGGATATAAAATGTCAAGAAAATTGTAATATCTTCCATAACTAAAGTTTTCTAAATCTGAGCAACAATACAATGAAGTTTAGAAGATTCTTGAATTTAGAGAAAGAGAAAACAAAGACTCATGTGACCAAATCCACTGAAGAAAGATCTTGTGTTCTAGTTTCACTTCTCAAACTCTTTATTCTAGGAGTATAAAATAATCAGAAGTAATGCTGGGAATCCAGCTGAAAGCCAAGATTACACATTTTCCTCTAAATGTCATACCTACTTACTGTTTTTGATTTCTGCCATATACTGAATGAATATCTTCAGTGAACTGACTCTGTTTTGAAATTTCTCCTCAATAATTGGCTGCATTTATTTGTTTATAAAATCCAGCATGATGATGAGCTATGATGATACATTCTGCTTCCTAAGGAGACTAGTTAGAAAAGCAAGAGTCAGGCAAAAATAAAAAAGAAAAACAATGTTAGCTACTTTGAAATATTCCATGGTGGACCTTATTTAGGAAAGCTCTGAGTGACTCCCAGGCTTTCAATTATAGTAACATAAGCCCCTTTCTGAGGTAACTGACACAGCAACAAGCTATGTAACTACTTCAGAAAGTCAGGATGAATTGTTATTGATTGTTGTAAAGTATTTGAACCTTGATAGTGTGCCCCAGCCAAACCATTTTTAGTTATTTTTACAAGAGCCCTCAGAGTGGGACCAGGCTGGAATTACCCTCACTGGTTTCACCTGGCCTTTCCACCTTCAGCTGCAGCACATCAGCCCCAAGAGGGTTTTTAAGCTCCAGTCTGAAGGTTTGAGGGGAGAGGTGGGATTAGTTTATGTCTGTTTGCTTGGATTTCCTGGGCTAACTTGGCTGCTGATCACTGGGTGGGTTTTGTTGCTGTCATCATCTCGATGCTGCTTGCCTGGATCAGGAGTCCCACCTGTTAGAGCCCTCAGGAATTCATCAAGGACTGAAAGGTAAATTGTACTAAATTGAAAATGAATTGGGAAAGAGGAAGCTGAAAAACTAAATACCAAGACAGCAAGGAATAGATGAAAAAGACTGTGCTGTACTGGATTAAAACCAATCATATTTTCAGAAAAGTGCGTGCAGAGCTCATGGACAAAATAGAGGGACCAATCAAGCAATGTGAGATCTCATGCACAGCAGTTGTAAAATGTGTAAGTAGAGTAGTATGTAAAAGTAGGTAGAATGTATAAGTAAGTAAAATGCATAAGTAGTGTATTATGTATAAGTAAGTAAAATGCATAAGTAGTGTATTATGTATAAGTAGGTAAAATGCATAGGTAAATAAAATGTGTAAGTACTGTGTTACGTAGAAGTTGTAAAAAGTATAAGAAAATGTATAAGTTGAGTGATATGTATAAGTAGTATAAGGAGCAAGTGAAATGTATAAGTAGGTAGAATGTATAACTAAGCAAAGTGTATAAGGTATTATGTCAAAGTTGTGAGATGTTTGAACACAGGGGTATTTTAAGCAATAAGAAGGTTCTGCGTAATCATATTGATTTGTTGATCAGAAGGCATGAGTTCCCACAATTGATCATACCCAAATGCTGTCAAACATTTTAAAAAAAAAAGGTCTTCTACAGCATAATCCATAAGTGATATGGATTGGTATAAAGTTTTATTCATATTTTACATTCAGTGATCTTTAATTAGAACTATTTGTGTGTTAATGATACATAGTAGCAAACAGAATGCATATACCTCTATAATAATTGCACGTTACTCAAAATCTAAATATATATATAAAAAAAGCAAATATTAAACCCACAAACAGATTAAAACTATCTCAAAACCCAAAAATCTTTGTAGCAACATGAGAAGCACTTTAATATTCCACAGTGTAATTAGAACAAATAGGTATGCTTTGTTACTGTGCAAAAAATAAAACCATTTGATTTTGTATTAGGTGATTCTTCCTAGTTGCATTCAGTGAGAAGTCCCTGTTCTCCTGAACACATGGGAGACTGGAAATATTCTGAGGAAACGGGGGAAAAAAAGAGAGAGAGAAAGAAGCAAAAAGCCCAACAGGTATCAGAACTGTTATCTTGAGTCAAATTTCACAAATATATTAATACATAATTTTGCCCTCCGTTGATTTGTTTGGTGGCGAGTTGGTCTGTTCTTCTATGACAGTTCTTACATTCTCATGTGGAACACTGAAAGGAATTTTGTAAGACTGCCATCTAATACAGGAAGCTAAATTATACACTAACCTTGCATTACAGTGTCATGTGCTGATAACGTGAATAGGTATGAAATGTTATTTATTCCAGTACTGCCTTTTTCTAAAATATTTTGCACATGGTACATGTTTCATATCAAATTTGATTTTTGGCAGGGCAGGCTGTGAATAGCAAATTGCTTTGTCATGTGTTTTCTTGCCAGAGTTGATTCAGGGGAATCTTGCACACTTCTGCATTTCAGGCCTGATTCTATTCAGATAGTTTTCATAATGGTGAAAGTCTTTGGGCATTAATGAAATTCCTTCTCAGCCCACACTTTCTCATAGAAGGAAGAATTAAGCTCTTCTAACAGTTTCCTGAACACCATCTGCTCGATAAGATATATGGCCTTTGATGAATGTTCTACATGAGGACTGAGGGGCTGTCAAGGCTCTGAAATCTTTAATGCAGACTTGTTGAATGGGAATGAATTCTGTAGAATTTCTGCTGAATAATTAGAGGATGGAAAATTTTAATTCACAGCAATGCTTTTAAAATCTATTGTTAGAGCAGGAAATGAGAATATGTTTATAGTTGTAACTAATTAAATCAAAATAAGTACCTTAATTATTGTCGATACACACAGTATGGGTAATACAAAAAGAAAAAAAAAAAACCCAAACAATACCAAAACTAACAGCAAGAAAAAACCTTGAAACTTTATTTCAAGGTATTACCCTTTGGCTTGACTGACTTTGACTCTTTTTTTCTGTTAGAGAAAAAACAAAGATCCAGTGTCAATTTATTATTTAATACCCTTGGAAGGAAATTCCAGTTTTCTGAGATTGCATTTCTAACCTGTGAAGGGCATAAAAATACCAAGTATTCACATTGTGTGTTAGTGATAAAGCTGACAGTTAGAGTTGTGAATGTGCTGGTCTTTGCAGAGTTGACCTAATGCAGACATGCTGTTTTCACTTTCAAAACAGTCATACATGCCCCAGTTCTTTCACTGATCAGACAACTTTCTGTCATGTCTGAATCTGCTGTTGATGACAACATGTTTGGGACCTTCTTCGTGCTTCTTTCACTACTGCACCTATGGTTCTTTGAGGTTGTCCATGTCATGCCAAAATCTCCATGTGAATCACATGTATCTTAAGGTGTCTCACATCACTGTGGAGCAATCACACCTGTCATGCTGTCTTCCAGAAAGATGGTGCCTGCCCTGTGATTATTTTAGCTTTTAGAGCAGGGTCCTTTCTAGCTATTCCTTCTATCACCTCTCTCCTTCATTGCCTACCTTATCAATTATTTTGTAAGATTTTGAAACAAGCTGTTGCTTTGTATTACTTACATAGCACCTGCTAGACTTAAAAGTTTGGTAAAATAATCAATTTGATGTTTCTCAATGAAAACAGTTTCTGGTAACCTGAAATTCCAGGGACTTGTACTGCCTGTCTAAGAAGTCTTAGTAATGTTAGAAAGGAAGAGATATAATAACCATTGTCTGCAGAATATACATTTCTGACTAATTAGAAGAATCTGCAGCAAGTGAAAATTCTTCTCTTTGGAGAAGAGACAGAATCTCTAAGAGATTAGAGAGCTCTCTAAGAGGGCTAAATCAAGACACAAATAGACATGGAGTAAAACGAGACCAGTGAAACAATGCACACACTGCTTCTCATCTCTGTTAAAGACCAGCTGTTGAGTTATGGGGCTACATTTTGAACACAATTTTTTTTCCTTTGTAAAGACTTTTATTAGTCTTGACAATGCATATCAGGAAATAATTCAGTTTGATTTGATACGCAGGGCTAGGTAGATTCTGAAGCACAGTAGTTGATTAAATAAATCAATATGTTGTCCATAAACTAAGCTAAACTAAGCAAATTTGTTATAGGATCAGTGAGATGCAGTAAACACAAAACCCCACAGAACCATTTCATAGTCACTTCATTGTAAAACTACATTTTAGTTTCTCATTCTGTCTGCTATTGCACCCCCATAAAGTGCTTTGAGATGAAGTTTGGATGAACAGTGCTAAAGAAAATTAAACTCTGTTGTATTACAGTTGTAATATCTGCAGATGTGTATGCACAAAAGAATGGAAGCCTTTTGGAAGTAGTTTCCTAATGGATCCCATGCAAAAAAAGTGATAATCTGAAAATATTTAGTTATAGATATGTTTGGTATGCTCCTTAAAATTTTTCCATGTTGTCAAACATCCATGTATTTTTGATTTATCATCATTCCTTATCTTGCATTAGATGCAACACTAAGTATTGGATACTCAGTTGTCACGCAGTTACTTAAAATAAAAAGTGGCATAAGCCAGATTAGACAAATCAAAATGTTGAATTTTATTGTAGCTATATGCTTGTATGTAAAATAAGTTTTACAGTGTACCTGTGTGTGCATATATACATTTTAACAAGTGAAATTAACTGTGAGAAAAAAATATTTTTTCTAGTGCTCAGAGAATAAACTGATCAGAGTTCCAGACCGAGGGCTACTTTTCTCTTTCCTCTGTGAGCACAGAAGACTATTATTTAGAACTTCCAAAAGATACGTATGGAGTCTGTGGTAAATTCTCCTTTCCTATTACAGAGGTTGCAGGCCAACAAGAAAATAAGTTGATCATTACAAGACAGTGTACTGTAAATGTGCTATAACCTGTGTACTTTCATTTTTGTATATGTTTACTAGTGGCTTGAGGTATTTCAGTAGGTTGCAGTAAGCAGGACCAATACACTCTCTGTGATAGATTCCAGGTGGAACACTTGGTATATCTTTATACTACGCTGGAACACAGCCTGCAGTTGTCAGAGCAATTTGCTGGAAGTTGATGAGTGCTGGATCCTAAGGAAAATCCTCTCCTCTCTCACTCATATTCACTGATTCATAACCCCACCTATATGAACACATATATATATATATATATATGTGTGTGTGTATATCTATAAATATTTATATATAATTAAACAACATTAATTAATGTAATTTCTTCATCTGCCTACTGAATGGTTTGGTAAAGCAGAACTATTTGTTTGCAGTTGTATAACACATACTTTGCTAAGAGGAATTTCTTGTTTCCTGCGGAGTTTAAAACCAGAGCACATAGAAGAGCAGGGACTTGACTGCAGCCTTGACTGCACAAAGGTATTCGGATAATCACAGACTAAAATTCTCTTAAAAAAACATGGAAAAAATTTGGTGGATTGTGTACAGACTTCCACAGTTTGCTGAAAGGGACTGGTATCATGGCAGTAATTTCCCTATCTTCTACAACCATGTATCAGGTTGTTTTTATTGCAGGGCCTTCAGTTTTTCACTGTCTGCAGCATCCAAGTGCGAGTTCTGTAGAGCCTTCACATTCTTTATGAACTCTTTAGTTGGGCTTGAGTCTAAATATAAAATGAGCATGCTATTTGTAAATCATGCAAAACCACAATGTTACAGAAGATTGATGCTTGAAGTTTCATCAGCACCTGAGAAGTATCAAGGTTTAATTAACAAGTCATGCAATGGTGTATAGAGTCTTTGAATATTTATGATGATATTATAATTTTTGGAAGAGACCAAGACAAGCATGACATGAAACTGGGAAATATTTCAAGATGTTTTAAACAGAAACATTTGCTAGAGGATGCAAAATAAAAGAAATTGAGGCATTGATTTAAAATTTTTAGAAAAATAGAATGACCAATGAAATTTTAGTGATTAAAATTTGTTTTCCTATTGAGTATTTTTTGGGATTTAGCTGTTTTATATTATCAGATATATAGCTCACACAAATCAACATTCCTAAGATTTGATTTGTGCAATTAAGTATGCAAAATGAGGAAATACACTCAGTAAGACTGTAAATGTATCCCTAATTCCATCTCCAAGTGCATATTATTGCAGGGTAGATTGTCCCTGTAGCTTGTGGCAATCTGTGCATCTACTAGAAAAAGAAATGAAAACTCTTACTGTCATGTCTTTTTTATTTCATAGAAAAATTTCAGCCCTATCCAAACACAACCCATATTTCTCTATATGAATTGTAGCTTGTCTGCTGGTTTAAAAATTCTTCTTGTATCCTTTGTAGAGCTGATTGTCTGATATACCTTGATCCTTTGATTGTATAATTGTAATCCTATTTTACATGAGAAAAAGGAAAATAATCTATGGGCACTAGAGGAAGAACAGATTGAATAGGAAGCAAAAAAGGAGTTTCCTAGATCACTTAGTTTTTCAGCCAAATCTCAATCTTTGGGGTTTTTTGACTTCTCACAAGTAAATTAGGCTCAGGAATGGACTTACTAAATTTTTGAAATAGGTTTCATCTTTAAATATTTTTGAGTCAGACAACATGTAAATTTATCTTTTGAAAGGCAGAAATAATTTTCTTAGGTAGTTTATTTCTTTTGAAAATTTTACTCAATCTGAAATAATGCTTAAAGGTTTCTAACAGATCTTTATATTCGTAACATTAAGAAAACTTGTGCTATTCTGTTCCAATGGCCTGGATAATTTATTTTTCCTCTAACACATATCATTTACAGATGATGCTGTGAAAGATATATTTTACTTGAAATTACCTAAGAGAAGATTTTATTCAGAGAAGTTTCTGTAATTTGACTGAAAGAGTTAGTGATTGGTTAAAACAAGGAAAGGGAGGGTGGAGATAGTAATTAAAACTAATAGAAAAAGATAAAGAAAAAATACTCATAATAGTAACACTCATAATAGTAACAACAATATTTATTTCCATTTTTCCTTTTCAGATCAAGATATCCCTAGGTATCCTTAATTGTATCAAATATCATTATTAACAAAAAAAATATTTTTATCTATTTTGAAGGCACAGAATTGAGACAGAAACCTTCTCAAAACATTATAAAATTAATTATGTATCTCATGTGATCAGATGCTGTTTTCTCTTTCACTTTAAATGGTACTGACTGTGGTCAAGGGAAAAAAAAAACAAACAAACCTATTCTGAAGCCTGATGCTACTTTCCCCATCAGAAAACACCCATGTGAAATTAAAAGACATTAGAAAAGATAAACCAGATAATTTTGTTCTTGAATTCTACTCTCCCATACATCCTTGCTGTGGAAACAGACTGACATATCATCTTATCTGTTGCTCAAAGAATTGAGTTTTCTGGCATGGAATTTTTGAAACCTTTGATTTTAAATTGCTTTCTTAGCTGTAGGTTAGGGATACTCTTACAGAAGATCAGCCCTTGTACTTGGCAAAGTTGGATGTTTTATAAAGTAAAAAAACGAGATAAATGGTAGAATTAATAAAAAGACATGTAGAGGAAAGAAAATGTATTAAGGAAAGACCAACAGCATGAAGTTTGTTTATAGCCAAAGTGTTACTCAGTGGTCACATCATTGAAAAGAATATAGTGATGTAATTCTGTCTTCTGTTGGACTGCTACTGTCTGTTTGGCCTTTTTTCTTTTCCCCCTAACAATTCTGTACTGCAAGGTTAATTGCTCTTTTGCTTTTCTCATTCACTTTGGACAACTTAGGATCCAGGACAACCTTGATAAAATCCCACAATTCCCATATTAATCATGGTAAGCTGACAGTACTGTGCAATGTTCAAATCCCTCAAAGGATTGAAACCATAACTTCCAATACAAATTAAATAATATCCCAAACTTTTGGAAGGTACTGAGTGCCTTGAAAATGGTCTTTGAATGAATTTTAGTAATGACAGTCTACATATTCTGGTATACAAGCGTGTAATTTTATTTGCATATATAAAATTTGAGGTAATAAATATTAAATTATTTAGATAATCCTTCTAAATGTTCAGAATTGTAAAGAATTAACAATATTGTAGTACTGGTAGTCAGTTAGTGAATAAGTGACTGTACCAGAGACTTCGGATACAGAAGAAATTATTTACCTTTACTCATCTGATGTAGAAGTGGTATATCTCAGGAAGACTTCAGTGGCATGAGAGGTTAAATTTCCAACTTTATTATGATTTCCCTGAACCCTCACTCTCCACAGATTTTCCATATTTTCTTGGTGCTACAGATATTCTTGCTGGATTTTTTAATGGACTAGTTCAAATGAGATTCAGTTGTTCTCTAACAAGGTAAGGTATCTCTGCAGATGGAAATGCTGTCCCTGTGAAGGATTGCAGCAGGCTACTGATGTTAAGGGATATTGTAGGTGGCAGACAACCCTTTACAGGATTCTCAGCTGGCATGGAATGCTGAATATTTATCATCAGACTTTATCATATTTTGCAGATCTGTCTGAATTATATAGGCCATAGATGTCTGTAATTCAGATTTTGTAAGGACATATATGTGCAAATAAAGAATGGATTCATATTTATTCTTTTGTATTCAGTAAGAGAATGTTAATTTCCCTTAATTAAATGCAAGCTCTTTCTTGGCTTTATATCCAATAGAAAGTTGATGATTCATTTTCTTTTTTTTATATATGTGAATTTTTGGGGACTCTTTTTGGTCTACATGTAAAATTTGCTTCCAAAATTTGGTAGCTGAATATTTGACTGTCTTAGAGAGATGACAGACAGAACACATTTTCTGCTCTACCAGCACAATAACTAAGAGACAGTAGAATTGTTTCACTTTATTTCACATTATATTTTATTTTGATAACATTAGTTTGAACAAAATAATGCAATATCTAATATTATGTGCTATTAGGGAAAATAAATTAATTCATGGTGGTGTAATTGTACTTCATGTACTCTAGGAACTGAATACTCAATAAAATATTTATCAAATGTCTAACAAGGTATTATGTAGCAAGTAGTTACTAAACAAAATTTCCTTCAGATAAAGCAGTTAGCTTTTCCCCTGTAGTGTCTGAAATCATTATCCTGGTTCCAGAGTTTAGTCATGTTTTACAGAATCATTTTTAACAGATAGTTGTGCCTTGCACTTATACTCAAAAATGCAGTGGAGACTCATAAAAGGCAATTCTCTCAACTGTGGAGGTGTCTAATTTAATGAGAGATTTATCAGTTGAAGGGTGTCAAGCAGCAGTATCAAGTGACTTCCCTCAGGAATGAAATTTGGCACATATAGTTTTAAGCTACAGATCATTTGTAGCACAAGGGCCTGGTTACATTTTTAAAGAGAAATACTACTTATTCACAGAGAGTTCTGAAATGAAAAAAGGATGTAAATGATGTTGAATATAGAGAACCTGTAAAAGTAAAAATGTGAGAAAACATGGGCATAGACAGACTATGACACTGGGGTGAAAAAAAGCCAAACATCTAGTTGAATAACAAACTTTAAGATGTATTCTTCTTTAAAATTATTTTGGTCATATTATTACTGATAAAAGCAAGAGCTGTGCTTCTGTTTTGTGTTTCTCCTTTCTTTTGATCCTTCTTTTTTCAAGGGAGCAGTGTGCTGTACCTGGACTGTGCTTAAGAGATTTTCTTCCCAAATAATGCTGCAAGTGAACAGTTAGTAAGGTCTTATGGCAGCTAACTAGCAGCTATGGGGTGGCAAAACTGACGAAGAAATGAGGTAAGGTATTCCTTCAGCTCAAATTGATTACTGAGAATGAAATTATTTCCATCCTTCTCTCCTTTATTTAGCTATCAGATCTCTGGTGGTGTGTTAGATGTGCCTGATCTCACGTTTTGTATCACAAAACACTAAATGTTGTTCTTGTAGTTCAATATAGTTTATCATGCTTCATAAAATTTGTTATGGCCTTCATTTTAAATATAAAAATAGTGGCTGCATGTCATTGAAATTTTGCATAGAAATATCCACACAAATACATGGACCATTCCAAGTTCATTATCAACATAGTATCTTGAGCAGGAAAACATTTTGAGAAAACAGGTTGGTTAAAATTCCTGTAAGTTTTCATATGAAGAATAAGAATTAAATATATTTGCTTTGTTAACAGTATAAAAATCAATTAAGCATACAGGTAGGTTATATGAATGGACTGGAATTTATTGAAAAGCTCATGAGGTGGTTTTAATTTTGAAAGATAAGGAAGTTTTAATAAGAGATTTATAAGATTAATTTGCTTTCATTTTAAGGATTTTGGTAGCATTTTGAGGAAGTTATTACAGCTCCAAAACTTTTAATAAACTTTGTAAATTGTGTGCCCTTAACAAAATAACATATAAAAAGGCCACAACTACAAGTTTAAGTACATCCATGAAGCATACCAAAGGTTCTCTGATATATGTTAGTATGCTAAAAATGGAGAAGGAAAAAAAAGAAATTAAGAAAAGAAAACCTAAGATAAACATTTTATTTCTGCATGTCAACCTCTTATAGTAGTTTATCATAAGGAACTCTTTTCAGATTATGACAGATTACTGATTGTCCCATCATATGCTGAACTTTTAATAAGCCACTTTGATAAAGAGATTTTTTGAGTAAGTTCAAATGATATTTTAATAAGTTACCATAAAGTTCATGATGCAATGTGTCTATAAAACATCCTTATCTTTTGGATAAAATTTGGATTGTGAGTCTATTATTACAGCCAAAAATTAATTACCATTATATCTCTATGAAAATTTAATATATGTAATATATTTTTCCTAGGGACAATGGTCAGCATACATGAAATGGAAACCCACAGGATCCTGTTAAACTTGCATAACAACATACCTAAATAAAGCCAAGAGCTGGGTGAAACATCCTGAAGTATGCTCTATACAAACTTATGCACAAATACACTTAATGAACTATACTGGAAAAAGAATTTATCTTGAAAGAAAATTTTCCAAAATTATGCTTCCAACAGATCCCTCTTCATTTGCACACCAGAGACAAATGCCTTAAATTAAATGAGTTGTCCAACATACCAGATGCTGTCCAGCTACATTTGGAAGTGAAATGAAAGAAATATTATTCATGAAACAGTGACCATTCTTCCTACTGTTTGTTTGAAACAAATGACCAAGTGGACTTGGCACTAGAAAGTGCATAGGCCTTCACTGGCCCTTTTGAATGAATTTCTTGACTCGAACAGAACAAGATGTGTATGAGAATCCCATGTCCCTAACATATTGTGTCTGTTTAGCTGTGGTTTCAATCACGTATTTGTTTATACAGTTGCATAATTAGATTCACATCAGACTGGTTATTTGAATCTCTTCATATTTAAGATGCTCACACACTAAGTTTGCACAATCTGGGTCTGTAACAGTGCTGACACTAATTTGTGGGAACTAGGGTTTCAGATTTGAAAATCAGTCTTAATGGGTTTTTCCATCTGTTCTGGTTTTAGATTTTACAACAGTCAAGAGTTTTGTGTTGTACACTTTAAATTTTGCTATATCTTTCTCCTTATACTAAAGTATGTCTTACTGATTTACCCAATGAGATGCTTAATACATAATCATTTGTGGGTTTTGTATGTAAACACACCATCCTAAATTATACACTAATAATTTCTTATTGATGGACAATTTTTGCCCATAAAATTTAAAGTGACAACTTCCTACAACATAAATTTTGAAATAATTTACAGAATGAAATAAAACAGCCTTATCTCCTTGAGGTATAAAAAACAATCTAGTATACCAAAATATGCCCTATAATCCAAAGATTCATATTGTGCTTTGAAAATTATTATTCAATGAAATTGAATTTTTTCTTTATCAAGTATTCAACGGATGCTTCTAATACCCATCAAATTCACTATGTTCAGACTCATATTATTTTGATGTAAAAACTTATAAAATATTTATAAGGAGATGGTGCAACAGTACTTTTTAATTACGTTTATGTCTTTCTGCTCCATTTAAAATATTTATTGCACCATGCGAAGATATTTAAATTTAGAGAGAGTGAGGAAGAAATGTAGAGACTTTGTAAAGCTTATATAGCTTATGCCAACATCAATATCTTACATTATTTTATCTAATTAAAGCATATTGTGGAGAGTTAATTAGAAAAATCCTTGTGGTTTTTTAGTTTTTTTTGGGTTATTTTGTTTGTTTTTTTTTTTTTTTTTTTTTTTATGAGCAGTAAAACCTTTATAAGTTACAGCAAAAAAAAAAGGGGGTTGGCATTATTAGAGAAGAAATCAATTTTTTTGTTGTTTTTCTCTTTAAATGTTTGTGTTCTGTAAGCTTTCAACAGTGTTTCATCAGTGATTTTTCCTATCTGTTTCAAAAGTGTAAAGAAAATTAAGGATTAGTTAAACTCCTGTATACAGAACACCTTTCAAAGTATCTCTACATTCCTGCAGAAGCTTGGATTCCATCGTTTCCATATATCTTTTATCCATAGAAGACAGCCAGAAATAAGGCAGATCCCAACACACCCAAGATGCCAAATTGATTAATGGTTTCATTTGGAAATAGAGCTCTTCTTTATAAATACAATACTATATCTATGTTCTGCAACTGGGTGATTTAAATACTCAAAGAACAGAAAGTGCACCTAGAAAAATAAAAAAAAAGGGCTGTTTTTTTTTGGTTTTGTTTTTTTGTTTGGTCCCCTGTTCTACCAACAGACAAGAGGGGGATTAGAGATATCAGAGGTGCTCCACTCCATGAAGTTTTGAGTAGCATGTGAGTGTCACAGTCATGACCAGGTTTACAGGATATTGGAGTCACACTTAGGACAAGGCTGAGCTGAGAAAGCCAGTGTCAGGGCAGGACAGACTGAAGCTGGGAAGCTGAAATTGGGAAGAGACAGTCCAAAGGACCAGGATAAGACATCATTTTAGTCAATACTGAGCAGCAGGAACTGGAGTCAGAAATCTAACCAAGAAAAAGGGCAAAAATAAGGTCTTCAACTCTGCCATTAAATTCTAAGGATACTTTTCTTCCCCCCCCAATACTGATGTGGTATCAGTCTAACGATCTGAAGTTTTTACTTGGTGCTACACTATTTTCAATTCAAAGTTGCATGGCGGCCGGGCACTCTCCATGACTTCTGTACACTGTACTCTGGTAGTGGATAAAAATTCATAATCCATTGTAACTTTCTCTCCAGTGTGGAAAAGTGATGGTGTGAGAACTTTAATACCCCTACATCTTTCTATTACAGCTTAGATGGGAAGATATAAATGAAGATATTTTAAAAATCAATTGCATCTTGTATTCAATAGCTTGGCTTAAGCTTTTTTTGCTTGATGTGATTACATATGATTAATTTAAACACTTCACTAAAACACTGAGGCTTTTTCTTCTGAAACCTGTTTGGTTTTGAGATCAGCTGTCAAAATGGGCAAGATATGCCAGTTTAAGTGATTGTTTAAAATGGGGTATTTTTGAGACTGAATGCGCTTTCAGGCGGCATTAATTGGAAATAGGATTGCGCCTTCAAGAAAGTTATCCAAAAAGTCCTCTTCCAGAATTGTAGGAACCAAGAATCACTTCAAAGTGAATAGATACTCCTTACAAATAACATTCTGAGTTGTAGACATTGGAAGCTTAATGGATGTTGATTGAAAAAAACAACTATATTTTTGAGTGGGAAAAAAAAGAAAAGATGAACTGCTCTTTAAAAGCCAATTCTACAGTAAGCCAGAAAGACTTGAGACTAGACAATAATAAGGTAAGAAGAGGTTATCTCAAGGAAGATTATCCATGTGAGGTATTAGGAAAGTTAAAGTGCTAAATTCAATCTCATTTAATTTGTATATTACTGGCATTTTTAATGCTAAAAGTGTATTCAGTCTATATGGACCAGACTGACCGGAAACTGAAAGTTTGTTTTATTGAATTGAATTAGGTGATTCATCCAAATGCATCAGCACTAAAAGTAAATGTGCCTCTGCAAATCTTCAAACTTCCAAAGCTTGATGTTACCTTTATACTACGTAGCAACCCATCCAGACTAAGTAGTAGTTACAGGACAGCCCCTCAAAGTTCACTGCCCTTCAGAGCTGTTCCTCTAAATGAACTTGTTTGGAGAAAGAAATCACCGAGTAAAGGAGATCTTGAAGACTTCAGAACGTCTGAAGGAAAAATGAAAAGAACTCTGCAGCACTGCTTGTTTTCACCTGCTTCCATGGCAGAACTCATTCTGCTGGCATTGCCCCTAACACAAATGTGAGCGATTATATTCTGCCACTGTCTTAGGAAACTGAGAGCTCTGAGGGCATACTAAATACCAAGAAAAATTTTCTCAATGGGTAGACATTAGATATCCACCAGAGGTGACACAGCCATTTCCACTTTGCTGTTTCATCTGCATTGATTCCCCTCCTTCCAGTCAGAGGGACAGACTCTTCAGGATCAGGTATTTATATAGTAGTATATCACACATTCAGGTGCATCAGAGCTCTCTCCCCCTCTGAGAAATAAAAAGTCTTAAGTGTGCTTATTCTTGCAGCTCTGACAGTCACCGTCAAAAGTAAATAGATTTTTGAGGGAGGAGGTAAGGGAAAACTAGGTGTTTAGCAAAAAGTTTAAGTCAGTCATATGTTATTATCTCAAACAGAATGATCTTGAGCCAATTTAATGAAGGTAAGTTACAATTGACTTTGAAAGGATTAATTTATACTCTTGAGTCTCCTCAGATGTAGAGCTAATAGAAAGCTGTCTGGGTATTTGAGTTTTCACACAGTTTGGAGCTCAACTAGAGATTTAAAAGCTAAATCAAACACTCTGGGACACCTGGGAGGACTCAGAATGCATACAACAGTGAGCTGATTGCTCTGGTCAGGAGGGTTTTATTCCCAGCTATAACAATATTGATAGCTGTTAATGTTATTCTTCTAACAATTAGCCCAAAAATTTATTACAAAGTAACTATGTTAGTTAAATGTTACCAATTTTATATTTTCAGAATGCAGCAATTTCACAGGAAATGGAGGATTATTTACAGCATTTATGGTGCCTTGTCACTGCCATATCAGATCTCCTTACAGTTTTTGAGAATATTGATCTTTACATCATGTTATTTGATGTATAATGTAATGGGGGAGGAGGAAAGATTAAGTTTATCTGGTGTCTGCTGCAGGCTCCGTATGTAAACTATATACTAGCAAATTCTCTGATAAAAAGCAATTCAGTAAGAGGAGCAAATAATAGATCTCAGGCTTTCCTGTGGAGTGCCTTCAGCTATGGCTCAAGATGTTGCTCAGCTTTGTTCAGGCTCTCTCTGATCCTGTTAATTTATTTAAGCATGCTTTTGGACTGTCAGTTGGGGCCTGGACTGTGGTCCAATACACCTGTTCTCCTGAGCAAAAGTGACTCCCACACCACGGGGTGGCAGCTGCTCCATTAGAAGCAGTGCAATCCCGTGCCTCCAGCCCTTGTGCTGAGTTTCGTAGGGGAGGTCAGGCAGCTGTACAAGACTTCAGCCAATGTGGAAAACACAGTTATGCGGTGCTGTAGACTGTCTCCATGCTCTTGCATCTGCTCTGTGAGTGGGAATTGCAGAGATGAGCCCCCTCACTGTCCTAGGAGCATAATTATTAGCACAATTGGGAAGAGAGCTAACAGTGATCACCAGCTCTTTGGAGAAAGAGTATGACCTCTTCATACAAGGTGTCTGTTATCTGCTGCAAGTTTCAACAATTGAATTTCAAACAAAATGTCCATAATTTTCATTGTCTGAACCCAGAAAAAATGTCAACGTCCCACGTATTTCCTTATGCAGCTCTCCAGGAAAGGATTTAGAAAATTTGTAACATCTCTATCTGTAACTTCCATTTGCTTTAGTCCTTCACTATCGAGGCCATTGGAAGTATTTTTTTTCTTGATTTACTTTGTAATGTAATGAATTTCTGTAAAGCAGATGAGATACACGACTCAGACTATAGCTGGTGAGGGATCTGAAGTACATATCTCAATCATACCCTAATGGTTCAGTGATGAACTTTGCTGATAAATGGCAAACATAAGGTTAAGATTGATGTTAAGATTTGGTACCTAAGTAGTTCTCTGAACACATAGATTCTGATAAAGTACTGTTTGCTGTTAGTTTCCATGGTTTGTTTTTTCAAAGAATTTAATTTAGCTGGTTAATGCCATCTGTACCTCAAATAAAGCACTGTGTTCTCTCTAAATATTAACTTAGAAGTGTAATATGATATGCTTCAAATGTATAGGTCATTCTTTAAAGCATTATTAATCCCACCATTTTAGAAACACAGAATTTCTAGAGATTCACAGCCTTGGCAGAACTGCAACTGGAGGCAAAGATTGCTCAGAGTTTCTTTTCTTGCCCCTGAGGTTGTCAGAGTGACCAAACTGGCCTTGAGTATCAGTCCCTGTAAGACTGTCCTAATTTGCAGTGTTATTGGTCCTTAAGCAAGTATGCAGCTAACAGGGGCTTATAAATGCATTTAAATTCTGGACTAAGTGCACCTAAAGTTGGGAAAAAAACTAGGCAAAGAGGTTTTTAAAATCAATCTGTTGTTGCCAAAATTGTCACTTTAAGACCAATTTACATTTCTCTGACAGTGCAGTGTAGCTTTATTGGACCAGGAAGAATAAGACATCAAATGCAACTAAAAGTTGTAGGACATAAATCCATATAGCAAGTGTGTGACTGAATTTTTTCTTACTTCTTTAATAAGCTCAAGCCTGAAAATGTACATAAAAACCACTTCTTGATATGAGTAAACTTTTCTAGATGTTTAGTAGTACACAAGTTAGCAGATTGCAGACAGAAATACTGTGCTGAAATGTTATACTTTGGTTACAGAGAGCTCCATATATTATTGTTTATTAGCCCCTTTTGTCCTTCCAATCTGCAGAAGAACAGGGATTTCTGTCTCCTGGTGACCAGTTGAAGGTTATAAAAGCATTCATTTCATTCTACTTCCTTTGAAGAGTTTGATCTTAATTCAGGGTTGGAACAGTTTAGTATATTGTTTCTGACATCCTTGTGCTTTCACACTCCTTTGCATAATGCTCTTTATGTCTTCATCACTTGAGTCAGCCATAACTATTATGCTTTCTGAAAATCAACTTCCCTGGCTGAAATCACAGTAAAAAGTACTTCTTGAATGCATAAGCAGCAGTCGATATTTCTAAGCCAAGTTTGTACCTGAACCTCCTGCATACTCTTTGAATGAACATAAAGTGGAATTCATGGTGGGGCAGAAGCAATGAAAGATGAGCTTTGTTAATGAGAGATGCCTCACTGACTCTGCCTTGATTAATGTCAAAGACTGCTGATCAAAAAACTCTCCCCCATGTTCTCTTACTGACTGATTTCTAAGGATCAATTAAAAACGTCTCAAGAAAAAGGTATTAAAAATGGCATGAAATTCTGCCTGACAGACAGGGTCAGTAACAGAGCCTCTGATTCACCTGAGTCTCAAAAATGGGGCTTGGGAGAGGATTAAATTGAGGCTATTATTCAGAGAGACCTCTGATCTAAAATTTGCTGTATCTATGTATTTTCTTTCAATTATTTATGATTTTCCTTCAGAATACAACAGACAAGTCCTACAAAGATAAAATGTTATTCCAAACTCATCAGAATTTATTCCAGGACTTTGGCTTTTTCCCACAGCATCTTCCTTACACTCTTTTCCTTTGTCAATTAGAAAAAACACACAATGGAAAGGTCTTTGTGAAGATCCCATTAAATACAGAGAATGTATCATAACATAAATTTTTTTCTTCTCTGGATATATTGTTTTCTTCCAATCTTAATTTCTTTTCAGGTTATTTTCTCTGTGCATGCATGGAGGACATCTGCTAAACCTGGAGAAGACTTATAGAAGTCCTATTTCCATTGAATTTCTGCATTCGTTTCAAAATGCAGGTGCTAATGCTAAGGAGCAAGGAAAAGGATTTATTTTCTCTTTCAACACTAACTCTTCTGGTGAGAAGACAGACAGAAATGAATCTTCCTTAGCTCACTAATATATCTGTAAACAGCCATTCAAATATGCTTCTCTTTTCCTGTGTTGGGCTGATTGGCAGCTTATGGGCAGAACCATCAATTCATTTGAGCAACTGAGAAAGAGCAAGTAAAATATCATCAAGTGAGAGCCAGAGCAATGACTCCTGATGCCCTTCAGCTGTGCTGCTAAGGTGAGGAGGAAAGATGCCCCAGTGGCCTGAGAAATTTGAAATAAATGAAAGTCACATCTCCTTCTTTGTGACTGCTGCCTTTCTCCTGGAAAAAGAAGACATAAAAGGTGGCAAAGATGCACAGCTTTTCTGTAGAGGACAAAAAAGGCAAAAAAATATAGTGGAAAAAACAGGTTCTTGGAAAAAAACTCAGAAAGCAGCAAGTGTGAGTCAAAGTAGGGAGTTAGGCAAGAAATGCAGTGCACTGTGAATGTTTTTAAATGCAAGACAAAGTAAAGACAGTTTAAATAAAAGGTTTTAAAAAAAAGGAATATCACATTTTTTCTACAGAGATTTGTCAAATTACTCCATTTACTCCTATTGTTTTTTGTCTAGGATCTTTCTTTCTGTTTCTATTGTTTCTATTTCTGCTGCACTCCCTTCAGATATTCTGGTCATTCACTCATTTTGGTTTTCTCCTAGCTAGCCTTTGGACTACTGTTTGCAAACTCTGCCTTTACTATATACCTAATGAAATTGTCTTGATCCCAAACAGATATTGTAGAGTGTCCTGGCAAAGTTGGTTGTTTCAAAGAAGAGAGAAAATATGTGAGAAGCAGATGCAGGATAGTTAAGTTCTAATTCAACCATTTCCATGTACAGTGTACAGCTTTTGCAGCTGGAACCCAAACACAAATTTGTTCAGCTAATACAAAGTTGCTAAGAGCAAAAGCTTTTCTCACCAGTGTCTTCTGGGGCACTCCTTATTTGCTGCTTCCGAAACAACCAGATGCTTTTCATGCCCAGCTCTCCTAATAGAAATTGCTAACTCATAGTTCAAAAACTCTGAGCCAAATGTATCTCTAATGTAACTCCATAGCCTTATATCTGGCCCTCTGTACTAAAAACAGCTTCATGACACATTTAGACTCCTCTTTGTTCTACACTAGCTGGCATTCTTCAGAAACTATTGCACACAGGGATATTTCCTGCTGGTAGGCTCATGCCAGCTTTCTGAAGTACTTGGCAGTAGCAGAGGATCATTTGTAAAATTAGTAGCCCACTTTTATCTGCTCACTTACAGCATTATTTGGTTAAGTGGCCCATTCTCTGAGAAAACCGAGCAGAGTACAATTCTGCTCTTTGTTACAACAATTGAGCAGTGCCGAAGCTTTGCTATTGAGCACAAATGCAATGCTACAAAATATTAGTACTGTGCCATGGAAAATTTAAGACAATGTATTTTTTCTTTTCAGACATACTGCTCTTCTGTTTAACTTATCCATGCAGCACAATGGTGACTGATTTCATCCTCTGGAGAAATCTGTCTAATTCCATTTGTGTAGGAACATTCAGGAACAGAATTCAATCTTACACACTTTAAAGATCTAACCTGCTTTCATTGTAGGAGCAATTGCGTACCTATTGAGTAAAATAAGAGAGAACAGATTTCCCTGGTTTTAACTATTGCTTTCAAAATAATTTCTATCCAGGCACCCATTACCAAGTCTTAACAGAAAAAATTCAATTTCACTTAACATTTCAGCTCTGTACTCATAATGAATAGTGTTATGCCTTTACAATTGTTACTTTATACGGTATTTGTACTAGAAGTATCATAAGAAAGTACCAGATTTAGTTTTATATCCTATTTGAGCAGGATTGAAAATTCAGGTTCCATTTGTCTCCCTCAAGGTCTGCCTTATCTGAATATGTAATTTGTGCTGAAAGAAAAGCAGCAAAATATGTTAACATGACATTGAAATAAATACACATATTTTATAAGGTTTGTCAGGATATTGTGATCAAACCCATTCTTGATAGTCCCAATGACATCCCAGAGTTATTTTAATGACTCCAAGATGGTAATCTTAATGCTTAACCAAGACTCTTAGACCACATTTTATCTGAGAAAGGAGGAAATGTGGCTAAGCTGGGGGCATCATGCCTGCTCCTGACATTTTTAGGCAAAATACACACAAAGCTGTTGGCGAGATCAAATGTAGCTACTATTTATAGTGCAATCCCTTTGCAGTATTTGCTTTCCACTCCAGCCTTGCAGCTCTCTGGGGTATGCAAGGGGAGAAAAAAAGAAGTTACAAGAACGTGCCTGTTACGACACTTCACTTCCAAAATCTCCTTGGGCTGCTGAGTGCTGGTGGCTCTATCCCCTGTATGTCCTCAGGAATTTTGATCAATTATTTCCTCTTTCACATATAATGCAGCAGAAGAGAACTTTGTGTATTTTCCTAGATACTGTATTACTTTTGGAGAAAGCAAATGAAATATGGGAAAATTATTAAGTAAATAGCTGATGCAGGTACATCAAAGAACTTTTAGACTCTGACAGTCAGTCCAGGACAACTTTCTTAAGGACTTTCTCAGGGCTCCAAGTTTACTTTCCAAGTAGAAGCAACAAAACTCATACAAATAGATGCTTTTAAATATCTGAAATTAAATGATAGAACATTGTTCTTCCCATGCCATTTTTGAATGTATTAAAATATGTAGTGATGAATGCAATATAAGAACCTGATGAAATCTAAGTGCTGCAAAGGCCCATCATGTGCTTTCCACTATTTCAGTTCTTTTAATAAAACACTGAGATTTCTGGTATAATGCACCTGACCAAAGACCATGGAAGTTGATCCATAGGAAGCTTCCATTTGGTAACAACTTTTTGCACAGTGTGAGGGATATAGACAGAAAGACAAAGAAAACTGGAATTCTGGAAAGTTCTAAATTCTTTAAAGATCTCATCCTATTATCCTAGTGCAGGAAAAATGGTTGGCTGCAATGGAATGTTCTATCATAAAAGTTGCAGAGCTGGGTTTACAGCTAACTTGCTCACATTGGAGAAATTCAGTGCAAGGCACATCAAAGTACTGAAAGTCATGCCTCGTGTTTTCTGCAAATGTCCCCAAATTACTCAAACAACTATAAAATGGTGTCTGCTTATACACATTTCCTACTGTGCAAATCTGTTCACCTCATGTTAATTTCCTTCTACTGTGAATGAGCAAAGGCAACCATTAGCAGAAAGATTATGGGAAAAGATTTTCATTAACAAGTAAGCTAGCTCCAGTAGGACTGCCCTGATTCAGTATACCCATGAAAGAATTCTGAAATACCTTATGAGAGCTAGAATTATTTTTTAAGAGCAATTCAAAATTTTAGTAACTGTAAATGTAGATTGTAAGTGTAGATTATTTATTGCCTTTTGGCAAGAAGTTTAATTTCCCATCCTGCAGTAGAATGTAAGATACAGCCACATGTAATTTTTTTTATTTTTATTAATATTAATTTCTTCATTAATTGACTCATGCCTGTTCTATTGTTTTTTATTTTTCACCCATGGAGAAACTAGAAGGTTCCCAAATCCAGCTGCATGCAAAAAAAGAAGGAAGTAGTAAGTATTCAAGTATCTTCCATGTGACAAATTATATCACTATCAACAAAAAAAAAGTCCTTTGATTCCTCTTCAAGCTTATGATTCTTGCTTTCTTGGTATTGGTTGTCTTGTAAAGTAGTTTGTATAATGAGTAACAGTTTTAGGCATTGTATGCACAATTCTTGATTAATTATGAATATTAACCTAAAATAATATTTTAAAGTATTTCCATAATAATTTTATTTATAAATACTTCATATTTCACTTTACAGCCATATGGTAACACAATAACTACTTGTTTTCAGAACCAGGACATCAGCTATTCAATTTGACTTTGGAACATTTGCGTTTATTTATTTTACATTTCCTTCAGCCTCCACAGCATTTAAAAAACCCTGATCTCCATCAGTAAAGCTTCAAAACAGTGAACCACAATTACCATTAATAATTTCCTCTCCTGAAGAAGCTGCTTGGGACACAAACCCAATTAATTCTTACAGTATTTCCCATGACAGATTTTACTTTTCAAACCAATCCCTTTCAGACCCTTTTCATCTATGTCTTTTATGATACTCAACTGTTCTGTGGATTCATTCTGCCTGACTCAATTATAAGAAAGTGGGTGTTTTTATTATCTCTTACTTTCTACTATCTCTATCTCATTAGTGTTGCACATTACTAAGCAAGTCTAAATACAGACTTGAGTGTGGGTTAGAAATAAAATAAAATAAAATAAAATAAAATAAAATAAAATAAAATAAAATAAAATAAAATAGCAATTCCCTGTGTTCTTTTTCATTCTATAAGTGACAAATACTGAGAAATAACCACCCAGAAACACAATCCAAAAGTGGAGGAGGTCTGTCTGACTGAGCAAACTCAGGAAAGGCATTGTGCCTCAGGCCTGCAGCAGCTGAGAGATTGTGAGGAGTATATGACAAATATGTCTGCTTATTTATATCAGTGGGACTTTGATAGGACATTGTTTCCCTTGGAAAAAATTGATTTTTCACAGCAGTAGTGAATAGAATGTCATAATGCTAAGTTTCCTAAAATGACTAAAGCACTGACACCAGCCATTTCATGAAATGCCTGACACTTTTAGGCATTTCATATAATGACTCCGTGGAACAGTTAAATAGTGTAATAGAATGCCTATAATTCCAGGAACAACTTTCAGTCATATCATGAAATGAATGATTTCTCAAGATGACTGCAAGGTATTTATAAGATCTTCACTGTGAGCAATGAAACAGGTGCTGTAAGCTGGGAGTTTGCCAGCCAGTGTTCCAGGCCAAAGACAGATTATTTTTGTGAAGTGGTATCGTAGATTTGACAAATAATCTGAATTAAAATGCCCCTTTTGTCATTTAACCTGATGTACCTTTTGAAAAAGAACAAATTTCAAGTAATAGTAATAGCAACAACATCAACGACATAGTTATTGCTCACAACACTTTTTTAGAGAAAATAAACACTGTTACTGGCCAGGAAGCTGGCTGAAATATTTCTGGGAAAATGCATTTTTGCTGAAATATAATTATTTAATGAAGTTAAATCTTTCAGGAAGCTGTGTATCTTTGAATTAATTTTTCAACCAGAAGATTGCTGAGGTTCAAAGTTTCCAAGTCACCTTCTGAAGTGTACGTGTGTGTGTGCGTGCATGCATATAATAGGAGCAAAAGCATAAGAGCTCCTGGTCTGATTTTCTGAGCAGAAATGAATGCCAATATATTCACTTTTTAAAAACATATTTGGCAAGTCCTGTCTTCACTGTCACATGAAAATCAAGAATGTTTAACACCCTAGGGTTACCAGAGAACAGAATACATACTTTCCTGTATGTTTACACCACTTACTCAAAAAAGCTAAATTCCTATCTCAGATCCTAACAACTCCTGCATATTGCTGCAGTAGGATTGACAGCAACACACCTGATTGAAAGTGCTCTTAGTGGTCAGTTAGGAGGTGGTGCACTTTTATGACGCTATTTTTTAGAGATGTGATTTAGAATGTTTTTAATCACTTACTTAAAAATATTCACACCTGGTAGATACTGTTACTCTGCAAAGATCATAACATCAAATGTTTTAATCAGCTTCAACTGACATTCAAAAGTGTCTAATCTGCACAGGTTCAAATAGATGAAACACTAAAACCTTGGATGTGAATAACTGCAACAACACTATTCTCTTACTCTACAGTAATTGCATTGACTTCAGTGGATTTAGACCAGCATAAACATGGAGTAACAGACTAGTAAAAATAGCCCCCTGTGTTTCATTATCATTTAGAATATCTGGTTTGGATCTTCCTTTTAAATACAAATTTCCATCACAACATAGAGAAGCAATGAAAGGAAGACTTCTAACTCTTAATAAGGAGTTTTGTAATTGGGAGCAGGGCTAGAAGTAAAGGAGTATGTTAAAAATATTGATGGATTACTATGTGGAAGGTGTTTTTGCAGTTCCATGGAAACAAGTGAGAAGCAAATTCACCAGTCTTTTCATGAAAGAAATTAGCATTAATAAGATAAAAAACTACTGGGGACTTGCAAGAATTGTAGGTGATATCTCTGATGGATAATGTTTTAATTTGCTTTGGGGCATTTTACTTTTAAACATTACTTACAATAGAAAAGGAAACATTTCAGAACTTGAGAGATAATCTTGCCTAGGTAGATATATATGATACATCGGCTTTGTAATCATTCAGAAGCACAAGATATTTATTGAAAAGCTCTTATGACAGCAATTTATGTAACTGAAATGAAAACTGACAATGCAAAAGTACACAATGGTATTGGATCACATCTAGATTATAGAGGAAGCCTGACTTATTTACAGCATTGTCATAGCCCAACAGCAATGTAGTCCTATTAAGAAATTCCATGTTTTTTTAAAGCTGTTACTAAACAATGTTGATATTATATTATACTATTGTCTTTCAAACATAAAACTTTTTGAACAAAAATTATTACGCCATATGTGAATGTTCGCAATAAGTTAATTTTGCAGGTTTGAACTTTTTTGTTAGTGTGACAGTATCGTGACTAATGTCTTTATTCTTGGTAAAGTAAAATCAATATGCACACATATACAACCTTATTCACATTTAAAATTTCATGTTTTCTGTTCAGAACGTTGCCAGATCTCTCCACATCTTCCTTTTATTATATTAAGAACCACATTTGAGATAATCCTGCATTTTTTGAATAACAAAGGGAAAGAAAAATTAAACAATCATAATACCGATATTAAAAATTAGTGAATTACATATTACAGTGAACATTTCTGTAAATTTCTCCTTTATCTACAGGGAGCTTTTATCATAAAAATATTTACATCAGAGTATTTTGGATATTAAAGAGAATATCACCATCCTTTATGTGAATAAAGGATTTGCCCTTTGAATTACCTATTTCTTCTTCCATCAACTGATAGAGCTTTAATTTAGAAGTTTAAATACTAAATTAGGGCAGATTAATCCCAACCTCAGATACCTAATTTCATCATAGGCACCTTAATGTACTTCTGGATAAGACTCTGTGCTTAACAACTCCTGCATATTAAATTTCTCTTATAGATTTTTTGGTCTTTTCTTTCCTTGAAGCACATAACCCAAACAACCCTTGTCATCAGACTTCCTATTAATCTTCAGAGTTCTTGTATGCTACCTACTGCCTTCCACTTACTTGAACTGATCACTCCTGCTGCCTGAAAGACATTTCTTCCTCTCAGCAACATTTTGATAACAGCACTGAGATAGCTCTGGAATCTTTCACTGACACATTATTACTCTTTGATAGTCTGGGGAACGCAGTTGGGACTAAAAAGGTTTTGCTGTTACCCTGACCTAGAGATAAACAAAAATCTTAATAAGCTATCTCTTGTCATTATAATGTCAACATAGTAAACTTTTTTATACTAATTTAATTGGACTAGTTGTCTTTTGTCTTCTAACTAAGCCCTATCATTATTCTTCATTTATGGAAATATTATATTTTTTTGATTTGACATATTAAAAGATTTCTTAAACTCCTCTTTCTCTCATTTCTCATTGAGAAATGTCTCTGTGTACTACACCTCTAATTTTCATCATACTATATGCAAAGAAACAACTAGTACCCCAGATGTTTAGATAAATGTGTTTATGTCAATTGAGACTTGCCATAACAGTTATTAACCACTTTGGGCTGACAACAGGTTTAAATTTAAATTTTAGGAAGCTAGAATTCCACACACAGCTAATGTTCTAAGATCACAATTATTTCCCATCTTCACCTTGTTATGATCCATCACTAGGGGCCAAGATGTTCACTATGAATTCTCATCAGGCTGAACAGACACTGCACCATGTGTCAAGGAGCTTTTATGCTATTTATGCCCAGGGAAACCAAGGGAAGGAAACAAAGAGTATCACCAGTCCTTAGATCTCACTTTGGTGCTGCTGCGTGGATGGTTAGCAGCTGGGGTTGCAAGACAAAGAAAACAAAAGAGAAAGAGAGGAGAAAGAGAAACAGAGAGAGACAGAGAGACAGAGGAAAGAAAGGAAAAAGGGGGAGAAGGTGAGCCAAATAAAAAGAGAGAGAGAAAAGAGAGTGAGGGGGCCCAATCTGCTCCCTTTTTAGTTTACCTTGTGCACACCTCTGATGTACATTAGACATTTTAGGCATTTGTTCACACGAGAACGGATAGTCCTTCTCCAGGAAGTGAGTTGGCAGGAAGTGGGAGGACAACACTGAGCATGGGTCTCTAGGTGGAGCAGGACTTGCCTCAGAACACTTCTGCCCCACCTCTCAGAACCCTCTCCTCCGACCACTTTTCCTGCAGCAATACTCAGAATGTTTGAGACAAAACATGCATAGGTCAGGTCCTCTACACAACTGCACAAGCTCAGTTTCTTTGTCACTTTTATCCTACACATCTTGTACAACATTTTGCCTGGTTGCACGGTAACGCCCACTTTTAACGTTTCTCCTGTGGGTTATGAAAAATCTCTCCTTAGAATCTGGCCCCATCTGCTATCACCTGGTCCCACTCTGCTTAATAATTTGGTTTCGGGATCTCTAAGTTAATCTAGGGCTCAGACCAAAATCAGTGCTTAATCTGCTTGAAAGGCCTTAATAGAGAGAATTTTGATAATTTTAGAAGTCAAAGGATATGTGTGTACCATTAGCTGCAATTTTTGAGATGTTGTTTGAGATATTTTATCTGCCTGTTTATATTCTTGAAGCCATGCAAAATTATGAGCCTTAGTACAGAGCTTCTCTGCTTAAGCACATTATATCTGATGTAGCATTTTTTATTCCTAGCTAGTTGGTAGATTATCATCCTTCACTGTCAGGCTAAAATATTTGGAATAAAGAAATGGGATAGAGTTTTCAATCACAAACTGGGATATGGACATTAGGACCCAATTTGTTATATTTGAGAGCCCTAAGTGCACTCTACTATTTACTCAGCCTATAAATATGAAACTGCTGTCTTTCTTGACACAACAAAATAGCTGCTTTAGTTAACTTATGGTCTCCAGAAGAAAAAATGGTCTATATTTGGTTACATTACTTGACTTTCACAGAAAATTTTTATTCATTTCCACTGACTCTGACAACCACAAAGCACTTACACCCAGTGGTATGAACTATGATGATTTAATAGACCTGAAAGGTTTAATAGAGTACTGCTTTTCTTACTACTCTGGTTTAGAGAGGACTCATGATCACTTCACTTTTCACCCTACAGGAAAGTAAAAATGCTGAATGAAAAATATTTAGGTAAAATAAATAGAGAAGAAACAAGCTACATGAAAAAAATCAGTGTTCTGAAACTCTAACTTAAACTTTTCAATTAATTTAGAAGACCAGACTTTATCTTCCATATTGACTAGGCACCATGACCTGAAACAACTTCTATCAGTAGATTTCAGTTTCTAACATGATACAAGAACAATTCAGAATAATTTTCCATAGTTTTCATCTTCTTACAGAAGAACAGATTTTTTTCTTCCTCTTTAGTATGAAATTTTCTATTTCTAGAGGAATATTTTCCCAGAGGACTATGTAAGTATGTAAAGAAAGCAAAATTTCCAGTCTCTTTGCTGTCACATCTTGGAAACATTTTCTAGAGAGGACTGTGGCTGTGATTGGAGGAAGGGTGATATTTCTTCCAAAATGTGGGTTTACTGCTGATGGAAACATGAATTTTTATTTAGAAATGGCGTACTTAGTTGCTCATTCACCCGGTGTCATGACACACCTTTGACAGGTTTGTTGCACTGATTGCCTTTTCTAAATAGGGTGTGATCAGTAGGTAGTTCTCTTTTCTGGTCTAGATATAATTGAATCCCTCACAGATTAAGGATCATCTGTCACTGCTTTATACCTCAAACATCTTAGCAAATAAAGTTAATATAAACCACACCTAACAAATTGCCTGCTCCAGGCTCTCTAAAGAATTTAGCAATATTCTGTTCACTATAACTTGAAAAAATCTCACAGCACCTAAGAATAATGACCTAAATTTCTATACCAACATTTAATTTATTCTGAAGAAAGCAGTCAGTCTAGTTCTGCAGAGCCTTTACAAAATGCTGTTCTAGTGTTAGCCTTGTATTACATAAAATTCTGGTGTTCATTAAGTATATACTGTAATGGCACAGAAGTTACAACTCCACAGGTAGACAATAGTCAATTCATCCTCTCTGAAACATTCTGTCCAGCAGCAGTCTCTTTATGCCAGATAATTTATCGTTAATTGTAAAACTGTTTCTTTCTGTACTGATCACATTTGGTTTAGGAGCCCGAGATGGTGAAATTGGTGTGTGCATATTTCCTTATGCAGTTAAATGATACAGATACAGTATTGTTTGAAGACAATTCACATTTCAGCTAAGATTACTGGAAGTATTTATTAATCCCTGTTGATTAGAGCAAAATAAGTGTGAGTATACTGGCTTTGGAGTCTCAGGTGACATGAATTCAAGTCTATAGCTGTCTTATTGAATACTAATAACAGAAGTTCTGCAGCTGATCTACTGAGAAGCTGTCATTCTGTCTCAGTTTTTCCTCCTTCTGGGTCTTCATGAAAGGTCATCCTATAATGTTGTGAATTATGCAAAGTGGGAAAAAGAATCCACCTGAATTTTGAGCTCCAATTTCCTCACCAGAGAGGTGATTTGGGATTACTCCCAAAAACCTGCCTCTGACTACTGCTGGGAGAACAACAGGTTTTATTGTTCTGACACTCACTCAAAACCCTGATCCACCTGCATTATAATAGTCCCAGGCAAGACTGGATAATTTAGTAATAATTTACTAATCAAAGTGATTCACTAATTGCCATTTTCAGTACTTAGACTATTTGTTCATTAATATATTTTTAACAGTTTCTAGTTGGGAGATAATTTTCATGATAATTAAATACATAGATATCTTAATATATTAATCATCAATTCATCATGAGGAAAAAAAAAGAAAAATTCACAAACCTCATTTTTTTACTTCATTAAGTTAAATTTTGAAGCAATCACTCAGCAGAGAAGGATATTATCTGCCAAGATAACCTCAGAAATTTTTTAAGAAAGTAGCATTGTCTTTGGGCCTGAAAACAGCACTGTCTTTGGGCCTGAAAACAGCACAAGTAATGCATTTTATTTAATTAGACTCCACTTTCTTTAAATGAGGAAGTCATGAGCTATATTTTAATTCTCTTTTTTTAACCCTTAAAACTATATATTGTAAATTTGATTACATCTTTGTTATGGTGAGTCTGATATACAGAATTATTTTATGCAAAATAATGTGAAATATATTGAAATGACCCTGTGGCAAAAAGGAGATAAGACATCACAAATGCAGAATTTCTCTGGAAAGAAAAGGAAAATAAGAAAGAGAGAATCTACATTGATTCCCTCCCGGGGAAAGCATGGACCATAAGTTACTCCCATTCCTATCCCAAGAATGCACAAAGGTTAGGAGAGATCTGAAGATAAGCTCGAGCAGAAGTTTGTGCTTATGAGACAGTCACCAGAGGCAGTTTCTCTCACTTCTCCTCCTGCTCTTCCCCTCCTGGATTCTCTGATGTCCAGAGAGAGTAATTTATGATGCAGTCCTAACAGCTAACAAGCAAAAATTTGTTGGATTATTATTTTTGTTCAGAAAATGTCTATTGTTCCTCTGGACCTTTTAATTTTTTTTTTTTTTTTTATAAGACCAATTTTTTGAGTCTGTGGGCTTTAAAATTGAAATTGGTACTAACATTTCAGCCCATGCTATTGCCATATTTATTCAGAAGTAGAAGCATCTACTAAAATATTTAGTAAGCTTTCATGGAATGAGGAGTCATCTGATCAGTCCTGGTGTAACATGCTTGCTAATTAAGAGTTTCAATGAATGGAGGAAGTTTTCCCCAAAGTACTTTTCTCTCAGAATTAAACCGAGTACAGGTAGTTAACCTCTGGCTTAGAGTCACCATCCCCACAAACCAAACGTGAACTCCAAGTTTGCTCAAGCAGCTAGAAGCATAGTGATTGAGCAAGATGGAAATTCAAATTTAATAACAACTTTCTTTTCCATGTAGCATATGAATATGCCAAGAAAACCTATATTTATTATGGAAGTTCAGAGGAAAGGGATAAGGCTTATGATTCTCTCTTCTTGGTTTCTAAGCATTCAGCTGTTTGGCCTCATATATAAGAGTCTACTAATCATTAATTAATCAAGAAATCCAAGAGGGAAAGTTTATTCCTGTGCTAAGATTTATTCAGTTTTTTGCTCTTATATTTCAGAGGATTTCAAAATAAATAGATGCTCTTCAAAGACTGCAGCCAAGTAATTATTTTCTTCTAACAAGCTTATTAGTTTATTGACTTATGGTGAAGTGGGATTCCCAGTCATTATATTTCATTTTGGGAACATTATTTTTGAAGAATGATAGGATGATTAGTGTCATATTAGAGTTTCATAATTTGCAATGTTATAGTCAAGGGTTTGCCAACATTTACATCTCATATCCCTTTGGTTCAATGGCTTCTTCCAACTTAGCTATTAAAAGAACTTTTCACTGCTGGCCCATGAGTCTGTCTTTCAACAAATTAGTATAAAATTATTTCTGTAAGTTTCATTATCGTTGAAAGAACTTGTATAATTTTTGCAATTTTTTAATATAACCAAATTTTACAGTTTTGATTGAAGCCACACTTCAAACAGCATTTTAAAGAAATAAACAATATTTTAAAGGCAAATATCTAATATGCATTATAAGTATTTGGATACTTCATATAATAAGGGGCATAATTTATCTTTTCATTTTGATATATCATGGAAAACATGTAGCTTGAACTAACTTAAAACTTGTCAACATAGTTAATGAGACTTCAGAAAAGTTGAAAGCCTTCAAAACATACACAAGAGTAACCTACCTTGTGTTTGGTAGTGCATCTTACCTAAAATGATGCAGTCTTGGTTCTTGACTAACATATTTATGGTTTCTTGACAATCTGCAGGCAAGAAGAAAATTTTCTGTCTTCTATAGCTGACTCACGTTCTCATCAAGAGCAAAGACTGATTTTTCAATGCAGCTATTCAGCCACTTACACTCATACATTCATACATACGTTCACTGGTATTACCATCAAAGGGATAAGTGCCCACTCTCCTGGATTGGCCTGCAATACTAAAGCAGTAGTTCCCACGCAGCTGAGCCAACTGTGACATTCATCACAACCGAGCAACCATCTGCCTGCATATAAAACAGGTTTTTTACTGTAGACTAAATGCTGTACAGAAAATTTGTTATTTCTCAAAACACAGTCTGAATGTATTTAACTTAGCCATATTTAATGTTGTTCTATGGAATTGAGAGAGTGTCACCATAGCCTACTACCTGGTTGGTTTGGGTTTTTTTCTGGCAAGAATAAATGTTAGGAGCAGGGATTCATCCAGAGATTTAAGAAATGTGCATTATTTAAATGCACAGGCACTGGTTATATGGTATAGAGGATGGAGAGGCACAAACAATGCCATCAGGTTTGTTAACTGTTTTTTCAAAGACTGTTATTTATATTTCTTTTCTCAGAATGGATGAAGAGAATTCTTTTCTTGGAATGAACAGTTTCTTTATCTATAAGACTGAGCACCTGTTACAAATCTTCTTGCCTCTTTGTGAACAGTTATGTTTTCATCATGTCATCCTCTTATAGATGAATCAAGGTCAATCAATGGTAGAGGACACAAAAAAGAGGTATTGACAAGGGTTAGCAGGAAAGAGTATTAAACAAGACAGAGAAATGATGAATAGAGGAGAGAACAGCAAAAGCTAACAAAAGAACATTGGAAGCATGGCTGCTACTGTGCCCTTTGGACATAGAGCAAAGACCACTGTATTTTAGAGGCCATTTCTACTCTCTGATGGTGAGCTTAAGGAAGATGTGGAGCAGTTTTAGGCCCATTCCTGACTCTGGGACTAACTAATGATCTAAGCAGCAGCCAAGGTGGCTTCTTAGCAAAAGTCAGTTTCTTTGGAGGTTTTTTTTTTTTTTTTCCAAGGTGGCATAAGTCCTTTATCTGTGTCCAAAATACAATTAATTTCCAAGTTACTTGTTTCTCATTTTTTTTACTTTCAGCAGCTCAATAATTTAGTGAGTGCAATCAGCAGTTTGGGAGATTACGACCACAGAAGGTTTAATTGCGATTTAGAGAAGGATTTGATGAGCTTGCAACTTAACAGAGACTTTACTACAGTCAGTGTCTGCTGATTTTAAGGTTAAGTTCCAAGAAAACATACCATGGACAACTTTCCAGTGTCGGTGGCCACAGTGAATGAATTCATTCAAGTCTCTGAAGTGACAAATAGCTCCTAGGATAGGTTTTACACTCCAGCTGCAGTACACTCACCACTTAATTTATTTCAGTAGTTTTATATAAGAGCCAACATCTTCGGAGTATTCCCAATTAGTATTGTAAATAAATTCTACAGATATTGTGAAATTTGTTCCTAGGTAAGGGAAAATTTGAGCAAATTTATATTACACTGTTTTTTTCCTATGCTTGTTTTTATTTGATTTAAAGAGTTAGATGAATTTCCATATAATTTTATGACACCATACACTGTAATAATAATTCAAAATTGAAGTCCATTTACATTTAATGACCCATTGAATATATAGCTGTCAATTTCTTAAGCCACAATCCTTCCTAGAATAGGTGCACACCAACTACTCTGTGCCTGACTGGGAATCAAGTGATACAAAGCACAGCCAAAGGGTTCTGCCCCACAAAACTGTGTAAATTTACCTAATCTTTGCATCTATTCTTCAGGGAAGTAAGATCCAGATGACAATAAAACTGCTGTATCTCCATTATCTGCATCAGAAGGCTGTCCTAAAGAGCTGGAGTTTGAAACCAGCTGGTCTTTGCCATGTTTGTTATCATTCTTTTGCAGGGCAGCATGATGAGCTAGTTGGAGGATAGCTGTGCCTCCAGTATAAGAGACATCTGCTACAGAAAATGTCACTGGAACTGCTGAGCTATGGTTTACAGTATAGGTGTGCCTAGAAACAAAAAGCTGGTTTTGAACCTTTCTTCAGTCTCCCCAGACATCCTTTGAACTGGGAGAAGCTTCTCTCACTTGTTGACTCTACTCAGGCTGCCTCCCAGACTCTTTTATCCACCATGCTGCAGCTCTGTCATAAAGCTAACAGCAGCACCCTCACAAAATGTTTGCGATGATAAGTCATTTTCCCTAGGTAAAGCTATTAAGGTTTTGGAACCTTTTGGATTTTGTAATTTTTTCTTGCACATGGATGTAGTGCCTTTTTATCATGTCTGAACTTCATTCCTACTGCTCACTGATATATTTTCATGGTGGAATTAATTTTAGAGCCCTAAGTTATGCAAAGAACTTATTCTCTACTACTTCAAAAGTATTTTCTTCTTTACCTTGTCCACAGGCATATATTCAGGAGGAATGTGCCTCTAGAATCTTAAAATATTGGCACAATTTAGTTGCCTAGCTTCGATTTGAATCCATTCTTCCAATTGCTTTCTCTTCCTTTTTGCTTTCTCTAACACTTGCCTCTATAGACAGACTTAACTAGCTGAGAAATGTAATACAAGTATCCATGACACTGATAAATGTATACAATACAATAATCTCCCATTCTCCACAAAAGCTACCAATATGTTTTGTTTTCTGGGGGACTGGTATTTTCTATGTGGCCTACTGATAATTAAACAAGCAAAATATTAACATTTAAAAAAATAAATATAAACATTGCAAAATGTACATCTCTTTAAAATGTGTACTTTGATTACCCAGTGTAACAAATACCAAATTTTGGTGAAAAACATGATTTTCAGTCTCTATTGAAGTAGTATCCAAGTGCGATAGGGGGAATATGGGGTTACATTTGTTAGAATGGTTGAGGCTTATGCCCATGAGAAGGCCCTGTGGGAAAGGCCCAGCTGCGGGTGGGATGGTTGGAAGTTGGGTGAGGGGTGAGAGGCAGTTGTGGGTGAGGAGAGAGTCGGCTGAGTGACAGCTGGCAGTGAGACTGTGATTGGCTGGAGGAGCGCGCACACAGCGATGAGCAGGAAGCTGATTGGGTGAGGACAGAGTTCGTTGAGTGACAGTTGGCAGTGAGACTGTGATTGGCTGGAGGAGTGCGTGCACAGCGATGAGCAGAAAGCTGATTGGGTAAGGAGAGAGTCGGCTGAGTGACAGCTGGCACTGAGACTGTGATTGGCTGGAAGAGCGCGCACACAGCGATGAGCAGGAAGCTGATTGGGTGACAGGACGCATGGCCAGCAGCAGCACAGCTGTGCCAGCCAATGGGTGCCCTTCTGCTGTTAAGTTCTGTTAGGCTTCGGTTTGGTGTTGGTTGGCATTAAGGGTATAAAGAGGGGGTAATTTTTGGCAATGAAGGGATCTTCTTTGGACATACAGGGGGTCTGTCGTCTTTGTTACCCATTGCTACACTATGCATGCCTGAAAAGCTTTTGCAAAACAGATCCTGTGAAGCTACTTAACACAAAGCTTCTGTTTGTCAGGGTTGTATCTGCCAGTCAGACTCATTCAGTCACTAGCTGCAAAGATTAATTAATATTTGCAGCCTTGGTCATGCTACACGTATAAATCTAACGCGTGCTTTCAGGAAGAGAAAAAACACCCAACAGGTGCAGCTGTAGATATCGTGCAGGCACTAGACAATATGATTATTTGGAAAAGAGGCATTCCTTAGAAATAGTTGTGACCAGTATACTATGGCGCTAATTCAGTTTTTTAAGATCCTGTTTATCTGCTATGCCCTATGAATGAGAAGTAGTGCCTGGGAGTTATAAAATGTGTTTCATATTTACATGCTGTTTGATTATTTTGGCTTTGCATTTTGAGAAGATTAATGACCAAGAAATGCATCTTACCAGCAATTTTTTTTCAGAATCATTATAGTACACATGAAAACTAACTTTGAAATTTATTTATTAACAATCTTATTTCAAAAGGAAATAAATAGCAATGATCATTTCAGCTGCTTATATCCCCGGAGACTTTGGATGCCAAACAATAAGAGATTCATTTATCAGTGTTATAATGCTCTTGGAACACAACACAGTTCTACAGAATTTTAATTCCAAAGTCCCTTATTTTCCAGGTGTGGAGTGGGTAGAATAAAACCAAAAAATTCTAGTAGGTAAGATACTCATTTAGAGTCAGGGAGATCAAAGTCCAAGTCCCACTGACTACTTAGATATTTAAATTAAATGGAAAGAATCCAACAGAAAAGTTAGTACTGGTAACAAATTTTTGCTGGGAGTTTTTGTATGCAAGTCTGTACATCAAATAACTTCTCCAGTCTCTCGGGTTATTCCAGGGGCTGAGGGGCTCTCTTTGCTTTTTATTGAAAAATCTTTGGTTCATCAAGAAGCTGGATGGGAAGCCTTTCAGATTTCTCAGAAAGTTTCACTTCATTAAAAGTGGTTTCTTTCACAGATTTACGTTGTAAATGCCCAATTAGCCCAATTCAGGATTTGAGTTTTACATATCAATATAGTCTTGTCTTTCATGACAGAAAAGTCTACTCCAGGTACTATGAAATCATGATTTCTTTAAAGAAAGAAAGAAAGATATTTCTCTATTTTGGTTGAAGAAAGGAAGAGTATGAAATGAGATATGCTAATTGTGATGAAAACTTCCATAGATCATCACAGCTAGATATTAAAGACTTTTTCTTCAATCACTTAAACCAATTATGTAGATATAACATTTCAAAAGCCTTTAAAATTTCTTTTCTGACTTGACATTGTTTTCTACTTAAACTTCCTTGATTTGCATTTGATGAGAAATTTGTTCTCTCCAACAAGAAATAATTACCTTTTCTCATAAGAAGGTGTTGTTGCTTATAAACATGGATTTTGTTGAGAGTAGTTTCAGGGATTATAAATTATCTGATGTTCATGAAAGCAGTGATCTATCTTGTAAATTGCCATCAAAACTGGGATTTGATTCCTGCTTTGTTAGAGCTACTTAATGTCCATGTAAAACTAATGTACGTTTTAATTGCAAATTCTCTGTATTTCAAGGAAACCAAAAAAGCTGCATACTAAATTTGACTAATGATCTGTTCTATCAGTTTGCTGCTTTCTCTTTGCCATTTAACTGGTGTTAGATGTCGTAATTACATTATAATCTGATTATAAGACAGTTTTTCAACTCTGAATGTTTAATGACTGATTCTAAAGTTGAAAGATTTATATGCATAATAACATAATAACATATACTCCTAATTATGTTATAGATGTTTGTGTTTAGATTCAGTCAGTCCATCAATCCTGCTAAACACTTAGAATTACAGCAATTGGTTCAACTGGTTATACTCAAGGGAAAAAATAATAACCATATTTTAAATTATCCAACTTTCAGTTTTGTTGAAAATCAACTTCTTGTCATTGTAGGAGATTTGAAGGATCTGACTGAAGAGATTTCTTTATATCAAAACGATGAAATAAATTTTTAAGACAAAAGGTAGATATTTTTACTAGTAAAGGTAAGATACTCATGTATTAAAATGGGAAACACTACAGATTGTACAGCTTGTTCATGGTGTCCAATTTATTAACTAAAGAATGTACAACATGGTATAAAATACATCTATCTTTAACAACATCTAGAAATGAAAGACAACGAAACCACTGTTCTTTTTACAGTATATAATTCCATAGAACAGTAGAGGCAACATGGTTCTCTTGACATTTAAATCCAGCAAATGATGCACTTTTCATTTTTTTATCCTTATATACAGGAGATAGAAGCAGTGACATACTACAAAGGAGAACTGAGAAACATTGCCATATCATGTAAGGATGATACTGGGAAAAACCAGGCTCGGTGACAGATGAAGCTCAGAAGGTACATGAAGGGTGTCGATACAAAAATGCTGTTAGCAAGGAATTTTCCTGCTTCTTTCTAAACTGTGGGATACTTTTCTCTCTCACAGAAGATATTCACAGAGTTTATAAACCATGAACATCCGCGACCTTTCATAGTACAGTTTATGGTACAGTAGAAAAATATTTTGACAATGGATGTTTTAGGATTTTAGCCAATCACCCCCAAGGAGTGGCTGATCCTTTGTCCAATTAGACTATGAAGAAAAAAGTCTATAAAAGAGTGTTATGATCTGGTTTAGACCCAGGAAAGCAAAGCAAGCTAAGCCTCTGAGCATAAACCGGAAAGAACTTAGAATGTTCAAAATATTCCCAGAAATGAGATTAAAACCAAATGAGGTTAGATGTTGTTGCCAAAAAATTGTTGTATTTTATTTAATAGTAAAAGAGGCAAAGAGAAGGGAAAAGAAAAGAAAGAGAGAAAGAAAGAGAGAAAGAGAGAAAAAGAGAGAAAGAGAGAAAGAGAGAAAGAGAGAAAGAGAGAAAGAGAGAAAGAGAGAAAGAAAAAGAAGCGTGTGTGGGGGGTGGCGGAACAGGGAGAGGTGACAGGAGTTAGGTGGAAGCATATCACCCATCTGAGGGTCCCAATGACGTTTCGTTGCTCCCCTCCATCTGGTCTGATGGTGGTGAGGGTCCCCTGTTGCTGCCGTGGCCACGCCGCTACATGCTGCCACACCACGTGCCACCACACGCCGAAGAGTGCAGAATCCCATGGATTAATATACACTTTAGGTAAGGTGGGAACGCCCACGTGCCTCTCTTGCAGGGGCTGGCTTGACACCATCCCTTGCAACACTGAGGGTCTGTTGCATCATCTCTGGTGCTCTGGTGCAGGGTCTGGGGACCCCTTTGAGGGGGGCCCCTGTGATGGGCCATGTCACCCCTTCTGCTGTGGATAAGCTTCCCCCACCCCGGTGAGGATCCCTCAGCTGGGTTCTGCACAGTTGGAGGATGGGCAGTCACTGCACCTCTGACCAGAGGCTTTTCCCAGATACCCAAAGCCTCTCCTCCCTCCACCCCTTGGTTCAAGGGTCTGTTCAAGCCTGGCATCTGATAGCCCTGGGGCTGTGGTCCTCATCTTGGAGGTGTTAAGCCTGTGCTCAGTGAATGTCCCCAGCCCTGAGTTGTTACTTATCTTCATCAGCGAATAGTGTCAGGCCTCAGTCATGGCCTCATTCAGGGTGTGGTAGTCTTCTCTTCAGCTTTTGGAATACAGTTTTAAAAGTCCTTTAATAAAATGTTTAAGTCATAAAATATAATATTTCAGTCTCTGACAAAGAGTTTGTAAAATAATTAAATAAATCAATCTTGCTGCACAATTCCTGCCTGCTGGATTTCTCTCCTCCTCCCTATGGCTGTGGGATACAGTAACATTTACTGCGCTAATAGAAGGGCACTAAAGAGCTTCAACTGCTACATTAGTAGTGAAAATCTGAACACAGAAAATGTGGACTGCTGAATGAAGCAGGGGATTCAGTGGCGGTAAATGCAGACAGGGTTGAAATAGCCAAAGCGTTCTTTGCCTTGGTCTTTGCAGATAAGATCTCTGCCATGGCCTGTAAAGAAATGGTTCCAAGAGAAGAACAAGCAGCAGTGAATGAGAGTCAAACCCAAGATTGCTTGAGATGGCTTGACCCATACAGGTCCTTGGGACCTGACAGCCTGTAGGTAAAGACGTGCTCACAGGGCTACTCTCCATTGTATCTGAAAAGTCATGGAGGCTGGGGAAGGACTCCAGCAACTGGAGGAAGGGAAATCTTCAAAAATCCATCTCCAATAAAGCCAGAAGTAAAACAGTCTAATGGCCAGCCAGACTCATCTAGTTATCTAGGAAAATTAGAGCAAGTCCTCTTGGAGCACATTTCAGGGCACATGAAGGAGAAGACAGTGTTTGGGAAGAGTCAGCATAACTTACCCAAAAGTAAATCATGTCTAACCGATGTCAATGGCCCTGAGAGTCAGAACACTGGATTTTTGCATGAGGAGAGAGCTGTAGATATAACGTACAGGGCAAATTTCTTGACATGGTCTGCCACAAAATTCTTGTACCCAAACTGAGATATCACAGTCTATATGGATAGATAAATAGATGGGTAAAAAATATATGTAATGATCAAGCTCCATGGTTAATAGGGCTCACTCAACCTTCAGGCTGATAAGTGGAGTACCACAGTAGTCTTATTTTGGGATATGACTTTGTTAACCTCTTATTAATAACTTGGAAGAAGCAATGATACACACTCTCAGTCAAGTTTGCAGCTGACATCAGACTGAGATGACCTAGTTTACTTGAGGCAGAGGGACCTAGACAAGTGGATGAATGAGGAACAGGAACATTGTGAAATTCTGAGAGTCAAATGCAAATTCCTTCACCCAGGGAGGAAGAACTTTTTACAAAGATACTGGCTGGGTACTGAATGTGGGGAGCAGCTCTGCAGGAAAGGCTCTGGATGTCTTGGCAAACAGAATGGAGGATGAGCCAGCAGCACCCTGGTAGCAGAGAAAGACAACAGCAACCTGAAATATATGAGCAGGAAACCAAAGAAAGTGTCAGAGTCCCACAGAACCTGGATGCTTTTTCAGGGTCAGGGCACCTGCAAGTCAGTGACTCAGGATCACAGTCATCATGGTGAGGGTTACCAGGGTCAGAAACTACCCAGTGATGTTTGGGTAGGTTCATGCTGACTAGAAAGTTCCAAGAAGTCAGTCCAGAGGCTGAGGTCTGAATCAACAGGTTCTGTAGGGGTTTGTGCATGAGTTGAAGACTTGGCCTCCTACCTGTCTCTCTGAAGATAATGAGAAATCCTTTCCCTATGAGGACAGTGGAAAAGTCAGCCCAGAGAAATTGTGAAATCTCTCTCCATCCTGAGAGGTTTCCAGGACCCATCAGGATAAAGGCCTCAGCTGCCTGGTCTGATCTTTAAGCTGACCTCTGAGCAGGAGGTTGGAGTAGATTTAATTTTTGTTTTTAAACTACCATCCTACATTTTTATTAAGTTAAAGATTTTTGAATGCCTCACTGAGGATGACAATACACTTCTTTTTTCAAGAGGGGAGATGTACAAGAGGTACTAAAACCATATTGCACATACAACAGAATCAAGTTTGTCACTCTCATGTGATATACCATATAAAATGCTGAATGATTTTAAAAGCCTCAGTAAGCAAGGATGATAAAACCAGAATCAGAAGCAAACAAACAATAATTTAGAAACAGTTTGAAGATTATTTTGAAGTGGACTTACAAATTTTATTTGTACTGTTATGTAAGATCCAGAGCTGATCTGGCTCAATTTAAGGTTTTTCTTCATTATTTGTCTGCTAAAGATATTTTTAACAGCATCGTCATGACAGTTGTGTAACTTCATGTTTTTGCCTTGCTCTTGTTCTATTGTGAATGTTAACTTCAAAGCTTTGGAGGCCTGCTGCGACTCTTTCCTCATATATTTTCTCCAGGCTGAAATACTGTATTACACAAGATCTATAACTTAACATATATATATATATATCTTTTTTTTCCTTTAGGAAGCCAAAGCTGTTCCTCACCCACCAGATGTTCAAATTATTTATTTAGTTTGGTACAGATTCTAATTTTGTAATTTGTCTGTAAACTCCTCAAAGCAGCAAAAAACTCTGGAAAATTAGTGTTAGAAGCCAGCTTTCTATTTTAAAGGACAAATTTTTATTTTCAGATGTACTGATGTACATAGCATGAAAAAATATTCACACAACTTAATTATTTTGTGTGGACAATCAAGTGAATTTCTAGAGATTGCAGAGGACAAAGGGTTTCTAATTGGAACTATATTGAGGCAGTACAGAATTTTCCCATTTTGGAATGAGCAACAGGAACTCCTGATCTTCTAGAGCTTTCCAAACTACTGCTCTTCTAGAGCTTTCCAATAGGCAAAATAAATGGATCTGCTGTGATGTTTCCCAAGGAAGAGAAGGATTTTTTTTGTCTTGGGGTAGCTACAGGCAACTTTGTGGGCTGGAATTTGACATCCTAATTAACCTTCCTAAGACCTCCTTATGTGGTCATATGAAAGTGACACAGAAATAAACCACAGATTCCTATGTGTGATATTAAGAATAAATGTGTGATCTATATACAAATTTCAAATGTATTCATGATTAAATACTTACTGTTAGAACTTGAAGAAAACAGAAAAAAGTGATTAACATACATCAAGAATGTGGCGATTAAGTATATGAAGGTCAGCTAATAAAAATATGGCATGCACAGTTGTTAGACTTACCTCTAGATTTCCATTCATACAGATATGCAAGTTGGATATTTTTATTTCTAATAAATGCATTCGTTGATTATTAAGTGCACTTAGTAGCAATCACAGGAGGAACTTAATGCAAATTATGAGGGCAAAATATTTTCATTCTCACTGTGTTACATCTTGAGTTATTATCAGCCACAATTTGTTGTTTACAGAAAAACAAAGTAGATTTCTAAGAATTGTCAGCTGAATCCTTATTTTACCTGTCTAGGTTTTAGCAGACCATCTTTTAAGAAAAAATTAGTAAAAATACTACTGACTCCCAATCAATTTTAATTTTGGTGCTTTGATTTCAGAGGTGTCCAGTTGCAAAGGACACATTTTTTAGAAAAGGTAGATCCTGTTTTTTCCCTTAAGGTTAGGTTCAGTATGGCTACACTGAATATTCAAATCCACAAGCTGATTTTAGAAATTTTGGTTTGAGATTTTTATATCATAAAGTTCTCAGCCCAACTTCTGAGGAACTGTTAAAATTAAATTATGCATATTTATGCATCCATGCTAAGGCACTGTATCAGGATCCTGTATATATGAGATCTGAGGAATAGGGCTGTTTTCACTTCTAACCTGTACTATTAAAACAATAAAAGGGCATTCAGTTCTTAATACAAGTTTTTATTAGAATGGAGATCTGAACAAACTGAATTTTGTTTGAGAAAATGGGTACATGATAGTAAAATCAATGGCTTGAAAATACCCCTATGTACATATAGCTTTACTGTGGGAATCTTTCCCTATCACACTGGTTTTTCTTCCTACTGTTTTGAATGGCTTCCCAAATTGCAAGAACACTATTCTGTCTTCCAGTTGTCCATAAAAAATAGGTCTCACTTTCTGTTAACTTTGATGTGTTGCTTTTTTCTTACTTCTACTTAACACAGAAATGCCTCAACCAACATTTTTCCCACAGGCTATCTCTTTCCTGGGAATCTCAGACTGTTTTTTCTCAATATACTTAATCTAATTTAGCTATCAGTTCTCTCTAGGGAGGGGTCTTTTGCTATTCTACTTTCTTCCTATTCTGATACACTGTCCCTTTTCCCCTTTTCATTGACTTTAGTGCTTGTCTGGCACACACTTGGATTTAGTTCATAACTCCAAGAGCAGATGTAGAAGAGGTGGAAACATGCAGCTGGGCACAAAGAGGCTAATCTTTTCAGCAGCAACCTGAGGCTGGATTTCAATGTGAAATATCTTCTTTAATCATCCTTACACGGCATGCCAGATTTTTCTCACAGTATGAATTTTTGATTGCTTTTAGGAAGGTATCACATCCCCACCTCTGTTCAAGTGATTGCACCTGACCCTGAGCACAACAGCCAGGAGAGAACCAGCAGCCAGGCCTCCCTTTGGCTGTTCACCTAAGTCCTTTTGACAAAATACTAGCCCCAAAACGTTTTTCATATTTTCCCTGATTTGGAGTAAGCAAATTATTGAAATGGATACCAGATTATACCTTGAATTTGAAACACTATGTTTTGGGATGTAGGTATTTTTCTCTTTGGTACACCCCAGTAATAGGAAAAGAAACACTAATTACAACTATTGCTGGATATGAATGGATTTCATTAACATCTTGCATATACCTCATCTTTGTAGCCGCAGGAGAGCTGTGTTATGGCTGACAGTGACTGTCACATCCCTATTCTTAGGTTTCTTACGTTGTGCAAAGGCAGGTTACATTAATGAATATCAGACAGCTGCAGAAACCTCAGCAGCACTCATGTGCTCCCCATTAACTGAACTCTTTTCTTACCTCACTTCTGCTCTTCTTTCCCCACCCCAACCCAAGATCAAATTTCATTCAGAAATTGACGGGGCATACTCAGACTGAATGTTCCTTTTCTTTCTCAGATGAAGGTAATCATTTCCCCTTTGTTTATTTTCTTTCTTTGGCTGTGGAGTCCTGTCTCTCCTTCCTTCTGAAAGAATTTTTTTTTTTTTTTTTTAATCTTAAAAAACTTCAGCTTTCAGCAAGTTTAATCCTCAGGGGTGGAGATGGGGGAAGCAACAAGCAATTAATTTTACAAAAATATTGTCTTTTCAATACATAATTCAGGTACTTGCTCTTATATTATAAATCACCATTCTTAATATTTTTTACCTTTCATTTTTTTATGGTTACCTTTCAGCTTAATGTAGAACCAAGTCCAATAGGAACTGAAAGTAACATGTAACAAGAAGGATGTTCTTTAAAGCTGAGGGAAACTTCTGAGAGGAAGAACAAGTACAAACACGTTTGAATTAAGCACAAAAGTTGCAACAGGAACAAATAGGAATTTCAGATAGTCTGAGAACCAGCCTGTGTCAAAGAAGGATGCTTGGCTTTCCAATTTTAGGAAAGAATGATAGCTGTTATATAGGATTTTTGAATTATTTTATGACAGCTCTATAGCAAGAACTTATTTTTCAATTTTATTCTGAAGGAAATAACCTGAACCATAGGACACAGTTGGTTGACTTCTTCACTCATCTGTCAGTCAGGAGAAACACCACAACATTCTGTCTTCTCATAGCTGGAATAAAAATGACAGTGATATCCCCTTTCTTGATCCTCTGTCTGGGAAATGAAACATAGTGCTGCTGCTTGACTGTAGCTAGTCAGATGAGAGAAACCAGTGATAAACACCTGACATGACATGCACATTTTTCACATATTTAGAGAAAAAGGTTTTTTACACATATTACATAAATATGTGTTTAATATTCATGCTACTACATACCTAAATTACTGTTTTGGAAGTGGTTGCTCTCTCAGTAATTTGATTATCAAAACTAATGAGGTTTTTGATCTGTGTAAATTTAGGCAGATCAGTTTGGCTTCTATGGCACAAATCTTGGCAGTCCTATAAGTAGTCTTTCATTCATCTTTCTATTGATTTCTGCCAGGAAGACATGCTCTCCTTGCATGGTACCTGGTGCAGGACAAAACCTTAATATTTACTGTATTCCTGTGTGAACATACAGAGATGTAAGCTTGGAGAAATAGTCAGTGATAGTAATTACTGAGATTGTAAAAGCACCTACATTTTAAAGAATAGCTTTTTCTCATATAAAATTTGAAGTCCTTTCTCTCCTTCCTTCCCAAAGATGTTTTTTCACAGGTATTTCAAAAGTCTGTAGTTAATCATTGAAGTTGGATAATACCTAAATTTATTAATAAATCTTTGGGGAAGAGGTGGATAATTTTTATCTTTCCTGTACTTATGAATTATTCTGTAAATCAAGTGTAATTAAATGAAACAATTAAGATTTGTATGTTTTATTAATCCAAAGCTACAGACACGATGTATCCTACTCTTTACAGCCAGTCAGGCATAATAAACTCTGTGTATCTGTAAGGTGTCAGTTATTAGGCTCTAAGACAATTTTGGGGTGTGTTTTGCATTTTCTTAAACTGAACTTTTTTTGCATTTTCTTAAACTGAACTTTTATGTTTGCTGACGATGTAACTTTTGTTTTAAGGTGCATGTCCTACTTACTTCTTTACTCTGCAATGTGTTTGTAGTCAGAACAAGCCTTAACATCTGGAACTATATGCCAAAAATGCTCTGTTGGTCTACTTGGAGCAAGTTCAGGATGCCAACGGAGCACAGCTGAATTTCCACAGCTGAGACTATGGGACAAGAGTGTTGCTCATACATCTATGTGCATTTTCCAGCTTTTCCACAGATTTATTTTTGAATTGATGAAGAAGCTTAATAACTATAAATCATGAAACACCAAGCTCATCCTCTGTCACTAGCAATAGTAAAATCATCTCAATGTCAACTTCTATGGGAAGTATTGCCATCTGGTTGACATGATGTGGACAGAAAAATCTCTTTCAGATTTATAATCCATGAAGCTAAAGACAATAGTAGTTTCATAATGTAGAAACTCAGGGACTTGTAACTTTTGCTGAGGCCAGTAAATCAGATAACACAAAATCTTTCTGACAGAGTCCAGCAATACTTGAAAGCTAATTTTTTATTGTGGGGGCAAAGTAACAGACTGTCCAATACAGGCCAAGAAGTTTTTGCTTTAAATTCTGAGTTGTTTTCAATTTCTCCTACTCTCTGATGGTTTCCCTTGGTGTTGACAGGAAACATGCAGGAACCATTGATTTTATTATGCACAAGCTATTCCCCTGCCTGAAAGGCAATTGCAGGGATATAAATGCTCCATTTGTTAAGCAGATGGATCTCTAAATTCATTTTAGGTATTAGCAGTTGTTAATTTAATAAAAGAAGAAAAGAATAAAAATACCATAACATTTAACATCTCTCAAACATTTCAGCATGTATTATTCTTTCCATGTTTTGTCTGCGAAAAAAAAAGACACCCCCTGCCCCCAAGAAGGTGGGAGTGGTGCAGATGGAGATCTGTCTGTGAACTGTAAATGGATGCTGCTTATGCACTCTCTGTCAGTCATTCTCTTTTGTGCTGGTACTTTGAAAGACACCACAAGTCCTAGTTCCTAGGTGCCTGGCATCCTAGAGATGACAAGTAAAAAAATGTACCAGATCCACAGGTAACTGGGCCTTTTGAACAGGGAGACATACTGCAATTATATATTTTTTAATTATCTATCTTTGTGTTTGTGAATAATCTAAATTAATCCAGTTGCTTCTTCTCTAGATTTGTCAAGATTTTAATTAAGGTGTCTTGAATATATATTCTATTTTTGAGTGAGTACCTGCAACATGTTTTCACTTTCAAAGATCCAAAAGTTTTCTTCTTATGGCTAGCTTTGTGTCCATAGAAAAAAAAGGAAAGAATGAGCTTTCCACACCCAACAAAGAAGCTCAATTTTTTTCCCTAATCCATTATTTCTCTGTTAGTTCAATTTCAAAGTTATTAGGTCAGATATAGCAATACTTAATTTTCTGAGTTTGGTGAAAGTATAATTAAAATATTATTGCAGCTTTAAGCAGAAGCATATTTGAACTCAAGCAAAGTTGCTGCATGAAGAGGCTACCCCATTTTTGAGAATCTGGAATTTAACTTAATCATTGATGGTACATGTTCCGGTTTGGCCAAATTTAGAAATACATCCTCTGAGAGAAGGCACAACCACCCTGCCCCCAACAGGTTCGGGAAAAAATAGATTTTCCTCAAAGGAAAGTGAAGGAGATAAAACTATTTATTTACCAAACACACAGGAAAAGGAAAATAATGCTAAATAATAAAATCTCTCGCTGTGGAGAAAAAACCTGGGAAAGTGTTAGAGTCCTCCCTTTGGTCTCCTCGGAGCTGGGGCTTGGCCCAGGGCCAGGCCCTCTGTGCCTGGTGGAAAGTCCTCCCAATGTGCTCTGAGGTTGAAGCAGTCCAGTAGAAAAGGGAGAAAATCCAAAATTCCAGGGAAGGAAAAGCAAAGTTCAACTCTCAGTCTCTCTCCAGAGAAAAGGAAACTGAAAAAAAAAACTGGCCAAAAGCTGACTGGAAAGCAGCAAGCCGGGTGCCTCCTCCCTCCCCTGCTGCGGCTGGGCAGAAACTGCTATCTCTGTGTGACCTTGAACAAGCTGCAAACTGCTTTGAAAAAGTTTTGTGCAGTTTTTCCTTCCCCCTCTCAGGCTCAGTTTAGAGGAATAAAAAGGCACAAAGTTAATTTCTGGGCAAAGAGCAGCGACATGGGATACACATCATAAAGTCACCCCAAGACAGTACATCTGGCTAAAAAAGCCAAAAAACAGCTACCTAGGTTGCACTTATCCTGATTAAGGCAATATTTTTAATACACAGCTTTATTTCTGAAAAAAAAAAAAAAAAAAGGAAAAAAAAACAAAAACCAAAAAACTGGAAAGGTATTTAAAGCAAAAATCAATCTTGACATTTGATAAAAATTTGGATTTTTAAGCTATAACAGGAAGACAAAATTTCTGTATTATGGCATTACACAGAAAGAAAGATAAGATAGATGCTTAAAACCCCTGGCACACCCTGACTCAAAAAATATAACATAAGTCAAAAACTGTAAAACATTTTTGTCTACTGGAGTTTTTTTCATTGCTGATAATTTAATTTATGCTTCAAAGCCTACCTCAAATGACAAAAACCCCCCATAATCTACAGTTATTGTAACTCCATGTGACAACATGTCTCAATCCACTCACTAGTAAGGGTTGCTTTTATCTTTCTTGTCATCATCACTATTTCATACAGTGATTGTGAGAGAAAGAAAATGATCTCTGTCATTAGTAAATGGTCTGAGAATGATGTCTAGTTACAAAAGTAGATTCCCTCTGTCTCTTGTGAAGAGGAGGGTGATGCTTCGGTGACAGCTAAGACCTTTTTGATTTCTGAATAAGTTTTCCAATGACTACACTAATACTGTGCCTGAGGAAAGCAAATCTTTTTATTTTCTTTTAATTTTCACCCCAACATCATCTGTGGTTTTGATTGTATATTTGAATGCCTATACAGTTGAATGTGATAGCAGGCAAAAAATATAAACATGGCCTGAACTGTAAGAAGAGTTGTATTCCTTGTGCAGTAATATGCAAATGTAGTTTCAAACCTAAATTTAAAAAAAATCTCTTGCCTTATCTCAGTCTTTGTTGCTCCTTCTTCATGTGTAATTTCATTACTTTGTTATGTTAATTTGTTAAATTGGGTTATTGCAATGTAACTAACATTATGCCCCCATTCCTAATTGTCAGAAGTGCTTATGATGTCTTCATTTAATACATGTTATTGCTGTATTATGTCAGGTATGCCAGGATTTGATTCATGCATTGAATTTGTAGCTAGACAACTTACTGAACCATAGGCGGTAGCTGTCATTTTTCATGGGCACAGAAAATACTGGCTGTTGCCCAACATAAAATTCTGGTAGACTTCCACAGTTCTTATATCTTCTTGCTCTGTTTGCTGACACAATTGTTGTCTTCTTTGTGCAGATGTTTCTGTCAGGAGTTTGGTTCAGTTATTGAGACAGAAACTTCAAGTAACTTTTACTACTGAATATACTTTCTGTCCTCTGATCTGCTTAAAAAAACACTCCTCAACATAACCTATTCATACGGCTTTTGGCTCCTCTTTTATTCACTTCTAGTTTCTCACCTACACATTTATTTTCATAAAAAAATAAACTTATTAAGAATAATAATGAAAACATAACATTTCTCACCTTCATTTGTCACTTCTTCATTTAATTGTTCTTCCCCTTTTTTCCTCTGCACATTTATATATCTGTTATTTTTAACTAGTATTTTCATTAAATTTGAAAGTGAAAAATATAGATCTTCAGTATTCTTTTATCTGTCATTAATCTTCATAATCTACAGTTTATAAATTGTTCACAATTTTCACAGTGTTGGAATTTGTTACCTTCAACTCACTTGTCTAGAGACAGGAGATGTCAGGATACACTACAGTCATAAGAAAAATTTTCACTATTGGGACCTGCTGTTTGCCTTTCATAACCCTTCTCACAAACCTCTAAAACCTGTGCTTCTCACTTCCTTTTCATGCAAAGTATCTTCACACCTGTAGATCCTAGTGCTTATATCTACTTTTGGGTTGTGTTCTCTACTTTCCTCCCCCAGATTATTTTTGCTGAAGGTACCTGTTTCTGAGTTCTTTCAACTGTGCTTTACTTAAATTTAGTTTTGGAGTTTTGGTTCAACTAAAGCTGTTTATTTACACTTGAGCCTGTTATAGCTACTGGGTATTTCTGGTTTTTAGCAACTATTTGCCTGCAATCCGAAACAATCCTCAGACACATCCCATCCTACAGCTGACCACCAAATTAAACAACAAATCTTGACTGGGCATGAAAGGAGCTAAGATATTGTCATTTCTGCAATTAGTGGTAGAAGGAGTGTGTAAGTTTAAGTATCACTATTGCCACCTGAGAAGTGCTGGTGTTTCAGAATAAAACACACTTTAGTCTGTCTAGACACACCTTAAACAGTAAACATAATATATTTCTGTCATCTCAGTGCCGCCTTCTCTGAACTATACAATTCTAAATTTCTTAGTCCATGTCAATTGTTCTTTCCATTTATCATCCCACTTGCCATATGCTGAATTTTCTCCATCCCAGCAAACTGACACTAGCTATACAAAATGGATTTTTCTTATTGGCTGCTAAAGCATTCCATACGGCAAGGGCAATTTCTGCATCTATAGAGATCTGGAATAGCTCAGAATAAAATGGAATGGCTCCAGATTTGTACCATTATGTGTCACAGAGGATTTTGTGCCTCAGCAACAGTAGATGTTTATTCACTTAAAGATAACCTTATGAGCACATATCTAGAGAAAGTGTTTTTGTGTGGTATAGCAAGCTTATTAGCTTCATTATAACTGCAAGCACAGAACTCCATGTAGGCTAATCTGTCTTGTTTCACTTTAATCAAGATGTACCTCCTATATTACCAGATTTATACTGAAAGAGTAGAAGATTGTCATTAGCAATTAGTATTTCTAAATTATTTTCTTAGAATCAAATCTGATTTGTCTGAATTTAAAGGTTTTTCCTCAGGTTTAAGATCTACATTTTTCTTTCATTCAGTTGGATGTTACCACAACTGAGCATTTGGAAACATGGCTGAAAGATCTGTTTTAAATTGGCTTTTCACAATTTACTGTCACTTTTGAATTTATTTAATGTCTTGCAAAAGAACAATGCCAAAATGAGCTCAAATTTAAAAACATGCACTTTTCCACCAAGACAATCAAATAGCAAAGCATGTCAAAAGAGGTTCAGAGAATGAATAATAGCAGAGCTGTGAACAAGAGTACACTCCTGACAATATTCAATCTGTTCTTTACGAAAATGAGGTATCCTTGAATCAAAGAGTTAGCTTCAAAAATAGTGTTTCCATTTTTCTTCAGAAAATAAACATTGCTACACAATACATATAAGCAAAGATCAAAGCAACTGTGAAACATTAAAACAATACATGCTACACATAGAATTTTTGAAACAATGGTTTACAATAGCTGTTATTTTTTCTGAACTCACCCAGTATCATATGATATTTTACTTACTTTTCCATCTGTCACTGAATTGAATGACTGTGTCTGATGTGTGATATGACACTTAGCAAACCTGTCAATGCAACACCTGATTCAATACTATAATGTCAGCTATTAGTTGTTCTGTCAAAAATATCCTATAGTTATATTTCTTAAAGAGTCTGATGCATTTTACAGAACCCTATTTGTTCTCAAGTAGAATTGATTCATCCTTTCTGTAAAGTGATCAGTTGAAAACCAACAGAAACTAGGTTTTCTCAAAATACTATTTTGCTTAAAAAAAAATTGAAAATTAAGAGCCAAAAATTATTGGGTGAAAGGTTGCAATAGAAATTTTTTTAGCAAATACCCCTCCTTTCAACAAGGACTTATTCAACAAGGACTTAGGAAGTGATATCTAAAACTGCAGACTCATAATTGTATTTTTCTTAGAAAAAAGAGAATTAAAACTGTGATAAGGAAAAAGACAATAGTGGAAAACAATAAATATAGTATACTGATAGAATTCAACACAGCAAAAGGAAAAAGATATCCCTCATCCTTTCGAGTTCTTTGATAATTGTGGTATTTTGCAAGTACTTTTGCAAGTACTGTTACTTTCTAAAAGTACTGAAACTGTCTCTCACCAAAACAAAAATGTAATAGAGGACTATAAAGTCACAAATTGTTTGTGAAATGTGAAGACATAATGATAATTTTCTATTTCTCACAGATTGAAAATGAGGGAGATTTCCATGAAATTATCAGACAGCTGGTGTAAAACATTAAGAAGAAATACATATTTATTTATTTACTTATTTACTTCCTTATTTATTTCTTTTTCCTAATACTCAGCTGAACTGTGGTATCAGGTCAGAGCTCATAAGAGCTAAGCAGTGAAAGTAAATATCACTAACCCAAGGATGTGGACAGCCCTAAAACACATATATATGGCAGTCATGAGTATATATGATGGGAAATACCTTTAAAGATTCCAGAATACCTCAATATTTCTTCCTCACCAACAATTTGTGGTTAATGTCTGACACAGAATATGAAACAAAACTGGATTTCTAGTTGGGCACTGTCTGCCTGGATGTATGTTCTTATCTTACTATCCAAACCATTGAAAGACAGATATTTTTGAAATATTTACATATATATAACAGAGTAAATACTAACTTGCAAATTAAATACTATAGAACATTTTTTGAACTATGTAGGGAATAACCTATCTGCTGTTTTGTCTACTTTTTAAGAATTGTGTTGCTTAAAACAGGGATTCATGAAATGCACATTAATTTTTTGAAATCTGTTTAATTTGGATATAATCTGAGAATAAAACATCTAAATTCAAGGTGGTTTAATCTGATGTAGAAACCCATCCTGTACCATTGGTGTTTGATATCTTCCTGCTGAGAGTCCAGAAATGACTTGATAGAATTTCATTTTTGCTTTTATCCATTTTCATCCTTGTTCTCTTTCCTGCTTTGCAGCAAATAAGATCTATGTAAGAGAACTAGAACAAGGGTTAGTTTTACCTGTTGCCTGTGCCTGTGGATGTGAATAAATGGGTATATCTAGTCTCAGGAGAAATGGTAATATTTGCAGGAAACAACTTGAGTACCCGTGGGTCAGTGGTGAAGGTTTTATTTTGATCCAGTGAAGCTAGAAACTAATTCCAAACCTCTAAGTAGTCCAGTAGAATTTATCGGGAACATTTCAGACAGCAGGATTCACTTTTAGAAAAGTCTTCGGTTTTCAGTGTTTTAGGTGCCTTTCTCTTCTACCTTCTCTACTTTCAAAGATTTCACTTGTCTTTCTCCTACTATTTCCCCTAGTCTTACCCAACATGCTTCCTCATGCAAAATAAGCAATTCTTGTAGAATTGTCTTGAAAAATATGCCTTCTGTACCAAAACCAAAGTAGCTTCACCAGTATATGTTGTCAGCCCCCAAGACTGCACAAATCTGCTATAAAGTATACCAATATTTTTATTTAGAAAGGAATAAATAGATGCTAACCACCTTGAAACTTTCTTTTGTGACGTTTTACAGAGAAAGGGCTGCATTATATGAAACAGTCATGGCAATTTCTGTGAGATTTTTTTCTTTTTAATACAGCTAACTCGAATTCATGTTTTGAACTTCTCTCTCCTGTACATTTACATGAAATGAAAACATTTTAAAAACTGATCAACTTATACTATCAGGAAAGCAAATATGTATATATTGGAGCCCCCTTGATATGTTAACATTTTTATTCATTCTTCCTTTTATCGCTATGTTACATGCATAAAGTGCCCTGTTAAATCAGAACATCAGCAATTATTAGAGCAAGTATTAACATGTTCTTTGCCTGTTGTTTAATTTCTTTATTTTCTTTGGGGTTTTTTTCACAAAATAATTAGCCTACTAATCATCTAATTAATGTCAAGGCATGCATTGTACAGATCTTCAAAACTGTGTAAACACTGTGTTAGTGAACACAGTAATATTTAAGATGTTTTCAATCTGACCTACTGAAAGAAAAATTTTCTTGATGTTTGTAATTTCCTTTAAAAATCTCTGATTAGTTTGCCTGCCTCCATATTTCTAAAAAATATTTGATGGACCATAGCTCTCACTGAAAATAAAATTTTCTTTTAAATTGAAACAGATTTGGAATTTTATGAACAGTCTTTTGCAATCCAGGGTCTGGGCAGACTTTCAACACAATATTTTTGTATAGTTAAATCAGTGTATTTCCCTTCAAGTTTCTTAAGCTGGGATCAATATATAAGAGAAAATATCTTATAATAATGTATAATAACTAGAATTAGAATTCTTTTTTCTTGGCTGAAAAAATTTATTTATATGTTTATCAGAGAAGCAATTAACTCGTACACTAATTTTTTGTCTCAGTAATTTTTTATTAGTGTACTGTTTGTCTTCTGAAATATTTCTGTTTTTCTTCTTGCAATATTTCTTTTCCAAGAGCTATCTGCAAATAATTTTTTTCTTCCATTTATTTATTTTTTAAATATTAGGGAAACAGATTCTTGAAAATTCATGTTAGATATAAAACACATTTACCAATGGCTCAGAATATACAGTATAAGGTAAATCCTACCAAACATAGTTCCTTCTAAAAACTAAGATTTCTAGATGCCTTTGACCCTTATTTTTGGGGAAAAAACAAAATAAAACAAAGAAAAGCCAAACCCCAAAACCAAAGCCCATTAAAACACCCCCAAATCTCAAATGAAAAGGTGCAATTCAAAGCTCACTTCACACCAGGCCAAGTGGGAAGTGGACTGGTAAATGCCAAAAAAGAAGGCCCTAAAGAGATTATGGGAATTCTTCAGTTCATTTGTGCTCTCTTGACAGATGAAAAGGTGAAATCAAACATCTCCCAGAGAATTTCAACCATTTCTCCTCAGTTGGATCAGAAGTGTCAGGAAAAGTTGTGTGTGTGAGAAAAGTGATTAATAGAAAGTCCTGGAAGTAAACAAATGCATACATCAAATTACATTACATAAAAAGATACATATGCAGAAAGTACTTGGAATATATGGTATTTCTAAATTCCTGTATTTCTGCCTCTTCTTCTGTTACTTTGTTAAATCAGAAAATCCACTTCCTTACTGCTCAATATTATATTTCAATTGGATTTTTTATTTCAAATTATTCATTATATAATTCTGAAAATAAATATTGGAATTGTTGAGAAAAAATCTTTTACAAATGTAATTATGCTTATTGTGCAGCACTGAAAAAAAATCATAGTGTTGTAGTCAATCAGTTTTATACGTCTATTATTTCTTTCTGTTAATAGCATGATGTTTCACTTTATGATGAACTGTGTAACTACTAACAGAAAAAAAAGACATCAAAATTTCTGTAGAAGGAGTTGCTCAAAAGTTTTTATAAAAATTATGAATTATTATAAAGAAGGTTACATTTTGCTCAGCATAAAAAGAAATCCAATAATCTCTGCAGAAAACCCAATATAATTTTCTAACTGGACATCTTTGACATAATGTCAGCATCCAAAATGGACATGCTATAATCTGCACAGTTCTAATTATCTTCTAGATGGCTTTGCCTGGTATTGATTGCTGCGCATATTTCTCAATAGATAATAGTGATTTAAAAGGGTAATTCCTGATTAGGCCTGTGAAATATTTATCTTCACACTTATTACGCTAGTTCTTATAATTAAATGACATGATGTTAAATTTGCATGCAAACTTACATCAATAGAAAGCATAAAATAGGTATTTACAGAAAGCAGTTCCATATTCACGGCTGTGATATGAAGATAACAAAGGACATAGGATCCTGATGAATTCTCTTTAGTGCAGTCAGTGAAGATTTGGGGTCTGGGCAGGCAAAAATGTGTACCCTTGGGTTTTTTTGTGGGGTTTGGTTTGATTTGGTTTGGTTTGGGGCTTTTTTTGGTTTGTTTTTGGTTTTTTGTTGTTGTTGTTGGTTTGGTTTTTTTGGGGGGGTTTGGTTTGTTTGGGTTTTTTTTTAATTTTTGTTTTTATTTTTATTTCATGCTTATATTAAGGAATGGCAAATGGAGGGAGTTCTTTTTCCCATCTAGACTGAAAACTTTCAAAGAGAACACAACTAGAGGCTTAGTTTCATTGCAGGTCATAGGATAGCAGGATAGTTCAAGGGGCTCTGCTGTATTTTTTCCAAATCCCAAGTACAAGATAGGTATAGAAGATTTATTATAGTGGCTAAGTAACTAATTATAATCATGTCTTAACAGCATTTGTCAAGGGGTTAACAAAATTTTGAGCAGAGCTACTGAGTTCTCTTACGCTACTATTGTAGCCTAAACAATTTGGCCCTTTTGTTCCTATCTGCCTGTCTTGGGTTCAGTAAGGATTCTTGTCACCACTGTATCCTTATTCTTTTCCCAAAAAGGAAACAAAATTGTTTCTGAATTAGCAAAAATCAAGTAGCAAAACAAACAAATATACATTCTGGCATATGAAAGGAAAATCTAGCAGAAGAGACAGAGAGAGAAAACTTAGTTTTCCTCTCTTTTGTTAGAATAATATAAAGTTTTTATACATTTACCATTTTTTTCCAAAATGGTTAGATTGATCACAAATCATGCCATAACTGATGTTAACGTAAGCAAATTTTCCAATTTTTTTATTTATCATGTTGGCCTTCCTTTTTATTTTTCAATTTTGATAGAAACTTTGGCGAAATGAATAAACAACACCTGAAAAGGAGGAACCTGGCTTTGTATTGCTTGCCACAAGAATACAGGAATGCTTATTTCAACACCTCGACATGTTTACTCAGTGAAGACTGAGACTCCACATCATTTATAGAGGAGTCTAAGTGTTCTATTCATTTTCTAATTTGCTCCTACATAAGAACAGGGGGGCATTTCCAACTCTGACCTAAAAGAAGATAACAGCATAATTAAAAACCCACTGTACACTTTTTATTTTACCACCTAAATGAATTGTGGCCACCTGGTGCTTGTCAGATTCAGCAGCAGAGCAAGTCCTTCTCGAAAACAATACCCAGAGATTGTTGGAAGAAACAGTAGGACAGAGGGAATGCCTTTCTTAGAAATGTCTCGTCTGCTGAAATCACACATTTTTATAGTGAAAGGGGTTAGGATTAAACTGGTCCTGGTTTGAATGACTGCAGTAGTTTTTATGGTATAGTACTACTAGGAAAACACCCTATTCCTTTATCTATAGCCAGTGGAGAAAAATAGGTAAGATTCCTGTTGTGCTTTAGTGTTTCACCCTGAAAGTCTTGGTTTCTATCATAGAAAATAGTTCATTTAAAGTGAAGACAGGGATTTCATGAAAACAAATTAGTCCATGTGTACTCTATAAAGCATATACAGAGAATTCAGCATATTCTGAACATATCACATTTGATACATCCTCCACAATCACCTGTAGAGGTGAATGTATGAGCTAAACTCAGCATTCCTGCACAGACTGCTGGTGTTTTGCAGCTCATCTGATACATCCTAGATATGTTAATCTCTTGTATAGTCATCATATTAATTATGTAATTAGGACAAGAAATGTATAAATACCAGTCAAATCCAAACGTCTTCCAAATCCATCCAGTCAAGATTTCTTTGTTAATGAAAAACACGCCAATGTTAGAATATTGTAATCTTATTACTATTATAGTTCTAATGTCAACCACAGCTACACGTGATCATGACCACACATCCTGCCTGGTATCTCACAGTTTCTTAGATAGTGAAAAATATACATTATCCTCAATTTTGGAATGAAAAATATGACTAAGTCAAGTGAGTATGGATAAAGAAAAATTGAGGTTCTCCTTGATGTCTCTCTTTGTTTTATAAACCAGTATGTTTGTAAATTTAACCAAATATGTAAACTCACACCCATAACAGAACTATAATTTGGCCATTGTGATGGTCTCTTTAGTGAAAACCCTTCTGTTTTTCGGAGAAGTGAAAAAGAAAACATAAAGTAGTTATTTCCCTTTCTAATAACTCTTCCAAGCTCTGAAAGATTCAGATAGAAGGTTCTATTTTATTTCTGTATTTATTTCTGGACTTGGAGAAGGCACTTGTCATAGCTTTGGACATTGATCAAAAAGAGCTAAGAAAAGTTGACATCATGGTGAAATTAAATTCCTTGCCATTTCTTGACAGAAGGGGACATGCAAGCGAATACATTTCTTCCAGTTTACCAGTTGAAATTTGTCTGGACATTGTAAGGATCCAACTCACAAGGAAAGTCCAAATTCAAGCTGTTTAAGTGAAAAGAAAAAGCTGGAGGTAAGTCATATGAGTTATTGTTAGATGTTCTGTGTTGTAATATAAGTATTTTCCATCAGCTGATTGTATTCAACTTAGATGGTTTGCACTGAATCTTTTGTAACATAGGACAAAATGTGTTCAGATGTTGAGATTGTTGACATTTGACACAATATTCAGGAGATCTTATTAATTTTCATTACTACTCATGAACTCTGTAATGTTTAGAGATATTTTGTCCTCTAACCCTAAACTGCTATGACTGAAAAAAAAGGTTACAATGAATCTATCTGGTTGCATAAATTAGATAGTCCTATGATTATTCATCTTGGAAAGTAGAAGGTAAGAGTTATGTCCTCCCATAGGAAAGAACATAGGAGGTATGTGTGTAAAGTTCTTCGTTTTCCAGTGCCTATCATGACATTATCTTCAGTCTCTAAATAATGTTTTTAAAGGGAGTATTAAAGTTGGAAGGATAGTAAGAAACTAAGGGTTCATAAAGAGTCCCTTCTCCATTTGGTTCTGACAAAAGAAATTAAATTCTACAGAAATATCCGATGACACTGTTGGGGCTGCCCGAGGCAGCACAGCATCCAGCTGCAGAAGTCCTTGGTGTCAGCTGCAGCAGGCAGGGAAAGCTGTCAGCTGCAACAGGCAGGGGTTGGCTGCAGCCTGCAGGGAAAGCTGTCAGCTGCAGCTTGCAGGGAAAGCTGGCTCCTTCCCAAGGAGCAAGCCCCAAACAAAGATGATGCTAGCAGAGGCAAAGGATGAGGGAGGGGTCTCTGTGTAGATTCCAGCTGGTTTATTGCTGGTGGAGGGTCCAGGGACAAAAGACAAAGGACTGAGAGAGAACAAAGTATTTTATATGGGGGTGGAACAAAGGGAAACAACCAATGGGGATCAACTGAGGAGGAGGAGATAACAGGAATAACCAATAGGGATAACTTAAGGGAGGGGAATTACATGAGTAGACCAATGGGGCATCGAAGAAGGGAGAACTTTCCAGAACTAATACATAAACAACTAGGGGAAATACATAAACATGACTTTTACATAAAACTGGGTGGAGAACTCCTGAACCAATAAACTTAAGGCATGTAAACTAAGAACCACTAGGCACATGGGAATTCACCATAACCACGGGGTGGGGATTAGACCTTGGTATTCTGGAGGCCTGTCCAATAGTCCTGTGAATGTTCTTCTGCTGTGGCCACTGCTTCGTGCACCTCAACAATCTGACATACGCAGTTAAGACTCACTTTTTCTAGCGTTACATAGTACTAACTATTCATTTTCTGATTTGCCTGAGGAGAATTTGAGATTTTACCCCAATTTACTTTAGAAACTGTATCAATGTGTTCATTCTAGACTCTTAGTGTTTTATCTTTGGATTTTACCCAGAATTTCTGAACATAATTGAGTAAATGCATGATAGAATCAAAAATCTGTCTTGCTCTCCTGACCAGAAAGGGTGAGAGAGAGTCTCTTTCCCCCAGCTCCTGGCAATGACATAAGACGTTATCAAATAACATAATGTCTTGTTCATGCCCCCCACCGCTGATCTGGGCTGGAACGAGGATAGATATCACAGGTCCATACTGTGTTTTCTCTCCTTCCATAGCTCTGAGAGTTTTTCCCATTTGAAAATTAGTTCAGCATAGTTTTCAGAATACAATGCGACTGAAGTATAATCGATACATCTTTTTAACCAAGTTACCAAGAAGCAGAAAGTTATACCATGTCAAGTGAGCAATCTGCTTCATGAAGTAAAACACTCAAATAAATTTTTATATTGTAGGCTAGCAGCTTTTTTCTCAGTTACATGCCTCAGTTGACTTAGATGTAAATTGTTATGCTTTAATAACTGGCTTACTGCCATCTATGTTAAGAAATATGCCACCATTACACTTAACATTCATTTCAGGGGAAGTACTTGTGCATACTAGATGCTATCAGCCTAATAATAACTCATTCTTAGTAAATCTGAACAGTAATTACACTCTGAATACTTTTGTGAAAACCAAGATAGTGTGATTGAGACTGGGACAACAATCAGCAAATGTTATCAACATCCAGTAGAGGCAAGACATAATTCAGTCTTTATTAAGGTGTGTATGTATCATATGAGATTAAAAAAAAAAATCTGATGCAAGAATAAATGTGAAGTTCATGAATATTTTCTTGCTTCACTATTTGCGAAGAATGTCTACTAAAGGGACATGTCTCAGCGAGGGAGTTTTTGCTTGCTAAATTCTTCCACTGTAGAATCAAGGTGCAACAGCATGCACAGTCTTAATTCCAATTCAACTATGCACAGTACTAGTTCCAGTTCACCTTCACTGAAAGTGAATATGTAAGGAAATATTTGTAGGTGTGTGACACTGCAGGGGTTGCTGGCTCAAAACATTTCAGATGCCTGTGTGTGGGGGAAGGGGAAGGTCAGGATTTGCCCTGCTGAGGTGATGTGCTGCCCTGTGTATCCCACCCCCCACAGCCAGTATCCCAGCCTGGCAGTGGCTGCCAATCCCTGGCACAGTAGAGTCCATGCCCCACACCTGCCCCTGGACCCTCCAACCCAGGTCCTGAGTGGCCCAATGACCTGATGTCCCATTTGGGGTAGGCCAAAGAGTATTTCAAGGAGAACATGCAACAACCACATGTATTGACTCTACCCTCCCTTGGAATTTCTATCAGCTGAACAGCACTGGAACCAGGAATGTTAGTAATGTTTGTTCTTTTCTATATCTTTTCTCTCTTTATCTTTCCTCTTCTTCTAATTCCCCCTTCTTGGAATTTTTGAGTAACTTAAAATCAAATGTGCTTAGAGTTTGCTGAGTTGAATGGGCTAAGTTAATGCTTTGAGAAATGTTTTATGTTGATTGAATGCTGCTCTAAACTTTTTGCCACAGTTCTCTAATTTTCTGAAGTTTCCAGTAAAGTTTTTTATTGTTTTGACCCCTTGAGAATATCTTCTTGGTGTTTCTGCCATGTGTCTAACTCAGAGTGCATGAACAATCATTAGTCCTTTTAAGTGTGTAGTTGAGTGACATTTTGGGGCCTAACAGTAGGAAAGAACCATGTTCAAATGCAGTTCATTCTTACCTGCAGCCTGCAAGGAGACTTGCTTTACCAAATTAAGTGGAAATCTTATTTAAAACATTTGCTCCACAACCTCGCTGTACAACCTATGCCAGTCACTCTCACAGTAAAAATAATATTATTTTCTGATGTTCAGACAGAAACTCCTGTGTTGTGTATTGACCCCCAAGTCAGTATTGACCCCTGAAGTACACCACTAGTTACTGGTCTTGCACTAGATGATGCCAATGATCATCTGGTTCCTCTGGGCGCAACTGTTCAGTCCCTTTTTAATCCACTTCACTACTTCTCTCCCACCCCATGGTTCAACAGCTTACCTGTGATAAACTTATGGTATGTTCAGTTTGCTTAAGTGTCCTTAAGTATTTACATTGCCTGGGATCAGTCTGCTGTGAAAACATATAGGCAAACATATAAGTGAGAAAGCATTGTGGGAGGTTCATCTGGGGTCTCTGTCCCCTTGCTCATTTGCTTCATCTGACCTCAGGCCCTTGCTCTATGTCCTTGTGTGTACCTCTGCCCAGCATCTGTTTCCCTGATCCAGCATCACTGACTTGGCTTCCCAGGCTCCTTGGGTCCTGGCCTGGTCTCAGCTGGCATTCTCACTATGGACATGATAAATTTGTCCGACTTACTGGCCCCTGACTCTTCATAAACACTACTCTTTAACAGCCACTTTCAAGATTTGTAAAGGTATTGTAAACAAAATCATATTCTGAAATGAGAGAGAATTCATGATGCACTAGGATTGTGTCCCTTAATAAATATTGGCTAGATGTTTGAGCATTCTGATGCCATGAAGATTTTTGCCTTTTCTTTTATACCCCTGTTACACCTTTTTACAACTTCTGTATTCCTAGTGCTTATTGCCTACATTCTTGGACTTCTTTGTCAAGCTAAGAGACAAAACATTTTAGAAGCTTCGTAACTAGGGATCAGTGTGCCCCAGACCCCAAGGTCCTCTCCAGAACACATTCTGTAAACTAAGATAGAACCATTCAGGGAAAGGTTCCTTGGGGACGGGGGCTCACTTGAGCCTCTCATTGGGGAATCTTTGATAGATATGCTAATTAGTAAAACCTATAATGTTATACCCAATGTTGGGGAGATATAGACTCGGCGGGGTGCATCTCAATGCATATGACCTGGACGTGTGCACCTAAGGATCCTTAAAAATAAATACCAAGGTAAAATCCCTTTTCCCCTTCTAACCGCGTATGACTCTTCATTTTAGGACCAGGAAAAGGCATCATTCAAGTACTGCTTTTACAATTCTCTATGGAAAAATCCCAGCAAAGTGGCCATTCATGAAAAGGGCAAATATTTTCAAACATTCAGATGTCTAATTTAATTGGTCAGGTTTTTGAAAAGTGTAGGTGAAATGATATCAAGCACTGTCCCAGCATATAACCACACAGTACTATGACAGATCTGAAATTCAGATCTTTTATTAAGGTGTCAATTAAAGTATAATGCCTGGTTTGCTTGAGTCAGCAGCAAATATTTTCTGCCTGGAACTAAAGTTGTATTGCCCTTTTCAATCGAAAGTTACCCAGCAACACTACTTGACAAAAGAGAATCTACCTGGCATTTGATTACAAGGAAGAAGCAGCTGTTGTAAAAGTGAATATTCTGCATAAGGTACTAGAAGGTCATTGTGATTTCCTCCATTTTATTAAGGGAAAAACCTGAAGCAGAAAATGACAAATAGTTTGCTCAAGGTTATCTGGCAGTTGCAGATCTACAAATAAGCTTAAGCATTCTTAATCTTAGAAAAGGTGAAGAAGACAAGATTGCTTTCCTCATGGAATGTTTTGCACCTTCATTGGAACTATTTCTGAAATAAATGAGAAAAAAAGAGTACTTGTTAGAAGTTAGGCAGTAATTTCCCCCCTGCCAACCCAAATATTCTTTGTATTTCTGAGTACTCAGTAATTAATTTTTTTTTTTATTCTCTCTTAGGCATTCCTTTCTGGCAAAAAAAAAAAAAAAGAAACAATGTTTACTATATTTAAAATATTTTTCTATTTGACATGCTAGCTACAAGAGCAATAAGTTGCACTTGTGACATTTTTATAAAAAACTCTTCTTGTTTATATAGACAAATACAGTGAAAGTGGCTGAAAGAGGCTTACTTTTTTATCACTTCTCCTGTACTTAGAAGCTCAAATTATAGTGAACTACAATTTGACATATACTTCATTTTGATCAGATTTAATCTGATTTTAATCTGATTTTAATCAGGCTTTTATTGCTAGAAACATTTTCTTTATTCATGATAATCTAAGGAAGACTGCTTCAAAAGCTGAAATAATTTTTAATGACGTCCTTTAGTACTTAAAAAAAGTATCTGTATTGGAATTGCTGAAGAAAATACTTAAATAAATCCATTGTCTGAAAAGTGGTATTTTTGGGGCTTTATATAAACATTTGGGCTTATTTTTTGTTCTGAAGTAAAATTATTTCTTTTCCTGTCTGATTCTCTTTCTACTTCTCCCATACAAGCCATCTGTTCTGGTTTCTTTCCCTCATCTAAACTCCTTTCTAACACACTTTTTTTTTTTTTCAACCACAAGGTTAAGATTTTCTGTGCAAGAGTCAACTGAAAATGTGAATTTCTTTCAGCCATGTATCAAGGACCACAAAGTTTCCATTCTTCCAGGCTTCATATTTTCATTACATTCAAGTCCAGTATCATAAAAGAAGCTGTGAAGAGTGTAAGATTTGATCATCTGAAGGTGCTTGGAGGCATTTAAAATCATGCTCAGGATTCTTGCAGGAGAATAGTTTCAAGCAAAATTTGTGCATATGCACTACACTACACAGAAATAGAAAACTTGTTGTTGGGACACGTAACATGGACATAGGAGTTTATTAAATATTCATTAAATATTTTGCATGTGCAGATCTTTGATAAAAATGCCTGATTCGCTGGGCATGCACAGAAGTGTTTCTGTCTGCATGGATAGTGTACATATTTGGGATTATTGCATGGTAATTTCAGTTGAAAAAAGTGGAGCTAAATACATTGAAGACTTAAATTACTAACTGAAGAAATCTACTTGCAGTCCTCAAAGCTTTGGATGGCATTGGCTTCTAACTGCCTTCTCAAGATGCATGTCGAGTTCCTAATGAGATAGAACCTCCTAGGTTCCTATATGTAGGAATCAGCTCCCACAACTCACTTTGAATTTTGAGTTTCTCTGACACCTTTATTCTTTTCTCCACATGTATCTCTACATTCTCTAAGCACGAAATTTGTGAAGTCCTACTTTCTTGAACAGTGTCTGCCCTATCTACTGCTAGGACACTTCTTAGATCACTGCACTCTCCAGGCTTCTCCAGTCCTGCAGTTTCTGACATAAATACTACATGAATGCTAGTCTTGCTGATCCTTTTTATCAGAGCTCCCAAATGAGACCATTACTTTTTTTTTTTTCTCCAAATTCCTTTGTGTATCTGTGATTGTGTCTCCAAAACACTGGAAGCAGGATTATCAGCTTACAGGAAAAGTTGGTCAGAGGTAAAATGATGAAATAAGACACACTGAAAATATTGGAGACAGATGATGATCTTACTGTAAGGGCTAGTGAAGGATAAAAGATGCACTTTTGAGTACCAGCAGAGAATTAGGGGAAACTGCTTTAGGTTGATAGTATTAGTCAATAATTCACTGATATTTCTCAATTAAAAATTGAAATTTGCTATGCAAATAATAACAAAACATATAAGAAAAGGATCCCCAAACCATGAAACTGCAAACAAGTAACTTTGTAAAATAAACTAATTAATACCCCATATTTTATTGTGATTTCAATGACAATGAAGTAATTTTTTTTCTTTTCAAGCAGCTGAACTTCAAGTCCTTGGAGAATTGACTCTGGAGAGGATCTAATGAGACCTGTACTATATATCAGTGTTATGATTTAATTGAGCAGTTACTGGGAGATGTACAAGAGTAGGCATAGGTTTTGTTTCTGGATTAATGTACAACTTGTGTACTGTTACTGACAGAAATATGGGCAATTTTTCATGGTGATTAGGCATTGAAACCATTTAACTAGCCATTGAAAGGTGAAACAGAAAGATCTATTCAACCCTCAATTTTTTTCTTAATAGGGAAAAATGAAATAAACAGACATTTTCCCATCGATAGTGTATTTGCAATTGTTCACTCAATTTAGATTTTAAAGGGCCCTGAGGAAAATAAGATCACTTGTGATGATCTCTATTTTACATCAAGCCTGACCAAGTCCTAAATTATTCTTCCATAAGACTTACAGATTATTACTGGTCTCTTCATTAATATAGTTCTTTTAGATGATGACACAGAAACAGTAAAACCTGCAACTCCACATCTGTGTGAGACCTGTGATAGTGGGTTGTTTTCATCCACTTCAGTTTTCTTTTTTAACCATAGTATACAAGGTATTATGAAAAATAAAACTGAAAAAGTAATACAACAGCAGTGTTCTACTTTTTGTTGTTTAAAGCTCTTGCTTGCTTTTCATTGAGTTGAGCAGATAAGGAAAAGAAAGGAAAAAGACATTGCTCATGGTAAGGTTTTACAATTACTATCAATGATACTGTTTTCTTGCTTAGGTTCAAATTAATGTGAAGGAAAATGTAAATTTCTATGGAGCTGAGAAACTAATAGGGAATTATCTGAGAATTCCACTAAAATAAAACATAAATATGCATGAAGTGAGAAGTTTTACATTGCTGATATGGGTCATGCCATGGTAAGCATTCATCATAGCTTTATATATCCAAGACTACAAACAGCTTTTAAAGATGTGAGATAAAATAGGATTTTTGCTTCCTGGCTTTTCATTTTTATTTTGTTTCTGTTTGAATGATTTATAGTTGTTGTGCTAGTCTCTCCACAAAACCAACTTTACTGAATCATACACATAACTGTAAGAGTTTACAGAATCAGGCTTACATTAGAAAAATGTTTTTATTTCCAATTACTTGATGTGATGAAGTCATTCATTCAGCCCATGCATAAGTGAGTTGACCAAATTCCAGTATAAGTGGGCATAAATCAAGGTAAGTCATTGAAAATGCACCAACTTTTATTAGTGCTGAATTTCTCTCACTCTACCAAGGAGTGGTAAAGGTTGACTCAGTGTAAGTAGTATACCAGCATTGATCCAGATAAGATAAATAACACATAATTACAACAAAGAATATGTCCTGGTTTCAGCTAGGGTAGAGTTCATTTCTTCTCAGCACCTGTTACAGTTTTGGATTTGGAATTATAACGGTGTTGATAACACAGTGATGCTTTGGGGTTTTTTTGAGTTGTGTTTTTCCTAAGTCAAGGACTGTTTCTTTCCTTGACTCATGCTCTGCCAATAAGGAGGTATGCAAAAGAAACTGGTTGGGAGCACAGCTGGGACAGGTTATTCAAACTGACCGAAGACATAACATAGAGACATAGAGCATTGTGCCCAGTATATAAACTGGGGGAGAGTTACCCAGAAAAGGGGGCCAACCTGGGTTCAGGAAGAGGGAATCTGGAATCTGTCAGTGCATGGTGAGCAATTACATTGTGCCTCAATGTTGGTTTTTTTTTCCTTTTCTATTATTATCATTACTATTATTATTATTATTATTATTATTATTATTATTCACTATTATTATTATTTACGATTATGATTGTATTTTACTGTATTCTCAATTAATAAACTGTTCTTATCTCAACATCCAAGTTTTACTTTTATTCTCCTCCCCATTCCATGGGGGCAGGGGGGAGAGAGAGGAGGGGTTAGCAAGAAGCTGTGTGGTGTTTCATCTCCAGCTGGGCTTAAAATCACAACAGAATACTTGCAAAATTATAGGTTAATATCTGAAAACTCATAAGAAAACACGTTTACCCATAACTATTAGTTTTAGAGGCACTGTTCAATCTTAAGATCACAAAAAAAAGCATGCCTTTACAATTTGTTTTTCTACGCTCAAAGACTAGGATTTGCAAAAATAAGTACCCATCAATCCATCAATTACACGTCTTACGGTTTTTTCCTAAGGGTATTTAATTTTTCCACTCTATATTCTCCCCTGTGATATACACTGAAAGTGAAATGTGTCTGTGCATTCATTATGCAGTATGGGAAAATTTGTCTCAGTATTCAGAGAATTGGGGCCACAGTGGTAGAATTTCTTTTAGAAATGTATCTGGTTTAGAAGAGTATCTGGATGTAAAATTACAGAAATAGGTTAATGAACTATTGGCCTTGAATATGGAATTGGGCTAGCTACAGGAAATCAAATCTGATTTAAATGACATCAAAGTAAACTCACCATGATCACACATTTTTCCTTAAGTCAGGGAAGGGATACTACTCAACTTACAAAAAAAAGACAGAATTTTTATCCCTATATATTCAAATTTCAAACCTAGAGAGACTTTTTCTGTGGTTTATGATAGGAACAAGTAGTGCAATAGAAACAATCTAAAGGTTCTAGACAGGGAGAGAAATCATCTGTGCATGTTAATGTAAGAAGCATATATGAGTTCACTCTACAGTTTTTCCAGATGCATTAATTTCCCAGATGACACTGTTAGATGTTTTCTATTACTTGAGGGAAACCAGTAGCTAAAAGATATATTTACAGGATTTGCATTGAAGAAATTTTCTTGCTAATATTGTAAAGTAATTACTTCCTGTTTAAGCAAGTCTTGAGGCAGAAAGCTCTAGATTTGATGATATGTATAAAGATAACCATTGGTTAGCATGAAATATGCATTCATTCTATTAATGCAAAGTGGTAAGTAAAAGAGAAGTCTATCATAGCAGAGGCAAGGGGAATATTGTATAATGCACATGTCTACAGAGACAAAGTAATTGTATTGCATGCATTGAAAGCAATCCTTCCCTCCCAATTAGAGAACTTTTCCATTATAGCATGCTGCTTACAAGACTAGAAGTACATACATTTTTTTTAGTACCTAGCAAAAACATACACTTGAACTCCAAAAATACTGGGCTGGCAAAAAGTTGTTGGCATGGGATTATTTGCACAGCAGTGATCATCAGTGGAATCCAGGAAGAGGTTGCCACCCCTGCTGTTAGCAACAGGCCATCCTTTTTCTGCAAGTGCAGTGACAGAGTGGAAGGGAAAGAGGAACATATGTTAAATCAGCCACAGACAGCTCAAAGATACATGGAGTGAATGATACAATACAGACACACTGCAGTGAGACTGATTTCTTCCCCAGTGGGAAAAGGGGGCTAAGTTGTGGAAATGGTCACCTGAAAGGTACAACACACTACTGTGAGAGGCCCATGGGTGTCATGATCTGGTTCTTAAAGTTCTTAGAAATGCCTCTGCCTGAATTAAGGTGCAAAATGACCATATGCCAGTGACAATAGTATGGGTTTTATTTGATAGTAAATATGAGAGAGAAAGAAAGAAATAGAAAATAAGTGGGGGGGACAGAAAGAGAGTGACAGGGACAGAATAAGGAAAATATCACCACTCCATGGATCCCAGGGATGTTCCATTGATCCTCTCCAGCTGGTCTTCTTGGTGGTGAAGGTCCCCCCAAAAAGCATAGAGTCCCATGGGTTAATGTATGCTCAGGCTAATTAGGAAAACCCAGGCACCTCCCTTGTGGGGGAAGTTTGCTGTTGTCTCTTACAACAGACTCAGCATTTGTTGCATCACATGCAGTCCTGTGGTGCAAAGCTTCAGGAATGACTCTGGGGAGGCACTTCAGGGGGCCTTTGATGGATTAAGGCACCCCCTCAACTATCTCCCATGTGAATGTCCTGTGGATGTGGCCTGTGAGGTTGGGGGTTCCATAGACATTTTGTGTAAGGGAGGATGAGCAGAGGTTACAACACACTGAAACTTCCTCCCCCCACCTTGGTTGGGGGGAAATCTGGGCAAACCTGCTCCCAGCAAATGGGTCTGTGGGCTATGGCCTCCCCCACCTTGAAGCAAGCCAGAGATGATTGCTAGCATGACTGTTGGGTTTGGCTTTCATTCTTTTCTTGTTTACTTGTTTGTTTCAGGTAATTGAAGAATGGATTTTCCCTTTATCTAATCTCAGTAGTTTGACTTACAGTCCAAAGTTCCAGTCAGGCATCTTCAGGGAGGCTTCTTTGGTTGTAGCTTCTTTATACAGTTTTTGTTTTAATGCACAAAACTTGATACCAATGTTTGAGGCATGAACTATTTCAGTCTCTGACAATGGGAAGTCTCACAAATTCTCGTGCACAAGGTGCCTGGTCCATTGGAATAATCTGGCCATGTAGACTCACAGCTGTGCCAGATGGCATGCCAAGACACCACAAGAGATATGCTCCTATTACAGCTTGCATTCACAGACCTTTCTGTCTATACTGTTTTCTCACTAGGAATTTCAGGAGTAGAGAGGTGCAGCCAAGGAGGGTAGTGAAGGGTATTGCCATGATATTTCAAAATGAAGTGACTGATGAAGTTGCCAACCTTTTTGCTTTTAATATGTGTTCAAGAGTAAAACAGAGTGTCTTAGTGTTCCCTGAGCCCTCAAAAAAATAGAATACAATCACTTGCATCACAGCAATATTTAGTGGCATTGACTCACATCTATTATGATTATCCTTGCACTGGAGACGTGTGCGTAACAGCCACTTACAACTCAGATGTCTGGTGGTGCTGATTTCCATGATCCTTGTATGAATGTTGAAATAGGATAAATTTCATGGTTTAGCATAGCTTGAGTTTCAGTTAAGGAGGGCTCCATCAGCCACAGAAGTGATTCTTTTGCAAAGAGGTGCTTACAGCTTCCTCCAGACCTGACAGAACCAATCAGCTGGCTAGTTTGAATATTGGCAACTTTTTAAAGTCACTTAGGAAGCTTGACACGCCTCTGTGATCCACATTTAAGAAAGAACAAAGCCCAGGAAAACTCTCTTGCTTACGACTTTTGGACAGATAACTTGGGGGCCTGCGTGGCTCGGCTAAGATCTCAGCCGCTTCTGCTCGCTGGACGCCTGGTGCAGCCCCCTCGGTGCAGGCTGGGCTGGCCAGGAGACAGCCACCCCAGAGCCATGCGACCCTGTTCCACCCGCAGCCCTGCTCCGTGTGGATAGGCCCGTGGCTCAGCCAGGCCGGCCCTCACCCAGTGCGGCCGAAATTCATCTGAGGCCACTGCCCGGCGAAGATCATGTGAGCAACAGCGAGAGGCGAATTCCACCTGCAAGGCCCAGGTGCGATTAACTCTCTTAGTGCTGTAAGATTCCTCCAGGACAGATGAAGCCTGCAGACATCAATCCTCTCCTGAGTCAGAGTAAGAGGAAAGGTGGAGGCAAGTGAAGACAGTAAAGTTAATGAAGAAGGAAGAGCTGAGACCCTGAGGGAGGAGAAAGAAGACATGCTTCAAGCCTAGAAGCTGAAATTCTGTTGTAAAGCTATGGTGACCTACTATGATACACCAGAGTACCCGTTGTAATTTCATGAAAGCATGGGGGGGTGGAGCGTTCAAACTGCAATTGTGAGCAAAAGCACCTGTGCTGAAACAAGCAAATGTTGAAGTAGCTGTGATTTGATGAGGAGCTTGAACACAGAGAGATGAAAGTGATGAAGACCCTTTCTCCCAGGGAAGAAGAAGACCTCTGTTCCTAGAGATGAAGATGCTCCCAGAGATAGGTGAAGAGAACCTTTTGTTCTGAACAGCTTATCCTTAAAATGGTACCCTATTAGCTCAAGGTTGGACCCTCGAAAGCAGTTGTGGGAAAAGCTGCAAGTCAGGGGAAGGGACTCTCACATGCGAGCAGAGAACCAACCCGGGCGGCTGTCTCGCTGTGACATTGAATCCATGAGAGAACTGTTTCTTGTGGAGATGTCTCCATAGCACGAGCAAGACTCCTCTCCCTAAGTGAACTGAAAAAGAGATTATTATAGAGGTGGTAAACTGACTGAAAATCTCAAGGGTTGTCTTTTTTACATTGTCAGTGGGAGAAGGGAGAATGGGGGGGAAGAGAAGTGTTCTGAAGGTTTAGTCTGACTTTTCTTTTCTTTTAGTTCTATTAATAAACTTTTTTATATTCTTTTAAGTTTTGTGCCTGCTTTGCTTTCTCCTAATTCTTATCTCACAGAAGGAAAATAAGTAAGTAATGGATATTTTGAACCCAAACCACTACAATAAGGAGTTACAAGAGTTGCTAATCACTAAAATATTAAAAATTGCTATTTCTTTTACTTTAATTCATAGATCAATCTATTCTTCAGTTCCAAGGAACCGGAACAAATAACATATATCAAAGAACAGTTGCAGGTGTTTATGTTGATCAGGTATTTATACTACTTTTGAGGTGGCTACATTATATTTATACTGAGAGAAACCTATTCTCTCTTTTTGTTCTTCCTAATCACCTATTTTATTTTAATCTATTAATGTGAACTTCAAACAAGCATTAGTAAGTTCATCTCCTCTACAACCAACCATCATCACAAGTCCTCATCTCAACTACACACTTCTGAGTTTTACTGATATGGCATGTATGAAATCCAAGTTTACTCTCCCAAGTTTTTAGTACTTCCTAGTACTTCTTTTTAGGATTTGGTGGCAAAATAACACAGTCAGTATTTTATAATCAAGTAAATCCTCCAAGAACAAGCTGGGAGACAGGCTTGTTAACAATTGTTGGTCTTCTTTGGAAAGAACTGGAATGACTCAGTGCATCCTCTTCTGTAAGCCATTGCTAGCTGGGCAGAGTAGAAAGGTTTGCTATGGAGAAATAGGATTTCGACTGTAGACTTAGAGGCACTAAGAAAGCAATCTTAGAGGCAGAGAAAACTGAGAGCAGATTTGAACAGAAATTTTTTGGGGTTTTATGGATTTTTTTTTTCCTGGTAATATCTGAGCACAGGAAGAGAGTAAGAATAGATTCTTATTACCACAGGAGCTGTATTTTCAAAGCATGTTAGGAAAATTATCTTCCATGACAGGTATATTATGGAAGTATTCTATTTTCTTATATATTAGTTTATCAGTGTAAAATAAAGATAGATTTGGGAAAGAGAAAAGCAAGCAGAAGATTCCCTGCATTAAGAACCTCTTTGCTCCCCCTTGAATAAACACCTGCAAGGCAAACAGATGCTATTCTATCCTGTAAAAGACTGCAGTCTAAGTCTTCTATTCAAAAGATGGTAGTGTAGTTGCACTACAAAGTTGGCCCAGACTGAGTACAGTACTCCAGTAGAGGTCTTGTTTGAAGTATGTTTATCAAAGACGCACCTCCTGTCCTGTGGCTTCTCTATGCTCATTTACATAACCCACTGTGGTGCTTTCTTTTTTCACAGGACTGTTGACTCAGCTTCCATTAGAAGCCTGGCTGTTTTCTGTAAAATCACTTTGCAGACAACTCTTCCCAATTATGAGTCTGGTAGTCAATTATTGCTGCCCACTTTTTGCAGCTGTACATGTTACTGTTAAATATCTTGTACTTCTGCTCCAAAAAGAACATTTTAGTCTTAAAATTCTAAGCTTGTTTTTTTTTTTTTTTTTTTTTTTTTTTGACAGTATTAACTAGGTTAGCTCAGAAACTTATGTAATAAATATAATCTCTAGATTATACTTGTTCATCCAGACCATTAGCAAAATTTCTAGATTGTATGGGTTCTGGATTAATCTTCATGGGACTAGGCAATGGATATATGTAAAGATTTTGATCAAAATTCAAGCAGAATTGTTTTGCAGACAAGCACATGATAAAAACTTGTGCCTACAGGTCTGGAGTAAAGATTGGGGGTATTTTTTGAGTAGGATTACTGAATTGTACATTTTGTATATTTTTAAAATATTTTTTAACAGAGTACCTTAACTGATATTAGCTCAATCTGTGAATTACTTTATCCTTTTATGCATGTATCTTCTAGTTGAAAAAGTATGGGAGGGGGCATTGGTAAACACATGGTGTAAGTATATAAAAATGAAACAATGAACAATGTGTACAAATGGGGAAAAAAACCCACAACACACCAGTAGGACATGGAGTTCAGTTTCATACAGAGAAAACATGAAAATTCCATGTACTATAAGAGCCATCTATCTTGTTTCATTATTCTCTGTTGAATTTCAAACTTATTAAAATAATATGCATTATTATATTAGTTTGACATTACATACACTTTCCTGACTTTATTTATTCAGATAACCTTCAAGTGTCTGCCATGATGAAGACCATGCAATTTTAATAGTCAGGTAAAAATATGTAGTCAAATTCTACTTCCTAGAACCTTATGTACACAAAATCACGTAAAGAAAGCAGTTGATCAGGTGTATCACACTGTTAGTATTGGAGGGACTAGGACAAACCATGGAAGTACAAAAGTTAGCAACAAAAACTACCTCTTAAAAAATCAGAGTCAAGAAAAGTTTCCATGAACAGCAGATAAATATTCAAGTATACTGCCTGCCTTGTCAGTAAACATAACAGTTTACATGGGAATTTTCTAATTTTCTTCCCATTTACAAGAGAAGCATAATAATAGTAATAGCGATAATAATAATAATAATAATAATAATCCCCACAACTCGTATTATTCAACACATCATAAAGGACAGGGAAGAGAACTGCATTCCACATCTTACAGTCCTGCACTCTTTCCCCAAGATCAAAGTAATTGTTTTTGAGAATGTGGATCACGTTTAATATGCCCTTCGAAATCCACCAAAACATTACAGTGAAGGTAATACCTTGTTCTGATACTCTAAAAAAGGCATTGCAACCAGTTATTACACCACAAAATATTCTTGTGATATCATTAACCCTCTTGCACAAATTTGGAAATTTGTCAGATAGATAAAGTTTTTGACTGAGTTCAACTTGAAAATAACTCATAGACCTCTAAGTATCATCCTTACCTCCTCTCAGTCTTCTGTTCAGATCACTGACCCTAAAATTAAACTGTTTATTTCCACTTAAAAAGTTCTAGAAATAAATTTACTTTACCCTTGATTTATACACTGATAAATGGAACAGTTAATTGGAATGTTACTGGTTGCAACATCCTGTCTTTAATTGCTAAATGGAGTATTCCTTTAAAATATTTTTCAAAAGTGGAAAAGTGACTTGGATTAATCAGGTCAAATTCTGCTTTCTCTGATACTTGATCAAAGCAGAGTAACTCAAGTCACATCTATTTTACTCAGATTTCTGGAGATAACAAAAAGGAATTAAGCTCATTTTATATCATTTTGGTATCTGTATGATATGCACATTTGGGTAGCTATTTAGTTCTGCTCACAGTAGGAGTAAAATATTTACAGTACTGATTGTAGAAAGATCATAGTATATTTCAATGTGTGATCAAGATCACTCCTTTATTAATTCTGAAAGGCCTAGCTAGAGACAAGAACGAAATTCCACCCATCCCAAAAGAAATATACAGAAATGAAAAATCTGTGTCTGACCAAAGTTTAAAATAAGTTTTTTCCATTGAAAAAAATTATTTTTTTATTGTGGTAACAAGACCTTGAATCAAAATAGTACTTATTTCATTAGATAAGAAATGTATTTTTCCTCTTTTTTAATAAGTAAATGAATAAACATAAGTCACTATGTGTTGAAGCTAGCAGTGCTTCATTTCTTTCCCAGTGCTGAGTGACGAGTTTCATTTTTATCATAGAATCAAAGGTGACTTGTTTCTTTTTGCCTCTTGACAGGAAAAGAATTGTTTGCATTATGACTATCAGTTGGGTGCTGACAAGTGAAAGAAATTGCAAAGTTTCAGTAACTCACTAAAACAAAACCAGAATTGGCCTTGAAAGATGAAGATACAAAAATAGAAACTTGAATATACTTTTTTTACTTTACTATTAAAACTACATTGTCTTCTTCCAGACACCTGTATGAAATCTGACTAAATAAAGGCTGTAAAAATACTTAAGAGCATAAACATGTCTTAGGAAGCCATTTCTGTGTGACATGAATGATGATCTAAAGCCTTTTCCTTTGGAACTAAAAATTTATCTTTTAATGTGGGTAGAGTTAAAGTCGTTCTGAGATTGCTCAACCCTACAAAAATAATTATATCGACTCTTCTTCATTAGGCACAATAAGTTATACAAGAGTTTTTGAGTACTTCTTGTGAAGAATCATGTCATTGGATTCCTGTATGGCAGGAATTCTTAATGGAAATTTGAGAGCTAAAGGATTACAAATCCAGTACTGTCAAAGAAATAGACAGAATATCACTTATGGGATTACTTATGCAATAACTTTCAAGATGCAGAAATTATTCTGGTAAAAAAAATGGATAAATAAATGCAGTCTTAAGAGCAGAGGAATTTTTTTTTCGTAGTTCCAGACCTAGTAAAAAGGATGGTCTTTTTTCAGATACACTAGGTTTCATAGAAAACTAAGCTGAAGCACTTGTCTCAGAGCCATCACATTTTTCAGTGATAACCAATAGGCTTGGGCTCTTCATTGTTGTCTGTCTCATTGAAAAGACCAAATAAGATGTTCCCAAAGCAAATCAAATACTTCATTGGTAGGTGACTAAACTGACCTGATAACAACAATGAACAATTTACCCAATAACTAAATAAAATACTAAGGCATGGACTTCTTGCCACTATTTCTAATTGTTTCAATATATACTTGAAGGAGAAAACACAAAATTTTGTGTACTTGGTTTTCAAGAAGATAATGAAGCTACATATGTTTATATGTATTATATGATTACATATGTTGTCTGATTTTAATTTAGCATAATCATAGTAGTATGTCATATGACCCTTAATGAAATGAGGTAATGTAAACTGATTTACAGTCAATACATACCAATTACATTGCCTTTATAAAATGTGGTGTTCTCTGAGTATGTTCCATTCTTGTGCTTCTTTTCTGACACTAAAATATCACCTTTTATTAATTTAAGTATTATTATTGTCAGGTTTCTACCTGCAAAAGGTTTGGATGAATCTCGCAAAAGTTCCTTTACTTCAGACACTGTAGTTTGGTAATTTAGAAGAGTTTTTAATGTTAAATGGTATGCTTTGAAAAAAACCTCAAAAAGTTTCAGTGAACTCCAAGAAGCAGCTGTCCATTAATTTAAGACACACTCAACCTCTTTTTTCAAAGACCAAGGTTCCAGGAATATTGACAGCTTCCTGCCCTTTCCTCTTCCTTTCTGCATATCTCCTACAACAGCTGTCTAGGCATGCTAGTTCCCAGAACCACCAACCCCTTCTCTCTCTGCCAAAGCTGTATTGCCAAGGTCATGAGGGATACAATGGTCTTCATCTTCATTAGATATAATTTGTCCAAAGGAATTTCCAGGGCAGTCTGGATACTGACAATGAGATTGATGTCTACAAAATAAGTCTTGATTCTTAGAGAACTAAGACATGCAAATACTGCTTTATGGATGTAAGACCATATTTATAAAACTGGATTTTATCCAGAAAATCCAAAGCATGAGGAGGGAGAGCCAATTTGTCTGCAGGAATCTGCACAGACATTGTCACAGAACGCAGAGGTGAAAACACCACCATTATCACTGAGCCCTATGATATCCTTCAGTCATCATGGATAGACAAAAACCACCATAGGATAACAAAGCCTCCTAAAATACATTTCTATTGAATCTTCCAAGCTAATGGGAAAAAGATTTGGAAAACATTTTGCATCCCTTCTTTATTTAAATCATTGAAGGAATGTTTTGCCTTTGTGTAGGCAATAAATGTATTTTTTTACACTTACATGTATTTCTAGAACTTTGTTGGGTTGATTTAAGTTCAAGGTAAAATATTTTATTAAGTAATTTGCAGGACAAACAAGTTACCATTTTAGAATATTTGCTAAATTATCATTTTGCAAGCAAAATTGAATTCTTATATTTTCTAGGCTATTCTATTTACTTGGAGATGTGTGAAACAGTAACATTTAGCATATGGGAATATGCTGAAAGCACAGGAAGCTTACTAAAGGGAAAAGAAGCAGCAAAGGGATACAAAACAACAATTGACCCAGTTAGTGCACCAGATCAGGTCCAGTGCTACTAACTACATCTCCTAACAGTTTCATCTGTGCACTCTTTAATACTGCTGAGACAGAAATAAAGGAAGGGAGAGAAATTATTTTCTCCAGTATAATACTGATTTTATTGGAGTTTGTGATAAGAATCAGTTCTATAGGAAACAAAGAATCACTTCCAAATAGATATGTATTTCACATCCTAGTAACAAAAAGAAACATGTTATTTATAACATGATGTGAGAAGGAGGTGATTGCCATATTTTGCCACATAATGGAAATTATGTTTCCATGAAACTTGGAGTTACCTGTGCAAAACAGGTTTCATTTTGTTTTTCTTCATATCAGTTACATACCCTAGAAAGCATAGGACTGGATCCTAAGTTTGTAGAAACTGTTCCAGCAAACATCTGTATTACCTTGTGACATTGCTAACTAACAGACATAGATGTATGGAACCATATATATGAGATTAAAAACCCCAAAGTCTCTCTCATTACCTACAGAAATCTGTCACACAAAGGATTTCTTTGCTACAACTTTTTTTCTACATAGTATGAAAGCAAGAAACTTATGACTTGTTATTCATATTATACTGGGTGTTCATATCCAGGTGTTGGTAGCAGGGATGCTGGAGACATCTGTAAAAGGTGGCCAAGGCTGTTGTGTGCTGGACTTAGCTGGGTCCAAAGGACCCATCACAGGACACAGTTGAGCCCATCAGCCAAGCTGGTGGTGCCTCTGTGAAAACATTTTTAGGAAAGGTCAAAATGCTACATAGTGAGGAATGAGGGAAAACATGTGATATAGGCACGTCCACGATCACTGTGGCCAGAGAAGAATTGCAAGGTATTCCAGACACCAGATCAAAGATTCCCTTGCAGTTTGTGGAGGACACCACAGTGGAACACATCACATGAAGGACCCCATGATGAAGTTGGTGGATATGCCTTGAAGTAGCTGCAGCCTATGGAAGACCCATGTTGGAGCACAGAAAAAAATGAATGAGAACAGAAAGCAACAGTTAAGGACTGACAAAAGTCCCGTATTTCCCATATCCTCTGTGACACTTGATGAGGGAGATAGAAGAGCCAGGAGTGAAGTACTTGACCTGGAAAAAGCAGGGATAGGGAAATGTTTTGTCTTTGTCAGTATTCAACTCTATTTTAAGTGACAATAAATTTGATAAATTTTCTCCAAATTCAGTCTATTTTGCTCATGACAGTAAGGGGTAAGCACCTCCTTGCCTTTATCTCAGCCCAGGAGCTTTTCCATCTCATTATTTCCCCCTATCCTGTGGAAGAGGAGAAGTGAGAGAGCAGTTGGATGGGTATATTGCAGCCAGCTAAGATCAACCCACCACACCTATAGGAGATTCTGTTGTATCTTATAGGTCCTTGCTATTTCTTTCCTTCTGAGGCTTACATCATAATTTAGTCCTTCTAGTGGTTTTCAGTATTCTGCTGCAACCTTCTGCAGATTCTCAGCACTATTCACCTCATCAGCTACAAGTTTGAAGGGTGAAACTGTCGCTTTCTTATGTTTCACACCACCACTTTCATCAGGCTTTTAAACGCCATTCAGGAAACCGTTCAAAGAAGCTAAGTGTCCTGGGTTGACTGTATGATACCGTATTCCCTATCATCTGCCCTATGCCAGACATGAATCCTCTGCCTTTCTGTGCCTTTAAACTGGGTCTGGAGAAAGTGGGGGGGGGAAGAGCCGAACAAATTCTTTGGCGCAGTTTGTGTTTCAAGGACTCACAGACTCCCCCACACTCTCACTGCTGCAGCAGAGCAAAAGGGAGAACCTTCCTGCATTTCCCCAGCTTTCGGCTCCCTGCAACAGGGAAGAGAGTTGCATTCTCTTGCTTTTTAGCTAGCTTCTTGTTCATTAGCTAAAGCACGGAGTTTTGCTGGGACTTTGGCTTCTTCTTCTTTTCTTATGGACTGTTCAGCAACACCAGGACTTCACTGGGAGGCCTTACATGGCAGCCCGGGGGACCCACGCCACACCCCAGCTGCAGCGAGCAAAGCCACACCTACAGAAAGGACTCAGGTTTTCTCCACAGCAAGAGGTTTTATTATTTAACATTATTCATTCTTTTTGGTGCCTGTGTGCACCCTGCTTGTTAAATAAACAGCTTTTTTTTTCACTTTCCTCTGAGAAACATTCTTTTCGAACCTGGTAGGGGAGGGGCTGCTGAAACCTGCATTCTATCAGAAGACATTTCCTCCTAATTTGTCTCAAACCAGGACACTAAGTTATAAATCAGATTTTGAAAGGTGAGAAAAAAGAACATGATAATTTACTGAAATAAGATTGAGAAAAAGATTTTATTTTGAAATATGATTTAAAACATGTTGATTTTATTTTTAATAATAATAATGATAACAAAAGTGTAACTTCTTTTATTTACAATGGAGATATAATTTTCCCTAAATCACCACTACATGATAATCCTGAATTGCTCTTGCTGACAGTGAAATTATGGTGTTTCAGTGAGTTACAAAAAAAAGAAAACTTTCTTTAACTAGGCTCTATCTTTTTGGAACAAAGATTAGGCAAACAATATACTTACACTATGTGATCTTCCAACCATATCTGCACGTAATGGCAAAGACTTGAAGGGGTGACCTAGAATTAATGCAAAAACACTGATCTCCAATTCCCTGATATGTAAACGTTAATGGCAAAGAATCAGTTTACATTCCTTATAATAGCACTCTCTTATACAGCAGGTCTCACATTTTTATTTTTATTAGTGATAATATTCACAAAACAAGACCTATTCTTGATTGCAAGCTCTTGTGAAAAATGATATTGCTACAATACCTCACTCTGGAAACCCCTAATTGAGGAAATTAATTCCTGAATTGTATTGTGGGCTGCCAGAGTAAAATCAGGAACTGTTATGGTTTAACCCCAGCTGGCAACTAGGCCCAACACAGCCACTCACTTGATCAGTCGCCCACTGTGGGTTGGAAGAGGGAACACGAACAGTAAAAGTGAGAAAACTCGTGGGCTGAGATAAAGATAGTTCAACAGGTAAAGCAAAAGCCATGAAAACAAGCAAAGCAAAATAAGGAATTTCTTCACCACTTTCCATGGGCAGACAGGTGCTCCACCATCCCCAGAAAAGGAGGTCTCCGTCACACATAACAGTGACTCAGGAACACAAATGCCATAAACCTGAACATGCTAAGCATGATGCCATATGCTCTAGAATATCCCTAGAGTCACTTGGGATCAGCTGACCTGATTGTGTTCCTTCCCAAATTCTTGCGCACCTCGAGCTGACTTCCTGGTTGTGTGGGTTGAGGAGAAGAAAAGGCTTTTATGCCGTGTAAGCACTGCTCACCAGTAACTAAAACATCTCTATGATGTGATCTGCACTGCTGCCAGCGTAAACCCACAACTTGTCCACATACTTGTTACTGTGAAGAAAATTTACTCTACCCCAACTAAAAGTAACACTGGAAGCCACCTAGTAAATGAGATGAAAATGGTTAGACACAGAAGAGGCAGAAGAGCTCCACAGCTAGGAAAAAAAAAAAAAAAAGCTAAATTCTTGTCTAAGTATTATCTAGGGATCAAAACAATACTATCAGGAGGGATTTTTCACAGTTTTTCTACTGCCTTCTGCTTCCGCTTCTCATTAAACTGAAATTAGGTCATCTACTCCTTTCCTGAAATCTGGTTAAATATGAAGGAGCTACAGTGATTTCCTTCACATGATCACTGATTAAAAGACCTGTTAATTAACTAATACAAATTAGTTCGGAAAAATATACAAAAACAGTGGCATTGAAGGAAAAGACAGATCAAAACTTCATAGTTATTTATAAAGTTATTGGAAATTTATAAATAAATCAATCTTTTCTGAATTGTTTATATTGTTCTGAGTCTTCAGAGCTCCAGCCATATTATAAATTAAATGTTTTACACAGATATAAATACAGATCTCAGATTGGTTCTCAGACTGAATCTCAGTGTTAAACCAGAAGTGGATGACTTTTATAAGCTTTCAGCTATGGTGAAATGTTGTTCTCAAACCATCTGCTCAATGTAAATATAATATACCAATATTTAAATTACATAATATTTAATTCAATACATTGTAATGTGAAAAATTCAGGATCATGGAGACACAGAATCTACTGTAGTCAGTGATGATCAAACCATGAGCACCTATCAAATTACTGAAAAATTCAGGCAGTACAATGAACTAGTTAGTAGTTCTTTTTGGAAAGCATCCTGTGTTGTCTGACACAATCAGATGTAAATGATACTGGCGCATATGAATATACAAGGCATCTCAGTGAACTGAGCTAAGGCTATTGTGATCATTTTAAATCACAAAGAGAACAATTTTACACTATAATAAATGGCTTTCCAGTAAGCTGGTTGTGAGATAAAAATGAATTCTATGTCTGACTTTTCCAAAATATTTGCTGAATATGTATGGGAATATTCAAAATAGTGAAAGATAACATTTTCCTGTGTGTACACCACTTGAATGACCATAGGCTCATTCTCTGCTCCAACAGTTGCAGTGCAATTAATATTGAACTTTGAAAAAGTATTTATTAAAGAATTTAATCAAGTATTTGATTAAAATGATGCACATGTCATTGATTAACCAAAATCAGAATAAAAATAAAGTGCATGATTAATGGCGAACCTGAGAGCTAGTTAATTAATTCAGTTCCCTGTATCATTTATATTCTTTCAAGTACACTATTCTAAAAAGATATGAAAAGCAGTAAATAGTATTCCATCACACTTGACCACTCATAGTTGCAATAGAAAATATGGATCTGAAGTGTAGGAAGGTTTATTAATAATTTGGTTTTGTTCATTTTCTCCAGTGCCATATGTGAAGATGAAAACAAATGCTGTGAGGAAGCAAAATTGAAAGGATTCAAATTATTGTATCACTAAATGGGATAAAAGAAACTTATCCAACACAAATTTGAGGTGAATAAGCAGACACTTCTTTACTGGGGCGCCAGGAAGATGGGGGATAGCTCCCCCAAAACATGTCCCACTCAACAAACACAACCCATCCCTTTTATATACTTTTTCAGCTAAATCATCATTACATGAGTTCTTTAACATACTCTGCATATTATTCCCACTCTTAAATTTAACCTTTACATTGATTGGTTCCAACAGTTAATAACTTTGTCAATATTCTCATCCTAAAACAATCACTGGCTATTTCTACTAAGGTCTACTGATTGGAATCCGTGATATTAAAATCAAGATGGGAAGGGTAGTGGGTTTCCAAGCAGCATAACTGGTGAGCATGACAATTTCCATAGTTTCTTGACCGAAACATAAATGTCCAGTAAATTCTTGGTGACATTTCTATGATTACACATTCAAAACATAGCACTCCTGATATTTCTATACCTTATACTTCATAGTTTTCTACTTATAATCATAGCTAACCCTTTTATATGGTTTGTTTATTTGATCATAATATTCATAGCAATTGTATCAATGCAGGTTTTATATATTTTTTCCTGTTGATTAAAAAAAAACCTTTATAACACAAAAGATAAAGCAAAAGGACAGACTGAGCACACAATGCTAGAATTTTGAAGGCTTGGTGTAAATAGTGGATCAAGAAAGCTAGATTGAAAAGAATGTGGTTGTTGAAATTGTTAAACAGCTTTCAGGTTGATTTCCTTGTATATAACTGATGCATCTTTGTTTTTCAACCTGAGCTGGATTTGGAGCTCAGTAACTCCACACAACATACTACATCTCCTGTCCTGAGTGACCACCATGACAGATGGAGACCAAATTCCTGAACTAAAGGAACTCAATGGACATTTACAAATATTTTACAGACATTTCATGGGGGTGTTCTGTAGACTAAGGGAATCATATCTGTGTACAATATCAAAGCATGAGAAAGAGGGTGGTGGTTAATGAGGATGTACTGGATAGTGTGGAACCCGAGCATGACATAAATGGCATGGAATAAGGGATAATTTGGCTGGGGTAATTAATTTTCTTTACAGTAGTGAGTAGTTGTGGTTTAAGAATAGTATTCCCCAGTTCAGTGCTTCCACTGAGGCTCTCCCAAACCAGACCCTGCTCAATAACTCCCCACCTTTCCCTCCCTTTCCTGCTCTGAGGATGGAGTTGAGAATTGGAGACACAAAAGGTGCAAATCACGAGATAAGAACAATTCACTGGAAACAGCAAAAAGATAAGAAAACAACCAGTAAAAACAGCAATGCTAATAACAAAAGTGTACAAAGAGTGGGTGATTTACATGCAGAATACTCACCCAGCCAGAACTGATGCTGCTGCACAACTGCAGCCAGTGGTGGCAACTCATCTCAAGTGCTCTGTCTACCAGGCTTGCTCCACGCCTTTCTTCTCCAAAGCAAGAGAGATTCACCTTCCCCCATCCCAGCAATGATGGTGTTGAATAACGAAATGTCTTGGCCATGCCCCCTGCTGCTGATCTGGGATGAACCAGAACAGGAGTATAGAGCTACATTTTGGATATTTGCTGATAGCACAGAGAAGTTTTTGATAATGCTGATCAGTGCTTGCACAGTCAAGGCCTTTTCTGCTCCTTATGCTGTCCTGCCAATGAGTAGGCTGAGGGTGCACAAAAGGTGGGGAGGAGCCACAGATGGGACAGCTGACCAAAGTTATATTTCATACCATCTGATGTCAGGCTCAGCATATAATCTAGGGGGAAAGTTGGTTGGGGGCTAGCTAGGCATTGGTTGATTGGTGGTGAGCAACTGTTTCTCATTTGTTATCATTTGTCTTTATTGGGTTTTAGCTCTCTCTTCTATTTTTTTTTCTTTCTCCTTTTTCATTACATTATTATTATTATTGTTGTTATGATTATCACTATTATCTCAATTATTAAACTCCTCTTACCTCAACCCATTTGTTTTCTCACTTTTGCTCTTCCATTTCTGGAGGGAGTGAGTAAGCAGTAGTTTAGTGCTTAGTTGTCAGCTGGGGTTAAACCACAGCAGGGCATTATGTCATATTGCTAAATAAAAGCAAGCAGAGACCACTGTCTGACCCTGAGGCCAGCTGGTGCAGGCTCACTGAATCCACATAATACAGTATTTGGCCCAAGGCTTCTTCAGGGCCCCTATAGCATCTCTACAGCCAAAAGAAGTAAATCTAATTCTAATTGTATGTGTGTGTCTCTGTATAAAGGAAGGGGTTCAGTTCAAACTGAGTCAAGAAATTGCAGAGATGTGTTATAGTTCATTATGAGAATGTTTTCACAACAACAAACTGAAAGCTTTTGTGGCGAGCCCTGGTGAGTGAGGTAGAATCATGTAATGGGTATTTGAAGATACAAAGCCAGCTGGGCTAATGTTGGAGGACCTTGTAGGGCAGAGAAACACAGAAAACACAGATGGTGCATTATTATCCATACCATCTATGGCAAATGATCCTTAACGTACATTAACGCCTAAATCATGCCCAAACAATGTCTTGGAAAGCAAATGGGAATGGCTCAAGTATGTCAGGGAGCATGCAACCACTTAAGCCAGTATGGATGATCAGCAGTCTAATGCTGCCTTTGCCTCCTGGTGCCATCTTACTTAACAGTACATATGTGAGCTATCCATCTCCATTGGCAGTAGAGGAAGGTTTGGGTGAATAGGTAAGCTTTCCAAGGGGGTGTCTTTATTTTTGATTATATGGTTCAGTCCCTAATGAAATTGAAGATTCAGGAGGTGAGACATTTGGTAAAACAAGTCAGAAAAAGTAAACTTATGGGTTGATTTCCTTGGCACTCTCTGGTCTTTTCTTTGTTTGGTTGGATTTTTTTGTTTTTGTTTTTCTTGACATTTTGAGTCATATATTGTTCATGTTATACCAGATGGCCTGGTAGCATAAGTAGCAAAGGGAAAAGGAGGACTATTTTGATATTCAAAAATATTTTGGTATCATGGCACTTTGGATTTCTAACTTATTTTTTTCTGTGGTGCATGTATGAGCTGTCTAGATCTCTTTACAAGATCAGTATATATAATTTATGATCATTTCATTTTGCAGAAAGTCTAACAGCATTCATTATGTCAAAGTTTATTGAGTGTTTTGCTATCAGTGTAGAAGTTCATAAGTCTTGCAGTCTAAAGTTTATCTAAGATAACATAAGGAGAAATTACATGAAGTAAGAAATGTATACATATTTCCTAAAAAGTAAAGAAAAAAATCACATCAGCAGCATCTCCTGCCTTACGGTCCTCAGGCAAATGCCTAAGGGTAGGTGAATCAAATGCTTTGTGCCTGGAATTAGTGCTAAATATCATTGGGATCCTGTATGTGGATATCCTGCAGTATATTCTATTACCATCCTCATGAGCCCTTGAAATCAGGTGGGGCAGTGTTTCCTTGCCTCCTCCCCCCAGACTATCTTTCTGTTAATGGCCCATCAATGTCTTGACACATGACTCAGAGACAACTCCCTCCGGAATATCTTCTGTTAATGAGCCTAAATCAACACTTGGCCTCATGAATCATCATCCCATTGTGAGATGCTCCACCCAGCAGGAGGAACCAAGCATCCCATCCTGGATATAATCTGAGATTCCAAACACCACAGACCCCCTTTCCACTGGATTCCCAGAGGACAGGAACTACACAGCCACCACTGGACCTTCTGAGGAAGAGCAGACCCTTTCTACAGGATCACCGCTTCAACAGAACCACTTCCACCACTACAGGAGGACTGCAGCCACCATTCTACTGGACTGCTACCACCACCCTGACTAACAGGGTGTCAGGTTGTGTCCTGACTCCGTCAGTTTGAACCAGTGTTTTCTGCCTCTTTTTTTTTTCTTTTTGTCTTAATTTCCCTATTAAATTGTTATTCTGACTTGGTGCCTCCCACTGGTTTGTTTTCAAACTAGTACAGTGGACTAAATACTTTATGCCACTGGGTCAGACCTCAGGTACAAAGGCTTCAACTAGGTACTTTGTTGGACAAATATGATTAATAAGATGGGGGATTTTCTTTCTAACCCACTGTAGCTTAGTAAACAGGGCTTTTTGCTGGTATGAATTAAAAGCCAGTTACAGACTTCCATGCCCAGGGCTCAGGACTCACCTTGGGCAGAGCTGGACTGGGCTAGTTCAGCTCCTCTCTCAGGGCCAAGTGTCTGTTGCCTCCCCTGCCTGAGCCTGAGCTGTGCCAGTGCCTCCATGGGACAAGTCTGACAAACCCAGGGAGTCGCTGCCCAACAAACAAGAGCCTCTGAGGGGGCTGAGCCTGGGGAGTCAGCAGGACCATGCTCCCACTCAGTGGGAGCAGTCAGAAGGCAGAAGTCCAAGGCAAGGAAACAAAAATAAGATCAAGATGAACATCATATCCCTCCTAGTCAGGGCCTTGGGATACTGAAGGCTTGCTTACAGAACAGTGACATTAGAGGGGCACTGTGAGTGTAAGAACAGCATCAAAGGAAGAGGCAGATACTAGTAAGATTTCTATATAAGAAGTTACAGTATATCAATGAATGTTTTCTATATTAATTTGTACTCAGAATCCTAGTGTTTCTTTTAGTGAACAAATGGTTGTTGTATTTTAGTTAGATTTTTAGTTAGTATTTTAGTTAGATTTGTTGTATTTTAGTTAGATTTTTTGAGATGTTAACTACACAGACACACACCAAAAAAAAAAAAAAGTTGAATCCACACATGTGGCTTCTTTTCTTCTATCCATAGTGGAATATTGTTGGTTAGAAGTTAACTTAGACTTGAATACAAAAGTATTACAACCCCACTGTGAGTACTGCATACAGCTCTGGGGTCCCTGACACAAGATGGGCATGGACCTGTTGGAATGAGGCCAAAGTAGAGCCAGGAAGATGGTTGGAGGGATGGAGCAACTCTCCTATGAGGAAAGAGTAAGAGATATGAGATTGTTCAGTCTGGAGAAGAGAAGGTTTTGGCATGACCTATTTTCAGCCTTCCAGTGCCTAGAAGGAGCCTACAAGGAAGATGGAGAGAAACTTTTTACAGTCACGTCACAAGGGGGAATGGCTTCAAACTGAAAGAGAGTAGGTTTAGATCAGATATTAGGAAGACACTCTTTACAGTGAGGGTGGTGAGGCACTGGAACAGGTTTCCCAGAGAGGTAGTGGATGCCCCATCCCTGGAGGTGTTCAAGGCAAGGGGGCTTTGAGCAAGCTGGTGTCCCTGCCCATGACAGGGACATTGGAACTAGATAATCTTTAAGGTACCTTCCAACCCATGCAATTCTATGTATTCATTCCATGATAATACATGGTTTTGAATAATCTAAATAATGTAATGATATTTTTAGAACACATGGATGAATTTAATTAATTTTGGAAACCATATCTACCAAGTATTTAATACTCTAATAAGGTTTTTTGTTGTTTTGCAACATTTAAAAAAATTAGTTAAATGCATGTGTATGGAGGCAGGAACTATTGATGCTTTTTCTTTGTCCACACTTGGTCTTACTGTAGATAGGAGACACAATTCACAAAATACTGATATATTTCCAATAAAGTCAATTTATTCTCCCTTCCAAGAGGATTCAGCACAAAGCAGCACTTGTCTATAAAATGGGTTAATAAACCTAGCCTTATTTTTAAGTCAACAAAGCTATCTGGACTTGATGGTTTTAGAGCAGAGGTTAATAAACACAGGATTAGTCTGTTCCTGAAGTGTTTAATGCGTAACTTCGTAAAGGATGACATCTTGAGTCATTGAGTGTATTTGCTTCTAAAGGCTTTTGAAGGAACAATCACAACCCCTTAGGATTTTAGACCATGACAAATTTCTTGATAAGTATTTGCACAAAAAAAGGGTTAGGATTTGCAAGCACATAAAGTGCTCTTTGGGCTTGCTAACTCTAATCAAACAGGCTTCATTTCTAGAGAGCGCTTGGTATAATATTCTTTATAATTAAAATACATTTCATTCCAAGTGTAAACTCTTCAGAAGCCAGAAGGCAGCAGGACAATGTGAATGAAGCTAATTAGTTAAGGCATTGGTTAAGATTTAAAAGGGTATTTTCATCTAGCATTATCTGGATATGCCATTAGGCATTGCTTTTAGGTTTGTGGTTTTGGGTTCTTTTAGTTTGCATATGGAGTATCTTTTTGCAAAATTTGCTGTCATCCTAGAAACAGAATTTTTTTTGATTAATAAACAGTGAGGGTTTTTTCTTTCTGTTTGAAAGGAGATTACGTATAAAAAGAAAAGTGAGATGTGTCTTTCTAACACAATCTGCTAGTATTTATAACATTATTACAGATATTAGAATGCTGTTGTCATTTAATTCACTGACGCTATGATTACTGGTCTTTGGCTAAGAGCAGGATTCAAGCTATTGTAAAGAGAATCTCTTACTTAGAACTTTTTACTTTCCTCTAGTTTTAGTTTCCTATTGGTTAAGACTTTGTGAGCTACGTACTTTCTGGATGAAACGAGCTGTCACCAGTCATGGACTCAGCTGATTTAAATGGTCCAGATTGTAATTGTGGATCCTGGAATAGTCTGATTTTCTCCTCCAACCATTCATAAATTAAAATGCACAGTGTGAACATAAATTAAGGGTTGCTTGCAAATATTAAAACCTGAAGCCACATCTATAATAAACTTTAAATATGGAAAAAGTATCAATAATGTTATTTGTATCTTATGTGATAACTGACGCACCCACAACTACAGAATTAAAAATAAATAAATATGTAAACAGACCAGACAGTGAATACTGCAGTCTCAGAGATACAGTAGGAAGAGAAAAAAAAAAGGTCAGCCTTTGCTTACTTTTCATGTAGTCTTTGAGTGGAAAAAAATTATATGTTTACCACCAGCTTAAAGTATTCCTGATTTTCTTTGCCTTTTCCACAGTTTTACTGTATGCATTTGGAAAGTTGTCAAAAGACTGAAAGCTGCTACATAAAAGAGGCTGTGTGTATATATTTAGCTGTTTTCCTCATGGAGGTGAGCTTGCTGGGCATGAACAGTGTCTGAACAGAAATTATGTAGGCACACTGAGAATAGCACCATAACCCAAAAAATATGTCTGTCAGCAGGCATTTCCAACAAATATTTCCTGGGAGGAAAAAGGTTCCACCCAAAGCTCCACATCAACTACCCTCCCCCAAAAGAAACCACCTTAGATCTTTAAAATTTTACTTGTTCCATGTTTCATAGCCACTTCTTGTGAACAAAATGCAGATATAACCTCAGTGGCAAAGAAAGTGCTTGTTGATGGTTAATTATGGAATTGCCCCCTAAGCAGAATGTTGTTAAGATACTTATTCTTCCATACACATTTATGAAGACAGTTAATTGTCTTAAAGTTAGATAAAACTTCCCAAGGGAATTTTCCCTTGAGTAGCCAAGACCTGTTGACAATATAAATTAAAAATCCTAACCAGGTACTGCAGCTGAAGGAGTAGATGGGTGCTTTTGTTCACTCATGATCCATTCTAGACTATTTTTATTCAAACATTCATTTTAACTACTAAGAGGGCAGTTTCCTCTTGTCCTGTCACTTCTTACTTGGGAGAAGAGACAGCCCCCCACCTGGACCTAACCTCCTTTCAGGTAGCTATAGAGAGCAAGAAAGTCTCCCCTAAGCCTCTTTTATCAAGGCTGAACAACCCAACACTGGAGAAGGGAAAGAGTGTGAGGAGTCCAACCCATGAGGAGGAAGGAGTGCTAGAGACAATGTGGTGAATCGACACAATCCCACTTCCCTGCCCCCATGTATTGTTGAGGAGGAGGAGGTACAGAATTCATGAGTAAGATTAAGCCTGGGAAGAAGGGAGGGATGGGGGAAGGTGTTTTAAGATTTAGTTTTTATCTCACATTATCTCACCCTGATTTGATTGGTAACAAATTAAAATTTTTCCCCAAGTTGAGTCAGTTTTGCCTGTGATGGTAATCGGTGAATAATATCTCACTCTTCTTATCTGACCAATGAGTCTTCCATCTTTTTTTCTCCCCTCCCCTGTCCAGTTAAAGGGCACAAGTGATAGAGCAGCTTTGGTGGGCATCCGGTATCCTGCACCCACCCCAACCTGAAGACCCTTCAGTAGATGTAAGCTGTTGATCCTGCGAAGCTGCATGAATATTTAACATGAGTTTCAGTAAGAATATGCATACCTATATAATTATATATGTGTAAGTATTTCAAACTTGGTAAGATACAGGCCAGATCCAAGTACTCAGGACTACATTAGTGGGAACAACTGGAAACTCCATTAGTTTTATAAATAAAAATACAGACTCAAGAAAGGAACATAACCACAATTCAGGGTATGAGTGGGCACAAGGCCTTGAAGGAAGATTTTAGGAGACATTGCCATCTGTGATATAAGAGGATGATTTTAACTATGTAAATCCACCAAAAAAAAGTACTCATAAAGAAATAATAATTTCAGAAGTTTTACTTTACTCCGCTGAGGAAATAAAGATAGAACTGTTACATGGACTGAATGATGGGGGAGAATTATATGGAATGTGTCACAGAAAGAACAGATATACTTATGAATGACAAATGGAGGTGAATTATGAATTGAATGCTATAAAACATAAAAAAGACTATGATTTTTTTCAGATAAGTACTGATGTTTTATAGAGATAATACACTTCAGGTTATGACTTATTTTAGGAGTACAGACATATGTTGAAATAGAAATAGTATAAAATGAAAATATGAAACATAGATATACTAAAATTTGGAGTTTTAGAAGGGAGAGGAGACAGTGAAGCAATGCATCCTCAAAATCAGAAAAAGTGACCCAATAGAGGTTGTCATTTTCATAGTCAATGCAATATATAAAACAAAAATAGTGCAACTGCCAAATTGCACTGTGGTCACTGCATTTGTGTTTGGCCAAATCTTTTTCAGTCAGGCATAAGTACCAGAATGAATGTTTAATTTCAAGCAGGCCATAACTGAAGGGAGGATTTACAATTAAATGTAATGGTATTGAGGAAGTAATCAATTAAGAAGAAATGTTTAGTGTTTTAAAAAGTTTACAGTGGATGGCTTTGTGTAAACTTAATGTTGTATAATTATCAAGTTAACTGAAAAAAACATTCTAGAATTACTAGGTAAATCTTTCTTTAAGAGCTACCAGATGACAAAAGAAAAATGTGAATTGCAGACCTTGAGAAGAATGCTAAAAAGACAAAAAGGATATTAAAAATGCAAGGAAAGATTAAATAGAAATCTGAGAAGAATGATGAAAACAGTAAAACAGATAAAGGGGATATTGGAAAGGAAAGAGATAATTGAAATAGATATGTGTATTAAGAGATGCTAACCACATTTCTAAAAAGATTTTGAACAAGAGATGCTAACCACATTTCTAAAAAGATTTTGAACACTGCAAAAAAAAATGATCAGTGAAGGATGAAGTTGAAAATTTCAAGATCGAATAAGATACAGAGTAAAAGAGAATAGGAAAAGAAATAAACCATTACATTGACTTTTCTTCCATGAACTGCACAGTATTTGTGAGAGAATAAGAAATCACATCATCTGTTATTAGCTGGGTGTCCAGAATCTTGAAGGCTTTCAAAAAGGGTGAAGAAATATCATATTTGGGCAATTTCAAAAAATCTTGAGGGGCAAAATTTAACCTTTATCTGACATTTACAAAAATGACACAAGACTTAAATATATGTATATATATATATATACACAATGTAGTTTTAGTTATAAAGTAGAATTTTCGAGATGACACCTTACAAGTAAAGGACCACGATATATTTCTATCTTTATCTCTTTATCTCTTTATCTCTTTATCTCTTTATCTCTTTATCTCTTTATCTCTTTATCTATCTCTTTATATATTTATATATTTATATATTTATATATTTATATATTTATATATTTATATATCTATATATTTATATATTTATATATTTATGACTGATCTTAAAATATAAGATTAAATAGTTATTTTTCTCTTAATTTAAATAAAATAATTTTAAAAAACCCAAACCAACCAAAACAAACAAAAAAAAATATTAAGGAAATGTAGAACTAAGAAAAAAAAAGGAGGAAAAATACAATATCCTAAGAATTTATTAATTATTATGGTCCACATCCTGTAAAATATTTATTTTCATCCTAATCTCCTCTAAAAATTCTTCTTGTTATTAGGCAATTTGTAAAATGCTATGTGAATTCATTCAAAATCTCTATGTTATAGCTTTTAAAGTCTGGACCATAAGCACCTAAGCAAAAATACAGAAGAGCTTTGAACATCTCAGTTGCAGGACAGACTTTCTGTATGGTACACAAATAGTGTAAAAAATTGCAATGTCCTTGCCTTGTACTTTGAGTAAGGAGTCATCTAAAGCCACATGAAACAAAAAGTACCTAAAAGTGATAATGGAGGAAGAAACAAACCAACAAATATAATTTATGACAAGCTGTTCTGATTTCAGCTAGAATAAAGGTAATTTTTTTCTTAGTATCTGGTACAGTTCTATGTTTCGGATTTAGTATGAGACTAATGTTGATAACACACTGGTGTTTTGGCTGTTTCTGAGTGGTGCTAACCCTAAGTCAAGGGCTTGTCAATGTCCCATGCTCTGCCAATGAGGAGCTGCACAAGAAGCTGGGATGGAGCACAGCTGGGACAGCTGACCTGAACTGGCCAAAGGGATATTGGATAGCACAGAACACCATGGCCAGTGGTGGGCATAAACTGGGGGAAGCTGGCTGTGGGGAACTGATCATTACTGAGGGATGGGTATCAGTCAGTGGATGGTGAGGAATTGTATTATTTGTTGCTTGTTTCTTTTGTTTTGGTTTGGTTTTTTTCTTCCTCTCCCTCTCTTTGTTGCCTCCTTAATAATAATAATACAATTCTTAAACTCTTCTTATCTCAGTGCATGGGGTTTACCTATTGATTTTCCTCCCCATCCCACTCTTGTGGGAGGAAGAGTGAATAAGCATCTCTGTGGTAGGTAGTTGTTGTCTGGGGTTAAACTGCAACAAGATACAAAACTTTACACTTTCCACAGTGAGATGTCGAGAAAGAAAAGTCATCTGAGCATTGCCTGTAAACTCTAAACTTCAACAAGTTCATTTTCTATGAACTTAGCTTTTAGAATAAAAATCATATTTGGCAATGGGATGAATCACAAAAAATTAATAGCTGCACTATTTCATTCAGCTAGAATTTCTGTTTCTGCACGTAATTACATAGTTCTCACTGGGCATGCTAGAAAGATTAACAAGAGATTTTCTGTTTAAATTGTTTCATCGTTTGTTTGTTTCTCTCACAAGTACAAGATTGCCTTAATGCAATTCCTTTTTTTCCATATCTTGATCAGTTGTAATAACCAAGTTCTAGCAGACAGCCGTCCATCTGGAATTCAGTGTTGCAAAAGTAAATAACACTATTTAGGATCTCTTCTCATCTCTTGCATTGAGTATTTATATGCACATGTAAAAGGCACACAAAAATTAGAATCACCTGCATGTCTCTGTAAACACAGCACTGCCTGCCTGTATCACTCTGACTTTGTTCAGGCACCCTCATCTGTATCAAAAACACTCTCCAAAGGTGGGGAGAAGTGGGGTGGGGAGAGTGGGAGAGAGGGAGAGACATACATACACACACACATATGAACTAATTATTTACAAAGGCACACTAAAGATAGGTTCACTATGCTTGCTACTCTCTGCTAGATGCCTGAAGAGTCTTTGCTTTTGAAAGAGCTTCTTTGAATCATGTGGGTCCATTTACTACATCAGAAGTAAAATAAAATTCTTCCATTGAGGTGGCCAGCCCAATGTTAGAATCTGATTTATGCTACTGATGTGTGCTGGTGCTTCCCAAATGCTTTTCAATGTATCCTTTTAAATAGATGCATTTTAAGAAAAATCTTGCTCAGTGAAGTTCTTGGCAAAGCTCCCATAGGCCTCAAGGCTATTTCTGAATGGCTTTCAAGCAGCAGAATAAGGGAACCAGGCCAGAGAACAGGGTCAAGCCTCTCCTTGAACATTATCATATTTTCCAAATGGAAATCCTACATCTTGACTGGATGTATCCACCAGTCTGGTAAACATGGTAATTTTTTTCTCAAAAAAATCTTTTTCCCTTTATGCCAGACTTAGGCCAGAATAGAATGCAAAACCCTAAATATCATAGAACTATTGCTTATAAAAGGCCTCAGATCTTGAATTGATTTTACTCTGTAGGTTATGAGGACTCATCAGGACTCACCTTGGATAGAGCTACAAGCTCAATTTTTCCTTGCTAATGCCTAAACTGCCTGAGCTATACAATGTTGTTTATGGGAACGGTCTGACAAACCGAGGGGTCAAAATCCCCAAAATACAGCAGCTTTTTTAGTTGAGAAAGGCTGATGGGCCATTTCCAGACTTCAGCTGGGCTACAGTTGAGGAGAAAGCAATCTCTGATAACAAAAATAAACTCAAGCTACCCAAGATCAAGGAAGAATAAATCCCACGATGAGCAGCATTCTCTCATTTGAAGAATCCAGGATGATGACAAGTCTGCTTCTTGAAAAAGACATATCATTAGGACCCAAAATTTGTGTTCAATAATTTTAATTCTCTTACAGATGAGGTATTTCTGTATTAATCAGGTAGTAAGGATTGCTTAGATATTATCTTAACTTATAATAATTCTTTTATTTGTTATTTAACTACTTTCTTATTTTTTCCAAAGATTTTGAAAGCACTAAGAGCACTGCCATAATTTCACATTTTGCGTATGTACCTAATGGCAAAGTTTGACTTGCTTGTCTCAGAGTAAAACCTTATTTTGGTTTAAAAAAGAGACCTGGTGCTCCAAAATAAATCACTGATGAGTTTGCAAAAATATTGGAGTTGAGAAATAGTGTCAAATGTTAATAATTGAAATAATACTTTTCCCAGCCCCTCTGTTGTGTGCTCTTGTAACACACAAGAGATCAGCTTAAACCTTGTCCTTTAATGATCTCAGATCCAATATCAGACATTTAGGAATGTTTGCAAAATAATATATGTGTAGTTTAACAATCCAAGTTTGTTTACATGCCAAAAGTACACAAAAAACCTCAAATGTATCACACAGATTTTGCATTTTGGATATTTTTCAAAGTTTTACAACAGGGCTAGAATTACACTACATGTGTACTTACACTACATGTGAGAAGAACCTTGAAAAGCATCATTTGTTGTGATGCCATGATGATTTTTTGCCTTTTCTTTTACCCCCGTTATACCTTTTTCAGCTTCTGTATTCTTAGTGCTTTTTGCCTACATTCTTGGACTTGTTTGTCAAGCTCGGAGACTAAACATTTTAGAAGCTTCGTAAGTAGGGGTTAGTGTGCCCCAGAGCCCAAGGTCCTCTCCAAAACACATTCTGTAAACTAAGATAGAACCATCCAAGGGAAGATTCCTTGGGGAAGGGGGCTCATTCAAGCCTCTCATTGACGAATTTTTGATAGATATGCTAATCAGTAAAACCTATAATGTTATACCCGATCTTTTGGGGGTGTGCATTATGGTGTGCATTTCGGTGCATTTGACCTGGGTGTAGTGCTCCTAAGGATCCTTAAAATAAATACCAAGGTAAAATCCCTTTTTCCCTTCTAATCGTGTTTGACTCGATTTTAAAACCAGGAAAAGGCATCAGTAGGGAAAGGGTACAGAAAAACAAGGTAATCCAGCATCTAAAACACAATATTCGGCCAAAAATTAATAATTACTGCTGAAGTATAGGTATTTTGGAATAATTAGAATAGTTAAAATACTTTGCTCTTCTGTGGTTACATAAAAGACCTGTCTCCTAATGAAAAAAATCATCATAATGCATTTCAGAGGGTTATAATTTGCTTTCAAATGTTACATAAATAACTGCAAATTTAATTTTCAAATGATAATTTTCAATTTGACAGAACTTAATTCTTCTATGTCAACCCATTGACACTTCTAAATTTAATATACTGTGTTTAATTTTTTTAATTTTAATATCAGTTAAGAAAGTTAAATATATTCTTGGTACAAGGCAGATAAATTAACCACACTAAATGATGCAAAACATTTCTTTTGGTGATTATTATGCCCATAATGCAGTTCTTTTGATGTTTTAAAGTCATTCCCTCTTTAATATGAAAGAAACCCTACCCTTATTCTTTCCATGTCTCTCCTTTAAAATCAAATCATCTGAAATATGATCATTCTCAATAATCAATAACAAATATGGATTCATACTAATGGGCAGAGATTGGGATCTATGAGAAAAAATATACCTACCAGTTTAGAAATGATGTAGGAACACCACAGCAATTGATGAGTTAACAAAAGTACTGGATCTAAGAAGTAGTCTGACAAAGCTGGTGAGACTTACTGTAACTCAAACTCGAGAAAACCACTCTGCATGTAGAAGGAAAGAGGTATTTGGAAGCTGATGGGATTTTTTTGCTGAACTATGACAATGCTTAAAAGCAGGGTAATCATTTCATGTGACACCTGATTCCATAAGGTCCAGGCTTTCTTCTGCATGAACTGCTTCCGGAGATATTTAATTTATTAAAGCTTTGATAATTGCTCCTGTTTTAGAAGGATGAGGGATCGGTTTGCAGCCTGTGGAAATTAGCAGAAGCAATTGCAAACCACACGCATATGTAGATTTGTTCATATGTCTTTCCCTCTCACCAATCTTAACTCATTTTTCTTTCACAATAAAATTAGTTATGACAGAAAGTTGGATTTCTTTGTCCATAGGTGTTTCCTTGACTCAGTATGTTCCTTATTTGATCCTCTTCTTAGCCTTACTTGACCATCTCCAGTTTCTTAACTGTGGAGGTCTGGATCCTTTCAGAGTCATACCACAAAGCAGAGTCAGCAAACCTGAGTTTCAACAACTCACATCCTTTTAAGTCTCAATATATAACTCTTTATTTGTATCAGTCTATTGTTATGCACTCCCCTGGTATGTTTTATACCCCCTGCTTGCCTGGTCTGTTTTATTTTAGTCTGTAAAGCAGCTTGTAGGAAAGAATCCTTGTCTGATGTAAATCCAGTTAGATTCCAAAGGAGCTACCTCAAATTACATCAGCCTCCAGTGTAGCTCATTATGTTTCTTTGATATCTACTTTGCCTTGTTTATAGCAGGAGAACAAACTGATTTACATCGACTATTAAATTTTAGACTGAAACGTCTAGCTTTATGTTTTCTATTTTAGCATTTGTCTTTAACTCCATTCGCAGCTGTCAAGGCTTTTATATATCCTGGTAGCAATTCTTAGAGAAGTGTTCCAGGTACAGAAAGAGGCAGCTGAAACTGTCATATGAGTTAGAGATTCCTCACTTCCTCCAGGCATCTAACTTTTTCAACACCAGCATTAATATTAACAGATTAAATTTTACTCCATTACTATCTTACAGTAGTCCTACTGTACACCTTGTGTTCCTATAGCATGGCCTGATAGGGGTCATGACCATACATTTTTTCTTCTCTGTCATTTTCATGATCCTGAACATTTGCTTACGTGATTTACCAGGGGCATTTATGGTATTAATGATGAAGGCATGTTATTTTTTTCTGGTTTTAATCATGATATCTTGCTGCTGTATAAAACTACTACCTTTACCAGAAGTTCATAATTATATGTCTTTCCTTGTGAGTTGCTTAAAGAAAATTTTGCTACATGAAGATGTGTAATGTAATTATTTTAGGTGTAGTTCAAGTATTTCAAGTTAATAAGACCATCAGTAAACTGTAAAGCATAGTAATTATTTTTATTCTCTGTACAGACTTTTGAGTGACAACAAGAAAGGGTCACATTTTTGCCTCAATTAGTCAGAGCTACACAAAATTTTAATCTTAGAAATTAAATTCTATTTTTTTAGCTGCAACAGAAAAACTGTTCTGCAAAAGTGGGAAGCACCTGGAACATGTTTCATTTTCCAGCACCTAATTTTCCTGCCACTATGCAGTTCATTGAAGACACTTTTGTTCTTGTTGAAAGTTAAATCAGTTTTTCTAATTTCATTGCTGCATTGCACCCCAATAGGCTACGGACAGTCATCTTTAGAGTATAGGAGTAATATAACCTGATTTATGATAAACACCACACATGTACCTGTAGGCACTCATTATAACTTCTAAAAGCATTAAAAGACATGTAGGGATGCTCTTTGTGGAACGAGACCAATATTCCCCTTCTTAGCCATTGGTAACAGCATAAAGTTCGTAAATATTTTAAAAGGTGTTCTACCCCTGCCAGATGTGGATGACATATTGTTTTAATGCTCAAGCCTACCCATTACCATACAGTTGAACTTGATGGTCTTAGATATTTTCCAACATAAATAACTATGATTCTATGATCATCACACACAGGGAAGAGACTAGTGTGTTAAAATAGAAAAGCAGAAAATAATAAATAAAGATGGCTAGTGAAACGTCCATCTGGATTTATGCCTTTGGTAAATCATAACCACAATCAGAATATTTCTTGAAAAGATTTGTTAAATCGCAACTTGAATATTGATTTTTGAATTAATTCTGAGTAGCAATTTAATAAATATGTAGATGTTGTTAGTCACTTCTCTATGTTTAATGTCTTGACTCCGTTCTTGAGCTGATAAAATTGACCCTACATTTTGTCACCCGTTTCTTACAAATATTGTCATTTCAAAAAGGTACATAACTTTACTGGTAGTTTGACCCAGATGGAAAACAAAGCTTATAGTTCTATAATAATATATTTGCGCAGTCTTTCACTTATAGAAAAAGAAAATGATAGGAAAAAAATTGGTATAATGCTCTGAGCGATATTGAATGGTGACTACTCAAATTACTTATAGTTTTTCAGTTTTATTTCTTTCTTTTATTTCTTTTATTTCTTTTATGAAAATGACCATACACTGAACTCTCTTTACCTTTGTGATTCAGTAGCAGAAACTTTCACGCTTGAGCTACTTCTTCAGAAGTTTCAAGTACAGTGATTGTTTATGAAAAGTGTACTGTGAAAATCAATTTTCCCCTCCAAATATTTCAAAGGAAGCATCTGTCCTTTGCGAACATGTTTTTTGTAAGTCTTCATAGGAAACCAGATGAAGTTCAGTCATATCACAGTTGTCATCTACAGATACAATTATACAGCTATATTTAATGCCTCAGTGGATAACCCCACATTACAGTTTAATTTTCCACGGAAATCTAAATTTGCTCTTCGACTGTGTATTTTCTATCACATTAGATAATCAGTCTGAGGAGAAATCCAATTTTAACTCAATCAACAATACTTTAAAGAAGGTTGAGTAAAATATCTTGCACAGGTTTTAGTATGCAATCCAACATGTGACTAGTCTGTTCATTTATTCATTGCTGGAAATGTATTCTGGCATGAGACTGAAACACTATGAATGATCCTTGGAGTACTGTTTTACTGTTTTGGGACATATTATTCTCCTGGGGATTTTTGTTTGGTTGGTTTCCTTTTTTTTCCTTTTTAGGAAAGAATATGGCAGAGTTTTTACTGTTTGACCCGGAAATTTCTAGTTCTAACTCTGAGCTCCAAGACCAAAGTGGAATTCATAGTATCATGAAATAGATATGACATTTATTTTCTTAGATTGCAGAAGAAAATAATATAAATTACAGTTCAGAATTATTTAATTGTCTATTTTCTTCTGCTGATAAAGGATTGGTCTCTGTATCCCTGCATACTTGTTTTAAGTTGTTTTAAACTGATGGGAATCATTGGACTTCAAAAATCTTCATGTACACAGCTTGTATATAGTTATACCAACCCAATCCCATGGTACTGACCTTTTGTTTTCTCTCAGTAGTTACCTCTTATTAATCCCAGAGACTTTAAATGCTAAATAATATCCCTTTTTTCCTTGCTTCTGAACAGTAAAAAATAGTCATAGTGCACTGACACAAAATACTCATTCTGAAGCAGGAATGTTTTCCAGTTAGATTCATAAATATATTTTGATAATATTCAGTACCAGAAATTTTAGAAGTTGTAACAGGGTGATTGCATTGTACCATGAGGAAGAGTGATTCGACTGATAGGAACCATATGTCTGAACCTGGCCAGCGTGGAAACTTAGAAGTGAGCTGCTCTATTTCTTCTCAAGTTCCTGATCCACAGATATAAATTAAATACTAATACTGTCCCTGCCCAGCTCTGTGGGGCATATGCGTGCCCCCACAGACGCACGGGTGGGTTCAGTGTTACAGTCGGTAGCAAAGAGCCGAGAAGGGCATTTGTGTGCGTTCCAGCAGGAGCATTTATTGCTGCTACACTGCCGAAGGGTGCAGAGGCAAATACCAACATGATCCCGAAACTCACAGTTTTATCTGGGGGTGGGGAAAAGGCAGGACCAGGGAACAGGGACCAATGGGGAAGCTCTGGGGGAGTGACGAGGGGTAGAGGCTGACAGCCAGCAGGGGAATCCAAACTGGGGTAGATTAACATAACAGAACAAGCATCCTGGGAGAAGCCTTTTTGGTCACCCTAACATTAGTGGTTCTTGTGGTACTGGGGACTTGTGTTACTGAGAACTCTCTGTCCCTTGTAATGTATGTTCACCGGCCATGACAAAATACTACCATGGATCCCAAATGGTGTAAACTTGCAGCAGATTTCTATTGCCTGAAAAACTGATTTAATAATAGGGTCATTACAGTTCCTTCTCTCCAACCCTATGACCTTTCTGTAAAAGAAAACAAGCTCTTTCTAGAGCCAGCATCCTCAGCTGGACTTTGGTACACTCTTCACGGTTACCTGAGACCCCTTTCCTACCTAAGTTTGAGTACAGAATTATTCTGGCTGTAGATTTCAGATTTTATTTTCTTTATGCTAGCCTTTCATGAGATCAGCAATTTTGCTATACTTTCCAGGAGGAAAACCATGACTTGGTAGCAATAAAATATGTAGCTCTTGTCATAGAGTCTTGTTCTCTTGTTTCCCTTCTAAGGATTCCTTCTTTTTATCATCCTCTCACAAGTGTAAGTTCTAGGTATTCTTACACAATCCAAAGTCATATGCCTACAGAAAGATGAGTGCAGGCTAAGCGTAAAGCAGAGAGGAGTCATTATAGGAGAGGCTGATGGTGGCTGTTATTCTCTTCAGAGGAATGTGGAGTGCTGCTTCCTTTGCTTTTCTATAGATATCAGGTGTGATCTCTCAGGTGTGATCTTCTATAGATATCAGGTGGTTCTCTTGTTACAGTGGGGATACTGTAACACGCCTATATCAAACCAGGAGTCCCGTGGAAAAGAAATATATATGGACGGATTCTTGCTAGATGTTTCAGAGATGTTTATTTCTCCAGCCGCATGGCCGGGGCTCTGCCGAGGAACTGCTACAGTCACGGGACCCGAGGGTCCTTTGCCCGCGCAGGGGAACACAAACCAACCCATGGGGAACGAGGCTGACCAGGGGCAGGGAAAACCCGTGTGTCTGTGCCCTCAGGGCCCCTCTCCCAGGGCTACAGGGCGGGGGGAGGAGACCCCGACAGTTCTCTTAATGCATCACGGCTTAAATATAAAAATTGGAAGAAAGCTAAGTACAGACAAATATAGCACAAGGGAGACAGAAAAATATTTCTGTGTGTGCCTCTGGGGATATGTGAATGTGGCAATGTTGTGGCCTGACCTTGGCTAGTAACTAAGCATCAACACAGTTGCTCACTGACTCTTTCCCCCCCCTCCAATGGGATGGGGCAGACAATAAAAGCAAAATTGAGAAAACTTGTGGGTTGAGATAAGGACAGTTTAATAAGTGAAGCACAGTTCTATGTGCAAGCAAAGCAAAATAAGGAACTTACTGACTGTTTCTCATCCACAGGCAGATGTTCAGCCACTTCCTCTAAAGCAGATCATCATCACAGGCAGCAGTGACTTACAAAGACAAACAACATAAGCACCTATGTTTCTCTCTTCCAGCTTCGTTCCTTTCCTTAAGCTTTTTTTGCTGAGCCCAATACCATATGACCTTGCTTTGATTCAGCTCAGCTGTCCCACTGTACCCCTTCCGTTTTCTTGCTTACCTCCAGGATCATTATTTTGGGATGTGAAGGCAGGGCCAGAGTGAGAAAAAGAGAAGGCCTTGGTATTGTGTAAGCACTGATCAGCAATGGGCAAAACACAAGTGTGCTACCAACATTGCTAGCCACAAATGTGAGCAGAGCACCATACAGGCTGATGTCATGAGAGTTAACTTCATCCCAGCCAGACCCACTACAAGCAGAGACTCAAGTGTGTCCATTCTGGCAAAGCTGTTTCATGGAGTGTAAAGGTTAAGAAAACTCCTGTGTGTATACATTGGGCAATGCCTTTTCTGATAGGAAGAAGGGCTATATGTACTCTGTGTAAAGAATATTTTCCACTCATTGTCAAATGGCAAGCAATGAGAGGGAATGAACATTTTTTATCTGAAAATGTTTTCAGTGAGAGGTACAGAGAAGTGTGGCATGTGACAGTAAGTACAGCCAGGCTTCTTCTGTTATCATCACAACAGAAGTGAAAGTCTGCCCTTCACAAAAAGGCTGGAGACAGTAAGTAAAACTGGAGTAAATTGTTTGAAGAAAGAAAAGAGGGAGAGGAAGATATTAAAAAAAGGAATTGTATATCTTTGCATAAACAGAATGGTTCATAAGCCTTGTACTTTGTGGAATTGTTATTCCTATAAAGTCAAAATATGTTTTATTTTACTCAGAAAGGAGATTAAGGCTGTATTGAAGTCTTTTCTGCAAAAATGTTGGAAGGACTTCCTGTATATTTTTGATCAGTTTTCAGTATGTGCATAGTGGTTCAGATTATATTCTCATTTTTGACATCTACTTGATATCACAGGTATGTCTTTGTGGGGTATGCCCAGCCTGTGCCCTGGAGGGAGGCCTGCTGAGATAAGGACATTGCATAACATCCCAGCAGAACTCCCCTGGAAAGACAGCCAGTTTCAGTTACAGTGAGAAGAAGACAGACCCAGAATCCCCTGGGAGACCCTATGCAGATCCTTTGTAACCCATTGGCTTTTACCATCTAACACCCACCCCCTGTATCCCTCTCTGGCCTCCCCTGTGCAGGGTGCGGGCTAAAAAAGCTGCCCCATGCAGAACTGCTATATGGGCCTCTCGTCTCTCTCCTCCTGGTCTGGCCTGGAGGCTGCCCTGCAGAGCTGAGCTGGAATCACGAGCTGACAATCACTAAAGAGCTGACAGCTTCTGCACGGGCCCTCCTGCCAGCAGCTGAGGGAAGACACCGGGCCCCGGGAAGACGATTCCTCACGGGATCATCTCTCCGGACTGGTCACAGCTTCCTGGCTCTGAGCTACAGACCCCACACCAGCCGCCTCATCTTTTTTAGAAAATGAAACATTTAATGGAATTTGTGAAGGCCGTTGAGACAGAGCTTAGAGCAGTTGCTTTACTACATTGATCACCAAGACAGAGCTATGTGAAAGATGACAGTGGAGACAATTGTCATTGCTGAGAATGAAGATTCCCGCTTTCTGGACATAAAAGTGATTTTGTACTGAAATAAGATGTCCATTTGCATCAGGAACAATCAAATATTCAAGCATGAAGAATACTATCAAAGCCGGCGATTCTGGTGTGTCTGAAATTTCTGAACTGATGGGTAAATGTCCTAGAATACCTTGCAATACTGGTAACTGCTGGCCTTATTTAGGGCAGGGGTATGCCTGCCATTAATGATCTGCTAGGAGCCACTGGCAACATACTGGTTGGGGATATATCCGTCACTGATGGTTATGGTGAAGTTGGACATTCTGCTTTATCAGAATTCAACAAATACTGGTATGTCATGGGTAGTAATTTCTGATATGTAGAAAAGATGATGGTAACACCACCTCGCAAGAAGACAACCTTGAGGGCAGATTGACAAGTAACAGTTGAACAGATGGAGTGTTCCATCAGGCAAAACAGGAAGCTTCTTGGGACCTGGATTAGTCAAGACAGAAACTCAGGACTGACATGCCCACAACTAATAATTTGCTCCTGGCAGAAGTCTATGAAGGCTATTCCATAGCCAGAGATGGGTGATCCATGCTAGCTGATGGTAGAGTGAAATGTGGTCCTGATAAAATTACATACTCTGTTTTATCCTGCCTGAGGCTGATAGCTTCTCTTACTCAGATATGCTCTTGAAAAGCTTGTGCACTGCTGTGACCAGTGTAATGTAATGATAAATTATCCAGCACCTCACCTATGCTGGAGATAACTTTCCTACTGCTTAAGAGCTCTCAGGAGCTTGCAGTCTATGACAGCATATTATGGAACATAGAAGCAGAGAAATCATTGCTGAGGATCAAAGGAAGGAAGTTATTTCAGGTATTGGTAAAAGGTCAGAAATTCTTCATAGATTTATTGGGTTTTGATGCATTTATAGTTCCTTTTAGGTAGGCGAGGCCTAGGAAGGACATGGAAACTGTAAAACTTTAAAGTCTTCTGGGATAGATGGAATGGATTATGTTGCATGGCTAATAGAGAGGATCTTTGAAATACCTTAGAGGATGACAAGTGCTATGTTAAGGCTACTAGGTATGAAATGTTTATATCATCTTTACACATCCTAATTCCTTTTAATGTGACCCTTAGTTTTCGAATTATATATATAGACATATGTTGTGCTTTTTGTGGGCTACTTCTAGAAAAAAGCAGTGGTCTGTAAAGCAGAAGAATTACCTCAGGGTGTCTAATGATGCAGGTCTCTGCAGGAAATCTTTTGTCACCTTATTGCATGCAAACTTATGTCTAGTTTTCTAGGAGTTATCCTAATATTTTTGATTGTGGCTGTGTAAGCATGTTTTGTGAATACTTTCCTCCAGCAAACATTACATTAGAGTAAAATATTTTATGTGCTGTTGAGAGTTTTTACTCTTATTTCTCTGTATTTCAATAGTTCTTCCTAGTAATATATTAAGGTGCAAATTACTTCTGTTCCAAAATCGTGAAAAAATGAACTTAGTGAAAGCAGACACAGAAACAATTGGTGTGTTTTGACTGTAACTGAACTATTGCTCCCAATTCAAAAGATTGTTATCCTTTCATTTAATACTTTACCTTGTTCTTTTGGGGGAGAGAGGGAAACATGCAGAAACTAAGTGATAATTTAACCTACATCTTCCTTCAAATTTCTTCAAATAGTCACTTTGACCAAGATTAGAAAAGCTAATTTTGTGACAAAGAGTTAGGCTGAAAGCAAGAGTTTAGGGTGAAAACAGGAATTTGTTTTGGAATCTTTATGTTGGGAGTTCTGTAGTGACACAGTATCTATTGCATTTGCTGTAGACATTGACTTTGTAATCAAATCTTAAAAGCATTCAGCTGTGTTCTGTGTTCATGGCAAACTGGAGTATATGCCCACTACTATGTAAATCTTTTGACAGAAACTTCATTTCAGAGATGTCACTCATAGTATTTAACATACCACCTTTCCTTCATTATAATTTCAAGAACATATTAGGGTAGGTGCTTGAGCAATTAGTATCAATTTCTCTGTGTTTGTGGCTGTGAGTAATTTGTATATTTAAATTCATATGTTAAGTTAAAATAGATTTATGCTGGCCATCACAGAAAAATTTTTAATGCATTTAATTTCTATAATACAATAATTTATTCTTTTATTCTCCTTGGAGAGGGGGACATTACAAAGATTTTTAAGAGAAAATCCTTATCTGATTTTTTTAATAACAAAAAATTTTGTAGAGAATAATTGTAGTTACTGAATTATAACTAATAGTACTATAGTTATGTGAAACATAAATTCATTAATTATAGCTGATGATTTATAGAAAGAAGACTTTGAAATGTTTGTTACTAACTCCTTCTTTACCTCTTTATGACATGAATCTTGCTATTAATAGTCTTGTGCTAACATAACACTCTTGTAATGTGAAAAGTTACCTGACATCATTTGAAGTGAAGATTAAAATCTTACTGCCAGAGCCTTTTCACTTCTAATGGAAAAATCTTTAGGAATCTTGGATCACTTTTTGAGACACTCAAAAAGAAGGCCTTGGACGCACCAATGTTTACTCTGCTTTTGCTGACTCTAAACCAAGAAGACAAGAGCCATAAAACAATGGAAGGATTTGGTAGGTGCAAGAAGAAATAGCTCCCATAAGTGTGCAAAAGAACTCAGTATCTCCTGAAATGCTAGTTCAAGGCAGTGGTGACTGAGATGCTGCATGTCCTTGTCCATCCTCTCCAATACTGAAGGAGACAGATGTCTCAGTGCTTGCCAGTATAGCACTGACACCTTGGGTAAGTGATGAGCTATACCTTTTGATGCTCTTAGGGGAATAAAAGAGCTATGCCAGCAGTTGTGGAAAGAATTCTCTGACATGAGGGAAGATGGAATGATGAAGAGGAAAGGGAAAGAGCAAAGTGGAAAAAAATAGCTGCAACTATATAATGAGTTCTCCACTTTTTGTACGCAAAGCTCAGGAAACAACATAGAGAATAAGAACCCTAGCTGGAGTGCTAAGTTAGTGTAAAAATGCTCTGCACCTCACAAATAAGAACTAGACATGGACTCTGGAATTTAAGTATTTAAGTACCATAATTCCACACAGTTTACAGTATGGACAGTATGGGGAAAGGAGTGGATTCTGTCTTCTCATTGACCTAGCATCTCACTTCACCCAGTGTTTATATGATAATATTTCCTTATTGAATACTTAATAATATGCAGTCTTATATAATATAGTGAGCTATCAGCAAACTAACTAACTAACTAGTTCTAACTTTACTTATATACATATTTTGGCTCATCAAGGGGCCTTCTTGGGGCAATATAGCAATTGGGGCAATATATGAGTTAGCATGGATTTATATAAGTGAGGGCTAGTTAAGGGTTGAAAACCTTTCAACCTAAGGGTTGAAAGACTACAGCAAAACAGTTGGCAGGGGAGAAATTTATGTGCCTTTATGAAAAAACGCAATGTAAATTGCTTAGGAGCTTTACACATCTAATTCTGCATCATTATTAAATTGAAAGGCATACTGAGTTTCAAAAGTGGACATGACAGGAAAGGTGAGGTGAGCTAAGAAAGTAGATTTAATAAAATAAATCACATCTGAATGTCTAAATCATGGAGATCAGTTCAGACTTTTTCCTTTTTAATAAGGGATTTAAATAAAAGAAAATGTCAGTTTTGTTCCAAAAGCTATGTTTTAAAGGCTAATAGATTTCTAGAAAAAAGTAAAGACTCTTGAATGAAAAGTGCTATAAGTTATGAAGAATTAGCGTGACTGCTGTGATAACTATTTTCTGCATGTTTTTGCATACAAACTTTTGTTTGCCTACCTTCACAGCAGATGTAGAAGGATTTTTTCCTGGGAACACATCCTGGGCTGACAGACTTAGAAGTCTGAGTTCTGTACACCTTTTCTGCTGTGTAAACATGCAAATATGTGTGACCAGCTTGTGGTGGTTGTAAATTTTCATCAGGCTTCCCACAGATAATTTTAAGTGCTTTCACTCTGGTTTTGGCAAGGGAGTTCTCTGTTCTTATAGCAGTTGCACAGCTGAAATAATATAACAGACCATTGCAAAAGCAAATGCTTACAATGGATTTTCTCCTACTGTTCAGAAACAAAAGTGAAGGCTAGTGTGAGCAGTAGGAGGTCAACCTATCTTTATTTGGTTTAATTCTGTCTGAGTTGTATCCTGTAAAACCTAATGAAAACTCAATATTGTCAGCATGGTGTGGCAAACTATTCAACAACTTTAACTTAGAAAGTTCTAAATGATTGATTCTTTCTTCTACATGCTCTGCATAAAAGTGCTAGCCAAATGTATTCAAATTCATTAGAAACCAAACAGGAAAGATTCCCCCATGCAGTTTCCTACACTTGTTTCCATATGACTTTAATTCTTAGAAAAGAGAAAAACAAAGCAAATGAAATCACAGACATTATGAAAAATGCATCTTGGCAACAACTCTCAAAATTACAGCAACATGAGTTTATTCTTCTAATATTTTTAAAAGATGTCCTCTCTGTCTGTTTTGCCATTTAAAAGTTTTAGCTTGAACCACCTCTTCTGTCAAGTCATAGATTGAAACTCAGACTTCAAATGATACAAGAGGTTTGTGCTTTATCTCTTTGCTAAGGTTTCTTTCACAGTTCATGAAATGTCATCACCTCTGGAGACTGCTTACTTAATCTAAACAAGGGCAGCCACCTGCACTGAATTCCTGACTAATTGGCCATGTCCTTCCTTTATTCCTTCTTCAGCTGATAATTGCCTCTTCAGCGCACACTAATTCATTGCATTAGTCAACATATTTATTTGCTTGAATAAACTCACAAAATAATTTTTTTTAGTAAACAAAGGATATTATTTAAATTTTATTTACTACCACCGGGATCCCATGTTTTGCTTCAACCAGTAGCAGGGAATTTACAATTATTTCTTATAATTTTTCTGAAAGATTATGTTTTCAGCTCCTGTTTTTCTACACACCCAATTGATCTGCTTGGGGGAAAAGCCACTTACTGCAGCTATCAGAAAGAACTGCATACTGTTTTTTTTCTTTTTAAAATGGTGTTAACATTATGTTACATTTCTTTCTCTCACTGGAACACACTAGAATAAAACTAAAAACAGGACAGCTTGATCATCACTGAAAAGAAGGTCAAGCAAAATGACAAGGAATTTTGTGAAGGAGAAAATCAATGGATATTGTTGCTCAAAGTTCTTATGGCTATAGCAGATGGACAAAATACTGTGTTAGCTTGCATGTGTCTATTTGACAGTAAATGAAACATGGCATATAATTAAATGATGATTTCAAATTTAATTCTAAAGTATAATCTTCTAGATTAGAAAACAGAACAAAATGGATCTTGATAAAGGTCATACTGTTTGATACTTTCTACCAATATAGGTCAATAGAGCTGGTAGCTGGTGGTAGGTAATATAGCCACAACACTGTTTCATGCTTACTTTTGTACCCTTGAGTGATCTTAGCCAGATTTTACAAAGTAACTTTAAGGAAAAAGTTCAGTTTCTTATAGACATTGTTAGTTGTATTCTTTCTTAACTTTATTAACTTTCTTAACCGTCTGTCAATGACCTCAACCCTGTTTTATCAATCAACAGAGGCAGTGAGAAAACCCAGTAGCCAGTGATGGAAGACAAAAGAGAATTTTTCATCCCCTGTCTTATTAGTATATGCTCCCTCAGGTATGGTTTTGACACGTTGCAGAGCTTGTTTCCCCACAGCTGCTTGAGTCACTGCACCAGCCATGTCAGAGGCCTCCAGCCAGCCAGACCTTCTGTTGGTAAATGCATCTCACCAGGTCTCCGGTTAACAAGAGTGTCTGATGACTCTCTGTGAGGCTGGGACTTGCAATCATTTTTCTCGCAAAAGGTGTGCAACTGTCAATGAACTGTGTGAAGGAACTACTGGAGGAAGTGAACAGGTTGTGCAGTATTGGAGAGAATGAGCGAGAAATTGATATGTTGTTCTCAGAGACGCTACAAACCTCAAGAGCCTCAAACCTCCACTGTAGTAGAGATGCAGGTGAAGTTGGAACCCTGTCAAGTAGTTAATCAAGGATCTCTTGAACATGAAGGCTGGAAGATTGTCAGTGCCCATACCAGAAGGAAGGCTCCTCCTTTTCCTGAAAACTTGGCAATGACAAGTAGGACTGCCATTTTTGCAACAGGTACAAGGCTCTAAAACTAGGAGAGTTTTGCCACAGACCATTTTACCTGAGAGGTGAACAAAGGTGCTTTGGGGATAGAGGGACCACATAGGGCAACACAGTCTACCCCCCTGCACCATGACCTCTGTTAAATGGAAAAGGGTAGTTATTGTAGGTGACTCCCTTCTCAAGGAAATAGAGGGCCCAATATTCAGACATGAAATTCTGTCTATCAGGGGCTCAGGTAAGGGTCACTACTAGAAAATTGTCCAGTCTGTTACAGCCCTCTGATTATTACCTGCTATTGGTGAGAAAACAAAAAGAAGTCTGTGGGCAAAAGAGATTTCAAGGCCTTGGGACGACTGGCTACAGGAACAGGAGCGCAGGTAGTCTTTTCCTCAATCTTTCCAGTAGCAGGGAAGAATATCGAAAGGAACAGGCAGACTCCTCAGACCAACACAAGGCTCCAAGGTTGGTGCCACTGGAAAAACTGGGGGTTTTGGCCATGGGATGGTCTGTGCTACACCAGGTCTACTGTAGCCTCATGGGATGTACCTTCTTCAGAGAGGAAAAAAAGGGGTTTGGCATAGGAGCTAGCAGAGTTCACTGATAGGGCTTTAAACCAGACTAGAAGAGGGAAAGGGACAAAATCAGACTTGACAGTTACGGGGATTCAGAGTGTCGCCACAGAGAATGGCTTTGGTTGGCATGGGACCTTGGGAGAGACAGGTGGGGCCATGTCTGGCAGGGGATGAGACAAAGAGCAGGAGGGGAGACAAAGAGAAGGAGGTGAGACAAAGCATAGGATAGTTAACGGGAGGTTGGACAAGGAGATTGTAATCTGTAGTGGTTGGAGATGTAAAACATGTAACCCTAGAAGCTGAAGTTTGTAGCTGCTGAACTGTTGGTTTGTAACAATATATTAAGATGTGGCTTGTACAATAATATTTGGCTTTGCATGCACCTGGTGAAGTCTGTGTTCAATCACCAACAGACAGTGATAAGCAATGGGATGGAAAGTAAAAACTTGAGGAACTGAGCACTACTGGGATCCCTCAATCTGCTCCACAATGTGTCAGCTAAAATGAGCCACACCTTAAATGTTTCTATACCAACATATGCAGCATATGGAACAAATAAGAGGAGCTGGAAGGTTTGTCCCAGTCTCAGAGATTTGACAACACTGGCATAAGTGAAACCTGGTGGGATGAGTCCTGTGACTGAAGAGCCGTGCTAGATGGCAGGGCAGGCGAGGTGCAGGTGTGTTGTTGTATGTAATAGAAGGGCTGTATGGAGCTTACAGTTGGAAAAGGCGGGGCTAAGGGCCACTGAATAAGGATTAAGGGACAAATAAATAATGCAGGTTATCATGGGAGTCTACTATAGACCTCCCAGACAGGACAATGAATCCTTCAACGAATTAAAGGACACTTCCAAATCAGCTGCCCTTGACTTTTTGGGAACATCAAGTTGCTGGATATTAAGCGTTAACACCACACAGCTGGCTGAAACAGGTCCAGAAGACAAGGACATAGGCAAGGCAGAGATGTTTAATTCTTTAATTCTTTAATTCTGGGGATGGTTTAAGGGGGTTCTGGTGCCCTGTGCTTGAGTACTATGGCTGTGAGAATGATAAAGTCCCAGTAAACCCTGAAGTTGTGCCGAATCTGATGCTCCAGCTGGATCCCTATAGGTCCATGGGATCTGATGGGCTTCATTTGAGAGCACTCCAAAAGCTGACTAATCACAGAATCACAGAATGGGTAAGGTTGGAAGGGATCACAGTGAAGTCATCTGGTGCAGCCTCCCTGCTCAAGAAGGGTCATCCCAGTGCACATTGCACAGAACTGTGTCCAGATGTTTCTTGAATATCTCTAGTGAGGGAGACTCCACAACCTCTCTGAGCAATATGTTCCAGTGCATGGTCACCCATACAGTAAAGAAATTTTACCTCATAATCAGGCCAAACTTCTTGTGCACCAATTTCTGGCTATTGCCTATTGTCCTATTTCTCAGCACCACTGAGAAGAGCCTGGCTTCATCCTCTTGACACTCTCTCTTCAGATACTTACAGAAATTGATGAGTTTCCCTCTTAGTCTTCCATTCTCAAGTCTGAAGACTCTCTGAGTAGAGAGGTCCAGCTCTCTCAGCCTATCCTTGTAAGAGGTGGTCCAGTCTCTCAATTATCTTTGTTGCCGTCAGGCACATAGTGTTTCTTGTGATGCCTTTTCCTGGTTTTAAAATCAAGAGTCAAACACAGTTAGAAGGGAAAAAGGGATTTTACCTTGGTATTTATTTTAAGGATCCTTAGGTGCACTACATCCAGGTCAAATGCACAGAAATGCACCCCCACAATGCACACCCCCAAAAGATTGGGTATTACATTATAGGTTTTACTGATTAGCATATCTATCAAAAATTCACCAATGAGAGGCTTGAATGACACCCCTCCCCCTCCCCCCCCCAAGGAACTTTCCCTTGGACGGTTCTATCTTAGTTTACAGAATGTGTTTTGGAGAGGACCTTGGGGTCTGGAGCACACTATCTTCTACCTAAAAAGCTTCTAAAATGTTTAGTCTCCGAGCTTGACAAACAAGTCCAAGAATGTAGGCAAAAAGCACTAAGAATACAGAAGTTGGAAAAGGTATAACAGGGGGTAAAAGAAAAGGCAAAAAATCATCATGGCATCACTCGGAACTGTCCTGTACAGGGCCAGGAGTTGTTTGATGATCCTCGTGGGTCCCTTCCAATTCAGGATATTCTATGATTATCATGTTTGTCAGCACTATAATGAACATCCCCTACATGGAATTGCTATTTGACTTGAGCTTGACTGTAGCTTTGCCCTGGACATGGGTCATCAGACTGCTGTGTACTGCAAGATGAATATTGTTACCATTTGCTCCCATTTGTTTTGCAGGGAGGATACCCTGGGACAAGCCAGCTAACTACAGCAGCCTTTGCAAGATTATGCTCTTACAACAGCCTGCACACACTGGCATGAACCCTTGCACAAAGAGCATAAGCAGTGCCCTGAGGCTTCTGTTATTCTTGTCTGGAGAACTGAAACATGACTAATACGAGGTGCGATGCACATGCTCTTTACTCCCTTGTCTGGCTATTGAAAATATGCCACAATTTTCCCTTTCCAGAGGCCTAGATTCAGAAAAGAAAGATAGGGCCAGATCCACGCAAGCATGTAGGCAGGCTGATAACAGGCCTTTTCTACTTTTTCACAGCATTTTCTCATGAGCAGAATTCATAAATCAAATTTGACAATGTGAGAGGAATTTATAACACATAGAACAGTCCACAGGATTAGATTAAGATAATTTATAGCATATTATGAAGATGTTATTGCAAGGAAGACTTTCACTTTCCTAAAATAGTCTCTCTAGGAAATAAATATATTTTTTTCAATTTTATATCAAGACTTTCTTCTATGGCTTAAATCATAATATAATCAACAATAGGAGATAACTGTACCTTTCAAAATAATATTAAAAATTACTAACTCTCTTCTTGACTCAGGTGCTTTAGCAAATTTAGTAATTTGGCTGTGCAAGTTATCCAAACTCAGGCTCAACTTTTTCTTCCAAAAAGTAGCTAGAGGAGCCTGGCAGGCACCCACCATTTAGATTTGATTCAATTGCTTAGCTGTTACAGTGTTTGTCAAGGAGGTGAAAAATTTCCCCATGAAGGGAACTGACCCACATCTGTCTTGCCTCACAGCAGAGTGTCTGGTTGCAAGCTATAAAGGAAAAGGTGACTATCCTTCTCTTCACCATATGTACTAGTATAGCAGGAAGCAAATTTCAAAGGGGAGAGGTTGAATGAATAAGCAAATGGGAGCATGACTTCATGACCCAGAAAGGCCACTTCTTGGCAAGGGAAGTTTTGGGTCTAATATGTGGTCATAACATTATTTATTCATTTTATTCAGTGTTTTTTCAATGCAAAATGCAGAAACAATTTCAGACTTCTGTGCTGTGATGCTACACCCTTGTCTGTACCTAAGCTACTCTAATTTCTATCTGTTTACATAAATTGCAGTCATACAAATGACTGCAGCATTATCTTTGAGCTGCCTGTCTCTCTTTGGTCATTGTCTAGAGAACCTGGATGCATAACTCAAGGCTCTGAGAATCCCCTAAACAATAGTGCTCAGGTACTGCAGTGTTCAGTGATGAGATAGCCAAGTGTTGCAGCTCCAGCTCTGTGTGAGTAACCATAACTGATGTAAACAGATTGACAAAGTAGCTCTTAGCAAACCACCTTAGTATATCTACCCTCTGCTTATCCACTGTAACAGTAGGACAACAAGCAGAGCCATATTTCTATGAAGAGCACTGGGTACCTGTTTATAAATAAAAAAACCCAACAAAACATCTATGAACAAGTAGCACAGCCACTGTAGAAAGCTCCAAGATATTTTAACTGGAGCTGGTGACATATTTAGCTCTTACCCTACAGTATAAATAGCTTTTATCTTTGTAATTTTTTTTTCCTTAGTTCTCAGTGTTTATTCTTAGTATCTCAGTGTTGTCACTTCTGATATCATATAACCAGCTGTATACACACTATTTGTTGCTGGAGGCACTGCAGACTCTTGGGAAATAAGAGGTAGAATCAAGGGTTTCCTCTTTCTGGGAAGATGGTAATCAATTTTAATTGAGAAAAGATAAAATAACTGGTGCACAAACTTGCTAAATCCTAAAGTTTTTTTCATGGGACTGCATTCTGGAAGAAGTTTTACAAAAGTCTATTATAGAATCAGACAGGAATCTTCCCTTCCACTGAACTTTGGCATGTTGTATGATTAATGTCTTCACAGAAACAGAGTCAGAAAACGTTAATATCAGATATATGACTTAGATAAATTTTCACACAGAAAATACTTCAGAAAACATAATAACATTACAAAATCAAACCATTAGAAGCTAGAGAACAAAAAAGTCCACCTGGGATACTGTAAATTAATCCTAAAAATTTATGCTTTCTATGCTACCCAATATGCCTCAATTAGATGATCATGCTCTACTATTTTGAAAGAGCTCTTGCTTCATTCAATACTTGCATTTAATATTGCTAGTATTCAGAAAATTATCTGTTTCTCAAAGTATATTTTTATCTTACCTGTTGATATGAAATCTCCTTTCTCTATTTTTGCTTCTATGTGTGTTGAGGTGTTGAAATGATTTAGTTTTAGAGGGGTACACTGTACCTGGTTCAGGTGAATGTGATTACAGCTTAACTCATCTTACCCTGAAATCTCCTAAATTCACATGTACGTGCTGATGTTTTCAGCAAGTCTGATGATATGGTCAAGATGAAGAAGATTCACAGTGTAACATTACGTGAAAATAAACCAGTGGACAATGTTATAAAATTATTTCATATTACACATTTCAGCTTACAATGCTGGGCAAATTTAAAAGTTGTAACTTAATATAAAACATTTTAAAAATTAAATTGTGAATATTCCACATAGCTGAATTCCACCAATTACAAGTTCCATAGCAGGTTTTTTTATTCAAAGTTTTGTTCACATTAAAAATTGACTTATATGGAGGCTCAGTAAGTAACACTGTCTTAAGATGAACTTCAACAAAACTCCTGCATATCTCTTCCTTAATGTCATTTCACAGTGTTGTAAACCTCCTATGACAGGCTTAAGAGTTCAGTTTGAAAATTGAGCCAGAGGCCTAAATTTTAAATTTTGTGTTGATAATGTGAGTACTTCTTAGGTTATGATAGCTTCTCATCGGCTTAGTTTAAAAGTACTCAATTTTCATGATTTCTCTTGGAAATTAGCTTTTTGCTATGGACACAGGTGCCTTGTGTATTGGTAACCCACTTGTATTCCTCTGTTTCACAGCTTTTAATCACAGTCTAGGATGTATCTTCACTATAGCTGATCATCTCTTTCTACAAGTTGCCCTTTTGCAGAACTAATGTGACAGCTAAAGATATGTCTTGTGGGTGTTTGTAACATTTCATCATCTTGCCTTTCATCCATACACTGTGTTTCAACTAGCCATAATAATACCTCTGGTGACGCAGTTCTTGCTGCTCGAGGCACGAGCTCTGGCGTGCCCCAGGTCAGAGAGAGTCCAGCTGTGTTCTTCTGTGCGCCGCAGAAACGACTTCGGCATCGGGAAGGGTGCTGCTGGCTGGGCTGGCTAGCTGGCTTCTTTGCAAAGGGAACACGGCAGGAGCCGATGGTATCGGCTCACATTAGCTCAGAGACAAAGGAAGAGAGAGGCCACCCTGGTCTGACTCCTAACAGGTTTATTGTCAGAAGTTTGGCAACTCGAAGAAGCTCGGAAGGGATGGAATGTGATGGGATCCTCCCCCGAGGCTTGTCCTCAGTTTTATAGAGAGTTTGAAAACCGCAGTGAAAGGGGAAAACAACCAAAGGGTTACAAGCCGGGGGAGGATACAATTTAACAAGAACCACTGGGGGGAACCGAGAGGCAGGGGTTGTAACAGAGAACCAATGAACAACCGAGTGACCGGGAATTTTCCCGAACCGGGGGAGGTGGCTTGGACCCGGGCACTGCCCAGGGGGTGCAGCTTAGGCTGCTGAGCCTCCCCTCGACCCACCCTCTGAGTCTGCTTCTTTGGGAAACTCGATCCAGGGGAGGGGCTGGGATTGATTGGCATCACGCTGCCCCAGCCCCGCAGTGGGCTGGTCCATTATACGGTGTGGAACAGTGCTTTAAGGTCTCAGGGTCTAGGATCTGGCTCTGCAAATTTATGCCCAGAAGTGCACGAAAGAAAATGCCCTTTGGATTAATTGAGATGCTTAACATAGCAACAAAGCAGTTTTGTTTTGAGTTGGATCCTCTTTTGGATGTCTTAGTCTTCTTAAAATCTTCCTTGTTGTGTCCTCTCTGTGACTTTCTCACCCATCGCAGAGTCTTGAGGTAGAGGTGGCCATAGTAGAAGAGATCTACAGATATCAGTGCTTTGTTGAAAATATTGATACTAGTCTTGACAGGTTTTCTTTCAGATCATGCCCAGAACAGGACTTCTTTTTATTTATGTTGATACTCAAGCCAAGCTTCTCAGCAATATAATGAAAATAGTAATATTTTTTGTTGGGGTTTTTTTGTTTGTTTGTTTTTTGTTTTTTTGTTTTTGTTTTTTTTTTTTTGTTTTTTTGCAAAGAGTACTTTGGTTGTTGGAAAGTGGTTGCTGGAAGTAGCAGATCACTTGTAATTTCGAGCACATCATACATGACCTTTAACATTTGGTTAGGAGTAAGGTCTCTGAAAATTGAGAGTTTTCTCATTTAAGATCTCCTGTCTTTAAGTGCAGAAAGTATATGCCATTTATAAAGGAGTACTAGTCAAGCATTTTTATCCACATCATAATAAAGAGGTATCATTTTTCAAAATTCCAGTCCTCAGTAATTGTGCATTATCATTATTCCCCAATATGATTAATATTTCATTTCTTGAAGCTGAATTGCTGAAGAGAAACAGCAGATGATCTAATCAATATAGATAGTACCTGATCATAATGGTTATGGAAAAAATACGAAAGTAATGTTAACACCTTAGCGCATTATTTCTTGGAATTTACATCCAACTTGCATTTTAATATCTTAGCTATGTAAAAAGTAATTCCAGATTTTTAATGCTCATCTTCTAACCTGCCTATTCAGTGGGAAATGCAGAAATTTTTTAAAGTAAAATTTCATAAGGTGATTTCTCTGCGTAAACTTAGGCCAATTTTGTAGTGCTCAAGCTCGTAGTACAGGAGTACCATGCACCTTTCAAATTTTGTGTCAGTATTACAAAGTAGTTCCACATCCCAATATACTTAATTCAGTTAAATCTGAGGAAATCTGCATTACCATATGTTTATAGAGGTGGCTATAGACATGTTTCTAAGCGTCTAGTTAATACAGTGAGTGGAGCCTATCAAATGACTGAGCAGCCAAAACAGTTTACTTCCAGAAAAAAATTCAAAACATAGTCACTTAATATAGTCATTATATCAGAACATATGATATAATGTGACTTTGGCTGGCCAGAGTCACTCAAGACAGGAGAGTGTCTCCCTTTTGACCCATAGAATACCTGCCACATAAATATCTTAAGTGCTCTTGGGCCTTTCAAGCAGCACTAGCTGTAAACAACTAATAGATATTTTCAGACTCCTGCAATTACCATGAGTCTATTAACTAACTCTTGTATAGAAACCTACAAGTAGTAACTGAAGTTTAGGTGTCTTAACCTCAAGTCAAATCCATCCTTGGAGCTCAACTTGAGACCAGGGGGAAGCTTGCCTTATGGAGTGTCACTTGAGGACTACATGGAAAACACACTGATATGCACCACCACTACCCCCCAAAACTCATGTCAAATTATCCTCCATGTAGACCTTCAAACACCCTAATAAATCCTATCATTTTCCAACATTAATTTCTTTCTTTGTTTCAATAGGAATTTCGCAACTGAGTGACAGTGGGAGAGCACATAGGCTTGCCTGGGCTCTTCACATTCTCCTACTCAATGGCAGAAGAAAGTTAGGTAATCTATGAGTTATACCTTAAAGGAGGCAAAGAAAAGTAAGGCAAAGAAAATGAAATTAAAATTAAAGGTGTGTCCCTATATCTGTTCAAGGTAAATTGAGACCTGTGCCTGTATTTCACAGAATGCATAGTTCAGAGCATTATGGCTGTGTAGGTATCTTTGCTGGTTTTAGGTGAAAGAAGTACTCCAGCCGAAAGCACACTAAGGGTTCATTTTCCAGTGACAGTGTTAATATTGCAGGATATCACTCCCAGATACTTGCTGTAAAAAGGATAGGGACACAAGGAATGAGTGCCCTTTGGATGCAGAGTGAAAAAACAATCTAATTATGCTGCTGAAGGTCTGCTGAGAAAATGGAATAGACACATCAGCATAATTTAAACTACCTTCTATTTATCAGCACTTCCAGCCATCATTTTGCTGGCCTTGCCCCATTAATACAGACATTTTTATGTAGCTCAAAGTTCTTCTCTTGTTGACTCATGCTTTTTCTTTGAAGCAAAAATGAAATTAAGGGTTTATCAATATGGAATACAACTCCATTTCTAGTATCTTGTGCTTTTTGACAGATTTCAAGTTTTCTGCAGGGACATCTGAGGAGGTAGAATATTTAATATTCCCAGCTGTACTTTCAACTCTACCCCTAGTACTACAGTTTTAGTGCTATACTCCCCGAGTACTTTATTGCTGCTTTATCAGCATCCTCAAACTTTACAAAATGTCAAAAATATTTTATGAGTTTTTGGGCTAATCATAACACCATAGCTGCCTTCTCAGCAGGAAAGTAAGTAAATCACCTCATTTCTTGTCTTGTTGTTGATCCTTAGAGGTCTCTCTCTTTGTTGTTTCACATACATTTCCCATACTTCTCCAGGTCTGCTGAAATTCAGGTCCAGATACATTTCTTAAATATCAGGATGTATCTGGACCTGCAGCGCAGAGATGGGGAAATGAGGGGAAAATATATAAAAATATGTATTGATATTGCATGTCTGCAGAAGAGCTAGGAAAAAACATCCATTGGGGAGTGTAACCTAACCACATTTCATAACTAAAAAACATAAGAAAAGGGTGACTTAGCTTTCTCCCCTTTGTAATAGACGCTGACACTGTTGAGAGTAGGAAATTTAGTGATCTGCCTCCACTTAAGTATCTACAATTTAGAGAGCTCAAGTTTCTGATATGTAAATATTTTTTAAAGCTAGTCTCCTTTTAATGTTTATATTGAAGGCTTTCTCCTGCCTTTTTGCCTTTTTTGTCATATTCCATGCATTATTCTAGAAATTATAATTAAGTATATTAAAGGTCTTTTCTGACCTGAGTCTTAACCGAGATGAATATTTCTATTATTAATTTGTTTCATTTGTTTTATTCTGTGCTCTTGTGCATTATGTAGGAAGAGATTCGATGACCTTCTCTTACAGAAATTTTTACTAGTCTCTAATTGGAATAATATGTGATTTGGTGAAAGCCATATGTATACAGATTCTTAAAGAAACAGCAAAAAATCCCCCAAATAAACAAAAAAAACCCGTGCCCAAAACCAACACAACTCTGAAATCACAAACTTCCTTGATAAAGGGTGCTGCTTAGATGTGCATGCTCTGGGAATTACAACATATCTGCTGACATTTTCTGTGAACTGAAATATTTCAATTAGTCTAATCTACTGACTTTTAAGTAGGGTAAAAACAGCACTATTGGATTGGTGCAGTCTTTCTGGGATAATCTTACCAGAAAGAGGAAAAGAAAACTTAAACATACATGAGACTGTATTCTTGCAGTAATCCAATATGAATTTTCTGTGTTTCACTAAATTTCACTTTATCTCAGTGATGAATCATTTTTCCTGTATTTACATAATTCAGGGAGTTGTTAAAAAAACCCCAAACAACCCAGACCCCATCTCTCTGAAGTGAACACCTGAGAAGTCATTACCACACATCTTCATATTTACTTCTTGTAGTTCAACCAACCTCCTCAGTTAGGGAGATACTATTAGACCTTCTGCTGTCACATGTAAATTATTACATATAGGTGTCAAATTAGTCCTTCTTCCACATTACTTTAGTGGCAATTCTTGGTTGATCCATTGAAGAGGCAAAGGGTAACAAAAAACCAATGTGCACTGCACGAGCAATGGCATCCAATCCATTGTCCTTTAACATGTTGATACAGAGGGTATTACACAAGACAGTCTCGAAGTACTGGCTGGGAATACAAAATCCCTGCCAATGACAAGTAAATCTGTCTCGCATTTTGCTGAAGCAGCATAATGAATCCCTTCAATTTCTGATCCTCTATTTCTGAGCTAGTCAACTTCTTCTTCTTAGTCAACAGAGAGAAATAAGCACTTCTTATGATGTATTTCAGCTGCCTACCTTAAAGATAAATGTGCTATGCACTGCAATTGCCTATTACTTTCTGATGAACTAAAATGGTTTAGATTATAAATAAATGAATGTATACATAAAATATACATTTTATGTATAAATATATATAAAATACAGACATTCCTGGAAGCTGAAGATATGATATAACCAAAAATTGAGGCTGTTTGCTTTAGATGAAGCAAGACTAGATATACTAGAAAAAGACCCCAAAATACTGAAAGCTACAGGGAAAGAGAATTGCATTTTCTTTTTAAGTCTGACAGTATAGAACCGTGGGATATTTGGTGAAATTAAAAGCAACATATCTACAACTTTTGGAAAGGTTCTTCCCTCAGGACACACAGAAGAGTGTTCACCATGTCTTCAGAGCAATATTTAAAGACTATCTGTTATATATGAGATATATGAGAGCTACAAAATGAAAGAAAATTATTAATAGATTGGATAATGAAGGCTATGGAAGAAGTATCCTCCAATGAGTGATGAGATAAACATGAAGTGATTTAACCCAAAAGTGATAGGAGCATCTCTTCTCTTGTGCAACAGATCTGCCATTGGCTTTCTGCATCCATGAAGTTCTACCATATGGAACGTGTACATTAGGTTAGAATCATAGCAATATAGAACAACTCAGGTTGGAAGGCACCTCAGAAGATCATCTGGTGCAACCTTTTTTGAGAGTAGATGAGATTAACTAGCACCCTGTCCAATCACATCTTGCAAATATGCAAGCCAGATGGTGATGCTGTGCCTGATGCTCCCCAGGACATGGTTGGCCCTCCCAGCTGCCAGGGCACTGCTGACTCATAGTCAACTTTCCACTGACCAGGATCCCCAGGTCCCTTTCCATGGTGCTGCTTTCCATCCTCTCATTCCCTAGTCTGTCTGAACATCCAGAGTTGCCCCATCCCTGGTGCAGAATCCATCACTTTCCTTTTGTTGAATTCTGATTGGTGATTTTCCAGTCCTCTAAATTGTTGAGGTCTCTCTGCAGGGCCTCCCTGCCTTTGAAGAAGTCAACAGCTCCTCCCAGTTTTGTATCAGCTGTGAACTTGCTTAGTATCCCTTCCAGTCCTGGGTCCATTTATGTAATTTATGAAGATGTTGAAGAGCACAGGGCTGAGAACAGAGGCCTGGAGAACCCCACTAGTGACAGGTCCCCAGTCAGATGTCACCCCATTCGCTACAACCCTTTGTGCCCTATTACCGCAGGCCTGGGCCCTAGGGTATATCACTGTGTCCCGCAGCCATAGGGAGGAGGAGGAGAGAAGATCCAGCAGGCAGGAATTGTGCAGCGAGATTGATTTATTCAATTATTTTACAAACTCTTTTATAGACTTTTTTCTTCTTAGTCTAATTGGACAAAGGACCAGCCACCCCTTGGGGTGATTGGCTAAAATCCTAAAACATCCATTGTCAAAATATTTTCCACTATACCATAAACAAGACTTTTCAAGGTCGCAGGTGGCTTGGTTGTTTACCTCTTCTGCATGAGAGAAAAGTCTCTCACGGACTTAGAAACTAGCAAGAAAATCCTTGCTAGCATCATTTTTGTATCTACAGTGCCCCACCCATGAGCCAGTTGCTCACCCATCACATGATGTGTTTACCTAGCTGGGACATTTTGTCCAGAAGGATCCTGTGAGAGACGGTATTGAAAGCTTTACTGAAATCCAAAAAGATTACATCCACTGGCCTCCCTTGATCAGCAAGGCGGGTTACCTTGTCATGTCAGGGTTTTTAGGACTCTTCTGGCCTGGGTTGTACCAGCTGTGTGATGCTTCCAAGTTAATTTCTGGTAAATTGAAGTGTTCCGTAAGGACAAGAGCAATTGACTTGTAAGCATCCCTTAGTTCCTCAAAGAATAATTTGTCAGCGTCATCGTCCTGGCTGGGAGGTCTAGAGTAGACTCCCACTATGTCATCCACATTATTTTTTTGCCCCTTGATTCTTATCCAGAGACTCTCAACTGTGCCATTGCTGACTGTGAGCTCCATACATTCTAATCCTTCTATTACATATTATGCTACACCTCTGCCTCTTCTGCCCTGCCTATCTCTCCTGAAGAGCCTGTAACCACCCAACAGGGCACTCCAGTCACAGGACTTATCCCACCAGGTTTCACTTATGCCAGTGATGTCAAATCTCTGAGACTGGGCCAAAGCCTTGGGCTCTCTTGTTTGTTCCTCATGTTGGGTGCGTTAGTGCAGGAACATTTCAGGTGTGGTACATTGGAGCCAAGGCATCCTAAAGCAGATTGAGGCATCCCACTCGTGCTCTTTTCCTCAAGTCGTGGCACCTATTGCTCATCACTGGTGAGTCTGGTTTTATCCCTTTTTCCCTTGCAAGCTAGTTTAAAGCTCGGCCAAGGAGCCCCACTAACTCCTGTGCTAGAAGTATTTTTCCCCTCTGAGAGAAATGCATCCCATCAGGTGTCAGTAGACCAGTTAAAGAGTTTGTCATATCTTGTTGCAAAGTGATTAAAGGATCAGGGGCATGGGTCATTGATAGAATTATGGGATCAATAAAAGAACTGTACAAGCAATAGGCCTGCAAGCAAAGGTTAGTGTGAGAAATTGTCTGCAGGAAAAAAATCCCTGTGTGAGAAATAGGCCTGGGAACAAGAAGGGAGTTTGAGGATGTGCAGCTGTGCAGATAAGACCCAGAGAAGGGAGGGTGAACTCTGAATTCTTTTAATCATAACATAACTAGTAGAAGCTTGCCAATGTAGTCTAATTCTGTAGAAGCAGAAATGTGCTTTGATAGGTTTTAAGTCACTTAAGAATTAACAAGCTGGGATACTATATAAGTGCCTCTGGATTGCTAATAGAGGGAGCTTGCTTTTATCAACCATATTGGCTGGGTCAGCAATTCCTCCCTCTGCCAGAGTCCACGGACCCTTTTCCAACAATATCTGTGTCAGGATCCTGTGATGTGGGGTCCAGCTGCAGCTGGACAAAAGGTGTTGTATAACTGCACATTCTCAGGGAGGACTTGAGGTCTGGGTTTCACATGTGACTTTAATGTGGCATTAAAAAAAAATAAATTTAGACTGGTCACTAGGTTTAAACCTGATATAATTGCTTTGTGGATTTGAAATCTTTTCTCTGTGATTTTTATGCAAATCCTTTCTATATAAGATTTCCAATGAGAGAAAGAGAATAAGCTTCCAATTGCATTTATAGAAGAGAAAACATCTTTAATTCTCTATTTGATCTCAATATTTTAGTGATCACATATAGGTTCTCTTGCATGAAAGTGCTCCACAAGAGATCAAACAGATTATAAATGAGAAGCTGGATTTTACTGTGGTCATATTTTTTCAATAACAAAAGACAAAGCCATTAGGCAGTTGTTTGATTTAGCTTTATTTTACCCATACTTATGTACAAAAATATTTATGTTTCTTGGAAAGCTGTATGCCTTAGATCATCACCATTCCTTTTCCTATTTCTTAGATAACTGCTAAATTCCCATCTTCTAAGACAGAACGTTGTGGCTGTCGTTCAGTGTGCCAAGATTAGCAGAGATTCTCTGTCATGCATTTTGTCTTTTGACAGCTCAGTGGTGTAATTACTTACAATGTCACTGCTGTTGCTGCAGCTGTAATCAGCTTCTACTCTCTTGTCTCTTATTCTGCCATCTTTCAGTGCCATCAAGAACCATGCATCAGCCTTGCTATCTTGGACATCCTTAATGAAAGAAACTTTTCCTTGAACATATTGGAGGCCCTGAAAAAACACTGTCTAAAGAAAAGACCTTCAAAAAATTGTCATCCTTGTCATGAGCAACAGGACTAACATTGTCACAGTATAATGATAGGTGGTCCAATAAAATCCAGTGACTTTATCACACCATCATTTTCTTTTTTTTTCACCTCTGGAGCCAATCAGATACAGATTGCTACTGAGAGGAAGTATTGCCAGAAGAAGAGCATGCCTATTTTTTACTACTACAGGAAAGCAAATATACAGCAATTGATTCATGTTTGATCTTCGTCAACAGTTACCTTGGATTCCTAAATACTAACCTATATGCAACTTAAACACATTTCTTTTTCATTTGGGGGCAAACTGAGAATACAATGTAGGAAATATTTGGTATTTGACCTCTTAGGTGACTGAAGATGTGAATTATCTATATCTAGAACAGGATAGGAAGTCATGTAAATAAACTGGAGGGGGGAAAGAAAATAAAATATCTAAAAAATCTAAAAAAAAAAGACGTCATTCCAAACTTTCACTTTATACAGGAATGCTAGCAAGTTAAATTTGGGTGAGAAAATTACCTAGATATAATTAATAGCTTGGTCTTTGTGGCTGATTCTTGAGAGTCTTGTTAAACCTTGTAAAAGGTTGGCCATCACGCTTGTTAAAAGACAGCAGTGGTCTTGACTCTGATTCTAGGAGTAAAAAAATTGTAAACTCTGGACTGATCCATACACAGTGATCCTGATAAATGTATTAAACATATAAACAAATATATTAGTCAATTAAAAAAACAAGGGGGAAAAAGCTGTTCTTTTTCTTTTTTAACGATACCTGTATGTCACGATTTTGGCACCTACATATGTTGAATTTACACCAGCCACTGTCAGATATTTTAGCTGGTGATCATAGCTTTTTATTAGTTATGGTAGTCTAATCAAGACTTGAGTCAAGGTGAGGTGGTGGAGTTGCTCTTTATGTAAGCAAGCAACTGGAATGCATCAAGATCTGCCTGGGATTGAGGAATGAGTCGAGAGCTTACAGGTAAGAATTGAGGAACAGGCTAATATGGCTGGCACTGTTGTGGGTGGATACTACGGGCCACCTGAGCAGGAGGAGGAAGTCAACGAGGCCTTCTGTAGACAGTTAAAAGAAGCCTCAGAATCCCAGGCCCTGGTTCTCATGGGGAACTGATATCTGCTGGAAGGACAACACAGCTGGGCACACACAGTCCAGGAGCTTCCTGAAGAGCACTGATGGTAATGATGTTATGATACAGATGGTGAAGAAGCCAACAAGGAGAATTGTACAGCTTAACCTATATTTAAAAAGGACTGTTTGGGGACATCCTTGGCTTGAAGTAACCATGAGATTGTGGAGTTCAGGATCCCATGTGGAGGAAGCATGACTATAAGTAGGGTTATGACCCTGGACTTCAGGACAGCTGACTTTGGCGTCTTGGCGGAATCCCATGGGTTAGAGAGATGAAAGTTAGGTGGGGTCTAAGAGAGTTTGCTAATATTCAAGAATCACTTCCTTCAAGTGCCCTGGTACATTCCTCTTGAGTAAGAAATCACACAGAGGGGGCAGGAGATATGCCAGGTGACTGAAGAGCTTCTGGCAAAACTCAGATGGAAGAAGGAGGTTTCTGGAAAAAGGGACAGGCTATTTGGGAGGTATATAAGAACTTTGTTAGAGCATGCAGGGATGCAACAAGGAAGACTAAGGTCCACTTGGAATTAAATATGGCAAAAGATGTCAAGAGTAACAAGAAAGAATTCTTCAAGTACACCAACATCAAAAAAAAGGTTAGGGAGAATGTGGATCCACAGCTGAATAAGGCTGATGCTCTGGTGACAGAGGATATAGAGAAAGAAGAGTTACTGACTGCCTTCTTTGCTTCAGACTTTACTGCTAAATCCAGTCCTCAGAGACTGGAGGCAACAGAGAAAGTCTGGAGAAAGGAAGACTTTCCCTTGTTTGAGGAGAATTGGGTTAGAGACCATTCAGGCAAATGTGACACAAGACTTTGAAATTTCATGGAAAATAAGAGATGTGCCTTAGGACTGGAGGAAAGCCAATGTCACACCAGTCTTCCTGGGGAACCCAGGAAGCTACAGCCTGTCATCTCTAATATGAGGAAAAACTTTCCTTTGAGGGTGACAGACTACTGGAACAGGCTTCCTTGAGGGGTTGTGGAGTCTCCTTTGGAGATCTGCCTGGATGCAATATTGTCCAACCTGCTCCAGGTGAACCTGCTTTAGAGGGGGGTTGGACTAGATCATCTCCAGTGGTCCCTTCCAACTTCTATAATTCTGTGATTCTTCCTTTTGACTGGTTAACATTTAAACGCTCGAGAAACAATGAGGTTTTAAGTACTTTAAGGGACTGTAACTTTGCCCTGGTAACTTTAGTGAGTTAGTCATATTTTGACCTTTTCTTTGAATAAATAGTATTTATCTCTCCTCCATTGCTAAAAGGAAGATCTGCATATATCAGAGGAAAGAAAAAGTGATGAAATTAGAACTTGTGAGCTTTGCATATTTACCAAAATGTGGGTGGAAATGTGTTCTATTGTATGAAATATCAGGGCAGAACAAAAACAGATTGCAAGGAAGTAGATTTTTCAGTTTTATGAAACCAGGTTAAGTACAATTTTTTTAAAACCCGGAATACAGATGTTTATCTAAGTGACTTTTTCTTAGCCTAAATATTTAAACTTGGCCATTTTCACCTTTTCATTTTTTCTTTTTTTCCTGTTTCTGAGGTTCCAAACATCCTCTCAAAGATTAGGCTTACAGTGACATCTCTGTCACTGTAGAGAGATGTTTTACAAGACGTGCACATCCCTCATAACAGTGGCATAGATTAAGTGGTATGTAGAGGTGCTCACCCCTTGTTGGGGAAGGAGACTGGGTATTACACATAAATTAGGCACTTCTTTTTTGACCCAATATAAATGGCATGAATAATGAAATGTCAATAAGTGATAAGTCTTCCATAGGGTTAGAGTGAGATTTTTGTTAGTAGTCCTAACCTCTTGTACAAATCTTTCTATAAAATGCCCTGCCAGTATTGCCCTAGACCTTTCACTGAAAGCAGAGATATGTAATATAAAATGAATTATTTCTAACTTCAAAATGCAATGGTTATGACAAAGAAAATAATTTTTATTTGGATGGTAACATAGAGCAGTTACATGGTTATATCCCTCAGATGAGGGAAACTGTAATATGTTTAACATTTTAAAAATGGCCTGGATGATGAAACATCACTGGGTGTACTCACAAATTCCCAGTGTTAGAATTTGTGGTAAAAAAAATGAGGTGATATCTTTACTTTTTTACTTATACTTCTTCCCAGCCTGTTTCCACCCACATGCCCTATGTTCCTTTCTTTGTATTTTTCAAATAGAACAAAAAAAAAATTAAAAAGGGAAAGAAAGAAGGGTACAATGCACAACATTAACACTGGCAGAAGAATAGACATTGCATGACTGGTTGTTGGCAGTGTCTGTAACATAAAGCCCACATTTCTTCAGTGTACTTATTTTAGTATGATAAATTGCATTCCCTTTTCCTTTAGGATGCTTTTTTCTTTCAAATGTGCTAACATGTAAGTATTCAAAAAAATTTAATTACATTTTGGCAGCTCATCGAATATAAACACTACATCCTTGATGGGCTTTTGGACTTTGCCCGTATGACAAGACTGGCAGCCTAAAAAAGATTCTCAATCCCCTGATGTTTACAAGATTTAATAATTTTATTTTGGAAATCCATTCTTGCAGGTCATTCTCACAGCCTACAATAAAATATGAAGATATTTGGTTTGTCTCTTAGGATTTAAAGCCAGATATATGGCTGAGGATGTGACTTGGAGAGAAAATTCCCCAGAAATCTTCCAGTTAATCTGCTAGTATATATTTTTTAATTAAAATTTTGGGGTGGGAAGGTCTTACAGGTAAAGTCTACAGTTTCTGCCTTACAGGAACCTAGAATTTTATTTAGATTTTTCTACCTCATCCTGAAAATAGAAGTGCCCTGAATGGAGAATTGTTTGGATTAATTTCTGTAAAGGAATGACACCTGGCTTCAAATCAAAATTAAATTAACTTTCAGAATTTGTTCATATGATCTTTTGCCTCCAAATGGAAGGAAACTTTTGTGTGACTTGTGATGCTATGTATCAAACTCAAAAAAGAGATACTGTAAATTTTCAGCTACAATTATCAGAATAATTTCAGAAATTTGGATTCAACCTTTCGTTTGTAGTAGATAGTGATCAAGATCAAGTTTTACTTAAAGAAAAGTGAGGTTTTTCCTATCAATTTTTAAAATCTATACATTGATGGTAATTCCAGGAATGCAAGAATTGAAGATTTATTCTGGTATACATTAGTAAATATTTCATTGATCTATCAAAGGCAATTGTCCAATCATTATTGCTGTTTGGAAGTTGTGTGAAGATATAAGCCACAAAATATATTAATTTGAGATATAAACAGAGATGTGATCACTTAGAAGCTGCAGTTTCACTTTCCTATTCCCAAATTTTTGCAGTTAAATCCTGCAAATATCACAGCTCAGAATAAGTATGCTTATTCGATGCTGTTTTTGTCTAAAAATGCAATTTCAGATTTTTAAAAAAGGTTTTGGTTGGAGCATCAAAATTCCCCAATGTCAATCTACAGTTCTCTGATTATTTTTTAATCATTATTTTTGTCTTGAATACAATATATATGGTTATATTATATATTATTATTAAATATAGATTATTATAGTTTATATAGCATGCTACTTCATATAATACCGCTAAAGGCAGAGCAAGAGATTGTGGTACCAGGAAAACGGTCTGTCTCAAAACCTTGTGAGGGAGGTAAACTTCAATCAGGCCCAGGAGACACAGTCAAGAAGTCTATTTATGAAAGTCCCTAAATAATAGCCTGTGGGCAGAACTGCTTTGAAATCGAGACAGCTAAATTCATCAGATGTATTAATGCACAAGCTGTTCTCAGGTGCTGCATTAGTGGATGTATCACTTGAAAATAAACTGAATGTTGTTTTTTTTTTTTTTCTTTTCCCCTAGGTCTCAATAAAATGTTAAAATGGCTGTTGCATCCTGTCTCACAGGAGTAAGGGCCTCTCTGACCCATACCAGGCAGAGAGGTTCCAGTCACTGTATTTTTCTGGGATTCCTTAAGAGTAAAAACCCTCCAAGTACTCAATGCCAATTACAGTGCTCATTAACCAAAGGTTGTCTCTCACAAAAGATGTTTGTGCTAGCAGGAAAAACCTCAAATTAATGTATGCAAGTAGATTTTCTTAAGTATATCTTTTACTGGATAATAGCTTTAGTGAAACTCAAAACACCAGTGCTAGTTTTGGGAGGACATTTTTTGTGTGCTTTGTGCAGTAGAGCTGACTGCTAAAGCTATAATTTCCTCTTGCTCACTAGCCTGCTGTGACACTGACAAGTGAATGACTCAAGCAACAATACCAAGAAGTAAGAAAAACAATGATCAAGACCTACAGTTGACAAATGTCTCTGGCTTTCTCCCAAGAGCCTTTCAGAACAGTGGAAGACGAACCTGAGTGCTTCTTGGCCACTACAGATGAAAGCAATCAGGGATCAACTAATAAATGGTGCTATTTTCCACAGCTGTGAGACTGTGATTACAAAAGGGATCGAAACATAGATCGACTTGGGAAAGACCACCTTGCTGGCTTGACAGGGTCACAAAACCACCAAGGAAGTAATTTATTATTGCTATTCATTAAAGAAAGGTTATGGTCATCCTTCTAATTACTTTTCTTACTTAGGACTGCTAACTTTTTCACAGATTGCTTGTCCCTTGTACTGACCTCTGTATAAAATCAATTCATATTTGCATTTTTTTGTGCTCATTATGGTGAGACATAACACAGACTGAAAATAAAATGTCTTTCTCTGTAAGAGCAGGCAAACACTGAAAACACTAATGACAAAGGTTTAGTTTTTCTCTTGTTTTTTTTTTCATTGATTCATTCACATATTCTTGCAAAATTCATATATTATGACTATGCTTGCCATGAAGTTGCTATGGGAAGCTTCAGAAAAAGTGAAGCCAATATAATACGCAAGTTATTCCAAGAACTAAGATATGGTGTTTATTGGGTTTTTTTCTTAAATTTTTTAATTCCTAAGGATTGCCAAAAAGTTATTTCAAAGCAAACATCTTTATCTCTTTTTGTTGATGTTGAACTATCCAGTTATCCAAAGCTCTATATTTAAATAAAAAATGAACAGACACAATGAAATTTGGAGCTAAATATGGATTAAGCTAAATCTGGTCATATGCTTTGATGAAAGACTAGTGTTTGCAGAGTAATTTTGTTCACAGAATTAAGATTAGAGCCCGGTTTCTTATTTGAATACTAACGTTTGTCCAAACCTGATCTCTTCTCCCAGGCACAGTCACATATTTAGCCCTGCTCCTTGCTCTATTATCTTTAAATTCTCAAAGGCAGATGTCACCTTTGTCAGGAGCTGAGAAACTTAGGATCCTATTCTAAAAAGCAATACTGGCTGTGGTACCTTTTAATAGCAACAGAAACATTTAACATTTCTGGTAAAACAGAAACATTTAACATTTCTGGTAAAACATCATCCTGAATTGTTATCCATATACTCCAAGGAGAAAGACTGTTAATTTCGAAATGGTTCAAGGTTATTATTGTCTATCTTTTTCAAGGGATTATGAATGATTTGAAACAATACAGTTGGAGAAAATCTCCCCATTGCTTTGCCTTCCATGCCTGTTTTAAATACATATATATAGTGGTCATTTGAAATCGGGCAACTAAACAATTCACGTGACTAAGAAAATGTAAAGGAAGAGAAAATTCGCAGTAGTTTGGAGGGAGATAAGGCAGTATCTTTGTTTTGAGACCAAGACTGACAAATAAAACCAGGTGTGTTTCTACAGTGGGTTTCTGCATGACTGTAGGGATTTGAAAACTTTACATTGTAAAGAGTCACTTGATTTAGCAGTAAAGAATAATAAATATGTCCTGGGCTGTATTATCAGAGGCACAGCTGGTAAACTGAGGAAACTGGTTATCTCCATTCAGCGTTTATTAGTTCTATGCATCTAGAGTACTGCATACAGTTTTGATCTTCCAATACATGAAAGACATGACAAAACTGGACCAAGTGCAATGTAGGGCCACTACAGCTGGGGTTTGGTACAGTTTCCCTGTGAGAGGATGATGAAGGAACTGGTTTTGTTCTTCCTGGAGCAAGGACACCTTTAGGTACAGCAAACAGCAGCTCCCCTATATAGGTAGGCAATGGAGAAGGTGGAGCCATACCCAACACAGAGGCACAGGATGTGTCCAAAGGGACAAAGGAAAACAACTGAATGGGGGGAGGTTCTCACTGGGTATAATGATAAGCCTTTTCCCCACAAGGACGCTCAGTCCATGACACAGGCTGCCCAGAGCTATTGTGCATTCTCTCTCTCTGCTTGGGAGTAGATAAGGCCCTGATCAACCATGCCTGACCACATACTTTGTGGTGATCTTGCTTTCAGTAGGAGTTTGAATTGGGGATCTCTTAGGGTCCCTTCCAACCTGAATTATTCTTTTATGCTCTGAAATAACAGCATACACTTAAAGTAGTCCTAAAAATGTGATTGTATTTTATTTTCTGTTGCATGTGCCATTTTATTCTCTTACTGACCTAAGTTTATAATTTTGACAAATCAGTGAATTCAGCTATTCCAAAGAGATCTGAATCTTCTCTCAGCTATACTGGTCATGAATATGCAGCAACTCGACTGAATGTAACACTTGAAAACATTATTTGAGAGCCTGGAAGCTTAATAGACTTTAGATAGTGACCATCTGAGATAAGAGCAGAGTGTAATCTTCAGACTAGCATTGACTGTGACTAAAGGGATTTGTGCTATGTAAAGAGAAAGTCAGAACTTTGTCTTTTCATTCACTGTAAATCACTATGAAAAACTGATGAGTAAAGTGTGGATCTTTCTCTTGGTATTTTTTTTTTCCATGAGAACAGCAAACACAGCTGATAAAATATTTTTGGCAGTATGTTAAAATTGCCACAGCTCTAATGATTTGTATTCATAGTATAGTCTTAAACTACCAGTAGCTATAATTCATCATATTTCTAATTTTACAGAGGCACAGATGGCTGTCCACTCTAGTGGTCCCAACATTACTGAGTTAAACATGGAATAGCATGATTGATTAAAAGTTGTAATCAGACATTACTCCTTGTAATTGTGATTAATATGAGTTTACTATTTCTGACAATAATTACTTTTATTCTTTCTTTTTAACGGAGAGAATAGAAAGTAAGGAGGTTACAGGCTTAAAAAATCAAGATTTTAGGGCCAAATGAACAATTAGTTTTAACTGCTAAAAGAGAAAACTGCTGTTCATACTTTACTTTTCAGGTGGTTTAGGGATTCCTGTTATCCTTTTGATACCAGGTGGCTGTTTTTTCAAGATGAGCCATTGCTCCTTGTGGGAAAGGGAGAGCTAATAATATACTTGTATGATTTTCTCTATACCATTTAAATTTTTTTTTGCCTTTCAGTAGTGCCCAGTAACATGATTTTTTTTTTTTTTTAGGAATGTTTGAAGTTAAAAGAAAAAAAAATTATATTGCCTGAGGCAGTGAAAAATTAATGGACTGATTTCTATTAATGTATTTTGCCTTCATCAGAAACACAGTTAATGGGTTAATTTGGCTTTGGGTCAGGCCATTGTTTCTTTCATACAAGATCCTCATAGTCAAACATAAATCAGGCCTGTATTGTGATAAAATCCTTGACTTCCATATGGCTCTCTTTTCTTTGGAAGAGCTTGTGAAATTTACACTTAAATTGATACTATGTCTCTATTAGTTTATTTGCTTAAGAACTGGGTTTACATAGCAAGGTTTTGATAGCAGGTGAGCACCATGAGTGGCTTCTGTAAGAAGACACCACAAGGTGCTCCCATATCAGACACAGGCAGTGTCATCCAGCTCCAAATCCAGCTAGACAAATCTGAGCCCAACAGTGACCGTGGTGGTGCCTCTGTGCAAACATATTTAAGGAAAAGTAAGAGCACTGCAGAGCAGCTGTGAGTTAAAGGAGTGAAAAAATAAGTGAGAAACAGCCCTGTAGGTACCCAGGTCAGTGAAGAGTGAAGAAGGAGGGGAAGGAGGTGCTCCAGGCACCAGAGCAGAGATTCCCCTGCAGCCCATGGAGATCTAATGTGTAGCAGAGGTCCACGTGCAGCCTGTGAAGGATATCCCTGAAGCAAATGGTTATTCCCTGAGGGAAGCTGCAGACCATGGAATCCTATGCAAGAGCAGACTCCTGGCAGGAACTGCAGCCCATGGAGAGGAACCCACACATGAACAGGTTTTCTGGCAGGAACTGTGACCCTGAGAGGGACCCACTCTGCAGCAGTCTGTACACCAAAGGAATGTATCGTCCAGAAAGAAGTCATGCTAAAACTGTGAGAGGCACCCCATTCTAGAACAGGGTAAGAACATGAGAAGGACATGGTATGGTAGGATACAGTTTGTTCATTTTTATATCCTCAGTGAAACATCTTCATTCCTCATCTTTCCTTCTGAAACAAGATCTAGTCTTTCAACAAGCTGAGGGATGCAGGCAGTGAAAACAAAAGAAGGAAGCTAAACATAACTTTTGGGCAAAGTGTTCAGAGAGAAGTGTTGCTGTTTCTCAGCATCTCTTGTGCTGTCTTTGGCAGACAGACCTTATGAAGCCCAAGGCAGAACTAAGAGCTGCTTCCCTCGAGTAGAATACTTACAGCAGGCCTCTTTGGTCTTGTTACCACTTTTTCTCCAAAGGTGAAATGGGCAAGTATGGTTCTTTCCTTGGCTGCAGGTTAAATTTTTTCTTACTTTACTCACAGTGATAAATCCTTCTTATTTTATTCTCCCTAAGTCCCTCTCTTATTTTAATCTCCATGTCTCCAAGAATGATATTTCTTTTTTTCTTCTTCTATCACTGTACTGATGCCCCTATGATGCTGTTGTTTTCTTTATGTGGATGCCTTTGACTAAGCAACTAATTTAACAAGAAAAATAACAAATATTTCAAGGAAGAACTTGTAGAATTTATATTTATAAAATTTAGTAGAAATTCTCTTTCCAATTTGTTAAAAAAATCCCAAGCAATTTTCTTCTTTATTTTCTGTTTAACAAGATACACTGCATATTAAGTTTTAATTTCAAATGGATGATACTTTCTAAGACCAATGATTCTACTAAATTCATCGCAGCAGAAAGATGGATGGTAAAGCATCACGTGTAGAGAAAGGTTGGGTGTTAAGACTTCAGTGGCTGTGTGCAACTTTTCCCAAAAGATGATCAGTCCTGTATAATTACAGCTGGTATGTCCTGTATCACATGGTGGTGAAACCTGCTATCTTGAGAGATGGCTAATTGGCTATTTGATTAATAGCTCTCCACCAGACTCCATCTGTAGTGAGATTTAGCCTACTGTTCTCAAAGCTGGCTGAGGCACACTTCACCACAACCTATCTGAACATCTACATGGAGCAAAATCATTACACAGTGAAAAAACAGTTATGATTGAGCAAAAGGTGTCAAGTATATGCAGCCACTGTCAGAGGGTCGTAGTTCTTTGCCACTGACTTCAAAGTCTTTTCGCAATGGTGCAGTGACTAGTTTCTCTTTTAAAGAAAACATTTCCATTTCCTTGCATGGTAAAGAGAAAAGAAAGAATATATCCATAACAAGCAAAAGTCCTCTCCAAAACCACAGTGCTAAATAAGTTTATAATGGGAATGGTGAGTACCTCTAGATCAGCCAAAATGAATGTGAGAAGGGCAGTAATATGGAGCCAGCTGCAACCCCAGAAGCAATGCAATAATAAAGTTGCCTGTGGCCCTAACCCCTTTTTTATGTACCCAGAGACAAGTATAGTTGAGCAGGCAGTTGTCTGTGCATTGCAGTATCCAGGTTTTGATAAGTGTTTTATCAAGCTGGCATAGGATGCTAGTTAAAATGAAAACCAGGACCTAACAGTCTCTTATTATAACCACTAAACAAGTGGGGGAGAATTCAGTGAACTAGATTTACAAATACTACATTCTACATATATGTCTTCTTATCCTGATGATTTTATTTTTTTGTTTGCAATACATATGTTAACTTGGGAAAAATGACCATGAAGTAAAAAGAAATAACCTATAGAACACTATTGTCATAAAAGTAACCTGCAAAGCATAAAGCACAGAGAAATTTTAAAGACTATGGATTATCTTAGTTGGGGGGGGGGGTTTGTATGAGACCAGTGTCTAACAGGTCTGTGAATAGTAGTCAATATAAAAATGTTAACATGCTTCTGTATTTGTATTACCTCTTTTAGAAAGCAAAAAAACCTGTATTAAAACTGTTGTAAATTGCTTCACAAGGAAGCATCAGCAGTGCCCAGCAAAGTTTACCTACAAAGCAAGCTTTATATGCTTGAATCTTAGCAACTAACTCCATATACTTATTAGCTATCCTTTTGAATTCTATAGCTCTCTAACAGCACTAACAACAACAGAATCCAAACTGGATTTCATACAGTTTCTTTACAGTTGACCAAGTTTCTGAAGACTTTCAAAGAGACATGGATACTGAGAAAATATTTGCAGGGGCACAGTGCAACAGTCTTACAGAACAAGTCCTTCTGGATAGAGAGTCCATACAGAGGCCGTAGAAAAGGCTGATCCACCTGTAGTCAGCTTTAAAGTTCAGTCTTTAAGATCTACCCCATCCATTCAAGTCACAGCAATACTGCTGTTTCTCACCTAATGGAGCTCCTGGTACAATGTCGTATACTTTAAACATACGTAGGGAATATATTCCTTCTTAAATATATAAGCTGCTTTTCCAATGTACCCAGAAGTTCCAGCAGCAGTAACACAGGAAAAAAAGCAGCACATCCAGCTGGACCTGCAATAATTCTCCATCTGATGCCTAGTAACTATGTGAACCAGGCTGCAGACAAAATTGTGTACATTTTGGATCTTTAAGGATAATTAAAGTGAAAACTTTATTCTTCTGATGAATCACGTTTTTATCTTTTACCTGCTTCTGCCAGTGGGTAGAGTATTTTTTGAGTATTTAACAAGGTTGTTGCAACTTTTGAAAATAGCCCATCTCTAATTCCTTAATCCCTATTTCCACCAGAAGAATTTTGTTTCTAATAGTTTAAATTTATAGTTTAAAATAAACTGTAATTTCATCCTTTCTTACAAAAGTATTGTCTCTATATATACAGAGTTATATACATGAATCTATATGCAATTTTACTAACAAAGGCAAACTAACCAGAAGTATTCCATGTGTGCATGATTTACAGTATTTGTGATCTATGTTACATTTAAAACACTGCTGCATCTTCCCTTCTCTTATCAGTAGTACAGCCTAGCTGCATCTTCCCTTCTCTTATCAGTAGTCAGCCTAACATGAGCATAACTATTTTCAGCATTGTTTTCCTGTTTATTGTATATGGACAATGGAAGAATGTATACAGGAAAGCAGATAGCACAGCTGTTTCATCTTTTTTCAGCTAAGTACCCTAATGCTTCAGTATTTTTCATTCTGTCTTCTGTGAAAAGTTAGGTGATTTTTTCATACATACAAAGTAACAGCTTGGAATACTCAAAAAAAACCCCAAAACAGTAAAAAGAAATAAAATTGTTGTATGCTTCATGTCTTTGAGGCTATATATTAAGTTGAATGATTTCTTGAAAGAAGCCCCAACAAACCAGAAAAAATTATTTGCTTCTAGAATATATTTTGAATTCAGTTAAAAATCTATAGTTTTTTTGCCTCATGCATTTTTATACTGAGAATGCAAGTAAATTATTTACTGGAAAATGAAGTTTCATTCTGTAAGACTTTCTAATTTTCAAAGAAGAATTAGATTTCTATCAGAAAAGGAGGTATGGAGTACTTAATTGTAGAAGAAATTCATATGCTTTTTTTTGCTTTTTTTTTGTTTTTGTTTGGATGACACTATCTTTAGTAAGATCTCTTTAATAACATATACATAGAAAATAACAGGTTTGGTTTTTTTGAGGTACATATTACAACAGAGGATGTGACTTAGAGACACTGGAATGAAAACCAGGCCTAAGCAGGATTTACCATGTATATTTTCACTAGTCTAAATTAATATCATATCCATCACTAGCACTGGGGATTTTTCAATAATGCCTGTGCTAGCCAGGTAAACTTGCCAAGAACATTGAGAAGTATTTCAATATTAAGGATTAAACAAGACAACACATTTTATAAAGACCCAAATCTTCAGAGTAGAGGATTGAAATGTTGAAAAACATCAAAGAGCACTGACATACAAAAGAAAATAAGGGGGGAATTGTAACATGAATAATAATGTAACAAGATACTGTGTCACTTCTTTGATTGTTCTGGGATGACCCTGCTTGATCAGGAAGGTTGGACCAGATGACCCATTATGGTCTCTTCCAACCTTACCCATCTGTCATTAACATGCCAACATACCAAAATGCCCAAATAATAGTGATTTATAGTGATTTTTAACTTATCTTCTTGCTTTATTTATCTTTGTCATTTTACCATTAGAACACAGGAGAAATAGGAAAAAATGGTGAAATGAGAATCAGTAAAAACAAAACACTTCAAGAAAATGCCTGAAGGGCTGAAGAGCTATACGTTGGTCATCAAAATGTCATCACTTTTCAATGAGGAGATCTGTCCACTGGTAACGTAAACTGGCCCCAGTTTTCTGGAGATCTTGAACAATGTGAGAAATATCCACACACAAATAAATTTTAGTCTTTAACAAAAATATATATTTCGTATTAATTCTGAGTCCTTGGCATCACATAATATAACTCTACTGAGACCATAGAAGACCTAACATTTAAGCTTGTGGTTTTTTGAAACAAAAGCCAGAGAGAAAACCAAAGAAAGAAAACTTACATCTTAACCATTTCAACTGAGCTAAATTCAAGTGCTTCATCTTACCAGGGTTTTGCAGACCAGAAAGTTAATATGAATTTAAAGTAGTGTATTAAGAGTAAGGAGAATTTATGATGTGTGTGGCTTAATATTAGAGATTAGTAATTTGAATGAGAAATGGATATGTGTTTATTTTTCTATGGGCAAATTAACTCACTTGGTGATCTTTCTCATGTATAACTCAATGTATCTATATTTAAACCACAATTGTATACCATTTTACATCTAATAATCTTAGCTGATATCACTAAAGTTATCCACCATGACCCAAGTTGAGCTGTTACTTGATTTACGTCAGTCATAATAATGATCATTATGATCACAATACACTCCCTAAAATCTGTTTTGTCCCTCTGACAAAGTTGTTTTCTGTATGCACTGATTCTGATGAACTGCTATTGGAACATCTAGTTCTTGAAAGTATCTTAAAACTTGACCTGTGATTTTCTTTTTTAGAAAGGGGATTTTAAAATTATATTTTTATTCTTTGAAAGGTGAGATACATTTTGTTGAAAAAAGTGATCTTGAGAATGCATAAAGGCTATGATAGTAAAATAATCTTTCAAGTGAGGCTACTTTCAGATTTCTGACCCCTTAAATAATTGGTTATTATAATGTTTTTATGTCAATTAGAGCACAAACTCATTCTTGTATTTAACTCTTGGCAATCATTTTTCATCAGTTTCTCAAGGACAACCTGGCACTGCAGCATGAGATCCAAAATTTTTTCATTCTCACCTAGCTATCAGTTTCCCAATAGTAAGTTCACTTATCGAATAAAGGGTTGCAGATAACACATATTTTTAGTTCTGAGAATTCTGCCAAGGTATTACAATTACATTGATTCTCCAACTACTTTGTTTTATTTGAGTATATGAAAACAACATTTCATGGGATTAATTTTTTTTTTCTTCCTGAATTCCTTCTTAACTCTTCTTAATTCAAAGTGAACTTCATTTTGAAAGACTGTGGGCTGTTCATTTTTATTATGTTACATTTTTCCTATATTTCACAAAGTAAAATCTTCCTGGGAAATCAGAAATCATGTAGAAACAAAAGCACATGAGAATGAATCTATTCAAATATCTCTAGCAGAACTCTGCAGTACCTTGTGAAAACGCAGTATTACAAGAAACAAAAAATATTTTTTCCATCTTTTCCTCTACTCAACTGCCAATCACAATTACAGCCTAGTTAAAGTGATTTCCACCATTACAAGCTGTACTGTGTCTGGGTGGAAAGCTGCTAACTTTCTTCATATCAGCCCATCTGGTGCTGTATTTTGGATTTATAGCTAAACCAATGTTGGTAACACAACAGTATTTTGATTGTTACTGAATAGGGCTTGCACAGCATCAGGGTGGTTTTTTCCCACACTGTGGCATCCCAGAATTAGGCTACAGGTGGGCCAGAAATTGAGGGGCACTGCCAGCACAGATGACTAAAGTCAGCTAAATGGATATTCCATATCATGTAACATGATCAGCAACAAAACCTTAGTTAGAGGAAGAAGTGGGGGACTTCTGTTTTTCAAGATGATTACTACTCAGTCACCATCTCAGCTGGGAAAGGCTATGACTGCCTTTGCACCCCTTGCACCCCAACCTTTCACCTACTTCACTATCTTTATCTCAGCCCACAAGGATTTGGGGTTTTTTAACTGTTTATGGGTTGGCTGTCTTTTTGTTTTGTTGAGGTTTGGGGTTTTTTTTCACCTTTTCTTCTTTCTATTCCCCCTCCTGCTGGGAGTCAAAGGAATGAGCAAGCAGCTGTATGGATGATTAGCTGCTTGCCAGTGTTACCCCTCAACACAGCCTTAAGTTCCCAAGCTTTGCTCTGACTTGGGAGCATATATCACAGGGCTGGCCTGAGCTCCTTTCAGATCCTGACTCAGGTCCAAGTGCCTGGTACCTCCCCTGCCTGAGCTCTGATGGTGCCTCTGAGGAAGCAGTCCACTTCAGCAAATGAGAGCCCCTGGAGAAGGCTGTGAGGGCACACTTACACCTCATCTGGGAGCAGGAAGCAGGCAGCAGCCTGGGACAAGGAAACAAATAATCTCAAGGAAATGCCAAGACTGAGGATGAAGGGAATGCACCATCAGGGATAAGCCTCTCTCCCTGTGTAGGTCCCAGGGCAGTAGGAGCTTTCTGTGATATCCTCACTTCTGATCAGTGAAGATCACGCTACTGACATTTGGGGAGAGAGCATGAGCTCAGTGGAAGGGGTAACCAGCAAGATAGGTAAATAAAACTATTTTAACTTTATTGCATATGAGGCTATTCCTGATTAGGACTATTAAGATGAAAATATAATAGGAATACCAAATTAACCTCACATATGTAATGTGATCTCTTTTGGTCATAAAAAGAATGAGTAACACTGCTACCATTATTCCATGAAATTCAGATTCCAGGAATGGTATGAGAAACATGTTTCTGCTTCAAGCATAGCAAAACTGGACATAAGTGATAACATTCCTGCAATGAAAAGATTTCAAAATAGCATTTCTAGGAATCAAATCATCATACAGATGTCAAGTGATATTTTTCAGGCTGCTATTTGCAACTGAGATTTTGCCTCATACCTTATATGTTAAACTAAACCCATATTTTTAGAGTTCATTTTTCTGGTAGTAGGAGATAAAAATGTATTTCGAGGTAACATTGTTGTATTGGTAGATACTTAAGATAAAAACGAAAAAAAACCTCCTGATGAGAGGAAAAAGGTGTCTATCTTAAGTAAAGTGTTTATGAATTTCTGCAAAACGACATTAAACAGCAGTCTGAAGTGTAGCAATGATATTCTCCTTTTAGATGTTCTTAGTCACCCACTGAGCAGTCACTCACCAAAACTGTTGAGATTTAAGTGTACATCTTAGTGGATAACTAAAGTACTCATGGTCTACTTTCCTGATTTAATATTTCAAAAATTACATCACTATATATTGCTTTTCCTTGCATTGGACTGCAATAAAACAAGCCATTGAGACAATAATTATGATAGATATCCATTATAGATGGAATATTATGTCAATTATAGATGATATTACTTTATTATATTATAAATTAAAGACCATGTCTTATCATGCAATCATAAAAATGCCTGTCAACACTGCCTCTACTGATTTAGCACTGGCTTATGGGGCAATGGTAGCTGGAAACATGAAATGCTTAAGAAAAAATCCCTGATTTAATACATTTTTCTGGCCTCTAAGTTTGTTCTTTCTTTTCTGGGACATAATAACAAGTAGATTATTAGAGAAGATGAGGCTTGTGTCCCTTCAGTTAAGGGTCTGGCAGTATTTCCTGGAAGTACAGCATCCCTGGCTCTGTAGGCTTATAATGGAGCTTCAGAGATCCATGTTGTGTTAGAGCTGTTATTACCAGCACATAAAAAAAACCAGTTAATGAAAACTCCAAAGCTGAGTCCAGTGCAGTAAAACCAGCAAATCCTAAAGCATGTTAATATCAGAGAAAAGGAGCTATATTGGTTTACCTGCCTAACATGTCCCATATACAGCAGCTATATACAGTCTGACTCAGTAACATCATGGGTTAACTGGCTAATTAGTAAGAAATAGCAAGAAGAGTAAACAGACTGCACCATTTCCTGGTGATTTCTGCAAGTCAAAGAGCTGATTCTCACTGCTTCCTTTACAACCTCCAAAATAAAGTGTTTATCAAGATGTGCTATGCAACTATTTCTGTGCAATAAATTAATTCATCTGACTTTGAAGGTTGGTCATCTAATGTTTCCTCACCCTCAGAGAGGCCCCTCTAATTTTGGACACTTCAGTTTTCAGTAAGACACAGGAAATAAAATAGTAGTCTCCTTATTTCTAATTACACTGATTTAATGAAATATGGCTTTGCCTGTGAACCTTAAATTTAAAGAAATAATTGGTAGTCTTCATACAAGAAGCTATTAATGGAATAACTAGCAAAATATCAAGAATTCTCCTCTGACCATGTTATGTCTTTTACAACAAGGCTCAAAAAGCTAATATATGCAAATATCAGTAGTTTTTTTAAAATGCATTTATATTATAGATACTCCAAAATCATAAGTATAAATATTTAGTAAAACTTTGACTAAACTTTCAGAGTTTATCTACAGTCTGCCCTTCCAAAGGCAGTTTAATCTCTAAATCTTCACATTTAAAAATGGTAGAACCCTTTTATACAGCTGAGGGAATAGTTTCTGTATTTTCTATAGATTATTCTTTTAAACTCAAATTCATATGTTTAAAGAACAGAACCCAAAACACAAAAAAATTACTAATAATTTTTTCAGCCCTTAGATTTCAGAAATCACAATCCAGGCCACTAGGGCAATGGGCTAGGTCTTAGAAATACTGGATGCAACAGGAAGACATGGAAAATATTTTTCAGTTCTGGGGTTTTTTTCAGCTTTCATTAGAGTTCTTTAGTTTCTCAGCCACTGCAGAGCACCAAAAACTATCTTTTGTTTCCTACTGTTCTCCTTGGTTCAGACAGCCAGGATGCAAAGGACGAAAAGATGTAACAAAATAACAAATTCCCAACTCTTTTACATCTTTTGGATTCTCCTGAGTTAGGAAATGCTTATGAAAGGATAAATTACTACACTCAGTAGAAGTTGTACATCAACTTCAAGAAAGAGTGCATTTCATTCTTCTCTATTTTCGTAACCATCAGTATCAAAATTGGCAACAAAGCTTTGCTGTCCCAAACCGAAACAGACTTTTCTCTGTTATAAAAATGAGCAAAGAAAAAAAGGAAAAAGAATCAAAAGGGCTGTCTTTATGTTCATGGGTTACAGAGCACACCTGAATGTAGCTGGAAAACTGAAATCCAGTTCTTTGAGGTAGAGCAGACAGCTATCAGTGTGGGGTTCCTTCTCGCTTCCATACCAACTTGCATATAGGAACAGTGGTATCATTCACCTATTATACAACATTATTACTCCAAGATCTCAAAAAAAAAAAAAACAACCCCAAAACCAAAAACAAATAAACAAAAAATGACCAAAAACAAAAACCAACCTAACTCCCCCAAATAAAACAAAAACACCACAACAAAAAAATTGAAGCTATTAAAACCCTTTAAACCCTCTGAGAGTTACCAAGATTTTCTTGTGCTATGATATGCTTTTAACCGGGAATTCAAGTGTCTTCTAGCTTTTCTAGTGTATACAGAAGTAATCCAGGAGCCTCCCTCAAGCAAATAGCTGTTTTTCATGTTTCACAATACCTAGAGACATTTTTAGCACATTCCTTTGTCATCACTCATATGACTCATATAGATTTAGGCATTTTAGTTTTTATTTTACTTTCAAGAATGTCTGTTGACAAGTAACTAAGAAGCAGTTCAAACTCTGCATGCTTTTCACTTCATCATCTCAACTTGGCTAAAGTAAAGAGTGCACATGAAATATTTATATTACATACCAGAAATGCTTCCTGCAGGGAAGCAGCAGAAGACTGGGCTCAGTCCTGGCATGGCTCTATAGCACTTTACAAACATAACTTTCACTCCTACTACTAGACACCAAAATCTCACGCACTCAGCCTTCCATTTTGCTAAACACACTTCTTATTTACTTACAGTTGTTAATTCTGGTATAAAAACTAATAAGTCACTATAAGAAAGAAAGAAAGACAAAGTTTGTGAGAGACCATTTAGTACTTGGACATGTACCCTCTCAGGGAACATCAAGGACCAGCATCTCCCTAAGGGCTGGGAAGTCAACGGGGATATCATGGCTGGCAGGGACAGAAGCCAGAGCCTCATCTCACAGTACTAAACCGAGGCAAGCAGGACAACACCTGAGATGGTGGCTCAACCCAAAGCCCAGATCATAGGGCAATAGCACAGTGATGAGACAAGTCTGAGGTCAGGGACATGGTCATGGTCATGTGCATTGGGCCTGCCAGGCAGAACCAAGGTCAAGCCAGCCACAGATCCAACTCCAGTCCCAAGGTTCATGTAGCCAGGCCCTGTTGAGTAACATACAGTACTATGTCTTAGGAAAAGAGGAGGTGCCAAGGGCAGAGCTTAAATAGCTCTCCTGGCCCATGGCTCTGGGTGGCGTCTTCAAGTGAGGCTGATTTGGGTCATTAAGCCTAGCTAATGTACTCACCAACCTGACACATTCACTGTCTATCCCTCTAAAAGATTTCTAATATGTACTTGTGCTGTAGCATCTGACCACTTCAAATGCACATCATTAGAGTTTTTTGCCATGATTTCAGAGCTCTTTCTTCTTTTCATGGAATAGAGTTTGCATTCTGGATTTTTTATACATTATTAACTTCTGATTGGCCTACCCTTTTCCTGCTTTTTGTTTTGTTTTGTTTTATTTAAATTGTGAATTTTTTTTTGGTTGTTGTTTAGAATACATAGAATTCACTTGAGAATCCATTCTTTTTTTCCACTTCTTTTCACTGTAAATTGAAAAACCCTAGTTCAGTCAAGCCTGATACAGCAGGCTGGTGCTATGACACTGCTAAAAGGCTCCAGGGATTAACATCAGTTTTGGAGACATACATACAGGCTATACTATGGCCACAACAGCCCCAGGAATAAAAGGTCCTTTCTAATTGATCTATGAATGTAGTAAAACCAACAAACAGCAAGGCTAAAGGGAATATTATTTTCCTGAGCAGTCAAAACCCCACAGGATACACAGAATCAGAGAGAAAACTGACAGTAACTTTTAGATTTCTGGCAACTGCTGTGAGCCAAACAGCTGCTGCTGACAAACCAGGGAATACAGTATCTCCCTTCTGCCCTAGTATCCCATATCTCAGCTGTAAGGTACAGCTGCACAGTTATTTCCAGGTGGAAATGAGTGTGCTCTGGATGTATTCTGAGCCTGAAGGATGGGATAATTTCCAAACCAGAAGACATGTTGCCAGGTTAGCATGATCTTGAGCTATTAAGCCTTGCTGACAAGCTGCACGTAAAACCCGAGTAGATGCCCCAAGGGTAAGGGTTGAATTTTTCCTCCCTTCCTGCCGAGTATTGTATGGATTTATGTCTAATTCCCAATTCCCAGTTCTTCATATGTACCTTGCCTGCATCTGTGTGTTGATAGGACAGCTGTTTTCAGTGATTTAAGGATGTTTAGACCTTCCTCAAGTGAACTAATGCCCATTGTCAATATACAGATTCTTGATTCATAATACATATCAAGAAGGTGAAATGTCTAGTCCATTACTTGTTTCCAGAATGTAATTGTATATTCATCCTCAGGAAAGGATTAAAAATTCCTACATGCATAGGTATTTTCTATTCTTTCCTACCACTAAGCTGTTGAATAGCAGAAGCTGTTCAAGTTTTTGAGAGGAAAGAAGAAAAAGAAATGTTTTAATGTAGATATTGAAAACAAAACAAACCCAAAATGATGTCTCAGATAATGGTAAAGAAACATGAGAAACTCTCTAAAGGATAAACTTGCTGTGAAGCACTTGAACCAACAAAGCAAATGTTTATAAAATGTTTAACTGCTATTATAATTTAAGGTACATGATTTACTTCTATAAAATGAACTTTATGAGTAGCAAAAAGTCATTGTGCAAGAACGGTCTTGCCTGTGCTGACAATTTTATTGTTATAATATTTGGTGGTTTTCCTGAAGCTGTGGATTCCAACATTATTACATTTCATGAGACTCAGTTTTAATTTAAAAATAAAAAATATTTTTATTGGTATTGAGTTTTAGAGAAAAGCATGTTTATCTGCTAAATATTCAAAACTCAGAAAACAAATAAGAAATATGTAATAAACAGAGCTTACGAATTAATAAATCTGCAGGTACTTTAATCCAGTCAAGTCTTTTTATAAGATCTTGTTTCAGTTTCTGAGCAGCTGAGATTATCACTTATACACACTTTCATAACTCCTCTGTTTTTCCATAAGGTATTTTTAACACAGAGCTGAAACAAAAGCTTCATGTAATAATGTCATCTTTGGGTTCCTTTGGGTTCATTTTTATGGTGTATTCTTAGAGGTTTTTTACTTACGTTCCAAAATGTGCTTGCAAGAAAGCACCATTATGGTCAGAACCATGTCAGGAACTCAAACTTTAATAAGAAAACTTTTTAAAAACCCTTTTTTATTAGGAAAATCATGCACCCTCAATTCAATTCAGCAAACTTTCAGGTCCACATCATGTCTTCTTTCTGTCTACTAAATGTAAATGTCTTCTAAGTGGTAGTCGTTTCATTTTTACAAACATAAAGAGAAAAAACAATGTGATGACATTATTAAATGCTTTTTTAATGACCATAATGTTAAATACTTTAGCAGAGACTAACCAGTTAAAAGGAACTGAAGGCAAGCATAGGCACAGAAGTCTAACACTGTATAACACTCCACATCTTTGCTGTTATCATGAACATTTCAGGGGCATCTAGTTTATGCACTGTGCAAAAAAAAGTCACCACCACTATAGAAGTATACTGGTTTTAATCTATCTCATAAATGTCATCAAAGGCCTGAGAGGAACCTAAACTATACTTCTGTCATTGAACTCTCAGCAGGGAGAGTGCTGTGTCAGGAAAGTTGAGATCTCCTCTCCTTCAGGCTTGGAAGATTTGAACTGATAGCTCTCTCCTCTTAGACCTCACCTTGACTTTCACTCTCCCTTTGGAAGAAAGTATAATGAGTAATGCAGGGAACATAAAGGAGGCATTGCTTTAGTTCCCATTCCTAAAACTGTTCCCATTGTTAATCAAATGACCACCGAAGTACCCTTTCTCCTTGGCAGATACAGAAGGACAAGCCCTCGTACTTGCTCCTCACACTGTAAGAATCAGAAAGCCAGAGAGTTTTCAAATCCTAATGTTCTTGGTAGGTTTTAGGACGAATTATCATTTTGGGCTGTGCAACAGCATAGGCTCTGAGATTCCTGTTTATGCTCAAAAGATTTATTTAGTGCATGCTAGTATCCTAGAAAGCATATTTATTTTGGGAAACCTTTGAAACAGTTTTCTGAGATTCTAACTCATAAGCTTGAAAAGTTTGAAAATACTGAATGTCATCTTCTGAAAATCAATAATTTCCTCCAGGTTGCTAAGTCTAGTCCCTTTTCTTTTTCTTTCCCCAAAGGTAGGCACCAAAACACCTTTGAGAACTTGGGTCTGAATGATGTGAGACAACAAGAGTTAGTCACCCAATGTACACCAGTGCCTTGAGGACACACATCTATATATTCCTGTGTCTGAAAAGTTTTAGAAAATACAGGATTTTCATTCATGTGTGTAGAAGCAAACAGCTGAGGTTGTTTTAGAGGAATTAACTCTGAACTGAGGTAGAAAACAGATCACTGTGGGTTGCTGCCATCTTCAGATGCTGAAGAAATTTTGCCAGATTTCATCTACCAGCCTGGCAGCTCCTAAATCACAGAGATATTTCTGAAAATGTTACCTACACTCTGTTGTGATTAATGATAGCTGAGACTCTAGAGAACAATTTGGAGGTCATTCTGTGCCTGTTGCCTCTATTTCATCAGTCCTCCCATGGGGCACACTCCATGCTTTGGTAAATAGTTAGGAATTTGTTGTTTGTAGTGCTTTGAAGATGAAAACCACTGTAGATTAACAAGCTTTAGGTTGCAATTACTCTGATTATACTTCACAAAATGTTATTTATTTATTTCAGAAGTACCATAAATCATGTTGGTATTCTGATTTTGACCCTGCTGAATAAAAGGAAGGAAAAACATTTCCAGTTCTTTTCCATTTAGCCATTACTCTTTTCCCTCTATCTTATATGTGGGTTGTAAAAAACAGAAAGGTAAGATGTATTACTTTCTTTGATATAAAATTTGTCTTGACCACTATCTAACTTGCAATTTGTAAAATCTTGTACTAGCAAAATGAGTTGATTTGGCACAATTTGAAGCACTAAAGGTTTTCAGCCTTTTTACATTAAAAATCTCCTTAATCCTAAAGTCAAATATTCTTGCAGTCCCATTTGTCCATTGTAAAAATTTTAACAACCTATGATCCCACCCAGCACCTTGCCTCCAGATAATCTTCAAATCAAAGACTTTTCAAATTCTGTTCTCTGGTCTCTTCTCTCTTTTAAAAATTTTGAATTCCAGATAGGAAGGCTCCTTTCCTTTCACTTCTTGCTAAGAAGAAGTGTAGGGGAATGACTACAGCAATTCATTGCAATTAAACAAGGGGGCTGTCCTGTGGTTTCCCCTCTAAGGCCTGATCAGAGTCAATGCACAGTGCATAGAAGGGAACAGCTAGAATGGCAGGAACAGCTTCCTGTGTCTCAGGGAATAGGAGTATGTTCAATCTGTTTGGGATCTGAGGGGATTTTAGCTGCTAACACCTGCTGACAGTGCACGATAGTGATTTTAGGCAGCAGCTCTTCAGCAGGAACTCTGAGCCAAGATCCATCTGTAGTCTAATGAAGCCAGGCTAAAAGCTTTTCAAACACATAAGCTAAGAACCCTGTCTAGTCTTTCTAGCTGCAGATGACTTTTCTATGTAAACACTGCATATCTAAACTGAAAGTGCATGTATAGGTTATAATAAGTCTATTACATCAGTATAGATGACTTTCAATTGCAAATCATGTGAAAACCAATCACAAGTAGTGATCCATATCCCATCTTAAGGCTTCTGCTTCAATTTTCAGCTAACAGCAACTGTGACATCCTCTACTCAGAAGTAACAATGCAACAACTCTATATATTTTTTTGGACAGAGCTACTGTACAGAAATTAGAATTTTTTTTTATTCTAATACTCAGTAATTATACAGTCAGTAAACAGCTAGCCAGCTAATAAGGCCAACTAATGCAATGACATATGGTTTAAGACTAAACATCAGGAATAACAACCAACTCTCTTTTGGGATACACATGCCTAATCTCCATTTTCTTTATGTAGGAGAATGCTGATTAGAGTCAGGTTCCTGTCACACTCCATGTTCTGCATTGAATAGCAGAGAGTAACCTACCAAAATACAGCTGGCGAGTAAAAGCATTACACTGTTTCTGTAAAGTAAGAGATGAGCAATTTTATATACCTACACAAGATAGAGCCTGGATATTGCAGTCCTTTTATGTTAGGTACACTGAGAAGCAGGATCTAGTCCTATCCTTCAGAGAATCATAGAATCATCCTTCAACCAAACACCGCCTTGTCAACTAAACCAAACACAAGGTGCCATGTCCAGTTGTTGATTGAATACTGCCAGGCATGGTGACTCTACCACCTCCCTGGGCAGTCCATATCAATGTTTGACAACTCTTCCAGTGAAGAAAGTCTTCCTGATGTCCAACCTGAAACTCCCCTGGCATGCTGGAAGCCATTTCCTCTTGTCCTATCACCAGCTTCCTGGGAGAGGAGGCCAGCCCCACCTGGCTACAGCTTCATTTGTAGAATTTGTAGAGGGCAATAAGGTCTCCCTTGAGCCTCCTTTTCTCCAGGCTAAACACCTCCTGCTCCCTCGGCTGCTCCTCACAGGACTTACTCTTTCAACAGTTCACCAGTCTCCTCCTCTGGATAGGGTCCAGCACATCACTCTATTTCTTGAAGTGAGGGGCCCAGAACTGAACACAGGATTTGAGGTATGGTCTCAACAGGGTTGAGTGCAGAGGTACAATCATTTCCCTTGGTGCTTAAACAAAGATGTTCACATTTTTGTGATCTGCTCCAGGACACTGAATCATTGTTCCCCCTACCTGCTGATCAACTGCAGCTGCAGAGTACTTACAGTGCTGGAAGCACATAAAATGGTTCTTCTGATGGATGTCAAAATTTTTTTTTTTTTTTTATTTCATAGAACAGTGTGAAGAGCATGGTATACAGGACAAGAGCTGTGACATGAGTCTATTTGATGGTGAATAGTAAAAATATTTTTGGGTATCTGAACCACGAGGAGGGAGAAAAATTTAGTGGTGCCCCATCCATCTTTCCTATTGCTGAGGAATGAAACAAGGAGGAATCAAACCAACAGCAAAGAAATACTCTGTGAAACCTTATTTCCATAGTCTTTCTAGGTTTCCATAGTTTCACAAATGTGTATTTCAAGATATTTTATGCCAATCTGTGTATATTTCGAATATTTACTGTTTGTTTTTTGGCTTTGTCCTGTAATGATTATGATCTTTCAGGATAAAACAATGGTAATCCATTAACATTTAATATTTTGCTTTGTATGCCCTCTCCATCCATGGAGTAAAACCGCAGGTGTTCTTTGAATTGCTGGAAGACATGTAACCTTGTAACTTTGTAGAAAGTCTGTAGAGAAGAATTTTCAAAATTTTCTTTCCTGGTTAGAAATCTTTTTTCAAAGCTTTTTTCAGGCATTCAACCTCTCTGTTTTCTTGAAGGCAGAATGTTCTTCACTGCCTGTATATAAAACCTCTCCTTCTGAGAAAAACAAGATTTTGCCAATCTTCTGAAAAAATTGAGACCATTTGTTGTATATTGAAAATATTATAATTTTAACAGTATATGTGACTCAAATTGAGTTTATAAATTTTATTTCAGATGATCTACCAATGCAGTAGGATAGCAAATACGTCAGTTGTGATCTTAAGTGCAACCAAAAATATTCTAATCTTGTCCAAAATTGAGGAAGAGTTTGTAATTACAGTATATAAATTCATGCATTTTTAGCATAAGACTGGCTTCAAACTTAGACAAATTTAACTTCAACATGCAATTCTGGCCACCAGCAGATTTCTCATATGTACAGTTTTGTCCAAACAGTTTTTGATGCTTTCCATAAAACAATTGTATCAATTGAAAAAGAAACAGAGACCAAGCCTGTCATGAATATTTTGTAAGAAAAGTTCATTTTATAGAATAGAATGCTGTTGTAGAAATAAATGTAAATATCTGGGATTGTTGGGCCACCTTGTTATCAGGAAAACACATAATTTTTAGATGAATGAGATGTGTTAAATTGTAGTCCTAAATTGCTCTCCTGCACTGTAGTACATATGCTTGCAGTCTGTGCAAGCACTCTATATCATCATTTATCTGGGCATCTGGTAGAGATAAGGGCAGATGAGATAAGCAGCCAGTCATCACAATTTCAGTTTCTGCTCTATACTCTCTGTCATACATAAATGGAAGTATTCTCACTGATCATCAGGAAATTTGCATTCCTGTTTATCTGAATCCTTTTATTGCTAAGTGTCATCAAAGAGCTTTGATCTGATAGCAGTTAGAATGTATATACCCAAAGATAGTTACTTCAGTTTTCTATAGCCCCTAAACAATACAGTGATTCTTTTTCACAAGTGGGATACAATTTGGTGGTTGCTTCTCTTTAAATGTTCTTGGCATAAATGTTCTTCTTGGTTTGTCTTCATGAGCTTGAGTAGGTGTGAAGCCAGCTCTGCTGTCTTGTCAACCAATGTCATAATGGCAGGTAACATGGAATCAAACTGTAAGTGCTTGTCTGTTCACAGTGAAGTCTTTAATCAGGCTGAACCTTGTTTGTGTCTTACCAAAGGCAGGTTGGTGTTTTCCTGGAAAAATTATCTCAACAGCTAAACATGTTAAAACATAGGTAGGAAATAACTCCACTAGAATATAAAAGTGTAAGAGAATGTAATGTTTCTTATCTGTGGTGGGATGTGGCCCTGGTAACAATTTAAGTTTCTTCTGACAAGTCATGGTCCTAAGAATCTCAACTGCCTGCCTGAAACAATATTTGGAAAAGTTAGATTTCAGTCTTTCAATGTTGTGGCACTGCAGAATGAACAGGCATCTTTTGAAGTGCAGTAACATCCAGATGAAACTTAACTTGACAATGGTTATTGAGAGTTATGGATGTCATTTGTCCAAAAAGCATTTCATGCTGAAGCAACTTTATGTAGTATGCTCTTAAAATAGAAAAGCTTCAAATAGCATGTATTATCTTATGTTTTCAGTAAAAATATATCATTAATTATAAATTTGCATGCAATTATGTTTATGGATCATCTGATACTTTTCATTAAGCTAATAAATTTACACAAATTTATTTTATGTCAAATATCCAGTACTGGGACCAAAATCTATAGATGAAAGTTTTAAGTGTTTCTCCAAGTAATTTCTTTTCTCCAATTCTCAATGTATGTTTCAAATTTGTTATCTATAAAATAATTTGTCTTTTCATGGCTAATAAACAGTTGCTGAGTCTAAAGATACTCTGGACTGTGTCACGGATGCAGGGTGGGTATTTTATTTTCTTAAATTTGAGTATGTTTTGTTGGTTCAATAGAATTATTACTGCTGGATTAGTGTTTCTCCCATTTAAATGACTGAATTTTAACTGCAGGTCTGTAATATGTTACTGTTGTACAGTGAATTGATTTTTATAGAATAGTTTCATTTACTTGAAAAATGTCTAGTCTTTTAATGAATGTGAATTTCAGTACATTTAGGTTCAATTTTCAAATAATCTATTTTAACTGTGCAGCATTAGTGTGTCACTACTCATTACAGAACATCTTAAGAAGCAGTTTTAATTATTTGGAAAAAAAGTATTTTACATGCTAGTGAACATATCTTGAAATTAAGAGTAATATCTATATTTAAAGAATGTTTTTATTACATTGTGTATAATTCAATTTTACTGAAGTAAGATACTTCTTTGCCCCTTGAAGTCCTAGAATAGTTCTAGTGTAGAAGGATGTTGTTATTATTGCACTAAATTCATTTTATGTATTTTTGTGCTTCCATGAAATTTTCAACCCTCTTTAATGTAACTTCTTATTTCCAACAACTAATGGGTTTGCCCCTGTTAGAAGTGGGATAGTGGGTTAGCATTGTGACTATATATTAAAGGATCTGGGGTCAAAATAGTTGCCTGTTTTCCCTATGGTTTCTAGAGTAGCTTAATGTTTTTCACACAATAATAACATGGAATTGTAATTAGAATATTTTTATCTAATTGTGGGGAAATTATTCTTTAGCTTGCCTCCAAAAAATTGAAAACTGATTGTTCCTAGGGTTTCCTGATTCTTAACCACACTTCTGCATCTGGAGCACAGTGACAGCTACTGAACATGCTGTGGCAGAATCTAGGGACTTGATGGTTCCCTTTTGCAACCAAGGAAATGTGCAAAATAAATTTTTGGCCTGTTCTGATGACTGAATGATTGGGAAGAGGTAACTCCACCTCCATGGTTATGGAAAAGTGTAGCATTTAAAACTTTTCCACTGCAAAGATGGGATTTTCTGCTGTTACTCAGCATATAAGAGGCATAAGGAAATTTGAATTCCATCATTTTAGAGTCAGTTCTCTGCTGAGCTGAAAATGAGAAATTTTCCTCAATCAGATAAGCTTTGAATAGTTTTACTAGTCAATTTTCACCACTGGGATATTAGTTTTATAATTTTATCTTCTTTCATGGAGCAAAGGCTTTCTGATTACATTTTAATAGGTATAGCATAGACAAACAATAGACTTATCCATGAAACCTTTCATCAGATAACTATGTGGTGTGATGTGGAAAATTTTACAAGATTGATCCCAACACATACATTGAAAGAAGACCAGCTGCCAAACAAGGTTTTACCCTATCTTTGAGGTGCATTTTCATGCCATGTCTTTAGTATGTCTCTTTAGTATGTCTTTCATGCCATGTCTCTGTGAATTGTCTTCTCAAATCTAACATACTTGATATAGTTTTTGTCACCCCAGAGGAAAATCTAGATTGGTCCGCAGACTTCCTCTTTCATCCAGCAGGAACTTTTCAGCTGTTTTGTAAATGGTTTAACTCTCCTGTGTTTTGTTGGGGTTTTCTTTTCCCTTTTGTTCTGTTTAGGTCTCTTTTGGTTTTGTTTTGTTTTTAATTCTTGGCTGGACATGGTGAAGAAATATGGAACTGTCCGTAGCTAAACACACATAGAAAAAAAGATGTAATTATATTTCACAAATGGGAAAGAATGTCTCCAGTATCACATTCAAAGTCTTGAAAGATCAAATATCCACTTATAATTGTGAAGTCTAGAGTTATCCATCAGTATAAAATTACAGCTAGGTTAAAACACATGCAAATTTAAAGATTCTATTTGTAACATGAGATAAAAACCCGGATCACAATGAAATCAGTAATAACAACTTTTTTCCTTTTCCAGGAGAGCTTGAATTCTTTCTAGATTATTCCTGTTTAGATCAGTAATGGAGCTCATGGAAATCAGTCAACGGAAACAGAATAAGTGCTTCTCTATTGCTGTCGTTATCTTACAGTGGAATATATCCCCACAATTAAAATATTAGTGTCATCCATAATGCATATCAAAAAAGATCTATATCAGAAGTGTAATTGATATGACCACCTGAAAGATTAAAAAACATATTTGGTGCGGGACAGTTGGCGATGGAAGAGACAGGGCAGATTGCTTGGATGCAATAAGATGATTTTATTGATACAGAGCTGAGTATTTATACCTTTTCAGCAGTAACTAAAAATAGATTCTTATATACGCAACAATCACTATAACAACCATATCTATGTTTCTTAATAACATTGCAAAACTAAAAGCTAGCACTAAACGACACAGGTACACACCAAACATGCCATCCCCTTATACTAGCTATTTTGTGGTAGGCCGCACTGCCTGCCATGGTTTGTGGCCTAGCAGCATTAGCGCATCCACTTCTGACATGAGTTTAGCAGTGTTCTCACTTCTGCTTTCTAGCTGTATCTCCACATCTCCCACTTTCTTATTTATGAGTAAAATTTTCTTTGTTGACTTGTCAATCAGTCTCTGAACACACTGCAAAACACATGGCAGACAAATCATCATAAACAGCGGCATGGCTAAAATATAGATTTCTGCTTTAGCTAAATGCTTAAGCCAGCCAGTAAGTCCCCATCCTCCAAGTATGTTTCCAAGCCAGTCGTTATCACTTACAACTCTCAATTTGGTGACATTATCTTGAAGGGCTTGTATGTTAGCATGAATAGACAAAGAGTGATCAGATGAGTTCATGCAGCATAAGCCTTCAAATTCATCACAACCGTGCCCATGTGCCAAAAGCAAAAAATCAATTGCAGCTCTATTCTGCAGTGTAGCATGTCTCACACTATCAACGTCTGTTAATAAGCCTGTTAAAGCAGAGCTAGTAGCATTAGCAAGCCAGCAGCCAAGGTTATTCAGGGTTTTTAGTGCATGTGCCATTCCAGTAGATGGAATAATAGAGGCAAACACTTGGGCTCCTAGGTTCCAAGATTCAACATTTTCATCACAATCCTGGCTATATGTGTGTGTGCTGCGTTTTACTTGCATCAGCTCGTGCAAAGATGGTAAGTTTCCCCAAAAAGAGTGAAACGTTTAGTCGCCCAAAATACAAGGACCCCCTATGGCCCTACCCTGTATTCCCTTCCAAGCTCTGTTTCCACATATCAAAAATATGTTGTCTAACAATCTAATAGCAGCACTTCCAGGAGTAATTGGTTGGGGCAAAGTATGGTTACACCAGGCAGAAGCATTGGCGTAAATTCCTGTTCCTGAAACATCTAGGCCGAATTTTCTGTTGGGACTGTTAGTATAATTTACATAAAAACATGCAAAAGACTGCGTGGACCCAAAAATATCCAATTCTTGAGGTTGAATAGGAAGAGGGGGAAAGTTAAGACCCTTATTTACTCCTAAACCCTTGTTGTTGGAAAAGTACCATCCGGCTGATTCACCAGCCTTTTTACACCAACTTTCCTGGCCCCACCAGGTCGGATCAATTCAACACATAGCAGTACACATTCACTTCTTTTAACTGTTGCTTATTTTTAAGTTTCTCTCTACTTATTTCTCAATGCTAGTTTAAGAAGAACAATATTGAGAAAATATTATGTTCTTGTAACAAAATAAAGTATCAGAATCAGACAGATATGGTAGCCCACAGTCAACAACCTTAAAAGACAAATGTATGACTTTTATGAGTATATGAAGTTTTGACAAAGGAGGAAGAAGTCATATGATCTAAAAGCCTGTCCACTTTCTCTTTTATTTATTAAAAAAAAATTATTCAGATGGTATTTAATATCCTGGCATGGCAGAAAATCCCCCTGGTAGCCTTAACTTTATTTATCATTCATTAAGATTTTAGTTTGGAAGTGTGAATAAGAATTTTTGATATTACCTGTGAAGGGCTTTTCTAGATTAATCAGATATCTTGCACTAATAGACTGTTAAACTGTATTTGGACTAAGAGCAAATCCTAATTTTCTTATGTATATGTTCTTCCCTTTGCTCACAAAAAAATTTTATGTTAAACACAAGCTAATTCTTATTTGTAAGACTTTGTAGTTTCCACTAAGGTAGTTTATTTATGTGTGTCCCTTATCTCTACAATATAAGCTCTTGCCAATAGTAATACCTTCAGCGTTACATTGCAGTTCATACTGTTGTGCATTATGGTTTACTGCTAGAGGTTCTGACAGGGGAGCTGTAGTGGTTTCAAGTGAAGTAGTCAAAGTCTTTTCTGCTCTTTGCTCTACACCTACCCATTAAACATTAGTATTTCTTGCAAGGAAGTGGCAGCCAAGTGCTCGTGAACCTTTGGTATCTTCCTTCAAAGTTTTCTCTTCGTCTTGTATGTATGCACTGTCCCTTGTCTTGTGCGGTGCCTTTGATACTGCTAATCTCCCCTGTGGTTACCTCACTGCCCTGCAAGTCTCATTTTGGCTGTTGCTCCCTCCCAGACTCACCGACAGGACCCACAGCTCTTTTCCCGTTTATCCCTTGCTCCCGCACAGGGCAGTAGTTTGTTGCTACTGGCCTCTGCTGGTGACAGATTGGTGTAGTCTGCACATCGGCTCCTCTCTTGGGCCTTGCTTGCAGTCCACATGTTCTAGGAAGCAGCTCTAAAAATGTGCTCCCTGTGAGGATCTTGGATCTTTTGAGTAATAATGACAGAAGAAAATTTTCCCTCCACCCTGTGATTCAGTGCACTGCACAGAGGGCACAGCTGAGTTAGGTCTGAGTTTATGGTTTATGCTCTCTTTCTGAGAGCACATCTGCAGCAATCAGAACTGCAACAATTTCCTTCTTTGAAGGTGAGAAATCTACCCCTCAGGAAAGCTGTATTTGTGCACATATGAGTAATTAGCTGCATGGCTCATTGCCAGCTTTGCTTTGCACTATGTCCCTCGTATAGACAAGCAGTGCTGTATAACTGAACCCTCAGGCTGAACATGAGAGTGTATGTGAACTCCTGATATGCAGATCCATTTCTTGAAGGAAATCAGTGGGTAAATCCTCTAAATCTCTGCGGGTAAAGAGCCCTGTTTTAATTCTGTAGTGACAATCTCACCTCAGCAGAAGTGAAATGGCAACAGGATAACATACTCTAGATCATCTCTGGCTTCGCATTTGCTACACTTATTTTTCTGTAGAGGAAGTTTCATCCTCTGCTTGAAAAAGTCTTCAAAATTAAGAACAAAAGGAAAGACTTGTCTGTTTACATTTTTTTAGTATATGAATTGAGAAGATATTGCTATAATTATATTATTTCTCTCTGATTCAGCTTAGTGCTGAAAAAATAACCAAGTGCACAAAACATTTATATGCATGTACTGTCATGTACTGTAAAAGCTAATGAAGGCTTGTAAAAGTAACTCTAAGCATCTTCTTAATAAAGTTCATTGCAGTTTTATATGTGGTTTTGTAACTAGTGCATTGAGGTAACATAATTTATAATTTACTAAGAGCTTAAATTCCCCAAATAACAACTTTGCAGCAAAAATTGCTGAATAGTAATTTCACTGAAAGTTTGTGTTTTGATAAAAGGTGACAGGTGTTTGTAAAGGAAAATAGGTGTTTATTAGACTAATTTTTAGCATATTCCATAATAAATGTCATCCTCTCATTCTTAAATAAAAATACAGCTTTAGTTCTAGAAGACAGAGACAACAGAAATATCAGTGTTTGTTAAACTTAAAATAATATATGTCATGGATTTTTTAAAACTAATTTTGACAGAGAAAGCATTAATTAGACATTAAGTATTTTAAAACCTTCCATTAGAGATATGATGGAAGTTATTTGATAAACCCAGAAAGACTGGCCTGGCCTAGGACACGTCCATCTATGTACTGAGAAACACATTAAGGGTGGAAATTGTCTTGGCTGATGTTAGTGTCTACAATTTGGACATCTGTAGCTGAGCTACAGTCTTGTAAGTTCCATTTTAAAGAGAATGGAGGTGTGCTCATAGGATATGATTTCTCTGGCATTTTTTTCTGTCTACCATAAGATGAACTGAATGATATCTGTGCATGTCTGTTCATCTCCAATGTAAGCAAAAAGGACTTCTGTCAAACTTCTGTCGAATTCCTGTCAAACTCCTGTGACATAACTGTTTACTTTATGGATGTCCATAACCCCATAGAGGAAACCAAGGGATTATGTTAGCTATCCTTATAAAAATATACATTTTTGTTTAAACTCCCATGTGCTAGTTCACTATTGTTACATTGTGAAAAGTGCATAGCCACACTATGGTATTTATATGGAATTTCAAAGTCTACTTATGGCCCCTACTGAGAGTACAGGAGAATACAAAATGTGTTGAAAAGTATTTACAGCAGCCAGTGAAACAGTAAAAACCTAGATAGCTCCTGCAAGCAAGTAAAATAATTAGATGCTTCCCAAAAATGATGACAATTTAGAATGGCTAAATATCATTCCTTCCATTACCAAAGAATTAAACCCTCAAATGTAGGGGTTAATCAAAAGCAATTCAGATCAAAAGAAAGGCCATTACTAAAAGAGACGAAAAATCTTTATCTAAGTGAGATTAATCTATATGTGTATTGTCATTGCTAAATCTTTTCTGCTTTGCAGTGCTGCTTTTATCAGAATTACTCCTCCTGTGCATCTTAACAGCAGGGAGGGAACTCAAATCTCCTTGTTCTACTGGAGTGTATAAAAACAAGTGTGAGTTGGAATGAGGGTTGACCAAAGCAAAAAAAAACACAAGCCAACTTAAATCAAAGAAAGAAAGAAACAAAAGAAACCCCAGGAAAAAACAAAAAAAAACAAAAACAAAAAAAACCAAACAAAAAACAAAACAAAACAAAACAAAACAAAACAAAACAAAACAAAACAAAAAACCCCAAAAAACATTATTTCAAATACTTTCAAATACATTAAAATTTTCTGATTATTACCACCTGTTTGGAAATGTTCTTTGTTAATTTCTGTCCAGTCATAAATGTATTTCCTAATCCTTTCTGGTTTTGCCATTGAAAAAGACCCCATTTTCCATTAGAAATTTTTCAGTGATGAACTTCCATCTCAAAAATATCACCATGTTTTATCACTCAGACTGTTGAAAAATGCCTGAACCTCTAAACTTGTCACATACAGTAAATAGTCCTTGTTAAAGAGCAAGTCTACAGCTAAATTTGTACAACAGTCCTAGAAGTAACTATAAAATGAAGTATACATTACTGGATGTGGTCAAAAGATATATACCACCCTGTCTGGTGTTCAGCCTAGCAATTTTCCTCTCCTGTTTGAAAATATGACAACATTTTATCCTTTCATGCCTAAAAATTATGTTTCTAAGTTATGTTTCAAGGTGCAAAATTCTGAGAGTGAATAATGCAAAAATTGAACTGATACAATTCAGAACAAATATAAACCCCCCCATATAACCTGACCTTATTTTAGCACTTTTGGCTTGAAGAGCTGAAAGTGTACTGTGGCATAGTAAGAACGCAAAATGTTCACATCTGTAAAAGTATGGGATTTATCTAAGCAGTGGAAGCATGTGCCCGTTCTAGGAGCTTCCCATTTTCTGAATTAGTAAATGCTTAAAACTGATGTACATAGGGAGAAAATGGGTAGAAAATAGCTCAATTTTATCAGAGCATTTTGTGATGCTACCTGACTGTTAAACTATATTTGTTGAACTATAAAATTTCTTGAAAGTATCAGAAAAGACAGTTCTAATGAAACAAAGTTTGGAGGAAATGTTCTTGTTACATTAATTTATTCACTGTGGAGAGAAGAGAAGAAATAAACAGTTCTGAAATAGAATCCCATTTAGGCAATTTTCAAAATTTTTCAAAATTTACACATGAACTGTTTTTTTGTTTAGAAATTTGAGCTGAAAATATATAATATAGAAATCAAAATATCATAAACAGCAGAAACTGGTATGTGAGGTACTAGGCATTTGTAATCGTCAGTTATTATCACACATTATTTTTTATTATTAAAATTTTAATTTTATTATTAAAATTTTGACTTTCTGCCCAAACTTGGTACTAACTAAAAAAAAAGAAATTTGCAGTTTTACATATTATTTTTTACTTAGCATTAGTGTAGCATGCTCCAGTTATTCCAGAAGATCTCTAGTGTGTGACATAAATTTAAGAGGTATTCTGCATGACCCACGGAATTGTTAAAGATCAAAGGCCTTATGTTCCTCCTTGTGATACAATTTCTCTACCTTATTTTAGTTTCTGGCACTTTATTTTTGGGACAATTACTTTAATTTGGGTTGGGTTGGGTTTTTTTTTATTTTCAATAATTGCATCTAGTATGCCATCTCTTGAGATTACAAATGTTTGGGAATAGTATTTCAGATACATTTGGCATTCTTCCCCAATAAGGTTGCTGAGGTTAAAACAGCACATTCTAGGTCAATGCATTTTACCTGTGTGACTGGAAAATAGCAGCAGATGTGAACGATGATAAAACAAGATGGTCTGGCACTTCATGCGATCAATGATTATACAGAATGAAAAGCTTGACATATTTGATCAAAGGGAAAACACAAATTTATCATAACAGGAATGGCCAGTAATTGCCGCCACCACCAGATTCAACTTCAGAGGGCAAAGCTACAGCTGCTGGCAACACAATTAACCTTCATTCTGGAGGCTCTCATGATGATTTAGATTCTGTAAGAATAGCATAAATAATTCTGTTTAAAATAAAGCCCATGGAAATCACACTGTGGCAATGCAGTTTTGCCAAGATTGAAGTCTACAATGATAGAGACACAATGGCTTTTCAGAGAGGGAACAGCAGGACAGCTCATATGTGAGTGGTTGCTCTGAGACTGCCAAAAGAGATCTAATTCCATCTTTTTCCATCCAGCAAAATTATGTAGCACAAGAGGTTTTGTAAACTGCAGAAGCATTAATTCAGATAGCTTCCTACATACTGCAGGGGAGAATGTAGCTGTGTACTGGGAAAAGCTAGAAAAAATAGATGTGTAAGCTAAACTCACCAATAATAACTTCAGCATAAAAGGGTTTTTTAAGCACCTGATGTTTAACAGAAACCAGGATTTTTACATTGGAACACAATATTGAACTCTTTAGTGATTTCTCACTGCAGTTTCTTGACACTGTCCATATTCTAAAACACAACACTAGGCTAGACAGCAGCCCACTCTTTCTTAATGAGGAAAGTTTGGTCTACAGAGAAGCTCCTCTCCATAATCAGTTTACAATAGTAATTAAAATTTTAAAAAAGGAAAAAAAGCAACAAAAATCCTCTCTGCTTCTTCCTGCTAGCATACCAATGATTAGATCGTAATTTTAATACAAAATGCAAAATAAAAAGGAGAAAAAAATCCAAGGACATTTAAACTTGAAATATGTTCCTAAGAAAGTGCTAAAAAATGAATCAAGATGCATTTGTCTAAAATTTCAAGGGGCAAGAAAGGATGATTAAAAACCTAAAGGATCTTTTTGTGCATGATCATGAATACTGATTTTTCTGACTCATCTTCATCCCTATGGAGAGAGAAGAAATAAGCATGTTTTCTATTGGGATCTTAGTTTAAAATGCATCCATGTGGGATTTAAGTCCCAACGGCCGACTGGAACATGAAAAACAAATAGCATTTTTCATCTCAAGACAGAAATGTATCTCCATTTTTTTCTGATATTCTAATGTAAGATAAAGGTCATTGGATTTTGCATAGCAATGCAAATAACAAGAAAGCAAAGCAATTAAAGTCTGCACTGAACAAGAATAAGCATTGACATCTATTTTTCATTTACCAGAAAGAAAAATTATAGTGACATTATTGATATTATTAGTAAAGAGATAGTTTTTTGCAACATTTTCAAATAGATTTTCAAATATTTTCTAGAGGTTATTTTTTTATTTACTATTCTTATATTTGTTAAACAAATGGAAATTATCCCCAGCTGATATTAACCTGATATTAAGCTGATATGGGTTGGCATTTTTAGTTTCTTAACCTGTGACAATTTTGTTAAGAATTAGAATTCCACCATCACAATTAACACAGAGGTGACATTCTGTGGCAATTTGTGTCTTCATAATATACCTAAATCTATTAACAGTATCTCAAACTAAACACTTTGTCTTCCTGTTAGAATCCTTCTCAAACTAGACTTAATATCACATATTATTCCTTCAGATTTATTTCTCTGTGAGGTGTCTCTGGAGGCAGAGAAATAAAAATACACAATACAAATTAACATGCAAGAATCACAACTACCTCTACAGAAAAAAAATATACTTTTTTATAAATTAAATTCTAGCTAAAATGTCACATACTATAGGTACCGGAGCCCTTGGTACTGCAAAGTTCATAACTTCAAACTCTTAAAACTCTTCTCATCAAGGCGTGTTCAGTTCTGAAATAGACACCTCGCTCTGTAAACAGTGAGGGCAGATGCTTTTATTTCTCTCCCAGAATCTCAAAAAGTCAACAAAACTCTTGTTTGAGACAGCAGAAATAACTGCTATTCTATAAACTGTTCACTTTTCCATATTGGAGCTACATAAATGTGAAAGGAACCTGGACTTGATCCTGAGTCTTAGGAGCTTTTCCAGCAAAATGGACATAATTGCCTGACTAATGAGAAATCCTGTATCCAAGACAAACTAGATCTTGAGTGTTTTTTTCCCAGATATTGTCATATCATTTGGCAAAAGAAATATATTTCTGTTTCATAAAACTAATGATTATTGTCCAAGTTTGTTTAATGCCAGAATTCATTTTTTATTTTAATGGGCTGAAGAGTCTTCTCTAAAGGCTAATTAAACTTTTAATAGTCATCATTATAAGTGTATTGAAGAGTAATGAAGATTATTGTACTGCCAATGTATTGTGTCCTGGGAATTCCCTATATTAAGAGCAGTCACAGAACGGGAGTATTGCAAAGCACCATTATAAAGTTTTGCACAGCTCTTTTGCTCTGGCATCCAGGGTGTAAAGGCTCCGTTGACTACTAGCAGTATGTCTGAATGAAGCTGTCACAATCACTCTAGAACTAGCTTACAGAATTTCTGGAGCCATGTTTTCCAAAACTAGGGCATATGTTTTAGCCCTTTGCAATCAATGACATCTCCTTGTATCCTTCAGTGTGAGAACATGAAAATAGAAAGTGAAAGGAAAAACTGTACCAAGACCATAAAAGCATATTGAGGACCTCAATTCTAATTTTGTATAAAACCAACCCCAGGCTAGGGTGAGGAAACACACTAATGCAAAATGCAGACTTTGAACAATAGTTTCTGAGTCAGTGCCAATAACACTGTAAAAACAGCTGTAAAAGCAAAACATAGGTAAACAAAGAACAAAAATGAAAAAAACAAAACCCAAACCAAGCAAACCAAAAAACCCAGAACAAAATAACACCAAAACAAATGAACTAAAGTCATAAACACCTAAACTGTTCCCCTCTGGCAACACTCCATAAATATGTCTGCACTTGTCCTCTCATGTGCTGAACGCTTTAGAATAGAAAACATATCCTATTTCTCTCACTGGAGAGAAAGTTCAGCTGATGACTGAGTTAAAATAAGCACCTTGTATTTAACTGTGTTTATTTACAAACGGAAATTAACGCACATTTTAGAGATTAAATATTGTTTGGTAATTGTTGTCATTGTCATTGTTTTTTTTTTTTTCTATTTCCTAGTGAAAATTATTCACTTTGAGGTCCTTGCCAAGAATTAAATGGACCAGAAAAAAGTCTATGTTCAATTTATGATGATGATTAAATTGGTTACCACTCATTTGTGACTATTCTAAATTATATTCTTCATTTTAATAAATGCTCAAATATTCTTTGATTCCTATGCATCCTGTGCAATTCATTAATTCCACTGGAAGGAGAGAAAAAACCCATAAGAAAAGACATAAAGAAAAAAATGCTTTTTTACAAAAGCCTATTTTAACCTTAAGGGAAAACAAGCAAAGTAAATCCAATTTTAGGCATCCCTTCCGATTCTCCACTCTTAGTGTTGAGTTTCTAATTGAAAAGATTTCCCCAAAGTACATGATATTAGAGCAATGATATGGGTTAATTGCAGAATTTATTGGGTGGTGATATGGAAAAATTAACATGCATCACTGTGTAATTCAAATAATTTTCTGTGGAAATCCTACAAAATAATCTCAATTTTAATGTAGAATAATGTAAGTTTTTTTCAATATCAATTAAGAATGACATTTCACAAGCCTTGCTGGGAGTTGCATATCCTGATACCACTGAAAGTCAGTATGAGTTGGCGTCTATTCTTCCTACAATCCCAGAAAAACACTGAATTCAGTGGTTTCGGGTACAACCTCAAAAAAATGGACAAGAAAACAGGCACCTCCATTCAGCAAATTGCTCAGTTCTAAAATAGTCCCTGTCCTGGGTTTGAGAAAGACAAGTACCATAGAGGCAGAGGTTTGAAATATGGTTCAGCATTACCTTAATTAATCTCTTGGCTTTTCTTCAAGTTTAGACAATTTGGAAGACAGGGAGGGTGGTTGTCTTTTTACATAAGTATCTGGGAAACCCTGCAGTATGCCAAATTTTTACTTTTTTTTGATGTTTTCAGTGACACTGTTATAGGATTTAATAAGCATGTTACTTTCACCATTTAGTCTTCTCAATGTTAATATTTAAACATTCTTTTCCTTTCTTAACAACCCTAAAGAGCATTTTGAAAAAAAAAAAAAAAGGCATGAATGAGATATTTTGATTTTGTTTTCTTGTCAAACAGAAGAAAATGAGAAACTAATATACGTTAGATAAAAAATTGCTTGGTTCTATTCCGTAGCCCTTTCTCCTTTGAGAATTTTTTTCCTACACCCACAGCTCCCTACTTTTGTTTTAAAAATGCTCTAACATTAAGGTTGTTGCTGCTGACACAGTACTAAATTTTGTGACCATGGGCCTCTGACTGAAATTATTTGCTGTACTTCTTTCAGGAGCAGGGATCTTTTCTTTTGATTTTCAATTGATACCTTTTTAGATTTAATATTTCATAAAAGTCTTGATGTAATCTAGGGATTAGTTATGTGCATAAATGATAACAGCTAGAATTTGAATCAAGTGCAGTTATTCATTACAAATTTTATAACTGACACCAATTTATACTTTATCCACCACACACTTGTCTTGAACCTCCATCTTGTGTTTTCCCTTTCTATCCTGCTTATTAAAATTATATAGTAAAAGAATAAACACAGTTAGAAAGTTGACTTGTCACTTTGCTTGTTTTCTTTTTCATCAGAGAGTGCAAGAAACTTTGTTAGATGAAATTGCCCTGGGATTTTACTCTAGTTCTTATGTCATATTTGGCATATGATACAAAAGAAGTGGCAGATGTGAAAGCTGATAAAACAAGAGAGGTCTGAAATTGAGACAATTCCCTCTCCTGGTAGTTAGACAGTGCACTCCATGAGCAAGAAACACACTAAGATTATGAGTTTGACTTATTTGGTCAAGGTGAAAATATTTGCAAATGTTTTCTGGGAACACCAGGAGGTACTGCCATAAGTTTGCACCCAGGAGGGTTTGGTTGCAATTGCTAGCGGCAATATCACCAATCTATCTCAGAGCCCTTGCACTTGTTTAACAACAGCAGGAGAAAAAGTGAGCTTGCAGATGACCTAGTGCTGACAAGAGCTGTTGCATTTGTGTATAGCAGAGGGGACACCTGTTTTCCCTTGAAGTTAAATGCTGTCATTCTGAAAATAAAAAAGTTGAAAGAAAAAGTAGTAATATCAGGGTCAGACATGTTCTTTCTAATGAAAGAACCTAGCCAACATGATACATCACAGAATTTGTTCCACTGCTTCCAGCATGAGGACAGTAAACCTAAAAATTGCAATAATTTCCTGATAAATATTTGATTTGAACATCTACACAGAAGATGGACATTTCAGCACAGTGTGAATTCTAGATCAATCATATTTCTCTATATGGCCTTTAGATATACTGTAGAGACTCAATTTAATTAAGATAGATCAACTCAGAACAATTAAATGAGTAAATTCAGATGAAAATTTTATTACAGCATACACACATTTAACACATGTATGCAAGTACATTGGTTGTTTGAATGTACTTTTTGTACCGAATTTCTTCTGCTGTTTTCTTAAATCTGTATATTGGGTCATTTATATTTATGTATCAAATATAAAGTAGAGTATCATAGACTCATAGAATAGTTTAGGTTGGAAGGTTTCCCTGAAACTGGTGCAGTAGCTTGCACTTGGTTTGGTTAAAGCTTATGAGGTTCCCATGTGTCCATTTCTTAGTCCTGTCCAGGTCCCTGTGGATGGCATCCCATCCTTCAGGAACATCAACTGCACAACTCAGCTTGGTGCCATCTGCAAACTTGCTGAAGGTGCACTCAATTCCTTCATCTACACCATTCATAACAGTATTAAACAGAACTGCTCCCAACACAAATTAATCCTGCCATGAGGAACATCACTTATGACTGATCTCCGTCTGGACATCGAGCCACTGATCCCTGCTTTTTTGATGTGATGATTCAAGCAATTCTTCATCCACTGAACAGTCACCCATTGAATCCATTTCTCTCCAATTTAGAGAGAAGGATGTTGTAGGGGCCATGTCAAAGGCTTTGCAAATAAATTGCATCTGTAGCCATTCCCTTGCCCACTGATAGTCACCCCACCAGAGAAGGCCACTAGGCTGGTGACACAGAACTTGCCCTTGGTGAAACCGTTCTGGCTGACACAAATTACCTCCCTGTTCTCCATGTGCCTTAGCTTAAGCTTCCAGCAGGGTCTGTTCCATGATTGTCCCAGGCACAGTGGTGAGGCTGACAAGTTGGTAATTCCCAGACTACTCCTTTCACTCTTTTATAAAAATGAGATGTGATATTTCCAGTTTGTCCAGTCACCTGGGACTTGACCTGACTGCCACGACTTTCAAATATCAAGGAGAGTGGCTTGGCAACTGCATCAACCAATTCTGTCAGGACTCTGGGAGAAGTAGTATATCAAATACACATGTTTTTTTAGATTCTGAAGTTCCTTAGGTTAAACCTAGAAGAGCATGTGGAAATATTTTGCAATTATACAAAAATAAATAGAAGAGATTAATAAAGTTACTGGTGTCCTTGGGGTTGAAATCTTTAGAATTAACACTTTCATTTCCTTTTCACTGTAAATTTTGTAAATTTCATTTTCATTTTTCTTCATCTCTTTCTCCAGAGAAGGGCAACAAAGCTGATGAAGGGTCTGCAACACAAGTCTTCTAGAACTGGCTGAGGAAGCTGGGGGTGTTTAGCCTGGAGAAGAGGAAATTCAGGGGTGACCTTATTGCTCTCTATGACTTCCAGAAAGGCGGTCAGCAAGGTAGAGGTTGGTTAATTCTCCCAGAAAACCAGTGACAGGACAAGAGGACACAGTCCTAAGATGCCCCAGGGGACATTTAGGTTGGACATTAGGAAGAATTTCTTCACAGACAGGCTGATTGAGCATTGGAATGGCTGCCCAGGGAGGCAGTGGAGTCACCATCACTGGAGGTGTTTAAGGAGAGACTGGATGTGTTACTGAGTGCCATGGCCTGGTTGACAAGGTGGTGTTCAGTCACAGGTTGGACTTGATGATCCCAGAGGTCCTTTACAACCTGACTGATCCCGTGATTCTATGACTTCTTCAGTTTTTCCCCTTAATTCCTTGAACTTCCTGATCTTCTCTAAGTTGTTTCAACTTTCAGTTCTTTGTCTATCCTGGACGTGAGATTATCTGTCTGCTTGTCTGTCTATCCATATTCATAATTATTTCCTGAATATGCATATTCTTAATTATATTCATATACCAGAAGATAAGATCAGTGTCTAGTCTATTTAGGCATTTGGACAGGAGAAAAAGCAGTAAACAATTTTATTGAAGGTAGGAGTGTTACTTCTTTGCTATCAGGTACAGAAAAGAGATTTTTAGCTGGAGTCCAGTGGCTGGCAATCCTCCAAAAATTCCTTTTGGAGCCTTGTACAGATCAGTCGCTCCAGGAATATTATAACTTGCTGCCTATTTCATGGCTGGCTTGCCCTGACACTCAATGCCAGGGTAGAAAAAGGGATGCAGTGAGGTTGTCTTTGATCATTGTGTGTATGAAACAGTAAAGTTCCCTGTGCTACAAAGTTCAGGAAACAGAAACTCAATTAATTAATAAAATATGTTTTTTTTCTTTGGTGATTTTTTGAGACTGATTGAAGGAATGAGGGAAGCTCCCTCTCTTACCTCTCTTTTCAGCTTTTAGATAGAGTGCAGTCCACAGTAACCAGTTTGAGATGGTTATGGAGGTACATTTGATGTTTTATTTCTCCATTTATAAGAAACGCCATACTGGGCCAAGACAAGATAGGGTACCTTAATTATGTTTTACAGGATACTTGCAAAGAAGAACTTCTGAACAGACCAGAAATACCTTATAGAAAATGGGACATAAATGCAAGAAGAGTAGTCCAAATAGCTATTTTAGAGATATCATCAATCAGAAAACATCCAACTCTGGCAGAGTCTATGGCTGCCCCAAAGGAAGTGCTTAAATAAACTAAACCCTTTCTCTTTCTCTTTCTCTTTCTCTTTCTCTTTCTCTTTCTCTTTCTCTTTCTCTTTCTCTTTCTCTTTCTCTTTCTCTTTCTCTTTCTCTTTCTCTTTCTCTTTCTTTCTCTTTCTCTTTCTCTCTTTCTCTCTTTATCTTTCTCTTCATCACTTTCCTCTTTTTCATTTTCCTTACTCCCCTTGCTTTTTGGATTTTTTTATTCTAAGTGTTTTTCTCCCAGAGAAAGAATTGTTTGTTCATTGAACATTCAGAGGAAGGTTTTTGGAACCGATCTTAAAACACTCACTATTTTATGCTTATGTTATGACAACAAAAAATCCTATGCAAAAAGTACAAAATCTTTGTATTTCATAGTGATTTTCACAGTCAAACTGAATGTTGATCATCTATTTGCCTTGTTTCTTTCTTCTCTTCCATTCTTTGAGAATTGCACCATAACTTATAGATAAGATTCATAAGGATATGTAAAATGAAGTATTCTTTAAAGTGAAAATTAATCCAGTAAAAATATGTTAGAAAGGGATCAACTGTTATGTAAACAATGCAATCAATCAATATGTGAGGAAGTAAGTTCAAAGCATAACTCTTAAAATAATGTTTTTCTTTTATTCTAGATTGATGGTATGGGTAAGAACCAAGAGAGCATTCTAGGGTGGCATAATCTGTGCATTACATGAAAATTGTATCACTCTGCATTAATTTTAGTCCATAGTATAGAAGCTATATCCAGCACAAGTTGGAAATTGGAAATCTCTGCTCAGACATGCTGAAGTGAAAAAGAGACATAAGACAGAATAAGTAAGTTTTGCCTTGGAATAATTTGATCCTCAAAGTTGTGATCACCTTCCCACAGAACAGGACATTGAATTTTGACACATAGATAGTGATCGCATAAATATAAATCCAATTACAAAGTTGGCTATTTGAGGTGGAAATATCTAACCTTCTTTATCAGAAATTCCATTTTAGAAATATTTCTTTTAGAAGACAAAATTATTTCTTCATTCTGTAACATAACCAAATTTTAATTTTTAACGGCAAGACATTCTATTATGTTGAAAAATTGTTGGTCCATTTATTCTTATGTGCAGAAATATGATACAGAAGTATTATGAGAGTATTTAATTGTAAAAATATTGTTTATCTTGGGTGTTACAGTAATCAGACTATTATTTTTCCTGAATATTATAAATTAGTAGTTTTTAATACAATACCTTGAGTTCTATAATTCAACTGTAATTCCATAGAAAAACAAAACTCTACTAGCATAAGATATATGCTAGAAACATATAGAAATACAGTTTAATACAATTAAGTTTTCATTCAGAAGATAAATTGAGTGTATCTGATTTACATATACTTTTGTTCTTGTCTCTTTCTCACCCACCTGTATGAAAGCCTTACTAGTTAAGTTTTCATTTGATGTACTGTAGATTTAGCTAGACATCAAAAGGGTTCAGAAATAACTTTGAAATAAGTACAAGTAATCCCTCAAGTAATTCAGGAGTGTCTAGTTGAGCTGTTCTTTAAATGAGAAAACAAAATAAATATATCGCTTATATCAGCCCAGGTTTTTAAATTAGAATTCTGAAATTTTATCTGATATTTTGCCTACTTCAGTAGACTTCAGGTATATAGGTAATATAGGTATCCTCCATATATATTAAAAATAAATAAAATCCCGAGAAAGAGGGAACCCACCATTCTTTAATCAGATATGCACTACTGCTCATTTTGTTTACTGATGAAGTGAGTTGGGGTTCACATGCAGGAAACATTTAAGTTAGCAAATATTAAATAGAAATATACTTTCCACTTTATTTCAAGAAGAGTTGAAATAGATTTGCTGCACTTGGAGCTGGGCATTTGTTCTGCTCTTCTAACAAGTATAGTTGTTGCTGTAGAAAGGCTCAGAAATTCTTCAATCAAACCAGCACAATTTAGAGCATTCCTGATAGTTCCTCCTGTATAACAAGAGCAAGCTTCTTTTCATGCAGCCTGAGGCAAATGAATGCAGCTCTCTTTAAAAAGCCTCTTGCTTTTTGAGAGCAAAATATGTGCAAATAATTTTTGACTCTTTCTTAAGATGGATGCCTGATAAATATTTAAAGTTATCAATTAATATACTTAAGATAAAATTATTGTATTTCCTGAGAAGCCTCACATTTCCTCATATTAGGTTATAATATATATGGGTCTGAATAGATCAATGCTTTCAACTTTTGAATTCACTGTAATGACAATGAAATGAAAACAGAAATCAAGATTACCACAGTAAAAAATCAAAGACTGAAACATCTAAAAATTTTGTCTCATACAACCATAAGCAGGAAAGAAAAAGAAAGGAAAAATTAGTCAACAATCTGGCTGTACTACAGTAAATTACTACAATATAAGGCCTTCAAAATTTTAACCCATGAAAGTAGATTAAATATGTCTGGGAAAATTTCTGACTACTGAGGCCAACTGGCACAGAGGGGAATATGTCCATGCTAATAAAGTCTCTTAATCTCCAGAATAAGGAGACTACATACAAATCACTTGCTAAGAGTAGTTCCTGGCATGTACTGGACCCTAAATCCTGCCCAAAGATCATTTGGAAAAATGCTAGTTGGCAAAAATAAGTAATAGTTGATATTTATGACTGAAGTCCAACACCAAGGATCAGTTACTGGCCTGGTTCATTTCCTAGTACTGTAGCAGTGGAGTACTGTCAAGTGTTGAAAGATAAGGACAAAATCCCAAGTTTGCCATCAGGCTTAAAATTTCCAGTCAAGGATCTTCAGCTAGACGGGAAATGGTTTTGGATCCATAAACTGAAGAGGTTTGTAAATTACAAGTATGGACCAGGTTCTCCTTGAAGGTGCAGGGAGAGGGCAGCATTGCAACTCAGGCAGTGGTAAAAGGAACATGCTTTGGGGGACACACTCATGAGCTGTTCTCAGGTTGTTTATAACTTGCTCATAGGCTGAAAAGGTTGACTATTTTGGTAGAAGTGTATTTTTCACAAAGTGATCCAAATTAAAAGTCTTTAATTAGTGACTTGAGTTTAAATTGACTTAGTAGTTTAGTACTTTTTTTTAACAATGATTGAAACACAATGATTTCCAGAAACAGGTGGTTACAGGAACTATCTATATAGTGTGGCATATTTTAAAATTCAAGAATAGTCAAAGTTCTTAAGATACTCTAGGATCCTGGTTATTGTAGCTGTGTCTTCTTCATGACAGCCTAAGCTGCTGAAATAATCAATGTTTCTTGTGATCTCTGTATGAAAGAGTGATTTATATTCCCTTTGAAATAAAAGCTGAGAACAGGACAAGAAAAAGCTGGCACTTTGCACTCTTTATTGCCCTCTTTGCCCTATCTCACATATCAAAGAAGGTATTTCACCACAAGATCATATGCTTGTCATAGGTGAGACTGGTAAAGAGTCATAAGGGCCATGTAAGGAAGCTAGAATTACTTTAATGCCTACAGAGAGAAAAGAAGGTAGGAAAGTGAAAGAGAGAGACCAGTGTGGGACTGCAGCACAGGCACACACTATTAGGTCTAATGGGAAGTAAATTGCTCCCACCAAAGAGCTCCGGGAAAAGCTAGAAAATTCTCTTCTGGGCATATTCCATTTTAGCAAAATGAGTATGGAATAGTAGAAGGTAGGTTTTCAAATGTACTTGCTGAGCTTTTTTAAAGCAAAACAGCAGATTTAATTGTATTTCCCCCTAGAGCTCACAGGAATGATACAGGAACATCCTCAAGTCTGCTTCAAGATATCCCAGTACTCATTTAGGTCTCTTAATATTCTATGAATATCAGTGTTGTCAACATCAGGAAAGTTGATAGAATGAAGTTCTGAGATAATATATTTCTTCCTTAGTCTTTCAAAATAAAGAAAATAAATTAATGAGTGAATAAATATATGATTTTTTGGATATTGTTTGTGAGTGCCAGCCACTGGCAAACACAGAGGTTGTTGCAAGGGAAACCTGATTTAGATTGGTTTCTAACAAGTGGTATTCAAGTTCTCTCTGTGCTGGAGCCTAGAGTTCTCTACCTTCACTAGAGTTTTGAGGTAAATCTTCCTTCCTCTTCTCCTTACATTACACTTTTTAAGAATAGAAACGGGTTTTTATTCTCTAAAGACACATTTCATCATCATTAAAACAAAAAGAATAAAGACAACTCATTTCTGATAGATAAAATGTAGTGGGCTGGAAGAAGTTTGAAAGCAAAATCCTGGCCACTGTGTTATCATTAATTCCCACTAGTTTTTATACTCGAATAAGCAATTTTCAGTATTCTTCTGGGCTGCAGCAAACCAGACGTTTGTCTGCTTTAATGTTTGGCTAATGTTAAATGATTTCCAGGATGTCTGGCAAACTGCAGCTGCTTTATTCCCAAGAAAGCAACAGTGTTTAAAAAGTAGTTGTGGTGTGCAATGCTTGGGATTGCAAAACACGTATCTCATGTTCCACACAGTCCCCAGTAGATCCCTAATAAAAGGTTTTTGGTTTAGTTTTTTTTTCTTTTACATTACATATCAGACCTGACTGTCCATCTCCTATTCTCAGAAGTCTCTTAAACATCTGTCTGTGTTACAGCCTTTTCCTCCCTTTGTGTCTGGCTCAATCTCCCTGTCCCAAACCATTCTCCAGAGGTTTGTCTCCCTCCTTTACTTGCCCTTTTCCTGGCTTTCTTAGCCACTTTCCATTGAAGAGCAACCTGCCCCTGCCTCCAGAGGCTCTCTCTCTCAAAGCAAACAATCAGCCCTTTTTTTCCTGCTGTACGGCCGCAGGTCATTTAAAGGAATATCACACATAGTACATGGTAGACAAAAAAACCCAGATATTCATCTTAAGGATAATTCACCTCAAAGATTGGGTGCTATCCTCAACTTAGCCCTGATAGTGTTCTCTTTTGTGTTTGTATAGCTGATTAATTACATCAGTCCTGAAATAAAGATTCATTTAGTCAAACTTCGGAAACTGCTCCTCAAGCACCCTACTCACCATTAAAGTGAGGGTGGGAACATCCTGTGAAACTCAGAAAAGTAACTAAGTTTGTTTTGTTTTGTTTTTTTTCCTTGCCAAGAATGCCATTGAAACAGGTACAAAAGGCAGTAGATTTCAGTATAACACTGGAAAAATATGAGGAAATATAACACATAATTTAGTGTCAAATATTTTTTAAAAATTTCAGTGTCACTTTCATTTTTAGTAACTTTACTAATTTGAATACTGAAGAAGATAATTAATGTTTTTAAACTTACTGAGTATAAGTTTTAAAACTCATTGGTAAATATAATATATTTCAGTTAAATGCAGTCAAAAAGCAGTACCTACATAAGACTAATGTACAAATGTACAGGAAAACATAGTGTGTAATAGACACTTTTTCTTATGAATATAATTTACTTGTGAATATGTACCATCATGGCAGAATCTCTGAATCTGAATCTGAAGCCAAAAGGTTTCTGAATAAAAGAAAACAAAAATCCAGAAGCAAAAATATTATCTTCATACAATATTTAATATTACTGCCAATCTGTATAACACTTACAGAAAATAAGGACTCCATTATGTCAGGCAGTGTAAAAGAAACAACCAAAAAGATTGTCCCTTAGGTAAAAAGCTTACAGTCCAGGCAAAAGGTGGATCCAGGAGAAGTATTCCTCAATGTATCTATATATCCCTGAAGAAATGATGAGATTATAATGATCAGCACTTGTATCCATATACAACGTCAAGGGCAGATTGACAGACAATCTATTGTCCAGTTTTCCATGGGAATCATAGAAGATCACAAAGCTGAAAGTGAAGAAGATATAAATGAAGTATTTTTGGAAAAAAAAATATTTTCAAGGAAGGCTATGCCCAAATAAATATCTGTCATATAAAACAAAAAAGAAAAATATTCCATTATGATTAGCCCATTGCATGACACTTAGTAATTAAAAATGAATTAAGATCTATTAAGAATTTCTCAGGAAAAACATTTGCTTTAGAGTTTTTTCATACTGACCTTAATTTTGAAATTTTCCTGCTTTCCAGGAAAGAATGCTATTGAAATAAGTTATTCTGTTTCATTAATAGCTATCATACATTTTCCTAAAAAAACAAACAAACAAAAACCCCCAAAAAAACAAACAAAAAACCCCACAATAAAACAAAACAAAACAAAACAAAAAAGTAAATAGAATGAATAGGCTTTTCAGCTGGAAAAACCCTCAATTATAGAAAGGTTGAATTAGAATATATATTAAAACCCCTTCCTCTTTACCTTTCACTAATTCAGAAAGATATGTTTCTAATGAACCCTACTATAATTACTGCACGTTATGTAAAACAAACCCATTTACATAAGATAATGATGGCATTAAAGGGTTCTCTGATGCTGAAACAAAAATTGTTATAATATATATTTTAATTAAATTAAAGTTAAAAGCTTAGGAGGTGTCTTTGAGTAACTGATAATATTAGAGACTTAAGAGGCCAAAACAACCTTCCCACCTGTAGTGAGAAATTTCCATTATCATTTAGTCTAACTTGAAAAGATCAAAGGCCTCTCCTTCTTCTCTTTTCCATGCCATGTATTTATCTCATTAAATGTCATTAAATTAATCAACAGCTTTTTTAGAGTACTGGTTCTTGTGTTCAGCAAAAACCGAAAGAAAAGATAATGACACAGAGAAAAGCAAATGAGTACTTTCAAAGAGCAAAGTCAGTCACCTCTGCTTATAAAATAGGACCAAATTTAGCGATAATAAGCTATTCCCAGCACAATAACATGACTGAAGATTAAAAAGAAAACAAATCAAAAACCAGACAGAGAAATGCTCCTTTCTGCTCCATTTTTTTTCATAGTGGACTGCTGCCAATAGGAACCTCTGACAAGGCTGGCAGCCTGAGCTGTGGAGATGAAATTTTTCTTGCTCCAAATCTTCCATTACTCAAAGGGAAGGCCACTTTCAGTGCTTTTGTGAAAATTAATTTTCAGGAAAGAAAATAAAAACTTCAAATAATAATAAAAAGTAGTTTTCCAAACTGCATTTTCATTCAAATCTAATTATCAGATTAAGATGACTGCACTTAATGGCAAATATAATCCTGCTTTCAATGTAATTGACACGTCCCCCTCATGCAAGTAGGGAAAACACCATTCATTCATTCAGAAAAATAAGTCTATATTTAAAGCTGTCATATCTCACAAGAATGTTGACTCACATGCATTATGGAGGGTTTTTTACTTTCCTCTGAAAGAGCTTATCACGGCAGTTGCTGGAAACAGACCCAGGAGAGTCAGGGCTAGTGTGTCAAAATTAGAATGTCTGTTCTACTGCCATTGTACAGAGCCAGGCAATGTGCTGGTAATGCAGTATTCGAGCACCTTCAAACCAGTTTTCTAGAACTGCAGTTCTCATTTGCAGTCATCTGTTTGTCATTTTAAGAGGCACCTCTTTCTTCTGGGACAGTTATGTGAATGACATTTCCATGTATGATTCTTATGAGGTTTAGGATTCCATCCTGCTTTTCTCTGTAGTGTTTCCTGAAGTTAGATTTTCAGAGAAGAAACGGTACTGTACTCTGAACTCTGCTCAGGGTAGCTGTTTTAAGGAGTCAGACTGTTTTAGAAAAATAGGAATTCTACCTAACTCTCTCTCCTTTTCACAAGGATTTGATATAGAAGAGGTGTGGTGTGCTTTAAAAATTCTATCTCTATTACAACATAATACATATAAAACTATCTTAAGGATTGTATCCTTAGGAGGTATTACGTGTTTTAAAATTGTTGAATTCTTGTCATATTTATTTTTTATGATTTAATATGACCAACATTCATAAACAGAAATAAAAAATTATTCAGCTCCTGTGAAATGTCACGTAATGTGAAACGATGCAGATACAACAAATGAAATTCAGTTCTGTGGAGATGCTATAACAAGCTACATATGTATTTCAAGGGGTCCTGGAGAAATTAATGGCCTACATGTCCATTCACAACACACATTCATAATGGCCTACTTTCACATTTACAATCCAAATCATGATTATAAACTCACTGAATTGGAACACCTTAATTCTTCAGAACCTGCTCAATAAAGAAACGTTTCTAAGTACTAAGAACATTCTAAAGCTTTCCTCTACTTTTGACTAAAAAAGTATGTAAACTGCTTTTTCTTGATTGTGATATTTAACTGAATAAAACCTACTTCATTCCCATCTTGTAGAGGTGATAGAGAAAATCAATATTTTGTAATCTTATATGTTTTATAAGACTGAAAGACAAAAGAAACACTTTTTTCCCCCTCTCCATTTTTACTTATTTTCTTCCAGTAGATGCTCAAGCTAGAATGGTAAGAACATCCATAGACTGCGGTTTTATGCATATTATCTCTCATTCCTTCTATGTGTTAGTCACAACCTAGGCATTAATCAAAATGATAGAAAACAGTGCAAATGAGATGGCATAATAATATAGGCTCAAATTAACACATTCACTTTAATATTCACTCACACAGAAAACCTTTCCAATTGTCAGATGATCCATTAGGTTGTTTAATGAGTCAGAGAGTACCTCTAAGCTGCATATATTACTAGACTCTACTACCATGAGCATATTAAAAGACAATATACTTGCTGATTCAGATCACTAGCTCCTTGGGCAAATACAGCTGGCTAGCAGATCCCTGAGGTGACCACATTTTCATTTGGGACCCTGGGTAACTCTCAGGTTAATCCCCACTGCCACGATATTGGGCTGGTAGGGGGAGTCATTGACTGCTTTGGTGGCTTCCAAGGGGACAATTAGCAGTTCCCTTGTGAGTAAACATATATTCTCTTTACTTATTTCACAGCAAAGCACTAATGATCACAGTGTATGCCCATAAAAGTGGAAAGTGGCCCCGTGAAAGCCACGGCTGGAATTCAAGGATCCACAAAGCAGATGAAAAAGACAGAGATGCCAAATTGGACAGGAAAGAGGAAAATCTTGGAGTGCACAATTGATAAAGTCTGGCCAGCTTTCTCTCCAACAGGATGATGCAGCCAGGAATCTCAGCTGTTTGGAGGAGATAGTACAGCTTCCAGGCTCTTGGGACCCTGATACTGGTCCACAGGCTGAAGGATTAGGAATACTGGATTGCTTGAAAAGACTAAACCAAGAGATTTTTTTACTCAAGGACTCAGGAACTATGACTTTTTATCCTCTATTCCCAAATTAGGGGAATCTGCATATCTTTACTGTATTTTTTTCCTTAAAGTATCTAGAAAGCTATCTGAATTTTTTTTAAGTATCAAGTTTGAATAGGCTTCCTTTTGCATCAGGGATGGATGTTGCTTTAGGTTATGATCCTTATACAAAAATCTGTTCAACATTTGCTTATTTTGAGGGGCAGAGATTATGTGGTCTTTAATTATCTGATTTAAGTGTGAAATACAAAACCTTTGAAATAGGACACTCATAAAACCACAGTGCAACACAGGGAAGAGTAAAACTTTAAAAGGGAAAAGTTAAGTACATATGTACAAACCAAAATGAGTTATAAAGCGAAGTTTATCTTGCACCAAGCAAGCACAAACCTATTACCCAAGGCAATAGAAAGCTGATTGATGATATCATGATGACAAATGAATTCTCATTTTGAATTCTGCCTGCTAAGTAATTAGTAATGTCATCAATATCATTACTAGCTCCTCATTCAACTTCATCAGCAAGCTGTTCCCGTTGCTCATTTTTCAGCTTTTCCTTTCTGTGCTTCAGTCACAGCATGAATCTACACTGAGGACAGTTTCTAGCAACTACCCAAGGGAGCAACAAAAAAATTGGTTGTCAGGCACAAGCAGTCTATTGAAACTCTGAACTACATTTTAATAGCAACCTCATGATGTTATTTTTAAGTGGTCACTAACTTGAGAATTAGTGTAAATAGTGTCAAGGACATCTTTCTTTTTTTCCTGAAATATATTTGGAAACTGACATAAAATAAAATGAAAATACAATTAATGCAAAACTTAGTGATTATAACTGAGCAAGTGACTGCAGGACAAAAGCTTATTAAAAATGTCTTCTCATCTCATTTTCTCATGTTTCTGAGATGGAAAGAAGCATTGCCAAGGAAACTGAACAAAATACTGCCAATGCATATTTTCCCCAAGCTTCCAGTTCTATATTTTAATTTAAAAACCTACAAAACTTATCTTAAAAAAAAAAAAAGAGAACAAATCCTAATGAATGCTGAATGAAATATTTGAAACACAGCTGCACCTTTGGGGCCAAGATAGATTCTGAGCATAGGTATAGTACATTAGAAAAGGCCATTAGATTGTCAGTATTTGCCCTTTCTCATTTTCTGGGCAGCCAGGTTTGTATTTTAACAGAATGTGACCAAGTTCCACAGATTTGTGTTTGTTTTATCTTTTTAGGAGGAGGAGGGGGAAGGGGTTAAATAATTTATTGATTGTATTTTTTCATGGCATTAGGACTTTTCAGAATTTATTTTAGACAAGCAGACTTGTCTACCTTTATAGGCATTTTCTACTGTATTTTTGGAGTTCTGAAGCAAAACTTGCCAGATATGTTTAATTTTTAAAACTGTATTTTAGTACACGCATCAGTTTCTGCTAAACTGGATTTAAGTATCTTGGTTTAAACAAGAGTATTTCTGCACGGTTCATTTACAGATTCTGCTATTTAGAAAGAATTGTATCAAGTGATTAAACAAGGATGAGTGAAGATGAAATTTTTTTCCTCTTAATGCTGGTGTCTATTTGAACAAAAAGTCAGATTATTTTAAACAAATGTAATTTTATTCCAAAATATGCAAAATATATAATATGCTTCAGTCAAGGTTATTTTCAACATTAGAATAGTTTCTCTGGTCTTTTCATTGTGTTCCATCTTTTAATCCCATTTTGCATTGCTGAACAGAAAAGAATTAAGAGGTGTTTGATTTTGTCCAAAGATGGTATACAACTAATGCCCTATGTCCAAGTTACTTTGCTTTAGACGGTCTAGTTCACGTGATCTTTCAGCAGGATTGAAAAGTATTACAGTTTTGCTTTTGTGTCAAAAGCAGTATTCCCTAAAATTGTCTTTTCAACAAATCTCGGAGTAAACCTATGACAAAATAAAATTGGGGTTCATGACAGATGATCAGTAAACCATAAGTCCACCTGAAGTTTTGTGGTAAAAACTGTCACAGTGACTTTATCACCAAAGAGGAACAGGAACATGGTGACATTAAGTCAGTTGCCTAAACAGAAATTTCTGTGCTGTGCCTCATCCCTACCAATCTGCCCTGGCCTCCAGCTGCCTCTCTGGAAGGGCTGGACCCCCAAACAATGCTGGTTCTCATCTCTCAGACCCCTGTGACTGCCCCAAGAACTCTCAAGTGCCAGATACAGATGTTTAGACAATTGAATTGAGCCCTCAGAGTTTGTCTGCATTTTCAGCTGTTGAGATTAACAGGAAAAAAAGAGAAAAAAAAAAAAAGAGAAAAAAAAAAGATAAAAGAAAGACAATCTATTAGGTCCATGGAAATGTGTTTATCTGCTCTAACTGGCTTAGCAGCCCTTTTAATGCCCTTTTAATCCATCAGTACCTTGAACTTTTTGCAGACTTGTAACACTGGATATAATGAGATAAGGGAAAAAAAAGGAGCTTTTTTTTCTTTCTTTCTCCAAGGGTATATGAGATGACTGAAATGCATTTTATTTTATTTTAAATTCTTATTTTTTTTTTCTAAATAATCTTAATGGCTATCTTCAAGACAATCAGATTTGTTACTTCTGCAAAACACTTTTTTGGGATTGAGATACTTAATTGAAATTTACCATTTGATCTCACTGGTTTATTCCTTGCCTGTTAGTAAGAATGTATGATATTCTGATGGTTTTTTTTGTTTGTTTTAATAGAGTCGATTTTCCCTTTTTTTGGACATCTTAATTTGATATGAAGTTTGAAAGGCAAACAGAACAACAGTCTTTGTTATTCCAGTCGAGGAAAGTGAAGTGAGATGACTATGCTCATAGTTAATATATTGATTTTGTTTAATTATCATAAACAACAAAAATGGTTTATTGCCAGATGACTGGATCTCATTTTGTGTTTGGTTTGTCATAAGGAATTTTTTCTACCAATTTACAAGTTCAGTAACCTGAGAAATGAGCTAAATAACACTAAGTTTTAATGGAGTTATGGAAATACGCCACAATAGTAACATTTTTTAAAGTCTCATGTACCCTATAACTCATGTACCCTATAATGTTTCTACAGGAAACATTAATGAAACCTAAATTCAAATTAAATTTCAGTCTGTTTTACTGTAGTTAATGAATAATATGAGAAACTGACCTAAACTAACATTTCAGGACTCATTAAAAATAATTTTTAGTAGCAGCATTAGCCTTCACTGTTGCTTGTAAAAGATTTTATGTAGCATACTGAAATCCAGGAGTCATGGTAACATCTTCTTGCAATATGACAGTGATTTTTACAGATTCACTCAGATCATTGTAGTCTTGTGATAATAGTTCTTCCTTGATATCAAGTTTCTTTTCCTTGTTCCAAGACTCTCTATTCAATGATTAATATCTGGAGCTCTGTGTTTCTCTTGGTTTTGGTTTGTTGTTTTTTTTTTTTTTTAATGACCATTTCAGTGGTCTTGAATAACATAATTTTTGAGGAGTAAATGCTTTTCCTAAGCTTTTTGAATATTAGGAATGTACCTTACAGAAGGTGATTAACTCCAGCTCTTACTGACTGTCAGTTCTCCATTGGCTTATTTCCTCAGGGAACACTGTCTGCTTCTTCTTCAATCTATGCATATGTAGATTATGCAGAAGTTATTATCTTTTTTTGTTCTAATATAGAAAGTCTTCAGAACCCACAATATTTTACCTTTGATTTTTTTCTATTATTCAGTCCATTCTTCAAACTGCTATCAAGTTCCAGAAATGTATAAAAGTACTGGGAAGAGATTTTTCAGATTTTCTTTTTACAATGAGTTTTTAGCCTAGCCCTTGGTTTTGAGCTCATTTTCCAGTGCAAAAGTCCATATCTCATCAGGCTTCTTTAATCAAGTGTTTTATAATAACTTTCCAGATCCAGAGGAATTGATATGACCATATTGGAGGACAAAGGGTGATACTATGTTCTTCAGATCAAGGACAATAGGGAAAAAGGTATTTTTCTTTCCTTATACATAGAGAATGAAAGTATAAAAATACTTTAACATGAGTTCTTCTTTTAGATTATTTTTCTCATGCACAGAATTTTTTACATTTAAAATATTATTTTAGTCTTCTATTTACATAGCTGATGTCATAATCACACATGATTATGACATCAGCTATTATATCTTTGTAATACTACTCATTATTATCTATTTATAGTGAAATCTAAAGACAAAACAAGATAGGAGGCCATCTGGTCCTGGCTTTTAATAACATATGATAGGAAACGTCATTTTATAAAATTGCCTTCTAAACAGGTAAGATACTAAATGGCACAGGAAGGAGAAAAGCTGCAAAGTGAGTCGTACAGTAGGAATTAAAGATCTGTGTCCTTTACTGTATTTCAACTGTGATTGCCATCAGGAAGATAAAACAATGGAAAATATAAAAATCCTGTTACAGAATAAGCAAGGTGTGTATCCAAAGATACATCTGCATCTGTGCAAATATTTTTGAGATTTCAAATGAAGACTCAAATATATCATTTCTGTCACTGATGGTAAATCTTATGAGGAGGAAATAACTTCTGAATATGAGATCTAGAAAAATATATTCCAAACAATTCTGTGAGTTTGTGATAAAATAAAACAGTTGCTATTTTTAAACACAGAGGTTAAGAACAGAAAAAAAAAAAAAACAAACCCTGTACTCATTTGAAAACATTAAATTCTTCCTTTCTAGAAAGTCATAACAATTTTAGACAAGCCATTAGCTGTTGTGAAGGTAGCAGCTGCCTGGGCTGCTGCTATGCAAACTTCCATGCCAGGAGTTAGCTGATTCTTTTTTCACTGGTGACTTCCCAAAGGCATAAGAAGGTAGAAACAGTCACATCAGAAAGAAAATTCTGCATGTGAGTGTGAAAGCTAATAGGTAAAAAGACATATTCAATGATTTTCAAACATTCTTTTTACACATTTAAGAGATTGACAGTAGAGAGCCCGTGGCAGCTTCCAGTCCCACTACAAATGAGTAGCTGACAAACTCAGTGGTTCAGAACCTGGGAAATAGAGGCAATCTCATAGAGACCCAGCTTGTTCACACATCTTTGTTAGATGTATTGACAAGCAACAAAGCAAATTTTATGGCTAATAAGCTTAAGTCAGATACAATCTCCTGGTTTTCAGCACTAACAGTATCCCCTAATTCCAGTCTTGTTTAAAGTGTCTGCTTAAGCTGAAGTTAACTATTATTTTAAAGGTCAAGAGACAAAGCTTATAGTGTTTCTTCCTCTTGTCAGGAGTACTAATTCTAGCTTAATTAAAATCCACTGCCGTAGTTCAAAAGGGATTAATTTTAAATACCTCCAAAGGGAAATAATATATTTTTGGAAATTTCCAGTCTGAAATGGTCTCAAATAACTGAAATTTTCCTTACTGTCTCAAGTCAGGAAGTGCTTATAAAATATAAGATTTACAGAAGGACGCGTTGCAGAAAAAAAAATTCCTTGTCAAAAGTGCCTTGATTTTCAAAGTCCTTAACTTATAAACAATATTTAAAAGAGCTATAAATCAATTGTTTTTATTAAGAACACTTGCATTAGTAAAAAGTTATCTTAGAATTTTAAACAGGCAACATTTTTTAAAGTGTAAACTTTCTCTTTGATTCAACTCACTTTGTCTCATGTAAGACACCAATTTTGATATATAAAAAAGATAAGTACATTTTTTTTGTGCTTAAGAATCTTACTTATTTTTCTGGAGGACAGTAAAAACCAATCTTGGGGTTACCTTAACTTGATCTAATTATTTTTTGAACTAATCATGGTAAAACTTAGAGATATCTTTGGAGAGAAAATGTTTAATAGTTTCTCAGCAAGCTCTCCACCATTTTGTCTAAATCAATGAAGTTTCTCAAAGAATGCTCCTGGGAGGAAATCTACTATCTAGCTTTTAGAGATATATTTCCAACATAATTTCTATGATGCTGGGAATCTTTCATTACAGCCATGGACAACATAGGTAATGTAGTCTTTGCAGGTGGAAGAAAATTAATTCAAAATAGTACTTTTACCCCACCTTTCTGGGATGACTGACAGTAACCTGTAAACATACATGATTATATAATGTTCCTTGCCCAAATAGAACACAGCAAGTAGTCAAAACAAAAATGAATAAGTAAAATCATGCAAAGAATTACTGTCTGGGAACGTGAGGAGATAAAACTAAAGTGCTAAAGATGTTAGGCTGGAATGTGAGCAAGAGAAGCAGTGAAGCTTGGTGATGGCAAGTGTCAAAGAAAATGCTGAAGAAACGATGTGAGATGGGGGATGGGGCTGTGGCTCTGCAGTTGTGAAGACAAATAATGGCAGATATGGAATCAGTTGGGAGAAGGAAGCTATGGAAAAGCTCAGGGAATGTATAGGTTAGGACTATGAAGTCAAGTAAGAAAATACAGGCAAAGCTGAGATCAGATGTGAGAATGACAATTTATATTGAGAAAAAGAGGAAGGTGAGGCTATTGCATGTTTGCTCATGAAAGACATGATGCGTATGGATTTAATGTAGGTGGAATTGAATTTGAAGTGGGAATTGAATACATAATCAAGACTTTGAATAGTTAACAGCTGGTAACAGTTCAAAGCAGATCAACAGCCATTTCCTTCAAGTCCTCTGGAAATATTATTTATGCTTTCATTTTGAAAAAATTCAGTGTTTGACATATGATATCCTTTATACAAATTTTAATGGTATAAGCATAAGTAGTGGAAATGAATTGGAAATTTTAGATTTTGTCTTGATTTTCTAAGCCCCTTAGTCTTATTGAAAGATGACATAAATTAGCTATTTCCTTCCTTGTTTTAGAAGGATCCCTAAATTATTATATCAAGGTTTGGCTGTGGGTCTCTCAGATCACTCAATCTAATCTTAGGTCAGACATCAATGCTTGAAAAAAGGCAACAATTTAGGAGTTAATTGTTTATAGCTTGTCAAATTAATCATTTGATATCCTAAAATCAAAGGGCAAGTCAGGTTGGAAGAAACAAAGTAGTCACAACCTTAATTGTGACCTATTTCACACTTGTCTCCTAAATGGCTAATACATCACAAACTGAATGCATGCAGGTGTTTCAGTCTCAAATTTTGTTGATGCCACTAAAGTTATAATTACCTTTCATTGATGCAATAAAGATTTATTTATGCTGTGTGTTTCTGTATCTGAAGGAGACAGAGGAGAGGTCTTTGTGAAGGTCTGGAGTCTGTCACTAGAGATACATGGATATTATATTGTAGTTCAGATTTGTAAGAAAATTTCCCATGTCTTTACTTCACAGAACCGCAGTCAGAGAATATATTGAGTTGGAAGGGACCCACAAAGATTATAGTGTCCAACTCTCAGCACCATCCCCAGGAGTGACTGACAGTATTGTCCATGTTCTTCTTGGACTCTTTTAGGCTTGATGCATGTTACCAATTTTATTTCCCTTTGCAGGAAATATTAATTCGTTGAATTGCTATTAATACATCACACAAATTACAATAATGTCCAATAAGGGATCATGCTGATAGGCACTGTAAAAACACATAGTAAGTGGCAATATAGAATTTATAAAGTAACCAGGTGCTTATTTAAAGGATGATTGTGGTGGCTGCTGTCCAGAAAATATATAAAATACCTAAAGGACAGGTCAATAATTACAAGTATATAAGAAGAATTTTCAAAAGAGTTACCAGCAGGACTCACAAGAGTACTGCAGATTTTTTGTAAGTTTATTTGTGCAGACAAGCAAATGACAAAGGTGCATATCTTAGGCATTCTGGTGACTTTCAATTTTTAACTGTCCTTCATTGAAAGGATAAGTTACATCTAACAACCATACAGAGGCACTGGATCTGTCTAGATCATTAAAGCTCCCTTTGCCTTCCACTTCTCATTCTTTAAAATGTCTGTGTTCTAGACATTTCCTGGGAAATATCATAACATCTCTACATTATTTTGACCAAATTGTTTAGATTATTTGTAATATCAATAGTAATTGTTCTTTTTAATCACCTAAGTTCTTCTGAAAAAAGCACTGCAGGGTTACCAAACTCAACAGTTTAAAACCTCATGCTAAAAGGGTTTCGAATTATTTAGAATTCACCCAGCCCTTTTGAATGGTCATGAGCATGGAACTACTCACTCAGCAAAGAATTTGTGACTCACTATTCTGTCCTATATTGAGACATGTAAGGCAGCAGTTTGCAATTCATTGAGAAATGAGTTCCAGATGTCCTTTAGAGACATGGATTTTTTTACGACTATATCTGCATAGTAGTTTTTTAAAAATTTTTTGTTTTCCTTTTTAAAACATGTGTTTCTGTATGTATACATTAAGGAACAGAAGAATAAAAGTGAATCAACTGATATTTTCATGAAATTACCAAGTAGGTTCAGAATATTTCAGACCTTTCAAAGGAAAACTTTGGAGCCAAGGAAGTAACATTTATCATAAAGGAAAAGGTGTTATTGTGTGTGCAGCTTGAGAGAGAAGGTAAAGGCAGGAGATGTTAACTGGTGAAGAAGAAAACCCGGAATATAATCAGACATCTCAGCTATATGTATATAGCTTCTTCTGGTGGGCAGAAAGGAATTTCATGTGTTTATTCTGCTTCTCTCTGAATTCTGTCTGCCATGTTGAACAGAAATATTTGATTGCCATACTCCAAGGAATGTGAACAATGGATGTGTAGCTATGCTAGCAACCATGTACTAATCTGCACAGAAAACTGCACTTTCAATATTCTGTGGAAAGCTAAATTCCTTCTTTATATTTCAGCTTCAGCCAAAGCATCAGTAGATGGAAGTTTCTGTGGTGTTTCAACAACAAAACTTTGAAACTCCATTCAAAGCCCTGTAGTGCGTCTGCATGAGCATTTTGCTTAAAGGGATTGCATGGAAATAAATTGTGTTTCGGTGGCCACTAAATTTTTTCTTCAAGACATTCAAGTGGTGAAAGAGTGTAATAGCACTAACTTGGAGATGGGTAATGTTACTCTGCAGTGGAGCTCCTTTGAGATGGTGCATTGACCTCTTTCCTTCTTCCCTCTAGCTGAAGCACAGCAGCAAGGTATTTCTCCTTCTTCCGACCCCTATGTGACAGGCATAACAGTTTGACAGATCACAGCTAAGGCATGCAGTTGTGATTGCCATGTGGGATCACAAAGTATGACAAATGATCTGGTTTTGTGCTGTAAAAACATATGGTACAGAGGTGTTACTGTGAGAAGGTGCAAACGAAGTGCCACTTGTCTGAGTCTCGTGCTCATGTTGTGAGACATGATGGCTCTGTATATAACACACCAGAAGGTTTTCTAATATCCTGGGTTCTCTTCAGCAATACAGCAGTCAAATACAAGATTATTGGCAAAGAAAATGGAATTAAAGTGAGAGCAGAGTGTCAAGCATCCTATACTACATGCATACATGCAGACACATAATTCATTAACTGTGAGGGCAACTTGACTGTAAAGCACAATAAGAATAAATAAATAAAGCTAACATACAATGACTGTACTACTGAGTGATATTATACTGATAGAAAAAAGTGATACCAGAGTTCCAATCACAAACCCCAAAACTTATTAAGAAAACCCAAATTTAAAGATGTGATATTCCTCTTGCAGATACTTTTTATGCTAGCCTTTATTGAAATTCTTGAAATTACTCCAGCTTGTGATGCCACCTTTCATTCAACCATATAATCTTATCAAAATGCCACAAATTATCTATTAAAAATATATGTGATATAAAATTATGTCTAGACATGAAATGTCATATTTCATATGCCAGGTTTTATTTAGTCTTTACATAGCCTTTTTAACATGGAAAAAAACCTCTAAAAATAAGGATATATAATGAAAATGCTGACATTTTGATTTTTTTCTCTGATATTTCACTTTTTTACCTAATTTATGTTATTTGATTTCCTTTCTTCTTAGTGTAGACGTGCTATAAGTTGATTTTAACTAAGACACTTGTGCTTGTGTTAAAACTGTTTCTTATAGGGAATGAAAAGAGTATAATTTGAAATGCTTTCTTTTATAAACAAGGGTTCGTATATTTTAGTCTGATGAGAATAGCAGAGAAAAGAATCAATAAATTAAGTGTGCTGAAATCCCTTATGATCACCCAGGAAGAATTTTTAAATTAATTCCAAGATGACTAATGATGTATTGAAATAATTCTTTGGGTAGACAGAGGCAAGTTTGTGACAAAAAAAAAAAGGAGATTTCATCCTTCGTTATGTTCCTATGGAATCATGGTTATAGAAAGACATAGAAATAAATGAAAGTAGTGATGTCATAATCATAGGTGTAGTTAATAGGCTCTATCTAATAGTAAATTAGAGCTTGAAGAAATTCTGATCATCAATTTCCAGTTGTGCAAACTATCATTAGAGTCTGCTCCTCTCACTTATCCTGAAGTATTCACATTATCTGAGTCAATGCAGGCATAATTTCCATAAGGAAAATCTTCTATTAAATCAATTAAACACCAAGGACTACAAAAAGTTACATCTCTAGTCTAAAATAAAGGACAGACCAGAACAATGAGTACAGCTTTTTCAGAAATTATTCTTTTCTGAGAGAAACCCCATGAGTCACATTGATGGAACAAAGAACAGGTCAATGGATTAGGGGGCAAAATTGTTACTAAAAACACTGTGTTCCCCCCTGTTTTGAGATTTCTCTTACTATGTACATAGTCATGGCCAGTAATAACACGAGAGTTCCTGTTGAGAAAGTAGCTAAAGCAAGCTCATGCTGAGAAGAAACCCAGAACCTTCTCCAACCCAGCACATTACAAAGGTTTTTCATAGTAATTCCCAAAGGATGTGATAAGACATAAATATTATCGCAATGCGATGTGTGACACATATTTACACTTGAGAGAGAACATGTTTCTGTATGTGCCATCATCTAACTTCTGTCTGCCTCTCACATATGGATATGTAAGATGGGAATATTTAGAGAATGTTGTGCTTAGATTTGTTTCCCTACAGACTGAAATGTTGTATAAGGGTCCTTGTAGCTTCACATCGTGGGTTGACCCAGGTCAGATGCCAGGCACCCACCAAGGTTACTCACTGACTCCCCTCTGCAGCTGGACAGAGGAGAGAAAAATTAGCAAAGGGTTCATGGGTTGAGATAAGGACTGGGAGAGTTCACTCATCAAATATCATCAAGAGCAAAACAGGCCCAACTTAGAAATATGAAGTGGATTTATTACTAACAAAATCAAAGCAGGATAATGAGAAGTAAAATAAGCCCTTAAAAACATTTTCTCCCCACCCCTCCTTCCTTCCCAGCTCTACTGCCTACCCCAGCGACACAGGGAGATGGGAAAGAGCATTATGGTCACTTCATCACCCATTGTTTCTCCTGCTTCTCAGGGAAAGTAGTTGTTCCTCTGCTGCACCGTGGGGTCCCTCCCATGGAAGACAGTTCTCTACAAACTTCTCCAACATGAGAACAACAGTTTCCTGTGAACTGCTGCAATGTGAGTCCATCCCACTGGAAACAGTACCCCTCAAACTGCTGCAATGTGGGTCACTCTTCCAAGGGGTGCAGTCCTCCATGAACAGGCTGCTCCAGCCTGGAAGCAGGGCCCTCTCTCTCCACCGCGTCTCCCACTGGATCACAGCCTCCTCCAGGCATCCACCTGCTCCATCACAGGCACCTCCCCTACAGGCTGCGGGTGGATCTCTGCATCCCCTGTGGATCCCCATGGGCTGCAGGGGCACAGCGGCTTCACCATGGTCTGCACCACGGCCTGCAGAGGAATCTCAGCTCCAGCGCCTGGAACACCTCCTCCCTCTCCTTCTTCATTGACCTTGCTGTCTCCATGTTTTCCCTCACATGTTCTCACCTCCCCCTCTTCTCTATCTGGAATTAAAACTGCACAACAACTTTGTTTTGTTTTCCTCTTAAATCTGTTATCACAGAGGGGTTACCAACTTCTCTAATAGGCCCAGCCTTGGACATAGGCACGTCTGTCTTTGGAGCCATCAAGGATTAGCTCTGCTGGACACAATGGAAGCTTCCAGCAGCTTCTCACAGAAGCCACCTCTGTGGCCACCCTACTAATAAAAACCAGCCCATACAAACACAATACACTTCAGGACAAGAATTTATGCTTGTCCAGGCGCAGTGTAGTCTAAAGAAATATTGCCATTTTTGGACAAAATATAATTTAAAAGTTGAAATGAATGGAACTTGAAAGACACCCTTAGGTGCCCAAGAATGGATTCAAAAGCCTAGAGGTAGGCTTCTATTTCAGAAATGTTATAAATTATTTTGTTCAAAAAACAGACTGAAGCCAGATTTTGCTAGTTATTTATAAGAAAAGCTGTTACAGTGGACTATTCATTATTTAGGAACACCTACAGATAACAGCCTGCATTATCAGTATGCAATCTATATTACACGATCTGCAGAGGCAGTAGAGAAAAGCACACACCTGAAAATCATGAACAAAAGAGCTGCAGAAAACATTATCCTTTTTCAAGGCATGCCAGGATTATCTTTAATTGCTTTATACTGCTAAGGGCTAGTCTAAACTAGAGGGGGATTGCTAACACATCTGTTTCAGCAAAAGTTTTAAAAGGAGATGCAGCTTTTACTGATAAAAATATGTTTCTTTGGATGTTGCAGATACCAGGTTCCCACAGAAAATAAGCTATGTGAGAAAGAGAGAATTTTCTTTGTTCAGAATTGCTGTGTCTGCTCTAGGCCCTTGAGTGGTCTAAGCAGTATCATAAAAAATTCACAAATATCTATAGCTGATAATGTTGTGCCAGGCAAAGTTTCTGGGGTAGACCCAAGGCATAATAACCACAGTGACAAAGGAGCTTGGAGTTGTCTTGTTTATTGTACACATCTTGGCTCAGCCTCGTGTTCTGTTTGAGTGGTCTACCACAGTTTAGAAACATGAGGAGGGCAAAGTCATTTCCTAAGTGACAGTTCATGTCCTGAGCACAACAGCATTTTTGTCCCATTAACACATCAGTTTCACAGAGTAAAAAAGATTGCCATGTGAAAATAAATGTCTAGAGTGTCCTAAATATTTTGTTGCTCAAGACATACAGTGAAAACCAGTGTTACCGCTCGGTTACACATATATTTGTATCTATTCAGTTCTTGAAGAGAAATCACTGTAAATACTTTATTTAAACCAAATTGAAGCCATGCATGCAGATTTTTCTGTGAATAAATAAACACTGTGATAAGTGAAACCTGATTTCCCTTTTCTGTCCCATGTGCATTGCTACAGCAGTTAATTTTACCTTATTTATCAATAAAGATTGTATTTGTAATGAAAAATGTTCTAAAGAATTACGTACATATAGATTTAGACTTGTGAAAACTCTCATAATTTCCCCTGATAAAGTCTATTGCAGCTGTGACATCCCAGATTTATGATGTTGTCCTGTGACATATCCCAGTTTCATAATATTTTCCTGTTTAACTTCATCTAAAGTAGAAAAACATTTTTACCACTGCCCTAGGACATGCACACATATTCCTCTGCTCTTGTACACATCTTTAAACTGCAAATATGTTCTTTCCAGTGTTTGGTAGTGTTCTATACAGCTGTACAATGTCATTACCCCACGTTCTTTATTACCTTACATGAAGGAAGAAATACCTAAATGATGAATGGAGTTACCTAAAGAAAAGACTATATGATTTACTAAGTAAAAATGAATTGGTGTAAAAACTGAAGGATCTGACAAGGTAGTACATAAAAAAAATCTAATATATAATGGCACAGATGGACATGTGTTTTAAAAAATAAGAATGACACCAACTCAAAAAACCGCCAGATTATTCTACATAATTTCATAAATGACAAAGCAGAGTGTTATGATCAACAGTGTCAAAGATAGCATTCAGATCAAGCAAAATAAAATGCTTGAGCAACCCAAACAAGACTGCATTAATAAATCATCATAAACTGTAACTATAGCTGTAATATGATTGTGAAGTAGATTGTTATTTCTCAAAGAGCTTGATTCCCTCTAAATGGGGATATAATTCAGAAACACTGATCTGCTTTATGTTCTTGTCCAAAACCAACAAATCTTTAACAGGTCTGTAACTCCAATCCCCATTTCAAATCAAGAATGTTTCTTTAGTAATATATGGTAATCTATTCAAGTTTTAAATATGATGGAACATTTGTATAACTTAACAGTATTGAGAGTTTGAATAAAATAAAAATATGGGCTATATGGATATAATAGCATATAGATAAAGGGATCTGTCATGCCTGCAATATAAACAGGTGAAATAAAAATTCAGTTGAAAAATAGACCAGTGAAATCCAAAGATGAAATAGACAACTTTGTAAGGCTTAGGAATTTCATAGCTGCACATAAATCCAGTTTTCTTTCTTCCATGGTAACAACCTATGGAGCCTTCTTGTTGTCTCCATCAGGAAGCAAGACTGCTCTTATATTCACATGGAACATTTAACCTTCTTCCAGCTATAGTTGCAATATTTTATAATTCTGAATCATATTACAGTAAAGTTGAGGTATGAATATGGGGAAAATAAAGACTTCCTTGGTCTTCTTCAGAGAAGGACACTAGAACTGCTGAGTAACAGATCAATAAATACAGCATAGATAAATATTGATTTTAAGGTGCAAAAATTTTTTTATAATAAAAAAATAAGATATTTTGTAACTCACAAGAGTTTTATTAGCAGCTGTCAAATGTAGCAGTAAAATATCCAGAGAATGACAAAAATATGCTTATATAGAATACATTCAAGAGAAAAATGCCATGAAAATAAAGAAAATTATATTCTGATAAATTTAGGAATATATTGTGGAGCAAAGAAGTCAAAACTACTGAAAGCATTTAATATGGAGCAAACTGTGAATCAAATCTAATGTCTGAAACTTGGGATCATGAAATCAAGGAATCTCAGTGAATATTTAAAAACACATTTAAAAAATATTAACCATTCAAATTTTGGTTTACAATATATAAGAACTCATCAATATTAAATTTTATTTATGAAATGTCTTACAAAATCTGTAATTTAAATTATAGTTCATAATTACAAGGATTTTTTCATCCTAAAACTGAAAAAAGAGCTTAACTGTTTAACTTACTATCAGTATGTTTACTATACCTTTTTCATTTTACTTGTCTAGTCTATACACTTGGCAGCAGCAGCAATACTAAAGAAATGTTTCTGACATTGGTCTGGGAAACTGTTTTCAAGGTCATGCAAAGTGTAAATGCAATCCACTCACCATGTGATTATGTCAGAAAGACAATACCCAGTTCTTCACACTGGCAATTGTGAGGTTCTCAAGCATGAACTATCATATTATTATCAATTCAAATGCATTTGATAAACATTCATTTTTCTAAAGTAAATAATAGACTAAGAGACTCTCAATGTATTTCAGTGACTGTTTCTTAACTGTTGAAAAATATTGAAAAATAGCTAGGAAAAGTCATAGCTCATATACAGCCTATTAGCATTTTGCTCTTTACTGAGTTTTTAGGCATGGTTTAAAACTGATTTACCACTGCACAGAGCTCAAATGCATTTTTTTCTTTCAGGAAATTTTGTACATAAAATTAAATTATGTTATTAAATGCAGAGACAGTAGTACTAATGCTAAAAGGAAAGAAAATTTGATTGTGAGATCTGATTGTTTGTGTGTATGCTTTCCAATTTTTCAGTTTCGCAATTGCAATTTTTGTTCATGGAATAACATCTGTAGCTGCAATCATATTGTTGCTTGATTTGTTTGTTTTGTCCTATGTTAAGACTTCAGGGGGACTTTTCAGCAACTGGCATGCTTGAACAACACTTGTTAAGGTTGATGAGTACTGCACATGCATGCTATTGCAAGAACAAAGCCCTTAGCTCACTGACTGGTTGTCCTTAGATCATAGATTATGAAACCAATATGTGTCAATATGGGCAAATCAAGTTATATAACAAGTATTACAATCATAATACTTAAAAAGATAAAATAATAAGTAGACTTTTAATTTTTTTTTTTTTAAGGATTTGTGAAAGATGTTCAGTTGCAAACAATGTTTCATGGCTTTCCATGTATTTTACAGCAGGGCACCTGTAAAATTTAGGTTTGTTTAACCAGGAGAGATTACCTCTATGGAATGCAAAAATAGTCCAGGTCCCACAGCCAGTTCGAGAGACTTGAAAAGTCTGAGACCTGTGCTGGCCATTTTTCACTTCTTAGACTACCACAGAAAGTCCTAGTTTTGAAGTTGAGAGTGGGAGTGTTCATAAAAACTATCATTGTGGGCTGTGCTGGAACAATTATATACAGTTAGCAGGTTGTTTTAAATTAATTTTAATGAAAAAATTAAAAAGACGACAATCTAATAGAACAATTATCTGGGTCTTGTTTGTACATAGTACCTACAAAATTACTCACTTATTGCAACAGAATTTTTTCTGAGAAAAGACAAGGTAGGAGCAGAATAGATTTTAAACATAAATTTATTTATAACTTTCTTGGATTTGGTAAAAAATTTTAGCTGAAGAAATGAATAACAGTACTTTAAATTGTCTACTGCCAAGTCTGCAGAAAGTCATAGCTTCTACTTGAATAACATAAACATAATTTATTTCATTATTTGATGTTTGTGAACTCTGAATGTTGCAAAACACTGCATATCTTTTAGAGCAAAGTTCAGATCCTGTAAGATGTTACGGAGTAACTTGTAGTGTATTCCACCGTAAAGATCATGTCGTTCCAACCCCCTGCCATGAGCAGGGACACCTTTCACTAGACAGGTTTGTTAGGGTCCCATCCAACCTGGCCTTGAACACTTCCAGGAATGGGGCATCCACCACTTCTCTGGGCAACCTGTGCTGGTGTTTCACCATCTTCATGGTACAGAATTTCTCCTATTAGGTAATCTAAATCTCCCCTCTTTCAGTTTACAGCGACTCCCCCTTACCTGCATGCACTCATAAGAAGTCCTCTAGCTGTCTTCTAGTCCCATTTAGGTACTGGAAAGCCGCAATGAAGTCGCCCCAAAGCCTTCTCTTCTCCAGGCTGAATAGCCCCAACTCTCTCAGTCTGTCTTCATAGGAGAGGTGTTCCAGCCCTCAGATCATCTTTGCAGCCTCCTCTGGACTCATTTCAGCAGGTCCATGTCCTTATGTTGCAGGCACCAGAGCTACAGTATGGGGCCCAAATAATGTCTATTGCTGTCACTTTTTCAATGGACTGAACTTTGAACATGTTCAGCAAATCTACAAAAGATTTTAGTCTGAATTTTCAAATTGATTAAAAAAATCAAAACTATTTTTATATTGTTTTTCTCCTAACTCACTGAAACTGTCTTCTGATGTTATATCCCAAAAACATTTTTTTTTAAGCAGATCAAATGCACCTTATGCATTATTGAAGAGAACATAGTTTTCTCACTTTAGAATGCTGTCATTGGCAAATATCAGGATGTGTTGTCTGACCTAAATATCATATTTTTTGATGACAAAGAGGTTAAATTGAACTCTGTGTTCTGTTTTCTCTTTCATTGCTTTTCACGTCTCTGTTCTTCCATTTTGCTCAGACTATTTTATCTTTGATGCTTCATTGCTTGTAGGAAAAATGTTCTAATAACATATACCACCCTGTTCATTGTCTGCAAGGCAATAAACAATTTGACCATGTCAACCCATATTGGTTTAGTAATCTATGATCTCGAGACAATCAGGTATCAAACTGAGAGGTTTATTCTTGTAACAGTGTTCAAGTACGATTCTGGTTTACTTGATTTCCCATTCTTCCAAATAAAATGTCTTTCCATTAAATCCATTACTCCTAAGCCCCATGGTTCATGAGCTACTTCTGACCTAGAAAAATTATCCAGAAGAAAAAGAGACGAGCAAGAATAAAGGTCAAATGAAACATAGAACATATAATGAAAAATATCTTTTTATGCATAAATAGCTTATAATGAAATTATTAACAGATGATGTTCATGGTTTTATAGGCTTCAAAGCATTGATAATATTTTCATTTCCTCCATTTTTTTTGTCATGTCTAGGCAGAATCATAATGTGGATGCAAGTACAGCAATTTAAAGAACATACACTAAAATTTAGCCTACATGAAAATTTTAGATGCACCAGCCAGTCAAATACCCCATATCAAGTCTTCTGCAGCTTCTGATGCCTTTGAGAAGGGAAAAATATTAAAAATGTACTCTGCTTTCCCACCCCCTCAATTCTCAACCTCACAAACAATTTAGTATCTTTTGTTTACTCAAAGTGTAATATTATTCATTGGGTTGGAGGTTATTTGTGTAGATAGTGCCCTAAAAAGAGTTATGATTCCAAGTTTGATAGTAAGTCTTTCTGTAACATCGTCTCATTCCAGATTGTACTCTCTTTGGGAGCCAGACTAAGAATCCTGAATAAATAAGGAAATCAGAAAAAAGGAAGAGGATTTTTTTAGGCTGCTTTCTCCTAGATCTCATTTTCAAGATGAGTTGATACATAGTATATATTTGGACTTTCCAATTGTCTTTTGCATTATCTACATGATAAAGCATTTTAATAATTAAATTAAGGGTGAAAAAAATGTCTACCGCAGAGGACACATAGTGGGAAGAAAAGTTGTACATTTATTTGTCATGGTCTAGAGATGAACTCAATAATCCTTTAAATCTTTATTACTTTTATAATGAGGAGATATACTAAATTAAAGCCTTTCAAGTTTCTGAAAACATTTTTCTCTCCCTGCTGCTGTTGCCTATATCTTGTTGGAGGAGCCCTCCAGTGCCTGGTGCCATGTCTGTAAGTTGTGTGTGATTGACTCACTTCAGTCCAGTAAATGAAATTATTTACTTCTGAAAAAGCCCTTCAAAAAAGAGACATGTCAGTGTCCTGTAGGACACTGAAGATCAGCACTCTTAGGGAAAGGGTGTAAGAGACTGCCTGACAGCAAGAGGGATGGCCAAGTCCAGCCTCACATTATCTTGCATACAGGTAATTGAGAAATTGTGACAACAGCTTCTGACACATCCAGCCATATCAGCAGACATAACTGTCCTTTATTATTCAGGGCATTGTTACGTGAAATATTTTTTGCCACCTGCTTAGATTGCAGTCTTCACAAGCTTTCACATTTAATTGAAATAAGTCTAGGCAGTACTGATCATTTTGTATTAAATTGGTTTGACAATGTAAAGTGTCTTCTCCTAGGAGATAATCCATAAGTTAAAAGGAAAGCAGAAAAAAATCTACAATGTTTTAGAATTGAAACATCATGTTTTGTCACTATAGGAAAAAGATTTCATTTTTTTCCTTCTAAATCCTTCTAAATTACTTTGGAAAGGAAATTTTTATTTATATTTTGACAAAATACTTTTAAAAGCTTCAAATGTTTTCATTCTATGACAAAAAAAAACCTATTTAAGTGAATTGTGTTTCAGGAATATTATTTTTTAGAGGAAATAAAAAAAGTGTATTATCAAGGTAGAAAAAAAGAGACAATGTAATTAAATGTAATGAAAACTCAGATTATTGTGGTACTTGCATTCTTTAAACCTGAAAACTTTCTTTCAATGCTTAATGATTGGAAGAGTCAAAAAAGAACCTTTTGATACTAGCTGGCATTAATGTTGGTATAGTGATATAGCTGGGAGATGAGGAACGAATTTCTGCTCCATCTCTTTAACAATAGAGAGAACAGTTACTCTGTAGGCTGATTTAGAGGCATTTTCGAGCCAGCAACAGTACTATTTCTTTCATGTGGTTTAATGTCAAGAAGGTTTTTTGTGAGCATGACATTCATGAAGAAAAAAGTAATATATGATCAATTCAATTTGGCATATCTTCAATCTATAAAAAAAAATAAAAATTAAGGACTGACATTTAAAAGATTTTCATACATCTGCCACAGGATTTTCAAAATTTTTCTTTTTTTATTTGTTTTGGAAATAGTTAGAAAGTCAGTTAGATAGAGTAAAACTTTTTTGAAGACTTCATACTTTCAGAATATTCACTATACTTATTTTCCTAACTGCAAGCATTTACTGTTCATGTACATAGGCCTTCTAATGACATTTTGAAAACTAAATTATCAGAAACTATGATAGTTTGTAATGAATTGACTATGGACTGATGGCAGAAAAGATTTCCTCACTACACTGGGGTTAGAAGTTGGTACTTTTATTGAATGTTAATATCAATGCAAGAAGTGTAACTGAAATACCTTCAGACACAGCCTGACTCCCCTGTAACTGAACATGATGGGGTAGCTAACTTCAGAAATATTTCACTGAATTTCGTTTTCTTACATAGCATCTGTAGTTTTGTTTTTCTTCAGTCAGTATCTGTCATTCTTCATGCACAGAAACAAACCCTTCCCTTACAAATAAGAGGACAATTAAAAGAAATGTGTCATTTTTAAAAACCTTGCAAAGAGGCTGTTGTTCAATCATTATTGCTTATTGTTTGGGGGGTTGTTTCTTTGTTCTGAAAATTCTTTGAGGGGATTTATTTTATTCTGAGGTAGACAATATCTAGGGGATAATGTCCCCAGATATTTTCTGTGATAAACTGGATATGCTGAAAACAAGGGAAATAAAAACAAGAGTGAAAAGGCATGTGAAATGCCATAGAATATGCTGTGTGGCATTCTTCAAGTGCATCAGAAGGGTTGAGGCTTCCCGTCTGTTATCTATCTCGCCTGCTAGTCCTGTGTGGATATCTTGGACATCTTAGGGAGAATTGTGTGGGGCTACATACCTGCTTTTACACAATTTAGTCCTACCCTCAACTTCTATTGGCTATAATAGGAGGATAAACATCTACCAAAAATGTGCTGATAGATACTTAAAATTAGAGTCCTTAACCAGTGAACTGAATCACATTCTTATATTCATACTCTCTATTCTTAGCCACTTCTGAGTCTTCTCACAGTATAATAACACAGTCTTTATAGGAAAAAGATGTTAAGCAGATGTAAAGGAGGAAGTAATAGATTTCAAGAGCAGGGCAAGGTTTCTGAAAGATTTTAAGAGTCAAAAACTGATTATATTATTTTATTAAATACAAGTACATATCCACTTGTATTCCATATTTAGCTAGACCATATGTGTGATATTGTTTTAATGTCATCCAAGCCTGGACCAGTGGCCCATGAGCACAAAAATGAGATTAGGTTAGTATATTGGGGATTTCTGCATTCAAGCTTGAATAGAAAAAAAATAAAAGAGATACAGGAACCTGGTCATTGGAATGGGGTAGTTTGAAGAAGAGAAAATAGAATGAGTAGAGAGTGGGATATAACAGAAGCTTCTTGAGACAGATAACACAGAAACCAACTATAAAAATCAAGAAGTTAATTAAATTAAGTCCTCCCCAGCAATGATTCAGACTACAGTGTATACTCTGTCCATACAATATAAGATTAGGTAGATCTCCATATGCAAATCCTACAGCACATTTCCCACTACATCTGGATTTCTTACTCTGAGCTTTCCTCTAATTCAAGGGTATATGAATGTGAAGTCAGTTCATTCAAGTTATATCACACAAGATTCAGCCTCCAAAAGCTTTGTTTTTCTGGTGAAATGCTGTACATAGTTGCTAATCTACTTTGAGCAGTAACACACAAAACAGTCTTGTCACTGATTAAGAGACATTCAATATTTTCTAAAAATATATGAAAAATGTTTGCTAGTACAGAGTGGATTGTTCTGAACTCAGAGATCAATAGTAAATAGGATATCCATCACCTAGCACATTAGCAGACCTCTGCCTGACTTTTTTGAGAGGTTTATGATTTTAAAATGACTGTGTTGCATTTACTGTGCATTCAAAATAGATTAAATTAGGCCACAAGCCAGTAACATAAGAATTAGACAAACAATATGACTTATTCCCATCCTTTTAGCAATTATCTGGTGACAGTTTTCCTCTGTTTAAAGTATCTGCTAGTAAAACATATCTGCTCATAAAAGAAAGATGATTAGTGTGATGGCAATTTGCTTGTTCTTATAAGGATATGTGGAATATTATTACAATTAAATAAAATTGTTTTAAAGCTAAGGACAACAGTGTCATTAGGATGTACGTATTCAGTCTATTAAGTTTAAAGGGAAGCCAGACTAATGTTTGAGTTTCAAACAGTGTCCACACTCCTTACAAAGACTTCAGCCTTTATTTCCCTATATAGGATATGAAGTTGTTTACATAAAATGAACGTGAGCAAGATTAATTTTAAGTTATATCAGAAGACCAAAATTACATGCAAATCAACAGAGATTTTGTGTGCTTCACTAACAGAAACCACTTAACTAGGGTGACCACATATCACTTGAAACATATTGCTTTAGTTTCTTGGACTGGTTTCTGTTTGATCTTTTAGTCTGGGTTCCTAAGGGGACAGGACAATCAGGGTCCTACCTAATAGCTGTCTTATCTAGGAACAGATGATCAATAAAGTCCAGAAAAACCTTGGGATGCCTAAATGCAGTAAATGAACGATCTCAGTGCTTAAGGAAAGCCAAATTGAGTATAAGCTGTGCTGCAACGCTTCACAGTTTGGAGACATAGTGAGGTTTTGCCACCACTTTTATGGTAGGAATGGTGGGACAGCTTTTCAGGCAGATCTGTTTAACATAAGAGGTGGGTCTATACTGTTTATTAGTTTGATGTTCTTCATTTCTACATAGCATCCCACAGAAAAGGTTTTAAAGAAATTAAATATTAGATATAAACGACTCATTCTCTCTCTTGGTAGCAGAGAAATTAGTAATAAGGCCTTGTTTTTTTATCTACACATTACTCTTATTAGTTCTCAGGAAAGATTGCTTTCCATGAAGAGCCAGGATTTGCAAATGAAAGTAGTATAACAATCATTGATTATAAGGCTATACCAAAGTATTATCTATTTGTTCAAAGGTGTTTTTAAAAATATTAATTTTAAATGGTAACATTGACCTTGAACTACATTTGCCTCAAAATACATAATCTAAACTTATCAGCACATTATCAACAAATAAAAAATCTAATATCTGTTTAACTATCTGGAATATATTCTTTGAAATGAAATACTGTTCATCTAATTCTGCAGGAAGTTCTGCACAAACATACAAGGAATATATGCAGAATACTCCCTCCCATTAACCTCCAAAACATTTTAATTTGTAAAATTAGCTGAAAGAATTTGAATGGATTTGATTTGGATTTCTGAGTTGGTTTTCTGTCAGGATCATTTAATTAAAGCAAAAAGAAAGAAAAAAATCTACAAAATCCACCTAGTTTCCTTCATTTCCTCTTTCTAAAGTTTTGATATGAAATTTAAAAATAGAATTAACATAAAGCTTTGCAATATAATATTCAAGCATTCTTTACTATGTAAATATCTATATAAATATCTGATAGAATGGTGTAAAGAGCATCTCTCCTGTGGTATCCAGTGACAGGAAAAAATGCAATAAACACAAATAGAAATGCAGCAAAATTAGTTTAATCATAAGAAAAAAAATGTTTCTAATACAAAGTTCATCACATACAGGAACGGCTTGCTGAGAGTTGGGCAATCTCCATCTGCAGAGATATTCAAGAGCTAACTGGACACAGCTCTGGACAACCTGCTCTGACTGAATTTGCTTTGAGCAGATGAGTTCAATTAGGCAATGCCCAGAGGTCCCTGTCAACTGCAGGTATCTTTTAATTCTGTGATGCTTTAAGGATGAAAAAAATGAATAGCTGAAAAACTAAAATATAAGTCTGTCAAAGTTCAAGCAGACATAATAAAATCTATGATGAAAATGACTAAAAATTGTGGAAAAAAACCCAGCAGGGTGGGGAAAAAATATAGCTCTTTTTACATAATTTATGCTTGAAAAAATGGAATGCATTTATGCATATACAGAAGTATTGCTTATTTTAATTATAGAATACAAAAATACTTGGTTCTTTATTTTGTCAATTGTGAGGATTTTCAAGTAAGTTTGGAAGGACACTCTACATCATCTGATCCCAAACCCTGTGATCTGATAAGGTTCAATAAAGTGCCTCACTTAGGTCATGAATTTGCTGTGTCTAGAGATTATTTTCAGCTCCCCAAAACCCACTGGGATTATGTCCAGTATTGTTCTTAGGCAGATGTTGAGGTAGTTAAAATCACCTACAGGTATGAGGTGTTTTCTCTAGTTGTCTGAAGAGGACTTTGGTACCCATGATTTCCTCTTTCTCATCAAAGGCAGATAAGCACAAACACAGTCACACTCATGCAAAAATTCTTGCTATGTATCATTCCTTAAATCTATTTCATCGCGGAGAATGACCACACATACCTTTAGCTCTTTGTTATAAAGCCATTTCTTTATTCATCTTAAACCAAAAATCTGTAACTTTTTGTTTTTTATGAAAATTACTCTTAAGGAATCATGAAACTTGACATTGGCCTTGTTAAATTACATGTGTGTGACAGTCTTGAAGATGTGCAGCTAAATCCTCCAAAATAATATAAAAATGAAGAAGAAAATAATCAAATTAAGTGGTTATATAAATTCTATATGATTTCCAGGTTGTTGGATTGTGGTGCCCGTTCTATTGGTTGTTTTAACTTGACATAAATACAGGCTGTAGATCTTTTTTTAACATGGCATTTTGTGGGCAACTATTACATCTTTCTAATTAGGCATTTGTGGCCAAATTCACCCTCTGCAGGAAAACCACTGTTTTTAAAGCAATTACAGCAATGTGAATCCAAACAGCTTAGTGCTGAGAAATGACAGGAGGGGAGAAAATGAAAGAAAACAATAAAAATCAAACCTTCCTAACTCACGCATTGGGCTGCAAAAGTGAGGCTAGATACAAGCTCTTAGCAACAAAGCTATTTTAGTATTCTGTATGTTGCAAAGAAATTTAATCATGTTTTCCTATTCTTTCTACTACTCCTTTACTAGAACAAAATCAGTAATATGAACCAAGCTGAAAATTAAAAGTCCTTTTAGGAGGAAATCTTAACTGAGGATTGGGGAACAAGGATAAAGATAATTGTGGAGATGTAATACAACAAATCACATAAGACATCTGGAAATAGGAAACACTCAGCCTTCCCATGTGACGTAGAGTAAAAGTAATTAAAATTATTTCTGCCCTATAGTTTAATTATTTACCACAAACAGTTGTAATAATTATCCCCAGAGACTATTCCATTACTTCATAAATCTGTTAACAACAACAAATCTGCCAGTAACATTAACCTAAGACCAGAATGAAACTAAAGGAATTACCTGCCCCTGTGAGGGACCGTACTTTGCAGTATGCCCAACTTTAAATTATATCAAATCAATATTATCACAGCTTCTGCTAATACACTACATGGTTCAAAAGAAGAATCAGTGTCAGAGAGTCAGAGGAAAGCAAGCTAGTACTGAGGTAGTGAAATAACATGTTCAAATTAGGAAGGAATCAACTCTGCAAGTTGCTGAAGTAATGAGTGGTGTTGAGTGTCTCAAAATGCCCAAGAAGCTGATGAGATTTCATAGAACCTTTTACATCTATGAGTGTTTCAGAAATGTTCTCACATGACTGAATAAATATAGGCCAATAACTACTCTGTTCTCAGATAGTTATATACTCTGAGATAGATAGATAGATAGATAGATAGATAGATAGATAGATAGACAGACAGACAAATAGAGTTTGTTCTATCTGTCTATCTATCTCAAGAAACAAGAGATTTGCAAAGTGCAAATGAAAGCTATTGCAAACATACACAAGTCTTTGGGCCTTAGTTCAGGCTTCCAGAGACTGTCTGAAAAAAAAAAAAAAAAGAATAGGGAACACCAACATCTGGACACATATAATTTTGTTCTAACTCATTATTTCTTGAAGGATTGTGTGCCTCTTCTTATGGCATGCATACCACTCAAATAGACAACATGAGTTAGCACAGAAACAGCTACTGATTTATTACCCCAGGTAGACTTGTCACCTACTGCTGCTACTGTTGGTCCTGGGAGTTATTCATGCAACAGATCTTTGTATTCCTTCTCAGAATTTGGTTCCTAATTCTGCTAATGGTTAAGGTGGCATTTCTAAGAAAAGCTTTTTTCCTTATTTTCTTTTTTTTCCCCCCATAATTGTATTCTTCTAATAAAATCCACTCATAAACTCTAGGAAAAATGGTCTAGATTATTTTCTGTCTTGTACAGACTTTCAAAACTATAATCAAAGCAATTATAAGTGGCATTTTCTTTAATTTTTTGCTGCTGTTAATAATAATATTTTTGTTTAAAATAATATTTTAATTGTCTAATAATTAAAATCTTATATTAATATGAAATTTTTTTTTGGAAGAGGCTACCATAGGCATACTCATGACATAAATTATGAAACAAATTTGTGGGTGTTGCTCCTACGTCTTAAATATGAATATAAGTCTTAAGTATTTCCACTAGCAATATGTGTCAATGGTATGTATATATCATGGACTCCTGAGGTAAATGGATTTCAAAATTATTCTGGATAATATATCCCAGAATTACAAAGTAACAATTCCAGCCTCTTCTAGAATCCTAAAATGTCCAGTTAGCCACATTTATGTAAGTGACATTTTTCACTTCATTTCTTCTGGTTACTTTTAAAACCTGTTGGATCTTTCTTTTTTGATTGCCGTGTGTTAATTTTGAAGCTAAAAGGTACTGCCAAAAGCTCTTTATTTTACAATAGCTGCTTATAACAGCTGTGTTTTCGTCACCCGTTTGAAACACTGACCTCTGTGGGCTTTCCTTACACAGATAAAGTTCATCTTTCTCACAAGAAAGTGACCAGGAGTTTATAACTTTTCTTGCATTATTTTGTCCCTGCTGATGGGTAGTTTGGATTGTGATGATTAGCCAAAGGGGTAAATTAGAGCATTGATTTCTGGAAATACATATAGGCTGTTTGATATAGGATTTGATACTACAACTCATTTCCTTCTGATCCCTCTGTGCTACTCAGGGGAGAAGTAGAGAAGTTAGGTCTGAAGTTGAACTTGGTGAAGAAGAGAGAAGAGGGGAGAAGATGTTTTAGATTTATCCTTATTTCTTATTATCCTATTCTTTTTAATTGGAAATAAATTCTACTAATTTTACCAATTTAATTCCTTTTTGACCATGGTGGTAATAGCTGAGTGACCTCCCTGTTATCTTGACTCATGAGGTTTTTTGTCACATTTTCTTGCTGGTCTTGTTGTGGAGAGATAGTAATAGAGAGGCTGGGAACCTTGAGATGAGAAGGTCAACCAACCTCAAAATAGTATATAGTTTAACTTTTCCACTTACAATTTATTTATTTATTTATTTATTTATTTATTTATGAAGATTCTTGAATGCCAGAATACAGAGGAATGAGAATCATTCCTTACAGCAATAAGAAACAGCTTTATGATTTATCAAGGGTTTTAAGAGAAGTCTCAAGGTAAATTAGTCGGTCCATGAAAATGACTGTGATCCTGGAGGTTCCAGGCTGGAGAAATAAACCTGAAAACTGAGGTGCTAAGTAGCATCACTACATGTGACAGTCTGTTTACAAAGAACAGATTCCCCTGCATAATACTACTGTATTTTTTCCTGACGCCTGGCCAAAGTCTGGACAGCCTGAGACCTTCAGGTGCCCCTCAGCTGTATATTTCTCCAATTCTCTGAATAGCAGGATAGTAAGAAAATGTGGAGTCTTTTTATGAGAGGAAAAATGAAAGTCTTTTAAAGATTATGCTACATATTTAAGGATATGAAGAGTTAAACTGAACTATATAAATGCTTGAACAATGTTAAAGCCAAATTACCAAATGCTAAACCATTTTAGTAAAAGAAACACCAATTAAAAATCAGACTGGTTAATAAAAACCTTAAGAGTAAATGTTAAATACAGGGGAAAATATAACAATACAAAGGAAAACAAAACAATGGGCATTTTTATATGAGTTTGACTAAAAATTAGGACCTTATTACCAATGGGATGAGACATGATGTATGATAGAACACACATAGCACACAAAAACATAACATTTTTTATCTTTTCCATCATGTAAGAATAATTTTGTAAGGACATGGAAAGCAGAATTTTGTAGCATAACATGTTAACATAACTGCTTGTCTCTGATTTTGGACAGTCAAAGATATTATTTAGATGGATCCAGACTTACCTGAGTGAACGATGTTCTTGAACTTTGCTATTTGAACTCAAGCTCTCTTACTGAATTTTTTTTTCCCTATGGCTTGAATGGAACAAGTTACATTTTCAGCTGCTGATTTTAATTTTATGTATAATTTTCAGATGAGTAAGAGGGTAATGATAGAGTTCAAAAGGGTAATACTCATATCACAGTTAAGCCAGGAAATTACAAACTGCTACTCTTTGGGTGCTAATTCCTTACTTATTAGAAAACACTCTGGATAAAAAAGGTCAGTAGCGGCAGCTACTCATAAATAGATTCTGACATGTTCCTACAACCATATCGAAAATATTAAAAGGGAGAGTGACAACATGTACTCCTGCTATCTGCTGGTCCCACAAATATGTGCTTGGCAGGAGATGTGAGAGGCATTTAACTAAAAGCAGCTTTAAACGGACATACTGTCCTTCGGATTTTGTAACTACGCTTATGTTTATCAGGCATAAAGAAGTTGTTCTAAGAAGTCTTTTAAAGAGGTCAATTCAACTTCTGAGAACTATCAGGATGGTGAAAAGGTTTTTGGTTTTTCTAATTATATGTATTGCCTGCATCAGAGGAGACTTGTGGAGGCTTTGTCCAAAGCTTTGAGATGGTGAAGAGGGCTATTTTTCAGAAAAGTCTTTGAGAGGATGAAGAGGCTTTAAAGATACAGTTTGTGTCCCCAGAATATGCTCTGATCCATAGGATTCAAGTGGGTGTGACCCTGAACAAATCAGAGTCACACCGACGGAAACAAAAATGTCTAAAATGTACTAGTCTAGAGATGAACCTTGTGGTTTGGTGAAGAAGCACTTTTATTAGCACTCTCTTTGTGACTTGGCTTATGGAGATAGAATGGTGTGGAACTGTGTGATAAGGCAGTGTATATATTCAGTTATATGGCAAATATTTAACTGTTACTCCTGATGGCATGGGATATAAAACATCTAAGGAAAAGGAAAGTGTAAGAGTCTGATGAATGTTTAAGTGCATTCACAATAGAAAAAAAAAAAGAAATCTGTTATTTGGTTATAAAGACACATTTTCTGCTTCCTCCATACCACTAATCTGCTTTATTTGCAGATTCAGTCTGATGCTTTACTGTCCTACATGATTACAACTGGTTTTGAGGTCCAGGTGGAGTGGCTGATATTGATAACTCTATTCACTGTTCACTATGTTTAAAGTGTCAAATCAAAGCAAACAGGTGTGTGGCATTTCACAGTAATATTTCCTTCAGCACATGACCTGTGATCTGTTAATGTGTCCAGTCAGGAGTAGCCCACAGCTTGGAAAATCATTTTCATTCTAACATACATTGTGAGTTACCTATGAGCCATTGAATCAAGAGCAAGATGAAAAAACAGTTACTTGAGCCATCAGAAAATGGCAGACTGGCAAATTGAAAGGAAAACAATTATTAAGTTTTTCAACAGACTCTGATAATTTTGGGGTTAGGGGGATTTCTAACTCTGTTTCCAGTTCATTGTTTCCATCAATGAAAAATACTGATTATAAATGAAAATGAAAATTCGTTTTTAAAAATTATATTCATCATATGGAAAATCACTTGCATATGCTCTTCATTGTATATACATTTTAGTGTAAATTGACAAAATCTGCACATTTAGGACTTTTAGAGTAATGACTAACAGTATTTGAATCAGGAAACTCATGACTTCAGTTTAATTTTGATTTTTAAAATAAGAAAAAGTGTAAAAATAATGTGATCCTCTAAACTGCATATTTTGGGTACCATTTTCAAAAGCAAGTGACTTCAGGGACTACTTTTACAGTGGTTTTTTTTCCCCAGGGGTTTCAGTGACGCTTAGGGCAATGATCTCCTAAAGCTACAGTACACAAAGCAGAGTTTCAAGAAAAGAACTGTACAGCTATGCTACTTGAAACAAATTTGAGACAGTTTGTGTGTAATAATTATTTGGGGCATTCTTCCAGATATTTTCCAGTTGCTCAAACTAAAGGAACAGACAGAATCTTCTAGGGTCCTTTCGTAACCCACTCTGGTTCTATTATGTATCTTATCAAGGGCAGTGTAGCCTCTTTAACAGTCCAACTAGTCAGGGAATCTGGAAGACGTTCTTAATTTTAAAGTTTGTTTCAAAATTGATCTGATAATAAACCAATAAATCAATCAACAATGCAAGTAATTCCTTTGAAAGTTAACATATATAGTTCTGATGTTGTCTGTCATAATTATTACAATACACCTGAAAATAAAGTAGAAAAAAAACCCCTCTGAACCTAGAGAGAGGAAAAGGAGTCTTAATTAATTAATTTTCCTTTTGTATCTCTGGTTATAGTTTATACTATAAATCTCTCAACAGGAAGATAAGGATTAAATGTGTAGACAAAGTTTTTAAAAGCACTACAAACTAGAATGCTTTTAAAATATAATTACAAGGCTGACTAATGATAGACAGTATAACAACCTCCATTACCTGGGAAAAGGAGCACCAGGACTGATGGAGAGTATTAGGGAAACATAACAGACAGTAGGAATATATTTTAATGCCTTTATCACTGCATCAAAAGTCCAGGGAACAGAAGCTAAAGACAGAAAGACAGATTAGATCTCAGCCTCATGCCAATACATGGCTATTCTCTAATAACAGCTGCTCTATTTGTGCTTCAGTTAAAACTCATGGCAATATGAGCTTATTCACTTTATAACCCTGCCTTCCTCTTTGTCTCTAGAATGAAATGAAATCCTAGAAAGTGTCTCAGGACACTTATTCTTGTTAAAATCAGAAAAGTAGCCTGAAAATTGCTGTTTAGAATTGGACCTGTGGCTTACCTTTTGAATCTATTTTTTACTTTTTATATTATAGTAGAAATTACGTGGGTTGTACATTATTTCTACATATAACAGAGAAACTATGAACTGACCTCTCTTTCCTCCTATCATAAGAGCTGTTTTTTGAATGAGGAAATTTGGAAGGTGAAGAAGAAGGAGGATAAGTGAGTGTAGCACAGAGATATTCCATGTCACTCGTCCCTAAGGGAGACTAGCAGAGGATGGAGGCAGGAATTAGTTCTACTGGGAGAAGTAAAGCTCGAAAGGATGCAGAGAGTAGATAGTGTGCTTGCAAGGAAAGAAAAGGGAAACTTGCAGGAAATTATTTGTGAGGGGAGGCAAGGAGACAGGAGGAGAGCTGTGAAAGAAAACAACATGAATTGTGATAGTCTGAAATTGATAGGAAATGGACAGAGAATAGGAAGAAGACACAGAAAGACTAAGGAGCACACCTGGTCAGGGGATGGCAGAATGCAAATCTGAAATGCTGACACAGGCTCCCCGTACAACCCTAACTTTTACAAATAAGCAAGACAAAGATCAACACTGAGCCTCTCACATGTCCCCCTGATCATTACTTCATCAGTGGCTTTAGGAATAAACCTAATTCTCACTCTCTGGGTTTACCATGTCTTGAAGATGCTCACTGTGATTGTACAGGTAGCTTTCTTCGCTTTCCCAAAGGACTTTCCAAATCAAACCACAAAGGCTCAGTGAGATGACAGGCACTAATAAAGACTTAGAGGAGGAAAATTATCTTTAAAAGAATCTTTCCAGACTGCTTTTTTTAAAAAGAATTGTTTTTAGAAGGTAAGCAATGTCCTGGAACGCAAATTTTGTAATCAGACAGTTTCATGCAGGCCTTTAGAACTTGTTTTCTACCTTTTTGTTATCATTTTGTTTAGTTATAGTTTTCAATCCTTTTATCTACTTACTCTTAGATATGGACCCTCACCGCTTCGATCTTTTTTCATCTAGTAGGCAAGTGCTTTTCTCTTCTTCTCAGTGTATTTTTTTCCCTTTTAACTTTAATACCTTTACTTCTAATTACAGTCTCTTGTATCAGGCTAAATTATTCCTCTCCTTCCTCTGTGTTTACTGCCTTCAGATGTTGGTAGTTTATTATGTCCTCCTTTCTTCCCTAACCTAATTACTTCACTAAACTATTTGTATTTATGCTTTTAATCTTTTCTAATAAGTAAGTCTATTCATCCCTTTCATCATTTCCACTACTCTTCTTTCAAAAACCTTTTCTTTAGAGCTTTTCAAGACTTACAAAATGCTTTAATTTTTTTTCTTGTTAAACATAGATTTAAAATTCATCTTTTACATCTTAACCATGTAATTGTCCTTTTAAAATTATTTTTATTTATTTTAATAACTCACTTTTTCTCATATGAATTTTCTCTTTGTTTTCATGCCTCTTTTTATATCCTTTCAGCATTGTGGCCCAAGTATGGATACTTGCTTTTTACTTCAATTTTATTTCACATTTTCTTACCGTGTAGGCATCTGCAGGATATAGACAGAGAGACAGAAACACAGACACCCAATCCAACTGTAAGTCATTTAGGATTCAGAGACAGAAATAATTTCTAGCATGTGCATCCTCCATAGGCATCTATTTACTGTGAATTCTGTGCTCTCTCCCACTCACATCACCTGCTTTTGTCTAGTACTAGCTTCAATACTGACAAGATTTGTGCAGGCCTGCTTTGTACACATACATACTTCATCTCTCATACAGCACAAAAAGTGGATTTCCTTTTCTGCATTTCAACAGTGTGTCAACTGGCTTTACAGCATCTGCTGACTGATGATATTCCAGTGTGGAACAGTTTGGACAAAATTAAGGTTGAGTTACAGAGATAGTTTTGTAAAAGTCCTAACATGTTTGCTGAAATGTAAGTTAACTTGTACTCTAATTTCACTGATTGACAAAGCTATAACTAGTTGGTAAGACAAGGTATTGTAAAATTTAAAGAGGCCTTTTGACAATTATAAAACTCTGACTGAATGCCATTGTCACTAAATAGCAATTAAAAATGCATCTGCCAGAGTGTCAAGAGACATGAGCAGGATTTAAGGAGCAGAATAGCTCAGCTAATGTTGTTGCTAAACAGACATCTATTTCTGCCTGCTTCAGAGTGCAGTTGAAAAACTTGTCTGGAATAGAAAGATCTGACAACATTGTATTATACAGAAATTAAGGCAGTGGGAGACATGGCTTTGAGCTCAGGAGTACATGTCAGTGCAAAGAGGAAGCTTCTGTCTCCACCAAAATGGGAATCGTGCTGTTTCCTCCAGTCAGATACCAGCTCTTTCCTTTGAGCCCGCTTTGATGTAGGTGCCTTCACCAAACACCGCTAATTTTTGACTAACACCATTGAGTGTCACTCACCAGCACCTTCTCTGCAGTTCTTTTCCCCTCCCTTTTTCATGCATGCTTATTAGGGGGGGGGGGGGGGGGGGGGGATGTAAATTCAAAAATTTATTGAAGATGATAGGTAAAAGTTTCTGCATTATTGTCTCAATATATATAAACTCGACCAAATTGAAACATTGCATGTACTAACTGTATATTTTGTAATGATGAATTAGCAAAGCATACATATATTTGTATATAACATTTCTGAAAGAAAAAAAATAATCTGATTTAAATGGAAAGAGTTCTATAGTTTTATAAAAGAAAATTATTTAAAGAGCTTAAAATACTTTTTAAATTAATTGGTCTGTTATTCAGGTAGGAACAAATCTCACTCCAAATTGCCTGTTCTCAACCAACAGAACTAACAAGTTATTTTAATCAATTCTCTGCTTTCTTCTTTTTTACATACCAGACTTACAAAACACATACCATAGAACATAGGTTTGTCCAAACATTCTTCATTTAATAATTGATTCTATTTCTAGAAGATTTTATGTTTTTTCTAATAACCTTTTCGTGCAGGCTTTATTACATTTTTCTTAGTAGTAGTGAGTAAGAACACTATATATTTTTCCTTCCTTCCTTCCTTCCTTCCTTCCTTCCTTCCTTCCTTCCTTCCTTCCTTCCTTCCTTCCTTCCTTCCTTCCTTCCTTCCTTCCTTCCTTCCTTCCTTCCTTCCTTCCTTCCTTCCTTCCTTCCTTCCTTCCTTCCTTCCTTCCTTCCTTCCTTCCTTCCTTCCTTCCTCCCTTCTTCTCTCCATCCTCCCCTCCTTCCCTCCTTCTCTCTTTTTTCTTCTTTCTCCTGTCTTGAATCTAGCTTTTTTTGTACTTAGGCCAACTTACTGGTTTACTGTTCTTATGGCATTTATGTATACTCAGGGAAAATGGCTATTTCCACAGCTGACAAACCTTCCCTCTATTGGAAGTGAAAGTAGAAGCTCAGTCTCTGCATTCCAAGATAAAATACTTAATGCAGTTAGAGATAGAACTGAAATTAAATATTTCTCCATCAATATGCAGCATAACATGGAGTCTTAAAACTGTATATATTTGGGTTCAGGATGAACACTGAGGTCTGCTCAAATATGTCTTCACACAATGAAGTCTAAGATCAAGCACTGTGTATTTTTAGTAATACTGACACCTCATTGTACTTTTAGCCAGCTGACAAGCACCATTCTAGTGTTAACTTCCCATTCCTATATCTACCTAATTGTCTTTAAGTTGCTTGAACACAAACTCGTACAAATATATCTCAAGTGTACTTAAAGCTAACAAAAGATTAGGAAAGAAATTGAATATGAGCTGTTTTTCAAGATAATAGGTTCGATTTATGTACAATCATTACAGCTGAAAGCATTTTTATTCATTGCAGGTGTGGGCCTTGGTATGAGGGAAAATTGGGAAGAGCAGCCTTTAGGGTATTTGAGCAACCGTTAAACTGTGTCTATTTTCAGAATGACTTTTATGTAAATAACACATAATTGGAAAAAAATATTCTCAAGACTAATTATATTTTATTCTTGTGATACTAGATGGATTACAGGCCTTCTGTTCTGAGCTGATAGAAATACTAGATAGAAATCTAGTATTTCTGGAGAAAGAGGGATCAAACTTTGAACTCATATGCTATTCAAAATATGCATTTTTAAAATGTAGCCATATAACAATTTTTAGATTTTGTGGTCACATCAATTTTGCAAGCACTGAATGTTTTCTGTTTTCTTTGCTTTTGCCTTAGCCCACAGAGAATCTTATGCAAGTAATTCACTTTAGCATTTATTGGTGCATTGACTACTGCTTATAATTGCTTACAGAATATACAGAAATGCTTTTAGCATTGCTGAATTATACATGACATGAACCACGGAAGAAATAGTCACCTAAAATGGTGCTGTGAATACTCTAGGCTTCTCTGACAATAAATTATATTTCACAATTCAAATTTTTATTTTATTTTGGTGCAATTCGGCTTTAGTCATATGTGTTTCTGCACATCTATTTTCTCAAACTGTTTCTTCAAAACAATGGAAACATTCAGAAATATCAACCTTCAGAGGGAAAAATGCACAACTCTTTTCCTTGAAGAATAAAATATTCTGATGAAAAAGAAGCTGAAATACTGAAATAGGTTTTAAACACACCACATGGTTGGTATTTCTAACACATGAAACCAGTATTCATGGTTGTATGAGTAAAAAAAGATCATTTGGTTCCCTGTTTCAAATGTTTACACAATCCATCAGGCATGAGTCTAGGAGAACCAGTCAGAATCTTTCAGTTAAAAGGTAATGATGTACAGAATTTCTGAAGTCTCTTCACCACTACGTTTTGAATAGATTAATTGTAAAAAAACCCATTGTTAAATAAGGAAAACAGTTTTCATATGGCTGGCAGAAGTACCCATAATCAACAAAGACCTACAAAGTTGTAAAACTTTCACATTCTAGCAGGATTGTTTTAGCAATAGAAATTTGTTCTACCAGATAAACATGGTGCTGAAAGACACTATTTTGTGTAGGGTACAGTAGCTATATTTACATGAATTGCATATTGAGAAGATATTTAGGAGAGGAGGAAAGACATCAGCTTTGCAGTGCATGCCTGTAACAATCTTTTTGTACTTCTTTAATGGTAGAACACCAGTCTCCGCTTTATGTCCTGTGAGAGAGCATGCTATATTTGCTCAAGGACACACTGCATTCATTTTGTGCAGTATGAATTGCTCAGAGGAGGTTATTCCTTCTTGATGAAGAAAGAATTGATATCATATCTTCTCCCTCTCTTACTCTATTTAACTGGTAGCAGCCAGAGAAAATCAGGTGGTCCCACCCATGTGTGATTGTTCACGTGGCCAGCTAGCACAAGGAATTAGATTCACTTGATGAACTTCAGCACTATGAATTCTGTCAGACAACCAATACTGCAATTTCTGGTCACAAGAATGGCAATCATCAGCTGAAGTTTCAGAATAAACAGAGGAGATCATCGAGCTTCATCCAATGCAGGAGGAAATGTGTGAAACCTTGTCACAGCTGCTGAACAAGAACAAAAATTTCACAAAAGCACAGCTAGATATGTACTTGGTTTATGTGGCAAGGTTTTGGTCGTGGGGGGATTCATAGGTGGCTTCTGTGAGGAGACACCAGGCTCCCCACATGTCAGACAGAGACAGTTCCAGCCAGCTCCAAAATGGACCCACCACTACACAGCTGAGCCCACCAGTGATGCTGGTGGCATCTCTGTGATAACCCATTTAAGAAAGGGTGAAGAACACTGCAGTAGCGCGGTGAAGGAGTGGAGTGAGAAAAATGTGAAACAGTCCGGATCCATGAAAGTGTGTGAGGAGGTGCTCCAGGCATCAGAGCAGCCTATGGCAGAAGACCATAGTGATAGAGGCTGTCTCCCTCCATCCCATGGAGGTCCACCAACAGTGAAAGCAGAGGATAGACTAGGGGATGATCACTTTTTTAAGTGCTACAGTTATAGGACATGCTAAACAGATACATGCATGTTTCACAGGACACCATGAAGGCAATTAACTTTCAGTCAAAATATAAGCAAGATCTCTATATATTCTTTGAACTTCTGGTACATCTCTCTGCCACAAAAATCAATGATCACCTAACCTCCCCTCTGCTTCTTTGAAGAGATAGATCAAGGGTGATGGACTCTCTGGCAGAAAGGGAATTTCAAAAATGTGAGCAAGTGACTGACATGCAATTCTACTCATCTGCTATGACAAACAGACATTGCTGATTGTCATTTGTGGTGTTCCAGTCTATGGCACTGGAATAAATCTCCGCTAGACAGAACCAGATGGGAATGTAGTGCTTATCATGTACTATTCAAGAACATTGACATCAGCTGAACAAAGCTATGCACAATACATGTGCTTGCTGTTGAAATTCTTAATGATGTCTATAGGTATAAGGTGGAGATTGACGTGGATCCCAAGTGTATTCTAGAGAAAGAGGAGCTGACATTGCCGGCCACATCCTGATGATGGCGGAGATGATCCCTTTGCTTGCACAGCTCTTTGCAACCCAGAAAAACTGGCATGATGAGCTGTCTGCTGAGGTAAATGTTGAAGTGTTTGTACTTCCATTTGAAAAGCTGACAGTAGAATCCTTCTCTGACTGGTTTCTTCAGGTCAAAAATTATTGACAGTGATCCAATAGAGGCACAGTTCAGGCTGAAGAGATGGCCAAAAGACAAACTGTTTGCCAGAGTAATCTCTTTTAATTCTTCAGCATGAGCAGACTATGACAAAAGATTCTTCTTGTGAGGAAATAATATTATTCTTCCTGACTGAGCAGTCTAGACCCTTTTTGAAGCATATCAGATCTTTGTTTCCATGAAAGCAGTTCCACTTGCAGTGCTGTAGTACAGGGAATCTGATTTTTTGCCATTCCTATTAAAAGGCCACAGGTTCTGCCCTGAGCTGAGAGCTCCAGTCCCAGGGCTGGCTTGGTTTCACCTTCTGCTTTGGGGGCAAGTGCCCGTTGTCTCCCCTGCCTGAGCCTGTGCTGTGTCAAGGTCTGTGTGGGAAGAGTCTGGCAAATCCAGGGGTTCACTGCCCTGGGGAAAGATTTGGGCTGGGGAGGCTGTGAAACAGGCCATGCTCACATTCATCTGGGAGCAGACAGAAGGCAGGAACTTAGAGCAAGAAAGATATTAAAAAAATTCAAATGTGCTGAGGTAAAAGGAACTTAATCACTGTGTTATACTCTTCCCAACAAAGGCTTTGGGACTCTAATGGCAATTACTTGCCACTGCTGGCTGAGGATAACTGGCATAGTTGACCACAGATCCAAAAGGGAGTTAGATGGGAAAGTACAATACTACTAATACTGCTAGTAAGATTATTAGAGAAGGAAACCAACTTCTTGAAGACAGAAACAGAAGAGGAAGAACTGTGCTGAATGTCAGCATGCTTGCTCAGTACAAGGACCAGGAACTGATTTCTGACTATAAACCACAAGGTCTGCACTAGTCTTGCAAAAAATTCCAGAGAAGCTAACAATCTTTGGGATCTTAATATTATCCTAGTATATATTCAAATTAAGGTATACTCTTTTTCTAAGTCTAGTGATAAAAATACCCCAAATATTCAATTTCTCACAGAATTATTCAGGTTTTGATCTTTGATCTTTAGTAAGAACTGAAGAAAGACACTAAGATCAAATAAAATAAATTTTCATTTAAGTCTCAAGTATCAATTTACAGATTTTTCCTACTTTACATTATGGCTGTCTGAGATTTTCTTGTGATGCTAATAATTTATTGACTCCATGAAAGATTTAGAGATGTCACTGAGACACATGAAATGCAATTAAACTTTGACACTAATCGCTTTGATCAAGTAAGGTCAGAGACAATACTTGCACCTATAAATATTTTATGAAGTGAACTTTTTGCCTTGATTTCTGAATAAGAGGGGAAAACTCAAAGGATATGATATGTCAAAAGTGTCAGACAGAATTTTTAAAACTAATACACAAGTGAATCACTTGATGACATGAGTCATGCAGAAGCCATTAAGGTTCAAGTTGTTGTGACAACTGTGCTAGCAACATTTTTTTTTCTCTAGATACAGCCAGGGTTTTATCTAAAAATTAATTTGAATTACACTTTTGTTTTTCAGTCTCTCTGCTTAAGTTTTGTACTGAAATTGATCTGTTTACTCTTTCAACAATAAAATAAATACTTATATTTAGGAAAATATATAGACTATAATTTATTATTTATAAATGAAATAAGTTAAAGTAATATTTTAAAACATTCTATTGAAGAATTGAATAGATATAGAAGAACTAATATCTCTCTATTCATGGTGTAGGATTCTTCTGAAATTAAATTAAGAACTAAATACCAGAAACTACACTGGTAATCAGGAGTAGCCCAAATATAGTAAATTATAATCACAGAATTAATAGCATAATTTTTTATTTTCTATACTTCTAACAGCCATTTTACTTCAACTGAATAAAGAAATGTGTTAAAATAAATAAGTAAATAAATAAATGTACACCAGTACATTTTTATCCAGCACCAGGGAATTCACATCCAAACTTCTGTCTCCATCATTTGATGCTTAGTAGAAAGTAGACTGGACACAGGGAGCGTGAGTGTGTGGGTGCCCCTATATTTTTTGTGTTGTTTTCTTGTCACAAAAGAGAACATTTCTGACAGTATTCCATACTGAATAGCATTTAACCTCTGTGAGAATATAGCAGCACTAGCGAGGCCCCACTTAGTGTACAGTAAATCACAATCCATCATAGTAACCTCAAGCCTCTACAGCAGAATATGTCTTGAGGATATATCTCGTGAAGTCAGCACTGTTGGGTTACTAAAGCAAAACCAAAACACACCCTAAGCAAAATGCTTGGTACAGCTTTTCCCAAATACAGTGGAAGATGAAAAATGCTTGCTTCCAATTATGATGAAATTCTCTAGCACTTAGTGAGAAAATTCTTTGTGATATGTTTTTAAGTATATATATTTTTCAGCATTTCATAATCCTTCTGTACTTCCTGCATACGTTCATAGTTTTCCATCATAGTTTTCCATTATTTGTTTATTTATTTATTTTCAGGACACCATCCTAAGCAATACCCCAATTTTCTTATATTGTTTCTCTGTTTTTAAGTATTGATATGCCTTGTTCTGGAGATTTTTCAAAAGAAAAAGCAAGTGGGAAATTGCTGGAATTCAAACCACTAATTTTATTTCTTCTAAGACAGCTGTTTTCTGCATAGCTAGCTGTTCACCAGCTTTTCTAATAGTAATAACATAACACAGTATTTAAAGTCACGTGCATCACCTCTACAACTTTGTATGGAAAACAGTTTAGTGAATCATTAGTAAGTATGTATAAATCAAACAACACAGAAGAGGATATGGGGATAGATGCTGACGTTTGGTAATGCCAAGGTAGAAAATTTTCTGTGACACTTATTCTTCTTTGGTCACACATATGCAGATGAGAGATATTAAAACAAACAAGCAAACCTTGTCAATCTGTGAACTGTCCTATTTGTTATCAATGGTCAAGGTGAATTCTGAGACATATTTTTGGATTTAAAATTTCAACTTGGTTAATTCTTACGGCAAACAAACAAACAAACAAACAAGTTTACATTAAAAACCACAGATTAAATACCATACTCCACCACTGTACTTGTCCTACCCTTAATTGTCTATTACCATACTTTCCATAAAGGGTCATATGCAGAGCCAGAAGGTGTGAAGCCCAATAGCCTAAGCAGCAGTTTGCTTTCATTCCTAACCACAAAGTTACCATCATGTTGCAGTCTCTCAACATCCAGCATAAATCTTAGTGACTGCACATGAAACACTCCGTCGTGTGTAAAGGAAACTGTTCCTGTTCATTATAACGTGCTGTGCACATTTTCTACATGAGGAATTATGTGCAATCTCTTTCAAGGACATCAAAGGAACTAAGTGAAGCATAATAGGTTTTTTTGTATAAATAGTATATATCAAAGCCTTGCTAATGCCAATCACGGAAGTATTTCTAAGGAACACTTTCTTTGATACTGTTATCCAAGGAAGGATGCAATATGTTGCTTTTCTTAGTTGAAGCAGCTTAAAGCATGAAGTTCAAATTTCTGTTGTAGAAAAAGAACTTAATTCTGATCACAGAATGGTGAATACACCTGCATCTTAGATTCAAGGTAGCATTACCAAGTTAAACATATTTTTGACATAGTTTCAAAACATAAAGTACACTGAAAGTCATTATTAACAAATGTCCTGTCTTCAGCATAGTGTCATTATGGACATCCTTATCTGTCAAGAATAATTACAGAATGTGGTTGACAGTTTTTGTAATCCCGAATTAAGCCCTTTTAAAGTGTATGGTTATAGCAGTGCAAAGAGCTAAACCCACAATGGGATTTCAGTGCTACTGAAGACACCACCTCTCCCAAGGAACACAAAGCATCCAGTAAATCAAGTGTTGATTATTAGGTGCTACACAACTGAAAACTTTATCAAAGAGCATTCATTCTGCACAGGTTACTCAAGATTGCCGATATGGAAGGCCAAGTCTTTGACTCTCTTACAGAACAGCTGGATACCTATTTTTCCCTCAAAAATCTTAGAGAATTTGTGAACATTTGTCCTGAATTTACAGGTTCAGGTCAGGCTCCTCTTTCTCATGATGAAGAAATGAGAGAGAGATTATTGTAGACAGATGACTAAGCATACACTTGCTGTAGTCAAACAATAAACTAGGTGCTTTATCAGTGTTGACATTGTAAAAAGAAATGTTAAATTCACTGCAGGCAATATCCCATTTAATGCATCTCCTTAGAAGGGAAGAACATTTTTTTTTTTTAAGACTTAGGGAATTTTTATACAGACAGAAGGAGTTTTAGCATTTTAGTATTCAGACCGGGCAATTCCAAAAATGGTGCAAATTATGGTCGGGGAGAACACTCAGAGCAGCTCTCTTTCTGCTTCCCTGTGTATTTTTCCCAGGGCTGCTGACTAAGAAGAGGAAATGATCCCCACTGTCAGTCTTGGAGGCAGTTGTGTTTTGGGGAAAACTTGGCTGTTGTCAGCATGTCCCTATTCACACTTTAACTGGGCTAGTTTTAAAGTTCTACTTAGGCTCAGATATGAGTTGACCTATCTGACAGTTCAGCTGTCAGATGAAGAGAGAGACACTTTTTAGTGTCTATGAAACTTGTGAAATTACTGAAACATGAGTAAACATTCAGAGAGGTAGCTCTAAATTCCAGATATGTGTATAACAGGGATAAAGTAGATATATATAAAATGACAAGAGTCTGTCTCAGTCCTATACCTTATTCACTCATTTGTAAAACACTTTACCTCTGACATATTTCTAAAGCTAAGCACTTCTAGAGGACTTTTTTATCTTCAAAGCACCTTTCAAATTTTGAATCTGATGATAGTCCTTATTTCATGGACTTTGATGATGCAGCCATACAACAGATAATCATTACTGTCTATTAGATTCCTCAATTAACATTTTGAGGGAAGAATGAAGAATAACTATGGAAATATCTATATAAAAACTCTTGAAAGTCAAGGAAGGGAATCGCTTCACTTTAAGTATTGCCCAGCTTGGTGACCAGCTATCCCGAGGAGGGAAGTTTTTCCAAACTGTTTTTCAAGTGAAAAGAGATCAGCATATCTAGAAGATAAATTCACCTGGTGTGTAGGAAGATGCCAATTTCACACTTGGAGACAACAAAGATAGCAATGAACTAAGCAAAACTACATTAAGCTTTTATGTTGAAAGCCAAACTGAAATACAAGACTACTTGTATTTTATTGTGTTTTAATATAAATAGGTGATGTTTTTCCCTCAAAATATGTTAAAGGTTCCAGTGGAAGTCCTCACTTTGAGATAGCCCAAATATCAGTCAGAAACACCTACAAATTGATGTAGATATTTACCTATTGATTCTCCATGGCATTAAGAAAATATTTCTTAGTCTAAGTTAAGAAATGACACCCTTCTGTTTATTTTTGAAGGATGTTTCCCTACAGTTCAAGAATTACAAAAGAAAGTGTATTAAATACTTTTGGTAAATATATACCAAATATATACTTATTTAACATGTTTTTGCTTTCAGAAGGCATAAAAATCTTAAACATATAAAATCAACAATATAGACATTTAAGAGTACAATTTCTTTAAAAGTAGGTTTGCATTCAAAATAATTATCAATTTTTGTAAATATTAAAAACTTGAAATTATGCCAAATATTCTCTTTACATTCAATTTTATTAACAATTAGTTACTGATAACTATGCTAAAACAAACCCAAACAAACCTTAAAATGTGATCTTACTCTGAATGGGAATATTTTTCCTAAATACTGCTAGTATGTCATGGTTTACCTAACTCCAATTACCATTATATCAAAATAACAATTATGATTTAAATTCCTCATTTAACTGCTATAGCAGGGACTACACTGAGCTGTCCCTATATCCCAAATCACCATTTAAACACATACATAATTTTTAAGGCTGGTATCTTCAGATCCAAGACATTGTAAGATGGTCAAGAGACATTATTTGTTATACTTAAAGAAAATACTTACTTTATTTCTTTATGGCCTTGTCTTTCTATTTTTCAGTTCAAGGTTGTTTAGGGTTTAATTTTGCTTTTTATTTCAGCAAAATTTCAAGAAAATTGAGAAGAGGTAAACCAAATATACATTGCATAGAAAGGCCTGAGGAAAAAACCCAACAAAAACCACCCCAAAAACAACCCAAAACCAAACTCCATTGTAAACATTACCATGTTTGGTTCAAATATTTTTGCTCCTCTAAGAAAGAAAAAAATAGATTTTAATTCAGAACCCACATAAATATTCATTATGCATACTTTCCTATCTGGAAATGCATCAATTAATTAATTAACTATTCATAGAAGTGCTTCTTTTTCCCCTCACTTTCTACTCAAATTCTTTCTATATTTGAATCTGTCCTCACGCTACATTTAAGATGCTTTTTGCCTCTGCATTAAATGGGAATATGAATCTCCGCGAATAAAGAAATGATTAGTAAACAAATATGATCATGGTTTTGGTAGGTGTAAGAAGGAAAAAGAAGGGGAGGAGAAAGAGGACTGTGCATTAAAATTGTATTGCCATGACTAAAATATTCTTAACTGTCACATGTGAATGGTATGTGGGCCTACAAGAGTTATGTAAATACTCTGCCTTCTTGCACAGTGTTTAATAGATGGTTAAGCAGAGGGAGTTACTGAGCTGAAGAAGAAAGGTTAATGTACTTATCAGCAGTATATTCCTGTGTATAGCTTCATCTGGAAGTGACCAATTAGAGGTGTTAAAATTTTGGGTCATTACAAGATCCACAGGTTTGCATGCAGATTCTGTCAAAAAAACAATTTCATGCAAGTTTTGTTCTGTGATCATAACAAAACCACAGTTGATATGAAAAAGCAAACAAGACATGTTTCTTTGATGTTTTACACCTTATTTGTCAGTGCGAAGGAAACAGGTGAAAAAGGTTCCAAAATCCTTAGGACATTATTTCCTACATGCATTAAAAAAAATAAATTTTAAATTATAATGAGGGACTGGACTTTCAAAGTGATCCAATTAGAAGTATGTAGAAGTTGTAATTCTTGTTATATCTTTTAATCACATGATTTTCTTCACAAGTAAATGGTAGTATGCCAACTCTGCCAATACTCACAAAACAACAAAGCCAACTAAACTAAAAGAATTTGTCTTTGGTTTTAATTCCCGAGGACCATAATATGCAATATGAAATATGCACACCTGAGGACAGGAAGAACAATGTGTATGCTTCAATTTTAGCAAAAGTCATCTGAAAATTTTTCTGAAGTGATTGCAATAAAATATTCAGAATTTATGTTGTCTGTATTTCACTAATCTTGCTTTAAAGGATAAGGATTTTCTTAGAGGATGGAAAAAACATTTGGTGATAGTCTTTTTGCTCTGGAATTATTTGATATTTAGAGAGAGCTCAGAAAAGGACAGGATTTGAGCAGTATAATTTAGGGCCATATAAAGACCTATTAATCAATCAAGACAATTGATTAAGGACTCTGGGGATAAAAGGTCATAAAGGATTAATTTAGTTCAATTTTTTTTAAATTTTAAATGAAGTTTCAAACATTCATGTGGGACAAAAGGGAATTTCGGTATTAATTCATCAGTATGTATAGTTTAACTGATTTTCCATTCAATGAAGAATGGTGGCTTTATTTTTTTATGGATTTTTTTTTTTTTAATTCAGTTGAATCCGTAACAACACTTTGCTCATGCTGCTCTATTAAGGTTTTCTCTTTTTCTTTCCTGCATATCAAAAAAGAATCCATGTTGGCCTAGGTGTTTAACGGAAACAGATTAACTCAACAGAACTCTCAATTAGCATCTTTATCTAACCTAAAAGTTTGTGTTCTTAATCATATAGAGTTGAACTGGATATTCAATATACATAATTTAATATTAAAAATATGAACTTAAAAGACTCTTAAGATGATTTTATTAACTGGTATTATTTATTAACTATGTATTGTGAATACATAGATTGATGCTGGGGGAAGTGGAGCAGAGAAGACTAATTCAAATTTATTCTGTCAACATTCATGATGAGTGTCACTGGTATGCACACATACTAACTTATGGAGCTCATGTTGATGAATACTTGAAAAGATAAGTAAGCATGGCCTACAGCAGGGTTCATAAAATTTGCACACTCATTTGGTTGAGTTCTACACTGCTGAAGGTTTGGGTTTTTATATTTAACTCATTGATTTAAAAATTGTTAGAGAATTAGCATTTGTCATTGGCCTCTATTTTCTCTTTTAATTGTAACTTCCGATGGAAATCAATGATTCTATTTAATGAAATGAAGAACTCCTAGCTGGATATTTTCTGGGCATTTGCAGATTACATATTTCTCAGTTATTTCAGTAGGAGGCTTATAAGACATAAATTTTCCTTTGTTTTTTCCCATGATTCCCCAACACATCTTAGTAGATAGCACTTTGAGCACAATAGGTGAAATGTTAAGCCTTGATGTATGTGGTTTATTTGCAATTGGTGATAAAGTAAATGGTATTTTTTTTCTACTGTAATGTTTATTTACATATGCCTTTGTTTTGCAGTCTGCTTCCTTTTTTCTTTTTCCTTTTGTTTCTTATTTCCTCACTGCTCACTTTTTCCAACTATTTGTATGCACTTTGGGTTTTTCAATTACCTCCATATTACCTATTTGGGGAGCACTGTTTTAAATGCGTATTTTAACAGCACAATTTGGTTTGACAGAATGATTTGTAGTGCTGCAGCAAGCCTTTCACCAGAGATCTGAAATCTGGTGCACAAACTCCCTAATCTAGCAAGCTTTAATTCGTAAGCTTACTGCTGTTCCTCCATTAAGGTAGTGGTGAAATGCTAATCGGAAATTGTTGTGCAGAGCTTCTAAGCTGCTAAAAAATGCAGAACTGCTGAAATTCTACAGGACTGTGACATTTAAAACATCATTGTATCAGAATCATCATTTTCTTTTAATTAGGAGCAGGTAGAGGAGAGTAAGGGGAGTATTTACGTGCACGTTATGCTGATGGAAAAAGAATGAGGAAAGTAGCAGTGTCCTCAGCAGCCTCTGCTTGATTAGTAAATCACTTATTTGTTCCCTGCTTTTTCAGATCTTATATTCATTTCACAGTGGCATATTTGCAGTGGGAGTTAGCGAAACAAATGCCATCCCATCCTCACCAAGGGTTTTCTGGTTAAAGCACACTGCAAGAATTCAGTGTTCTGGGTTGGACACATTGCTCTGGTTGACAGCATTTGCAATCAAGCTCTGTAAGTGCCTTCGTCCCCAAACAGTTGTGTCTAAGAGATTATGGAACTCTTCTCTTACTGGGCAGAGCTGAAAGTGTCAGCTTTACTTCAGGGCAGGAATCAGGCTTATGGCACTTTATGTTTATTACAGGGGAGGCTCCAAATAATGGCAACAAAGTTAATATTTTTCAAGTTTTTCATGACAAGCAAATTTTGTGTTTCTCATTCTAAAATTAAATTGTGAGTATAAGGAGAAATAATCTTTTTGTGTAGGCAAGGGAAATAGTAAAAATATAAGTTCCTTTGGGACACATAAATCCAAAGACTTTATCCTTCAGTCTAAGGTCAGAATTTTCTCTGAGGTTCTGCAGATGCCAGTCCTACTCTTGATATTTATTGTATATGGCAGCAGATCCACTATATTACATTGTATCAGTGATCCAAAATTATATAAATTGGTATTGTCTATGTCAGTGAAAATTTTTCAATTAAACGAATTACCTTGCCTTTCCAAAATGAGCCTAACAGATGCTTAAAACTTGTTCCATGTGGCAGATTCATAGTTCTCTGAGTGGGGAGGTGAGACAGAGGAGGACATAGCATGAGATACACTGGTGTTTGTCAAGTTTCCTCTTCTGCAGACATATTCACCCTGCTTTCTTTGGTCCCATTTTGCTCCTTGCAGCATTCCATGGCTCCAGTAAGCCACAGTAATGTTTTTCTTCACATCAGAAATATCTTGTGGATGCATTCAGATTCTCTGTTCATTCTTCTTCTTTGCCATGAAAAAATATTTGTACTCACCTAAGAAAAACAGTTTGTTTCTTTAAACTTTTAAAGATCCCTAGCCTTTTGGTGAGACATAATAAATGTAAGTGCAGGCCTTTATTTTCATGGTAGTAAAATTCTTAGTATACCAATATACTAGACTACTTTGATAGTTTAATCAATTTTAAGGTACTAAACCACCAATATATTCATACTGATTAATTTAATTTAACAAATATTTTAATTAATTCATTCAGCAAATACTTAATAACTTCTTAATAAACAAGAATAGTTAAGGGAATTTCTGATACAATGGTAAGAAAAAGACATAGTACCATTTGTGATGTCTAAATTTAAATACTTCCAAATAATTTCATTTCATCATTTTAACAGGATTTCCTAAATTTATTTGAAATAGGTTTACAAATCTGACCAAGTACAGAAATGTAGCTCCAAACTATTACTTTACTTGCATAAATATCTTCTATTCTCTATAGAAACAAAGCAGAAGAAGCTTAAACTTTACATGAATCAGCTTTTTTTTTTTTTTTTTTTTTTTTTTTTTTTTTTTTTTGCATAGCCACGCACAAATGCAGGTATGTAGAAGAAAAACACCATTTGTAGTTTTCTAAAATAAATGCATCTGCCAATAAATAAATCAATAAACACAGGATTTAAAAGATGATGTTACTTAAAATAATTTTAAGAAGAAAATAATATTTTAATGATTAACTAACAAGTCTAGAAAGAGTAGACAATTCTTTTGATTAAAAATTTAAAACCTTTATCAAGTAGCTTAGCTCAGAAGACACAGTTAAATGAGGAACACATACATCTTGTAAATTTCTGTGTTAATTCTCTGGTAGGAAATTATAACTGCAGTGACTGGAATTGCTTGTTCACCAGTTTTAAAAATTCTGAACTATATTTTGTAAATCAAACAGTATAAAATAACTTCATCTCATGTCAAACCCATAATTCAGTGATTACCTGTTTTATTTGAAGATTTGGATGTTTGAAAATAATAATTTATTGGCTCCATCTTTACTGTGACCTCAATTAAAACTGTTCTGTCTATAATTAGTTTAATTAATTGTACTAATATGCTTGTTTAGGTGAATATTTGCTTCCTAAGCCACTTTAATCAAAGTAATAAAACACACAGAAATGGTTTATACCATCAAGTTGCAAGCTGGGTCATGAAATCTGAGAGTTTAGCTAGCTACATTAAATAATTTTGCAAGGAATTTGAAATTTTTCCAGAGTAAAGCAATGGCACAGATTTAAGACCTCTAACTGTTTTTCCCTCTTCTTATGTATATAGACCCTGATAGCTACATAGAGAATAGTATTTTATGTATGTCAAAACCTGTGATCTTGAACACTCAAAGATCTGTCTAAGACTAGTGGCATCTTACATCCTTACTCTTTTTTACCAATTTTTTTTTCCACTTTAATTTTAAAGCATTTCTTTGTGGGAGTGTGTTTGGTTTGGTCTGGTCCGGGTCTCCCCTATGGTTTTGTACTTTTGTATAATCCCAGTTGGCGCCCTCCCTATTTTATGGAAATTACCCTATATGTCAACATTGTCTCCTCCCAGGGCCCCGCCAGTCACTCCGGCACTGCTCCCATGCTTCTGGAAAGTTCTATGCTGGGGGCCCGGTGATTGGTCCTGGGAGGGGAGTCCCTCCCTTCTTCTCTTACAGTTGGTTCCTGCTTGTGTCCTTCACCTTGTTTACCACACCCTTCCCTTCCCTGACTGGTTGTTCTGTAACCCCTCCCTTGTGACCGCCCCTCCATAAACTCCCTCGCACAAGGCCTTCAGGCTGCTCACTGCTGGGCCCCTCTGGTGGGTGTGGTCTTCAGCTTGGAGGCCCAATAAACTTGCTGGATTTTACCCAACGTTGAGCCTGCCTCCTTCTTCCACCACCTGCCTCCATCGCTGCGGTCCTGTGGAAGGACCCATGAGCCAGACCTCTGGTCCCTTCAATACCAGAGGCTGGCCCCCGCAGCCTACTGCGTCCAGAGCTGACTGGGCTAAGTGGGAATTGCTCCAAGGGGACGCAGAGGCATTTCTTATGTACCTGAAAGTTTTTGTTCTGAGTATGGCTATAGGTCTCTCAAACTTGAGGTTGCTGAGGTATGTGTTATCCTATGAGAGTCTCTGGCTGACTGCAGCTCAGAAACCAGCATGTTTGTGTGCTGGTCCCCTCAGGGGCTTGACCTGGTGTTTTTCAGAGCATCCCTAACGCATAGTAACAAGATTGGGCGCTTCACGCAGCACTGTAGTAGCTGCTGTTTTCTTTTCAAATGCTGTTACTACCACGATTTTATTTTCATAATAGTGGTTGGTGCACTTTTCCAGGAGGTGGAAGACTTGATTTTATTCTCACTTCAGTCTGCCAGGATTTGAACCCACGCCTCCTGGCGTGGAACACAGAGTGCTGTAACCATTAAGTTGAAGGCAAGAATGGAGATGAGAAGAGCAGGAAGGGATTAAAAGTCTCCCTTTTTTTAAAAGCTATGCTGCTATGCTGAAAGCAAGCAAGTTCCTTGAATGAAGACAGAAAAAAATACAAGAATCAACATCTTTTTTTATGTCTTATAGGAAGTAAATTTTCACAGGAGAAAACTCAGTCCCTTATTTATGTAGGCGACCTCAGATAGATGTTGCATAAAACCCAGAAGTAGCACTAAAGGAAGTGCTATACAACACAATTCCAAATATGGGCTGTAGTTTTAATTTCTCTAAAGACCCCCATCAGTGTAGAAACAAATATATTTTGCTGGGTTTTCTGTGCAGTAGACTACAAAATAATACTGTAGCTGAGTAATCCCTCCATTTTGCTTGTGTCTTTCCATTAAAATAAAACCCACAAAATATTTTTCAGATTATTTTTGTAAATTAGCTCATAGTTTCTCATAGATATTTCAAGAATAGCTCCAGGTGATTAAGCGGTGGCAGACTTATAGTCGAACAAAAATATGAGGTTTAAATTGCTTTCTTGCTAGATTGCATTGCTGATTTAGAGGTCTTACACTGATATAATATTACTCCCCACATTTACACCCAAATTACACTAACAATCAAAAAATCTCACAAGGACTTATCATACATTCTGCTGTTTTATAAATTGCCAGTATGTGATTTGAAATTTCTCAGAAATATCCATTCCTGACTCAGGATTCCCTAATTAATCTCTTTCATTTATTCCTTCCTAGTATTTGTTCCTTTATTAGCAAATCTGAGTGAAACTTGAATCTTTATATAATTTTTGGTTAATATTTCTCACATAAACAATGTTAGCAGTTTGTGTGTTTCAAAGCAAAATTCATACTTCAACAGTATGTTGGCTGCAGTGTTAGCTGGAGGCATTTTCATCTTTTCACAGATGATATGGAGATGAGACTTTCAGGTGGAAGAACACAATGAAATACATTATTATTAGATGGAACTGTGAAGCTGCTTGAAAAATATTGATTCTGTGTGCTAAAATAACTAGCAGTTCATGACATTTTATTTTTCCTGAGATGATTGAGCTATTTAAAAGGAAATAGTATTATTTTTCTGTAACAGAACATTTCAAAATTTTCAAAAATTAAATACTTTCAGGACAAACAACTAAAAGCATATTTTAAATTATTTTTCATCCAATTTTATGTTTTGGACTTTTTGTTTGTTTGCTGATTTTTTAAATCAGGTCTCTGGCATAAGCCAAATAGAAATTTTTCCCTTAAGCCACTTCTCACAGTGATATAATGAATCATAGAATATTTTAGGTTGGAAAAAATCTCTAAGGTCATGAAGTCAAACCATTAACCCAGCACTGCCAACTCCACCACTAAACCACGCCATTAAGTGCCACATCTACATATATTTTAAATCCCTTTGGAGACAGTGACTCAACCACTTCCCTTGTCAGACTGATCCAATACTTGACAACCTTTTCAGTGAAGACTTTTTTCTTAGTATCCCATCTAAACCTTCCCTGGTGCAACTTAAGGCCATTTCCTCTTGTACTGTCACTTGTTACTTGGGAGAACTGACCAACCCCTGCCTGGCTACAGCCTCCTTTCAGGAAGTTGTAAAGAGTTATAAGGTTCCTCCTGAACCTCCTTTTCTCCAGGCTGAATACTCCCAGCTCCCTTAGCTGCTCCTCAACAGGACTGATGTTCAGACCCTTCACCAGCTCAATTGCCCTTCTCTGGACACGCTCCAGTCCCTCAATGTCTTTCTTGTCATGAGGAGCCCAAAACTGGACACAGGATTTGAGGTGCGGCCACAGCAGTGCCATGTACAGAGGGAAGATCCCTGCCCTGCTTCTGCTGCCCACACTACTGCTGATCCAAGCCAGGGTACCATTGATCTTCTTGGCCACCTGGGCACACTCTGGCTCATGTTCAACTGGCTGTGAAACAGCATTCCCATGTCCTTTATCCCCAGGCAGATTTCCAGCTAATCTGCCCCAAGGTGCAAGCTCATGGGGTTGTTGTGACCCAAGTGCAGGACACAGCACTTGGCCTTTTTAAACCTCATACAATAGTTCTTGCCCATCAATCCAGACTGTTCAGATGCCCCTGCAGAGCCTTACTGCCCTCCAGCAGATCAACACTCCTGCCAGGCTTTGTGTTGTCTGCAAACTGACTGAAGCTAAAAAGGGGGAACTCTTTCCTGCTGGATGCATATCAGTGGAGTCATGGGCAGCTGGGTACCTGATAGTTGTTAAATGTGACATCATGTTTTAAGCAAAATAATACGCAACAGAAAATGCAAACATAGGTTCTGCCCTGTCTCTGGTACTTAAGATTAATTCAGTTTATTAGGGTATGTTAAAAGGACTGAGTGTTTAGGTTATAATTAATGGACTTGTTCCAGATCTTCAAATAAGACAAAAATATTGCAAAAGTATCATGTTGCAGAGCAAGAAAATATTATGAAAGCTTCTCAACAATTGTAAAAGAAGCAGGTAAAAAAATCCTAGCATTATTTATGGATCTTATATATTTATGGATCTTATATAATAGCAGATAGATGAAAGTATAAGTAGTCTTCCTAGAATTAATCCTGTGCTCTAAATCTTAGATATGAAGGTATGTAATGAACAAAGTAAAATAAATTAACTTTTATTGATTACCATAGGATCAATAATTTGTACACATTGTTATGATGCTTTATGAACATATGGAATAATAACTGAATCCTTCAGAAGTCAACCTCTCAGGATGTGTATATCATACCTTTATAGGAAACTGTTACACAATAACTCTCCAGAACACCCAACAGTTGAGTCAGTTGCCATCGGGTATCTGCATTTCATTCTTATTTTTATTCCAAATATTATGTAAAATTATATGACTGTCTTACAGGTATTTTTAATCTTGTCAATATGCTCAAGAAAGTGCTGTTCCAGGAGACCTAATACATCTTTTCGAGCAGGCTGAATAAAGTCAGTTGTGTGGGAGACCTCTAATGCTACTAACAAAAAGATGTGGTGCTCATGTAGTCATGTATCTGCATGGTAAAGCTAAGGAGTAACAGAGTCAAATTAAAATTTAACTCATAAAAAGTTTCAATAGGTTATATTTTCATATTCTGCTTTCCTGATTGATTAAATGAATGCTTATGATAGCAGAAGGCAGGCTGAAGCACAGGCTAAGATATTTGCCAAAGAAAGCATCCATGGTGAGAAATAATATATGAATACCAGGTAAGTCTATAGTATCATAATGCAATGGGATTATGCTAACAGCATAACGTCTTGTCTGATATCTGGTCATAACCATCACATAATATACAATTCTTGCCACACTATTACACCATGGTAAAATTGTACTATACATTACTAGAAATATCTACCTTGATCTCTGTTGGGGACTTGAAATAATAATAAAAAAAAATCAATACAAGAAAAAATACTTTGTATTTCTTCAACTTGAAACGAATACATAGCAGGTAAAGCACCATCACAACTTAAAGGCTGTTTTTAAATCAATGCATGGATCTCTACAAAGAACTTTCCTTTGATTGTTTATACTTTAAAAAAGACATGGTGCTCTAAAGATAATGTTATTTCAGCTGAACCTTAATTTGTGCATGGCTTTGATTGATATACTACATTGCTAAAACACATTGACTGCATGAATTATTTTAAAATAAAGTCTTAATGTCACTACTATCTGTCAAAAAAGGTTTTCTTCTCTGCAAACAATGAATCTCTGCTAATGCTAACCATTAAAGTAATGAGCATTCTGAAGTACTCCCAGAATCTCTGAGTAACATTACTGTATTAATCAGATCTATGATACTGGAAACCCGAAGTGGAGCACCAAACTTGTCTAACCATATTTGCCGTGAATAGGTGATGATGAACAATGAATACACAGTTTCACATGAGAGACAGGTGTGTGAAAAAGAACATTATGGCTTTATAATTACACTTTTATTTTTATTTCTATTTCTGTTTCAGAAACTTCACTAAGGCCCACAATGTGGGAGAAACAAAGGTGGGTCTTCTCCATGACGAAAGAGAAACCAGAAGCTGATGGTCATCACAGCACACGCAGGAATCTGAAAATTTCCTTCCCAGTGAATTCAATGAGGCTTACATTCCTAACTGTTTATAAGGAATAATTACCTAGGAAGTAAAAATGGGACATATTGATTTACCAAAATATGAATATCGATCCAACTGAGACAGACAAAAACTCTTTAACAGTTTAGAGTTAGAAGGTGTATGTTTTATTTGGTGCCAGGCACTGCGTGGGATGGCTCCCTAAGACACAGGGCCCCGATCCAAGCAAACACAAAGCTTTTTATTTACAAAAATTATGAATATCCAAAATACAAATGCATATTCATAACATTAACACCTCCCATTCTCTGCTTCGTATGGAAATGAGCTTAAATGTCATTAAGCATGCGTAGTGTGTGTCCTGAATTGAGTCAGTGGTCCTGAATTGGGTCAGTGGTCCCAAAACAGATGAAGTAACTCATCTTCCTCATTTTGACCTTTTTGCCTTTCTGAACTTTAACTATCCTAATTACTTTAGTGACCTCTAAGTTTCCTCTTGCGTGACTTTTGAATGGGTTCCCACCAAGGGAGGAAATTGGTAATTGTCCTTGTTCCCTACACCAGCTTCTCAATGTTTCTGTTCCTCGTTCTAAGGACGGCTAAACAAATATACAAATGACAGATCATCAGTTATTTGGTAATCAGTTACTAACATCTTAAAATCCATTTCGGGTCCAGCTCTCTTAACTATTTTAATTAACTCTAGCTGGGCCTGAATTCCTTCGTATTCTAACTAATTTCAACACAGCTAGCCTATAACTAAAATCTTTATGTTTCTTCTAAATCTATGTTTCAATATCAGGAAAATAAATATTTAAATCCCTCAAACTAATGCATTTCAGTACCTAAGGTTAAAATCCTGAAACCCTGTTTACGTGCCTGCTTGTCTCTAGTTGCCTTCTGGGACAACCAGAACACAAAACCTGTGTTTTGTGGTTTTATTGTGTTTTGTGTTGTTTATTTTTCCCTCCCTCATCATCCTCAGAGCCCCATAAGGATAGTTACTACTTCCTTGTAGGTTTTTTTTTTTTATGTAAGTGGAGTTCCCTACTTCCTTTACATTCATAGTTTTCTAGCTGTCATAGGACTCACTTTTATACTGGATGGAATCCATATCCTTATTTTTTTTTCCTCAGTTATCAGTGGAGATTGACCAGCAGCAGCTGCTACACTGGAAAGAACCAGCAAATACGTCTGGGCTTCAGTGACTGGCTGTGTCTTTTATATGAAAAAGATAATTCACCAAACTACATAGCTGGACTTTGAAGGGGGGATTGAGACATACAAGCTTCCTTTTATTGAGTGCCCTACAGTGTAGACTAGAGAATTATTTCATTTTCACTGCCCAGTGGAAGATTCAAATGGAGATATTTTCTTCTTCCTCCCCTGCTCCCTACACAAAAACTATTCAAATATTTCTGCCTAAAGCATTTTCCCTGTGATGTGGATCTTAATTCCTGCCAGGTGGATGAGGAAGCTGAACACTCATCTCAGAAATCAGTGTTGAAACACTTTAAACGCTCACTGTTCTCAATACACAGGGCTACTTGTCCCCTCCCTGTGTGTTCTTTTGGTTTGGTTTCTGGTTTGTTCTTTTGGTTTGCTCTGTTTGTTTTTTTGATGTTTTTGCTTCTGCAAATAAAAAATTAAATAAATCTGAGTTGAGAACAGTTTCTAGTAAAGCACCATGTGGACTGCAGAATTTTTCCTGCCACACAGATGATACACACTTCACAAGACAGACTCTGAAGAGTAGTGGAAAAACAATCAATCAAGCAGGTAAACTACCTGTATCATCTGTTGCCAGTCTTGCTCACCCAAACATAAAAAATTAAAATCCTTTACATATTTGCTATAATAATAATAATAATAATAACAATAAATATCAATTTTATACCAAGTGTAAGATATGTTCAGTCCACACTTCTGAAGTCTGGCAATATGATATACAACCAAAAATGGTAGATTTAAAGAAATATTGAATAGTCACAATATAAGAGCACCAGAATCTGTCTCTATAATTTCACACTCAAATTATTTTCATAAATATAATTGTAAGCTATATGTTAATAAACTATTTCAGTAATGTCAGCATAAACAGCCAGAAATCCTCAGGACTATCATTACCTCCATCAGCAAATTACTTTCAGTTCTCCTGAGTTTTCTCAATAAGTCCTATTCCCCATGCAGCCCAGTTAACACATATGACTCTGAAATGTCTTTAAAGAGCCATAGTTTCAATAATATATTTGCTAAATTTGTACAATTAACATTAGGGCTTAAACTCTGCCCGTGAGCATTCCTTCAAAGTTCATGTATCTGCAGACAGAATGTGACCTTTTAGTAAGGTTAAACCTCTGGTTCTTTGTTCACATTTTGAATTGTTCTGTTTATTTAGAATTGTCTCACTAATAGTAAATTATAGGGGTAATTTCTTTGAAAATTTTAAAGTTTTCTACTGCTCAGAGAAAATCCTTATACACCCATTACAGTATCTGATTAAAGAATTACTGTCTCAAATGGTTTCAGTTATTTTGGGTGCATTAAGTATCTCTTTTACTAACACAAATGTCTTTTTACCTCACATAGGATTTACCAGCTCCATTTGTATTTTTTAATTTCTGAAAATGTGTCTGAAAGCATAACCTTTATAACTGGTATATTTTATTACTTTTAGTATTTAAAGTACTTTAACCATTATTTTGCAGATTAATTGTTTTCTCACCTGTTAAAATGTCACAACTACCCAGAGATACAGTGTTAGAGAAACTAAGATTTTTTTAGTTCATTTATTTAGTTTTGTAGAACTGGGGGTGGAGGGATGGGAGTGAAACTTTTCGAATGTGCATTCAGGCACCATACATTAGTGAGTTGCACATCCTCACAACCCGGTCCCTGGTTTCTTTTTGCAGCAAAAATAGTGTGTGGTCCCCTTACACAAAGCTTATTGGAAACCTGTAAATGAGTTCTGGGACAAAAATGCTTCAGGGAAGTTACACATCTCATTTATGGAGTTTCTGTACCTGAGAGTGTAATTTTCAAAACACATAATCTGAGTTAACTGTCAAAGGCATTTGTTTGTCCAAAACCAGATTCATTAGGAAACATGAAAAATCACTAGCAACCATAGAACACAGGAGAAGAAAAACAATAGGGTAGTTCTGCAACATATATTGCTTTCATGCACTGCTTGACAAACCCTTTTCAGACTACTGCTGGTCCTGATTCTTGGTATTGTTCAGGAGCTACACCATTTGTATTTTATACAGAGCTTTTTTCCTCTGTAAACATAATCTGTTTTAAGATCCTAAGGTTTGAATAGAGCTGCACCATTGCTCTCAGGGGACATTCCCAGCTTGTTTGATATTCAACACTATCCTAAAAGCCTGCATCCTTTGCTTGAGCACCAAGAACAGAAAAAACTCACTCTATAGTAGCTCTCTGGAAGTGAATCAGAGTAAGGCAGATTGGTAAAGTATATGCAAGTTAGATGTTACTAGCTGAAACCTCAACAGTTTTGTCAATGTTTAGAGTACTGAAAGGATAGGGGAAAAAACATCCTTCTGTTACGATTACATTGGATCAGTGACATTTTTTCAGAAGTAGATAAGATATGACATTTTTATTCTTCTAAAATCAGGGGTAAATATGTTACTGAGAAAAATGGGAGAGAATTAAACTGCACAGCAATTAATTAAAGAATTTATCTGTTCATTGAAAACATAAAATCTAGCCTATAGGCATGAGTGACTTCAGGTTTTTTGTTAAAATCTTATTGACCCTTTTTAGTCACTTGAAAACATATATATGACCATGAAAATTCATCACTAATTAGTGTTTCTGACTTCCTCCCCAAAATCCTCATGGAAGCCAGAAGTTTATTTCAGCCTTGAGATATTTTTGTTCTGCTGCTGTTGACATCTGTGCCTTTAGGCTCGCAATTCTATACTCAGTTTTCCAATTTACCCCTCTTTTGTGAAATTCTCCATTTATAGAAATCTGCAGTGCTTAAGAGCTGTATCCTTCCATGAAATGAATTTTCATGATGTGTCAGACTTTGGCTGGCCCTATGTGAAAGGGATTCCAGCTTCCTTTATCTGCTTGTTTATTGTGCAAAATTATTTGCTTTACTTTTTCACATTTACTAACATTGTGAGCTTCTTAATTTAAACACTACTAAAGATGACACTTACTGTCAACACAAATGCCAATTAATTTTGCAGTAGAAAAATTATTTTAAAAAGAAGTAGGAAAGAAGCAGACTGAAGATTTATCATTCAGCTCTGCGACATCTCATGGCCGTCATCGTAATAAGTTATCAGAGTTGCTGAAATATCAATTTGGCACATGGTTTCACATGATTGCTTGCATTCCTACTTAGGGCCTATTACTTAATTCTTCTGTCATTAGGAAATTAAATCAATGATTCTGGCCAGAACTGGAGATAGCCTGATATTTATATTTAAATTGACTATTTAAATTGTGGCATCACAGAGCTGTTCTAAAGCCTGAAGCACCTGAATTGGATAATGAAAAATGTGATCATATTCATACAGACAAGTAGAAGGGAGGAGCAAAAATAAAAATATACCAGTGAACAGCTTTTCATCATGCAAAACTATTGATTTTCCTGAGGAAAAACCAAGAAAACAAACCAAACCAAACCAAAAACTTGTGCATGGTTAATTAACTGTGAAGAAAAACCTATAGATTTTTTTCTCATTCCTGTCTTTGCTGGCAAAATCTCTGCTTAGAAAACAGTGTCTGGTCTCTAAACTGGTAAACAGCTATTCAACAATTTCTCTCAGCGGGATTACCATTAAGTATGAAAGTACATTTTTTTGGTCACATAACTCCCTGCTCCAGATAGGTAATTAGCCAGAATATAAAAGAAAAATAATTGCAAAGAAATGTGATCATATATCTCCCAACAGGTAATTTTAAAGATAGAAAGATCATATTTCAAAATAACTTCAAATGAAACAAAGAAACTGTTAAAAAGTCATATCTGGTTATGGTGTGAGAAAGAGGAAGGAGAAGAAACAAGAAATCTATAAAATGCTCCAAGCTTGCAATGACTTAATCTTAAAGAATTTGTTAATACTTTTTGGCTGTTCAAGAAAATGAAGAATATAAAAATATAAAAATATCCCTCAAATGAATTCTCTTACTACTGAGAATGAAGGGGGGAGAACTCTTAGTATAGAAAAATGGGCAAGAAAAAATATATAAATCATAAAAAGAACACTTTTAGTTGTTCAAAGAAGAAACTCATCTATACAGAGTTGCAGAATATTCTGAGTTGGGAGGGATCCATGAGGATCATCTAGTCCAGCTCTTAAGGGAGCAGCTCATACAGGGATCAAACCCACAATCTTGGTGCCATTAGCACCATGTTTTAACCAACTGAGTTAATATCAGAGACCTGCCCCTGTATACTGTATGTTGGTCTACTTTGTCTTTTTTCCACAAAGGAAATTATCTGCATCACTGCAGAGCATGACAAGAACTGTATTTTTTCTATTGTGCCCAAACACACTAAACTCACAGATTCTGCTTCAAAAGCATGAGATACATCACTCCTAATGCACTTGAACTGTGAAGATGGACACTTGTGCAAGACTTCCAGACTTTTGTAGCTCAATAAGACCTAATGAAATCCCAGATGAAAGACAAGTTTCCTATTGTTTCTAGAGATGTGTGGGGGTGTGGGTATGTGGGTGGGGAAGCCTTGTGAAAGAAAAGCTGGAGCTATGACAGCTTGTTTTCATGACAGCTGTATGAAACTTTCCTTCACTTTAAGGATCTTTTTCTAAAGAGTTTCTGAGTATGTCCAGACATAACAGCTAGATATTATTTGAAGAAAATAGTGACAGCAAAAAACAGGGATCCTGTTTGCTAAATAATGTACTGTAATTAAAACTTTATTGATTTATCTGAAAAATTACCTATTTAAAAGAAAAATAAAAAAGGATTGTGTTATTCTTCTGTCTGAAGGTAGGGCACTTTCCTTAACTACAGAACACGTAGATTCTCTGTCAAACATGTCAAAAAAGAATTTAGAGAAGCATGAGTACCCCCAGACTTCTGTGTATCCCTAGGTGTTCACACAATATCAGTAAGCAGGAAGTTAGGGCAAATTCGTCAGTGATGTGGCTCATTAGCAACATGGATGTGAACATGTTTATGGGGTAAGTGGGGATGAATTTCTGTTTTCCATGTCTTATTTCAAGGCCACATTTTTTAAGATTTCTTACCAATGAGGCTGTGGTTTCAAGCCAAATGGCGCAATTTCTTTCAGAAAAATTCTGAATTTATGATATTTATCATTTGTTTCTGTGTTCTAAGTGTTCATTTAATTAATTTTGCTAGAATAACAGATATGTCTGTTAGAAAGAAGATATAATTTGTAGACCAAGGAGTTCGTACACAGGAAATGGTGTTCTTTCATTTTTCTCATTGGTTGAATATTTTACTATGAAAACCTTGACCCTATTTATAGGGGTTATTTTTTGCCTGTTTTTAAAAATACTATTGTAATAGGAAAATCATTGAATTAGTATTCAATGATTAGTATTCGACCAGATTTATCTTCTTAGGTGAGAAAACACAGAGAAATCTCATATTTATCAATATCATATGAGTATGGTCCTCAACACTGAGACAAAAATGTCCCCAGAGAGAAACATATGGAATTGCTTCCACTGGTAAGGAGAAAAAAAAAGGTGACAGTCTGTGTGTCATGTTAGGTTGTCATCCCAGTGATCTTTTATCTTAAATTTTTAAACCTGAGTATTTGGCATTTTAATTTTTTTTTTCAAATGGTACTGTGATTTTAAGATTCTATTGACTATGCCAATTGCAGTGGGTAGGTTTACAGTCAAATAAAAACCCACAGTGGGAAAATTTCCAGTGTCTGACACAATGTTGAAATGGGTAGAACTCAGATCTTGAAGACAGGATTATTTTTTTTCCCCCAACTGGCATTGAAGAAAGCTTTTAAAGGAAAATATTTGAGCATGGTCTCATCTGGACACTATTTTGGAACTAAGAGAACAATTTTGTGAATTACACTGAAAGCACCACCAAAAAAATTCTGTCTGCGAGACAGGTTTTAATCAGAAACTACTTGTGTGATTTCAACAGCAAGGCAAATTGGGAGGCCACAAAATGGTGCACACAAAAATTTAGCAAGCCCTTTCTTCTGTGGTAGCATTTTGTCCTTAATTTTAAGCTAGCAAAATAAAAATGTCATCCTGTGTTCTGTGTGATAAGCTTTCATTTCTGTTTTTGATTTAATTTTCTCTATTGTCATTGTTTATAAAATTTCATTAAGTAAATTACACTGGATAAAAGTGAAAGTCTTGCAGTGCTGTATCCTGACTTTGTGCAATTGCCATGGTACTCATCATAGTGTATTTATAATAGCATTAGGAATTTGATTCATAACTTACATGCACAGATCTCATTAGCTATCATTTGAATTATTCCATCTTTCCACAGATCTTTCACTTCTGCCCAACCAGCTTTCATTCTCCACCAGCCAAACACATCAGCATTTAGATATAATATTAGAGGTGTCACTCTACTCTAGTAATTCAAGCATCATCTGTCTTATCATATTTTCAGTTTCACAGCTCCCAAAGACATCTGGCTATCTTGAAGTCAATGGGAGTTAGATACATAATCTGCTTAGGTGCTTTCGAAAATCTCTTACATACTTAATGACATATTTAGTGCTCTTCTGTAAAATAAACTCCTGATTATTCTGTATAATATTACACTGTCTTATGCTGTAACCCTTTGATGTGCAGACTTTCCTTGGTTAGCATCATGTTAAGTACTGAGCAGGAGATGACTACTCTTGTCTGCACTATCAGCTATCATAGAAGAAAAAAAAACACAGTGGGAGAAACAGTCTTAGACAAGAAATAGGACTACCTGCTTTCCAAATCGTATTATGTATTTAAAGAACATTTTTTTTAAAGCTTAATTTAAGCACCTTAAGCATATCATTGTGTAACAACACTATTCAGTCATGTCACTGTACAAAGGATGAGAGAGTGCGAAGTACCGAACATACTTATCTGGTATCAAACCATTAAAACTACCATGAAAAAAATTACTCACATTTCCTTATTGAATTGGAGGATCAAAATTTGTCTTTAACTTCATCCCAGAGAGAGGATTTCAGGGAAATGCTTTCAAATATTTGATGAGTAGCTGTGTGCAAACAACAAAGGAGTGTATCTCTTAGTCCAATTGCAACGAATTTGATCACGTTTGAGTGAGCCCTTACTGAAATTTTTGGGGGCATTTTTTAGCATGCATGCTGAGGGAGTTGGCAAAGAACTGTAAATCTGTTTAAATCAAGAAGATTCCTTTTAATCTGAGGGGACTGTGGGAGTGCAAAGCCTGATTTCTTTATGATTTTAAAATTGACCAAGTTGGCAATAGTTTTTAGTGCTTTGAAGAAGCAAAGAATGCTGATCTCGGTCAAGAGGAGTACACGAAAGTGCCACTAAAGCTCTTCATAAACCAGCACATTGATAAAGCAAGAAACTTCTTAGTTTTTCCTGTTCTGGAGCATGATGGCTTACCAGAATGTTAATTTTCTGATTAATTCTACTACAGAGCACTACAGAAGATTTGAGGTATACATCAAGGCTTGAACAAAGCTAAGACCCAACTACCAATTTTTCCTTAATTTTTGGCCTTATACATTTTTATCATAAAGATGTATAATTAAGAAGAATTTATGAAAAACAATATTTAAATATCCATTTCTACAATTACCCCCAAAATGAATGTGAATCTTTTGAGAAGCAAGAAGAATTTGATCTAGAACCCCTATAAACATGATAGGTAGTAATTACAATGAGTTGTGAGGGGTTTGAGTTATGACTCGTCGCCACATTTTTTATAATTAATTACTTGATGTTCTTCTGCAATAAAAATGTGAATTAAAAATACTGATTTAGCTTTAAAATTTGCTTCTGAATGACATTCCCGATTTGTGGACTTGATATTCCTAGGAAAGAAGACAGGCGCACCTTTCAAATTAAAAAATCCTGTTACAAGCCATAGCACACACTGTATATGAGCTAAGAGTTTATTGTTGGGCTGATTAAAATTTTATCAGTGAATCAAAATAAAACAATTACTGTCATTAATCTAATTTACAGCACCACTATTACTGACTACAAAATCCTTGCTCTCTTAAAAGAATGAAAATTGCATATACTTTCATCCTATAGCTCAAGAAGGAATTAAATGTTGTTTAACTGTAACAAAATATCAGATGTGATGAGATTAAATCAATGTACTTTACTGATTCAAGTCATATGGCTAAATATTTTTCTGTTTGCTGACAAACCCATCTACTAGAAGGACATTGTTGTATAATTAGTTAAAACATAAAATAAACCGCGAAAAAAAGGAAAATTTAGTCTGGTTTTCTGGGCATAATGAATTTTTGACCTAGGTACATGTCTAAGAATGAGGACTTACAGAAAAGGATATGGGAGGATCTAAGTAATATATTTACTTTCAAGATCAAAAAAGGACCAAAAGAACCAGAGGTATCCACTGGGTTTGTTACACAGTCTCTGACTACAATAACCAAAGAAACCGACAAAAAAAAAAATCACACTCTACAGTAATTAAAAGTAACTTATTGCCATCATTGTCACAAACTACCACAGGACTTCCTCCCCTCAATCCTCAACTGCACCAAAACCTTAATATGCTCTGAAATTGTGATTGTGGGAAAAAAGGAAACCACGAAAAATATGTTCAAAGAAACTTTGTGACCACTGAGGAATAAAGCTTGTCTCCAGATTTAAAACTATGACTATACATGTCCAACCATATATATACGTTTACATAGATATATGCACACATACATAGACATATTTTGAGTTTCTCAGACACTAATCAGAAGAACTACATTATATATCTATATATATTCAAACAAGAGCTAGAAAAGCAGTTCTTTTTCAATCAAATATTACCCTGAAATATTTTTTTTTTTTGGTTCTGAAGACTATCAGTCAGTTTCTCAGATTCCATACTGTCCATTGTACAGTTCAGAGTCTTATTTGCATGCTTTCAACTCAGCAACATTTGAAAAAAAAATATGGCACCCTGTCCTGATGCATGTTCCTGGTATGAAATAGTGCCCTCATCCCAAAAAAAAAGAAAAAAAGAAAAAAAAAAAAAAGAAAAAAAAAAGAAAAATGGAGACATCAGTTTGATTCTAAAATGATTATTTACATGAATTTAAGGAAGTAAGAATTTCATCACCAATTATGTCATTCAGATATCTGTACAAGGTTCACTCACATTGCTGTTCAACACTTTTTGTTATACCATATATAAAATTTTAATTATTCCATTAAGTGTTTCTTAAATAACCTGTCTATAGCACTTTTTTTTCTTTTTGTGTCAGTGAAAAAGAAAAATGCATCAATATTTATTTTTCTACCAGGGAGCACACAAAATGAAATCTATGGAAGATAGTTTTTCATCATCTGACCCACTGTAATATCTAAGATTTTTGTTGGTGAGTGTAAATCAAAATCTCAAAAAGAAGCTTGCTATACTTAAAAAATATTTTTTATTCTCCTAAGCCTTTGACAAAAATACCAAGTAGGACAGTGTCCTTGATGTTTGCTTTCTCATCAGATGGAAAACAGATCTCCTGTTATAAAATAGCTCTGACAAGTCTATTGCAATGTCAGCTTTTCTTTCTGCAGCTTTATTGTGAGAAAGATAGTTTCCCCTGTAGTTTTAAAGGGCTCTAATTTCAAGTATGTTAAGAAGTTCCTCTCTCTACAGGCTTTAGGCTCTGACAGTTTCTGAGGAGTATTTGCATGTACTAGTTTATGGACATGAATTACAACTTGCTGTTCCTGCTTCTGCAAGACATCTTCGATCTTTTGCTTAAAAAAAAAGAATTGTATTTGAAGGTTTAAGCAGAAAAATAAAGAACTACCATATGCAGTGTTTTCTTCAGTGCTTATCAGAAAATGGAATTATAATTAATTTTTCCATTAATTTTAACAATAACATGTATTATAATACAAATTATACAGTGCATATGATGTATATGCATGCGTACCTACAGTATATTTAAAGTGAAAAATTAAGTCTAATGACAAAAAATTGTTTCCTGGAATACATAGAAAACATGTTTTGATGATCACCAATAAAATAGCAATAATAAAATCTGTACATATACAAAGCCTTTAAAGGGGAGAATTTAGCTTAAAGCCATATGCACAAAAATGTTACTAAACTTGCTAGAGACATTTTATGAAATCAATTTTTATATATTCCAGAAAGCAAATAAAATTATTATGGTTTATAATATGTCAAATGATTATAGCACATTTCAAAACCTGCAAATCATTTATGACTGGCATCTTAACATCAAATGTGGCCCTCAAACACAGAAAATTGACACAGAACTTTTTTCCTGTATTTATATGATTCAAGCCTTGGTGGAGGATAGGACTGTGTGTATGGTAGTGTGATCACAATGATTTTCATATGTTATTATTAAAATATCATATTTTATAAAGAAATCCTCAGAAAGACACATTATAGAATAACATCAAATGAGCAGTGTGACAGCTAAAAGATTAGTCCAGTTTTGAAAATGAATTATTATTTTATAAGGCAGTCCCACTCTGTCCAAGTACTAAGTAGAACAGATGTGGTGGAAGAAGGAGTTAGACAGTTTGACACATTTCTGACCCTTTCTCATGTATTTCCTAAAATGAAGCTGTAATTATTATGCATGTTGCAGGTTATGCTGATGAGCTGATAGAAGAGGTTGTCAAATTATACAGCACACAATCACTCAATGACACAGCAGAAGAAAGAGTGGAGCAGGATTTCCAAATCTATCTACAACACATAAGTTTCCAGGCAAAATGAGCATTCTGGAAAACCATATGTCACACTTAGGTAAATGAGACACGCATATGTTGTGGACAAGAAAACACCCATTAAAAATAAGTAGGTGAACTGTTTGTAAGTTATGAGATGGGATCCAGATCAATCACTCTGTACAAATGAGAGAAAAATGGGAGACACATTCCTATTTCCAAATGGATACCACCAAACCTACTCAAGAGGTCACCAGTCTATACTCTCTGCTTGGTGAAAAGATAGATTTATATAATGTGAAAAGATTGTTATTAAATACAAGGCAGATAGGGCCTTAATAAAAAGCACTAGCTGACAAAAGTGAAAAATATGAAACTGGATTTTAGTAATTTAAAAACTTACTATTTCAGAAGAGTCATAAGCCCCTTCATTCTTAAAAATAAAGCTCAAAAAATCTTTCTTTAGGTTACTGATGCTGGCAAATCAGTCATGATAACTACCAACCAAGAAATAACTAACGAAATCTTTATTTCACCTGGAAACTTATATTAGTATATTACAAAAGCTACGTATTAAACAGATCCTTTGGGTGGCAGTATAGTCTACCATTTTTCAGTGATCCATACAGACGTTCTGCTTGTTTCAAGGTGTTTCCAAACTTTGTAGTGATCTATTTGATTTAAAATGTTCTTCTTCCCAAATAACACAATTGATGAAAAAGATCTTTCTATATGCTTAAAAATATCTGTCTTTTACAGAATTTTTCAGAGAAGAAAAAAAGAGAAATGAGAAAAGAAAATGAGAAGAAATTAAGGAAGCTGAGTGTATTTTTTTTATTTGGTGCCATTTATTTTGGTTTTCACACAATTCAATCTAAAAAAATCAAATTAATATATCTGCTAGCTGATCCTCATGAACTTTTATACTTTATAGTGAGCAATAAAACTCATAAGTCTTCTCCATTAATGCTTTTTTCTCCCTATAACTACTTCTTATTATTTGATGGTTCAGAAGATATATCTCTGTGCGACGAGGCTGCTCATCTTGATGGGGAAGGGGAAAGAAAATAAGAGGAGAATTACTTCTCTAGTTCTGTTGTGGTGATCATAATCATCAACATATATTTTTCTTCCTGTTTTTACTTTCTCTCAAAGTAATTTTAATTTGATTTGGTAAACCTTTGAGAGATGTCATTAACAACAGATGATAGAATTTGCCCCACTGTGTCTAATTGTTACCAAGCAGAGCAAGTAAGAGGAGAGCACATAAATACACAATTTAAAGTTTAGCCAATATGTTAGGGTTAATGCTTTTGCTACAACAACCTGCTGATCTTTGTCTGTTCAAGTCTTGGTTTTGACAGTCTGTGAAATTCTTGCCTTCCAGTATTGAAACTTTCAGTAGAGGACACTACAGATGATTCAGAGTAGTTACAGAAACACTAGTAAAGCCCAGCAGTACTTGGATTTTTCTCTCCGGTACTGGTCATGTTTAGCTCAGTTAAGGAGTTGCTGCAAAACATTAAATAAGACAGGAAAGCAGGTTACAAATATCTTTGTATCCCCATTTTAAACAATATATACCTTGATTATGAACATTGTTTAAAATATGATCTCATAGAAATATGTTATTAATAACGATTTCCAGAAGATGAAGTTTAAATAACTCACTAAACCAAATGTAAGACAGAAAATGCAGCTAGTGCCAGAGTTAAATGAGAAGCTGTAGCATTGTCATTGACAATAAAGTAACACTGTTCACATCTTATTACAAAAATGTTGGACTTCTCTACTCTGAAGATTAAAAAATTTTAGCTGTAATCCAGGTCTTGTTTGACATGAAATTTTGTAAGGAAAAGCTCGGTAACTTTTGAATTTATCAGTAATAGGATAACATGCTACAGTAGTTGCAGCAAGCATCCAACATCCCTATTGCTTAGATGCTTTTTCTTTTTTTTTTACTCTTTTATCCTCTATTCTCTCCCTCCATTTCCCACAAAGAACAGGCTCAGAAAAACATCACATATTTCAGGGAAAATAAACAAAACACTCAGACAACCTCATAAACAAAATTAAAAAAAAGAGAAACCCCAGTCTTCTCAAACACCTTCGTGAAGGATAAAATCACAATGATTTGTACAAGTGACAACACAATTCTTTGAATACAACAGAAACGTATCTATTATTGAATCAAAGATGAAGTGAAAGCATTATCTCTTGAATGAATTACAAATTTTTACATATTGTAAAGTTATTTTTCTTTAATTTTCATGTGTGGTCATGGTCATTCTCAAAGTAACTAGTTCTACACAGGTCTTGAAGCCTTTAAAAACCTAAATAAATTACCTTCCCCTCTCCTAATTTTCCTGCTGTTATCTTTTTGGGCCAAGTTTTTGATGTATTACTAGTTTTTTCTTTAGGCTGACAAGGAAGGCTAAAGGAAGCTCAGATAAGGATTTGGAATAAATCACTAACTGGGGTTCTACATTTAATTTTGCTAAAGCAAACTAAAGGACGTTGTCCAGTCTGAACCATAGGAAGTGTGAAAGGTTTATTAATGTAAGAGATATATGGCTAGTAGACCAAAAAAAGAAATGCTACCCGAGGCAGAAAGACACACTGAGTTTGATGCAGGAGTTAATGAAATAAAATAAATATGGGTACATATAGAAAACTTCAGTCAATATTATGCTTCATGTTTGGGAGGAAAAAAAATGAAGGAGGAAAAAAAGAAAAAGAAAAATAGGAAGCAGCTTTACAGTGAACTCAAGAGCATCAAGAGAGCTTGTACTGCTCAAAGGTACAGGATGACAGGAATGCGCTGGTTAAGTGGAATTTCTTGTAAGAATAATATGTGACAGAAGATGAGTGGACTAGCCACATGGAAAAAAGGAGTATCTTAATTGGACAATTGTTTGCAGCTCTAACTTGTGCAAGTCAAGGAATAGTAGCAGAGGAAGAGCAGCCAGACATAGCAGTGAGCAACTGAATGAGACTTCAGGCTGTGATAAGAAACAGAAATTAAAAAAATTAAATAGATGGGTAAATCACAAAAAGGGAACATATGAGAAGATCAGGGTAAAAGAATTTTCTGTTTGGTTAGAAATAATATGTTGATTCTGTGGTCTAAGAAAGAAATTGTATCTTTGAAGTTTAAAGTAAAAAAATACATTTTTCCCCAGCTGGGATTAAAGGAAGCCTTTGAAAAGAACAAAGCTGAAAAACTCAAGTGTTTCACAATTTGCTAAGCTACTCCTTTTTCCCTAAAGTTGAACCTAATTTACAATGTGAAAATAAGTGACTACCTTTACTTGCTGCTGTAACCTGGAAAGACAAAATCTGGTGGTGTTTTGTTTGTTTATTTATTTATTTTGGTTGTTTAGGTTGAGTGGGGAGGTCAGCTTTTTTGATGCACTTCTTCATCAGTAGTGCCTGAACTGTTGTCCTAAACAACGTTGTTCACATCTCATCTCCTTGGTGGAAAATACAACAAAGATTACAGACTTTGTTAAAGTTTACACAAATCTGGTTTGTATAGAAAAGAGGCTGAGATGTGACAGATTTTGTAGAGATGAGATGTATTCAGTAGCGAGACACAGTTGTGTGGTCCGCATATATCTACATTAAAAGTAAGCTAATGTGTGTCCAAGTAAATAAAAAGTGATGGGACACATGAAGCAGTACCCATTATTTGATTCTTTTTGCATGAACTGAAGTCCCTGTAATCTCCATATGCAGACTCTCCATGTCTTTACTCACAATGAAGGTAGTAAGAATGAAGCCCTAGATTTCAGGTTTGGTTTTTTTCATTGTCCAGTCACATATGATTTTTTTTTCTCCAAAGGTATTTTTTTTAAGTAATAAAAAACAATATTCAGATCTTCACCTTTAGCACTTGATGCTGTAAGAATTATAGAATTACCAGAATAATTCCTGAGTGCACCTTTATGCACTAATAGCTCCAGGTCTATTAAAAGGAAAATTTTTTTTTTTAAATTAAACTCCGTGTTAGTCAAATATTTCTTCAGCACGTTTCCAGCTTGGAATTTTAAGAGCGAGAGCTAATAGCCACCATATAGTGGTATGGGTTGGAAGGAACCTTAAAGATCTAGTTCCAACACCCCTGCCATGCACAGGGACACCTTTCACTGGACCAGGTTGCTCAGAGCTCCATCCAACCTGGCTTTAAACACTTCCAGGGATGGGACATCAACATCAAGATGTCATCAGGTTACAGCTTTTCAAACATCTGCCTAGGTTCCTGGAGGAACTCTTTTAACTGTAATTTAATAAGATAAAATATGTTTCTTCCTCCTATTTTCTCTAAACACTGCCTCATGATGAAGGAAAAACATATACATGGGTGTAGCTGACTCTTTTTCAAATTTTTAATGGATGTCCTGGCTTATAAATATATTGCAACATATATGTTTCAAATAATATGTGTGGTTGGTGGTGGTTTGGAGGGAGGAGTGGGGGGTTCAGTTTATTTTTTTCCAAAGAAGCAATTTCTATGATTGTCATCTTGTATTCACTAAGCTGTTTTCGCCTGTAGAGACACCTGGTCTAAGGCCTTGGCAGGTCGTCCTCAGTGTTTCTTCTAGTTTAGGCAGGGCATTTTCACAGCAGGGATCCAGAGTGACTCTTATAATTATGCAAGGCAAGGTTTATTTTATGAATTTTACTGTGAGCTACTGAGGACACCACTTCATGATTGGTTTCCCCAGGCCAATGAAAGTGAAAACTATCCCAAATTTCTGCTCACACTCAAGGTATCTGGACATTTTTAGTCCTCAAGACCCAGAGTCAGGTGCATTAAACACAATGCAGGTCAGACAGATAGGAAGCTCTGAGGCAAGGTGTAAATGTCCATAGTGTTTGTGATTTTTTAATCTACTGATTTACCTGATGTCTAGTATAATGTTTCAATGGATTAATTAAAAAAAAAAAAAAAAAAAAAAAAAAAGGAGAAAATTCTTAACAGATACTGTGATTAGATTCTGTTAAATAATTTCAGAACCTCAAATGATAGGTGCTTCATATCTTGTAGCCTCTAAGAAAAAAAATGTTATAATTTCTAGAAGAAGCTGTAGATAAATAGTTTGTTGTTGTGAATTGAAAACACCTCAATTTCAGAAGCTACCAATTCTGTGGTACAATATGCATTAAGTTTTACTGAGGCAATCATGCTGCCTCATTAAAGACATAAACTCTAAGAATATATGAAACTGTGAGAGCATGCAAATGTCATGTATATCTTGCAGTAGAATGAAAATTTAAAGTCTTCGGCTAAAAAAAATGATTCCAATTACAAGGATGTCTCTAATACTTCGGATTATAACAGATCATGATGTCATGAAGTGCCCATTTTGGTATATTTGAGTTCCTATAGATACTGTTGGACACTTAACAATTAAATGAGAGCATACATGCAATAGCTCAGTAATCTTATGTGACAAAAATTAATTTCCTAAATTATAGTTCAATGTGTTTAAATAAAACTTGTGAATGTATCCTAAATTGCTCACTATTCTGCCATGAGAAGGATATGTGAATTAGCTCTGAAAAGAACTGCATCTTGTGTCCTGGATGTGCTAAAATCTTAGTGGAATGAATTTCTTTGATGTGCTTCATACTACCTTTGTGCTGTATACATATGTCCTACAAAGGCAGTGAAAGGAGATTCATGTCATTTCAGATATTTACAATGCAAAATGTATCAGTCTGTTAATTTTAAAGGCAATCTAGTCCACTTGGCAGTCAAATTAACCCTACTCATAACATGAGCATTGTTCCAAGTGCATGTCTACTGCTCACTGAGACATCTTTCTTCATTCAGCTACTCTAAGACTACATCTAAAGCAAGAATTAGGAGTAAGATTTATTTACTTTCACTTACTGACCCAACAAGTAAAATTCTCTGTCAAACAACTTTTCTAGCACATTCTGGTGATGAGAGTATTACTCATATAAACACCAATTACCTTCTGAAGCTGTAATTCCCACCTACAATTTAGAATGTATCCCTATGGAAAAAAAAAAATCTCTTAGACCCTTCTGTTTTATCTTTAAATACTTAATATAATATAAAAAATGTGATTTTCTACTGTTCTATTGTATTACTGGGTTTTGGTTGTTTTTCTTCCATAGGTAAAAAGTTAAGAGGCAGTAATCCGTAGGTCTGAAGATTCTACAAATTTCTCAAACATTTCATTCTTTGCCACCAGCAACAGAAGAAATCTTCTAAATTTGCAGGTATGGTATTGATTTTAAATACGTTTTCCTTAATTCTGTTCCTGCAAAGGAAGTCCTACATTACTTTGTAATTGAACAAGCAACTGAAGAGTCATTGTTGTACATTTATCTACATATTTGGCTCCTCAAATTCAAAGCCAAGCCAGGGATCTCCAGATCCATTTGTCCTAAACAAAATATGCAGTCAGGCTTGGGCTTTGCCATGAGAAGTCTTTATAAGGAATTCAGTGTGATCTTGGAAGAACTAAAGGAATTAGGCCTTGAATATATAAAGAGATATAAAGAAATGGTTGATGAAAGATTTGCTTTTCAGGAGTACCCACTCTGGGAACAAAACCAACAATCATGATTATAAAAACTGAGTGAAGTGATGGCAAATATGATGTCATTGCTCTTAAGAACAAAAATTATGACAGTCAATATAACCTTATCTTACAGCAGTTGTTATCATAGTCATCTTTCTTCTTCCTTACTTTCTCCTTTACAGGTAGTATAACAGACTCCACAAAGAGTGTTCAGTTCAATTAAAATCTTTGATTTATTTTTTTTGTCTTGTAAATAATTACAAGACAAATTAATAATTACAAAAAACTGCAAATAGTAACATCTTCAATTTATTGTGCATGTAAATAATATCAAAAGGTAAAAAGTTTGATGTTGGTAACTTTGAAGATAGGGGCTTTCTTTTCAAATTTCAGAGTTGGTTAGGCTGAGTGATATGATTTTCAGGCATAATAAGATTTTTAGACACATTTATTAGAAAGAGCAAAGTTGTGTTTACAAAACCAAAGGCCACTTGTCAATTCAGACAAAAACCTGTCTCTATTTCTTTCATGTCAGAAATCCAATACAGTTATTTATTGCATTCTGCCTGATTCATTTTCTATATCTCTGTAAAAAATTGGTGAGTTGATGTCCTTTTAATGTATGAGTTTCTAGTTTAATTTAAGCTATTCCAGGTATATGAGCTAAACCATTTAACTGTTTCTATTAAAGAGAGACATAGGAATTTTCTTTAGTCACATTGAATAAGCTAACGTAAGTGATATTTACATTCTCATTTTGGGGTTTGATCCTGTTTTTACTTCCTCTTTGTAGAAGAAAACCATCTGACTCTTCCACCTTACCTCTAACCTGACTCTGCAGCAGCTATCAAGTGTATCTCCAGAAGAAATGGCATCACCTAGGGCTGCTTTCTCCTCTGAACATCAGGTTTTAGTGAATTTGCCTCTGAGCTGCTGCCTGTGCTACTGATGTTTCTGCCATTAATAAAGCTGCAGTGCCACTGAAGGCTTTCTGAAATTCAGGTCTCACTGCTTCATGCTTCAGCTCAGCACAGCTCTTGCTAGCATTTAAGTGTTATTTTTTCTGTTTTAGGGGAATTACACAAAACTGATAGATTCAGATTTCTGTGCATTCTTCTGTCTCATTTGTGCACTTTTGATAACGGGGTAAGCTTGATCTCAAAGTTTTAATTATTTTTCTCTCTTTTTTAATATGTGTGAATTAAGGTGTGAACAAAAAAGGAGTAATAATTACATGAATGGATCAACAGCCTTGTGGTAGGTGTATGTGATATTTTTCTTGCTAGGTTTAAAGCGTCTTTAGCCTGAGCTCATGCAGAACTCTTTGGATGAACCCCTGGGTTAGCAGATCTTACTAAGACTGCAAATAGTCCAGCTGAAAAAGAGCTTTAATGAAAGCTACTGTTGTGGGTGCTCTGCAAGGAGAGAAGATCAATGAATTTTGCAGTGATAAGACTAATATTCATAAAGAGATTTGACATACCAATGCCTGCTACAAGTCAAAGCTCCAAAGATCTGCAGGAGTTAACTAAATCATCATTTGGTGCATAATTAGTCAAGGATGTATTGCATTTTATTGTAAAAAACAAAACTTATATTACAATAATCATTATCTAGAGAGAAGGAAAGAGAGAAAGGACAAAACTCATAGGAAAAATATTACTAATGATGCTTTATGCACCTCTGAAAGCTGCTCATTATTACAGTTATGAAGGTGATATAAAAATAGAAATAGAATGGAATAGATTTTATCTCTGCTGATGGATATGTTACTAAATTAATAATAGTGCTAGAACTAGGAATAAATTCTTTTGAAAAAAGTGGTTATGTAGCTAGGAATGTGTGTAAAATCAGTAACAATTTGATTAATGGTTATTTAATCCAATTACTTTTGCAATTAGATATTATGATTACTTCATTGACTAATACTTCGTAACTATAGTAAGCAATCAGTATTTCTAAATGCTTGAGTAAGGACAAACCATGCTGATCTAGCAGTAAAATGATTTTACTGCCTAAATGCTTTTTTATATTTTCTAGATATGAGATGTATTTGTTTAATCTCTTGCTTGATTCTAAGAAATCACTTCAAATATGGCATTAGAAAGAGAAACACTTTTATTAAGTAGTGAAAACTGCAGTATTTTCCATAAAGAATTTTAAACTCTGTTACTGACTTTATAGATGTGATTAATAAAAGCTAGTGAAATCATGCCATTTCTACCTGATTTGACAAAACCAAATTAGAGAAGAAAAGAGTTTGAACTTTAATTTCAATATTTTCTCTACATTTCTGTTTTTCATTTTGAACTATTTGCTTCATCTACAAATTTTACTAGAATTATAAACAAGAAAGGAAACATTACAAAAAAAATTTTTTTGTGATAAAAAGATTTAATTATATCCAAACCAAAATATTTTCAGGTTTTAACTTAATTTGGAAAATGAAAACATTTTTCCCTTTTGCCTGAAAATGTTTGAATTTCAAGTCCTTCAACAAATCAGATGAAAATCAATTACAGATATATATCCACTGATATACTAATTTTTTTTCATAGCTTTCTTCTAAGGTAAAATGTCGAATCATGCTTTATGTGGGGGTCCTTTCATCATATAATGAGGTGTGTCAAAGTTATTCAATTGTCCATCCCCAGTCTCATAAATTAGTAGAGGGAGGAGTGATTGAGAGGAACATTAGGAGAGGAGTACTGGCAAAAAAAGTGCTCTTTTCCTTGGTCATGATGTGAAGTTCTTCTGGTAGTTTCTGGGACATTTCAAGGAACAACTGAGCTTAGAAATCACTCATTCTAGGTATCCTCAAGATAAAAAGAAAGGATGAATCAAACCTCAGTTTCATATGTATTTTTGTAACTCACCTACATTTAAAAATTGAAAACTTTATTGCTTTTCTACATGGATTGAATAGTTTAATAAATTATCCATGAGCCATAAGATTATTACAAACAGTATTGTCAAATTGCAGAACAAAACACAAATTATCTATACCCTTAAATTGATTAAAGACAGTACTTCCAGCACGTTCTTCCTTTCAAATACATTGTTAAACATTTGTAGAAAGTTTGGAATTCCTATTTATATTCAAATCTATGAAATCCACCTAATATTTATCTTCCAGCTGCTATAAAATGAAATATATTGTTTTCTACCTTACTTACTCATTTGAGCTTTAATATGGCAGTATTATTTTAGAAAATACAATGTGTACATTTCATTTTTTAAAGTGTTTTTTTCTAATGAAGACATCAACATATTTAATATTTTTTAGTGGCAGAAGTCATTGATGGGATATCCATAATACTGAGCAGCTGAGTAATTACATATGATACAAACATTTTAAAATTTGATTCAACTGCATTTTATCCATCCATAGGGTAAAAAAAACCCAAACAACAAAACACAAAAAAGTGGTATGAAAACAGATGCTGTCCATATTCTACTGGTAAAGCAGTGTTTTAACATTGGAAAGTTTTGCATATCTACTGCTTAAATTAATGGTGTCTAGTATTTGAAACAATGGCTGCCATTTCAATGCATCTGAAAATTCAGATTCAAAGGAGAAAGTCATATCTCAAGAGCATATCTCAAACAGTGTGTAGGAAGGACTATTCCAGCCCCTTCCTCTTGATTTGGGACATGCATATGCCACTGACAGGTAGACTCTTCCACAAGTGTGTTGATCTCCCTTCTTTATGACAGCACAGAAACACAAAGCATTTTTCTCACCATTTTACTACCCTGAGGAAAATTTATTATGTCCAGATATCTTATGTAGATCTTATCTTTACTCAATTTACTATGATACTGTAACAGTGAGAATATTTGCCTGAGGATCTTCTACAGCTCCAAAGATTTTAAAGGAATTTTTCCAGAATTATTAGCAGGATCATCTCTTCAAAGTCCTAGCTCTTTGTAAAAAAAATAGTTATCATCCCAGGGTATGTGCAATGGAATGATTTAAGGAACTATATCTTAAAAACAAAAACTATGAAATATTGGTTCATACACTGTGAATATTCCATCTGACTCAGACATCCAGAGGAAAATCTTTAAATTAATTAACTTGGAGTCTAAAATACCCAGTGGTGCCAGTAGCAAATTCATTCCCAAATACCTTTTAACACACTGTTTTTCTCATTATACTATTTGCTTTTACACTTTAATAATAGCAGTAATCATACTTACAACACATGTAAAGGCTTCAACTGATTATTACTTCAAATAATAAAAAAATGCAAGAGCTTGAATATCAATCAATCCCTTTTAGGAGATAAAGCAAAAGCAGTTAGCTAACAGGATTTGAAAGCTGATAACTCCAACTTGCTTTGGACTTGAGGGGTAGAGCAAACTGTCTTTTTCAAACATACTATTTGTTATACCCAGAAGAAGATATAGGTTTCTGGGATTGTTTTACCTCCCTTTAATTAGAACTTGCTGCACAGGCAATCCCAGGTAATTTGTTAAAAAATCCTGAATTTTTGAGATCATGCAATAGGAGAATGCTTATACAAGTAACTGAATACTGAGCTAAATTCTCAGTCACTGTCTAGATGGTGAAAGAAGTTTCGTTTGCAAGGGTTCTTACAATGATGTCTTCAGTTGGATTGGATGAGATTCCCCACACTGCTGTTTCGCTCAGTTCTCAAGTTCTTGTAACCAGCTGGTTTGTGCTCCTACAGGAGCAGTCCAGCTCAGGCACAGTCTGACCCATTGCTGTTGTTTTAAGCCACACACAAACCAGCTCACTGTGGTAATCGTATACAAAAGCTGGTCTTACTCGACCATTTTCTATTTATAAAGATCTTATCTGTGTAGGATTTGGTCAGTCCTGCAAGCAGTAACCTTCTTAGGAGTCCTCAGAAAGTCCAGTTTTTTCCACAGGATTTAAATCAACACACTGAAATATATAATTTAGTGTAGGCACTGCAGGTCCTGCCTGAGAGAATCTTCAAGTCAGTCCAGAATTCCCACCTGAAGAGCTCCTGCACCAGCTAATCCAATGCTTTGTTGCAAGGGAGCCAGCATTTCAGACTCCAGTTGGGGCAGTCCATCACTCATCAGCCCACTATTCTGTGCATATGAGTGACTAATGAATTTGTGGACCACGTGGGGAATGAACGGCCTGAGTGCAGCAGATGTGCACATAGCCACAGCACTGATAACCAGCCACACCACTTTAACAACACAACCAGCTTAAGTTTTATGTCTCCCAAATTCCATGGTTCTTGGCACAAATTCTATTAGAATTTCAAGAGACACTACTAAAATAGATAATTTTACCTTTTTTTCCTTAAAATAATTAAATCAATGATCTTAAACAGCTTTTAAAATTTCAAAGAGGATCCCCAAAATAAAATGCTTAAAAATTACATTAGTATTCCCAAATTCATTTAGGAAAATTCCAAGTTATTTCTTGCTCATGAGTCTCTGAGTGCATTTAATGCCCACAGTATTAGTGTTTCAACCCATTAACCATCTTTAATTTGAAAACCACCTTGGTTGATTAATTTTATCCTTCAGGCTACCTCAGATATCATGTTCAGCTTCAGCTTTTTCTGGCTGCATCACTGTAGACGTCTTGAATATAGGCTAATAACCACCGGGAAGGGAAGGGAAGGGAAGGGAAGGGAAGGGAAGGGAAGGGAAGGGAAGGGAAGGGAAGGGAAGGGAAGAAAATGTATTTTATCATCAGTAAAAATATTGAAGTCAATATTTTGAATTGATAAGGAGCTACAACAATGGTATATTTATCTTTTAAGATCCCTGACATTGCTGCTGTTTTAATCTTGGGGTTAGATGTAGCATAGAGGAATCTAATGTTATTTGTACATAGAGGTTGATTTTAAAGCAATTTTTCATTATCATGAAAATATTCTCCAAGAGTCTATACTTTAAGCTGAATAGGAAACTAATAAAGATCTTTAGTGGCTGTGATGTCATTTGAACTGATGCAATACTGAATAAATATATTTAACCTTGATATTAAATTAAATTCTGTGTAACACCTTGCATCACATTTTATTTTTTGATATTTTTGTTATTCCCAACTGGCTTCTTAACAGATTGAATTTTCATTGTACAGAAATCCATAAAACTAGTATTGCACAATTCTGACAATTGTAGCCATTTTCTCCATGACGTGTGTCCCTCACTCCTATTAATATGTACTTAAAAAAGCACCAAGCTGATATTATACCTTTGAATGAGGTATACAAACACAATAATTTCCTCTTTGTGAATGTTGCCTTTGGAGGATGCTATCTTATTTTCTCCTTTAAATTTCATTTAAAATATAACTGGGTTTATGGTCTGTTCTTGTGCTGTGTGTAAAGCAAGATAGAGACTTCTAACAAGCTCCTTTTCAGCTTTTGGGGATTAGCATCAGTCTTCTGGAAAATCTTATCAAAAAAACTGGGTACTATTCAGCCAAAATTCCCATTAAAATGGTCATTAATGCTAATTAGTTTCAGTTTTGCCTTGAGTATTCATTCATGTCTTAAAGGGATTTTTTTTTCTGAAAATCTGGTTAAAGGTGTAATATCCTTGATCATATTTTTCCCTGGCTTCAAATTGCAGAGGATTTAAGTCTTCTGGTTTGATGTGCAATTTTTCCTTGATGTATTACAAAAGCCTGTAATTTTTCATGGTGGTGTATGCCTTGTCCTGGTAGGAAGGACAGCATATTCTGGTTGAAAACAAGCAAATATACTCTCCTTTTCAAAACAACGAAGTGGTTTCTATTTTGTTGTTGTTTGTAGGGACTTTTTTTCCTTTGCTGTGGAAAAATTTTTCTGCTGTTTCCATGTTTAACTTATGTATGTCTGGTTTGGTTAGGACAAGTCGTTCCTAGAAGGAATTGTGCTTTATTACCTCCAGCACTGCTCAGTGTCTTGTATAATGAATGCATATTTCACTTCACCTGAGTTTGCACTTTGCTACAATAGCAAACCTCTTACTCTGTGAATCCCACTGAAGTAACACTGTTTTGTTACAGGTCATGGATCTTCAACCATGCTTTTAAAGGCTGGGTAAGAGCAAGCTGCTCTGTGATGATAAACTATACCTGAGAGGAGTGCTTCATGAGATTCTGCCTTAAACCTCCCCTTGCTTTTTCCTGAAGATATCCTGCTCACAAAATTTTTCTCCAGCAACAACATAGAATATAAGTGGTGCTTGATGTACTGAGCAAAAGCAGAGTAAGTTATGTGCTTGTATTTGTTGTACTGTGACATCCTGGACTTTCTGCTCCATAGGTGGGGTGTGTTATGCTGACCGTGTGGGATCACCCATGCCTCTAACATGACTGCCAGAACCCTCCCAACATATCTGAGAGCAGGGTGAACAGAAACCGAAAAGGTCCCTTCTTCCTGATTGTTTAATTAAGTACCAGAATTAGGACATGCTGATGATAAATGATTCTACCTACTTGAATATTGATGGGAAAAAGTCACCAGTCCAATAATTGTATGCAGTGTCTTTGTGATGAGATCTGTGATACAGAAAACTAAGAATGCAAGAGTAGTGGATCCTTGTTGATAGGAGAAAAAAACAAAAGTGGAGAACTTTATCATGAAAAGCATTTGTGGTTCTTAGGAAGGCAAAGATAGCTGATAATGGCATGATTGGAATAACAAATTTCTTTTTCTAATTATTATTTCAGATAAGAGAATAAATGTACTTATTTTATAAGTGCAACACATAGATAATGAAATAGTATTTTTGTAAATTTTACAATTTTCTTGTGAGAGTTCAGCCACTTTGTGAATCACTTGGCTCAAGAGCTGTAACTTTCTTCAGTTAGTTTAATTTTCTGCATTGACATTATAAGCAGTGATGAATGACTGATGCCTTTGTTGAGAGACTGGACAGGAGCTTATATAATGTTCTGCTTGCTCCAGTCAGGATATTTTGAATTTTCCGATTAAGACACTCTTCCTGATAAGTGTAGCAACACATATTTATCTTATTTTTAAACAAAATATTGAAAAGCTGCATGTTTTCCCATCAACTGTGACAAAAAAGAAGTCTACAGTAGCTGACTCCTAGCTATTTCAGACATTCTTTTGTTTCAGGCACTGTGTGACATGTTCCTTGCATCACAATATGCAGTTTCATAGCAATTTCAATAAGAAATTTTTATACAAAGTTTTTATTTTCTGATGATGTTTTTAGCCAACTTCATTTTCAGATTCAAGTAATATTTATTTCTGTCTTCACCCTTAAAACGATACCATATCTTCATGAAAATTTTAAGATGTGTGATTGACACTGATCGTGCCATAATCAAATCTATCCTGATGGGAGAGAGTTTTTAAAGTCCTTGCTAGGAGTTCCAGAGACAAACAGGACTCTCAGCCTTCGCTGCTTCTTGATAGCTGTTTATTAAGTCTTATCAGAGAAACAGAGTCACTAGTGTGATCCAGACACAGCACAAAGCAGAGAATGCAGGAGAAAGCCTAATTATCAAGATTACACGGCCTTTTTAAAGGTAAATCAACCAATGGTTACTAAAAACACACATTATTTTTACTTTTCTACCAATTATTTAGTAACACAGCCAGGAACTGTGGAATTCTTTGTCCAGTTATCCCAAACTACTTTTACTGCAGAATATGGAGTAGTAGTAGAAGAAGAAGAAGAAGGTTTGGAGAACAACAGCAATCCTCCATTTTGATGGTTTTTTGCTTTTATCTATTTACTACATTAAAAAACCCAAAACCTCTAAATTTTTCACCCTGTGACAGTCTTACATAGTAGTCTATCACCTAATTTACACTAGTGTAGTTTCTAGTTCTTTTCTAATAGTGGGCAGTTTTTTCCACGGACAGAGGTCAAAAGCTGTGTTGTTCAGGGGGGTGAAACCCCTCAAAACAGGCAGAGAAATATTCTCCACACTCTGGGTTCCCACACGTGATTATAAATAATTAAGTAATGAGGTAGCACAAATGCCTCATTTTTTATATGCATAAATAATATTTAGTTGTTAGAAAGGATATTAAGCTTGTTTGAACTGATTTCTCTCTGTTGTTTTTGGAGAGTCAAGCACCTTCTTCACAAAAGTGGGAATAAAATGCCTGTGAGGTAGGAATAGGAAACTCCATCTTTCTTTCCAAAATTGGTTGAGTGTGCAGATGAGAGTGCCAGACTTGCCAAATGCAAGTGTCAGCCTCATACGCTTTAATAAGGAAAAAGGGTGATGTTGGAAGGGAGGATTTGTTCCCAGCTCTTCTCTATGCATGTTAGTCCTAAACAGTTTCATGCAAGATGAATAAACCATTTTTAGAGTTCTGACAAGAATGAGTAACGTATCCAAAAAGTACATTAAGTGTCCTTGATTCCAATAGGCTTGATGAAAGTAATTTAGTACTGAAGTACTCGGTTGTAAAATCTGTTTTTCCCGAGCAAATGTTTAAACTAAAGAACTTAGTATCTAAAGCATTTACTACATACAAATTGTATATATGAGTATTGCAGATGCTGTGGGGAAACCTTTATTATTAATTCAAGAAGGCCTTATGGATTTTATTTTGTTGTACTCATTGAATTATTTCATTGTAAGAAATACTTCTGTCCTTAAAAAAAGTATTATTATTTATGCGGCTGTATTACATAGCTATCTTATAATTTCTCCCTTTACACTCTTCTCCACTTTTTCTAACAAATATGTCAGCTTTTCTGCTTATATTTTATTTTATTTCATCTTCAGGATTTTTTTATATTTGTATATTTTCATTGCTACTAGCACTGTTCTTCTTTTACCACAGTGTTTTTATTATTTAAGCCCTGCAGAAGACAGGGATTATGGCTAGGAGCTGTTTCAATTTTCACTTGCCTATTCATATAAAGATTCGCTACTTTCACTGAAGTGAGTTGGCGTATAAATACAGTATCCCCACCACATTGTTGACTCTAGAGTGAGACAGGATTGAAAAAGAGAAACATTATGAGATGAACAAGGGACACTAAAATAGTCTATCATTCCCAGTACTCTTGAGAGCACGCATTTCAATGCTATATCAGTACAGCGGCTCTTTGGGGTTTTTTGAATCCATTAGTGAGTGCATGGACTTCCACACAGCCCAAATCTGCTCCTGAAAAAAAAAGAAAAAAAAAGATTTATCAGGCACCCTTTGGGTTACATAGCAAAACTTCTGCTTAATATAATGAGTGGGAAATTACTGAGGGTAAGTGATCAAATCTACTTTGCATTCTTTTTTTATCTCTACTCTCAGAGAGAATCACTTATTACAGTCAGTTTCAATGGACAGAAGGATAATTTGGCCAGTGGATTTGTAGCTAAATAAATCCATCACTGAGAAGACTGTAAGCCACTTTTACTTTAATAAGCAAAACTCTGTTTCACAATGTAAGGATATCTAGATAATGGGTACAACTTATTTCAGGAATGAGAATGTTCACACTAAAAAATCTTTCTTGAAAAATTTCAGTATATAGATGAGATAAACTCTGCAAGATATCTAAATAATGTACTATATTTAGGTTTAATTCATAAGGAGATCTATTTAGACATCCCTTTAAAATTAAAACCTGCATTTTTATTAAAAAGAACAATATTCATGGAATTTATTTTGAAGGATACCATTTTCACTTTCACAAGTTAGCAACAAAACCTTTGGTCTTTTTGCAGTGACTTTTTAACCACCAATCACTGTCTTGTTCCCTGGGAAACCTCAGGCATATCTGATTTGAAAAGAACAGTTTACTTTAATCTGATGAGTAGCACTGGTTGTGCTCCATGGAAAAGTCCCTAAGTATGTGTATAACTTCAAGTTTCAGAAATACTTTAGGTAGTCTGAAAGCACAAAGCTCAAAGCATTGTGGCTTCAGAAAAAATTTAGAATAGAATAATATATAGTATCCATTATATGTCATATAAAATAATAAACAATACATTTTATAAATTATTTACTAATTATTATTAATCATAGAATTATAGAATTATTTGGGTTGAAAGGGACCTTAAAGTTATCTAGTTCCAAAGCCCCTGCCATGGGGAGGAATTATAGTAATGTACTGATATATTAAACATATTTTGATATATTTTATTAAATAATAAAAGAATATTCTTGATTTATACTTATTTTATACTAATATAAAATAATTAGATAACTTGATAAAACAATTTGGCAAATAAAAATATATATTGGTTTCTTAATATATTACTCCATTTTTACATACAATAGTATATATGTTATATATGTTATACTAGATTCTTCTATATTAAATATTACAAATAAAAGTAATGCACGGGAGGTCCTAGAAGCTTTGATCCACTCTCAGAGATATGACACCAATGCCATAAGTGAAGCCAGGTAGGATGAGTTCTGTAACTGGTGTGCTGTGATGGACAGTCACAGGCTCCTCAGGAGGGACAGGCAAGGCAGACAAACCGGGGAGGGGGTACTGTGTTTAAGGGAGGGATTGGTCTGTGTGGGGCTTGCAACTGGTGATGACAGCTGAGAGAGTCTGTGCAAGGATGACAGTCCTTGTCCTTATGGGTGACATTTATGTCCCAGATGTCAACTGGGAATATCATACAGCGGTCACAAGTAGGCCCAGGAAATTCCTGAAATATGGTGAAAAGATTTTTTTTGGTGAAGTTACTAAGAGAGCCAGCTGGAAAGGATTTGTCCTAGATGTATTGTTCGCAAACAGAGAGGGATTCTTGGGCTAAGATGGGTGTTACCTTGGTCACAATGATCATGAAGTAATTGAGTTTGAAATCATGGGTGAGAGGAGAAAAGCTGTCGGCAAAACTTTGACGCTAGGTATGGGCAGAGAAGATTTTGGGTTGCTAAAGGAACTAGTCAGTAAGGTCCCTGATAACCTACCTTTGAAGTTATTGATGTCTGTAAATGCTGGTTACCTTGTAAGAGACATCTGTTAGAAGTGCAGGAGAAGGCAATCCCAAAGTGTCAAGAGGTCAGTGAAAAGGGGCAGAAGCCCAGCTTGGTTGAGCAAGGATCTTCTTGAACTTAGGTGGAAGGGGAAAAGGAAACTGAATGGACATTGGAAGAAAGGACAGGCAGTGCAGGAGGACTACAGAAATATTGTTCACCACTGTAGAGAGAAAATTTGTATGCAACGGCTTGGTTAGAATTCTGCTGCACTGTGAAGGGCAGAAAGGGTTGTTAAAAATATATTAACAGTGTAAGTTACAAAGTAAAAGTATACATAAAGTAAAACTAACAAAGCAAATACAGATTTTAGCATAACCAAATTAAGTTCTGTTTTGTTACAACAGATATAAACCTGTCCTGGTTCCTTTAAGAGTTATTTGCTTAATTTTTCTACAGTGTGGTCTGATATACAAATGGTCCCAGTAGAAAACATGTTGAACAGCAGCTGCATTTCTCAGTCATTTACAGGGGGAGATGAGTGGACTGTGTCCAAAATGCTATTATGCATCTGCAACAAAATGGGGTAGGCTAGTTAGTAGAATGACATATGAGTGCTCCTTTTCATATTTTCCTTTTGGTATGCTAGTCCTCCCATGAGATAACTGAGTTGACTCTCCAGCAATTCCCAGTGCTCAAGTAACTCTATAGCATTTCACTATTTGGTGTTAATGACAACAGATAGTAATTCTAATCACTAAAAATGAAAAATGTGAGAAAAATGCACTATTGAAATATTTATCAAGCAACTTTAAAATATGATTTGTTATAGAAAACAATATCTTATTTCAAATTTTACTTTCTACAATTTTTATCTGATTTTTCTATTCATTTCAGGTTACGATTTTATCATTAAGCATTCTTTCTGGGCAGTGTCAATCAGCATTATGGTCACTGAAATATTATAGAAATAATCATGTGCTAGTAGGTAAAAGAAGTTCAGCTTTTATTGACTTTTCTGATACAAGAGACAATTTCCACTTAAAACCATAGAGAATTGTAGTATTATATTCTTAAACCACAATTTTCTCAGCTTGTACTGCAATATTTGACTTAAAATAAAAAGTTATCTCTGAAAATGCACAATATTTATGTAGTGAAAACACCTCAAATGTCAATATCTCAGATGTTATTCTATGTTTACAGCTGCATCAACAGTTAGAATTACTTTTTACTTAATCCTTAATCTCACATACCAAATTATCTAATGTAAATCTCAGTACTGTATCACTTTCCTATTCTGCATCACTTCAAAATCTGAATATATTTGTGAGCTTGATCCATATCTCTTCTTCATTTCTCAGATTGCCAACCTTTAACTTGTGTTGTAACTCATCCATGAAACTCAGACCTTCATCAGAAGTCCATTATCAGCAACTCTACAATCTTATTTTCCTGCTTTCTAGACCTTCATCTTCTTTTTATTTCTATAGCTCGAAAATAGACAGAATCAGTTTTGTAACATATTTAGTCTCAGAATTCTTTAAGGAAATTCATAATACTGTGAATAATATCTGTAGTAATAGTAGTAATATTGATATTATTAATATATTAATGTTAATAATAATCCCTGTGCTCATAAACTAGGCACAATATGAAAATATATGAGGTATGAAATCTTTTGAAAGGATGATTTTATGCTGATGTTTATACTGCCAGCAGCCCACTCATTACAATATTGTCAAGGATTTTAATATGATCCTTCCAAGCTGGTTGTTAAATTACTTGATTACTTTTTCTAAATCAAGCACTTGTTTAGACAAAATTGAACTGTCTCAACATGAGAGATATTAATAATCTGAGAGATGATACATACCTGGAACCCATGAGATTAATACCGAATACTCTCTGATCAGGATCAGGTAGAACTGAATTATAAGTGGATCACCCATACCCCAGGCAAGAGCCCTCTCTACAGAGCAATTCTGGGCTTCAGTAGGTGATAATAGAAAAGAAAAATAACACCTTGAAAAGTTTCCATTTCCTCACAGGGCAGACTAAGATATTTTCTTAAGTCTTCAGTGCTTTTGCATGAATAGGTAATTTCCTATTGAGATATCACTGCAAAAAAATATTGATACTCATTGGTACAGCTTCATTGCTAAGACCAGAAATTTCATAAAAATCAGAGAGTAGGAAGAAAAGGGCTAACTTCTGTTAATTTTACACAGAACTGTGCTCTGAAAATGTCATTAAAACTTCTCTGTAATTTTGTGTGTATAGAATAGATCATATGAGTGTCTGCAGGAGAGAATAGAGAATTACTTACTGGAAAGCACAGGCCAAAGAGTGGAAATTCACCTGCTGAGACACTGGTATGTGTAAGGACAGATAGAGTTTGTCATATCTGCACATGGACACTACTGCTGTAAACATCAGTGATGGATTGTGTGGCACTCTATATGCCCAGAGGAGTCCGATATATGAAAAAAGGTGGCAGATTTATATATTACACTGAAAAAATAAAACGTCCTCTGAAGGACCAGGAGAACACTGCCCTAAAAGCCAGTGGTGTGACCTAAAAGCCACTGGTGAATGCTTTGGAGTTGGCCCCACATTTGTTGTTCCAGCTGTGTAACTATAGGTGAATTTGGGAGTAAACCATGTCAGAACATTAGTGACTATTCTGCACAACATTCTGTTACTGGTAATAGTGGCTTGATATTATTAGTAAACACATTGTCATAAAAATTGAAACAGCTTAGAAATATTGAGTAGATGGGGGGAAGACTTGTAACAAGAATCTTTTAGGCAAAAAGGAGTTATCACCAATTTCAGCCAAGGAAAGCTCTGTGAACCTGACTGTAAACAAATAGCAAGATATACAGATTCGCAGAATGCATGAGATGAGATCTGCAACTGCCAAAAACCCCAGCACATTAGGGCTTTTTTGGTTCATTGGTTGGTTTGGTTTGCTTGTGTTTTTTTAAACTCTTGTTGATAGACTAAAAGTATCTAAATAAAATCATGAGGAATTAATTAGAGTCTCAAAATCTGTGCTGGCAAGATTCCAATAACTAAACACATACAAGGTGATTATTCTAGTGGTGCTTGCTCATAAACTGCTTGTAAAACAATAAAACCCCCTCACTGAACCCCAAACAAACAGAAAACCAAACAGAAACATAATATAAAGACAGATGTGACTGCATAAAGTAATGACTAAAAATCCAGTTCATACAGAACACTCATTAGAGAAAGTTCTATAGGATTGTTAAGAATATAAAATGGAAATGAAAGAAAAGAGGGAAGATTTAGGAACTCTTGTAACCAACTCAGAAATTTAAGTACCTTTTCCTAATATATTCAGAAATTTAAACACACTAATAAGGAGGCTAAGAAGCCAAAGTTCTGACAAAGCTGAAATAAAGTAAAAGAAGGAATGAGAAACCTAAAAATAAATTAGAAATCAAACCTCAGAAAATTTTAAATTTGAGTAAGGAGTATACTTTCTATTAAGGATGTAAGTTACAGAAACACAGGAGAGGTTCAAGTGAAAATATTATCAACAAAAGTCGCTCCCTTAAGTAGCTTAGCTTTCCTCTTGTAAGTCAGTGCATTTCTACAATGAACTTGCTTGTGAAAAGCAGCAAATTACATCCCAGATGAGTATATTAGGATGGAGTTTATTACCTCTTGACTGGAGTTTACTGGCTTGAGATCCCCTGTTTTCCATTCCTCAGAATAAAAGGATAAAGTGTTTCCAATTTAACTGATATGGATTGCAGAAGACAGTCAAATACACAATCACACTTCAGAATTTGTGTAACGGTTCAACCCCAGCCATAGCTAAATATCATGCAGCTGCTTGCTCACAGGCCTCCTGATGGGATGGGTTGAGGTAAAAAGTGTTTAATAATTGAAATAAAGATAATAATAAATATAATAATAAAAATAGTAGTAGTAGTAGTAGTAGTAGTAGTAGTAGTAGTAGTAGTAGTAATAGTAGTAGTAAAACAAAGAGTAGAGAAGAGGAATAAAACTCCAAGGAAAAACAAGTGATGTATTTCCTTCCCATCTGCTGAGACCAATGCCCAACCTGTCCCCAAGCAGTGATTGGCACCTTCTGACCAAGTTCCCCCAGTTTAAATACTGGGCATTCATGGTACAGAATATCCATTTAGCCAGTTATGATCACCTGTCCTGGCAATGCTCCCTCACAACTTCTTGTGCACCTGCTCACTGGCAGAGCATGGAAAAGGTGAAAAGCCCTTGACTTAAGGTTAGCGCTGCTCAGGAACAGCAAACACATCAGTGTGTTAAGATTATTCTCATACAAAATCCAAAACACAGCACTCTACCAGCTACTAAATAGAAAATTAACTCTATCCCAGGTGAAACCAGGACAACTCTCAAAGGAGAGTTGCTAAATCTTTAATTGTTTAGACTGTTGGAGAGATAAAGCCTAAAGCTACAACTGTGGTTAATTGAAATTCCATATTCAATATGAAAAATAAAATGTTGTGTGTGGAAAGAAAATTGAGCTAAGAAAAGTAGAATTCATCTCACACATCTGAACCTGGAAATCTCAACAATAATTGAGGATTTAATCTCAATCAGTACTCTTTTCTTACCAAACTCACTAGTGAGCTTCAAGTGCTTTTCTGATCAGTAGGGTGTCTTGGGACCACCAGATTCTTAAAACTCAGTGATTTACTGCTGGATACAGTGAAGCATCCTGTCCTGAAGTAATATAACTTTGATTGAGAGCAGTGAATTAGGGGTTGATTTGCATTGCTGTGTCAAAGGCCAAAGAGATTTTCTGAATAACCATTATAAAACCACCAGTGATAATGAGAATCAATAATTGTATTAATATGTCTAAGGCTGTAGTATGGTTCGTGGTTTGTCAAGGTTAAAACACACACACATAAGTTCATCTAATCTTTCAGAAATCTCTTTGAACCAACTCTTAGGATGGAACATGCCACAGTTTAGCAGCCAATACTTGTTCATATAATTATTTTTTGTACTTCTATTTTTAAAAACGAGGCAATAGATAATAGAGTAACAATTACCCTCCAACTGTCATAGTTAACACATATTAGTGAAGATGTTCTGAATAATTGTGTTAATATGAAACTATACGTGAAGGGAAAGTGCTAATATATACACTAGTCAATATCTCATCCTAAAATATTGCTCTAAGTATCATCAAAATTGCAGATATATTTAAAATACAATACACATGTGACAGCACAAACTGCTTCTTCTCAGAATATCTCCCAGGTGTAACATCTAAATGAAAAAAAAAAGAACATAATCTAATGAAGATTGATCTAAACATGAAATGGGACTTCTCAGAAAAAGCTATTTGCTATGTTTCAAGAAGGATTCTGTAATACTGTATATGATGATCAAAAGCAGCTGCTAGATCCAAAATAGAAAAAAAAGAAAGTATCACAAAATATTTTACTTATAAGGACAGTTCCTGTCACTGAAAGAAAGATAGGCTATGAAATTACTTTAGAGTTAGGGTTCAAATCATTCAATAGTCATTGCTTTTCCAAACTGTATTCGCAATTGCAAATTTATTGCATCCTATAGTAGGTGAAAATTAACATTAATATGCTTATGAACATGTCAGATTCTGAACTCATGGCATTTATCAGGATTCAGAGAAGACTAATTATGTTAATTACAAATCAGGCAAAATTTTCTATTACAACTGAGATGGACATGAAAGAAGTCCTATAACAGTCTAGATAAGTGAAATCTAAAATTAATGGAAGTGTTTTGTTTATTTGTTTTCCTTTTTTGTATTAAGACAGCAATAGCTATGAATTAATGAGCACATGAGGAAAGTGAACATCTGAAGGATCAAATAAGATGTATTTCCCTACAGGATGCAGCTTTCAAAAGATAATGGAGCCCTCCCCCTCTTGATCGTCTTTTCTGGGCACCTTCACCTCATACAGAGATTCCACAAAGTTTCTTTAAACACAAGTTGGAAGTACAAGGTAGGTACCAAAGAATAACCCACATGATAGATACTTAAGACAAAGGAGTTACTCAGCTAACCAACAATATGTTCACCACCTCCAATAAAGTATTTGGAGGATCTTTGCAGGCTTCTCACTTATCAGGGAGGTCAGGCAGGTCGGCCTCCACTGCACCTTTGGATGGACTGATACTCATTGCTGCTGAGCTGCTGTCTTCTGACTCACTGTTTGTTTTTTTTTTCTTGGGATTTTATATATTTTCCTATCAGTGTTTTTCCTGTCCTATCCTTGAACTGCTAACTGTCCCTGTATCAGCAATCTTAGCTCTCTCATCTTACATAGCTCTATGCTATGTACTTTTTCACTGTCGTTTTTCCCAAGTTGGCTATTTTCATGTTTGAGTCAAGGTTATACAGTTGGACCATATCAAAATGATATCAAAATACCAAAAACCTGGACTCACATATGACTGGATACCTAGGTCCTGTAGTTTCCTATAAGTTTGGTAAGTATTTTTGACTTCACCATCTAATAATATATTCAATTTCTATTTGAATTTATATAATTTTTTTAGGCATCTAATGCATCCTCTGGTAAGGAGTTTTGCAGTTTACTGTATTTTGAGTAAGTAAATGAAAGTAATTCCATTAAGTTTTGTCACCTTTTCTCTGAATCATTTTGATTCTACAATATCATTTTTGAGGTGAAGTAATTTGAACAATACTTTGCTTGTGAAATGATGATACTCTGTCTTGTGTGTGAGATGATGATGTAATAGATTTACTTTTGTGGGAGCAGGTAAATGCTGCTGCTTATGTACCTGAGAGACCTTTTCAAGACTTAAGCTCTTGGCCTGAAAGAAGCAGCATTGAAATCAATAATAGCTAGGCCTATGTAGAAAGGAATAATCATAATCAAACCCACCAGATAATCGTGACTGACCTTGATCATCCAGAACTAATTCACAATGGTTTAAGGTAATCCTTTCCTACATTTTATCTTGAACTCATAGGAAAGTGCTGATCTCTGTTTATCCAGTACAAGGCATCCTCTGTCTTAAACAAGAAAGTCATTCCTTTACAGCTGCTCTATTTGCCATTCTTAATACCATCCTTAATCATAAGACAGAACCCAAATCTTCTTCAGCTCAAGCTTCAGATCAAATTATAATCTTCCTTTAGAAGTTTAAGTCAGAATTTAAAGGGCTCTATTTCAAAATAATAAGACTATATCTTTTATAAAACTAGAAAATTTGCCCAGATATCTCTTTTGTTATTCTAATGTCTTCCTTACTGTTTCCATGCTCCCAGGCTCCTGGATTAGAACCAATTAGAAATATGAGAAAAATAATTTGAACCTAAAAATTAATTTAGTCACATCCCAGTAAGAAGAAGGTAGATGTTAATAAAAGAAATTTTAATGAAAGCAAATCCTCTACAGGAATTGAACCCATACCATTTCATAACACTGCCAGTTACCCTATTCACAAGGCAACAGTAAGCGAGAAGCACAATGGAATCAGGTGTTGTAATAGCCAACAGAGGATGCTCTTTGATCCTTATGAAAGTAATAAAAATATATTAAGAGAAGCAAAGTAATTAAAATTTTACATGGCTATAGAATGTAGATGAAGTGTATTCCCTAGGTCATTCCAAGGACTATGTGTGTGTAATTTAATGACATTCAGAGGATATACAGCATATATCTGGTCCTCAATGGCAAAAAACACCTGAAAAGAAAGAAGACTTCTTTTTTACAGCTTCAGTTCTGTAAATTCAGTCTAGGATAATGATAGTATACGATTAGTAGAGAAGATCTTCCCAAAATACCAATAACATTCCAATGTTTGGATTATTCATTGCTGCAATGTCTGCATAAGATATTTAAAACTACACATAGTTTTAACCACTGGGAACATTATTTAACTGAGAAAAGAGTATCTAAATGGTATAACAAGTGTCTTCCATTATTAATGACTCTTCTTTTTGCATATCTTACATGGTTTATTCCCAAAGTCAGAGCTCTTTTTACATTATCAAAAAATCGCCTCATTGCTTAACCCACATTATTTTGAGTGAATGATTTCTACAATGATTTCTACAATATGCAGTGAACAGCCTTTATTTCAGAGGTTGAACTACAGTGTTAGCACATACAGAGAATGAAGTGACAGGTCCAGATATGAGTATCTGTACTTATAAAACATCCAATAAACATCCATTTGGAAGACCAAGTGGCAGCATCAAAGTGAAGTATTCCCTCAGCCAACAGTTTTTATTATGTGAATAGAATGTATAATTTAAATGTAAGCATCTAAAATGCTTATGAATATTATATAATGAATATTATATAAATATGTATTATATAAGTATTATGACTTTTCATTTTGGACTTTCTGAACAAACTTTGAAGAAAAACAAGTGTTTCCTAAGGCTGGTGAAGAGCTTAACTACTCTTACCGTTCTAGAAAATCTGTAGAATGATTACCCTTATGCCCAAAGTTAATTGAGATCAATTACTTTGTCCACAGCCCCCAGTCCTGAGTCTGTACATAAGCTTTTTAGAATACATATTTTTTAGTTTACAATGAGATCTAACTTACTTATCCAAAAATCCAAAATGAATCAATACATGTCAAAAATGTCATCAAAGTCAAAAAAATTACTTCAGCCAAACACCTAGCTGTTAAAATCGGGCTAAATGTTCTTCAGCTTTTAATAAGAAATCACCCACTGAATGAAGAATTCGCTGTACAAAATTAGAAAAATAAGGCTTGATTTTAGGCTATCACAATTATATTTATGTTGATACTTCCACTTAAAATCTGCTACTATGAGAAAAACCTTGTTAGTGCAAAACCCATATACTGGAATTAAAATAAAAGCCCTCGCATGCTTCACTTTTTCAGTTCTAAGGAAACAGATAACCTGCAATATTCTAGATATATGCAGTTTTTGTTGTACAGATTGATTTGCTAGTCTTTGAAAATATTTTTTCAAAAATTGTTGAAAACATTATTCAGAGAGGTCTACTGTCATCAGCTAAGGTTTTTATGGGACTTTTAGCTGCTTTTTCATCAGTCTAACAAAAGAGAGCACCTTCTCTTTGCAAAACATTTTGGACACGCCATATTTTACTAGAAAATACTCATAATTTTTTTTTTTTTTCTGTTGCTTTATTGTTCTGCACTTTTGGCTAATTTGATAACTATTGTGCACTACAATCATTTAAAAACAAATTTCTACCCTTGGGTCAGAGCTTTAAGAGACATCCTGTATCTGTTCAGAAACCCAGTTTACTAAGTGTACAGATCTCAGGCATATCAGTCACGGAGTCTGTAAAAGCAGGTAAGGAGAGTACTCCCTACATCTTCATAATGAAAAATATAGATATATGTTTGACTAATATTTCTCCTCCAGATATGTTATAAATTATTGTTGGAGTTAGACCAACAAGAGTGCAGACAGAATGAGTAGATAATTCTCCATCTTTAATATTGTTGAATGTTTTTTCAAAAATATGACATTTGTATTCTCTTTTTTTATGTAAATCTCTTGGAATAAGTAATGAGCTTTTGTGATTACAAAAATGTGTTGTTTGAATTGTATTTCTGAGCTAATATGTCTGACTAATCACTAGGATGTTGACTGTAGGGAAGGAGTAAAATCTTGGTATCAGTAAGGCTTTCTTCTTTCAGGGTGGCATCCTCTTTCCAAGGACAGCATCTGACAATGCTGGCAGGCAATGATGTCATTTGTATCCTTTCTTGTCCTAAGACCCACTTTGTAGAAGCAGCCCAGAAGCCCAGTTGTCAGTTAATAATGCAGAAAGAAAGGACTTTATAGGTCATGCTTTTCTGTGTGGCATGTACAATAAAATCATATCTCCACATGCAGTGTCCAGCACAGGGCAGTGACTCAAAAGGACAATCATAAGAGTTTACGCTATTAAAAACATTTCAAATCTCCAGTTAAGGCTGATTTCACTTCCTACAAGTATTTGTAAATGTTTTGGGTTTGGTCTTTTTTTGCTTTTCACAAAGAGCAACATAATCTTGAGGAAATCAGATGAAGGACTAGAAAGTTTTAGCATTCAGAAATGTGTGATGTTGCAGCAATAACATCTAGCCGTCTTAGGGCCTAGACAACAGGCAGAAAAGCAAACTCTTGGGACATATAATGCCTCAAATCCTGGGAATCTAGAATAAACACAAAGACAACTGAGGAAATTTCGAATATTTTATTTTTTTATTTTTTAGAAGTTGTTCATAAATTGAAAGTGATAAAGAAAACCTACTCCCAAAACATGATGAAATAAAGTGACTCTGTTTGGTATTTTCCAAATGATTCAATATCTCTTTGGGAGAGTGTATATGTAATTTATGTCTAGGTACACCTACAGTTAGGCTTGCTTCATTGTGGTTGAATTATCAATATTTAGGAGAAGATAAGCATGAAAAGCAACAATTTATTAACACAAATATGCTTCTGTCACAGCACAGATATACTGATGAAAGGCACTTCATCCTTCCAGTAATTCACACAACACCCACATTTCATTGGCACATATTTTTGGCCACTGCTCTAAAACTGACCTCTCAGACCTGACAGAGGGCAGACCTGGACTGTAAGCAGTATTGCCAATTGCATTCCTTTCCTGGAGTGAAGGCTACTGAACATTCATTTTGCTTCTACTCCATTGTCTCCAGGCCCAGGCCCAGTGAATTCATAACAGCATACAGGAGAAATAGTGCAGTAGAATGGTGGTGACCAGATCTCATCCCATGTACAGCTGCTGTTGCATTTAACTAAATATTTCAGTGAATAAATTACAGCAAACAGACCATGTGATGCAATGTTGAGATTAATTTTTGTTTGTATATCACCAGCTATAGGGCAAGAATTGCTGCTCTGGAAGCATTTGTATTCTAGCATGCTTAGATTCCACCAGCAGTATACTTTTATGGAAAGTAATTTGTAAGTATACTGGAAACAATGTGCCGATTCTGGGCAACTGGTACTCTATTCAGAAGTGTTAACATGTCGATCGTTGAGCTAATGTCTTGCTTATCTATTTGTGTTTTGTTTTGTTTATGTTTTTCTTTTTTTTTTGTTAAAACAAAAAAAGAAACATCTTCTTTGCCTGAAAATCGACCTTTTTCTTCTTATGTCAGGAAATGAGGATTAACTGATGCAGCATTTTTTTTCCATTTTTAGACAGAGGTACTTATATCAGTACCTCCATCTAGAAGGCATAGATGGAAAGGACACAAGGCAAAATATTTATTTTTCTTACTTCATGGCTGTTTATCATGTTGCAGATGCATGGAGGTCTTAAATATTTAAATTCATAAATATGTACCTATTTAGATGAGCTGTTTATCTCTAAGAATAATTTTAGAACCTACCAATTTTGAACTTCTTATCATAGAATAAGTTTTTTTCTTCAGCATATATATTTTCTTTTTCTTTCAGTATGAACCAAGACAATAATTTCACCTAGGTATTTTCATTTCTCTATGGTTAGATGATCTTTTTTACATAAATAAAGAAGATTAAATAAACAGAGCAAATGCACAAAAAGTATTATGGGTAAAAATTAAATTTATCTGAAAATAGCAATTGTTATACATTTAATTTGCTATTTGGAAAGTGTTGCAATTATATTTTTAAATTTTGTTTGTGATATGATTGTGTTCACCAATGACTTGACACAGTTTACATATTTTTTAAAGCATCTACGATATTAACAAATGGCACTGGACAAATGAAAACAAATAAGAGTGTTTTACAAGTCATGTATTGCTCTGGGGTGTGAGATCTGTTGTCTGCCATATGGAAACAAAGGATACATCCCCTGCTTCTTTTCTAGCTCATTTCCTACTGCTTCTGTTTAGGTTTCCTAGTTTTGGGGAATCAAATGTCCTGTTGACATTTTATCTCGTTAATATTCCACAACACCACAGTTGCTGTCCCACGTAAACATAATAGCTCAGACTTCATGGGATTCATCTTTCTGCGCAGTGTGTAGGGGTATTATCTCTCATTGACACAGTATGGGCTTCTTGCACACCATAGCTACCATATAAAGGTAAAGTGTACATTTTAGATCTTGCTATATTCTGTGGGTCTGATTTACAGAAAAACTAAATAAGTGCAATGATAAATCTATCTAATGCAACAACATGTTTGAAACCACAGGATGTGGTTTGTAACAGAGTAAATTTTACCAAAAGAAAGAGCTTTCTAAATGTCAGTATTTGTTGAAATACAGTGAAAAAAAACCCTTGGGAACCACAATTTGTGTTTTATTTTCCAAAAACGTGCGGGAATGTGCTTATAAATACTTTTTAAATTACAATGACTGTCAAACTGAAAGCATGCTTGCATCTCCCTTGAAAATTGTGTTTTGGACACTTGGTGCTCTGTAACTGTATCAGAGATTTAGTTGAAACTTCTCTTTCTGTGGAAAATTCATTGTTACTTCCAGGTTTTGTTTTACTTGATTGTCTGTTTTTTTGGTAGTAGTGGGTTTTTTTTCTGTTTAAAGAACATTTTAAAGATATTTTTCTTTTGAGATTAAGATAAATGTTTGATTTGGATAAAACTCACCAATCATTTTTTGCAGAGAGTTTTTGGTCTTCTTATTAGAGTTTCATTACAGACTGTCTGCTTTTCATTCTACACCATCAGAAGGGATGACAGAAGCCTTCAACAGAGTCTGTTCCCCTTATCAGAATTGAGAGTGGGCATTGCAGCAGGGTGAGCTCTCACTCCCTTCAACACAGAGCCCCTAGATACGCACCAGCATTCACTTCTGAATCTGTAACATTTTCAGCTTAGGGGATTCCTCCTTTCAAGCCTCTCAGAAGCTGGGCTGATACAATGTGCATACAGGTACATGATTGCCCTGGTTTCAGCTTGGATAGAGTTAATTTTCTTCTTAGTAGCTGGTACAGTGCTGTGTTTTGGATTTGGTATGAGAATAATGATGATAACACACTGATGCTTTGCTCGTTGCTGAGTAGCGCTTACACTAAGTCAAGGATTTTTCATTATTGCATGATCTGACAGCGAGCAAGTGCAAAATAAGACAAGAGAGAGCATTACCAGGAAAGGTGACCAAAGAAAAACTGGCCAAAGGAATACTCCATACAGTAGCATGTCATGCCCGGTATATAAACTGAGAGAGTTGGCCAGGAAGTGTTGCCAGTCTGGGATGTCAGGGATAGGCTGGCATTGGCCAGTGGATGGTGATAAATTTTACCACAGATCACATCTTCTTTCTTGGGCTTTGTTCCTCTCTCTCTATTTTTTTCATTATTATTAATATTACCATTATCAATATTTTTTGTGTTTCATTTATTAAACTGTTCTTATCTCAATCCAAGAGTTTATTTTTTTCCTGATTCTCCTCTTTACCGGCCAGGGAGTGAATGAGTGAGCATCTGTGCAGTACTTAGTTCCTCTCTGGGGTTGAAACACAACCATGATGGACACAAAGTAACTAAATGCAAGATTAAGTAAACCTTCTGTAATGTCAACCGACCCGGCCTCAAGGATTGTTGTTGGGAGCAATTCAAGGAAATTATTTAGGTAAGGAGCATGATCCAACAGGTGTAGTTTGGAAGAGCTCATCACCCTTGTGACATGGGAGTGCCCAAAATTTTTGACATTGTTTAATTACTTTCTATTTATGTTTAAGCCTTAATTATTTTTCCCATTAACTTTTACTTCACAATGTTTTGTACATGCACCTTTATGGATCCATATAATTAACTTTTATATCTATATATAAATATATACTAGTGCAATGTTATATATAAATCTATATCTAAAGCTTATCTATATATAAGTATTAAATTTTTATAAATATTTGTGCACTCATTTACACATATGTGTGCATGGAAAACTCTTTATATTTTCAAACATGAGCACTTCCTGGTCTGCAGGCAAATATGTGAACCATCTGAGGCTGCTCAGGGAGCAAATGGACATGACAGTTTCAACAAATGGAAGCTAGCCAATGAAAAAGTCATCTGAAAACATGTGGAGTATGTATACTGACAAAAGTGGCAGCTGCTGTTTATGCATTCCTTTTCTGTCATTCTTGATAAAGTGGAAATTGTGGCTGGTCACAGTCACACCGTGCAAGCACAGGGTTGTATGAAAACACTTGGGGTTGTGACTTTGTCAAAAATCATGGCTCCCTGTCAAATGCAAAGCAACATTGAATAAAAGAATTGGACAGGTGCAATCTGTGGGACCCAATGTGATACAACAGTGCCTGCTGAGGGAGATGGCACTGTAAAGCCACCCTCAGTTATTCGTTAAAGGTCACAGCAAGTGGACGAGGCTCTTGAGGCTTAGAGGAAAGTAATGATCATTGTCATCTTCAAGAAGGGTAAGAAGGAGGATCTGGTGATACTCTACTGAATGGATGAGTCTCACTTTGTTCCCCAAGAAGGTGGTGAAACAAATATTCCTGGAAACCTTTACTAAGAATATGAAGGAGACGGTGGCTCTTGGGTGTTGTCAGGTTGGATTTATGAAGGGGAAAGCATGCCTAATCAACCTGATAATCACCGTCTATGATTAAATGGTTGGCAAGGTGGATGAGGGCAGAGTAGTAGACGTTGTATAACTTGACTTTAGCAAGATTTTCCACAATGTCATAATATTTCATTGACAAACTGTTGAATTCCATGCTAGTTAAATGGACAGTTAAATGATTTGTAAGCTGGCTGAACTGCCAGGATCAAAAGGGTACCGTTAATGGAGCAAAGTTCAGCTGCAGGGCAGTCACTAATGGTGTGCCCTAGGGATCAAGACTGTACCAGTATTTTTTCACTTAATTAATGATGTGAATGATGGTACATACTGCACCCAAAATGAGTTTCCAGAAGATACAAAAGTGGGAATGTTGGTTAGATCAGATCATTGTGCTGCCATTCAAAGAGACCTCAACAGGCAGAGAGGAATCTCACAAACTTCAACAAAAGGAAATGCCAAGTATAGCTCGAGGTAGCAGTATTCGGTGAAGCCTTTGCTGAAAAAAACCTGGTGATCCTGGTGGGCACCAAGTTGAATGTCTGACTTTGTGGCCAACAGCCTCCTGAGCTGCATAAGGAAAAGCGTTTCTTGCAGACTGAGGAAGGTGACCCTCCCCCTCTGTTCTGGATTTGTGAAATACTTTTGGAGTACAGTTCTCAGTCCTGGTTTTGCCAGTTCAAGACATGGACTGGAGACAGTCCAATGAAGAACCACAAAGATAATAATCTTTGCTGGTGACTGTCAAGAGACTGGAGCACCTGTATTGTGAGGAGAGGCTGAAAAAACTGGATCTGTTTAGCCTGGAGACAAAAAGTCTCAAGAAGTATCTTACTTGTATATAAATACGTGCTGGGTGAGCTGACAGCTTTGATACTTGAGGAGGATCATCACATGGCTAGGAACATAGAGAAAAAAATAAAGAAAAAACCAAATGTAAATTTATGCAAAATTACCTTGGGGTTGGGGGATATTTGTTTCAAGAAAGAGAACACTCTCAGACAGGCTAATTTCTATCAGCGTGAAGAGACTCAGAAAGACATGCGGGGTAAGTTAATTTGGTTTCTTCTTATTGCTGTTTTGCTTTCTTTGTTCTGTTTCTTCAAGCTGTCTCTCCCAACACAAATGAAGGTCTCCTGCTCTGGAGCTGGGATCAGCTCTCTCCATCATGCGCCTCTCCTTCACCAATGACAGCAACTGGTTTTCTTGCAAAACTTAGACACACATTTCATTTCACATCTTTCCCTCTGTTGTCCCTACTTGTTGGCTACATACTCTTTTTTCCTCCTCACATTCACAGGTTTCTCATCTGTTCCACAACTCTGTTTTCTTTATTGTATTATTGCTCCATGAAAGATAAAAATCTATCTAAATGGAAAGCTATCCAAAGCACCGTTAAAACTGATGATTTCATAACTGGTGTCCTTCCTTCTCTCCCCTTATTCCCTCCTTATTCTTTCTTTTGTTTTACCTTCTCTCATATGATTGTACTTATGGGTAATGAAACTCTTCAGGGACAAGGATTGTAGCTAATTTATCTGCTTGTATAATATCTCAGAGTACTGACAGATTAAACAACAATACTCTAGGGTAGACAAGGCAGTTTAAGATAGGAAAAGAAATTTTGTAAAATATTGGTGTTTTTGTAGAGTGTTTAGTCATAAAAAGAACTGCTGTTTTGTCACCACAACGTAATAACAGATCTCCTACTATCTTTAATATTTGAAGGTCAAAGAGTAGAATTTATTTTGAAGTTCTTGAGATATGTTTTCCCTAACCCTTTCTATAAACATTCACTTTTCCATATTGAAGACCTGCAATAGATTTTAATTTTAACCTTGATAGAAGTTGATATTTTTGCAGAGACTTCAAAGAAAGAAGGCTTTTCAAAGCCTTGATATAATAATCTGAATGTCACTGTGCCCTAAGCTTTGTTCTTCACGTGTTAAAAAATACTAGGAAAAATATAACTTGTTTGTAACAGTCCCTTAAAATTAGAGTTATGTCTTGCAATAATTGCTATGAACTCAGAAAAAAAAAAGTTAGGAAGGATCATTTTCTTACCTTCCAAAAAAAACAAAGTGACTCCAATGACATCAACAGTATTATGAAAAATTTTGCTATTTTAGAATATTTAAAGTAAACTGCAGCTCAGATGGAATAAATCAGTAGTAAATATACAAATCCATCGTAAAGACAAATTTATTTTTAATAGTATTTAAGTCAAAAGGCAGACCTTTCAAAAAATATATTATTTACAAAGAAAATAATGATATACACTTATATTTTATCATCATCGCAAATTATGAACCAAAGTTTGTCAATAAAAGGATATGGAAATGTCATAGAAAACATATGGAAATGCAATTTACTTCTAGTTAGGTCACGAAAACCACAGAATTATATCTTTGCTTAAGATGGAAGCTATTCTGTTTTCTACTGTCCTCATAAACACCATATTCATTGACCCCACTCAATCTAACAATTACACTAAACATTAAAGAACAGATAAATCTAAAAAACTGTACTTCATTTGTCATCTAGAGAGAGCTCTTTATTTGCAATTTCCATTGTTACAGGTGAAGATTCTTAGTGAGTCTTTAAAGTAAGAGATTAAAATAACCCACAACAATCCATAGAAACAAAACCAGAAAAGTTAGGCTGTGGGTTGAGATGAGAAACTGTGGGCCTAGAATATGTTTAAATGGCAAGACATGTCAGTAAGGACTTTGGTTTAAGTATCTTTGGTAAAAGGAAAAACAAAAACACAAAGGTAAAATGTCATGAAATAATGACAGTACAGAAGCTATTATTATTTTGTACGTAAACAAAGTAAACCAAGTCATATTGCATAGCACTATTTTACAACTGGCTTCATTTTAGGCAGGGCTTTTTATGAACTATAAAAATAGCGTAATACAAAACGCGTTTCCTTAAACATGTCAGATGTGCAGAAGTGCTTTTCAACCATTACATGGATAATTAGCACACTACATTTGGCCATTTGCAGTACTGCCAGCCTTGGAATGTGTGTTCATATACTCATGTAATTGATATTGCTCACAAGCATATTTTCAGAATCAGGTCCCATTTTTTTTTTTTTTTTTTTTATTTTTAATTTATTTGTGATTTTAAGAAAAAAGGGAAGCTTTGCTATCGAATGAAATGCTATCAGGGAAAACTCAACCCCATTCTTACCTGTTACTCTATTAAATCTATAGTAATACTTTCTGGTTTAAGCCCTCACTGTCTTTCTTTCCTTCCCTGTCCCTGTACCCTTACTGGTGCATCCTCTTTGCCTGCTTTGGCAGCAGTAGGCAGCACCAATTGCCCTGGGCATAACTCTCAGGCCCTGCTATGGCTTATTCACCAGGGCTGTCCTCTTTGTCACACGTTTCCTGCAGTGCACTGCTGGCACGCACTGCTGGAAACCTGGGACACAAGGTCCCGACGTGTGTGCACTTCTAGTTCCAGGAGCACAGGAGCTTGCTTTGCCTGCTTTAAGCTCCTCTGACACAAATCAGCTCTCACCTGAGATTTGTGCCTGCTTCCTGCAGAGTCTTTTAAATTTGCCACCTTGACTCAAGGCACTTATGTTAGCACTCAAAGCTGGATTTTAGCTGACTGGTTCATGTTAGGGCAGATGGGATTTCTCATTTGACTTATCTCTTCTAGGCAGTATCCATATTTTAAATTTCTAACTGATGAGCCATTTATACCATCTTAAAGGACCAGTGTTACTTATTTTTGTGTACTTTAGATGAGTGCCTGGAAGACTTTTACTTTAGCCTCACAATTGCACATAGGAAATGCTGAGAGATGTATGACTTCTTTTTCTTTTTTCCTCTATATGATACAATGCCCAAAGTTTCCCATTCCTTTTTTTTTTCTTTATTTAGTTGCACAAAATTTTAATTAAAATAAAAATAAATCAGAGCAGGGACAACTTCTTAGGGAAAGTGGGAAAGTGTTCCATAAAAAGAATAGTTAGATACACACACATGCTCAGAGATACACAGATAGACGCACATAAATACATATATATAGATAAAAACACAGAGCATACTCATTAGTTCTCCCCAAGATGATTTAACCCCTCAAAAAATCCACCCACAGAATAAATGCAGGGAAGAATAATTATTTAAAAACAAACAAACAAACAAAAAATTGATTTATAAAACACTTAGAATTTTGTTTCCCATATTTTCTTTCTTTGCTCCTCTCTATTTTTATTTTTCAATTTCTATCAAACATTTCATTTTTGCTTGTTTTTAAGTCTGTCTTCCACATTTTTTGTCCCATATAGTTTTTCTTCTTGTTACTGATTCTTAACTTCTGTTATTCCACATCCCCATCAAACTGACTGTCCTGTGCCAGAATTTCCTCTGCTGATCAAAGGCTTGAGACAGCCATGCTGTATCACATGCCTCGAAAATTTTCTGTTTTAGAATGCTAGAAGACACTGTCAAAAAGTACCGTGAAAGGTGAATAGCACTATGGTAGCCAGGCTTTACAATTTCAAGGTTTAGAGTGCAGTCTTCATTTAAAGTAATCTGGAAAAACTAGTCTTGACACAGTGAATTGCAGTGTTGCATAAAACCTGGACTTGACATATACACATCTTTGAAATAGGTAGGCTTTTGTTATTCTTGCCTTCAAGCAATTTGTCAAATTTAGGAGAGTCGACTGCTCCTTTCTATGGTAAAGGAAGCCTTAGAAATGTATTTCAGAGTGATATATGGTGCATTTTCAGAATTATAGGAATATTATAATTTAAAGAGATCAGAAAATAATATGCAATGTCTAAGAGGCTGAAGAGTAATGGGAAATATTACTTCATTTTATCACCAAAAAAAATACCCATACTATGTCTCTTTTATAAGAGAACTGTAATTACTTAGCTGTAGAACATTTTTGGAATGTACTTACAAAAGTCAAGGATTCATATAAAATACTTAATCAAACCAATGTCTTGCTGTCACAGTTCATGTAAAATTTCACATTATATAAAAAAGCAAAAGCAGATTTTGAAATGCTATAAAAATGACTAGAGTATTGTAATCTAGATTCAATGGAAGATTTACAATTTTATCCCCATCTTTTCCTCCCATGTTTTTTCATAAATTTCTGATAATTCCTTGTCTTTTGAATTAATCTCCTGAAATTGAATTAATTTTACTTGCAGTCTTTGACTTTTTTTCATGCCTTCCTTACATCTCCTTCTATTATTGGTATGTTCCTAAAATGTTTTCTTTTCTGGTGGTGTTGTATTTTGTGAACCTGCATTTTAGAGGCCATTTCTTATTTTGTACTAGAGCATTTCCTATTGCTTAAGTATCATTACTGTCCCTTGAACAGTGCTTCTTCAAGGAATTAGAGGAAGTCAGTATTTTCTTTATACTCATGTTGGTCTGATGATGTCCTCTGAAAGTGAATGGTGAAGTGCCATTGGTTCCAGTGATAATAATATTAGAATATTGGCTTTCAGAAATAGCTGAAACTGATCATACTAAGATAATTCTATTATAACAAAGAAAAAATGTACTTGATATTTGACCTGTGAAATATTTTAATGCTAGTGGCAAGTCCCTTTTCAGTCAGTGTCAAATTACAAACTCATACTCAAAATGATTAAGATGTTGAAACATTTATCTGTTATTCAGCAAATAAGTTCTGCTTTTACATACCACTATTTTTTTTCTATTGTTCCATCATGCCCTGTGAATGAGTTTTTATTTCCTCATTGAATCTTTAATTTTGTATAATCCGTACTAAAACCATAGTAATTGTGCTCCAGGCATTTTAATAAAGTATGCTTCATATGTTTCCTAAAGAACCTATATTTTAACTTGAATTAATGGCTTTTTTCAGCTACAAATTTTCATGATTATCCCAGGATTTTGTTTGCCTGAATTTGATCAAACAGTGGCATCCAGTGGGAAAAGTATTCCCGAGACATGTAGCTACTGATATATATATATCAGCTATGCTCATTTTAGAAAGAGAAGAATATTAATACCCTACGAGAAATCCAAAATATATCTTTAATTTATAAGTAAGAGTATGGCAGACTTATTAAGCTGATTCAATATTTGCAGCAGCTAGAACATGACTTTAGTCAATCTTTGATTCCCTTAGTTTTTGCTGGACCCTTTTGAGCAAAATGAAAGCACAATTTGAACCATTATCAGTTTCTGACAATTGCTTCTGCTACTGCTATCTTCCCTGAAAAAAGGTACAGTATTGAGTACAACTTACTAATGTTCTGATGAGAAATACAGATGATTAATGAACTTGAAATCTATTTTTTTTCTGGCTTTAATGTACATGGGTATATTATGCCTCAGTTGAGCTATATTCATGTTAGCTGTCTAGAAATTATTGAGTTAATATTTCAATCTAAAATAAAAATAAAACCTTGAGAAATTATATGGCAGAAGCAAGATAATGAAAGCATGAAATGTCTGGGAAATATTAATCTCTCCATGTTCAGGTCCTTCAAACTTGCTTTATAGACAGAGCTCCTTCATGCTGCCCTCCACCTCTGCCCCACATTTCCACTTGTTGGAAGCTCTCTTCTAGTAAGTATTGTTTTAATCAGCCTATGGCACTTTACATATATTAGGTAAGAAAAAAAGATATTTTAAAAAAATTATACAACTGATTTTCATTGTTAGATACACAGACTTTTACAGTTTCCATTTGAAATCTGGTCAGCACCAGTGTCCTGCACAACTTTCATACAATAGAATAGTGATTGCATTTACATAAACTAGGTTTATTAGCTTCGGATTGCATTGTAAGTAGCCAATTTCTGTTTGAGGTGAAGTTGGTAAATGCTTGTTCATTAAAGTACATTGTTACTCCATTTGCCTAGATGAAGGTTTGCATGGCAGAAAAGTATGAGAAACCATTGCCACTATAGTTATGGATGGTAACAGGATTTGTAAGCAGAGTGGAGCCCAATTTACTGCCGAGACAGACAGTAAATGGCAGATGTGGCTGGGGAGGTATATATTTATTACCCAGGAGAGTTCCACTCAGAAGACAGGAACTAGAGAAAGTAGAGGATTCTATCACAGAATTCACACAGGCACTCACAGAAGAAAATCATGTGAGGATTTAATTTTAAATGGAGAATTTTAAGATTCTGATTTCTAGATCATATTGTGGTTAGTAAGGGAGAAAGAGTGCTTAGCAAGACAGGTAAGTCACCTTAAAACTACAGGCAAGAAATACAGACACTATAAAAGGGACCTGCCCTGGGTCAGAAATTAAAAAATGAAAAATAAATGAGAAGCAAAACTGACCTGTTCTGCCCTTATCAGGTCTTTTACTCACTATTTAGTTAAAAAGTTAAAGATCATGTAGAGATTATTTACTCTTTCAGATATAAAGGTTTGGGTAGGTTTTTGTGTATGTGTTTTATTACCTGTTTTCCAAAGATTGCAAGGGCCTTCATTCACAAGAAATAAAAAAAATTAAAACAGCAAACCCCCCAAAACAAAACTAAAAACCCAAACCCAAAACATAGAAATTGACCAAACCTGAAAGCATGTTGTAGTCACCCAGTCTTGACACTGACAGCAAAATTCCTAAAGTTTTGCAATAATTTTGCAAAACCACAGTACTGAGGTTTGTCAGACTTCTTTTGTCTAGATCAATTTTGACTGGGTTTGTTTTCGTATCTATTTTTAAAAATTAATTTAGTTGTAGCTGCAATTTTTTTCTAAAGACAAGGTTTCTGCATCTACTTTTTTTTTATTTTTGTTTATCTCTGTGTGATAGTACAATAGATTTTTTTGGTCTATGGTACCGGAAGTTTTTTAGTGTTTTTAAGTGTTAGGTGGATGATAGATGAAGAGGATTTAAAAATAGAAAAAAAACCAAAATAAAACAAAATTTTCATCTAAACACATCTTAATATCCTAATATCAGATAAAATTACTGTTTTTAATAGGGAATATTAAGAAACCAAGCTTTTCAAAGAACTCATTAGTTAATAAAATGCTCTATGTGCAATCAAACATTAAGGAAACATAATGCCATCTGAAAATAACTGATAAAACACAACTTCCAAAAGAGAAATTATTTTAGGATTCTTTACTAACAAGTCATCACACTTTAGGTATGCTGACATAACCCATATAGGATTTTGAAGAAGACAAAATTAAAAGCACTATGAGCTTATCTTAAGAAAAAATGGGACATTTGAAATTCAAACTCCCTGTTGTAACACTTCTTTCTTGACAGTCAGAGAGATGGTTCCCCCATATATTATCATACTGTAATATTTTATAATACTGTAAATCTTGTTTCTCTGAATGGAATGAAGTTAGAAAGAAAGTGGGTTTTCATAATAGAAAATGATCAGTGGTTGGCACCAGCTTTGGTCCACTTTGATTTTAATACTGAAAATACAAAACTACAGGTAGTTTCATTTTCAGCTAACCATCTTTGTTGTGCTTAGGAAGATGAGAAATAGAAGTCATGTTTATGTTTAGTCATCAAAAAAAAAGGAAAAAAGCAAAAGCAAGAAAAATCAGTCTGTCTTCAGATCTGACCAGTGTAATCCACTGTAACTATCCACACTGTTTCTGAGAGAAAGAGACAGATTTCAGAGAGAAAAAGAAAGAGCTGTCTGGTGCTTTAGCAGAATGCTGAAATTCTCATGTCCTACTCATTATGCTTTCTCAAAGGCCACTGGAGCAACATCCTGCACTCCCAGGTACTACCCTGTCTCTTTGGGCCAGTACTGACCTCCAATCACATATCCACTGTTCTGTTTTTCTTTGTCTCCCCAGCTGTAGAGGCCTTGATATTCCTGAACTCCTGCTCTTATGTGAGCACTTCTTTCCACTTCCATTCTGAGTGAGTGGTCATGATAGCTATTCTGTAACAAAATTCAAATTAAGGTGGGGTTGAAGTGAGGGTAAGAGAGTGAAAGGATGGGGCAGACAGGAAGAAAAGGAAGGAAATTACGAGTTTCTCACTAGATGTTTGTGCTTTTTTGTTCTGTCTCTTCATTTTAATTTTGAAGTGGAAACACTTCAATCTGTATTTCTGTTTTGAAAGTTTACAGCAATACTTTACTTTGGGGGGAGGTTTCCTCTAATTAATTGTCTACAGCTTCTGCACGATTTATTTCTCTTATTCATCATAACCTAATTGCTTCCCACCAAGAGCTAGTTGACAGAACTGTCAATTTCTTTATGTCCTTCTGTTAGCCTGCCTCACTGATTCATCTTCTGCCTTCTTCAGATACACTCAGCACCATTTTTGATGGGCTGGCAAGCTGGAAGATCTGTCACATCGCCAGCATATTTTTCATTCTTCACATCCACGCTTTCCAGCTCTGTGACTGAAGGGGGTTTATAGATGTTTAGCTGACTGTCCATGATCAGCAAAAAGAGCTGATAGAGATAAGACATGCATTTACAATGTGTTCTCCCTCAGCATACTCAGCATTTTCTCTTTTGAAACAGTAGCCAGTGGTAAACTGGGCAGTGTTATACAACAATCACCCTCTCAAGGCTTGTTGAGACAACTACTATGTCTTCCTGTAAGGCAACCTGTTCACCTGACTTCTTTTAGAGAGGAGTTTCAAAAAGCTTCACAAACAAGGAATAGTCCTCATACTCTGTAGGGAAGAAGAAACAGCTCTAACCTGATTCCCATAATAGAGATATATAGAAAGAAGGGTCCTTAGAATTGCAAAATTTTAGGTCTAATGGTAAATTTTTTAAGGACTTTTCCCTTCCCTTCCCTTCCCTTCCCTTCCCTTCCCTTCCCTTCCCTTCCCTTCCCTTCCCTTCCCTTCCCTTCCCTTCCCTTCCCTTCCCTTCCCTTCCCTTCCCTTCCCTTCCCTTCCCTTCCCTTCCCTTCCCTTCCCTTCCCTTCCCTTCCCTTCCCTTCCCTTCCCTTCCCTTCCCTTCCCTTCCCTCACTACCCTCCCCTCCTCTCCCTGAAAATATAATTAGCTGACAATTGCATATTGTCATCTTTACACTGTGTATTACAAGCAGTAGACATGAAGCTGTTTTTAGAGAATATGTTTAAGCAACCTTCTTAGTGACTGCATTGTGTAAGTTTTTGGAGAGGGCTCACAAGTGCAAAACAGCAAGCTTCCAAAACCTGAACACATCTGTGAACTGAGCCAGCAAACAAGTTTTGAAACAATGCAATTATACATGCCTGATGGAGAAGAGTAAGCCACATAGATTTATTCTGCCCTTCCTCACAAACATGTTTGATTAATTTTTCTTTACTTCTATTCCCCTTAGTTGTGTGTTCCCATAAACTCCAGTTCTCGATCATTTTTACGTCTTGTGCCTGTACTGCTGCTTGCATTGTAAGGCAGTCTTGTGTTATTTATTATTCAGATGTAACAGAGATCAGACTCTAGTCATTTTTACATACTATGCAATATATCTCCTTAGACTTGAGAGCAATGATATAAAATATGCAAATAGATGAAAGTTAAAACCAAAAATATACAAAAGTTGTTATTTCTTTCCTGAAGCAAATCTAGGGAGAAATAAAGATAGAATGACAGTGTTGTTATTAAAATTTGCTATGAAAAATATTTAGCAGACACCGTCTAAGGAGCTTCTTTTTTTTTCCTGTAATTATTTGGAAATCTAAGTACGCTTATCTTGCCTAACTGCCATATAGATACTTAAGACTGAGATAAAGCATTCTGTAGGCATTCAGCCACTCAAAGCTTCAGATGTGCAGTTCCCACAAGTCACTTATGCTAAATAGGCCAATCAGGAGCACCCAGAAAAGACAACTTTTTCTCAAATTATCTCCTGTATCTAAGTACTAAATTTGGGACCCCAACTAGGTACGTTGGAGAACTTAATGACTAAAATCTCCTCTGGGAGCTATGCAGTTACATCTTAAAATAAAAGATATATTTTTATACATGTAATTGTTAGATATTTCTTCTCTAAAAAGCCTTGTGTTTGGTTTTTTTCAGCTAATAATAATGGTCAGTGAAAAGTGCTTGTCAGCTAGCTTAGCCATGTATTAGCACAATTAATATAGCGTAGGAGTTCGAAATAGGCATTTGGTATTTTCATAAATATAATTAAGTAAGAAAAATATCCCTTCAAAGTTTAAATTGGAAGTGCAGATACACAGCAGAGGTTACTGACATTTCTATAGAAACAGAGAGCTTCTTTCAGGAAACATCACAGTTTATTTGATTGATTTCCCTTAACATAATTGTGGTCCAAATTTTCATGAGTCTTTTTTTTCTCAGTAAGAATGAATTTTCAGTAAAAAACAAATAGAAAGAGAAGTAGAGGTAAGAATACAATTATTCACCAAGTGGCTGATCAATTTTACAGATTTCAGGAATGTAAATTTCAAGGATTTTCCAAAATTTTCAAATTTCCTTTCTAAGCATATATAGCAGATCTCAGTTTATATTCAGAATGAGGTCTCATTTCTGTTTATTATTTCAAGGCAAAAAATCAAAAGGAAATGGAAAAAAATATCACGTATCTACCACTATCTGTGGACAGGTCAAGATTAAACATTGCATTTAAAACATGATAATGATGGAGATAAGACTGAAAACACAGAATCCTTCTAGAAGTAAGGCTCCAGTTAGCCATTTTTCATTTAGAGAAATATCCAGCTGCCCAGCATATGAAAATACTAGTAAATTATTGAGACTGAAAATGTGGAAACATAACAACATGAGCCACACTAAAAATATTAAAGAAATTAAACTCCCCTTGCTTCAAAGTTTCTTATCATTATATATTTTTTGTTATGAGTTATCTCTGACCATGTGTTTGTGAATGAAATTGAATGATGATATTTAGCAGACCCTAGTTACTAAAATGTGTACTTGCAATTGTCTTTTGTTATTAATTTCTTTTTAAATTGTGGTCTTACACTATAAAACAAAGCAAAATGAATTATCTAAACAGCAGAATATGTCTTTCTTAGTTAGCTTCATTATTTGGTTTTCATTTATGCAAATAATAATGTGATTTTACAGTTTTTATAATGATCTGTTTATTTCCAATAAAACCAGAGCCCAAAACCTGCAGCTAATTGTAAATTTCATGCAATTGAAAAAAAATATTCTTGCACTTTAGACACACAAAATTTTCAAAATAAGATAATAACACTATTTATTTTATTCTGTGATGGTACAAATATGTGTGTCATTCTAAGCATATATGACATAGTAATAAATCTCTCTGTAGATATTGACAGAACCTGTCAGTTCTACACCAAAACCTAAGCTGAAGGTTTTCAAGTAAGATCCAATTACACTTTCTTCCATCTCTCTTGCTCTGACAGATTTGCTTCATTAGCAAAAAGTGTGTGCCCCATTGCAAAAAATCTCCATACTAATATACATTTTACTACTCCTGAACAACTGGGGAATGAGAAAATGAGATGGTGTGTTGTTGGCTACAGTAATATGCATACCTCTTGAGTATTGCTTTAAATTGATTTATTTTTGGTATACAGGACCCTTGTTCTAAAAAGAAATACTTTTTCATCTGTTTATCTTTAATTCTTGTATTATGATGGAAACTCTGGGTGTAATATGACTTGTGAGTTCCACTGATTCCAGTGGAAATTAGGAACAATTATGACTAACCACTTTTGAGCATTTTATATTACTTTTCCCTTTGTTCTGAGTACATTTGTTTAAATGCAATTCTCTTCAAGGGAATTAACTATGTTTTTATAAGATCAAAAAAAAAGATGAGAGTTAAGATCCAGAATAACAACTGTAGTGCTCTGATGTACTGGGTTTGTGTGGCCAGGTTTTGGTAGCTGGAGCGTTGCAGGGGTGGCTTCTGTGAGAAGCTGCAGGAATCTTTCTCCATGTCCAGCAGAGCTAGTGCCACTTCTGGCCAGGGCTGTGCCAATCAGGAATCATAGTAATGGCTCTGGGATGGACTCAAGTGTGAGAAGTTTGTGAGAACGGTCTCCTATGGGAGGCACTCCATGCTGGAGCTGTGGAAGGACTCCTCTCTGAGCAGCAGCAGGAACAACACGGGATGAACTGACTGGAGTCATCCAGGTCCTCATTCCCTGTCTCCCTGCACTGCTGGAGGGAAGGAGGTAGAGCCTGGGATGGAGGGAAGGGTGGGGAGAAGATGTTTTTTTAAAGATGTTTTATACTGCTCATTGTCCTGCTCTGACTTTTTTAGTAATAAATTCAGTTACAATCCCCAGGTTCAGTCTGTTTTGTCTGTGATGGTATTTGATGAGTAATCTCTCTCTGTCCTTATCCCAACTCATGAACCTTTCACTATATTTTCTCTCCCCAGTCCATTTGCAGAGGAAAGTGATAGAGCAGCTTTGGAGGGTGTCTTGTATCCAGCCAGGGTCAACCCAGTACTTCTGATAAACTTCAAATACGTCTGACTATATCCGGTTTTGGAATTCATTGTTTAATATAAGAAAACTCAACTTTTTTTTTTTTTTTTACTTTTCTTCTCATGGTAGGAACTACCTAAGCAGCATGCAAAAAGCTTTTAGTAGCTTGATTTTCTATTGGGTTCAATTAATGAAAATATATTGCAATGTTTTCAATGCACTGTAAATTTTTTTCACTACCTTTGGTACCCTTGGATTCACAAAACCCTAAGAAGACTTCTGAAGCTTTCTCACTATCTTTGAATACCCATCCCAGAATTTTTTAATTTGTACCTGACAAATGAGCTCTCTGGAGACCCAAATCACATAAAAGAACAAAATAAAGGAAATTACTAAGGGAGAGTTAAAACTGAAAAAATTCCAATTATCCATATGTATTGTACAATCCTGTCTCAGCTGCAGCAAACATATGAAATGGCACATAGAAAAGATTACTTTTCTGCCAATAATCCTTGTTTGAGCATCAACACTACCTGAAGTTAGTGGGCCTGGGAGTCAGACTGCCTCCAATTCATGTGTTGCAGGCCTGCATTCAGGCATCTGTGTATGTTAATGAGATGCCTGAGCACAAGGTGTCTTCATTCTTGGAATGGAGATGTTCAAAAAGAGCATTGCTTCAGTCAGTGAATCTCAGAGAGAGAGCCATTGGGTCACCTTAGATAGCAACCTGGAGTTTTATTTGCCCAAGCACAAGGGTAGTGCCATTTCACAAATTTTTTTACCCAGAAAAGCAGAGGTAGATCTCCAATAGTTTCTTTGCTGCAAATTCCTTATTGCCAGTTCCCTATCAATTCTTAGATGCCAGTGGGTTTTTGGCTGACACGAAATGCTTCTGTGTGAGTAGCCATGTCATGTTTTAATATTATTTTTGGTGCTTCCTTCTAGGTTGAACTGCGTTGCTTCTTTCAGAACTGCACCATCATCTGTGGAACTACAAAAAATATGTATGGGTAATAGCTAAAGAAAGATTAAGCTGTGAGATATATTATATGCAATACAAAGTCAACAACAACCTTTTAGTAGATCTGCATTAGTCCTCATAGTCCTGGCATATATGCACTTATCAATAATCTGTGTCTTAAGTATTTAAATATAGTTACTCTATGCTGGCAAAAGCAAGAAGGAGTGGTTTAGGTTATGAATTGTAAGCTGGACCTCTTTCTACTCTTACTGAAGTATAGTTAAAAATAATTTATGGTGATGTGAAAACATTCTAACAATGCTTTACTTGAAAGATTCTCTAATATTTGACTAAAATGAGACAAGAACGTAAGTCTAGATATATTAAAAAAAACAATATTTTTTGCCCTTGGGCACTGTGTAGAAATAGACATGATGTATTTCACTCTCTTATTTAACTGCTTGGTATTTTGAAGCATAGTGCAAACATGATTTTGTCATGGTTTTTTTCTAGTAAATTTTTCTGGAGTAAGTGTGACCACTTAACTCAGGTCACACATAATAAAACAGATGACCTAGTGAAATAAATAGGAAAAAAAAGGTACATAAAATCTGGAGATAAATTCAAATGTCTAACTGACCTTTAATATAATTCCATAAATTAAACTATCTTTATATCAGTGTAGAAAGACACTGAGAGAAATATTTCATCATATTTGTAGTTGCTTTGTTTATTATGTTAGGTCATATGTCACTGAACTTGCAATGACAAAACAATGAATACAGAAATTTAAAGTAGTAAATATCTATAAAAAATGCCCATTATACATTTATTTGCAGCTAGAAGGAAAACAATCAAATAAAAACTGGTATTCACAGCTGAAATTAAATGGTGAACTGGCAAGGTGCTATTGGGTAAGTGTCACAGTTATTCATGGTCTTGCAACTGGGTAAGAGTTTGTCTGAATTTTATTAGTAGGTACTGTTAGCTTCTAACTTGCAAAATATAGAGCATTTTTTCCTATATGTCATTATGCTTTTATAACAAGTGGACATTTTTATTTCTCAGTTTCTAACAGACAGAGTATTTATTTTCCTTCCAGACACAAGTTTTCAATTGCCATATTGATGAGGATCACTTTCAGTATCACACTCAATGAGTGGACCTCACTGAGTTAAAATTTTGCAGTTTTGAATAAACTTGCCAATATAATTAAAATAATTATGAAACAGCTGTTAAGGAAACTTCCCTGTCAGACCATTCATGAGACTCTCTGGCAGCCAGAAGGAGGTGAACACCTGACCCAGTATGTTATGAATATGCAGAAGGGGTTTGAAGGGTGGAGAAAGTATGCACAATAGCACCAGCCAAGCCCACCTGAAATACAACCTGGGGTGGAGTGTTAGTCAAGATATGCACTTGGAGAAGCAGACTGAGATACAGATTGAGTTCTGGGGGGGGAGCCCAAGACAAGAGGCCATGAATTGACCAACTTTTGTTTAAATAACAAAGGGCACAAGGAGTGGTGGTGCCAGCCAGGACACCGGGGGACACAACAGGAGCTGAGGGCTTGGAGCAAGAGAAAGACTAGAGGACAGACTGTGAGGGTGTAAAAGCCCAGGGGTTCCTTTGTTGGGGTCCCTCCTCAGAGGCACCAGCTCGAGCTGTTTCTGTGTCACTGTGCTGTGAATAAATGGCTTTATGGAACGAGATGTCTGAGACTGCGATGGGAAACCTGGGATAGAACTGGTGAGGAAACCTGGACTGCCTGGGTCTGAGTGGGGCGTGCAGGGGGTCCCCTCGGGTCACTGGAGCTGCTGCTGTGAAGGGGCTCCAGTCCCAGCAGTGAAAGTCTCTGGCCTTGGGAGTGTGACTGCCAGAGAGGCTCGAGAATGGTCAGACTGCGAGGTTTCCTTGGAACAGTTTTACAGTAGGACATTTTAACCAGTCATGTTGAATTTCCCAAGCACTAAAAAAAAGAGAATCATAATTTTCACATCAGTACTTCTTGTGAAATTATAACTGACTGAAAGTTTTAATTTTATTTTTAAATTGATTTTCAATTCTGATGGTCTAGGGTTTTTTTCTGTAAATTCCTTAAATACAACATGTTTCTATAAATATTTACCAAAATTCTAATTTAAAAAATTGTATTTATTTCCATTTTACAGATTCAGGATAATTCATAGTGTAAAATTTTTCATATATGACAAATTTCTGTAATTATTACTGATAGCTGGTGGTTATTTTTATATGAGTGGATCCTTTTGAGTGTGCATTGAGTGTGCATTGTGCATAAGGAGACTCCAAAAAATTTAGCTCTTTTTCTAGTTTTCTTCTAGAAATTAAGATAGGTTTCATTTGATTTAGTTTGTCTCACGTTTGGATAATTTTTTATAATCTATGAAGAAAATCTGAGGCATTTGTGCTTGTTTAGCCTGAAAAAGAGAAGGCTCAGGGAAGCCCATATTGTAGCCTAAAAGCCAAGAAGGGCTTGTAAGAAAAATGGAGGTAGATGTTTTACCTGTGCCTATAGTGACAGGACAAAGGGCAACAGTTTTAAAGTGAAAAATTTAGGTTTAGGTTTCCTTCAGATAAGGAAGAAATTCTTAACAGAGTGATGTGGCACTGGAACAGGCTGCCCAGGGAGGCTGTAGATGCACCATCATCAGAAGTGTTCAAAGTCAGGTAGGAGTGGGGCTTTGAACAAGCTGATCTAACGCAAGAAGTCCATGGCTGTGCTGATCTATCTCAACCTTTGGGGTGTAGAAGAGGAATATGGTAGTGGTGGTGTGCATGTGGTAAGTGGGTGATCCTGATGATCTTTAGAGATAGCTTCCAACCCAAACCATTCCGCGATTCTGTGATTCTGTCTGATAAGAATTCCACCTGATAAGACAGTTCATATAGGGCAACCTCTGAATAGTTCAGTTTTTCTGCAGCAAATATAATGGGATTTAAAGGTTACTATAGATTTACATTTCAAACTTCCTCTCTGAAAGAGAAGATGCTTATATCCTACCCTAATTCACAAAAAATAGAAGACTATGATTCTCTCATCTACAGAAAAAGTTGCACTCTGTGTCTACTATCTGGTTCAGAATTAAGTTATAACCTAATCTCTACATGAGACTAGTGTTCTGAGTTTCAGAGGTTTTTTACAAGAATCAAATTGTTTATGTAGTAAATTTACTTGAGTTATGGATTCTGACAATACTTTTAAAAATCATAGTAAACTGAAACAGTATTAAAGCATTTTACCAATTCTTTTTTCACAATTTTGACCCATAATAGACAAACTGATCCATATTTTATTGGGAAATTTCACCTCATTAAAATGTACTTTAATATTTTTGTGATGTTGAACATACTCTGTAGGCCACATGTAAATATGAAAAAAGGAGCTTTTTCTTTCCCAAAGAGATCTAATATTACAGCATGTTTTATCATGGTGTAGCCTAAAAGAGTTTAAATATGTTTTCATCTGGTATGGGGAATGCATCATATGATAGCATTATTTGTTGATACAGGTTAAAATAATGCCTTTTCTACATTATTTATTTATTTATAGTTGGAAGTAATTTCACCAAAATAATGTTAAATAAAAGGTAAAAAAATGGTTTAGATCTGGTGTGTTTAATTTTCCTCTTTTAATGAGATAGTGACCCCTTGCTCTCTCCTTCACTGTGGAGTAATTACTATCTGCTGTTACTAACACTTCCAGAAATAAATGATCTAGTTAGGATTAGAATTAACAAGCATGGCTGATCAAGCCACTGTGAACCTGCCTTCCTTAGAGTCTGTTTCAGCTGATGTTGTTCTCAGTCTCAATTAGGCACTATCTTAGAACATTTACTTACTGAATATTTACTTGCTGATCAGCAATTGCTGTAGTAGTTTCATGGGCTGTGGAAAAAACACTCAACTAGAATAGGGAAATGTACCTGTCACATTCAGTAGAGGCCCTGGTGATATGTATAATGGTAACTTAATAAATTGATGACACTGTACTGAACTGGAATAATACAATTTAGCAATTTTTTTCAAAGGAAAAGTAACATGACTTGTTACCTTCATATTTTTATTTTAAAATGTAACAAATTGAAAATTAAGGCAAATCATTGTTTCTATTGCATTCAGTGACATTTGCTGTAAGTATAATATAGCAGCTTAATATCTGTTTCATAAATGCCCTCTTAAAATTGTTCTTCCATATGATACATTAGTTTCAGATTGAACAATTAATGAATATTTACTGTTTAGATAAGAGTGACAGCATAATACACTATTAAAAACTTGTTTGGGGAAAAAGAAAAAAAAGGAAATGTTTGGTTTTGACTTCACATCTTGTATCTTTATATCATGATTTTAATTTATTCATCATAGTACTAAAAAACAAGCAGAGCGTGAGGCTTAGGGACCAGAGCAGCAGAACCACAAAATCATGCCAAATCAGCTGACAAAGCTGCCTCGGTGGTTTTGAAATCACTCTGCAGTATTCACATATAATCTAGTGATGAAAATAGTTTGTTGCAACCTTGAAGGAGTACATGCAAAGGTAGATCTGAAACAGAAACTGTCTAACTTTACAAACACACTGATTTTTGGTCTGATGTTGTGATTTCATGAGTCTTAAAGTATCTCAGATAAGTACTATTAGTAGTTGCTATTATATTAGAATTCTTCATCTATTTCTTTCAGTGACTCAGAGACAATTTTTCTAACAAGGAATAGAGTTAGAAAACTTCAGATCATTCAGATATTATTAAATTTATCAAATACAAGGTACTTTTATCAAACTAAAACAGTATAATATCACTGTCAAAAAGAAATAGGAAAAAATCTGAGAAGAAAGGTACCATAAAAATTTCAGAGAGTTGTCAGAAAGTTATTCAAAAGCAGGAAAAAGAAACTGTTTGGTATTATAAGTAGGTTTCAAATTCTTCAGTCTGAAAAACAAAGAAATTTCTAGAAGACATGGCAGAAGGCTTTTATGATCAGTCTAGAGATAGCAAATATGGACCATTTTTCCCTGTCTCTTCCAATGGAAGAGCTATGGGACATCAGAGGAAACTAACAGGTAACACAAAAGGAGATCATATCTTGAACTTATCCCTGCCTTGAACCAGTGGTTGAACTAAACTTTCAATTTTTCTAGGATTATATGAGATACTAAAAAATGTAGGGTAAGGAAGACCTTCTCTCAGGATGCTGAGAATATTGAAAGCATATTTGGGTTTAAGGAAAGGTGGGACAAGTCTAGTAAATAAATCTGTTGAAGTTTCCAAAATTTTTGGAATGCATTTTGATTTAGGAAGTTGCAAATTACTGAACAGCACTGAGAAAAAATATGCTTTTTTTGGATGTTATTTTTTAGCCTAGGCATTGCTTATGCATAGTGTTGGGAAAATAAATGTTCAGATTATACAGACCTTTGATTTTAACCACTGATATAGCTATAGTGTGTTTTTTCATGTGTTATTGCATGTTACCTTATTTGGGACTATTATGATGAGTATTATTGCTATTAATGGTCCTATTAAAGGTCCTGAATTTGTAAGAATGTCTACAAAGTCTGAATGTTTACTCTTCAAAAGTCTCATTTCACACAACTTCTTCATTTTTTACTTTTCCTTTTTATTTCTTCTTCTTCTTCTTCTTTTTTGATATCAGCAGGTATTATTGTGAATAATCACTGCAATCTCTGTACATTTTTTTCTTCTCTTTTCTCTTTAGCATCAAGTACATTTCTTCAGCATTCATTAAGATTCTTTTCACCAGGGTTGCCTAAAATGCAAGGCATCCTATCTAAATTAGTTCCATAGCTTCTCTCCACAGACAATAGAGACAGGCAGATAGCTTCTCTGTATCAGGTGAAGGAAAAAAACCTTTTTTCAGTGCAAAACTTTCTGATAGTTTCTTTCTGTTTGGTTATCCTGTGACAAAACTAATGCAGCTTTCCTCCTCAGTTTCTATTATCACAGTCCTTCTATCAAGATGGCAACTAACTTTGCATTGATGGTTAAACATGTCTCTTCCTTCAACCTTGTTACTGACCTCCATTTGCGTGCTATATAAGGTCTAATAATCCATTTTCCAGGGGGGTTGCATATTTCACAGAATTCCCTGGAAATTAGACTATGAATAGGGATGATACTGTGCTGCCATGGCTGCCATGCTGCTTTTTACCTAATGGAAGGAAGAATTTCACTTACTTTGGTTGCTGTACATGAGCCATGTGCTTCTGGTTCCCACCTGAGCTGCTTGTGCTGGTGTGTGGTGGTGGTGGTCTCTCCTGCAGTGGAAATTCTCCTCTTGCACTGGAAGAGGGAAACAGCTGAGGAAGTTGTCACTGAAGTGGGTCTTAGTAAAGCTCTGAAGGGGCTGTAGGTCATAGCTCCCCATGTACTAGAACCTTAGTTAAAGACTTAGCCTGTACTCAAGTAGCCCCTGAAATCATCAGGCCAGTGCATTAAAAATCATTTGAAAAGTTAACAATCTCTTAGGTATGCATAAGGCTTTGCATTTATTATGGGAAAGAACTCTGATAATGAGACAGAAAATTATTTGAAACTGACACGTAATGAAGTGGATTGAATACATTTTTATCAGTATATCTTATGGCAAATTAATTAAGTAATAATATAGCAATAGAGAACTGTCTGTTACATATTAAGAGTTGGCTTAAAATAATTAGCACATTATAGGAACTACTTATATTCCCACTAATGATTATGACAAAACTGCCATTAACTTACCAAGAACAAAAAATTGTCCAGGAGCAGTAAAAGTAGGAGCAGAACAATATTTTTAAAGTTAAAATGAAATAACTTAGAAATTAATATGCACATAAGGAAAACCAACAGAACTAGTAAACTCCTGCATAGTTATGAGTGTTCCATTTCAAACTGAATTGAAGGCTAAGGTGATGATAATAAACCTTTCACATCTGCTTCACTAATTGGAACATGACAAGCAGCCAGACTCCACACTAGGTTGCAGAACTGTCATGTCAGCTTCAAGAGGGAATTGAAAGGCACCTGAAATCTCAACTTTGCCATGGTTTTTAGAATCATCCATTGCCAGCCTGAGAAAAGAAGAAAAAAATAGGACAAATGTGACCAAGTCGGCACTGATGTAGCATATTTCTCAGGCAATCAACCTTGCCAAAGTGCCTTCTTTTGGCAGACTAGCCAGATGGAACAATGATATTCTGCTTGCATGTCTTGGAAGGGGAAGATGAATGCCCCCAAAATGTACAATTTTGAAAACTGATGTTTGCACCTTGCAGTGTATTTCTAGGTAGCAGCTGTCAAGACATGTCAAATTATTTTTTGTTTCTTTTGTGGGTTTTGTTTTGTTTAATTGTTCTTTGTATCTGGTATGTAACTATGTGTACTGGATGCTAGTTGCAGACATAATCAATTGCATACAAATAAGACCAGTTTTAAAATAAATTTTCTTTTGCTTTTATTCAACAGTGCTTCTCTATATGTTAAAATTATGTTGTTCTTAAGAAATTCTTATTTGTGTAAATTGTGGAATTTTTCCCTCACAGTTTACTGTGTGTCACTCTATGTTCTGTAAAGAGATTGCTTTGGGATCAGTGTCGTGGCCCACTGGGAGAGACAGGTCATGTGCAGTGTGTGCAGTTTTATGGAATGGGGTTGGTACAGGGGGACTCACTGGTTTGCATGTTTGCAGCAGGCTCTAAGACTGGAAAACTTTCAAGAACAACAGGAGGTTTGCTTGACGAAGAGCCAAAATGTAGGCCTTTGAACCAATGAATAAGAACATTTGTCTTGTGACCTAAGAACCAATTTAAATTGCCAGATTGGAAGGGAACACTGGAGGAAAAGATAAAGTAGGAAAAGGGAAAAGTGATTTCCAAGCCTTTCTAAGGAATGATTTTCACTCTGTACCTCTGAGTGAAAATAATACTGAATTTCATGAAGAAGAACATGACTTTGATTCTGATGCAGATGAAGGTTTAGAGGTCAAGATGTTATATCCTGTGTTATTGTACAGAAATGCAACAAAACAAAGTAAGTATTATGTTTGAGATGCCACTTCATAAATATGTAGACCAATTTAAAATACAGCACTTTTTCTTTTCCTCTTTCTATAGAAGAACATAAAATATCTCTGAGGTTTTAGTCCAAGACTCGTACTTAAGTTTTCAAGTTTGACTTCCTCATAATTTCATGGTGTGTAAGGCAGCAGGGAAATGTCTCATTTTACTTACTTTGCCTGTAATACCACCATATATTTTAAATAAGGAACACCTTATGAGGGCAATTAAAAAAGCCTTTGGAATTTTACAGATATCTTTAATTTTTTTAAATTGGTTTTGTCTTAGGAGAGTGCAACCTAACATGATTTTTTAATTATGTACCTAGAAACCAGAAACTGATCACTATACAAGTAATCAAATATTTGGACTCTTTTTATGGGTTTGATTTTGTTTGTTTGTTTGTTTTTTTCTGGGGATGTGAGGGGGTTTTAATATTAATAACAATATTATGATTTCATAATGAAAGCAAAGACATTTAATATTACATGTACATTACATGTACATTAGTGAAATGTACCTTGATGGAGTTTATGAGTTTAAGTAGTCTAACAAACAAGTTAAACTGTCTGGTTTTGAGGCAATAGGAACATATTAAATAATTTTTGCCCTTATGTTATTCATAATGTCATTCAAATTCAAGTATCATTTCTAGTAAGTATTATTTCAACTTGGTAACAGGCTTTGATTTAAATGAATAGCAGATTCTGAAGAAAATGTAATGTATGTGATTTATTAAAATTCAGAAGGTCTCCTAATAGTAGGCATTGAAAGTGACTGTGCCTAAAGCATGCAATATGAGTCAAATTTTTATCAGATTTAAAATGTAGCTTTTTTTTTTTTAGTTTCAGTTTCTCCCTTTTTTTTACCAGTGGCATGTTTAAAGTCTGATGTAGATGTTCAGAAAATATTTTTATAACTGAATGTTTAAACATTGCATTTGTTCCAATTAATGTAATTAAAAACAAAATAAATAAAGAAATATTTATGATCATACTTTCCTTGAACTTTTCATAATGATATAAGAAAACTTGAGTGGTATTGCAAATATTACAGAAGAGTTTTGTGTTTTCTTTTGTTCAATTTCAGTTAAAAACTCTTAGAAGTACTTCCGTACACTCTTTAGGTATTTTTCAGATTTGTTTTCATGTCTAAGCTATCCTTTTTCTTACCCTGAAGGTTGCCTCAGTATATTAACTAAACTTTTTAGATTAAAATTATCCTGCTGGTACTAACATACAAAAATCATTCTTGCAACAATCTAAGCTTGTGCACTTTCATACTGATTAAAGTCTATATGCTTTACCTTGCTAACAAGGGTGCTACATTTTTGCTATAACAGAAAAAGTTAGCAAAAGTTAGAATTATTAAGACTTAAAAATCTACAATAGACACCTTGTAATGCAGAGAAAGATTCATTCTTAACAGTAGAATAAATACATTAAGTACTCCAGAGAATAGGAAGATAGAAATATGAACATCAACTTGATTGTTGTACTAAATCAGAACTATTGACTTCCATGTAAACGCTTTTTTTATCAGCTCTGCCAGGCACTGCATATATAAATCTTATTATTTCTTGTATTGAACTTTAATTCAAAAGCACATACAAAAATTAACATGACAATGGTTCTAAGAAGTTTGCTGAAATTATTGAAGAGAGAAAATTTAATGCTAAGACTGAAATCTATATTATGTTTTTATATTATTTTATATATATTTGTAGTCTCAAGCTTCACCAAGGGAAGTTCAGGTTGGCCATTAGGAGTAATTTCTTCTTAAAAGGTGATTAAACTGGACTGGCCAGGGTGGTTGAGGAGCCACCGTCCCTGGAGGTGCTTAAGGAAAGACTGGATGTGGTACTCAGTGCCACGGTCTGGTTGACAAGGAGGTGTTCGGTGATAGGTTGCACTTGATCCATCCAAAAGACATCTCAGATCTCTTTTCCAACCTAATTGATTCTGTGATTCTGTGATTCTATCCTTCCCTCATCCTATTGTGATAACTTTTTGGTTAGCTAAATCTGCTCATTGCTTTGGGACCTTAAATTTTGCTCTATCCAGAATTAGTAAAATAATTGTGCTGCATAGAACAATGATGAGTTTGGCATTAACAGAGATTTGAACTATCATCAGTGACCCAGATTGCCCTTAAAGTAAATAGGAACCAGGAAGGTGGATAATCTCTTATGCAAATTTTATGAAATTAAATAGATGCTAGTAGTGAAGCTGAAATATCTATTATTTTATATAACTGCAAGGCCTCCTTTTCTAACATTTGAATGCCTTCTGCAAGTCTGTGCCTCAAAAATATTTAAGATAGACAGAATGCATAAGGCTAATTACAGATGAATTTTTATGGTCTGATTGACCCACAGCTGAGATCAGAAACTTTAAAAAATTCCCTAACATATGCATTAGACAGTTTTCTATGTTAAAGCACTACTCTTGTGCTGCAAAAGCTACTTTAGATAACCAATGCTGAGCAGCTTAATTCTTCATCAGAAAGGATATAGTTGGTTGAACAAAATGAGTATAACTACCCAGTTCTTGTTCTCTCACAGCAAAAAGAGGAAATGTCCTTCTTAAGGACTCTTTGAATATTAGAGAACTTCCTATTGCTCTGTCAGTATATGATCATATCAATGCAGCCATAACTCTAACTTCTAACATATCTAAAGAAACTCATAACTGTTGAATGAACTTTGCAGAATCGTGGAAGGGTAAAGAGATGTGTTGTGCTTTTAAAAAGATGGAGCCTTTATTTAAGATTATCTAAAATGCACTGTATGAATATTGCTACACAGTGAAATCATGTAGATGGGAAAATTTACACATGGATTGCTAAAATACATCACTCTACTAAAGTAAAATATCTGCATTTTTTTTCTCCCCAGAACAGAATATTGAATTTTAATTGTTGCAAGATTCTACTTGCATTTAAAATTGCTTATATATTTGCTGGATTATTTGTGTCTTCATTTATGTTATGCTCATATCCAGCAGAATATAAACATATGTTCAGGTGCAAATAGCTACCTGTTTAAAATTTATTATTTCATTTATATAATTTAAAGCCCCATTCAGGCTTTTACTTCTCTACTGTCACTGTTTCTTTAACTACTGATTAAAAGCTGTTACCATTAACTGCGTGTTTGGTGACTGCTACAAAATAGCCGTACAAGACACTAAATATCAACTGCATTTGGCTTTAGTTAGTGCTCTTAATTGCAGTCCAAGAAGTCATCAGCAGTATATATGTAAAGATTGAACCATGTGCCATTGCATTAAACTTTTCACTTTGAGGACCTAAGTTTGGCATTGCACAGTGAAAAAGCCTCCAGTTTTATGAAACAGCCTCTGATGCACACCAGTAACTTTATTTTCTGGTAATGGTCATCCTTCAACAAACAGCAATTAATTTATTCTATGTATTTTAAAATCCTGAAAGACTATTTGATCCCAATTCCCTATTTGAGGCATAGTTTCATTTTCTAACAACACTGGGAGCATAAATTTTGAATTTGCAGTAAATGTAGGTAAGCTTTTAAGGAGTCAGCCACTAATTTGTATCTAAGTTGAGTGTCACAATGGGAGAATCATAAACATATATTGTATTATTAACATAATGGAGACATCTATAACTGTATGGTAGGAGGAGGTCAAAATAGATGAGCCTGAAGATAATAGTACAATAATTATTAAGCTCTCTAGATGTTCAAAGAAACAGAAAAATCACTCCTTTATTCTGGCTATACAAAATACAAAAATAACCCAAATATAAATATTCTTCATAATGCTTATGTAGAGTTGTCCTTCATTAAGACAGCTAAAGAAGCTGGTTTGTTTTTTATTTATTTTTAAGGCTGTGTATTATTGCAGGCAAAAATATCAGGGCATCACAGGAGGCTGAACAGCATCTTATGTTCATGCATGTCTTGGACAATAGTTTTTCCTGTCAAAGCAAAGGAAAAGTTTGTGTCTGCAGTGGGATGCTGAAAGCATTATCACCTGAGCTTTAATTCAGTCTACTAAGCTGTAACAGTGATACATAGTTGTGAAAGCTAATTTTGACCTCCTTCAGAACCATTGTCCATTGATCTCTCCCAGACACAAGTGTTCATATACTTACTAGGTATAGTTTAATTAATTCTGCACCTTCCACCTGGTGCTGAAAGGAATTGTGATCATCTGGTCTGAATTGTGTAGGACAAGTTTTGTTTCTTCATGAACATGTGGGCAATGCCTGTCTCACATCTGACTAGATTAGATTATGTTTGTTTCCATTAGTAGAGCAACACTGAAGCTCATACAGCTCTATTTATTGACTCCCTTTGAAGGGCTGATCTCATATTTCCAACCAAGCATGATCTAAAAGAAACATGTTTTGTTGTGCTGAAGAATAAAATTCTTCAATAATAAATAAGTTCTTTAGGTATTCTTCCATGAGTAACCTCTTCCAGTTATTGTTTAAATTTTGAAAATGCATATGATAAAGCTAGCAGCAACTCTGGACAGAACTGACTCTCTCACTGGCTTAATTTGCATTCAGTTATTCTGAAGAAATTAAATTAAATTAAATTAAATTTGCAAAAGGAGCAGCTATCCTTGATTCCATTTGATCGTCCTTTATTTATTACATAGTGAATATGGCAAGAAGCATGCATTGCTGAACAAAGATAACTGCAGACAGTTTACTTAACTGCAGACAATTATGTGTGTGTCTCAGCAAAGCTGCAATGTAACAGAAATCTGTGACATGCCTCAAACTGAGCTGTGCATGCACATTGCAGATCACTGGGACGATCCCCGCTGACGCACTGTGTTCCATCGTGTTGCAGCAAATTATTGTCTTGTCTCTTCGCTGCATCACAGAAGGCACTAAATTGCTTCTGGACTTAGATACATGCCTGCATGAACAAATGTTAGGCTACAAGCTGAGAGCCTTCTAAGAAATGTTACTGTACAAAATAGGAAAAACACATTGTCATATCAGTGAACGGGACTGTTCTATTATGATATTTTGGGCTTTCCTTCACTCTCTCACTGTGGTTGGTTTTGGTGATTTCTCCATTCTTATGAAAAAATATTAGGTAGCTGAGAAAAGGGGAACAGTATTAGATATATGAATGTCACAAATTTCATGACCAAAACTTCCACGTCTACCTGATAACTAATCACTTATAAAAAGATGACCAAAGTACTTTTGGGCAATTAATTATTTTATTATGATAATGGATGAAAAAGTATTCTGAGTTCAGTTTCTGTTTGACATGTTGAGAGAAACATTATTTGTATGTTAGCATTACAGACCTCAAAAGCTGCAGTTAATGGAAATAGCATAGTCTAACAATAGCATGTTTTCAAAAGTACTTTATTTTTGGTTATCATAGTCTGATTTACCCAGATACAGTTTTTGTTCTTTTGAATGATAATAAGGATTTAAAAGAATAAAAATACCTATGATTCAATAGACTTAATATTGTCTGGTAAGAATTTTATTTTATTAATTATTTTACTTAAATGAATAACAATATTTTCACATGATGTTTAGTTTAAAAGAGCACAGAGGAATAGAGGATTTGATTTTTGGACCAATTTCTAGAAAATTTCTATTTTTTTTCTCAGAACATCACCTCCATGTTTTACAATGTCATCCTGATGTAGTTAATTAAATTTATATTAAATTTCATTCTATTTACTGTTCCTATAGTAAATACCTGCAAGCACTTTTTGCAATATCAATAGAGTTAAACCATTGGCATTCCTATGGATGCCATAGCATATTCTTCAGAGATGTGCTTTTTTGCTTCATTGTATTAACTTGCATGAATTGATGGTATAGAGAGGTATAGAGATAAAGAATAAAAGGATACTTAAAAAGCATACATGTAAAAGAGTAGGAAAGCACTATGAGTACACGCAAGGCTGAGGCTTGCACGTGTAGAATATGGAACTGGAATCATGCATTTGAATATGAAGATCCAGAAAATGTGGTTTTATTCTTTTAATTACTATTAATTCAGTACAGAGGGTGAATCAGACAAAAAGATATGTAAAAGAAATATTATTTTTTGGCCTCTGTATAAATTTCAGGGTGAAACTTTTTCTCTTCTTTTTGTTTTAGTGCCAGCTAGAGTGAGTATTGTGTAAAAGTGTAAAAAGTGTGAAAGTGATGAAAACTATCAGCTTCAGATTGTCCTTTAGTCGTAAGCCATAAGACATTTCTATGAGGTGCAATTTCATGTTTTGTATTTCTGTGGGTTTGTTAGGTTTGAGACTCCAAGAAATTAGGAACTTATCAGGTGCATGCAGTTGTATAAAGAAGAGTTCTCTCAGACATGACTGAATCTGAATACATCAATGAAACTGTGAAACCTTCTTTAGTTACAGGAAATGCTCATTTAGACACAGTGGTAAATCTTGGAGTCGATATGGCAAACACTGTAAAAGTAATAGGGTAAATCAAAGTATAATAAGTACAGTGATAAACTACCTACATTAAAAAAGATGCCAGAGCTGTTTGTCTGTAAAACTATTGTCCATTTGAAGTTAGCAAATGCCTTAGCCAATGCTAGAACAAATTTATATATAGCCCAGGCAAAATTCAGGTACAGAAGGCTAACTAAGGAAATGTGATGCTCACACTGAAAAACAAGAAAAAATCCTATCAGAGAAAGCTCCTCATTGAGACATCAATAGCATCTTTGGCTGTATTCTTGAAAGATCTGACATGTCCCTTAACACTCACCATATGTATGGGAAAAAAAAAATTAAAAGTTGTGACAGGAACTGCTGTTTTCTTCAACATAGTCCTTTACTTAGCTGTTCACAGAAGGAAAAATGAAAGATAAGAGCTCTTCAGAATCACAGTAAAATTTTCATCTCAAGTGCTGAAAAAAAAACCACCTTAAGCACTGGTTATAGTACGGAGGACTTTGAAAAAGATATTGTTTTGGGCTGACATGATGAAAAGATGTCAATAATAAAGTTTGTGTTTTCTGAAATTTCTTAAATTACTTATTCCTTCTTACCTTAAGTGAATCCTTGAAGTCTATTTATGTTATTTTCTCCTATGCTAGCACTTTGGAGTCCTTTATCAAATACTGACATCTATCAAACATACTGAAACAAGTGAAACTCCCATTCTTTACTTCTTACATGAAAGAAATAAATAGTTTTATGGACAAAACATTTATCATTTGCTTTTGACAGCTGGTCCAAGTAGCAGGAATTTGAGTCAGAGGTGAAATTTGTGCCAAACAGTCAGATCCATGCATTTTGGAAAGTGCTAATTTCCACAACTGTTTGAAAGAAAGAAGAAGGTAAAACTTCTTGAGAAGCTCACAACAACCTTGGGGACTAAAGACAGCTGTATTGGGAACAGGCTATGGCTTTTAATGTTTATTTTATTGACCTGGAGTGAACTGTTCTTAGGAGAAAACCAGTAGGAAAAATTACACTTCTGTGTAGAATCAGATTGTCCCAATTCAGGAGCTGCTTCCTAAACCACAGGCATTTGCCACTGATCAAGATGCCTTGGAAGCGGCACAAATAGAGAGAGGAATGTGGAATGATTGCCTGGGGAGCAGATCTGAAAAAAAAGAACCTGGGGATCCTGGTAGAGAGAAAATTGAGTGTAAATCTGTAGAATGCCCTTGGAGTGATGAAGGTTGCCTGAAAAAAAAAACAGCAGTGGGTCCAGAGAAGCTATTTTTCCCCTCAGCTTGGCCACCCTTGTAGCATGTTGTCCTGCTGCAGCTCTCCCAGTAGAAGAAAGAGACTGACATCTGGGGAGAAACCAGTGAAGGACCAAAAAGATGGTTAGGGAGATAGAGCACATCACAGTAAAGAAGAAAAGAAAGGTACTGGGTATGTTTAGACTGGAAAGTCAATAAAATTCTACTGTCTAAAAGGGAATTAAAAGTGAAGATTAAGCCAGCCCCTTACCAGATATTCACAAAAATCAAGAAGTGATTGTGACAGTGCTACAGCAAAGAAAACTGCAGTTACATGATGGGGAAGGATGCTTCACTAGAAGACGTGTTAAGCATCACAGGAGATTGTCTAGAGAATGGGGAATCAGTGTCTCCAGGGATTTTCAGAGCTTGTCTGGGGAAGGCCCTCAGAAGCTTGGTCTAGTCTTGAAGATATCCCAGGTTTCTGAGCAGGAGCTTGAACAAAGGTCCAATTCTAATGTGTTTTTCTGTGACTCTGTGATCACACCTAGTGTACACTGATTTAAAAAATAAGGCAATGCAGAGGGATGGAAGATACAGAAAAACACCTAGACAGAAAATGTAGTTCAGAGGGAGTGTTTTTAATACAAATATTATTGAAAAATGGCACCTCTCTCCTCAAATGTTGACAAAAGTTACCTTCTCTTTGATTTGTGCTTTGTTCAGAGTAGCAGGACTTAAATGACTTTTACATAAATATGATTACAATAACAATGAGAGAAGAGAAGGGGAAGGGGGAAGGGGGAAGGGGGAAGGGGGAAGGGGGAAGGGGGAAGGGGAAGGGGGAAGGAGAAGGGGGAAGGGGAAGGGGAAGGGGAAGAGAGGAGAGGAGAGGAGAGGAGAGGAGAGGAGAGGAGAGGAGAGGAGAGGAGAGGAGAGGAGAGGAGAGGAGAGGAGAGGAGAGGAGAGGAGAGGAGAGGAGAGGAGAGGAGAGGAGAGGAGAGGAGAGGAGAGGAGAGGAGAGGAGAGGAGAGGAGAGGAGAGGAGAGGAGAGGAGAGGAGAGGAGAGGAGAGGAGAGGAGAGGAGAGGAGAGGAGAGGAGAGGAGAGGAGAGGAGAGGAGAGGAGAGGAGAGGAGAGGAGAGGAGAGGAGGGGAGGGGAGGGGAGGGGAGGGGAGGGGAGGGGAGGGGAGGGGAGGGGAGGGGAGGGGAGGGGAGGGGAGGGGAGGGGAGGGGAGGGGAGGGGAGGGGAGGGGAGGGGAGGGGAGGGGAGGGGAGGGGAGGGGGGAGGGGAGGGGAGGGGAGGGGAGGGGAGGGGAGGGGAGGGGAGGGGAGGGGAGGGGAGGGGAGGGGAGGGGAGGGGAGGGGAGGGGAGGGGAGGGGAGTGGGCTGAGCACCATTTTCTCCCATAAGTGAATCCAATTTATATGGCTTGATTTTTAACCAGTTTCTTGTTACCAAAAGAAATAGCAGTAGTATTTCTGTGACGTTGCCCTGCTGGAAAACATGAAGCAGTAACAAAGCCATAATGGTAATAAACTGAGCACCTAGAGCTGTTATGCTGGAACACTAAAAATGTATAAATCCATTGTGTTTGCTTGAGATGGTCAAGTCATGAAAACGGATCTCAAAAATAAATCTGTTGCTGGAAACAGGAAATGACCATGTGCTAAAGCATAATAAAAGTATCTGAAAGACCACGTGGTCATCAGATGAAAATATTCACCTGAGCATGAGAATTGAAGTAGTGCTTACCACCAATAAAAGAAGCACACCTCTGATGTATTCTGTGGACATACAGAAATGTCTCCTCAGCTGCTTGGTGGTTCAGATACAACTGTAATTCTTTGGAAGTGTTCTGGAGTTAGTGTGTGTGAACATCTGAGGCATAATTATTCTGCGTTCTGAAAATATCTGCTCATTCAGAAAAGGATATATGACTATGTTCATGTCAAAGAGTGTAATGAGAAAAGAAAATAGTATAAAGTTAATTCATCTTGTGACAAAGATTATAATGGAAGTGGAGATTAACTCTGTGGAATAAAATAGTCTGGTATTTAATTCTCTACTTACATGTCTTAAAATAGACGTGTAATCCAGAACTTCAGTTTTAATGTTTATATTTCTGCTTCCTTGAATTTTTATATGATTCTGCCTTCAGGAAAAATATGAAGTCAAGCAAATGGATACCATAAAAACTCTTCTTGAAGCTACATAATTTCATAAATATTGTGACCCAAATATTCTTTTAAAAATGTTTAAACTATTAATGTCCTTTTATGCTATGGCCACTATTAGTTCACTGCTGCAGTTTCAAAACAAGAACAAACATGAAACCTACATTTACACAAAGAAAAAAAAAGGTACGTGTGATTTTCTTAATTGATATACTAAAATTTACCTATTTTACATTATTTAGAAATACTAATCATAAAACTAAAGTGATCCAAGCAAAATTTATATATTAATTAAATATGCTTTTCATGGTAGAACTACATAATCTTATACATTAAAAGGCTTTTCTAGGCTATAATGTGGTAAGTTACTGTTAGTAATTTTTCGAGACTTATCTGAAATACAAATTACAGACTTTTTTTTATATTTTAAATATATTTCTGTAGGGTCCAGAAAAATTTGAAATGGTGAAACTTAAAGTTCCCAGACAGGGAGAAAGAAACCTTACTAATAGAATTACTAAGAGATATCATTACCATCTTCTGTCTTCACAGTAGATATCTCAAAAAATGTGCTTATGCACAGCAAAAGTAGACAAAAAAATAGACCAAACAATATAAACTAATCATAGCATTTCTGTTTAATTATACAATTTTGTTCCTAAATACCTGTTTCATATTGCTTGCAAGACTCCAGTGGCTGTGACCCTCGGACTAGCTCTAGACAGCTCTATGTATATTACATTTTGTGACGTGCTTGCCTTTCATGCAAATATCCTGCAAGTTGTACCAATTACTGTCCAACAACTGCCATAGTAGCAGTCTAGTAAATCACCAAAAGGAACATCTGTCTCCAGGGAATGTCTTCCAACTCTTCATGTAAAACATTTTTGGGTTTGGTATTGACAGAAAATCTGAGCTTGAAGGAACACCATGGATCTGTCAAAAATGTTAAGGGTGTAGATATATTAGTGATTTTATAATGATTAGATATAGCAGCTATTAAAGAAATGTTTTTGATATCACACACACAAAAAAAAAAAAAATTCAGTCTTTAAAGTAAAAACATGGCCAGATAGTTCAATATTAGTAAAGGAGTAAAAATTTGTTTATTCCTAATCTCTGAAAGACAGATCTTTATGATTGTGATCTACTGTGTGTATTACTTTTTAGATGTTCCAAAGCACATGGAAGTATGGGAAAGGTTAAGAGAAGAAAAACAGTAAGTCTGACCTTGTCCTTTGGTCTAAAGAAGTTCTGTTATTTAGACTAAATGAAAAAAGTCAAAAAATGATGATGCTTGCTCTGTATCAGATATGCCTGATATACAATAAGCAACAAAATTTATTAATGCGCAATGTAATGAAGATATAAAACAGATTAACTTTTTTGGGGCCGTAGGATCAGCTCTTCAACTTGAGAAAAGTTTAATCACAAAGATGCAGGTTTTAATAAAACTAGTGATATATGTCTAATTCCATGTTATGAAGTACTGTATTAACTACAAGTTACTACTGTTAACTACTCTAGTAAGTACAAGTTTCTGGAAATTAGGTTCTTTCTTTACATTGTGCCGACTCTTGCAGTTACCAGCTTATCTCTTGGTATTTTTTATATTCTTGAAAAATCATACCAGGATTTTAAACAAGTTCTTCCTAAAACAAACAAAAGAAGATGGAGGAAGGAAGGCAAATGTAATATACCTTTGATAGCAACAAATGTTTTATTTATATTTCCTCACAAATATATAATACTACCAATATATTTATTTGCTGCAATTATAATGACTATCTGAATATTTTTTGAGTCCTCTGCATCATGCCAGTGATTGCATGATTTTACATTTGTATTCCGCTCTATAAAAGTCAAAAAGTTTCGGGACAAACACTGAAAGCCTGTTGACACTGTGTGATGTAGTTGGGTAGGCCACAGATCCCAGGCAGTTACAAAGAAAGACTACAAAGCAACAGCTGCTAGTGTAAGCAGGAAAAGGATATCATCCATCTCGCAGGACATCTCATTTCCACAGCCTCATTTTAAGAAAAGTTATCAGGAAGGGACTGACTACAGCAACCATATGAAAAGCAATAGACTTCACTTTCCTAAGCCACAGTTAACAGCTAAAATAATATTTCAAATATCCATTTTGCAGATCTGACTGGGTGGGAGTTTGTAAAAGCCAGAAAACAAGACAAGTAACTGAAATTTAATCCACAGAAAAAAATATTCTTAAACTTGAAATGGCAGGCCCTGTGTTTGTTTTAAGGGCAACAGAAACTAAGATTTTAGCCCATCCCATCTACCTGGTCTAGTCATAATTTGGACATCAGAACTGAGGAAAAAACTAATAGTTGCTGAGGAATGCAGGCAATATCAGTAACTTCTGATAATATTCCCTCTGCATAAAAGAAAGGGAGTTTTCACTCCCTTCCTACTAAATGTATCCACATGCATAAATTCTGCTCCTAGGCTTAACAATTAAAGTGTCTCTTGTTTGTTTTCTAATGTGTAAAATGCCTAGCAAACACCTTGCTTTACCTTAGAAAGCATATGTATTTCCAGGAGCACACTTTACAGTCCTACCAAATGGTGCATGCAGTAATGTACTCGAGCATGATTTTATTCAGACAGACATTTCGAGAAACTCAGGAGTCTGCTCAGCTATGGAAACAGAGAGAACTTTAGACAGCTCTTTGTGTCCTGAACTCTCAGTGAAGAAATCCTTTTCTGCTTAGCATAGCACCGTTTTTTTTCTTGAAGGGATGCTGTATTGGGAACAAGGATGCAAAGAACCTGCTACGAGCATATTAGAAAAGCAGCATATTCAGAACAGAAAGTATACTCATAAATAAAGTATAGGAAAAAGACATCCTAAGTGAAATATCCTGTGCTTCAGAAGATGCATGTAAAATACTTTAAAATAATACTAAACTCAGTGGTAGCAAGAAGGAAATACAAAAGCCACCAGCTACAGTCTGCAAAGCTGAAAACAGAAATGCTGCTATAAAACAAAAAGAGCGGAGTCTCAGGCACTTTGCTCGCTCTGTAGAGACAACACCCCCAGGCTCAAGAAGGTAAGTTTTGTGTATACCAGGAACCTTGAGAGGCACAGGATTTTTCTTCCACCTAGAGATCAGTATTACCAGGAAGAAGAAAGGAAGCCAGATATAAGCACAAAGTCACTGCTTAACCATTTTAAGAGCAGAAAAAGACACTGGAGAGAAGCCAGGAAGCCTTGTATGGCTCTGACGGGCAGGGTAGGAGTAAAGGAGACCTTCTGTTGGATCTAATGCCCCCCTTCTCCATCGCAGAAGCTTCCTGAGAGCCTTGTGCTCAAGGTTTTGAAGCCACAGTCTAAAGCATCAGGCATACAAGATAATGACTGTAAAAGGGGACTAAAGAGGGAGCTTGCTTTATTTGCTGTTCTCTTTTCATCATAAAGTGTAAATATCTTCTATTTCTATGGATTTGCTTATTAAAAACCTCACTGACACAGGTCTGAAATTTCATCTCACCTTTTTGTAACAATGTTTGAATCCCTTGGAGGTGGATGCTCTTTGGAAGAATGTCATTTGGGTGGAACTTTCTAGGCAGAAACTTTGCTTTGAGAGTGAGAGAGTTGCTTTAGGGATAAGACTGTTTCTTTATTCTAATATATTCCTTTTTTTGGTAGCAGTGACTCTTTTGATTCTTTATCAAAGTCAGAGACAGAACATCCTTATAACTGACTGTTATTTAATCCCCTAAAGGAGAGGCCTTTAATATTTAAATCATATTAATGTACCACATTATTTTTTTTACTGTCTTTATTAGCCAATAGTTATTCTCAATTCAAACTGGAGACTATGAGGGGTTGTTTTTATTATAAGGGTACCCTAATATAATATTCTATTTTTAACTGCTCAGAAAAAAAGCCCCTTCACACTGAAGCAATTTCTATTTATAAGTAGCTCTATGAATCTAAAGAGAGATCTTCTAATGATGTTCCTTTTGGCAGTGAGTTTTGTTCTTTCTATCATTCCAGCAACATATATTTTAAAAAAAAAAGAAGACATATGTCACCAGCTGAGTGTCATTGCCAAACATCTAATGGGCAAAGTTTAAACTTGCCAGGTTATCTGAAAAGGTTTTTGGGGCTTATAATGTTATTTGATACTGAATGTGTATTTGTAATACATTTGGTAACATATGGTGTGCTAGCAAAACCATTTGAGAATCCCTGGGTACAGCAAGAAGTGCATATTTTTACTAAAAAATTATGGGATTTGGACATTGAGGTTGTCAGTCTTCTGTATGTTGTTATTTCAAATGGGAAGGCCAAAATGTAGCCTAGGAGAGCTATTGCTATTTTCATATATGCCTGTCCTTGTCCTCACATGATCCAAATACAACCCCTTTTCCAGTGGAAAGCTCTTCATGATTATTTTCTACAATGCTTTTCCTAAGTTACTGTTATGTCCAATAAAATATCATGAAAATATTTTGATCCTTAGCTGTGGGGAAAATAATGTCTTTTAAGTACCTGAATTGTATACTGGAATAAAAGCCGCCACATTATGGGGTGTGGCTGCATGTGATTACAGTTATAATCATCAGACAGATAACCCAAAATAACTGGAAGCTCTTTAGTAATATCCTTTGGGAAAAGTATATGCAATCTGGTTTTCTAATTACCCAGAATGACTCTATAAATATCTTTCTACAAACTATTCTTTGACCAATCAAATTACTTGCCTACTTTTTAAAAAATTTTAATTCTTTTAACTACTGGAGTGTATCAAGGCTTATTCAAGGTGTATTCATTGGCTGTAACTTTATCTGTTGTGTTAGGACTGCCTCTGTTTTCTGCAATATGAGTGTGAATTCTGCATTTGCCTCTTTCTTAAAGCCTTTCCTTCCAATTTTAGTTTCACCTGTGGCTGTATATTAGGTGTTCTCTCTTCATGCATTAAGTTCCTAAATCTTTATTTTTTCAGTTCTTTATCCTAAGGATCATCTCTATCAGTATTCTTGTCCTCTAAATTAACCTCCAATTTACATTTCCCACCCATTCAGGTGCAGGCCAGTTTTCTCCTTGATTGCACTTGGACATCTATTGACTTGCACCTCTATTGACCAGACCCTTTCTGAAGGTTCAAATTCTTCTTATTTCTTCTGTCTTCCTTAGATTGAAACTGACCACCAACAGCTTCCTCTGCTATTCCCTGATCTGTACTTGGCTCCTCAATAAGCACTTAGTCATGAGCTATTTGAGTACTTTTTTCTCAGTGTCAGCTCTGAATCCATCTGTAACTCCAGTGACACTTCCTTGTCAGCAATATCAATTACAGAAGCATCTTTAATTTGTTCTTCTTTATCTGTCCCAAAGTTGCAAGACTCAGCCACTTCTGACAAGGGCTTAACAAATGCTTGGGATTATAAATTGAAGTGAATAAAAACACTAACAACATCTAAAGATTCCCTGGCAGAGAATCTTCCAGCAACATCTCTCAAATAGGAAATATTCTAAATTGCTCCTTCACTGGAATGATTTATATGATTATTTTTATTTGGAAAATAGTACATTATTTGACAAAGAAAGTCAGAATGATACAAATACGCACAAAATTTCCATCTTGCAATGGAAACAGAGTATTAATGAATCTGGTTTTATATGCTGTGGTTAAGATGTATCTGCTTCAGAGCTGACTAATAGGAACAACAGCAGATCCACAAAACCTTACATTGAAAACTAATTCAAAGAGGATTTGAAACAACAAGATTTTTTTTTTCATTTACAGTTATATTATTTTCTTATATTTATCTTAATTTTAATGTAATTATATATTATATTATTTTTCTGTGTTAATTTTTTCATTATTTTGTATAGCATAGATGGTATTAATATCTAGGCAGGAAGTAATCATCATTGCTTCTTTTATGTCATCAATATGATTACTGACTATGATTATAGCCCTTGATTTGCAATAACTTAAGCTTAATTATAAATTTCTGAATAATTTACTTGCTACATAAGCCAGATAGCATGCGATGTGGGAATACATGGGAGGAAATATCTATTTTATTGTTCCATGCCAGTCTCTGCAATGAGACATTATTACATTAAAAATATTAATAAAAGTATCATATATCTAATTAATCTGTTAATAAATTCTTCACAAGTCAGGAAAATCCATTTAAAAAAAAGGGACACATTATTATTTGAGACCACCTTTTTAAAGTCTTAAAAGCCTTTAGGTTTTGAATTTTATTGCATTCTCCTATATAACTTTGCGTTTCAGAATTACAGACCAGTTACATTCCTTGTTTAAGTCTGGAAGCATCAGAAATTATAAATAAATATTTTCAGTAAAAACAAGAGAAAAGAAGGAACAGACAAAAGTACTCTAAACCCAAAAGTCCCAACTTCAATGTCAATATAAGACATAAATGAGCAGTTTCATTATTTAATGAAAGGTTATATGTCAATGACAATATTTTGACCTCTTTTGTTGGAAAGAACTAGGAACTGACAACTAATAAAATGTCTTTTCAGTAATGTGGGTATTGATAATGGTTCTAAAAGAACCACAGGACTAGGCAACCAATGATTGTTCCTCTGCCCTCTGTCATATATATTTAAAAACCCCACTTTTCTACAGCTAGTTTTTTTTATTTTCAAAAAGGATTTCTCCTAAAGTAGTTTTAAATTTTGGGATGAATCAACATTTAAAAAAAAATAACCTATGATCTAATAACTGGGCATTACTTTCAATGAGTGAAAAAGGAGTTGGGTCTCTCGCTTTATTTATGTTACATATTAGGGTTAGTAAACAATGATGACCCTTGCAGCTATAGGTAAGGTTGTCAGAAGGGCAGTAGATGGGGAAGAAAATAGCCAGGGTAGGTATATCTATAGACATTCATAAACGTGTGTTAAGTATTTATATGTCAATATGTAATAGAACAGTACTGAAAAAAATGTGTTAGTTGATGCAAAAGTGCAGAGTGTTAATTTAAGTTCTGCAAACCAGTGGCATATTTTCTTAACAATTACACTGGCACAGCTGTAGTACATCAGTTCTGGACACAATTCAGCAGCAAACATTTCTGTGATTCTATAAAGACCCATCCATGTATTCAAATTAAAAGCATCAGAAAAAAATACTTGCAGAGTTGAATTCTGCAGTGAGTACCTGGATCTCAGAGGCTGTTAGCTGTTCTTAGATCTGAGAAGTATTTCTGTACCTTTGACCAGAAAATATCTGTCAGGTGAAACTGATGGACTGTTTCTTAGATATATTGACATAGGATTTTCTTTTTTTTTCTTTTTTTTTTTTTTTTTTGTCACAAATTATAGAAAACCAGAAATACTTCTGTCAAGAATCTTGGGTGTATTTGGGTCTGAATATTTCAATGCCCACCTATCTCCCTCTGTTTACCTTCAGTGGAGAAGACAAACAACTGTACCAGAAAACTAGCTAAAGGTTATCAGACTCTCCATCATTAAATCAGCTACACAGAGAACAGAGTTTGTAATAATTTTATGGCTGATAGTTCATATCACACATGAGGTGAATTAATAATATGGATATGAAGAAAAACAATTTATTAATGTTAATAACTCTTCCAATAAAATTTCCAGGAGGACCTATAGTGATAAATTGAATAATTATGAGTATAATTATGACTAACTAGAACCATAATTTCATGCTAATGCAATAATAATGACACAAAAGTGTAGATCATGAATTTTAACTGCTCAGTTATTCCAAATTTCCACAAAGAGACCAAAAAAAAAATAGATATAGGAACACCCAAGAAAACCTCCTCAGCCTTAAAATCAGATCAAGTTATGCTTTGCTGCCAGAAAAAAACCTATTCATTGCTTAAATAGACATCACTTTGATTATTTTTAGTGGACTGCAGGAAAAAATGTCATCTCATTTAATTAGAAATGTAGTAGTAGCTTGAAAGCAGGAAATGGATAGTCTATGTGCACACTATGAATCATCTATCAATCCTCTGGTGGTCTCAGAGAAGAAAAAAAGAACACACAGAAGAATTATGGTTAAATTTCATTCTAAACATAGAATTTTCATACTTACGTTTATATCTGGGGAAGGGTATATGGAGGATAATCATCCCAGAAAAAAGCTGTGCAAGTGTTCAATAATCAGATCAAGTATAAGCTGCACCCCACAAAGTGAAGGTCAGATTAATTTTTTGCCAAATCATTTTGGGATGGAGGATAGTGAGGTAAGCAAAAAAAAAAATAGGAGTTGATGAAAGGTTTCTCTAAAACCAACCAGTTTCATTCCTGATAATTTATTACAAAAGCTAATTAATCTCTTTGGTTTCAGGATGACTCAGAACAGTCTAACGCAGGGTCGAAGACAATTGCTGTAGTTTTGGTTTAATGTGTCCCCGGATGGTGTAAACTGTTGTTTGTTCATTAAAATTTCTGGAAATTAAAAGTAGTGGAGCTGGCATCTTTACCACCATATGTGTCTTTACTTCTCTGTTTCATTTTGGTACAAGAAAAGCATTTTTTAATGCTTTTTCTTCACAATATGGAGAAAAACCTTGAATCAAAATCTGATACAAAACATTCATATTTACCTATTGCAGGCAGTGACTGTAGTTACTTGTTTTCTCTATCTAAGCACCCAAGCATGTGAGGACAAATTGATAAGAAAAGTATAGCTCTGGTTCAGTTGTGCTTCTCTGATGAGTAGTTGATTAACCCAAGGGGCCTGAAGGAAAAAAGACTGTCTTTTTTTCTAACCATTAATCCTTGAAAAAGCAAAAGTTAGTGAGGGCCAAATTTAAGCCAGGGAACATGCTGGCACTGTGTCTACAGGAATTTTCCTTATCACTGTTTCAGCTCATCTCCTGGTTCTGCTTGGTTAGGATATGCCTCCTCTCCTCTCCTCTCCTCTCCTCTCCTCTCCTCTCCTCTCCTCTCCTCTCCTCTCCTCTCCTCTCCTCTCCTCTCCTCTCCTCTCCTCTCCTCTCCTCTCCTCTCCTCTCCTCTCCTCTCCTCTCCTCTCCTCTCCTCTCCTCTCCTCTCCTCTCCTCTCCTCTCCTCTCCTCTCCTCTCCTCTCCTCTCCTCTCCTCTCCTCTCCTCTCCTCTCCTCTCCTCTCCTCTCCTCTCCTCTCCTCTCCTCTCCTCTCCTCTCCTCTCCTCTCCTCTCCTCTCCTCTCCTCTCCTCTCCTCTCCTCTCCTCTCCTCTCCATGCTAGCCTTGACGCAGTGAAGGCCATGTCAAGACAGGATTGTACTTGATTTGTTTTCAGATACCTCAGGTCAAACCATTCTTCTTGTAGGTTTTATTCCTACCATGACACAAATCTGTCAGGTTTTGAAGACAAATTTCAAGGAGTACTTAAAGTGCATTTTGTGTTGGAAAGAAACAGAATTGGAAGGCAAAGGAAGATAATATTTTTTTACTGGAAGATATGTAAAAAAAGGTCTAGTCATAAAACTGATTATACCAATAATATTATCAAAGAATGTCCAGTACATTATTTTAGTTCTGTGGAAAGATAGATCATGAAGTTGGGTTATTTGGTTTTTTTTTGTCTTTCCTCTCTACAGACATTTTTGGGCTATCATTGGTGCTTTAAAAAGGCTGTGGTAGTAGCAGGATTTTTTTAAGAATCACAGGGGGAATGTTTAGAAAAATATAAAGAGAAATGGGAATAGATAGTTATATAAAAGTAATGAATTGCAGAGTTCTTCAAGAAAGAGTTTCTAAATAGCAGTGTAGGAAGTATCAAAGAAATAAAGTGGCATGGAAAGCAAGACACACTAGGATAAATGAACAAGATGGAAATCAGCCTGAGGCATGAACAAGAGATTGCTCCAAATTCTGGCAGGGATTTAACTCTCATCTGAATGGCCTAATTTAATCTCAGTGCTAGAAGAGGATATAGCTGCATTCAACTTCCTGGTTCCCTTGAAATTAGGAACACTTTAAAGCATTGATCCCACACTTTCCTAATTAGTTTTTAGCGGCCAACAATATTAAGCTTTAATTTGTAACACACAATGTCAGTATGGTTTCAGCTACAGTGGAGCCAGATAACATTTCCTCTTACACAGACAGATAAAATATAAAAATGAACCTGACCAAAGGTTAATAATTAATATAATTCCCAAGAATACTTTTTAAAATTGAGAACAGACTACTTAAATAAAAATAATAAATTTCTATTTCAAAGGCTTTTGTACTAAGATTAATAACTATAGTAGATTGAAATGGAGACAAAGTAGATAGCACATGCCTTCTGCATTTTTTTTCCTTCTTTCTTTCTTTTTAACCCTGCTTTTGAGACTAAGTCAGAGAAGTGAATGAAATCTTTACAATGAAATCATTGAAATTTAACTTAGCTTGATTATCTCTTCAGAAGGGAGAAAAGCTATAAAAATCATCTCAGGGGATGTTTGATCCATTAGTATTGAAGTTTTTAAGTTTCATGGACTCACACATTTTAACTAAAAATTTTAGTATTTTTGTCACTATTCTACATTTTATAATTTCAAGCATAATTTGCATTTTTTCAGGTTCATATTTCTCAGTTGAATCTGTGAATCTGTCTTTCCACTTGAAAACAGTATCTTTATTCTTGCTTTGAGAGTTTCCTAACTTACTTAAAGTTTGAATATTACTTATGTTCTTAATGAACATATGAAGACAGAAATTAATTTACTGTCACTGAGAGTTTTTATTTTGTTCTTACATAGCTATCAGCAGTACTGAACATACCCAAATTTTCACACTCTTATTTAGAAACCCATCTACAGTTTTGAGTAATTAGCCACTCCACCTGAGTGCACGACACTCCAACTCCTGCATCAGGAAGTGCAAAAGCAAGAAAATTCTGGGATGAAGTAGTTTAATAAGTGAAAAAAAAGAGGAAAGAGAGAGGAGAAAACTAACTGAAATTCCCACAAAAACATGAATGATGCAAAGACAGTCACTCACTGCCTCCCACAAGTAGGTACATGCCCAGTCTCTGAGCCGCAAGTACCCACCCAAACCCCACCTGCTCTTCTTCCTTACCCCTGAACATGATGGCAGATGGCATGACATATCTCTTTGGTCAGTTGGGATAAACTTTCGTGGCTGTCTCTCCTCCCAAATTTTGGTGCATCACCAGCCTACATTCTACTAGAGACAGAGTGAGAAACAGGGAAACAAGCACTGATCCACCAGTAGCTAAAGCACTGGTGTTATCAACACTGCTTTGATCACAAATCTAAATTGAAACATAGCATCATATGGATTACAATTAAAAAAAATTAATTCCATTCCACTCAGATCCAGTACAAACCTGTTTCTCAGAATATCAGAAAAATGCAACAGTGTTTACAAAAAAATCCAAAAACCAAACAAAAACACCAAACAAAGCAATATCCATATTTAAAAATATTTATATCTCTTATATGTTTCCATTATCAAACCTGTGCTGTTTGAATAACATTGTTCTAAATCCTTTTTCTGTGGGAATTTTTAATAAGCAAATATATAGTAAGAAACCTGAAAGAAAAATTGGCTTAACACTGTTCTTTTGTGACCAATTTTTTTCTGGTTGCTAATCAGATATTCTAATCATCTAAGCTCTGGTTTCAAAAAGTATTCCTTAAGAATAATACATGCTTACTAAAAATTAAATCTGTCTTCTAAAAATATTGTAAGATATTAGAAGTCCATTGTGAGCCAGGAGTACTTAATTCTGTGTAAGTCTAGTATAGTTCTCAAAAGAGGTATACAAGGGCATGAGTAAAACAGAGACAATCAATCAAAGTTTACAACTAATATACAAGGGGTTTAACATACTGTTTATAGTAATATATCCAATTACTGCTGGTGTTTGTGGTACATGTATTATGCAGATTTGGTGCCTTAGAGCTGTTACTGAATTTTTTTTTTTAAGGATCTGTGCAAATACAATGGCCATACCTTAATTGCTGTTGTCAAGTACTGATATCAGATTTATTGTTTGTGTATTTTGAGGTGTTCATTAACAAATGGAAAAATGCTCTGACAATCCAGCTTTAACAAGAAAGATAGGAGTATAGCAAATGCTTTCATAAGCATCCCTTTTGGCCTTCCCTTACATCTTTGGAATAAAGAAGGAACTGACCTACTTAAAAGTGCTAAACACTTCAAAAGCTGGATAGCTAACAAAATTAATAGTTAAACACAGTGAATTGTACAGATTGCTTTTTAACTCTATTGCTAAACATAAGCACATGGATGTCTCTTCTTTTCCAACATAATTTAAATATGCTCCCTTAACTTTGCATAGAATTTGACTAAACACATCATAATATCAGTTACTGCAGGATGTTTTTCAAGAGGTTTTACACTAGTAATTTCAGTTTCTCATTTTTTACTCATTATTAAATTTAGGGTTTTTATACTTTGGAAACCTTCTGCCCTCCTTTTTGAGAGATGCTTTTAAAATATTTAACATTTTGGCATAAAGTCTTCAGAATATTTTAATAGATTTTTTAGTTTTATAAACATTTAGAAATATTATACAGAGTTGAAGCTGAATGCTTAATATATAAATGAGACTAAACAAAATTTTTAAAAGTAGGGAAAAGCTGAAATATAATTTTATTTTCATATCACATTTGATGGAATATCAACAACTATTTTGTAACCCTATTTCCATAAAAGCTTTGTATTCGAGAGTAGTAAGTCTGTACACTGAGAAAATTAGGAATTGACCTCGTATCTTAGAAATCATTTGACTTAAAAGATGCAATTTTTAAGTAGGAAAGAAGTACAAGTGAACAATGAGTCACAAGTATTACTATATGGTTAATAAACAATGTTAAGAATGTACATATATAGTTAAGCCATCTACCTCATGTTATTTAGCAATGGTCCTGCTCTGATATAAACCTGAGCTGAACTTGAAAGCTCTGTCAAATCACAAGTCTGCTGAGGATATTCCTTCAGGCACACTGGTACTTCCCCAAACAGCATCATGTACAAATTTCCCTTCTACTGTTATCTTAGATATATTTGAAGAGAAAAACTACTACAGATTACCCCATTTCCATATAGGCGAAGTCATATGCAGTTGGAAGGGACCTACAATGATCAGCTAGTCCAACTACCTGGGCAAGTCAGGGCTGACAAAAAGTTAAAACCTATTACTAAGGGCCTTGTCCTTCAGTCTGTAGAACACCCCTTATCACTAGATGCCCTTGTAAAATGTTCCTCTCCATTTCTCTTGTAGGCCTCTTTAAGCTACTGGAAGGTGCCCTAAACGCTCCCCAGAGACTTCTCTTGTCCATGGAGAGCAATCCCAACTCTCCAGCCTGTTTTCATAGGAGAGGTGCTCCAGCCCTCTGATCATCTTTGTGACCCTCCTCCAACTGACTCAAGTGGATGATATTGGGTCTAATGTTGCCTAATTTGGGTCCCCAATGGGTCTATTAGGCATGATGTTGTCATCAGACAACACATATAATAGGCTGAGTTACAAAATAAGGTAACTCACTTATAAATTCTGGACACATCTCTGGAGAACAGAGTAAAAAGAATTTTTGTATATTTTTATACTATCAACAAAAAGTGAATCATCCCTTTTCTGTTGTGATACACTACAATTATGGATATTGCTCTAATACAATCTGTGACAAGCATAATGGAAATTAATTGTATATGGGATTATCAAATATCATTTAATCAATCATCATGTAGTTAGAAAACCTAAAAACAATATTTGCACTCTTTTGAAAAAAGTAAGAAATCACAAAGTTAACCATCATGAAAAGCACAGGATTTTCATCAGAAAGGAATAGTTCTGTATTTTCTGTTCTGTTCTTCATTTAACTATGCATGTTCGAAACAAATCTGTGAAATGCTCTGTAAGAAACTGAACCCAGGGCTTATTAAAACCAGGAATAAATGTTTCCATGGTTCACTGAATTGCTCTGAGCATGCATCTTCCCGAATTGATTCCAACAGCTGCCACTGACACAAAAGGTAGTCAGCATTTTGCATATTTAGTTGGGGACTAAAATGTAGATTTTGAAGGCTTTAGGGTTTCACTATTTTAAACATGGCTGGTAGATTTCTTTTTCTCAGTTATGTATGGTCACAAATTAATTCATTTGTAAAATGAATTCAACAGTCAGAGCCAAAGAGTAGTTCTACTGTGTGCAAAAGGCAGGACTGAGATTCAGACCTCTCAATCTTGGGAAATGGCTATAATTTAAATCAATTTTTCAAGACATAATTGTAACTTCATTGGTATAAATGAAAACAGTGTAAAACCCTTACTTCCAGAAAACAGAAATGACTCATGTCCTTTGTACTCTTAAAATAAATTGCTTACAAAATATTTAAGTATAAATGACCATCAAACATTGATCAAGGAGCTAGAAATTGATTTTCATTTTAATTTATTCTCTTCCTTTCTCAAACTGTCAAACAAGTAAAGGCCATTTGTACGATGGAATAATTTACATAATTACAATGAACCTGCTTTCTTCAGATTTTTGAAGTATCTGTTAGGTTATTCCACTGATAACATTATGCAAATAAAATTAAAACATTTGATTACTTCATTGTTTTGGAACAATTTTTATTTAGTTATGGTGCAGTGCTATTCAATTAATTGAAGCAGCAAGGTAAAAGCAAAATCCTGTCAATTAATCAGTTGTCCAAATACTAGTTTTATAGGTTTATATTATTCAAGGAGACAGTCACTTTATTTAATTAATTGCTTTAAGCCAGACACCCCGATTGAGAATTCATTTCATATTTTTTTGAGTACCATTTAAGAGAATTAATTTTAATATTTGAGAATGATGTGTAGAGAGAGCCAGACCTTGTTACTATGTGAATAGTTGTTTAACCAAGCAATTGCTTATATAGTTTGATTTCTCACTGAAAGTATATGCTTCATACATATACTTCACAGTCATAGTTGTTTATTTCTCAGGGAAAAAAGAAAGTCTACATTATCTTTCAAGGCCTGATAGAAATCTGAAGGAGTAAGTTAAATTCTAGTGAGGCTTGTACTTCATCAACAGAACCACTAAATAAGTTTTAATTTCAACAACAAATTCTGGCCTCATTTTTCACTTTAACGTTAGACATAAAAAGATATAAATTAACTCTTGAATTCTAGGATGACTTTGCAAGGCTGCAAGAATTTTCTTTCCACTGAAACTGAGCAAATGTTGCCTCAGCTAGTATCAAGGATAATATAAACAAGCTAACAACATTATATAATTTGCAGAGAAACATATCTTAAAGTGGAAATACATGGTAAGCACTGCAGAAATTCTTTGAGATTGGCAAGACTCACAGAAGAGAGAAAATAATGGTCCTTTCCTGAGGCACAAATATGATTTTCATGGTGGGGATCACCTACTCCTCATTACTGGGATCTGCTTGGTTTTATTTGTATGTTACCTCACCATGAGTTGCTGCCTTTTGACTGCTCCAAGCTGAGTGTGAGTGTGGCCCTGCAGCTACCCCAATTTCAACCCCAAGGGTTTTATTTTGTTGGGCAGTGATCCCCTGCGTTTGCCATAAACTTCCCATAGCTTTTTATTGCGAATGGCAAAAATGACATTTTCTGGGCTATGTGTTTTATTCTTATTTACATGTAAAGTGTATAACCACCAGAAACATGAGCTTTTATAAATTCAATATATTAAAGAGTTTTTTTCTTTTTCTCCTTTTTATTTCCTGCACATTGCATAATAAAATATTTGGGGGGAAAAAAATTTACATTCATGGTTTCTAAGAAATCTTTCGTGGAGGAAACACTCACTATCAGAAAAAAATTCTAAGACATTTATAAACCATCTTTTTTTAATGAAAGGCAATTAATCATAAAAATCTTATTCTGACACCAAACACTTATTTTAAGTGTTTTAATATTTTTACAATACCAGCAAAAATTGATATTTTTTTTGGCTTTGTATCAATCACTTTGGCACAACTTTGACGTTCAATATAAGAATAGATTGTTATATATTTATTTTAAGTTCACATACCATAGCAGAGAAGGAACACTTGATCATAGAGGTCAACTAAATTCCATTTAAAATGAACAGTTGCAGAACTTTGTAGTGATTAATTTTTAATTCCTCAGTCATGGTGGCTTAACATACAGTTGTTAATGTAAAAATGTTTTTTGATAACTGAAATAAGTGAAACTATAGAGAGAAGGCAGTAAATTTTCTGTAACTATGTTTTTTTATTTATATGAATGTGACTCAAGCTGCAGCTTTTAAAGTTGGACTATCAAGGCATGTAAACATAAAATTAAGAAGGAATAAAATGTCTCAGTGATTATAGATGTAATCCTGTTGTGAGTAAGAGACTGTAAAATCTAGGAGAGAAAAGAACCAATTGTATATAAAAGGTGCTGTATTATCTTGCTTCTGAAAATCTTTATATAACTAGCTGTCATGTAGAGCTAAGTTCTTAACGTTAAGCGTATTAAAACAAATAATAATGGGCTGAACTAAAGGAAGTTATTTTTATTGTCATACAGATTATCATTATCCAAATAGATTTGAAGAAGAGATGATTAAGAAGGGTCCCCTTGCCAAAACCCATAAATAGTTGAGTTGTCTTTTGTGATTTACAATAGTTCACCTACAATGGCTATTATACAGCAGCTTCTCTACTGATCTCTTCAGGTGACAAAAAAAATCTAAGGGGTAAGGAAAAAAAATCCCTTACATGGATAATATCATATGAACAAAACCTTCTTATTGTACCATGTTTTCTTGTGACAATGAGTCAAACAACAAAAAAGAAGTAGGAAGAAGTGCATGAGAAGAGCAAAAAGATTCCTCCCTGCCAACTGCTGGTTTATGGTATACACCTGCTAGTGTATCCTTCCCACTCATGTCTTCAAAAAAACCCACACTTCTCTCATCACTTTAGTTATTAATTCTGAAAAACTTGATCTAAAAAGGAGCTAAGGCAATTTAAAAAACTCTGAAAAATAAAAACCTTTTACCATCTATACTGTCCATTTCTTCTCAGTTATATGCCTTTTGCAGATTGCAGTATAGTTTGCAAATGCTGAGGAAGGTTTTTATGTTCTAATCTGAGTACTAGAAGCATGTCAACCATTGCAGCATTGGTGGGGTAAACTAAGCCACACAGAGCTCTCTGTCTGTGTGGTTAGACTGACTAGAATGCTCTCTGTACATGAACTTGTATCAGATGTTTGGGCAACACACTGATATTTGCAGCATAGACATTCCCCTTAGTGCAATCATTGCTTAATCAAGACCATACTGCAATGTGGGCAGATGTTTAGTTAATTTTAACTCCTGTGATTAGCATAATGACATCTAAGTTTTGTTTTTCATTTATAAAAATTGAAAATAGTTAAATAAGCTTAAAAAGATTTCCTGCTTTATTTAAAAAAGAAAACTATTTGGAAACTTCAACCAGATAAATGTTCAGCACTGTCATTTTCTGGAGTCATCAGAAATCCTGATAAAGTTCCTTTAAATCATGTGGAAAGTCTCACTTATTTGCAAAGCTACACCCCTGAAAGTAAAGTGGGTTTTTTTGAGTTGCACACAGTACTGTCATTGTGAGAAGAACTTGGAAGGGCAACTTTTATGCCAAAATTTTTTTTTGCAGACTATCTAACTCAACAGATGGCCTCTTTGGGTGTCATGAATTTACTCTTGGTAGTAATAATGAGCACTGTCCCACAGAGTTTTCTGAAGATGAAGTCGCTAGGTTATTTTAATCTATTAGTATATATCTTTCTGTTTATATTTATGGGCATCACAAGTTTTTCATATTAATTTTCTAAAAGTGTCCTTCAAAGTCATTATTACTTCATTACAATGGAGTAATATGAAGTAATATGAATTACTTCATACCCCGAGTGTTGCTCAAGACACTATGAATATTTAGGGCACCTTCTGTGGTTGCTCTCTTCACACACAGCATGGTGGGAGCTGCCTGCTGTTGTCAGGACACTTTTATGACTGCAGACTGAAAGAACTGCAGGGGCTATGCTTGGAAGTCAGCTCCTCACACCACCATTAACTGAAAACCATCTGGAGCATCTACAGATGCTTGGATCTGACTTATCCTGTTGTTGCCAAAGTGTTGTAACCCTATCTAAAGGGATGTCAAAAGGTGGTGACTTCTTATCAGAAAGATTTATTATCAAGATGTCTACTGATATGCTATGTCAGTTCTGAAAATAAATAAATTTTAAAAAGAAACAAAAAAAATCCGTTTTCACTCATATCAACAGAAATATGCGCTACTACAATGTATACAGAAAGTATTGTATTGCCTATTCCAGATTTTGTTGTTGTCTACATTTTTTATGGTCTACTAAGGTTCTTCTGTTTCTACTTTACTGTTCTTCACATGCATTCTGCTTTCAAATTTAGATGCTGCTAATCTGATCTATGATTTTTGAAAATTTTTAAACTAATATTTCTCTTTTGAATTCCATAACAAGTTCTAGTAAATATACAACTATAAAGTAAAGCCCAAAGTTAAAGTGTTAAGGAGAATGCCTGTTTCTTGTCATTAGCTTGTTTTGCTTTTTACTAGGAAGATTTTGAAGATTAACAAATCCTGAAATCTATTCTTTTTCAAATGTAGATTATTCTTTCTGTCTAGCAATGTTAATTCATATTAGACTAATGGTCATGTAATTTTAATGCTTTGATTCTTCTTAGCTGTTCATGAGACCTTCTGAAATAAATTACATGAGATTCCATTTTCAATGACTAAATAGAGAATATCAAAGTAGAAACCTGCCCAGGCACTCAGGGGTTCAGTCCAGCTGGTTTTGTGTACCTATTGACCATGTCTGTGATGTCAGTTTTGCAGTTACCAGGGACTGAGCTCAGTTTTCTTTCTCACAGATGAGGGCTGACTTATAGATTCTGCACACTGGCAGAGCTAACTTGTACAGCACATCAACACACACTTGAATAAAAAATGAGTTTTAATTCTTTTTGCATTTAGCCTCTAGCTTACACCATGTTTGTGTCTTGTACAACTTCATGACAAAACAGGCAAAATCCATCTAGAGAATTCCTCCCTTATTTTTTTAGTTAATAGCAACTGTTTAACCCCTATTAAGGCAGAGATGTTGAATTTGGAGGCCATCCAAATGAACCATCATTATCTGGTGTGCCATTCTTGATCCACTACAACGAAGAGATGACTCATATGAGGCTATACTTTAGCCTTTGGAAACACAAGTGACTTTGGAACTTTTAGCAATGAAGAAAGAGCAATGGAGCAGATTGTGCTAGAAAATATTCACAACCGACTTAAACCAGATTCAAATATGAGTAGGGAGAAGCACTCCATTATGAACATAGTAATCTTCCTAAGAGAAGAAGTAAGGATGATTTGTCATAACTCACCCACACTCTTTGTGAAGAAGTCTTTTGGAGAAAGACCAGCTAGCACCATTAAACCTAGGACTAGAGGAACATTGTGAGAGTGAGAACAATATCCAAGAAACAGTAGGAAATATCTTAATATTATTGGAAAACAACAATCTTAAATGCATTATCAAGGAGACTTCTCTGTATTGGTTACATAATTTTGACTATCAGTGTTAAAATTAATTTAACCGGACTAATAGGAACTGCTTGCCGTATTTTAGTTACACTATAAAAACATTAATTGTACTAACAATAAATTCTTGACTGCACACAGTTTGTGTTCCCCTGTGCTCACAACAAGATTTTGAGAGTGACAGTAACCATCTGCAAAGTGTTGACCATATGGCAGACATGGCAAGTGACCTCCTTGTAATACTGTGGAGAATCCTCCCGACAGCAAAATTTTGAGACAACACAAGGTCCCTACAGGTAGTCGATCCCTACCAGCTTTTGTGTGCTGATACCTGAGACAGAAAAAATGACTAATGAGAAAGATTCTGCAGTTCTCCAGATTGTTTTCTTACACTGTGCTGAAACTCTGACAGGTATATTCTGGGAAGCAGCATGAAAGTATGCAATGTGCTGTTGTGAAGGATGGTACTGAATGGAGAAAAGTAACTTTGTATTGGAAGGCTCTTTCAAGCTGGAGAAACAAAATTACCTATACTGTCTGTTGGGTGTAGATATAGGTGGGTACAGCTAGCCAGATTCCCTGTCAAATAAACATAAGTTCCTTCCTGAACAGAGCTTGGGAACACACATCCCTGCAGGTATGATAAGGAGACTAGAGCACTGGAATAAAGCAGTGAAATAACTTCCTAATAGAGGTGCAGTCCGTGATTCTTTCATAAAATGCTGACAGTTACTTAACACAAGCTGTTACTATATAAAAACTCATGGCAAGAGAAACTTCTTTTAAATTTTTCTGAAATTCTGAATTACTAATTTTCTCAATCAAAATTAATTATTCTAAAAAAAAAGTCACTATGACAAGTTTTTTTGATCTAAGATGGAATTTCTATGAGATTAAAAAAAAAAAAAAACAAACAAAATAAAACAGCCGAACAACTGAGCTCCATGCTTCCTTTGTTGTTAATGAATAAGAAGGCCTGAAACTTGGAAATGCAACTTTGTTATCCTGTTCAGAAAATGTTAGGAAGATTATCACTTAGCTTTTCTTCTGCCCTCTGTAGATTCATTTAAGAAATACCTACATTTCACCTCTCAATAGCACATCATCTGCGGGGCCTGACAACTAATAACTTGCAGGATGCTTCAACATCTGTGAGTCCTTGCCTCACAGATGTTCTTTCAGCTACATGAAAGAAATCCCTTGTCACCTCTCTCCATGCAATTCCAATTCTCAACTAATTATGAGTTTGTGTATAGTGATGATCACTCCCATGTGTCACTGAAGGAATTATGAATAAAAAATTTATGCAAATGAAACTCTGCTTGTGTCTCTCCACCAGGAGATGGAAGTAGAGAGTATATTTTTTTTCATTGGGATGCATGTACTTTATGGGTTCTCAATGAATCTTTTCTGTAGAAGAATGCACATATGACTATTCTTTGTGTTCATATAAGATTTGGAATACAGACCTTCTTAGTCTAGAATGCTAGCTTTAAAAATATCTAATTAGGTATTATAGCAGAAGAAGGGACACATTCATGTGGGTTTAAACATCTTGACAAGAGGCTATTTTTTTTCTTAGTTATTTTCTCAAATTCCTAAGGGTACAATGTCTTAATATTTCAGACTACATTTATTTTTATTTCCTTGAAAAAGCAGTTATTGGATTAATACTTGTATTGCTTCAAGAATTTCTGAGTTGCAAAAAGAAGAGATTCCTTTTTCCCATGCCTACTTCTTTGTGAGTTGTTGATACCCCTATTAAATTCTTAACTGAGAATGTTTCAATTAATTAATTTAGTTTTAACATGAGAAAATTGTGAGATAAAATTCACCCAGAAAGATTAGTCAAATAATAGGGGGAAATGGATTTTTTTTTTTTTTTTTTGCTTCAACACTGCCTCATGAAAACATACAATATCACTGTAACACATTTTAATAAAAAATATATGACTCCTTAATTTATGGAGCTCCCATTTCCACTTCTTAAGGTCTGAATTTTTCCACTTGGGAATCTAGGTCATGTAGAGACCTTCACAGAGAAAATACAGAGACTGGGAAGTAAAGCAAAAAAGCTTATGCTCAAATATAGCGCATAGTTGCCAGTAAAGACAACTCGTATATTCAATTAGGAAGATCATAGACAGACACAAACCTGACCAGACAATAATGAGAATTAAACATTGTCAAAAACGTGAGCTTGTAAGAGTAGATAGAACACAGAAATGTTTACTTTCATAAGATTATCTGATTAAGGACATTGTCAAATGGAATACTACGGCAAAGAGGGAATCCATAGACAAAATATACAGAGACACAAAACTAACTGCCAGAATGGAGGCAAAGACAAGGAACTGACCTGGTCAGTATCATTAATGAATGGGCCATCACCAAGGAGCAGGCAAGGGAGGACCTTGCAAACTGTTTGAGGGGGCCAGTGGGACAGTGTGATGAAGAAAGCAAATCAGGGAACGAAGGAGAAAACACAGAGAAAAGGCTACAAAAGAGTCCTGTTGTCTGTAAAATGGAATTGGTCAGTAGAGTTGTCTGACTGAGTTCTGTGTCTGATCACCACAGTCCATCCTACCTTCTTGCAACTTCTTCTTAAACCTCTGCATAATGTCACTCTCTGGCCTATGTGTGTGTGTGCTGCAAGGACCAAGTGCCAGCTACTGGTGAGAACTGTCTGTGTGAGCAAAAAGTGGTACCGACTAGTGGAGACAGATGGAAGGTGTGGGTGCCCCTGGACTGTGGTCAGCTAGGAGAGAGAATGGAGTCTTCAAGTCAGCTACTAGAGTGGGGAGGGGGGGGGGGGGGGGGAGGGGTTAACCTCCAGCCATGGGGTAGGAATGGTACATATCCCGAAAAAGAGACAATGGAGTCAGTGGCGTGATTGAGGATCTCAGTGCTGGCAGCTGTAGCAGGACATCAGGACACAGTCTGTGTTCTGGGTGTTGGCTGCTGGGGCTCCAAGAGACTTTATCCTACCCAATGCTGGAGTGCTTGGGCTGTTCATATGCATTTGCTAGCAAACCTCAAGCTGAACCAGCAAGCAAGCAGGAGAGCCTCAGGCTGGGCCACAGGTATCAGGTGGGCTGAGGATACAGAGGATCCATGATTGGGGGGTGCCTGTGAGATGAGCGCGCAAGTAGTGTGTGTGTGCAGCCAGCAGCAAGGTGGACCAGTAGGTGAGTAGGAGAACCATGGGATAAGTGAGGGGGCTGGGATGAAGGCAGGGATGCCAGACAGAGGGACTGTGTCAGTACTCAGAGGAGCCATGAATGTCACGTGTCTGTGAATGCAGAGAGTTTTATGTGTATGCCTGTATCAGTGAAATCCGGCCTCTGCCAGCCCAAGAGCAGGGGGTTTGGGGAAGGCAGCGACTTGTCTGTGACAGCCTGTGTGGCTGGCCAAGCCTCTGTCCTGCACATCTGTATCTGTGTGTGTCTCTGGGATATGTACTGAAATTCCCTTCTGGTTCTGCCTGCAAACAGGAAAGTGGCAACAGTGTCCCTCAGCCTGGGTAAAGACCCTGGGTCCCTGAGGAAATGGGTTCCAGTGGCTGTCAGGAGAAGTCCTGAAATGGTGCTGTTGGAGGCAGCCTTGTGCCTGACATCCTCTAACATAAAGTATTAGCACTACTATAGATTGATGTTGTAATAATCTTCTCTGTTCATATGAACACATTTATCTGAATGAGAAAAAACACACTAAACATGTGTTAGCAAACTTTCATCCCATCTCTTGTTGTTTCTAGAGGAATTTAAGTCACCATAATGCTTTGACACTCTGTATGAGACCTGAATATATCATTAACTTCACCAATTTATTTGCATGGATTTTTCAATGACCATAAACTTCAAAAGACATTTAGGAAAATATAAAATGGTCTCAGTTCTACTAGCCATGCATAAAGTGGCACCATGAATCAAGATTAGCTGGAGGACTGTTCTCAGGAATGCTCCTATGTATCTACAATTGTTTGGGAGGTAAGGGTAAGTTATTTTAAATATAATCATTTATTTATCAAATATGTACCTATCTTTGTAATTTTTTATACCAAAATGAAAAAAGTGTCACAGATAACCACTTTAAATATTACTCACAAAAACTAATTTTGAAGTATGTCTGCTAATTTCTGACTTCTTTTTTATCATTTACTGCTGCTGCTGTCCAAGTCATTACTAAAATCATCTGAAATTAATTTAATTTTCTTAAAATCTGCAAATATGCTGTTCATAAGACATTCACAAATTCCTTGTTGTATCATCATATTGTGCAAAAGAAAAAAAGTAATTGTCAGAAACTAAATAATCACCTTTTTCAAGTCATACATGAAAATAACTCCACTGTAAAATTGCTTTCAAATACTTGTACTGATACTCAATAAAGTTAATTTTCCAGAATCTTTCCTACAAATTGCAACCAGAGCATGGAAATATTTTTCAGTAAAGAAACTAGAAGCATTATGAATCCTCACAATACAAAGTGATCTGCTTCCTGCCATTTCCTAGAAAAGCAGGCAGAATTTTTACTGTGACAACTTCCCAATGAGTCATACAGCATTTGGGTAGCTGATACAGTCACATAAATTTCACTCATTCATTTCAAAACTGTTTGTTATACCCAGCAGAGAAAAACTGGTTTCATATGGACTTGTCTTGCATAATGATTTTAAGATTTACTGTCATATTTTTTACCCATGTTTTATTATATTATCATCACAATGAATAACCATAGATACAGGGTTTTTTTAGAAAAAAGTTTATAGCAGCTGTAATTTGAATACAAAAATTGAAATTAATACAGACCACATATGGGAAATTATTGACACATTTTGGTAAGGAACACTTCATTAATTTCTGAAGTTTTGTCAAGTTAATTCTTCGAGGATTGAATATTACTCTTCCTATTTATCAGATAGAGAGATACATAATTCTTCAATTCTGTCATTCTTAGGTTTTGCTGTCATTCCACTGTAAGAGTAAAATGCAGAATGGTCCCTACAATATTGATTTTCCAATGGAGGATCAGTACTGAACAACAAAGGGTGAAATGGAGCAGTGCTGATGGCCACAAAAATGTCCCATTAAATTGTGAGGAGAGTGAAGGCAAAACTACCTCTAAAACCTTTCTGAAACAGCAAATCTAATCCTAGGTGGTAGTTGGATCAAAGTGACTTTTACACACCGTCCTCTGATTCTTCCTTCCAAACACCTTTTCCTGATTGTACGGAAGTGAAGCTATAACAAAGAACAGGAGAGAGGAGGCTTAAGGAAAATCTTTGGCAGTAGGAGGCTGTAGATACATAATCTCCCTGATATTTTAAGAGGGTCTTCACTCAATACCTGTGGACAAGAATACGAAAATAATTTAATTTATGGTTCAACATAGTCAGTGAGGTCAGTATTGCCTTTGATCAATACCATACACTGTCAAATCATATTGTGGTACTAAGCCTTTCCTCTATGATCATAGATAAACTGGATGCTGTTGCAAAGAGTTTTAATTAGTCTTTTTTTCTTAGTAGGTACTCAGTTCAAAACTTGATAAATACAAAAAAAATTGCTATTGTTATGTTAGTACATTGCTTGGTATTGGAGCTCTTTCTTCCCAATGATAAAATGAGTAAACCTCTATTGTCTGACCATAAATTCACATTTTATATGTCATATACAAATTGAAAGCTACTTTTCTAATTGTGTGCCTATCTACTTAGATGGACTTTTTTATCCTGAATGTTTTTCTGTATTATTTCTTTGACTGAGCTAGGAATTGCTCACATTAGATGTACAATTTTTCCTAGATATTTTCAAATTTATTTGAATTTTTTTTAAATGTCAAGTCAATGTAAAAAATAGCATTTTTTACATTACTCAAATTTAATGTAGTTTACACCTAATGTTCTATAATTTGTCGCAATCCATTAAGTCTGAAAGAAGATAGTATTCTACTACCCAGAAATGTCACTTTTTGTCTTTCTTGTAGCACTGTAGAATTTATATCTGATAGACCATCACATCTTTTGTCCCTGTGTTCTAAAGTATAAACAATCAACCAAAAGGAAGGTGCAGTAGAGAAATTGTGTCTCTAGGATTTACTGTACCGGAAATCCATTTTACTCCAAATTTGGTGACTTTTTGAACAGTGCTAGTGAAGCAGGAGTATTTGGGAATGGACCTTGGCAGGAAAGGGCAAAAACCTTGTTCTCTGATGATTGTGCATCTTTCCAACTAGTGAGAAAGGTACTGCACTTCCACTGTACCCCTTCACGAGCTCAGAAGTGATGTAGCACTCCCTTTTCTGTGAAAAGGATAATAATTTCACCTCTTACAGGAGATCTATTCTATGTTTATGCAATTTAAAGTGTTGCTAGTCTTTTGACTGATTTTTCTAATGTAGCAAGTGAGGATTTTTCTGTTTAGGTGAAATTTCCCTACAGGAATTACACATTGATTCTAGTGCTCATAAGGAGTTCTTTATGGCTGGTAATGAATTTCATGAAAAATACATTAAAATATAAATATTAACATTATGTACTTGTAGTCTGAAAAGATATTTTTACCCGTGAGTATGAACTTGGGGTTAGACTGATATCTTAGAAGTTTTTCACCTTATATTTCAACAAAGTCCACCTCATATTGACTATGTTTTTCTTCATCACAGCTCTAAAAGCTGTTTCACCATCTTTTTGCTTTATTATCCTCCTAGCATATGATTAATCATAAAGTGAGAATTTTCATTTATTTTGAAAATAGCTGTAATTTTACTTTACTGATTTGACAGGTACAGGAAGCATAATGTCTGTATTTTCTGATAAAATCTTTGCATATTTTGGATTTCTCGTAGGTCTGGTGTTTCCACTGTTTTTGTAGATAATGCTTGCAATGGTTGGAAGATCAAAAGTTTGCTCTTCATTTGTAAATACAGTTATGAATTTTAATGAGCTGTTAGCCTAACTACATAAAGTAATGCATAAGAGACAATGTTGATACTCGTACTGTGTAAATCCCAGACACAATATATTCATTCATTAGTGTATGAGTTTATGCCAAAAAATTATGAACATTTTGATTATCTCATACTTGCTTGCTCAGCTGTAAGCCTTCTTTAAGCTTTCACTTTAGGAAGGACTTTTTCCCTCAGATACAGATTTTTTTAATTGCTTTTTTAAATAGTTCTAACTAGTAGTTGCTTTCTTGCAACAGTAGCAGTAACAATAACGGTAACTAATAAAAATCCAAACCAAAATTTCTCTATAAACTTATAAATCAGCCTGCCTTGATCATTTTTGGAAGATATAATTTCATGCTGGGTCTCACTGGGATACAGTCAAATTACTTCATAGCAGCCCATAGTGTTCTGTGCTTTGAATTCCTGTCTAAAATACTGCTGATAACACACCAGTGTTTTTTGACTATTACTGAATGGTACCCGCAGAGTGTCAAGTTTTTCTCCCTTCCTTCCTTCATCTTAATTTCCTCTGCCCAATGCCCCAGTGAGCAGGCTGAGGATAAGCAGGAGGTTGGGGGCATCATAGCCAGGACAGCTGTTTCAAATTGACTAATGGGATATTCCATACCATATGATGCTGTGCTTAGAATAAATGCCCAGGAAATGAGAGAAGAAAGGGACATGTTATGGCATTTGTCTTCCCAAGCAGCTGTAATATGTGTCCCTGCTTTCCAGGATGCAGATGGACATCTGCCTACTGATGGGAAGTAGTGAATGAATTCTTCTCATCTTCTTTTTATTTTCTTTCTTTCCTGTGGAGAAGGTAGTGAGAAAAAGGCTAGATAGGTGTTGCCTGGGGTCATCACACTACAAATTTGAAAAATAATATTTTCTACTCGACAGCTTTTTAAGAAGTTTTTATTCTCTCTGTCACATAACAGTTATGGTGTTAAAGTTATTGCATTTCACATCTGAACTGAGAGATTTCCATACAGACAACTCAATCTTACCTTTATTTCCCATCAAATTTAAAGTGCATGTCCCTTGATCCAGGACTGAGAAAAAATATGAACAGTTGCAAACAAGTGTGTTTGAAATTTGTCTCTGTGTTTTGCAATACAATTAATAGAATATGTTAATACTGTCCCCCCCAAAAAAAACAAACAAACAAACAAACATACAAAAGGGGTTTTTTGCTTTTTTTGTTTTGTTGGGGTTTTTTTCCCTTTGTATCTCTAAACACAGATGTTCTCTAGGCAAGATAGAGTTTTAGATAAATTGAACAAGAAAAAGCTATACTTCTAGGGACAATTTAAATGCAGAAGGAAAGTCTGTTTATCTCATGCAGCATTAGCCTAATGTGAGTGAAGTATTTCTAGAATGAGTGACTTCTAGAATGGCATTTTTCTAACATCTTTATAAGCTGAATATTTCATCACTTCAGAACCTATATTCCAACATCATAAATCATGATATAACTAGTGATATATCAGAGATTTTTTTCAGAACTCTGGTTGGTTACAAAGACTCATCCTCTTTCAGATTCAGCTAAAGTAGATTCCTGGTTGGTCAGAAATATGAACACCCATTTTTGGCCTGCAATCCCAAATATCAGTACTGTGGTATGAAAGAAAACCCATGTACTCTATGAGTTCTAGGCTCACAGTAAATGTGATCTAATCCAGCAGGACTGGAGAATAAAGTTGAAGAGTAGATCTGAATAAGTAGCTAAAAGCAATGCCTTGTGACTTTTGTTTATAAATTGACTGTTATGGTATGACTACCATAAGACTGAACTGATAATTTTCTTTTAATAGCATCTTGGCTCAATATCTATGTCCTGAACATAGCTTCTACCTACAGCATATTTGTGAAAAAGATACCCTTTTCAATAAGATCAATATAATGGTCATAAAAGGTTTATTGAGAACAGAGCACTATGTTCAGAATATTAAAGAATAAATATTCTGATCCTTAATATTTTTTAAACACTGTAATAAGCTTTCTTGGAGTATGAGTTTTTGTCTACTGGTACTTTGGCAAAATGCATAAAAAGAGAAATAGATATATGCATTAGATGAAAATTTGTGAGAACTTTCAATAATGAATCAGAATGGTTATGAAGATGCATTACTTTTGCCAACAAAACACATACTACCAATAGATTACAACTTCCTCCTTCTCTGTCCCTGCAGCTGCTCAATTCTTGCCCGCAGCTACAGCTTATTAAATTTTTAGGGTCCCTAGACTACTGAGTGTTGTAACTTGTCTATATTTAATGCTTTCAGCATGTCATAACTGCATAATCTGATATACCTATTGCAATATTTTTCTGTCTTCAAACAATTCACAAATTTCATCAAATCAATGTTAATTTTATAAAATAGTGAAAAGTAAGCAGTTTTGTGAACTGGTGAATCTCAATGTGTTTTGGAGCTACCAGGACTCATGAATTCAAATGAAAGGTGATAAAATGAATAGTGTCCCATATGTAAATGCTCCCTGTTATCCATGCTGACTTTAGTGGCCAAGAAAGTATTTTAACTCTGGTACTGGTACATAAAGATTATATTATAATACTAAGTTGCTGATATTAAAGATGACCAGCCAAAACTTTGTTTTTTTAGTTATCAAAACTGCTTTGCCTATCTGACTTATCTAACCTTCAGTTATCTCTGACCTGATGAAAAATAAAAAAATTTAGCAGTAATGCAGAATTCAATTCTGAATTCTATAATTCAGAAGTTAATTATATAATGCAGAAGTAAATTCTGAATCCTACCAGGGCATCAAGATGTACCAAAAAGACCATGGATTTCTCTCCAGGAGTATGCATGTAAGAAGAAAAAAACAAATAGAAGTGAGATTATATCACTAAAATTTATTCTGTAACTACTTTTCTGTTCTGAACAGGTGCATGAGTTGCTTTGGTATTTCATATTTTATAGACATTGAACTATTCAAACATATTCACATGCAGAGAAGTAATTGATGAACATAGGTTCCAAAGTGCTGTTCTTTTTTCTCCTTGGAATCTTGGCGCAACCAGACTTATCAGATTATCAGGTTTTTTTACCTAACATAGATAATCTGCTGAAAAATATTATTTGCTCTTCTAATTTCCTTCTTGGAATATATTTTTTAAACCATATGTTTTATTCTTTCTAGCTTTTCCCCTAATTACAACACCAGACAATTGTTTTTAGTTTATTGTTTAACTTTCTCTTCTTCAAATACAAGACATCATGAAAATATTACCCTAAGGAATGTAAATATTTGCAGGTGGAATGCTACTAAGATGACCAGATCAAATAAAACTGCTTTTCCTTGTTCTTTCTGTACCTAATCCATTCCTAGACTTTATTTCTTAGAGCAATGAAAATTGTGTAAAGTTGCTATTGTCTGTCTGCAGGAACTTCTGTTAGTCAAAAGGCCTAAAACATCATTACTCAAGTGAAGCGTGATTGTTAAGGAAGATTTAACCTGTTTCCCATGTTTTGCCTTTGGCAATAAATACAGCACTATATTTTACAGATCTGTGAATTCTCCTCAGCTTTCTACCCAAAAGCTTTGAAGCTATTGTAATACATACAGGAGAAATACAACTTCAATGACATTAGTTTTTCTGTGTGGAAAAAGATTCATTATACTTACATCAGAAGAAAAAATAAAACACTTGTTAATTTCTTTAAAACCTGCTTTGCAAGGGAAAATTAAATTGTTAAATGAATTTAACCAGGACAAAGTGATTTACTCAAACATTATTTATTTTAATTTGTCCTTCAATCTCATTTAGTACATATATTGCCTATGGCTGCAATCAGAGCTGCTTAGCATCCCTTGAACCAGATTAAAGATCAAAATCCTTCTTAGTGCCAGCTTATTGCGTAGCAAATACAAACTCAATGCAATCAGCAAGCTTAAAACAAGACTCAGATGTTAGCAAAGCCAGTGGAGATCAAGAAAGAAATGCACAAAACAAGGTGACCCAGAACAGAATATCAAAGGCTCTTTTGTATTTTTCAGTTCTGGCTAAAGCCATGAAGTCATTCTTGTGAACGTACTATATCCTAAAAAGAGGTAGTTGTTTGGAAATTTAAACCTACTTCTAGTTTACAATTTCAAATGTTGGTTCTAATTTTACCACTGTTTATATATTACTTCTTCTGTATGCTTTGCATACACACATCAAAGCATGTTCCATCAACTTATTGCTGGAAGAAATAGTTAATTCCTTCTTTGTGTTTTTGTAATGAAATAGGTGTTCAAGACAAATAGGAATGGCTCAGAATTATGGCAGCTTTGGCAGTCTCTGATGATCAGAAAGTTTCCTATTCAGCACTGTGATACTACTGTTAACATCATATTATTTTGTTCGGACTTAATAAAATTAGTTCAAACATTTTCTTTCTAGATGACTTTGGGGTTGCCTTGTACAGCCTGTATTGCATGTGTTATTTACTTATATATTTATTATTTATTAAGAAAAAAACATAAGAAAAAAAGCCCAACCCAAACACCACAAACTTCAAAAAATATCCCAAAGTCTTATCCTGCCATCAATGAAATTAATAGAAAAGAGAATTCAGCTCTTCCCTGCCCACTAATTCACAAGTTCTCAATCATATTTTCCTTCAAAACTGCTAATAATCCTGCCCAGAACTTATTCTTTATTACATTCTTAGGAAAGAGGCCACTTATTTTTGGAGAAAAAAGTTACTGAGCGTACACTTAACTCGTTAGCATTTTATGAGTAAGGGGTTTCTGTCATGCAGTTGATACACATTTACTCAATAGAACAAGAGCTTATCTATTGAATGATGTGAACAGAGACAATTTGTGTCATCCATCAAGCAAAGGGATGTGTGCCTATCAAATGAAAAGGAATGTGTTTGACCAGGTGATTAATGCACATCCAGTCATGCAGGTGTGCAAACAGCTTTGGTAGCATGACTTTCATACTCAAAGACTGCCAACACCTGATGAGAGACAGTGTATTTTTAAACAGCTCATAGCACCTCTGAAAAAAAAATTAATGATTTGACTTGTAGGAAAAATGTCTGCATGCATCCTTGTTCATTTGGGTTTTTTTGAAATGAAAAAAAAAAAAAGAGCCAGTTCAAGAACAAAGTTAATATACCTTTTGCAAATTAACCCCTTCCCAAGAATTATGTGGATAAATGCTTGTTTAGCATAGAATTAATATAGTTGAAGCTGAAAGGACATTAATATTCAGTAATCACTGAAAAACAGTGGTACCTTGGCCTTTTGTAAACTTCAGCCTAATGATGTTATACCTTTGTGTGGATCCAGGTACTGATGTTCAGTTGTACAGATATACAAAGATGAGAGTTTGTTAGCTACAGCATAGCAACAAATAACATTTCTGTAATATATTTTGATTTCTAAAATAATTTCTGTCTTTTTAATATTCCTGTAAAATCCTTGAGTTATCTTAGATTGCAGATAATTTATTTGATTTGTGCCTCATTAAAGAAAATGAAAATTTTTTTCATGTTTACTTAACTGAATTTTTCCTCAAAAAACTTTAGGAAGTGGGCCTCACTATTTTAATAATAATTCCACTGTATTGTAGTGCCTTTTTAACAACAGAGTAATGTGACTTACAGGAGGCACAAGCTTCAGGCTACAGTGGAGTGCAGACTAAGAGCATAAAGAGAATATAATCTGGATTTTTGAATAAACTTTTTTTTTATTTGAGATGATGTACAAGGCTGCAACAAAAATACATATATATGTGTATATATATATATTTACAGTAAACAAGAACAACACGAAAACCAAACCCACCATCAAAAAGAATCACCCAAATACCTAAATTTCACCAATAGAGAGGTTTCACTGTATGTCTATTCTGGGAGCTAAGTCTTCTATCAATATCTCTGTTGAGAATATTGAAGAAATCTCTTTACATGAACAAGATCTAACTGTACACTGAAGCCAAATAGCACAATGTTGTGTTGCCAAAAGCCTTGTCTTAGGAAGAAGAATTCCCAGTCCTGGTGAATAAGGTGCCATGATAAGTGAGGTCTAGGTTTCTAACACTGACATTTACAGCAGTTTTCTCCCAAAATGTTTGTAACAGGATATGCACTAAAATGAATTTTGGCACTAACACAAAAATGAAGGAAAACCTCTCTAGGAAAAAAGATCCAAAGGCTGTAGTAATTTTCTTCATGCACAGACAAGTCACACATTTGGATCCATCTGGTTTGTTCCCCAGGCTTGCTTCTTCTGCAGCCACACAAGGAGGACATGCTAGTGTCAAAGTTTTTCATTAGAGCTTAAATACTGGCAGGGGCTATGTGAGTGCTCTCTCCAGCTTGGTCTACAGGACCTAAATCCATATCTTCTTAATGAAGACTGCTTGCTGGCTTTAGATTTTTCAATTTTTTCTGCAGTGTGAAAGAGATTGCTGCTTATCCAGAGTCAAGGAAATACCCTATCATAGAAATAGAAAAAAAAGCAGGTTTTCTAAAATAATAACAACATTGTTATACACATAAACTTGAAAAAACATAGGGTTGAAATCTTTGCCACCTAAATATCATCAGCAGCGAATATCTGGTACTTAGGTCTGAGACAGAAATTCTCTTTGAGTGCTTATAGGGTTTTCTGGACCATTGGATAAGACAGTTAAGCCTAAAATTCTCATGGATTACTGATTTTATGCTCATGCAGGTATTCAGAATTGTCTTTTCTTAGTAGATATCTGCCTCTGAGAGCTGTATTCTGACCTTTGCTTAGGTAGCCACCCTGTCTCCTTTCCTCAAATATTTTAGGAGTTAATGGGAGCAACACGAGAGGTAAGAAGAAGAGCGGTATTAAAAGTAGTGCCATCATGATCATAAGAGTTTGGTAACTGGGAAAAAATGGGCCTTCATATAGTAATTTTATGACAATCTTGTACTATTGTCAGTCAAAAAATCTGAAATATTTAAAAAAAAAAAAAAAAAAAGCTTAATTCAATAGTAATCCCGAAAAGGTTGCTTCTGATGTATTTCCCAGTAGGAGGTGTTCAGCCATCCTCAGGAAAGTAGGGGCACTTAATGGTGACTTGGGAAGACAAACACCATCACTACAAATGTCCCCCCTTTTTTCTTCTTCACTCAACTTTATATACTGAGCATGATATCATATGGTCTGGCATATCCCTTTGATCACCTGTCCTGGATGTGTCTTCTCCCAGCCTCCCAGGCAATCCCAGCCTCCTTGTCAGTGTGGCAGTACGAAAAGCACAGAAGGCTTTGGCTCTGTGTAAGCCCTGCTCAGCAATAGCAAAAACATCTCTGTGTTATCAACGCTGTGTTCAGCACAAATCCGAAACACAGCCCCATACCAGCCACTGAGAAGAAAATTAACTCTATCTCAGCCAAAACCAGCACACTAATGAAAATGGGACTTTTAATTCATGTCCCTTAAGTAGTAACTATAGTATTGTGGATGCTTTTTAGAAAATATTTTATTTTAATAGACCGCTTGAATTGATCCTGTGACTAGGTAACAAAACTGCACACAAATTGCTGGAATAGTCCACACAAAGTGTGGAAATAAGTCTCTAATTCATTAAAATTTTAAGACAAACCACAGATTCATTCCTTTTATAGTTCATTAAGAGTTATTGGAGATATATGCTCAGTTCTTGCTGTCTAAAATACTCTGTTTCTGTAGTGGGCCTTAACTGTGTCAAAAGAAAGTTTGACAGCTATAGAACTGAATTTATAAACTGTTTAGCTATGCATTTTTATATACTTTAATCAGTAAGACGAATTTTTTCTTTCATGAAGACACTATTTTAGGTTACTGAGCTTCCTTTAGGCTTTTCTCTGCTGCTTAGCATCTTACAGAAGATTTATAACAACTTATAGAAGCAAGAATTGTACTAGGAAAGGGAATACAATGTCTTTAAATTTTGAGAAGACAAAAGGTTTTCAACCTAAAAGAGAAATTAAAGGAATGGGAGTGTTTCATTGTTCTACTAGGGTTCATTTATGCATGTTTGTAGGAAGTGATTTTTTAGTTAAAGAAATTTTCTTCATTCCTATAATTAGATGACTTACTGTGTAAAATTTAAAAACATACATATGGTAATAAATGTGGTTGTTGTTTTTTTTCTTTCTAAGGAACACAAAGTATTGTTAGAATATTTTAAACTGCCCTTTAAACTTTTGCATGCTCTAGAAGTTCTATTCACAGTTCTTCTCTATATTTTATGAAATATCCTTCAATATGAAATCATTAATGTTTCTAAAATGGTCAAGGTGACAAGCTTTGTTCTTGCCTAGAACATAGCAGAAATGCAGATGGCAAGAAAACCGGAAGACACAAGTGGACAGTGCATTCTAATGTTTTAGAGAGGATTGTGGACTCAGACACAAATTACTGGAGCAAGACTTAGATGTCTGAACAGGGTCAGTGCAGTTGCTTGCTTAAAAAGGCTGTCTGTTTAACTTTTACATCAAATGCAAATTACACATCCCTTTATTCTTCCAAAATGCAATGACTTTACCGTTATAATTGCTTAAAGCTAGCAGATTTTGCAATCACTGTGAAGGTCTTTACCTAAGACCGTATAAGTGGCTTACTGAGTGAAAGCTAATTTAAAGACTTTGTAAGTGTCCAATGAATTCAAAGTTTCAAAGCAAAAGACAAAGTTAGTTGGATAAGAACAGTGGGATTTTTTGCAATCCACTGACCTATTTTTTCTGTGAAGTAATTTGAATAAGTTCATAAATCTAGTCCTGTTTTTTTGCCACCATTGTGAAAGAATTTTGATTAAAGAGCTTTACTAAGAATGGTTTTGGATTAAAGTATGATTGCACTTATTAAGATTCTTTTTAATACTTGATTTTCACAAGTGATGTGGAGAAAATTTTAATTTTAATGCCATTACTGAGAAAGGATTTTCAGAATGAAGAAATAAGAAATACCAGTCTCACAGGGTAGTATAAAAATATAGAGTTGGGACCTTATTGGAGCAAGTCATTAATTACTAGGGAAGGATATTAAAACCTGAGTTACGAACATGAGACCTGTTGTAATCGCACAAAGTAAAAAGGAGATGGTAGACTAGCCCATGGCAGCAGATCCTTTGTTCTTACATTTAAACTCTCTTAAAACATAGTCCATTACTTCAATAAATTGAATAAATCTTGTCAGAGGATGTGAGCTGTCTTTAGAAATACCTTCACTGAACTGGGCCTTCCTGTAAAGACTACTGTCATCTAGTAATCATAGCTTATCAGACTTAAGGTGGCAGCAATTATATGCAGCTGAGGTTCAGCTGTTTAAATTAAATAGAACTACTGATTTCAAGCTCTACTGAAGACAGATGGGTGTGGTTTTAAAAGAAATGTCATGAAGCAATTTGGTTTTTTTCCTAATTCAAAAAGCTGAAACAGTGTCCTTCAAACTCTGACTAAAATTTCTATTGGCCTCAAGATCCCTGTTTACATTTTCACCATTTATCTGGAAAGAGGCAGACAGTGGAATCTCTTGAAGTACAGATATAACTTTTTAAATGCTGATTTTACTGATACTTCCCCTGTTACCTAGTAGCCATCACAAAGATTTTGAGGTTAAAAATCCTGAGATATAAACATAAGAAAATCCCGCATTTAAATTAAAATACATGTTCTCAACAGGTATTCAGTCTCTATAAGATGTCAAACATCTTATAAGAATCTGCAGCTTCCTTGGTTAAATTATTCCAATGATTAATCACCTTCACAGCAAGAAAAGGCCATACCTTGTATCCTGTGCCTAGATCTGGGCCCCTCACTTTAAGAAAGACATTGAGGTGCTGGAGTGTGTCCAGAGAAGGGCAAAAGAGATGGGGAAGGGTCTGGAGCACAAGTGTGATGAGAAGTAGCTGAGGGAGCTGGAGGTGTTTAGCCTGGAGAAAAGGAGGCTCAGGGGATGTCCTTATTGGTTACATGCATATCCTCATTGGTTTCTGCAACTACCTGAAAGGAGCTTGTAGCAAGGTGGGGGTCAGTCTCTTCTCCCAGGTGACAAGTGACAGGACAAGAGGAAATGGTGTCAAGATGTGCTATGGGAGGTTCAGGTTGGATATTAAGAATGCATTGGATAACAGGATATTCAGGGAGGTGACGCTGATCTTTTGCACTCTTAACGTTTCTATGATTCTGCTCTGTTATTTATAGACAACATATTTTCGCTACTTTGAGTCTTATGCACTTTTAAAGCATGAGAAATTACATATCTACATAAATAATGTATGATATAGATATGAAAAACCTGCAATAATAGAAAATGCAATAATCAAGAAAACAGGTTAAGGAGATTATCACTGTCCTGTTTCTCATTCGAATATATAGATATTTTTAAGTCCTTACCCAAGCAAAAATTCTAACGCACATTTTATCTGATAAAAGCCCAAAGCAGACAGAGAAGCATTAATGTTGTGGAAACAAGCATGCCACTGGAAAATCTCAGATAAGTTCAATACAGTCTGTATCACCTTGGTTATGGATAACAGGAGAAAGCTCATTATTGAGTAGATTTTTTACGATGATGAGAAGAAAAAATGCTTACTTAGCAGATGCATCAAAAAGAAAAGGCTGTTAAACCCTGTACTACAAAAAACAGTGAAAGATGCTTTTGCACTCTTTCTCACTCTAGAGTTTACTATAAGGTATGCTGAGGAAAGAAAAACAGGATGCTTTGGTGTTGCATGTTACAACCGGAATTTTGAAATTATCAGCAGAATGGATACTTATGCATTTCAATATCCAAGCCTCTATATGGTAATAAAATTTGACACTTAGTCATTATACCATAATTTCAGAATAATTTCCTTATATTAAAATGAATAATCAAGGACAGAATAAAGACATGCAGTATTATTAATTTTAGAGTAATTGTCTTCTCCTTTTACCATGAGGAAAGTAGAATTCTCACAAAATATTCCTCAATACAAAAACACATATAATTAAGTTTGGGTGAAAGAAAACTATGACATCTATCTTCTAGAAGAATTTTTTCCTGGAACATGTTTAATTTTCTAGAGGCTCTTCTACAAATTTTTGTTTCTTATTTAGCTCCATTAGAAATCACATAATTAATTGATCAAAGTAAGCTCATTTGAATTCCTCCAACATTTTTTAATCACCAAGTTTTAAAATAAAAAAACATGTAGACACTTAAATTTAAATGGAATATTTTGAATCTAAGGAGAAGTTAAGACCTTTCATAGTCTTTATTCCCCTGTCTTAGAAAAATCCTAAACAGTATCTGAAAATGGCTTCAAAACTGAAGTGCTAAAACTGTGTAATACCAAGAGGTTAAGCAGTATTGTGATCCACTTAACGGTTGCCTTTTGACTTATGAAAAAATCTCAAAACCATGCTTGGTCAATTTAGTGTAAAGCTTAATTTCATTACCACATAGAGAAGTGTGCTTATCTTTCTTGCAAAATTAAGAGATTTTAAAATAAATTAATGTGTTATACATATGTGTATTTTGTGTAAGGCTATACACGTGGGTATGTTGGCATAGACATACATACATATACCCACACACTGAATGATTTCCTAACCTACTGAAGATTTGTAGTTCTCAGTATTGAAAAAAAGTGAAATTAGAAGACCAGGCTATCACTCTCTTCCTTGTCCTTTGCAGATGACTTTCTGACCTTTTTTCCAGTTGAACACAGTTTCCTTGATCTTTGCCACGACTGTTGCATTAATCACCTGTGACTGGCACAGTGGCAAGGCATTTTTGCAGCATAGTCTTCTACTCCATATCATGTTATTTACTGTGGCAGTAAGGGATGTTTTTGTTCCCCTAAATGAGGAACCAGAGGTGATCTTCACAGTTTTCCTATTATACAAGTTACAGCTGGACTAGTGAGTAAAATAAAATTTACGAAAATGGATAATACAAACTGTATCACTACTAGTAACTTTGGTAATAGCAGTCTTTTCATTACTTAAAAGAAAATAATGTTGAAAGAAGGCAGAGCTATAAATACAAAGATGCCAATTGATTTATCATGCCTTATGTTCTCATTACATTTGTCATGAGGTAAGAAAGGATATTTAGCAAAGTTTCGTTTGAATCCCTGGTTCTCATTACTTTAGCTAACATCTAGAAAGAAAAAAGCCAAATCTTAATGATCCAACAGTGCTCTCTGGTGGTGTGAAAACAAAGGCATTGTATTCTCTGTAAAAAATTACATAAGTCCAGTACACAAGTCCTTGAAGACAGATAAGTGACAGGAAGTCTCAACATGTTCCCTTGTGATAAGAAAAATAGAGCAATAAACAACTTTAAAACCACCAAGGCATGAAATGTGAAACCTGGCTTAGTAAAGTAATGTAAATAAAAATATTAAAAATAATATTTCTTGTCCAGCAGATGTTTTAGACTTAATGCTGACAAGGAACATATTCCTTCAGCATGCAATGCTTATCCAAAAAATGAGAGAAATGTACTGAATATTAGTATATTTTATCATGAAATAATTTTGAATGTTAAGGAACTTTTTGGTTATATTTTATTCTCTTGAATTGGGGAAGGGAAATAAATGAAAAAGAAAAAATAAAAATGTTGCGAAACGAAATGGAGTAGAGAGGTGAAAGAACAATTATAAACCAGAGTCATTTAGCTGCTGAGTTCAAAACAGTTTCCCTTGCAGTTCTCACACAAAGATTCTGTCTCGGATTTTTATTACATTTTTATAATCATAGGTAGGTTATATTCATACCAACAAAAATTTGTTAGGCCACCCTCTATTGCACTCCTTCAATTTTCCCTTGCTGATTTGTTTGGGGTTTTTTTCTGTTAATTTGTTTTTCGGGGTTTTTTTACCTTTTGAAGACTTGGAGACTTAACATATTATGTAGCAATATAGTAAGAAGTAAAGGAAAAGATGGAAAAGGCAGTTTTATGGAATGTAGCCAAAAATCCTGATCACAAAGATATTTACAGTATAGGCAAATCTCTGATAAGTAGGTTTTTTGATGCTAAAGTAAAAAAAAAAAAAATGTTTCCAGTGCTTTCTGGGATCAGAGTTATTCTGAAATTATTCCATATTGTTTGAAACAAATATACTTAGCCCCAGATACACTAGAAACATTAATATTGATACTATTGAAATGTTAAAAGATTCGGAGAAATTGTTAGCCAGATAAAGAGGAAACACCCAAGAATTTTAACTGGAACATTCCAGATAAAGACAACAGGACTGGTTATGCTGTTTATAAGAATAATGTCTTCTACATATTTCGAGATAGAACTTAAGAGTTTCTAAAGCTACAGGAGAAAGAGAGGTGCACACGAAGAATTTTCACCACAAGGAACAAAGAAGAATGAGTCAGTATTGGACCAAGTATCTCAGGTAAAACACCAATATAGATATCTGGAAAAGATAAACACTTACTGTAAATCTGATTTTGAAATATAGGCAAAAAGAATACTTCTAAAAGCAAGCATAAATTGCACTTTTTTCCTACAGTATTTGCTAGCACAAAAGAATTCAAGGCACACTTTTGTTTCAGTGAACTATAGATTGTGCCATAGAACCCAAAAGAATAGAACTTCTTGAAAACTTCTTCAAAATGGATAAGAATTACACAAATTAAGTTTTCTTGAAATATGTATTTGAACTGATAAGTCATACTCTAGTAATGTCTCTTCATACCGAAGATTTTCATTTATTTCAGACTATTAACTTTTGGGGTAGGTGGGGAGTAGATGAATTAAATCTTGGAGAAGAAGAGTAAAATTACACTGTTATTTAGTCTTTCTTGAGATAGTCTAACAAAGAAAATAAAAGAAGAGTCTTTTAATTGTTTGTAATTTTTAATTTTACTTAGACCTGAAAGTTATTCTGACTACATGCATAGTTCTTCATTATTTTTTTGCTGTGAAAATATAAGATTTCCATAAAAGGCATAGGATGAATTCTACATTTATCTTTCCATTTCAATGAGAGGTGGTAACAATGTGGGGACTGTCTTGACTAAATGTAGCTTGCTGCTGCCATACAGGCTTGTCCAAAGATTGTCTATCTGTTTTGTCCTTTCCTGCCATCCAGAAATGTGCAAACCCTATTTTTGTCAGCCCTGATCAGATGCATTTGGGTACCCTCAGACAAATCAGTTTGTCTATTGTTTATGTTTGCCAACTGCCTCAAGTCTTACTATTATACAGATAGTGACTTTAAGAAGTTACTGCAAGATATAGGGAAAAAACCTTGTAAAGTATTATTTTTTTTCAAGTTTTCTTCATCTTACATTTTTGTGGTACAATATAATGTACTGCCCCTCTGAAAAGACAGAGGGAGGAAGACCTTTCCAAAATGTTTTTTAAGGATAATGAAATAATATTGTTGCATTTACTTATATAGAATATTACACAATTGGATTCAAATAAAACTGAAAGACTAAATTAGGTACAGGTGTTTCCAGTAAAAAACATGCAAGTACCTTTTTGTCAGAACCTAGCTATATATTTGCAAAAAGACCTTTATCAGTCATTAGTGTGAAGGTTGAGTGGGGATGGTGACAGTCACAGTCAAGGATTAAAGTCTGTGAAAAGAAAATGATTTAAAAAAAGGGAACTGTTTGAATACTTAGGACTGTCTTACTCATGTTAGCCTCTATTATTTAGAGTTGTGTTTTCAGTGTTTTAAGATAACATCCTTCCTGAAACTCAGTTATATCAATGAGGAAATAATGTTAAGGGAGAAATTCTGCTTCAGAAAAACATCAGGGAATATTTAATTTTGATGAACTTTTTTGTTTGTTTCACTGTGAAATTGTTTATTTTTGGGCGGAGGTGGTGGTAAAACTTGTGCTATGCACAAAAGGAACTAAAAAAGGAGCAGAAATAGAAGTAACAGCTTAGGAAAGAGAGTTCTGAAACAAGCCTCTTTCATGCATATTAATAACAAAGAGTTTAAAATGCCAGCGGAAAAGTAAAGGTGCTATGGAGACTCTGAATTGCACAGGATCTATGTAAAGTAAATACTTATGATATACGATTTATTAAATATTGTACCAGTCTTGAAAATAGTGTATCATTCCTCCCTCATCCCCTGATAAAATAGAATGCTTAATTTACAAGGAATCAGCCTAAGGCCAAGTAGTGAATGTTTCATTTACATTAAAAAGGTTTAGGAAAAAGATCAACACAAGAGATAGAGAAAATACAGGGGAGGGGCGGTGAAAACAACAAAGTGAATCATTTTTTGTGATAAGATATATATGTAATTGAAACTTAATTCCTGCAGAGAAAAAAGTGGGAAACAAGAATATAATAAATAAAAAACAACAGAGTGTCAATGTTGAAGAAATAAAGAGTGTGAATTGAAAAGCTTCTTTCCAGGATAATTTCCCAATGGTAGGGAAATTACTAGATAGATTGTCAATATCCTGTTTGTTTATAATTTTACACTTTCCCAGTTTGTTTCCTTTTTTATAATCAATAACTCAATTTCTGATATGAAAATAAAAATAATCTAAATTTTCAGGTGTGGGGCATGCTAAAACTTAAAAGAAGCTAAACTGATGGGTTTTGGGCCATCATATTTTCCTTAAGTATTAAATAGAGTTAAACTAATTCATGCAGGTTACTTTTTTTTACAGGAAACCTGTGTCTTATGACAAATACATGTGACTCAGTTTCTGTATTTTGGGAGCTGATATAACAATGTAGATCCCCAGATGGACTTTTATCAGCTGTGAGACCATGAGGCAACAGAAGATGCAGGTGTTAATGCTTTCCAAGGTAACAACAGGTTGCAAAATATTTGATTTATGTATGAAGGCTATTGATAAATTGAGCTTTTTCTCTCTTGAAAACCAATGGTGGTTGCAAACACATCAAAAAAAAAAAAGGTTTCCTAACGTACTGTTGCATGATTGAATACCATGATAGGAAAGAAAAGAACACCACAGCCCCCACATTACTATACAGGTATTGTTAGTTTGACCTTAAGGTGGTGGTGAAAATATTTCTAGTAATGTGTATGCAATGAACACTGAGGGTTTATTTAAAATCATTATTTTATTTTTATTAGTATTAATATCCAAGGTTTATTCAAGGATCACTTCCCCCAAGCTCAGGAGTAATGAATCCCAAGGAGGAGCAAGTCAGCCAAAAACACCAGGAGGATTGCATGGATGGACAAACTCAAACACGAAAAGGAAGCCTACAGAGGGTGGAAGCAGAGACAGGTGGCCCAGAAGTAGTACAGGGATTTTGTCCAAGCAGCCAGGTGTCAAGTTTGGAAAGCTAAGCCTTGATGGATTTAAATAAGGCTAGTGATGTTAAGGACAATAAGAAAAGCTTTTATAGGTATGTCACTGATAAAAGGATGACAAGGAAAATGTGGGGCCTATTAGGAAGGAAATAGGAGACCTGGTTACCTGGGACATGGAGAAAGCTGAGGTACTTTGTGATTTTTTTGCCTCGGTCTTCACCAGCAAGTACACCAGCCACACTATCCAAGTCAGAACGTAAAGGCAGGAACTAGGAAATTGAAGAATTTCCCACTGTAGAAGATCAGTTTTGAGAACATCAAAGGTTGCTGAAGGTGCACAAGTCATGGGACCTGATGAGATGCATCCAGGGGTCCTAAGAGAACTGGTGGGGAAAGTGGGTGAGCCAATATCCATCATATTTAAGAAGTTGTGGCAGTCCTGTGAAGTTTCACTAACTGCAAAAAAAGGAAATATAATCCCCATTTTTAAAAAGAGAAAGAAGAGCCAGGCTATAGGCTGGTACCTCTCAACCTAGAGGCTAGCAAGATCATGGAGCAGATCCTCCTGGAAATTAGGCTAAGGCACATGGGCAGTAACGAGGTGATTAGTGACAGCCAGCATGGCTTCATGAAAGGCAAATCACGCCTGCCAAATTTGGTGGCATTCTTAGATGGGGTTGTGGCAGTGGTAGATACGGGAAGAGCACCTGACACCATTCATCTGGACTTGTGTAAAGCATTTGACACTGTCCTGCATGACGTCCTTGTCTGTAAACTGGAGAGGCATGGATTTGACATATGGACTACTTGGTGGATAAAGCATTGGCTGGATGGTCTCACTCAAAGGGTTGTGGTCAATGTCTTGATGTCAGGGGAGACCAGTGATAAGTGGCTTTATTCAGGAGTCAGCACTGGGACCAGCACTGTTTGACACCTTTGTCAGCAACATGAACAGTGGGATTGAGTGCACCCCCAACAAGTTTTCCTATGTCAATGTAGAGGCAGAGACTCAGAGAACTGGCTTTTTTCAGTCTTAAGGAGAGAAAGCTAAAGGAATATCTTCAAACACTTAACCAAACTTTCCTTGGAGGTGCAGTGACAGCAGAAGATGCAAAAGTACAAGGTGAAGAAAGGAAAATTCCCACTACAGCTAAAGAAAAGAAATCACACTGACAGTGATCAAACACTGGAAGAGATGACCATGTAAAACTGTGGAATCTCCATCCCTGGAGAAATTTAAATCCTGACTGGACTTGAGCAACCTGGTGTAAGTCCCGCTTTATAAAGGGGTTTAGACTAGATGATCTCCAGAGCTTCTTACAAACTTAAAATTGTGACTCTATCATGAAATTACATCCAAAACTACTTTTTCAGGCTATATGAGATAAATGAGATATATAAGATGCTTCTTACAGCACTGCTATTAGACTACATTTGCAAGAACTTAAGCACAGTCCTTGCAAAGCAGTTTTTGATTGGTATCTTAGATCTTTGATAATTAGATGAATTTGGACTGAATAATTGAACCATTTAATTCATAGTTAACAATTTGAAACTCTGCTAGTGCTAAGGACCAAAAGAATTTGTGTTAACTTCTATATTTGTGCATCCCTATGGATCAGAGAAATAATAATCATATTACCTCATTATATGTCAAGTATTTATTGGTGCATTTTAAGCTAAGATAAATCTCTTTAATATGTCTATAAACATTCTCCAGCAGATCTGACAAAGTGTCTATGCTTCTACAAAAGGGGAATAAAAAGAATAAATAGCAGAAACACCTGAAAACAGATATTTGTGGCTATAATTCATTGTAGAATGATAGAACCATAGAAATATCTAGTCTGGAATAGATTTCCAGGATTCATTTGGTCCAGAATTCTGTTAAACCAGGGCCCTAAGTTAGTTTTCCAGGGCTCTGTTCCAGCACCTTGTAAGCCTGAATCTTGAGCATTTCTGGAGAGAGAGGTTCCATCATTTCTCCAAGCAATATATGAGAATGATTAATTGTTGTCACAAGGAAGCATTTATTATATTCACACAGAATTTCCTTAATGCAAACTGTGGCCATGGATTTTTGTCCTGTCACTGTGAATCCTTGTGAAGATACTTATCCATCTCCTCTGTAACTGTCTTTTATTTAATGAGTGTGACTGGAATATGGTTCCCCTCCATCTACACCAGACCAGACTTCTGTTCTCAAGGTGGAACAGACCCAGTTCATTCAGCTTTTTCTTCATATCTTCCCAAGCTATCTCATCATCTTGGCAGTCATCTATGGATATATCAATGTCTCTCTTAAACTAGAAGAATCAGTTTACTTTTCCATGTGTGGCATACCACACGTGGAATAGTGTGGAATAATCATGTCCCACAGTCTGCTGGTACACTTTTTCAGATTGACACCTGGAAGCTATTGCCCTTCCTTGCTGCCAAGACACACTTCTGAGTCATACTGAGCCCCAGGAATCCCAGGACCTTTTAATCAGATTTGCTTCTCAGCAATCAGTCCCTAGCCTTTAGATACAGAGATTATAATTATTCTGTCCGAAGTGCAGGATTTCACATTTATTTTTTGTTAATTCTTATTGATTTCTTGCTGGTCTGTCTTCCAGCCTGCAGAGATCACACTGAGTGTGACTCATGTGCCCAGACTCATGTACTTCTCTTCCCAATTGGATGCCATCCACAAACTTGGTGTGTATTCATTTTTCCACCAATTTTGCTATTCTTCTGTCTAGTCCATATCTTAGCAGCTCATTAGCAAGGAAACTGTGAGAGACCAGAAAAAATGCCTTACTGAAATCAAGGCAGATCATATCCCCAGCTCTCCCCTCATCCACACAGCTAGTTGTTCTACCATAGAAGGCAATTATGTAGAGATCAAAAAATATTTATTTTAATCAGGTATTAGTATCATGAATTTTAATCATTCAATGATGATCTGAATTATCTGACTTAATTACCTGATTATGCTATGTTTAAGTATTTCTATGACCTTTTCATATCCAATTTTCATATCTAAAATTAATTAAATACTTCTATCATGAGGTAACCTTTCACAATGTGAGATCACTTGCTTTATACAATTTGTCCAGTTAATTTAAAACTGAGATTTTAAATTTAGATCACAGAATACTTGTCAATAAAGCTGGGTTTTTTTTGTTTTTGTTTTTTGTTTTTGTTTTTTTTTTTTTTAACTTAATACAGCCTAAATGCTGAATATTAAGTTAAGATATATCATACATTGAAAATCATATACCTTTTTATGGCTTATATACTTGTTCTGGTGTTTCCATGTTCTTGAAGGCTTGAATATATAGTTAATATGTTATCTAAATGATACATTTTTAAAAAGTAGCATATGTGTGCACTTCCTCTGAGCTAGCCTTGCATGTTTTTGTTACAGTGAAAATAGTGAAATAATTTGTAGTGAAAACATATCTTATACTGAAATTATAGTGAAAATGATAGAGTTAGGAATAGCATGAACTAAGCAGCGTCACTAAAATGCCTCAGGGTTCTTCTTTCTGTCCTTAAGCTAACATGTTACTTAAGCACGTGTTTAACTTTTACTCAATGTTTAAGTAAAAATACACAAAATGTTGAAGAGATCAAGGACCTTTTTCTTTCAAAATCCTGTTCTGAATTTGTAGTCATTTTGTTATAATTGGTAAAAGACTAAGTGAATGTAAGTGTGTATTTTGTCAGAGGCACATATTTACTTTTCCAGCTGAGCAGGGTTAAGGAACTTGTCACAAAATTTTCTCTCACTAATCCTCTCTTCAGAAAAGTGTGTTAAGAGGTGTGTTAGGCACATCACAATGCTCTACACTACTTGATCTCATCTGAATATGATCTAGAAATTTTCAAGGAAATGTTTTATCCATTTCTACAGGATTTAAATATTAAATTGTAATCTAAAAATATCTACTACAGAATATTTTCCTAAGACTTATCAGAAGTCTAAAACCAGTAGGGTTAGGTCTGTTAGGTCTATGCAGTAAATATAATAGTTTACTGCAGTCTCTGGAAAATTATAGTTTTTTCTATGTTGAATTCTGAAAGCAAGTTTATAATTTTGATTCACATTATGAAGATAGGATGTTTTAGTCTGAATTTTTAAAGAATTCTTTACAAAATGTTTTGTAATATCATGAGACTATGAAGATAAAGAAAACATTTGATTGTGCCATATTGCTTCTGATCATCCCCAAACAGTGCAGTAAAGGCTGGAAGGCTGACCTAATCATTTTGTCATTTTTGTCACTTAAGAAGACAAGCATAGACCTATGAAGTACTGTGCTCAGTGTACAGAAACCTCATAAAGTAAAGAGCTCAATAACAGAATGATTAACAATGATCTTTTATTGTTGCTTATAGTTACACAATGTCCGTTTTATGTGGACTATTGTATTTATTATATATCATCCCTCTTTCCTCTTTCATCCATGAAGAACTTCTGATCCCTTCCTTTTGAACCTATTATTTAAGTATTTGAAGACAATTGTTTCAGTCATCTTTAAACTCAACAAACCCCTATCTTCCAGTGACTCCTGATAACAGTGTTTTCTAGGCTCACCCTTAGTCATTTTCATTGTTTGTCTCTTGATATTCTCCAGAAAACTTCTTTCCCAAAGTGCTGTGCTCAAAGCCGGCAAAATGTTTCAGGTGAGGGAGTATTGCTACCAGTAGATTAATAACTACTCCCTGTGTCTTGGTTTATACAGCTCTATTTTTTTCAATTGCAAAGAAAAAACTGCTTTGATCATGGTTAAGTCCTCTTTAAATTGTTACATACTGCACTCTGCAGATTTGCAAACTTTCTATTTATCCAGTCATTCCTATCTTATATTTCTTCAAGGAATTCTGCTTATGTGTGTGAGACCTCATCCTTATAGAATCACTTCATTTTTTTCAGAACCGTTTTAAAATATTAAATTTAATTTGAAAGGCTGAATTTGTGTTACAATGTGCCACTCTGCTTAAGAGAAGCTTAAAATTTAAAATCAAAATGTATGTATTTAATTGAAAAGTAAACTAGTACCAATTTTAAAGCAGCTTTCTGTTAAATTGAAATGATCATATGGTATCTTTAAAAAGATCCAACATATTATCTCTTGTCTGTCAGTGGACAGCAAGAGTCATCAATCAGTAAAAAAACAGGGAAAATATATGATGATTTTTTTCCAAAAAGTCTCCTCTAACATTCATTCAGCTGTGCTTTAGAGATTTCCTGTTACATTCTTTTGGTCTATCATGTCATTTCTAATGAAAATAAAAAGTTTCTTATACATTATATTAGAAATATCAGAAAAATTCTTTCATTTTCTGTGTTTGGTTCCACAAATATAAAAAAAATGTAGTGTTTCTGAGGCACTCCAAAAATTTCTGAGGGCTGCTTGCTGACATTTATTCTTAGAAATAGCTTGAATGGATTCCAGATTTCTCATTTTCTTAAAGAGTATTACAGACTCCGTGTGAACATCAAAGACATCTGTGAAAAACTGATAATAAATACTCATCTTTTGTGTAGTGTAATTACTGAAAAGCATCATTTCATTTTCAGGCTGTCTCCTGATGACAGTCACATATTTTTGCTTTTCCCTTATGAGACGTGAATTGTAAAAACCACGCTGTAAATAATTGAAATGAATCATTATTTTAAGGCAGATTAAATTGTCTCATTAGCTTAGACATATTGGTCATAGCTCATATTGGAATGGCTTTGAGGATATTTTCCATTTCTTTATGATGTCTTTTAGAGATCAGCAGTGTAAGGCAGCATTTACCATCAGGCAATTATTCAAAATTAGAATTTAAACTGATTGTTAATGGGAAGACTCTGCTAGCCATTCTGGAAAAATTGTTGCCTTGGATGAAGTATTACCTGAAATGAAGAACAAGCTCTGACCATCTGGGAAAAGGACATATTATACCTTAAAGACAAGGGCAGAATAAAGGTTGCATTATCACAATTTTCTTTCATAAGTAACAGAGAAATTTAAGAACAAAACTCTTTAAATGAAGCTCTTGATTTAGTACAAGAAAGGGTACATAAATCACTGCATGCTTCTTTTCTTTCTTTTTTTTGTTATTTTTGGGGGGTTTTTTTCTTTCTTTTTTTTTTTTTTTTTTATTTTATTTTATGTTTGTGTGAGGAGCCATTAAGAAGGCCTGGTTATAAGGGAAAAAAAACTGAAAAAAATGTGTTTGTTGAAATACTGACAAAGAAAATGCTTGCCAGACTGGAAATGTTAGCCTAGGAACTAGGCCTAGGAACCAGAAGCATCCTTTATGAGCACAGCTGGTACCTCTCAAATACAGTTGGGTACCCAGAAACAACCTCGGTACATCCTGAGATACCACCAATAAGCCAAAACCCAGGGAATTGCAACAATGGCTTCTAGTCTGAAAAGGTGAAAAATAGTTGGTGAAAAGGGGAAAACATCACGAGAAAGTAAGAATTGGTAACCACCTTTGGCTGTTCTAACAGCAAGAACAGGAAAACAGTCTAGAAAAATAAAAAGTTTATCCCATAGAACAGAAAATTCTATCATCTACTGGCTTCCAAATGAAAAAATATAAATGGCCAGCGTCTACTTACTGCTTGAAGTGGTACAGTCCTATGACCTCTTATGCCTCTATAATAAAATAACGATTTATTTTTCATCAAAAGTAGAGCTCCTCTTTCTGAGAACTCCCTGTGCTGCATATACATTTCCCTTTCCACAAAAGTTTGTGTGAACTTTTTATGAGATCTTGAGCCCTCAGGGGGACATCATCTGACTCCAAACTGATTTGAATTGGTTCTCCTCTGGGACGTCCCCTAGTTCAGTTACTTCTCCCAATTCTGGGACAGCTGAATCCCCTCTGGGTTTGGTCCCTTTCTGAAATCTGTTTAATGCACTTTGCTATTGTATGTATTCATATAAGTAAACTATCATATTTGCTGTTACATTATCGATAAGTCGCTTTACTACTGATAAATTTGTAGTAACCTGTAATTTTATAAATTGTTTTTGCTGCTATTATCTATTCCTGCTATTATTGCTGCAATTCTGTTATTGTTGCTATTATTGATTACTGCCACACTATTTATTCCTGATAATAAAATAGCTGTATATATATATGTATATAAAAATATATATATTTGCTGTATTAATAATATATCTATTTGCCAGTTGTGATTTTTTTTAATATTTCTGATAATGCCTAATCAAGTAGGGAAATTGAGACAATAAAAATTCTGTGTGCTTGTGTTTTCTGGATTCCTATGAACCCACAGCTGTGATCTTTATCACTAGCAGCCTGGGTAACCCTTTAGGTTGTGAGACATGTAAACAAACTTTACTTCTGAATCTAGAAAAATATAAGAATGAGAAACAAAGATTATTACTGATCTTTGACAGGTTTGAATTCTGTCAGGAACAAGAAATAGAGCTTTAAAGACTTTTGCTGAGCAGAGCTAACACAGAGCTAAGGTCTTTTCTGCTTTTCGTACTGCCGCACCAAGGTAATAGTTTGGAGTGATGGTGTTTGTCTTCCCAATCACCATTACCATGATGATGGGGCCCTGCTCTCCTGGAGATGGCTGAACACCTGCCTGCCCATGGGAAATAGTGAATTAATTATTTAGTTTTGCTTTGCTTGTGTGCACAATTTTTGCTTTTCTAATTGTCGTGGTTTGACATTGGCCCAATGCCAGGCAGCCACAAGAGTCACTTGCTCACCCTCCCCTGCCACAGCTGGGCAGAGGAGAGAGGGAAAAATTAACAAAGGCTTCTTTAGTTGAGATAAGGACTGGGAGAAAACACTTCAAGAGCAAAACAGGCTTAATTTAAACTTACAAAGTGAACTTATTGCTAACAGAACCAGAAGAGGATAATGAGAAGTAAAATAAACCCTTAAAACACCTTTTCTCCCCAGCCCTCCCTCCTTCCCACCGACAGCGCAGGGAGACAGGGAATGGGGGTTTGGTCAGTTCATCATCGAGATTTCCTTCCGCTGCTCCAGGAGAGGAGTCTTCCCCTGTGAGGCCGTGGGTCCCTCCTATGGGACACAGTTCACAACCTCTCCAATGTGGCTTCACTCTCATGAGGAGCAGCCACACCGCCCCTGCTGCAGCATGAGTCCCTCCCATGGGCACACGGCCCTCCCAAAACTGCTGCACCTTGTATCTCTCTTTCCACAGGGTGCAGTCCTCCAAGGTCAGGCTGCTCCAGCCTGGAAGCAGGGCCCTCTCTCTCCACGGGGTCTTCCACTGGATCACAGCCTCCTCCAGGCATCCACCCGCTCCGGCACAGGCACGTCCCCCACGGGCTGCGGGTGGATCTCTGCATCCCCCGTGGATCCCCATGGGCTGCACAGGCACAGCGGCTTCACCATGGTCTGCACCATTGCCTGCAGAGGAATCTCAGCTCTGGTGCCTGGAGGACCTTGTCCCCCTCCTTCTCCACTGATCTTGGTGTCTCCATGTTGTTTCCCTCACATGTTCTCACCTCCCCCTCTTCTCTGGTTAGAAGCCAAAACCCCCCTGACTTTGTTTTGATTTTATTCTTAAATATGTCATCACAGAGGCATTACCCACCTCCCTCATTGGCCCAGTTTTGGCCAGCATCATGTCCATTTTTCATAGCCATCAGAGATTATTGGCTCTGCTGGACATGGTCGAAACTTCCAGGAGGTTCTCACAGGAGCCACCTCTATGGCCCCCCCTGCTACCAAAAAACAGCCCAAGCAAAACCAAAACACTTAATAAACTATCTTTATCTAGATTCATGAATTTTCCAGATTTTACCTGTTTCTCTCTCCCATCCCACTGGTGGGAGAGTGAGCAAGTGGCTGTGTGGGGCTTGGTTGCTGGCTGGGGTTAAATGACAATGGTGCTTTTTGGCACCCAATTTCGGGCTTGAAGTGTTTGAGATAAAGACAGATCTGACTAGGAAGTACTCAATTGAATTTGGATGTACTCGGTTTGAATATCTGTTAGTGCTGCCTAGCTAGTAATCATCAGGCTTCTTTGCTTGCCATGGGGCTCACTTTCCTGGCTGTGTATTAGAGTCTAGTGCTTGTTAGTGGCTGCTTTTTGCTTTCGCTGCTTGCTGTAGTGCTGTACTGCTTATCACCTTACTGATTTGTGCCTGAGAACGTTTTGATAACAGCCATTGGCAGTGTGCCTGGGCTGGCAGTTGGCCAGGGTACTGCTGCTGTTTCTGTGCTGCTGTACTGGACAAGCTGGAACTTCAGAACTGGAGTTGAAGGGACTGTGATATATGAAAGGATCCCATGCCAGAGTAGGTGGGTTCCTGAAGAAGGATGTGACCCTGTGAGATTCCTGTGACAGAGAAAGCTTGCTGGCAGGACTCGTGACCTCACAGAAGACTCACATTGGAAAGGCTTGTGAAGAACTGCAGCCCCTGAGAAGGATCTATGTTGGACACATTCAAGGAGGACTATCTCCCGTGGGTGGGGACCCCACACTGGAGCAAGGGGAGCAAAGATTCACTTGCAGCCAATGGTGAAGACCATGGTGATGCAGCTGGGCCCCTGCAGCCCACGGAGGACTGTGATGTGGACTATACTAATGGTGGACTATTCTATAACAGGAACCCCTTGTTGCAGTCAGGCTGGGGACAAGGGGAAGAGTTCATTGCAATGTTAAACCCTAAAATCAGGGCCAAAAGGACCAGCAGTGTAGATTGTGATGGATTTTTCTTTAAATTGTTGTAAGCCATGATTTGAGTTGTATATTACTAGAACAGGAACCACCCAAACCAACACAGAAGAAACCTTACAAGAAGTTTCAGTGCAACAGTGACCTGACCTGAGCTGGCATTTGTGTCCAGTAGCTCCACATCGCACACCACCTCTCCTGGCCCAAGTGATCACCATAAGAGATGGCGCCCAAAGCTGTGGACTAAACAAATTCAAGAGAGGAAAAATATTTGAGTATTATGTTAAAGAAGAGGAAGAGAGGTGGCGGGTAATGATGTACTGAATACTGTAGGACCTTGGCATGATGTAAATGGTATGGAATGGGGGGTGGAATGTGCTGGTTTTGGCTGGGGTAGAGTTAACTTTCTTCCCAATTACTAGTATGGGGCTCTGTTTGTGTTGAACACAGAGTTGATAGCATAGAGATGTTTTTGTAATTGCTGATAAGGACTTGCACAGAGCCAATGCCTTTTCTGCTTTTTGTACTGCCATGCTGGTGTGGGACTTGGGGATGCATGTGAGGTTGAGAGTAGACACAACTGGGACAGCCCACCCCAAATGATCAAAGGTCAAAGGACGTCATCCATGTGACATATGTTTAGTATATAAAGTGGGAGGAAGAACCCCACTGGACACACATGTATAATTGTGCATGGCACTGAAAACAGCATGAGAGCAGTACAGGTCTCTTAGTGAATTTAACTAACAATACTAAATAATCCTAATAAGAGCTAAATTGTACTAGCAAGTACTCACTAAATTAAAAATAATCAAAATATATTTATTAGGCTTAGAACATAGCAGTGAAATGAATTAATATCTAAAGCTGAAGCGAGCAAGAGATGTATTATTTACACCTGAAGATGTTTGACAGACAAGACTGTGAATGATCCTGGTGCAAACCTTGTGGTTATGGCAGAAAAACTGCTCAATAAAATCAGGAGCCAAATAAAATTCCTGTCCTCACATTGTCTCATTCCTTAGAGGTTGTGTGCATGAATTGTACCGAGAAGAGCACAGAAGCTCTGGGAACACATTTGTGCTGAGATGGATGCTGTCAGTCAAGTGTATGCCACTGATAATGAAAAAGAGAAATTACTGTTTGGGAATGATTTGTTATTGAAGTTCTGTCCACTTCTCAGCTTAATCCATAAAACCATTTGACTCTAGTGAAGGAACAATATCCCATGTAGTAGGCTGATAAGAGAGAGAAAGTAGAAAATACTGTTATTTGCTGTCACGGGAAGATCAGCAGCTCCTGCTCTCTCTTTTTTGGCACCATAACTGCTAAGAGAGGCTCTATCTCTGCTTATCATGCCTGTCATTTAACATGGAACTATCATTTCCTAACTCACCACTTATATCCTATATCCCTGCTTATAAGCTCAGCTCTCTGGAGCAAAGAAATTCATTAAATTCTTTGTGTTTTGGGTTTATGCGGCAAGGTTTTTGCAGTGAGGGGGGTGTGTGTATGTATGTGTGTGTGTGAAGGGGGAACATGCAGAGGTGGCTGCTATGAGAAGACACCAGAAGCTGTCCCCATGTCTGACAGAGCCCGTTCCAGCCAGCCCCAAGACAGACCTGCTTCTTGCAAAAGCTGAGCCCATTAGTGATGTTGGCAGTGTCTTTGTGATAACTTATTTAAGAAAAGGAAAAAAACACTGCACAATAGCAATTGTGAGAGAGGACTGGTAACGTGAGAGAAACGGCCTTGGAGACACCAAGATCAGTGGAGAAGGAGAGAAAGGAGGTGATCCAGGTGTCAGAGCAGAGATTCCCCCACAGTCTGTAGGGAATACCATGGTGACAAAGGTTGACCCCTGCAGCCCATGGAGGACCACACTGAAACAGATATTCACCTCCTCATGCTGAAAATTCAGGAGAAATCATGTTCTTATCGACAGAAAATGTTTATTTTATCTACAGCAATTAAATAATCAGCAGGATTAAAAAGTTCTCAAGAATGTGCTGTTGACATTGCAACACATTAGACACTACCAGGATAGTAATTCTGACAGGTTGAACAGTCACTTTTGTTTTGTAGCAGATCTATGAAACTTCAGGATGTGTAACTACTGTGCATAGTCTAAATAATATAACTATACATATGTGTTAAACTCACTACATATGTGTAGTGTAAAGCCACTACAAACATTTCAGAAGTGTAGGATACAATCCATTTTTATAGATTCATTGGATTCCATAGAGGCACTAGGCCCAGACTATAATTATTTTCCTTTTAAATATCGCCTCTGCCTGTGGAGTAGGTCTGAAGCTGTTGGTACATCTCTGCTCTGCCAGCCTTTTTGTATTACAAAACAAATTAGTTCAATGTAAAAAGTACAGAAGATAAGCACACAAATCCTGCTGATTATGACTAACAGGATTTGTCTGACTTCCTCCTAACATCCACCTTAAAATTTTACTTCTAAGATTCTTTCTTTCTATCTATATTTACACTGATTGACATTAATACCTAAAATGTCTTTAAATATTATTGTTATGCAGACAACACACAGCTTTATTGCTACTTTAGGCTGATAATTCCTTGACAAATCCTGTTTCTGCACTTTGAGAGTGTTTGATGGTGATTCAGCAGTGGGTATACTCCAGCAAGCTGTCTCTTTACATCCTGTAGACTAAGTTATTATAATATTTCCATCTGCGTCTAAAAACTGTATGGTGACTTTTGTCTTTGCCCAAAATTTAAATAATTACCATACAACATCAATTCTTGCAAGAATTATGGTTTAGCACCTGAATCCATGTCTGGGTTTTTTAACACTGAAAAAGTATCAGCTACCTAGAACTATTGTGCAAAGAAGTTTCTAACAAAAGATCACAGGCTTCAGAAGTAAAGTGTTACAACCAGTGCTATTAATCTCTTGTCTCTTTTAGAGTCCATATAGTGAATATGAGTAGCAAAGATAACATTTCTATTCTTAGAGATCATCTGTTTCAAAATGGTTAATGCTCTTACTCTGCAGGATTAAATATAATTTTGTATCTGTATTTCATCTTCTCTATTCTTTCCCTCAAATATTTTGCTGTTATTATGGGCTTAACCTAATGACAGCTGATAATTTTTCCTTAATATTTTTAAAACAAGATAAGTAGAATGAGAAATATACATTAAGTCATTGAAGACAAGCATACAAAGTTTTTTAAGTAGCAATAATTTGTTTTTATAAGTAATTCTTTTTTTATGAGAGTCATTTAACTGATATTTGAAAGAAATTCACAAACTGAGTTTGAATATTATTATAGAAAATTCTTCCCTAAACAAGGGGCATAGTAGCTAGAAGAGAAAGATACATCTTTTACTTTGGGAGAGAAGCTTCCTGCATTCTGTAAAGTGGTCAGTTAGTTTAGGCTTAATCCAGAAATACTTTCAGACATGATGATTCAGTGAGACACAGCACTTCAGTTAAATACCGAGGCTTGTTTTAGAAAATGTTTTGAGATAATTCAAATATGACATTTGCTTAAGTGGGACTAGAAGACATCTGACCAGAATGCAGTGGAAAATTTAAAAGAATATTAGACATGATGATGACATCCTCCCATATTGTCTAGGTGGGATTGTAATGCTTTGATGTGATCTAAAAAAAAGTTGGTAGTAGAAGTAAAGACTGTGTTGTCATTTAATCAAGATATATTAAAACAAAAGGAGTGACAAAGTGCATTTTGAGGGAATAACAAAGATCCAATTTTTTTATTAGTTAATATACTTTAATAATATCTAAAGATGAATGGCAGTGTAAGTCTTCAGTATCTTGAAATCTAAAGGAAAAGCTCTCTCAAAAATAAATGAATCAATGAACACTTTTTAAATAGCACCACAAACCCTAAAGGAAATTATCCCATTAAAAATGTGCTGAAGTTGAAGGCTGGTGAAAATTTAGCGTGAATTATCTGGGATTTTTGTGAGGGTCCAGATTTCTATTTGCAATTTTTAAATATATTGATTTTTAATAATTTTAACAAAATATTAACATAATAAGATATAAAGTAAGGATTTAAATACATTTATTACATCAACAAAATACATTGAATTAAAAAAATTATACTATATACTCATGATGAAACCTATCCTATATACCTACAAAACTACAAAATAAATAAAAATATTGACTCAGTCTTCATAGAGCCATTTCAAAAATCTTCAAGAATTCAAAAAAAAAGATTTGGCCTGTAGAATATGTCTATTATAATTAAATCAAATATACTTTTGTAATGTTAATCAATTATTTGAGGGTTATAAAAAGTGAGATAAATTAGGTTTGTCTAGAAGAATTATGTTTGTATGTTTACTTTAGAGTGGTTGTAAGATTGATATCTCACCAACTATTCTAGCAAAAATTCAAGAACAGTGCTGAAATTATAAACCTTATATGTCCTTAATCATTTAAAATAAAAGGCTTTATTCCATTCTGTTACAACAACTATATGTAAAATTGAAGTGTTAAAACAACTTGAAACCATCTTGAACTTTTTTCTCTTCTTAAGAAATATGTCTAAGCTATATGCTCTATCATTACTTAGTGTTCCCAAAATATCTATATATCAAGAAAATGCACTTCTTAGCATTCTTAGCTATATCATTTCAGAGAGAAGTGCAAAGTGAGACCTTGAATTTAACAATTTTAACCTGAAACTCTTTTACAGATCCATTTCCCTGTAGGATCAATAGGCTGATCTGATAGACATGCATATCCAATATATTCTACCAAGAGTTGCAATCTTCACTGGATGCTACAGGAGATGCTTCCGTTTTAAACAGGGTCTGAAAGGAGAGGCTGAACTGTCATATTAGAGCCAGTATTTACTACAGATTTTATAGTTTAGACAGTCGGTTGAAGGAAAGATACAAAAAGAGACTCCAAAGACAGGAAGCTGCTCCTCCAAGGTCAGGTAGCAAAGTACTCATGTGGGTGTCCCACATAAAAAGACATCTTGCCTCTTATATTTTACAAAGCTACAATACTCCTTACTTCAGTGTAAAATATAATACTACATAGTTATGTTTATTTGAAACTCTGGTTTACATACATATAAATGAATTAGAATTCATTAGTAAATTCTATTGGCAATTTCTATTTAGCTCATTTTTTCACTGATAACAAAATAAGTTTAACTTTTTTTTTAAAGTGTTTTATCAATAACAATAAACTTTAAAGCCTTAAAAACCCTGATGGCAAAGCATCACATTCTTCTTTACTGCTGGTTTCTAATGCATTTCTGAAATTTTTTTAAAATGTGTTTGTTTTAAAAGATCTGTAAAAGTTTATTGCCATGTTTCTGGCCACCTATCTGTGGAAAGATGTCTAAGGGTAAAATTAGAGGAAGCTGAAAGGCTACATTCACATCCTAACACAAGTATGTAGATTATAGCATAAAGTACAGTTGTTGCTCCCTGGCTGGAATACATTTGGCACACTTGAGACCAATTCCGCAATGATTCCCCACTCTCACAATCTGCAAATGTAAGCACCTGCTAAGGGGGATGGAACGGAGGGTGGAGTGGAGACATTATGGCCAAGTTCAGCTGAAATTCTTTCAAGGAGAGGAGCTTAATGGTTCTTTGCAGCTGATAAACTGCATAGCGCCTGTCAGCCAGGGGAGAGAGGAGATGTCCTGCTGCTGAGCCAACAACTATGGTGAAATCATTCTCCTTCGATGAACTTGGTCATTATAATCTAATTGTAATATTAACACACACCTCCATGCCTAAGTTACCTGCCTTCAAGGTTCAACCATACCTCACTAATGTGCAGTGGTGGGTTTTTTTTCCTCTTTCTACTATAATTGTCATTGTCTTGAAATTAGTTATGTATTTTAAAATTTGCTTCATCTTAGATAATAAAGACAAATATGAAATCTAAACCATAAATTTTGCTGATAATATGTATTATAAGACTAAAAAATGTCACAGGATATTTACTACGATTGAGGCATAGCCTCCAGTGTGCTAAGACTGAGACAGATACACTGTCCAGAGAGTAATATAGCTATTAAAGATCTTAGAACAGCACAGCTTTGCAAATGTATATGGTTCAAAATATTATTTGATTTATAATCACAATTTTCTGCCTTTTACCTGAAAATACTTTGTGCCTTTAAATTACCATGTTTATATTTTCACAAGCTAGTATTTATCAGAAGTTTGCTAGTGAATTCTGTGCAACTGCTTCAAAATAAGCTTAATTATGATTAGGTGTTGATCAGCACGGCTAATACCAACCCAAAAGAAGTAGCTTGCAAAAACCTGAAATTGTAGGTATTTAGGTTCTGAAGGGCACAGAAAATCATCAGAAAATCACACTGAAATCATCAGAAGAAACCCCAAAAACAGCTCTTTAAAGGAAGCAAGACAATAGTTGTTTCAATTTTTACACTTTGATGCAGCACTGTCTTCTATTTGCTGCTTTCTTTTTTGCTTTTCTTTTCTTCATTTTTCTTTTTTTTTAACATTAATACAATAAAATGTATTTCAAAGTTCTATAAAAATAGACTCATGTGTATATATATATTGCTTTTTACTTTGAAGAAATATATTTTATAAACCAGAAGGAACATTTATTGCTAAAAAAAAAATACAATACTAAGTCTGTACTTAATAACTTTGCAAATCATCCTGTCAACCATTCTGCATACCTAAAATACTCTGTATGCAAATGATACTTATAACCCCCATATATCTACCTCTGATTAAATCTGTTTTGAACACTCTCTAAAGGAGAGGCAAAAATCATTGCTTATTGTAACACCAGAATGAATGTCAGTGATGCCTTAGGTTTTAACTTTTCTGTTTTTCAAATTCTGTAGTGCTTGGTGTATGACTCTGAAGTTTCTTGTAGCCTGTTAATTTCTGCTCTCTCATGCTAGGTAGACATAACAAAGCCCCTCCAACCCTGCTTTCCAAGGACACCAAGACTGTCCTAGGTCAAAAGTATAAACCAGAGATGCCAAGGGTGGGGGAGGGAGGCAAATTGAAGCTTTAATTGGCAAATTAATCCTGCTATGCAAATGAACCAAACCTGTAAAAGAGTGAAGAACTCGTGACCTGGGGTCCATCTTGGTGTCCATTTTTGAGAATAGCTGCAAGCTCCCCAGGGTGTACCTCTGAAGGCCTTTCAAATAAATACCTCTTCTAATCCTTTACTCCTGTCTAGCCTCTGTTTCTAGGAGGCCTCTCAAGGCATCATCAGAAACAGAACTACAAACAGATTGAGGACAATTGGGTCCCTTTAAGTATAGCACTTACCTGATGGACACATCTTTGATACTGGTTGGTCTCTCAAGCCTCAGTTATACTGGGAGAGATATTTTTCACTGATGTCTTTACATACATACAGTGCCTAAAATTTGCATTGAAATCTCTAAAACCTATGCTATTGAAGCCTATGCCCTATGCCAAGAAAGTCTATCAGCCTCCATTAATGCAAGGCGTTTCTTAAAACATCAGCACTTAGAAAATTCAAGTGCTTAAAAAATATATATTCCTGTATTTTATATCCATATCAATGAATTTGCTTCTCATTTTTCTTAAAATCTTTGCAAAATAACCATTCTATTTGGAGATAACACTATTGACCCTTAGGGTTAATGTTTTAAAGCTGTTATTATTACAGGTCTTTGCATTCGTACTCCTTTCTCAGGATTTGTAGTTGCTCAGCTATCAGTCACTTTATATGATACTAAACGTTAGACTTGGGAAGAAAACATCCAGTAGAAACTGCTGTTCACTTCTGAAAGATATTAAAATTTAATACAGTCTCAGTATGAAGTTTGCTTAATCAAATGTCAGGAACATCTTAAATCTATCAATAAAGACCTTAATTCACCCAGGGGGTAAAATCAACAAGGAAGGTGAAAATTCCAAACAAAAAAAAGAGCCTTTAAGAATTGTATTTGTAATGCCATCTGCTTTGAGTTAATTGTTCTCAACAGGCTACTCAGCTGCCATTTAGTCTCTGTATTACCTATTAAAGAAGTAACAGATACACAGAAATATGTCATTAGCATTAGCAAAATCCTGATATAGAGATAACACAGCCTGATTGATAGACTTATTTAATTTTAAACTTTCTTTTCTTCTTTATGAGTGGAATAGCAATTACAGCTACTAATTAAAAAACCTGATGTTTGTGCAATCTTGGTAGGCAGACATATATAAAAAAAACATTGCAACACTTTTGGTAACTCACATGTGAATGTGAGTTGTATTGGTCTTTAAAACAGCTTTTCTCCATAGATTGAAGTGCTGCTCAGAATTTCCTATGATGTAGAACTGTACACTGTAGAAAATAACAGTTTGCCCTTGAATCTAACAGTTTGATCTGTAGTGAAATGAATGGAATGGGAATACCACCATTTGTATCAGCAGGATATTGCAAACTGTCTGTCCTCAGAACTGCAGTTCGAGTGCAGCAATCACTGTAATGGAGATAATGGAGGGCAGTGGAGGGAAGGATCAGAGAAAGCTGAAGTGAAAAGGGGGAGTTTTGGACCTTTCAACTCTGTTTATTGGTGTTTGTCCTTTAGAAAGACTTCATTGGTGTGATCTTAAGAAACAAAGAGTACATGGAAGCATTTCTATTTACTAATAAGTTTTAAAATATATAGAAAAATAATTAAACCCCCCAACCAAGAAACTAAAATTCACTGAAAACCCACAGTTGCCTGTGAATCACAGTAATCAGAATCTGATAATAGACCCATGTTTGCATTACTTCTTTTGCCTTTAAAACGTCTCTGGACATCAGCCTTACTTAATAAATTTCTGAGCTCTGATACTGTTGCATCTATTTGTGCAACACTCCTTGTTTACTCCTATGTAGTGTTACAGATAAGTTTTTAAACCTTCAGCTACTAATTATGATTTTTTAGAAAGAAAAAACGCTGGTGTTTTCAGCAACAAAGTTACAGCATATTTAGCCAAGTTTCAATAAAAAATAAAGATTTAATACAGTAAGAGAAGAGTTTCACTTAAAAGGGTAACAAAAATGAGATTTTGAATTACTCATTTGATCTCTATATTATGAGGAAATGCACATGAAGCCTCAGACAGAACATTGATTCTCTTGCTTTCAGTGGGATTATTCATCTCCTTAAAGTTAACCATACTATAGTTTTTTACTTGATCAAGTTTATGCAATAAATACCCAATAAGAGTGCTATAGATAATCTCTGGAGAGTTTGCATTCATCCCTCCATCCATCTACCTACCCCAAGACATAGCATACCTTCCACTGAAACTGTCTGTATGCATTGTTCCTAAAGCACTATGATATGAACAGATCATATTCATCTATTCCTACCACTGTGCTACCTTTCATCATCTATTTTTGGTTTTTTTAAAATTTTTTCCAACACACTTTCATTCTAAAAGAAGGCTTCCATGAAATATATTTGAAGCATGTGCTTCAGAAGAGCAGCGGAAGACACTGAGGAGTAAAATAAATCTGACCAAAGTGTAATGGCAACTTTTCAGTTTGCAGTATTTTTTCATTTTCTGATTTATCTTTGCTTGTAGATTTGAAACACTACCTCTTCCTATAGGACTACTGTAAAAGATTAAAGTCTTCTGAACACTGACTCCACAATCTTATTTTCAATTATTTAGCCTAGAAGAAAAGTATATGAAGGATCAAGATCTGTTCTAACACTGTTACAGGCAAACTCAAATATTAAATTGCTTAACTGCTTACTGTGAAGCAGAGCTATGTTTTTAAACAGGCTAGGTATCAGAGAAATTAAATGTTTGCTATGCAATGTGAGCTTGTAAAAAGGTCATAGGTCTGATCTCTGTGCTTGCCATCTTCAAAATCTCGTTATAAGCAAAAGGAAACCCACCACATATATGAATTTAGGTCCCATTTGCAGTACTGTTAATGCTTTAACACTCTAGTGATACAAACTATGTAATTAATGCAGATAAAATCCTTATTAATGACAGATTTAATCCCTTGGCCCTTCCTGGCATCTACCTGTTTTCCATGGGACTGTGCACATACCTCAAATACCCCAGAGCATCCTTAAATTGACAGGATCAGCTCCTGGAATGATGACAAGAGAAGTATATAACACATGACACCATCAACCTGAGGTCTTTGGGAGGATTAGTATGAAATTTGTGGGATGGGGGAGAAGACTTTTCTGTCCTGAGCTTGCTTGGATTTATTTTATGCATTCCTTTACCCTGGGCAGCTGCTGTCTGGATGTTCCCGACTAAGAGTAAACAGGTTCTCACAGCCTCCCCAGGGGCTCTTGTTTGCTGGGTGGTGGCACCCTTCCCATGGAGACGCTGGCACAGCTCAGGCTCAGGCAGGGGAGGCAACAGACACCTGACCCAGAGGCAGGAGCTGACAACAGCCCAGCCCAGCTCCAACAAAGCATGTGACCTACTGGGTCAGTGAAGAGCCTGGGACCCTTTATGTGTAAAGGAGAAAATAATAATTAATGGACTGCCTTCTGAGCAACTGGCAGAAGCAATAGTACATAAGGCAAACAGCAGGCATAGATACGTACTTTGCATGGGGGTAGAGACAACATGGCATTCTGGAGAGATATCATACCTCACAAATTCTCCAAAATTCTTTGAAAGAGCTATGCATGCAGATATAATGCATTTGGATTTAGAAAATCTTTATAGAAGTCTTATCATGGAGAACTAATCTGTAGGTGGATACGAGAAAATATTTTCTTGGATTACTAACTGATTTAAGATAGCAAAGAAGAAATGGCAAAAAAAAAGGTCAGCTTTCAGAGTAAATCTAGGCTATTGGTAAGGGTCCCAAATATTACACGAGTACAGTATAGTCATAAATGTCCAGAATGGATTTAAATAATGAGGCAAAAATCCTTTCTGAAACTACAGAGGTATTCAAAATACAATAAAAAAAGACTGGCTTTGAAAATCTCGAAGTCATTAGAGCTTAAAACCAGGGCCATTAATGAAGTCAGCTCCTTTCAGAGATGTCCACTTTATTTTAATCTATTTCTAACCATCTACTGCTGACAGAAAGGGTCTATGGAACCACATCAATCTTTTGATTTAATCTGACCTTTTAGATAGATACAAAATTTTATGATTTTTAAAGATTTTATAGTGTTTTCAAGATGAAAACTAGGATTAAAACAAAAGAAACTTCTTCTAATTCTATTTCTACAACTGACATAGTGGAATATAATTCACCATGCTGGACCCACCATATAATCTTTTTATATTTTTCTCTTTGTCCTAGATGCTTTTTATCCACACAAGTCTATAATTCAGAATGTCACCGATGTCTCGGTAAATTATTATCTGGCAGTGTGAGCTGCAATTTTCGTACAGTGTATTTTGAATGAAAATATGGAGGGTTTACAGAAAGCAAACATTTATGGAAAACTTACTATTATAACACAGAAAATTTAATATGCTCCCAAGTCAAAAGAGGAACTGTCCCTGTAAGAGAATATCCAGCTGTGCTATCTCTCGTAACTTTTTTATTCTAAGGGAGAGCAAACTTCTTTAAATAACATAAAGGATGTTCTGATCAGTATTATAATGAAATTTAATATTTGATGTTAGATTATTAACTTATAATGAATTTTTCCTTTTATTATTGATGCATAATCAGTATTTTATTCAGGTTCATCAATGATATCATATCTAGAATTCAGCACAGCAGGAAAATTAATTGATGGATTGATAACAAACATGCCTTATTATGATTTCCATTTTATATACTCTTCAGTAAGTGATTTTATAGGTGAACCATTTTTTAACTGGAGTGAGCACTTAATGCCTTGCTTATTTAAATGAATCCATATTAGTGGATAATTTTATATTAAGCAAAAGGATATATAGAATAAAATTTTTAATGTAGAAATAGACTTATTCTGAAAATTTCAAAATATGATTCATCCCACTGTGTGCCATGAATTTTAAGATTACGTCTTTTACCAGAACTTACTTTGTTCTTCACTGGTCTATATTTTAGTGAGAGGAATGTGAAAGTGAAAAAAAAAAAAGGATTAAATATAGGAATTCTCCATGTTGCCTGGGAATTACTGGCAATATTCAGAGTATGAGGATTATTTTGAAATAACAAATCACAAGCTTATTTCAAACTTTCTTTCTGTTTGGTAGGAGATGTCATAGAAAACAATGAGATAAACAGTCATGTAGATGTACTCAGACATATTTTGATGAACGTGTCACCAGTAGCTCAAATGTAGAAATTGACATATTCTTTAAGAGCAGAGAGATAAAAGTACCTATTTTGAGTGCATTATAAGATTCATACCTAATTTTAATAAGTTAAACACTTATAAACTAGTTTTAAATTCTATGACTTATTATCTCAATTCATTTGAGAAGATAAATCTTTACCAAGCATACTATTTATGTTTCCTGTTATCAGTTCTTGGACATCTGCAGCAGGGACATTGGTACAAACTAATAGTTTGATTCCAAGGTAGAGTATAAATAATCAGTCCTTAGGCATCCTGGAATTTTCTCTCTTCTAAGCTAGTGCCTTCTCATATTCTCTAGAGATAAAAAAGTGAGAGAATGTGACTTAGCTTTTTCATCAAAAGTAGTTCTTTACCAGAAGAAATATAGTAACGCTAAGACTTTTTTCTTTTTGCTGTCTAGTTGACTGTTGGCATGATTTTGGTTCTTGTCATATTGCTAACAATCTGAACATAGCTTTCAAGATTCACTCTCTCTGGTTTTTAGTGTACACAACTCTTGAGTCATCATTGGACACAATCATCACCTCACAGTAGATTAAAATTACCGGCTGTCTCTTCTTTTCTGTTTTGCTTTCATTTACATATTGTATTTTAAGTGTGGGGTAGGTCTTATTCTGGTACTAATAAGTACTTATATCTCAGAGTATTTCTCCATTTTCTCTCTGAAAGGAGAGAGAGTTTATTATTAAAAACCAAATTTGGGAGAATAGTATGTAGAAAATAAGATTTCTTTCTTAAAATGTAAATTAAATGGACTGTTTTTAAAAGTAGAGAACAAACATCTCTAAAAGGGCAACTCTCAAGCCAATTTTCCCATAATTTTCCAGATTTTTCTATAAATTCCTTTGCAGGAATATCTGCACATTCTTTCCCCCCCCCCATTTTTTCCTTTACTTACTTCAGTACCTTTATGAAAGAAAGCAACTACAAATATTCCTAACTGAAACCATACTCCCATATTTTATCAGGTTACAAACTCCAGAAGATAAACTGGGATTTTCTTTTTTTCAGACTGCAGCTTTTCTGTGAATAAAAAAAAAATCTTTCTGTGCTTTTTTAAAGTCCCTCAAACCATTTATAATTGATGAAAATTGTTATTTTTTTTAAGAAAAGGGTTCTAAACCCAGTCAATTATCTCATACCATACATTTTCTGACAAGAAACATAAGTGTGACTACTTAAAATTTCCTCAAAGTGATTGTTTCAATAAAGGCATATTCAGAATAGTTGTCAGTAGTTTAGGAAAAAAGCAGGAAGAATAAAGAATACACAGTGTGTGTATGTGTATGTATGAAGGATGTATACAGTCAGTCAAGGAATAACTGAATCACAATTATGGTCACCATGCTTTCCATTTATTTATGCACACAAACTCTTATGCTTACACATGAGTTTCAGAACAAATCTGCTTGAAGACAGAAAATTACTTTGTTTTTATTCTTTGCAGGAATCAAACTAATCAGTTTTAATCATAGTTGCCAACTTTTAGGTCGTCCTTCACATTTCACTGGCCAGCTAACAATAATCAGCACACATTACTTACATACGGCTCAATCCTAATTACTCTCCTCAACCTACAATACAAACAATCAGAGATGCATGATCTGAATGCTGACTCACTTTTTAAGCTTTAGAAGTTTTCTCAGTTTCTCTACAGACTGATCTCCAAATATACCAAATAGAACCGGAGTGGATACACCAGGCTGACTATAGTACAAATATAAAGGGATCCAGGGCCTTTATTTTGAGTACAGAACATACTCTTTCCAAAATGATAGAAGATTTATCAATTGAAATAAGGTGTCCATTTTCTTGCTTAGATCTAAAAAGATTCAACAGCGAACTAGAAGGTTGTCAAAGCTAATAAAGTATCTTTGAAAATGCAAAAAGTGTATACGTACTTCATCCAGAATCTATTTATGAGAGACCAGAAACAAGACCTCTGTGAAAGGAATATCTTTTCATATATTTCTAGAGTTGAGTTGTCATATCTCCCTCTCATGCTAGCCACTAGGATATATTCTGTGAATTTCATTATTTCAGCTCTGGATGAAAATGTATCAAAGTGCTATTTTTTTCACTGTGTTTTAAATGAATTGATAACTTCATAAACCTTGATAATATTGGGGAACTTTGTAATATACCAACAAACAGACATAGAAGAATAGCTGCAGTGCTTGTTTATCTGAAACAGGAGGAATTTCTTCTTCAATATTCTGAGATGATTACACACTCTATAATTAAGAAAGGGCATCAATCCTGGCTCTGACCAACACTTAGCAGGAAAAAATCTCTGGTGATTTAAATAAGCATTTCTCAGTTTATGGATAAGAATATTTGGACTGAAGAAGGCACAGATCTTCAGAAACAGAAAGCAGGGGATATAGAAGAGGAATGAACTGACACAACTTGTTGTTTGGAGAAAATGGCAAAATAAAGTAAAGCATAATGTGGTTCTTTGAGTTGAAATGCTATTAGAATGGTACTTCAGTTCTGTAACTTTTATTAAAGACAAAATAAATGCAGGCATAAAATGGAAGTATCCAGCAGCCATGGGTCTAATCTTAAAAGGAAACAGAGAGAAATTTCTATGAAAATTGGAGTTTACAGAGTGGCACAGTTAATAATTTCTGAAGAAAGAAACTGCCTATCACTATTTTTTTTTTGCTACATTCAAAAGAAAAAGGTTTTGCAACTTCTTTTTTTTTAAAAAATAAAGAAGATAAAATAAACCAATTTCTCCTCTTCATGGAATCAGCTTTAAAAGCTAAAACAGTAACAGAAACTTTTATTGATCTCAATAGGCTTTCTGGAAATCTTTCAATGTATATGGAACAAAAACAAAAATAGTAAAAATAAGATGCTATTTACTTGAGCATCTCTCAAAAATCTTTCCCTTGAATTTTCCTCTTAGCTTGACAGAGAACTTGATCCTGCCTTACAGGTGTGATGTGTGAAAGAAAGATAAGTTTTTCAACCCTCTTCGTGTGTTAGTGTAAAAATAGAACTAAGGGCTCTTAAATGACTCATGGAACATACCATCTTCTTGAAAGAAATATTGTAAATTAAGTCTGGCAGAGACGTTAAGAACACTTCAGGACAAAGCTACAAAGACATTGTCTTCTAGAGGGAAATTATTACATGATAATGCAGAAATGGAAGCAAAGGTTTAAAGAGATCCTCCAGTAAATATGTGAAAGCTGTGATCATTTAAATTTTGATATAGCCATTTAGATTCTTAAATCATGTAAGTTGCCAAAACACAAACTCTGTATTATTTCATATGAGAATTTTTTTCCTAGGAAAAAACCTGAAAAACTACTTTTGTTTGTTTGTTTTTATTATGATTTTAAATAACATTTACCAACTGAGTTTGTAGGAACCATGAAAATGAAGAAGGAAAACTTGTTATTTATAAATGGTAGCTAGCCAAGTACTAAACAAGTAGCTGAAAAAATTAGTCAGGTTTTTTCAATGTATAATTATTTCTTGTTTTAATTTTATGGCACCAGAATGATGAAGGACCAGAAGGGCCTTAATTCTGAAGTACCGAATGCCTTCTTTGCCTTCATCTTTACTAGCAAGATTAGCTTTCAAGAATCCCAGGTCCTAGAGACCAGAAACAAAGGATGGAGCAAGGAAGATGTACCCTTGGCACAAGACAATCAGGTCAGGGAACATTTCAGAAAATTTGACACACATAAATCCATGGGATCTGATGGAATTCATCCACAAGTGCTGAAAAAGCTAGTAGATGTCATTGTAAGACCACTTTCAATAATCCTTGATAAATCATGGTGACTGAGAAAGTATCTGAAGACTGAAGGAAAACAAATGTCACTCCCATCTTCAGAAAGAGAAAGAAAGCAGACTCAGGGAACTATGGTGTCAATCAGCCTCACCTTAATTCCTGGGAAAGTGATATAGGAGCTAATCCTGGAATATTTTTCCAAGTGTTAAGGAAAAATTTTACTGGGCTTTTATACCCTCACGGTCTAAGTGGGCAATAATCAGGGGTATTCCTGCTGGGTCATCATTTTCGGCTGTGTCTCTGAGTGCACAGTCACCTGGCTGGTGCCACAGGTCCCTGTGCTCTTTGTTGTACAAAGAGTTGGCACCAGTTCACTCTTTCCTCCAGCTCCCAGCACTTTCTACCATCCAGAGCTCAGCCTGCAGCTCTCACTGCAGCTTGCACACCAAGCTACCTGTACTGAATATATCCCTCAACACAGGCACATGAATAACAAGAAAATCATCAGGAGCAGGCAGCATGAGTTCCCAAAGGAGGAACTCTTGCTTGACCAATTTGATAATTTTTTTGACAAACTGGCTGGCTTGGTAGACAAAGGGAAATCTATGAATATTGACTATCTACACTTTGGTAAGGTTTCAACACTGACATCTATGACATCCTCGCAAAGAAGCTGTTTATGTCTGGGCTGAATGAGCAGACAGTGAGGTGGATTGAAAACTTGTTGCATGATCAGTCCCAGAGGGTACTGATCAGGGGCACAAAGCTAGTTGGAGATCAGTGTCCAGCAGTACACTCCAAAAGTGAGTCTAGTCTTGGTTAACATATTCATTAATGATCTGGATCACAAAGCAGAGTGTAGGATAAGCAAGTTTGCTGATGACACAAAACTGGGAGGAGTAGCTAATATGCCTGAGAGTCATGCTGCCCCCCAGAGGGACCTCAACAGCCTTGAAAAAGGGTCTGAAAGGAACCACATGAAGTTCAACAATGTACCAGGTACATGCTGGGGCCACCCCATCAGAAAGCAGCTTGGCAGAGAAGAGCCTGGGGATCCCAGTGGTCACCAAGTTAAACATAAGTCAGTGAAATACCCTGTGGGAGAGGAAATCCTGGGCTGCATTAGACAAATTGCTGCCATCAGGTTAAGAGAGGTGAACCCTGCCTGCTACTCAGCTGTGGAGAGCCCGTATCTGGAGTATTTTCCCAGTTCTGTGCTCCCTAGGGGTAAGAAAGACATGAACATACTGAAGAGGGTACAATGAAGAGCCACAAAGGGGATGAAGGGACTGCCAGCACCTCTTCTATGGGGAAAGACTGACAGAGGTGGGACTGGTTGACCTAGAGATCAGAAGGCTCAGGGGGAATCTTATCAATGTATATAAATACTTGAAAGGAGAGTGCACGGAAAATGGAACTAGACTCTCCTCAGTGGTGCCCAGTGGCAGGCCAAGAAGTAGAGAATAAACTGAAACACAAGGGTCTACCTGAAAATTGGGAAAAATATTTTACTCTGAGGATGACTGAGCAAGGGCACAGATTTCCCAGGGAGATTGTGAAGACTCCACCCTTGGCAAGCGGCTCTAGGTAGCCTTGCTTAAGCAGAGGGTTGGACCAGATTACCTCCAGAGGTACTTCCCAACCTTAAGCATTCTGTGGTTCTGTGATGACTAATGAATGGAAGCAGGAATCCAGTTTTTTAAGAGATTTAGATTTTACTTTACAACAGATGAGCTGTAAGATTCCTAAGAATCATTAAGTGGTATGGTAAAATAGATAAATATATGGATGATAGGACTTTTTTTCCTATGAGAAGCCTCAACTGCAGTTTTACTGTTTACGTACCAGATTGATATTAAAGTCATCTCTGACAGTGGGACCATCAATTCTCAAGTGTAAGCTTAGGAGACTAGTACAGAACTGTATGCCTGTAAGATTTGCTTTAACACATGATCATTTGAAAAAGTCATGACATGCATTTAATTGAACTGTGTCTTAGTTTCAAAAATTCATTTTCAATGTTGTCTAAATGGCTTAGAAATATGGTATGAACATTTGCCCTGCTGATATCTAATCTTCTGAAAGAAATTAATGAATCTGGATACTAACGATTTGAGGACAGCTCTTCTTTCTTATCTTGTACTTGTCAACATGCTTGGGACAATTTCCATTTGTTTCTAAAGCCTGTCAGTGTATAATTAGGTTTGAATCACACTGCTTTAGGTGATATTTTGGCAAGCTGTTTGAAGCTGTTAAGGATTGTCCTCCCTTTTTATCTTGAAAGAATGAGTACAATGTCCAAATTTTTTTATATTCTACATGTAATATATTTTGACTGTGATAACAGTAGAAAGTGGCTGAAGAAGATGGTTAAGTATAGCCTGAAGCAGATTATATACATAGAGATGTATCTGTCAGCTGTATTACTGATTAAATGCATAGATTACACAATTTGTCCTTCCAAAAATGTAGGGTAGTAGTGGTTCAGTCTTTCAAAAAAGTCTGACTAGTACACGACAGGGAAACTGACGAACCTATATAGTATGTGCAAGTACACATGACCTTTCAGTGAATTGGGTATGATTTTGAAAACCAATGACTTCTTCTAAATAGCAAATCTTTACTGCTACAGTGTATCAGAAATACATTTCTGTAATCTGGGAATAAAGCCTGAACAGGAGTTGAATGATCACTCTAAAAACTGAAACCCCAGGATATACTCAAGATCAGCAATCCTATGAAAAAATTCATACCAAAAGCAGTGAAGATTCCACTTCCTTATATTGCTTTCTACCTCCAGGATATATGGGCTGACTCAGCTGGGGAGGAGATATGTGCAGAGCAATTTGATTGCTTTCTTACAGCTGTAAAAGACATGGAATTTGTGACATAGTCCAATTTCTTTCTGTTTGTGGCTTCCATTCTCCATTACCGTTCCACTGGAAGAGGATCTAATTTAAGATATTTTGCTCCCCATTCTTTGAAAGATTTTATGACACCCTCAGGTGTGCTGATTCAGCTGTGTGGCCTTGCTCTAAACCAGACAAGTGTGAAAAGCCATTTTGAGAGTAAAATACACTATATCTTTTTATTTATTTCAGTGGATCATTTCAGGAAATGTAGGTTACAGTAAGGTGACACAGCAAAGGAATTGAGAAGGGATTGTAATATTTCCTGGCAAACAAGCAACTGTGGAAACCAAAAAGGCAAAACCCTGAAAATTTGCAACTGCTTCTGATGCATTACTAATATAAAGCCATTGTATAATCCAGATGAGAGGCTTTTTCACATAAAATTCATTATTAACACTTGTTATGCTGTTTACAGATATGAATATATTTTTACAGTGTTCTACACTAGGAGAGGTTGGGTTTTTTGTTTGTTTCAAAGAAATAAGAGGAGAAATAAGTTTGGTTTTTTCAAGTCTGAACATTCTTGTCTGACTGGCAATAAATAAAAATCTTCCTCTAATTAAAAAGAAAACCTGTCACTTATATAGAAATTTTCTTTCTGGATTGCTTTCTAAGAATTAATAAATACTGGCCCATCAAAATCATTGGTATCATGTTAGTTCATATTAGCTGAAATATGGTGCATTTTTATATTGAACACTTTCTTCCTTATGCAACTCAGATCTGTGTTTGCTGAGCTGTTTCTTCCTTTCTGTTGTACAGTTTTGCTAAAGACTTGTATACATGGAAAAAATTCTAGTGTTGAGTTTTTATTTTATTTTGAGTCCTCTAGAAATTCTTTTCTGTGACTCTTTTTTACATATTCTTAAGACACAGAAGGATTGTCTTCTGACCCCATGCCCCCCTCTTCCCTTTAAGTAATTGAAGACTGCAAGGAGGTCTCCCCAGAGCTTTCTTTTCTCCAGACTGAACCCCAGCTCTCTCTCCTTCATAGGAGAGCAGCTTTATCCCTCTGATCATCTTTGTGGTCTCTTCTGGACTCACTCCAATATGTCCATGTCTTTTTGTGCTGAGGACCCCACAGCTGGACATGTGGGGTCTCACGAGAGTAGAGACAGAATCATGTCATGATAGAAATTTGCCTTGTAAGTTATTGCTTGAAAAGTCCCTGAGCTCCCAGGAATGATCTTACTTAAACACAATAGAAAATTTTATGAGAACATCATTAAGCAGTAACTGGCAAAATTATGCTAGAAGATTAGACAGGAACACCTGTATTGCACAGGGCATAAAACATTTCTTGGAGAAAACACACTACACACATCATTCATGTTTCATACTACTTGAGAGTTGCTGAATGATTAAGGAAAGTGAATCATATCATAAAGGCAGAATGATATATACTACGATAAAAGTAATTCTGAATATTCATATATAATGAGAGCTGAACCTGGGGAAGACACCTAAAGTAATTTTCTCTGTGGTGCCCAGGTTTTAGGTTTTACAGTGTGTATTCCCATTTTAAAAAGGTAAATTTCAAGATGTGCTAAAAATTGACCATTCTGAAGCATGAAGCCAGTGAAACCAAGCATTACAGAAAACCAGTATATTAAAAATAAACAGTTTTGGACACAATCAAGCCAATTTTATATCTCAGATTACTAAACCTTCTGTAAAAAATGCAGGATTTAAGATTTGTGATCTGATCACATGTTAGTACCCCGTAGAATCCTGCTTCTTCATGATGGATAAAAAACCTCAAAAAACTATGAGAGAATACCTCAGCAGATGATCAAGCATCCTGGTATCACATGTCGGTGCAAATTCCAGGTCTCATGGCACTGGAAACTATTGACTGATTCACAATGAACTCAAGGAAGAGTCTTGTTTAATACTTCTTATTTGTGCTTTAAAATTCTGTAAATAAAATTGGATTGTATTTCTAGTTTTATGAAAGATCATTCAGTGTAAATAGCAATTTAAAAAAAAATTATCATGTAGGACAACAATATGGGCAATAAACGATGTCATTTTATGGCAAAAAGATATCTAGTTACTTATCCTTCTGGGTCACCTTTGGGCCTTATTTCCTACAATGAGACTTCTAATTCAGAATAAATGCAAGGTATGATAGTGAAATGCTGATATTTTCAAAAGTGAGTTGCATCTTTCTGCACACAATGCAGATCCTTAGGCTACGAGCTACTATTCGGGGGTTTTCAAACCTTTGAAAACAAGGCTGATTTTTTTTGCTACAGATGGTGAAAATTGGTGTTTATAAATAAATACTGGAGGATCAATTAATATGTACTCAGGAAACAAGAAACAGAGGTTTATAATGCAAGGTCAATGTCTCTTGTTCCCTACTGATTTTTCTTTCTATTGATTCATACCATTGATAGTGCTTCCCTTGTAACCTGTTGTCAAGGTAGCCTACAGTGTCAAGATGTCCTTTTAAAAACACACTACCTACATTGTCACACCTTCACAAGTACTACTTTTCCACAGCAAGTTTGCACCATGTGTGATTGCTCTAAGGGGCATAAAGATTTGATCAAAAACATCATTAACATTGCTTTAACAATATTCTACATTCTGCACAATATCATAACGCCCTTTTAATTTTTGAAGAATATTCTCCTCAAATTTCTCTAACTCTGAATCTGCCTTTATTGTGTATTTGAAAAAGATAATGGAGATTTGAGTTTGGTTGAAGAAGAAAAGTGGAATTAACATTTTATGAGGTTTTTCTATCTGTTAATTTTCATAATTTTTCAAACAATTATCTACACTCTACAGCTGAATAGAACTCTGTGCACAGAATCAGAGAATGTGCTGGATTGGAAGCAACCTGGATGACCATCTAATTCCTGCCATGAACAGGCACAATTTCCACTAGAATAGGTTGCTCAAAGATCCATCCAGCGTGGCTCTGAACGCTTCCACGGATGGAACATCCACAATTTCTCTGGGCAATCTGTTCTAGTGCCTCACCACCCTCACAGCACAGAATTTCTTCCTTGTATGTAAACCAAGCCTACCCTTTCAATTTGAAGGCATTCCCCTTTGTCCTGTCACTACGTGTTCTATATGGAAGCATTCAAAGCCCAGTGACTGAAATATCTTTTTTTCCTCATAGTAATCTAGTGTAAGTCTTAGGAAATCCACATCAGACTAAAACATAACAAGACTGTAAGACCTGGGCAGTAAGTTTTACTGCCATGGAAAGTAACATGTACACAGTGTTAGGAGAAGCATGAGGCTTTTAAATACAACTAGAACTGATCTGCCAAATCATAAAAAAGAAAAAAAAGGAGTGAAGTACAGCCCAATGACCTTCATATTTGGAAAACATAAACATTTCACATTGCAAAAATATAAAGCACTTTGAGAGATTTCTGATGTCTTTGGTTTATCATTTTGGCATGACACACAGATATGACAGCTGTTGGAGGCAGGTAAACAGCCCTAATCTTTTGAGGTGTCAGTAAAACTGACAGAATTTATAAGGAGTTGCATCCTTTTCTTGCATTCCAACTTTGATTAAAAATTCAAGGATATTTTCAAAGCTTCTAAACAAATCTTGGAGGAAAAAGTTTACAAAAGATCGCCAATTTTAAATTATTAATATTTAATCACTTTCTGTTTTCAGTAAACCCACCAGGACTGAAGTGATATGACATAATTTTAACCATCTAAAACTAGGTTTCAAATTAACTATATTTTCCCTCACACTGACCATCACCTAGAGAGGCAATGCACCCCAACTAAAATAAGTATCTAAAATACAATGTAGGTAACCATTCAACTTTCTATTTTTTATCTCACGTCTATTTTACATTCAATATTACTGAATTTCAGTTTGATTTTTTTCCTGCATCTTCCAGAGAAGTCCCTGAAATAAGTGTTTTTAAACTCGTAATATTCATGGTGTGTCAATCCATTTCCATCAAATCATCCTGAAAAATGTGTGAAACCGTTCAGTATTTTTGCTTTCTTTTCTTTTGTTTTTGTTAATTTTGTGCTTTGAGATGAGAGTTTAAATCATGAGTTAGGAAATTTTACTCTGACACCATGTACTGTGATAGTGAAGCTACCCTGGAGCACAGCAGATGCCTTCTGGCAGAGCAACACTAAAACTCCACACAGTCATATCAGAGATGCTATAACCGTCGGTGTTCAACATACGCACACAGGCACGCACAAAGTTCTCATGTTAATTGGAAATTCCTACATGAAGAGTCATATATTTGAGCAAACCTAGTTAGTTATTACAATATTTGTGTGAAGAATAATTTAAGGCATTGATCATGACAAAAAAACATGCCTTCTTGACTGGTGTGAAGCACTTGAAATAGCTCTTGTTCTACACTGTTAGTAGAGCAAGAAGTGTTTGAGTTTAAACACCATGCTTATCTCTGTCAAATACAGAATTCATTTACACTTAAAGAAAGAAAAAGCAGCTTTATAAATTTTATACTGTTGCATGTTCATGTTTTTGATGTTACCAATGTCAGGTCCAAAAGTAATTATTGCTCTAAATAGGCAGAGTGTAAATGTTAAACACTGCTTGCATCAGTAGTTGCGGAACAATACAAATATTCTCTTTTCTGTTTATCCAAGCCCTCATTCTCTGAAGAATTTTCGTCTTGGTCTGGTTTGTATTTTCCAGTTGGATGAAGAGAACTGCAGGTAAGAGTCTTTCATGAGAGGCATGTCTGATTTAATTAATCTTTAATTATTGTGCAAAACAAATGGAAGGATAGCTTCGATCAGCAAATTCATTTGCCACATTTATCAACTAGCTGATCTTTATCACCCACCCAGATGACAGTAAATCAAATGCACACCCCTTTTCAATTCATGAAGCAAATGATTAAACTGTCCGTAAGAGTCCCCTATCCTAACTAAATCTAATTGTGTGTGAATAATCAGTTAAGTTGTGTGATGAATGTGCCATCATAGAATCGAGTCCATAACTAAATCATATTTTGAATCATACTTGCTTTGAAAGGAACACTCTTAAACTCAGCTGTTTCTTCTTCTTCCTCATTTACTGATGGATAAATATGTATCATATTAATTTCATTATTCTGCTTTGCTTTCTCCTTCACCTTTTATATCAGCTTTAGGGGTTACTTTCACTTGAGCTTTATAATTGAAATGCATTCCAAACACATATATATATATCTTATTAAAAATCATCTTAAGCACAAGAAGTATTACAGTATTTCACTATAAACACTTTATTAGTCCAAACAAAAATTTAAATATTTTCCATTGCACATCTTTGATTCTTAAGATCATTTTTACTTGACTAGATATCTCCTCAACTCAAAATGAAGAAAAAGATATTATATCTGTATTTGATTATTGCAGAATAGAAATGGTACACATTCTCCTTCAGAACACATTTCTTAACATCTGCTGTTTTTAAATATTTATGAACCCATTCTTTTTTTACCTGGACTTCTATGATACCATATTTAAGGTTTCATGAGACTTGTTCACAGAAAAAATTTCATTTAGTGCTTAAGTAAGAATTTCAAACCTTTAAGGATTTGTTCATCAGTATGTAATTAAATAATAAGAAACTAACATGACAAATAAGCATCTAACGTTAACTGATACTACAGTGTATTTCATTTTTTTCAAGTGTGAATATAAAAAATGAGATCTTTTTCCTTACTTCTCCTCTTAAAAATAGTTTGAGATGTCTGTTGACCTAACACATTGAAGGGAGAACAAAAATTTTGTAATTAGTTATATTTAATTGGTTATCTAAAACCAAAGAACTAACTGCAAGGGCCTTGAAATCACTGAAAAAAAATTTGAAGAGGAAAAAATATTTTATATATTGATTGTTTCTATATACAAAGGTGGAAGAGAGAAAATAGGATTCATATACACCCTTTGAAAATGCAAAATCCCGATGTACAATGTCCTGGTTTTGTTTTCATTTGTGTTGTTATTATTATTAATAATAACAATAATCATCATCATAATAACCATTCTCCAGTATGGATCATCTATTTGGAAAATCCCCTTTGTGACAATGCAGTTAATTAACTACCACTTTCAACCACAGTAATGATATGTTTGGGTGAAATGTGTACTTATCTGAAACAGATTCCGTAGCTATCAATGAAAATGCACCCCTCAGATAACAGAAAGTGAATACTATGTGAATAAACAATCCCATCAGCCAGTCGGCTTCAAGAGTTGGTTTAAATCTTCTCCATATTTCCATATGAGTGCCAGCATATTTCAGATGACTAGATTCCATCTACAGCCACCCTGATGGGTCACCAGTGATAGGTCTCTTGTACATATGCACAAAAGCAGACAATGAAATAATGAAAATGTCTTACTATGTCCCTAGGGTAAATATAATAACAAATGAAAATTTAAATATATATTTAACTGAATTTAAAAGAGGCCTCATTAACTCAAGGAATTATTTATTCCCTGCAATCTGGAATCATTGTAATACCATCTTTGATTTGTGTGTGAGTGTGTGAGTGTGAATGTAAATACTTATTTCAAACTAGAGACTTACAGATTTTCATTACTCAAGTATTTAATGGGACAGTTTGCCAGGCTTTTTTTTAACAACATATGAAGTGATCTCATTAAATTATTAAGCAAGTGGTTTAATTATGCCAAATTTCACATCTAACTGAAAAGCAGATGTTTTATTGGAAAACATATTGCTTTGGGAGAGCAATATCTAGTCACATAGTAACAGATTAAGACCTAATGACAGTTTAAAGGCTAAAGGCATTTGGATACCACAACACTTAAGTCACAGATTTATGCAGCTTTACAAATTATACAATTCCCTATTTTGTGGGAGAGAAGTAGGAGAAGTCGGTGTGATGTATGTAGTCCTGGACAGGTCATGGGATTTCCTGGTCTCTCTTCTGCTCCCTGGGTTCTCTAGAGGTAGCAGAGAAGATCTTGGCTCCAGGTTCCTGGGCTCCTGGCTGCCTGCCCCATAGTCTGTCAGGTACTTTGAGTACCCCTGACACTCTGAATTTTAATTAATTATAGTGCTGGATAGGGAAAACCTTGCTTGTGAGTAGATAATTCAAATTATACATCCTTTTTCTTATTTGCTGTTGCCATTTTTGGCACTCGTGATCTGTTCCAAACACATCTGGTCACATTTGCACTTGTTAATGATCAAAATGGTGTTTGCATAATTTCATTATTTATTTTATTGAACACACCAAAACTATTCTTTTGCTCGAGGCATCTGTCTGATCATATTTTATCTACTGCTATGAAAGCAAAGGTTTTACAGCCTGTACCAACAATGCCTGACTTGCTAATTGCTACACGTATTGGTGTGCCTTCCCTATGCAGGAAGGTAGCAGATAAACAGGTGATATACTTCCAACTGCCAAGACCCTGTTCAAAAGATACAAATGGATGAGTCACTTTTGTTTTCAAGCTTAATGAAACATATATATATGTCTGTTCTCAACAGAGGGTGAAAACAGAATTAATTTGTGAGCTTCTCAAAAATCAAATGAGACCTTCACAAAAGATGGATGGATTTCATATGAAGAGACAGGGAAAACCAAATAATTCTTATAAGGATCCCTTACAAGTATTTTGAGAGAAATTTCTTCTTTAAAATTGGACACAAATTAACAACTACTTTGCAATACCATGAACACCATCTGCATGTAGCAGAAACTCCCAACAGCCTGCAAAAACCTCCCTTATTTCAAATATCTTCTTTCCCTTAGATCAGAGTATTTGGGGGGTGGGGATGTTGGGGGATAGGGATGGGGGGGAGGGTATCAGTTATTATCAATATAATCTGGGTCACTGAGATAAAAATTTTCCTTTCTCTGAAGAGGAAGATTGCATTTGTGTTCCCTGAAACAGACAAAGGTTCAAACTTTCCTAACAGAAAAAGTAGTTAATCAACAAAGAGTTGGGTGCTTAGGTAAGCCACAATAGGATTTATAGTGAGTCCCCTATAGAAAACCAGGAAATGGCTCTCCCCTATGGCCCCTTTCCTCAGTGCTGTGTTCAGGGAAAGGAGACCACTCACTTGCTCTGTAACCCTTGTCTGAATAAAAGAGAGGACGTGAGCTCACTTGGAGAAGTATCTCATTCAGATGCAGTCCTGGCCTGTGCTGCTTCAATTACAAAACTTAATGCAGGGCTCTGTTGAGCTGTAGCCCTTGTAGAAGTTCTTTTCTTTTCTTCTTTTCCTTGTTTTTTATTTGTCACAGGAAAAGGTAATGCACACCTTAAAGCATGTGTATGAGAACTGAATTCTAAAACTATGGGAGAAATCATGAATTCCATGACAAAATAAAAATGCAAAATGTATGTTGCTGGAAACAAGATTTCACGTGTGTCTCTTAGCATATAAAAGAAATACAGTTACAAGCTTACAGTAGGCCCTTGAATGTTATGATCTACCGTGACGTGCAGACACAGGCATTTTGCAAATGTTGTCACTATAGTTTCTGATTAGCAATTAGATATTAGTCTCTGCCAGAGGATCATTGCCCTAATGTGTTGCTTTCATGTAATAACAGTAAGCTGAAATAGCCACTCTGAGTCAAACTCAGGCAACTATACCTGAGTTTTCACTCATCCTGTTGCATTATTTCACAGAGCTGGATGGGATGGGTTAAAAATACCCCAATATGACAATTTATGCTGTTTTCCATTTTGGAGACGGCTCTTCTCTAACTCAATTGGAGCATGGGTAGAGAGCAGACTCAAATCTACACCACAGGAAGAGTAAGTCAATAATTAAAAGGTTATTTGAACATACTAAAATATCAAAATTTAAAAAATATTTTGCACAGAATAAAATATTAGTTTTTTGTAATCATATATACAACCTATATGACTGAAGTAAAAAAATTATCAGAAGTGTAACCAGAAGAGTAATTTTGATTTCTTTTAGTAGAGAAATATGTTCATATCCTATTAAAGAATATGTTTGATACCTCTGCACCCCCAGCTTCTGAACAAAAATATGTGGTTTTCATAGGTAACTGTTCTTAAGTGCAAAGTAGGCTTTTATATTGATAAAAACCATCATCAAAAATAAGCAAATTCTTCAAAGTAATTGGCGAGCTACAGACATTGAAAATTGTGTGAAACCTTGTATAGGGATATCTCTTTACTTGTGAATTACTGTGTTGGTACAATTAGAAAAAATATAAGCAGTATATTAATGAGGGTTCTATATCATCCCTCTTCATTAGTTTTGCACAAACGTTGCTATCACACAAGGAGAGACACCTAAAATTCATGCTTGGTGTATGCAAAGCTGCTAGAAACTATGCATTCTTCAGAAAGAGTTCCTTCAGACTGACATTCTTAGCATGGCTGTCCCCTCACTTCCACCCTCTTTTTCATCAGGACTGGGGAAGAAAATAGCAAGAGCAAAAGCAAGAACACTCATGACCCAAGATAAGAAAGGTTCAACAAATAAAGGACTGAGGGGGGGAAAAAGCCAACCAAACATACCACAACAACTACTCACCACCTCTGCTGGCAGATCAATGCCCAGCCAAACGCTGAGCAACAGCTGTCCTGGAAGATGGTTATGATGATTGTGCAGGACATCATACAGTATGGAACATGCTGTCAGTTCAGGTTAGTTGTCTCAGCTCTATCCCCTCCTATAATCTTTCCCACATGTAGCCTAATTGCTGAAGGAGCAGGTTGGGTGGAGTGAGAAAAAGACTTGTCATCAAGTACTGTTCAGCCATAGCCAAAACAGTGTGTTATCAGCACTGGTTTACTTGCAAACCCAAAGTTATGAAGAAAGTTGACTACATTCCAGCCAGAACCTAAAATCATATTATGTTGAAATGCCTTTTGTAAAAAACAGCTTTTGCACATTACTATCATCAATTAAACCAGTGAAAAGTTGGGAGGTTTTTATGTGTATGAGGTTAGGGTTTTTTTGTTTTGCTTTATTCTATGAAAGACAAGAAACAAGTAGCACATTCTACTAGCCAACATTAAGGATCATTCTATTCAATTTGCCAGGACGGTTGATTCATCACAATAGTTCTGTCAGATTGTATCCACCAAAATGGCTCTTGAAGACAGGTACAGTAACGAAGTGATGCAGATGAATAAATTATCTACTCTAGAAATAAATAATCAAATATGAAAAGCTTCTTGACATGTTTCTTGACAGTAAAGAAAATATTATGTGATGATTACACTCCAATTCAATAGAGGCAGAAAACCGATCTATAAAATATTTAACAAACCAATCCGAGTGAAACATGCCCAGTCCCATTGGACTGTGTGAAAAACTGAATTACTGCCTTTTCAAATTAATCAGAAATACTTCAGTATGCTCTTTTAATCGGAAGGTCATTTTAAAGATGACAGGTAAGTGTTCTTTCTATTTGGATAAATATTTGAACTTACTACCTTGTTGTGTTTATATAAAACTGTGTGCATTGTCCTTGTGTAAGTACTTTTCTCTGTGACCTTTTCAAGCATATAGCAAATAAATCTTTCCTTAGCTTTAAAGTGGCTGTCACAACAACACCACAGGGCTCTAGGCATGCTGACTAACAACTTCAAAACAGTCTAATCAATTTGGAAATATTTTTTCTTTGAAATTAATAGGAGTTGGTATGAAATTACTAAGCAGCTTTAATGGTTGCAGTTTGGGAATTTTACTATCTTTTCCAGTTGCATTACCATACAGTTTTATAAATAAGAAAGTTGTATCAGTTTTTATTAAGATGAGATTAAAGTGAAAAATTGCAGTAAAGAAAGGACTCGTGCTGATATCGTAACATTTGCAGCAAGATTTATTTTGTTGTTTTGTTTCTTTTCTCTTAAACTGATTAGGAATTATCTCACTGCAGTTAATTAAAGCAGACTTCCCATCAGAGGAGTGCCTAGGTAAGAATGCCATCTCAGTTCGAAAGTCATTATCTTTAAGGGAAAGTTTCATATGATATTTACTCAAGCCAGGATTTCCAACAGAACCCAGAATCTCAAATTTGGGCTGCATACTTTCTCTGCTCTGGCCCAAATGAGGTTTCTGCTCAGGTTCAGGGATCCCTGTGGTGTGTTGTCCAGAACTGGGACAGAATCAGGTTTGAAGTACTTAGGCAAGCAGTGAGAGAGGGAATAGAGGGAAAAAATATGCCATAATGGTAATTTCTTTAAGCAAATTTAAATCTTAAAGATAAAATTGGTTTCTTCTGTGTCTTTGTAGCACATTCACATCTGAGTCATGCTGCAGGGCTGTGTTATCTACATGTGATCATAAGAAATGTAAACCAAAAGGTGAGTTTTCCCCTGACATAATTTTGATCAGAAAGGTCTGGGGTAACAATCAATAATAGGATACTATCTATACTGTGACATGGCTGGTATGATTAATTGATACTGTCTTCATATATATGTGTGTGCATGTGTGACTGAGACAGTAATCCTAAAGTATGTATTTAAAATTAATTACTTGTTCTGAAAAAAAGGAAAGTCAAGAAAACCAGCTTCCTTGAATCCAATAATACTGATTGTCAATAATCTGACTTATTTATGGTGTGATTTTTGGGGTTGTCATGTGCAGATCCAGGAGGTGGAGTTGATGATCCTTGTGGGTCCCTTCCAGCTCAGGATACTCTATGATTACAATTCTGAAATAATTCAGGATGCAACACGGCTAACCCATGAACAACACCACGTGTCTAAGTGATAAAATAAAATAGAACCAACCAGCTCTGTTAATATTCCTTGGTGTCAGCCTTACATCCCTTGAAACACCTGTATGAGGAATTCTGCCTAACACACGTCAGGCACAGCCCAGACAAAGAACCCATGATGAGATACTTGAAGTCCAAACAGATTAGTTTAGCTTCACATTGAAAGCAATGCAAAATTGCTGTACATGAAAAAGGTATGCACTGCAAGCCTTTATTTACATCATAACATAAACTCTATTATGCACCTTTAGACGCTAAACAGAATATGCATAAAGAACTCAAATATTAATCCCCTCTGGTCAGAACACTATTGGGTAAAAGCTAAAGCTTTTTGTCCTGTATCAGGGTACTGGGAGGGCTGGTGTCTCTCATGGGCCAGGTGTCTGGGGCAAAGGGACCTCCCCACAGGGTGTCAGGACAGGGCTCCATGCCCAATCCCATTGCCAAAAGACAAAGTCAGTCGGATGGACCCTGGCTGGGAGTCCCAGGTCTGCCTGCTCCCAGCCGGGGCACAGAGCAGTCCAGGAGCCATCTGGGGGAATTGGGCATCTCCATGGGGATGGAGATGGGCCAAGGATTGTCCTGTTAGGGCATTGCTGGGACAAGGACCGAGAGCTCCACAGGGGAGGAAAAGAGGTCCTAGGCCAGGGGCAGGAGACAATGCAGGAAGTTCCTAAGTGTCATTTTCCTTGGTAGTGATTAACACAATCTTGATCTCACCCACATCATCAATCCCAAGCCTGCAAACACGGTGAGTCTTGTGAAACTAGTGAACTTGTTCACTAGTGAACACTGTGAAACTAGTAGATTAGTGAAAATTAGGAAAACAGCTAGGATAAGGTAATTTATCAGAGGCAGTTTAGCCAAAATTGGGATACCTATCTTTTGTACTGAAAAAGGTGTCAGAGGAGCTCTGGAAAAGCATCTTGTGTTCCCAGGAACTCAGAACATGAGAAGCTCAAAAATGCACTATCAGAAATTCTTATGTAGTCTTCAAGCTTCTATCTATATCACTCAAAAATAAGCATAAGGCTATACCATTTTAAAATTCAAGACAGTTGTTCTAAATTGATTATGGTAATTGGGGGAATTTAACTTAGCAGGGAGATATTCAACTGGAATAGCAGAATTACTATGACTACTTCTAATGATGTCCTAAATGGTCAGCAACCTGCCAAAGAATGAAAACTAATTCTATATGTAATAAGTTTTATCACAAATTATGTGGTTTAGGTTGTTTTAAATGGAGGGAAAAGTCCCTAGCAGTTTGTAAACCAATTCTTTCTTTTTTGATGGAATTCTGTGATGTTGAGCATTAACTGAAGATCTCTTCTGTGGACAATAGGTCTGATTCTCTAGTGCATTGTTCCTTCTGCAGCTCGCATATTTGCATTTAATTTTCAAAAGAAAAATGTTCCTAATCTGTTTTTATAGATGTGATTACAGGAGTAGAATATCAGAGGTGGTTTTGCTGTCTTTTCTTCATTAATAGAAGAGTATGATTCTGCATTTACTCTGTGGAAATGTAATTTTCCTGATTTTCTATCAAAACAGTTTTCATACCTCTGGGAAGGAGCTAGTCCTGGAGAAAAAAAAGTGGAACAAATGTAGCTCTCCAAACCACCTTAATTATATTTTGACCTATGTTTACTATATTGGGGTTTTCTAACATGGAAAAAAATGTGTTTCTTTTCATTATTTTGATTAGTGTTAATTCAAATATGCTGAGTTAAGTTACTTTATTCCTTATGCTGTTAAGTGTCACCAGTAAAAATGAGGCTCTTAGGAATAGATTTCAAGCAGGCTGGGTATTATTTAGCAATAAATGGTTCAAAGCAAGTAACTCATCTTTCTGTAATTTGTAGCACCTGGTAGTGATCTGACTTTAGACCTCATCACGTACTTTTTCCATACCATTAACCACAACCAGAAGTCACAGTTTCACAGCAATTGAACCAATGCTTAGAAACAGTGTGACAGACATTAGTTTTAAAAAATGTATTACTTTGAAATACTTTCGCTATATTTATTGCCTTCTGTTTTTAAAAGAATTCAATAAACCTCTCTGCAGATTACTGTGGAGGGGAAGAAACACTAGAGCATGACTTCCTGTCCAAATAGACCAAATACCTTTTGCAAGTGAACTTTACAATATGAAGATTTGAAATGCATGATGGTAGTGTTCAAACTCAATAACTTTAGGATAGAAAGCTGTGTGGTATGATCCATGGATTTTACAGTACAGGTGACATAGAAGAATTCTGTACTAAGGAGGGCACAAAACTTCATAGCATCCAAATCAGCCTATCAGAAAGAAAAAAAACTCTGAGATGAAAACAAGTCTCACATCTTTGGTAGTCATACTCCACATGAACCAGTAGCCTTTTGAGGAAACATTTCTCTATGTGATGTAGAAATTTGTTGTCCACTTTTCAGCTCCCAAAGTTTAAAAATGTCCTAAATTTCAGCTTAAGGAAGATCCTTAGTTAAAGTGGTAAAGGAATATGAAAATAATGAGATTTTCTATACCACACTTTAACATCTCCCCATCTGTAAAGTAAAATATTCTTCAATGTAAAAAATACAGTGAAGAATTTGTATTATAGTCAAAATTTGGTAGAAGACCTAAACAAGAAGCTATAATCAAGTTTCATTGAAACAGTTTGAATGCATTACAGTACCCTGAAAGTCTTAATGAGAAAGATGGAAGAATGCCTTCTTCTGGCTAAAAGATGGCAAATTAGTTAGATAACTGGGACTTCTATATACACTTCTATTTCCCAGTTCTTCATATCTGCAAAGTTAAAATGGAATCCTTCAAAACTGTACAAAACCCCCCACTTTTTTGTTGGTTTTTTTTTTTTTTTCTGTTGTGTGTAAAGCTAGTTGTTATTTTTATAATTTTTTTATACCCTCCAATCTCAGTACCTGCCAAAACAGAAAAGGCTGTCCATTATTAAGCTGAGCCAAACATAAGAAAATCTTTAGGCAATATTCTGTGAAATGTTCTGTTTTCTCCAAAGGCCAAAGATTTAAATTCTCACAGTATTTAAACTGCTGCTTTCTGGGGAAAAAAATTGACTGTTGCAGGCACCACAATGCTGAGCAAACTAAAAGGCTCTGCCAGCCGCTTTCCCCAAGTCCTAGGAGTTTGGCCATGTTCAAAGTCATCTCTGATTTTGCTCAAATGGGATCAAACTGCTGTGAAAATATAAGCTATGAGAATCTGAAGAGGGAGTCTTGACTATGGTCTCTTTCCTCTTTTCTTGAAAGCTGTGTTAAGCTCAGGCCCTTGACCTCTGTCCATGTGAGAGTTTTGTGGCAGCTCTGCCTATACCTGGCATTGCACCCCACTGTCCCTGACCTGGCCTCACTGACTTGGCTTCTGGGCCATGTGTCAGACCTGAATTGTCACTAAGGACGTGGCTGGCATTCACAGGGCTGTTGGCTGACCCTGGTCACTGCCACCAATCATCTTCTCCTCTTGCTTTTGTACTCTGTAATGGTGTCACAGTGGTGAAGCTGCTGCACTGCCTGCCTGCTGCATTTCCAGTTCCTGGCTCCATTCTCCATGCACAGCAGTACAGGCTTGCTGTTACCTGCTAGTGAAAAGCTCATCTGACGGATTAATGGTTTTGTAGAACTGATTTTAAAACTGGGTATGAAATGATATTTTTTTTTCTTTTTGATCCTGAGACTGATACAAAGATGACCTGTACTGCATACTGAAACTTCCTATATGTCAAAATAGCTGGCAAATTTTCCCAGATTCTCCTACGTTCCTGTGACATTTTTGTTACATTACATCTTGGTATATTCATCCTTTTCTATTTTGTTCATTTGGAAGTAAAATAAATAGTGCTTCATATATGCTTGCCTATCTTGAGGAAATACATATTTGATCTTGCTTAAGACACCAAATATTGGAGGACCTTGGGAGCCAGGGATAGATTTAAATCAGTATTTTAATTCTAAAACACCTGTTTATTCCTATTCCTATTTCTATTTAAAAGTCATCAGAAACTTACTAAAACCCCATATTTTTCTCTATCAGAAAAAAAACCCCAAACATTTAAAGCCCTTAGTAAAGCCCTTAGTATAGACTGGCTTTTCTCCAAAAAATATATTTTTTCAAACATAGAAAAGTTTCAGTTAAAATTGAAGAGCATAAGAAAAGAGTTACACAGGAGAGTTTTGGCTGCAAACTCATCTGATGACCCCAGGATACCTGCCTCACAGGTTCTCTTTTATATTCCAGCTTTGTGCCTAATTCATCAGTAGTCTCTTTTTTTGGTATTTCATCTTGCTGGCAATTTATGTGTCTATAAAACTAAACATGCATTTGGCCACTATAAGACTGAACCCAGAATTAAATAACTTTCCCTCATGTAGGGTATAAAAACTTGGCAAATACAGTTTGTATTTCTTTATTTACATAAAAAAGCACAGCTCTAAAGATGAGACTAAATGAGATTGTTATAATTGCCAACTGTTATCTACCAGTTTGGGAAGTGAAATTTTGTCTTTCTTCACATGAAATTGCTAGAGATCTCACAGCCTATTCCCTATTTCTGATGCCCTCTTCTGCCTTTTGTCTTATCTTTTTTGAACGTGTTTTTTTTGTTTGTTTTTTGTTGTTGTTGGTTGGTTGGTTGGTTTTTTGGGTTTTTTTTGTTGTGTTTTTTTTTTTTTGCAGGGTGGGGGAAGGAGAGAAGTGTTTGGTTTTGGTTTAGGGGTTTCTTTTCAGTGAAGAATATGATGTCTTAAAATATGTGTTTCAGGTTAAATGTTTAAAATAAAACAACCAACACCATAATTTATAGCAGCAAGCAAATCAATTTAAATAATTAAGAGTTACATATAACTCTAGCATAGCATAGATTTTTGCTGACCTAAATGTTCATCCAAAAGTTAAGTCATTAGATAAACTTGGTTTTCTTTGACTTCAGAATTACTAAAGAAATGTAGGCTGAAAACGGAGCAAATTTAACTTATTTACATAGATCAGGAAGATGAAGCAAATCTAACCTTTAATGTTGGACCTAAAGAGCAGGAATATTCATCTAGACCTGCCTGATAGGAGTCCTCTTTTGTTGAACCTGATATAGTTCTATGGAATTCAGTTCACACACAAACCTACCAGTATCTTGGCCTTTAGAGACATCACATTTCCGCCAGTGCACTAAACCAGGCAGTAATATTTGCAGCCATGGTTTGTTTGCCTGGGTTTTTCTTTTTTTTTTTTTGCTTCTTTCATCTATACTTCCTCTGATTTCTGTGACTTTTGGGCTATTATTTTCATTCCTCTGTGGTATTATTTTGACAGTTTCACTTTCCTAGGAATATATACCATGAACAATTTTCATTATGTTATGCAAGAAATGGCCTGAGATTTGTATCATATGAACGGTAAATTTATTAATATTAGAAATAAAAGTTGACTCAAATAAATGTGTAAGTTTTCATAGCTACTGTATCTGATTCCTCTTGTAGTGAAATAGGAAAGTCTTTGTTTTACTTTTCTGAGAAAAAAGAACAACATTGTGTAAAATACATGTTCATTTGTCTCTCCATTTGTTGCCTGTGCAGAAGCCTCTGACACCTCTTAATTAGAATTGTATAAACCTGGATATAGTTAATATTCATTTACAATCAAAATATAAAAATATTAATTTCCTTAAAAAGATGTACTTACCATAATGGTATGAATGTAGGGGTGACCAAGTACCTTCCATGACCGTACATATCCATGCACCAGCTCTGTAATGTATTCTCTGTGTTAGTCAAACCTCAGTACAAAGGGGTAATTCATTAATTTAATAATTTTAGTTTTAAATTGTCTGATTTTTCAGTCTTACCACTCCCCTCACATTAGTCTCAAATATGCCAACATATGTATATATCATATGTACTGATAGATACACATACACAAATACATACACATTTATGTGTGTGTACAAATATATATGTGGATAAATTCATATATAGATATTTCATATTTGTAAGCAACAGATTGCTTTCCCAGGTCACTAATAGTCTTCTTAAGACTCTTTTCAAGATGTGATCCATATTCAGCCTTCTTATGAGGAAAAGAATAAGCCTGTATTTTTTACTACACTATATCTTTTAGCTCTTGAGGCTTGTTATCCTCCCACAAAACTCTTCTACATGCCTCAAAATTTCTTTGAAGATGGAAATGCAGAGCAAGTATCTGGAACATGCAATTTCTTTTCAGTTTCAGAATGACCATAAAAAGAGATTTTTAATTATATTAATTTGAATCCTCTTTCTTCCTGCATAGGAAGCAATGAATGAACCTGTTCTTCATCTCTTAGTTTGATTTTAGATGTAGTTTATTGATTTTTGAAAATACATTCTGAACGGAGCTTTAGTCCAGTTAAAATATTGATGAGAGATGGAGACCAGATTGTCTGTCAGTTACTTTTATTAAAATGTTTATAATAAATAGTTAGCAATGATTGAATAAAATCATATTCTCCATTGATGTATTCTAGGTTTGGGGGGTTTTTCCTTGTTTCTTTTTCATGGCATGCTATTAAAAACCATAAAAAATTCTGAGTGCTGAAAGGAGTTAATGCCTTGTTGTTATTCTGCCTACAGCAGTGTTTTCGGCATAGTTTGAGCTATGTTCATTTGCAATGTGTTGTTGGGTATTGTAAGATAGGTATTGTGAGACTATTTATTAAATAATGACATTTATATTGAATTTTTAGAATAGTATTTTACTGACTGTGATTGTTGCCAAGATGTGCATGACCATTCTTGGAAAAAAACCAGATGACAGTTGCATTTTCAAGTTTATTTTGCTTTGGTTGTCATTTTTACTTGTTTATGATCTTTAATGAGATTTACATGGCCTTTGACAGAATATAGGCCAAATATATCCTGTGCTAAAATAGTAAAAATTGTGGTTAATAGGCAATACAGTTTCCTTTACCTTATGCATAGAAAATATTAATGAGGAATGAACTACAAATCATTCCAGTTTTTTAGAAAAAGAGTAATATATTTCTAAGCTCCAGTGCAGATATTGTCTATGCTCCTTACAGTATTATTTTGGTGGGTGTACTGTGCTTAGTAAATTATTCTAAATATTTTTAATACTTTTAAATTATGACCAAGTGAATATTGTTTCCACAAATTTGTAGTGAGCCATTTGCAGTGAGCCTAGTGAGTTTTTGATGATTTGAGTATTTTCAAGAAAACAAATAAATTTTTCTTTAATTAATTTTCTCATTTATGTCTTTAGAAGAGCTAAAGACACTAGACTAATACTTACAGATTATTTAGGAAGTGTTTGTTCCACATAAATACTAGGCATTTTATTTAGCAAGCTCCACCAGAGTCATCCCTAATTGCTTACCTGTAAGGAGATAATTTATTAAAATATTATTGTTTTCTTTTCAGTTTCTATTCTGTGTGCCATGGAGAAAACTTAACTTGTTGTAAGGGAGGGAGTTTTTTTAGTTTTTAATTAATCAGTGGTTATCCTGGCTGCTGTGCTGGAAATTTGAGTTGTGTAATAATTTAGACATGAATGGAATAGTTATAATTAAACAAGCACATAAAAAGGAATAAATAATTAAATACTCTAAGCTTGACAATAAAGACATATTCTACAACCCAAAGATAAAACACCTTTACTGATTACAATTTTAGATATTTTCATCAACACCTATTGAATGAAATATTTGATTAATCATTTTCTGAAACATAAAGTGGGAAATTTGTTATATATTTGAATATATATTTCATATTCCTCTTTTTTCTCTTTTATTTTTCCTTGTACTAAATGCATAAATATGGGCTGACTGCAAAATAAATTATTTTACCAGAACAAGTTGACACATTCTTGTTAGGTAAAACAGAACATCAGATTTATTGCAGTAGTACAATAAGTAAAAGACACTCTCAAAAATGTTTAAAGAGAAATGTTTTCTTTCTCCCTCTTCTTTTATTTAATCCATTATTATTTTTTATTTTTAATTTTAGTATCTGATGTTTATAAATTAAATTTTAAAGGAAAGTGAAGGCTGAAAAATAGGACTCATAACTCATTTTGTCAAGCTGATAAAAAATATATTTATAAATGAAAAGAAACAGCAATAAATTATTACTTTTTTGATTGATAGATTACATTATGTTGTTCAGATACAGTAGGGGTATAAAATAAATCTTACTTTAATAACTGCTCTGTTGGATATTATTATAAATTTCCTAATTAGAAATATATACATGCCTTATAGTACCAGAAGCATGATTAACACTTAACATACTGAGAAAATATATGTTATCTATGTACACTTTGAGATCTTCTGAAATGCAAAACATGATTAAGTAAACTTTTTGACAAATTAAGATTCTTGTTGAAACTGTAATTTTTACAGCAATCAAGGTGAAGTGTTAAAATGCAATCACCTGCTATTTTGCATATAGTTATCTTCAAAATGACAACACCAAAACCCAGTTAAAATCTTCTTTGAAATGTTATTTTATATATTGTTCCTCCCTGGTTCAGTAAGGGGCAGCATTTTATTTTTTTTTAATGGTTCCTAAGCTTAAAGTTCATCACTCAGAGAAACTTTAAAAAAACCTTGAAATTGTGACCCTTATTTTATTTAACAAGCTCACAAAATGTATTTATGCTGTGCATTTTTGGTGCAAAGATGAAGATCTATTGACATTTTACACTGGACGCGATGAGATAGCTCTGACTGTGTACCATTACATCTGTTGGGAGCAGCCTTTTGCATAAAACTTAAGCCAAGTGTAAGATCTTAACTCCAGCATTATTTGACATAGAATTAACACATCTATATAATATGCATAGATAACTATAGATATCCATGTACTTATCTAAGTCACTACTAACTTAGATCACTTATTTTGCATTAAGTTAAGCTGAATTTGAAATCAGAGCTGGGAACTTTTTTTTGCCATTTTAAGATATATATTTTTTAAAAATAATACTTATTAAAAGCCTTGTTATAATAATGGTTAATCAGTTTTCTCTGATAAATGTAATTAATACCTTAATTAATTTTTATTTTAAAGCAAAGATCAGCAAATAATTTCTACTAAATAACTTAGAAAACCTTTATTTTTCTTGCTTACAAAACTAATTTGTCCATTTCTTTGCTCCTGGTTTCTTACAATATTGATTGTAAAAATTTTGCAACTGTGCAAAAAAAGAGTTTGTTTGGGTTTTGGTTTGTAACATAAATGTTATGATTTCTGTGCCTCAGAAAAATAACTGATCTGAGACACTTGGAAAACACACAGAACTAAGATATTTTAGAAAGCAGGAAAAAAGTGGGATTTTTTGCAAACAAAGTCCCAAAAAGAAACATTAGAGAATATTTTAATACCTTCTTTTTTTTTTCTCCCAATAGTCTCTAGGGTTTTTTTAGAAAATATTTATTATCTTAAGATTCTAACTTGTGGCACAGTGATAAAATAGAGCTGTCTCAGTATGTTATGTTTCCATACTTGTGCATGATCTTGAATGCTAACACAGAGTTATGCATTGTTTATGGAGTCTTCTGGATAGATATATCTGACTCTTAAATTCCATCTCTCCCTAAACATAAAAATCATACATTCTAATCCTGAATCTAATCCTGAAAAGCATTTTGATAAATTTGAAAATTTTGGTTTTTCTTTCCAATGGCTTTGAAAGAATTTTACAAAATATGATGTCACTCCAGTGCAGTCTCACATTAATGTCCCACCTGTCTTCCAAAGACACCAGTCTGATATGCTAAACACAGGTGAGACCTGCAATGGCTGCTTTACAGGCACGTGCCCTTTCCTGCATGCATTTCTGATTGACAAATGAAAAACAACCTGTACAACCCCTGATATAAAGAGAAGTATATAGTTTGAAGACAAAGGGTGTTATGACAGTGATACTGCTGGCAGTTTTTATTGTACTTTCTCTAATTCTTTAATACAGTTTCTATATTGATATATGGAGTTTATTTGCTTCCATAAAGTGAAATATTTTAAAGAGAAGACTGTACAGCTACAACGAGATCGACGCAGGCAGGAGAAGTGACAGAGGAGAGGCATGGGAAAGGGGAAGATTTGATAGAAGGTTTTGAGAAAGTATGAAACAGGAAAAGGCTGCAAAGAGGTGTGCAGAAAAGGCAATAGGAAAAGAGAGTGCATGAAGATGACAGATGAGAGAAGAGAAATTTGACTGAGAAAGCTTGTTTAAAGACAAAATAAAAGACAATCTCCACTTCTGTCACAACAACCCCATGCAGCACTGCAGGCTTAGGGAATAGTGGCTGGAAAGCAGCCCAGCAGAAGTCTGTAGAGATGCTGGTCAACAGCAGCACAGCATGAGTTAGAGTGTGCCCAGGCGGCCAGGAAGATCAATGCTATCCTGTACCGTATCAGCAACAGTGTGGCCAGCAGGACCAAGGAAGTCATTGTCCCCCTGTTCTTGGCACTGGTGAGGCCGCACCTCAAATCCTTTGTTCAGGAGGTACTGGAGCATGTCCAGAAGCTGGTGAAGGATCTGGAACACAAGTCAGAAGAGGAGCAGCTGAGGGAGCTGCAGGTGTTTAGTCTGAAGAAAAGGAGGCTCAGGGGAGACCTTATCACCCTCTGCAATTCCCTGAAAGGAGGTTGCAGCCAGGTGGGGGTTGGTCTCTTCTCCCAGGCAACTGTCGGCAAGACAAGAGGACATAGCCTCAAACCATGCCAGGTGAGGTTTATGTTGGACATCAGGAAGAATTTTTTCACTGAAAGGGTGGTTAAGCATTGGAATGGGCTGTCCAGGGAGGTGGTGGAGTCACCATCCCTGGAGGTGTTCAAGGAATGACTGGACATGGCACTTAGTGCCATGGTCAAGTTTACAAGGTGGTAATTGGGCAAAGGTTGGACTCGATGATCTTGGAGGTCTTTTCCAACCTTAATGATTCTGGGACTCTGGGATTTTCTGAAATTCTCTTTCTTTATTGACTCATCTCTTGTCATTTCCTAGGAAAGGTTCTCTTTTTCCCTCTAAAATTTGTCACTTCATTAATATAGCAGGAAGCTAAAGAATGATTACACAGCATGTGTTAGTTCTTTTCTAATGCAACAAGAAATAAATTTAGTAGAATTGCTAACAGCATTTTCTATAGCTTGCTTTCTCTCCTTCACTCCACCATCTACCCCCCCACCTTCTTTTTTTCTTTCTTTTTTTTTTTTTTTTTGTTACAATAATTGCTGTCTGAGCCTCAAAGGCTAAAAATCGTTTTTCATCTCATGCATGAAGAATTTTAGTCTGATTGATGACAGCTATGGAACCTTTCCTTAGTCACTAAGCTGCACTAATTTGCAAGCTAAAACAATATTAGCAAATTGTTAATGATCCATGAAACTGCAGCAGCAGCCTTAAATGTTACGCTCAGAACTTTCTTACAACTAAAGCAGCTTACCTAAATTCCCACAATGGGCACAAAATGAGATGGCATTTACAAAACAACAACAGTAGCAACCAAAATAATAATTGTGAAAGTGACAGGCTTGGCTAATGTAGTACATTAGTGTGAATAATTTGTATTGAGGGCATGTGAACAATTAACATTAAAACCCAGACCTAGTTTGTAGCAGTTTGGATTTAATTTTCACATTGAGCTAAAGCTGGTGCATGCACTTCCTGTCTGCACTTAATAGCAGCAATTTTCCTCTATTTCTATCACTGTGTGGCTGGCTTTTAAAATAAACTGGAAATCTTAGGAAAGAAAACAGAGTTAGTTTTGAAAATAACCTATGAGTATCATTTTGCATATTGAAAGAAGAGGATTTTTTTTCCTAAATGGAGCCCAAAATGCTGTTTGATGATTTATTTTTTGAAGTGTTTTGAGAAATTCTGTCAAATGAACAATATTCAAGCTGTTTCATGTTATTAGAGCATGTAGTAGTCTAGTTCCCAGTCAACATGTCAGTGTACAAGAAAACATACACTATTTTCAGCTGTGTATTTGCCATCAACAAAAGGAGACTGGTAAAGCAATATGGCCTTGTTCAGCACCTGTGTGATACACAACAGCTAGCAGGAAGAGTTTAAACAAAAGCATTGCTCCTTCCTGGGTCACATGAAGTTTGTGTGTGCATGTATGTGAAGTGATTTATAAAGCATATTATTAGTGTGTCTCATATTATCTCAAAAATCAAAGTGGTGCAATGTCAAACCATTATGAAACACAGAAAAAGAAATGTATCTAATACATAAAAAAGAAAATAAGCTATTATAGAGAAAGAAAAAACACGGATATCTCTGGATATCTTCTAATAATTAAGAATTACATTTCAGCAGGGAGACTCTCGTATTTGTAACTTCACAATCAGTTCATCAGAGCCAATTTGTGTAATTTAATCTTATCCTTTCTATAACAGTGGAATAAAGACTTAACAATACTTCTCAAACATGATCCATTATTTTGTGTCAACAATGTTGTATTTTATTGTAGGTAAACAATTTTCCTATTAATTATTCTCTTTTGGGAAATTAAAAAATTACCTCCTGAACTGAGGTCTCCTGAGCAAATATATACAGAGATTGTACTGTTCCAGAAGGCACAGAAACCCAAACAGAAACAGGATGAAGCTGAGTGAGTAGAGGACAATAAGAGCTGCTGAAATGCTACATGTTCATCTAGATCATCCTTTCCACTGCAATAGTTTTTAACTGGTGGAACAAATATTTCCAAGTAACACATAACATTTTTTGGTAATTTTCATTTTCAGAGTTTCAAGGTCATAGTGAATGGTGGTTTTAGACTCCTGAACACAATATGTTACATTTATTATTCTTATGCAGTTGCCAGGTTCTGTAGCAAAATATTTTTATGCGGCACCAGAATCAAAAAGTACATTAACAGGATGTATGAATTCTCTATAAATATTTTTTTTGTTTAGTTTTTGTCTAATTCATCAACTTATAATACATCAGTATAGGTTGAAGCAATGATCTCATTTATTTTCATGGAAGGCAATTGTGTATTTTATTGCCTTGTTTTTCCTTTGTGATCATCTTCAATAGGAGGTTCTTTCCATCTGAAGTAAAGCTGAGTGTAGGATAACACATCACCAATATCTTTGTTTCACTGATGAGCTCAGTTTGTAGATCATAAATTTAACTCCTTATGACTGCATTTGGTATTTTTTATTAGAGCAGGAGAAATAACTGTACTTACCTGTTTAACGTGATTACTTTGATAGCAAAAGAAGGGAATTTGGAATGCCAAGATTTTTTGGAATCCCACTTATGTTTACTAAAATCCACTTTTTAAAGGTTAAAATACAAAGAAAGTACTATTAGGATGCCTTGTCTTTCACTGGGGTGAATAAAAATACTATAAATTGTTAGATATTTATAAAGAATGATTAATCAGCTCCCATTTCATCCAAATCTCTGTATCTGTCAATAGACTATTTGATTACAAAATACACTGGAAAATTTTGAGGATATAAACCAAAGGATTACAGCAATAATGCTTAAGTTTTCTGTAGGAAGACAAGTAAAAGGTCAATCTATATTTCTCAAAATATATCTAAGAAAACCAGTTATAAGAGGTACTTTACCCAGTCAATGACATTTCAGGTATTAGTATTCATACCTTTGCTGTAAAATTGATATATATTAGTAGAAAAAGCAGAGAAGTGATAAAGCAACATTTGTGAAAGGAGATGTATAAAAGGATGCCTTTAGAAGATATGATGCTGAATCAACAGAGCAGTCAGTAAGGCCTTCCTGTCTTGTTAAGGAAAAGGTGAACTAAAAATTTTTCAGGATTAAAGAATTTACTGTTCCACTGAAAAAAAATTTGAAATTTTAAAGGTTAGTAATTTTGAAACATTTCCTTCAACATATAATATGAGTTCATGTGAAGTCTTTGGGTTTTTCTCTGAAGGATTACCTGTCACAGGGTCTGACATGGACCTCGAAAAGTACTTGTAAATAAGAACTGAGACTGCTACACAGAGCATTAAATTATAAAACATCTTATGAGCATGGATAGACGTCATAAGGAAACATGGCAGCAGATTTTTTTGTTTTTTGAATGTTGGGTTTGGTTTTTTAATATATTATGATTGATTTAATATTATACCATCACCACCACATTCTGATTTACAAGTTACAAGATATCTTGTGGTCCCAGTGACTCATCACAAAACATGTTCTGAATTTTTTTCCCCAAAATAAAAATGCCATTATGTTAACATAAAAAGATAACAAAATTGTAACAGTAGAATAACTCAAAAATTGCAAACATGATATGACTGTGAGAAACTTGAAAAAATTCTCAAAGCAGTTTTTTATTTTCGACTTTTTGCTTTGATTGAAAAGGGAGGAGAAAGAGAAAAATCAAAGTTTTGAATTAACATTCTCTTTCCTACATACTTTGAGATGATAAGAACATAATAAACTAGTTTTACCTAAATAATTATATTAACTTTTAGGACACACTGTGACCTCTGTATGTCATTTACTCAGGCAATGCTTTCTGTAAGTAAACTGAAGATTTTATTCTCAAAGTTTACAACATACAAACATACTGTAAAACCAGAAATGCAGTGCTGCTCATAAATGTCCTTCAGTAAGTTTAACAGTGCATTTGGCAGCAAATAGCATTTGGAACCTAATCTCCAAGTCCTTTTTAAAGGCCAGTTTCTTTATAGTTGAATAAATGTTTCTCTCAGCATTTGAAAAGTTTTAACAGAAGCTCCTCCAAAAGGCAGTATTCCCCTAAAAATCTTGAACTTGTTATTATATAAGGTAATTTCTTGATTCTTCTGTTTTTCTAGATGCATATTTTTTCTAAACAAAGTATAATAAAACCTTTATATGTACCTTTAAAACCTTACACTAGTTGTAATGTTTGATAGAGCCTGGCACTTTTTGTGACACTTTGAGAAAATATTCTTTTTTTTTTCAAGGTCATAAGGTTACATCAAATGTCTGTCCTGGTTCCTAGACTGGTTTGAACTTTTGAACAAAATCCAGGAGAATGCTTATAAAGACTCATCCATCAATTGTTCAAAAACTTGAAATTTAAAAGAAACTGGGCAAAAAAAAAAGGTGGAGAAAGTTTTCTCTTTTTTATCAGGTATGTATGAAAGTTTCTGTACAGCTCCACTAGGGCTGTAATTCCCTAATTCAGCAATGTACTATTTGTGATAGTGATCTTTCATTGTGACTAATATGCTGCTTACCAAAGTGCTGCATGCCATCAGTCACTTTGTAGTTTCCAAAGACAAAACAAATTAGAAAACTTTCTTTAAACCATAACTCTGTGGAAGTATGAAGTTGGTGAGTTTGCTTTATAAAGAATTCTGAAAGCATTTTTTAATTGTTACTCTACACCACTGGGGATGAAAGCTCCTTGAGTTTTGTGTTTTATACTTAGGAAAAAAAAAAAGGAAGTCAAGTCAGAATTAAGTGAAAATTTTGATTTTTTGGAAAAGCATGAAAAAATTACAATGTATTCCCTAATCAAGTTTAGCCAAAACCCAATCACCTCAAGATTACTTTTGAGTGTGCTGTTCAAATTATCCATGGAGCTATCAGTTTCACGAGGATCAAACACTCCTGAGATTCATTCAGAAATGAGATGACATCATCTGATCCACTGCGTTAAACTTGTCTAAATTGTTCCTCTCTCTTCAAATTTACCCTGAGACACATTTTAGACATATCACAGAGATTCATCCTGGTGTGGCATAAATTTCTCTCTAGACATGTCTAGATGCATTTAATTTACTTGGCAAAGTTTTGCTAACAGGGATGCTGCAGGCCTCTGTGATAAGAGGTCATGTGCTGGACACAGATGGTTCCAGGCAGTTCAAAGGGACCCACTGCAGGGCAAAGCTGAGCCCACCAGCCAGGCTGGTGCAGCCTCTGCAAAAACATATTTAAGAAAGAGTAAAAAATGCTATACAGGACCTGTGACAGAGGAGTGAGGAAAATGTGAGAGAAACAATGTTGCAGACTCCTGGATCAGTGAGGAAGGAGGGAGGGAGGTGCTCCAGATGCTGGATCTGAGGTTCATCTCCAGCCAGTGGAGAATGGTTGTTCCCTTGCAGTTCATGGAAGAATACAGTAGAGATATCCATGCTGCTGTCTGTCAAGGACCTTCTTGAAGGAAGCTGCAACCCATGGAGCATCCATGCTGGAGCAGTTTCCTGGCAGAAACTGTGGCCTGTGAGGGACCCAGGCTGGAGCAGTCCATTCTTGAAGGACTGCACCCCATTCATAGGACACATTCTTCAAGAACTGCAGCCCATGGCAAGGACTGATGTTGGAGATGTTTGTAGAGTTTCCTCCCATGTATCTCATGGGAGAAAGCCCATGCCAGAGCATGGGAAAACTGTGATGACGAATGACTGACAGAGGTAGAGTGTTATAAACTGACTTCAGCCCCCATTCCTCATCCCCCTGTGCTACTTGGAGTGAGAAGAAGCAAAAAAGCTATGAATTAAGTTCATTCATGTCTAGGTTCAATCAATCTAGAAAGAAGAGGAAGGGGAGGACAGATATTTTAGTTTTTTCTTTGTTTTTCATCATTCTATTCTACTTTTAATCGACAAAAAGTTAAATTACTCTTCCCAAGTTGAGCCTGTTCTACCTCCTATGGTAAGTGGTAAGCAATTACCCTGGTTTTAAGGCTTTGAGGGTGATTCTGCCCCTCTACTCTGCTCTGGTGAGACTCCACGTTGAGTGCTGCATTCAGTTTTTGGATCCCCAGCACAGGAAAAACATCAGCTTTTTGGAGTGAGTCCAGAGGAGGTCAGCAAGACGATCAGAAGGATGGAGAACCTCTCCTATGAGGAAAGGCTAAGAGAATTGGGATTGTTCAGCCTGGAAAAAAGGCAGCTTCAGGGTGACTTAACTGGGACTTCCCAGTACCAGAAGGGAGCCTACAAGAGACTTTCTTCAAGGGCATGTGGTGATAGAAAAAAGGGGAATGACTTCAAACTGAAAGAGGGTAGGTTTAGATTAGATATTAAGAAAAAATTTTTTACTACGACAATGGTATGGTACTGGAACAGGTTGCCCAGGGATCGTCCCTGGAGGTGTTCAAGACCAGGTTGGACTGGGGCTCTGAGCAACCTGATCTCATGGAAAGTGTCCCTGCCCATGGCAAGGGAGTTGGAAATAAATGATCTTTAAGGTCCCTTCCAACAAAAACCATTCTATGATTCCATGAATGTTGAAATGCTACTCATGAGCCTGCAAACACTATCTTTTATTGTATTCCAGGAGAGAAAAAAAAATGATCATAATCTTTGCCTGAAGTGTTTTCATAATTTGTTCTATAAATAAGAGTTATCATACCCTACTTTTAGTAAATTGTTATAAATATAATTGAAGGAAATTTATGAGAAATTTATAAAGAAAATCATGAGAACTCAAAAATAATAATAAAGAAAATGAAATCAGAGTAATTAATAAAAAAGGCACTCATAAAAGCTAGCTGAAGGGATTCAGAACTTTTCCTGGAAGGGTTTGTGTTAAGATCTGAACATTCAGAGTCAAAATTTATATTCAGTTGGTTCATATCTCTATGCTACCTGCAAGAATTTTGTGTTAAAATATGGAGGAGGAACACTTTAAAAAGTTACAGAGAAAGAAGTATGCAACATTTAGACTGACAGTCTTAAAATGGTGTGGCAGTTTGACGCTGGTTAGGCACCAAGCACCATGGAAAAATATTAACTTACTTGCATCTGCTATAGCTGAGCAGAGAAGGGGAAATTAAAACCTCATTTTCATGAGGCAAAATAAGGATTATTGAGGAAAAAGGAAAACTTCAAGGCAAAACAGGTCTAAACTTAAACAGTATAAAGAAGATTTATTACTAACAGAATTAAAAGTAACAAGAATAATGAGAAACCAAAGCAAACTTTCAGAACACCTTTCTCTTCTAGTACCTCCCTCTTTTCACCAACCTGCCCAAGGGAAACAAACATGGGGTTTTGGTCAGTGTTTAATTTCTTAAGTCTTTTTTTATGTTTATGGAAAAAGTTCCTTCTGCTGTGCCGTGGGATTCTTCTCACAGAAGATTGTTTTCTGCAAACTCGTCTAGCATGGTTTCAAACTTCACAAATGACAGTCCCACCCAAATCTGCTTCAGTGAAAAAAAAAATCTCTCCCACAGGTCTCTCAGTCTTTTCACAACTGCCAGTGTGGGTCATCATGGTTCATGGAGTTTTAGTCTTTTAAGGATGAGCTATCCCAGCCTGAAAGCAAGGGCTCTCTTTTTCAATTTCTAAAAGTCTCTCACACAATCTATGCACTCTGGCATGAGCACTCTTTTTTAATGGGCTGCGTGTGGATCTCTGCACCCCCCATGCACTTCAATGAATTATAGAGAAACAGTTGGTTATATTATAGTCCTCACCGTGGCTTGCAGTAGAATCTCAGCTCTGGTGTTTGGACTGCCTCTGTCCTCTCCCTTCCCTCCACCGACCTTGGTGCCGCCATGTTTTCTTCTTCCTCACTTTTCCTTTCTTTCTGACTTGGAAGAAAATTGGTGTCTGTTAAGTTGCAGCTGAGAAGTTGATTTTGTCTGGGCTCTGCATCAGGGAAATACTTGCCATGTGTCTCGTTGCTGGCCGCGTGTTGTTTTTTTCCCGATTTGGCACGAGCTGCACCGGCCACGTGGAAGGGCCTGCCGGGCCCCACATGGGCTGCGCTGGCCCCAGAGGCCCGTGCCGTGCGGTCCCGGCTGCTCACAGCTGCTTGTGGCTCCAGGGTCGTTCTCCTGGTGGCCCAGCCCTGCACCGCCAGGCCCCAGAAACCCCCCCTCACCCTCGGTGGGGAAGCAGGGAAAAAACAAACTTTTTATGCTTCCTCCTTCCTTAAAATATGTCATAACAGAGGCGTTACCAGCCTGTCCCATTGGTCTAGCAACCTGCCCATCAGCTACTCGGCTCTGTGCCAGTCACAGAAGGTTCAAGCAGCGGTTTTTTTCTTCTGTCTCTACAAACCAACTGTTCTAAACTGCTAAACCACCACAAATGGGAAAAAAATTCAAAGTAATTTCTCCCTCCAAATAGGAAAGTAATACCTAGGATTTAAAACTGATCTCAAACAGTGACTTATATTTTAAGGTGTTAACATGGCACATTTTTCCATGTGCTACTACAGTTGATTCTCTTTTCTTTTTTAAAACTTGGAAAGAGATATTTTGAGAGAAAGTGTAATGGCAAAAAATGTGATCTATTGAAAAAGTATAGCTTTTAGCCTATATAAAGGTAATGACTTCAATGCTTGCATGTTATTCCATCATGCGTCTCTCAAAAGATAAATCCGCTTGTGACCCTCTGATCCACTTCTAGGTGACAGAATAAATCTATCAGTTTGCTGCAATCTTACTGATTTGAATAGCAAGATAATTGCTAGGAACAGTGCCTTGTGAGTTCACCCTTGATGGCTGTGAAATTTCATCTTTTACAATATTTTGCAACTGTTAGTGTCATATTCACAGTTATTATATTCCCGAAATCAGACTATTTGAAATCAGCCATATTTGGCCATACAAAGTATATTTGCCTTTCTTTAAAGTTTTAACAAACTTTATACAACTAAAAACAGTTTAGGTCACTTTTTATGCAAAGTAAATTGATTATACTCCACAATCAAAATTAGATTACAAAATGCTAATGGTGGCAGCAGGAAAATCTTGCAAGCAATTCTGTCACTTTGTAGGATACCATCTTTTAACAAACTGTATAAATAACTGTACTAGTTTGAAAACAAACCAGTGGGAGATCACAAGTCAGAATTATAATTTGATAGGAAAATTAAAATAAATACAGTAGTACAAGAACACTGACAGAGTCAGGATACAACCTGACACACTGGCAGTCAGGATGGTGGTAGCAGTCCAGATGAAGTGGTGCTGTTGAAGCAGTGATCCTGTAGAAAAGGGTCTGGTCTTCACCTGAAGGTCCAGTGGTGGCTCTGGTCCTCTGGGACCCCAGTAGGTAGGACTACTTGTGCTGTTCCAAACCCCAGATTATATCCAGGTGGGTATGCTTGGTTCCTCCCCCTGGGCAGAGCATCTCACAATGGGATGGTGTAATTCTATGAGTCATGCCGTGGGTCCTTGATAGCCCATTAAACAGAGATAGTCCCTGGAGGGAGTTATCAGGGATGAGTCGTGGTAGGAGATAACAAACATTGCCCCACCTGCTTTAGCAGCTTGTGATAATAGAATACATGCTTTTGGTTACGTCCTACATTGTAACCTAGGACAATAACCATGTAGAGTAACATATCTGAGACAGTGATTTTAAATTGCTAAAATAGACTAAAGAAAGCAAATCACTGCTAGATCTCACTGTTCCTTTACAAAGGAGCTGAACTAAAACTGTTCTTCCTCAATCTATAAAATAAGATTTAAATCCTCAGCCTGTGAGATTTAAAAGTATAAAGAATGTGGAAAGTAGAGAGTTTTATTAACATCTCTTCAAGATGTTATATTTATGATTTAGAATATTTAAATCTTCCACATATATTCCTCCAATGAACAAATAACATTTTCTTTAAAAAATCATTAAAATATATTAAAATTGTGTAAACTGAAAATTTACAAATTTTGAAAGCAACCATTTTCTAATCACTTAGAAATTTTTCATACTGTTAATTATGTATTTGATTAGAAGGCTCACTTATCTGTTCTTCTCTTTCTTTTTAACTTCAGTGCTTCTCTTTTTTCTGTTTCTCCCCTCTCTACAGTGAATTAAGAATAGTTTGTTGGAAAAAGTATATGTGGCCCTACTCCAGTAAATGAGAAAGAAAATGACTATACTAGAATTTTTACATAATTTTAAAATATAAACAGTTATTCACTACTTAATAATTTAGTGGCCTGTTTGTATACAAAAAAGTGTAAAAAACAATTTCAGAGACTTAATTTTGTTCAAACATGCTTTGAGTTTATCAGGGAGTTCTGTTTAGAGACAAGAAGAACATTTTGCATCAGTAAAGATCACATTTGGACTGTGTCCACTCTGCACTGCAATATGGTGATCTTTTATGTCATATTCTCTCCCCTGAACTCTCCTGTTTGTTGATGACAGAACTGCAGAATTTTCCCTCCTTGCAAATATTCACTTTTTCTTCATGCTACTCCAGTTATATGACACTGTAGAGTAGCAAATTGCAGAAAAGATAGTTGACCAAGTTACTGTAAAATTACATCTTTCCCTGTGGCTTTATCAAGAGGCAAATCCAAATGACATAACCATTCCCTGATTGTATTCCCACTGTTAAGTCAAAGTCACCTTAACCTATTTACTTATCAGGGAAACAGTAAATAATGTTTACATGCAAATTCTTTTTTACAATACCATGTTCAAGAAGCTGACAATTTCTTTCATAGAGTCTTTATTTCCCCCAATTTTTTGACCCCTTTCTGTTAACAAAGAGGGAGTAAACCTCTAATTTCATACAAGCTTATCATTTATTGAGAAATCTTGTATCCATTACAAATCTCCTTTTATCACAGAAAATGTAAGTGATGAATTGTATGTTCTTTTTGCATGAGTTATCATTTATTGGACTTTGGTATTGGTTTTGATTTATATCTATAACAGCACAGCAAAGATTTGAAGTGACAGAGATGTTGTTTTTTTTCCCTCTACCTTTATTTGACCAAGATTACAATGGGTTACATGAGTTAAATAATTGCATAGACATATCATACAAAAGAAGCTCCATTCAGCTCTGGGATCTCCAGCACAGGAAGGACATTGACTTCTTGGACCAGGTTCAGAGGAGGGTCAGCAAGATGACTAGAGGGAAGAACCTCTCCTACAAGGAAAGCCTAAAGGAATTGGGATTGTTCAGCCTGGAAAAAAGGCAGCTTCAGGGTGACCTAATTGTGACCTTCCAGTGCCATAAGGGGACCTACAGGAAAGATGGAATAGAACTTTGTACAAGAAAATGAAGTGACAGGACAAGAAGGAATGGCTTCAAACTGAAAGAGGTTAGGTTTAGATTAGATATTAGGAAAAAACTCTTTTCTGTGAGGGTTGTGAGGCACTGGAACAGGTTGCCCAGAGAATCTGTGGATGTCCCATCCTGGAAGTGTTCAAGGCCAGGTTGGATGGAGCTCTGAGTAACCTGGCCTAGTGAAAATGCCTCTGCCAATGGCAAGGGATTTGAAACTAGATGATATTTAAGATCCCTTCCAACTCAGGCCATTCTCTGATTCTTGGATAAGAAGATGCCAAAGATGATTAAATAATATGAAATATCGCATGCAAACGAACAAGAGTTATACATAAATAAACAAGTTGATTAATTAAATAAATAATTTTGTGACTGTATAAAAAGTTAACTGCATAAAGCAGCTGGTAGGCTAAACCAGAAACAATGAAGCTGATACAGCCACCAAACTGAGTATGTATTAATTTGTCATTTTAATGGAGATACTGTTCAGACTGAATCAGACAGAAAGTTAAAAATATTTCTGTTCAGTGAGCAGACTTCCTGGTTTAAACACTTGGATGACAGGAGACAACTTGTGAGGTAGATGTAAGTAAATTGAGAAATTGATTTTTGCTGACTCTAAATAACTGCTGGAGTCAGGCTGGGACACTGTAAATGAAGAGGCTAGGAAAGCAAGGTACAGAAAGGCAAAGAGACCAAGCAGGAGACTGCATAAAGTAAAATTTAGATATTGTAGTTACAAAAAGAAAATATGTAGTCAATGTAAATAATTCTTTAAGCTCATGTGATAATGTACTTCATTCTTGCATCCTTCAGTGTTCAAGGCTTTCCATTATAAAGCCTATTTTGCAGTATTGTCCATTGTTGTCAGAAAAGTCATAATTCTTCAAAGTGATCCAAGCCAGGGTGCATATTTAACAACTGTTTTGTTTTCTAAATGTTATGTCCTAATTTGTTCAACATGTAGGCCTACTCTGAGCAATTCAAATTAAGAAACAAGAATAGATACCTCAAAGAGAACATACCTTCTTACTCTATGAAAGCTCTCTACAGGTAGTCTGATGAATCAAACACTGGAGATATTGCCTTTGTCGCACTGAGTTCTTAAAGGCTGGATTAATCTAGACATCTCAATTTTAGGCTGTGAATATATATCAAACAGAAAAAACCCTAAATGTCTGATTTACAGTATAGAACCCTTAAAGCTTGCAGAATCTATTATTTCCATTTATTTCAATGACTCTATACTTACTATCTACACAAGAAAACTGACGTATAAGTATGCAGCATGAATAAGATTCAACGACTATTCATGATTAAAAGATTAGGAATCATAGAGTACTAGCATAGCCCAGGTAGGATGGGAACTCAAAAGATCATCTGTTCCAACTTTTCATGGTAGAGGAAACCCGGACGAGATTATCAGCACCATGTCCAATTGCATTTTAAAAACCTCCAGTGATGGGGATTCTACCACATCTCTGGGGAGGTTGTTCTAGTGATTGATTGCTCTCACTGTGTAAAATTTCTTTCTTATATCAAGATAAAACCTCTCCTGCTGGAACTTGTATCCTTCTCCATGTCTCTCCTCGTAAGAGAGAGCTTCTATTCTCTTTGTAGGCACCCTTTAAGTATTTGAATACTGTGAAGAGGTCTGTTGACATCTTCTCTTCTCTGGGAGAAAAGAACTAACTCCTTCAGTCATTCCTCATAGGACAGGTTATTCAGCCCTTTGATCTACCTTGGACCTGCTCCATTCAGTCTGCATCTTTTTGGAATTGTGGGGACCAGAACTGGACAAAACATTTGGGGTTAGACCTGACAAACACTGAATAGAGTGGGATGATCACATCTCTACTTCTGTTAGTAATGCTCCTGAAGGTCCAGCTCAGGATCTGACTTGCCTTTATTACTGCTGTGACATCCTACTTATTTTTGTTGTTTTCTGCCATGAACCCCACATTCCTTTCGGCATGGCTATTTCCAAGCACAACAGACCCCAGCCTATTCTGGACTTTTTGATTGCTCAATCCCAGGTGTAGGACTCTACACTCATCTTTATTAAACTTCATACTGTTCTTGCTAGCCCACTCTTCCAGCCTGTACAGGTCTCTTTGTAAGATGGCTCAATACATGTGACATTTTGAACACATTGCTCAGCCTGGTGTCATCAGCAAATGAGGCAGTGGGGTTTTCAATCACATCATCCAGATCGTTATTGAAGATGTTAAACAGGATGGGGCCCTGTGTTAATCACTGGGAAGCATCATCGCAACATTAAAACCAGCAACAACCACATTCTCAGTGCAGCCTGTCAGCTAATTTCCCACCCACCCCACTGTCTATTTATCCATTATGCGTCTTGACAGTCTTAGACCAAATAGAATGTCATGGGTTAGCAAGCATAGTCCCGGAAGTGATGCTCCTGCAAAGAGGTGCTTGCAGCTCCTCTATGATCTAACAGAACCTATCAGCTGGCTAGTTTGAATATTGACAAATTTTTAAGCCACTTAGAATTTTGACACGCCTCTGTGGTCCACATTTAAGAATGGACAAACCCTGGGAAGCCCTCTCTCTTGCTTCCGGCCGGGGGACAGGTAACTGGGCTGGGCCCATGTGGGGCCCAGCAGGGCCTGCTGGGCCCTGCTGGGACCTGCTCGGGCTGGGCCCGGGCTGGGACACAGCCGTCCTGGAGCTGATGGGCCCTGTTCCACCTGTGCCCCCCTTCCCTGCTACGTGCAGACAGTGCACCCCTGCTTCCCCCTCTCCAGTGCAGCCGAAGATTCAGCTGAAGCTGCTCCGCTGCCCAGCAAAGATCATGTGACCAACAGCAATAAGCGACATTCCAGCTGCAAGGCCTGGGTGAGATTAACCCTTTTAGTGCTGTAAGTTTCCTCCAGAAAAGATGGAGCCTGCAGACATTAATTAAAGAAAGAAGAGCTGAAATCTTGAGGGAGGAAAAAGAGGAGATGCTTAAAGCTGAAACTGTTGTGAAGCTATGGTGGTGACGGACTATGATATATCAGAGTACCCATCGTAATTTCATGAAAGCATGGGAGGTGGAGCGTTCAAACTGCACTTGTGAGCAAAAGCACCTGTGCCTGAAACAAGCAAATGCTGAAGCAGTTGTAATTTGATGAGAAGTTTGAACAGGGAGAGATGGAAGTGATGAGGACTCTTGCTCCGATTGGAAGGAGAAAGACCTCTGTTCCTAGAGATGCTCCCAGAGATAGTCCTAGAGATGAAGATGATGAGGACCCTTGTCTCTCAGGAATGGAGGAGGGCCTCTATTCTTAGAGATGAAAATGCTCCCAGAGATGGGTGAAGAGAACTTTTGTTTCTGAATGGCTCAACCTTAAAATGGTACCCCAGTAGCTCAAGATTGGACCCTTGAAAGCAGTTGTGGGAAAAGCTGCAAGTCAGGAGAAGGGACTCTCACATGATGTGAGCAGAGAACCAACCGAGGCGGCTGTCTCGTGATACTGAAGCGAGCAGAGAACCAACCCAGGCAGCTGTCTCGTTGTGATAATGTCTCCATAGTACAAGCAAGAGAGACTCCTCTTCCTAAATGAACTAAACAAGGTTATTATGGAAGTGGTAAACTGACTGAACATCTCAAGGGTTGTCTTTTTACAGTGGGAGAAGGAGGAAAGGTGGGGGGAGGAGAAGTGTTCTGAAGGTATTGTATGTTTTGTTTTTTTTTTTCCTTCTGTTAGGTCTGTTAATAAACTTCTTTATATTCTTTCAAGTTTGGTGCCTGCTTTGCTTTTCTCTTAATTCTTATCTCACCGAAGGTAAACAGTAATGAGTCTTTTGGACCAAACCACTACACTTAAACACAGAATCACTGAATGGTTGAGGTTGGAAAAGACCCCATTCAAGCAGAATCACCCAGAACAACTTGCTCAGGACCATGTCCAGATGACGTCTGAATAAATCCAGGGATGGAGACTCCTCAACCTTCCTAGGAATCCTGTTCATACAGTGAAAAAGGCTTTCCTGATGTTCAAGTGGACCATCCTGTGGTTTTGGGTGTACTTATTGTCTCTGCTACTGTCACTGAACACCACAGAAAAGAGCCTGGTTCTGTCTTTACAAGTATCCATCAGGCGTATGTATATACCCACAATATGGTTATGTGTTTTAGGACCTCCCAGGAGCTTGCTGAGTTACTACTTTTCACATATAAGCTAATAAACAGTCTTCAGTTCCAATATTATACAGTAACAGTACTATTCTGAAGAACTGCCAAATGCAGAGTATCTTCAGATTCTTTAGAAATGTCAATCTACACATAGAGATAAAATATAGTCCTTTAAAATTCTTCCATTTTAAAGAATTTTAAAAAGCATCTATTTTAATGAACCTGTTTATATCTGATTTTGTTTTAATTGAGTATTTCTCAGTAAATAAAACCTGCATGCTAATTTTTTTTCAATATTAAATTGAATCGGCACACATTGAGATAAAGTATAGTCAGGGAATGTGTATTATTTTCTATCAACTACAGAGAATTCCCTGATGATTTATGGGTGAGAAGTGTCAACACTGGTTAGTTTAAAGTATATAGCATATATAAAAAGTATATAGCATATATAAAGTATAAAACATATGAATGCTTCCAAAAACTTCAAAAGTACATTTGCAAAAATGTTTGCAGATTCCTACTATCCACAGCCATACTAGTTCTTCAGCCAGTAGCATCACAGTGGTGGCTCATGGATCTCTGTCTCTAGAATAGAATAGAATAGAATAGAATAGTTCTGTTGGAAGGGGCCTGCAATGATAATCTAGTCCAACTGTCTGACCACTTCAGGACTGACCAAAAGTTAAAATATGTCCTTAATGACTCTTAAACACTGACAAGTTTGGGACATCAACCACCTCTCTAGGTAGCCTGTTCTAGTGTAAAGAAATTCTCAGTTCCTCTCAGTAAAGGAATGCTTCCTAATATCCAGCTAAACCGCTCCTGATTCAGCTTTGAACATTCCCACCTGTCCTATCACCAGATACCAGGAAGAAGAGAGCAGAACCTGCTTCTCCATTTCCCCTTCTCAGAAACCTGCTGAGAGCAACGAGTTCATCCCTCAGTCTCCTCTTCTAAAGTCCTTGGTGCTCCTCTTAGGAGACTAATCCCTTTCCAGCCTTTCAACAGCCCTTTCACCATCTTTGTTGCCCTTTTCTGGACTCGAATTTAAGTACCTTCAAAAATCTTAGTATAGCTTTTCTGTATTTTCTTCCAAGACTGTTAAAGAAAATATTAAATAAAATTGGTCCCAAGAGCAGACATCAGAGATCTCCCTTAAGAAATACTTGTTGTTTTTTGTTTAGCTGTTTCTTTAGCTGTTCTATTATTCTTTTTTATTAAACTCCATTTTCTGCTCTTGAACTGTGTCACCTGAATGACCCATATCAACCACTTCACTGAATCCTTGATAAAGTGGATCTACTGTATTTCTTTTGTCTAGAAAGCCAATTATTTTATCAGAGTAATATCACAGCTTTCTTACTGATCTGGAGGAAGGAATAAACACTAAGGTTATGAAAACAATAGTTTAAGTGTAAAATTTATCACGAGTGGAATAAGGCAAAACTATAAACATCTGGAAAAGGGATTTGTAAATTCTGTTCTTAGAAGAGGGGAGAAACAAGGGAGCTAGCAGTGCTAAGACAAGCGTGAGATTAAGGTGATGGAAAAATAAAGATGGTATTCCAATGGGGCTTGAAGGTGAGACATGACAATGAATTGTAATGAATAAGATGTTAATTCTGAATTTTCTGTAAACAGACATGCCTAAACTTCTGGAAAGATATGGACATATTGAAGAGAATTTAAACAGGAGAATTAATAAGATGGAGGAGCTAGAAGACTGGGCTGAAAAATAAAAGAAATTTAGGATAACTGTAATAATAAATGTTAATAAGTATAAGGTACTCACACCAAATCACCAGAAGAATTTCATAAAAAAAGAGTAGTATGATGGAAGTAAGACAAATAAATATTTTTGAGATCACAGAAAACTTTGCAAGATTTAAGTCTTTCTGGCAGAATTTTTCTCACAGTGAAGTGAGAAAGTGATTTATATCTGACTTCTAACATGAGATTCTAGAAAACTGAAGTAAATATGATCAGTGCTTTATTAATGGTGAAAAAGAAAATCTAATGTTAGAAATTAATTCGGACTCTTTTTCATTGTCTTGACATCTTATTAAGTAGAACATTAAAAGGTGAGTAATGCAATTTATACTATATGCACTTGTAGTGAGAGGGACCCCCTGAATTTGTTTCTAGATCATTCAAGTGAATTTGTGATTCTGTTTTGGGATTCATAGAACAGATTTCACTCTGCCTAGGGCTCCAAGTTCTTGTCATGTTCTGATCAAACCTGGTTTGCTTTAGATTGCAGAGTATAAAGTCACCTATATTCCATATAATTGTGTACCTGCTGTGTACAATATTTCCTGAAATGCTGGGAGCTTCAGGTTTTAATCCTCTTCTCTCAAATGTGTTTTGGAGTCAACACCTGTATGCTGCAAGACTTCCCTGGAAACTTGATTAAGAATGATTTGGGAAAGACATCTGTCAACCAGTTTTTGCTAACCCAAACCCCAGACTGACTTGATGTTAGTTCAGATTAATTACCACACTCTACATAACTGCACATATCTCCTTTTTGTGAAGGTTCCTGGGCTCATGCAAGAGGAAGAATTTACAACAAACTCCTTTATAGGCATTTTATTTTCTGGTTCAAGAATCTACTCAAATAATTATTAACATTGATATGACTCTACCTATGAACTTACACTCTGTGTGTGTAGAATTAATAATTTCATGTTATCTTTTAAACATTACACTAACTACACCTTAGTGTTTCTAGTGTTTCAATGTGCTCTTGCACATTGAACATAATAGAAAATAATAAAATAATAAAAAATGTGTCTATATGATTCACATTATTGGTAGGACATTCAGAATAAAAAAAAAATTACCCTATGTGTCTCTAAAATAAAATTACCATATATATATGTTAATTAAATACTGTTTCTATTGCATCATTGAGACTCTGGGTATCTGAAATAATTTATAAGCAGCCTTAATGAAGTGAACGAAACATTCACAAGAACACTGCCTTGTCAGTCAATAAAAAGGCAGGTATGCTTTTTGGCTACTATTAGGATCAATGTTTGCTTTGTATTCCATTCTAATTATTAATAAAATAATACAAGACTAACTAAGATTATGTAATTAGCATTTTTCTGATTGATTTGACATGAAGCAATTACTCAGATTATGTTGTCAATAATCAGTTGTCTATTTGGTTGCTTTTTTTATTTTTTTCACTAAAGCATGAAGAGCTAGTGCAGTGGGCTATCCTCGGGTGGCTCCCAGATGACAACCAAGGCACTCTCTCACTTTCCTCCTACACAGGACAGGGGGGGAAAATAAGATTTAAAAGCTTTTAGATTGAGATAAATACAAGGAGTTTCTTTACCAATTACCACAGGCAAAACAGGCTGACTTGGGGAAATTAATTTAATATATATCCCACTAAAAATAGAGAAAGATTATGAGAAACAAAGACAGAACTAAAAACACATAATCTCTAACCCTCCCTCATTCCTTGGCTCAGCTTCACTCTTGACTCCTTTTTCTTTTCCCCCTGAGCAATGCAGGAGTATAGTGAATGGAGACTGCAGTCAATTATAACTCTTCCTTCATAACTCTGCCATTCCCTTCTCACACTTTCCCGTGATCCAGCATAGATTCCCTCACACAAGATTTCGTCCTTCACAAACTACTCCTATGTGGTCATTCCCATGCGCTGCAGTTATTTTTGAACGACTCCTGCATGGGTCCTTTCTGTGTTCATTCCTTTAGGAACAGACCTCTCCATCATGGTCCCTCACACACTGCTGTTCCCAGCAGAAAACCTGTTCCTTTGTCAGCTTCTCTTCATAAACCAGAGTTTCTGCCAGAAAATATGGTCCCATGTGGTCTGTCCAAGCAAGGGCTGCAGCTTCCTTCAGGGAGTGTCCACCTGCTCCTGTGGGGGGTCCTCCACAGGCTGTGGTGGGGATATCTTCTCCACCTTGGTCCTCCATGGGGTGGGGGTGATCAGCTTCTCACCAGTGTCTTCTCCATTGGCTGTAGGGGAATTGCTGCTCCAGCACCCGGACCACCTCCTTCCCCTCCTTCTTCACTGACCTTGTTGTCTGCAGGGATGTTTATCTTACATTTTTCTCAGTCTTTTTCAGGACTATATTTGGACTGCACTGTGGTTTTTACCCTTTTTAAAATATGTTTTCTCCGAGGCACCACCAGCTTGGCTGATGGGCTCAGATTTGCGCAGCAGCAGGTCCATTTTGGAACCGACAGTGTCTGTCATGGAGGCAGCCCATGACTTCTTCTCCCAGAGGTCACTCCTGTGACCCACCCCAAAAAGCCCCTTGCCATGTAAACCCAGTACAGCTTTACATACCAACCAAATTATAAAAGTATCTATAACTGCATTGAAATAGCAACATAATTTTTTTTTTTTTTTCTCTGATCATGGTCATATGATTTCACCTCAAGGCTAATTACTAAGTTCTGCCAATGAGTGTTAATCAAACCACAAGGGGCATTATGTCAAGGTTATTGCATTTAAAGAGCATTGATGAATGTGAAACAAATATGACATTGGGCTTTAATATTAAATAATAAGATGGGCATTTTTTATCAAAGGAATTTTACGTATTCCAGTGTGGGAGCATGGCTGCAACGAAATAGACGTATTCAATGGACACATGGCAATGAAAAACTCTTCATGGAGCAGGCAAACTAAAATAGAGACTATTTTAATAAATATCCAGAGTTTTGACATATATAATACATAAAGGATTCAAGGATAATACATAAAGGATTCAAACATGATGATGCAAAAATGCTTCCTGTAGCTGTACTTTTGGCTACTCAGAAGAGTTTAGGAAAAAAAATATCTCCTGGTCACAAAATTTCAATTTTAATCTTCATATCTTCATTGATAAATAATGATACTCTATTTCACTGCCAAATTTCAGATTATAAATGCAGAAAGATACGAGAAAAAATTTAATAAATAAACAAACCTACTTATTTTTGCAATTCATTTAAAAAATTCATGCTTTGTGCGGTATATTCACAAGTTTGCAGAGTGCACCCTGCTATAGCCTCAATAACTGGGGTTTTTTGCTCTTTAACGCTCACGGAGCCACATGCTGAGTGCACTTAGCCCAGAGTGAAGTTCTTAGGGAGCATTAAGCACTTAACCCTTCACTAAGTACTTAATCAGTGCAAAACCACTGCAGCGCCAAGCTGGCACTGCTTTTTCCTTCATCTTCCTTCAAAATCAAATGCTGGTCTGTCAGCACTCTCAGTGGACTTCTAATCTATATGCATTAATTATGTGTCTGCTCAGTCTTTTCATCATTGTTCTTGAAGTCTTTTCTCTTTCCTTGTATGATGTGGTATGATGGGACTTCAACTTGTCTAGGACCTTTCAGCTCTATTCTTTTTGAAAATAATACACCAATATACCCAAAATGCTTCAGTCTCTTCACCTATGCAGAATTGTCCATCCTTGATGCCCCTCCTCCTGGTTGTTTCTGAACTTTCCCAGAGCTAACCCTCACATTCATTTCCTGGGAAAGAAGTGACCTCCCACTCCCATGAGAGTGGATTAGTTATATCAAGCAAACTATCAGCAAACACATGAAAAAGTTCTAACATCTATTACAGATGACCAACTCTCCTGGCTTTTATTCTTCATGTCTTTTGTTCTCTGTCCCATTCTCTTACTTCAGTATTCACTGACTTGGCCACATCACTAAGCCTTCTGTCTCTACCCCTCAGAAATATATACTAGAATGTGCATGACCCACTTAATTTCCTCCCTTGAATTCCTGTGGTTTTAGCCCTAGCTTTTATTTCAATACTTTACTTCAAGTCATCCTCGTTCCCCTCATCCAGTATCCTTCCCTTGCTATGCAAAAACTAGCTAGTGTCCTCTGAGAAAAAAACAGAGTAATATTATGTGACCTCACCTTTCCTTCGCCCCTGCTCTTGGCTTTTCACTTTATTTGTTTTCCTGTCACTTAAGCAGTTTCTCTACTTTGCTTTCTCTCTGACAAGCACAAGGGTTTTATAGGGACTGTTTTCTATCATCAAGAAATAAAATAAATTTTTTAGGCCACAGCACCTGAGGATTTTAACCCCATTATTTATGTACGGATTCTTTCCACAGTTGATTTGACTTTGCATTTAGCGTCTCAATAATCTCTGCTGAACACTGAATAATTTTTCAATTTAATAGTAAGTGGGAAAGCAGATTGTTTGAAGATGCTGCAGGTTCAGCATCATTACAAAACCAAGAATGGAACAAGTTACACCACCTCATCATTTTTTTGTTATTTCATGCTTATATTAGTGATTTCAGCAGTTCTCAACAAAATGATTGATTAAAATAAAATACTCATGTTCTTTATAAATCATTTAAAAAAAAAAAAAAAGTCTGATTCTCACAACTGTTTTGTCCACTCAGGAATTTTCTAGGCATGCAAATCAGACAGGAAGGACTTGACTTGTCTGGACATAGATGTGACATTTCAAAACGGTATAGGCTATCATGTGATGTCTGCTGGCAGATGCAAAACAGTCTTCATGGAAGACCAGTGCCGCCCAAAGCTGTAACTGCAGCACTGGCAAGATATTCAACAGAATCTAAAAGAGCACTAGATGTCTGTGTTTAGACAGCTGAAAGCTTCTTAGCCTCATTTCAAGCTATTTATTCAGTTAAGGTCTTTGGTGTATTACAACAATATATGTATGCTAAGAATAGAAGAAGAAACTCACACCAAATTGGAGTTAACTACAAGAAATCTGTGCCTACACTGAAGATTTCTTCTCCAAGTCAGAATAGGCTGAGTGACTTCCTTGAAGTTACAGAATAGAAAGGAGAAAAAATATGATCCTGATTAAATGTTGGCTCAAGGTGTTCCAAGTCCTCCATCAGCATTGCTCTTTATCTGTCAGAATCACCCTCTGCCTCAATTTCTTTCCCAAAAGTGATTTCCTTTTGGCTTGTTGGAATCCAATTCTCATCTAGCCTGTGATACTTCTATGTTTCTGATGACAGTTTTCATTACCATAATGGGCATCCATTTTGGGATTATATGCTGGATATATGCATTTGCCCACAAAACACATATTGAAATATTCTGAGACTGACATATATTTAATTGCGATTACTCTAATTCCCTTTCCAGTTTTATGCTACCAATTTAAATTTTTGTGACATGTAGTTTGATCATAGATAATAATACTGTGGTTGTCACTTACTCTGTGCTGAAATTAACATTATCTTCCCATAATTTATTGCCTAGGGATCTTTCCTGGCCAATCATCTTGAGAACTATCAATAAGGATCTCAACAATTTGGTTTAAATTATTATGCAAGGTAATAATTTTCTTTTCTTTGCATGTCTCTTTCCCTTCTCCTATTCCAATGCTCTAATTTCCTGTTTTTAAGACCTGAGGACTGTCTTCATACCCATTATATATCCAAACTGTTCGGCAAATCCTGCTAAGTTCTTGGTTTCAGGAACTACTTAGTTTTAATTAACTTAATCATATTTTGAGTGAGAACTAATGTTTGTTGATATATACATTTTACTCCTTTGAAGTACATCTATGATCTTCTGAATGCCAATGAAATTAAAAGGTATGAAATGCCTATATTTACATAATAATTTTGAATTTGAAATAAAAATTCAGAAAAGAACAATCACAACACATCACAAAGTTCCTGCTTTCCTCTCTTTGTTGTCCATACTCTAGCAGTACATCCCCACATCATACATCATTTATTTCTACCTATTCATTTTTTAATGCAATATAAAATCCCTTTTTCCGTGATTATCTACATTTTCAACCCTTGTATTCTTACATGACTGAATAAATTGGCTTATTTTTTCATGGGATCTGGATTTTTATGTTTCCCATTTTGGTGAGCTGCAGTTTGCCTGCAGGCCAGTTAAAATTGACTGCTCAATTTATTTCTTCCATCAAACAGGAGGTCATCCAAGTATATTTATCACAGACTCAGAAAAAAAATCACTTAAGTTTTTTATTCAGCTCTCCAAAACCCAAGACGTTGCTCTCTCTAGATACGTCTAAAATGTATCTTTAATTTCCTACTGCATGTTTTCATCTGTGAGGACTTATTCTGACCAGGAGATCCTGGTTCATTATGATTCGTGTAAGAAAGGAACTTGTATTCCATAAAGTATTGTTTATAATGCCATTTCTTAATTTTGTTAACACTAATGATTAATATAGTTATCATATATTATAGTCACAGTTATCAGCTATAGTTATCAGCTAGAGTTAAAATTATAAAGAAAGAGAGGATGATATAGTAGTAATCTCTTCAGATGCTGGAAAACCTAAATTCTGGGATATTAAACAGGCCTTTAATCAAGGTTTAGCACTGTGCAGATCTCATCCATGAAAAAGTTACCTCATCTCGGTCTTTTGAGCTCTTACAAGATTTTCTTAAAAGAAAACATAGTTTCTACTGTGAAACAGAAAAGATGATCATGTGAGAGTTTGTGGTGACACTTTTACATGGCAAGATCATGCAGTTATTGTTGCCCGTACTAGTGGGAGCTGCCTGCAGGCTCCTGTGTTACCCTGGGTGGGCTGTGGTTCTCCTGCAGCCAGGGGTACACACAGCTCAGCACAGCTGAGGTTCTCCTGCAGCCAGGGGTACACACAGCACAGCACAGCACAGCACAGCTGAGGTTCTCCTGCAGCCAGGGGTACACACAGCACAGCTCAGCACAGCACAGCTGAGGTTCTCCTGCAGCCAGGGGTACACACAGCACAGCTCAGCACAGCACAGCTGAGGTTCTCCTGCAGCCAGGGGTACACACAGCTCAGCACAGCTGAGGTTCTCCTGCAGCCAGGGGTACACACAGCTCAGCACAGCTGAGGTTCTCCTGCAGCCAGGGGTACACACAGCTCAGCACAGCTGAGGTTCTCCTGCAGCCAGGGGTACACACAGCTCAGCACAGCTCAGCACAGCTCAGCACAGCACAGCACAGCACAGCACAGCACAGCACAGCACAGCACAGCTGAGGTTCTCCTGCAGCCAGGGGTACACACAGCGCAGCACAGCACAGCACAGCACAGCACAGCACAGCTGAGGTTCTCCTGCAGCCAGGGGTACACACAGCACAGCACAGCTCAGCACAGCACAGCACAGCTCAGCACAGCACAGCACAGCACAGCACAGCACAGCACAGCTGAGGTTCTCCTGCAGCCAGGGGTACACACAGCTCAGCACAGCTCAGCACAGCACAGCACAGCACAGCACAGCTGAGTTCTCCTGCAGCCAGGTACACACAGCACAGCACAGCTCAGCACAGCACAGCACAGCACAGCTGAGGTTCTCCTGCAGCCAGGGGTACACACAGCTCAGCTCAGCACAGCACAGCACAGCTCAGCACAGCACAGCTCAGCACAGCACAGCACAGCTGAGGTTCTCCTGCAGCCAGGGGTACACACAGCACAGCACAGCTCAGCACAGCACAGCACAGCACAGCTCAGCACAGCACAGCACAGCACAGGTGTGATGGCCCAGTGACATACGTGTAGCATAGAGCAGCACAGGCATCACCTGCTCAGGATAATGGTTTACTGGATCATTAACTTCTCAGTGTGTGGTGATCAGTTTTATTACAGGCATCCCGTATGTGTTCTAATAAGTTCTTTACTTCAGTCATTTACTTCGTATACTCTAATACTAGTCATTATCAGTAACATATGTATCTTTTGATGCCATACACAAACATTTCTTAATCTACATATTTCTATTTTACACTAATATAGGTGTGTCTTGAAGAACTGAGGCATCCTATGTATTTCCTTATTAGCAAAGTACTAATCACTTGCGTTCTGAAGGACATCACTTCAACTCTACCTACAATAACTGAGCTTCCTGCATTCTCAGCCCTATAACCATTTGCTTGAAAGATGTGTAGGTATTGTTGTGAATCACAAAACAGCAAAGCATGGCCTCAGTACAGTGATGTTCTTGTTACTCTAAAGTGTACATTAAGTATTGCCAGGATTTTTTTTTCCTAGTAAATAGCTTTTTTGCTATTTGCTACTGTTCCTGATGCAGTCACCACCTAGGTTTTTCTGTAAGTGAACTCATAGTGTTATTAACCTTTTTTTACCTATTCTGGCAGTATCAAACACAGACTGTAAGTCACAAGAGTTGCAGCTTTCAGTTTCAGTACTTTATGTTAAATCATTAGGGAGCAAGAGTGAAAGGTAGACATAAATATGTGAAGCCTCTGATGGCCTCTATAATTGCAGTGAGCACGCCCACACATCCATGAAAGATTAGTATTGTGAAAGGTATTGCTAAAAAAAATAAAGTGCTGTCTTTCAAGATTTTACTAGGTGATAATTATAAAGCATATGAAAAGTCAGATTTGGATTCATGTTCCTCTTCATGCTGACTGAAACCTTTTTTTTTGGTATATTGATGTATCCTTGTATTGTGCTAGAAGGCCTGAGAAGGTGCAACTCACATCTTAGCAACAGATGTTTTTAAATTACTTACTAGTCCAGCAAGATGACAAAAGTGTTTTAAATGGTTTTATTGCTCATCCTCTTCCTCAAAGGAATCTTAAAAAAATGTTATTATCATTATACTGAATTTCGCTATGTACTATACTGCAGCCATTGGCCATTTCATTTAGAAGTTTCTTCCCTGCATTTCCAACAAGATAGACAGTAAACTTAGTTCCCTTTTTAACTTTTAAAAAAGCAGAAAAGCTGTCTTCCTTGAATAAGAAAAAAATGTATAACCCTGAGTAATGTGGAACAATAAGAGAACTTATTGTGTCATTTAATTTAGTCGATTACAGAGAGCTAACAGCCTTTAGAGGTACAATTTTCTTTGAATCATTCTTTAATACTTCATTCGGCTAGACATGATCACTGTCAGTTGAAACTTTCTAATCAGTTTAAGAATTCTCTAATCCATAAAAGCTGTTCCAGTATTAGGAACAAAACCAAGGTATACCTATTTGATGATTATTAAATTGTAAATATTTTACCTCAATTTTTCCCTGTTTTAGTTTTTAAATGAAACAAGAATTATAGGTGACTTAAGAAAAAAAAAAAAAAAGAAGTAAAAATAAAGAGAGAGAGAAAATAAGTAATGAATTTCTTCTCTCAATTAAAACCTAAATTGCTGTGGCTATGTTACTGGCTATGACTAATTAGTTGAAACTTGGCCAAAAAATTCAATAGATGTTTTCCAGTTCTGAAGTTTTCAGTCATTCTTGCAGAAATATCTCTTTAAAAGAAAATTAGTACAATTTTCTGATTGCTCATTAGTGTTTCCATGCTATTCTATAATTTAGCATATTTCATTCATGCAGACATGCAGAGGAATTAATACTCTGTGACAAGGATTGCCAGAGACCCAACATAACCATAAGCAAACAGTCCAAACAAACTACTTACCATGAAGCCTATAGCAGAAAAGTAACTGACCTGCTAAAAGGGACTATGATTTCACTGGAGTGTAATTTATCAGCCAAAAAAAATATCTGTATGTCAGGTTGTTTTCTCTTATAAACAAATATTTTTAACCCTCATTCAGTCTTCATATATGGAGATTTACCAAAAGGCCTGCTTAAATCCCATGTAATATATCAGTATTTAATGGTATATCTTGGGCTGAAATGCAGCCTACTGTTGTTTAAACTGAACGGGTGATATTTCCAGCTAGAGCATAAACAGAATTTTGAAAAAATTTGTAATGAAGTCTTTTCTAAAGAAGCCTTGCTAGCTCGGTCTTGGTACATCTCACATATCCTCATTAAAATAGTGGCCTGTGCATCATGCTAGAAACTATGACAACAAGCTAGTGACAGTTGGAAAAGGTTCAGTGAGTTGCTGACTCCTTCTGAAGCCACATGTGCAGCCTTGCAGTATTGAAAATTTACCCTGAAGGCTGCCTCAGGGTTGCCTTGGGAAATATACTATAGGCATATACACCAGAGCGTTTAAACAAAGGAAAGCTGAATTACTGTGCTTTGAGAGTCATTTGTCATCCTATAATCATTGATCAATACAGAACTTATGATGGCAAATGATAGTCTCCACGGTCCAAAACACAAAGGAGTTTGAAATCTGTAACTTGAGATTTTTCTTCTCTTCATCACATTAGGACGTCTCCTTGAGAAATGACACATTTTCAAGAATTCCTGCTACAGCTGAAAAATGCAATACATCTCTGAAGATTTAATAAACTAAAAGCAAAGGGAGAAATTATGCATATATCAGAATTTAAAGCACTGAAAGCTCTTACAGCAGAGAATTTTTGTTCTTCTAGTATCCAGAAAGAATAGGTTAGGTATTAAACACTCCTTCTTTTTTTCAGGTCAATCTTTTCATTAGGTTATTTTGCCCTGATTTTGTTCTGAGAATTGAAATATTCCTCCTTAGACATCCTCCTTTGTTTTCACTCTACAGGTTCCCTGACTCAATTTCAGTGACAGTTTCATGACAACAGTGTATGAAGTCTTACCATAAGGTTGTCTCTTTCTATAACAGAGTTGGCAGTTCTTCCTATTAGTGGTCTTCACCAAACATTGGTATGTCCCTGAGCTCAGTGATCACTTGTCTGTCCTTTATATTTCTAACTTTAAATTTTGTTTGTTTAACACAAAAACAACAAAATAAAACAAGCAAACCAAAAGCTTGCTCCTACCAGTTTTCTCTGGAGGTTTTAGTCTAAGAGATGGCTCCAACTTTCACTGCAAAGTGAAATATGAGTTCTCATAGTAGATTGCACAAAAAATTTACAGTAGATTGCACCAGAATAGAAGTTATTTTTCTCAGCTGAGTCTAGAATACCTTTTGCTTGCTTATCCTTTTTCTTTGCTATTACAAAGCAAATGTCAATTCAAAGTCTAATTCGCCAAAAAATGCAACAGATTCAAAACATCTTAAATGAGTTCCATTGACACAAGCTAGCAACACCATGTACTATCAAAATAAATTCTCTTTCAAAGTCAGTCTAAAATGGACAACAGTAGTATACTCAGGTCTTATTTCACAACCATTATCCTGATTAGTTTTGAGACAGATTATGAGATAACAGTTTGACTGAGACCAACAGCCTGAACATAAATTACTGATTGAATTTTAGTATATGACTTAGAAATCTTTCAAATAATGCCAAGGAATTCTGCTGAAGTACACTATAAACAATCTCTATGACCTTATTTGTATCTAGCAATTATGCATAGATAGATACACTTCCAACAGACTCTGATAACAAGAGAAGAAATAACAGAAATACACTAGCTATTTTATCTAAAGCTATTTTTTCTTGGAGTAAAAGAAATGGTGATTGTGAGAAAAAAGTAATTTCTATTCTTTGATGATATTTCTAATGATAAGATAATCAATTCTGTATTTGGAAAAACAAAATCAAAACCAAACAACGAAAACATCCTACTATTTACCTCACACTTTAACCAAAAGATAAGCAACTGATAGTTCTCTTGCACGCAGAAAATTCTAAAATTTAAATAGTCTTAACTGTTTTGAAAACAGGATATATTTGGTAATTTAATTCAGCAACAGAGTTTTAAACATATTAGTCACGAAAGCTGACACTTATAAGTACTCTAGCTGTGTAGTCTTAATTTTTCAGATATATCTTTTTTTTTCTATCCAGAGATGTTGTCACAGTTGATTTGGAATTTTCTGCACTTTTTAGTCATTGCTATAATTACTTTAAATGACCTGGAGCTACTGCTTGACAAAATAACATTTGGTAAAGGAAGATTAATCACACACCTCTAGGAGTGATCTGACTATCACTGACTATCACATTGTGGAGGTTATTGCATTATATGGACGTTCTAATGTTTCTTAGAAAGAGATAAAAAAAAATTATACAGGACAACTAACCACAATTTTTCCTTCTGTATAGAAACGATGTTTTGCCACTATGATGTTTGAGTATTTTGGTATACTGTTTGAAGAAAGTGATCTTTGAAAAGATATTAATACACTTTTTTACCCTAAATAAATAAAACAAAGTAGAAAAGTTAAATTAATGCATTGGCATTAGGATGGAGGATGCCAGAATCTGGAAAACATCATTGGGCTCTACCTCTTCAGAAAACACATACAGACACTATGTGTTTCTTAAGTAAACTGTGTTTTTTAGGTACACTAGAAAGATTGGGGAACGAAATAGTTTGCCCAAAAAAGTAATAAAAGTTTTGGAAGGACTGGAAAAAATTCCATTTAATTAAAAAAAATTGATTTTTTTCTAGACTTTCCAAACATTGGAAAGAAATATTGTGTCACTGCCAATTTGCCTTGCCCAATAATTTGGACAGTGATGAAGTCAGAACTGTAATATAGATGAGGTTACATATGTCTTGGTTATTAGGAAAAAAAAAAACACTAAAAACAAACCAACAACCATAACTAGAAAAGTGGATTCATGAGCATAAAAACATAGGTTTCAGTGGGTGACTGGAGTAGCAAATCTTTTGTTGTTGCTCATGTCATGTTATTCTCATCCCTGATGCAGACAATTTAGGTGCTGTTATTGCTTAGTTTCGCTGACCTAAAATTTTTCATCTTTATATGTAGAAAATACTACAAATTAGCTTATACTTTGCATATAATAATGAATGACTGCTTGAGAAGTGCTTTAGGATAATCAAATGAAGGAAATACTATAATTTCCTGTAAATGTAAAGTAATGTAAGTCATACTGAAAAACTTTCTGTAGCATGACAGTGGTTTAGAAGCTTGTTTGTGCTGCTAAACTGGAAATGCATTCTTTATCTTTGAAAAAGAACAACAAAGCCACAGCCTTTGGCTCCTCACAATCAATGAAAAGTCACTGATGTAAAAATAAACTTTTAAATTGAAAAATGATAAAAAAGACATCAACTACAATAAAAAAAAATGTATCTAAAAACAAAATGCGCAGTTAAAGAGAAAAACAAATAATTTAACCTAAACATTACAGACAAAATTATGAAAACATATTGTCAGCATAAACAAGGCAGAATGTGCAATTTTCAGAATACAATTATTTGTTCTTGTACTTCTTTACATAACCAATGGTGCATGCAATGACAGGGTATATAAATACAAAAAAAACTATTTGTGCCTTGCTGTAGCACTTTAAATTGCATTATTTACATTGACACTGAAACAGTGTTTGACAAAGCAGTACCTCCCCGTTGGTAGGTGCCAGTGAATGTCTTGAAACCCTGATTAAAAAGTTGATGAAAGAGACTTAGAAGATCTGTCTGGAGATGAATATGGTCAGATGCTATTTCTGATCTTTATTCTTAAACGGGTGTGATGGGTTGCTTGGGAGGCTGGAACACTGTTCTATGTTTATCGTATTGTACATCAATAGGAAAATTCAATAACCACTTTTTTCAAAATTCATAAGTCTTATTCCTACTTTATAAATACAAATTCTAAGCTAGCAATTGTTTCAAGAATCTTCTTCTAGAAATGTAGTGTTTCTCTCTCAGGAGGGCTATGAGGTGACTATACAGAGAAAAGAGAGAAAGACTCTGTTTTATGTGCATGATAATTACTGATTCCAGGGTAGTGAGTTCAGGATAAAGCCATACATATTTCTGATTTTCCCTCATCAAATAGCTACAAAGCTTCAACAAATGTGGTTATAATTAGCTGGAATTAAAGAGTGAGCAAAATAATACTGATGGAGGATGCAAATCATAACCTCTAGAAGTTCCTTTTAGTGCAGATATGTTGTTCAAGTCTAAGCAGATACTTTGTTTAATGGCAGCAGTCTTACTGAAAATTAAGAAAACGTGCTCCTTGAACATGAGCTAGCACATCTTTTATATACTTGCAAAATGTGTTGATATGAAGTAAACTATGCTTCTTATAACAATAGAAGTAATAAATAGCTTGTGGGGTGGAGGGATGGAATAACTGTACTTGAACATTTTTAAGAGTGGTATTATTGATCAGAAAAAAGTGGCAGACTTTCTATTTTTTGAAAAGATATGAAAACTTCTCGCTGGAAGTAAGTGGAAATATTCTAAAAACTTTCACATAGCACATCACAGTTTCTGTTTCCAGGGGAGCCACTTTCTTTATAACTGCTTGCACCAGCCCCACCATCAGGAAAACAGCTGTCAGGGACATTGAATATTAAGGAAGGAATCAAGGGTGACCTGAGAGAATAATAAGAAAAGAATTAAGATAAAAAATGTACATTATATTGGAAATAATATACTGTAGATATTTATGGAAAGAGGAGGTGTTGGATAACTTTTATCCTAGCTCTCATCTTCGGGAGACTGTATCTGTATGCTGGCTATCTTTGAAGTATGACACACTGTGTACTGCTGTAGAAAAATAAATTATATAAATATTAAAGTAAAATATGTCTCAGCTGGCTGAAGCACATACCAAAGACTTCCCTTAGGCTGTTATAAAAACTGCCACAAACAGTATATTCAGTACTGGATGAATTTAAGAACGGCTTCTTTTGGAGGCAATAGCTCATGTCCCTTTTTACTTGGGACTGTTATTCTTCATGTATCAATAATGAATGAACAGAAAAGGAAGTAATAAAGGTGACTGAAATTCTTTCCAGTTCCTAAAGATTTTTCATATCTTCAGAATTTCTCCATACTGACAATTCTACCAAATCACTGAGATCAATCTTACAAGTCAATTTTCCACAAAATGGGATTTTGGAGATGTTATTACACAGCCAAACATTTAATTTTTGTCATTGATAAACTATTCTTGGAAATTATGTGTTTCCAGACATTAAAAGCAAAACTTTTGAAAAAAAAAAATCAGATTTCTCTTCATGAGAAAAATATAGAAACAGATATACAAAAGAGTGAAGGGTAGGTGATACAGGATGGAATGAGCCGGGAGTTGCGAAAGGAGACAAAAATGGAGATAGATACACTGTTGCCCTTTTCCATTCTGCTAAAAGTTGGCAAAATCTGAGCTTCTCTCATTCACTTGTTACTGGAGTTGACTGCTTTGATTTCTTTTGTTTGGCTGGTTTGGGTTTTTTTTTGTTTTGTTTGGTTGTTTGTGGTTTTGTTTCTGTGCTCAGCCTTTTGTGGGAGGGGGAAGGCAGGAAGTGTTTATGTGGGTGGGGTTTTTAAGTAAAAAAAAGTGGGTTACTGCAACTGCAATGATTCCACATTTAACAACATTGATGTTTTTCCTGGCTTCATCCTTCTGTAAAGGAATTGATTCAGATTCAGAGTATTTTTTTGAATAATTTGGGGTATATTGATATGATACTGAATTATATCTGTTAGGTAAAGTTGAGAAATTTAAATTAATCTAGACTCTCTTATTATATGAGTCTCTTGTTGAACATTTATCTATCCTTGAATTATAAGGAGTTATTAACAGATAAAGCATGCAGGATAGAGACATAATTTCTATTTTTTTAAAATTTCTTTTATTTTGTTTGTCTTGAACTGGTTTCTTTAATGTAATCTCTGGTCTTCTGAACAACTTTGAATAAGCGCATTTTTACCACATAGTGGAACAATTTTGTAGTAGGTCTCAAAACAGAAAAAAACCTTGAGGGCAGAGGAAAGATAAAGGAAGTATTCCTTCTTCACACAGCTTATGAGAAAATAATAATTATTTGTCCAAAGACAAATGCTTAAATTTTTTATAAGTCCAGAAATATCTGGACATATTGAGAGAGGAAAATTCATCAAAGATTTCTAGAAAGCAAAAGTCATCAACTCTAGCTGAGGTATGTACACTGCATCATAAACTCATGGAGCCTTGAAAAGTATTCTGGGAAAGTATCACTGTATACTTTACTGATATTCATAGTTCTCTATTCAGTAAAAGCTGCACTGAAGAGCTCTTTCTGAACAACACATGCTCTTTTTGTCATGCAAATTTTTATATATTCTTCTATGTCGATGTAAGCTTTCTTATGATAAACTTATGTGTGTGCTTTGGACAACGTAAAGAAGAAGGAAGTTCTGCTGGAGAGTGCTCATAATGAAAGAGCATGGAACTACACAGGAAACAGGTTTGATCTCTGTCCCTTCTGTTCTAGGACCTCATACACTACACAGAGGTGAATATACAGACAGGAAAACATGGTTCTGGAAGGACTGGAACATCCTGCTGGTAGCATGAGATTTACAGATGTCGTGAAGACGGATACATTTTTAAAAAACAAATTTTTTTTCTTATTCAAAGTTTTTTTTCTTATTCAAATTTTTTATTTTAATAAATACCATTATTATGGCTTTCTTTGAAGAAGATAGATAGGCTTACATTTTCAACGTTCTTAGGAAATCTCATATTTTTCTGTTTACAGAATAGCCTCAAAATTAAAAGCAATTATGCTTAAACATGAAACAAAGCCCGGTCTAGAATACCTTTGAACCAAACTGCTTTTTGACAAAACCCAGAACATAACAGACTCTCAAAAATAAAATAAGCTTCTATTACAACCCCCACAACTTTCTTGGAGTCTATATCTCATCACACCGAGTATTGAGACAACATCTGTAATTCAGCTGTACTGTCGCTCATACTGGTCCGGGTTACTCAGGCCTAGACTGAGAAAGTAATTATGCAGACATAAAACTTTCTTGAGATGAAGAAGTTTAGTGTCTGACACTTTGTGCATGAATCTTGAACACACAAACAATACCAAAATCTGTTGGAGAGACAGGGTAGAGGTCCAAAGAAATATTCAAGAGCTAAACAGCCTGTCATGTACATGTCCTAACCTGAGTTGTCAAGTTCCTTCATCAGGTCAATGGCATTGTGCTGCTTTGTGTATGGCATAGGATCTTAACAGTGTCCTGGTCACGTAGAAACATGAGTTTCTTAACTGTTAGTGTGACTTAAGTCAGGTCGTGTTATTTCTGCACTGTTAAATTCAGGTTCCAGAGAAGGACCAGGTTTTTACATAGATGCACTTTACGGGAAGTGAGAATAGTTTTGTGGTGAATATATATGACTTATCTCCACTTGAATCCGGATTTAGGACAGGATACACAGCTATGGAATTTAAATGGAAATGTGCATAGAGGAAAAAATAAAATAAACCAAGATCTTGATTTTTAGGTGAAAGAAATTACAGCACAAGTCAGAGCTTACTCTGTAAGAATTTATGTTAGATGTAATGGAAGGAATAGAATTAAATATACTTATCATTTAGATATATTTATCTCCACTGTGTTCAATCAAAAATAGTATATGATAATATCTGTTACATACCAGTTGACTTCACACACTAGACTGAAAGCATAGATAATTGCCCTTACATGAGGTCAGAATAAAAAAATTGTAGTTTTGAACTGACTTGCCTAGGAAATGAGAACTGATCAGGATAGTTGAAAAAGTCCTTTTACTGGTGCATTAGGGATAACAATCACCATAAACACAGCAATGGTTTAAAGTATATCTCAGACAGCCTGTGTGGAGCATCTGTTTATTTATCTTATTAGTCACATTGCCTCAAGTGAGAAATTTTATAGAGATACAGCTTTGTTCATAGACTTAGAAAACACATTTTTCCTTCACTGTTTTCTTTTAGCTGCTTTGTAAATGGATTATGTAAAAATCTTAACATTGTTGACAAAAGGTCAGTTTAACAGGCCTTGTCTGTATTGGAATGATAACACCTTCTACCAGTCTCATAATCTCTGACAGCTGCTGCTCTGATCAGTGAATTCTTATTTGCAGAGGAACACTGAAAGTTGCTCTTAAGGAAGAGGAGAAACCAAGATTTTCTATCTTGTAACCTCAGTGTTAAATGTTAGAGGAATAAGAAGCTCCAGTGACAGCTGTGCACACCTTTGTTAAATTATTTTAAAACTCACAATACTGCTAGTTTCTAAAACAGAGGCATAGAGGTACAGCAAATATTTTTAAAAATGCCTTCATAAACCACCCCCCTCAATTTTCTCTCATCAGTGTTTCTCAGGACTGTGAAAAGATGGGATAAAACCACCAGTATTCTCTAAATACTGTGTGCTGAAGGGAGATTTACAAAGAACTTGATTTATCATAACCAATTCTTCAGGTTTTGAATAAAATAATTTTCAGAATGTCCTAGTATTTTAAAACTGATGGAGTGTTGAAAAGGTTACCTTTTGTAACTGAGCTTATTCAGCCTGGTTTGATCTTTTTCTGAAGTGTCTGAAGCCATGTTTCCAGCATCTGTTCATTTGTAGTATGTGATTATGTTGATTCAATCACTTTCAAGCACATGAAAATTATTGATAATTCACCAGCTGCATTTTGAGAACAAATTTAATCTTTTAAAAGAAGGGAGGAAGAGAGTGATCAAACTTCAAGGTCCTTAACAAACTTCAGAAATGAATCAAGCTGTGGATACCATGAATGCCTGGAAAAACAGTTGAATAATCCAAAACTGCAAATAGTATGGTGTTGTTTTACTTCTGACAATATTACTAGGAAATCTTTCAAGAATAATACAGGAAAATTTAAATTTTCAGTAAGTTATATACTGTTTGTTTGAGAATTCTTTATTTTTTAAATGACATGATTCAAAACCTACCTGACTTACCTATTTGGTTGAATTTGGCATATATATTATTAAAAACAAACTTACATGGTGACAATAGCTGTTTAGAATACCTAATATCACCCACCTAGGCCTCTCACCTAGGTAAAACATCTTAGATTCACAAGAGTAGTGAGTGGCCACCATCTTCTGGCTTCAGATTTACATTAGTGTCACAATAAGCTGCAAAATATTGTGTCCCAGTAGTCCCTTGTGAGTCACCTTGAAAGAGGAAATTGCTCTCATCACATACCTCTGGAACTTCACAAAGAAATTCTGGCAACAAATAAATAATCAAGAATACACATATAATGCTCAATGATATTTTATATTTGGATCTAGCTTCCTCTGTAATTAGATTATAGTGTAAAAGTTTGGCTAAACTGTCAGAAGAAGCAGATTTTATAAAGTATAGATGAGTTTGTAATCAAAGAGATACAAACTAGTAGTCTCTTTCAAATATGCAGGAGGGAAGAGCTTTTCTTTTTACATGTACTGAGCTTTAAATACCATCTCATAATTACAAGCCATGCAGTGTAGCAGGTAATAATTAACTTATCTGAATAAAAGCTCATGTGGCACTTTAAGATTAAAGAAAGTTCAACAAAACTTATTTTGAAAAAACAATTATACAAAAAGTCTATTTTTAGTGTCCATGTCCTCTGAGGTGGCAATTCCTATACATTACTATACAGTATAATCTGCTATTTATATGAACTTGCCCTACACTGGGATTTGATTGTTAAAATTCAAGAAGTACTGTATGATCCTATGTGTTCTTTAAATCAACTTATTTTAAAGGGGAATTACTGAGTAGCCAAACAGCTTGAGTGTCTTTTCTGCCTTGCAGCCCTCATACCTGCCCATGTTCAGAGGATGTTATTGGTGACAGAGATTGCTCATCACCAAAAGCAGTAACTCCAGCATCCAATAACTTCATGCTTGTATAAGTAAAGTGAAAAGTGAATATCCAACCTAACAGACCCATGTTAAAAAAAATCTTTAGTACCTCAAAACTTTTTAAAATTCTGTGAGTCTACAAAACAAACAATTGAAACCCCCACAGTATAGATTTTTAGAAGGTGTACTGAAGAATATTAAATTAATGCTACCAAATGGCCACACCTAGAACGAAATAGAAGATGTTTTCCTCTTGACTTTGTTATTTTAATTTAGTGTGTTTCTCTGTGGACTACCCATTCTATAGGCAATTAGATCACATAGTAAAATGAGAAATTTTGGTAAGGAGGATGAAAAACAAAAAGCAAAAAACCCACATAATTAGAAATCAGATGTTAAAGTCTAGTCTTCCACATCCATGCTTTCATATTGACAATTAATTTAATCATTTTCTGTTTTCAGTTATATTTCAGATAACAAAGTCCAACTATCTTTTTGTTTAATTAAATCATGAAGATTACTTGAGCTCTGTATATTGAGTGGTTCCAGGATAAGTTCTAAATTTATAGACACAGTTATTACCTTTCTGCAGCGTTACCAGAGCTTGAGCTTTGTCAATTTGTTTGGTTTTGTCCATAAGTTTTGTTTCTCCTTATGGCCCATATTTACAAAATTATTACTATATTTAATTTAGAAGCTGATGAACAGAAAAATGAGGAAAAAAAACCAAAAAAAAAATCCACCAAACAAAACAATAAACTATCAGAAGAGAAAAATAAAATGAAACTAAAGAGAAGCTACATCTTATGTGTTTTGTATGGAGATCTTGGAATCTGTTATTTCTCTCACTGACGTCCATAAACTTTGCTCATGGGCTACTAACACTGTGTATGTAACTCTATCAAATCATCACAATGTAATCCACCAAAACCCGTCAGATTAAATCAATTTAATCAGATTAAAACAATTGCCACAGTCAGCTGAAAGTGAAATTAAATAAAATCTGACCATTAATAACAAAGTGAAATAAGATAAAAATATCTCGTATTATAGAAGTCTGATGAAAATAAATTTCAGGTTTTTTTACCTCCTTGGCGATCAAATAAAACAATTTAACATAAATATTAATCAAATTTCTGATAAATTATTATAACTCTTTATTAGAGCTAGTTCATTTGGTGACTATTTGGGCAATAATATAGTTAAAATGAGACTCAGATATAAAATATACTTGTAAAAATTTTCAGTGCTTATTTAGTGAGAACATGACTGTTGAAATCTTAGGATAAATATTATTTCTGTTGTCTTAAAAGATTATTTAGGCTGATGAAAAAATATTTTTTCTTTTAAATAAAAATCCTAAAGATGATGTTCCATGATGGAGTTGAGATCTGAAAGTTCACTGCTCCCAAGAATGGCAATCTTACTTTAAGATCTTGTGTTGTTTTCCCTTTCTTTACAGTGGCTATGGCACTTACTGGCACAGGTCAGCTCACTCACCTGAGTAAAAGCCTTCCTGGTCAGAAGTCTACAAATTTTTTACCAGGTCCCTGGCCTGATTGATTCAGATAGAGGTTCAGAGAGGCTCCAGAGACAGTGATTTTGAGAAGTTCCTTTTGATAGTACCAGTTAATGAACTCATATTATCCAACTTCACTCTAAAATCTTCATGGAGACTTTCAGTCAGTAACACAATATTATGGAACAAAACTGGTTCAAATCAACACATAATCGATATAATCCATAATCTATAATCGATAATCTATAATCGATAATCTATAATCTATAATCTATAATCTATAAAGTAAGATTTTTTAAAAAATTATTATTTCTTTTACTCTACTTTCTACCTAGCTTAATATCTATGGTTAATCCTTAACAGAAACAAGACATTTCATGGTCCTGTAATGCACTTTGAAAATATGAGAGATATTCTAACTTGGTAGGAATCCAAGACTTTAAATGCAACTACTTAAAGATGGCAAAAAATTTAAGTCAGTTTAAAAAAGCTAGCATTTAAAAGGATATAAAAAGAGTGGATTATTAGTAGCATTTGATTTTTTTTTTTTTCTAAATCTGTAGGGACGCTTCTTTAGAATTTGGGTCAAAGTATAACTTAAGCCTCAAATAAAATTTGGGGGTTTCCCAATATGTTTATTCTCCTCAAAACACTTTTCACATTGTTATGTTTGTATCTTCACTCCATAAGAAAACACTTTTTTCTAATAATGACTGAGAAAAACCTGGTTGAACACCTTCTTTTCTCATTAAGACTGTTTTCTTCAAAGATGTGTGTCTTTTCTTAGACAAAGTTTTTTTGTTAAAAAAATAAAACTATCTGAAACCTAGCAAAAATATAGATTCAGTAAAGAGACATGCTTCTTTTTCTAGAGAATATTTAGAATTTATTTACTTATAATATGGTTTCTATTGAAAACTGTAATTAGATTGTTTTCTTTACATTAATAAGAATGAACATAGTTTAAAATTGGCACTGTGTCTGCTACTTAAAAAACCAAAACTGTCCCAAAACTACAATATTCTACTCAATACTTTCAGTATTTTTTAAACATTCATCTGTATGAAACCCTAAACTGCGCAATCCTGAGCACTGGTCACAGACATACAGTGATGGATTTGCCTTAATCTCTCTAACACTGATAATAATCTCCACCTACCAAAGCAAGATATATCTGCTAAAATCTAAACTATTCTGCTTATTTAGGAAACTTTGTCAAGGTTGGATATGCTTTTAACAGAGAATCAAGGAACAACTTTCTGAAAAGAATGACTAGACTAAGTCAAGGAATAGTTGTGGGGCTCATAAGATGCGGTGGGACTCGTTTTCATCATAAGAATCACTGGGGGAAAAGGTATTGGACTGGAAAATAGAATAAAATAAATTCTTTATATTGATGTTTATATCTTTTATTTATAGAATGCAAATCAAAAGATGCCCAAGTAGGTCACCTAACTGTGTAAAAGTTGCATATAATTTACCTCTAAACAAATTAAGAAGAAAACAATTTTAAAAGTAAATCAAGAGGATCTGTGAAACATAAGTAACAATTATTTAACTAAAACATTCAACTTTTTCAGCACTGCTTGAGACTGAAAACCCTTCTAGTATTGTAGCAGTGCAGGTGGTTGCAGCTATTTTTTGTCCTGGGGAGAACTCAGACAACCAACTGTGGTGGTCAGCAGCCCAAGTTTAGCATGTAACTTTCAGTCATGGTGAGAACCCATGATTCCTTTGTTTTTTCTTTTGCATGTTTTCCCCTGATTGTTTAATATTTTGTCCTCTTGTTTTATGCATGAAGTTATGTATATTCATTTCTCTTCTTTAATATGTATTAGTTCTAGAAAGTTCTTTGTTCCTCGATGCCCCATTGGATCCTTCCCTGAGTCCCTCCTATGTGTTGTTCCCATTGGTTCCCTTCCAGTCAATCCCACCTGCTTGGCTCTATCCCATTGGCTGAGATCCCTTTCCCCACCTATTCTGTACCCAGTATAAGATCCCTGGACCCTGCCACCAATTGGCCTCTTTGTCCCTGTCATTTCACATTAATAAACCTGTGTGGAACACATACGGAGAGTCCCCTCTCTTTTCTGCTTTGCTTTTGCCTGTGTTCCTGCAGAACAGCGACAGAAGGATGCAGCCCCTTTGGGTGAGGAGCTCTGCCCTGTTTTCATTGTGTGCTGGGCACTGAGTGCCGCCTTCCAGAGGGGTTTCAGCGTTGACCTCCGGGCTTCTTTGTGTCGGCATGTGAGGGGAAAAACCCCCTTCTGCCAGCTCCCAGTGGCTGAAAACCCCTCCACAGTATGACCCATGTTCTTCTATTTGTAACCCTGTATAATGCTGCTGGCTCTGCTGACACTTGCCTCTGTTGATTCTTATGTATAATTATATAAAAGATTCCTCAAGAATATCAACTTTTCAAAGGATTTAGCAGAAAACCTCCTGCTGATAAAGTAGTCTTACTTCCCGCAGAGTGAAGAGCACTACAGCAGCCAAACAGCGATGGATATGTTGGTCTTCTGGGTATGATTATATCTGACTCTAATGGAAGAGACATAAGATACTAGCTTTAATGAGAAAAGAGCTGAAAGAGCAAGATGATTTTACCACTTCTTTTTTTAATCTTTTTCTAAAGAAAATTAACATACTGAGGCAGATTTAGAGGTACAACAGCGAAAAACAGCAAGGTGACTAGCCTAGATTTATCCCAATATACCTACTATTAGAAACTGTCTCATCATGCTTAGCTTTACCTACTAGGCTTTGACTGCTGTCAGAAGCTAAGATAATTCTTCAGCTATTCTTCCAAGCTATAAAAGAAGCTCTAAAACACATATTAAAAAATCTAGGAAAACCTGTTTGTGTGTTACTTCGGCCCCAGAAGCTGAAGAAAAGTATGGTTTCTTTGGTGAATTTCATTAATTGTTTTAATATTGTTAGCGGTTAAGAGCACTTCAGTTAAATTGAGATGTTGCCTCTACAGTCTGAAAGCTTTACATTTTCCTCAAAAGAGAAGTGAGTGGGAGTGCACTCACTATTTAACTGTCATTGCTTTGTACTTCATTTTCTTCTGTAAGACCTCAAAATCATATGAGGGTTTGATGGGCGTGAAATTAATTAGTGTTGTCACTTTTTAAAGTGACACTAAAATGTTTCCCACATTAGCCATAGGGTTTTTTTGTACATAAGTGACAATTAAATAGATGGTAAGTATTTTACAGTTTTTCTAAATGAGAACACTTAGTTAGGTTTACAATCAAACAGATAAGAATAGTTCATCAAGAATGGAAGGGTTCTACAGTGATCATCGACTCTCTAACCAGGGCTGACCAATACAGCATGTTTTAAGGGCATTTCCCAAATGCCTCTAAAACACTTGAGAGGCTTAGGGCATCAATCACTTCCCTAGCAAGCCTGTTACAATTTTTGACCACCCTCTCAATAATGAAATGTGTCTTATTGTGACATATGAATGTCCCCTTATGCAGTTTTAAACCATTGCCACACATCCTGTCACCATATACCAGGGAGATCAGCACCTCCCTCTCCACCTACCCCCCTCAGGGAGCACTGTGCAGAATTTATACTCTACACTGATCTTATTGAAAGAACGGGATACTGGCCAAATCCAGGTAAGTCTAACCCTGGTCAAAAAATTAAAGAACAGATTATGAGACTGATTGCATTAAGTCAGATCAAAATATCTTTTTCCTAGCAGCAGGAATAAGTAGACACTGCAGAAGGAAGGATGGCACAAGCATATATGAAATTTCCTGAATTACTTCACTGCCTTTTATTGTTTATTTTTTTTCTTCATTTCAGGAAATATCTTGAATCAGATGTGCTCTGCCTATTTAGTAATGCTTAATAAACTTTTCTTTCACAGAACGATCTAATAAGACCTTGGACTTGTTCAAATTTTTACAGTCTACGACATTCTTTATCAGTTTCCTTATTCTACTATATTTTACATGGAGGGCAAAAAGCCTTAAAAAAACCTAAAAGCTCACCTTTTATCCTGACCCTACCTCCCATTAGCTTTATTTGATAGTAGATAGGAAGAAAACAGTAATTATTGATCTCTGTTAAACTGTCTATGGTACTCGTGATTTTGTGGATGTTTATTAAATCCACCACCCCATTTCTTGCATACAGGCTCCTGTTCAGTTCTGCCTTGTTAAATCATTACTTGTATGGAAATGTTTACACATTTTTAATGAGAGGTTTTACTCCTTCCTGAACATTTTCCAATTCTACTATATCTTTTTGAGGAGGAGGGACTAGGGTTGTATAGCATTTAAAACATATGAGAAACATGAAATTACACAATGGAATAATGACATTTTCTGTTTAATTCTCTATTTCTTTATTACTTTCTGACAACTGATTTCTTTTCACATTCGCTTAGAACTGCCACAAAACCAAAATGTTCCTTTGAGTAATATGGTCAGCTCAGTGCCCTTTATTGGTTTCTCCATGTGGATTACTCTACATTTATCAACATTATGTTTCATCTGCCATATCTTAACATTGTCATTCACATTCCTACTGACTTCATCAAAGTTTTCAAAGCTGAACTTTGTCCACCTAGCACTGAAGGACTTTATACTCGGAAAGACTTTGTGACTTGACTGTTGATCTCTTTTCTCAGGTTATTTGCAAATGAGTGTAAAAAAATATTCTGCCCACACAAATCTATGGAAATCTCAATGCTCTGCAAGAGAAGACTGCTTATTTTTACCTCCTCTTTCTAATTGTTTGTTTGTATATTCAGGTGTAATTAGTGTGTGTGCCCAGGTGCTGGCTACTGTGAGAAGCTGGTCCCATGTTGGGCAGAGTCAGTTCCAGCCAGCTCTGAGACAGTCACACCTTTGGCCAAAGCTGAGCTCAGCAGTGATGTTGCCAGTGCCTCTGTGATAACCTGTTGAAGAAAGGGTAGAAATGTTGTGCAGCAACTGGAAGTGAAATGAGTGGAAATATATTTCTCTTTATCCCAGCCTGTTTAACTGGCAATAAATTAAATTAATTTTACCAAATCTGTTTTGCTTGTGGAGGTAGTTGCTGAGTGATCTCCCTACCCTTATCTCAATGAACAAGTGTTTAGTTGTATTTTATCCCTCTGTTCTCTTGAGAAGGAGGAGTGATTGAGAGGCTTGTTGGTCACCTAGCTGTCAGCTGTGCCACAACCAGCCACAGGGAGAAATTTTGTGGATCTCCTCTGGCATCACATTTATCATTTCCCAGTCCTAAGATGCAACAGCAGTTTTGAAGAGAGAAGTTACACACTACCATTAGTAATTCAGCTATTTCATCCTTGAGTTATCTTAGAACACTTGAGTGAATGCCATGTAGTCCTACCAATTTGTTACTGCTTATTTTGTCAGTCTGCTTCATAACCCCTTTTACAGCCAATTTCAGGCACAACTGCTGAGTCTCCAACAAAAGAGTTCCAGTGAAAAAAAACCTCCCTGATTTTTCCACAGTGAATGCTGATGGAAAAAGGGCTTTGTGGTGGCTTTGACTTATTTGAAAGATATTTTTATATCCAAACTGTCATCTGATTTGTTTCTAAGATTTTATTGCAAACTTCTTATACAAGATCTGTTGGAAAAAACTGATATAGTATTTATTTTGAAGCTTTTAAAATTTTTTTTGCCCAAACTCTTTTTTGGGATATCTTTGAAGTTGTGTGCAAAATCAGCAGATTTTTCATTCTCAAACATTCTTTTGTCAAAATGCAATAGCCATTCATTCAGATTAGTATGCATTCTCCAGTTCTTCATGTTACAGGGCAATATTCATAGCCCTTTCTTGTTTTGTGCAGTTTCTAACCTCTGGAAATCTAAGACATGCCAGTCTGGGAAGAACTTTTGTGCTTTCATTGCCACATACCAAGCATCAGAGGATCAGGCCCATTTTTGCTTACATTTACCATTCATTAGTCACAATTGTTTTGGACTTTTGAGTACAGTTTTTTTCTGCCTATATAATTGTATTGGTCCCCCAACCACAAGTCATGCTATTATTAAGATTATTCCCCAAAGCAATTCCTGTAGTAAACAAAACATCTGGGATTCCCACTTTGCAGAAAATGAATCAGTAATTCTGGCAATAAAACGGCTGTGAGTTTTCTGCCAATTTTGCTGAATATTGATGAACGAATGATGTATGATCCCATGTGGTGGACAACAAAAATGAGTGCTGTTATAAAAATGTATTTGCAACCCTGAACTTCTTCCCATCTTCCCAGATTAATTTGCCAAGCCAAAGGAAGTTGGCCATTTTTAATTGCTTAGCCCCTCATACCTTGTCTAGCTGAGCATTTCACTAGTCATAGGAGCTGGGGGCCAGTGTGTCCTCCACTATCAGAGCACCCACATGGCTGCTATGAGTTCTGCTGTTCAGTAATGGAGCACAATGAAATGTTTTACCAGACAGAGATGACTGGAATGAAGTAGTGCTTTGGGAGTATGTTCCCCTCAATGGGAAAGATTCTGAGTTCTATGAGACTTTTACTCCTGGTATACTGAGAGCACTTGTTTTAGAAAAAACAGTGATGGCTTGGTGATTTTTTATAGTTGGAAAAGCTGCTGCCTCAGAAGGTATATTGTCTTACTGATCATTTACCTTTACAGCTATATAGAAATACCCTAAAATTCTGATTTTGACACACAAACTGATCAATATGTAGGAGTACTGCAGACATCAAGGTACAAATGTGATCTTTAGGTACAACCGTGAAATTTCATTCCAGGAGAGTTTATGCTGACGCTAAAGAAGTGTGATCCAATACAAGCCTGTATATAGTGTTTGCAATCCAAGATTTTGGCAGCAGTTCAGCTACAGGGGTGACTTCATGGAAAGAGACCAGAAGTTTTCCCTTTGTTCAATACAGCCAATACCATCCAAGCCAGACAGATAGAGCCAAGACAGACCCACCCCTGGCCAAAGCTAAGGCCATCAGTGACAGTGGTAGTGCCTCTGGGATGGCCTGTTTAAGAAGGGGAAAACAAATTTCTGCAAAGCAGGAGCCAGAGAGAGGAATAAGAATATGTGAAAGGAACAGCCTTGCAGACACCAATGTCAGTGAAGAAGGGGGAGGGGGCACTCCAAGCAGAGATTCCTCTCCAGCCTTCAGACGATTCCATGTTGGAGCAGGTAGATGCCTGAAAGAGACCATGACCCCGTGTGAAGCCCATGCTCAAGCAGGCTCCTGGCAGGACTTGTGACCCTGTGGAGAAGAGGAGCCCAGGGTGAAGCAGTTTTAGTGGCAGGACTTGTGACCCCACAGGACCCATGGCGAAGCAATTTGTTTCTGAAAGACTGTGCTCCATGTAAGGGATTCACACTGGAGCAGTTCATGGAGATCTGCAACCTGTGGGAGTGACCCTAAAATGGAGCAGAGGAAGACTGTGAGGACAAAGGAGAGGCAGAGAAAACATAAGATGGCCTGACCACAGCCCCCATTCCCTTCCCCTTGTGCCACTGAGAAATCATAAGTGGAATCCAGGAAGAAGAGAGGATGGGAGGAAGGTATTTTAAAATTTGTTTTTATTTCTTCTTATTCTTCTCTGATTTGATTGGTATCAAATTAAATTAATTTCCCCAATACAAGTCTGCTTTGGCCACGATGGTAATTGGTGAGGGATTTCTTCCTGTCCTTATCTCAAGCCTTTCATCATGTTTTCTCTCTGCTTTCCAGCTGTTGAGGGGAGCGACAGAGTGGCTTTTGGTGGACAGCAGGCATCCAGCCAGGGTCAACCTACCACAGCCTGACTTCAGGAGTAGGCCCTAAGCTTCATTTATTTTCCTATAGATATATGTCTGTTTTTACATTGGTACTGGTTTGGCTGGGATAGAGTTAGTTGTCTCCACAGTTAGAAGTACGGATCTGTGTCTTGGATTTCTGGTGGAAATAGTGTTGATAGCACATAGATGCTTTTGTTACTGCTGAGCAGTGCTTACAGAGAGTCAAGGCCACCTCTGCTCCTCACCCCACCTCATCAGTGAGGAGGCTGGGAAAGCACAACGATTTGGGAGGGGACACAGCAGGGACAACTGAGCCCAACTGACCAAAAGGATATTCCACTCCATATGGCATCGTGCTCAGCATATAAAGCTGGGGTAAGAAGGAGGAAGGCCAGGATGAATGATGGCATTTTTCTTGCCAAGTAACCATTACATGTGATGGAGCCCTGCTTTTCTTGGGTGACTGAATACCTGCATGCCCCTGGGAAGTAGTGAATGAATTCTTTGTTTTGCTTTGCTTCTCTGCATGGCTTTTGCTTTCCCCATTAAACTGCTTTTATCTCAACACATGAATTTTCTGGCTTTTACACTTCCAATCCTCTCCGCCATCCTACCATGGGAGAGTGAGAAGCAGCTCTGTGTCTTAGCTGACAACCAGTGTTAAACACCTATAGCTATTTAAGTTAATGTTCCTTTTTTTTTGCTTTTTAAAAATACACATTTTATATAAAAATATGTGTGAAGTTCAAAAGCAGTTGATATACCAGAAGACCCACCCAAACAGCCTTAGTTTCTATTATTACATTTATTGTCCGTAACAGTTTTCCACTTAACAGAACTGTGTAGCATGAAAATTAAACCCTTTAACCTAATCCAGATAAACTGGTGTATACTATGCTTGTTTGTAGAAACTGATGACTAAAATCTTGTTTAAAATTATAAGTCTTGTAGCCAGAAGCCAGAAGGAAATTGTTTCTGTCAGTAAAATAATTTTTCTGATTAAAATTGTCTTCAAACTTCTTTCTATCCCAGTACTAGAGGCAATTACAGAATTTCACTGGAGGGAAAAGATCAATATGAAGACTTTCAAATCTGGATTAAATGTGTTAGTCCTACTTTTCTGTGCCAATTTATGACATTTCCCTTAAAAGGTATTTAGAATGATTACAACTCCACCATAAACTCAGTTTTATACACTATTGTACTACTTCTTAGGTACTTCTGCAGTGTGTGTGAAATATTACAAAATGAAAGATTAATTTTATATTCATTTATTGCAAACATAAATGACTACAAAATAAGCAAGGTTAAAGAGTTTTCAAATCACAAATTGTGGACTAAGACACTTTTTCCATGTATGTTTCTTCCATGTAGTAATTAAGAGCATGAACCTTGCCATCGAACTTTATTAACTTGTACTTTTCTAAATTCATATGAAAACCATTCTGCAAATTCCTTTGATGGTGATTCTTTGAATTATCCTAAATCACCCATCTGCAACACAGTGGTATTAATGTTCATGGACCTCTCTTATTTGCATTGACTAATATACAGTGTGATTTCTGATATGCATACTATCAGAAAATCTCAAAAGAATATGTAGAAAAAGTAGCAAGTTCATAAAATTTAAAAGCTTTTTTTTTCCATTAATGTTTTTTACTGATTTCCAAGAGAAGAGTGCTAATATACTTTTCTTTGGAAATGCATGAAAATAATAAAATCTGTGTACATCTAGACAAGAAGACTTACATTTCAATACTTATAACTATTATATCATTCTCTACAGAGGAGAATGTCTCCTGAATCCTATTATTATCTTTAAATAACATAAGATGACATGATTGCTAGGGTGAAATAATGGTACTTGATGTTTAAACAAGTATAGAAATAAACCCGTGGTCTTTCTAAATTCAGTCATTTGTCAATAATTTGATTAAATAATTTAATGGTTGTCTATTTGTTATTTGTAGAAAGAAAGTACTTAGTAATATACTTCAAATAATTATGAAATTATGTAAGCTCCCCACAATTTCAATTTATTTTTTGACTCTTTTAAAAATACTAGATTGCAGTCACATATATTTCACAGAAATCAAGAACATCAAGGACAACGTGAGGAGTGGTTCGTACCCTAGAAGCCTGCTCAGGACCCATTCAGACAGACTTCTACAAGCTGAGGAAATGGATAAGCAGGAACACAGGAATAAAGATCTGCAAAAGAAAATGCAAGATGCTGCAGTACTGGCTGGGGACTGATCAGCTGGAAAGCTGCCTCCTGAGCTGCATTAGGCAGAGTGCTGATGGCAGACCAAAAAAAGGTGACCTTTCCCCTCTGCTTACCACTGGTGTGACACATCTGGATGCTGTGTCCATTTTTCTGCTCTCCAGAGCAAAATATATATATATATATATATATATATATATATATATATATATATATTTTCACTGGAGCTAGTCAACCAACAACCAGAAAGATGATTAAAGGACTGGAGCACATGACAAAGCTCAGAGTGCTGTGTGTGTTCAGCCTGAAGAAGAGGCACAGGATCCTTTTCACAGTGTGGATAAATAAATAATTGATGGGAGAAATAAAGAACACAGAGGAACTCATGTCAGACTCATGTCAATGGCGATCTAGGAGAATGGAGGAAGAAAAAGGCACAATCCAAAATACAGGAAATTCTGCTTAAACAGAAGGGCAAAAAAGACTCCAACACTGTAATTCTGATCAATCACTGGAATAGGTTGCCCTGAGATATTGCGGAATCTCCATCCTTGCAGATATTTAAAACATGAAACATGACTGGACACATGAAAAATATCGTTACTCCTCTATTTACCTGTCAGAGCTCAAGTCATCTAAAGTACTGTTTTCTAATAAAATATGACATATATCTAAATGATTGTACTTCCTTTGTCTCCTTTCAACATTTCCAGTGTTGCATCTTACACACCCTAAAGCAAAATTAAATGTAACAGAAATAACAAGGCTGCCTCCTTTCTTTTCTTTTTTTGTCTTTTTCTTCCCCTCCTGTTCTTCCTGCATTGGATGCATAATTTTTAGTTTCCATATACCAAAACTATCAAACCTAGACAAGCTGTAGAATGAAGGATTAGCAGTGAAACTCTATTACTCGTGTAAGGAATGGAACAAATAATTCCTATCCAAAATTCTACAAACAAAATAAATTAGCAGTGTGTCACCAGCAGACGTGGTATTGATTTACAGAAGAGGTGATGACTGACTAAAACCTGACCACTGGCTGTGTGGACAGTGCCAGATTTCTGTCCAGAAAACAGACGTGAATGGCAAGTGAATGACCATGATCCTTAACTTACCAAGAATTATCAGAGTTGATTGCCTCACAAACTATTCACAAATTCAGTTTTGTTTTTTTTTTTTTTATATAAAATTCTCTCTATTCTTTTAATTTTATCTTGTTGCCATCACCAGCTTTGGTGGGAAGCAGCACAAGTACTGTAGTATGAAAAATAATAAAAAAAGGAGAAACAGGTGTTTTTCAGATGAGTTGTGAATGGGATTCCAACCAAAACCAGTGGGAAACAACAAACATTGTGTAAGGAAGAAGAAAATTTCACTGGATGCTAAATCTTCTGCATGCCTCTGAAGCCTTCATGAAAAAGGCTTCATGTTTTATGAAGCCTTTATGAAAAGGCTGTTCCCCTCATCAGCAAGGAATCACTCATCTCTACTTCTCATACCACAAAGTTGTCATACAAGCTTCCATGAATCCATGTCAACTGAAGGTTTAGGCATTTGGAAACCATTTTCCCATGGTTCTACAGTTCTATGTTGTCACACAGGGACGTTTCACCCACAGAGGAGTTCATGGCATTTCAGACTACCTTATATGCGGGGGAAAGACCAATTGGAACAAATTTTTCAATGTCTGGAGATCTTTTTCTTTTTTTTTTTTTTTTTTTAATTGCACATAGGAGATGGCATTGAGTTATAAAGGGAAGTAAGCATATTAATGTCAAATCACAATGGAGTTAGTTATCAAATATCAGTATAAGATGGCTACTTCAGAGCTAAAGGAGATTTCAGTAGAAGAGTCACAGATTTTTTGTATTGCGCAATTTTCTTTAGGGTGAAATAATCCAAAGTCTGGTCTAATTCTTGTTAATATCAGTGCCAAAATTAACTGAAGTGGCCAGTCTCATCAGGCAGAACCTTTCATGGGCACAGCAGTCAGGTATGCTGGATGTTGCATTGTTCTAGTGCTGACCTGTTCCCATCTAAGAGAATGAGATACACACTGTCAGAGTTTTTCTCGCTGAAGAAAAAGGAAAGCTTGAACCTTTTTACTGCATCAAATATCTTCGGATTCTTTTTCCATATATCTTGAGGAGAGAAAAAGAAAAGTAAGGAGGAGATGGTAATTGGTTATTTAATGAGCCCTATGGTCTTGTGATATCTGTAGTTAAAGGTCTCATACAGAGACAAAACAGAATTTAATACAAGTGTAGACATTCTGAAGTCCTTCCCTGTAGCTTTCATTCAGCTACCCACGTAGATTCATGCCTGTTTCTGGAGTTCTTTATTACCTTTTCTGTGCGATTAATAATTTTTTCATTCAACGCACATTTTATTTCTTTATGAGTCAGAATCCACTTGCCGTTTCTCTTTGGAGTGGTTGAGTTCTGGTCAGTGGAGGCTTGACTTAGAATTCAATGGAGACTGACTCAGGTTCTTGTCTGTAATACTTATGCTCTATTTTCATTTAATATGTTGATTGCAAATTTCTTTTTTGCAATATCCCATATTTCTCCACTTCAAAAGTCCAAATTTAAGTTGCTTTCCTATTTCATCATTCTGTGCTGCAAGCAAAAGTAAGGCAAAATCAACAACTGTGACTAGCAAATAGATTTTTAACCTATCATAAGAAAAGTACATGTATTTATTCCTCAAACTTTGACAAAGATGCTTTCTTATGAAGCACATCTTTTGAAAAGAAACAGTGGATCTTTGAAAGTAATCCTTTGATCAAATTCAGTAATGTTGCTTCACATTTACTGTTTTTACAGTTTACTGTTGTTATTTTCCATAAATAAATGCTTTCCCCTCCCTTTTTTTTTTTTTAATCCTGGGAGACTAATCCTGGATTTTAATACCAGGATTGTCTACCAATTCTGACATTGCCCTTTAGGCAAATAAAATCAATCATGATATTAAAGTAGCTTACCATCACGAAGAAAATTTGGGTGAGGTGTGATTTTTACAATTATATTTGGCCAGGAATATACAAAAAAAATACTTAAATATGGTTTTTTATTTACTTGGTGTTATGTCTCCGAAGCTTCTTTGATTGAAAGAAAGAAAGTACTTCTTTTGAGAAGAAGTGTAGATACAAAAATGCTGCTAGCAAGGATTTTCTTGCTATTTTCTAAGTCCATGAGAGACTTTTCTCTCTCACAGAAGAGGTGGCAGGGAATGTAAACAACCAAGCCACCTGCAACCTTGAAAAGTCTTGTTTATGGTATAGTAGAAAAATATTTTGACAATGGATGTTTTAGGATTTTAGCCAATCACCCCCAAGGGGTGGCTGGTCCTTTGTCCAATTAGACTATGAAGAAAAAAGTCTATAAAAGAGTTTGTAAAATAATTAAATAAATCAATCTTGCTGCACAACTCCTGCCTGCTGGATCTTCTCCTCCTCCTCCTCCCTATGGCTGCGGGACACAGTGATATACCCTAGGGCCCAGGCCTGCAGTAATAAAGAAGTGAAAATGTATTCATTAGAGCTCTAACCAGAAGTATTTCATAAGATAGTAAAATCTGTTGGAAATAGACCCAGTGTAATTCATGCATTTTGGAAGAAAGACAAAGGGAAAAAAAGATGTGGCAGACATGATATTGAATAAAGTCTGATACTCTGAGACTTTTACTTGTCCTACTGTGATGGTTTTGTCTGGGGTGGAGTCAGCTTTCTTCACAGTAGCCTGTATGGGGCTGAGTTTTGGAATTGTGCTGAAAACAGGGTTGATAACCCTGATAACAGGGTTTTTGTTATTGCTGAGCCGGGCTTACACAGAGCCAAGGCCTTTTTTGCCTTTCACGTGGCCACGCTGGTGAGGAAGTTGGGGTTACATGGGAGGCTGGGAGCAGACACAGCTGGGACAGGTGACCCAAACTGACCAAAGAGATATTTCAGACCATATGACATCATGCTCAGTATGTAAACCTGCGGGAAGAAGGAGGGAGGGGAGACAATTTGGAGTGATGGTGTTTGTCTTCCAAGTCCCTGTTACATGTGATGGGGCCCTGCTTTCCTGGGGATGACTGAACACCTGCCTGCCCATGGGAAGCAATTAATTCATTCCTTGGTTTTCTCACCTTTTGTTTGTGGCTTTTGCCTTCCCTATTTAAGTGTCTTTATCTCAACCCACATGTCTTTCCAGCTTTTATCATTCCAGTTCTCTCCCTGACTGTACTGGTGAGAGATAGAGCAAGTGGCTGTGTGGTGCTGGGTTGCTGGCTGGGCTTAAACACCTACACTATCTTTTACTAGACACTGTTATTACATCTAAGATAAAAGTAATCTGATCACTCCTGAATCAGTTCAAAACCTGCAGCAGTTTTCAGCCCATTGTGTGCTGAGTATAAGCATACTGAAAGTTGGAGGGTATAACAGCCTCAGTCATTCACTTTTAATCCACTGCTGGAAGTTTCATGAAGCCCTCAGGAAAGTCCTCAAGAAGGAACTCAGGCAAGCAGTGAAGAACAGAAATATCCAGTTACCATGAAAAGAGTTTTTTTCATAAAAACATACTGCATCCTATATCTCTCCATCCTTGAATGAGATCAGCAAAGTAGCTTAGTTGATGAGCCTGGGAATTGTAATTCATAGCTCCACTTTGTTCTGAAAATCATGGTTTCAATAAAACACTGTTTTTATGACCCATCACAAGTTCCTCTGCATGTTATCTTCTGACAATTCCTTCATATTCCAAAAATGTAACAACCTTGATATTCTTCCCATAGGCTTTATGTCATTTCTGCTACATTAATTCTCTTTAAAAATAAAAATACTTGTGCATCTGCTTATAAGAGAAGTGCCTAAGCCTTCAATAAAAATAGAAAAAATTGAAAATTGGTTGGCAGAGTGTTTGTAACGTAAAGTGGTAATTTCCTCTATTTTCATTTCATTTTGTCTCTGAATCGCGAGTTCTTTTACTCAGTTTGGGTAAAAGGCAGACGACGCTAGGTTGTTCTTTGGATTTAGTTGTTTATTATATCTTATCTGTAATACAGCTTCACAGAGTGTGCCTCCAAGTTAACAAGGTGGAAAACGGCCAAGAGTTCTAACTTCCAAGGCCTTTTAAAGTCCAAATCACCCAATTATAAAATGCTAAGTAATATGTTTTTATTTATAATCCAGTAACTATCTATTCATGATCTGCAGTTTTTGACCCAGTACAGAACAGCCACATTTGTGAAGAAGAAGGAGAAGAGGTGAAGAACAAATCCACACCTCCATATTGTTACACATATATATTATCATATCCCAGAAACCTAAATTCTCTAAACCCAGGGTTCCAACAGTAAAGGATGTTTCCACTAACCCTTGAATAGAAAACTGGAGGCTGGGCATCTGCATTTCTCTTTACATCATCTCTACAGATTAGTTCTCCAGTGGAGTTTAGACTCCCAAACACATGTAAATATCTACATATAAAACCTTAAGTGTAGTAATGCCAATCTCAAAAGTGATCCCACCCTTGATACTTATTTCTTTTACTCAGATAAAGCCAACAAGGTACCATTTGAAATTCCCTTGCATATCATAGGCATCTGCATTGAACTCAGATGACCAAGAGATATTTTCAGTCTTCAGCAGCACGTGAAGACCAGAGCACTTAAATTAAACTGAATTCTTATATTTAGGAAAATGACTCATGCCCAGTATGTTTACTTAACATGAAACTTTTATTTTATCTCATAAATGAAAAACTCAAATGCAAAAGAATCCTGGTATAGTTGCTGCTTAATACAATGAATATCCTTCTTTGTTCAATTTATCTCAGTCATTCCTGCTTAGGATATTCTTCAGGATAGACTTGTCCATGCATTATAGTTCAAGTACTACTAACCTATGGAATGGAATCCTTGAACAGCAGAGGAAAACAGAAGGAATATTGGATAGTAGTGACATTTGGGTGAAAGCTAAGGGACGAAGCTACTAATTTGATATCAAGCACAGTGAGAGATTATCATAATATGGATTAATATCTTTTTTTACCTTAGGTCATCCTGTGGAATGGTGGGGAAAATAAATGGGAAAAAGTTCTCTCTTCCACTTCTGAGGGCCATACACTTTTAATACAAACTCTCATGGGTCCAGAAAGTGAAATTTGCAATGTGCCCTCTCAAAAGCTCACATACTATTATGCAAAATGTACAGCAGTTATTCCTGATTATGCATATTAAGAAATCATCACGTCTAAGTGTTTGTCAGTCTTGAATTATTTTCAGAGATATAATATAAAAGAAGAAAATTCTTCCAGGAAATTCTAAACCTCTGTGGTGTGGGATCAAAATTATCCTTGGCATTATAAGAAAAACCCTCACAGTCTTAATTTTCCAAGAACTGAGGCTTTTTTTCCCTGCTCCCTCACCCCCTTTTTTCTGTGTTTTTGCTTTATTTGTTAGTTGATGCTTCTTAACCTTGATCAGTTTGAAAAAGTACTTAATAGTTTGGTATACTTATTCAGTGGACTCTTTTATAGATCATTTATAGTCAGCAATTCTATGAGACCTCACCAAGAAGAAAAGACCAAAGAAATATAAGGTTTTATAATTAGCAATGTATAAAAGAAATTATAATGAGTGTACATAAGGTGAGAATGCAAATCTTCCTTACGTCTTTGTAGATGAAGGTGTTGGGAATCAGTAGTTAATCCGTGGAGATTTTACTAATGAGCCAACAGGACTATAACAATTCAGCAGATATTTAATAAATACTTAAAATATGTTTATACATCTGTTGCTTTCTCTTTTGTGAGTTGTAATTAAAACAGCAATTGTTTCTCTCTTGGGTAGCATTGTTTTGAAGGCAACACTTGCAGTGAGAAAGATAGCAGAAATGAATTGCTGGGTTTAGAAGATTTGCTCTCTAGGTAGACCTCACACTGGCTTTTCTGTAGTTTGGAGAGTTTTATTCTTTCTTGACTCGGTTACTTTTGCACAATTATGTTAAACAACCTGCTGCCACCAATTTGTAAGCCATTAGTCATGGATTTTTTTTTTTTTTAATCAATTTTATTTTTCTATGTTCTAAAACATAAATAAAACAGTCTAGAAACATCAAAACAGAATGTTTGACCAAGAGTTAGATACAGAAAAGTAAAATATATCAGTGCCACATAATGAAAAACAGGTACTCCTTAAATACATAAATGGAAAACTAAAAAGTTAAATCATGAACTTTCTTCAAGACTTTTAATGCAGTACTTATATTTGTAGTTCTCCTCACACTTTTAAAGCAAGAGCTTCAGCAAAAGAATGTGTTTTACCACATCATTACTTTTCATCAATGGTTATTTCTTACCACATTGCAGTTCTTTAAAGAGCTTCTATATCCCATGTATCAAGAATTTTCAATATAGAAGTTGATATTTGGAACTGCATGAAGATTATCTCCTCAGCTACTGTCTCTGCAAATTTGACCTCAGTTTGATTCAGAACACACAATTTGAAATTATCATCCAAAAAATGTGTCTCAAATATAATATCAGCTGACAATTATATTTAAACCAGAAAATCCATTAGACCAGAAACCTCTCTTTTAGCATTTGCCAAGACAGTAGACATAAAAGTCCTTCCTTCTGCATATCTCTAACCAAGAACTTTATGTGTTATTTCTTTCAAGAATACTCCAATTTAAAGTTAGAAACTTTAGTGGTACTAAATTTTACCTAGAAATTTTTTTGGTTTCGGTTTTGTTTTGTTTTGTTTAATGTCTAGCCTGTCATTCTGCATAGCTACCATTCTCTTCCAAGTAGATGTGAATTTGCTCTGCCATTGAGGGGCAGAAAAATTTTTTCAGCAGTGGTACTGTCACAAAATCATCTAGACTCATTGCAACTTCTATTTTAATCCTTTTCCTTATTAAAGTATCTCACCATCATAATTTTTACCTCAAGGTCTGAGCTGAAGAAAAAAATAATTTAGGACATATTTACTGGGGAAAGATCCCTTCTTTACCTTTTTCACATATTTGTGGGGCCTTCAGGTTATTTTATTTTCACCTTGGAGTATTTGTATATCCTTACTGGAAGTGAAAAAGTTTGGTTTTCAATGGTCTACTCCACCAAGAAATTGGTGTTCAGAATTTAGCATTTATATGGGAATATATATTTCATAATCTTATAATTATGAAATGGCTGAAGGGATTTTCTTCGGAGGGATTTTCTTCTAAGGTTCCAGAAATATTTGGTTTAGGAAGGAAGCCAAGCATGAACAGAAATAAACTTGAAGAAGTTTGTTTTATTAAGTCCAAAAAAAGTTTAATAAGGAAGGAGCAAATTATATAGCGAATTTGAATTTAGATTTTATTGCTATTGAAAGCTGTCACTTTACAAAGAAATGTAAATTTCATTCCTGGGAAAGAACTAACTTCTTCATTTAACCTTTATTTTTAATGAGAACCCATTTCCCATAAATAGCAACAATTATCTCTCGATAACTATCTTCCACCTTGATTCTGAAAACGACAGCAGATTTTATGTGCATACTATATCTATATATATATTATTTAGACATAATTCATACTAAAATGTTTCAGTTCCAATAAATCTGAAATGTAGGTTAAAGTACAGCTTTAATCTGAAAAATGACTGCACAGATTGGTGGTTAAATTGACTAATAGTTGAACAAAATTACAGAGGATTTATCATAATAAATGCACATAAAAGATCCAAAATAAAGATAATGCAGTATAATGAGATAGAGAAAAAAGGATTATGATGGGGAAGGAAATAATAGACCGTATATTTAGTCTCAATTTCTCTGTTCTCCTCAGGTTCTCATGCAAGGAAAACTGAACTTACATTGTAAACCATCCAACTTACAACATTTTTGTTTGCTGTTTAAGAATCTGAAGCACAGTCTGCATACAGGCAACAAATCTGCATAAACTCACCCATCAACATATATCCCTAAATGTAATAAGGACTTTCCTTCATGTCTCTTCAGGACTTTTCTATTTACCAGGACAGTGAAATTGATAATGTGTACCTGTCTATTTGCTGCTCATGCAATGAGGTAATGCTTTTTCCTCTGCAATGAAGTGTTCATTACTTCAGAAAGGAGCATCAAGAGCTTTCATGAGATCCCTATTGGAACCACTTGTTCCCTCTCCACATGTTATGAACAGCTGTCTAATTTGGAGTTTGGCTTTCAAAAAGTTCAAATAATGTGCAGTAATGAGGAAAAAACCATAGTAACTTTTGCTATGCTGTGTGATGTTGGTAATGAATAATTTTTTTTTTTTTTTTTTTTTTTTTACATTTCTTGATTTTCAGTGTACCATTGTTCACTGCTTCTTCTGCACTTTGCCAAACTTGTGCTGTATTCCAATCTTAGAGTATTTTCACATGGATCCAGGCTCCTTATTTGCACTTGCAAAAAGTCCCTCTTCCATTTTCTTGCGGGCTCCCTTTAGGTACTGGAAGTCTGCAATTAAGTTACCTCAAAGAATTCTTGTACCTCATTTTTCATTACTCTTATGATCATTACTTTGTCCGGTTTTTCTGCTACATCTAGGAAAGTGCTGTCATGGTTTTCTGTGCATGATTTACACACCAAAAAATTATTTAGGTTTTCTGTATTTTTTCTTTTGTCACGTTCTTATTTTGTTTTATGTCTTAATCAGAATTATCTTCATTCTTTCCTATCTGATTTTATACATATTTTACTTAAGGAATAAACTTATTTCATAAAATCATTAAGCTGGTTTTCTTATATGAAGGTTTTTAGATCATTCTGTTCTCTGATACGTTTAAATGTATCTGTTTCTTCCATTACATTTTAACTTGATTTTTTTGTTGTTTTGTTGTGGGTTTGTTTTCAATTTTTGTTTTTTTTCCCAGCTGTATTCAACAGAAGATATAAAATATAAACTAGGATCCTATGTTACGTCAATTGAGGAAACAGATATAGTGGGAGTTCATATTTTGTCTGGCATGAATTTGAAATTAGGATGTCTAGATGTACATATGCTTACATATGGAAATCTTCATATATTCTAAATGGATTGTCATAGCCCAAGGAAACATAATCCATACATTAAATTATACATGAAAAACAATACACTTATTCCCAAGTTAGATACCTGAAGTACAGGCAACAACCTCACTTTCTATCCTTATCTTGAATTGAATCTTGTCTCTGAGAATCCACAGTCATAAATGTTGAAGCCAAATGAAATTTCATTGCTGCTCAAAATCGACTACAAGACAAAATCCATTCAGAAAGAAGATTGAATTAATTTTATGCTCCAGGAGTGCTGCTGATAACTTCCTGACATGGGTGACCAAGGATCAAAAAATACAAAATGCTCTGCTGGACCTGATACTTACAAACGAGGAAGAACTGGCCTTAGATATGAAATCTGGGAGCAGTCTTGGCTGCAGTGACTGTGAGATAATGGATTTCAGGGGTAAAAATAGCAAATTGAAGGATCACAGCCTTGGATTTAAGGGGAGCATAATTTGCCCCATTCAGGACTCTACTTCCAATAATCCCATGGGAGATTATCCTGGAAAGCTGTCTGATTTTCAAGGATCACCTACTCCAAACTATAGCATCCCAGCTCTACCTCCTACCCAGCATCACAAGGAGACAAGGAATGGGGGTTATTGTCAGTGCATCATCCATGGCTTCTCCAGTCCTCAGGGAGAAGAGTCGTTGCCCTGCTGCACTGTGGGGTCCCTCCCACAGGAGACAGTTCTCTGTGAACTTCTCCAACATGAGAACAACAGTGCCCTGCAAACTGCTGCAGTGTGAGTCCATCCCATGGGCAACAGCACCCCTCAAACTGCTGCAGTGTGAGTCACTCTTCCATGGCGTGCAGTCCCCCAAGGACAGGCTGCTCCAGAGGGGGGTCCTATCTCCATGGGCCTCCTGTGGGGTCAGATCCTTCTCTCAGACATCCATCTGCTCTGGCATGGAGCGCCTCCACGGGTTGCAGGTGGATCTCTGCATCCCCATGGATCTCCATGGGCTGCAGGGGCACAGCTGCTCCACCATGGTCTGTACCACAGGCTGCAGAGGAATCCCATCTCCAGTGCCTGGAGCCCCTCCTCCTCCTTCTCCACTGATCTTGGTGTGTACATAGGTGTTCCTCTAACAGGATCTCACTCTGCTCTTCTTTGGCTACAATTACCACTGTGAAATAACTTCTTTTCTTTCTTCTTAAATATGTTAGCACCATCACTAATTGGCCCAGCCTTGACCAGCAGCATGTCCATCTTTGGACCCACCAGGGATTGTCTCTGGCAGACATGGAGGAAGCTTCCAGCAGCTTCTCACAGAAGCCACCCCTGTAGGCCCCGACTGATACCAAAAACCAGGCCATGTAGACCCAATACTGATTCTATGAAGTAGCTAGCTCATCAGAAGGGGAGGGTTCAGTGTTGTTGATCCTGACTTCAGCAAGGCTTTCCACAGTGTCTCTCATATCATTCTCATAGATTAATAGATGAAATATAGGTTAAATAAGTGATTGTTTTGAATGTACACTTCCTTTGTTATGTTGTAAAATGTTTGGGGAAAAAATACTTTTTACTGTTTATCTTCATGATGTACTAGTTTCTCCTGAGGGGTCTCTTAAAGTACCTCAGTTACAGCAAAATTATGTATGAAATTTTCCACGCATGACAAATACTCTAAATGACAGTCAACCCATACATATTTTCTGTCATCCAGACTCTACTAATCTGATGTAGCACCTTCAACAGAAATCCAAAAAAAACCCCCCAAATTATGCTCAAACTTAATATTGTTGCCATGTTCCATCCATTCTCATATATCTGTCTTGATTTTTTTTGACCTGCATGATGATTTTTCCCTCAGAGTTTTATTAGTTTTAATATTAATTTCATTGTGAACATTGTCATGTTACCTCCCACAGGCCTTTTAATAGTTTCTGTTACATGAAGAGAATATTTTTTATGGTATTTAATGATTCCAAGTTCTAGACCTATTAAGGAAACTAATCCCATGCAAGGAGATGAGCCTATTTTGTTTTGGGCAAATGCCAAGCCCTTACAGTGATAGACTGTTATATCAGACTTCTCAGCTAGAAAGAAGCAAAGAAATTAGTGTGTGTCTGAATCTGAGATGAAAATTAGCTATTTTGAAAAATGAGTCTCTGATAAATACAACAAGGATTTATAACTAAACTTGCAGCCAGCACAGATGGTATTTGATGACACTATCTCAAGGGGAAAAATATTATTTTTTTATATTGAAATATCAGCTGTATAAATTTGGGATTATTTGGCAGAATATAACACTCCTCTATGTATGCAATCAGTGCATCTGCAAACTGACAGTTAGATCCTGTTGGCAATCTGGAAGATATTTCAAGCATGTACTGTCTTTTTGGAACAATAATGCTTGCTTTTCTTAACAGAACAGGTTAAAGAGCTGTGTGTAAATACTGAGAGGCAGCAGTTTCTGATCTAAAGCAAGTTATTTAAATCCTGTATCTGAAAGCTTCTGCATCAATTTTCATGTATATGTGATTATAAGGCAGGTGAAGAGACAAAAACGCAACAACCTTGATTTCACAAATGCTGCTTACAATATGATCTGCTTCATTCACTCTTTTTGCTCCTCACCCCTTGCTGTCCTTCCTTCCAGTAAGAGTCTTTGCATAGCATTCTTTCATTGTGCAATTTTAAGGTATCCTGGTTACTCAGGATATCTACACATTTCACTAGATAGAATGATCACTTCGAAGAAAAACTCAAAGGACTATTTTTCGTTTGTTTTAAAACTTTTGAAATTAACAGCTGAGCATTAAAAATATAAGGAAATCTTTTATCTTTAGTATTTACAAGTGATTTAAAACTTGAAATGGAAAATTCAGAGCCTGAAGACTGAGGAAAGGAAGGTCTTGAATGAATTTAGGAGGGGAAAAGTTCATTTTCAAAGGATATAATTAATTGGTTGCCTTGGGACTGAAACTAATTAGGAAAGCAATAAGAGCAGAAAGACTTTTTTTTGTCTGTATATAATATTTGGTCTGATGCTCATGTAGTTTTTATGTGTATTTCTAGGACTGAGTGTTCAAAGAAATTGCAAAATATTTTGGCGCTTTTGCTCTGTTTTGACCCAGACACTGTTGTATACCATCAGCTTTTTTAACATATCTCTTGGGAAAAGCATCATGGCATAATAAAACTAGTCAAACTAAAGAAATGCATCTGGAACTAACATCTCTGGCATCAATTCAATGAACAGATATAGCTACCTCAAGAAACTAGGCTTTCATCCTGGATTGAGAAACTAAATCAAACTGAAATAGCTTGAAAACAAAGACATTCCAAAGAGATTACACATAACCAATAAAATGTCTTGCTTCTACAGTTCACAAAGCATCATTGGGAAAAAAAAATCCCATCCCATTTCCCTGCAATGATCACAGGTTCAATATATATGGTTAATACAAAATGAAAATGATAAATATATCATTCTTCAATTTTCTTTGAGTCACATGTAATATGCATGTCACACCTGATAATTATGTTTTAATTGTTCTAAAAAGTCATATAGAAAATAATGTCACCACTAAAGATGCAGTTAAAAAAAAAAAAAATCAAGCCTCTCTAAGGTACTGTAGGGAATTAGTTTTCTCTGACTTAACATTTGTTAACATTTTGATGATGCACTGTGTGCATTAATATTTTGTTTCAGCTCAGTAAAAGAAATCAGCATAATCATTGCTTGTGGTTTGAAATTAGCATTAGTTTTGCGTTAATAGGAGTGAGTATATGAATATTTTTAGTAGGCATTTTAAAAAATATTTCTATTTTCTTGTTATTATTTTTTCAATACAGGGCATCTCTAATTTTACCTGGGCTATTTTGGTACTACTGACAAGATAAACTTACACATCAGCAACTTAAAAGCAGTTAATTTATATCTTTCCACTAGTGGTTTTTTTCCTATTTTCAGAGAATTTTTTTTAATGAGGCTGGTTGAAACAACTGTTGTTCAAACTGATATGTAAAATTAGAGGTCTTTTTCACCACAACCATTCTTTTTATAAGTATCAGTTCTTTAAAATTTGGGGTACTCTTCCAGTAAGAAGAGAGAGGTAGGAAATTTGGGACATTTTGCTCATAACTGTTTTGTACCAGTTTCCCAGTTACCACACTTTTTGCACCACAATCCATATTTTTATGCTGAGGACATAATGATTCCATTGTGTTTGAAATACAAAGAAATAGATGTTGAATTTTCTCTACACTTCAGCTAAAAGAATATTCTATTTCACAGAAAGCATTAAAAAGCTATCAACTTCATTTGTATAGAAACGGTGTATCTCACTCTTTCAATAAAACAAAAAAAGGGTTAGGATGATTTACATCATGCAAAATAGTTTAGAATCTTAATCCAGTATTGGAATTGTTTGAGGGAGAGCAAAATGAAGCTCCAAAACTCTGTCTTAACTTAGGTATAAAAATTAGAGAGGAATTGCTTATTTTCTTTATGCATACCAGAAACGTGAAGGCTAACAAAAAAAAATAGGTGTTAAATACATTTTTATTTAAGATTATTTTAAAAGGTGTCAAAAATCCTGACAACAGTTGGTTGAATAAATCAGTTTTATTGTAAAGGTGAAAATGTAGAAGGCAAAATATATTAAGGGACAAAATGAGCAAACTAACCGACAAGCATATGCAAAACTTTGAATGATAAAACAGCTCAGTGACTGGCTTTAGACGTTTTTTGAGAAGCATTGGAACAGTGGTTCACAGCTGGAACTATTAAACAACTTGCAAAGGAGGTCTTCGTGTGGTTGTCTTCAGGGAATTTGGAATAATTGTGCCAGTTGCTCTAAAAAAGGGTAATAGGAATCTGATATAATATGAAGACAATCATTACCTTCTGTTCTTTACATTTCAAAAACCTTGAAAATATTTTTGTCAAAAAATACTTTTAAAAATAAATTGCTAATATCCAAGGGGCAAGTTACATATTTATTTGGGCCTGTCCAAAATATGTTTTTTTTCTTGGGTAGGTCATACTCTGTGCACAGTGATATGACATTAACAACACGGTGTGTACCAATGAGGTACTGGTGACAACAGCTGATTTTGATATATTTAGGTGTTTGATGCCTCTCAGTTATCTCATATAATTTCTTCTGATTTTCTTGAGTTATCAGTTAAGTTAAACTGTTTTCAGTCATGCCTATAAATCCAAACTGAAGTCAGTACTGTTTTTGAGATTTCACTGTTTCATCTTTTGATTTAGTTGGGAAGAGGATTATTACAATGAACCTCACCTTCCTACAAGTACTGTTTTAATCTTATAAAACTCAATCTCATCATGTTCATTATAAATATTTCCTTATTTGTAGAATTCTTTTCTATTCAATGTCTTATGGAATCACAGAATGATTTGGGTTGGAAGGGACCTTAAAGATCCTCTAGTTCCAACCCGTCTGCATGAGCAGAGGCACCCCCCACTAGATCAGGTTACCATTGTTCAAAGCCCCATCATTCCTAGCCAGAGATAGAGCATCCACAGCTTATCTGGGCAACCTCTTCCATGTCTCACTACCCTCACAGTAAAGAATTTATTCTGAACATATAATCTAACATATTATTCTAACATATAATCAATCTCACTTTGTTCTGTTTGAAACCATTACCTCTCTTCCTACCACCATATGCCCCAATGAAAAGTCCCTCTTTCCCTTTCTTGTAGCCCCCTTTAGGTACTGGAAGGCTGCTATAAGGTCTCCCCAGAGCCTTCTCTTCTCTACACTAAACATGCCCAACTCTCTGAGCCTCTTTATAGGAGAGGTTCTCCTGTATATGGTGAGACTAGTTTGTCAAAATCAGAAAAGGGTTTTTCACCTTTTGTGACGTAAAAGATGAAGAGTCTTGAAGCAAAATTTTGAGCTGACAAAATTTCAGTGATCTAACAGTTAAGCCTAAAATATTAATATGCATCTTTCATGCAGACATGAGGGGTTTGATGGGAAGAAGCACAGAGAATGAAAGAGCCTGCAGTCAATTTGGTAAGCTAACACTGAGTTTTGAAGAATATCTGGATTTTCTCAGATACAGCAATGACACAGATTTTATTATTTTGTCACAGAATCACAGAATGATTGAGGTTGGCAAGGACCTCTGGAGGTCATCTGGTCCAGCCCCACTTCTCAAGCAGGGCCAGTTTTCCCCCTGACGGCCAGATGACTTCTGAATATCTCTGAGGAGGGGGATTCCACAACCTTCCTGGGCAACTTGTGCCAGTTCTCAGCTGCTATCACAACAAAAGAAGTGTTTTCGTATGCTCAGACTGTTCCCTCTGTGCTTCAGTTTGTGACCATTGCCCCTGGTGCTGTCACTAGGCACCACTGAAAAGAGCCTGTCTCCATTGAGGTATTTATATACTGATGTAATACACCCTGAACCTTCTCTTCTCCAGCTTAAATAGTGACAGTTTTCTCAGCCTTTTTTCACATGATAGATGTTTTAGCCCTTTCATCATCTTAGTGGCCCTTCTTTGGGTTTTCTCCAGTATTTCCATCTCTTTTATAGTGTGAAGCCCAGAACTGGACACAGTGTTCCCCATATTTGGCCTTACCAGAACTGAGTAGAGCAGAAGGATCACCTCCTTGACCTCTGGCAACATTCCTCCTCACGCAGCCCAGTGTCTCAGATTCTAATTTGGAACAAGCATTTCAGAAGAGCAAAGAATCAGATATTCCCTCTTACTTATATTTGATTATATGAGACCACTTGAGCTCTGGGCTTTAGTTTGGCACTGTTGTACCTAAATAACAAAGCACAGCCACTGGGTTTGACTTTTAAATTCTTCCCATATGAATTCATAAAGTGTATCAGATTTCTCCAGCAAATCTCCAGCAAATTCTCCAATGCAAAGGGAAGTAGATCAGTTTACATCACAGATGGTATGTGTTTTACTCTGGGTGAGAACCTGCAACACACTCTCACACCTGAGATGGGCAATTGACATCTGTTGTTCTGATGGTTAAGTTACCTCCTGTCCTTTGTACTCTACCCCACTCCTTTTGTGATACCTGAAGTGGACCTGGAGCAGTGGATCAGAAGAGCAATTTTCTCTAAGACATGGACACTGCCAAAATTGCCAGCTAAGACGTACGCTGAGGTCCATAGCTGGTACCAGGTAGTGTATGGCAGAAGCGCCTCTTATCTGCTTATGCCATATAATATCTTAATTTCCACTGCCCTTTTCCAAGTTGTTCCTGCCCTAAACCAAAGATTTGATAAGCTGTAATGAGTGCCTGCTCAAATATAGGGTAGTTCCTAGTCTGAAGAAAGTAGTTTATCTTCAGAGATTCCTTCAGCCTACATTCTTCTGTGATTCTGAGGAGTAAATTAGGGCACAAACAAGGATTTAAACATATATCTACACTTAAAAGTAGCTATAAGGTCACAGAAAGTAAACTGGGAAGCCTAGACTACAGTACACTCTGTAATGATGAAGAATTACCATGCACAGGGAGCTCATATCCCTGTGGTACGGGTGACCTGTAGGCCTGTCCCAGGCCATGTGTTACAGGGGTGGGAACTGCAGGGAAGTTAGAAGAAAATGAGTTGGAGAAGAGGCAAACTGACCTATGTCCACTGTAAAGATTACACTTTAAGGAGAAGCAGTCATCATCAACAAGGTTTACCTGCTGGACTAAAAAATAAAAAACTTATTTTTCAATTTTGGATCCTGTGAAACAATATTTGAGTGACTATTTCAGACTAGTAATACATGCTTTCATTTCTGGTTCTGTTTTTTTTTAGAAGGAAGTATTGTCAAAGGTATTCAAATACTTTTATGGCCTGTGACCTTAGTGCCTCAGCTGTGGGAATAGAAATGAGAATGGATAAAACTTAAGAATTATTGCAGTTGGTTAGTTTTCAGCTTTGTTGTTTTGGTTTCTTGGTTTTGTCTTTGGGTTTGGGATTGAGTTTTTTTCTTTGGATTTTCAATTTCAAAGATTTTGTGTTTAAAGGCTTTGGACATTTACTTTGGGGAAGTAAATAGGTAATATAAATGATAAAAAAAGCAAGGACTGGCTACCAAATATCTGTTTCCCAGTCCAGAAGTACTAACTGTGACAGTCTACAAAATCAAAGAAAAACACTTACGTAAGCAGAAGGATGTCTGATTGAACACTGAATTGTATTTATTGTTTCTGGGTGGAAAAGAGATACTAAATCCCTGTTTGGGAGGAGAGCCTGACCTAATGCATGCCATGACAATTCTCTACAGTCCTTCATTTGGTTTGTTCTTAGTGAGTGCATTACAAAGGTGCTCCTTTATACCTTTTTACATAAAGCACTTTCTAAATTCAAGCTGTGCTAATGCGATTACTGGGAGTATGAGCACACAAAAGCTGGTTTCTTAGCCCCACATTTAAATTCTATATACTCTTTCTTCTGCTTCATTCATATGCTGGTAAGTATCTATGTAATTCTTCACTTCTTTTTATTAAATGTATCTGCAAACTATAGCAAAATCATATCCAACATACACAAATCTTCCTTGGCAAATCAAATCTGAAGTCAGAAATATAAATGATGAACTGGAAACAGAAAAACATATTATGTTTTTGTCTCAAATAAAAAGTACTCTACCAACACCAACAAAAAAGACTTTTTTGACAGTTAAAGCATGTAGCAGAACCTTTTTTCTCCACATTAACAAGCAAAGAGAAATTTGAAAGGATGTGTTCCTCGTCACTTGAAAGAAAAATTGGTTGGCTATTAGTTCTTTTCTGGTATCCATATATCTTTGTGAAACTATGGAATGTTTGAAAGAGGATTTCTCAATTTTTTTCTTTCTCTTCCCCTGCCTTCTTCCCTCCCTCATACTATATAAAGGTTGTTTTGCTGTACTTGCGCAGACACATTTCTATGAATTAATTGTGTTCCGTTTTCTCTTTTTGATAGGTAGTTCAAATCTTTTTTTTAAGTGCACTTTTATTTGATCAGTTTGATTAATCACAGCAAAATTTTTTGTAAAAAAATTAAATGTTGAGAACTTTTAAAGTATTGCATACTGATAAAATGGCAATTTGCAAGACTTGCCATCTGCAAGCAATGTTTTCAGTGGTACAAGCTGTTAGCCTTTTGGTCTTCACAACCTAAGCATAACCCCAAAAATAGTAATTCCCTGATCTCTCACTACTGAAAACTGTTCTCATTTGTGATAGAGAAATTCTGTATCTAGGAAGAATTTGATAAAATGGGTCAAGCAGATGGTTATCTTGCAGATATGACTTTGGGGGAGGAAGAATAAAAAAATTATCATTTTTTTCTAACCAACAAAGCAGATTAGACATTTGGTTTTGCAATGTTTACAGAGTAATCTGAACTATCTGAAAGGCAACCTAAGCAAATAACAAACAGCAAGCATGTGTGAAATTCTTATATACCAGTTTAACACTCCAGCTGAGTCATCCTGGATTTTGTTGTAATATCTGAATAGTTCAGGAGATATGACAGGTAGGCAAATGCTAATATCTAAAATGTTTTATTTTAGTGCTTTAACACCTAAGGTCCATGAGGGGAGAAGTGCTGTCTTGCTCAGTCTAGGCTTCACTGTGGGAGAGGATGACAAGCATGTGGGTGAGAAAAGGGTCTGGCACACTGCTCTGGAGTGCCCGATCTTAGGGACTCTGATGCCATAGCAATACAGTCATGCAGATCCCTCTTTTAGAATGGAGTGGGACTGGTGAAAGAAAGAAGCTGCAGCAGGATAAATAGATAACAATAATTCAAGTGAGATCAAAGTCAGCATTTGACCCTTAATAATGCATTGACGTTGGATCCTGACATTAAGTGGTTGATTTTTAAATACTTTAGGGTTAAGCTTTGCTAGCACAAATCAATGCAGCAATGGATTTACTGAAGAATATATTGATCAACAACCACTGATCCATTGCAAAAGACAACTTTGAAATTTTGTTCTGAGGAGCTGAGTTTGGGACACCTAATATGGTCTGTTGGCCACTGGTGACCAATTGACTATGACAATTAGGACTCTTTTTTTTTTTCTCCAATTCTTTTGATCACATATTAAAAAGTGATTGATTGCTCTAAAAGTAAAAATAATAAAAATAAACATGTTTTATTGTGAAAATCAGTTGTATATCACGACAACTTAAAAACCTTAAAGACATTGGCATTTATCATCATAAACTCAGCCTCTTAGCAGGAAGCAAATATCTCATATCATACACCTTGTGGAAATTGTGGCATTTTACATGTGCATATCCCCAGAGAATACCTCAGCTAAATGTTTGTAAGCATTATTTAGGATGTATTCATGTGTTCAAGGCCAGGTGGGATGGGCTCTGAGCAACCTGGTCTAGTGGAAGGTGTCCCTGCCTGTGGCAGTGGGGTTGGAACTAGATGATCTTAAGAATCCCTTCTTTTCTGCTATGGGTTTTATGCTTTATCTATTACTTGATAATCGTATTTTGGTTTTACATTACTATTTCAATAACCTGTCAAAAATATTGTAAGCATTTTACACATTTTTATGCTATGACATCCTTAATTTTAGCTCCTACAAATCATTCAAACTAATCAGTCAAATAACATAGATATATATTTCTTAACATTACAACCTAAGCATTACACCTGAGGTCTTACAAGGTTGTTATCCTCATTGCTTTAATAAAAAATATTTTTTTTACATTGCTTGATATCTTTTTATACATGATGCATGACTATTACTTCAAAGAGCCTTAATACAAAAGACAATAATGCTAGAAAAATAAACATTCTTTAATATAAAAAAATATTTTAATGCGTGGAAATAAATAGCCTGTTTCAATAAGATGTAACTTCATCAGCACTTTTGATGTTAAAAATAAATTAATTTATTAAGTCAAAAATTTTGAATAAAGAACTTTTTTCTTAATACTTAAAATATTTGGATTCAAACCCCTTTAGAATCTGAAGATCTACTTCACAAGTTTTTAGGTATATAACTAGCAAGATCTGTTTGATATGATTTCTAAAGAAATAAAGTACCTAATTCTCTAGAACATCAGTAAGAATTTTGATGAGATGTTGAATTATTTGAAGCTGACTAAGGGCTCGTTCTATTTTCATAGAGAAATACTTATTAAAAAACATATCTCAGTATTTCTCAAAAAATATTCTTATTATTTCCAAATTTATTTGTTAAAGAACAAAAAGTTTCAAATCAACCTGTTGGGAGCAGTAGAAGGTAGGATTTTAAAGTTATTTTAGGCGTGTGGCTTTCTAGATCTCTTTATTTGTCAGGAAATCTTTGTGTAAGCCTATATTAATTCACAAATCTATATTTTGCTTAATAAATATATTGGTCTATGTGAACTCAAGGAAGTAACTTATAATTGGGCTTAATGAATGCTAAATTAGGTCCTATATATTTATCAACAGAGAGGATTCTGTTTTTAATCTGGGCTGCAAAGCTTTTACCAGTTTATTTTCAATGGTTTATCTCCAAGAATAAGTTGATGGTGGATATAAAACAAACTATTATGTAACCAGTTACACAGACTCATCTGGTAAGACATAACATTAAGCAAGTTACATGGGGTTTTAATTGCATACATTAAGTGATAATAGATAAAACTGTCCTGGCTTAAACTTGGGTATAACAGTCTGAAAATGTCTGTATAACTCTAAGTAGAAACCAGGAGTATTGACAAAGGACTAAATCAGTGTAAAGGCTGGAATATTTCCAGGCTGGCAAAGTAATAATTTGTGTTGTAATTCTTATTTATTATAAAAAATAATGGTAGGGAGAATGTCAATAGCTAATAAGTATTGCATATTTCCATAAAAAGATTGGTTTAGAGATCCCATAAGTGATTTGTTTTGCAGTTTAATTGCATAAAAATTGCAGACATTATTCAGAAACAAATTGAATCACTATAAAATAGTGTTGCAAGGACAAAGGTAGGTATATACCAGACCTAGAGGCTACTCCAAAGCTGCCAATGTAATTGTCTGAGGAATGTGCCAGGGAGACAGATGCTGCTGACAGAAAACCATGTTCCACTCCTTGACATTTAGGTTTAGCAATGGTCAGTCCTAAGACAAACATAAGTGAAACTGTTCTTTATTGCCATGCAATGTTATATCTAGTAAAGGTGAGTACAGCGGTGTTTTCCTGGTTCTCTTAGACAAATGAGAAGCTGATTTGTACACAAAGAATAAACTTTTCAAACTCTGCTATGAATCTAAATTTTTACCTGTACTTCAACACACAGATACTTCTAAGGAATGGCAGCTTAAGAGAGAACAGTTTTAGTAGAATCGTAGTGATCTTCACAACTCTCAAGTCAGAAAGTCATAACTAACAATTCCATGTTTGTAGTTCTAATATCTTTTTCCTTGCAGAGTTACAGAAAGAACTGTCTCTGGTTACATTGTGCAGACTCTACTGAAGTCCAGGAGATAACTTGAAGCAGAAAGTTCTATTTGGTCTACCACGTAATGCTTAAATGATACATCAGGTGAGGGGAAACCTGAGTTGGAAGCATGAATACATACTGTAAGCCTGCCACACAAAATTCCATTTTAGAATGGACCACATAGCTGTTGATCAGCAAGAGCACAGCTGATACCAATCTTCTGACTTTTTGAACTCAGGAAGGGCAAAGGCTCAGAGTATGCACTGAGAGACTGCTCTGTGTTGAACACACACACAACGTGTTCATTAGTAAGAGAAAATGGAGTACAGCTGAGACCGAGAGACCCACTACAGGTGTAGGACATTGATTACAAAAAAACTGAGAAGGAGCTCTGTTGGAGAGATACAAGAGATTGCCTTTAGGCTGACCTACTGAAGAGTGAAAACCAACAAAGAATTTAAGATTAATAAAAAAGAACAGGTCCTGTGTAGAAGGAAGTTGTTTATTTGTATTTTTATTTGAACTTTGAGTTTAGTGAAGGATCCAGAGAAAAGGGAAAGGACAGTAAAATACCAAATAAAATGCAGTATCTGTTATTCACATAGGAAAAAAAAAAATCTAGTTATCCAAAAACTGATGGGTCCAAAGGTCCTGGAGTCATAGCAGATTGATTTCTGAAATTGAATTGAATTAGGTAAGTGAACATCTTTGCTCGAATGGTTAAGCTGGACATCACAAATTATTAAGAAAGAAATAAAGAGTAAAACAGAAAATGCCCTTATGCCATTATTCTATGGCATAATTATTCCTTTATTCTTCTACTGTCTTTAGGACTGTGTGCAGGTCTCATCCTCCCATCTCAAAACTTCTGGAATAGAATACAAAGAAAGGAGAGCAAAGAAAATGATAAAATATACTACAAGGTCGCTGGATGAGGATGGATTAAAAGACTATAACTCTTCTTCCTGGGAAAGAGGAAGCTGAAAACAGTAAGACACAGTTGTCTAAAGTCACATATGGCATTAAAAAGAAGAACTTCACAGGCTTATTACTTAGTTTTGCTAGACAACTGAAGCAGATGAGTAAAGGATTAGGCAGGAAGCTTACTTGGTATATTTTCATACAAAATATAAAAATCTTTGGGACCAATGGAAAACAGAAAGAGGTTCAAAAATCTTCAGAAAAATAATGGCAGAAAAGGCTTTTTTGACAGCTAAGGCATTATACCTCTCTTTTAGCTGTCTGTTTTTCATAAGTACCTGCCAGAGTCTCAGATTAGATAGAAGGCTTTTGACCATTTCATATAGTCTTAACTTACTGTTATTTATGCCTTACTCATCCCATTAGACAATAAAAAGGGATATCAGGACTAATAAGATAAAATATAGGATATTTTGCATTGTTTTTTTATTATTTTTTCTTAGGTATTATTTAGAGACCTTGATGTCTTAGAAGTTACAGTTATAACATGACTGGGTTAAGTAAGAGAATGGCATGTCCTGTGAAGTTGCATGTAGAATGAAAGCATGACACAGGCATATTCTAAAAAAAAAAAAAAGCTGGAATTGATGTAGCTATCTAAATTTACCTCTGGAGGAATTAAGATAATTCAACCTTACCCTCTCCCGTCTTTCGTACAGTTTTCATACATGTGCTTGTCCCTTGCCTTGCCTTATCTTGCTTTTCTCTGGTCATGGCTTTGCCAAATTGAGTGGAGTCTTCTGTCTTACTGTCTCAGTTATAGCTCCATGTGTAATCCTATCTGCTATACCGGTTCCATAGGATGTTCAGAATTTAACAAGGCTTAAATTCTTTTGACTGTCATGGCCCATGAAGTGATTGCTAAGAGAAAGTCTTAAGGTGAGTCAAGAGTTACTGTGGGAGCAATCTGTCCTAAGCAGGCTACTCTGCTAAATCCATTAGGGCTCTACACAGTCATTTGACTCTGGATCTGATCATTTAAATGGAGAGACAGCTGGCAATATCTCAAAGCAGCTGTTCCTTCCCTCTCTCCATGCTGCCAGGACAGGTGGTCTCTCAAAATTATCTTGTTTTTTGATAAACATATAATAAAATTGCATCCACTTAGTTGCATTTGGCAAATTTTTAATACTTCTGTCAATCTTCATCAAACTCCTACCATTCAAAATGTTGCAATAACTGAAGACTGAATTGGCAGGTGCCTCCTACAGTACTTCTGAACAGCAGATCAGGTATATTAGAATAAATCCTGCCAGTGGTCAAGTCTAGCTGAGTCTCTGTACTCTTCAAGACACTGTAGAGAGTTTGGGTTAAGTTATCCTTTTCTGCTTACTCTTTTGCAGTGCCACTCAGGTGTTAATTTCCAAGACACTTTGTCCAAGCCAGCTTGGAACTAGGAAAATACACCCATTACTAGACATTAAGCATTTCTCAGTCTCCCAGGTTTGTCTGCTAAAAAAAGTAATATCTACTCACTCTTAACAAGCATTAACAAGCACTCTTAACTTTTCTTTAGAAATAAAATGAGTGAAAACATAGTCCTGTTACTTTTTTTAAAATAAATCCCACTGGAATATGCATGTTATTTCTTCAGCTTCCAAATTACTGTTAAATTGTTTAGCATGGTTCTTCTAATAACTTCCCTCTGATGGCTCTTTTCTATATGCCTTTGGAAGTTAAATCTAATTAGAGTTGCTGTAGAACTGTTTGGCATATTTCTCACAAAATTCTTTACCCCCTGCCCTCCTCCATACTTAATACTTCCTCATTAACTCTGAAATGAAAATGAAAAGGAATTGACACACATACCAGTTTTCACTCAGACAAACACAGTAGAGGTCCCCACAGAGTATCTTTGAAAACCACACTCACAGAGAATGAATAAATTAGTTTATAAAACAGAGAAAATATTTTTTTAAAATATATGACTTTCACCCAGATCTTCACTTTCTAAAATATGTCTTTTTGTTTACTGATTACCCAAGTACGTCCCTTTAGATCAAACCCTCTTACTTTTCCAATACTTAATTGTTGTGCCTATGTATATAATCTGTATAGTAACAAATTAAATTAGGTTTAAGAAAACACATATTTCATGTGTTGTAAGAATAAAAAAGAAGCAGTGAGAAAAGGAGCCAAAACGGTTTACTGATTATAACAGTAACTATTAATGCTGATGCTCTAAAAAACCTGAATAATTTAAGCTTATATTTTAAGCTTATACAGAATTAGACTCTGTTGTTCATGATCAGGAGATTGAGAATATACTCCCTGAAGTTCTAGTGTCTTTTAAAACTGATTTTCCTCTTTCAGATTTCAAACTTTTAGGGGCAGTAAATATATTTTATATGTGCATCATGTTTTACTGTTTTAGTTTACAATTGAAATGGTCTTAAAATCAAGATCGAACACAATTAGATGGGGAAAAGGGATTTTACCTTGGTATTTATTTTAAGGATCCTTAGGTGCACTGTGTACAGGTCGAATGAACCGAAATGCACACCACAATGCACACCCCCACAATAGATAGAGTATAACATTCTAGGTCTTGCTAATTAGCATATCTATCAAAGGTTCCCCAATGAGAGGCTCAAGTGGGTCCCCCTCCCTGAGGAATCTTCCCCTGGATGGTTCTATCTTAGTTTACAAAATGTGCTCTGGAGAGGACCTTGGGGTCTGGGGCTTCTAAGATGTTTTTTCTCCTAGCTTAACAAAGTAAGTCCAAGAATGTGGGCTAAAAACACTAAGAATACAAAAAGCTATAAAAAGATATATTAAAGAGGTATAAAAAAAAAGGCAAAAAATCATCATGGCATCACCACCCATCCACTCACTCACTCCCCTCCACTCAACAGGAAGGGAGAGAAGATAGGACAAAAGCAGTAACAAGAAATCTCATAGGTTGAGATAAAGACGGGGCTATTGCTTACCTGTTAGAAGAGTTGGCAAAATGCATTGGACTGAAAAAAAAAAAAAAGCCTATTTAAATAGATTTGGCTGGCGAGAAACAAAAAGACAAACGATAAAACAGGAACTTTACTCACCCCTGTCATTGTTTAGGACCATGCAGCAATGAAATGAAACTGATCCAACATATGCAGTTAAATGTAAAAATTAGACAAAAAATATCATTGAGGTCATGTAGATAATTTTATATATTTTATTTCTTCATGTTGGGTTCTTTTAATTGAATGCCTCATTCAAGGTGTTTCTGCTTAGCTCTCCTTCTCACCCTTGTGACTATAATGTTGGCTAGAGTTAGTAATCACTATTTGTGTAAAAATTCTGTTCATATTAACCTTATCAATCAGCTATTTTAATGTCAACATTATGATATCCTCTTTGGGTGAATTTATATCAGCATTTAAACTAGCTCAAAAGCAGAACAAATAGTCTGAAAATTAAATTATAAAAATCAACTGCTACTAAAAGAGGATACTCCTAGAACAGGTTATTTTTCCAAATCAAATATATTTGTCTCCCATATTAAACATGTATCCCCTATGTTTATATCTGCAAGGTTTTAATTTTTTTATTTATCCACCTCTTAGTTCTGATTATTTTATAATATTAAAATAATAATAAATATAATACTAAAATTGTCATTTGATAACAAACATCTTAAAAACATGAAAACAAAGGTCAGTTTTGAAGAAAGTTCAAACAGAAGTAAATGCCTAGATGTTATATCAAGAGAAAAGCAAGGGATATTGTGTCTGTCTACACAGGCATTGATAACTCTTACAGCAATTCAGTACTTTTTTTAACCATGCTAAAATTGCTAAATGGGCCCTACTTTTGCTGTTACCCTGAGTTAATATTCATGTGGGAAAAAGGTAGTGTTGGCAAAGGTAGAATGAGTAGAAACAGGGTGAAATCTGAGTCTTTGAATGACTATACTGTTGTTCCATGTTATTCTTTTGTGGTCCCTGTACACCTGACACAACTGTTCCCTTGGGGTACCTTGCTATCCTGATTTAGACTCCCACAGCAGCTCATTAACAGTTGCAAGACAGACCTTTTGAGAAAAGGATTTAAGAAAAATCAAAATACACTATTTAACTACTACACCTGTACATAGCCACTGACACTATTCCACCTCTATAAAGACAGAAGGATTCCAAGAGATCTCTTACTACAACACTAAAACAAATGTACAGTAAAATCTCAGCCTGAGGTCACCAGCACCATGGGTGGTCCCGATCAGAAAGATGTGGAAGGAGCAATGCAGGTGCCATGCCATTCTCCCTTTGGAATGTTGGACTCTCACCTCAGATTTGAGCATTCATTTGTTTTCAGGTCAGAGTTAGGGTTCAGACAATCACAAAGCTCTAGGGACACTGGGACTGGATAAGGGATCCCAAGGCAATCACAGCACTGCACCAATATTGCTCCTTACATGTTTTTTAAACCTAGGCCACTCCATGTCCTGGGGACCTGATCTTCAGCCCCAAGCCATTATTAGGGTTAGGGTTCAGAAAAACACAAAGCCTACAGCTCCGGGCACATTGAGGCTGCAAAAGGAATGCCAAGAGGAGTATGGCTCCTTCTACACTTATTTAAACAGGACCACCCATTGTGGTGGGGACCTCATGCCCAGCCCCAAGCCATTATTAGGGTTGAGGTGAGAGTTCAGAGAACCACAAAGCCTACAGCTCCAGGGACATAGGGGTTGAAAAAGAATTTGCAATGTGTGCAGTGACCCGGATCCATATTGCTCTTCCAGGTGCTCAAGCAGAACTTTGTATATATGACGTTTTTCTTTCAGAACTGGGCAGATTTTTAACCTTATCCATATTGTGGAAAATACACATGCTTGTTTGTATTTTGATAATTCTAGAAAGTAGTGAGCTCAAGGTAGTTCTCAATGTTTCTTTTTCTTTTTTTTTTTTTTTCTATTTGGCTCCTATTTTTTATCTCAGAAGCATTGTTCATGGTAAAGCAGGGAATGGATAACCAAAGCACACAGCTCTAGAACCTATCTCACCAAAGACTGCTTTGGAAACAGAGTAAACCTTATCACCTTCTAAATCTAATATTTCACACACACCTCAGCTGGGAGCAGACAGAGGTGAAGAAACATTCAAAGATACAACAAAGTAGACCACTAGACTAATGAGGAAGAAAATCCCACCATGAACATACTTCCCCAGAACAGTCCTCAGGATGTCACATGACTTGTCAGAAACCTTCTCAATTCTATTCTTGAGAACAGTTGTTGACCAAGACTCAGAGGGATATGGACAGATGAAGACACTACCAGGGTACAGGAGTAGGTACTGGGAAGGTTGCTCTTTTATAACAATTTTAAGTGTATTATTGATGCTTTTTTGTATTAATGGGATAATTTGGATGACTAGATTCTTATAATGTTGATCGCACTCGCAATAAAGACATAGCTGCATGTGTGCTATGCTCCTTTCACTCATAAGAGCATTATGGGGTAACAATGGATTATGTGTCATTTTTGAGGACAATCTATGTGATATAAGCATATAGTAAGAAAAATGCACATATACGTATAAATGTATATTAAGCATCTTTCTGAAAGAGATTTACATTGGTCACAATCCTCCTATTTGTCCTAAAGAAAAGGAAACTCAAACAAAATTTAACTAATTATAATTTTTATTCTTAGTGGGGAGTGGCAAGCTCACTTAGGTGAATGGGAAAGAGTTTTAGTCAAAAGAGACAAAATTCTGCTCTCACTCCTATCTGTAAAGTCCTATTACAGTCATGGTATTGCATCATTGAAACAGAGAGTAGAACTTGGCCTCCATAGATATGCAATTAATATTAATAATAGCAACATTTTACATAAAGTGTATTTAATTCTTATGAAAGTTGTTAACTGTCTTAAAGATTTCAAACTTGCTTCCTGCAGCAGATCAGATAGCTCAGAAGCAAAACCAGGGAAAGCTGCTCAAATTGATTCAATGATTGTGCCTGAGTACTGGTGTGGTGGGACTGCTTCTAAAGGAGGGGCTGTAGCTCAGTCAGTTGGGATTGGTTGAATCATTCATTGCAGTTTTGAACTATTTATTTCTGTTCACAAATAGGCTTTGATTTGTAGGAATATATTTGACAGGCATCATTGTTCAATCAATGTAGCCGGAAAAAATCCAACTTTTGGTGCCTCAGTAAAGACTCAGTCTTGCAAGGCACTGAGACTTGTCAAGGCATTTTTTATGACATGGCAATTTTGCTCTTTGAAAAATTGACTGAAGGCTTCAGGACAGTGGTGAATGACAAATAACAAACAAGACACAGCAACTGGTTTGTTTTGCCAACAGATCTTCACACTTCAATACGGATCATCCTTCAGGACTTCTCTCTCTGATATCTATGATCAGGCAAATAACACCCTTATTCTTTTTTGTCAATATCAAATAAAAAGGGTGAAAAATAAACACTGAACTAAATGGCTATTAGAAATCTGAACAACCATTACTGCTTACTGGACTTTATAAATACCACATAAGTTTTAGGTCAAGAAAAAAATAGGAAGAAGAGGAAAAAGAAAATATAAATTGCATCTCAGTTTCTTCTACCTTGAAATTCAAAACCTAGGCAAAATGCTGCATAAGTCTGCAGTTTCACAGCAGGAAAAGAAAAAAACATTCCTCTCTAGTTTGTTTTCTTTTTCCCCTTACACACTTTACTTCACCGGCTTTGGGTTGTCTCTGGAACTCTAAGATCCTGGGATGAGCTGATTTGTCACAAAAAGTTGGTAAAATATATATTTGTATAAAAATTTATCTCTATGTTGTTGGTTCTTTTATATGTTAAAACAACTTAGGGAAAGGCTTGATAAGACTAGAAGTAGCATAAGGCAGTGGGTACAGGTAAAGAGGGAGATATATTAGCTGGAAACTGCTGGTTGACACAAATGGATCTGAAGTCTAAGTTCCATACTGTCGTGTTCTGATATCATTCTCTGTTTTGCTAACAAAAGAGCAGCATTAATTTCTCTCAAACAGTGAAACAGCTACCTGTCATGTGACTGCACAGCGGTTTAAACACTAACCCATGAAATAGATGACCTATTACAGTAATAAATTTGAATCTCTCGTGTTTGCAAATTACTTCTTTTTTAAATATTATTTTCCCCTTACAACTTCAAACTTAAAGAAAATGAGTAATAACTGTCTGATATTGCAGCATGTGGGATATAGTCATAATGATGGTGAAAGACTGTGGAAGTGCTAATACATGCCTTCCATGTGAACAAAGAGCCTGTTGCAAGGACAACCAACATCCTCCTTATCATTCTGCTATGCTTTCCTTTATATGGCAAATACTGTGAATCTCTGTTGAGGATTATTTCTGACCTTCAGTAAACTAAAAGAAGAGAAGTGTGTGCAAAATGTAGCATATCAAGCAATTTTTTTTTAACCCTGGAACTTAGAGGCAAAATATATACACATCATGTTCTGTGACTGTAGAAGGTTTCTTGTTAATAAAAGATTGGGCCTGTGTCCAAGACAGCAGGGCAATACATTTGCCTATTACCCAAGAAAAGGACACAACTGCATCATGAAAAAGAGATGGTTACAGGATTAGAACTGTACTGTGTGGAAAGATTGGCTTGAAACATGTAAGTAATATAAAATGAAACACTTTGAGTATAGTGCCACATGCATACAAGAGAATTGTTTCTGTGTTTATATAACTCAGTAAATATGATCTTTGACATTTCTAGTAAAAGACCACAGCATCCAAACCACTTATTCATGACACGTATGGAGAAGTCCCAAGAAGACCCAAGTTTATACAAGGCCCAACAAAATAGGGCCTATCCTTGGCTCTTATTCAGTATGTAGTGAGCATATATAATACTCTCCTACTGGACTAATTTAGTCCAGTAAAAAGAGATTACTGTATTCCAAAGGACATTCAAAAGAAAGTGTCTCTCATCTTTAGGAAAATATTTGTTTTAGTGTTTCAGAATTCTTGCACAATACCATTCTTTGCAATCCATTCTATAGGAACATAAGGATCCAAAGTATAATTCATCATTCTTAAAAAGCCTGTTACCTTCTTTAATAAGATATAGAAGATGTTTCATGAAATGCTTTGACAAATTTTGACTATGTATTTTTGAAACTTCTCATTTGTTACCATTTTACTTTGTTTCTATGAACTTTTACAAGAATATAGGATCTTTGTTCCTTTGCAGCTGATCCACTAGTTTCTATTTGTCTCCCACTTGAAAATCATAATCCTGAATTTGTGACATCACAGTTATCTATAGGGGATGTTATTATGATTCTTCAAATAGAGGATTTTATCTTATCATCAGATGGCGAATAAGGCATAAAGTCCTGAGGAAAAATTGAAAATTTGTGTTCTGTAAGTGATCTGACTGCAGCAGGGGGGAAGAGCAAAAGATTCATATATTTTCTTATGAAAATAAAAATTATTCTAATTTTAATGTGTTTCCTTGCTCAAGTTGTCTGTGAAAAACCATGAAGGTCCTCAAGTTTTAGAAACTGAATTTTGGTCAACGACAGATCCTGCTACTCCAGTACTGTTCCTCCATTTTAGTGAGGCTACTTAACATGTATTAATCCATTCAGTACAAATAAAAGTATTAAAATTAACATTGGAAAAATCAGTAGTGTGAAAGCACACCATGTTTTAAATATTTATACAAATGTTTTGACTCAGTGATTAAAAGTCATTGTCTCTTTTCAAATGTTGGAAAGAAGTGAACAGTTGAATAATATTCACAAGAGCACTTTGAGTCTCTAATTTCTCTAAAGCCAATGCCCTGTAGCATGTAATCACTCTGCAGCCTGTTTCTACTCAGATAGCTTCCTCTAGGAAGTGTTTCAGAACTAAATTGCCCTGAAACACAGCCTTGAACTCTGTATACAAGGAGATCAAGAGATTAGACTAAAGGCAGATAGAAATTTAAAAAATCTCCCTATAAACCAGGATTTAGACCACTGTTTTAAGCTCCAAACACTTGAATTCCTTTTTCCCAGTACTGTTTTGTCTTGTATTGTTGCCTGAGTAATAGGATAAAATTACCAAAGACTATGAAACAAGATCCTCAAAAGTCCTGCTCCTAATTTTTATAAAAATCACAGTACACTCGACTCAAAGATTTCTATATGATATCCATTTGAATCAAAACTAACTACACGTATTTCAAGCTCTGGGTCTGCCTTTAATTGGCAATTGTAGGTACAGGTCAGAATAAAGAATAAGCTATTACTGAAAGGGTTATCAGAGTGTCATGGTTTAACATCAGCTGGCAACTAAATACCACTCAGCTTCTTGTTCACTCCCTGTCAGTGGCATGAGGAGAGAGAATTGGAAAAGCATAAGGAGTACAGATCAGAGTGAAAAATAAGCTATCATTGAAAATGTTATATGCTACTTACCAGGAAAAGAAAAAAGTGGATGATTTTATTCTGTTTAATAATAATTGACCTTTTATTCTGGTTCTAACACAACTGATACCACACTGCACCCCTTGAAGCTGAGATCAGAGGTTCAAAATCTTTTAAAAAAGGAGCCCCTTATAAATGTTGCTTGAAACAAAATTTCTGGACCTATAAGTAGCCAGTAATAGTAGTGCTACTGGTATTTGAATATTTCTAAATCTGTAGCTATTGCTCTGACCTATATGAAAAAACCCAGCAATGACAATTTATATGTTAACCTTACAGTTCACTGATTGTCCATGAAGGCATGAAGGTGCTGGAAGATCTCAGAATATCTGCAGTTACTGACAACTCATTCTGATGCTTTCAGTAAAGCAGAGAATGGTAACAAAACCTTCTTTTGCCACTCTGTAGCTAGGGCACAAGTTCTATTCTATTTATTCTATATTCTACTCTGTAACTCAGTAAAGTGTGTTGACACATCAAAATCCCACTTAAAGAAGGATTGGGAAGTTTCATAATTCTCTTTCCTAATGTGTGTACTGGTTATCTCAGTAAGGTTAAGCAAAAAGCAAGCACTTGACATTTTAAAGTTCATAAATAAAAGAATATCTCATATTACATGCACGATGCATTGCTAACACCATAAAGTTCTGTGAGAGTATGACTTATCAACATGAATAGGGCAAACATATGTGACCACTAAATATCGATGTCAACATAATATACATTTGATTAAATAAATGTAATGAAATACAAGTGTATATATTTTATATATATATATATACACTTCTATATATTTTCTACTATACTATATAACATAGTACATATAGGCATAGATATTCACTTACCATACCAAAAAAATATATTTTCTATCTAAGTGTATGCACATACATGTAAAGAGACTTCAAGCAGACCCTTTATATGCAGTGTAATTTACTTTTTTTTTTTTTTAGGAGAAAAAGTCAGTTTAACAACAACCTACCTATCAGTTTCTATTGCTTCTGATGAGTAGTCTCATTTCAATTGTTATTATTGCTTATCTATCTGAGCTTTCTTTGTGATAAAATATGCATGAAACTAGAAGATACACCACAATTCAGAAATGCAGTTTTATAGAATAGAAGTAAAGAGAAGTAAAGATTACTTAATAAACTACTAATCTCTCAGATTATTCAGACCTGAAGGCAATTTTGTTCATGTGGTCAACAGAGAAAATTATTCTGTTTCCTGTACGTATAGAAGAATTTAATTTACTGTGCCCATTTAGCTAGACATAAATTCAAAGATAAACTGCAAGTCCATAGGAAGTTTCAAAGCATAGAAAACTTTTATATAAATGATTACACAGATGTCTCTGGACACTATGTATCCTCTTTGCATAATTATTTTCTTATGAGTTGTTTTGAAATAAGACATAATTTGGGTCTGTTGCAGAAAGAAAGCTTATTCTTCCTGAATGCGTAAAGTGTAGAGACAGAATAACTATTCTTAATATTTATATTAACATAACATTTATAGTATATTGTATGAAATGCAAAAATATTTAGATTTAGATTACTTATAAGCCTTTTACCTTATATTGATTAAGGCATAGTCTAATGGAAGTGTAGCATAAAGAAAGTCATATTTTTTTACCTTTTAAACTGAGAAGCTGTTTATATCTTCAAGGCTTCCCTGTTGGATTCTGCAGAGGGAAAATAAAGGCAAAGAATGAACTGAAGAAAAGTTTATAACTGTCCAAGTGTAAGAACAGAAAAAGAAGGGAAGAGATTTGAAGTGCAACTGCTTTCTGAGTCCAGTCTTCTACATATATCTGACAAGAAAAAAGTATTTAGATGATTTATTGTTGTGGGTGTATTATGGTCATTTAAGTTTGGATATCTGCACTAACCTTCTTGCCTTAGGGTCCCACTACAGTCAGAAGATTCAGAGAAAAAAATTTCAAGAATGACTTATTTTACCCTGAAGCAGATATTAAAAGCTGGTCAGATAATCAAAGTGATGAATAATGCTAAAGATTCTTCCACTAACAAGTAAAAGAACTACAAAAAAACCCTACTTCATATGTAGACATCAGAATTTTAGATACCTAAAAGAAACTCAAATTTTCTTTTCTCATTCATTTGTGTATTTATATAAAAGCTGAAAGGGTAGTTCAGTAATTGGGTTCCCTACTAAGTGGTAAAGTCACTCAAGGTATAATGGCTTGCTAGAGTCTGGGATCTGGCTTAATGCTTTTTGTTTGACTTCGCATTTTAAATTAAGTTAAACTATTATTTTAAATGATGAAGAAGAGAAGATTTGCACACCTAAGCAATTGTTATCAACCACAACATATTTTGAAAGATTGCCAATGCCATCAGCTATCCCTTGTGCAAAGTATTTTATTAATTGTAATTATTATTATTCATCCAGGCACTTTCAGGTTCCTCTATCATGAGTATATTCTTTGACCTAGGACATGACTCTTAAATCTGCAAGTCAGTATGAGGGAAGATGTGCACTTACAGCCTGGTTGAGATGTATGAGCGTAGCTGCCTGTGCGTGACTCTGAAAGTTTAATCAGAGTCAGTAAATCTCTTGCATTCAATTATGGGTCACTGTGTGCTATTTCTATTGACCTCCTTATTGAAGAAAGCTATTAAAGTAGGTATGTTTGTGCACTTCATACGACCACAGGCAGTTAGAGTGAAGTTTGGGGGAAAATTTAACAGAAATGGGCAAATAACTCAGATAATTAAAGACCTGAAAAATATAAATTTATACAATAAATTGTATTTATATTGTAATGAAGCGCTATATGTGCTGTAATTGTTTAAATCAAATGTACGCTGTACTTAACTTCCCTGACTTTGAGAAGCAGGTCAGCTTCCTACAAGTAATGGAAAATACTTGCTATAGTGATTTGAAGTTTGATTTCAGACAATCTTGCTTGACCACCTGCTAGTTCTGAAGTTCAGCTGTCAACAGAAAGAGTGGGTTCATAAAAGACACTCTCATCCTGGTAGAGTAGTAGATGCAGGCGCAGAGGGGTGCATGCTCTGTTTCCAAAGCTGTGTGGAGAGAGACCACCACCGTACAAGCTAAGTGTGGTGCTGCCAGGTGCAAGTTTACAGTCAGTAATATTAGCTAATAGAAACATCCACAAGAAGCAGCAAAGGGATTATTTCACATTGCTGAAAAAAATCTAAGTGGAGCTGGGGCCAGGTGTTACACAATTAAAACACTGTGTGGAAAGAGTAAATAATGCATGACAAAATAGATAAGAATGTAGCACTGCAACTACTCTGCAGTGTAAAATAAATCTACTGACCAAAATAAAATCTGCTTGTGACTGCATTTGACACATGAAAAAATGAGTTAAGAAAGACAAGCAGGAATAAAACTGAGCTAATGGACTAGGCCCACTTACCAAGTCCTTTAAAAGGGATTCAAAGAATAATGTCACTGTGGAGGACCAGGTGTAAGCACAATTTGTCTCAAACATTCTAAGTGTTATGAAGGGAAAGATATGATCTAAAGAGGAGGTCCCGTGAAGGTAACAGTGCTGGTCTGAGCCAACTTCCTGCTCCACCTTGAAACTCATGCTCAGCACCCACCCAACTGACTTCCTGTGTGCGTGCATGAACAGAACAGTGCAAAAAAATAAAGTTTACATAAGAGCCATGCACCAGCTTAACTACAAAAGGAAGCCAATCAGGCTCCCTCACTCTTTTTTCGTCTCTTTGGCTCTCAATATTTACTCCATCTCTGGACGATCCATGGAGCAGGGCAAACATGGGATCTAAGGACTGGTGATATTCTTTTTTCTTTCTGTCCCTTTACTGCCTTTATTTGTCTCCCTCCTTGCTTTGACCAGGCAAAGCATAGCTACCATATTGTACCCTGAACTCCATGCTGAACTTTGTCATGGGAGTGGGGATCTTGTGGAAGTGGTTTGTGTCTTGGTAGCCAGCACCTTTGAGAAGTTTCTTGTGAGGAGTTGGGAGCTTATTGAAGTTTACTGTACAAAAATTAGGGCTTGTTAACTTCCACTTGTAAAAGTGTACTGTAAGAATTTAAGGGCTTGTTAGCCAACACCCATTGAGTCTAAACAGTGGGCTGGTTGCCAGAGTTATGGCAACTGTACAATAAATCCACAGCTTCCCTGACACGTGGTCTGGTGTCTTTGTTTAGCTTGACAAGAATTTTTAACAAACACCCCTAGTGATGGGTTGTGACAGTTGCACAAAAGGAAGCACTGGTGAGGACAATGACAAAAAGACAATGCAACAGTTCTGAGCTCTGCTGAGTGAGCTGCACATCTTCAGTCATGAAGGGCAATTGGATTCTTGCTTAGCACATGGTCTGCTCAGGGTAACTTCCATTCTGGCTCCTTCAGACATACCATTAACTTTACTGCTATTATTATTAATAATTTATTTTAAGCCTTTGTAAACATAGTAACATCTCCTCAGGCAGTTTAAAGTCACAGGGGTTGGAAGTCATGTAATCCCTTTGTAGTAAATATTATATTTGCAAATTTTAATATGAATAGAAAATTGAGCAACATCTGATTTCAATAGAATCAATAAAAATAGCAGACTATTTCATAAAAATTGCAAACTATGACTTCTTAATATGCCTTCAAAACCTTCAAAAATTTAGCCCTTCAGTTTATCTCTTTGGATTAAGGGAGGTAGAGCATAATTTCTACAGTTCCAAAATGTTAATACTCATTGCACAAAATAGTGTTTCTAGGACATAGCGTCTACTTGGGGTTTTTTCCGAATGATTTTATATTATTATCATAAGACTTCTTTTCCAAATTTCCCATCTTATGTTCCTGTTTTAAATGTGTTTCTTCTGAATGTCATGCAAATATTAGAGAAGGAAACCTATGACACATAACCACTTTTTCCTGATTGGGTACGAAGGCCACAGCAGATTATTTTTTTTAAGCATCAAAAGTGGGGCAGGCAATATATACCAGCTACATCATCAGGTTATTAAAATGGCATGCAGTTCAAATTTTAGCTATACACCTTATACATAAGCTGCAGAATGAGTAATGTAACTGGTTGGTGTGGAAATTAACTGTGTGAGAAAAATCATCATTATTTCAAAACTGTGGTAGAAATAATTCTCTTGTTGCATGCCAGAATTAGCATTTTAGACCCATTATGGGGCTGTAGACCTAAGGAAGCTATCCTTTTCTTTTGTGTTTTCTTTTCCTGTTTTTCTTTACCTGCCTACAAATCAATTTGAATATTCTAATAAATAGTCTCATGCAGACTGAACTGAATATATTGACATGCTTCTAAAGAAGCGAGACTTCTGCATACACCAGAAGTGTGAAAAACTATAAATTTTCAGCTTATTATCAACAAAAGAAACCATTGAAATACAGTCATGACATCTCTTTACTTAACAGTTCTTTTGAACTACCGTGACTGTTAAGTACAGTTAGGAAATTATATGTAAAGGGGCAAATCATGTTCATGTCTAGTGCCTATCTAGGTGTTTCTTTCTCTTTCAAACTGTGAGTGCCAAGTAGTAAATCTTCAGTTGTAGCAGTTGAATATGAACCCCTACCTGAACAAGGGGACACTGGTTGCATGAACAGAGACTTCTCTGTTTCAAAAGACGTTCATCTCAAAGGTGGAAGGGTGATGTTTACATCTCATTCTCTGATATTCTGGTGGAACTACTGCCCCTGATTAGCAGACATGAATCTCTTGCTTCCCACTTTGCAGAAACTGCAATGAAACAGCAGATTCCTGAAAAATTTTGATTTGGCGCTACTTTTTTTTTTTAAATGACAAATGTTAGCTTATAGACAGTTGATGCTTTTCAACTGTCTATAAACTAACAAATAAACCTGCTGTATAAACTTGCTAAACTGAGAACTTAATTATCTGCAAACTCAAAGTCTTTCTGTGTGACTGGATTTGAGAGTGCAGGAACTATGACATTCCTTCTGGAAAGTACAGGAGTTTTGAAGCATGATTCACATGTTGCTAGAAGGTGTATATGTACTCTGGACATCAACACACTTGGAGTTCTGATAAATATCCTATTTTGAAAGGTAGGAACCTAGAGTAGCCAAGCCCTAACTGTCCCTTTCAATAACAGAATATCTGGTGATTAGTCCTGAGTGCTGTCAACTTTCTTTTGCCTCAGCTTCTATGAGACTACAAGCTAAACTAGAAATGACTCAGAAATTTAGCTGTTGGTGAGGTTTTAATTAAAGTAGTAGGTTCTATACAACATTGGTTCCCACAGATTAAAAAACTTTTCTTTTTCTTTTATCTAGTAAATTAATCTATTTTTTTTTTTAATCTGGAAGTGAAAAGCCCTGACAGAAGGATTCTAAGAGTAAAGAAAGCTCCCTGGGGGAAAATAAAAAGAGGTTTGGAGTTGATTCTGAAGGATGCATTTTTAAAAATGGCCTTCACTGCAATATTGTCATCCTCAACCTCTTTTCTCATATGCCACCTAACTTTGAAAGTTCCCAAAATTCCTGAAACACCTGCAGTTTCCTACCTTACATTCAGGTTAAATATCTGAAAATATTGAAGTTTAACAAACAGAGGGATGATTATTAAAAATGTATGTCTACTTATGGAAATATAACCCCAAAATCACATGAAGACTCTGCCTGACAAAAAGAAAGTGCACAATCATTTCAGTTCAACTTCTGATGCAGACACGTCACTCAAAATTGCTTCACATTTCACTTCATCTGACAGTTTTTATTGGCAATTTGACACTTACCCTTAAAAGTGATCACTCCAGCTCATGGATCATGCTTATCAGAAGGGAAATCTCTTAATAGCTTTGACTGAGCCCTGTCTGAGCTCTGACTGTTTCAGGGACATCAAAAGAATTACATTTCAAGGTTATAGGTACAGATACATATATTAAAAAACATATAAAGGGAATTAGAGTGCATATATGATATCAAATCAAATGTCATTACATCAGATAATATAAACAGTAGTACACCTTGAAATTATCTCAGTTGTATTTTGCTGTTTCAGAAAACCATTCATGCATAATTATTTGATTTGCCTCTACTTTGTGACGTTAGATAAATTGACTTCTTTATTCAGGTGCACACTACCATGACATATTAAACTTGGTTTTGACATTTCTAGAAAGAATAGTGAGAATTTGTGGATGGGAAATATAGTATCTTTCATGCTTATTTAGAGCGATGCAGCAATGTGCGAATTGTTGTTCTACTACATTCACCTTTCACTTCATGTGTTACAAATATTACAGGAGACAGATATTTTCACACATTAATTAGCAATTAAAAACCTTATAAATAAAATCAATTCATAGAAACTTGTCTTATTAAGATGCAAACTATTATTCCAGATGACTTTTAAATAAGAAATGAACAGAAATGCTGAAGACTGACTACTAATCATGCAAGAACATCTTCAAAAACAATTTGTTGAATATTAATGAATTGGAAATGTCATTTCTGGTCCAATTACTACAAGTAATTAGGTTTTTTTTAATTATGGAGGAAGTGGAATTTTAATAAGGTCAATTTTACAATTACAGTTTTGAAAAAAATCCTAATTGTATTGTCATCATCTTATATAAAAAATAGAATCAACTCAATAACATCTGCTGAACTTAATCTAAAGAGAGAAAAAATACTGTGCTAATTCAGTAGGAAATGACATTTTAATGAGATAAGGTTTGTTATTAAAGGTGGAAAATAAAATAATTTATCTATGTATTGGTTATAGTAGTAAAAAAAACCTGATGCCATTACATTACATATTTTATACTAATGATTAAAAGCACAAACATTTACTTTTTCATTTGAAATATTTATTATATAACTGATAAGTTTACTGAAATCAAAACACTTGCTTCCTAGCTTGGAGAGATACTACTTTTTACTAATGTTTTTTTTAACTTCAGTTTTTATAGTAAAGTTCAGTTCTTTGCTATAAAAACATAATTCAGTCAAGATTGTATTATCTCTGAAGATTTCAAAGCTCAAGGGTGAATACGTTTGTGCACCTTGTTATTTAGTGTTTATCTATGATAAAATATATCTTTACTGAGCTCTTTGATATAACTTTAAAAGTTGGTTGCAATTCAAGTAATTTTTACCTTTAACCCCGAATGTGAATTTTATTGAACAGATTGAAATTTCAATCTTGCATTAAGCTAGCCCAGATGCACATAGCATTGCCATTACAAGCTAAATTTTCCCAAACATATGCTATGTCTGCTTTCATAAGCTATGGAATGCAGACCACTTATTACCCATACAAATAGAAATATAGGTCCACAATTTCTTTTTTTTTTTTTTAATGCAGCCAATCATTCTGTTAAAGGAATAAGTACACAGTCAATATATCACTAAAGATATAAACTGTTGCTTACACTTTGAATAGAGGGCTTCCAGTAATTGCACATCTCTTCTCATTGAACCATCAACACTCTATTGTAGTTCTTTGCTTATGAAAATGTATAATAAGAAAGTATCACAGGCTCATTATCTGGCAAAATATGTTATATTCATCTCTTATCCTCTTTCAGACAGAAAAGAAGGGTTTGGGGTTTTTTTATATATTTTTTATTATTCCAGAGAAGGAAAAAAAGTCTTGACTGAAAAAAATCTGACTAGGTCACAAAGTAATAGACCAACATTTTTCTTTAATAGATAAAGGAAATGGATTAAGAAACAAATCTAAGGATCAGTAGCACATAATCCCAGGATTATGTGCAGCATTTGTCTTGCAAAGATAGCATTTTAATTAAAGATATGTAAACAGTATATTAACCACAATAATTTTCTAGTCTGTCTGTGTGTGCATTCATCTGACATCCACACTCCGTTTATCCAATCTGCTGACTTCCTCATTAAAATTAGGACGAGGTGTCTTCTCAATTACAGCTTTGATGTCCTCTAACCATAAAAGTGAACAATGTAGCAGGAGCAGCATGCTACCACAGCTTGAAGCTTGTTGTGCTTTAGTAGTTCAGCTAGGTCAAAGTGACATTTCAGTGGCATAAATTTCTAGCTTTGCAGCCGAAGTCCATCTCTATTTGTACATTTTAAAACTTTATATCACATTTTTCATTTATCAGACAATATGGGATACTCTGCAGATAAACTGTCCAACAGAGCTGATAGTGTTTACCCTGTTAAGTTCAGATGTTTAATCAGATATCTTTATGCCTTTATGGTGAGTGGTCTGTTATATTGGGAAATAAGACAGTAAAAAGCAGATTTTTAAAAGAAAAATGTAGATTACTTTTTTCCCTTTAAAAGAAAAGGGAATCAAAAACCCAAACAGATTTCTCCCTAGTGATTATCATGTGTCATGGAGACAACAGTCTACCCGAGATACGGCCTAATATCTGTGGCTATGAATCTGAGGATTTTCCAATCAGGTTATTTGACACCATATTAAATCAAGATAATTGTAGGTGCACAGAAATTTTTTAAAAAAATTCTTTATGAAAAGAGTAGAGATTTCAGGTAGGCTATTGTGCCCTTGCAGTCCCAGAAGATAAGATGTTGGCATTGCTCTTATCAGACGCCAAGGCCCCAAGGATTATTCTGGATTTGTGCTGCTTGGACAATTTTGTAGCTTGTAACAGTGATCATCAATGGCCAACTGACTATTGTTTACTTTAATTTTTGCTTCACTTGGTAAAATTGGTTTAATATTGAAATAAGTATATTTGTGTGTGTTCCTAGAGGAGTTTTGTGACATGGGATTATTTTATCATTGGAGATTTGTTGTTTTTCCTTAAGCTATGCAGTATAAACCAATATTATTTAATACTTTTTAATTCTGTTGATAACTCTCCATTATTTCTTAGGGTGAAGATATGTAAAGCACAGATAGTGTTTGTGTTAATAACATTGTTTCTGGTTACACTTGTAATTAAACTTAAAACAGTGAAAATGTTTACAATTATTTTTTTTTCCTAGTTTCTTTTTATGAAGATTCTAAAAGAAAACCTTATTTTATTGAGATTTAATTATAGTGTGCATGCATATTCACACTATCTATCTGTCTAAACATATTCATTAAAAAAATCACTGAGATGCACAGCATTATCTTCTTTATCAGGGCACCCTTTTATGACACAAGGAGGTGCTACTAGCACAAATGCAAAATATATGCGATAATGCGTGGTTATAAGTTTATCTCTCTCCTTTACACTTAAAAACAATGTATCCAGCAACAGAAAAGAACACACTAGAAATAATTTTAAATTTTTCATTTAGATTTACATTTTTAAGCATGATGCTGGCAGAAAATAGGAAAGGAAGAGCTAATATATAACCTTGAGAAAGACTGAACTAATACCTTGTCTCTTGACAAAATTTTAGCATGCCGAATTAATGGATATATTCTGAAATCTTATATCCCAAATGGGATATAGGATCCTGGGACACAAGGAATTGTGTAAGTACCTAGGAAGAACAAAGCCTACATTCTGAAGAGGGAAGAAAAACTGTTATTAGTTTTCAAAATAACTAAAATAATGTTCATTTCTGAATTTAGATAACTGAGGGAATGATATATATATCATTCAGAATTCCCATCTAAGATTGAAATCTTCAAATCCTTGTTAGAAGGGGTGATCAGGGCTCACATTCACAATTTTCATTTTCTAAAAAACCTAGATAAAGACAGACTACTTTCCATTTATCTAAACTTATTTTGTCTCCCTGTCTGCGACTATGAAGAGGAACAGCTAATTCAAAGGCATTTCTTTCAGGAGAAGATGGTAGAGAGTCCACAGAAAATTTTCTCATGAAATTATCAAAATCCTCTACAGCTGAAGGGAAAGTATAGATCGGCTTAAGCACTGAACCCATTGGTAAATCCACCTTCTTTGGCATTGATTTTAATCTTCACGTAACAGTCCGGAATATTTTATGATTCTGGTACACAAACTTCACAAATAAGAGGATGCAACAAAAAGCAAGAAATATACAAAAGAGAGCATAGTATCCTTCCTTCCCTTTTTTCTGTAGGAGAAAGTGAGTGCAAAATTAAACAAATAGCAGTAGGAATTACAAACTATTGTCTCAGCTATAAGATAGTTATTCTCTGCAGGCCAGATGAATGGAAAGAAATGCCCAATCAGGCACAAAACCAGCCACTACGTTTAGAGTTAAGTATAAGAGTAATAAATTTGGGTATTTTATATTATCTCATTACTTCAAATCTATGCTTCTAAGTAAACATATTTGACTCTAAATAACACAAAAGTAATTCATTCTGTCTCTAAAATAGTAAAAATCAAAAGAATATTAGAACACCATTACTTTTGAAGGAGCCTAGTTTATGCTAGTTTCCTCATTCAGATCACAAAATTAACCAAGATAAATCCTCCAAACTGCTATATACATAAACATATACAAAGTGTTAAATCTTTTCTTCTCACTTAAGAGTTTTTCCTTTTCTTTCTTATTTGTCTATAAAAAGATATCTAAAAATCAAATACATCACTTTTAAATCAGTTAATGGCTCTATTAATAAAGAAGATGCAAACCTAAACCAAAAGAGGACAGAAAAAACAAAAGGCTGAGATCTTCTCCACTGAAAAGCAAAGGAATACTGACTACTGGGAAAAATAGGAAAATAAAGAAGAAGATGTAAGCAGTGTGAATGCAAATTTTAAACTATTGCTTTTCTGTATTGTCTTTTTCTATCCCTGTGGTTTTAATCTCTTTTTAATGAAGTCTCACTTTTGGACCTCAGAATATGGACCTTTTAATTTTTTAATTTCATTTTTTTGTCCATTTTCTTTACATAAGAGATATGCACATCCCAAGTGTTTTGAAAGAAATAGCTGTTGAAGCAAATTTCCCATGAGTATGCCAATAAATAAGTTTTGAGTACCAAACAAACCTTATAGACATGGTACGGTTTAGTATGTTCTGCACTCACACTCTGGTACATTAATAACCTAAATAGCAAGGGTAGTATTTTCAGTTGACATCTGAAAATCATGATGCTGAGTCATGTAAACTCTGGTCTATTTTCAAAGAAAGTTTAAAAACTTGGGCTTTACATTTAGTAAAAGATAGTAAATTATTTACAAAATAGTGTGAGGGGGGGAAAGGACATTCATTCAACAAGTGTAAAATGTTGTATTCTTATAAGAGTTACTCATCATCGGTACTGAACTGACACCTAAAATCTGCCTTCATGGAGCTGGATCCTGTCACAACCCAGAACCACAGAACAAAAAGACCATGCCTGGTTCTAGTCTAGGTCCTAAATCCTAAATATCTCTCTATATAATTCTTCCTGAGGCTTCCTTATCCTTAAAGCATTACTGATAAGGGCCTCCTTGATCAGAAATTTTACAAAGCAGACAATATAATTCTTCTTTGTTTTTTCCACATTCTTCATTAAAGACAATGTTGAAATTATGAGAATCAAATGAATAATTCATCACAACAGTCACTAAACTATTACTGATAAAATTCCATTTTGCCTAACAATATTTTTTGTTTGATAAATCTTATTGGGGTAATCTGGTCAAAATACCAACCAATTACAATTGCTAACTTATCTTCAGTACAGCACAAAAAGGTAATTCTTTTGAATGCTGACAGTTTCACAGGTACAGTTAAGGTTAATGTAAAATCATAGACAGAAAATTAATTTCATAATGAAGTATGCCATGAAAGAGAAACCAGTGTAGAATATACCACATAATAGATTGCAACATTAACCTACTGAAGGGACATCCAAAGTCTTGCTGAGTACCTAGGAGTAGCATCCTAGTTGTTCATTTTAACTACCTCACTCAGCGCGTGACCTTGTGTTACTCCAGTGATTAATTCTGAATAAACATTAACCTGTAAGTAAGTGTCTGGTGAATTGGACATTACTCAGAATGATCTCTAATAGACATATAAGCTGCACTAACTTCATTTTAAAGTTTACCACAGTCAGGGATAAGCTGATTTTAAAAACATTTAATTTAAAACCAATTTACTTATTAACTGAATTACCCACAAATTGGATGAAAGAAGGATTTTCTTTGAACAGCAGGTGCGTGCAAAAAGATCATCACAGATCTGATCATTTTCTCCTGGTAAATTTTAAGCTGTCAAAGCCCTCCAAAATGCAAGTGCCGTAGTGGCTCCAGTGATCTCAGTAACAGAATTCTCAGCAAGTTTGCTGGCGTCAGTTACCATGAAGGTTAGACAAACCCTTATGGACTAATCACTTACATGGGAAAAAGGTTGCACATCTTCAGCTCACTCAGACTGGAGAGGGGACAGGAAATTTCTTTTATGATCAACAACTTGCAGAATCCAGACTTGGTTGGTTGGTTTGTTGGTTTCTTGGCACAGTACTAAACAGAATGAGGTCTTTCCTGGTAAGAGAGTCTTGTTTGTATAATTCAAGTAATACAATCTAGTAAATATTTGCTGCAAAGATTCCTTTAGAGAGTTTCTTACTTGAGAATTCTTTGCCGATATTTAGCTCAGGAGCAGTACAAGCTTTGGGAGTGGAGAGAGAAAATTGGAATTCCTCCTTAGAGTAGGTTTTACTAATAGAGGATTGATTTTTTATGAAGAGGTTCAACATCTGGAACTTCTTTTTCTGGTTTGGGGTTTTTTTTCTTGTTTGATTGGTTGGTTGTTTTAGTTGTTTTTTTTGTTGGTTTGGTTGGTTTGGTTTGGTTTGGTTTGGTTTGGTTTGGTTTTTTTACATTTTTCAGAATGGGCAAACTTCATTGATATCCATGTATACTTCATGTGTGCTTATGTGATTGTTCTGACGTCATCAAGATATCTGAATGTACATTTAAGGGGAAGTAGGGAAGCCACACTGAGGAGCACCTTTTTATAATACGTGTATTGAAACAACAAGAATTACTTTGAACTTGTACTATACTGACAGAGGCCTCTATATATACTCAAAGAATAATGTCTGTTCATTACTTCTCGTTCAGCATTAAAGGAACCACAATTGTTCTCAGACTTGTAGCTTGGAATAAAATGGATACATTTCAAGGGTGAGTACATTTTGGATTTGAATTACCTAAATTAATGGACTGAAGGAGGCTTATACATCAGTTCTGAAATCACGTTCATCTTTTTTGTGGTCATTTATTCTCATAGCAATCTTTTTGGCAACAATGTCCCAAACTCACTTTTTTGTTCTTATTCAAAAGATAATTTATCTAATGAATCATAACAGATTCACATGAAATTCATACTATATATGTTCCATGACCAAATCTGTTTTCTCTCTGTTCTATTATGCATGAAAAATTGTAGACAATTAAACTATCCTAAATCCCCTCAAAATGTTTTTTCTCAAAAAAATTTTCATTGTGTAAATAAAGTGATGTACACTGCTACACTACAGTGCATATAACCAATAGCCATACTGTTCTTTCCACATAATAGAGAAGACAAGTGAAGTCATTGAAGAATTGTTCAAGTAGACCAAGGAAAGTGAGATGCTAAAAGAACAGGAAAATTTTTAAAAATTCTGTGTGTTCAATTAAAAAAATGTTTATAATTTACCTAAATTTACTATAGCTATGGTGTGCATTTCCTTTTTCTTGTTACCAAAGTGAACTGGTTTGTTCTGCAAGTTAAAAATTGATATGTACCTCTCAATAATATAAATATATGACTATTTTTTTGCTGACCTAAATGAGACCTTTTATTCATACATAGAAGAGAGGTATGATTCACTCATTTATCACTAATAATATAATTAATAAGCTTCATATCTAGAAGTAGCCATATAATTATATTTTTTAAGCCATTAAAATGATAAATTTAAATAAAATGGGCTGATATCAATGATGATAACGAGCTGGCATTTCCTTAGATGTTGTGCATATACTACTTCAGCTAATTGTCTATAAGAATTTACTAAAGAAGGAAGGAAAAACCTAGCTGAATATATTCATTTTACTTTACTAAATATTCAGTGTTTATGTTTATCTACAACATTTACATAGAAGATAAATACCTTCCAAAAGACACAAATAATATCTCAGAGAAAAAGTTGAAACCAGTTGCTCCTTTAGTTATTAACTTGCATGTAGTTACAGATAACTTGGAAGAAAAGCATGGATTTATACTATTTATGTAACTTAAAAATCATGACTAAGAGCTCTACTTGTTCAGAACCACAGAGGAAAAAAAAGCAAGTAAATACTAATGTAGCTCCTAGCAGCCTAGACTAAATCAAAATAATTTTTTAAAATTAGGAAAAACAATTGCTCAAATTATGTCCAGAATTTGTATTTCTTCTATGTTAGACATGAGTGTAAGATTAGGATTTACAGTTTGAAACCTGATTCTGGCTTTTTTTTTTTTAATGGAGAGTTGTTTTCTTTGATTTTTTCTTTTCACAGAGACAAAGGAGTGATTACTGCCACATGCCATTTAGTAGAAAACTGTTAACTGTAAAACACATGAACATTGGAAACCATTTATCAGTGTCTGCCTAATCCTTATGATTTGAAACAATTCCCTATTTATTAGGCTGTAGAAACCTACTACAGGGTAAGCATGACACCAAAGGTCTCTGAAGAAAGGCAGAATTTTGGACAACAAAATATTTTTTTTACATTTCTTAATGGTTAATCTGTAGCAGAAAAAATCTGTGTGTTGGGACCTTACACACATGATTCTATACCCCTATGGTATATAAATTTTTTGTAGCTAGCTTTGACTTGAGAATTTCACCCAGAAAGTGGAAATTCAGCCCAGGATCTACAAATCAACCTGCAGAGACACCAACAAATGAGAAGAAGTGTAAAAAATAGTTAAGACCCTTTAGGCTGCATGTTATTCAGTGTTCATGTCTTGAAAGAAACTGGAAGAAGCAAATTACATTTCTTTCTTTTCTTTCTTTTTGGATGTGGGATATGATTTCTTATGCCTGAGTTCCATAATCCTTGGTGATTATGAACATGTTGTACTAGCTTTTGTAACAAGCCAACATTTGCACCAATTAGTTCTACTAGAATAGAATTCTATTTGTGGGTGCACTCAAACATGACAGCTATACTGCTTTGATTTTCTGTACCTTAAATGTAGCATAAACACTCTTAAAATCACATCAGAGCAACATCCTCTGAATTAGTTGTAAACTCCCCCTTTCAGCTGCATTAATTTTTGCTACAGATCGTAAGGAGAAATGATACTTTTGAATGGGAGGAGACTTGCCAATAGATATTAAAGTATAAGACCTTTATCAGATATTTCTTAAAAGAATTGTGGAATATTTTGCCATTAATAATTTCAGGAGGGAAAAAACAGAAATAGCACGGGTATTTTACTATAAAAATTTTCTCCACCTGTCTCACATAAAATTACTTTAAAGGTCTCTGCTGTACAGTCAATTAAATAGAATTTATTTAGTCAACTATATGTAAACAAAAGAGGCTTTCTAAATATTCTCCTTATTTAATCGACAACAAATATATCTTTATTCAAATACACCTAAATAATTACACCACAGGATTATTTTTATACTAAGTGAAGAATTTTAGTTGCCTTAGCCTAACCTTCAGGCACGCTGACTTCTAGAACAGAATCTAGAACTCAGGTAGACCCTGAGGCACAGGGCTTCAGGTTGGAATATCTTTCTTGCTTCCAAGAGCCTTGCACCCTTTTCTGAACACTGGCAAAGCTTCCAGAAAAAGTCCTTCAATACAGATCCTTACTCCAAACAGCCACCTCATGACTATGAGAATGTAAATTGTTGCAGAGACTGTCACTTTTTCTCTTCTAATACTCCAGGCATGTAAAAACAAGATACACTATTATATAAACTTTTCTAATATCAGGAATCTCAAATTTATTATTTAGGGGGTATGACCATCTTAAGTATGCTGCATGGTCTTTAAGTGTTTCTGGTATCAAGTTTTCAAGATAACTGATCTCAGGAAGAGCAGAGACCGAACAACTGAGGCATTTTCATTCAGAATTTTTGGACTTAGACATCTCTACAGGAAATTGCATTAGGGATACCAAGATTTTTTTCCATCTAGCTCCTACTGCCTCTTTATTTATAGCTAATTAAACATTTTTCAGCTTGTACCTAATACCAAATAAGCAAAAATGTAATTATGAAATCACTTTCTAAATAAGAAACTTCCTTTTATTTTGGGGAACTCAGGTTAAGGAAGAGATCTAAAATATCTAATATGTTAAATATTCAGGAGCTGGACTCAATGATCCTTATGTGACATTTCAAACTCAGGATATTCTATGATTCTATTCTATTTATCTATCATTTATTAATCTATTTATCTATCATTTACTTATCTTTCAGTATCATCTCATTAATTCATTGGAAGAGAGTTACAGTGATTTGATTTAGGTCAGAAATACATAGGAAGGAATAAATTATGCTCTTTCCTGTAATTCATCGTTTACTACTGCTAGATCTTGTTTTAAAAATCAGAATACCCTAACATACTTGGTTAACCAGGAAAGAATTTCAGAGAGAGAGAGGGATACATCTTCCATATATCCACACTTGGCAACAATTCATATCTTTACTGAGATGTTCAAGCAATCCTGGCATGAGCACTAGTTTTGACCGCTTATTACATAATTGTTCAGATTTTCTTCAGAAGCTGTACTTAAGGGTAGTAATGCTTATGCAATGCTCTGAACAGAAACATATTAACAAGTCATCATGAAAATCCAATAGTTTGAGTGACTCTCCAATTACCTTAGTTGCATGACATTCTTTTACCCAGAGCAGGAACACTTTCCTAAGCAATCAGTAGCAAAACTTTATACTCAAAAATGTGCAGGGAAATGAAGAAAACACATCACTAACTTTCCTATTAAGGAAAGTACTCAAATCTAAAATTCTTAAGAAAAAAAAGTATTCATTTTTTATCTGCATGGTCAACATACATTTTAAAGTAATTATCTTACTTTATACGTTCGTAAGACATGACAGAATGAAAATTAGTGAAATTGTGGTCATGGAAACAGATTGCACATTATTACACAGCTGTAATATAAACGTGCTCCAGGCAAGAAAGTATTGTTTTTTCTCTAAATTAGGTTTTCACTTGCAAAAAAAATGGGGGTGTTTTTTGTTTGTTTGTTTTGAGGGAGGAAGTAAAAAATATGCAAGTAAAATTGCAAGGTAGCAAAAAGTGGAGATTCATATAAAATAATTCAACATAATAGTGGATCTGAAATCTGGGGTTTGGTGTTGTTAATACAAACCAGCGGCATTTAACACCTTAAGTAATGAAAATATTAAACTATTTGATGACAGTAAAACAGCAGTAATAACACAAAGAACTGAAAATGAGACAGAAAAAAATATCTTTGTCAGACACAATAATTCAATGCACTGTTCTGCTACCAATGAACAAACCTCAGGGGTGTAACTATTGCCTTGCAGCCAGGGAATATTCAGTGGTTATAAGTCCCAGTGTCTCTTTTAACATAAGTGGCAAAATAAATAAACTGGGGGCAGAACATGGGACACCCATAACCAAACAACAGAAACTTTATATGAATTTAATTAAGAGATTTAGTATTGCTTGCTTGCCCTTCAATAAAGAAAATTTAACTGAAAATTTATTTCACTGAATCCTAAAGTATTGGATGTTCTAATTAAAGCTATAAATAATGTGCAAATATCATTTATTCTTTTTATAAGCTATTTTGCTATCATTTTTACAGAATTTCTCAGTAGTGTTGTGGCTCTACTTTCTGTACACAGCAAATCTCCTACTCCAACCCTCTATAATTTTTAGATTCACCAAAAAAAAAAAAAAATTGGAATGAAAAAATAAGGGAAGGAAAAAAAAAAGTAGAGACTTTATCTTGTGTGGAGCCCCAAGGACGTCTGGAAGTAGCCACATATTGAGACATTTCTCAAACAAAATTCTTTGCAGGAAGCAAACATATTATTGTGTGAATTCAGTACATAATAATAAGACCTTACATTCAGAAGTAAGGTCTCAGGAAAAAAAGACTCCACTGATACTAAGAAAGGATACAAATTTCCCTGGAGTAAAGGGAATTTATACTGTTATATCCTTTCACATTTACTGGCCAGCTGAGTAGAATCTTCCCCAATGTCCAATAGATTCAATGCCAGCTGGCTCCAAGAGGGAATGCTGCTCACCAGGACTGAGCCCATGAGGAAAGGTGGTAGAACCTCTGGGATAATGTATTTAAGAAGGGGGAAATGCTGCTGTGCAAAAGCACCTGGGGACAGGAGTGACAATAGGTTTCCCTCAACAGCGCTGCAGACACCAGTGAAGAAGGAGGGGGAGGACATGCTCCAGGCACAGGAGCAGAGATTCTCCTGCAGTCTAAATATGAAAAGTATATGAAATTGCATTCTGGGGCAAACACTGCAGTATAGATTCTGTAGATATGCAGAAATGCAGAAGGTAGAGGAGAATGAGAGGATGTGACATGACTGGAGGGTCACAAGTTGAGTTCCCAAAAAAGGAAAAAAGAAGTTATCATGGCACATGGGTAATTTTGAACATTTTTTCAACTAAGCAATTATTTTTCAACTAAACAATTATTTAACATGAAGTGTATAACTTTTTCCGAGATCAGAAATTAATACTTTCATAATTTTATACCAATGCTAATTATTACAGCTGCAGAGATTTTCTTTGATCTGATTTTAATTTAGCAAAAGGACATGGAAAACACATGTATTTATGAGATCTAATTGTCTGCTAGCATGCTTTTAGGATAAGGTAGCAAGAGCTATTAAACCAAGGCAGGCAGGCCTAGAGCCAAAGATTTACTTACATGTGCAGGTACATGAGCTGTGATGTCAAAATGAGTATGGTTTAGTTATTTACAAATAGATATCTAACATCATTTGAGATAGATCATCAGAGATATCTCATGTTGTTTGTAGTATTTCACAACCTTCAGGAGATCAGTAGCTTGTTAGAAGGGCAGCTAGAGGGCAGATAAGAACCAAGGGGATCTCAAGTGCCACTAGTTACTATATTTATATAACTGCATTAATCCCAACATGTCAGCTCCATTTCAGCAAAATCAATATTCTGATAACTTCTCAAGATTTTAAACAATAGCTGTCAGATAGGACTCCTGAAGGTTTAGAAGGGTGTCCCTGCCTCTGTGAGTGAGAAAAGATTTTGGCAGGAAGCAGGTAGGGAAACTACAGACTTATCAGAAGTCTACTCTAGGTACCAGCAGGGCTGACCAGGGAAATCCTATTGACTTTAGAGATCTACATCAAGAACCACTATTTTTTAGTTTATTACTCAGATCATATTTACACCAATGCTTTCCATATAGAATAACTTGCCTTTCCAGAGCTGGTAGGCTTGTGCTAAGAAAAGTACTCTACAGGGGGTTTAGTTATTTTTGTAGCTAAGTCGTAGGACTATTTGAAGTTTTGCCATAAAAATTCTGCATAGGTACTGGAAAAGGAAAAAAGGAAAGTTCATGCAATATCTATAAAACCAACCAACAAAAAACTTATCAAATTATTTTCAAATTACTAGATACAATCTATTGAGAAACACTCCAAAAGATGTCCTAAACAGAGATAAAATTACATTGATATAATATTATTAAAGGCACTAATTGTACTTCAACATTCAATTTAATTAGATCCAGAAATTAAAAGTTACATTTTACATATTATGTAGCTGTGTTTAGTAGTTATCTTTTAGTCTTTAGGGATGTGTTTTCTTAAGGTATATACAAACTGAAAATTGACCTGTCTGGTAACAGCATTGCAGGAATTAATTCTCAGCTTTGTTTACAAGAACTGTAAGAAGCAAATTCTCTGCTGGCCTAGCTTCATTTGAAGTCATTGAAATAATGTCAGGAGAGACTGTGGCAGTGGTACCAAGTGTATTTTGTGATTATTTTAACAATCATTAGATATTTTATTTTAAATATATTGTTCTGTGTCCTAGTTTGGTTTTTTTTAGCAACATTTTCTCTTAAATATATAATTTTCTATATCATCTTTTTCCATCCCAACATAATATATTTCAAAGAATGGTTAATTGTCCTGGCTAATTTATACAGTCTTGCAGGCCACTTTAGTATGTTAGACTTAGAGTTAGTGTATTTATTTTTCCACTGTAATTACATCCTGCCTAATTTCTGTTACTCTTTACACATATAATTCCCAAATTTTCAAAATAACTTAAAATACAGAATTTTTATTCAGCTCCACTGAAGGTGATTCTTCATGAGCATATACAGTGATTAAATGGTGTACCTGAGTTTTTAGAAAAGTGCTGCCTGCTTTTCTAGCATGAGTGAGTGAGTGTGTGTGTGTGCATATGTACATGTTGGTTGTTATTCCCTAACTACAGTACAATGTGATATGAGCTTTAAAGTGTCATCTCTTTAGAAGGTAATAGTATTGAGTGTTGGCTCCAAACACCACTCAGCGATTATGATCTGAGCTTTATACTATGCAAATAGCTAATTATTTAACCTGATATTTCCCATCTATATGAAGGAAATTGATAAGAAATCTGACATTTTTTTGAATAATAATTTCATTTGAATTTCTGAAACTAATCATCATCATTTCATACTATTTACTTCTGTTATGTACTTACATTTGGCGGCAACAATGTGAATAACAATATTTGTTATTTTCTAATTATGTTTCAGTCCACAAGATAAAAAATGAAAAATATCTAATAAGGCTTGCAAATCATCAGCTATTCTAAAACTAATGACACTTCTCTGCAGTTCATTCCAGGAATCGTATCTGATCTCAACGGTCATTATCTATCCTCATCCTATGTTTAAGGTAATTAGGGCTTTTAAGCCAACACACACAGCAGTTTGTGGAGCAGTTCCTGGGCTCTGCTTTGCATTCTTCTAAATCTTCTGGGAACTTTGTCCAAGATCACTGTAAAACTTGTGGGAGGTCTCTGAGAAATATCAAAGTGCCTGCTGCTGACAGAGAAGTATTACCTTGGTGCTATGACTGCCAGCCTCTGGCAGCTTCTAACAAGCTCTGTGAGCTGTCCTTGACAAAAAGTGAGGAATGGTCAGGCATCCTTGCAGCAGGTACAGGGGAGGGAGCCATATAAGAGCTGGTCTTGAGCATGGCTCATGGAAGCACCTAACAGATGTAGCCTTCTGTGCAGAAAGGGGTCAGGAATGCTCACTACAGCATAAGTGTACTCAGGGATGGGCAATCAGACACTGCAGAGCAGCCACTGCAGCAGCTGTGCCTGTAACATTAGAGGCTTTGACCCAGACCAAGTTTCTGAGGGAGGACACAGCTCAGCAGCACTAGAACTGTAGGGAGTGTCTGTAGCAAGGAGGAATATTTCTTGTCTGTAGGAGATGGGCATGCTGGTGGACTACTTGTGTTGAGAAATAAAGAAGGTGGAGAGCAGTAGATTGTCTCATCTCTTGTGCTACAGAGATTGACTGGATCTTCTCTAAAATCCTTCAGCCTCAAAAGCCTGAGTTCAGAATCCTGAGAGGAAGAAAAAAGATAAATAACAGGATCACAGCTCTGGACTTTTCAGAGAAGACTTCAGCCTCTTCAGAGACCTGCTGGTAAGAGTTCAATAGCAGATGGTCCTAGAGGGAAGAGGGGTCTAGGAATGCTGATTTGTTGTATGGGTTTTCTGGGGGGTTTGGTCTTGTTTACATGTGTGAATAAATTCACCTTCAAGATCAAGGATGGTCTATCATGATGACTCATCAATCAAAGGTGGCAGGAGGCCTGCATGGATGAAAAAAGTCATCCTCAATTCAAATATAAGTTACAAAAAAAGATGTGGAAGCAGGAGGAATATAGAGACACTGTCTGAGCATGTGGGGATGAGATTTAAAAGGCTAAAGCCCACCTGATATTGAATCTGACAAAGGCTGTGAAGGGCAGTGGGAAGGGCTTCTACAGCTAAATCAGCAGTAAAAAGAACTTTGGAAAATGTGGGGCCCCATCTGTATGGAGCAGAGGAGATTGTGCCAAAGGAATTGGAGTCATTGACTATCTTGGCCTGTTCCTTCACCTTGGCCTTACTGCAAAGATTTGCCTCCAGAAGTCTCAGGTCCCTGAGGCCCAGGGGGAGGTCTAGCACAAAGACAGGCATGCAGGAAAGCTGGACTGGATAATCATAGGCCCTTCTAACCTCAACCAGTATGCAAGTCTGATGTCAATTTATAAGACAGGTAATTCCATAAGGGAGACATTTCAAATATTTTAGTTATTTACATAATTATGTTAAGGTAAAGGAAAATAGACAATTTTTGGATTGAAATTTTTTTCTTCCAGAGGACTCCAGACAGAGGTACTGAAATAAAAAATGGGAATTATATTCTTTTAACAATTGAATATTTTTTCAAGTTTTATATTTTAGTAGTCATACATGACTAGCTTCTTGATGGGTATCTTTGCTAACAGCTTATCTAATTTTATCCATCGCTTCATGACACCTTACAAAATACTGATATAAAAAGAAAATACATCTGATTTTTGAAAACTGGTGTTTATCATTCCAAAACAATTTCTATTTAAATTAATTGAATAAATGAATTAATAATGGGAAGTCATTTTCTTGAATATATGAAAGAGGAAACTGTTAATTATGGGAAACATTTCCTTGAAATATATTTTTCATCATTACAAATAATTAAAATTCAAAACAGCTCTGTCAAGTAATTTCTTTCACAAAATATAGTATCTTCAAGACATAAAAACTTGCATTAGAAAGCTTTTCATAAACCTCTTACAAATATTTCATTAATTTAATGTCAACAGTTTTTCTTGATGGGGCTATTTATTCTTTTTAAATAAATAATAACATTTTTATAAGTCAATGCCTACTAAAGATTTTGACAGGCCATTTTGTGTTATTTTGGTAATGACTCTAACTAGATTTACAGGAAACAAAAATACTTATACAGTTGCAATGATCCTTGTGGAAAAATAGTAAAAAAATTCTTTTTGTATCCAGGAAAAGAAAAACTAATTTGTAAAATGTGCAGTCGAAACTTATTACCTTAACAGAAAAACTATATATGTAGTAAGATATTTTTAATGGGGATGAGAATTCAGAAGGAAAGCACTATTGTCTTTAACATGTTTCCTAAGGCAAAAAAATATATTTAAGTACTACCAGAAGATTTATTTACAGATAATACTCATTAATTTTCTTTTTTCTGTGTGGACTTTTTATTTTTAAATTTCCTGATATTATTAATTTATGTCTTTTGGGGGGGGGGAAGGGAGGGGGAATGGATATAAAAAGTTTGCATAATGAAATATATATTAAAAACCAGTGGAGAAAGTGTTCTCTGGCCTTATAGAAAAAGACAGTTAAACTGAGCAGATTTCTTTCCCACTGATTTTATTCTCATGTAGAATCTGCCCATACATCTAAACTTTCTTTCTTGCCACTAGCTTTTAACCACAACCTTATGGGAAGATATATTGAGATTATGTCCTTCAGGGATGTAGGAGGGTTTTGAAGTTTTGGTGGGCACACACTGACAGGTAGATTAAGACAATTTGATTTTTAAATTAAACTCGATTTAGTTAGGTATTTATAAAAATTAAAATTGGAAATTAAAAATTAATTTCATTATGATTAATTTTACTTTTAAAGAAAGGCTAGAAATACAAAGCATTGGATATTAAATCTTCATGCTGTGTAACTGAATCAGCCCTGATTCAGTTGAAAACCAGACTGTAGGTCTAACACAAATCTAAGACTGAATCCTAATACATATCTACCCCGAGAGAGACTGAATTGCATTATTTGGCAAGCACTGATGTTGCTGCCTTTGAACATTCTGAGAGGCATTAGTCTCTTATTAAAGGATGGTACAATTTGAGGTCTTGCTCTCAATCATCGTCTGCATTGACCTTATTTAACTTATTATTACCAATCATCTACCTGGTGTTATCAACCATAAATAAGAATGCCTAGATACTACCATTTACATTTTTTTCTCTCTGAAGCGTGAGAGAAAAGCACAAAACTCTTCTATTAAGCAAATCTAGCCATCTAAATAACTTTGAGAACATGAATTATTCTTTCCAAAGTCATTTGGAATTTGTACTCACAATCTTTGCAAACAGTGGAGGGAAAGAAGACAAAGAACAAACCCAGTCAAATCCACACTGATCATTTATGGCGTCAGTTCTCATCACTTTTAAAGGGTATCTACCATTAAAATGAAGACTTTGGGGTAGAAAACATGCTTCCTTTAGCCTGACAGGATAACCAGCAATTGTTTTAAGTGCAGTGGCCACCATCAGAGATTCACATACTTAACTTGTTCCAAATGTCTGAATTATACAGTGCAGAACTAAAGGCAGAATTACCCCCAAAGGATGCCACTTTAAGAGTTTCTGCCTTTCAGTTGCAGCAAAAGTGATTCATAGTTTAAATTAAGAACTTCTAGAATCCTGCAGGGTGAAGCTACCTCATTGGCTTCTCTGATTCTCAGAAGTAATTTTTCTTTCTCAGCCAGTGCTATAAAATCCATGGCAGACCTCAGCTTTCACAGAGGACTGGGAGAACAAAACCTGAGTTGGGACAGCTTTGAGAATTAAACCTGGGAGTAGGGGGGACAAATGTTGCAAGACTTCCTTTTGCGACCTATGCAGAAATATTCAAGATCATTTGCATCTTTTTCTCCCTGTTGATTGTTTAGTATGTTCATTCCTATTACTCCTCTGCTTCCTATATTCTACCCACAATTAAAATAATGTGCTCACTTACCTTATTGGCAAGACAGTGCACATGAAGACTGATGTGTTACATAAATACTCCAACAGTATCATTGGAGAGCAATGGAAAATGTATCTTTCAGTCCCTTGCTTTGTTATAGTCTCCAAAAGAAGGAAGTGTAATTAGAGCCGTTGAGCTGCATAGCAAATTCATAACATTATTTGCAAAATTTGGACTGAGGCAACATCACAAATGTATTCACAGTGAAGAAAAAGTTGCAATACACTGGAAAAACCTCCCTCTTTCCACATGCCCTTCCCAAATTTGTTTTTGTCACTTCTCTATTACTGTGCAGACCTTCTCTTCTCAACTTCAGTTTATACAAATGATCATCATATGGTTTAATGGAAATGGAGTGAAGTTAAATGAGGCCTTTTTTTAGTTAATTTTGATGAGCAGATCATCAGATATTAATTTCAGACAAACCTATTTCCAACCAACTATTCAAAAACAAATATTCAGAAAAATAATAACTATAAAAAGAGAAATCTAATTATTATTCAAATACTCCTTGCATTTGTCATATGTTTTTGAAATTTTTGGATGGAATTGAAATCTCCTCTTAAACATTTTTGCATAGATTTCTTTCTCTCAAGTATAGTTTTATTTTAAGAAAACTAAATGGACGTAAAGATGCAGAAATTGAGACTTGTGGTGAAGGGGAAGGAAACAAGGATGTAATCCTAACACATATTTCTCAGCACAACCAGTTCATAGTGAATTTGTATCTTGTTGTCTTTTCTGCATGCTTATCCTTCATTATCTCCTGACTCAGTATTTTTGTCTAAACAATACATCTCATACTATAGCTTTCTGCTACTTTTAGTAGACTTCCCATTTATTTCTGTCTTCTAATGTGACATAAAAGAAAATTTTACATACCTTTGCTTTCAAGTGCACGGTCCTCCTTTTCTTTCTCTTAATATCTTATGATCCTTTAATTTCACAAAAGGTCCCTCTTTTTCCTTTGTGCAAGCAAATTCCAATATAGGATCTTGCTTCATATAGTGCCATTTTGAAATACTACCACCATATCATACACTGAACAATAATATTTCTCATTGTGTTTTACAGAAGCAGAGAACAGATTCAAAATAAAGTTTGCTAATTACTTTCTTTCCACACTGTGATTTCCATTGCATTGCCACCTAGAAATATTAGACGCTAGACACTGTTAAAAAAGTCATACCAACCAGAGTACAATTATCTGCCTTTAGTAGAATGGTACTGGCATACTGAAATATTACCATCTTACAACATAATGAAAATTATGTTAGTATTAAATGGGTTATTTAAAAGAGTTGCAAAACAAATCTGTAAAAACTTTGGGGTACCACAGAATGTTTAATTTTTAGCTATCCCACCAAAATAAAGAAACTTTTCAAACTTATTCAAGACCACAATCATCATCATAATGCTTTGCCCCAAGCTCTGACCCTTGATTTGTGAGCTTATGAGATGATCTTGTTATTATTTCAATTAATTTTTCTGTATTTGTATAAAATAAATGTCACTTATTATCTCTCAACAAATTTTCTTGAAACAAAAAAACAAAATTGAAAAAAATAGTATTCAAAATCAAAATAATTTATTTTTTCCCCAGTATGTTTATAAACACATTGCTCAGTAGGATATCATGTAGTATATGTTTATGAAAAGCACACAAAGAGAAATAAGGGAACTAAATTGCATTACACTCCTTAGTATCTCCTATGAATATATGCATTTGTCCATAGGGCTTAATCTTCTCCACTGGTAAGACAAAAAGTCTTGCTTGGTAACAAACTGTGCTTCCCTAAAGGGCATTTAGGAGACTGGAAAAGCCATAATCATGAAAATTCTGAGAACAATTTCATCCTCACTAACAATTATCCATGACTATAGAATATTGCTGGGATGTTTTCATAGAGGTTCAGACACCAGCTGTCATCATATGACAATCTCTATACAATAAAATGGGTAGTTTAATGAAGAATTAAAATAATAAAACAACAACATTTCTAAATTATACTTGCTAAAACAGAAGTTCCTAAACAACATAGAGTTTATTCAGGTGGATATCTGTCTTTTGAGTCTTGTCTTAACCTTTTAAAATGATCTTAAAACAGTTTTTAGTGCTCCTCATTCAGTAATTAAATATAAAATAGCATGTCTGGGCTGTTCTGTTGACTCATTCTTATCAGACAACAGAGCCCTAACAAAGTCCTATGATTTGGTAAAACATCAAGGAATTGTTGGCACATGATTATCACAGCACTTTTGGGAAGGCAAGCATCATTCACTGTGCACAACCATTGGCACTGACGCAGAAGAGCGAAAGCTGTGTATAACAGGCTACTTTGTCTTTTACCCATTTCCTATAATATTTTCACCAGTACCATTCATAGCCTTTTTATGTTGAGTGATTGGACATGAAGTGCAACAGAAAGCTTCTCACAAACACAGACATATGCACATATTTCGTGGAAAGAAGATACACCATCAACAGCAGCAAAAAGCAGGGCTCCTGACCATTGCCAAGGAAACAGGGACACAAATTGCCAAGGACCAGTGTAGTGTAATGGTTTTGGTCTAAAATACTCATTACTATTTACCTTCTGTGAGATAAGAATTAGGAGACAGCAAAGCAGGCACAAAACTTAAAAGACTATAAAGAAGTTTATTAACAGACCTAAAAGAAAGGAGAAAAAAAAAAAAAGAAAAAATCACACCACACCTTCAGAACACTTCTCCTCCCCCCACCTTTCTCCCTTCTCCCACTGACAGTGTAAAAAGACAACCCTTGAGATTTTCAGTCAGTTTACCACTTTCATAATAACCTTGTTCAGGTCACTTAGGGAAAGGAGTCTCTCTTGCTCATACTATGGAGACATCTCCACAAGAGGTTCTCTCATGGCTTCAGTATCACGAGCCAGCCGCCTGGGTTGGTTATCTCCTCACATCATGTGAGAGTCCCTTCCCCTGACTTGCAGCTTTTCCCACAACTGCTTTCGAGGGTCCAATCTTGAGCTACTGGGTTACCATTTTAAGGTTGAGCTGTTCAGTAACAAAAGTTCTCTTCAGCCATCTGTGGGAGCATTTTCATCTCTAGAAATAGACGCCCTCCCCCTTCCCTGGGAAAAAAAGGGTCCTCATCATCTTCATCTCTAGGACTATCTCAGGGAGCATCTCTAGGAACAGAGGTCTTTCTCCTTCCAATTTGGAGCAAGAGTCCTCATCACTTCCATCTCTCCCTGTTCAAACTTCTCATCAAATTACAACTGCTTCAGCATTTGCTTATTTCAGGCACAGGTGCTTTTGCTCACAAGTACAAGTTGAACGCTCCACCCCCCATGCTTTCATGAAATTACAACGGGTACTCTGATATATCATAGTCCATCACCACCATAGCTTCACAACAGAATTTCAGCTTCTAAGCGTCTCCTCTTTTTCCTCCCTCAGGATTTCAGCTCTTCTTTCTTCACTTAATGTCTGCAGACTTCATCAGTTCTGGAGGAAACTTACAGCACTAAAAGGGTTAATCTCACCCAGGCCTTGCAGCTGGAATGTCGCTTATTGCTGTTGGTCACATGATCTTTGCCGGGCATCGGAGCAGCTTCAGCTGAATCTTCGGCCGCACTGGAGGGGGGAGGGTGTAGAGCTGGGCCGCGCCGTCTGCACGTAACAGGGCTGTGGGGGGAGCCACGGATGGAACAGGGCCGCACGGCTCCAGGATGGCTGTGTCCCAGCCCGGCCCCGCTGGGCTGCACGGACCCTGCCCAGTTACCTGTCCCAAGGCCAGAAACAAGAGAGAGCTTTCCCGGGGTTTGTCCATTCTTAAATGGGGACCACAGAGGCGTGTCAAAATTTTTAAGTGGCTTAAAAAATTGTCAATATTCAAACTAGCCAGTTGATAGGTTCTGTTAGATCATAGAGGAAGCTGTAAGCACCTCTTTGCAAGAAAATCACTTCTACAACTATGCTAACCCATGACAACCAGGCAGAATTGGCTGGGAGTTTGCAGCACAAAGCTATACCACAATAACTGTCCATGTCTGTGCTTCAACACCTCATAGCAGAGGCAGCTTATTCCTCTTTCCTTAATGTCAAGCTTCCTTGCTTATTACTGTGTTTGCTGAGACTAAATTATTTGAAATAGAGTATATTTGCCTAAAAAGTATAAATTAATGGTCTAGTCTTACTGCAGACTGGCAATTTGCAGGGAGTTCTGGGAAGAACCCATTTCTAATGTATGATACTCATTAGGAACATTTAAATGCCTCTTTGTATTTATAGATTGCAAGAGAATTTATGTTCTTTTCCCTAATTCCTTCCACCTGAGGATATTAAAGCTCCTCACAAAATTGTATAAAGCCTCACTGCTCTATTTATGGTAAGTAAATATAATTACCCTCTTGTTTCTGATAGGGAAATTGGAACTTTGGGAAGACTGACTTGAACTAATGTAGTAGCGGTGAAATTCTAGGCTATATCGTACTTTCCTAACTCATTAAAGTTCTATCCCTGTAATTTGTTGAATACTTAACGTTTAAATTTGAGTCAGGAATACTGAATTTGCTATAAAGATATGTAGCTGATATAAAGATAAATTCTAAGTACTTAAAATACCCAGAAAGTAAATATAGAAAAAAACATGAAGATTTGCAAGAACAGTATTAGTTCACCAGAAAATAATTTACCAAAAAAGGACTAGAAATCTGCTGAGGGTGGTTTAAATTTCAAAATTTAATAAACTGGATGTCTCCAATTTGAAATAAGTAACTTGAGGCATCTTGAAGAGCCTGCTTTTTGAAAAGATGTTGATTTCTTCAGTGTCCTTAGGGGTATGAAACACTCCAACACTGAAGCACCTTAATTCCTAGATTTTGAGGTGTTGTTTTTAAACTCTAACATCGTAGGAGCAAATAATTCCTGTTTCATATATTTACACAGTACCTACTTCAGTGGAACAACTGTAGTGTAATAAGTAATATCTCATAAAAATTTTGCCATTATACAATATATCAGCTTCTTTACAACAATATATTCTTTAAAATTATCTGGTACTTACTTTTATACTAATAATCAAAATAATGTTAAAATGATTAACAGAGCAATAATAAATATAATTAGAATGTTGTACCTTAAAACTGTCAATAATAATACACTCTAACATTTTTAATTCCAAGTTCTAATAATAATATTTATAATCAGAAGCTTCTGGCAAAAAGAAAGCATAATGCTTTATTTTGGAGGGCAGTTTTTTAATTGGCCTATATAATCCTTTTTCCAGTAACTTTGTTATTTAAAATTCATATGATTTTTATATCAGGTTTAGCTCCACCAGAGCATGAGCATTTTATAATTCATACAAGAAATATTAGCCTGCAAGCAATACCATATTAACACAAGCCTTTGTACTGTGTGAAGACTAAATTATTAATATTAAAATGAAGAAAGAAGAAATAACCATCATGAGACACAACAAAATGCCATTTTATTATGGCATTGTCGTTTTAGGCACTAAGCATCTTATTGCTTGTTATTTGTTCTGTTTCAAATAGTTTAGCTCATGCTTAAAAGGGAAAAAATAATTACCTTTTTTCAACTTTTTTTTCTCATTTATATTTAGAACTCTGGCCTTCTGCTGAAACAGATAACCTTTCTCTCCTGAGATAACATTAAAGCAACATTCTTGGAAGCAACACTTGGAAGACCTATATGCTTAGAGACCACTGCCATTGTATATTCACCTGGAATCCAGCTATGAAATCCTGCAACATACTTGTTCTCTGGTAAAAGTCATAAACCAATGAAGTAGTGAACAAATATCAGAGTGACATTGGATTCAATAACAGAGAAAGGAGATGATGAATAAACATTTTCAGCGTCTCCACAGGCAACACAGTTTTTCATTTATAGTTAAAAGCTGCATGGTTGTGGATGAAGTTGTTATTTAATTGCAAATATAATTTATGCCTGAGCATGTGCTACTTAGGGATTTAACTTTTTTTTTTTAGTATTTAACTACTTGACGTATTTGACTTCTTCAAATTGTGAAGCCATTTGATTTCAAACACACACCAAACTCTGAAATGTTTTGGTTTATAACTTCACATGAAAGATCATATAATTTTCCGAGTGAACCTGTTCAACTTCTTCACATCTTTGCTCGCTTATACACATATATGTATGATATTCAGTAAGCAGTGTTAAATTCTGAACATATTACTTTTTTACACTGTTTACTAAAAGGGATTTATAAAAATCAGCATTTCACTACAGATTTTGGGTATTCATAATCACTTCAACTTCTTAGTATAAAGTATATGTTTTCTTGGGTAAATGACACATACACTAACAATTAGCAAAAGCCAAAAAAGCGTTTTGAGGTTTTTCATAAGTAAAGAGGAAAAGTGGTGAAAATGTCTCTGTAAATGGCTCTCAGTGGTGTGTCAGAGCTGTCTTTTAGCACAGGCAGCTAGACTTTTACAATGATCATAACAGTAACTCATAACTCTACTGCAGTATGTTTTTTCTCTTTTTTACATCACAAAGAAGAGTGAGGAAATTTTGTCATTTATCTCTAAAACCATTCACCTCATCACCATGATTTCAAAATTTGCAAGGAATGATGAATATTACTGTTTCTAAGACATGCTTTGCTAAGCATGTCTTAGAAAGCTTTCCACAGTGGACATGTGCACAGTGTGTCCAGAGGAAGGTGACCAAGAGGGTGAAAGTCCTTGAGGGCAAGACTTACAAGGAGCTGAGGTCACTTGGCTTATTCAAGTTGGGTAAGACTAAGAGGTGGCCCCATCTCAGTCTACAACTTCCTGAAGGTTGGCAACACAGAGGGAGATGCTGATCTCTATGTGTGTGGTAGGACACGATGAAATGGAATGAAGATGCATCAGGAGAAGTCCAGGATGGACATCGGGAAAAGGTTCTTCACTGAGGGGGTGATCGGAATCTGGAACAGGCTCTCCAGAGAAGGGTCATGACACCAAGCCTGTCAGAGTCCAAGGAGCATCAGGACAATGAACTTAGTCCTGAGAGGAGCAGAGAGTTGTATTCAATGATCCTTATGAGTCACTTTCAGCTTGAAATATTCTCTGTCCTGAGATATTCTTTGTCCTGGAGCTACTTATTTACTGGGCTGTCAGTCAAGCACAGTCAGACTAAAAAAACAGAAGGCATTTGTCCGTTATCTGTTATTTACACAGAAATGTAAAACACAACAATGCAGAGTAATGAAGAGTCATTTTTTAAACTAATGAAAGGGTGGTTAAGAAAGAAAGAATCCTAGTGCATTTCTAGAAATCATTTTAAAAAGAGGACAAATTTCTCACCATCAAATAGTAACATTGCTTTATAATCATAGGAAATGGTGTATAGTGGAGAGAGTTGAGAAACATCATTTACAAACAGAAAACCTCCATCCCAGAAATACAGCACACATTCACTCACAGAAAAAGAGAAACAGCACTTGAAAAAAATTTAACTTTTCAAACTTAGTTGTCCTGAGATGCACAGCACAAAATCTTAATTGTTAAGAGTGGGCCTAATAATTTTGCATTCAAAAAAGTTCCAATAGTTTCTGCAAACAAAAGAGAAGTCTGATTAGCTTTGGGTGATAACAAAGGATTTGAAAATGCTCACGGGAGGGGCAGAGCACTGTTAACATGTTAATCAAATTTTCATTTACAGTTTTGTCAGTGAAAACCACTATTCCTAAGGCTTGAAACAACTTTGGGATTACACATTTTAGCTGGAGACCACAATTATGTGACAGTTTGTGAAGTGCCTAGGGAATACAGACAAAGCTGAGAAGTATATGTTGTCCAATGTAAATGTGCTTGCAAGCTTGGGTGAAAATTCATAGTGGAAAGATGCTGTAAGAATACAAAAGCAAGGAAGATGAAGTAAAGCTGTATGTTAATCCAGACTAACTCCACAAAACCTAAAACACATCTTTTCTTCTTCTGGAGCATGGGAGTTTGAAATCCAGAATCAAGAAGCAAAAACTGGAATTTTAAAACATTAGGATGAAATGGATTAGGCCATGGTCTTCAGTCCTGATTTGTATATGCTGTGTAATGAAAATGTCCCCACAGTGTGGAGGCTCTAAGCATGATTCTCACCAGATTAACAAATAGTAGTGCAAATGGAAATTAGGAATGAAAGTGATCATGAAGTCCCTTGCTTCAGGGAGTTTCAGGCCTGTTTAGAAAACAATAATAAAACCAAATGAAATGAAATACCAAATGAAACCAATGAAATACCAAATCTTAATATTAGTAAATCTCTAAATTGTCTTCCTATTAAAATTTATTAAAATTTTAACTTCATGTGAAGCAAAGTAGTGTTGAGAATGTTTTATTTCTCCTTTAACAAATATCCAACATATGTGGATATATATTAGTGTACCTGAAAGACAGATGAAGTTCCTTTACATATTTTTTTTACAAAAATATTGTGTTTGGTGATGTTTTGCTAAAATATCGCTGTTAAGAAAGAAAGCTCATTGGTGCAGACAAAAGTAATTTTCCAACTGACTACAGCAAAGTTATATTTGGTCTATCTGCAGGCTATCAAAACATATTCACGAGGACTTCAAGACTGAAGAACACCTATTTTGACTTGAACGATCTACACAATTTCATATACCAGACTAATTTAATCAACCCCATTATCTGCACACATGCAAGTCATCCATAAAAGTATTTTAACTCTCTCACATCACACTGTGCAATCCTGTAGAACCCAAGCATAATGTATTGTTCTTGAGATGACATTCCTTGTGAAACCTCTTCAGCAGCTATAGTAATTTGCAGGAAGTTACAACCTTTTGCAAAGCAGTAATATTGCTTAAAAATGAAGATGATCGTTTATTTCAATTGTAAACGGGTCTTACATAACAAGAAATAATCATTTTCGGTTTCCAGGGAAGGACAGCTTTGATGCACACTAAACGTACTGCTGAGACTAAACATACTACAGACTGCCTTTGCAGCACACTATATTGGAGTTGCTGATTATCAAAGTAACACAGCAGGGTAAAAAGCCAATGCTAACTTGACACGGACTTGCTAAGAGCAGTTCTTAAAGAAATTCTAACAGGTCTCAGACACTGCTATTTAGAATATTTTTTAGAGAACTTCACCTCCACACAGAGTATCAAATGTTCTTACTTAAATTTTGAATATGTGTTTTCATTGGAAAGGAGATCGTCTAAAGGCATGGTCTGGAATCTTCTCTATCTGCAATAAAGATGTAGGATAAAAAAAATAAAAGATTGTCAATAATTCTGTACCTTTCATGCCAGCCTGTATATTCCTATTAAAAGTGGAAAAGACCTGCATATGTTTTGAGATCCATGTGATATTTAGCAACACTCTTTAGTGTCAAGCACCCATAAAATAAGAAAAAAAAAGAACAACTTTCCTTTACTTTACAAATCAAGTATTGCAAATGTTTTCTCAGTTCGTGGAAATGGATGGCTGCAAATGCAGCAGTTTCTGAAATCTGATACAATCCTTTAACCTCATCAGGAACACTCAATGTGTTCCTTACTGTCTAAGAACTAAATTTTAAGTCATTGAATACAGTATCTCTCACTTAAAATGGTGCTAAAATTTCTATAACACATAACTACTATTAGATTGACTGTCAGTTCTGTGAGTGAACCTCTTTCTCAAACAGAACTTTTCCTTTAACACTGTTATTTTTATTAGCAGAATTCAGGTTTTGCTGATAGAATAGTGTTCAGTGGTTTTAAAATTATTTGCCATCTGCATGAGCATAGCAGAAAATCAGTTTTGTTTAGGGCATGAAGATCACTGTGCACAATTATGCAATCCAGCAAGTGTTCAGTAGGAAATAGAAGTCATATTTACTTGCAAAGAGTTTACCACAGCAAGTTTGTTCCTCCATAGCTCTCTGGATTGAATCTAGGTTTAGTACATTGCAAACCTCTAAAGCATTTTGCCTAAATAGATTTATGTCAGTATAGAGACTGTTGGGCCAGTTTCCAGGACTAATTTGACAGAATGAGAATGACCTCCTAAGACAATAAAAATATTTAGAATACATGCTGTGTATTAGTGCATACACACTGTGTTTAGGATTGCTTATATCCACACAACAACACTCTCTCATCCACATCATGTAGCTGCTGATCAAACTGTGTGATAACAATACCTTCAATTTTTCTAATGTTGGTTACAGTATTTTATGCTGGTGTTTACCAAGAACATTTTGGTTTCATGAAGAGTTTTTGGGTTTGTTTTTTTTCCCTTTTCCCTTTCTTTTGGTTTTTTATTTTTTTCCCCATCTTATGAGTTTTGGGGATGGTGAATTTTTTTTTCTTTTTTCAGTATGATATTCATTAAGTGAGATCTGTATATTTGAACTGTTCTTGCTTTATCCTGTTTTAGGAACATTGCTTCCATGTTTCAGTTACAGCTTTCTCCTGGACAATGTGTACTCTTTCCTGGGTTAGAAACTGGCTGAGTGGTCAAGCCCAGAGAGGAGTGGTGAATGGAGTTACATCCAGCTGGCAGCTGGTCACAAGTGGTTGTGAGACTGGCAAAAATTATTACTGGCTCAAAACAACTGAAATTGAAGCTCAAGAAAAGGAAAAAAAAAATTAAATAGCTTTCTATGAGCTGATTTCAAATTAGCTATCAAACTTGTAAGCTGGTATGCAATAACTTCCTTCTAGGCAGCAAATGGTGTTTGGTTGACTCAACTCTACATATGTCAGCAAATTTTATCACATTTAGCAGAAAAAATAGCGTTACATACAGAATTATTTTATGCAGTGAATGGGCTATATTCTTTGAGCATCTGACCAAGGAAACATGTAACTCTAAACATTCTCCTACAAGGCAATGTGGACTCAGTACACAGTTGTATGCCTCAGGTCTTTCCTTCTTATGACTCATCACCATGCAATTTTTACATACCCTGACTAAAGAATTAAAAATGAAATTATGGACTCACCACTTCTTTGCTGTGTAGCAGGATCATCTAATCACTCCTGTTGTGTACACAAGTGAGAATAATAAGTTATGTTCTAAAACATTAAAAATGCTACAGAAGAAAAACTGCAGTAATCACACTAGCCACCAAGGTCAACAAATTTAAACAGATCATTCCTTTTTTATTTACATAGATCATTTGAGTGTGTCTCTTTCATATTTTCAGCCAAAAAAAAATCCTCAATATGATATCTACAGGCTGTTTATAAGAGCTGCCAGGACAAAACGATGACCATGTCTAAGAAGGCTGCAAAGCCATACAGCTCCATCCCTTCTACAAGAAATTAACATTTCTTAGCTACTTCCTCTGCAAAGGTGACTCTTAGTTCAGAAGCCTGCTTCACAGGCCATGACCTCTTCCCTGACATGCAATCTTACTAGGTTTAGTGAAGGCCTATGCAGAAAACTGCTCCATAATATAGGTTTTATATTTTGAGAAAATGTCTGTAGCAAAAGTGAAGAGCACAGTCTCATAGCTTGTAAATACATACACACAAAAATGTAAAGTTCTAAATTTCAAATTTGTGTAAGAAAAATTTCCAAAATATGCTTTCCAGTCTCCATAATTTACGAATCTCTATTTACTGTCTCTTTAGTTTACATCATTTTTTATAACTCTTTGTAAGACTACAAGTGAATGAGTAGCTCTGGGATCATTTTGTTGTTCCTGTGAATGTTATTCACATTATGTGAGGTATTCTAATATATGTGTCTGCATTTGCAAGGGAGGGAGCAGGAGAGACAACACATTTGAATACAAAACCAACAGCTGAAATGTGGTCTAAAAATAAAGTAGGGACAGATGGAAGCTCCTAAGAAAGAAATCCTGGTAAAACCTTGTAGATTTTTGTAGATATTTTTGTCAGAGATTAAATAACTCTTTGTTTTTTAACTTCCAGTGACTTTATATTACATCTTCATGCTACCAGTATAATATGCACAGTCAACAGAAAAGCTTATTACATGTCTACTTGTGTTGCACAGCAAATTTTTTAGTATTCAACAAAAAACCAGATACTGCAGATTTGTATGTAGGTAGATGTCTCTGAAGAGTTTTCACCATTGCAATCTATATATGAAGACATGAAAATATGTAATAAAATTATTTCAGTGAATTTAAAATAAAGACAAATTCCTATACCAAATAAAGTCAGAAGTTAAAATAAAATAATAAGAACTTATTTTTCATAATAATTAAAAGCCAGCCAAGTATTTAATACAGAATTAACTAAAAATTATCCCCAAAAACTATCTCAGCAAAGACATAGTCTCAAAAAAAAAATCCCAAACAGACATAAGAAAAATAAAAGAATCCTAAACAGAATGTCAAAAAGAAACATCAGTTTTTATAAAATAATTAAGATCTTTCCTCTATGTAAATATTTAAGTGTTCCTATTATGTTGAACATATTTGCACTCCCCTAAAGAAATAAATTTTGCACTTGAAAACCGAAATGACCCTCGCTCAAGCAGTACAACTGATTAAAGACATAGATTACTATCAGTGTGCACCAAATTAATTTATTTGTAGAATGAAACTATTAGAAACCAGGAGTAAGTTTCTCAGCAATTCCTTAAGTTGTGGACTTCAGCTAAACTTTCAGAATATGTGAAAGCAAATCATTATTCTGATTCCGTTTCTGAGCAATTTTTACAGGGTTGCTTTGTACAGAGGCTAAGTGGGAGCAGTTAACTGAAGAATGACAGTTTCCTAAAAATATTAATTTTTGTATTTATAGTTAATATAAACATGTGACTTGTATTTCTATGTGTGTAAAAAGTAATAAAATCAAGGGGAAAACATCAAAGAACAAAGAAGACTGCTGGACTGAAACTAAAATGTCAGTTTCTGTCCAGAAAAGTGAAAAAAAAAGACCGTAGTTGTGAATGAAAACGAACTGAGAATCACTTGTATTATCAAAAATATATCTATTGAAAAAAAAAAAAAATCCACAAAACCAAGAGCAACAAAAATAAGCAAACAAAACCAGGAAAAAAAAGATAATCCTTTCTTGTCAAAGGTGGTGAAAATATGGAACATATTTATTTTTGTTATATTCCAGTGCCTAAAAAATCCCTATGGAGGGGCAGTTGGGAAGTTGAGCAGAAAGTTCTTCAGAGTTGATAAGCAATGTGGACCTCTTGACCTTAGTGGGCCAGAAGCCCTAGGAACAGCTAACAAGAATTTGAAGGAGGAAGTGGGAGGAACCTCATGTATTACATTGTGTCTTGTTTAAAGGAAATCATGTAAGACGGTGATTAATCAATGTTGCTAGGACACAAAATATTGCAATTTTTACTAGGGTAGTGAAAAAGTTTGCCCGAAGGCTGTAAGAGTATATAAAGCATGCTGTAGAAACAATAAATCTGCTTTTGCTTGCACCATGCAGAGTCCCATCTCTCAATAGCCATCAATCCCACATGGGAACTTTGCATCATACCAGACAGTAACATTTTAACATTACTGCTAGTGAATATTTATGCTAATTTTAGGAAGCTAGTAAGGGATTCACTGTTATTTGTAGCAGATCTCTGGCCCAGTCAGCACCTTTGTCCTCTTTAGTCTTACATTTCTATGCATAAAAAATAACACTGTGAAATAATGTGTTCTGTGGTTGACACTTAGTATCTTAATTTCCACTGCTAAGTAAATTTCTTGCTGCCAAGTTGTAAACCATTGAAATACAGGGTTTGTAATATAAGTGCTGCTACAACCTTGAATATAACTGAGAAAATGACACAACTATAATTATGCTCTATGAGAAACATAATAATGTATTCTGAACTCATAATTTGGTCATTTATTTTCTATAATTGCATTTTTACTTTCTCATTAAATGAACCTTTATAATTTTATAAACACCATAGTCGTCTCTCTAAAACTTAGATTGGCTTCTCCTTTGCTAGCCCTGAATTTCTTAGCTGTATACACCCTCCTTGTCTTCCTCTATTATTTCTGCAGTGATTTGAGACTGTGTGAAACAGAAGTCTAAGGACCAGACTTGCAAGTATAGACTGTACCTCCTTTAAAGAGAACCTCTAAATTTCCCCTGTACTTGACTTGTGTCTAATATATTTCTAAAATTTAAAAAAAAGAAAAAACCAAACAAAAAAAAAAAGGAAGTCAAAGTCAAAACCTAATTCTAACAAAGATACAGAGGCCCAAACCAGGTGGGAGGTTTTTCTTCATTTAACTTCAGCCAACCAAAAGCAAAGCCTAAAGAAAAGCTAATTGTCACTTCTTTTTCTGAATCATCTCAAGATTAATGTGATTAATGTGATTTCAGTGTGATTAATCAACTTACGCGACACTTATTCTCTTTGCTGGAACCTGGAAAATGAGAAACTATATCAGGGAACTCTTAAGAAACCTCCCAGTCTGACCATTCTCGAGCCTCTCTGGCAGTCACACTCCCAAGGCCAGAGACTTTCACTGCTGGGACTGGAGCCCCTTCACAGCAGCAGCTCCAGTGACCCGAGGGGACCCCCTGCACGCCCCACTCAGACCCAGGCAGACCAGGTTTCCTCACCAGTTCCATCCCAGGTTTCCCATCATAGTCTCAGACATCTCGTTCCATAAAGCCATTTATTCACAGCACAGTGACACAGAAACAGCTCGAGCTGGTGCTTCTGAGGAGGGACCCCAACAAAGGAACCCCTGGGCTTTTACACCCTCACAAACTGTCCTCAAGTCTCGCTCTTCCTCCTAGGGCCCTGCTCCTGCCCTCTCCGTGTCCATCCAACTCGCTGGCTGTCACCCCCTTTCATCTCCTTTATTATCCGAAAGGTCTGCCCATTCACCTGGCTGGCACCACCCATCTTCATTCACTTTGTTATCCCAAAGGCTGGCAGTTCACAGTCTCTTGTCTCGGTCTTCCACCCAAGCTCAATCTGCATCTCCATCTGCAGCTTTCGATCCCAGCTACCTGGACCAGATGTATTCCTCGAGCAGATAGATAATGTTGAGATTTCGGATGATGCTAAAAAAAAAGAGATACATTTAGTCAAAATTCTAAGCTCTCTCATTAGTCTCACTTGTCTGTCTTCACTTTTGTATTTTGGCTTCTCATGTGCAATAATGGATTTCAATTTGTGGTAACGGAAATATTTAGATAATTTAGTCTGACCTTCTGTTTAACTCAGACGATGAAATATCTTTCAGTTACTTTTTCTTTTAATGACTATGGAAATTTGTGCTATTCAGTTATTATAAATGAAGAATTTTTGAGGGAAAAAAGCCCCTTCAAAATCCTTCTATTTTCATATAATAGTCCTGATTCCAAACCTGACAAGGCAGCTAATATTCACAGTACTCCTCAATTAACTCAGAAGAAATAAAGTAAATGAAAAGTAAAAACAAACAAACAAAACAGAAAAACAATCATTTATTTGAGCTGGTTTGTTTATATTTATCAGTACCCACAATCCCTTTTTTTTCCCCAGAATGAAGCAATGCCAAATCAAAACTTAAATAGTCATGCTTCAGTTGGTCCCCAAAAGATGCTCATCTCATGCTACATACAACCCTTTTCCTTGGACAATAACTTTGACTTTTGGTGTTTCCCATCCTGTGGAACTGTGGATACACAGTTCGGAATACTCCGGAACTGTGAAACACATCTTTGTGACACTACTACTGTTTGCAAAACTATATTACACATCTGATTAACGAAACCAGTCAGGATAAAAGGACCTGTGAATAACAGTTCTGCACAAGAAAATAGGTGCTATTTTTCTGAGAAAAATTTATTACAGACTTCGAGGAGTTGAAACAGTCATAGAACAAAATGTATGTCTAGGTCTCAATTGTCTTAATACTTGAAGTCTATAGAAACTTCTTAGAAATATATTTGCAAGTTTCCTCCATTTATGCAGGTGCTGTTATATATATTCCCAACAATTACACCAAAAGACATGGTGCATTACTCAAGAGATCTACAGATTGATCTGAAAAGGTCTAAATTATAGTTTTCACTTTTCATCATGCTTTTAAAGAAATGCATTCCTTATTTTGTCAAGGTAATTTTTTAAATTGTCAGTAGACTAAGAATGCCAGTCTCTTTTAAATACACTTCCAAATTCAATAGGAATACAGACTGACTATTTTAAAGCTTTTAAAGCTGTAATGCAATGAACTGAAATAAATATAATCTGAAATTTGTCTTCAAATGTTTCTCTTCCACTGTTATCTAATAGAATAATTATAGCGCAGTCTCAGATTTTATTCTCTGACCTCAAGTAGCTGTCATTCTAAAACATGAGCAATCTACATGAGAAATAAAAACAACAAACCACACACACATACAGAGACAACACAAAAAAAATCCAACTAAGGAATGAAACAAGAAACTCTTGAACCCATTTCAAACACCCCACAAAATCCATGCAAGGCTGGCTGAAAGAGATATAGAAAAAATGTCTACAAATTTCTGACAGATAGGAGTAAAGCACATAGGGCCGGATTCTTCTTAGTCACACCCAGTGATATTACAAGAGTAAATGGGCATAAATTCAAGAAAATTCCAGTCAATCATAACAAAATAGCTGTGATAGCGGTAAAACATTGAAACTGGTTGCTCAGAGAGGTTATATCATCTCTACCCTTGGAGGTAATCAAAACCCACCTGAATATAATCCTGCATTGAGTAGGAGGCCTTCAGAAATGTGCTGAAATACTTGTATGATAATAATTATCTTGAAAGGCCATTCATCATTTAATTAATTTCAGCTCAATAGCCAATGACCTTGCTTATCACCCTACCCTTTACTCCCTCTGAGGTCAGAATGAAATACCTGAGAACAAGTCTATCAAGTACACTTAAGTCTCTTTGAAAAAACAACATGACATTAGTGGACTCAAAGGGGTGACGGGAAGATCAATTTTTGCTGAGGTTGTCTAATCAGTCATATACAACTGCATTAACATTGCTCCAGTGTTCTCTTTGTCTTTACAGTCACCCTATGCACTGACTATGAATGTGGGAAAAGACTGACCCAGAGGCGAGAGGAGATCAGGAATAGCATGGTACTTCATCTGGAAGAGGGGGAAGAGGCAGCAGTGGCTGTTTATTCTGATGCAAAGACATGTAGTTTTTATTGATTAAGTCAGGGAAGCCAAGACTATGTGACCTTTGAAGGCTGAACAGCAGGTATCTTTCACAGAGAAAATGACAGCAGGAACATTGTAAACACATTCTTTAATATTGTACATTAAAGTCCCCAAAAAACTTATTTAGTATTAGTTAAATGTGAATGTGGATTTGTATTATTTCCAAACATAAGCAATCTTTTATTACCTAATATTTGGTGATTTTAAAACAAATAAATAAAAATATTATTCTTTAAGTTTCTTACCAAAATCTGAAATCACACTACATGGTACAGTTACTTGTGTCTGATGGGCACCTCTAATCAAGAGTAAGAAATCTGAAGTAAAAGTCAGTTTGTTAGCAGTTTTAAAATCAGCTAATTCTTATTTAACCAGGTCTTACCTCGGTTTCTCCTGTATATATTTCTGAAAGAAAACTAAAGAAATTTGTGAGGGACTAACCAAATGGAGCCATGCAATTTAAAAATAAAGGATAAAGTTCAATAATTGCAGTAAGTAATCTGCAAAGCTAGGAAGTACTTTTCCTATGTCTACCTGATATCAATCAGCACGGTATCTTATGAGCTACAAAACTATTCTAAGCAGTATTTATGGTGACAAAGAAAGGAAAACAGAGAACCAAATAATATTATTCAGCTACAAGCACTTTAAAATAAACTTTTAAAAAAGCTCAGGGCATTATTTAGACTCCCAGTCTTTTGTAAGTTGTTACTGTTTTGACTTGTGTGGAAAAGAAAGCTGCAATTACCTAAAAGTATAGACTCACTGCTGTGCTAAGTTTCAGCTTTCTTCTTTGAAGTACTGCAGGTTACTAATTACAGTTTGACTGCCAAAATAAACTTATCAGGTTAGCAAATGCCTTTTTAAAGGGAGTTGAAAGAACAGAATTTATGTTGAGGTGAAAGAGATTCTTGTAAAATTTCTAAACAGTCTCTCAACTGCTATGGTAAATGCCTTGTAAACTGCACAAATTCCCACTGTATAGTATGAACATTCAAAATTAAAGTGGTGTTTGGCTGAAAAAACATTGAAATGAAAAATGCTGGAGATGTTGGAAAGTTAATTTCTGTTTCCCTGGAGATGATTAGGCACTGAATAAGAGGCTATGACTAAGTAAAATGTAGGAAAATTAAAGGTTTTTTCATTTTATTTTTGACTACCTCATTGTCTCAGTTTAAAAAATGGCTATTTTAAAAGTTGCCAAGTTCAGAGGTATGAATATAAAACATTTCCATAGCTGTATCTCTCTGTGACATCTATATGACATATAGAAATATGTCTTCAAAATTACTCAAATAGGTTACATAAATACATGCTGGTAAGACAAATGAAAATGATATTTTGAAATTTGCATATGGCATAATTTAAAGTATGTGTCATTGGAAACATTTCCTTATTTAATGATCCCTACTTGGAGAATATGTCCTTGAGCAGTAAGGACATATTTCTCCCCTTTTTAAAATGAAAGTTAATTTGCCTCATCAACTCCCTTAAAGTAAAAGTCATAGTATCTAAAACAGTAAACTATTATCAGGCTTTATCACAGTGGTGCCAGCTTTTGAGTGATGGATTTAACATTGAAAATGGAGTGTGTACCTTAAGATGTGTAAAAAGTGGATATTTTCAAGGATCAGACTTTATGTTTCAGTTCTGATGTACAAAACATAATAAAGGATGAAAGAACATGTTTTGTTCCATTGCCATATTTTTCAGAGGTACATAGTTGAGATTAGTATTGCCTGTGATTTACTTATCCCAATTTCTGTACAAATGGGAGAGCTATAGTCTGTAGAATTTTTTTTCGTTAAAGGTCATTGAAAGCAGAATTCTTTTTGTATGTTGCTACATACATAGTAAATACCATAAATCTTCTACTTACAACCCTTTTGAAAAATTATATCAATGATACAAATAACTATTAAAGATCCAGTTACTGGTTTCTGTCTGCAGATACTGGTTATTTGAAAACCATATAAGCTAACACAGAGTAACTCACAGCTTGTGCCTCAGATGTAATAAGCATTCAGCAAGAACTAATGACTAATATGAAGGAGTGATGTGCAAATGGTCTCACAGTTTCCAAAAACGAGAAGAGAGCAGGAAGGGAACCATTATGTCATCCTGAGTCATCAGGGACACCACGTATGTGTATGGCACATCTTCAGAATTTGAACAGTCAATAGATCCACATGGGATCATGCGCTAATGAAGTGTGCCAAAGCAGTACAAATCTGTAAGCTCAGCAATAGGCAATGTTATTGAAATTAACCCAAAAGGTGAAGTAGAAGGCTCTTCACAATTACTTTTTAAACTCTGACTGGTTAGTTTTGGAACAAGCAAAGCATGAGACCTGATGCAAATCTGATGGTGTTGCCTAGCAATTACATTCTGGAGCTGGAAAAGAATAGGGAGATAAAACATCTTGCTTGAAGTTATTTTCTACCTCAGCTATTTATACCTCCTCAAGGGTTTAAGAGACTGCATTTGCAAAACCTCTGTTTCCTGAAATCTCCCCACCTCCCTTTGTATGTATTTATGTATATATATATATATACACATATATGCACACACACACCCTGGTAAATCTTATTTATTAATCATATCGGGGGGGTTTATTTATTTATTTAGGCTACAGCTTGTTCTATATATGGGTATTCTGGCACTAATTATAGAACAGATTGTGTTGGGATTTCTACAGGACTGCACTATGGCAATACAGATTAAGCAATTAACCTTGATGTCACTGTAATTATTAAGATACTTTAGCAAAATGAACTAATTTCCCTACAGGATGTTCTGCTGAAATCAACTTCCACTCTTTTTAAGATGCCAAAATAGAAAATGTTAATGGAAAACTAAGTTTGCAATTTTTGTAATGTGCTGGGCCTTTTCAGTGGTCATCTTTTAGTATTTCACACAGCAGTTCATCCCAAACTCACAGATATATATTTTCATAATAGATAAATAAAAATACATACAATAATATACTATGGAGGCCATTGAAAAAATAGGAAAGAAAAAAGGAAAAGGTAATACCTCTTTACTTGGTGCCTTTAACATGCAACTTCTAATCTTAAAATTCTAAAATACACAGCCAAGGGAAACCGGCTTGTATTTACATTCTGTACACTATTCAGGTAATAAAACTGCCTATATCCAATATTAAAACATTACATGCTAAACTCTACTATATTATAAACACAATAATAGGAAATATTTTGTCTTCATATTTACATATATATACTTAAATTACTCACAGTTACCTTATTACTTTAGTTTATCACAACTAAATTTATCCCAAATGCTATTTAGTTTAACTAACTCAAATATTAAGTAAATATTAATTTAAAAAAAGGTTTTTTAAAATCTCATCATTGTGGTCTTTTATATGTATAAAACAATACCTGTCCCGCAGAAAATTTTTGTAAAAAACAAATATTTTCTTGATTTTCTTGAATCAAAAATTACATTTTGATCATTACATGTAATGGTATTAAGACTAATTGCAAAAGCAAGATAATATACACTCAAGGGAAAAAAAAATTAGGCCAGAAGCAGGTATTATTTTACTATATTATTTAAATAGTTTTTTTAGAAAATTTTCTCTGTTTTAGAATACTTTTTTTGAAGACAAATTTGAATGTATTTCAATTAGTATTTAAAATTCTGGGTAATCACTTGGTAAACTAATGAAATACACATTCAGAATAATTATTGTCATAAAATTAATTATATCTATATTACAATAAAGTGTAGACATTACTGTTATTAAGAGGTTTTATTTACTTTTCTATGTAGAAATAAAACCACAGAAGAAAAACAGTGAACATGAAAACAGAAATATCTTAATTTTTTTAGATTAGGAAAAAACCCATAGTTTTTATAATTCTTCTAGTGGAGCACATTTGCATAGTACTGAACGCTGTTCAAGCAGATACTTCAATTATAAATGGAACTGAAGCTATTACCAGTTGCATTGGTAATTCTTCAAATAATGTCTTTTATCAAAAGAAGGAACAGTCCTTGAAATTCTGCATTCTCTATTTCATAGCAGAATCATTTTTTTCTTTTCTTCAAACCTTGATGAAGGGAAATATATTTAGAAAATATGTAGGCTTTGTCAGGCTGATATTTCCTGGGTATACCTGTTTAGAAAAACTCAGATTTTTTTTTTAACTGTTTTGTTTTATTGAAAAAACAAGACTTGTAGGTTTCCTGAGATTTGTCTTTGTTTTGAGAACAGTGGAATATTTACAGACACTTGAGTAGACAGAGATGCAGCTGCACTGGAGCCATTTATGCAGGGGTGTGTAAAAAAAAGAAATGGAAAAATTAAGAAAATCTTAACTAACCCATTTAGGATACTGAAGAATTTACAGAGCTCTAAAAAGAAGGCAAATTTAATCTACAAATGTCTCTTTCTACAACAACCACTCTTTTGATTGAAAATAATAGGACTGCTCTAACTACCTATGTCAAGCAGGGCCTGTACCTGATTGCTCCCAGCAAAGGGCAACCTCATTTCTCTCTTGCTCTGTCCTACAGAAGTCATTGCTAAAAGCAGCAGTTTCAGTAGCATATTCCCAAGAGATGCTAGCAGAACACAGGAATCCACATGGTATTTGTGGCCATTTGCAATTATGATTTGCTCCAAATTTTTTTCTTCAGTAACATGTTTTTGCACTTGACTATATTTCAGTCCTTTCCTCTCATTTGCAGATATTTGTATTAATGGGAAAGCTTGTCCATTTTTAATATGTTAAAAGTCTCAGTCTATTTTAATGTGCTTGTAATGCCCCAAAGAAAATATTCTATAAAGCATTTAATAGTGAGAATTATTGGTTAGTAGTTCTATTAATGAGTTGGGTATTACTCACTTGGAATACTTAAGTGCTTTGAAGGTGTTCCAACTATGAGGTGATAGATACCTTCCAGACAAGTACGACAAATACACAAGTTATATGAAGAAATAGGAAAATTACAAAGAAGTGAAATGATTCATTGGGATCCCTGCAAGAATCAAATGCAGGAAAAAAAAGAAAAGGAGACAATATACAGAACTGCTCTGAGTTATACTGTACTGAATGAACATAGTTATTTAACATTTTGTTGGTTTAGTCTTTTTTTGTTGTTTGGGGTTTTTTTGTCAGGTTTTTAATAAGTGTAATAGATATATTTATAAACACAGGTGCTTTTTCTTCTCATTGACTGCCATAGGGAAAAATATTTTTATGGTATTATACATTAATAATTTTGTTTACCTACTGAAAATATTTCTAAAAGTGTGCATTTCCATTTCTGCAATGTGTGGCTATGTGATTCTGTAATATACAGAACAGGCAGAATATAAGAATTTTATGCCTTCTCATCTCAGGGCGCAAAACACAAGCCTTAGGTTTCCTTTCTCTTTTACTGGGATGATTTTCCCCATTCTTTCTTTTCTCTTTCTTGCACCTGTCAAAGATCCTTGTTTCGCTGGCTCTTGCCAGCCATTCTGGTGAGCAAGGGGTGCTCATAGGGCCATTGCAGGCAATTGAAATGTCTCTGGGGAGCACAAGCAGCAAAAGCAGGTGAGCACGGTGTGGTGCGGCAGTTCGAGCAGGCAGGGCGGGAAGGAAGGGTGCAGCCACCCTCCCAGCTCCTGGTGGAGGGCTGTGTGTTAGGTGGGTGCGGTGTTTTGGTTGGGGGCTTTTTTGGTTTGGTTTTGTTCTTTTTTTGGTTTTTTTGTTTTTTTTTTTCCCATCTTGACTAGATGGAGCAATGATTTACAAACTGTCAAAAGCTATTGCTGCTGCTGCCAGCACGAGTGTGCTAAGCCAGACAGAACCCCCCCAGCACACAGTTATCCAGGCCACTGGCTGCAGGGAGTCTCTGACCCTGCTGCAAGTACCAGAGCACTGTGCAAAAGACACCTGTGTACAGTGTGAGCAGGTGAGTGATCTGCTCTGTCTAGTGGCAGAGCTTAAGAAAGGAGTGGAAAGGCTAAGGAGTATTAGGGAGAGTGAAAGACAAATAGGCTGGTGGAGTTACACCCTTCCAATCTTGAGCTCAGCAGGAGTCAGAGGAGTTCTGCCTGTCTTGTCATCAGCCAGGAGGAGACCTAGTAGCAGGGGGTTGTTCAGGCCAGAAAATAAAAGGCTCCGGTGAGACTATCACTGTCAACCACTACCTGAAAGGAGGCTGTAACCAAGTGAGGGTCGGTCTCTACTCCCAGGGAATTCTCCACAGGACAAGAGTACACAAACTGTGCCAGGGGATGTTTAGGTTGGACATTAGGATGAATTTCTTCACAGAAAGGGTGATTTGGCATTGGAATGTGCTGGCAAGGGAGATGGTGAAGGCACGGTCCCTGGAGGTATTTAGGAAAAGACTGGATGTGGCACTCAGTGCCGTGGTCTAGTTGATGAGGTGGCATTAAGTCCTAGGTTGGACTCTATGTTCCCATAGGCCTTTTCCAACCTAGTTGATTCTGTGATTCTCTGATTCAGTGGTTTTTTTCATCTTTTTGTCAAAGGTCCTTGATTTTTCCTTCCCTCCTGTACTGGCATTACAATATAGTTTTTCTTTTAAATAATCAATTACTTATTTCACAAATGGCTGCCCAATAGTGGATGGACAATTTGTTTCACTGGTTTCTGCTGCCCAGGGCTGAAAATGCTATCACCTTGTTTTCTTTATCATGCCGTTTGAATTTCTATTTAGATTCAGTAAAGTCATAACATGGCTTCACAAGTAAACGTATTAAACACAGCTTTTTTTTCTCTAAGTGTTTCCATAGCCAATATATTTCTGACATTTATGCAATATTTTTTTATTTTTATATGGGCAATGTAATCAATGAATTACAATGGGGAAAGAATAATTACTCTGAAATTCTCTGAGTCAGAGATATTAAAGAATCAGGGTTTGGGGAAGTAAATTGTCATAAAGCAAAATTAGACACAAAAAACTGTGAAGGAAGATGGTATCTTATTGTCTGTTTGAGGAAAATGAAAGACCCTATTAATTTTTTTTAAAAAATTACCTAATTACTCAATTCAGACCTAATAGTAATTGAAGAAAAAATCAAAAATCTACACTTGGTAATTTTATATAGTCATTTAATGACTAGGTACTTTCCTAATCAACCTACAAGTCAGATGTATGGACTCTCTTAAAAAGTTATTATTTTTGTGATTTCTAGCAGTGTTTCTATGAATACCTCTGCACAGACTTCCTCATAACTGAAACTTTGATAAAAATTTTTTGAATAAACAAGAAGTAATGCAAGAAAGGCGATACTAAATACAAATAAATTATCTCTGGTTCATGAGTCTGTAAAATGCAGACGTGGATGCTAATCAAATGTTTTGAGAAAGTTAGTTACAGACAGTATAAGGAAAAAAATTATACCAATTTATAATCTTGCATATGTTTATGCTTTCTGAAACCTTTTGGAATATATGAGCCTGTCAAGAAAACACCACCTACAGTCTGATGTAAATTAAATCCTTTAGACTGACATTAAGACTTGTTTAAACAACCATAAAACTGACAGGTTTAAAGAAAAACATCAGTTTGTTTTTCATTACTTTCATAATTCTTTAGGTTATCTTTTTTTCTTAAGAAGTAAGGCAGATTCAAAACTGTTATTCTAAACCAAACACGATTGAATAGAATCTCCAGAATACTAATTTCTGAAGCCTTTCATGAAAACAAGCAGCACGATAAAGGAAAGAAACAAAAAAACTCAAAAGAATTGAAAATAAAAGGTTCAAGTTAAATAAGAATTTACTATTATTTTTAAAAAAAGGCTTCAGGAGGTTCTCAATCATACCATTACATTAGGGAAAAGAAGATAAACCATACAGTACTACACTGTTTGAAAAGGGTAAGAGGAAAAAAGCCTTCATAATATTTTCTTTTTCAAATATGTCTTTATATGTAAAATACTAAACAAAAGAGAAATTACCTTGTTTCACCAAATTTATTCTATGGTTCTTTAAGACATGCATACTGTCAATTGAAACAGGAGGAAATGCTATCATAAAACAATGACCTCCACATAAACTGTCATTATTCTTCTCTCAACTTTGATGTTATCTTCATAAATTTTAAGATGTCATATCTCTCAGCTCTGCTGGATGAGATTAGCTTCTTAGATCAGAGAAAAAGAATTATTGAGATGTTATAAAAGTTACTAAAAGCTGTGTAGAAATATGAGTTATCTAAGAGTAACTATTAGCACTTGAGCAACGCTTGTATTTTTCTGTCATTCATAATGTTGCATGAGAATAAAACCTCACTAAGTATATTTTGAGCCCTTGGGGGCATATATATGAATATACATATATAATTATTGTTTTATTAAATAATCTTTACAGTCCAACCTTTTCTAGGATATTGACAGTTTGGGTTGTTTGTTTGGGTGAGTTGTTTTTTGGTGGTTTATTTTGTTTTTGAGCATAGAAGGTCATAGAAGAAAGCTGGTTTCCTTTGTTTTGCTTTTACCTACATGCCATTTCCCTGTAATAAAGGAAAAAGGTTAAAGGGAGCAGCCTTTATGAGAAGTAATTCCACTCTACAGATTAATAAAGACTACAGCAGCATTTTTAGAAAACCAAAAACTTAAAACATTCTTTTTTCACATTATTCATTTATAAGGATAGCTACCACACTGAAATATTTAACTGCCAAGAATATGTCACCTACAGTATGATGCAAAAGAAAATATTGATTTTAAATGTAAACACACTACTGTGGTGGCATTAACAAGTTCCTCATTTTGTTTATGTATTGCTGGCAAGTGTAGAGAATGCTGTTTAGCCTATGCATAAGTTGATGTAACCTTTTCTTACTGAGGAACCACCACTAATAAGACATGTTACCACCACTAATTTGACATGTTACAACAAGATGTTCACTGGACTAATGTGAACATATAGATGACATGGCTTTTCTGAGCCTGCTATGTATCACTAGTTTTCTCCAAGTCAAGTGAAATCAGAGTGTTGGTCATAAAGAACTTGAAACTTGTGTCATGAGAATTTCCTTTTGATAGGTTTGCTGTAAAGATGTATTTTCTGGTTCATATCCCTCAGCCTACTTATCACTTCTTCCCTCTCTCATTAGCAGATAGCACAAGAACTATGCTTCTCAGTAATTTCTCAATTAATTTGCATGATACCACAGGGTTTTCTGAACCTCTCATTTAATATCTGACCTTATCCGTAGTATTACTAGTAATTTTTGCAGATTCTTTTCTCTCTTATGATCTCTCACCAACAGTATTTCAACATCATGAAAAAGTATAAAATTAGAAATTGTCACCTCAGATCGCATTTGATACCTGCAGGGACCCTGTAGTGGAAAACGGAAAAGGGTCCTTAAAATGGGGCAGAACACCAGAACTTAATTATACCCTACCCTACCCTACACTAAAACTTAATTATATCCTACAACGCTTGGACTTTAAAATAAGGTACATCGATTTAACTACTCTCCTTTTCTTATTCCTTCCTCTATTCATTCCTTTTATTTCTTTCTTTTGAAGCAATCATCCTGACTTTTTGGTCCCATTTCATATCAACTTTTGAGAAAATTATCTATAAACTGAAAAAGCACTCAGATAAGTGGACAAAGTTCTGATACCTCCTTCAGGGTGACCATAGATATAAATTTTATATTTGAAACTTCCACAAGAAATTTTTTATCCAAAGAGATATGGACAATTTGAAAAAGTATTAAAAAGTTTTTCCCTAATATTTTTACATTTGCCCTTCAAAAGTTATAAAAACTGTGGTGTTGTTGGGGTGTTGAACAGATGACCTTTGTCATAGGTTAGCAAGCATAGTCCCGGAAGGGATGTCCTTGCTAAGGGGTGCTTACAGCTTCCTCTGGGACCTGACAGAACCTATCAGCTGGCCAGTTTGAATATGGACAATTCTTTAAGCCACTTAAAGTTGTGACCGCCTCTGTGATCCACACTTAAGAATAGACAAACTCCCCTCCCAAGCTCTCTCTCGTTTCCGGCGCTGGGACAGGTGGCTGCAGGCCCCGTGCGGGGGCCAGCGGGCCCGGCCAGGCCCTGCTTGGGCCAGGCCGGGCCGGGCCACGGCCAGCCTGGAGCCATGGGCCTGTTCCAGCCATGGAACCCCCCCCCCCCCCCCACTGCCTTGCCGTGGGCAGCCGGAGCGGCTCGGAACCCCCCCCCCCCCCCTCCACTGCGGCCGAGATTCAGCAAAGCGGCACCTCTGTCCGGCAGAGGTCAGTGACCAACTGCGATAAGCCACATTCCAGCTACAAGGCCAAGGTGAGATTAACCCTTTTATTGCTGTGAAGAGCTGAAAACCTGAGGGAAGAGAGAGAGGAGATGCTTAAAGCTGAAAGTCTGTTGTGAAGCTATGATATATCAGAGTATCCTGTTGTAATTTCATGAAGATATGGGGGGTGGAGTGTTCAACTCGTAAGCAATAGGCAGATGCTGCCGCAGCTGTAATTTCATGAGAAGTTTGGACAGAGAGAGATGAACCAGATGAACCAGATGAGGACTTTTGCTCCAAAGAGGAAAGGAGAAAAATCTCAATTCCTAGAGATGCTCCCAGATATAGTCTTGAAGATAAGAAAGACCCTTTGCTCCCAGGGAAGGAGAAGGGCCTCTGTTTTTTTTGTTTCTGAATGGCTCAACCTTAAAATTGTACCCCAAAAAACTTCAAGAGTGGACCCTCGAAAGCAGTTGTGGGAAAAGCTGCAAGTCAGGGGAAGGGACTCACATGTGAGCAGAGAGACTCCTCCTCCTAAATGGACTGAACAATATTTGGAAGTGGGTGGCTGTCTCGATGTGATACTGTTTTCATAGCACGAGCAAAAAGAGACTTCTCTTTCTAAATGGACTGAACAAGGTTATTATGGAAGTGGTAAACAGACTGAACATCTTAAGGGTTGTCTTTACATTGTCAGTGGGAGAAGGGAGGAAGGTGGGGGGAGGAGGAGAGTTCTGAAGGTGGTATAATTTTTTTTTCTTTTCTTCTTTTAGGTCTGTTAATAAACTTCTTTATATTCATTCAAGTTGGTGCCTGCTTTGCATTTCTCCTAATTCTTATCTCACAGAAGATAAACAATAATGAGTATTTTAGACCAAACCACTACAACCTTCTATAGGCTATTTTCTATTCTAGTTAGAAATCACAGAATTAAAGATTACAGGACTCAAAGTGAGCTGAAAAGATCACCTAGTCCCTATCCCTTTAGTCCGAAGATGGCTTCCTTAGAAACACAAACTTTTTATGCTGATTGCAGTATACTTCTACCAGCATTCATTTTATTGGGACAAAAACTCCATGAGCCACAGCAATATTTTTCCATGTATAGTATTCATTTGAGTGATAAAATGCTGTGATGACCAGCTCCTTAGAAAAAATGGATGAAAAATTGTGGCTTCCAAGAAAATTTAAAACTTCATTATGAGGCTGGCATGGAAAGTTTTCCAGTAACAGGAAAGGTCTGTCTGCTGCAAAGAAAGGCAGATGTCAGAAATGGCAGGATTTTGAATAAAGTTTACTTTCAAGTTATTGATTTTCAGCAAATTACTCAACTTCAGAAGAAATACTGTTAAATATAGAACATAAGTGTATATTAATTTCTTGTCAATAACATCTGGCATCTTGAAAACAAAGTAGTTATTAATATTGAAAAGGTGTCAAAGCAGGATTTTCGAGGAGAATAATGCACTTCTTTCTTTTAAAATAGTGCCATATAGGGTTATGAAATCAATGAAAAACTCATTTCTAATACTGAAATTTTAATCTTATTTTTGGAGAAACATCAAAACATTTTATAACAGGATAATTTGCAATGTAGTACTTTATAGTAATTTACAATCACTTTAATAAAAATGTATTGGAACCATAATTTTTAACTTTTTTTTTTTTCAATCAAGAAGATAGTATTGGATGCATCTTTATTTGAGATAAATTGAAATTAGTCTTTTAAAAAAATTGGAATTGTGAGAAGTTATATGACATCCATAAAGAGTGGAGATACGAGATATATGTATAGCAAAATGAAGTGCTTCAAATCCAAAATTTTGCTTTTACAATACTATGCTATCACAAAAGCAATTAAAAATTTTGATTACTTTTAAAAGTGTTATCACAAATTAAAAGTGGTGCCATATGACTGCAGCAGTGTGAGTTCTGCAATGGTAGATGATGTAATCTCTTACAGTTTGACACATCAAGGGTGCTTACAACCCTACCTGTTCTTCAGGTATAGCCTATGTAACTGTCTTTTCTGGAAAACAGAGCCCAGTGAGCTCAGTACAAAACCACAGGTAGGCTTCTCCCTAAAGCAGATCCCTAAATTTATAATATTCTCATGGAAAGAAGTCTATGGAACAGAACATGATTTCTTCAGGGCTCGAAGTACTGCTACCAAGCCTTGCCAAAAAAGAAGAGGTAGGAAAACAGAAAGGTTTTTTGTTTTTATTTAACTGCCTATTCATGTACTGTAGAAAATTCTGTTCCTGCTTTCACTGTCTTAAGTTGAAAACTCACTACAAGCAATGAGCAATAACATCTATTCTTTACAACCGCTAGATTTTAGACTCTACCGGAGTCTTCTAAACCTTAAGCCAACATTTTTTTATCCATAATTTCCTCTTCTTTACATGAACTTTTATTGGCTTGCTCACCTGTCCTAGAGCTCTTAGTGTTCTACTCTGATGCTATAAGGTGTAGATATAGCAAGACCCTGGTACTACATAATAAATTATGAGTTAATAGAGTGTTCTCTCTGTATCTTCTTTTATTGTTAAATGTAGGCATTTTAAAAATCACATTTGGGGAAAATAAAAAACATCAAAAGCATTTACACAGATATCCTTCATCTGGGAAATTTTGCATAGTTCTCATGCAATTTTCTTTACTTCATTTAGGACTATATTTTATCTCTAATTAGATTCTAAAATGCAAAGAGCATCTCACTGACTTTTTTAGGTGTACCTAAATATTTTACCCCTAATACACGTTAAAGGTATTTAGTGACTGTTAATGATGCAGATATGAAGCTAGTGAGATTTAACAGGATTTTACCTATCTTCAGTGAAGAAATTTCTTCTTGAAATACTTAGTGTTTCAGACTCATACATGCCTATAAACGTTCAGGTATCTACTTTTCTGTATTCTTCTGTGTGTGAAAAAAATATCATTATAATACTTCTAAGAAAAGAAAATGCTAAGTATGTTTAAACTGTGAGAAGCATAGATATTTTTGTGAACAAGCCTTAGAAATCTTTCAGCAAACTCTTCTTATGCTGATACAGTATTGGTACAATCCCATGTTGACTAAAGACTATTGTTTGCTGCTGAAATAACTTTTTTCTAACATTTTTCAATATAGGTAACTATCATTCAGTAAAGGCATGTATATGATCATGGGCCAGCTCTGTACAAGGCTCACACCAAGTTGTGTGAGCTCAATGTACCCACAGACCTGCTCTTGTGGTGCTTAACCCATGGAGCAGCAAAGGAATGTCCCTGTGTGCACTTGTCATACTGTTTAGTGAGATAGTTGAAATACCACAGTTACACACATCTCTTTTCACTCTGAGAGATCTTATTACTCTCCATAGAAAAATTAGTTTGTACCTCAAACATGTGAATTAACTGAATATATTCGGACATTGTACTCACCTAGGTCACAGTTCAGTCCTTAGTAGAGAGCCAATGCCCAGTGTTTTTAGAAAAAAAAAAAAAAAAAGTGATGTGTTGATGACAAATGTTGCTCAAATCAACCTTGCATTCAAACCCTGTTCTGTTGCTGTCATGGTTTGAAGCTGGCCAAGCGCCAGGCACCCATGAAAAACTATTCACTCATTTTCCCCTGCTATAGCCAAGCAGAGAAGGAGAAACTAAAACTTCATTTTAATGGGTTGAGATAAGAATTATTTAAAAAAAACTTTAAGACAAAACAGGTTCAAAATTTGACCAGTATAAAGAACATTTATTATTAACAGAATTAAAAGTAAAAAGGGTAATGAGAAGCAAAGCGAACTTTCAGAACACCTTTCTTTCCCAGTCCTTCCCTCTTTCTACTGACCATGCCAGGAAACAGAACACAGGGTTTTGGTCAGTATTTCACTTCTTAAAAATCTTTCTTCAGTGAGCTTAAAGAAAAGAGTTTCTTCTGATGAGCCATGGGATCCTTGCCACGGAAGATAGTTCTCTGCAAACTTTCCTAGCGTGGTTTTAACTTCCACAAGCAGTAGTCCTCCCCGAACCTGCTGGAATGTGAATTCCTCACATGGGCCAAGCTGTCTTCCCACCCTAGCATGGGTCATTTTGGTTCATGGGGTTTAGTCAAATTTTAAGGATAAGCTGTTCTAGTTTGGAAGCGAAGGCTCTTTTCCTCTGTCTCTCAAAGTAAGGGTTATCTCGCTCTGTTTGAGTTCCTCACTAGAGTACAGCTTTTCAGTATCCACGTGCTCCAGCATGAGTCTTCTTCATGGGCTGTGCGTGGATCTCTGCACCCCACTATGCACCTCATGAATTATGGGGAAACAGTTTGTTGTATTATAGTCCTCACCATGGCTTGCATGAGAATCTCAGCTCCGGTGCTTGGAGCGCCTCCCTCTCCTTTTGTTCACTGACCTCAGTGCCGCCATGTCGGTTCTGCTCACGTGTCCTCACTTTTCCTTTTTCTCTGACTTGGAAGAAAGTTGGTGTCTGTGAGTTGCAATTGAGAGGTTGATCTCGTCTAGGCTCCACACTGGGGAATTGCTCGCTAGGTCTCTTGCTGCTGGCCATGTAGTCACTGCCGCCACCGCACGGCTGGCTCCGGCTGTGTGGTCCTCACTGGCACTGCACAGGCGGCTCCAGGCTCAGAAGGGGCCCAGCTGTGCAGTCCCGGCCTCAGGAGGGCTCTGGCCATGTGGTCCCGGCTCCAGGAGGGCTCCGGCTGCTTGGTCCTGGCCTCGGGAAGGCCCTGGCTGCGTGGCCCCCAGCAGCCCCTGCTGGGATGGGCCCCAGCAGCTTCCTCACCACCCCTCTGGAGAAGAAAGAGAACTTCCCGTGGTTTTTCCTGTCTTAAATATGTCATCACAGAGGCGTTACCAACTTCTCTAATTGGGCTAATAACCTGCCATCGTCAGAGCCTTCAGCGATTGGCTCCGTGCTGGACAGAGAAGTTTCAAGCAGTTTTTTCCCACTCACTAAAACCAGGCTGTGTTAAACCAACCCAGCTGCTTAATACATCAAGAAAATAACAGATGCATAATCCAAGCACTAGGACAAAAGGCAATAGCCAGAAACTGCTGCACAGGAAGTTCCACCTGAATATGAGGAAGAACTTCTTTACTATACTGATGTCTGTGTACTGTACTGATGATTGTGGAGTCTCCCTCACTGGAGATATTTGAGAACTGTCTGGACACAATCCTGTGCCATGTGCTTTGGGATGACCCTGCTTGAGCAGGGAGGTTGGCCCAGATAATCCACTCTGGTCCTTTCCAACCTTAATCATTCTTATTTTGTGATAATCTCACACCAGCTAACAGTCAAAAAGTATTTCTTCTGGGAAAAAAAGCCTCAACATCTGGCAAGATTCCCATCAGGAAAAACAAGTGCTTGACTTTTATGTTGCATATGGAAAATTTTACATGCATGATCTCTGAGGAAATGGAATATAAACTAAACAGTTTCTTTCTAAATGGTGTTTTTTAGAACCAAGTGGGAAAATATTATACTAGAAACAAAGTCTGCAAGACTTAAAGCCAAACACTCAAGGCTCTTCATTTTGCAGAAGAAATACAAGTGCAGTTCTCATAACAGTGAGGATACTGTTCTTACCCATACATTTTCAATTAATCCAAATATTCTTATTTACTTGAAAGTGGCTTGAAATCAGACTTTTCCCACAGCAACAAAATTATCATTAGGACTAGTGTAATTGGAGTAGTTTCCATTTATTTAATTACAAAAGCATTTCATTTATTTTACCTCTGACAGAAAGAAACAGAATTGCTGCTGACATCAAAGCAGGGCTACTACTTGGTACTGTAACTCTATTTTTAAAATAACAATTCTAAACAGATTTTCTAAGTTCTTGCAGGAAAAAAAAAATCTTTAGGCAGAAAATAAAACATTAATTTGTTTTTTGCTCCATTATGCTCATCAAACAATTGATGCATAGGTAGGTGCTGTTAATTACTGCAAGGAATGATTTTATCTATTTTAATATTCATCCTCTTTGCACTTAGGTCTTATTTTCCAGATGCTGTCAGGAATTGGTAATGAGGAAGTTAGTATTAGTGAATTCAGACCTGGATCTTTTCCTAGTTGGCCTGGGAAATGAGACAAAGCGAAATAGCAGCTAAAAATTAGAAGACTTCTATTCTGCTCTATTCAATGCTAAGCAATGCCATGCTATGCCATCTGCACTATGTTGCACTATGCTACTCTGTTAGTCCATTCTTTCTTACTCTGTTTGGGATACTGGTTTTGGGACAGAAATGGTGATGCTTATGCTACATGAAATGATGCCACTTGAAAGATAGAATGGCTGCTAGAGTCTGGATATTAATTTTTATTTGTTAATTAATTGTCGTTAATGTTTGTCCCTTAGCTGTCTTAATCTCAGTCCTTCTCTGAAACTATGAATATCCATAAAAGAGCTGAAATGCATATCCTGACACTGTGTACAATGCTGGAAGGAGGAATATAGAAAAAAATTCTTATTGATATTTAATTTCTGTACACATATTGTCTATGAACTGAAGGCAGTGCAAATATTGCAGGGCAGTGGGCAATAGGGGCTAGAAGACAATTGCTGAAATTTCTGATTTATTTGTGAGCAATGTTTTAGCGTTCTCTTCAAACAGAATAAAAATGAGTTGTCATAAATTTTTGTTGCTTGCAGTACATAAAGATATTTTATTAAATTATTGTCCTTTATTCATGCGTCTGAAACATGCATGAATATGAAAGTTCTTAGAAGCACAATTTTATATCTGTATTAAAACTCAGAATCACCCTCCCATTTAAAAGTAAATATTCTCAAAGACTTTTCTGGATTTCACTTCTCAGTATCATACTGATTATCTTTCAGTGGTAGCCCTCATCTTCCACAGTAGGTTAGTTAACTGTCATCTTTGCAACAACAGAGAAGCAAAGAACTAAAATACTTTAAAAAAAGAATAAGAACTCCATGGAAACTTGTGGGAGGGATATTTTTTCCAGCTATTATATACCAGCAAAAGTAATATTAAAGAGATTAACATAGCTCCCAAGAAACTGTAGGGAAATCAGACTTTATTTACTAAATAAGACAGAGAGGAAACACATATTTCTTCAGCCAACAGACTCAGGTCAAACTCTTATTATCAATTTTTAAATATGGAAACTCAAGAGTTAATATCAGATGACTTAAAAATCATTCAAAAAATCAGGAGACTTTTGGTTCAGAGACAAACTAGTCTTCAATTGTAGTGCATAAAAGTATTTTCAAGGCACCCACTCGGACATAAATCTTTCTTTTAATTTCTTAAATTGATTTGGATTTAACAACTTTGGTTTTTTGTTTTTTTTTTTTTAAGATTTATCTTGGTCACATATAATACTAGAGACATACATGAGATTGAATACTGCAGTCATTTTAGGACTTCAGAGGTCTATGTGTTTATTGAGGTGATTTTTCTTGTTTAAATCATGTTTAAACAATCTGACTAGCTTCCGTAGTGAAGTAACTGGCTCAGTGGATGAGGGGATGGCTGTAGAAGTCACTTGATTTTAGCAATATGAAGTTTCCAACAACATCCTTCTTGACAATCTGTTGAGGCATGGATCGTGTACATAGACCATAAAGTTGGTGAAAACTTATGCAGCTACCAGGTTCAAAGGGTGGTTAATGACTCAAAGTTCTCGTGGTTAAAAACTGAGCTCCTCTGACACATTTTCTTGTAAAAATTTTGTTTTCATTTATCACTCAGTCATATGACTTCCGATAAAAGTGAAGTAGTATTTTATTCAGAAGCAATGGGCAATGGTATGTGTACATATAGGTTTGTTTATCCTGAGACACCTGTTTCCTTTTCCCATTGTTTTGAGAGATGTGATACAAAACTGTATTTTACCTATGCCAGGAACTTAAAAAGCCACTGTTTCCTGTAAAGTGAAGGCTTTGGTATGTAAAGAAGACATGCTTGTGGTTTAACTTTAGTTCTTTGTGCTCTCAATGAAGAACTGCAGCCTCCTCAAGGAGGTGTTAAAGCCAAGAGTCGGTACCAGATCTGTATGGGCAACATACTAATCATCTATCTACTGTTTCTCTCACTGAGTTTCTTTCTGCTTCTCCTCATTTCGTCACTGAAAACATCTAATATTGCTTAGATTAGTGTAGCAGTTGTCCCAGCTCTGTAGCAGCAGTTGCAGACAGAAGGGGAACACTCAGACCAATGGAATCCCATGTTGCTGTATGTACCTCAGGTCAAAATTTGGCTAGTTATTCTGGTTACTTTTATATTCATATGTATGCTTATCCTTTTCACAACAAAACCAAATGGAACTATCAGCTGTGACAGTTATGTAAAACCTATTTGATATAATATTTTTACTTAAAAACCTGAATGAAAACTAATCTAAAAATCTTGGAATCATAGAATCATTAAGGTTTCAAACGACCTCCAAGGTCATCAGCTTGATCTTCTTCACCAACCACCTTATCTTTTACCCTGTGTCTAACATCAATCATATCTTGTAATGATTGTTTTATCAAAGCTTTTATTCAACATTTCAGTTTAACTATAGTCATCTAAAGTCACAAAATGTAATGGTTCATATTCAGATTTCAATCAGATACTTTTTTTAGGCTATATAGATTTATCCGTAGTTTAGCACTTCTCAGCATTTCAGACATTTTGTTGTTCATCTGAATTTTGTCTCTACCTTGTAGCACCATGATTTTCAACTAGAATGACAGACTGAAACTCCATACTTTTATATGTTAAAAAGGATTTTGAAACAATAGGGTCTGAAATGCTTCATCCCAAAATCCTGCTCTGAAGCTCGCATAAAAGAGCATGTAAAAATCCAGTCTGAGCTGATCTATAAGAATGTATTGTGACCTGCATACTAAAGATTTCAGTGGGGGTTCCATTTGTCTTTGCTACCTACACAGATTTGGTGGTGAGAGCCAGCAGAGCACTTTATTTCACAGAACTGTTGACTATGTTGGTTATAAATAGTCTTAATAAAATCTCAGACTTAATCATGATATTCAAATCCCACATGATTATAAAAAATGAGGGTAACAAATAGAATGGATTTACTGTATCTTCAAGGGTATTTGTAGTACAAATTCAACTGGTCATGCTTTAGAGAAAGAGATTTTTGATGCTGACGTCCCCTGTCAGGAGAGCACAAGCTTTACATTATGAGAAGATGACAGGACTGAATAAATGGAACATCAAGGGACTAGAAATACACAGCAAATAGGCACAGCTAGGAGGTCATTTGGAAAGAGAACCAGCTGGATACAGTTGGTGTGAGGGCACAGTGGCAAATCTATCATCTGTCCACCAGCAGAGAAAAGACACAGGAGACTGGACTGACTTCAAAGAGTGCCTGTACTAGTAAACAGTTTAAAAAGGGGTAGCTGAACTGGAAACTGGTATTCCATTTTCACTTTATTTCTCAGCCCTTCATCTCCACCCTTTATTCCCAAACCCATCCTCTCCTTTTTTACTCCTTTATTTTCCCCCACTCAGTTCCAGATACTATCTTATGGTGCTTCGGGGTAAGAAAAGCAATTTTTACTCAACAAGTTCCATAAATATCTGCTGTGATTATTTTGTTTACAAATGACTGATGAGAATTTTATAAATATCTTCCTTTTCTGAAGTTTCAAGGACAGTCTGATACCAACTAACTTAATAGCTCCTTTGCTAATAGGAAACATGTCACAAGGTGGTCCCCCTAGTAACAATATTGGTTTCAACACTGTCTGATATCTTCATAAGTGATTTGGATGACAGCATAAAGTGTACCCTGATGAACTTTGCAGGACATACCCAAGTGAGGAAATGGGCGCTTTGGGAGAGTCACCCTGAAGACCCAGATAGGCTGGAAGAGTGGGCTAACAAGTACCTTATGAAGTTCAGCACAGAAAAGTGTAAAGTCCTGCACCTGCAAAAACATAATCCAGGAGTCCAGCACAGGCTGGGATCCACCCAGCTAGAAAGCAGCTCTGTGGAAAGGCTCCTAAGGGTCCTGGTAGACAGTAAGTTCCATATGAGTGAACAGTGACTCTGCAGCAAAAAGAGCCAACAGGATGCTGGGCTGCATCAAAAAGAGCCTCACTAACAGAGATAAAGTGTCCCACTCTGCTCAGCACTTGTCAGGTCCTACATGGAATACTGTGTGCAATTTTGGTCCCTGCTATATAAATCATATGTGGACAGGCTGAAAGTGTCCAAAGAAGGTCCACAAAAATAATCAAACTATTGTGAAACCTGTCATATGAAGATTGGCTGAGAGGACAGGGTTTGTTCAGCCTTTAGCAAAGAGGGCTTAAGGAAGACCTTATCACCATGTTAAAGTATTTAAAGGATGGCTACTAAGAAGATGAGGACTCCCTTTTTGAAAGGAATCACAAATAAAAACAGGGGTAATGGGTACAAATTACTTCTGGGGAGATTCCAATTGGACAGAACAGGAAAATTTTTCACAGTGAGATCAATCAGCCATTGGCTCAATCTCCCCAGAGAAGGGGTGGACTCCCCAACACTGGACAATTTTAAGATTCAGCTGGACAGGATGCTGGACCACTTTGCCTAGACTGAGCTTTTGACAACAAAGTTTGGACCAGATGATCATTGAGGTCCCCTTCCAACCTTGTATTCTGTGAAAATATGAAATTCTATCTTCTTCCATGATTACCATGAGCTGTTGACCTGTCACATGTTAATGACTTTTCAGTGAACTCCACTGACACTCTGTCTCTGAATAACTCACTCTGGCCCTATGATAAGGACTATTTCATGGGTAGCACTAAAGAGCACGTGACTATGAGAGACTTAAGCCTTTTTCATAATCCATTTTTGTTATAAAATATCACACTCTGTCTCCTTTCCTTCAAAGTTGATCTGTGATGTTGTTCTGACTACTTAAAAGACATTTTCTGGAGGGAAAAATCTATCTCCATTTTGCATATTTTTACTGTATATTTATCCTGAAGTTTTTACTTAATAGGCTCTTGGACATAAACCTGACTAGTTGGCAGCCTACAAAGCTTATATTCTATTTGTTTTCAGAACAAATGGCTTCTACAGAAGTGGAGGCTTCCACAACCTTTGCTGCCTAAACAAATTAGCAAAATGCTCTGTTAAAAACCACCAAAGGGACTTAGGAGCATGAATGTATGTAGATCTGAAAGCCCTAGCTAATAAAAGACATCGAGTAGTTCCATTGAAAATACATGATTAACTGCTTTTTGGATTTTGCTCTAATCTGGAAATAATGCTTGTATGGTCAGAGGAAAGTTCCACTTATTACTGCACAAGGAGGACATTTTAGCAATGTAAAGAGTGATCCATTAAAGTTTAAAGAAAATTTTCTTATTGTCAGGTTTCACACCATTTGACCATCACTTAATGATTTTGCTTAACCGTGGAATTTGTCTATAACAATGAAAAAAGGCAGATTTATATTCAGTTATTTGGAATCAATTTGAAAATTTTCTTTCTTAGAGAAAATATAATTTTGTGTTCCTTAAAACATCATATATTTGTCATGCACAGTCCATCAGTTGTGTGGTGCTGGGGCTGTAAGCATCTTAGGTGATAAACTTTAAAAACATTTGCTACTTGTTTATGGGAATTGTCTTTATTTATGCTACCAGGCAGCTATAAGCATGACAGGAATGGTGGACAGCAAGTTAACCAGGTCTTATAATCAACATCTACAAATATTTATCATGCCCATGTCAAATTTGTCAGAAACACAACCTTTCTGGAAGGAAGAAGGAACCACAAGAAAGGTTAACAGATTTAGAATGCTGCTGAAGTCTTAACAAGTAAGCATATGCAACAAAGAACTTATTTAATATTTGCCATTCTTTGTTGTCTCTGGTGGTACAGAGTAATTGAATAATCTATTTGCTATTTACTATAGCCGCATGACATCCTATGGTGCAACCATTTTCAATATGAATAAATGTTCTCGATAAACTTTGAATGGGAAAATGCACTGGTGTGGAACCAATGAATTGAAAAGCTCATTTAGGACCTGATCCTGTGAAATGCAAAATAAGCCCTGTAAGTTGCTATTCTCTCAGTTTGTATTTCCCTGAGAGTTAAGAGGCTGATTATCACCAAATATATTCAGTATCCTGCAGGATCAGATATTAGTGATCACTGATTCTGGCAAATGAGAATATCTGATATGGAAATGCCATTCAAACTATCTTCCTTCATCCTTCCTAAAATGTTCTTCTGTGAAACTCAGTTTGAAAACATGAGAAAAATAACTTAGGGTCTTCTGAAATTAACTCTTATCTGCCAAAACTCTATTGTTTATTTTCACTCTCACTGTAGATATATATTCAAGATGTTACTATGATTTGTTGCTTCTTTACTGACTTTTTTTGTTTGTATTTTATTTAATGATGGGAATGAAAAGTAACTGTAATACTGCATAATACTAAGGCTATTAGATACATCAATCAAGCATATTTTAGTTCACTAGTACAACCAATTCTCTAATTTGAAAATTTATATTCGCATGCAGAGGATCATATTGAAAAGAAAAATTGTGATGGGAAACATCATTTTGAAAGTTCATGTCATCAGTAAATGAAGATTAGGAATCAGATGCACAGCATTCTCAGTCATTGTATTATTGAAAACTACAAACACTGAAAAATAATGCATGTACATTACTTTTATGAGATCTGTGAGGTTGCATGTATGGTGCTATTCATTTAATTAGTACATCCATATAGATAAGAAACACAATAATTAATGGAACATTGCATTTATCAAGAGCTCATTGAAATGCATTTTGATATTTTCTATTACATTGTATGTTATTCAGGTTTTATTCAACAAATGACTCACTAGATAGGTATATGCAAGAAGAATGACTGCACTTCACAGAAAATGGAAGTACCACATACTGGTAAATATATAAATAAGTGAATGTTCATGTAACTGTTTCACTTTGGTTAGAAATTAAATAGAAAACCTTTAATCCACTTTTAATAATATTCTTAGGCAAGAGTTAGGAGCTCCCAATGCCTAAAGTAAAATGTTTTCAAAAATTCTAAGTTAATTGTGTTTGCATAGTAGCTAAAAGACTTGTAAAGAGAGAATGAATATGGGGGGGAAATATGAATTTCAGCTGAATATTTAGTATAGTGAAAACAAATTAGATTTTATCAACATCTCAGATACATAAGGCAGATTCACAGGCAAAAACAGGTTGTTGAAAATGTAGTATATCATGGTCACTTGAGAATTTTTATTTAAAATGACCAAATTGAAATTATTTTTGACTCATCCTTACATACTAAAAATATTCTAAATATATATCTTGAGTTTCTCTCCTCATCTTGACTTCTGAAATTTCTGTACTTTTTTTTTTTGTTAATTAGATTGTATTTCCATTAAAGTTAGGTTTTCCTTCTTCCCCTCTGTGTTGTTGTTCCCCTCAGCCAGCAACTAACCTCTTCCTCAGTCACTTGTGGGATGGGGGAAAGAACCAGAGGAGTAGAAGTGAGAAAACTCATGAGCTGAGATAAAGACAGTTTAATAGGTTAAAAAAAAAAAAATTAAAAAAAAAAAAAATAAAAAGCTGTGCAAACCAGCAAAACAAAGCAAGGAATTAATTTACCACCTCTCACGGGTAGGCAGGTGTTCAGCCTCCTGAGAAACCAGGGCTCCAGCATGCATAATAGTCACTTTGGAAGACAAAATGCCGTAACTCCAAAAGTGTCCTCCCTCCTCTTCGCCTTTCTATTTCCCTTCAGCTTTTATTGCTGATCACAACATCATATGGCAAGGGATACCACTCTGGTCAGTTGGGGTCAGCTGTCCTGGCTGTGCCCCATCTCAGCTGCATGTGCACACCCATCCTCCTTGCTGATGGGGTGGGGTGAGAGGCAGAAAAATCACTGACCCCGTGCAAGTACTGCTCAGTGATAGCAAAAACATCCCTGTGCTATCAACTCTTGTTTCCAGCACAAGTCCAAAACATTGTCCCATGGTACCAGCCATTAGGAAAATTATCTCTATCCCAGCAAAACCCAGCACATTCTGCATTCCTCAATTCCTAAAAATATCTTTATTTTTAGGGTTTTTTTTCATTTATTGTTTGCATATTCTTCAAGTGTGTTGCCTCACATGCTCTTTCATTGGAGAACTGCAAACTGTTCATGATTGGTTCTGTTTAGTCAGTTGAAGTCTGTTTTTTCTTGAGTCAGTGCTTGTTTGGCTGTTTGTTTTCTTATTTGTTTGAAGCTGTTTCTGCAGAAGCACTCCACAGACTGTCTGTTGAAAGGTAATCAAGGACCAACATCTTTGAAAAGGAGTCTTTCAGCCCAACAAGAAATTGGGTGCACTTTCTCACTGATGACTTCCCTCTGATGGCTTTTTAGTTGACAGTTTTACTCTTCTTTGAGACAGCAGTTATTCACTGACTTGATGTCAGAAAGCTTGCCAGCATCCTTTCCTGCTTTGTTTCAGGGAGAAAAAGTGATCTGAAATATAAACAAAAAAATCTTCCACTTTACCCTTATCTTCCCAGGGCCCAAAGGACAGAGCTGTCAATGGGTCTGGGAGAGCTGCCTCAGAGTGACACCCTTCTTTGGAGGCTGTAGAGCCAGAAAAGGAAAATACAAGTGAGGAAAAAATGGTTCCTGTGGAACTCCTGCTCCACAAATCCCTCCAAGAGAAAGCCAGAGAAGCAGCAAACTTTGCATAAGATTGTTACAGGTCCCTGAAAACTATTTGTATTGAAAATTCTAAGGTGAGATGCAGAAGAGAGCAGGTGGTGCTCTACAGGAAAGATGATGGTCTCTATTCAGACAAGCATGATAGAGATCATTTCTCAGAAGTCACCACAGTGACTATTGTTGAAAAGAGCCCACCACAGCATTTCATTCCAAATTTTTAGATTTAGAGGTGATAGCAGAGTCCCTACTCTTGAGTTTTACCTCCACAGTAAGATAGTAAAATAATGATTCAAATTTCTTTTGCTTATTCATTTCATGACCATTTATATAACAATTTCTTACATTCATATAATGCAACGTCACCTCCTAGGAACACACACAAAATCCCTTTCCTTCATTATAGCTCTTGGTCTTACACAGTATTTAGTATTGAAGAGTTATAGGGAACATTTCCATTTTCTTGTTCCCTACAGGGCAGCATCATGCTTTTATCTTTCTCAGTATCTCACTTCTCAAAAGTAATTTAAGCTTTTGGGTGCCTATCTCTTTTCCAGGTCAAAAAGACTGAAATGTTTAAGTAGTTTATTTTAAAATATCTTTAATATTTTAAAATGTGTTTCATATGCAAGTTTGTGTTCAAAATTAAATTTTGTTTAAATAGTGTGAAACTATGAGACAAGTTTCCGATTTGCTAGCTATATTCTTTTACATTGAGAATAGATTTACCTCTCAAATTTGATCACAGTAAAAGTGGGGTTTTTCCTACCTATAGCTAATTTTGTGTTTTTAAAATGTACAGTTAGAATGAATTAAAAATATTTTTCAAGAATTCTTAGAAAAATAGAAACAGGAAAAATGTTTCACAGATTCTGAGAACTACTGAAAATGGAGTAATATTTAAAAAATTATTTTCCTGGGTAAGAAGAAGCCAAGGTGATTCTGGTTTTTAGTGATCACTTACGATAACTTTCTTTTATATTATTTGATCTTTTAATGATTATGTCTTCACTGTTAGCTTCTGCATAAAGGAGTATTTGGAAAAGAGAAGGGAAAGAAAGTAAAGGTGTAAAACAGTATGTAAATTTTGGCTGGTCAGTGTAACACACCAGTCTCAGGCTGATGCTCTGAGATTCACTTCACTGCTGTGCATAGGAATGTCTGAGCTAAGAAAACACCAAGAGATAAAAGAGATAAATGAGAAATAAATAAATTGCAACAGTCATGAAAATCTGAAAACACATTAGTAATGAAACATCTCTGTGTTTCCTCTCAGATACCTTTCCCAGTGATTGTAAACCTGGCAGCTAACAAATATTCATTGAAAAGAAAGACAAACAAGAAGTAAAAAATGTCACTGCAGGCAAAAAACTTAGTTTCTTGGTGACAAAATTTACCTTGTAATAAGAGTAAATGTACTAATGCAAGTTTCCTAGGCAGTTTCATCTATATTTTTAGATAAGGGAAATATTTGTGTTTGTGTGTTAATAAACATCATCTTTTACATAGAGAAACAATGGAGTTTAATAAAAGTTTTATAGCTGCTGATATTATTTACAATTAATCAGATATAAATTTAAAAAAATTTAAACAAAATAGATGGAACCACAGCATTTTCTATTTTTTTTAAACTAGGTGAACATAAATATGTGATTTTTTTCATATGGCCTAAAATTCACATCTGGTTAGAACATGATGTTGCCACATACAAGCAGACTACTCCAAACTGCAATTCATTTGCACCATAACAGATAATAATTGGTAGAAGTAATAATGACATTAATATAATGGGTGATATGATTTATAGATTGGTTCTGGATTACTACAACAGTTTAAAATGACTGAGAGGTTAAATATCACTAAACTCAGGTGACCTCTGCAAAAGTTTAATTATTTTAAAAAGGGAATGAAATATTCATAGCCATTACAGCAAGCATAGAAAATGTCTGGCCAGGTGTCAAGCTGAGGCTACTGCCTGATCAGGCCATTTTGCCACCACCCTGAGTACCAGCACAGCCATTTGTCTCACTTGACCACCTGGCCTGTCTAGTTGCCATGAGCTCTCTAGAGCAGGGACTACCATTTCCAGTTAGTTTGTTGGTTTTTTTTTTTACAGGGCAGAGGAGTCTAGATCATTGATTACTAAACATGTTAACAGGATGAAACATTGAAAATCCAGCAGGGAACTTAAGCATCATCTCTATTTCAAAGCCATAAGAATATTTAATGTAATAACCTTTATAAAACAATAGTAATAGTGAGTTACAAACATTGTGCTTTTTAATCACAAAAATATTGTTATAATTAATTGAAAATGCACATTTTAAACTTTTCTAAGAAAAAAGACCTACTTAATAACAGTAGACAATAGCTTGTCAGTTTTTTTATTTGCAAAGTCTTTAGGTCTGTGTAACACAGCTAGGTAAGGGAGAATTTTGATGTTACCAGCTTTTATCTTTTAAGCCTATTGTTTTTGTCATCTTTCCTGACATCACTATGTAATCTGCAGCTGTGCCAATGCTGGTGTGACAATTCCAAATAAATGTACTGTAAACAAAATAAATTGGTTTCCTAACAATAGGATCCGTGTGAATTCTTTCTTAAGATCGTCATCCCCCAGTCAACTTTCCTTCAAAATAGCAAACCATCTCTGAGAGAGAAAATAAAATCTTAGAGATTCAAACAACAGTGAAAAGGAATAATGAATGGATTAGATGGAATGCAGCAGGGAGTTCAAGTGTTTATATTCATATCACTTCAAGGTACTGAAGTCCAGAGTGGAGAATTTAAGACTGCTTGTAAATACCAGACATATTAATATTTTCATTAAGGATAAGAGAAATGGTCAATTATAAAACAAAGGAGAAGACAAAAATGAGAGAACAAATATTTAATTTTCTGATTTAACCTACCATTTTAAATCTCCTTCACCTGACCACATTAACTACTTAGACTTATTCAAATCCATCCTTTCATGCGTGTATCCATACCCATACATATAAAAATATGAACTATGTCTTTTTTACTATTTCATTATTTATGTTTTATGTAAGATTCATTTCCACATTATCTACTGAATGTTTTTAATATTTTGTTGTCTCTTCAGTGAAGGAAGTCTTAAGGATTATTTTTTATTTTGCAGATTTTGGTCAACAAGAAATGGATTGCAATAAGTTCTCTGAGTATCCATTAGTAATAAATTAAAAACTATGACTTTAAAACAAGATTTCTTGGGGAAAAAAAAAAAAAAAAGGAGTATGGAACACAAAGGCTTCTTTTTTTCTCTAGTTTTTCTATTTTGAAAATGCAATGATTTTCTTTAAAAACACTATAGTCAGTAAAGGTAACAGTTCAGAGCAGTAACCCCTGGTGTTTCACATTTATAAAAATGTAAAATGAATGTTAGGTTTCAAGTCAAATATTTACATGCAAATTTACATGAGTATTTGGTATCATTAAGCATTTGCTTAATGATAAAATTACACAGGGTTATCTCATTCTCCAGCCCAGTTTGACTACAGAATCAATTGATCAAAATACCAAAACAAACCCAGACACCAGCACATTTTCTTTTATAGTTTGGGTTATAATTGCAGGAGATATCCCATCCTAAAATGTGGCAATGTTGAACCCCACATGTAGTTCAGGTAGGGCTGCTCAGCTTCTCTAGCCCTGTGAGATAATGATCTGACCCAGAACAGTCACACCATCTGCTTCAGTATGTGGCCACACAGATACTCACAAGTCCAGGCTATTCAGTAATAGTGGAAAAAGCTGGCAATGTCATTTGAGGGCTGACAGAGAGCATGCTCTAGAACTCGGATGTCTTTTGCTTAAATTGCTATGGAAAAACAATCACAGGCAGATGCAAGACAAAATCTTAATAAATTAAATGTATTTTAGGGAAGTTACTGTCAAAAAGAACATTATTATTCTTGCTAACTGGATTCAGATGCTTTCTAATAATTTCTACAATAAAATCAACATTCCCTATAAATGTATATAATTTTAAAGGGAATTGTATTAGTATTTGTGAAAGTCCTCTGAGCAGATGTTGCATCTATATGCAGCAACACTACCAAAAAGGTACGACTGATACAAAGACTACCAATATATTTCAAATTCTGCCTGGAAGCATTATTGAGGGCCAGCAGATCCCTTTTTGTCCTTAGTTGTCCTTATCTTTCCATTGAAGGCTGCCAGTGAAGTTTTAGTATGTTTTTCTGCAATGGGGAATTCTGTCTAGAAGCAACTAAAATAGCCCATTTTTTCATTTCCCATAGGCCAACAAACACTCATCAGACACTATTGACTGTGAGGCATTACTGAATTGGGTTAGATTAAGACTGGCAAATTAAAGATGAAAGGCTCTGCACCACAGATGAATTGTGTTTAGTCTTCTCTAATAATGTTGTTATGAAAGTTTTAAAATCACTGTCAGTGTTATTTTCTGAATATATGTTTTTTCCTAGGCTTAAGACTGAGTGAACAACAGAGGCTAGAACTGATCTTGAGTCATAATATGCAGAGAAAGGGTGGAAAATGAAAACTAGAAAGTTGCCAGCTATGAAACATTATACAGAGAGTTTGCTCTTGCCAGCAACATATGACCTTGATTGTTTGTATTTGGACAATTATAATTAAAATACCTCCACAAGAGAACACAATTCAATGATATTGCAGGATGTACCTGTCTAAAATTTTCTTAAGCCTTCCCAATCATACATCTTCAATAGGAAGGTGTTTTGTACTATGATCTTCAGTATTAAAGAGAATAAAGGAAGCAAAAATTAAACTTTTATTTTAAAAAGTTTTAGCTACATTTCAGAGATAAGAAGTTGTTTTCCAGGGCCAAACTGTATCCTGTTCTCAAAATGACCTGTAAGAGATGCTTAGGGATAAGCAAAAATAAATATATTAAAATTTAATTTTATGTTTTAAATTTATTACCTCCAAAATTGGAAAATATAACTCAAAAAAAAAAAAAACAGGAATGAAAATTTACTTTTCCATTTCAACTATCACTTTGTGTCACTAAATTGAATCTCTTTCTTTCTGTCTTTTAGGTCGATGGATCTTATACTCTTAGGTTTATTTAGATATAAGTTACTTCAGATTCAACTAAAGGATGAGACCTCATGCCCTGAAAACACGGTAGGACAACATATGACAATAGAACTCATTGTAAATAATTGCAGTCTACAACTAAAGGAAGAATTAAAGTAATTCACAGTGATATATTCTAGAATATCTGTAATCACTTAGGGTAAGGATAATTTTCGATTCTTTAATACTAACATCTTAGTGAAAATTCGAGATAAAAATATGTAAATAGAAATTTTAAAATTAAAATAAACTATTTTCATATTGGAAGATTATCCAGATTACTACTGATAAAATTTAATGAAGTGATGGTGCAACATCACTTTGTTGAGAGGAGGTTATCAAAACTGAACACAGTCCTCAAAGCTGGAGATAGCACTAAAAGAAAACTAGAAATCTGTGTGGTAGAAGAACTGTGGCATTCTATTTACAAAGGCAATGAGAGCTTAATCAATATTGCTAAAAATGTAACGAAGGTTCAAACTAAGATTTTTAGGCTTTTTACCTCATCCATGAGAAAAGGGAAAAGGAAGGTAAATCATAAACAAAATATTTGAAGGACAGTAAAAAGCATTCTGCCTTTGACTAATAAGGTTGAAGATATTACTATATTCAGGCAATGTGAATTGCCTGTCTCTTGACATGTCTCCCTGCAGACATGTCTTGACAGTCATAAGACAACAAATAACTTTCTAGTTTTTCAACTGCTGTTCAAAAATGTCCCAGTATAGATATTTTGACAGAACATTGCTCATTTTCTAGTTTTGAATATGAAGTTGTTTTTCTGTGGACATGCGATGATTTTTATGTTGCTAAAAACAAAAACCTTTCTAAATTAAGGCAGAAAGATACCCTTTACCTCTGATGAACATCATGAAGAAGAAATATAAGCTAAGAAATCTGAGGTAGTTAGGTTATAAAATTTATATAAATATATACATATATATACATCTTCCCAGCATTACAGACAGAAAAATGAACATAAATTCAAATAAATAAAATCCTATTTTTCTGAAAATAATAGAGATGGAGATGAAAAAATCTAAATTCTCATAAAAAACTACCAAAAATAGTGTTTGGTGGTTTTTCAAATAAAACCATTACCCAACTGATTTACCTAAAACTCTTTAAAAGTGACAGATTAAAAAATTGAAGAAACTAAGGGAGAAAAGCTTGCTCTACGAAAATTGCCAAGAAACGTTTTTTTCAGAGCAGTCATGAATCTTTATGGTTAATTCTGCAGGGATTTTTCAGACAGCAGTTAGCAAACAGGTCACTTTGTGATATTGATGGTGTTGGTTCACAGTTTTCAGGTCTGTGTGAGCTTTGGTTCTTCAGAGCTGTAAACCTCGTGGAAGTGGTCATTGCTTACAGACATGGTGCAGACAAGTTGAAAAATCTTGAGCTGACTTACATCCTACTGACTTCAAATGGATCATTTGCTTTGAATATTAAATCAGTGCAGTGTTGTCTCAAACTACTGTTTCTGCTAGAGGGAAAAGTAATATATTTTCATGCTTATATTTTTGGCAAGTATTTAATGGATATTGGGGTGGTGGAAATACATCCTATGCTCAGAATTTAAGTGTAATAACTCCAGTTAAACCACTCAAACCAGAATTTCAAAATATCAAACTGTGATAGTGGAAGTGTTTTGTGAACACAGGTGAGATCACACCACAGCTCTGAGGCTTCACATCTGTCTGTTGGAGTGGCCCATTGAGGAAATAGTCATGAAGAAAAGGACTTCAGAAACTTGTTCAAAGAGACTGGGCTTCTGCTGCCCTCCTGTTTCACTTTGATCCTTTCAGTTGTCAGTGTTTCACTTGGTTTTGTTGCTCCATGTTCCCTCTGGTTTGCACATTGCTCCTGCAAATGAACTACTGCTTCTACATCTGTAGATAGCATCTGAATTGACACCAAAAACACAGTTTATGACTGAACTTTGCCCCAAGGTGGGCTGCAGGTGGTGGCGTTTCTGTGTTCATTCCTGCTGCCATGACTCTACAGGTGACTACTCAGCTCCCCAAACACAGAAGAGGGAGAGTGGAGAAGAAGCATCTCCAGATATGTCAGCTCCTTTGGCTCTCTCTGCAGACTAAAGGAAGACTGCTGTTCCACCAACGTGGTTCAGACCTCATAAAACTGAGTTGCTATTTTGTCTTGCCTTGCAGGAACATATGTCTCTCTAGTGAATGAAAGAAGTCCAGGAAGAGATTAGTTTAGGTCAAGTTAGTGATAAGGAATGCCAAATATAATACAAAGATATCATTCCTAGAAGTTGTCTTTTTATGTGTGGAGCAGGCTTACCAGGAGATCTGACTATTTTCTTGCTATTATGGAATGCTTTGGGTTGGAAGGGATATTAAATCATCTAGTTCCAACTTCTCTACCATAGGCAGGGATGCCACCCCTCTAGGTCAGGTTGATCAGGGAAATGCTATGTTGTCCTGGGTGATGCTATGAAGCCGCTTTATTCCTTAACTCTCCGCTCAATGCCCAAGGACTCAGTGCCTTTAAGATGGACCCGGGGGTGGGGCTGGAGCCAGGGGCCCGAGGGGGCGGTTGAACGGTTCAGCCCAAAGGCTCGGGGGCTCTGGGGCTCAGCAGGGCTCGGGAGGGAGTGCGCTGGGAGCGCTGTGCTGTTTTCCTGGGTTTCCTTTGTGTTCCAGCTAGCTGGGAAAAGGTTCTGTTGGTTTTTTTCTTGTTCTTTTTTTTCCCTTTCCTTCCCCTTGCCTCACTGCTTCCCTTCCCTCCTCGCTGGTCCAGGGAGCCTGCTGGTGGCCCCGGTGGGCCCACAGGATGGCCCCAGCTGGTCCGAGCCTGGGTATCTGTTCTCTCTCCAGGAATTTGTTGTTTTTTGATTTTTTTTTTTTTTTTTTTTTTATCCTATTCTACCCTGTTTTGTTTGTGTGTCAATAAACAGTTTGGTTTGTTTTTACCACTTTCACTTCTTGTGACCCATTTGTCTCACTGATGGAGGAAAAGGGGAGGCCCTTTTCCCTTTGGAGGAGACACTCGTTCCGGAGCGTTTCCTCCTGAAGTTTTGTCTCCAAAACCGAGACATATGTTTAAATGTTTCTTTGAAATTGCTAATGCATTTGTGCAAAATAAGGATTCAGAATTCATCCCAGTTTTTATTTCTTGTTTTGATAAAAATAAAATTTTTGATGTATGCTACAGTTTAATAAAAATACATTTTAGGCATGTAGGATCAATATGACAATTGTAATCACATTTTTCATTAAATAAAAATCAAAATTTTACTTAGATTTCGGTTTCTTTAACAATCTGAGTGTCCACAGCCTTGAATTCCTAGAGGTCACTCTCTTTAACAAAATGCAAAGCCTGATGGAAAGCCAGTTCATTACAAGTAAAGTCATTGAGCTGCCATGGCAAGTTACAGAATAGCTTCGGGAAGGTTTGTAGGTTGAACTCCTGGGTTCCATCCTCTCATCACAGATTTTTATGCAGTCTGTCACACAGCCAGTAGTGTATTGCACCAGCTTTTAGGCTATGATAACTTCTTTGCATAGCCACAGATGGGTGATGAATGTTTGCTGGCACAAACTCCAGATGAGTATGTATTAAAAAAGATAATGATAATTATCAAAGCATTTGGGAGCTCTTCTTTCTCCTTCACTTGCCAGACGATTGAAGACAGTTCCTGATCATGGTTACTGTGAAGTGCCAGGTGGAGAATTCTCTCTTCTATAATTTACATTTGTTTCTTGGGGGTTTTCTTCATTAATGCTAATTTAAAACATTATTTCATAGTATTCTATATCCTAAAATCTGTACTAGCTCTCTTATGTCTGTAAGGGTGTTACTTACTGCAGGGATCTCTTGATGCAGGTTAAAACTTAGAATCAGATTAGTGTTCTCTCAGCTATTCATATTGCATCATAACATTTTCCTATAGAAAGCAAAGAATCACTGTTTGAACTACAACAAAGCCTGTACATCATATCTTCATTGAGGTTAACAGCTCTAAAGTCCTTGAGTAGTAGTGCTCAACAATCTCATATTTTTGGTTCTGAAAAGTAATTGTGAAACAGTTTTATTGACACAAAACATGAGTGTCTTTTGTACATGTCCTATGAATATTTCAGTTATGACAGTTACAAATGTATTCCTGTTGAATGTATATTTCTATTTTGTAAAAGTATTCAAAATCTCTAAAGGTTTATAAAACATTCATTTTAACAAGGAGGTATATTTTGGATTCTAAAATAATTTGTTTCTTAGGTGAAAGTTCACCTTATTGAAAATACTAAGAGTAGGATTTGTATAACTTTTTATGTGTAAGTGAGATATCAAATTTACCTTGGCCATCAATCTTGTCTCCCTAGATGGCAACACAGGAAATCTTCAACAAGGCAATTCATGTCTATTTCAGTGTGAGATAAACCAATCCATATATTAATCAATTGTACAGTTAGATTTTATTCCTAGTCTTAGTAATTTCTAGTCTTAGTACAGAAGAGATTTATCCTAGCAAGTGAGAAATTTAAGAAAGATAAACCCCGTGAAAGCTATACTAGTGAATTCAGGGTCAGTGAATTCAGGTAGATTGATTTGAGGGTTTTGGCTTTTTCTTTTGCTTATCAAGCTCCTTTCTTCAGTGTTTCAAGAGTGAAAATGATGGTCGAAAAAATATCTTGCCTGGGATGTTGTAGCAATTTGTTATCTCTTATTTTAAAGATGGAGTGACCCAAAAGCTTCACATATGTCTGATTTCCTTCTTTAATGAATACTAGTTCTAGAAACTCACAGTGAGCAATATAATGATGTTTTGATACAGGAACCTATGTCTTTTTTAGTATATTAAAGCAATGGATTTAAAACAAAAGTTCCTTTGGATAACAATGGAACTGAGTGATTGTCTCACAAACCTGTCAAACACTGCCAGGCACTTCATTGAAGATATTGAATTAACTAGAATTCAGACATCACATTTATCTTTTTCTTGTATTCCCAGGTAATGCAGTGGGAATTTTACCACTACTCCTTTGGGAGCAGGAACTAACAGTATACTAATGACCCTTTTTTGCGCGCATTTTTCTAAATTTTCTGTTCAAATTCATTTAAATGAAAAGTCATTGTCAGATCTAATTTTATCACCTCCTTCTTGTTGCTGCCTGCCCCCGAGGTGCAGCACCGCCCTGGGACTGGCCAGACAGGTCCATACTTTTTTCAACCATGTGCTCTGAATCCCCTTTGTTCTGAGCGCGGGTAAAAACTTAAAAGTAACGCGGACTCCCCCGAAGCAGAGTCCGATTGGCTGGTTACCGCGGGCCCAGCCCTAGCTCTCCCCTTTCCCTTCCCCCGAATAAAAGGCAAGCGGAGTGTATCCGCCCCCTCTTGGTCCGGCCCCCCTTCTGTGAACAGCTGCTTCTGTCTCAGGACAGGAGGAATAAATAAACAGGATTGAGGCACAGAGTTTGTGCTGTATTTCTACCTCTTTGCTTCTGCTATTGACATTAGCTTTACAGCTATCACTTGCTGCATTTCGGAGCCCCTGAGTCGCTGTATTGCCCATCTCTCCAGGCAGCTCGGGGCTTTCTAAGGCACACAATGGTGAGCTGAACGACTGAGCAAGCTGAGAACATATCGTCACCTTCTTACTCATAATTTCCTAATAGATTGAAGTTTTCATTCAGATTAAAAAAAAAAACTAAAAAAACTAAAAAAACCCCAAAGCAACCAACTAAAAAGCCAAAAAAAAAAAAAAAAAAAAAAAAAGAAAAAAAGAACAAAAAAGAAAAACCCCACCCCCAAAAAAACAGAAAAAAGGAGGAAAATCTTGCCAGATTTGCATAGATAATGTTATATTACAAATAAATCTGACACTCCTTTTTACAAGTAAATGTATCTAGGGGGTATTATTTTTTCTCAATGAACTCCCTATCAGCATAGAATCTCTTTCCATAACATATGGAATTTAAAAATAAATACTTACATTTAGATCTTAACTAGTTAAATATTGTTACTAGATAAGGTATTTGATCATTACGTCAGCTAGCAGTTTAAATGATGTTTTCCACATTGTTTTTCACCAAAGACTATGCTGAGGTATCCATTTTTTACTGAAAGATTTATTACAATAGAAAAAAATTCAAATGTATCAAGAGCTTAATCTTTTGACTACAAATCTATGTTTTGATTGATTATAGCTGTTGGAGAAATGTGTAAAAATTTATTTTTGACTTGCTGTAAGACAGCAAGTTATTTTTCAATGTGTCATGTACACAAATAGAAGAAGTGACAGCAACTTTAAACTCGTGTGCCTTTTTAGTTCAGTTTTTTATCTCAGTTGTAGGTGGTCTTGAAAACAGAAAAATGTGAATTTTGTCTGCAGTGCTTTTAAATAATTATTCCTACAGTACTTGAATCAAACGATTAACTCAGTAGGCACAGTATACTTTTGACAGAAAATGGGGGCCGTGCAGTAATTATCATTAGCTAGACATTGTATTGCACATTCTGAAATTCACCTGATGGCACTTTTACTATTCATTGTAATGAAAAATGGCTTTTCAGTGAATTATTGTGGGAGGACTGTAACAAAATGTTATCCATTGGCATTTAGAGGTGTGATTGAGGACTCTAGAACAAAGTTAGGCCCTGAATATATTTTTCTGTTGTCATATCTCTCTCCAGACTTCTTCAAGCTCCATTCCAATTTCAGTTTTATTTATCTTGCTCTTAGACGATGTTTGAAAGCATCAAACACTTGACTGAATGCCAACACAATCTTCCAAAAAAGAGTCAGTTCACATATTTTTTTTTATTCTTTGTATATTCCTTTGTGAGTCCATCATCATCATTATGATCAGGTTTCATGTTTGACATATGTTATGACACACTAATGTACGTTATAAACATGTTGCACATTAACCTTAATGGCACTGAGTCCAGTGTGCTAACTGATGACATTAGGCAGATGAAGTGCCAAGATAACATCATTGAAAAGACAACAGGATAACATCTTATTTTAATAGCATTTTAATTGATGCTTCATTATGTAATAGTATTGTGCATAGTGCCCAGTGGAAGTGTAATGCTCTCTCTAACAAAGGCTATTCAAATTTGCTGTCACAGAGTATGTGTTAAACTGCATTTTCAGCCTTCTGCTGCTGCCATTGGTAGAAAAGTGGTATTGTGGAGAAGAATCCCAGGTATAATGTCACTAAGTGAGCATTATCCCCTTTGACTGAAGAGTCAAAAGTTAAGTCAAAATTGCCCCAGAGTTCAGCATGCAAACATTGAATCTACATAATTGTTTTTCTTGAATACTTCAGTTTCTACAATGTGACACTTTAAGGTGTCATAAAATGAATGGGACTTTATGTACATGAAATATTAGTGGATTATACATTTCTCTGCAGCATGGTAAAAACAAACAAACGAAAAAAAGCCCCAGACTATGAGCAGCTGTGTAGGTAAAAATCACATAATTTTGCAATTCCCTCACTATCTCTAAGGGAAAGGAGAATATTTGTTTGCAAAGGGCAAAAGAAAAATACTGTTTTGAGAATAAATTCCACTTACAGCGCTATATGTACTGTATGCCTTCTATCAATGTCAGCTGGATTTTTTACAGTGCAAAAAATGAATGGATAAACATAAAATGATGAATAGAGAGAAAGTCTATTAAGTAATCTAATATAGTATAAACTGACAAAATGTGTCTGTATCAGTATCATAAGTAATGTTCATTTGATTCTATTAAGTACTGAAGTCTGCCAAAAATATTTGGTGTCTTCTGTCAGGCAACTTCAATGGGCTTCAACATTAATAGATTTCATATCCAGAAAAGACCAGAAATTCCTTTATTCTGATCTGTTTTGTATAGACCATGTCGCCAGCACATTCCCTGCATTGTGCTCATACAGAATTCCCAAAATTTTTAAGTCTTCCAGACAGAAAATGGATGACAGGTCAACCAATCTCCTAGACTAATTGCTCCATTACTGTTAAAAGTTAGCATTTTGCTTTTAATCTAAATTTGTTTGCCTTTAGACTCTAGTCACAAATTCTGGCTGTGTTTTCACCTGTTACATCATGATGGGGTGCCTCACCAAGCAGATCTAAACCAATTACTATGTATTTTGTAGAATCGACATTGTGATTTTTGTCATAATATCATGAAGAAATCAATAGTTTAACTTACGTTGTTAAATTCAGCTTACACAATTTGGTCTTAAACAATTTCCAGCTCCCGGCATAGTAATACAAAAGCATTGTCTATTTCCCTATCATATTAGGGAAAACTGTTTGATTTGTATGTTGAACTCTGTGTGACCTTTGCCATACCTGTTGTATAAGTCATATACTGCTACTAACCATTTATTAGTGAAATATTGATATGAATAGTGTAAAAAGTCATAATCCTTTTTTCAAGTGAGGGGAGAGGGGATGACAGAGTTGAGCTAGAGTAGTATTGGTATCTGTTTCTTCTAAAAAGATTTGGCCAAGCAGGCAAACCCAACGAGTTATTTAGGTGCTGTACTCTTTTCTAGTACACCATCATTCTATCTACTATGGAATTTCAACACATTTAATTTCTAAGTGAAAGCTTGTTACTGCATTAAATTAATGAAATACAAATCGATATAATACTGCTTATAATGACTGTGCTTTTTTTGTAAATCAACAAATCTTCTATTAATTAACCAGTGATTAAAGTCAGCTTGTGAAAATTAATCACAGCCTGGAAAAGTCATTTGTCCTTGTGTGCTTCATTAAGATAGTGTTTGCCCTTCAGGCAAGAAAGCAGCAAGTAAATGCCAAAGAATGAGCTGATTAAACTCGAGCTGCAGTGAGCTGTTTGCCAGAGACTTGAGCTCCTACAAACATGCACACTTCTAACTAAAAAGCTTTCTGTGGTTTGCCTGTTGGATATGGCATAAAATAGTAAATGAAAATTCCTCTAGATCCCTTAAACATTTCAATGTAATCCATAGAATAAACAGTTTGTACTGTGCAAGACACGATAGTCAGGTATGACTCAAAATGTTGTGAAACTGAAGTTGTAAATCATGCCAAAGGTGTGCAGACCATCTGTCAAAGTAAAATTTCACGTAAAAGTGGACATCTTTTTTCATTTCAATCTAATTTCATAATAGCAGAACCTTGATTAAAGTATAAGACATTGAGTTTTCATTCATACCTAGAATACTCTACCCCAGAACATACATATTATTGAATATATTTGATTGAGGGAGGTAATCTGAAAGTTATTACATTCAATAGATAGTAGGAGAGCTAAGGCCCTAAGATCATTAATTACTGCTTTCTGGACAGACAGTAGTCCATATGAACTCTTCCATAAGAAAAAAAGATATAAAGAAGTGCAAGGAATCACTAGAAATAACAAAAGAACTTGCACCATGTGAAATAGAAATTATCTTTACTGGAGGCAATTCTATTTCTTTACCTGTTAAGAAACACAAAAATGTGCTTAATGGTGAGTAAGGGGCATAGCTTGATATGGTTTGAGTATCTTGAAAATTAATTAGGAAAATAAAGTATCCCTTCCAGAACACTGTCAGAGACTCCCCTCTGTCCACCACCTACCCCGACCTCCTTTATCTTATTATCTCAAAAATCTTTTGATTTCATTAAGAAATGAAATCAACTGTACTGTCAAAAGTCACATTAATGAATTCTATTTCAGCCTACATAGAATTGTATTCTCTCTACCTACACCGTGACTCTACTACAAATACCTGGGGATCATGTTAGGTATCTTACAGTGGTCATTTCAACAATCTCAGATTCCTTTTATCTCCTATGCCCTTCACAGTGTGCCATGTCTTTCTCATGTCCTCAGCAACTCCTTTAACCTAACAGGTGTTTATTTTCCTCTCCCTGGACTCCAGTTGCTCCTGTCCTCTCCCATACTGTGTTTCCAGTCCCTCTTCCATGTTCTGTGGTTCACACTAGTAGTTCACACAGGTCTGACCTGTCCTAACCTGGCCTGGTCTGGATTTATTTGCAATGTTTAATTGACACAAGTGGAGCAAAACAAGACTTTTTGCACTCTTTGATTTTCTCTCAAGAGGAACACTAGCAGAAAGTGTCCCCTAGGCATACTGTCAACCCTCACTAAAACTGTAAAAATTTTGCATTTTTGATATTTCTATTCTGCATTCAAATTTGTATTAATTTGCTTGAAAGATTAAAAAGTTACTAGTCACAACACACATGTATTTCTGCATAAGCTTCATTTCCCCAGGGAGTAAGATAAAACAACTAGGGCACAAGCCTTATGAGGAGGGGCTGAGAAAGGTGAGGTTGTTTCTCCTGGAGAAAAGGAGCCTCAGACATTATTGCTCTCTGAATACCTGAAAGGAGGTTGTAGCAGCGCGGGGATCAGTCTCTTCTCCCAGGTAAACAAGTGGTAGGACAAGGGAAATCCCCACAAGTTGTACCAGGAGAGGTTAAGATTGGATATGAAGAAACGTTTCGTCACTGAAAAGGTGATCAGGCATTGTAAGAGGCTGCCCATGGAAGTGGTCAATCACCACCAGGTCACCAGGTAAGTGGAAATCACCAACCCATTAAAAAACATGTAGATGTGGTACTTAGGGACATGGTTTAGTGGTGAACATGGTGCTCAGTTAATGGTTGGACTCTGAAGTCTTTTCCAACTTAAACAATTCTATGATTCTATTCCAAAAACAGAGGTAAGGAATAATGTTTCCTAACTTTATTGTTATTAGAACTGGGATGAACAGTGGAGACTCCAGGAAACCAGGCAAGTTAGGACAGCCTCTGTGTATAAGACCAGAGACTCACTAAGCAAGTACACCATGATGTCTAATAATTTCAATCTGCATGGGTGCATTTCTCTGCTGAGAATAATGTTGCAACTATTCAAAGACTTTAACTGGCTTCTGAGCATTAATTCCTATATTATATAGAAGTGAGCCTGGGTATCAAAGTCTCAAATGAATAATATTATTCATAATTTGAGAAGCAGTCCTAGAAGTAGATTTGAAAAAGTATATGTACTCAGTCTGGTTAATACATTCCATATTTTCCAAACACACTGAAGTTAACGAACAGAGGCACTCTTCTAATTCCCAGCTCCAAGTGTTCAGAGTCCAAGTACATAACTTGCTCTTGCAGCTTTATCTTCTTTGCTGAACACTTGATCAGCTCTTTGCTATGTATTTTAAATTCCAATATAGAGAACTTGTTTAAATATTAATTTCTCTGTGTATGCATATGACTCAAACTGACCCAAAGGCTATGAAGTGATGTCAGACTCCATAAATTAGGAACAATAAACTCTATTGAGTATGGTATGATTTGAGACTGGGAGCAAGAGTACTGTATGATTAAACACATAACTATATCATTGAATTGTTGTGGTAATTAGTAAATAATTTTTCTGCAGTCCATATTTTTGTATGATAGATATAATGGAAATATGAGAAATTGTGATGGCATAATCATGTGGATTCTTTCCCATTTTTAAGTGCTTTCTGTAAATCTGCATATTATCCTTCAGTATAGAAATTAGGACTGAAATTTTCAATTGATTCTTTAATCTTTTTTTTTTTTTTTTTTTTTTACCCCAAAAGGAGGACAAGGAACTTCCATGGCATTGGAACAATATAATTTTAAATATTTTTGGCATTTCAAAAGTAGCAGCAAAAAATAATGCAATGTGATGAATTTTATATAAATCACATGCATCAAAGATACCTGAATGTTCACTTTTTAAAAGATAAGTCTAAAGAAATGGAAGGGAAAATAGACAGCAAAAACCTAAGTTGAAGATTTTTCATTGTAGGGCTGACATATGAAACATACCTTTGAGCATTTTAGAAGTTTATAAAAATTAACAGAAACTGAGGGTGTTATTTAATTCTTAGAAATAAGTTGTATCCTTTATTCCCATCTTGTAAAACTAACTAAACTGTAAATTTTCTATTTAATCCTTGAAGGTAAATAAAAACCTTGTTCTAGTTGAATATTTAATTGTTTAACGAATTTCAGCTTTAAATAAAATGACTTCTTCACTTTTCCCATGCACCTGCTTGGAGAAAGCAAGAGAACAAAGGTGTCGGTGATCGAATCTCGGACCCAGACCTGCAGGGAATCTGAATCGTTCATTCAAAGGAGTGAGTTGGTTTTATACACTTTTCCAAGGCACAGTATTTCCTTATATGGCGTGACCTATCCCGTGTTGCCACATCAGCAACACACTTTGTAGGGGTCTGCCGTGTGACACCTCCTCTCCCCAGGGCCCAGTGGAGACAAGCCTCTCTGTGCTGCCATGTGCTGCTTTCTTCTGCCCTGTGCCTTTGCAGGCAGGTTTTACAGCTCACAACCTAATTGTCTCTTATAATTCCCCATAATTCCCCCATTTCTGTTTTATACAAATAAGAATTATGACAGTGATTGAACAGATAGAACCTTGAGAAACAATGTAAAGTTGTCTACAACTTTTACCATCACTCAGAGTCTGCAACTGCTGGAAGGTCCTGTTTCACAGTGAAGACTTAGAAAGTCTTTCTTAGGCAAGACTTTTTGAAAGAGGGTCTAGCTTTTTTAAGATCAAATTAGCAAGTCAAAATTACTTGATTATACTTTTAGGGCAGAAACGCCTGGGTTTGATGGTATAATTCCCTAGTCAGCTAGGGCTTGGCCAGAGCCTAAAATACTTATAAAATTGCTTAAAAACTTTATCATTCTGAGTGATTGAAAAATTAAGAATATGTAAACTTTTTTACAGTCTTTTGTGGGGGGCACACCCTATCTCTGCATCCCCCTTTTCTGTTCTAATAATATGTAACACGAACATTTTTTAACTTACTAAATTCAGGAAAATGTGGAACATAACATGCAGTTTTCTTACTATGAACAGTAGAATAATACATCTAGTACAACAAGTGCGCACTAAGTAAAAATAAGCAAGGTAATATCATTAACTGCTTAAATACTTCACTGTTTCACAGAATATATATAAATCTAGGTTTCAGACATAACAGTTATATTAACATTAACTCTCTAAGTGGTTTCAAAAGGTTTCAAAAGGTAACAAGCTTAATTCTTGCTTTAAAAAATGTCTTATAAATTATAATTGTTATCTGTCACAAAAAGCAATCAGAACAATGCAGGGGGGTTACAAGGTGATATGCTTCAGCTCTCTCCCACCCCTGAGGAAGGGGCCATGGGTCCTTCATGGGTAACAGTGCTACCAGAGCTGCCAATTCCCACTGAAACTTAAAAGATTGTCCCAAGGAATAGTTATTACCCTGCACAGATATATTGAATGATTAGGACTGATGATTATAGATTTAAATTGCAGGAAAAGATTATTTGCTTGCTGCTAGAATTACCGATCAATTCAGAAGGAGTTTCAATCACAAATGAACAGGATGTTACCATGAGAAGGACAGAGACAACATGTCCCCATCCTCCCTCTGCATGGAAATAAAACATGAGAGACAACAGAAAAAAGGCCTAATAAAATGTCTGGGAGAGATTTCTTCTTCCCTCTTTACACTCTGTGTTTTTTCTGATTGATGGATTCAATCTCTGGTGGGTTAGTAGGGTCCAGCACTGTCCTTGTAGCCGTCTTTCCCATCTGTCACCTTTTACAAGCACACTGCTATACTAAAAAGTTTCTGTGCCTATAGGGTGGCTTTGGCTTCAGTAAAGCAGTGCTTATTTAATAATAGATCACGGATTGTAGATAATTTAATAATGGAAATGTTCCAAAGATGCACAGACATAACTATGGGACCAGAGGAGTACTTATACAGGAAAATGATTTCAAGTGGATAAAAGGCAATGGGCATAGCCAGGAATCCTCTAGTTCATGATGTAGTGAGTGAAACAATCACTTAAAACCTTGGGAATACTGAGTAACACTTGACGGATCAAAAGGACTTCTAAATGCTGTAGTTTTCAATCTTTATTTTTGTTGTTCATGACCTTGAGTTTTTTACTTTTTATTTTGTTTGTCTTTGTTGAAGTATAACAAATCTATTTTATATTGGAGGGGAAAAAAAGAAAGCTGTTTTCAGCTACATCAGGAAAAAAGCAATCAAAAATAACTCAGTCATCCATTGCCTAATGCATCAAGCCACTGACGGTAATAAAGATGTTCCAATAGATATGACATATGACACACTATGCCATTCATAGTTTGATTTTAACCTATAAACTGAAAACTCTGAAATGGTAATGATTTGCCAAATGGTGTCTCAAATAAACTACTTCATTCTAAGAGAAAGAACCATAGAGAATAATAAAGCTGCAAGTTCAGATGATAGGGTAGACTTTCAGATTGCAGATTAACAACCATTCCTAAAGCAAACATACACATAAATAAGCATAAACAACAGTTGGTCAAAGGCAAGAAATAAGAGAGCGAGAGAGTGTCTTGGACGTCGTGGAAACGTCATGCATTTATCCTGACATACCATGATTCCAGCCACCTTTAGGAGTTTCTACACCAACAAAACTTTTGTTCAATAAAGACATGCTGTTTAAAATATTTTAAAAAAATTAACAAATTACATCCAAAATATTCAATTTTTAACAGAAATCAATCACAAAGTTTTAGTTATAATCCTGATAGTACTAAAAATTTATACCAAAACTTCAGAGGAACTAGAAAGAAAACAATTGTCAATGTACCAGTAAAAAGTAATTGTATGAAATTTCAAACACTCATAATGTTTAGCCAAGATTTATTGTAGTAAGTAAAAAGAGATATGGCAGAAAAAGATTATTAAATGAAGTTAAAATGGCAGAAGGTAAGTATCTATCCATCTTCTTCTTCTCCTCATTTTCCCCATTTACAGATCTGCAATTTCAGAATATTTTTAGTGCCCTTGTGACAGGTCAGAAGGGGAAAACCAGGTCTGAGAAAGAGTCAGCCGAACCTGCAACACACGTGCACCATGAAAACAAGGAATGCAGATGTGGGTTCCCTCTGTACCCATGTGGGTTCTGAGGGGACCCATCTGCCAGCCTGACTTACTATTCTGAGGGATTTGTTTCTTGCTAGGGGCTCAGACCTGGGATGTTCCCTTTCATAAACTAACAAAATCATAGAATGCCTTGGGTTGGAAGGGACCTTAAAAATCATCAAGTTCCAACTCCCCTGCCATGGCCAGGACACCTTTCAATAGACCAGGTTACTCAGAGCCACATCCAGTCTGGCCTTGAACACTTCCAGGGACAGGGCATCCACAACTTCTCTGGGGAACCTGTTCCAGTGCCTCACCAACCTAGCAGTGAAGAATTTCTTCCTGTTATCTAATCTAAACCTACTCTCTTTCAGTTTGAAAAGATTTCCAATTGTCCTGTAACTACATACTCCTGTAAATAATCTCTCTCCATCTTTCTTGTAGTTCCTTTCAGGTACTGGAAGGTCACAAAGACTTATTCCTGGAGCCTTCTCTTCTGCAAGCTAAGCAGCTTCAACTATCTCAGCCTGTCTACATGGGAGAGATGCTTTAGCCCTCTGATCATCTTCCTGGTTCTTCTCTGGAGTTGCCCCAACAGGTCCGTATCTTTCTTATCTTGGGGACTTCAGACCTGGATGCAGCATGCCAGCTGGGGTCTCATGAGAGTAGAGGGGGAGAATCACCTCCTTCACCCTACTGGCCACATTCCTTTTGATGCATCCCCAGATACATTTGACTTTCTGGGCTGCAAGTGCATATTGCTACCCTTTCTTTTGTGACTGAAGTGTAAGAAAGAAGATGGTGAAAATAAAGGAAATTTTCTGATCATGTGAATAGTTATTTCATTGCAGTATAAAGTACGTGTTTACTATATAGTTACCTGAAAATTGCACTTTATTTTTTATCAAATCTTACAGCTTGTTCAGGACCTGTACTTGTTGCAGTAAGGCATAAATCCTGTCATGCAGTCTTAGTCAAAGAAAGGAAGAGCTAATCAAAGAGAATGGGTTTGACACCTGGAAAGGAACTGTGAAAGTGGGATAAAAGCTCAAACATGAAGTGGGATGAGATTGCAAGTACAACCTGCATATTGGATAAGCTGACATCTTCCTATGGGCAAGAACTGACCCTCAGTGTAAGAGTTTATCAGGAATCGTTTCTAACTAGAGCACAGAAATTATTTCAGAGACAAGAGTGGAATATGGATTTCCTTCACATTAAAGAGTTATAAGATGGCTCTGACAGTAACTGCTGTCTAAATCATTCCATAATCTTGAAATGTTAAAGTGATGTGAGGGATTGAACCTGCCTGGATGTCAGATGCCCACCAAAACTGCTCTATTCCTCTGTATTTTCAAATGAACAGCAGAGAGAAAATATAATGAAAGGCTCATGGATCAAGATAAGGACAGGAAGAGATCACTCACCAATTATTGTCATGGGCAAAACTGACTCGACTTGGAGAAAATTAATTGAATTTATTACCAATCAAGTCGGGTAGAATACTGAGAAATAAACCCAAATGTTAAAAACAGCTTTCCAACACCCCTCCCAGCAGGGCAGGGGGCCAGGAAATGAGGATTGCTGTAAGATCATCACATTGTCTTTGCCATTTCTGTTCCTCAAGGGGAAGACTACTCATATTATTCCCCTGCTCCAGCATGGGGTCTGTTCCGTGGGAGACTGCCCATGAACTTGTCCAATGTGAGTCCTTCATAAGGGCTGCAGTTCTTTACAGACTTCTCCCGTGTGGGTCCTTTCCATGTGGTGCAGTCCTTCAGGAACAGCCTGCTCCAGGATGGGTCCCCCATGGCGTCACAAGTCCCACCAGCAAACCTGTGCTAATGTGGGCTTATCTCTCCATGGGTCCATAGCTCCTGCCAGGAGCCGAGCCATGGACTTTCTGTGGTGTCACAGCCTCCTTTGGCTTCTGGTGGATGCATCTACCTGCTCTGGTGTTGGACCCTCTATGGGCTGCAGGTGGGTCTCTGGGGCCCTTAATGGCTTGCAGGGCACAGCTGGTGGTGCCTCACCATGGTCTGCACCATGAGAGGCAGGGCAATCTCTGTTCCAGTGCCTGGAGCACCTCCTCAGCCTCCTTCTCCACTCACCTGGGTGTTTGCAGAGCTATTCCTCTCACAGGTTCTCACTCCCATGTCGAGCTACAATCTGCTTCTGCACAATGACCTTTTCCCTTTCTTAACTATGTTATCACAAAGATACCACTATCATCACTGATAGGCTCAGCCTTGGCCAGTGGAGGTTTCTTCATGGAGCCAGTTGGCATTGGCTCCACTGGACTTAGAGCGAGCTTCTAGCAGCTTCTTACATAAACCACCACTGCAGCCCTGCACCACCAAAACCTTGCCATGAAAACCCAAAAGAAGTGCATTCCTTTTGAAAAGCTTCATATGTTGACTGTGGTGGAAAGGAGACAGAGCTCTGGCAGAGAATGGTGAGAGTTGTTCAAGGGACTGTGAATGCCTTTAAAAGCACTATGAAAGCCTTTGTGCTGAGAAGCAGCCTCTCATCCAGTCCTTGCTTCCAGTCCAGCTGGATGGCTCCTTTCCTCTTATCTGCTTTATCTCCTCACAGACTCAACAGTTCAGCAGAGTGGAGAGAAGAGAGTACTAAGGCTTAACAGAATAAAGGGAAAGGATTTAGAGGAAAAGAGACAAGTAAAACATGCATGATAGGGAAAAATTCAAAGAAAAAAGTACATACAAAGGGATAATGGAGCAGGAGGTAAGATATGAAAAAAAATTAAATAGAATCATATAGAGAGTTCTTCATTAAAAATAAATTATTGTAAGGCTGAACCCCAGAAGAATAAAATTTGAGATTATTACAAAATCTGAACTGGTTCCCTATGTACAAATACAAATGCAGTTCATACCTTCATATACCAATTTTAAAGTACAAGTTTTCTTACATGCTTGATGTTTTGGTTTTGGGTTCTTTTCCCTCCCAGTAGCACTTGTCATGGTGAGGGAGATGTAAAAAGGCAAAATTTGTAGGTCTTCTATAACATCTATACAGAATGAGGAAGAGAACTGCTGTAAAACTTCTATATATTAGGCCCATACTTATTACCTTGCACTCGATCCTCATACTGTTTGATGCTTCTTTTTCTGGTAACCCACATCACTTCTGTCAGTCTCTCTGCTTTTGCTCTTTATCCTGCAAAAGAGGACATGCATCTCCTTATGACCTGTAGGCCAATCATCAATTTAGAAGGGATATTTTTCCTACTCTCAGTCCTTGTTCTTGGCATTCAAGCTCCCCTAGCTGCTGTAAAAAGAATCTGCAGACAGACCAGTCTAGTTTCTTCAGGCTAGTACTTCATTTGTGCGGTTTCTTTGTAAGAGGAGGGTGTGTGCATGCTGGCCACTTGGGTCTGGAGCATCCCAAGTACAGATGGCTTCTGAATAATTAATACTCCAAATCTCAACATGAGTCATTTGAAATTTTCATAGGCTGTAATCTTGCCTAAGTTTTGGTTGTGTTTTACAGCAAGAGCAGAAAATGGTTATTCAAATAATCTTTTAGCACAACTTCACAAATTCTGGTATCATAGAAGCAAAGATATCATGAGGTCTCAGGCCATCCTCTCAGTGGCCTAAAGTCCCAGGCCATTCCTTCTATTTAATATTTGCTTTCTTTCTAGCATGACCTGGTTTCTAAATCTACCTTGCTATTACACTGGGCACCTCATATTATATCCTATGCTTGAAAAGGGAAAGCCAGTATATTGTTGTAAGTGAAAGTGTAAAGATATTTATTTTACTGAAATGTGAATTTAAATAAATTAGGTTTTCTATTTAGAAAGAGGTATCAATGAAATAATTATGTACCTTTCTCATCTCTGTGTTGCTGCTGCTTGGCATCAAATTTATTCAATACGCTCAAATCCAGACAGTTTCTATGACAATTTACTGGAAAAGAAAACTAATCCAAAGGATGTGTCTACATTAGTTTCAATAGTAGTTCTTATCAGGGGGTAGTTTTCAGGCAAATTCTCTAGTTTATTACCACACTTCCTTTTGCACCAATGCCTCACACCACACAAACCGGAGCAGAAAATGCACTCCAGAAATGATCTCCACTATTGCATTCAGTGAGCACTGAGGAACTGAGCTAATAAACCAATGAATTCTTAAAACAACCTGTAATACAAGAAATCTTTCTCTGTATTAAATAGGTTGGAGAAATTAGGACACTTTGGGGTCAGAATAGGAGAAGCTTTAGTCAAAGCTACCAAGAAGCTTATGCTAAAATATTAGTGCTAAAATTCACAGTTTTTCTGACCTCAGAGTTATTCTTATGGGTTTTTATTATTATTATTATTATTATTGATGCATATATAGGCAACCCAAAATACTTTCCAGTTTGTTTATATAAGTGAGCATGACTAGTAGTGGGATGCACATAATTAGTTTCATCAAAAATATTGCTGCAATATCAGGGAATTATTTCCATTCTTATGATTAAGTTAAATTACAATTCAATTGATTTGAAAATATTTTATTAAGTCTGAAATGGACCCCATTAAATGGAATACTGCCAGAGAAAGTAATTATCTACATATTAGAAGTCAGAAGATTTTTCCAGTTAATAGAACATGGCCTGATAAAAGGTGTCAAAGCTCAGTGAAGACTTGCCACTTAAAAGAATTACTCCAATAAGAAGCAAGAACAGAAAGATATTTTGAACTTTTCTCGGAGTCTGTATATTTTCATCTTCAGAAAATGTAACAGCCATATATCTATAGGCAGTGAGAGGATTACATGGTATAACATCAGCAATTCTGTGGCAAACTTCTCTACTACTTTACTGTTACTTTTAATTTTCACATTTGGTCATCAAAAACTCCAGCTAGTGGTTATATTCTTAGCTATTTGCATACCAACAGCTGGGGAAAAAAAGAAAAAAAGCATTATCCTAGTCAATCTACAAAATCCCCTTTTCCCAAGTGACACTGAACCATGCCATAAATCAAATCCCTCCTGATGGGAGAGAATTTTCTAAGAGTCCTTGCAAGGAGTTTCAAAGATAAACCGAGACTTTTCCTGGAGTTTCAATGCTGCTGGATAGTTTTTTATTAAGTCTTATCAGAGAAACAGAGCCACTAGTGTGACCCAGGCATAACATAGAGCACAGAAAGCAGGAGAGAAGTCCAATTATCAAGATTTACATGGCCTTCTAAAGATAATTTAACCAATAGTTACTAAAAACGTACATTATTTTCACTTTCCTAACAAGTATTCAGTAACACAGGCAGGAACTGCGGAATTCCTCATCCAATCATTCCAAACTACTTTTACTGCAAAATATGGAGTTGTAAAAGAAGTAGAAGAAGGTTTGGAGAACAACAACAATCCTCCATTTTGATACTTTTTACTCTTATTTATTTATTACAAAGAGAAGCCCAAAACCTCTAAATTTTTCACCTTGTGACAATCTTACATAGTAGTCTATCACCTAATTCACACCACTGTATTTTCTAGTTCTTGTCTGATCGTTGGTATTTTTTTCCAAGGTTGGAGGTTAAAACAGTGTTGTTCAGGGGGGTAAGAACCCTTAAAAACAGGCAGAGAAATATTCTCGACACTCTGGGTTCCTACACCCAAGGAATTAAAAAATGTTCAGGCTTTCTCTTTTACACTAGCAAAAAGTAACACAAATTATAAAATGGACTATTGATAGAAAAGTTCAGTAATTTTTTTTTGGGGAAAAAAAGAAAGAAATTTACTAGGTTTTTTTCAAAAAGCTTTTGGGAACTCCTATCTCACAGTGGACAATAAGAAGGGCTGGAAGTAGGAAAAGGTCAGCAACGGGAATGACCTGCATTTCATCCAAGAGAACTAGAATAGACTTTTTAATCATTATTCTGAAAAGAAGAAGATGAAGTCTTTGAGAAACTTAGTCAGAAGTCAGACTTTCAGACTGTGTGCATGGATTTGAAAGTACAGAAATGTTGTTTTCAGCCTGATGTCACTGGTAAAAAAACTTCTTTTTACAAGTTTCTGGGTAGGTAAATCAGCAACATGAGATCAGGTTTCCTAAATCAAATGTCTGAATTATCTTAAATATGCAAGCAAACAAACATTCCTGTAAAATGTTAATATTTTGCCAGACTAGTATATTTCCGGAGAACAAAAATTTTCTGTTTGTTAGTTTTCTATCAGCTGTCACAACTCTTACTGTCTTCCAAGTGTACTGTTTGATTAATCCAAATAAATTTCACTTAAGGTGGAATTCAGCTGCCTGCATTGCAGCTGCTGCTCTGACAACTGTTCAAACCCCATATGTGCTGGCCTTGCCTATTATTGAAGGTACTAAAATCCTTTTGCACTTTGCTGTTTACCTTGCAAACATCCCTGATCATACAAAAAAAAAAAGGCATAATTCCAAGAATAATGTAGATATATCAAGTGGTGGGGAGAGAGGCATCTATCTACAATCCAGTGTGTTTCTGGCTTTGGTGGAACCATCCTCCTTTACATAGGTGAAGCAAAAGTCAGTGAAGGTCGAAGGAAAAAATACTTGTTTTCTACTTTCTGTGGAAAAATAACTGTTAATTTTAAAAAAGAAAGTATGTACACATATGTACATATACGTGTGTATGTGTGCATGCATATATCTGTATGCACATGCAGGGCTATTCCCCTTGTCCTCAAGAGAAGAACTGTCAGTCTGGATGCCAAGTGATGGAAGATTTTCACTGCCTAATATTTTTTACAGAGTTAGTGGAGGAAGACACCTAACTTCTGTGATTTGTCTTGCAATGTCAGAAAATGTATCTCTCTGGTTTGCTTTTATTTCCTAGTCATCAGATTTTGACAATAAATATTAATATTTTCTAGGGCTTTTTGGTTAGTTTTGGTTTTTGTTTCTCTTGGTTTGGTTTGATTTGAATTGTTTTAATTAAATAAAAAAAGTTATTCTCCTTGCAATCAAAAGAATGTAACTTTTGTGAGAAAAAGTTTGTTTCAGAGATCAGTGTTTATAGTAAGTTGGAAAAAATTCCATCAAACATTCCTCCCTTATTCTGCAATCCTTTTCTTCAACATTTTCATAGGGTTTTTACCTCCAAATACCACTTGCAAATGCTTCACTCTTGTAAGTCATGCAGTGTAACAGGACATTGTAATATAACCTGTAGGGTGCAAAGTATCAATTTAACATCCCTTGGTATATTAATCCATCAACTTGAATCTTGAAACAAAAGCAGAAAATAAAACACACTTACAGAAGTTCCATATAGGGCTCAGAGGAATCCTAGACCAAACAATACAAACAATACAGGCTGATATCACTACTTCTTTCTATAGAGGATGTATTGGAGTCTGTGATATGACCCAAAACTGTGGACAAGTACAGGAAGGAGAATTCTTGACAGTACTGACACTGTTAAGGAACCTCAATCAAGTAAAACAAAGAAATTTATCGAATATGGCTCTAAATGAAAATAAATAAGTCATTGAAGAACCCAGAGGACGCTATTCTAAACTTGGTGGCTGAGATTTAAATTGTTTTGTGGACCTGCCTAGGTATCTTTTTTCCTCCACTAACACAGAAGATGCATCATCTAACTCAGTCTTTCCTTTAACTATTAAGGATCCTCAGTTACGTTCCTATCAGTCCTGCTACCAGTAGTGACCGTCCCCATATTTCAATCTCACAAAAAAGTCATTTAACAGCAGAAAAATACTCATTTTATTTGTCCTCAAGGAATGAGTATTTGCTTCTTCCTTATCCACAAAATCTCCAGTTTGCTAGCTGTCACAGGAGGTCATCCTCCTCCTTGTTATTAATTAATAAGATTATATATACCACTTATCTTGTGTCCCAAATATGGATTATCTTCTAAGAGTTGTTATTTCTACTGTTATCACTAACATGTCATATATGAAAAAAGTAAATATCCCTACCAAACAACCAGAGAAATAAAAAATGAGACAAAGTCAGCTTTAGCATCATGCAAGGAAAACAAACCAACTAAAAGCAGAATTCCTAATGAGTTGTCATTAGCTTCCTGTTTTGATAGTTGCAAACTCCCATTTTGGAATTTACATTAGTATAGTCATCAAAGTGCAATAAAAGGGACATGATACAGAGGGTGTTGGTTTTGTCACAGAATAGATAGAAGGCCTTTGATTTAGGAGAAGTTCAATAACTGAAACCAAATCCATAAATTTTTTAATAACTGGACTCCCATAAGCCCCTCTAAAAAGACACTAAAGAGACAGAGATATGTATTCCTATATAACAGTATATTTTATTTCTCATGTTGAACTGGAATCCTGTTTTTTACGTATTGTGCACAAATCAGAGAAAACACAAAGGTAAAAAAACAAAGAAAAGGTCTCACACCAAAAAAAACTAGTCGTGATGCAGTAATCACTAAAAATGAGAGATAAGCTTTTTTTTTCCTGGTCATCAGTGTACTGCAAATATGAAAATACTGCATGAGTATGAAAACAGTATTTTAGCAAAGGAATAAAGAAAACTCTTTGAGAATCATCAGAACTGGATCAGAACTGTTAATTTATTAAGTGACAGAAGCCTAAAATTAAGAGGATTTTCACTGTTTTGACACTGAAAAATACTAATCTTTGTAGGATTTTGAAAGAGTTTTTCTTCTTCATAAAATTTAGGAAAAGGATCCAAACAGAAAAAACCTAAAGAACTCTACCAATTCTTTAACAGCTAGTCAAAGGCTGTCTGGATATTGTCCTTGGGAACCCTGCTATTGTCCTTGGGTGACACTGCTAGAGCAGGGCGATTGGAACAGAATAGTTCTAAAGGTCCCTTCCAGCCTCAATCATTCTGTGATTCTGTGAACCTGTCTGGTGACATATGTTCATGCAAGCATGCAAACACACAAAGAATATATTAAAAAAATTGCATAATTAAAAAAAAATATTCAATTACTAATAAATGAAAAAGCAGAGAAGTTGAAGAGGATGGTGAAATGGTAGAAGCTTAGAATACCTGTATGTGCACAGTTAAAATATTATTAGACTAGAAAGAAATTGCTATAAAGCTAACAAGTTAATTCTAAAAAGAGCCTTTCACAAAAATACTTAGCAATGTCAGGTTAATGCTTCAATAAAAAACAAAGATAAAATTTATGGGCTGTACTCTATGTACACTTTAAAATTCAGAAAGCCTCTCTTATGTTATGTATAAAAGTTTAATCAAAATGCACAATACACATCCTCGCCTCCTGGGATCTATATAATGGCACTGGAGCTTGGGTTTTTATTTGGAGGTATTTAGGTAGTGAGAAAAAGGAGAGGATGACTACAAAAACTGTACAAGATTAACCTCAGTCCACCACCATTTGTATGAGGAAATGGAGAATTGAAGGTCAAAGTGAAAAATATAAATCCACCACGATTATAAAATTTTCATAATTTCTAGCATCTATCCTCCAAAAGGCTATTCATTAAAGAAAAAGTTTCCTTAATAGCTGATGTATTTTCCTGACTATTTTGTGCTTTCTAATAGTTTCTTCATAGGCAATAATTTTATCATTTTATAATATTGAGAAATAATCTAGAAAGGCTGTACTGGAAAGAAGCAAAATACACTGGGGTATTTTAAATCTGGCTCTCAGTACAGCACTGAGCAGAAAAATAATAAAACTAATAAACGAAACAAGTGCTAGGAGCTTTTCTCTCTTATGTTAAAGTAATTTTTAAAGATCATAATTTTTTGAGAAGGAAACCTATGAAGCTATCAGAATAATTTCATAATCTACACTTTATTAGATTCAACACCAGGTAATTTAGTACAGAAAAATTCTCTTGCACATGTTCATAAACTTGTCATTTCTGTATGTTCACCATTGATTGTGATGTTATTGCTTTACACTTCTTCAGTACCAATCATCTTTGGATCTCAAAAAACTTTGTGAACATTAATGAAAAAATAAAAAATAAAATGTAAGTTGTTTCAAATTACTTTTTCTTTGATGTTACCATCTGTACCTGCTCAAAGAAAGTACATCCCCGCAGTCTGTGGTTTTCCAAAACAGATTTTTGGTAATAGTACATCTAATATTATGTTAAATATTGTTTTAATTTTGCTTAGTGCTTGTAGGATAACACTGAACAATTTAGAAGATTTAAATTATGTTTTTCTCAGGAAAGTGGTGTGCTTAATTCAGAGCTTTAAAGAGGCAATGTCTTCTTATTTTGGGCTTATATAGACCTTGGATTCTTCCTGTTTTCAACAATGTGATGCAATCTTCTATCAGAGAGAAGATAAAGTTACACACAAACACAGACATGCAGAAACTTTTACAGCCACCCATTTTCAGTACAAGTCCCACCAAAAATAAAGTATATAAAGAATTAATAGTTCTGAATCTGATGAAATTTGGACCCATGTTTTTTTCATATTTCAATAAAATTATATAAACAGCTTTTTAAACAAAATTATCGTTAAGATTTTGTCTTTTTCTGTTTTATTGAGGCACATCTCTGCTTAAACATTCATTTGAGCACTGAATAGGGATTTCCCACATGCAAGGTGCTCTGATGGCTAATGTATTAGGCTGAATGTTAAAGGAAGTAAAAAGCACTGTAGTCATGCCTACAGGAAAATATAATCATGATTTCTATTATACTTGTGTCACAAAATATTTTGGCTCATGTTTAGAAAGCACAGGCCAAAGTTTCAGTGTGTTCACTGAAAATAGTGCAGATATTCTGAGCTCATTGGGGTGGCATAGTCTTGCTGTGAGCAGAATGAGGTCTTGTGGCTACTGTGCCTCATAAAATATAAAATATATAATTCATAACATAGTGCTATTGTACTTGGTTGACAATGTCAAATTTATAAGAATTAAGATATTTAAAAGACCAAAGACCTTTCAGCACAAAATGAATGGATATAGGATAACCAGTTCTTATATTGGTTTTCATGTAATTGTTTACATTTGGTGATACCTTCTTTGCTAGCATATTTAATTATCTTATTCAGAATAAAAGAGATGTGGGCACACCTGTCTGACTTCTGACTTCTATTAATATGCTTTTTCAGAGTGATAGCCTCTGAAAATGTAGTTAACAGCCTATAAGTAAACACAATGATTATTTTGATGACTCCTGCTTACTAATAAAATATTGCGATGTTGGAAAGTCAACTCTGGACACAATATTATATAAATAATATATATATTTATAATATGTGAGGTATACCCAGCCCCTGCCCTGGAGGGATGTCTGCTGAGATAAGGAGAGTGCTTAACCTCCCAGCAGAACTCCCCTGGAAAGGGAGCCACTTTTGTTATGGTGAGAAGAAGACAAACCCAGAATCGTCTGGGAGACCCTATGCAGATCCTTTGTAACCCATTGGCCCTTACCCTCAGACACCCACCCCCTGTATCCCTATAAGAGCAAGCCCCCTTCCCCAGTGAGGGCAGAGAGAGCTCGTCCCTGGCATCTCCTTTGCCGGAGTACGGACCGATAAATCTGCCTCGTGCGGAACAGCCACACGGGCCTCTCATCTCTCCCTGGCCTGGCCTGGAGGCTGCCCTGCAGAGCTGAGCTGGAATCACGAGCTGACAATCACTAAAGAGCTGACAGCTTCTGCACGGGCCCTCCTGCCAGCAGCTGAGGGAAGACACCGGGCCTCGGGAAGACGATCTCTTTTGGGACCATCTCTGCGGACTGGTCACAGCTTCCTCGGTCAGAGCTACTGACCCCTCACCAGCTGCCATATAATATATATAAAAAAGATGGTAATGGAAGAATTATGCTGGCTCTCTGGGGGGTATTTTGTTAGTACGCCTCACCCAAAACCTCAAATTTTTACATGACCATAGAATCATACAATATCCTGAGTTGAAAAGGACCCACAGAGACCATTAATTCCAGTCCCTGGCCCTGCACAGGACAGCCTCAAGAATCACACCATGTGCCTGAAAGATTTGTTCAAGTGCTTTTTAACTCCAGCAGGCTTGGTGCTGTGATCACTTTCCTGGGGAGTCTGTTCAAGTGCCCAAACACCCTTTGGTTGGAGAACCTTTTCCTAATATTCAACATAAACCTTCCCTGATATAGTCTCATAATGTGAAATACACCCCAAATACCCAATAATAACCAAGTTGTAAAAATTAATAGTGGCAGCTTTGAGTTACATTGACTGCAAACAGTTAATTTATAAAGATTAATCAGGCAAATTAGATACTTGCTTTAATAATTAATAAGTTCTGTCTTACTCTCTCTGTAATGCATTTGATTTCATTAAATGCCCTTGTATAAATTTTAGCTTAGAAACTATTGCATCCTATTTTATATTCTGCTAAAATCATTATTTTGTTCTTTTCCCTCTGCCTTTTTATTTCCTATTGATTTTATGTTACATTTAAAACAAATTTTTTTGCATTAAACCTCTAAAACAAACTGAGTTGGGACATTTGCATTGGTTTTCCATTTGAAAATAATACAGGTGTGAATAAGACAATTCATGCTTAGGAAATTTTGAACTAAATGCCTGGTTTCAGGAACTAAATGTGTGCTCATTAAATTAGGTATAGCTAGCTTCACAGAATTACAGAATAATTGAGCTTGGCAGGCACCAGGGATGATCATCAAAACCCCCTGCTTGAGAATGTTCACATAGAACATGTTGCCTATAACCATATCCAAACAGTTTTTGAATATCTCCAGGAATGGAAGCTTCACAACCTCCATGGGCATTCTGAGCCACTGCTTGGTCACACTCTCAGTGAAAAAGTGTTTCATGATGTTCAAGCAGAACCTCATGCGTTTCAGTTTGTGCCCATTGCCTCTGATCCTGTCACTGGATACCACTGACAAGATCTTGGCTCTGTCCTCTTTGCACACTACATACTCATGGGAAAGGAAAAGGAAAAGGAAAAGGAAAAGGAAAAGGAAAAGGAAAAGGAAAAGGAAAAGGAAAAGGAAAAAAGAAGGAATATTTTCCACTTTTAAGTATTTAAATATGTTTATTTCTGGAGAAGGAGGAGAAAAGCTAGAAAGAGGAAAAGAACCATATGAAATTGTGCACACATAAAAAATTAGAGGAGCAACATCTTACCTGTGTGCAAATGACCAGAACCATAGACAAATTTTTGTTGCAAGAAAAGCACTTCTGGGCATGGACCATAAAAACTTTAGACACCTTCTTGTGGCACTGTCTAGGTTTTCAGTTCTTTCAAAATATTACTTTTTCCAGCCAGCTTCTATGTCAAGACATAGAAGAAGACATTGAAATGATTCCCATCTTACATGACCAATTCAAGTTAGAAGGTAATACTTCCAGGATTTTATGCTCCAAAAACGTACATTTTGAAGGATTAAACCATCTGTTTTCTGTAAGTGCTTAAGCATGGGAGATTACCAGTGCTAATGCACATGCAGCAGTCCATCGTGCTTAAGCACATGGCAATTTTCAAAAAGGGATATTCTGACCTCATATTAGAGGAAAAAAATATCCATGGTGGGTATAGTCAAACTTTGGAAAGGACTTCCCAGAAAGACTGTAGAATCTCTTTTCTCAGAGCTATTTGAAACTCAGCTGAACAAAGCCCAGAGGGACCTCTTAACAGCCAGTTGAACCAGATGACCTGGCCGTCTGGAAGTCATTCCCAGGTGACATTATTTCAAGATTCTATGTTTAACTCGCAACTGTATCAGTATTTATGGATTTTATCCATTTTTATGAATACTTCCCCTAACCCTAACCTTAATGGTTTCATTATAACACACTAAGTTTTTTCATAAGATGGACCAGTTTTAAAGAGTGTGTGTGCTTTAGAATGGCTAAATAATTGTAGTGTAAAAATTATTACAGCGTTTTTGGTACTTCCCCTAATTATCACTTCTGGAATATATTCATAAAAAATGACTCTCATATATTATTAATGTAACTCCTCTAATTGCATTCATACATAAGTAATTATAAATGTTAACTTTATTCATTAAATTATAAAGATTGAGAGAATTGCTGACATTCAAAGAAGTTTCACAACTGTTTCAGCAGCAGCTTAGGTAAAAAAAGTATATAAAAATCTACAAAAATTACTGGTATTTAATTGTTATATTTATTTCTTGTGATACCTTCAGAATAAAATAGGTATAAAGTTTTCTGGTTTTATTAGGAAATCTTATCTTAGAAAACCCCCTACTGCATTCCTAGAATAGCTGATAGATTTTCCTTTAAGTATATGACAATTTTTATATTTTGGTAATACTTTTTGGCAATATTTTTTTCTACTGATTAATTAAATACAATCTTAGAAATCTTAGCCACAAAATCGGGGGCTGAAATTGAAGAGGAAAAAAAATAAATATAGTCAAGGACAAAGATGAAGGCATCATAGGACCCTTGCACTTGTTTAGACTCTTCCATAAAGACAGGGCAAGTAATCTCAGCTAGAGGTATGGTATCTAATGCAGAACTAATTTCCTTGGTTTTGGTTCAGAGGTGTAAACAAGACAAAGACTTCCTTTGTCAGTGTCAGAAGAGGTGGTAATATAAAACAACATTCCTTGTTGTTCCTCACATCTCTGACTACAGCATCAAGAACAGTCACAAATCCATTGCTTTTGACTGGTTCTACCCTTTCCCTCTTTCCTGTAGCTGGTGCATGCCAGGAGCACTTCTGTTTCAGTCTCCCAGGAGAAGGTAGGAGATGTGGGAATTGGTGTGGGGATTTTGTTACAGAATAGAGCCCTGGGACACAAGTTTAAAGCAAAGAAGGGAAAAAGAAAGAACAAGGTCTACGCCCAGAGAAAGTCTGACTTCAGCCTCCTAGAATATACAGTGGCTTATGGTCCAAGTCCCATTTTTAACACAACCTTTCCTTTTTTAACATGCTCAGTGGATGCTCTAACACTTCCAACTCACAGACTATATTTGTTCTGATAGTGCCACCAAACAAAATTTTACTGCCTCTGTTGGAAGGAAAGGGTAAAAAGCTGAAGGATGGCAAGGAGGATTGCAGATTCACTCAAGTGACCCTGAAGCTGGGAATGCCAGTGCCTGGAGAATAAGTGTGGGAACCCCCATATATTATGCCTACTGCTGTTTATCACCTCTTTTGAGAAGTAGAATCTCTGTGTGGAGATAACAGGTGGTTACGGAGGTACTCTCATGGACATGCTTGAGGTCCCTGTCTTGGGGATCATAAAAAAGCACAGGGGAGATAAGAGCATGATGGCAAACTACATGTGTGCAGGCCCTCGATAAAAGGGTGCAAACAGCAGCCTTGCCAACTCCCAGGATGGAATGATCCTGATTGTGCCAGCATTCCCACTCCTGTGTCTCTGCCAGGGTGCTGCTTTGGGATCCTCCAGTTAGTGAGGTAATGAAATAAATCTCCTCTTTGCATTTCAGTCATGTTTTTTTGGTTTTTCTGGCTGCCTGCCTGTGTCAACTCATACACTCCAAATATTCTGATTCTTACTTATTTTTACTGTTCATAGACCTAATTCAGCAAAGGATCTCCATTTCAGTGTACACTTTAGCACATGTTTAAATTTAAGAATACTAAATACTTACATAGCAATTAGCCTAAAGTGGTGCTTTAACTAAATACCTGCTAACCTCTTTTGATGAACTTCTGCCTGAGACTGATGTTTTGCCAGGGAAAATATTCCCTGAACTTCATAAGAGTTTCACCATGTTGTAAATGAAGTTAGCATTTGGCTTTGATGAAAGACTACAAAGAGGTTGGAGAAATAAATTAAATGTCTGACTCCAAAGAAATCAGAGAAATAAGTATATATAATGAATGGAATTCTGGCTTCACTGAAGTCAAAGACAAAATTGGTATAGAATGCAATAGAGTAAGGATTTCATGTCATATCTTTAGACTCCCTGTCCTGGACAGAGCATCAGGCATCTGACTCCTGTCTTATCCCTTGTGTTGAGTAGTACTTCATAAATAGACCAGATGTAGTCAATAGCACCATTTGAAGAAAGGCATTACTCAGCATGAATAAAGGTAATCGAAAAGCAGCTATTTTTACTAATGAACATGTTTTTAACTGCCAGATACAGAGCTAGGAAAATGACAGTAAATAGAGGATATTTTTACAAATGGAAGTATTCCTTTCATAAAATCCATTTTTGCTGAGGGTAACTAAAAATATACAAATATGCGTTTTTTTCACCCTGCAAAACTATAAATAGTAAGATACAATATTTTGCTCCACTTCACAAAAAAAGCTATTGTAAAAAACCTATTACATAAAAGTATTATAATTATTATATATTTTTAAAACGAATAGATATATATGGTATAAGATATATATGATATAAGATATGTATGGTATAAGATATATGATAGATGAGACAGAGAGACATAAATAATATCATATGAAACTATTATATGAACCCTTTAAAAATAAACCCAAACCTATTATATAAAATACAAAGGCAAGTGCCGGATCCTGCGCCTGGGGAGGAACAATCCCAAGTACCAGTACAGGTTGGGGGCTGAGCTGCTCAAGGGCAGTTCTGCTGAGAAGAACCTGGGAGTATTGGTGAATGACAAGTTGACAATGAGCTGACAGTGTGCCCTTGCAGCCCATATTTCAGCAATGTTAGATGTATTGAGAAAATACTTACATATGTTAGAAGAGAAAATACTTACATATACAATATCTCCTAAATATAGAAGAAATGTGCCATGAGTACAAGGGTCCATGCTGTCAACACTGGAGCTACTCGGCTCTTAGCAGGTTCCATGGCCTCTAACATTTTGTGCAATGTTTTATACATTTCACTCTAACTGCACAATTGGGCTACATCCATAATATTGCTGTTGGCTTGCAATGGGAATCTGCCATCATTACCTGAATGATGGAGCAGAGTCCCCTTAATGAGTGTGCTGGGGATGCAAACTGAGACTGGCTGACTCCATAGAGTCATGCTGCCTTCCAGGAGAGACCACAACAAGCTGGAATAATGGTTTCTCAACAAGAAAGTTCAACAAGGAAGAGTGCAAAGTTCTTCATCTGGGAAGGAGCATGTAATGAAACAGCACAAACTGGCAAAACATCTTTGCAGAGAAGGACCAGAGGGTTCTGCTGTATACCAAGGGGAACATGAGCCAGCAAAGTACCCTAGTGACAAATGGTACCTGAGCTACAGTAGAAAAAGTGTTTCCAGCAACGTTCAGAAACTGACTGGACACTGTCCTGGACAGCTTGCTGTAGGTGGCCTTACTTGGGCAGGTACATTTGATCAAATAATCTCCTGAGGCCCCTTCCCAACTCAATCATTCTGAGATTCCATGATTCTGTGATACCACTTCTGCAAATATACAAAATTAATATTTATATCCATTACATAGATCATATTACGTTATTTATTTTATAGCATATACTATATTACATTTTATATTCTAGAACATGTATTATGTGTATTATTTTAAATATGTACTACTAAAATGATTTTATATTATTATCTTGTTGTAGAAATTAAAATCCACTCCAGTTCTTTGCTGGTTTTTTTCCTGTTCTGGAAAGTCTGTACCATGTTTTCTTCAACAAATAAATGTATATGTGCCAAAAAAAAAAAAAAGCTACTTTTTATTTTTCCTAAATTCACACAGCGACAAAGAAACAAAGTGGTTTCTTTGGCTTCTGAGGTTTAAAAACAGGAAAAGCTTTAAAGGAGGCATGAATCAGAGTCAAATAGAGTCATGAAGATAATAGAAACAAAGACAATGCTTTGCTATCTTCTGTAATAGTTCTAAAATTGAAATTGAATTGCAAAAAGTAGGAGCACTAGTCCCTTCCTGGTAATACATTAAAGTCTTACGAGTTATTTTCTGTCTAGATATAATAATCAAGCATTTTAGTTAGCACTGTGAAAAGTAAAAGAGATATTTCCTTAATTAGAAACCTCTATAGTGTTATATAAAGAATATTAATAGAAAATGAAAACATCAAGTGATGGGGAAAAGAAAAAAAATAAAACTCTTTATAATTTTATTTTTCAGTAGAAACTGCAGTGAACTGTAAACATTGCAGAGCATTAAAAATCTGCTCTAGCTGCATGAGTGCATACAGACATAACACTGATATGCAATATCATACTAGAAGCCCCAGCACAAAAATGGTTAGGGTCTAACTCATCTCACTGAAATAGCCAACAGTACAGAAATCCCAGGTTTAGCATACTAATTTATTTATTTATTTATTATAATTATCAAAATAATTTTTATAAGGTTATTCATTGGATGTTTATTTTGGACATATAATTTATGAGATTAATCATTATAATTTTGATGGTGCTTTCTGGAGCTACCTGTCACTAAAGCCAGTGCTTGTTGTATTAAGTATTAGGCAGAGAATATAGCAGAAAAAATGAAAAGGAGTTTTCTTTCCATCTTCAGTATTGTTTTCTTCCTCAAACCTTATACTGTCAAACATTTTCTTTTACCATTGCAGCCCAGCACTTTTGCCTTCTAGCTTCCTGAACCTTAGTGAAGTTCAAATTTCCATAGCCTGAATACATTTCTAAGGAAGATATAAAGACAAAACAGTTATTGTTATTGTTAAAAACTGATAGGTATTCATCAATTTATGTGGAAAACAAAGCCATGCCCCAAATCTATTTCCGATGTAAGAAATGATGGTGGTACCAGCATGAACGAGAAATAACTCTCAGAGAACATAATGAGCAAGATGCTAGTTATTTGTTACTTGGTTTTTTGTTTTTCATAAAGAAGCTTTGCATGCACATCTTTTTTGTGCTTCCAGAAATGTTCTGCATTCTGCCTCCAAGGATATGCCTTGAAATAGTAAAATGTGGTGAGAAAAATATCCCTCTGCCTGTCCTTCAAGTGATACGGTCCACAGATCTGTTACAATGAATACTTCAGCTTGCTCGCAGACTTTGGGCAGAACTAGACCTGCCAATCACCTGCCATGAAATACTTCCTAAAGCACAGAATAATTCTTATCTACTTTTCTAAATTACAGAGATTGTTTTAGTATATGCTGTGGAAAACACACAATGACTGCTTCTACTCTAAAGCATAGTAACTTCCACCTAAATATGTTCATAAATCTAAGTATTTCAATAATATTTTCTAACTTTATGTTGCATTAATTATTTATATGGAGAGTACAGTGTATCTGTAGTTATTCTTACTTAAAGAGAAACAAATGCTTAGGTGAGCACATCTATATTATCCTGTACTTTGTTATAAAATCCACAGACACAATGTAGTAGAATTTTTATGGGAATGATGTCATTTCTTTATGTGGATGCCTAATCTTTAAATATATGCACGTAAATTCCTTAGGTAACATAAATCTCTCTCTTACTTTCTCATGAGTGCTAATGTTCGTGGAAGAATTCCGTTAAAGGACAATAAACAGAACAGGTTAAGATCAGAAGATCAATATACACATACTGCTGAATTAATAGATATTTGCTAGCTCTCAAAAGAGGCCACATAATTACTCTGCTTTAAAGAAGGACTTTAAAGCTCAACTGAAGGAGACACTGAATCTGCTTATGTAATCAATGCTATAATACTTGCAAAGGACTGCTTGTCTAAATTAAAAGTACAAGATCATTGCATATCTCAATTTAAATAAATAGACAAAAGCTTCAGTTATAATGGTGCACATATTGAATACAATTCTCCATTCACATGCCAGATAAAACCATCTGGCACAGTATGACTCACGGTCATGCAGACAGATTCTCTTACCTCACTGAGAAGTGCCTAAATGACACACTCAATTTACCTAGTAGGGTTGATCTCTAATCTGCACTAAGTTCAAACTTTTCCTGTGTGATTTTTAGGACACAACTAGTTGGCCAAGGTCAAACTAATAACAGAGACCAAGCTGAGAATTAAACAGTGTGAACAATCCACACCAGCACTACATCCTGTTTAGCTTACAGTTAAAAGGCATAAATGTGCGCATACAAGTCTATTAGGATGCCTGTCATAGATAAGTATACAAATATATTCTGTAGAGATTTCCTAACGTGCAGAATGACTGCCCAAGGACATGCTGCTTAAGCTTAAGAGTTTTGGAAAGTACACGTTCCCAAGATACATAGGATTGTGTATAACTTTGTTTCTTTACTAGGCTGAAAACATTATCTCTAAAAGACATGATTTTTTGCTTTGACACTTCTGTGTAATCCTAATGATGTCCTTCTGGAGAAACTTGAGTTCATTTCTTTACTATTTTAACAAGGTTCTGTTTCAGCCAGTGGGATATGTTCATTTTATTGATTTACCTTTGGATCATCAAAGGCAAGAATTACCTCATACACTCATAAAGGCACAGTATAACATTTCTGTGGTGCTTGGGCATATAAAGCTGTAGAGTTAAGCGAATAAAACTTGAAAACAGTAGCATTTAGTGTTAGAAAGACAGACAGTAACTGACTTTCTATTCCAATCTTTTATATTGTCCAGCTGCTCTGGTACAGGCAGATCCTACCCTGAAGGATAAACAAATCTTTTACAGACAGTCTTAATGAAATTGGGAGGTGAGATGTTGTACCCTCACAGCCTTGTTCTAGGCTCACATCTCTTACACCTGTGCTGGACCTAACTGGGAAGGCTATGCATAGCAGTTATCATCTGGAAATCTCTCTAAACACTGGAATCTCAGAGCAGTAAACTGAGGCTTTTTGAAGAAGTGCACACTAAACACATCTGAAAGGGAACAGAGAATCCTAACAGCTAAATTCTGTAAAAGCGAAGAATGTGGTCCAAAAAGGAAAGGAATCTTGATAAAGAAGAAATCTACAAAGTACTGTTCTATGCTACCAGTGTTTGTTCAGTTTATTATTTAGTCCAAAATCACATAATTCTCCAGTATGAATTCTATATATTCAAACCCAACCTACAATATCATCACAAAATCACAAAAATTTACATGTATATTTAGTTGACATCACCGACACACCTAGAGGAATGAGGGTGTGCAGGAACTATTTATCGAGACTATTTTCATCAACCATGACCCCTAGGCAAACAGTCATTGTTGGGTAACCATTCTCTGACCCTACAGATCTGGGAGACATTGGTAGGCATGCACTCCAGGGTAGCCCATTTCCTGCAGTTGGTTTACAGCAAGATTGCTACATTAAGTCACTGTCTAGTTTAGATATCCTTCTGGATACACCTTAAGTGTCGCCAGAAAGACATATATCACACCTGTGAATGAATGCCTTCTCAAATCTATAGAAAAACCTGATTTAGCATTATCCTTAATGTACTGTTGCAACTTGCTTTCTATAGCTTGTGTCATCCTACAGTGAGTGATGGCAGTCTTCTCTGCCTCTCTTTACTAATGAACTTTAGACATACACACATTCCTTAGACTCCTTTTTAATCATTCTTGGCAATGCAGCTGTTTACAGGACTATCTGTTGTGATGTTTCCTTGTCATGTTTGTATCTGGGCGCTGTAAGAATGTTATGTAAGCTCCAGACTCATTCTTCTTGCCTCATTTCTGCATCTGGTTTTGATCTAATAGTGTAGAATTCTTCACAGCACTATCAGAAAAACACCAAGAGACATTATTAAAAAAAAAAAAAAAAAAAAGATACTGCAAGTATATTTTATTTACATGAATTAATAATATTTTCTGAAGTTTTACCTTCTTAAAGGTTAGGACTTAGAACCATCTAGTTCTGTGTCTTTGAAGAACCATTTTGGCTTTAGTTCTTGTAAGAAATCCAACCACCTTTTAAAATACAATAACATTTTATGGTATTTTGGGAGCACTGATAAAGCCTTAACAACAGCCCTGTGACTGTGAACCGTAATTATTGATGATTGTTACTGCTTATGCATAAAATTGTCTGTTCATATGACACAGCAAAATCTACAGAAATAAGTTTAATATGTTTTGAGTCCTGGAGGTGCTGGATCAGTATGAAAAGGGTGAACCCCCCTCCCCTCAAAATAGTTAAGCAAAATTTAACACTAAGTAATGGCACTTTCTTACAAGACTCCAGAGCTCATCTGCAACAGTGTTTCTTTTAAAAATAGGCTTTTTATTAAGACTATTTTTAAAATTTGTCAGAAAGTATGTCTCCATTAAACTAATGTAGATATTTCACCTTCTTTCCACAGTCTTTCCTGACATCTCAGCTCTCATGAGGTCCATCCCACTGAGAAAAAACACTGATCTGATTGAAAACCTATTCCACCATCCCTTCTTGTAAGGAAGGATCAGATAACTAAAGCTAATATAAAGCGCTGGCTAATGTCATCTGGTCGAGAATATTACTATTTGTCGAAGACAGGAGAACAAGGAAAGAAGAACTCTTTGAATCTCTTCCCCTCCCATTTTTCTTTCTCTTTTTCTCTTGATCTTTATTCTTCTGTTTGTTTCAGGACAGGGTGGGACTTTGTATTTCTCCCTCCTCTGTTGCCACCTAGAGGAGAGCAGAGCGAAGAGCTGGTGCTAGAACACACACGAGGATAAACCAGGACATGGTCTAAAAGGGCAGGAACTGCCAGGAGCTGGGTGAACGAAATTGTGTAGGGATGTGGGATTACATGCACTGGTGGATGCACAAATGAAAAGGCTTTTAGTGCATAAATTCTCCTAAAAGTCCGGACAGGAAGAGCTCAAATATTAATTCCTCATCTGTTCATTAATAATAGTATTGTTCCTGAGAAAACTCTAATCTATATCCTTACAACAAAGGGATTTACATGCATTATTACACTATAACTTTAATCTAAGATATAGACTTACATGCTGACATATCTGAGGAGTTCAAAGAAGCTGTGCAACAAAGACTCCTGCTGCTGGCAGCCTGTGCTATAGGTCAATACTGTTAAGTAAAGGGGGTAGATTAATTTATAATGAAAAGGGATCAAGATAATCCAAGCAAGTCAGAAATCATATTAGAGATAAACAATCTTATCCAATTTTTACAGCAACTGGAAAAGAAGTCTTAATTACTCAGTTTCTACCACAAAAAAAAAAAAAAAAAGACAATTTGAAATACCTTACAAATTGGAAGTATCCACCAAAGAAAGCATTCAGCTTCTGTCCAGATTTCAAAGGCAGAAAAATCAATGAATGCAGATACCAGCAAGATTTGGTAAAATGCTTTCACAGTACCAAAAATGTTAGAAACAACAAAAATCCCCAGGTGTTGAACAACTGAGGAAATGCTATTTTGTACCCAACAGATATCAGAAATATCTCATATAATCAATGTGTAAAACTGAATCATGTGCTCATATTTTTTTTTAAAGAAAGCTAATATGTTGCAATCACTGAGTATAATACTGAAAAATAAACTTCTGCTTGCTTTCAGATCTCAACACTTTCCAGTTTTGTAGTGGTAGAGAAAGTCTTGGTGTATCTGCTATTATTGTTATTGTCACTGATGATGTGATATTAATTATTTTAATTTAGTGGAATCCAATTTTAAATGGTAAACTTTAAAATTCAAATATTCTGTACTTCCACAAATTTTTTTTAAATGCATTTGTTATTTTCAAGTCCAATTTATACTCATCACTTAATCTTTCATTGAAAACAAAATTAGACATAAGCTTAATAAATTTAACACCCTTTAAAAATTTTGGATATGGTTTCAGATTGAAAGAACATTCAAAAACCTTTTACAAAGTAATCTATATTTAATAAAAGTGTACTGTGCTTTTTGGGGTGTCAAACACTTTAAATTCAAATGTCTGACAGGAGTGTTAATGGGTTGAATGCCATCAGATTTGCAGTTAAGGTAGAGAAGCAAGTTTGACTTCTTTTTTAAAACAAATTGATATTTAACCTTTACAGCTATTCAAGGCCTCCTATTGCTGACAGTTGCACTTGTTCCACGTTGGCTGAATTTTAAGCAAGTCAGTAATACTTCAGGTTTTATCGCAGCTATTTACTAGAGTGCAAACAGTGACCTCCACATGACAGCAGCAGAAAAACGCCTTTTTGAGCCATTGATGCTGTACTGCACACACTATGCTCAGCTCCTTAAAAGTACTTTGGCAGTTCAATACCTAACATTTCCTGGCTTTTCTTTCAGTGGAATGATCAGACTCAGATCAGAAGCTCAAGCTCCTTATGAGATTTGGGTGTTTAATACAAGATTTGTAAACAACTGATTGTCTATGTATATTATCAAGGACAAATAAAAGCTAAAAAATAAAAATAAAAAGATAGAAAGTAAAAATAGGCTCAGTTTATGGAACTATCAAGTTGATAGGTGCTTAAACTTACAGCAGTGTTGACTTTGTTCCAATACCTCAGACAACTCTACGCAAGCTGTAATTTTTGCACAGCGTGATGGAATACAGACATGACACCTCAGTCCTGCATTTGTGAAAAACTGGCTTCAGGCTTGCTAGATCTTCTTCATCTTTAGTTTCTTTCTGGAATAGTGTTCTAAAAGGTCATGTAGAGTAAATAATGTATTAGAATGAAGGCTACTAAATTTATGAAAGGAATTTTGTGCAGTTGTGTCTGATAATGAGAAGGGACAGTATTCAATGGTTTAAGATCAACTTTCCTTGTGAGAACATCTGCCCTGTGACAGTGAATGCTCATATCATTTTACCAGTGCAGATTAAGTCAATACTAGGGTTTTTTTCTGAGATGTCTTGAATGAGCCTACAAATGCCTTAGAATTAGGACCTCCTGACATGACAGAGGAACAAGAATCCTGTTCCTATTTGAGCTTTCTATTCAAACAGAAGTTCTAGTGTGTGCTTTGCCTAAATATGCTACTTGAAACCTACCTGATGAGTGGAGCAAAACAGTAGTACAAGGATATAATTTGTGATAGCTTGTTTCATAAGAGTATTTGATAATCTGATTCTACAAATAGTCTCTCTGAAACAGATGCCCAATTTCTATATCTCAAAGACAAAAAAACAGTTGCAGTGTCTGAGATGCATTTTTCAGGGGATCAAACACCAAGTCTTGTGTTGAGAAAGACATGTCTCCAAAGAGTTACTCATGGCTTCTACATGCTGAACAAGGGATTATCCACGGCTAATAGGCCATACATGGGGAAAAAGTGTATTTCCAGCTATGCTTAAGGCTTAGGAGCCTTTTTTATTGTTTCAGTTGTGAGTGACTTTGCAAGATGAAGGGAAAGAGAGCTATCCTAATAATTAGCCTTTTTCTTAAGCTTATGAACTTTTCTCACATTTTTTATTAGTGATGTATAGCCAAGGACGATCTGGACTCCTTTCCCAAAGTAAAGGACTTAACTAAAGATAGTTCACTTTTTTATCCATTACTACTGCTGCAGAACTACTCTTTTGAATAGTTAGAACACTTGCCCAGGAAATAGGAGATGTGTTCAATTTCCTTGTCAGCTTCATTCCCGACTTCACAAGGTCATGCTCACTCTGGTGGATTATAGAACAAGACAGACTGAAAAGGAAAAGAGAAAATGGAATGCTCCTCTTGTGTTAGCTCACTGTGCCGACAGAAATGCAGGATTTATGAAGATAAGAGAAGATCAAATAAATATAAGCCTAAATATCTGGTGGTTATAATTCTGAAACCCATCAGGTTGAACTTAGGTCTCTCTTCTCTCACTTAGGAAGTGAGTGCTTTAATAACCATGCTGACACATAGATGTGTGTGTGACCCTTGCTGTACATTAGTTGTTGCTAATATGGCTAGACTTCTACAACTTGGGATGTAACTAGAATTAGATCTAAGTGGCTCTGGAAGTTTTAGTTCATGATGGAAATAACTTTTGACTACTTGCAAGTGAGCCTGCCTGTAGAGCAATCAGTATAAAATAGATACCTTATTTTTTTTGCAAACACATGGGTTAATTAACTGGCCCATTAGTAAAGAAGCATCTCCACACAGGAGGTAGCCCCAGTTCTTAAGGAAGGATAGGTGGTTGCTAAAACACATGCACTTTGGGGTTTTATCTGTTGCTTTCAGTTTTGTATTCAAAGGGCAGCAGAATTTTGAGTGCCAGTGCAGATTGATGTCATCACTAACAGGATAAGCATTTTGAGTGGCACTCAGTGAATGATTGACATTGGGTACACAGCAAGTTCTTATACTGTCAGAATCTGGCATGTTTCTAGGTGTCACAGTTAATCCACTGCCAGTTATTTGACAGGATTGTACTTAGTGCCGGATGCCAATCTCCAAAATGTCCATGATTAAGGCTGCATACAAATGCTGCTTATTCAATTGAATAAACAACAGTTCCACTCGTACAAAAAAAGGTGGGCTCTCCATACAAATATATTATTTCCACACAAAGTAGTTAATAATAGGATAACATGGGATACCAAGGTGTTTGGGCTGAGGATGTGAATTGGCAATCACCAGCCATTCAGTGTTGACACCTGCCTTTGTGGGGTGTAATGTCACCAGAAGAGCTCTTCAAATACAGCAAATAATCAGTAGCTGCCCTGGTTGCACAAAAGAAAAAGCATGTTGAGTTCTAAATATCCTAGCCAGCACAGAGAGTGCCAGGACCCTGGAATTTCTCTTTGGGATTTGTAGTGCTCCCAGGAGTTCAACAGCTGAAATCTGATCTTCCAGCTAGCTTTTGAGCACTTCCAATGTAAGAAGTCTTCTGAAGAGATGCACAAGCGGGAAAGATAGGGATGGCATCCTGCCTATCTTCCACAGGGTCTGGGTTGCTTGAATCTATGCATTGTCCTGCACAAACATTTCTTCCATGCTTTTACAGGTGGCATAACTAAAACAAGCCCGTGTAAGCTGTGAGTCAAAAGAACTATAAAATACTTATTACCTGCTTTCTGCATAAGCACAAACAGCTTTTTTATAGTAGCAGTAGAAATCAATGATTTCCAAGACAGCAAAGCAGAGAATTCAAACTAAACAGACACAAGGAGACCAGCTGAAAAAATGGGAACTCAAAAGGACAAGAAAGAACATATTGAGGCATAAAGTGACCATCAGAGAGTAAAAAATTGAAAGAATGAGAAGGTAAAAAAAAAAGACAGTGATGATACAAATAGAAACTTCTGACAGTGCAGATGAAACTTTCTAGATGGACATTCTTTACCTTACAAACAGATATTTGAGTTATTCTTTTTATCTCAATTTGTGGGAAAATAAAAATTACATTACTCTTAGGCTTCTTTCTTCGTTATAAAGTATGCAAGCTCATTTGTTACTGGTTATTGGTTGTAGTACTTCCTAATCTTAGTACCAGAAGTGAGGTAAAATTGTAAGAATGAAGATGTAGATTTGTGTACTCATGGTCTCTGGTGCCAGCTATAACTTTCACCCTTGAGCAAGCTACACTTGATCTTCTTAGCCACTACACAAAGTAATTTTTAGTATATTCTGGTCAGAAACAGCAAAGTGTTAAAAAACCACATCCAGAACACATCCATTGATTATCACTGTTAACTTTTTTTTCTTTCTCTTGTTTGTTCCTTGGCTGGTGATTTTTCACTTGTATAATACATCTTAAAAATGCAGTATAATTTTCCAAAGGAAAGAAATGAGTTATAAGGTCAGTTAGTCAGATATTTGTTATACCTATCAGTGGACCAAGCACTGTGCTAAATAGAAGACTTTTTGGTATATGTATATTTAATATACTAGCCCAGAAAAAAAGGGAACAAACTATATATATATATACATATATATATGTAGCCAAAAAAAACTATTGCTAATCTAAGGTTATAATAGCCTAACAAAGTTAACATAGAAAATTCTCACTAAAATACAGACATAATTATTATACATAAACTTCCTGGTTTATGTTTTGGTTTGTGCATTGTAATCAGTATTGCTTCTACCGTTGTAACCCTCCAGGTCCTCAGATTTATAGTCTCTGTGTTCCTGAAGAATAAGAAGTGATGGTTACCATGAGCCATCAGCATCCTGAGGACTTCAGTGTTAGGAGTTTAACATTCAGAGTGGAAGCTGCTTCCTCTTAGTCTTAAGAAGTTTGGCTGTATTTTTAAAATTTGTTTTAAACTACTAATTTGTTTTAAACTACTAATTGATTCCCTCTGGCTGAGCACACCTGAGTCCAAGAGTGGTCCCACAGCCTTCACAGGCTCAACCACCCCACAGGCTCTTTTGGACAGCAACTATGGAAAAAGAGTTTCTGAACCTTCCCACGGAGGCTCTGTCAGGGCTTATGCTCAGGTGGGGGAGGCAACAGGTCCTATGGGAGGAGCTGAAACCAGCTCAGCTCACCCCAGCTCCAGTCAAGGTAAGCCACTCAGCACAGGTCAGAGCCTTCTTCAGTTGTCAGAGACAGCCTAATTTGGTGGGTTTCATGACAGTGATGGATTTGTCCTTTCCCCTGCCTGCCAGGTGTGGCTACAGCAGGTCAGCATGGTGCTGTGCACTGGCTGGCAATAAGTGTGTGCATACCCACACACATGCTTAATACACAAGACATACGGATCAATACCGAGCATTGTCTTTTCAAGTGCCCACACAATCACACAAAGTACTCACACAGGTATGAAGAAAACTTTATCCTTAGTAAAAAGTCTTACATTTCCATCTAATATAATCCACAACTTCCTTTGGAAATAACTCCTTTTATCTTGCAACACATTCTGAAGAGATTCCCTTTAGTTGCCCCACCTTAGTGGGAAATATTAAAAGTAGTTGTCTCAGGTGTGCTTCATTTTCACTGATAAGATAACCAGGGTTTGGTCACCTGTTGTACTACTTCTGATTCTTGGTGCTTGTTGTATTTACTGCAATTATAGTTTAACAAGATAATCTAACACTAGCAATGCCAAAGTCATGTTCATTGAGCTACTGCAGAAGACTCACAAACTGAAATATGGGATTTAGACATAAGAAGAAAAAGGAGGGGAAATAATGTGAGGATGTTCAAACACTGGTTGCCCAGGGAGATTGTGGAATCTCTCACCTTGGAGATATTCAAAATCTGATTGGGCAAGTTCCCTGAGGAACTTGCTGTACTTGGAACACCACTTTGAGCAGAGAAGTTGGACTAGGTGAGCTCTGGAAGTTTCCTGTGACCTCAATCACTGTGAAAATGCAGAAGTGCCACAGAGAAGCTAAAATTAAAATCTCTGTACCTACTTTTTCAGTTGAAGGAAGATGTTGATATCACCATTGAATCTTCTTTAACCAGGAAGTTAGTTTTGAAACCTAAATTAAGGATGCCTTGTTTCCTTCATCATTTTTTTCTGCAAGACTGTATTCCTTTGTATTTTCTGATTCTCCCAACAGCTCATGATGAGAATATGGCTCTTTCAGGGCATCACATTTATATTTTTAATATTCTTTACTTTCTTACACAGTCAGGGGATCCATTTGTCACGTACTACTTTAGCAATGGAAGTATGTGGATCTCAGACATTTGACTCTGAGTATTCATTATAGCTTGCAGAGACATTCTTCTGTATTTACAACAAAAAACCACTGTATTTAGCACATTCATTAGATGCAACACCGAAACAAGCCCTCTTCTGGCAGCTTAACACTTAGCCGGACAGCTGAGTGATACAACAACAAACACACCTAACAGGCTTGTTAGAAATACTTGCATAAAGTTGCAAGTTCTGTGTTTTTTTCTAAACATGCCCAAACTTGCCTAAGGACAGTTGTAATGACTGGGAGGAACTTTTTCTTTTAGAAAATGTGCTTTGTAGGTCATGTAAGGTCTTTAATTTAGAAGTCATCAAGATGTCAACCTGGGGTAATTTGACTTGTCCCACCTCTCAGAACACTCATTTTCTAAATAGAGTTTTGTTGGTGTGTGGCTTGTTTGAAAGAGAATGACCAGAACATGATAATTTGGGTGCATGCCAGACTGACTGTAACTGAGAAGGTTCTTTACAGAGACATTTTAGATCCTACTGAAGGAAAAGGTTCTGTTATCATCATTAAATTAATGGAAAAATCTGACTCAAAGGGAATTCTGATAAACTTGGATTTTACAGGAAATTCAGTCACTTAAGAGGACATTAAAATGTGTTTTTGTAGAATTCTACATTATTCAAGTGTTTACTCAGCTAAGTGCATCATTCTTATTTGTAAACGAATTGTCTTTGGGACAACCATATATATAAGCAATATGATTATCATAACTAAGTGACTGGTGAGATGGAGCTACTTTTTTTTTGGATATGTAAAGATGAATGGGTAACATATTCCAACCTGTACAGAGGTTCAGATCAAAGTTTTGATCTGAGATGTAGACAGTGGAGCTAGAAATAAATAAATTCTTAAAGGCTGCCGGTTCACATGAAACCAATATTCTCTAATTTTTGAATCCACTTGGACTCAAGTGTCTAGCACCCTCTGAGGTCCAAACAGTTTTATGTTGGAAGACTTGGGCATCTACTACATGCAAATCTAATTTTAAAAAGATTTATATTCACTGGTGACCATGTGTGGAATTTCCTATATCTGTTTTTTACAAAAATTAAAGTTTAAAATATATTTAATTTGTCTAATATATCTTTATTTTTCTGTAAACTTCTTCTTCTTCAGCCATTCCTATGTTCCTAAATCTGAGAAACGGTATACATGATACAGATGATGCTTGACACTCTTAGTTTTCTTGATTTTTTTATTTTTTCATTTTCCTTGCTATCTGTTCTCCAACTTCTTTCCCACTTTTCATGCCTACATATACTCCTACAAAAACAAAGGATTTCTGACAAACATCTTATGAAGTGTCTAGCTTTTATTAAACAGTCAAAAAAAATCAAAGCACTAATGCAATTTCTATGAATCAGATATGTTATGAGATAAACTCTTGGGGAAATTCTTCCTCATATCATGAAGTCATCCAGTGTTAGAATGAAATGCACAAACTTTGCAATGTGAATCTATTCACAGGTAAACTTATATCACTCCTACAGGTAAGAACAGGAGGAAAGGGACATGCAATAAACAGAGTGTTCACTGTAGTTTGGTTATTCTTGGTAGTGTCTTATAAAAAACAGTAAAATCAACCTTTTGCTGTTAAAGCTTTGTTCAGAAGCAAAGTAAGCTCCTAAAGAATATGGAAATAGGGGAGGTACACTAATAAGGTGAAGTAAGATCTGAATATTTCATGAAACCAGGAGTGAAAAAACATCATGGAATTTCTGAGTGTTGCTTTCTTTCTCACACAAAAGTTTCAAAGACTCTGCATAGGAAAAGAGAACTGCTCTCCTCATGAATCCTTTTTCACAGACAATTCAACCTTGCTGGAAGCAAAAGCAAGAAGAGTCTATGTTAAAGGCTTTACCTCAAAGAACTCTGACATCTTCCCTTCTCTGAAGTTATGAGTTCCTCGAGCTTAATGCAGACTTCTTGATCCCATCTTCCAACTCTGACCCCCTCTTCCAAAAGGATTGTCATTCTTTGCAGAATTACTTTTTTTGTTGTTTCTCTTTTTTTTTTTTTTTTTTTTTTTTTTGAGGAAAGGAACAGAAACCAAGATAACTACTATGCAGGGACAAAAGGCAGAGAAATAAAAATCATTGTCAGCACCAACACATCCTTACCACAGGACTGAAGAAAGCAAAAAATAGCTGGCAATGGCATGGTATTAAACTGAGTGTAGAAGACTATTAAGATTAGCAGAGAATCATAGAACAATTTAATTTGGAAAACACCTCTGTAGGTGACCTGATCTAACTCCTCACTCAGAGAGGGACTAGCCTGAAAATAGAGTACAACACCAAAGTAATTTTTTTCAGGGCCTAGTTCAGTCAAATTTTGGCTTTCTCCATTACTGGAGATTTTTTAATCCCATTTGAAAATTTCTTTACAGTGTTTGATGACCTCAAACTGCAAATGTTTTCTTTCTAATGTCTAATTCAAATTTCCCTTCCATAAACCTGTGTCTGTTGCATTTTACCTTTTCACTATGCATTTCCAGGAAAACTGTCTTCATTTCCTTTATAATTCTCCATTAGGTAATCGAAGACAGAAAGAAAAGCAAACAGCTTTGCCTTCTCCAGACTGAATAAACTTTCCAAGCTTCATTTTATATGTTCTCCAACCATCTAAGAATTTCAGTGACCCTTTGCTGGACTTGGTCCAACATATAAGTTCCCCTCTTTTATTGCAGAGCCTAAGACTATGTACATTCTCCAGAAGCAATCTCATAACTGCCAAATAGAAAAAAATACTTTGAGAGAAATTTTTTAGTCGTGGCTATAATCTGAGCAATTCAGGCCTGAGTGTGTTTAATTTTCATCACTCCAAAGGCAAAACATCAACTCCACCTTATATATATTTTTTTGAAAATTAGCTGTAAATGTGTTTCAAAACAAAAACTGAATAAACTTCTAAAATTTAATTTCCGTAATATTTCTTCTTGAATTCCCACCCCAGAAGTTTGAAAAATAGATGCTTGTGAATTTTTAGAAACCTCAAATATAATACAGTAGAAGAGAAATAAAATATCTGATTTTTAAAATTTGTTAACAAAGTGACAAATGTTTTAAGAAAGTCTTGTCCGCTCCCTTCCAGATTTGTTGAAATTCAAGAAAAAAGTATTTAATGCAAAAAAAACCCCGATCGTCACACTGAATACTGTCTTTGAGGTATCTCTTCTGAGTGTTAACTAAAATATTAAACATTAAAACACTTTGATAAAGATTAATTCATCTTATCCTTTAAACAGCATCATGGGATTTTGATCAAGATGCCTCTTTAACAGCTAACATCCATTTTTTAAATTTTTAGTGGTTTAAATTTAACTTTCAGTTTAAATTCATTAGAAAAAAATATTATCAAAACCTTTAAACAAGTTTTTGCTTATGTTTGGTACTATATTAATAGGTATATAAACTTCTAACTGGGAACTCTAATACTAGCAAGGGGCAGAACTGCTTTGGTCTTGTTCTTTTTAGGTTTTTTTTACGTTGTTTGTTTGAATATTTGAAAAGGTGCTGATGAAATCCACAGGCCAAGTTATTTGCATGGCTAATAAGTTTAAATTTGATGCCACAGCATTGACAGATGATCATTTTCATATATCTATCATGTGTGTAATGGTAAATGTCAAGCAGTACTTATTAAGAAAAGATCTTTCTCCTGAGAATTATTATGATTTTGAAAAGAAGGAAACCAAAATAAAGTATAGCAGACATGCCAGCAATGAAAAATTACTCTGTTTCTGAAGATACACATACAAAGGGCCCACATTTTCCAATTTATGACTATGTTCTCTAGGAGAGACATTTAAATTTCCAGTTGCTATGTGAATTTATTGAGAGTCAAATTTTATATATATAATGGAACTTCACATAGCTTATAAATAATTAATACATGAATAAAACATTGATAATAAACATTATTCAGTTAATATTTCTATAGTCTGACAAGAAAATAGGTGCTCATTATATGTTTTATAATAATGCAGCTTTGAAATTATTAGTAAACCTATGCTACTTCTTTTTGCAATACCTTTTCAATTTTTAGTAATAAATAGAATACAAAAGAAAATAATACCTAATTATTTGTACTATAGATTAATTTCAATATTTTCAAGATTAATGTTCCACTGTGTGAGGTATTGCACAAATCCAAGCAGACATCTTCGCCCAGAGCATTGGTTTTTTCCCCACCAATTTTAATACCCATGTATTGTTCCTGAGAAGTCACATAACGAAATCCAATGTTTATTAAATCTGTTAAATCCATTAAACTTCAGAAGCACTATTTCTTCATAAAGTTGTGCATAAACCTCTGCAAGAACGATGTAGGCAATGAGACTGGACAGAAGCACAAGCTAGGTGGTGGTATAGCTGGAAGAGTGTGTCCATAGAACAGATACTGGAATTCCCCAACTGTTTTATCATGCTCAGTACCGTTCAGATTCTGGTGGTATAATTATGGTATTTATATTGCTATATTGGGTTTTCACAGCAACGTTCTGCTCGTGGGTCAGCTATAGGGGTGGTATCTGTAAGAATCTACTAGAAGCTTCCCACATGTCTGATGGAGACAATGTCAGTCACTTCCAAGATGGATCTGCTGCTGGCCAAGTCAGCGATCAATCAGCGATGGTGGCAGCACCTCTGGGATAGCATAATTAAGGCAGGGAGGGGATACCAACTTCATCCAGGGAGACAAGCAAGAGTATGTCAGAGAAACAGCCCTGCAGGCACCCACATCAGTGAGAAGGAGGGGAAGGAGGTGCTCCAAGGCACTGGAGCAGAGATTGCCCTGCGGCCCGTAGTGCAGGCCATGGTGAGGCAGCTGTGCCCCTGCAGCCCATGGAGGTCAATGGGGAAGCAGAGATCCACCTGCAGCCTATGGAGGACCCAACACCTGAGCAGGTGGATGCATCCAGAGAAGGCTGTGACTCCACACTGGAGCAGGCTCTTGGCGAGATCTGTGGATCCATGGAAAGAGGAGTCCATGCTAGAGCAGGTTGCTGGCAGGACTTGTGACCCCATGTGGGACTTGTGCTGGAGCAGGCTGTTCTTGGAGGACTGCACCCCATGGAAGGGACCCACACCAGACCAGTCTGCTCCTGAAGGACAGCACCCCGTGTAAGACACACACTGGATCAGTTTGTGAAAACCTGCAGCCTATGGGAAAGACCAAATGACCAGTGTTGAAGAAGTTTGTTGTGAATTGTCTCCCATGGAAGGGAACCCCATGCTGGAGAAGGGGAAGAATGTGAGGAGTCCTCTCCATTAAGAGGAAGGAGGAGCAAAAAACAATGTGTGTGATGAGTTGACTGCACTTCCCATTCCCCATTCCCCGGTGGGGAGGAGGTAGAGAAAATCAGGCCTGAAGTTGAGCCTTGGAAGAAAGGAATAGGGGGGGAAAGGTGTTTTTAAGATTTGGTTTTATTTCTCATTATCTTACTCTGATTGCATTACTAAATTAAACTAATTTCCCCAAGTCACATCTGTCTGTCTGTGATGGCAGTCCTGTCTTAATCTCAAGACATGAGCCTTTAATTATATTTTCTCTCCCTGTCCATCTAAGGAAGGGGAATAATAAAGTATTTTTGGTGGACACCTGGCATTCAGACAGGATCAACCTAGCACCTTTTAGCTAAGTCAGATAGGTTCTATATCCCATATAATTATTTGTACAAAATAATCCACTTAGGAGATATTAAAATGTACTGCAGTGGATGCTAACTTTATTTTAAAAGATCTTAGTATTATTTAAAATACAAAGAAAAAATGGTGAAAAAAATGAGAAAACTCACATCTGAGCTGATAGTACTTAATCATACTAACTTCAGGGGAATAAAATTCATAAAAAAAAGGTTTAACGCCTTTTAACAGAGTTGAAAAAAAAGTCCAAAATTTAGCTAATTTCTAAGTGTCAGGAGCTTACAATTAAGCAGCAGTGGATGTTAGTCATTATTGTAACTGTGGTGTGTAAATGAGATTGTTACCTTAACTGGATGGGGTACCACCATCCCTAGACAGTTTCTCAGACAGACATGAGATAAGTCCTAATCTAAAGCACTATACTTTGAATGAACTGGAGAAAATTCTTGGAAGTTATTTTGCAAGCACAAATTTCTGTTTCAGTATTGTGGCAATTAGAAAGGAAAAGGATGAACATTTAAAGATGTTAAAAGATATGTCAAGGACAACCCCATATACCTGGTAGGTTGCCTGCATTAAGACAGTCTTAGGAACCAAATAGCATTTATTCCTCAAGGGGTGTCATTTCCTCCCCAGTTGAAACTCCCTTGTTCCCTTAATCCAGACACATTCCCTCCCTCATGATGACACCTGGACTATGAGAAGGACCCAAAAGAGAAGGCTAAGCACTTTGAATCTCTGAGTCAGATAAGGATTTGGTAAACAGCATGGAAAAAGGCGAGCTTGTAAAACAGTTTGAATATAGTTTATATTGGCTCAGAGACAAGAGGGTTGGAAACAAAATACCAGAGCAATTATATGTTCTTTTGAAAGCGAAACTGAGATGCATAAAATTGCCATAATTATCTTCACTGACTCAACTTATTTTCAATTCATTATTTTTTGCAGTTTATCATATGAGTTCAAATGTGACAAGACATTATCACTAACTGAACATTATTGAGGTTAGATGGTAGAAATTTATTCTTTTTTTTAATCTCACTTTTTTTTGATCAGTGATTAAAGGTACCTCTCAAAGTATGCATAAATTATTTGCTGTCAAAGAGCTTGTTAAAAAAAAGAGAAAAATAAAAGAACATTTAAAAATAGAATTATCTTCATCAATTTATTAATTCAAAGCAGCAATAGATATAAGCATACAGTACACATGCACACTTGATTAATATTGAATCCAATTCTGTACTTACTGTAAAATCTCTTATTCTGCGCTTGCAAAAAGAGGCATAGCCACAATGATGCAAACAGACATCAGACCATTATGCTTTGAAACACACAAGAGTTTTTATACCTCATAACATAAATGATTCTTCGAAGAATCTTCTTCATTTTATTCTTCAAAATGTGTTATCCCTCCTTTCCTTGCTGCTTACAATCTCATGAATTATGTTTGTGTGCAAGAGACAGGTAGAGAAAGGGGAGTGATCATGAAAGGTGAGGAAGGGGGAAATCTACTGTCATATAAAAGCAAGAATTTAAATTTTTTTCCCTACATAACAGTAGGGGAAAAAAAACCCAAACCCCAAATATATAAACAATTAACCTCCCCTCTCCCCCAAAAAACCCCAAGCCCAAGCAGACCCCAAACAGATAATCTCAGCAGTTACCCTTGGGTAATTATTTACTGTCTTTCTGTGGCACTCACTTTACTGAAGTGCACTTTTTTATTCCTTTTTAAATTTATAATGAAAACCTGTGAAAATGCTACTTGTGGGACATTAGCTGCCATTTTGAATCTTAGAAATGCATGGCAATTTTTGCACTTGTTTAAATAAGGTATCCACATACCATTGCTTTCCCAGTTCCTGCCAGTTTTAAGGTTGCATATGCCTTTGTTACTGTGATCTGGCAGTAATGAGAAGTTGTTATTTATAATGGCAATTAGAAAGGACCAAGAGACCTTTTCAGTTGCAATGTTGTAAAATTACTCAACATGAGTAGTTGGCCTAACAGGAATACACGACTGTAAGAAATATTTGCAGATAATGTTTTTATTTCTTGATGCTATGAAAGAAAAGGAAAAGGAAACCTGAAATTTATTTTTTTTCTGTCTATAAACACTAGATGGAGAATTAGGGTGTTACTCAAGTCAAATAAAGTACTGTCTGAAATGGTAAAAAGTGGTGTCAAAAAGTACATATATTTTTCTTTGAATTAAACCGAAAATAATCTCTGCATGAACACTATAACTCAACTTGTGATAACTGCACATCAAGTGGCTGTCATTTCTGTCTTGGAGAAGCCACTTCTTTCAAAATTGAAATTCTGAAGCCTGGACACTGAGTTATCTTCCAGGTACAATGGTTTCTACCAAAGTTAAAATTGGGAAAAAGGCATGACTCTAGTATTCACAACATGCTATACTTAACCGAAAGACCGAAAATTAATTTTGAATCTGATAACATTTAATGAATTATTCTACAATGAGAAGTTCATGCACTGATATGGTGTAGCCCCGGATTTGAGCTAAAATACAGTAGGAAGCCAAGGGAAGTTATACCATGCTTGGCACTAGTGAGACACAGCTGGACCACCACCTCCAGTGCTGTGCTCTCTGGTATGGCAGAGATCAGTAATATAGATTTATAAACTTTATAATTTATATGTTTATATGAAACATAAAACTTATATCAAGAGCAAAATAAAATTTTAGATAAATAGTTTTTAACTTTTGTAAATGCAGTGTAGCAATTTGTTTAAACACCACCAAAAAAATACATAACTTTAATTATTTATAGAAATAATTAAAGGAGAATTAGATCAAATCAGTAAGTTAGTATACAAAAGGAAATTTATTTTAGAAGGAAATATATTTAAGTAACATATAATTTTAAATTATCAAAAACTTGCTACACATATTTCCAAACACAAAATTTGTCATTTGTTTGGCACAGACCAGGCTGTTATTTGCACACCATAAACAGATACTTGCACTGTCATTTCACCACACTGAACTGAAACGTGTGATCTATGGCATAGCTTTCTCCAAGTGTCATCTAATTTTCTCTTCTGATACTCTTCCCTAAACCACAGAATACGTTCTCATGCCATAAGAATACATTTGAATTTACTATCTATTTTTTGGTTTTAGGATGCTATAGATAACAGCCTAATTGATCTCATTTTTAAGAGCAAATGGGAATTTCTAATCTGACTGCTTACAGGTTTTTGCTTTTTACTGAGCTAATTTAGAACTGTGAAGAAAAAAGAATCAAGAGATTCAAAGGACAGGAGTAAGTTAAGGCAATCATGAACCTTCCAAGGAAGAAAGAAAATAGGATTTTAATAAAGATAAGGGAAAATCAATCAAAACCTGGGAATTTTTTCCAGCATATTTTTCAGCATGGGATGAAGATTAATCTCTGTATAATACAACCAGAGTATTATGCACACTGTGCACCAACTACTGCCTTTGAAAAATATGTATAAGTAGAAAAATAATGAATTTGAATGTTGTCATATTATGTCTGCAGGTGACTACAACTCTGAAAGCAGAATGAAAAATTTTACATTAGTAGATTATTCTATGACAAGATAAATGAGTTACTTCATATTCCTTTCTTAAAAAATTATCTTTAGCACTCAAAAAAGAATTTCCATTTTCAGAAATAACCATGTAATTAAATAGTAGTTAAATTAGTTCATTAATTAGCCAAATGCCACATTATTGTCTTGGTCTTCCCAAAGAAAAAGTTCCAGATAATACAGCAAATGAAGTGAAGCATCAGAGATACTGAAGATGCACAGGGCATCTAAAGGTTCTCCTGATAACCCATTAGTTATTAAATTCTCTTCTTACTCTACAGAGTAAGTGGAAAAAGTAATTCATTCCTTTCTCCCAGTGAAGAATAGTGAAAAAATAGTAAAAAAATTCTGGGTTTAGTGTTGACTTTGGTTTTTTGGTTGTTGTTTTCGGGTTTTTTTTAGAAGGCAAAACAAAGACCCTCAAAGTATATATCTCAGCAAAACCAACAGAAAACTCAATAAATATGTTTATACCTATAAAAATATTTGGACCTCCTACTGGTATCCATGAGTGGCTTTAATGGTGGAAGATTAGCATATGTAATTATGACACCACTGAAATCAATGAAAATAAGTGCCACAAGTCCCAGTGGGTAAAGATTTCCCATTTAAATTATTCACATTCCTTCAAGTTACCCTGAAACTAAAACTTAACACCTGTTTATAATGGTCATTCTTTTTTTTTTATTTTTAATTGTGTTTAATTTTCCTTGATTTATATACTGTCAAAAACTTTGAAGTTTTAAACATCTAAGTAAAATTAATTTTTATTCCATACTGTTACCAAATAGTCATGTTCTGATATAGATACTCAGAGAAAAAAAAAAAAATCTGTTGAACTACACAGAGCTTCTCCTACAAAGCGTGTTAATATTTTATAGAAATTTTTCTGAAATTGAATATTTTCCATTCTCAAATACAGTTAAAAAGCCTTTTTTGTGTCTAAGATATCCAAAAAGAGGAAATGAAGTATAAAACCATGACTTTTACAAAATAATTATGATACTACTACTACTGCTTCTACCACTAGTCATAACTGCAGCAGTAGTAGTAGTAGTAGTAATAGTAGTAGTGATATTTTCATTCATGGTTAAAAAACAGAAAACTATGGAATAGCAAAACAATACAACTAGTTCCAATGTAAATCACATTAAATTTTATAGAAGTATGAAATAATTTACTTGGTGAGACATATTGCCCTTAGTCTTTTGCTCTGGCCGTAAACACAACTTTGAAACTTTTTCTCTCTGTGCAACAGTACTTTATTTTTTTCCCCCACAGTCTTTGTGTGAGTAATTCATACTCTGTAGCCCTTAAGTAATATTATTCTGTAGGATAACATTTGCTAACAATTTTTTGTACACTGTAGCATGTTTGAGATGGAAATCCAATTTTAAACATAGCTTCTCTGAGTAACTAAAACTTTTAGTCTCACAAACAACAATGCTAAAATGCTATATACACTATTAAAAAGAAATATGACATCTCTGAATAACTGCTACTTTTTAATAAGAAGAAGATGGAAAAAAATAGTATCTTTGGCATAGGAAAAAGTTATATCTTTAGGTATAAATTTCCATCTATTTTAGCCTTCACACACAGCCAACCATTTTATGTAAAAGTTGCATGTACTGTATAAATGGAAAACGAAAGATCAAAGAATAGACCAACCAATGAATTTTAAACCGATTTTGTGCCAGAAATGTGGTGGAACAGCACCATCTGCAGGTGTGTCACCATAAATCTGATGTTCTTCAGGTAGTTAAACTGTTTAATGTCATCTGTCCCTTTTTGGTACAGATTTAGCCTTTGCTTTAGGGGAAAATCCAACAGCCAGTGAAGACATGGATTATTTTGCAGACAAAATGCTGGCCATAATGGAATGTTAACATAATATAGAAGTATAAAACCAAATCCTTTTTTTCCACAAAAGAGAGTTTGAAAGAACTCTCTCATGTGAGGCCTTCTGTTTATAAGAACTGAACAGATCTATCTGTTTAGAAATATGTTTTGTATAGTTATGTCTTATATGCTGTTACTTGATCTAAACCATTCCTCTGTGTGTTGAAAATACTTATTTTTATCTTTGTGAAATATTATGCATGGTTCTGAGACAGATCAGAAAAGAAAAGGTCAATATGATGCTGTAGCTTAGGATTTAAATCAAACTGCTTTATATTGTATCAATTAAAAGTATCAGTGCTGCTTAAAAGAAAATATTTCCATGTTACTCCCATTAGAAAGCTGGATGTCCTTAAAGACCATATTTTGGTTTCACTTTCTTCTACCTTCACACCCTCCAACTCATTGTAGGTGTCTGGAGTTGAAACACTATTTATTTTGAAAAATGCCCAAAAGGTTATGTGGAAAATTTTGGAGAGGAATGGACTGGATGGTGTGCCATCCGTTTCTGTGAGGATTTATTTTTCTCTACATTTTTAAGGAACTCTGAGAACTCTTATTTTGTCCAAGATAATATATTTAGCAGTAATAAACCTTGAACACTAATCATAGATATTCAAAGGATGTGAATAATTATTTCTTTAATTGTTATAATGCAGAGATTTCCATGACAGTTCAAAGCCATTCAGAAAAAAATAGTGATGTCCCTAGATGCTAGATCTGTTTACTTATATGTTGATTTAAAGCTGTAACTGTTTAATTTATATGTTTATATCAGAGAATATTTTTCTGACTATTCTTTTTTGACTATATGTTTTAAAAAAAAAAGAGCAAGCCTCCTTCCAAGTTACTCTAGATTATGTATCATGGTGTTTGGAAATGCACAACAGTTTTCTGACATATTTGTCTAAGACATCCAGGAAGAGAAAAACCACTTCTGCAAACAGGTGTAAGAAAACATGCAGCTGGGGCATTTTTCAGGGGAGTTGAGTTTTTTTGCTGAAAAATATTAACCCATTAAAATGGAAACCATGGCTATAAATAAATAGCAGGGGAGACAGTTCAACTGGGGAAGCTCATTACTGATGTCATCTCTAATATATATTGCTGTAGTTCTGAAGCATAAAATGTCTCTTTGTTCCTCTATCAGCATTCTATTTCTCCATCTGTCTCCTCTCCATTTCTTCCTCTTAATCAATTTTTTGGCAGGATTTCCTATCATCTACTATTTTACCCACTACAGTGCCTGTTTTAATATTTACAATAAAACCCTCACACCAAAATGTCTCAAAAACAGAAGCAGGCAAGCAGACAGACAAAAAAGGAGAGAGAATAATACTCTAGTAGTTTGGGCATTCTGTAATTATTCAAAAAGAAAGGGTTCCAGAAAGTGAGGGAAAGAGGAAATTCAGGCTCTTTCAGTTCAAGAAATTCAAGTCTCTTCCATGATTAATTCAGAAAAGAAATGTGAAAATTTTATCGCAATATACATGTGTGTACATGGAGATGATCACATCCTAAATGTCCGTGTGCAATGTGCAACACTTGGAATCAGGAAAAGATTAATGGGAAGGGCAAGACCTCTCTCCTCCCAGATCTGCTAAGAAAGAAAATAGTTAATTTTTATTTTATTGTTTTGTTTTTGGTAAAACTGCCAAAACATGGTCAATATGTTGGGGTTTCAAGATTCAAATAAACATTAAACTTGAAAGTAGTTTGCATTTTTTTAGTTAGTATATTACAGTAGGTCCCACTCCTTTTTATTCTGATTTTTTATCTTTTCTCCAAATGAAGCAATTTGTCTGAAGATATAAATCCAAAGTTGTTATTGTATGGTGTTTTCAACATCCCATGACAGAGACTTTGAAAATACTTCTTAGCTGTTTATTAAGACAAGAAGTAATTTAAATAAAGAAGTTCTTTTACAGAGGTATTCTTTTGCATCATACACTTTATTTCTTACTTTAAAAATGAGAATAAATCCTTGCAGTCTTGAGCTGTATTTTATTAGAAAACAAAGGGAGTTGCTGCAAGCAACCCAGACTTGAAGAGAGAAAAAAGACAAAAAAATATTTCAGGTAATGATAATCAGTTCTTGGGTATTTATGTTCATTTACTTTTCTTTCTGATTACAAATTTAAAGAATATTAGCAAATTTCAATACTTTTCAGTTTTTAATTTAATTCATTTTTTAAATTCTATTTTTATAGTTTTAATTTCAAAACCATCTTTTACAAACTGGCTTTAATTGTTTACCATTTATTTTATGACTTATAACTTCTTTTTAATAAACACTTGGATTTCAAAGCAGGAAAAACATTTACATTAGAATGCATCACACAATATCAGAACTTGCAGGATTACTTTCACATGTGGCTCAGAATTGACAGACTGCCTGATAGTCTGGAGGTATTGAATTTTCTGTGTGTTTTGAAGTCAGAGGCAAAGTGCAGGTAGCCAACTGGGCCTGGAATATCTGTGTTGCACCAGATTATTTTAATATCCCATCTCATGTAAGGTTTCTTTCCACAATTTCGAATTAGAAATTTAGGACCTGAAATCTTCATTTTCCAGTGCATACAATGCAGTCACAATGCCTTGCCTTTGCAGATGCTCTGCTGGTGGGGAAAGGAGGAAAATGAATTTGTGTCCCTCACCACTATTTGTCAGAAATCTGATAAACCCTTACATATATATGTTCCACCAGTCCTTAGACCTGTCTTCTGTCTCACTGAACACACAGTGTAAAATCCCACAGAAAGCAGAAGGTAGAAGGACAAAGCACAAGGTTTAAGTCATGAGAGTTAATGGCTGTCAAAGTGCATGTAAATTATCATTCTCAGTGGGGAGGGAGTATTCGATTTCTGTGTTTGTTTTTAATTAATATACAACAGACAGAGTAGGCAAGAATAGGATGATAAAGGAGATAAGGTAATGCTACCAACAAAGAAATTAAAACCAGGAAATGGAGGAGACACTGAGAGAAGCAAAGGACAATGGAGGAAAAAAGGGACATTTTATGGTTCAGAACTATAGCAGTGTATCAGAGATTGTATCATTAATGAGTTTATACCACCTTGCTGAAGCAGCTAAATGTTGTAGGCTAAAATATAAAGTAGAAATTATTTTTGTAGGCATCTTTATCACATCATGAATCCCCAGCAAACTTTATGAGGTCTTCCCCTCCACTGATGTCTAATGAAATTATTTGTATAGATCCTCAAACAGCATTGCACCAGTGTCTTCACAAATTTGCATGTTCGCTGCTTAACTAGTTTAACACCTTAACATCATTCTCTGTTTTAGATGACAGAACTTTGATAATTTTATAGATGTAATTAAATCAAAACAATTTTGCTCTAAGCCTGACAAGAAAAAATGCCAACAGTTTAGTTAAAATTACTGGAATAAGGGCTAGAGAGAATTAATTACTAGTTTGAAGGTTACAACCAAAAAAGTATATTGGGGAAGGATGGAAAAATGGTGAGGAAAGACCAAAAATATCATACACATATCTGTGTGCACAGACAAACAAATAGAAAACATCTTCTGCAACAATGAACGTATATAGGCATGCTCACACACATGTATTTATGTATACATATTGGTGGCTGCTTTCGTGCCTTACCCTTGGCAAAAGTCCTGTCGAAAAACACTCTTCAAGATAAGAATATGGGTGTAGACACTGAATGAATGAAATACACCAGGCTGTCTGGAAGGGCATCTGCCCCCAAATTGGTCATGTTAAAGACAAAGATGGCCATCAGCTGGGTTAAGCAGTTATTGGTACACTGCCAAGAGACTCTGAAACTATGAAATGGTCACCTTGAAAAGCAAGACAGGAGAAACATATAGATCTGTCACAGGAGAGGGACCTGGAGAGGGGAATAGGATGGGCAAGGCAGGTGGGTGCTCCCTCTCACTGCAGGCTGTGCAATGCTGCCTTCCCTGGGACACCTCAGGGTGCAGCCCCGAGGAGGAGGCAGTGGGCACAGGCACCCCTGGAGCTAGAGTGTCCCACATCTGCCACATGGAATGCAAAGGGACACCCTTGGAGGGGATGGGGAGACTGCAGCATATGTGTCCAGTAACAGCAAGGAGGGGAAATTGTGTGTGATTAGCAGTATGGGAAATTAGATAAATAAGGCTATTTAGAACAGTTAAAATGTTTAATATTTTGCAGCTGTCTAGTATTGCAGTTTATCTGCTGACATATATTCGGACTCTGTAGGTCATTGATGGCCATTACTGAGATGTCATTAAGAAATCAAGAAACCACTTTCATCCCGACTTGGTTTAAACTACATGAAATGAACAATGCAGCACTGTTTGGATTGGCAAGTCTTCAAGAAAACAAACTTCAAACCAAAGAATCCATCTCAACTCTAAGTTTTATCTCTGCACATTCTGCTTAGGAAAGTTATTAAACCTGTAAAATCATTAAATGCAATAGAAAAGTCAAAAAAACTGTAGTACTGTGGCTGTCACAAAGCTTGTGATGGAAGCTCAGGCTTTAGTTCTAAATCTCAGGTTGCTTCCTTTTTTACTACAACTAATCCTACAGGTAATCCTGCATTCAACATACATAGTTTGTGCACATGGACGTGCAAAGAAGAGGAATGTACTTCCAGGGATACTAACAGAATGATACTCGTACGTGAACATTGAGGACAAGATTATAAACAGTCTCAGTTTAATGAGTACTCTTGAGACTTGGATATTGCAGCTCCGGTCTCTCTGACCCTTGTCATTTACATAAAGAATCAGTTTTAAAATTGAAGGATGTGCTAAGCCCTGAAAAACATGCAATATCCAGAATTTCTTTCTTTGGGAGAACACACTTGAGTGAACACCTCTCAGCCATTTACGTACAAGGGAAAAATTACAACTTTCACAAATAAGTAAAACTCTGCATAAAATATGGATAGAACTACTTTGACATTGGCACTAAGCCATTTTAATTTTCTATAGAGATCTTTATTCATTTGCAGCATCAAACTTATAATTAAACATTATTTTCAATAAATTGTAAGTATACTTAAATATTTTTATTACCTTTCAACTGGGAAACTAATGTTGTAATATATCTGACTATAAGCAAAACTAGAGCAGATGATAATCTTGTATTTTCATAAGGTAGCAAATGGATTTCCAGAGCTCTCAAATAATCAGATTTGGAAGCAAGCCAATGAAGATAAAACCAGATTCTGTACACTGGGAGGGCAAATAGAATTAAGTAAATTTTCATAAATATTCAGAATAGTATATTTTTATAATTGCAATAATTTCTACTGTCTTATTTGAAGTTTGAGATTTTATCTACACAGCCATTTTGGTAATTTTTTGTATATGAGAAAAATTCTTGCTCTGACTGATACCAACTAAATCCATGGGAAATACAGTGGATAAATGACGCAGATGAGTATTCATAAATCAGAATGGAAGTTCAGGATGACACTTGTGTCTAGTTACTCGGAAATGCTTCTTCTGACATCAGATAATCTTCATTAGGACTGTAAAATCTGTTTTGTAGTTTTTAGTTCTCCCTGAGTTTTTTTGGAAAATAGAGGGCAAAAAAGTATTTCTGAGGGTGTTCTGACATAATGAAACATGCTATATCTTCTGCTGTGTATTTTAGGTAATTTTCAGGGTAACTGAAGAGGCTGTTTCAAGCTTCTTTATTTTCTATTTAAATATTTATATGTGTGTGTGAGAGGCTATGTATAGGTTTGTGTATTTTCATTAAAAAATATTTACAATAGTGACAATTATATCTGGTATTATCAGAAATTAATTATTACTGAATTCCATTGCAGTTAATATTTTTTATAATAATATTACCTACTTAACTGTCTAACCATTATGTTTTAGTGGGTATTTAATACTTACTTAAGCTATTATATTTCTTCTGCTGCCTTGTTTTAATTTACTGACAGGTTTTTTATCTCCCCTTTTTAGATGAACCTGATTTTGGCCTTACAATACTAAAGCCAATGGAAACATTTACATTGAGTTGAGTAAATGTATGACTGATGCCCAGAATCATAGAATCTCAGAATGGTTTGGGTTGGAAGGGACCTTGAAGATCATGTAGTTCCAAATTCCTGATATGGACAGGAACAACTTCCACTAGGTCAGTTTGCACAGACTCCCATCGGACCTGGCCTTGCACAGTTCCAGGAATGGGGCAGCCACAGCTTCTCTGGGCAACCTTTTTCCAGTGTCTCACCACCTTCACAGTAAAGAATTTCTTCCTGATATTTAATCTAAACATACTCTCATTCAGTTTGAACCTATTCCGCCTCATTCTGTCACTACCTATCCTTGTAAAAAATTCCTCTCCATTCCTCTTGTATGTACCCTTCTTTAATATACTGAAAGGCTGCTCTAAGGTGTCCCCTGAGCCTTCTCTTCTCCAGGCTGAACAATCACAACTCCCTCAGCCTCTCCTCATAGGAGAGGTGCTCCAGCCTCTGATAATCTTTGTGGCCCTCCTCTAGATTCCTTCTGTTTTACTGAACTGGAACAAAAAAATGCTAGGTATGATTGTGCTTTGATAGCAGTAAATAGATTTTAAGAATTATCACATTGAAAGTGTATTTTCTATTTCCAGAAGACACATTGTAAAAAGAAGCCTGTTGAAAAATATTACTACCTAGTGTAGTAATAAGATACTTACTGGGTTTTTTTTTTGTTAGGTTGTTTTGGTTTGAATTTGTGTGTGTTTTGATTTGGTTTCATTTTTAATGTCCTGTAGTGATGAATGTTAATCAGGAAAGCATCCTTCATCAAATCAATTTCTTCTGCCTACTTTGCTCTGAACTTGAATGCTTTATTCCATTTCAAAGGTGCCTCTCTCCTATGTTTCCATTGATTTTGCTACAAGACAGCTCTTCAAATCTCTCTGCAAAGATCTTTACATTTAGCGCCCTGCCTTTTGTTTCTGTCAGAACAGCATTGTTGTTCCATAGAAGCATTTAATTTTTTCCTTAAAAGCTCCCTTTTTTCTTTCTCATGTCTTATCTTTTTTCCTGAATTTGTTTTTGAATGCACCAAATATATAAAAAAAGGAAATACTTAGTAATATATTTCTGTAGATTAATTAAAATGTTCTATTTTTTTTTTCTCAGAAAACACCTGGTTTTCCTTTGAATAGGTTATGAGGAGCTTCCATGTGGCTGTCTAGAGAGAAACAGATAGTAGCTAATCAGAGAGCTGTGTACAGATACTTTAAATTTGGAAAGCAAGAATGTGTTTTCACCTGGCCTGATAGGATGCTACAGAAGATTGTTTTGTAGTAATCTGTACGAGTGAGACAACACCGTGAAATTCAAAGCAAGTGCTGGTACTTTTCTTCTGCACTGTACTCTTCCCTCCAAAGGAAGGGACAAACTTTAGGCTGATATTCTTACAAAGGTGAGGAAGGAAAAACAACTGTGTTTTTCAAAAACTATTTTCAGGTAACCATAGTAACAACATTTTGGTACATCTTTAGCACTGAAAATTGAAAATGGGGGAACACTGAGAGATAGAAGTAAAAGAGCCTCATTGCTTGGGAAACCTGCAGTCATGTCATTGAAGTACTAGAGGGACTGACGAGTGACAAAGCAGTGGCTCCTTATAGTGCTCCAGATTTTAGTCACTGAAGCATTTTACTTCGGATTTACAAGAAAAGCAAAGGGACAGTGTCAAGAAAACAGAAAACCATAACTACTGCCTTATTTTCTATCCTGTGCTACTATAGCCTTCTCCAATGAACAAAATTAGCATATGGGTTATTTTATGGAAGCTTATATACCCAGCTGTGCATAACTCACATGAAAGTGTGGCAGATTGTATTTGCTATCAAACGAGCCAGCAATGAAATTTTCAGAGGAATTGCCTAAAATTGTTCAGGCAGAGAGAGTGAATATTTTAGCACATCCCGTCCACTGGGAGTTTATTTTTAATATGACTTGCCTAGGGGTTTATAAGTATAATTCCAAGAAAGACTTATTTATTTATGTTGATTCTTTTGAAATGTTTGTATTATACATAAGTTTTTCTTACACAAAAAGTGCCATCAGCAGTAGTGACTGTGTTCGTAAGTGTATGTTGAAAGAACAACAAAACAGAATAAAAACTTGAAGTGCCAATACAGTTAAAAACACCTGATTATTCAGTGTAAGGTAACACAAAAATTCTTCTAGACTCCTACACACATCTTATTAAGGAGTCTTATCTTTAGAAGTATATGTCTTCATAGCAAAATGTTTCCACAATCTGGCTTGATTGGAAAAGCCTATTGATTTACTTGAAGCTGAATGGAGACTAATAGTCTCATTTCAATCAAGTACTAATAAATATCTTTTTATTTTTTTCTTTTTTTTAATCAAAGTCAGAGAAAACTATACCCCACTATTCAACACTCACTATACATCTAGTTATGGTCAAAATACACTTAGGGTTTAAAACTTCCTGTTAGTAGAACAAAATACAAGAACCATATATACCACACCACCTTTGAGATTATATACTGAGATCTTGCTGAAAGAACCTATGCTCATTCAGTCAGATTTACCAGCCCTTCATGCAGACAGGTCAGCTGGATCAGTAATATAGAGCAGGGAATCATGCTCTGAGTGGCATAACTTGGACTTCATTGTTTAATAAGCTCATATTTATGCAATCAGAAATTTTTATTTACACAATGCTTACAAAGTTTCACCTGAATTTTTAGAGAATTTCACCATGCAGGGCAAGTATTGAGTGTCTCCAAGGGTACCTATCTTGCTCACTGTCTTTGAGGGCAAGGTACAACAGAAGGTGGGTCTTGGGGACACATATCATGGTTGTCTTATTTACTATTCCTGGAATAACTTTCGTACAGTTTTTTAAAAGATGTAAAGCCTCTTAAATGAGACACTTAAGATTTCAATCTCTGCTTAAATTACTTTAGGCCAAGTATTTAACTGCATAATTAGACTTCTGAGTTGTCTGTTATCAGAGCATAATGAGCAGAAAATAGTAAGATTTGACCAAAAAAATCCTCCTGGAAGACTATGTCATGTATTTGTGACTTACACCATCAGCTGGAAAGTCTGATTAGGAATCCAGTTTCAGGCTGAAAGCCAAGGAGCATGAGGCAGTGCAAACCAAGTAAATCTTTTATTGGTGCTAGGAGGCAGCTCTACCCTTGCTTTGGGATGTCTTGCAGTAACCATCTATGCTTTTATTTGCACAGCTCCTAATCCAGTGCTACCACAGTATATTTTTCAAAGATTTTCAGGGCTTCAATAACTCTTGTACGTAGTGATGACAAATATAATGTCTCTCCACACCACACACTTAGTCATTAAAGTTAAGAATATTTTTTCTCCACTTCAGAAAACTTGACAATAACTTTTGGCGGGGTGAGATTCACTGGTTCAGCCAAGCTGAGTCCAGAATTCTAGCTGTATTTAGATGATGTATTTAGATGATGTATTAATGATACACCATCTACAGGTTTTAGTTTCCTCTTGTGATTAGCTTTACTGCAGCAGTATTTATACTCTGGCATACAGACTGCCTTAGAGGATTCTTTCCATCTGTTGGCTTATTCACATGTGGAACTCTGCTTTGAAATGCATTTCATAATATTATAATACCTAAATGTGTACATTCTAAGCATGTCACAGAAGTTGGATACATATATGAAAAAAAATTGATTTCATTTATATATATATGCACACACATTTCAGTTATATATGTGTGTATATAAGATATGTGTTCGTGTATATAACATATATACCTGCATAAATTAAATTGTGTTTACATAGAAATTTGTTGTATTTATTAAGAGTTCAATTGATTTTTTTATCCATTAAAAATTACTTAATCCTGGGAATAGTTGTCACTTAATGGAAGGATTAAGACTCTGATCCTGAATATTTTCTGATGTGGGCTTCCATTTATGTTATAATTGGCCACAAATATAATTTATAAAAGATAATTAGTCATCACTACTTTAAAAATTGTATGGTTAGTGTAGGTATGAATACATTCCTTTGGTGTGAATTCACTGTGCTTCCCAATAAAAAGAAATCTTACTGTGTGAGCTTCTGGCTTCATCTACACAACTCTGGACTCACATAATTCCTTTTGAATGGTGGAAACCCCAGCAATCTGGGGTTTCCAGTTTTCCAGGGTGCAGCATGTCTGTAAGCATTTGCAAGAGTTTGTCGCTGACATCAGGTTTTTCCACTGTAACATTAATGGGCAAAGTTAATGTTTTTGTAGGTTTTTTCCCCTGATTTTTATGCTAAAAGCATCCTTCCCATTTCTGGACTTTGATCTGGGACTGAATGCAGGTTCTTTTTCTTCATTTCCTCAACTGCAGCTTTATAAGAGAGTTGTTCACTAAATGGGACCTGTCTTTCTCTCTGCTGTATCACAGGACAGGACACAAGCTGTGCATCTCTGCCCTCCAACAAAACAAAATTCAGACCATAGTTTTTAGCTAATTTTTAAAAGTCATCCCATGTCTTATTCAGGTAAATGTCTATATTTAAAATCAGATTCACTTATGCAACTTTGTACTGAAAAGAAAAAATCTCTCAGAAGTGTGCAGACACGACAATAGAAACAAAATATCTTCAGAAGCAGAATAATTAGATATTCTTGCTGCCCCTGTTCAAACACCCTATTAATTCTAAAAAGAAACCTTAAATTCAGATTGAGATCTTTAATACCATTTAGCATTATATCTGTCAGAATTTATGAAAAGAACTGTGTTGTTAGGAAGGACTTTTTAAAGTTATTCCTCTTTCAGCTTAGATAAACTATATGTAGAAACAACTGTCTGCTACATAAGAAACCCCTAATACTAACAGTCTCTAGCCCCAAGAAAAATGAGACTGAAAGAGTAAGAAAACCATATTTGAAACAGAAACAGAATTAAATTTACAAAAGTTCAAAGGGGAAGGGGGAGCAAAAATACATCTTTGTCCTCTGTCAAAAAAATCGTATGCAGGTACAACTGATCTCAAAATACACCACCTATTGTGCAATATAGAGAACTCCTAGAGATTTAATTATACATAGACAATTTAAAAGTTTAAAAAAATTATAGTGGTCATGAATTGCCCCTTGCAAACAGCTATTAATCAGTCTATGAACAAATGTAATACTTTTAGCTAAAGTCTTGCATAGTCATGAAGAAGAGAAGGATTAATGACATCATTACTTTCAAGTGTGTGCAATTTGGTGTAGATGATATCTGAACACTGATGGTGTTTTGGGGTAAAGAATAGCTTTGCAACTCACCCTATGATCTCTTTTTGTTCACTGTTCTCCTTTCTTCACAATTCTCTCTAATGATTTGATTCATTTAAATAGCTTGAAGTAATTTCTGTAATGAATAAAAAAAAAATTAGTTTGTGAGAGTGTATTGTATATTATATGTGCCAAACAATGCTTGTTAAAATTATTTTTAGTCTTTTGTGTATTCTTGAGCATCAGCTACATTCTCTTGTTGAATATAATTATTTCCTCGGTAAGTGAAGGGGGTTGGGAGGCAGCATCATTTAAGATCTTCTTGGTAATCACCTACATTTTATGAAGCCTTGCATGCTTCATTCAGTCTTTGTCTGAGGTACTGAGATCTGTGCTGCAGTGCTGCTAAAATTCTATAAGACAGTGAAATTCGACAAGTGGTGTTGTAACACAGTGCCGTCTCTCACAAGGGGAATACTATATGAAGCAGGTAAAGATAAAACAGTAATTTCCACAGCATGCTGTCTGAACCTCTGAAAATTAATAGCTTTGAAATTTCCAGATTAAAAAATGACAGCTGATGTCTCTCCTGGAAAATGATGTAGCACCAGTAATCATCCCTAGGCCCTAGACCTTAAAATTTCTCACTCCCAGGATTTTTGATTGAAGTGACTGGTTTTCTTTCAGACAAATATAGGTTGATATTCTGGAGATAGTTCACTCAATAAACTATCCCATATAGTCCTTATAGACAAAACTGCACCATTTTCTCCTTCCTCTAGCATGTAATGGTACTGTCCCAGTGCATGCTGTGTTCACAGACAACCCTATTTCTTTTTCTTGCCACATCCCCAACCTTAACATATCTGATACTTGAACCCCAATGGCCAGGAAAGGATAGAAAAAAATGTTTAGAAATTATTAGTCATATTGAGTACTGACCGTGTACTTGGATAAGCCCATTCCATATGGGTTTAACAGTCCACTCAAGTGATTTCTAGTCCTGAGCTGTGTGAATGTGCATTACTCTGCATTACTTGTTTGGAGGACCACAGCTCATTTCCTGAACAGACTTCCTTCCTTGGTATAGATTCCCGGTTTAATAGTCCCTGAAGACTTTTCTTCCACAAATTAACCTAGTGCATCTGCTAAATGCCAGCTGGAGATGTAACAAAAAGATAGTAAAAAAAGCAAAGTTTATTGAAACTGTGGTTAGATATGCTAAGAGCATGAGTTAACAAGTGAAGAGTAAATTGCTGAGTGGGGAAAGACATAGAAATCCATACAAGCCATGCATTATCTTCTCCTAACATCGGAAACTTTGAAATTATTCTCTGACAGTTTTCTACTTGTCAAGATTTTACAAATTTTCTGGATTCTCTGTTTCCGATTTGTTTATTGTTAGGATTTTTTTTTCTTCTAATTTCTCTTTGAGTTGAAGAAGTAGAATTCAGTAGCACAACCTGTTCCCAAACAGCCCCTCAGTGGAACACTGCATGGCGAGATTGAACAAGTTAAACTCTCAATTCTATTTAAAAATTAGCCCAGTGATATTTTAACTGTAATTATTTTTAGTCTTCACTTTAATTTAGTATAGATCAACTTTTCCTCTAACAGTAGCTTTCAAGCATATTATGTGTCTTAGAAGGTGTATGTACCTCTATTTTTATTTTATCTTTAAACAACATTCAATACGTGCCTTATGCTTTATTCTTTCATGCTTCATTTTGCCATGATGAGAACCAACTTTACATTTGAAGTAGATGAGAATACAGATTTTCCCTATAAGGATAAAAGGAAGTGGTTTGTGATCATCATGTTGCCTGTGAGAACTTTAATTGTTCCATGACAAAAGAGTTGCAGTAGAAACTATCGCTGTTAAGATTATTCAGTCCACAAAATATAAGACTATTCCCCACTTCAAATGAAGACCTATTGCAAACTTCTGCCAAACAGAAATTGCAATATGAAGAACACTTTCTTTTTTTGTTTTTTTTTTTAATATGTAGCACTGGATATTGAAATAAGCAGAAAAATGTCTTTTCAGAGGAGAATGTAAGATTTAACAGTCATCCCCAAGTCAGTTTGTGCATATTGTTATTGTTAAAGGAAAGTGACATGCTTTGTTCTAATTTCTGTTGTATTTGTTGAGCATTTTGACAGAAATTACTTGGTTTAATATGTATTGTAGGTAAGTGCATGCATGCAAGTACATTTACTAGTGTGGAAGAAGACTAGTAATAATCATAATTGTGATGATATATTTTTGATTTAAGTTATGAAAGTTTCATGGAACATATATTACTTTCTGAAAACAAAGCCCAAGAACATTTGCGGTTTAGATTTGCTAAATGTTCCTTCCATAATTTAGACTTTATAGATGTCGTATTGTTTCTAAACATCCTGTGTCTTTTTCTAAACTTCCTCAGGAGTTTGGCATCAAGAGATGAACAAAAACAACATTTTGCAAGGTTTCTGATGCCTCTGAAGCTGTGGGTAGTAGTAGTCTATATAGTGATGTACTGTTTGCATTTGTATGTTTATTTTCATTTTTCTTTTCCCATATACTAATTTTCTCATTGCCTGATAGCTACCCCCATATGAAAAAAGTTACCATAAAGCTTTCTGCCCCCTGGCCTGCTAGCCCAAAGCATATGGTGTAAGATAAAATGTATTGTTTAATTATAAATTCAGGTGTTTGAATCAGAAATGGTGTTTACTTTGGAATCGGTGAAAAATTTCCTCTTTGGAGTTGCTGAGTTTTTAGCTTATGTCTTCAATACTTTCAGCTGGGGAACCAGAAGCTTTCAGGATGGATCTTTTTCAGCGACTTTGGATTAGTGAATATATATATAGGGAGAGAGAGAGAGAGATAAAAATATGTATTATATATATATTTCATATATATATGTAAACCACAATTTGAATGGAACACCACGCATGTTTTATGCTTCAAATTCAATTAGCAGCTCAACATCTTTATAAAGATACATGGGACTGTCCACATTTAAGGAATATTTATTTTTATTAAGGTACATGCATGGGAGGACTGTGTGGGCAGGCGAATCCAAACGTACCGTTTGCTAATTGCACAATATTAATTTTATTTTATAAAGTAGTGATCCTAGTATTTCTCTCTATTGTTCATTGTCACTTTGGCATTTGCGAAGTGATCATTTTGGCAACATTACTAGGTTTTGATCATTTTTTTTCCAATATATGAATTGGCATGTAGAACCAAGGAGGAGTAAACAATCCCTAGTATTTTAAACTACATTTAAGATTTATTTGGATGAAATTCAACCCAAACACCCTTTGTGCCAACATTGAAATAGCAGGTTAAAAAATTAAGCTAAAAAAAAGTGAGCTAGAATTCACTGTTTGAGGTACCTTCATGCATATGTCCTTAGTCAACTTTTTAGTATAAATGGAGAAATACTTTTATAACTGCTTCATAAATAAAATTTGCAATAAGGCTTTTAATGTACCTACCTCCCTAGAGGCAACCTTTTCATTCTGCATAGAATCTTATTTAAGTACTGCATCAGTTGGAGCTCTGCTTAAGTGTCAGTTTACTCAGGTTGTCTTTATGAAAATGAATGATAATGTCTAAGTAAAGAAAAAAAAAGTTATAAATTCTTCACCCAAAGGCTTTTTCCTCTCTCATTATCAGACACCTTTGGGGAAGTATAGCTGCCTTCTGTAAGTGATATAAATTACAATATACTCTGTGAAAATTACTTTGCCATTCATAGTAAAACACTGCAAACTGTTTCACACTGGTATTTTTTTTCATAAAATATATATATGCAACCAGTATAACCTTGAGAAAGCAGATTGCAATTCTGTTCCCTGCCCAGGGACTTCATCTAGGACACGAAATGTGTGGGGTGGTTATCATGATGATAACTACAATGTGTGGGGTGATTGATGATCACAACTACAACTTGAACAATAAAAAGCCAAGTATAATAAACCCTTCTGAATCAAAGCAAATGTTTCTCAGAAGCAGACATACAAAATATCCCATATTAAAATAATTTGTATTAACACAGGAGGTAAAATTTATCTTGGGCAAAGAAGTCATTGTCATCCCCACAGAATCCTAATATTATTTCAGCTGGTGGGGGGGTCCGTGGCTCTGACCCAGGAAGAGGTGACTGGTCCGGAGAGATGGTCCCGGAAGGGATCGCCTTCCCGAGGCCCAGTGTCTTCCTCTCAGCTGCTGGCAAAGGAGGGCCCTTGCAGAGGCTATCAGCTCTTTAGTGATTATCAGCTCGTGATTCCAGCTCAGCTCTGCAGGGCATCTTCCAGGCCAAACCAGACCAGAGAGAGACGAGAGGCCCGTGTGGCTGGTTCCGCACAGAGGTAGCTTTATTGTTGGTTCCCTCCGGCGAAGGGGAGAGCCAGGGACGAGCTCTCCCCCCCTCTGGCGAAGGGGCTTTCTTTTATAGGGATACAGGGGATCAGCAGGGGACCAATGGGTTACAGAGGGTCTGGGACAGACCAATGGGTTACAGAGGGTCTGGGACAGACCAATGGGTTACAGAAAGATCTGCATAGTGTCTCTCAAAGGATTGTGGGTCCACTTTTCCTCACCATGACCCAAGAAGCGGCTGCCCCTTTCAGGGAGTCCTGCTGGGCGATTGCAAAATCTCTTGTCTCAGCAGAGATCCCTCCAGGGCAAGGGCTGGGCATATCCCACATAATATGGCATAAAAATAATGAAAATGTAAGATCAAACCCATAACAAGCATAAATAGATTGAGATTTAAGTATGGCTTAAATAGCTAATGAATACTCAAATTTGCATTAAAAAACTATGAAAACTATGCTCTCTGAAGTTAGCACAGGATACTGAAATACTGTTAAAGGGGAGTGAAAGGTGGGTTATTCATATAGACACTTCCATTTTAAGCATTGTCTGTCATGGTACTTTATACTGTATAACTGAGTCTTTACTAACTTGTATCACCAGAAGATTCAAATAGCATGTGACCTATTTGCATGATGCAGTGTTATTTACTTGGAGGGCCAGCTTAACATAGTTTTTTTTTTTTTTTTTTGGTAACAATACAGGACATGAATGTACAGGTATTTCCTATTTGTCATGGATTATATGTTGCATTTTCAGCCCTTTTAAATATCTTTTTCTGACCACTGTCAGGATTTACACTGACCTTACTTTATATGACTTGAAGTTATGCTTATCCATTTTTTTTGGTTTTTTGGTTTGTTTTTTTTTTTTCAGACACTCAGTATCCATTCCTCTTTGCCTGTCTCCAGTTGGGTAGAACACAACATCGTAGTTTTAATTTTGATTTCTTACAAAATTTTCAGTTACCGCTTTTATTTTTTTGCTCTTGGTATATAGTTACTTTCTTCATGGAATCAGAACTATAAGCATTTACTGAAGACTTGTTATCCAGGACTCGTTTTCACCTAAAACATTCTACAATGTCTACATACATGCTTTTTATCTGAAATATCTTTCCTACAAGTAAAAGCATATATATCCTTCATATGAAAATATATGTTATAGCTTCAAGCATGGAAAAACTGAATTTATATCAACAAAAATTGGAAGAAATGTGGTTGATAATGTGATTCAAATTCCTCCTCAAAATAAGGCCAATTTCTAACTCAGATCAGGTTACTGAAGGCTTCGTGTAGTTGAGTTCTGAGTATCTCCAAGGATGACTGTGGGCAAGCTCAATCCACCTGCCAAGCTTTCCTCTGTATCTTCTTTTCATAACCCATCAGATCGCTGAAGACAGCAATTCGAAGCTCTCCTTTAGACCTCTCATCTTAAACCCAAATAAATCCAGTTCTCATTTTCTCTCAATACATGATGCTTCAGACCTCTTCTTATTTTAGAGACCTTCTCCTGGCCTTGCAAAAATCTTCGTACAAGACAGCCCAAAACTGACTGATTAACACATCTTTAATCAGCAATAAGTAGTCTTTTATTGGTAATAATCTCAAAACTGTATATAGAACTGTACCAAAGAAACAAACATCTCATATTCCCTCTTTTGAATTTTTTTCAGACTTGCCATCTGTACCACTCTTGTTCATTGTCTCAAGCTGCTAAATTAAATACGCTGTCTCTTTGCTCATGTTCACCACCAACTTATTAATAAGGAAGAATTAACCACTATGCTCTAGAACAATTTACTCAGTGCTTCATGACCTTTGCATCCACACCACCACCAGTCTTGTCTACCCTGCTTGAGAGAAGAGACCATTACAGCAATAAAATCTCCATTGGAAACCAAATAATTGGACAAGAAATAGAAATATCATGACCTTCTTTTCTAGGCTAAAAGTCCTCATTTGTGCCCTGAAAGCCTCTCATATTTTGGTTATACTTCACTGACATTATTTTTAATTCCTCTTTATCAGTGTATGACTGTTCATGCATTTCAGATCTTCAGTTGCAGATCCTCTGAACGCTCACACTGACAGTAGTTGAAATCACCTGGCTTTTCCATACAATTTTTTTCACCAGAGATCTGGGAAGGTTTTATTTGTCTGTTTGTTTGTTTGAAATGAAAGCTGTGAGTGATGGAAGAAAAAGTGGTGGCCACAGGAAAAAAAAGCATTCTAGTTTGATAAGCAGCCATAAGACAGTCTACCAGACTACGTGGGTCAATGAATATCCCCAAATAAAATGATTGCATATACATTTATATTTAAATTGCTTTTGTTTTTAATGGTAGGAACATAAAATATTGTAAAAATGTGAAGAACAAAGCTGAAAAGATTTGTTGTAACTGACTGAATATTACACAGCAGGTGTAAACTTCTTGTTAACTAATTAGAAGGCTGATCATTAAATTTCTTTTTATCAGCCTTCTTCTGTATGGCAGGCACCACACAAAAAATCAACTTTAATTTGTTACTGAGCGGTCCATGAATGTGACCACAATGGGCAATCATCATTTTCATGAAAAATTTTGAGCTAACTTTTTATACATGGTAATGTCCATAATTATTCTTCTATTTTATGTTATTTGGTTGAGGAGAAAATAAAAATTTTTCTAAAACATCTCTGTAAGTCTCAAGAAATGTTAATATTCCATGAAGTATTGTGCGATACGTGAAAATTTTTTCAATCAGATTCAAGAAAGCTGCTATTTTTCCCCAGGAACACAAACTTTGCAATCTTCACTTTAGCTTTACTCTATGCTGTATACTTCCTTCATGAACATGCATTGCATGATTCATTTCTTCAGCACCAAGAGTGACTCAAGGCTTCTTGCTGTTACTTACAGCTTTGCAACACAGTTAGAAGGCTACAATTAGATGCATTGTTTGAGATGCAGTTTGGCTTATTTTCAGAAATGTGGTAAAAACACCCAGCACAAATGGAAGTAAAGCATGTGCTGTGCAGTTAAACACCTACCACTGTGCATGGAGAGTCACCTGTCACCGAACACAAGACCTCACATCACTCTCTAAACAGATGAGACACATGTTGTGTTCATATAATGTTCCAATATCTTTTATCTTAGAACTTCAGAAAAGTTCTTTTCTTTGTTCAAACTGTATTAAAAGGCTAAAGCTCTTATTTTACCGATTCAGGCTTTTAGTATTCTCCCTCTCTCTTCTATACCCATACAAGCTCCTCTAATTTCTGACAGGTTGTTAGCTGTGAATCTAATAAGTTCAGAAAATCACCAACATGAATGAATGAAACTTAATGTATCTTTTCTGTGAGCAATGGAATGTGAAATTTTGCTTAACTACTTTCTACTTTCTCTTCTGTATCAAGTCAGGCTAAACTTCTAGGGAGGAGCAGAAGCCTTTTCCTTACCTAGGCAGCCAATATATCTTGCACTTATCCATCAGGCATGTATAGTTCTTCAAGGAACTTCAGTCAAAGAATGACTGCTAATCCAAAACTGCACTAAGCAAAAAATCAATTATCTCTGCAAGATCAGAGAGTTTTTGGTTTAGTTTAATTTCATTTTCAATATAGCCTGGTAAACTATAAGACTGAGTTCCCTTGTTCCACAGACTTTTTCTGTGAAAGGTCCTTTTTCATGGAGATACACCTTAAAACTGGTATTTTTTGGACTGAAAAAAATGCCATTGGAAGAATAAACGTGATTTTCGGATTTCAGATCTTTCCATCAGTGTCAGATTATTTCGTCTTTTCAGGTGTTCTGAAAAAAAGTGTTAATGAAAGTGCTTCACAAACCATTATATGAATTTTTTTATAAGCTCATCATCCTTATTATGATGGTAAACATTTTAGGCTGTATATTTCTGTATCTCTGAATGCAGTGCATATTTTCTTCTGCCCAAGCTCTACTTGATTTATTTTTGTTTACACAAAAAGCGGAGGGACCTTACATGTAAACTTCAGTTTCCAGAGAACAGGACACTGAACAAGGAAAATATACCATAACCATTAAAAACAATGAAGAAAAATATTTTTTTTTCTGATAGCTGAAAAATTTCCACTTTAGTAATGTAAATAAAAACTGATGATCCAAATTATAATTTTCTTTCCACCCTAGGGGAAAAAATCCAAAAATTATCTGTAAAAATTTTTATCAAATGAAATTAGAATCCACTGTTTGTTTCATACTGAGAAGGAATTCCATACTTCTCCTACCTTTAGTCTGCATTGTACATCCACTTCTTAAATTTTCCAGCTCAGAAGAATCTTAAAGTATGTTGCAGTTACAACAAAAAACCAGGAACATACTTTCAGAAACTTTAGTTTTGTGACGAAATGTAGCACACGTTCCTTAATGTTGACTTCATCCAAAACAGAAGATCCCATTTGTTTTTTTGAATACCTGGAGTAATTAATGTAAATTCAAATTCTCTTATTTCCATGGGATATTTTAGATTTTAGAGAAACACATCCATTTCAGAAAACAAACCAAACCAGAAAATTATTTAGGAAATTATTATTCACATCTGATGGGCAATTAGGTTCAGAAATGTCATGCAAAAGAATACAGCACTAGATGAAAAATGTATTTATTAACTTATACTATTCCAATTTTAAAAGCCAAGAAGGTTGCAGGGAACTACTGCTGTTCAGGTTTGCATCAGTCTCTAGAAAGATTCTGGAGCAAGTTCTCTGAGAAGCTACTCCCCAAACCAGGAAGGATATGGGAACTGACTGGCTCTGTGGATGATTGTAGATGTTTACCTTGACTCTGGCAACATTTTTGTAAAGGGTCTCTAATAGCACTATGGAAATCAAAGTGCTGAGACAAGAATAGGTGGATAAAATATTCTTTATCCATTAGGCTTAATGGGCTAACCAAAAACACTTTGAAATCTAATTGGTGTCTAGTTATACTTGACATTCAACTTCAGATCATCATCATCAATAACAGGACAACACCGTAATGGAGAGTGGTTCTTAGTGGAAGGGAGGATTTCTCTTCAGAGAGATTTCAAAATACTGAAGGAAGGAGTCACAGGAAACCAAGAAGATTTAACAGAAACAAATTCGAAGCCCTGTGCTCAGGAAGGAAGAGTCCTACACATCAGTGAGGACTGGGAACTGCCTGGCTGTTTCACAGCCTTGCAGGCAGTTACCCCTTCTTTGTGCAGGAGGCTGTTGACTTTCACAGGAACTTTCCAACAGGTTAGGTTGGTCATCTATAAGAAGTACAGGTGGAGGTGGGGAGGAAGACTAGGTGTTGCAGAAGAGCAGAGAAAGCATAACAAATTCTGACAAATGGATCATCTAGATATTTAGTTTCTGAAGTAGATTGAAAGAACCAGTTATACAAATACCACTCTAGAGCTGGTGAGAATATATGAAATGGATTGATTTCACCTTGTCTATTGTGAGGTGTCTGGAATGTGATTTATGTACAAGTTACTTGTCTCAGTTAACATTGTGATCAATGGAGATTTAATCATAACTTTATTATCAGATTTATTCCTCAGGAAATGGGGTAAACCTGTGCAGACTATGGCATTTTACAGTTTCTATGTAATAATTATGTAATTTATCTCTCTTGCCTTTTCCACAATTTCCTCTGATCATTTGGTGCTTCTTACCAGTTATAGCAAAACTGTTTCTGAGTACTAAAAGTAAAGAATTTTTTTCCCCATAAAAACAGAAATATATTTTTATAATAAATATATCCTTAAAAAGAATTTCTGCTGACACTGCTTTCTCAATAACACAGTAAAACAAGATTATTTCTGTGATTTATATAGTGAGGAAAACAATTGTCTGTAGTTTAGCTATAAGAGAGTGAGCCAGCTTTAGGTGTACGCAATGCTGGCACTTCTCTTTTCCAGAGACCAGATGCACAGCTCTCAAGGCCATTCTCCACAGATTAGCATGGCAAATGCTGATAATCAGAAAGTTGTGATTTCATGGTAAATTTTATAACTACTAAAGAACATGATACTTATCAAATGGAAGCTCTTCTTGTGGAGGACTGAGAAATTTGTCTCATTATTCCTGGAAAACCCTGCACTCTTACATCTAAGAATATGAAGAAATTATGAAATTACTAAACTGAAAATAAATATTCTACTAAATAGGAATAGTTACTTGATAAAGACGGGGAACAGCATCATCTGTAACAGATGATGTGACATATATAGCTCAGAATATTAGTTTTAATTAAAATGCAGACATTACTTAAACTCAGGGGTTTTGTGATCTGTGCACATAATCTCTCAGAAATAAACCTCTGCTTCTGACAGTAACAGGAACTGTGGTAAATCTCATAGTCATTATTGTCTTGATGTAGAAATTACTGAATTAAACTCTATGACCTCCCTTACAAAGGCAATCTGTCTACCTGACTTTATGGTTATATTTTCCAGATAAAAAGCTCAACATACCAAGTGAAAAAACTTTACTTTTTTCTCTGTCTGCCAATTGAGGTTCTCTGCACATATTTTCCTACAGTTGTTTATTACTCCAGGCTCAACCAACAAAGGTAAACAGATTTCTTAGAACCTCTTTCTTGGCAGAGACTTGCTAAATGAAGTGTCCGTAACTCAGTTCATATCAACCAAAAATGGGTTAGGAGGGTAGGTAAGAGGATTGATACCTCAGTTAGGATGTCATGAGCAGGTGAAGTCAAAATGGTAGCAGAAATGTGCTCCTTAGCCTATGGAAAAGGACATGTGAAAACGGAATAATACAAGTATACATGTTCAGCTGCTAATACAATTTACATAGTGTAAATTGTGTGAAAAGGGATACTGAGGCACAACTTGAAATATGTTCTCTGCCACTTTAATCTCCAAATTTGAGTCATACAGGGTTAGGAAGTTTACTGGGGATGTCCTGAGCTGGCTGACTTGCAGCTTTGTGACAAGCCTGCAACATCATCCATCTTTCTGCAGTGGAAGATCTGATGTACAAGGTTCTTCACATATTGTATTTATAGCAGACGTTATTGTTTGAAGCAAGAGTTAGGGTCAATATAGTCTTGCTTCACTTACATAACAAGTTAGCTCCAAGGTTATTGTTATTTGCAAGTTGTTTTTAACAATGAAATGAATTATACAATACTGATGGGGACAGAAGGGAAAGTAATTTCCTCCTAAACTCCTGTTCATTTCCTGTGCAAGTAACAACACAAAATTAAAGCCTGACAGTGTGTACCACAGAAATAAAGGAGGACATCTGCAGATTTGAAGCCCTGACTGAGCACATTAGAATCTGATTAGCTATTCATAGGGTAAACTAGGTATGCTTTTTTTTCCATTTTTAGTTTTCACCACATCAGTAATTGCACCGTCAGTATATTCACTGAATGTATGAAAGACAAGAGTTACAACAGCAGAAGTTTGCCTGCTTTATTATTTTACACAGTTATTGCTGAATTTAACTTTCAGTTGTTCATTTTTGAGCTCTGGATCATGAAGTTTTAAATGAAAATGATAGGGATTGTAATTAAGAACTAGTAGAAGCGAAGAAAATAAAAAACATGAATGTTTTCTACTAAAGACATGCTTGGAATATTATAGAGACAGCTGGAAAATTTATCTGTCTCTTTGATGTACCAATGATAAAAGTGATACTATACAATACAAAGACAGTTACTTGCTTATACAATTCTGAATGTCCCAAAACCATAATCAGAATAACAATTAGATAGTTAGCACCTTCCCTTATATCCAATAATTTCATATTTGTCTTTGAGTGATCACTTGTGCTAGTTTGAAAACAAACCAGTGGGAGATCACAAGTCAGAATCATAATTTAATAGGAAAATTAAAATAAATGTAATAGTACAAGAACACTGACAGAGTCAGGACACAACCTGACACCCTGGTGGTGGTAGCAGTCCAGATGAAGTGGTGATCCTGTAGAAAAGGGTCTGGTCTTCACCTGATGCTCCAATGGTAGCTCTTGTCCTCTGGGTGTCCCATAGGTAAGGGTTGCTCATGCTGCTCCAAACAACAGATTATATTCCAGGTGGGAATTCTTGGCTCCTCCCCCCCAGGCAGAGCATCTCACAATGGGATGGTGTAATTCTATGAGTCATGCCGTGGGTCCTTGATAGCCCATTAAACAGAGATAGTCCCTGGAGGGAGTTATCAGGAGTGAGTCGTGGTAGGAGATAACAAACTTTGCCCCACCTGCTTTAACAGCTTGTGAAGATAACAGAATACATGCTTTTGGTTACATCTCACATTGTAACCTAGGACATTGCTGAACAAGCAAATGCACCTTTTTCATCTGTTTCTAATTTAACTGTTCTGATGTAAAAATCCTAGCTCAAAAGGGAAGCTATGTCTAAAGCCAATGGACAGTAAAGCCAGAACCAGAATTTTGCAGGCCTAACTGAAAATTCACAGTTCTGCTTACTTCAGTGTATTGCTTCTTAATACTCTAAGTGTCAAACACTGGATTCCCTAGCCATTACAACTCTTTAAGCATATTAGTCAAGTTCTTGAATGTTCTTCTTTGATTCATCAGAAGTTCCTCAATTCTTATTGCAGGAGGTATTTGCCTATCTTTAATTTAGCACAATGTATTGGATGCCAGACACACCAAAGCTGCTCGCTCACTCCTCTGTGTAGCTGGAAAGAGGAAGAAAATGTAAGGAAGAATTCATGGGTTGAGATAAGAACAGAGAGAGATCACTCACCAAATATCATCACAGGCAAATCAGATCAAAATTAGAGATATTAACTGAATTTATAAGTAACAAAATCAGAGCAGGATAATGAGAAGTAAAATAAGACCTTAAAAACACCTTCCCCTCCACCTCTCTCCCTCCCAGCTCTACCTCATCCCCCACAGCAGCACAGGAAGATGGGGAATGAGGTTTATGGTCAGTTCATCACACATCATTTCTGCTGCTTCTCAGGGAGAGGAGTCCTTCCTCTGCTCCACCGTGGGCACATGAAATAAGTAGTATGTGTGGAAGCTGACAAAAAGCTGTACGAAAAAAAGGATTTTCAACATAGCACAGCGATCTGAAATGTTTTCAGAGTATTTCAACAGAATGACTAGAATATTTGGAACCTTTTTGTCCTGGAGCTCAGTACTGTGAGATACAAAAGTAGAAGTGTATTAAAGCATTTATTCTGAAAACCTGACATAGTCTACACTTTGATATGCAGACCTAATTTTCCTTAGGTATTTATTTTTAAATTGCATGCTGAGAGAATTACAACTAAAATTTCTGTGAAAGAAAAATGTAATGTGTTCCATTGTAAACAATATATGGTTTTACAATTCTAACCAAAGTGTCGTTCATTTAAGAACAGCTTCAGTTGGAGGTAATGTATTGCAGAAGGAGTGAGTCTTAGAAATATCAGATATGCTGAGACTACCTTTGGTGCCAGAGATCACATAAAAAATTAATTAATTTCTTGAACAAAAATTATAATAGATTTTTTTATTTTCCTTCCCACCAAGACAGAGGCAACACAGGAAATATTTTTTCTTAAATAATTTTTGATGTCCACAGTTTCCACAGAAAATAGATGAGGTCCATATGAGGAAAAATCAGATTCACTTCAAGCTTCTTGTTATTCTCAACTCATAACTGAGATCAATGAGAAAAAATTACAACAATGCAATAACTGAAAGCTTCTCCTAATGTTTCCAAGCAAAACCCCCAAGACAAACTTTTCCCATGGTACTAAAGTTTCCACTATATTCAGTGCCCATCACCTGAGACATGAGTTTTGAACATATCATATCCCTGAATGGGTCAAATTGGAAGGGACCACTGTGGGCCATCTGGCCCAACCCCCCTGCTCCAGCAGGGTCATCCCAGAGCGCAAGGCACAGGACTGTGTCCAGATTGTTCTTGAATATCTCCAGTGAGGAAGACTCCACAACCTCCCTGGTTGTGGATATGTTCCAGTGCTTGGTCACTGCACAGGAAAGAAGTTCTTCCTCATGTTCAAGTGGAACTTCCTGTGCATCAGTTTCTGCCCATTGCCTCTTGTCCTATCGCTTGGCACCACTGAGAAGAGCCTGATCCATCCTCTTGCCACCCTCCCTTCAGATATTTATAGACATTGATGAGGTCCACTCTCAGGTGTCTCTTTGCGAGGCTAAACAGGCCCAGCTCCCTCAGCCTTTCCTCATGAGGTGCTCCAGTGCCTTAATCATCTTTGCTGCCGTCCTCTGGACCCACTCCAGGAACTCTTTACCCTTCATTTTCTTGAACAGGTTTTATAATAGAGGAGAAAGTGTAATGGTATTGGTTTTATATCACTGTAGAATTATAAGTCTAGCCTGTTTGCTTCTGTAGAGGAACTTTGAAAGTGTATATGAAATTCTTAGTTTTTAATTTGGGTTAAAACCAGGTAACTTTAAAAGACGTGTGAAGTCTCTGATCTTTGTAAAGAATGAATCATTAAAAAAGAGCCAGCGGCAAGGATGGTGATAATGATTAAAATTACAATTTCTGAGGGAGGTCTCAGTGGAGGAAATGACTCCAGACCTTTCTAGGGCATGTTATTTGAATTGGATTCCACAGAAGTAACAATTTGAACTGGCAGAATTTAGAATAAACAATAAGGTTTGTTGATGAATTTAAAGACAAAGCCGAAAGGTTATGAAATTAGGTTGAGTATGTGTTACTTGATTGGTAAGAAGTACTGGGAGTTTCTTTTCAACTTTCAAAACTAGATATAAATTTGTTGTTATTCTAATGGAAGGTATCTTAAAAGTCAAAAACAAAGTTTGGTATATGAAATAAAAATTTCAAACACAAATCAAGCCAAACACACACTGCCATGTGGAAATCCTTCTGTGATTTTCTATTTGCTACTAGACTGTATACAGAATTAAAGAATATTATATAGGCCTGAAGAATATGAAAGGCAATTATTTTAGCTCTTTAGCTTAAGTGAATTGGATTTTGGGATTTACAGGCAACTCGAGCAGAAAATCCTTTGATAAGAGTAGTCAAGTAGTATCATAGGGCTCTGGTATTGTGTAGTTACAACATGCAAAATATAATATTATATCTATGAATTCATTTTTATTTCTATATATAATACTCTTATACCAATATAAGAGATAAAAATGTGAACTGAGCACATAGGATGTATAACTGTTAAAAGGAAGTCCGAGATCATAGAAGATATAATTAGCCATTTAAAAACTCTCAATTAAAGAGGGAAACTTGATGTAGAAGAAACTTGGTAAATATGTACAGAGAAATGTGGTAGAATATATTCTTTGGGATCACCTGTGTATTGCATGGTCATCAGTGCTGTATGCTTACATCTGCTTGGAAAAAGTTATCTCCTCCAAGAGTGATCCTTCAGCTCCACAGCAAATACCAAAGAATAGTTTTATACCTACAGTGCTCTGCTTTTGCCTACCTGAGAACCTGGGCTGAGGATGCTTGGGCGTTTTCTAGCATTCAAGTGTTGCTTGAATGATGCCGAAGAATTGTATGGGGTGGAAATATTAAAAATAGTATGGATTTACCCATTTTGACTATAGGGAAATCTTCCTGATGGAATTATTTCCAGCATTGTAAAAGCTTTTTGTCACAGGAAGATAAACCTGGGAAAATTAACAATGTATGTGGGTGATCAGGAACTAAGACTCAACTAGGACTAAGCTGAGTTCTAGTGATATCAAGACATGAGAGGAGCTAAGGTATTTGGCAGTGTGCCATTAGCCCACTGCAATGATTGACACCCACTCTAGTGTGCTTCTAAAGTACCTCCTGAAAAAAACCTGTTATGACTTAAGGGTCATAAGACTTAAGTCACTTCATAAGAGTCAATGAAGCTGGTCATGGTGAAAATAATATATTTCAAAATCTTTTTTTGTGTTCTGACATGCTGCCACAGTTGTCTCGTTAATACAGTAAATAATATTGTAGTATGTACAAAATAGAGGTAAAATTATTCTGAAACACCTTTTCAACCAGAATATAAAAATACCTCAGGAAAAGACAACTCATTGATCTAAAGCTTTTTTAACTCTGAAAATATTTCTATCAATGATTCATTATATATAAAAATGTTCAAGATTGGAAAATAAAACATTAGGCAGATTTCAATATCTTTAGGCAGAAATGTCCAGATGATTTAGTGATAATATTCTCATTTCTTGTGAGCCATTTATAGTGAGAGTGGTATAAGACCACTCTGATTGCACTTCATTGTAAGGAACTATATTGATTTAATCCACTTGGGGATGGAAAATAATTTTAGAAAATAATAAAATCACATATTATCATTTGAATAATAATTAATGACCTATTCAATACATTAATTAATCATTCCATCATTTCAGTGATTTTCTTAAGTTTTCTTGATATATGGAGATTCTAACAACAGATGAAGTGTCATTAAGTTATGTTTCATTAACACTTTATTTGATTCCTATTATCTGAAGCTTTTCTAATCACAAAGAAAAATCAAAGTGGCAGGAACTTTATAAAACACAACCACTGAAAGGTTAGTTTGAGGTCTGCAGACCTTGACAACCCTATAATTTTTGCCAAAAAAACCTGTTACTATCAAATTTTCAGAGGCACTGAAAATATTGTTTAGTGTGATGAGGCAGCAGTGCTGTTGGGAAGTTCAAGGGGATAGATGCTGATTATTGGTAAAGAGAAAGGAAAAAGAGATAGAAGGAAAATTTTCCATGTAGCTGGAACAAATTTATAACACCTTATCTGAGTACAGGTTGTCTCCTTGCCTGTAACCCCTGGAATGAAATAGTAGCAGCAGAGATGCACAAAATAAGTATGAATGTTAATAACTTTTAGGTGAAAAACAATTACCAAGAACTGCTAATAGGCCCTTTGACAGAACTAAACTGTGCCTTTACAGATGCATGTATTTTGCTCTCTTTGCTGGCTCAGAATTCCTAGTTATTTCAGCACTATCATAAGAACATTCTTACCTAAATATCAGGAAAAAAAAAAAGTTGGGGAAAAGACCTTTATCACTCCAAGTACCTGGAAGCCCAGACTGCACCGTCAAGGTATAGTTCATTTTGCTATAACACAGCTATTTTGAAGAGTGAAGGCTCCATTATGAGAATGACATGACATGTTATAATTCAGGATATCATCAGGAAACTGGGTGCAAGCTTTCCCCTCAGTGCTTTGATTCTTATTAGATGTATTAGACAAGTGTTTTATATATGAATCCTAATAATAAACTTTTTCAACCACCAAAACTGAAATTTCTGGTTATCAATTCTGAATTTCTGTGTAATATAGGACACACAGCACAGGACCACCACATTCACAAGACACTCACTCTGAAATAACAGAATTTTCTAACCTCACCACACTGATGACTGGATCTGTTTCTCCAGGGGCCCAGTCTATATTCTACTAGATTAGAACTAAACAAATTTTAAGGAATGACTAACGTAATAATTTAATTCCAATAAATCTTTCTTATTTGGTAATGGGAACTCCAAAGTCAACTCAATAGCTTATAAAGCACTTCTGAGTGTTAATTTTATTTCTGTTAATCAGAATTTGGGATTTTTTTTCAAACAAGAGCAATTTCAGAATTGTTGCCATTGATATGAAGATTTGTAGTGGTTAGGAATGAAAAAATAATCTGATCAGCTCAAGTTTACTCTAAGCTCAAATATAATTTGCAGCATTTTTTTTAATGTTTTTATCAATTAAGACTCCTTTCATTCCAACACCAGTGTTCCTCAAGAATCAAAAAAGCCATTAGAAATTCAGTCTACCTGTCATCTCTCCTTTTCAAACAGTTTTTCCTGTTCTAAAGATAGAAGTTTTTGTCTTGTGTGGGAGCAGATACCTCTGTAGCATCAGGAACAGCTTATCCTTTGGTTTCTTTGCCACATCAGATTTCTTCTGTGCTCCGGAACAGCAAAAAATATGACCAAAAAAGACCTCTTCTAGGCAACCAAAAACTGATATCTATTAAAAATTTCTTTACTGTCTTTGGCCTCCAACACTTTATCCACAGTCTCCTGCCATTTCTCATTTAATGAAGGTTCACGGTTGCTTTGGTTTCTCCTCAATTTACAGCTTCATCTCTTCTACTTCTTCACCTGCCACAGCCGAGTTAAGAGTAAGACAGCTGTTCTGGTTGAAGAATGGGTTTATATTGTCTGGCTCAAATAATTTGGAGGCCAACATGATATGAAGTCAGACATGCTTACCTATTTCTTTTAGCATACTATATTTCACAGACTCTCTCGTATTTCAAGAACAGTGGACAGTTGGTCCTGTGATGCCATAGGATTTTAGGCTTTTATATTTTTCAGATCCTGTAATGCTTTAGAGTGTAACTCTAAAACTCCATATAGCCTGTTAGCTACTGTTCTCCCATCCTGGTCAGACAAAACAAATCCTCTCTAGGCCTGGACTTAAAGGACACCTTACTGTCCCAGGCCTCGAAATAAGTAAACAAAGCCTCTAAAAGGGAGGAACAAACTTGGGGTAATGACTTCATTACCTGAAATTGTAATTGAACAATTAACCCTGATATGCAAATGGACCAAACCTATAAAGTATTACAAACTTGTGACCTGTCGCCCATTTTGGGTGAAGCCTTCTCTGAAGGCTTTTGACTGTCCAAAGTGTACCTGAAGGCCTTTCAATAAATACCCACTTTTATCCTCTTAATTTTGTCTAGCCTCTGTTTTCAGGTAGCCCCATCAATGCATCACCTGAAATGTCAGTACTCCATGTGACAGTGCAGACAGAAGCGTCCCTAGCTCATCTTCCCTTTGCAGAGAGAAGGCATGACTGCTTTCTTCACATGCTGAAATGTCTGTAATGTCACCAAATAAATTTATGTGTCAATGGTCTCATATTTGTTTTCTTTCAATATTTTCTTCAGCAATTTACCAGGGACATAATTTAGCATTACAAGATGTTGGTTATTCAGCTCATTTTTCTTTTTTTTTTTTTTGCACATCAATAGTTTTTAATTTTTTTACATTAAAACCAAGCATTTTCATCACTTAAAATAGGAAGTACTACAGGAGATTTATTTCCTAATTCAGTAATTAGACAGCAATTCAGTAATTCCTGAAGAATTTTCTTTTTACCTTTCTGTATCTTTTCTGTCTTGAGGTTTGATAATGAGTCTCATTCCCCACATTCCACATAGTGGCTGCTAATATTGCCCAGCAGTCCCAAATTAGACCCTTGTCTCACCTTCCTTTCTCTTCTCTACTGCTAAGCTCTTTCCATTCCAAATACAAGGGTTAATCCAGCAACAAGCCATGAGCAGCTGAATCCCTACAATTAGATGGAAAACACATTACAGATGTATGAGTTGTCAGAGAGGCAGAAAAGCCAGCATCTATGCAGCTCCTTGCTAGTTCATGATTATAAATCTCAACTGTTGTCTGCTGCTTTCCCATTATCGACACGATCCTTCTTTCTCCATATACCCTCTGATAGCTCTTTCATGCTATGTGATAGATGACTGTCTTGCAATTCTCCATTTTTTAAATGCTGTAGGAAGCTTTGAAAAAAAATAATATCCACCTTCTTCGTATATCTCATGTATCCATCTCTTACATACTTGTTGCTGGTGCCTTCATGGATTTTTTTTTCCCCACAGCTGACAATGTTTCACTTCTGTGTTTGGCAAAACTATTAAATGTGCAGCATACAGACTTGGTGAAGTAGAGGAAGTGCCATTTCTTGCAAAGGAGCAGTATCAGTAAAGTATACTGCTCTTATGATAGTGAAGAGTCATAATGAGGAGCACTGCAAAAAGAAAGTTGCTGTATAATTTGGGAGTAAAATAAAGCACTGTCAGAATTTAGGATTTTTTTGTCCTGAGGGAATAATATCTAGAAGAAAACTGGTAGATAGCTGTGCTTGTTTTTGACTCAGGTAGAGTTAATTTTATTCACAGTGGCTGGTATGGGGCTGTGTTTTGAATTTGAGCTGAACACAGAGTTGATAACATAGAGATGTTTTTGTTATTGCTGAGTAGGGCTTACACAGCACCAAGGCCTTCTCGGCTTTGCATATGGCCACACTGGTGAGGGAGTGGGGGATGTATGGGAGGTTGGGCAGAGACACAGCTGGGACAGGTGACCCCAACTGACCAAGTGGATATTGCAGACCATATAATGTCACATGCAGCATGTAAATTTGGGGGAAGGAGAAGGAAGGAGGGGACATTTAGAGTGCTCGTGTTTGTCTTCCCAAGTCACTATTATGTGTGATGGGGTCCTGCTCTCCTGGAGATGGCTGAACCCCTGCCTGCCCAGGGGAAGCAGGGAATTAATTCCTTATTTTGCTTTGTTTGTGTTCACAGCTTTTTCTTAAACTGTCTTTATCCCCACCGATGAGTTTTCAGCTTTTACACTTCTGATTCACTCCATGATCCTCCTGGTGGGGGAGTGAGCGAGCGGCTGTGTGGGGCTCTGTTGCTGGGGTTAAACTACAACAATAGCATAAAATATATAAAAGAGTAGGAGAGAAAAGGATGACAAAGTACTTATATTAATAATACCTGGTTAGCTAGCTAAAAAAGAATCCACGGAAATCCAGATAGGATTTTCTCTAGTAGTCAGTCAAAGTTTAGTTTCACTGAGAATCTGTATAATTAAAAGAGGCAGGAAAAAAAAAAAAAGGAAGAGAAAGGGAAAGGGAAAGAAAGAAAATTTAAATTAGGGAAAGACAGGGCCCCTAGGCTAATGTTTTGGCCTCCTCTCAAGAGAAAGCTGCCTAAAGAAATGCCAATCTAGGCTTAGATTTTCTTCACCCAAATTTCAATACTAATTTGAATGCATTATCAGTTTTCACTTTCTGTCTCAAGCATTCCTATAGAGTAGTAAATTTTTGACATTTACAATGTGGAGTATGAAAAAATATTATGAAACACAAGAAATAATTTTCTGTTGATTTTCTTCAATAACATTGTAATAATTATAAATGAACTGGAAAAGGCAAGCGTGCAACACGGAGTTTTTGCAGAAGTTTGTGTCACAGATATCACCCACCCAAAAAAAGTCTGAAGAGATTTTCAGTATCAAAGAGAAATCAAGATATAAATTGGATATCCAGAGTAAATATTTCCTTTTTTGTTTGTTTTTACTACATGGAGTAAATAATTATTTAAACATCTTTAAATGATCTGAAGAAAACTAGTTTTTTCCTGACTTGCTGATAATATTTCAGTTTCTTTTAATAATGTTTCTTTAGTAATGACACTGAGATCAGATGCATATTATGCAAGCTGAATTAAATCCAGATAGTGTTAGGTGACCATTTCTTGACATGGCAAACGAAAACAAAGATGTTATTGTGAATGTCAATATATATGAACATCTAACATCAGAAAAGAAATTTAAGCAGAAGAGAGGTGCAGCAAAGACTAATAAAATTCCTACAATAATGAAAATTTATACAGTAGTACACTGAAAAAACAGCACATCTTGAGAAATAAAACACTGGAGAAAAAGACAGATAAAAGATTATTCAGGTTTCACACTAATTCTGAAATTTAAAAAAAAAAATCAGACAGGAAGTTGCCTTTGGTCACTGAAAATTATTATTGCTGAAATTATAAAAGAAAACAAAGAAATAGCAACAAAATGTTTCTGGATTCAGATCCTTTGTTTCTGTAAAATAAGAAAATACTTATATTACTTCAAAAAACTTGGATATAGAAAAACAAATCGCACACTGTATGATCTGTAGAACACTGACATTCAAGATGGTTTTCTGTGTACATTTTTGTTGATCAAAACCTGATAACTGATGTTAATCCTTGCATCCCATTTGGTCATAAGACAAGTTTTAAATTAACAATATGATGTTACTACTGATCTAAAAAGGAAACAGCTCACTGAAAGTTGTATTAGCCTATGGAATAATTTCAGTTTTCAAAAAAAAAAGAAACTTAGAAACAACTGTCAGCATTGTTGGAACAGATGAACGTGCTTGTTCCATCTGGTTGTACAACTATGACCTTTTAACAGAAAGACTCAGGTGGAATGCTGCTTTCCCTGACACATTAACCTCCTTACTGTTACCAGTTTCCAATTATACTGTCAAGACACCCGATAAGGGGTGGTGGCAGTCAGACTTTGGAGAGCGGAAGACGGATATTGATGGATGTGGAACAATGCAGTGTTCACATTCCCTTGAAATGAAAGGAACTATATCCTATTGTAATACACATGATTATGTAACTTGCAAATCGAGTGAGGCTTCAGGGAGGATTCTTGGTATAAACATAGCTCATCCCAAAAACTCATCAACTTTTTATATTTCACTGTTCTGAAAAAGTATTAAAACCATAATAATTTGGAAAGCTGTTTTCATTACAAGTTCAATAAACAAGCTCATAAATGGCTTACCTGAACAATGGAGGATTTGCAATACATGTAACTAGAAAATAATGAAAAAGTACATTAAATTAAATTAATGGAAGAACACATTACCCAATAACTGGTGGCATCATGTATTTTATTATGTATGTTTTCAATGAAAAATGAAATGAAATGTTTGTCTTTTTGTAGGATAATTTGGCTTTCTTTATTGAGTGATCTGAGGGCATATCATTAGTCATTCTGGTATTAACCAAGCTTTTTAATAGTTCATTCATTTTTTTTCAGTTTAAATTTTGTCAATTAGTTTTTTAATTGAGTTTTGCTTTTGAGTCTTTAATGTACTTGATTAATTATTCAAACATGCTGCATTCTACACCAGATTGCTGCCACCTGTGCTGTTTAGACCCACGGTAAGATCATGCAAAGTATCTTTGTGTAGTTTCAGGTTTTTACGTTTTGAAATCTGAGATGAGTCACCACTTGTGAAAGGAACTTAATTATGCTATGCAAAAAAAAAAATTATGAAATTTTGATCTAGTGTATGAAACACAGATTTTATTAAAGACTGCTTTATAGAGCTATAATAGAATCAAGAAAAACTGAAATAGAAGGAAATGCATAAAATTCAGTAGAAGCAGACACCTTTTTTCCTTAAATTTGCTTACACTGAAAAATATGAATAAAGCCACTCATTAAAAATGGCTGTCAAAGTCTTTAATTGTTTTCAGGCAGAATAAAATAGTTTACATTTCAGTAATTCTAATAATTTGATTTGTAAATATATTTCAATTTTGGAAAGTTCCAAAATATCTTCCAAATTTCTCCCCTTCTCACAGGTGTAATAGTCAGATTTCTGTACTTAAATGCTCCTATGCATTTTAAAACTAGTACAAGAAGCACTGGATAGCAGACAACTCATAAATATTCAATTTTCATTTCATTTATGGGAAAAATTAAAGAGAGGTAAGCAATTCTTACAAGAAAAAAATTTCCTTAAATTTAATACTATATTTGTGATAAAATTTCTCAGATGTTTAGGTTTGGGGTTTTGGTTTATTGTTTTGTTGGGATTATTCCTTGCTGGTTTTTTCTTCCAGATTTTGGAAATCTTTTGGACACTAGTACGAATACCATCACTATGCACATACAGAGATGCCAAACAGGCAACTGCCAAAAGATTTAGGTCTTGAGTGAGCCTAAGTAGAAGGATAATCCATTTCAGGCAAGCTTAATCTCTCCTGAGTACCATTATTTATGATATAATTAATTGCAAGACCGTTGGAAACTGACTGCAACAGAAGAGAATGAATGGAAGAGAAAAACTAAGACAGAGACATTATAATATCTTTAAACAGTACTTGAACGTGAAATCATTGTATTCTCTTCATTCCAATGCAGTTAATCCATTACTTAGACATCTATGGTGAAATTTCAATGTATCAAGAGGAGAATCCCAAGCACCATAGCATTTTATCAGCTAGGAAGGGTAGGCTTTCTGGCACTAATCCCTGAGCAAGCCTTATGCCTGAGACCTTTAGTGGCTTTCTGTCCTTTACAGGATACAGGTGGACAGGTTGTGTTAAAGTTTTGACATGCACTGACCCAGGAGCTGCAGCTAGAATGTAGTATCTTACCTCATGCACCAGTTACTGCCTCCCAGATTCAACATTCTGAGCTTTTCATTAATTTTGACACACTAGGAGGAAGAATGTTTTATCTTTACAGTTAGGTTTATCATCCAAGCTCCTCTGACAAATGCCAGAGAATTTCTTTATTCCTACAGTGCCCTGAAGAAACACTTCATTCTTAAAAAAAAAAAAAAAAACAAAAAAAACAACAAAACAAAAAGAACACACAGCATTGGGTTTTTTTCCTCTAAAAATGAAGCTGCTATTTCCATCTGTCTATTTGGGACTTCTGGAGAAATGTCATCCTGAACATATGAGCTTGTAAGAGATTCAGTTCTTAACAAAACAGTACTAAGTAGGATATCCATTGCTGTGCTGCCCACATTCCTTTAAAATTGTTGCTGGGTTTGTCCAGTTCTCCTAGAACTGGAGACTTTTATGATTGTACATGGCAAAGAAAGTTGGACTTTGTTTCTTGGTTATTTTGTATTCTCCAGATTCTGAAACACTTCCATCTGTGCTTCCATGTACAAAATTTGGTCTGAGAAAACTTTTTGCTTTATTTTTTCTAATCCAGGATAAGTAAATTTAAGTTGTTTTCAGTTGAGTACTTGTCAGTGTATCAGATTTCTATGATGCAATTCAATGAGATAGTTCTTTTAGATTCCAATTAGATTTAAGAAAAAAAGGTTAATTTCCTAACCCTTCTCATAATGCTCCATGGTTGAACAAGATGGTGTCTCCATTCTGTTCCCTCAAGCTTTGTATCAATTTTTTTAAAGTATCTAGGGAAGGCATTTTTTCTGCGTCTGATACTTTTCAATCTATCATGCTATTACACTAAGATAATAATGATAATGCTCCCCAGGCCTATCTCCCATTTCTTTTCTCACCTTCTTGAAGGGGACAGATCCTAATTACTATTTTCAAATGCATCACCATTATGGAGAGACCTATAACTCCATTTTCAGTCACTAAAAAGGGGCCTAAAATTTGTTTCTTTTCAAAATAATTTTGAAAAGAGGAGATTTGTTCATTATTTGATAGTAGTTTAACTATAATGGAAAGGTTGATGATAAGGAAATTAAGTGATTCAAGTTCATTTACAGATTGGTGTATTTTTCATAACAGAGCTTCATATTCTTATATCAAGCAGAGGATAAACAAAAGATGAAACATGGGTGGAAATGTGTAACAACAGGTAAGGAGTAAAAAAAATTAATTTTAACCCTAGGTATTTTAAAATGGGATTCTGTATCCTGTAGTTAAGTATATTTATTCTTATGAGAAATGCTGAAAATTAAATTCGAGTTCTTCCACTGACTTCAATAAAATCAGTATTTATTATAAAATATCAAACCTGGGTTTTACAAATGGCTTTCTGATAAGCTCTGAAGTGGTTTTCTTTTTTTTTTTTTTTTAAGCAAGTTGAAAAAATCAACTGCATTATTAATTAAATAAGAAGATATTCAACATTAAAAATAGCAAATAATCTCTGAGATTTTTCTGTTTACCCTTATTCTAATTCATTATAGAAATATATACGCATGCATGAATGCACACACACACTATTTACAATTAGGTTTTAATTCACCTGTGCTGTGCTGCATAGTAAGACACCACACATTATCTTCTGTTGCATTCAATGCAAGAGGATATTGGGTTATGTTTGCATTAGACAATTTGTTAAATTTGAAGATATGTACAGTGCTCTGGAAAATAAAGGGAGAGAGTGATGGTCAGAAAGTGAAAATTTAAGGATATGACATCCCCCTCCTGAAGCCATGACATTTACGCAAATGACACACACCAATGCTGATTGTGAGCTGGTGAATTCTTTTATTCTATTGCAGGATAAAAGCCTGTGGGAATGTAAGGGTAACCATGAAGAGGAATCAAACCATGAAAATTTCATTAAGCACACTGATTTTAAGAAACAGAATTCCAAACATTTCATAATGCAAAAGGAACTCCACCATTGCATCATACTCCATGGATATGAAATGTGGCAGACAGCCATGTTAACCAGGATGTACACCTAGATCTTTTTATATACTTAGGAACATGTGCAATCAGTGACTTTCAAATGCCATTCCCTACACCTGTATGAATTTGTACCACAGTGAGTGAATCTGTACAGGAAAACAGTTCATGTTGAGGACCTTTTATCCTCACAGTTTACTTGTTTTCTTTCAATTTTTTACTTCAAATTATCCCTAGTCTGGTTCTGTGATTGTACATAAAATATAATAAAAAAATCCACAAAACCAAAAAAAAAAAAAAAAAAAACACCAAAAAAACCAAACCACAACAAAACAAACAAAAAAGTCAAATGAAAACTAAAACAACCAAACAAACCCCACAATTATTGATTGGAGAGTACAAGGTGTTTTCCCAACTTTGTCTGCTGATTTGATTTCATCTGAAAGGAAATAGTTTATACATTCCAAGAAACTGCTCTGTGATGCAAACAATTTCAGTCACTAGCATCACTCACTTTAAAAGTAGTCTTAACCTGTGCAAAAAACGCTAAGCACTTTCTCTTTTCCTGTACTGAGGAACAGTGACTGACTCTCCTCCCTTTACATTTCATTGGAAGTCTTAATTTAACCCAGAATTATAAAAATATAAACACTACGTAACATAGTAAGTAGTATCTCCAAGGATCAGATTCCTTCACTTGAAATGAACATTGTTATTTTTAAGCAGTTAATTTTGTAAGTCAGCTCAGGCAGATACTCAAGTACTGAGTGTACACCTTGGCCTGAATCCATAAAGTTTTTCCAGTAGTTCTGAATTTAGATAACCCCAGAATGACTAAATGGAAATCATTATCTACTTGTGGGTTTTGGTTGGTTGATTTTGTTCTTGTTTTTGTTGGGTTTTATTTGATTTCCTTCTTTGTTTGCTTTTATTATAATAAAACCCAATTACTAAACCAAACCAAAATTCAAAGTGTCAAGAGGATTACACAGTGTTTCCAGTGTTCTTTTGTTTTAGTTGTCCAGACTGTATGTGTGTAAGTATGTACCATGTAAACATTACCATATAAATCTGGGAATCTACATGTCAGTGTTATGCAGGGTTTAAATTTCAACATAAAGGATAGAAGGTAAGAGTGCTCCATTTTCTGACAGTTTTATCAGTTTGTTGGCACCAGCATCTCAACAAATGAAGCTAGCTGTTACAACAATCTCTTTTTAATTCTTTAAAAGGTTTTCTCAATTTGCCATTATAGCAGGATGTCTTCTGCAATTTACACAGCATAAATATGTTTTCCAGAATATAGAGAAGACTCAGATAATTTGGTGATAAATTTCTTGTTCCTAGAAATCTAGAAATAGATAAGGTTAGTTAACTACAGGTGCTCTTCTACTAATAAACTTTAGGAATTTGAGCATATTAAGAACTATGGTAATGCAGCTATTAAAAACTTTGCAAAGAAGAAAAGTATTTATTCCTTTGATAGATACTCCTAATAATAATAATAATTTGTAATTTTCCCAAAGTAGTACTTCTACTGTCTGTTTAATGGTTGTTCAGGAAGGGGGAGGTTCTGTACCAAAAAAAGAGGTTCAAAGAAGCACAGAATCACATGTGATTAAAACAATAATATATCCAATATCTCTGCTCTATGTTATTGAATAATTAAACTGACATCTTCAGAAATGGGAATTCTGTTTGATGAAGAAAATGAAGATAACCTTACCAGCCCTGTTGCATCATATAGACACTTCTATTTCTTGTGACATTAAGATTTAGTGCCTACACTTCATATATTTTCCTTTCGTCTTGGTTCTAATAAGGCTTACTTATCAATAATTGTTATTATTTCAAATGAAATCAATGGAAGTAATTATTTGGGGGAGAGAAAGTTTTCATTGCAATGGTTTTGTGAAAAGAGCAATATATACTCTTGTTCCAGCATCTTGGTGGTTTTTTCTTGGTTTATAATTCATACAAGTTATCTGCAGAAAGGTAGATTGATTTCTTCTTAGCTACTAGTTATTTTCATACACTTTCCATAACTAGATTAATAGTGAATGACAGTAAGGCTTTAAAAAAAAAAAAAGGTAGATAGGTAGATAGATAGGTAGATAGGTAGATAGAGAGATAGAGAGATAGATAGATAGATGATAGATAGAGAGATAGATAGATAGATAGATAGATAGATAGATAAACACTTCAGTAAGCAGGGATGAAAAAAAACCTAAGAAACCAATTCATTCACTGCTGTCAAGTCAAACAAGCAAACTTATTTTAAAGTTTACTGCTAGTAATGGCAAAGACATTGATTCAAACTGTAATTACCACTGGCTTGAAAAGAATAACTGCTATTGCTCCGCACAGTTAAACAAATATGGTGCATGTCTATGCTACAAAGAGTGTAAACATTCTTTCTTTGTCTTTCTATATTTTCATTCCCTGAGAGAGAACTGACCTAAGTTAATTCCCAGCAGAAAATGACAGAAACAATGCCTCAGTGGGCTCCTGTGTTTATTTACTACTGACTTACTTATTATGTATTCTTGCTTAAGGATCACATACAAATTCCTAGGAGCAAGTTTGTTTCTCCTGAACTGTCACACAAGAAATAGTAATTATTAGCAGAGATCACTTAGTCTCAATCCCAGTGCTTTCAAGATTTGTGTGTACTGTGTACTCACACCTGAATAGAATCATAGAAGTGTTTAGATTGGAAAAGACCTTTAAGACCATCGAGTCTAACCACTAACCTGACAGTGTCAACTCCACCACTTGTCCCGAGGTCCACATCTACACATCTACTACCAGGGATGATGATTCCTTCCACCATTCCCTGGACAACCTCTTCCAATGCTTGACAACCCTTTTGCCCCATTTTGTTTTAATATCCAATCGAAACCTCCCCTGATGCAACCTGTGATGATTTCCTCTTGTTCTGTTTCTTATTATTTGGGAGAAGGGCCTGACTTTTCAGGTAGTTCTGGAGAGTGTCCCCTGAGCCTACTCTTCTCCAAACTAAACAACCACCTCCCTCTGACATTTCTCATATGACTTACTCTCTAGAAACTTTCCAGCTCTGTTGCCCTTCTCTAGACAAGCTCCAGCACCTCAATGTCTTTCTCAAAAGTGAGGGGCCCAGAACTAGACAAAGAATTTGAGATGTGACCTCACCAGTGTCGAGTACAGGAAGACAGTAACTGCCCTGTTCCTGCTGTTACACTATGGCTCAAAAAAGCCAGGATGACATTGGCCTTCTTGGCCAGCTGGGCACACTGCTCTATCATGTTCTTCCAGCTGTTGAGCAGCACCCCTAGGTTCTTTTCTACCAGGCAGCTTTCCAGCCACTTTCACCCAGCCTGTGGGGTTGTTGTGACAGAAGTGCAGCACTTGGCCTTGTTGAACCTCACACAGCTGTCCTCAGCCCATCGATCCCAGACCCCAGATCCCTCTGCAGAGCCTTCCTACCCTCCAGCAGATCAATACTCCCATCCAACTTGGTGTCCTCTGCAAACTGAGTGTGTACTCGATCCCCTCATCCAGATGACTGACAATGATATAAAACAGAACTGGCCTTAAAACTGAGCGCTGGGGAACACCACTTGTGACTGACCACCCACTGGATTTGTGAGTTTTAACAATGGCAAGTGCAAAACAAAACAAAAAAATTTTTGGCACTTTCATATTAGGAGTGACAAGAATGCCTGTATTCATCTCATTTATCTAGTGGCTACATTCAGTGTATTTAATGCTCCATATTAAATGTGTTAAGTATAATCATTTGTCTACTTATCATTGTCAAATATTATGTAATTTGTTGTGCAGACAGAAAGGGAGGTTAGAGAGGCATGCTTTGGCATGTAATATTAAAGTACAGAATCACAATCCATTACGTTCCATTAACAGCAAACAACCTTATTCATAATAGAGTGTTAAGTGCCAATTATCATAAGCTCTCTGCTTATTAATTGACATGTGTTAGCAAGCTTTTAAAAAAAAGATTGAGATTAATTTGGACTGACATACTGATTCTTTCTGAGGGCTGAATATGTGTTATGAAAACCTACTACTTTTAAGCAAATTCAGTTCCCAGTGAAGCTTATTAAATCTCACAGCAAATTGTTGTAGTAAATATGTACTAACATTTTGACATAGAGGCAAAAATGTGCAAATATGGAGATAAAAATATCTTCCAAAGAGCGCTTAATTCTAGATAGGTCTCTTACTCCATATTGCTGCACTGAGTAGAACTACTAGCTTTTTCTTATCTTTCAGTCATGAGCTCAGGTTCCCCTACTTCAATGATGTAGCTTCTATCTCAAAAACCTTCACATTCAGGGTTTGAAGGTCAAACTACCTCTACAGCTTTATCTATATACTGCAGTTCTCTTTTGAGATAGGAACCTTCTTTGTCCTGTTCCATTCTGTTTTCCCCCGAACACCCTAAAATTTTCTTTTTTAGTTTTTAATCTTTTACTTGAAATATTTGAGGAAACACTTTCAAGATTTTCTCTTCCTGAAGTATACTGTTAAATTAGGGGTTTTCCACAAAACAACCAACCAATCAAAAAACAAAAAGAAAATGTAAAAGATAAAGGTTACCTTTCTCCCTCTAATTTTACACTAAGTCTAAAGAGGAAATACCAGCTGAAGGGGTTGACCAATGTTATTGTTAAGCTGCTCTCCATCATCTTTGAGAAGTCACGGGGAACAGCAGAGATGGCTGAGGACTGGAGGAAAGACAATGGTCACTCCAGTCTTCAAAGAGGGTGAACAGAAGGACTCAGGGAACTACAGCGACTCAGGGAACTACAGCTTAGCCAATCTCACCTAATCCCTGGAAAGGCAATGCAACAGCTCATTATGGATGTTCACTTTACGCACATGGACAAAGAAGAATGTTCTCAGGGTAGTCAGCATGGACTTGCTAAGATAGAAATCATGCTTGACCAATCTGGGACCCTTCTGTGCTGACATGACTGGCTGGGTAGATGAGGGGAGAGCACTGGATGTTGTCTTCAGCAAGGCTTTTGACGCTTTCTCTGATAAGATCCTCACACATAAGATCAGGTGTGGGTTAGATGAGTGGACAGTGAGGTGGAGTAAGAAGGGGCCAAATGGCAGATCTCAGAGGTTTGCGGTCAGCAGTGCAGTCTGTGGCCACTGGTGTTCCACAGGGTCAGTACAAGAGCACATGCTTGGCAAGTTGGCAGAAGGTAGAAAACTTGGAGTGGCTGATACACCTGAAGGCTGTGCTGCCATTCAGCCAGACCTGGACGGGCTGCAGAGTTGGGTGGAGAAGGACCTAAGGAAGTTCAACTAGAGCAAGTGGTGGGTCCTGCACCCATGGAGGAAAAACCCCATGCACAAGTACAGACAAGGGCCTGACCTGCTGAAAAGCAGCCCTATGGACAGTAAGTGTGTCCTTGAGACCAGAAGACCCAACGGCATCCTGGGCTGCATTAGGAAGAGTGTGGCCATCAGATCGAGGGAGGTGATCCTGCCCCTGTACTCTGCCCTGGGGAGGCCACATCTAGAGTGCTGTGTCCAGTTCTGGGTTTCCCTATGCAAGAAAGACAAGAAGCTACTGGAGACGGTCCAGTGAAGGGCTATCAAGACAATTAGAGAACTGGATCATCTCTGTTATGAGGAAAGGCTGAGGGAGCTAGAACTGTTTTGCCTGGAGAAGAGATGACTGAGAGGGCAATTTATAAATGGATGTCAATATCTTTGGGGTGGCCATCAGGAGGATGGAACCACACTCTTCTAGTGGTGCCCAATGACAGGACAAAAGGCACAAATTTAAAAACAGGAATTTCCATCTGAGTATAAGGAAAAACTTATTTCCTTTGAGGATGACAAAGCACTAGAATAGCCTGCCCAGAGATGATGTGGAGTCTCCTTCTCTGGGGATATTAAAAACTTGCTTGGAAAAAGATCCTGTGCAATCTGCTATAGGTGAACCTTTTTAGCAGGGGGGATATGACTAAATGATCTCCAGAGGTCCCTTTTAACCCCAACCATTGTGTGATCCTGTGATTCATTCCCTGGAGAGAATACAGCAGAGATAAATCTGGCCTGCTTATATACAAAACCTTAAAATCTGGGTATTTCTACAAAAATCTATTAGATTAAATAGAAGCTAATTGTTCAGAAAAATTCTGTGACATTTTCACCTGAATTGTGAAAACAACTGCTGTTCATCCTAATTGTTAATAATGATGTTATTAATAAAGATGTCAACACATGTACTTTGGAAAATGAGCCTATACCAGAATTTACTCAATTGTATCTAATTAACAATAGATATTACATGCTTGTTTATACTGAAAAAAAATCTCAATTAGTAGCAGAATCAAGAGAGTCTGCTTACATTACAGTGATTTTTTTTTTTTTTACTGCTGTTTCTTTTATTCTAATAAAGGGCTGCATGCATACACTTTTTTTGAAACTCACAGACAGACTCAACCTCTCCAGGTGCATTTATTATTTTGTATACACTGTCTCCTCTTCTTTTGTCTACACACTACCCAGAAAAAAAGTCAAATCCTTTGTGTAGGGAGTTCAAAATTCTATTTTAAGCACCAAAAAGAGAAAAAAAAATAGGTATGGGACTTCAGAAATTATTGCTATTACTAACAGTGTTGTAAGTATAGGACATACCATTCACTTTGACACAAAATGTCTCTTTTAATGGAAAAGAACAGATGAAAAGTTCATGAGGGGCTCCCTCAGGTGTCTCTTGACATTTCATGGAGTTGGGGGCAGGTTTTGCCATGTAACAATTACTTAGATATCAGGACAATTTCAGTTTTGCGTAAGAACTTTGTGACCTCCCTCAGGTGTATTCCTCATCTGTGTGCAAGTTGCACAGACCATAGCTACAAATAATTTTTCTGTATAGATATTGATTCAGTAGCATAGCTTTGATCTATTTATATCAGTTTTCTTAGCCAATGGCCATGGTAAATTGTTAAGTCACAAAAATGTAATTAGTCTCTGTTATGACACATAACATAAATATTCAGCCACTGATGCTGTTATTATTTTAGTCTAAACCCAGGTTCATTTTATTCCAGAGGGATCATGGACACAGCTGCAAAAACCAGAGAGACTAAGATTTCAAGCATATACCCTAAAGCAATAACATGTAGTCCCTGAGGTTATTAGAAACTCTTTAAGTAGATGTAAAACAAAGGTGAAAATTCATCAGCTGAGATTAGCTTTTTCTTGTTAATCAGCAGCTATTATGCAAGGCACTCTGAGATTCATTCTCCAATGTGCTACTATACATAAAAGGAAGGCTGATTGAGTGATTGACAGACAACAAGGCTAAGCTCAAGTAGACCAAAGTTTTCCCTGGAGAAGTCTGAAAGTGTTTAAGGTTTTATTTTAATGTCAAGAAATTCTAAAAGAGAAAATGAGAACTTTTGTAAGGAAATAAAAAAAAAGGAACCAAAATCTGAATTCACAAAGTATTATAACATTTAATGGGAAAGTATTACAATTTATCAAATGTTCTAAACAATCAATTCTAAACAGACAATACCAGGGAGTGAGTTAGATATATCAAAAATGGATGGAAGTCGGCAAGACAAAGAATTGAGTCCTATAGCTTAAACCTTACAAGCTTAGGCAATTTCTAAGAAATTACTCGGCAGGAATTTGGGAGGAGAATGGAAACTAAGCCATAAAATTAACTCAGAGCAACTAAGAAAAGCAACTGGCTTTTCTGTGGGAAATCATTCACATCTTGCTAATTTCAACATTTATGGGTGAGCGAAAAGCATAAAATCTTTCTTTCTACTCGTAGGTGTAAATCATGACAAGCAGTTTGCTGGAAAAAAAATTGAGGGAAAGAGAGGAATTTTCTTTAGCCCTAAATTTGGGAATATTTTGAACATATTTTACTTTACATTATACAAATTGAACTCATCATTTTTGTTCTAGGCAAAAAGATAATATTTGAAATGGAATTAGGCACATAACTGCATACTTCGTATGAGTGACAAGAAGCTGAGGTACAACTGTAAGGATCAAAGCAGATGAAAAATCCAATAAAATTTATGTACAATGGAATTAAATTATCAAGATAAGAAAATGTTCAGAAGTCAAGAAAAACTAGAGAGATGAGAACAGATAGAAATCAAATCTGATTATTATTATTATGGTACCTGATGTGTAAATACCCATCATTACTTCTGAGAAGTGCACTTAAAGTTCTTCAGGGTGGAATAATTGTTATTCTAATGTTAGTCTATTAATTTTCTGTTGACCTCAAGTTCATCAGTGCTTGAATATAAGTTTTCTGCTCTGGGTTTATTCTTCTGATATGCTATACCATTTTGGGTCAAAGTGCTAAATACAGTGCTGTGGTTTGAAGATGGTGGTAGAAACTGTTCTTTTTTAGCATGTGTATCTACAGTTTTCTGTCCATAACTTGAGATTTAACAACAGATTTAAAAAGGAAAAAAAAAAAAAAAATAAATAGAGCTTTTGTAGTCTGCCATCCTTCTAAACAGCTATTTTATTCTTTTGACTTGATGGTTCTGGTAAGTTACTAGACATGTAACTAAGGGAAATACATTAATTCTCCCTAAGGATTTGTTTGGGTTTGCTGCAGTCAGTCCTTCAGACAGAATGGCAACAGGCACCTCGAGGTATGGGACAAGCCAAGAGACCAGAGATGACAGATGAGTCTGAGTAGCTGAGGTGACAGGATACATTAGGATTTCTCAGTTGTGACTATGAGTCAGCAGAAAACCTTAAACTATTGTACAGACATTTATAAAACATCATCACAGTTACTGTTGGTAAGCCTGAAGGCTCACAGCATCAGGATTCCAGATGAATGCCTGAGGCATAAAGAATTTAGGGTAAGAAAACTTTTTAAAGTAAATAAATAAATAAAAAAATGTGGGTAATCTGAGTTCTGAAGTCTCCTTTTCTAGCATGAATTATATAATGGTATATAATACATTTTTAAATTTAGTTTTTCTGAGACTATTCTATTGAAAATTACAGCTGTATCTTTAGATTTTTCTTTTAGACTCTGATTGACAGGATTATAAATTCAAAAACTCTGAACACAGGCTTAGAATTATGCCAAAAGCCATCACTGAAACTACTGCTCTTTCATTATGTTTCTTATTATTTAAATATATGTATGGTAGTAAATGGAAGAGCAAAAATTACAACTCTATCCCTGGACAATACCATCTGCTGCTTTCCTGTGGTTCTTTCCATGTCTAACACTTCAGTGACCATCAGCAATGAAGCACACAACAAGTCATTCTTGCCTGTGAAGAGCTGAGGTGGGAAAAGGATAGTTTTTAGATAGAGGACATATCTCCACAGGGACAGGATGATGGATTTTACTCCTGATCCCAACATTAACTCAGCTTCATTTGGGACATATCTATTCCTTAGTTTTTTTATTGATAAAGATGCTACAATATTTTTTGCTACAAAGTATGTTTAATATGGAAATTATTTTGAACATAAATAATGTTTCTTTTTCTAAGAACAGAATCTTGAATCAGACCTCAATTTCATATGGTTTCGAAAATAAATTAACAATAAAAACTGTTTTATATTCGAAGATGTTGAAAAGAAGAAAGCTTAAAATCAAGTTATGACATTGAGTTCAGCTCCATATTTTGTTGCACAATGCTAGTTATTTTCCAGTGAGGTTTAACAATTTTTTCAGGAATCATTTTCATTATATGCAGATTTCTATTAAATGTTTTGTATCAGTGTTTTACGCCTTGTGTCTACTTAGCACAGGCATTTATTTGTATTTCCCAGGGGTAAATTCCTGATTAGTAGAAAATGTAGAACTGAGAAAAATGCCAATTCTGGTTCATTAATTGCAGTACAGATGGATAGCTACTTTCATGAAAAGCTACAATATCTTTGCTTTATATTATTTGAAATTTCATACTATCCTAGAGAAATATATGTCCATTTTTGCAGTCAGAAATGACAACAGAGTGAATAATTTTCAGACATCTGATAAGGTATAAACAGAAATACATTTGTGGAATAGAAAACTTCAAATATGACCCATAACCTGGAAAGAAACATCATCTCTAGTTTTTACTGTGTTTTGTAGAGAAATGGTTTGTGAAAGTCTCCTGTTGCCCTCCCTCATTGACTGTTAAAACTAATTTTACACTAATTAATACATCTATATTTATATAAATCTATTTATATCTCAACACACAAAGAATTTGTTGTAATAACATTTCTCCCATACCGAAAGATCCAGTGGACCTTTTCAAAATCACCAATTTTTCAAAAAGAAAAGTCAAAAATATGCAAAATACATTTAGGTAAAATGCCAAATAACAATTTATAAGCAAAGTGAAATTGCCCAAAAAGAAACACCAACCTCTTTTAATCTTCAAGAAAAGAGACAGTTTCATTGCTACTCTACTGAAACTGTTCCTAAAGGCTAGTTTAGTAAGATTCAAATGTTCAAAATCTGTTGATGGTGTTATAAATCTTTTATGTGTCCCTGTATTTTATAAGGAAAAACATGTCCAATTTATAATTACTAAGGTGTGTTTTTTCAAGTGTTCATCACATCAACAATATGTGATCTAGTATGATCCAATTCCAGCTTTCTCATTGGTCACTTGTCCTAATTTTACTCGCAGGTGCCACAAAGGGGTTGGAGCCTAGAGACGTGTGGGCTTGTCTATGTTGTTATTCTATACCATCCACATTACCTCCAGGAAGAGTGGCTTCAGAGGGAAGAAAAGGGTGTCCACACACCAGGAGTAGCCACCTTTTGATCTTTTCCTTTTTTAGGGAAGTTGCGGGTAGCCAGCGCTGTGGACTCCGTCCTCTCTCACAAAGGGGGTGCGTAGACATGGAGCAGTTTATTTGTAGTTTAATTCACAGCTGATTTTAAACCACCACATTCCTATAAATGGGTTGACACTTCTATAGCAAAATTTCTCTCTTCTGTTTTTATCATTCATTAAGATGAGGCAAATTGCATCCTGTAAATGCTTGTTTTATTCCAGTTCCCATAAAGGACACTGTTCAGGTCCTTTGAGGGTTAGGTAAGATGAATAAGAGCATTACTGAGGAGAAAATGCAACAGTCAGTGCCTGAGTACTTTTCTCCATGTGCCAGCACTGCCCAGCAGTTTGAGACACAAAATTGCCTGAAGTACCTCTTTGCATTTTCTCAATATGATTCCGTTAGTTTGACCTTTCAGGTTTGGGTAAAGTGAGACTTTAAGTAAACAGAAAACAACTGAAAGCTGAAAGGGAATAATTTCTTCTTTCTGCAAGTGCTGCAATATTTGTGTGTCTTTTTACCATTCTTTTGCTGAAATTAAAAGGAGAAAAGAAGCAACTATGTGCGGCTAATAACAGATTATTGTTTCTAGATTGTCTATCAGAATGCAGTGATTAAGCACTGTGGAAAATGGGACATAGAAAAGCATATTAAGAGAGTAGAAAACTAGTGCAGTAATAAAAGATACTGCCTTTTTTCCAGCTGTGGTCTTTGAACATTTTAGGAAGGTATGAATAATAGCTTGGACTTTGAATTTTTTTATTTCTTTTCAGAGCTTTCCCCCAAGGTGGATGTGATAAATATGGGCAATTTGTTTTCTCCACCTGACCAGAACAACTGTTTAATTTTTAGTTTTGTTTGACAAGCTGACCCATCCATTCAATCTGTGAGACACAAGGCATTGTTACTGTAATGTCTCAGAAGGAAGAGACACAAAATGGAAGCAATGCAGTTAGTACAGCTGCTTCTTATCCTGTCTTTTGATGTTTTACAGTATGTCCAGTAAGATGGACCAGCAAATCATGACAGAGTTCATTACCGGCTTATGGTCTGGCAAGGTTCTTACAGCTTCAGAAACATTTAGGGCTGATTGAGTAACTTAAATGTACATCATTTCTATAAATGAATGAAAAGAATGAAGGGTTTTTTCATGGATATTAATTCTGGACTGATATTGGAAACTGAGATATCCGAAAATGGAGAACATGGAAGAATAATGGAAAACAATTCATAACAGAGATGACATGCATAAATGATTGATTTTCTGTCTGCTCATATGCTCTTTTGAGGGATACACAAACTGAATTACTCATTATCTGCTAGAGTAGCCACCCTTGTTAAGTAAGCATACTAAACTGACACTGTTGGGGCTGCCCGAGGCAGCACAGCATCCAGCTGCAGAAGTCCTTGGTGTCAGCTGCAGCAGGCAGGGAAAGCTGTCAGCTGCAACAGGCAGGGGTTGGCTGCAGCCTGCAGGGAAAGCTGTCAGCTTGCAGGGAAAGCTGGCTCCTTCCCAAGGAGCAAGCCCCAAACAAAGATGATGCTAGCAGAGGCAAAGGATGAGGGAGGGGTCTCTGTGTAGGTTCTAGCTGGTTTATTGCTGCTGGAGGGTGCAGGGACAAAAGACAAGGAAGTGAGAGAGAACAAAGTATTTTATATGGGGGTGGAACAAAGGGAAACAACCAATGGGGATTGACTGAGGAGGAGGAGATAACAGGGGAATAACCAATAGGGATAACTTAAGGGAGGGGAATTACATGAGTAGACCAATGGAGCATCGAAGAAGGGAGAACTTTCCAGAACTAATACATAGGCAATTAAGGGAAATACATAAACATGGACTTGTACATAAAACTGGGTGGAGAACTCCTGAACCAATAAACTTAAGGCATGTAAACTAAGAACCACTAGGAACATGGGAATTTGCCATAACCACGGGGTGAGGATTAGACCTTGGTGTCCTGGAGGCCTGGCCACCAGTCCTGTGAATGCTCTGCTGCAGTGGCCACTGCCACATGCACCGCAACACTAAATTGCTCTTTTGAGTTTATTTTTTTTTTGAAGGGGTGTGAGGCATGGCTATAATATACCACACATTTTGTGTTGAAGTTAAAAAATAGTATTCCAGTTATAAAGAATTTATATATGTTAATGAAGAATGTGTTTCTCCTTTGAAGTTAAAAAAAAAAAACAACCAACCAAAATCCTCATCTCTTGAAAGGCTGGAGTGCAGTTTGAATGTCTTTGAGAAAAATATGCCCTAGTTAAATGCACATAATTGGGCCTGGAGTGCACAGTGGATCACATTAGATGATCAAGTGTCCTTTTTTGGCATAAATGTCTATGAAATTACAAATTAATAATATTCTTATAATATACCAGGCAAACCCACAGAATACATAAAGATTAAGTCATCAATATAATGCTAACATAATTCTAAAAGGAAAGAAGGTTACTCACAGTCTAGTCTACTATTACTGAAAACATCTGTTTAATTATACATCAACTGCATTACTGAAAGATCAACAAGTATGATTTGTTTGGAGAAAAATACAAGGAAAATCTTATAATTCATGGACTTTTTCTCCTCAAGACACTTCCAGGTCAGACTTTTCTTTTAAAATATGATCTGAAGGGATTTCTTCGGTCTAATCAATGTCTAGTCATTCACCCAGAAGTTCTTCCTGCAGAGCAGGAAGGGTGATACTACAACTTCTATGTTTGGGATGCAAATTTGTAAGATTCCTTGGTCCATACCATCCTAGACCTACCTACTCTGATGGGATGGCTCTTGTGGGGATGGAGCAGACAATCACTTCACAGATTTTTCAATATATTTAAAATTCTAGTTCTCACTAGATTTGCAAAAGTGAGCAAAAATCTCTGAGGAATATCACCAAGTTATCTCTTTGGTAAGACAAGTAAAATAGCTATGAAAAGTCTTGTAGAAAATCAAGAAGCCTTATTACAAATGTCTTAGCAACAGAGAGAAAGGTGAAGTAGCAGAAGAAGAATGGGAAAAGTAGTGAGGAAACTTGGAGAAAATTAAGTTCCCTGTATATGATAATGAAAAGATGAAAGGCTTGAAAAGAGAGGAAAGAAATGTAAAAGAAAGATGAGGTAGAAAGCATAAGCATACGGAGAAATGATGCCTGACTTTGGCACGGCAACATTTATTGCACAGCTTTGTCATGTTATAGTTTAGTTGTATTTTGCAATGATGTGCAACAATGAGCTGGTATTCTGTGTGCCTGAGAATAGGACAGTATTTCAACTGTGTGTTTATTTTCCAGTAATTATTTACAATAAATGTAATCTATAGTTAGTAAACTGATCTTGTAATAAACTGATGATTTATTGCCAAACAATCCATCAGCTAAGAAGCAGACTCCTGAAGATTTCATAGACTTTCACTGCCACTCATGTTTCAGAGTCTTTTCTTTTTCTCCCATCCCTTGCCCTCATTCCCCTATCCCCACTTCCAGTCCTTTTTTCAGGGGAATAAATTTTGCTGTTGAAGTGTATGTGCAAAAACTATTTATGGCACAAGAGATCAAGGCCATCTGTTCATTTTCAGTAGGGACATGGTACAAGCATTTTGATTTAGTTCCACCACTGGACTCTAAAAATCAAAGACCAGAATATTCTCTTGATGCATGCAGTCATTTCTTGTAAACATGTTTCTAAGTGTTCCAATCATTACTGTCTGGTTTTCCTTGGTGGGATATTCTAGACCCTAGGGTATAATCTACTCTTCATCCCATTTGAATTTGGAATTCAGTTTTCACATATGTTGAGGGGTTTCTTTTTCCCTGAGGCAGAGAATTTAAGTTCTCCTTGAATCAGATTATATTGATCATTGAACCCCCAAATGTGTTTTATTCTACACTCACTACCCCAATATGGGGGACATTATTAATTGCTTCACAGCTGTTTGCAGTTCTTTCAGAGTCAATATGAATTCTAATCAGAAGGAGTAAAAATTATGATTTCTGATGAGCATTAGAAATTCTGGGCTTGGTATAGAACAGGACATATCACTGATAAGCAGGTACGTGAGAAAAACAGAGCATGTAAATACAGTATAATAAATCATAAGTGTGTGAATTACCACTTAAAGTAAACGTTGAAGTAATGGAGAGTACAAAGTATTATGATTTTGTGTCCCGTTTCCAGTTGGGCTTAAACCACTACATTGAGGAAATGCAAACAAAAAAGAAAACACAATGTAAAATGAGATGCTGAAAGCCTAAAAAACTTACAAAGAATTACAGGACAGTGGCATGGTCTAACAACTCATGAATTTTTTTTCAGTTTTATTTTTAAAGAGACACCAGCTGTCTCTGAAAAAAGCTAGCCAAAATCCATGAGTTTAACAAACTGTATTTCTAAGTAATATTTTCATAATATTTTATTTTCAGAGTGTTCAAAATACAGTTTTGGTAACCTTTTTAAGGACTCTTAATCAGTCCTAAATATTGTCAGCTTACAGACTTGTGTCATATGAGCAACAGGATTTTTTACAGTTACAGTAAATTTTCATCCTTTTTTGTAAAGTGTAATTCAGTTGTTGCTACAAGACTAGTTTCACACAGTGATCATGAATCGTTTAGATGGGCTAGGAGATTTTCTCATCAAAGATCCATGCTCTAGGGGACCTTGTTTGATCAGGGAGGTTGGACTATAAGACCTCCAGTAGTCCCTTCCAACATCAGTCATTCTGTGATTCTCCTAAACTAGACAGTATATGCTTCTATATTTTGAACAACACATTAGTATTTCCCCTTGTTCCTACTGTTCCCAGTTCCTCGCTGCATGTACAAGAAGAAATTTAAGAATGTCGAAAGGACTTTAAATCTGTGCAAGGGAAGGGAATTGCTGATCCTGGATAGAACAATAGGTCTGAATGTACTGCTGTTGTGGAAGAAGGGGACTGCTGATCTGAATGCTCAGGAAAATGCTGATCTGATGCACCATAGCATGTGGCCCCCATAGCAGGGGAAAAATGATGACTGAAGTCAAGATAAGCCTTGGCGTGGTATTTGCTAATACAAATATACTTGGTATTGCACAGATACAGACTAATTGAAATGTTAATTGCTGATTAGTTTTGAGGACCTGACTCCCCAGAGGATCATTCTCAGGAAGAAGACATGATGACCAAGGACACAGCAATCAGTTATTTCCAGACTGAGAAGCAAACTCAGCAAAGTAAAAAATCAGACTGCAAAAATGGAGAAATAAAGAACAGAATAACAGGACCAATCTTTTGATGGGACAAAAGGTAGCTTAAAAGACTGATCTGAAACTTTTGATGTCAAGAGGATCAGCACTGCAGGTGTCAGTGGCTGATAATCAACTGCTGTGGAGGACATTGTCCAAGTCACCTTCACACTTCAGCAGGTGCTGCTGGTTCCTATGGATCATGGATATGAACTCCAAAGTCCCAGATAGGAGACTTGTTAGTTTAAGCTTATAGGGAGAACTCGGGGATTAGGAACTGAGGGTGCATGTCATGTCCATAACACTATTCTGCTGATATTTTGATGATAACATGATGTTGCAGTTTTAGCATTTATATAATACTATTGACATAATTTAATTACTTCTTTTTAAGGTTGCTATGATTATATTTTCTACTGTGAGACATGTAAATATCTTCATTCTATGATTGCCAGCTATTATGTGTTGTTTTGTCCCAGTGTTGAATGTTTTTTTAAATAGTAATTGTACTTATTGTTGCTATGATTGTGCTGGAATTTACGTAAGGTTCCAATCAACAAAAGCTATTAAATATAATAAATACTTCCTCACATCATTAATCTCTTTCCCTTCTGCATAAAACCTCTGCATGCTGCTGAAGGCTGTCCTGCTAACAGCTTGCCCATTAAATTCCACTTCCTCTCCACACAGTTTTTCATTGAGACTGCCTTGCTTGTTGCCTTCTGACCTTCACTTTTGTCTTTCCATTAGTGCTCAAATGCTTTCTAATAAAAGCTTTATTTCTGGGCTCTACATATAATCTTTCTTCTTCTTTTACAACATATTAATCTTTTTATTTTGCAGAGACCACCTCAGTTCTGCAACAGTGCTACCATTTATTACTAGATTATATCCATGTATATTTGCCTGGCCTTTCCACACATCTCTAATGTCCTTTCACTTCTAATCACTGATTCCTGAACAGGTCTCCTGAAATTAGATACCAGAATCCTGGGGGTTTTTTAATAAGTCTCAATTTACACCATATTATGTGTTTTCCTTGAAACCGAACCTCCTATGCCCTTTCTAATCTCTGTCTAGTCATCTAGCTGTAAAGATGTCTTTTACCATGATTGAATTCGAATAGGATAGTTTGCACTCTCATCTCCTCTCTCCAGTTTATCTTGCAGCCTGGACACAAATACAGACTTGTTGACTGGTTGTCTAAGAGGAACAAACTTTTTGCTCTTGCCTACAATTCTGAGACACACAGATCCCATGATGCATGAATATCTGCTAAGACCTGGCCAGAACACGCTCAGCTGAGATGGAGTGCTTAGGGAATGGAACTGTGAAATTCTGCTTTCCAATTAAATATGCATTTCAAACTTCTTAAAGGATGTGTCATTTGGCTAAATCGTGAGGTTTTTTACAAAACTGGAAAAAATCCATGTTTCCTGACAAATTTCTTCTCTACAATTGAAAGCATAGGGCAAAAGATCTTTTAAGAAGTTTCTAAACATCTTTAACATGGATAAAAAACTCAGATATACTCCTTCAGCCTGTTTCAGAGAAATGTCCAGCACATGTGTGTTTGATTTCTTTACTTTTCTTATTTTTTAACCAGGCATATACGTTTAGAAACTGAGTGTTCAGATGATTATAGTTTAGCTAATTTTGGCTAAGTCATAAGACAGATAGAAAAAAGGTGTTATCCTTGCAAACGTAAGGAAACCTTATAGTAAATAATGCTATCACCCCTAATTGCTGTAATTAGCACCATATTTAATTACTTTAACTGTTGTTAAAATAGTCATGTAAATAAAGTCACATTTAAATAAGGTGCACAACATCTTTCTTGCCTCTTGCAACATTTAATGTAGTAGTGTACTGGTCTTAATTTGATCTGAATTTCTAAAGGATGTGGCAACATTTCCATATAATATAGGTTGGCTATAAAACCTAGAGCAGACAGGATTTTTAATCAGTATGAGTTTCTCTGCTGAGACTCTTCAATTCTTTGTTTCACATCAGAATGATTTGTCTGCACATTGCAAACACAATGATTTGCTCTCCCAGCAAGCAGTAGTATCATGTTTTACCAAGATGACAACATGTTTGAGAGACAGAAATTACTTTAGAAATTGGTATCAGTGCCCTGGTAACTAATGTTCGTTAAGAGATCCCAAGACATTTTTATAAGGATAAGGATAAAGATAAATGCATTTTCTTGGTGAAAATCTAGTCTGGGTAAGTTGATTCTGTGTGAAACACCTCTATATTTCTCTCTGGAGAGGTGATCAATCACTTCCCTTCTTAGCAGTCTTTTTTCCTGGGAAGTGGTTGTTTGTTGTTTCGTTGGGTTTTTCAGAAGTTTTGTTATAGAGGATAACTACTATGCTACACCCCAGTTCCACTTAACACAACAAAAAGATCTATTGAAAGAATAAAAAATTAATACCAAAGAATGTAAATGGAAGTTGCTTGCAGGAAAACTAAAGGAATACAGATAAACTTATGAGATGTATACCTACAGAAAGACAAGAAGATTTACTAGAACAAGAACAACAGTTAATTTGTGAGATGATATTTTAAGGTAGCTTCTTGGTATTCCTTAGCCAGTTTCCAAAAGTCTTTTGCAGCCATGATTTAACTGATGATGGCTAATGCTAGGGACAATTATTGACTCTTCACTCTTCCATGAAAGAAATTCGGGCATAAGTATTTTTCATTTTATTTTTAGGAAAAACACTTTGAGAACAAAAAAAAAAAAACCACAATGGCCTTCTATGAAATAATTATATCTCTAAAACCAAGATGTGCACATCGATGCTAGCATTAATATTTGTCCATTATTTTGTTATAGGAGTCTAAATTATCAAAGAACTTCTAGAACTTAAATAGGGGACTGGAGGGAAGGGGAATCATCAGGATCTATTTATATCTATATATATGTATTTGCATGAGTACAAAAATCAAGGAAATATGACAACAGATACACAAATAGTTTTCATATGCAAGAAAAACCCAATTAATACACATTTATACATCAGAAATTATCACAGACTCATTTAGACGTGACCCATTTTGGAAGTCTCATACTCTGACAAAGTATCAAATAAATTTAACTGAAATAGCATACATTTGACAGAACTGACTTTGCTATCTCTTTTATAACTTTCAAATTTTTTTTTTATGCAAAGATGTCTTAAAAGAGCTTGTATTTTAAAATAATTCATATGCCTTTTGGGTCATGATGATTGCTATGGTTATTACCTGAATTATTGGTTGATACTTTTATGTGTCTGTTGTATGCATACTCACTAATGGAAATCAGTATTTCATCTCTTGAAAGCTATCAAGAATGTAAACTTTAATGTTGTTTCCAAGCAATTACCTGAGAATCCCATAGTAGATAACACCTATAAAATATAATCATAAAATACAATCATGACACTGAGAAGTAACCCCCTAAAAATTAATAATTTCTAAGATTTATTGCTAAGCAGAAGCCCAGCTGGTTTAATGTGAAGGAAGTACATTGAAAATTTATCAGGTCCCAGCCAAGCATCTGAGTTGCAAATGTAAACAGAAGCAGGAGCTGAAAACTGTTAACAGCAGAATAGATGTACTTGAAAACAAAGAATGAACTTCACCAGAAGTGGAAATTTAATTTTAAAAAGTATCTTGATTTTGGTGAAGGGGAAGGAATAGTGAAGAATAATTTTGCTCAGAATTTAGATACTTTGCTTATTTCCTACATTTTCCTGCATATATTTTCCTGCTTTTTGAATTAGTACACTGTAGCTTCCAAATAATGTGCACATAAAATGAGTGAAGAGCTCCCATTAACTTTCTGACATACTGTTAATATTTTTAGTGACTTTAGAGGATTTCAAAACTGTTGCCCAAAAAATGATGAAAGAAATATTTTTCTGAGTTGCTGCATAGAAGGTGCTCTTCTCAGTTCTTCTCTCTGACATTTGGTTCTGTCTCATCCATGACAGAAAAAAATATTTATGAGCAGGAGAGAATTTTACGTTTATACTTTGTTACCTACTGCATGTCTTTATTTGTTAATTTTCTAGAGAAACTGTACTATTAACAGAAGAGGAGCACTGCCAAACACTTTTCTAGTTACAGACAATAATTATGTGGAATATCATGGAATGGTTGTCAACTTCCATTTTACTTGTGTGACCAATCAATAAAAGAAGGCTCAGAGAATATAGGTGCAGTAAGTTAAGCTTTTTTGGCTACCACATGTCCACCAAGCCACTCCATCACTCTTCCTCCTAAACATAACTGGAGGAGAAAATGTGAAGGAAATGCTTGTGGGTTGAGATGAAGATGGCGAGATCACTCTGCAATTTCCATGATCAGCAAAGAAAACTCAAGTTGGAGAAAGAGCAATTAAAATTTTTCCAGCAAAAATAGAGTAGGATGGCAAGAAGAAGGGACAAAACTAAAAATACCTTCTCTGCCTCTTTCTTCCCAGGTTCAATTTCACATTGTTGATATTTCACACTGAACTCCTTTGTTCCTGATTCTTCTATCTTCTCCCTCTGAGTGGCATGTGGGATGGCCGAGAGGGATTGCAGTCAGTTTGTAACACTTTGCGCCTGCCACTCCATCCTCCTTACATTTCTCCCCCTGCTCCAGCATGGGGTCCCTCATGAGAGTTACAGCCTTTCATGAACTGGTCCTTCATATGGGCAGCAGTTCTTCAATAGCTGCTCCAGTGTGGGCCTTCTCCATGGAGTGCAGACCATCAGAAATGCACTGCTACAGCAGAGATCCACCATGGGCTGCAGCTCCTGTCAGCATCTGCTTCTGCATTGAGTCTCCACACTTTGCAGCTTCCTTCAGTGTATCTCCACCTGCTGTAACCTGGGGCCCTCCACGGGCTTCAGGATGGATCTCTGCTCTCCTGTGGAACTACAGGAGCACAGCTATTGCAAAGGAAGCACAGCATAAAGGGGACCAGAGAGGAGCCTTTACTTTAAGCAATTGTTAGTATCAGTTGATTGTGTCAAGCAGTTGTGTAAATGACCTTCCCTACAATAGCTAATACAAAGTATTATCTTCCCCAGCCAGCCAGACCTGCATGGGGGCGTGAATACATGGCTCTCAAAAAAAAATTGGAAAAACAACAAAATTAAGTCTGAAGAGAACAAAGAGCTTGAGCTGGCTTTAACTCGCATATTCCTTTTGGAAGACTGAGAACACCCAGCATCATAATGGTGAGTTTACAGAGACCTGTAACAGGAATCACATCTGTATACAATCCAACTGTATATTGTAATTGTTAAATTGTGTTTGTCTTGTGATTTCATTATATTGCAGTATTGTTCTGCAAAGTCCCATGTAACATAAAATATTCACTAGAAAGTGAATTTTATATTAAACATTAAAACCTCCATGTTTGGAATATTTAAAAGAACCTGGACAGACAGAACCTGGATTCTGACAGTTAGCAATATTTTATGAATATAAAAATGATAGTAAATCTGGGAAAAGAATCCCAGAGCTAAAACACTATCTCTAACAATGGTAACAGGAAATTAATAAAACACCAAAACTGCAATCTCAGTTACCCAATTACTGTATTTAGAATCAATGGAAGCTGGGAAAAGGGAGAAAAAAAAAGAGGAGTTATAACTGTATAACTACTCTGGATTGTCCATTATAATAAAAGCATTACTGTTAAAGTTGGGATTTTAAATTGAGTTAAGCAGAGTGAATAATTCCATTTATGTCCAGATACAATTTGACCAGCCTACAGAGTGCTATTAGTATGGTGATTCATGTCTTCCGATCATTGGACTGCATTATGTACGTCTGCATGTGACACAGTTTTTCAGGAGATCAGTAAGATAAAAATATTTACTCTTTTGATATCTTTTAGTTTATTTCTTATAGTTAACAGTGGTACATTTTATGAAATATTCCAATTTATTTTTTAAATATGTTTCTCTGAAATTGTTTAGGTTACTATTAATACCATCTAACATTTTGCTTTCCAGTGTATTTTTGGTAACTCAGACTTGCAGGCTGGACTGCCTAACCACCCCTTATTTTAAAAAGAAAGATGGTGTTGCTTGGAACCCTTATTTTGAAAGAACACACAGTTAAGCATTCAGTGTTTAGCTTTGTTAAGATGTGTCATACCAGATCAAAAGCAAGTACCAAAAAATGAATAGTGAAGTCTCCACTCTGCCAAACAGCCAATATACGATGCCAGTCACCATCAAAACAACCTGTGATTCTTGGACACATCGCTCCTAATCATAGAACAATTTGGTCTGGAGTCTTATGAGAATGAATGTGTCCTTCATACAGGTAAAATATCAAATCCATAGATACTTTATGGGCTGTAAACAGTTGATGAATTAACTCTCTTGCATTTGAATACCCTACAGAAAGGCTCCCTTGCTTCTCTTGGAGCTTTCACAGATAACCCCTTTGCTTTTTAGTAATTCAAGGGAAAGTCTTTCTCTCATTGTACCACTGTGTAAGATACAGTGTGTTGAGAGGAAATCTAATTAGATTTGACATTTTAATTGAGGAATGATAAATGCCCTTCACCAAGTTCTGTAGAAACTGTTCACAGGTGGCTGCTTACATGATAGATTTTGTTCATGGCAGCCTCAAGGTATGCTTTGAAATTCTTTTTGGCTACAACTAAGAGAATGTGATATATTTTTTTCTTCATTTTTCCACTTCTCACTCTATTGTGAATGTTAAATACCCTTTTGCATTATCTTCATTATTGATCAGACATTACTTTTAATACAAAAGCCATTTATTGGTATGTCTGTAAAGGTTTATAAAGTTCATATTTGAAAAAAAATTCAAAAAATCCATATAGTATGTAAGAATTAGTAAGAATATGGTAGAAGAAATAATGGGTGAAAAAACTAGTTTCAGTTGAAGGCAAATGTCCACTGTACAGTCCTACTACAACTGTCTTATAAATACCTCTGTGCTTCTTTTGCTAAAAAAAGGGAGGCAGAGCAGTTGCCTTCCTGATCAAAATGCCTCTGAGAGACTAGACCTATGTTTGTGAAACCTCTATGTAGTCTGCAAATAGTGACATTTCCACAGACCAGCAGATCAATTCTTGAGTGGCTTTGCTTTATATTCTACTACATGTAACAATTAGCATTTTCCAACTAGTAATTAGCATATTCTGGGTTGGCTGGAATTAGTAAGTATCCTAGCGTTGCCTCAGTCTTCCAGTTTTTTAAGTGTGTCTCTTATGCTGAAAATGACAGTTCAAAAGTTACTGGGTATCACTAATGAATTAGTGGGTTAAATTAATTAATTACCAGAATGCCTGTGCTATTAACCTAAGGAACAGTTAAGTATCTCTGTGTAGATCTAGTCATGGACAATTAGGGATATCTGTAGTTTCTGATTTAATCCATTTTACATTCAGTTCTCAATTAGAATCTCACATTATGAAATTCATCACAGTGTGAATAAGTAGATTCTATCTATTAAACATCAGAAGCACAAATACGTGGTTAAAGAATTCTATACTCAACAAAATATTTTCCAGTTCTGTTAAATAGATAAATAGCCCAATACCTGACCAAAAAAAAATTATTTGCTTGAGACTGACAATGGCAATTATCCTGTTTATCAGAAAAGGTGTGAGACATATATTTGGAGGATAAGAAGGATTTTGTATGAACAATCACATGCATACCAATAGCTTTCTGAAATGTAGAATATTTGGACACAGAAAAAAGTGACAGATAAAATGTTTGAGGTAAGTAATTTTGCTACAAATGACATCCTGCTTAAATTACATATAAATTATGACAATGATAAAACTAGCTGACAAAGCCAGAAATAGGAAAAATGCTCCTCAACTGAAATTATCTTATCTTTAATAGCTGTATGAAATATGACTTAAAATTATAGTGGAAATGTTTAGTCATCACTTTTTGTATATACTTTCTTCTTTCATCCTTGCTAATGGAAATACAGTAGCAAAAGCCATGAAAGAATCCAAGCTAAAAACTTCTTCCGTAGCAGCCCAGAATAGTAAAGCAGTAAAAATTAAGTCCTTAGATTTAGATGCACAAATGTACTAATGAATTTAAAAATACAACATAAAGTACACGTGAACATCAAAGCCCAGGAGTGCAAGGGATGAAAACCTGTTATTAGTCAGTTGAAAGTCTGATTGCCACTGGCCTTCACCAGTAAAGCTTCTTCACCAGTAAAGCTTCTTCTGGATCACACTGTGTATGTTTTTAGGCTTTAAGTCCTGCGAGATATTGCTGCCTGCAATCATCTTATTGTTATGTGGAAATTCCAACTCACCTGTCTGTTTTGGCAATAAACCTCCTGAGTCTTTGCCCCTGGTAACACTGAGCAATCTGGCTTGAGTGTGGTGTGTGTCTGTGCCTAAAGAGCCATGTGGGTGAAAGGAATAAGCTTGCTGGAGTGCTGTACTGCACCCACCGGAACAATCCTTTGCTAGGGACGTTTCAGGGAAATGCAGCAACCCTTCACGAACTGCACACCTTGCATTACAGAATCACCTTCCTCAACCTTCTGTCCATGCTGCTTTTGATGCAGCCCAGGATACGATTACCCTTTAGGGCTGCAAGCCCGCATTGCTGGCTTATGTCCAACTTTTCATTCAACAGTATACCAAAGTCCTTTTTCATAGGACTGCTCTCCATCCATTCTTTCACCATTTTATATTGATATTTGGTACCGCCCCAACCCAGACACAGGGCCTTGAACTTGGCCTTTTTAACTTTATGACATTTGCACAGCCTGCTGCTCAAGCCTGTCAAGGTCCTTCTGGATGTCATCTCTTTCCTTAAGAGAATAAACTAAAACACTCAGCTGGGTGTTATTGTATAACTTTCTGAGGATGCCCTCAATTCCACTGTATCAAAAATTTTTTCCTCCCCCAAAGCCAAGAGCCTGGAGATAAAGGGAAATTCTGGAGCAAAGGAGACTTATTCTTGGTAGGAGAGGGTGAGATCAGGTAGCACTTAAGAAAACTGTCCTTACATAAATCCATGTGTCTTGATGGGATGCACCGGTAAGTACCTGGGGAACTGGTTGGCTCCTGACTCTGCTTGAGCAGGGGGATTGAACAATATGAACTGCAAAGTTCCCTCCCAGTGTCAGCCGTTCCATGGTTCTGAGATTCAGAGCCAAGTAGATAAAAGTTGGAAAGAGACAGAAAAGGTCTTGGAAAACTTTAAACTGCCATTTCCATTGCTCAAAATTTAAATGGACAGAAAATCATCCAAGATAGTCTGAGATTCCGTTAAAAAATGAAAACAGAAAGGAAAATTATCCAAAGTCAGAATAGCCAAAGGCAGAAAAACTGGAGAACAGAAACATATCATTTTAATATTGTGGTAGGAAATCTGGGACAAAGCTGTAATGTTCAAAAAATATTTTAAAAGCCCTGATTTTCCAATTGCTGTCTACAGTAAGCATTGTCATAACACACATGTAATTGATCATCTAGGCTTGAAGATAAATTTCCTTCAGAGATAGTTTATTTTTCTTTTAAACAATTTTCAAGGAAGATGTGGAGAGAGTAATTTGGCTTTGAGCCAGGAGGCTAGCTCCTTTCATTATGGCTTTGAAATTTATTCACTTCATAGCTTCATGAGTGACATACATTATTTTTAAAGACATTACGGTCTGAGAGTTTATTTTGCATATCTCCAAACTTCTTGGGTTTTTCATCTTACATTATCTGCAGAACAAGAGCAGGAGTAATAATATTAATAATAACAATAGCAATAACAACAGCAATAATGTGTGGGAGAATCCATCTGAAGCAACACAACATAAATGTACTTTTTATGCTTTGTTCATTGTAAAAAAAAAAAAAGTAACCATAAAATATGGTATGTTTTCCAAGCCTCTCAGAAACATCTCTTAGCAGCTTTGTTCATTTTCACATTGTCCCACTGTTTCTATTATTATCTAATCCCAGACCTATTTGCTTAAAAGAATTTTGAAAACATCTGTTTTCTTTAGTGAATGTGAACCATCATGATTATAAAAATCCTTAGGCTCTGAGTCAGACTGAAGCCCTATGGTGATATAAAATCCACAAAAACAAAGTAGGAATTTGCATCTGGCACCACCCATATAAGACAATGAATAATTTTAAATCACTCTGATTTTCTGATTCTTTTTTCATTTTCATCCTGCATTTTGATGATCATTGATAGCTCTAATGATAGATAGATCAAGTGAAAGACAGATTTTAATGTACTTTGTTGTGATAGAATATTATACATGAGTGGATGCATAATGTCTTAAACCTTTTGAAAGACATTTCAGATCTGACCAATCACTTGTAAAGCCCTCCTGGATATGTTGCAGAATTGTATCTCAAAGCAACAATACAGCAATTTCTTGTGAGTCAGCAATACTCATATACTTAGAAGTTTTGAGACTATACTCATAAAAACAGAATTTTACACTTTCCTTGGATTTGATGTGATGCACATAGTCAGAATCATGCAGTCGTTTTTTAAACATATTGCTATACTTTTCATGAGAAACAGTCACCTTTGTAAAATTTAATGACAAATGTGTAGTGGAATAGAAATAAAACTTTGAAATATCCAGAATTTTGTATGTTTTCTAAAATGTCTATCGCTGTTTAAAGTGAACAGGTACAGAAAACTTATGTTTTCTTTGGAAACTTTTCTCCTTAAAACATACCTTATCTAATGATTTTTAGCCAAGATTTTGATATCAAAATTTTCATTCTCTCTCTGCTATTGAAACTGAATTCCCTTGACTGTATTCAAGCCAGTGCCACTAAAGCTAATCTTTCTGTTTCTACTCTGTGTATTAAAAAAGCTTTCTTCATTTTGCAGGAGTTTTCCCAGCACAATCTCTCACTACTCTATTTGTAGATTCTCATATAATACTATATAGGAAGCAAAACCATTGAAGCAAGCTCATAAGTTTCCATTAATATAATTTTTGTGTTTTCCTTTTTTTTTCATGTATTTTGAATCTTTAATATTTTTAATATCAAGGTTTTAAAATTCTTCAGTTAATTTTGTATAAATCACAAATTCAATATCCTTTGGATAAATCTTTAAGATACTGGAAATCCTCTTTTTTTTCCATCAATTATTGAAAATAAAAATTGTACATTTCATATATGATTATCTTGTAATAATCAGAATTCATATCCACTTATTATAACACAAAGCTATTCCAAACTGAATGATGTATTATTAACTTTTTATCCAAGAACAATTTATAAGAAAATTATCTAATTTCTCAAATATTTGAGATAGGGAGAAAAAATTAAGTCCAACTACATAATACTCATGAAAGAAGAAAAACGCATTATGCAAGCATTTTGTTTTGCTCTCAAAAGACTTGTGAAGAAGAGTATTCATGTCATTATAAATTATTTGCTATCTTGTATTGTATTATTTCCTTACTCCAATATTGTCCACTTGGTCTTAATTAGTAGCTCCAGATACTGGGTACAAATTTTCATATAAATTTATATTCTAAAATTATAGAAGTTTATAAAGAAGTTTATTATTTTGAGTAATAGCTATCATGGCAAATTGTTTGAAATTTTGACACTTAAATAATAAGGCCACTGTAAGAAAATATTTTTTAATCACTCATATTTCTGAAATTACTGTAAATAATGTCAAGCCTTCTTTTTTATACACACCAAAGGTGTCAGCTAATCTACCTGGGAGAATAAAAATATTGATAAAGCTTAATATTTTCTTCTTTTTTTTTTTTTGTTTCTTGATTTTTTTTTTAAAGAAAGTTCCTGTTCTACTGTTTGACTCAAATATCATAACAGAGAGTTTTCAAAACTGATACACAACATGCAATAAACTGACTTTATGCTTCTTTTATGACAATGATACCTGAAAAATTATACTGCTGGGAAGTTATATTTTTGATTTCCACAATATATTTATGAACTATTACAATTTAAAATATACCTAAAAACTGGATAAAAGTGGTTATTAGGATATTTAAAACATTAGATATGAATTCTAGCCACATTCTTCTCTCCTTTGTGCTGACTAAACTGCCTTATAAGATAGATATAGTTACTTGAATCTTCTTTAGAATTAAGGAAATAAAGCTAATTCATCCCCTAATTAATAAGGCATGTATTTTCTTTGTCCTTTTAAAACTGAAGCAACAAGTCTAAAATGTCTTGATTCATACTGTAAACCAGAATATAAACCACTTAAGTCTAGATTGTTCCCTTTTGTGGAAAATGTGATTGTGAGGTGGAAAAGTACCTTGACAAATTTATCCAGACTTCTTTCATTGTGTTTTCAATCAGTGAAACATAGGATATTGTCTCTATCATCATCCTTGTCCTGTATGGGACCTTCCCAAACCTTTTCAATCTCAACAAAATCTAATAGAATACCATATACTTGCTTGAAGGCCCTCCAGCCTGAACAGCAAACCAATAAACTTCAAGAGTTTTAACCATAATTGCCATAATCTGAATTCTAGAAAAAATAGTTTTCATGTGATTCTGCCAAGAACTTCTGCAAAGAGAGAAGATAAAGGAAAAGGGAAGTAGAGACCTACTGTGCTCATCAAGTAATATAAACTTATATATTAGACCTTCTTCTTCTGGTATCAATCCAAGGAATATAAGAATCTAATAAGTCCTGTGTATCATTTTTCTTTACAACCCATCTTCTTCAGTCCTATTCTATCTTATGTTTTACACTACTTACAAAATTAGATTAAAAAGAAAGTTTCATAAAGATTTGAAAAAATAAATGAACAACATTCTGAATCCATGGTTTTGGTCATTTGAGATGTCTTAGAATATTTCAAGTGCCTGTGCAGGGATGACGACCTAAGGCTGACAAGATACAGCCTAAAGCAGATGCCTATATTCTCAATCTCAGTTTTAGCTCTAGGATGACTATACTGATTTTGATTTTAGATTAATAATAAATGAGATATAAATGAGAACATGTGCTACTAAAAGGTACATGTAAACTTCTAGCAAGAGACATTTAGCAGTAATTTTTAAACTAGTGAGGATTCAGCAATTAGCTTGATAGGATAGAAATAGTACATTAGATTGTTGAACTAATACTTCAATCAGTTCTATAATTACAATTTCTTATCGAGATCATCCTTGTCCTCTGTGGAATACAATTTATCAGAATACTGTTTAGATTGGGGTAATTAATGCTCTCAAACAAAAATATAATTTCATATAAAATAGGGAATAAAATTGAACTTTCTGCTCTACAGCATCATTACATCCATGTTGTGGTAAATTCCCTGCTTTGAATCCATTAACTTTTCATTGTGTAGTGTTATCATCCGCTGCTAAAGATTAGCTACTGACACATTTATCAAAGGATGATAAATGAGCTGTCCTTTCAGATGTCTGATTATCTGACCTTTACTCAGTTAAAAGCACAAGGGGCTGACAGTGTTAAGTGCTTGCTAGTTTAGAATGAAATTGAACCGAGGAAATGAATGTTTGGTATTCTCGTCAAGAACACAAATTTATTCCATCAATTTATTTTTAAATTAAAGAAAACAAAATTTATTCTAAAGCTCTGTAGAAACCACCTATTTCCATAGAAGTTTATTTTAACAAATTCATTATTTCAAGAACAGTTCTTAATTCTAAAAGTTCCCTTTACAAGAGAACAGTTTTATCGTTATCCACTTGGTTGCAGACAGTGAGGCAAAAAACACATAGGGTTGCAGAATACTTTCAAGTGTCTAGCAAAAATGTGTTAACTTTCATCTATTTCTATGATATCCAGACAGCTGCTGTCATCTGGATGACCTCAATTCTACAAATCCTCATCACTCAACTATAGAGTAAATTCACTAATGTCAGATAAATAATTTTAAATGTTTACTAAAATTAGTTTGCTCTTGCATAAACTGTGAGTGATGAATCTTTGCTTGTGCAAAGCGTAGGTGAAACTTTTAGATTGCATAAAGCAAGTACAGCAAAATAATCAGTGTTAAATAAACAACCAAAAATTGGTTTTGACATTCAGAATGAAATAAACTTCCCTAGAAATTAGAGCTTTAAGCTTCCAGTTTAATGTGATTTTGTACATGTCCAGAGACCCTCTGGAAATAAATATTGCCCAGCTAATCTCTGTGTTAAATACTGCCATTGGTGTGAGTCTGAAGTATAGTACTGGGCTAGGAAATGTCAATACAGCTTCTTGCAAAAATATTTTTATTCGGTCCAGCCATCTGCCTTGGCTGTTGCTCATCTCTGAAGGAAAAGAATGGCAAGACAAAGTGGTTATATTCTCCAAACTATGAGATGCATCCTTGGTATAAAAAGCTTCAAGTTAAAAAGCAAAACGCAGTGCGATATAATGTTCCTTTGCTGTATTGAGGGTCATAGTGGGTTTTCTTTTCTATGCAAATCTTGATAATTATATCCTCCTTCCAAGATGACTGGACATGAACTGTCCTTTAACTAGTTGTCAAGATGTTGAGGTGTTAGCATAAGAGTAAGCCAATGTTCTTATCATCGTGACTTACCACCATGAAGAAATCACTTTGGGATTAGGCCAAGTTCATCTACTTTCACTGTCAGGAGTATAAGCAAAGAAAGAACATATCCCTTTAAAAATACGAAGCTGTGCTGATATTTTTCTAAGTTATTTCCCTTATCCTGGGAATAAATGCTAGAACTTTAGAAGATGTGTAGTTAATACGGGGGAGTTTAAGACTACAAATGGACGAAGGCACAGTTGTTGTTTATAGCAAGATTCTTTTCCTGAGGACAGATCACTCCTAGGAATTACATCCTTGAATTTTTAATGTATGAATCACTGCTATTAAACTGGTACACCTTATCCCAACCTCCTTGCTAAGATGACCTATTTCAGCCAAAATGTAGTTCTACTCCAATACAGTCATTGGCAACATGACAGTAAGGATCAAATTAATGTCTCTCCCTTACTCTGTTCTGGGCTAGTTATTTTTGTCTGGTTTTATTCTAGAGTTTTATAGAGTGAGGCCATGACACTAGCTAAACTTTTAGATGTCAATGTCAATTTAAAGTTGGTCATCTGAGCTATTTTTTCTCCAAATGTCTTGTTGTCAGAATGTCTTTCTCTTCTGTGATAGCTGCTGTTTCTCAGTACATCCCTACCTCCATAAGTTAAATTTAATTACAAATTAGAGGCCAGGCTGAGTCTAGTCAGGACTTAAATCTTCCACATTTAGCTTTCCACACACGTCCAAGTCCCCACCTCTGGTCAATCCATTCCATGGGTCTAGACAAAGATTCAGCATCTGCCAGGTGTCCAGCTAAATAGGTTTCTAACTCCCTCCACTAGATTTCTACTCACTATAAATCGAAGCTTAGACCTCAAACATGTTTCTGGGTACTGATGTCTAGACACATGCATCTAAATGTCTTCATATCAGATTAAATCACAATCTCAGGTTTTTAATTACACAGGCAGAGACACGTAGTATTGTTTTTATACATACCTGTATATTCTTGCTGCCTCTCCCAAAAGATATGGATTGGCTGTGGGGTTTCACTGTGCTTCACATCTGTCTCTACAGGTACTGTACAGAGTCATCGAGAGCACTGGAAACGGATTCAGTAAATGAATCACAAAACAAGTGACTAAGTGGCCAAAGTCAGAAAGGATGAAACCCATGTTTGGTTTCCAATTATTGATTCTTTAAGCAGAATTGATTTCCAAAAATGGAACACAGGTTTTTATTAAGATTCAAAGGAAAACCACATTTTCATTTTATTTACAATAAGAATTCTCTTCTACAACTAGTTGTAAACAAACTTATTTACATTTAGAAAATAACTGTGTTCCCAAGAAATTGTCCTCCTAGCACATAATGCACTAAACCTGCAAGGCACTATATCTGGTTTTTGTTCATTTTTCCTCAATGAAGAATACATACAGATTTTGGAGTAAAAATGGTATTGGAAGAAATAGAAACAATCATTACTTTAGTTATCTGTCCTTTATCACAGTATTATTCAAGTTACCTTCCTGTCTTCTCAACTCACCTTCCTTCATTTTATGGCTGAAGTTAGCATCAAACCTAATTTTTTTCATCTGTTTCCAAAACACAAGACACTGTCTCTTTAAAAGCTCTTCAAAGTTGAACTTACTGATCTTCTGACTCTGCTATTCAAAGGTTAGCAAGTCACCCCCGTATGATTGCTTGCCTCTAGTTTCCATAGGTTGATGGATAATCAACAATAAGAAATCTTTAGAAATCTGATTGTATCTGAACAATGTTGAAATATTCAGAACTTTCAGATATGATCTCATGATTTGATTAAAACATTTCTCTGCCCTCATTGTCTCTCTCATATGAGTTATGTGGCTGAGTCATACTTTCATAGTACCTTCATTTCAACATTGTAGGTGTCTTTATAAGTTTGCAAGATTAGAATAGATACTTTCCTCTTCCTTTAACCATCTGGCTGATAGTGGTGTCATGAGTTATACCATCTAGTGACAATCAAGTGTATTAGTCTGTTTCCCTTCCAGCAGACTAGCTGACAATCCATCATAATCTAATATGCTCCTGGGAAATTCATAGGGATTATATGTCAAAGTCTTGATAGCATTTAAGAACCTAATTACAATACTTAAGTGTATTTATTGATTTGAATATTTTTTCAACTCTTTCCAAATTATCAAAATGGTCTGTAATCCTTTCCCTATCCTTTGTGGTTTTCAGTCTCACAAAATTAGAGAGGCAAAATAAAAGGACTACTTATTTAATTTCCAAGACTACTAATGAAAATAATTAGTAACTGTTGTCCAACACAGACAAAGAGAAAATGTTACCTCACTCATCCTCAGATGGCAAAGAACCCTTTCTTAACAGTATGGTATGTTTTTCCAGCTAGTCTTGCACACATTTATGAATATGCATCTTAAATTCTCTACATTTTCTTACAGATATCAAGTATAATTTTGTCAAAAACTTTTCCATGATTAGAGCATGAAATATTTCCTAACTCTCAGCTCTCAACCTTGCTAGTCTGCCACAGAACAAAATCAAATTTTATTGACATGATTTGTTTCTGATGAATCCATACTGGCTGATACTGAATGTATTTCCTGTGGATGGGCACATTTTCTTTCAATATATTTCTGAGGATAACATAAAAAATGAGTCACAGTCTCCTTCCATTTTATCAGGAAATACAGTTTTCTAGAATTTCACCCATTTTTCATTTCTTCAAAAATAAACATTTACATCCCTTATACAAGCCTTTCTTTAAATATTTCCACTTATTTTTTGGTACATCTAGTTTGTTTGAAGCCATCTAAATTATGACATTACTTTATAATCTGTTTTGCTGTGCTTGCCACTCTGTGACTGCTGTCAATGGCACTAGATGCCTCCATGCCATAAGAATTATATTATTTTCATTATATTTTTGTTCAATAGGCTTCCATATATTTTTCTAGCTTAAACTTTATTTTGATTCAGTTAATATTTTTTCCTCTTTTGAGACAGGTTCTTATTAGTCTCACAAGTCTTCCTGGTGTGAAGCATTTGCAATGAAAATAATTCTCAATAAAAAATGTTTAAAAATAAATTTGAATAAAAATGATAATAAGAATCATTGAAAGACCAGAAGAAATAGAGGCTCCAATGACCTTTAATGTCAGAGCAAGATTTTGAAATATCTGCTCCAGAGAATGATACTATCAAACCTTTTTTTACACGATACTATTCCGGGGTCTAAATAGGAGGAACTAATTCCATTTAAATAATTAGGGAAACAGCCTTCAGATAGTCCAAATAACACAATAAAAGAAATTTATATTGGTAAGACAGAACATGACATTGGGATTTTTTCAACATCTGGTACATTAGTGTGATGGAAACCAGGCAAATACAGATTTATCTGTGCAAAAAAGATAAATAAAAGCAGTATGTTGAAGTAACTTTGACTAAGAGCTAGCAAGTCTGATATGATTAAAGGTAACTATACCTGTAGAAAATAATGCTACGCCTGCAATCTAGGGCACAGACTGTTCAATACAGGGGAACAGGGGAAACTAGAATTCATTGCTGAAACTGAAAAGAAGGTATGGGAACTGATACGTGGGAGAATAACTATTAAACACAAGAAAAGCTAGATCTCAGGAAAATTTGAAAAAAAATAGTGAAGGATTACTCAGTGTTGAGGTGACTGATTCTAATAAATTGAAACAGTAATGACTGAAAATAACTTCTGGAATAACATGATTTAGGAGAGATCTGTCTAGGTGAAAGGATTAGCAGGGATAAGATGTAGTAGTTGCTATAAGTGTCTATGCTGCTGTAATCCAGATTTTGTTAGGGAGAAAAGGCAATACATCTGTGTGGAACGAAGAATTTATTGTTAATTAGTACTTTAAAAGTCTAACAGTCCAAGTTACCTACTACAGAATGGTCTCATTAATTACAGAATCATAGGATAGCTCAAGTTGGAAGTGACACATCAGCATCATCAAATCTAACTGTGTGCTCCTGCACTCTTAAGAGATGGTTATTAAAAAGTGACCAGCATTTCTTGATAGCAATACCTACAAAAGCACATTCCTAGAAGACCTTATTAGTTGCCTCCTTCAGCTGTCCAAAGTCTCTTCCCACCTTATCAGGTCAAAGTTTTGCTGGCAGTTTTTCTCCTATTGCTACACAAACTTCCTTTTATATACCTTTTCTACATATGCACCTTTTATATTTTCTGGTGCAATGCTCATCCCTTCAGTGTCCTTTCAAGTCTGGAAAAGGATCAGGATGATTAAAGAACCAGAACTTAGGTCCAAGGTCAAACTTTTCCCCTGTCCACTCCCGTCTAGGATTTATTTAAGGATGAAAACTTCACAAAACCCTCTGGGAAATATATTCCCATCTTCAGTCACCACCATTGTGTCTTCTTGGTTATGCTGTAATTGAGCTAAAGATGAACAAAATCCAAATACACCAAATGTTGGAGAACAGAATGATTTCTAAAACAAACACATAATCATACATTCTTTTTAAAGTAGTTGACATTTATATGTGTTGATGTATAGGTGATGACAATTAATTTTTCCAGATTTTTTTACTCTGCAGTAAGACATTAGGTGTTTCTGTTACTCCAGTAATAGACTGTAGTTCAAAGTATCACACACATTTTTTCTGGTTTAGAAATACCTCATGGAGGCAATAAAGCTTTATTTTGCAAAGTAGACACCCATCCATCTTCTGCAATGACACCTCTTGGGGAAGACACAGCAATGGGTTGTCATGGTCCTCTCTTTGCTACTAAGTAAGGCAGTATCCCTTTGCCCATGGCCAGAGTTGGAATACAGGCAAGTGTAGGACTAAGGAGTTTTCACCTATCTGTGCTTGCAAGAAAAGGATGTATAAATCTCATTGTAATGGATATGAAATAAGTATATTATCCTAACACCTATGCGGCTCTGAGACACCTAACACCAATTTACTGTTTGTTTCACCCAGTTAGTGTATACACAGATGCCTTTCAGGGTGTTTATAGTGAGTGCTCAAGACCAGAGGATGCTGTGCACTCTGGATCTCCACTTAGTGGGGCTGGCTTCACAAGCTTTCTATACAGAGCTGGAGCCAGTCTGACCCCAAGAGCCTCTTCTGCAGCGCTAACTTACTGTGGGGGTCCTGCCACTAATATTTACTGACTCCTGAACATCTTAGCATAGTAGAGATTGAAAGATCAAAAATAATTGTTATCCACATAAAACCAGATTTTGGTTAATGTTCTCCAGGGCCTTTGAGAATATTTTGATCTAAATAGTTTACTCATTTGAACTTATTCAAGATTTTAATATTCATTAACTAAGATATAGTCTTATGTTACGGTAGGTCCCTTTATCATCCCAGTTACCACTGGATAAAATGAAGTGTTTGCCCTTTAATACACAGTAACTGTGCAGATGGGAATTAAAGTAGAATTTTATATGTGGTTAAAATTATAGGTGGAACTTAAGCAGTTCAAACGTAATTGCCTGGGATGGAGTTGTGCCAAAATAAAGAATTTTGCTCTCAGTGAAATGTCCTTTGAAACTCTAAAGATCACTTTTGCTCATGCATTTTTGTTTAAATCTTACTGGACAGATGGTATAGCCAATACAGAAAAATCCATATAATCAGTTTAATAGTTGGTCAACAGGGAGGGTTGTGCTTATGAAATTCTGTTGTTCATTTACCTTGGCTGGCTGCTAGGTGCCCATCAAGATGCTCTCTCACTCCTTTTCCTCACAGGGATGGGGGAGAAAATAAGATTAAAAAACTCATGGGCCAAGATAAAGGCAATTAAATAAAGAAAAGCAAAGAGTTTGTGTGGAAGCAGAGAAAACAAAAAATGTATATTCTTTACTTCCCATCAGCAAGCGAAGCCCAGCCATTCCTTGGAAATAGAGCCTCAGTGTGCATAGCAGTGGTTTCAGAAGACAAATGCCTTAATGAATGTATTCCTCTCCCTTTCTCTCAGATTTTATTGCATGAACGTGGTAATTTAAACATGGTACTTAACAAATTAAAAATATAGGGGGGGTTTTAATATAATTTGCATAATTCTGTCACTCTTGAAGTTCTATCATTTCTGTACTGGTGTTAGTATTCACTTATACACTTCAAATTGCTGCCTAGCAGGTATGGTTAGATAAGAGAGTTCTGTGCAGTTCTTGCATCAAATTCAATTTAAAATGCTGTGGCGAAAACTGATAGAGACTATTCTTGCTAATCCCAAAGCTTAGTTAAAGTAAAATATCTTTGTATTAAGATATTGGCTTTATTTTAGACCTAGGAAAAACAATCACTTCTAATTAGTAAAGATGACAAATTAGCCTGAACTTTTTTCCTTCGTATTTGTGTCGGACCTTTCAATACAATTTAGCTCATTAGACTGTGGAAGGCTGCTGATTCAAGTGGTCTGCTGGAGGTAATTAATGGAGATTTGTTCAATAAAGTGTGACCTCAAATTTTGTCATTTAAGGCTTTAGACACCTCTGGGGACACAGAAGACAAGCCTGTAAACTAGACTGCACACATGCAAACAAAATGCATAGCAGTAGCAATGTGGTGCAGAAAGATAGTAAGCATATCTGATGGCCTGAATATGATCAATTCTGGCCCAGGCAGGTAGCAGATAAGATACTTACATTTAAAGTGGTAGAAATTTAGAAAATTGTCCCAAATAGATTTTGTCTTATATTTTTTTCTCTTTTCAAAGCATAGTCTTGTTAATTACATAAGATTTAATCCTGAAATTAAAATAATAATATGTGGCATTCATGTTATAAATATCAGAGAAAATACAGAAAATAAAATTCTGCATTCATAAAAAAAAAAAAACCAAACCTGCAGAAATCAATAGCACTCAGGGAAAAGTTATAAAGAATCTAAGGACATACATTACTGGTGGAATGTCTAAGCTATTAAGGATAGTAAATATAATATGGGAACTGCCTTAACAGATAGATATTGAACCATAGAGAAAATAAATACAGTTCAGTGTTTGTTTTATTACTATAGTGACTGATTTAACGGAGAACAACATTAAAGTACTGCTTCCCAGTGATAATTCTAGAATTACTCAATATTATTTCCATTTCTAATACTGCCATAACGGAGAACTGTTAAGCCTAATAGGTAACAATTCATTTAGTAAAGCAGAAATTAAACAAGCCAGTATATTCGACTAAGGGAATGTGATGAGAAAGTAGTACCAAGTCTTGCACTAGTTTGTATGCTCTCCTATAAAATAATCATAATGATACTGAATAATAATAATAATAATAATAATAATGATGCTGTCACTGGAGTTGAATGAATTAAGTTCTCTCTACTGCAGTTGATGCATGAAATACAGTATTTGAGCAAGTTTAGAGTTTTCTCAGGTTTAATGTCATAGGTCCACTAAAGCTCACCAAGCTGACAAGGTTGTCATACCAGGATGTTGTCAACATCACAAATGATGACATCATATATCCAATTAAAATAGATAAAATAGCATTTTAGAGTGGCACTGATAGAAGTTAAGATTCAACAGATTCTAAATAGAACTCAGTTTTTAAGCCTAAAGCCAAGGGCATTAAGTCTACCACACAAATATCAGGCTCAGGAGTTCTTCAGAAGTTTTCACATGGATGTGTGCCCTAGTGTCACCTCAGCTTTGCAATGAGATGACAGATGCTTCCCTTAGTAACCACAGCCAATATTCTAAACTAACACAACAAATAAACTAATATTGACATTCAGAGTCTTGGAGTAATTAGTAATTTAATAAAGAAATTAAGATGGGAAAGAATTACATGTGCTCATGAAGGTGAGGTGTTGTACAAAGAAAGAACGATGGAAATTGTCTTCAGAAAAAAAGGAAGATAATGACATTTTGAAAAATGCAGATCAATATACTTGGGATAAAGTCATCTGAAACACTTCCATTCACTGGAAGTGTCAGAGAAGGAAAAGGGAAACATAGAAGAACAGGGAAACATTGGTCTGCCTAGACCATGGAGTGAATAACAGTCTCTGAGGTTCAGATACATCTGTCCTTGAACTACTTTACTCCATTTAAAAAGCTAATTATTGGACTTAGATAAGTAAATAAGAAAAATAATTTTCAAAGAGCTGAAGCAAATATCAGCATTTACCCTATTTGAAATATTACAATTGATTTCACATGAGATATACCAGCTTTATTGTATATCCTGTGTATCTGCATTTGGAATTCAGTAATTGATTGTCATGGACCAATGAAGCAAAAGGCCCTAATCAATGCAAAGAAAAAGTTAATTCAAATTTGTACTTGTTAAATCTGGCTGTATCTGAAATGAGAGCATCCTAGCCAATAAAATCCACCTTGGAATTTGTCTGTACATGTGGTTGGCAACAATAAAACTCTATGATTGATGCTAACTCTTTAACTCTTATAAGGTCTTGCAACATGAGAAAAACCAAAACATTTATTGAGTGTTTTTGGGCCAAATCATAACTGCACAGTTACTTCACATTCTCTTGCATTTGTAAAAGTTGTTCTGTGGCTTATGAAAAGGTTCACAAAAGTATATAATTTTTATAACAACCTTCTTTTTTTACTTTGGATAGGACCAGTGTCTCTGTCACTCTACAATTCCTCACAGAGCAAGGCAATACAGCTACTGCATTTTAGCTCCATAAAAACAATTTTGCCATATTTTTTGTACACAATGATGTGTACTCCTGACCTGAGAATGTAGTGTCAGGGCTGGCCTGGGCTCACTTTGGCTGAAGCTGAGCTGAGCTGGTTTCAGTGTTGGCCTAGTGACCAAATGCCTGTTGCCTCTACTGCCTGAGCCTGAGCTGTGCCGCTGCTACCAACATTGTTAAAATGAGATTATTGTTGAGCAATAACCCTCACAAATATGTTTTGGGTTCTCAAGGGTTATACTGAATCAACTTGTTCGTTATGTATATAATAGCATGCCGTTAATAGGTAATGTAGATCTATTGAGAAAAGGATTATTTTAGCCTGGTTAAGCAATTTCACCCGACTGTGACATTGCTTTGGTACCCTGGCTCACTCAGAGCTGATTGGTACATCCCTTCACTTCACTATTGTATCATACAGATTTAATTGTGTTGTAACTGTCTTGCTAAGCACAACTCATTGATGGCCATACAATTCTGGATGCAGTTCTTCTCTGATTTTACTTCAGAGCTTTGATCTATTTATGCTTTTCTGTAAAAAAAGATCAGCAAAGCCTGACTGAATACACATTAAGTAATAAACCTGTTTTCCACGAACTTTTTTTTTTTTTTTGGAAAGTAGCTATATATATGGATCATTATATTCATAATTACTACTAAGGTGTTCCAGAAATACAGATCAAATTATGCTCTGATAATCGCAGTGCTTTTAAATGTTGGTTTGGGTTTTGTTTTTTTTAAAGGAAGAACAAAAACCAAAAAAAAACTCAACTGGCCTTTCCAATATTACTCATCAGTCTTTTTGCTAGTTTTATTTGAATAGATTTTTACTGCTTGTCCAGAGCTCAATTATTCCCCTACTTGTTTATACTGCAGTTACTGTGACCATGAAATCCAAAAAAAAAAAAGAAATCACAGATAATGATATGCTATCCTATTTAAACAAATTTGCATTGTTCTAGAGCAGATGGCTATATTAACACTTAGTAAGAAAAACTGTCTTTTAGAATTAATTTTGAATTCTGTCAGTAATCCTGAAGTGTAACATTCACAGCCATTGGTGTTTGTGCAGCACATTAAGCTTTTATGAAAGTAAAAGTTAATTACATGTGATGACTAAACTCTAGGGATCATAATTAGCTGAACTGAATGGCTGCACATCAGTAATTAAATGTCATTTCACTTCATTGTACTGAGTCTTAAGCCCTACCCTTAAAATATCGTAGGTATTGGAATCTGTTATATCCCTAGGACCATTTCCTCAGAAAACCTAAGTGGAACACTATAGAAAATATATTAAGTGGAAACCATAATTATAAGTTAGTTTCATCACTTATGCATTAAGCAGGTGAGCCTTTTTCAGAGTTGGTCTGTGGAGAAGAGATTGTACCTTGGTTTGAGCTTTTTTCCTTTTATTCCTGGCTTTAATGTGGGGGCGGGGAGGGGAAGGTTTAGATTTTGCTTTTTTTTGTACATGACTTCTTCTTCTTCCTTTTTTTTTTCTCTTTTTTTTTTCAGATTGACAATGTGTGAAACTTCTCTGCACATTACTTAGATTGTAGGATATACAAAAATAAATGGCCACATCCATCTCTGAATATGATTTGTTTTGACTGACAGCATATCAGAGTAAAGATTTTATACAAAGAAAAACAATTTATCTTGAGTAGAAAAAACCACAAAGCTTCACCACAAAGAGATGTTCTTGATCTTCATTGCTATGAAGAACAAGTCAGCTTTACAGGACATGGGAGGTAAAACTGCTTCTCTGCAATTCCACTACTAATTCTGAATTTTAGTTGCTTGGAAAACCTGTTTCCATATCCTCTACCCAAAAAAATGCAGAAATTACAGATTTAAAAATAACTGGATCTTCTTGTGAGAAGATAAGAATATTTGACATTAATTTTCTAGTTTTTGTCTTTGAAGAATATGCAGAGTACTTTAAAACACAAAAGGTGGGCACCTATAAATTAGTTTAGTTGTTCTAAACATCCTTTCTGAAGTATGTTTGTTGACTATCAAGGGAAATTTTTATGCTCTTTGTTAGACCTAAATTCAGCACCTAAATTTATGACATAAACATTTTTCTTACCTAACTCAGAGTTCAGGCTGCAAAATCATTCTTTATCTGTTTTTAGCCTAAAGACATTTAAGTAATTTTTACAAAGTCCTTAAAAAATATAAATTACTAGAATGTTTAAAATACCATCCTGTAATTTCAGTGCATAAAAGATAAACTGTAATTGCTTTTATGTAGTACATTTTGGTTTTGCTCAGCTGGACTAAGCATCCTACTACCATATGTTACCATTTCTTCTCTTCCATTCACCACCTGAGACAATGCTGGCCATTGCCAGTATCACAGGAATCCAGGTCCAGCACAAACAGATGGTCAAATTGTAGGAAAGCCAAATTTGGAGGACTTGTCGAAAGTGTATTCTTTTTTTGTTTGTGGTTTTTTTAGTTCATAGACATACTCTGACATTCAAAGGTCTCATAAAATTTCAGTAGAAGTCTCAAAGAATTGAAAATACTGACATATGTATCTTATGCAAAATCAAAATAGATATGTTTACATTCTCCATGTTTCTGTCTAAACTGCCCTGAAAAAGAGCAGAAATAAAATTTCACTATGCTTGTGCTTATAATAACCTCCTTTCTGTCTGAGATGGTAAATTTTAATTATACGATCTAAATATAGGACTCTGATATTTGTAAAACTGATTTTGCTCAATAGAGTGCCACTTATCAGTTGTAATACCTGCCTGCATTTCTTGGTGTGCTGTACATGTAAAATAAGAAACATCACTAAATATCAAAAAACAAAAGGCTTACTGGTAAGTAAAATCACATTATTTTCTATTAATTTCAGTACAATCTGAAAAATGCACATTAGCCGATGACATATTATTGAATAACTTGCTAAGCCACAGTAATACATTTGATGAGTTTTTTCTGTTCTATATTTCTTTTGCAAATGCAATGTATTTCTGTTTGTATTATGCAAATTCATAGCAGTGTAGATACATAATTATGTACTTTTTACATATGGAAAAAAAAACTTAAACAGAATAACAGCTTTGACAAGGCTCCATCTGTCTAGTTTTCTTTGCTCCATTGTCAAAGACAATGAACTCTGCCTAAAAGGCTGATGAAAATATTCCTGCAGTAAGGGTGTGACAATTGAGTCATGCCAGTTACAACTGAGTCTTCAGAAATGGGGTGCTGATATCAGTACAAGAGAGGCATATTTTCCTTTCATGTTAACAAATACATAGCTTACTATCAGCATAAGATATCAGATTGATCAAATTTGCATACGCTGTTCTGAAGAGGCATAGCTGCATTTAGTTTGGGGATTTTTTTATTATCATGTAAGCAATCTGAAGATTAGTCCACCTATGTCGTCAATAACAGGTATCTGCAACAAACTGTACCACAATTCTATACATTTAAATTATGCCCTAAAATAGACCCTACCCAGCTATTAAAGTTCTGTTTATTAGTAACTGCAGATTTTTAATTTATGTTTATACCTATGTCATCATCCTGTGCTTTTTCTTTCAAATTATCAACTTGTAATTTGCTATAGTCCTCTGTTTTTTTCAAAGATTCTGAAGATGTGTCTTCATTATTATGGTGACACAACCAGTGTTTCATTAGTACAACCTAGTTTCACTTGTGTCCTTTTTCACTTTGCAAAAATAACATTCAACAGAAATTGATTACAAGGAAAGACAGAAGGAATACCTATTTTCATAACAGATTACATTTATAATCTTACATTAATATCATTGGTATCTAAAGTATTTTACAATAAATGATTAGGTGTTCCTAAACTCTTAATGTTTTCATTTAACCAGAGAAAATTACAACATCCTGTTGGCAGACCTAAATCCTGCTCCTGACTTCTCAGGCCTTAAATAAGTGAATAATTCTTGGTTTGGAGAAATTAAAAGATGTTTGAATGCATGAATTTATCCAAGTCCTGTAGTCAGTGCAAATTAAGATGACCGAAGGATCCTTGATATTCTTAATACAAAATTTCAATTTATATTGCCTTTGTATGTTCCTCAGTCTTCTGGAAACAAGAGTGAAGACCATAAGAAAGATGAAAAAGAGTGTATCAGTTTCTATAAATATACAGGTAGGCAGAACTTAGTCATGGGTGACTGGGGAGTAATTCTAGATTAACTCCTCTATCCTATCTAAAACAATCTTTGTTGAGATGACCTCCATGAAATCAACCTTCAGTTTACGTTTCTAGAATATTTGCTATGTAAAGATTAATCCGCTCTAATTCTAACGTAGAATTTCAACAGAAATCACTGTTATCCTATTCAAAACCTTATGCATTTCACTGGGTTTGTGTTAGATTTCATTCTTAATGATTTCTCTTCCCCCTTTCCCCTCCCCTTTTCTTTCTCCCCTCTTCCTCTGTCCCTCTGTCTTTGAGATTTTTAATCAATACTCAGTAGACTTTTAAATACAAAGCAGTTTTGTAGATGCTTAAAATGGGTAGGCTGTGTCCTGAGATGCTGAAGAAATGAAACACAATGAGGTGACTTGCTACAATGGTAATAGCTGAAGAATGGGTTCATTATTTGAAAGCACTGCGACTAGAATTAGCCCTCGTATCCCAGATATTTTCACACACACTACTCACATTCTTGTTGTTCTTCTAGAATATAAAAATGTCAAGGTCTCCCTTCAGATAAAGTCAGAATCCTAAATTGCAATGCTCCCAGTCAAATGGTCTCATCCTCTTAGATGCTGGAAGCTTTTTATTCTCACACTTGAAAAGATTTCTCCTGTCTTGAGAATGGGAAAATAAAAAGGTGACAGAATGAAACACAAAATAAAAGAGAAAATCAATACCTTATATTTATCTGTGGTAGAAGAATGCTTAACTTAGCTGTCTTTCCCCTAACATAGAGTCCCAATATTACATTTAAAAATAAAATAGCTTGTTTGCCTTTGAGCATTACTGAAGACTAAAGGCATTTCTTCCTGAGCAAAGAGAAAAAAGGTGAAAACAAGAGTAAATAATTAAAGTTAAATAGGCTGGATGGCCCACATAGCTGGTAATGAGATAGAGCATTACACCTCTAGGTCACTTCTTCACAACTGTATCAGATCAGTAGTGACAGAAATTGCTACCCTCTGACAGATTTTCAATGCCCTGAGTGAAATGAGTTACTGGATTTAGTCTCAGTTCCCAAGTATCCACATTGCAAATGACATGAATTGGCACCTTTGTGTGGTAATACAAGCAGAGAGGCCAATGCCTAAATTCTCTTGAAGACTTAAAAAGAGATATCATCCCTTTGGTGATGGTCATTCACAGTCATTCTTGAGGTCTTTTGGCAGAAAGTGGCAGTCATCGAGCTGGGTTTTCTTGGAGAAATGCGCATCCAGTGGAAGCAATGTTTAAATATTAACATTAATATTCATTAATATCTCTATGGCTCTACGCCATGGGATTCCTCCAAGTAGGTCCTTGAAGAAGGAGAAATAGTTCTCCTGAAGTCCAGCATTGTAATCCTACTTATCACCCTTTTCTCCATGTAGAATCTTCTACTTCACCATCTTAGTTCACTGCAGCCAAGGACATACCCAGCCATTCCATCCCTAAGGACTTTCCAAATAGTAAACTTACTATTTTGGGATGGTACTGGTAGTTTGATTCTTACAGAACAGTTGCTCAAGCTTAGTTTCCCACTTTTCTTTCTATACATCTTGTTTGTGTGCCCTCAGCAAGTCATGCAAGAGGAAGCATTCTTCCTTTCAGAGTTTAGACTAATGGCATTACCATAAAACTTAGCCAACAGTCTGAATTTTATTATCAAAAGAATAAAAAAATGTACTTTTATAAATAGTTCTCTTTTTTCAAACATTACAAGTCTCCATGGTTTCTGTCTATAGCCAGTATACAGTACCCTTGGACTTTTCTTGTTATCTGGTCAACCTGTATCCTGATATGTAGTTTAGCAGTTGTTAGAGATAAATCAGGCACGTTTGACAGATGCCACATCTAATTAGACTGTAAAACAGTTAAATATATTCCTCTGTGATTGTCCATTAAAAACATGGTTGTGAAGAAATTATTGATCCATAAAGAACTGTCTGTAGGAATTCATGCTGATACTTTTTATATCACTTGTCCTTTTCAATTGAGAAATATTTTCTGGTTTCTTTTAATGAATGGATATTACACTTACAAGTAGCACTATAAAATAAAATCTTTATTAAACGACTTTATCTTATATTGTACTGACTGATCCTTTTAAAAGAAGCATTAAAAACAGCTTCCAACATAAAAAAATGAAAGCCTCTTTAAAACACCTTTAAATTTACTGTTCTAATCTTAGAAGAGAATCCAAACAACAGAAACCCATGTAGGAACATGTGCCTTAAGAAGAAGGTCATGAGAATAAGCTTGCCTTTTTGAAAGAATTCTTCAACAAAACCTATTAAAATTTTATCTACATTGTTACCAAAAATCTCCAAGAGTGAAGTTTAAAAAGTTCCCTGTAAAGTCCAGGAGTGAACATGTATGTATTTTGAAAGATGTAAGTTCATTGTCAAACACAAGTCATTCTAGGTTGAACAAATACTTTCAGCTTGAAAGAATACTTGTGTTTTCCTTTTACTCACTATTTCAAAATCTTGAAACTGTTTACTTTTCTGTGAGATGTGAGTTGTACAAATTAACCCAAACCTGGCTTTAACTATATTTCAAACAACTTTAATGTGTTACAAGCATTAATATACCTGACCAATAGGCACCGATATTGCTTTCAGGTTACTTGGGGAAACCATTAGTAAAATGCAGGACTAATTCCTGATTTACCCCATGCTTTTTTAAGCATTGAAAAAAAAGTAGTTTCTATTTGGACTGTTTATTTCATTTTCCCCCCAATTTTAATTATGTAAAAAAACGTATATGTCTAATTCAGAGGGGATTTAATGGGGTTTGCTTCAGCTGAGGCTTGGATGTGCTGAAGCTTGTTGTTACAAAGACCTTCTGTCATTTTAATACAGAAATTCAAAGATTCTTAGTGCATATATTATAACTTATTGCATCACATAGCAGCAGACATACATAGAAATAGAGAATGTATGCATTTCTAAACTATTATATATCAACTTCTTTAACTGTCTTTAAGTGTCATATTCTTTTGCTAAGTAAATAAAACAGAATTTAATGTGCAGAGATATATTTGTATGAAAGGTTGGCTAGAAAGCTTGTACAGAGGTGTTGATCAAAACCTAGACATTTTATGTTGAGTTTGTATGTCTTATGAAAATACAACTTGTTGTGTAAAAGAAAAACTTACCTTTCTACACAGGATTGTTCAGAATATTTGAATACTCTGAGCAGTGTGGAGCAGTGAAAGGCATGTAGAAATGTGTATTCTGCTGATGGCAGTGTGATTATGATGAAAGAAAAGGAGCTTGGTGAAAAGAGACGGTATCAAAAAGACACATTTTTACTACATTATAAGCCATTTTCTAAGTGACAGGTGTTGAGCAACTACTGTGATAAATTTGCTATAATTGTGAAGATTTCTTAAGGACAAAAGAACATACAATTTATCATGCTATTTAGCAGAGAGTTAGTGTGTCTTAGCTTAGTATTTTCAGCCAGCCACTTTTAAATTAGGCTGCTTTCTCACCAAAAGCTTGGATTTCTCCTGATATCTCAAAGACTTTCTGTCTAAACATAAAAGAGGATGACTACTTACTGCTCTCTAGTGTCAATACAGTCATTTAACAATTAGAATTCTGCAAGTAGCAAGCTCTGTAGCCCTAAGGAGTCAGTCATATAGTAAAGTAAGTGCAAGGAAAAGATCAAACTGATATCAGGAAAAAAAATCAAATTCTGAACAGTGGAAGGGTATAGTGAGATGAATCCTAGAGTGATACCAGGAGTTCCAGGTTTGGAAACACTAGGAAATCTATCTCCCAGGCACCAAAGTTTGTATTTCCTTCCAAACCCAAGTAGTTCTCCAACTTCTTGTCATCCTTAAAGAAGGCAGCCTAGAAAATAGGGCTCATGAGTGAAAACACTCAAAAGTCAATCTACTAAAGATCTTCTGAAACATTTTCAATGTGTACTGGGTCTGGCTGAGCTGGAGCTCATTTTCCCACAGCAGCCCTCACAGTGCTGTGCTTTGCACTGGTAGCTGGAAAGGAGTTGATAACACTGCAGTGTTTGGCTGCTGCTGGGCAGGGCTGGCACAGCATCAGTGCTGTCCCCCAACATCCCGGCCCCATCAGGGGGCTGGGGGTGGGAAAGGTCCTGGGAGGGGACACAACCAGGCCAGCTGACCCAAATTAACCAAAGGGCTATTCCATACCATATGGTATAGAAGTTCAGGTCAGCTCAGGTATAAAAGCTAAGGGAGGGAGGAATAAGGGGTGGCACTTGTTATTTGCAGAGTTTGCCTTCTGGAGCAATTGCTCCACGTGCTGAAGCCCTGCTGCCTGGGAAGTGCATGAACATTGCTGCCTGATGGGAAGTAGAAATTATTTTATTTCCCCTTTGCTTATGTATAAGCAAATTTTGCCTTTTTTTTTTTTTTTTCTTTTTCTAAAATCTGTTATCACAGAGGACTTACCACCATTTCTAATTACCCCAGCCTTGACCAGAGGCTTGTCCATCTTTGGAGCTGCCAAGGATTGGCTCTGCCAGACATGGAGGAAGCTTCCAGAAGCTTTTCACAGCAACCACCCCACTAACTCCTCCACTACCAAAGCTGGGTATTGGAGAATTGCAAACCAAATACAACATGTCAGGAGACATTTTATCCTCTCAGGATGAAAACACTTAGATCATTATCATACAAAGAAATTCAAAATTGGGAGTAGTAAAGTGGATCCTTTTTACAAGGGCATGTGGTGATAGGACAACCAGGAGTACCTTTGAACTGAATGGCAGTAGGTTTACATTGCCATGTTAGAAAGAAATTCTTCATTGTGAGAGTGGTGAGACACTGGAACAGTTTTCTCAGAGAAGCTGTGGATGTCTGTTCCCTGATAGTGTTCCAGGCCAAGTTGAATGGGCTTTGAGCAACCTGATCTAATGGAAGGTATCCCAGCCCATGGTTGGAACAAGAAGATCTTTAAGGTTCCTTCCAAGCCAAACCACTTTATCATTCTGTAATTCTAAAAATATTTTATGCTAATTTATTCTTATCCCTGTGCTAGTAAATTTTCTTGTGAAACTATTTATAATGTATATATGTAAATATAATTAAGTTTTTAAAAAAGAGTTTGCATGTCTTCCTAAGAAATATTATTTGGAGGCCTTTCTTTTTTCTTAATATTCCGTTCAATAATAAAAATAATTAAAAGAATAATGATGGAGAGAATCAAACTTTTTAAAGTCAAGTATTAATAAAATTATGATGCTCTTCAAGACTGATTAATTTCTTTTTTATTTAGCCATCACTCCTTTATGTAACCTCAGTTAAATTTTTTAGAGAAAACAAATAGTATTAAATCATTCCCAGTTAATGTTCTGAAATATTCAAATAACTACGCATAGAATATAATGTGTTTTTGTAGTAATAGCCTTGCAGTACTTATAGAGATTTTTTTTACTTGTATTCCTTCTCTTTAAAAAAATAAAAAGAGCAATTTATCTCATTATTTCTTTTTTTTTTTTTTTTTTTTTTTTTGTGAATAGAGTGTTAGCATGCATTTTAAGAAGGTTGTATTTGTGTGTTAAAACATTTATGAAAATGCTTTTGAATTGTGAAGTACCATACAAACTTATCTGAAAAATAAAATGACTACATATTACAAATATGCTTTGGTAGACTTTTTTAAAATATCAGTTATCAGTATGGTTCAAGAGATTCACTTTAATGATATTTTCTTTCATATTTTGAATGTTCAGATGATGATAGCAGGTGCTTAAACCAGAAATTTCCTGTTGAGTTTTTGCGTATTTAAACACATTTAAAACTTTCTGAATCTACAGCTTTGAACAACGGTGAAGGTGCAAGTTGTGACCTGTCAATTCTTGTTATATCAGTTACTTATCATTAGTTGGAAAGTATATTGGATTTTTTCTTCTTAATGAAAATTCTCCTAGGGAGAGGGAAGCATTCTGTTCATAAATTATGGTATCTTGGACAGCTAGCAAGATTCTTTCAAAACACCTGTGCTTAATTGTCTGAGATAATTTATTGAGAAACTCTACATAGTGATATTCAAAATACCCAGTTACTTGAGCATGAGTTGCTCTTGTGCTGAATTACTATTTTCCTCACAGTGATACTAAAATTTCATAGTTAAAGAATGGAGCCCCACTAAGTAGAATACTGTTCTCCTCTCTGCTGTCTATGATAAGTCTTACAAGTAAAATGGACCTAATCCTCAGTTCTCTCTTACTGTAAGCTCCATATCCTGGAACTAGAAAAAGACCTATCTGATATCTGGAGAATGTGTGTGTGTGTGTGATAACATAAAAACTGTGATACTATTCAACACTTTAAATAATTTCTGCATATTTTGTATCTTGGAAGTAGACCCCCTATATGATCTGTATATTTATCAGTGCTCAAAAAAGCCCCTAAAGTGATCATAAACAAGTTTATCTTTATTCCCATCACTTTGGAGAGGAATTTCAAGTTTTACCCTCAGAATTTAATGCAGATTAATTGTTTCTAGGAAACTATTGAAAAGAATAAACTGGTATCTCTTTAACCTTTCAGTTTTACATTTCCAGATTTGTACTTTTGGTGCTTAAAAGAAGCATCTTTTGCTTTGTTAGAGAAGTTAATAATTTGAGACTCTGTCTTTTGTTACAGCCTTAGCCTAGAGAGAATCTTTTAGAATCCTAAAATAGTTGATTTCAATCTGGTGGTGATGGTGGCAGGGGCGGGGGTGGGTTATGGTGTATTTTTAGTGTTGCCAGCACCTGGAGTCTTTCACCAAAAGCAATATGATATTCACGTCAATGTTTTTAAATTTGTCCTCCAGAGATCCACTCCAAATAGTTTTCATATGTTTCCTAACACTCCTTGAAACCTTTGGTCTTCTTCTTTGATATCAAACTCCATATTGCATTCAAAATTACTCTATGTGGCACTTTTAATTATTTATTTCATTATAAAATTTAATTTAAATAATTATTTAATTATTTAATTACATTTTATTGCTTTGTTATCTTTAAAATAAGGTTTGTTCTTCTCCAGTTGTTTATTGTTGATTGCTGCAGAGTCTCCAGTACCCACCCTATGCCCCATTTCTTATCATCCTATGTCTCATCTCTCTCATTCTACCCCACATACAGTGCTTCCCATCCTGAGGCTGCTGTATGCCTCAACACACTGGGATTTAGCTTTGTAGTATCTCGTTCTACATTGAATAATTGCTTGTTACTAGTATCCATGCAAAGCTCTGGTCATACCACACAAAGATAAACACAAGAAAAACAAATTAACCTTTGACATCTGGTCAGCTAGTGAAATGGCTGTGACCCTTAAACCAAGAAAAACAAAGTCAGAGGCAGATCAAGAAAAATTCAGAACCTGACAAGCCTTACAAGTGTCAGTCCTCAGTACAAAGCCTGTGACCTGTTACTGGCAATGGCAATAGACATTCCAGGTCCCCATATTTACCCTTTGAAGATCTCAGGAAATGTCTTGGTCCTCAGCTTGGGTTCATGCAATAACTCTGTAGCCTTACAAAGTTGCCACTGCTACTACCAGCATTGTATTTGCAGGGCCTCAGACTTGTTCTTTCTGCATATTTCTTGTCCTGCCCTCAGCTTTGTTTTGAGCTGAGATTAAATCTAAGCAATGGATGCCTTCCAAAATTTTGCTAATTTTAGGAGAAAGGAGAAGGGATTTCCAAAAATAGAATGTCATTGTAATTGAATTTAAATGGAGTAATGTTACAGAGTAATTTAAATTTATTCCCAACTATATGTTTTTGTGTTGCTGTATTCAAACTGTACTCTGTTATCAATACCATGATAGAGTGGAGCTCTTCTAGGACTTACACTGGCTAGTAGTAATTTTGATCTGAGAAGCAGTGACTCATCTGGTTGAGGTGAAAATCAGCAAAGCAATGATTATAAAAGAAAGACTGTTCCAATGTAAAGAAAATTCGGATACAGCAATATGAAATTGGTCAAGTTCACACATAGGCCTGTGCATGAAGTCATATGAAGCTGGATAGTGTTGAAAGATTCATTTTAGGTGAGGAAAAAGATTTCCCTTTCTATAGAAAAATGTAAATAAAATCAAATTCTGGTAAGAATTACATGCTCAAAAAAGCAATTAATTTATAAAGCAGTGACATAATCTGTCTTATTGTAATGTCTGATATGCCTCACTTAGGGCCAGAGGCTCATTGATAATGCTTACACAAAACAAGATTAAGTGTGTTCATGCAAAGAAAGGTACAATATTTATTCACTGACTGATTGATTTGATTGATTAAGATTCTGACAGGACAGTTATAGATGAATTGTAAGTACAGTAATGGAAAATTCAGAGGGCACAGGCTCTGTGAGAAAGGGCATATTTCTACAGCAACTCCTAGTGCTCTTTTTAACAAGAGAAAGTTGTGAATCTCTATGGTGAAGTGAAAGCAACAGGTTGAGACAATGTTCTTTCTTGAATCTGCTCTACGCAGAATTGTAAATGTTTTCTGTTTATCCTTCAGAACTATAAGAATTTCAGCCTTGAATCTGTCACAAATTTTAGACCAGTATCAGATCCCAGACCACAGATATTGACAATATATGAGGAATGCAGACAAAGCTTTCAGTGCTACACAAAAATATTGAAAGAATTTTATATGCATCACAAAAATGCCCAATTCTGCTATAATTAACCTTAAAGACAACTTGTTGTTGTTGTTGTGGGATATTATTTTCCCCTAAAATTTAATCCAAGGGGTGAGTGCTAACAACATGAGTAGTGTGCAGAACTGTGCGTATGTGTTCAGATGTAAACAGGAAATATTAGTGAAAAATGTGGCATAAGAATTTTGTTCCTCTAGTAAACATTTTATGCAAGCTGCTGCAAGTATGAAAGTCCTTACAAAACTTTAAAGACTTAATGCATTTATACATAGTTTACATAGCTAAGGAACCAAATAAAGCTCATTAAGTCTTATACACATTAAGTCTGGCACCCCAGGAATGCCTAACCCACTAGAAGCACAACTTCCCCAGACACAATCCCACTGAGATGGATGTTTGCTGGCTGGGTAGCTATAATCACTCAGAAATATTCAGTGGCACAGCAATGTTTTCGTCCTTTTAAGAACTGCTTTGAAATCCATATGGAAAATCCTGAGAGGACACCTGAAAAGTTAGTAGGGTCCTTAAAGCATTCTGTGAGGAAGTAAGGAGAAAGAAACCAGACCATTACACAACCATTACACAACCAGGAATAAAAGAAATAGGAGACAAGAAATAAAAGTATTCTCTTTATCTGTATGGCCTAATGCTTTGACAGCTTTCACGGGGTATATATTAATCCCTCTCTCTTAGCAGATTCCACTGGAATGTAGCCTCCCAGCTGAGATGTATCTGTCCATAAGGCTATTTTGCAAAAGTTGAAATAATTATCTTTTCTGAGGAACACTGTTGACCCAGATTAATTCCAGAAGTGAAACAAGAAGATGAGATCCCCAAAATCTGTAGTTTCTTTGCACACTATTCTGGCTGCTTATAGACTCAGCACACTCAAGTCTTCTTGGCATGTGAGACTTTAGGTGATCTGAAAAGTAATGGGTAAGTCACCTGTTCTTAGACTGGAGTTTTAAATCTAGTGAGGCATGCCAGCTCTTACCCAAGAATTTAAGGTGTATACTAGAAGAAAATGAATGTAGAATTTTGATATTGAAGCTTCATTTTGATCTAGGTGCCATCCATTAAGAAAACAGAGGAAATAGAGCATAATCCATGAGCCAAGTAAATAAAAATAACTGCATCTTCCAGTGTTGAAAACTCATAACAAACTGCATGTGGATGATGCACAGAATAAGAATCATTTGTGGGAATTATTCAGCAAATAAATTCAAATAAGGGATGCATTTCAGAGCATAATAATCTGCTCAATGACAACTAGCAAACAGAGAGAGGCAAAAATTGTCACATAAATGACACGTTATGAATTATTCACTCAGTTTTGCAATATGTTGATTATACTCTGTAATCAAATACTGTGCAGCTCATTTAATCAGTGCAACTGAGGTCTGGAAAAGAAGGAAACATGGTTTCACAGTTTACTATTAACACAGGGATGAAGATAGTTTGTAAAACATCTAGCTCCACAGCTTTAACCCTTTTGAACATTTTTTTCCATAATATGGCCCATTTGCCAAGTCACAGTGACCATCATAAAGACTACTTTTCTTGTTTTAGATAGACAGTTTTTCCCTTTGTTTAAGTACTGGACATTAGCATTTATTTGAGCTTAACTGGAAGTCATTTTACATGTTAAAAGAACATTTTGTTAGGGAAATTCTGTTCTCACTTATCTTACATGAAAATAAGTTCCATACATTTTTGGAGATAAATCTATTTGATGCTAACTGTGATACATTATAGGATAACTGTACATTTATTCTTCAAATATTAATTGCATGTGAGTGTCATCATTCAGTCCACAGGAAGAAAGTAAGTACAGCTGAAGACTGTAGAAAAACTATATATAGTAAGGGGAAAGCAAGGAAGAGACACAGGGTAGACAAGACAGAAAACAAAGCTCCATAAAGATACCCAGAAAATATGACATATGGGAGATACATACCCTTGTAAAGTGACTTGAGCTTCACCTCTGTCCCTGAATGACAATCAGAGTCATTGCAGGGCTAAAGCAGGAATACAAATAGACCATGAAACTGGTATGAGCTGCACAGTGTGACAAATAGCATGATAAGGTAGGCACTGAGAGAATGTTGCGCTGCTCTTCAAATGTAGCTCAAAATGTTAAAGGTCTAGAAAGAGGTTCTCTACAAATGTAACATCAGTTCATTCCCCATAGCAGAAATAAGGGAATTCCCAATTTAAAGTGTCCCATAGTGTGTTGTGTTGGGTTAAGAAAAACATTAACAGTCAAGGGGACTTACCCACTTTCTCTGTCTGATACTGAAAGAGCCCATGATTGTTCTGTACTTCACCACTTAGAAACATCACAAGATGCAGAACACATTAAGTCTGGTCTTATGCTACATATCCTTAAGTCATCACTAATAAAACCCTTAATGCCATTCAGTGTGGAATCACAGGCACTCTCATGCTGGGAGAAACTAGACTTTTTAAAGTGAAACACATCTGTCTCTAAATGTACTGCAATATTTTTGACTGTCTCAGTATTGCCATATGCTCTGAGTGTTGAAAGTGCAAGAAAATGGACAAAGGTTTGGTTGTTAAATTAACAGCACAGGTTTGCACTCTAGGAACTGACACCATTTTATTTTTGTTGTCCTCAGGTAATAGAAATAGTTTTTGTTGTCATAATTTGAACAGAAGTTCAAACTTAACAAGGGACTTATTACTTCCAGTTTCCACAGCTGGCAGCAGGAACCAAGATGGAGACCAGAATACATGACCAGAACATTCAGTATAGGAAGTCTTCAGATAGCAAAGAAAAAATGCAAGAAAAAAATATGGCTTCGTTTTAATAAACTTTGTGGAAATGCATCCTGAAATTACATAACATCCTTGGCTGAATAAAAATCTTTCAGCTGAGGGACTTTGGAGAGCCTTCAGAAAATACTCCTTTGCTAAGACTAAATAATTCACTCCCACAAAAAAATATAACTGTCTCTGCTCTATTTCATGATGTCTACTGCAGAAGAAACTTACAGGTTCTCTTCTATCTTATAAAATATCCAATGAATTTTCAGGCTAAAGGAGGTACCAAATAAATTCAAATTCCCAGAGGCTGAAGAAATGTTGAAATCTAAATTGACCATACTGCTGTTTCTCTGAGCTCTTACGTCCCACTTTATGTAACGATAACACAAACTGTATCCCATTCCAACATCAGATGATGAGTTTGAGATCAGTCATCAGAAGAAACATCATAAGAAATCTGAAGCAAAGCTATGTTGAGGATCTTCATTCATACTGTTGATAGACTCCATAGCAAGTAGGACACAGCATTTGCAATGAAAGCGAAATATCCCTCAATTATGATTTCTGTTTAGAGAAGTGGTTCTGAGGCAGAAAATCCTTATTTTTCTACCTATGAATTTACTTTGTTAGGAAGCATTTTGAAAGACAGCAAATTTTTTGGGCTTGTGTGGCCAGGTTTTTCCAGGGGAGTGGAGGGGGCCACTATTAGGGTGGCTTCTTTGAGAAGCTGACAGAAGCTTCCCTTGTGTCAGATAGAGCAAACATCAGCCAGCTCTAAGACAGACCAACTGCTGTCTACGGCCAGGCCCAGCAGTGATGATGGTAGGACCTCTGGGATAACAATTTTAAGAAGGGGCAAAATCTGGATCACAACAGCAGGCAGAAAGACGAGTGTGGATATGTAAGAAAAAGAATCCTGCAGACAGCCACGGCAGTGAAGAAGGAGGGGCAGGAGGTGATTCAAGGACAGGAGCAGAGATTCCCTTGCAGGCCATGGTGCAGCCCATGGTGAGGCAACTGTCCTGCAGCCCATGGAGGTCCACACTGGAGCAGAGATCCATCTGCAGCCTGTGGAGAACATCATGCCAGAGCAGGGGAAGAGTGTGAGGAGTCCTTTCTCTGGGGACAAAAGAGTGGTAGAGACAACATGTGATGAACTGACCATAACCCCCATTACCTCTTTCCCTGCTCAGAGGGAGGAGGTAGAGAAAACTGGGAACAAAGCTTGGAAAGAAGGGAGGGGTGATCTGAAGATGTTTTAAGATTTGGGTTTAATTCTCATTATGCTTCCTGATATGTCTGGCAACAAATTGAACTAATTTCCCCAAGCTGAGTCTGTTTTGTCTGTGGTTTTAATTAGTGAGTGATCTCTCCATGTGAGTCCAACAGTATGTGTGAATGAAGCAACCCAAGCTGCTTGTTTGGAGATTGGTGCTTGCCTCAGAAATGAAAATGATAAAGAGGCATGGGACTACAAATATCATCTGTATTAAATGGTTACGAGAAGGTTGACATGGGAATTTGAAATAAAGGAGCAGTATGAAAGGAACATAAAGACATGTAGCGGAGAAGAGACCATAGAGGGAAAACAGGGCAGTGGGGGGACCCTAGGGCTACACAACCAGGAGGGGATCGGGAGAGTGGGGCATCTCTATCAGATACAGGTGTTCGGGGTTATGTAGAAAAGGATGTTTCAGAATGTTCAGTATTGAGTCTCACCTGTTGTATTGATGATATTGATATAGTTCACTGATTGCTAGTTGTGTTGCTAGTTAATAAACTGCTTCAATCATGATTTGGTTTAAAACGTGAACTGAGCAGTTCTTGCCTAAGACAATCTACATAATTTTAGACAGACAAGTCAAAAATTCACTATATACTATAACATTCTAGATCTTAGGGAGAAGAAAATGAAGGCATCTTTCATATACTATATTTCCAAATTATATGGAAAATGATTGAAGAGAATGTCAGAAATGCAAATTGTGTATAGAAAGCAAGCATTCCCAAAATGAGTAAAGAGGTTGTCAGAGAGCTCAGTACGTCAAGGACATATGATTGCACACACATTCATTCTATATCTTAACACATTTCTATTTCTTAAACTTACTTATAAATTCAAATTTTTAGTTTAAAAATAATTATTAAATTTCAATAATGAAAGGACATTTTAATCAGCACTAAATATTTATTTGATAGACATTTTACCTTTCAATTAGTTTTCTGTGCAATAATTGTTTCTCTTAGAGTAGTTTTCACATGATGCTGTAGGGATCAGAGACCAGAGCTCAGTTATCAGAGATGTTGCAATTATGACAATAATTATTTTACCAGCTGAAATCATGAAAGTAAATTTTTGGCCAGGAGTAGCTGTCGGATTTTGGTTTCATAATAATTTGGTCTTAAATTAAAAACAAACTTGTAAGTGCAGATTATTTTAATGAAAATGTTTCAGCTAAATAATGACAACAGTATTATATGGGAAATCAAAATATAAGAATTCCCATGGAACTGTCAATATTCTACTGTTTTAATTATCACACTTAACATTAAAACACTCCTAACACTGTTTAGCTTAACAAAAAAGGCATTTCTTCACATCGCGTAATCAGATTACTTTTATTTCTCTTAAATCAGGATTTTTCCCATTAAAATTATTAATTTATCTAAATTTTTAATAAAATTTAATTTAGAAGACAGTATTACCGGGAGTATCTTTAGAAAAAATGTTCTTGTTTTAGAGGAGACAATGACATCATGTGAATAGAGAAGATCTTAAAGGTCTGATTTTGTTATGTTGTTCATAAGGTATTCAACCAAGCACTCAAATATTTGTGTTTCTTAATTTGATCTTATTTGGTAAAGTTCAAAGCAATGCAGACAAGCTGTTCCTAACAGCATTTTAAACTTTAAGCAGGTGTTGCTTTTTTAGTTCTTAAGTGACAACAAACAGTAAACATTTACTAGTCTGAGAATGCAGAAATCCTGGAAACTAATACCCAGATGACTTAAATGGACAGTCCTAATGCCTCTTCATGTTTGTTTGATGATAATGTAGATGTTGGTCAAAACTAGCAACAACAGAAAATATCTAGTCACTTTAGGGATTTGCATTGCAAAATTCTGGTCTGCTTGAACCCTTTTAGTCTCTAACAAAATTTCTTCATATTAGTAAAGTAAGCATATTTATATTCAGTTCATAATTTTAAAACTCTATCAAAAAGTTCTTTTTAAATTATTAAAAATATTTTCAAAACTTGAAGGGCAGTTTGTTTACTAAGTAATAGTGGATCAAATAAGTCCTTCTTTCCCAAAACTTTTGAGTTACCCCAGGGACACTCTTCCTTGAATATTGATGTTTAGTAGTGTGCAGTTCAGATTTCATAAAATGGAATTACAAAACAAAAATTAAATAAGACATTGCTTAAATTTATATGCTAAAACTTGCTTCTCGGCATGTTTAAAAACAATGTACTGGTTTTCTACATCAATCACATTTCATCAATGCTGGTATTAAGGCAGGTCAAGGTGGGGAAGAAAACTGTCATGTTCAGGAGCAAGGCATGTTGACAACACATCAGGCAGTAGAAGAGCAAACTACACAGCTACATTTTGAAAATTCCAGAAAAAGTCCTTCAAGGAAAGGGGATATGTGTCTATTTTAACAATATTAGTATCTATCCTACCTTGGTAAGCAACTTGCTTGGCTAAATGCTTAATTTTTAGATGGTGTATGGATTGTGTTTGGCTCAGCTGTTTTATCTCAATGCAGAAAATTCCTCTAGAGCTGTTCTAATCAGTGTTTCTGAATGTAGCATGGACAACTGGACAGACTCACCCACCAGGTGCACAGTACACCTCACCATACTCAGCCCTGGTGTGCCTACATTTGTCAGTGGCTGTAGGCACAGTAAATGTTCTGGCACCTGATGCCATAAAATCGGAAAAGGCTACAATATGCAGCACAGGGCAACTCAATAAATGTTCACTGCACCCTGTTTACTTTAGGGAAAATTTATGTTGGTTCTTAAATGCATTCATGCTTGTGGTAAAACAATACTCATCTCCACCTGGCTGCATATTTTCACAAAAGTTTCATAAACTTCATTTCTTCCTGGCCTCTTTGCTGAATTTGGTAGAGATTCTCTAACAGAGCTAGAGTTTATTAGGGAAAGAAATGCATTTAGCTGAATACTCAGTCATAAACATTGTGCTGATATAATTCCCTCAGACTCACGATTAGGAAAGAAAAAATTCACTATTTCAGATTTCTCCATCCATCCATTTCCTGCTTTTGAAGACAATTAAAAAAAAAAAACAACAAACAACCAAAACACACAAACAAACAAAAAAAAAAACCTAAACCCCAACACAATGTTGTTTTTTCCTGGTTTTTTTTAACTTGTTTTTTTAGGTTCAGGCATTTTGCCAAATTATGTCCAGGTATCAAAGAATTGTTTGTCACAGGAAAAATGTGCCCAAGTTAAAGTATTTCAAGTTGATATATTTAAAATAAATGTTTCATGGTTTTAATTTTAAATTATTTTAATTTTCTACCTAGTTTACCTCTGGCTAAATAGCTCAAGTTTCAAAATGTTTTTACTTCCAATAAGAGTTACCTGTTGAATGAAAGGAATAAATTCAGGACACAACTGACAGATAAAATAAAATAAACCCTTGTACAAATCTGCTATTATCTAGAACACAATATTCTTTACTTAACACTAATAACAATGAAAATAAAGGTATTTTTGTATGCATTCTAGACCATGGCAGAAATTTTATTCTTCCTCAAACTTTCAGTTTTTAATTCCTTTCATTCCACAGTATATTCTGTGGCTATGTAGGACAAATAATTTTCCAAGATATTTCATGTCTGTCCATAGAATACAGCTACAAATTATCAAATATATCTCTTCAAGTCTGGAGAATCACCGCTTTTAGACAGGTGGTGTGTTCTTTGCAGTTATTATCCTCAATGCATCTATTTACGCATGAGATAAAGATCTTAATAAATTTGTGGCTACTACATGTTGGCAAATCCTTCAAAGTCTTGGAAGGAAGGAGATAGACAGTTTCAAGTAAAAACTCAAAACTGTGGATGTTCTTCTGTCATATTTGAATTCCTTGACTCAGGAAAATTGGACTGTTATACTACAGGAAAAGAGGATTTCTGAAAGATTTGTGCTGCTAGCTTTTCATTTGAGTAGAAATGTTAGAAAGCTGTCCTTACCCCTTGTAGTTCTGAAATTTCTACTGCTAGGCAAAGCTGAAACTGTAATTTCAGATAAAACTGAAAATGTAATTTTTAATGAAAAATGTATACCTATTCAAAATCTAAAAAGTTATGGCAAGCCTTGTTATTTTCAGATTCTACAGAATTTCAGGAGGGTCTTTTCTAATATGACCTGGTTTGTTTCTGCATCAATTTATTTGACATTTTTAAGTGCCAGGAGCATTTTCTGAGTCAATTCTTGATTTATTTTAGAAATTAAAGAGAAAAGATTTGATTTTGTTTTTATCTATATTTGTTTCTACCTTAAAATAATCAGCAGTGGTAACACATGACAAGATACTATTCTAATTAGAAACATGAATTAATGCCACAGATAAGTCTGAAAAATAATAATCTAAAACTGAAATACACAATAATAATTAAATCTAAAATTTGTATGCTCATTTAGGCTTTGAAGATTGGCACATCTCAATACCATTGGCAACACTTGCTTGATAAGTCTACAGCTCCAAAATTTGTATGTGGGGAGTGAGATACATTGGGAGAGCCATGAGAACACTTGGCACAATAAAAGCCTGTCCAGTATCTGACTCCTAGTAGTGGTGTTACTCCTTCGCTTTCCCAAATATTAAATGTGTGCAAAGCAGATCTTATTTAAATGAGAAATGCAAATCATTGAGGCAGAAGAAGATGTAATCCATTCTGTCTCAACTGAAAAGTACATTTAAAGCTGTGCTGAGAGCGAGTTTCAAGTATAGTCACTATTTTAATCATACCGCAGTTGTGGTATGATTTTTGCCTGAAAGCATTTTAAGAGCTTTCTTTAATTAATTTTTGTTTGCTTATGTTTATTTGTATTTTATTAGGATTTATGATAATGTTCCTGATAGAAAGACTTCTATGCATGCTACTGAGGCTTCAAAACCGAGCATGGATTCACTGAGAACTGAAAATGAATGTGCCTTGCTTTGTGTGGTGTTGTACAACTTTTGTGCTGTGTGTGCAGCCTCCTACCCTTCTCCATCATGCCTATATGCTTTCCTGACAGTAATTGTACCCATATACATACATAGAGTCAGAAAGTTTCAATACATACAGGAACTGCTTTTTTTCCTTAAATTAAAATGCAGAATAAAATCTGTGCTCATAAGTATTCCAATGTTTTTTAGTATGACCCTATTTCCAGTTTCTTATAAAATTTTTAAACTTGAAACACCTGAGATTGAATTTTCTATGGTGGTGTCCGCCTCTGGTAGATTTTTCTTTTTCTTTTTTTTTTTTTTTTTTTTTTTTTTGTGGAGAAATTACTTTGTTGCTTCTGATGACATGGTTAAGGAAAATATTACTTGCATTTGTTAAATAGTTATGGTTTGCACTTTCAGTCTCTGAGCCACTAAGTATGTGAGAGAGTGATGCTGAAGTACAGATTGCATTCAAAATTTCACTTTCTTTCAGGATGTGCATTGTGATACCTTCTTGGTTTGTTTCTGATAAATTACCATTAATATATATGAGCAATTTGACCATATATGAAACAAAAGCACCTCAGACTTCACTGATCACAAATACAACAGTTTGGAAATAAGATCTAGTTCAATAATAATTTACATAAAATTATGAAAGGCTTTCAGTAAATACAGGAGAGAATTAAACCTGAAACTTGAAAAATAATGCCAATTGTATAAGACTTTCTGTCATTACTTAAAATTAATAAAAAGTAGGTGATAAAAAATGAAAAGTTCATATTTGCTTTATCCATTTGCTGTTAGATGTTTGCATAGTTTGTTTTCAGACTCTCTCATTTTTTATCCTATGTCTCAAAGATTCTCATCACCTTTCCGAATGACTCTTTGTCCCTCTTTTGTATAACAATACTAATACAGCCTTTCCTACTGACAGCTAATCCCTTCTCCATGTAACCTCTGGACTCTGCCTAGCAGGCTGCTGCTCCCTGAGAGCTCAGTGAGGGTTTCCTGGGGCCATGCCATCAGTCGCATCCCGGAGTCCATTTGGGACAGCCCCGCGATCTGGCTCCGGCAGCCAGCAGCGTCACAACGCAGTGGGGGTAAAGGAGGCAGAGAAGGGGCTCCCATGAGGGTGTGACATGGCTTTAATCACATCTTGTCCTGGCACCCTCGGCTGCAGAGAGACAGACACGGTGATCCGGGCGCAGGGCGCTTTTGTCGGGGGCCCAGGGGCGGTCCCTGGGCGGGGCTGGGGTACAGGAACCAAAGGGGGAGTCCGAGGGAGTGGCCAAGGCTAGGGCAGGGAACAGGGGGAGCATGGCATGAGAGAATCAGTGCGTTAACAGGGTACCACACGTGTAATCACTGTATCTTCCCCGTACTGCACCACAATTCTGAGGTTTTTTAGATCTGTGGACCAAGACCTCACAGCAACCTCCAGCTAATTCACTGTACCTCTTGCATTGTATAAATAACAGTATAAACAAGGAAACTCCACATATTCTTCCTTGTTAATCTTTCTGATTATTTTCTTTTCCTGGATGCACATAATTGCTAAATTATTCTAAGGAAAGCTGACATAATCCCATTAGAACCAAGCCACCAATTATTGTCACTTTCTGGATTTCTTATTGATCGTTTGCTTTTTGTCCATTTAGCCTGTAAATTTCTAAAGGCATGGCTAATGTCTTTACAGCTCACATTGCAGTTGCCACAGGACAGTATTTACCAGGCAAGCATAAAAAAAACCCAACACTAATGACCTCTCCTCCAATAAGCATAGTGCAATAGCTGCAAGAGAAAAAAATTACCTGAACAAAGCTATTTCTGCAGGAATTTTTATTCCTTTTTGTGTACCAATTTGACATGCAGAAGCTGTTATATATAAGGTAAACAGTATTTTTACTGAAGCTATCCTATGATCATTGTCTGTAGTTGATTTAGACTGTAGATTTAATTTTTCTCTCCACTTCAGTAAGAGTTTAGGGTATCTGTATATAATTTTATTTGCAAGTGTTTCAGGTGCTGAAATTACCATCTTTTACAGCATCCCTTAGCTGACAATGTAAATTGTTTTTTCTATATTTGTATCTTGAACAGGTAAATATGTAATATTTCCCTTGCTGTCAATCAGTAAATGTTGCTGCTTGACACCTTTTATTTGCTTATTTTGACAGGACATAATCCATCCATTTCATGATTTTACTTCTTTTCACTACCTTCACACTGAATAAATGTCCAAACTGTGGTAATTTCCTCTTGTTGCCAACAGCCCGTACCTGATTCTTTAGTGAGGTGTTAACTTCAATCCAAACATTAATTGCAGAAAATATACGGTACTCATAAAGATCAGACCTAAGGAGAGAAGACTATCTTCTTTGAAAAAAAAATCTAGTATACTCATTCCATTTCATATACTGAAGTTGGAAACAAGGCCAATAGCATGAAATTAGAAATATTTTGTCACACAGGGACTATTCCTCCACTCACTAAATCCCATAATTCCAAACTGTAAAAATTTATTTTATTTAGGTGGACTGCTATCAGAAGTTTCTGGAACTTTGAAAAAAAAAGTCACCTTGGTATAAGAAAGGTCCTCTTCTAGTGTCTTATAAAAAGTAATAATCTTAGTAAGCTTATAAAAAGAAAATATAGCCATCCCTAGAAAAGACGTTGTCAAATTGTAGCAGCCATTCTTATATACGTATTCATCTATTTAGGATGAACACTGTTTCCTGCCACTGACATTTAATATGGTGGTGTACTTTAGGATTAGATGCTGCTTTTTGCTATCACATTTTTCTTCCAGATGGAATTGCAGTCAAAGAGAAAGGAAATCTGAATACATCCTGTTTGATTATTTCCTTGTTTTTTGGTTTGGTTTTTTGTTTTAACCAGGAGAACATATTATAGGGCTCTTCCTTTGGGTTGAAAAGGATCTTTGCATTTGACAAAAACCTGATGGCTCTGCTCATGTTGGTTTTTACAAGCCTGTGCTTCATATACCTGTAGATAGGAGTAATATCTGTCCCTTACATCTTCCCTGAAAAGATAAAAGGAGACAACTCACTATGGTTATATTACCATCTAAGTTTTCTAATTTTGTATGCCTCTATTTACTATCCTGTTCCCATCGACTAGAATAGAATTCTAGTAACTGATTGTACTAACATCTGGTACCTCTGTATCTCTCTAGCACTGTTCAGAAAATATAAGTATTTGGTTGCAACCCAGACACCTATCTCTGTATAAGTATAAAACAAATTCCATACTCATGCCAAGATTTTCAAAGGAATGTCTTTCTCTTCTTATTCCTTCATAGGTTCTGTAAGAAGACAATAGTAGGGATCATAATAAGATTTTGAAGTTATAAACTAAGATAAACACATTATTTTCCATACATTCAAGTTTCACATTGTCACAGGAAGACAAAGCATCATTTCAAATAGAAAGTATGAAAGTGTGACACAGATTATATTGTAATCTTTACATTACAGGTCATTTATGAAGTAGCCTCATTGTAAAAATTACACAAAATTATGACATTTATGTTATTCTCAGACTGATGAAACAGAAGAAAGATACTAACCTGGATATTATGAATAGACACCATGTTTCATGCATTTATCAGCACAGCTGATATCATTTTGTGTTTCTTACACTGACAAAGTGCAAAATGAAACAAGTAAGATAAGAACTCTACCTGGGTTTTTTGCATCAAAAACAGTGAGTCTGCAAAAGAGAATTTATTCTAATGGACAATTATATTGGACATGTAGAATATAAGACTTGAGAACTAGGATGTCAACATAATTCTATTATTTTAAACACAGGTATGGTGTGGGTTGCTCTCATATCAAAAGAATCATCTCAAAATGTAATAAAAGTATTAAAATTTCCTTTACAGAATTTTATGCCCAAAAGTTTAGAATTTATAAACTTAATATAGCTATGAGGACATGAGAAAAATCCTAGCAAGATAAAACCATTGAGTGGCATACACATAACCAGGTTTATTTCAAAAATACTTGAAGTGTTTTCTCTTTTTTTAATCCTAACTATGTTAATTTAAGAAAACTCTTAAATCCATATAAAAATTTTTATAGTAAAATTTTACCTGGTAAGAGATAGGTTATTTAACTTTCAACACAATGTAATATTATAAAGAACCAATTATTTTTTCTTCAATAGTTATTTCCTCAAAATCAAAAATGTTATCTTTGGGAGCTGTTTGCCGCTACAACTCATTAGAATTCTTTCTTAAATTGACTGTAACCTTGCACTGGTAGTAAATCAGTTTACTGAATGATGTCAAAAAATTGTCTGTTTCATCATGGATTGAGTTCTCCTGCCTAGTCCCTTTAATTTATTCAATAAAGTGTAACATGTTGAGATACTTTTTAATCCTAAAATATGACTGAGGTTTTTTTTTTTTTTAATTACTTCTCAATGCTCACAGCTGTGTATCCTTCCTAAAACACATTCCCCTTTGATTCCTGAATTATTTTTGCCCATAATTCATTGCTAATGCAATTTAAAAATTATTAACAAATCACAAATAAATTTTTATTTCAAGAACTATTAATAGTTTTTCAAAATTTTCAGTGTCTGTGATGAAAACTGTACAAAACTTATTTTGACAGAATTATTTCTTTAATTATTTTTTGACATAGATTTTCCTAATTACATGGTTTTAGAATAGTTGGAAAAAAAATCATATTAAGACAGATCTCAGTAAGTTCCAGTTCCTTTTACATGTGATGTCAGAAATATTTATGCTGCCATTTGAAACAGCTTTCCAGGTTCAAGGGAAGCCTTTCCCTTAGGAATTTTTTTTTACAACTAGTTGTCACATTTTCAGGTAGATAATAGCTTTAGAATTAGGAGAAGTGTTATTTATCACTTTTTGGAAACAATTTGTTCTCAGACAGAATGCTGATAAAAAATGAACTAAAGTAAATTGAAGGTGAATAAAGTTGGGTCAAAGTTATCTAGATGAAAAAGACAAAGTCCAGCAATATTTACTGCAGCATGAAAAAATCCAAACAAAAAACCCCACAACCACAGCAGAAGCTCTTATGTTTTACAGGTTAAAACTCTTCCTTTTTTTCCACTGGAAAGTATTTTTTTACTGTGTTATACATCTGTGATACCTTTATGACTTTATTTTCATGAATCTTATCCTTGATTCTTTTATGATATTATGTTCTGGGTATGTGTGGATGGGAAAGAAATTCTGGAGGTGTTTTATACTTTCTGAAAATTGAAGCAGTCAAGAAAAAATTTCAGGACAACAAAAACATAAACCTCCATCATTCCCCAAATTTCTTTTAGCAGGTGTTTACATCACATTGTATTTTATTTATACAACTATTATTCTAGGAATTCTTTTAGGATCAGCAAATTTTATTTAGAGAAGATGATAATGCCATTGCAGCCATAGGGGTTTGCTAAGATGGACATCTCATCTTTTCCTGTGCATGAGACCCTGAATGAATTATCTTCTATTTTGAGCCTTTTTCTAGTATGATAATTCCTTTGATCATGAAGGCTCATTTTACCTCATGAAAATGCACATGAAATATCTGCTCTGACCCTAATTCTCATTCAGTAACAGTCACACGCCTCTTGTAAACTATTAGTCCACAGTTTTTCTCTTCATGTCTGTGAAAGAACTGAAGCCCCTTTTTCTTGTATATTGTACAGTTTCTATTTCTAACTAGAAGAAAAATCACTTTACTGCTTCCAATTATTATTAAAAAAAATAATTCGAAATAAATTTGACACATTGGCTGAATATATATAAATAATGATGGAGAAAACATTTCATTCTAATTATGTTTTCTGTTGTTTTCATTTGCAGTGCATTCCAATGTTTATATAGGCACATGTACACACACAAGGTATGTGTATTCTTTTAAATTAGTAAGAACTGAAACATCTATTCAAGTTCACAAGGTTTCTCTTCATGTGCTACCATGATATAAAATAACTGTTGAGAAAATTGTTTCTATCTCCTTTCACTTTTAAACAGTAATTTAGCTAAGAGAGGTTGTGCTAATTATCTCTGCACAAGCTGTTCAAGGTATACTAGGTAACAAGTCTGCAATTTATCCCTGACTAACTGTATTGATTTCTCCCTTGCCAACTATAATCAGATAAATAAACCAATAAGCAACACTTGTTCTTATCATCTCTGCAGTTCAACAATACTCAGCTTAATTTACTGCTTTCCTGGCAAACATCCCTACAGAACTTACCCTTTTCATATCTAACTGGCATATGAGCGATCTGCTCATTCCTGATACATCATTTCCCTAATAGCAGAAAAGTAAAGCAAAGTCAATCCCTAATGACCATACACCTGCTTTGGGAGTCACATTCCACTGCTTTAGTCTTGCTTTAAATCAATGTTTGCATTGTTTGGGGTTTTAACATCCTAATTTGCTGGTAATAGCAGCTGTTCTCTTAGCTTATGCATGGATACACTTACTCTTCTCTCAGCTTACTCTTCTGCAAGCAGTACTGTGTTTTTGAGAGATTAATTCTGAATTATTTCAACATCCTTGGATATGACTGCTATTTTTGATTTCTCTTTCTCTTGGAAAGCAGGAAGCTTTGAATGTCTCTGTCTTGTTGACAGAGCACTGACACAGCTGACAAGTGCTTTATACATTAACATGTTACCAGGCCAACCTTTTGAAAAAGTAGATCTAAGATAAGTAGCAAACATGGAAATTTGTTTTAATATTTAGTCCTTTTCTAAGCATGGCCTGGTTTGAAAGAGATTTATATTAGCTATGCACTATGACTCAACAAGAGCAGCACCTTTCTCTTGGATCTTTGTCTCTTGAGGTAGGCAATTATTCATTGAGTGAGAAAGTCTAACTTTGTAACTGAGTTACAGAAAACATACCTTAGAATTCCTTCTTTATTTAAGTGTATGAGAGGTGAAAACCTGAATCTTCTATATCTAGGTGGATCATTATATCAAAATGTATTCTCTTCACCTTAGACATTTAATTAAGACACACTAGGAGTGGTAAGGCATTATACAGCAGTAATTCTTAAATGTCTTAAACACCTCATAGATACCTTTATCCTAAAACGTTAAAGGCAATTGATTTTTTTCTGAAGATAAAAGATGTTGATATCTCTATTCTGTTTGATAGGGAATAAAAACAACTATCAGGATCTAGATTTTTTTTTTTCTCAGAAGAAAGCAGATGCTACTTTCCACCCACTCCTATGTATTTTGCAAATGAGCTGAACTTCACTCTAGGGAACACAAACATAGGAAAAGTACATGGTTTATTATTTAATAAAATTCCTTTTTAACATTTTTTCTTAAATGTTGCATTAGATTTACTCTTTACCAGTATTCATGACACAGCTGCAAGACTGCAATGTATAAATGTGTTGGCTTTGAATTTCCAGCTAAAGATTTTCAGCTCATTAACTCCTCAGACTTTTCCTTTCTGAATTTTAACCTTCCAGAGTTCCTTTACTTGAGTGCTATGATTTCATGTGATGCCTTAAGAGGCGTCCTGGAAACAGAGACTAGACAGGAGTAAGGGAATAAGGTAGGTATTTATTTGAAAGGCCTTCAAAGGTACCCCTGGGGAGCCAGAGGCAGCTGCCAAGATGGACCCCAAGATGGACAACAGGTCACGAGTTCTTCACACTTTTATAGGTTTGGTTCATCTGCATATCAGGGTTAATTCTCCAGTTAAAGCTTCAGTTTAATGATGTAATTCCCCTCAGCTTGCCCCCCTTAGCAGTCCTTTGGTTTATACTTTTTGGGCATAGGATGGTCTGGGTGTCCTTGAAGAGCAGGCCCAGAGAGGCTTTGTTATGTCTACCTAGCATGAGAGAGCAGAAATTAACAGGCTACAAGAAACTTCAGAGTTACACACTAAGCAGTACAGAATTTGAAAAATTAAAAGTTAAAACCTAAGGCATCACATGGATTTATACTCAACTTTAATTTTGCGGCAATATTTCTGTTGCACCTTTTTCAGGATTTGCATTGCACTTATACAACACTGTTTTCGTGTTTGTATATATCATAAAGAAAAGGTCTACACATTCAAGATCTAACTCCAAGTAAAATAGAATTAATGTTAGGTTGGGGGCCTTTTTGTACATTCACATGCAACAATAATTGTTAGAATGGTAGTTTCACCAGCTTAAACAAGGCTTTTACACCTTCAACAATAACAACAAGGTGAGAGGAAGAGGTTAAGTTAATCAGAGAAGTTAAAAAATGTCCAGAGAAATATTTAACATGGATTATCTTCTGCCATTGAAAATTCACAGATTTGCATTATGGAACAATGTGAACGTATGTCAAGTGTTGCTTTGGAAGTGAGATTGGAGTAGAGCATAATAGTTAGTTCTGCCAAAGTACATTAGGATCTAGTGGTGTTTCCACTTGGATGACTAATTTTTTAAAATGTGGTGATGCCTCAAAACTGTCACATATGGCTACCATATGTTTTATGAAAGTTCATATATCTATTGTCCATATAGACCATAAGAGTAAAAATGGAATGTAGTGAATGTAGTGAGGATTTATTTCAAAACTTACTGGCTTTATTTGGAAAAAAATACTCCTACTATTCTTCTGTTGAACTACTTCAGTATTAATTGAATATTGCAGCCTTGTGTTGTACCACTTAGCAAAAATACTTTTCAAGTTGCAAGTGGCAGCATCTCACATTAAAATTAAGTTTAAAATTTTCAGCATCATTTCCCTTTACAAGAATTCTGAGATTTCCCAAGCCCAAAAATCACCTATACCTCACTCCATCAGCTTTTCTAATATACAAAATTACCCACCTGGCCTGACCTACTGTAGTTGGTAAATCACTGACTTGTGCCCCTGCAGGATGGTAGTGTGACCCCTGTACTCTTTAATGGGTGTCTGCTCTCCTTTTGAAGCTGAGTTAACTAGCAGTTTCATTGCAAATCTAAAAATGTTACAGAAAGTGGCATTTGTGTTATAATAACCTTTGTAACCCTCTGACAGCTCCTCCAACCTGGAGCTCTAAAGAAGGTTTAATATTTTCAGATAAATGACTACAGTTTTCCAGAGGTATAATATGTGTTCATATGGATTTTTAATTAAGATCCTCCCTAGGTGTCCCAGAACACAGTAGCAAAATACCATTAAATTACAGATCCGGATTGGCCACTATTGCATAGAAAGGGTAAAATTGTCATTTCTTTGCTCATTTGCACAGCAGCTAAATTCTGTTAAAAAATGCAACCATCCTATAAGTGATGTGTCCTCTCTCCCTCTTCATAATGTTAATAAACTCTAGACTAATAACAAAAGATTCTTTCAATTTTCATAATCAATCAAGAAACTGTTAGATCCCTTTAACACATTTGGGTCCTTGACATAAAACATAAAACTGCCTGTTCTATGTCAGTATCTCAAGCTGTTAAGTCACTGTGATTCATGTTCCAGTATTATCTGCCTTACTTTTTTATTGGGATTGTTGGTATTGCTGCAGCACTCTAACATATAACTAAATACATGCTATAACCCTAATGGAATATATTGGTCCAATATAAAAATGTTGGATTAATTTCTTGGCCTAATGTATGAAGCAAAAATTGGTAGATCATATATTGTCCTCCTTGGCCCTGAAATCATGAAAATAGTGAGAATAATTATATAGAATTTCAACCAATCATTGCCACTGCTGAAGTTTGTACATCAAGGTTAAAATGACTCATTCAATATGCACATAGACTATAGACCAGATTTTCAAGAGAAATTATCTTTTGCTTCAGCAATTAAAAAGAGTCTGGATTTTCATAAAACCAAAGTACCCAGCTTGCCAAGTACCTCACACAATCTGGTCGCTAATTCTTGTAAAATGTTTTAAAAGTACAGTGCTGTGGAAACTAATTGCAGTTTTTATGGTTGTACAAAATTTTTTTCTGAGAGGAACAGAAATAAACGGAGATATTAACCATATTTATATGAAATATAAAAGATTCATATGAAATGTGAAAGATTCTTCAAAGTCAGTACACAGGAATGTACAGTTATGGACATCATCAATAGCTTGTGGCAGATAGTACTCGCAAATAACATCCTGTTAGGATGTAGGTATCCTGGTAACTAACTTTACTGCAGCTTTGTATGTCTGATCAGATGAATAATTTTCTAGTTGCCCTTGCACTATATACATAGGAATTCAGGAAGGAAGTAAACTGATGAAACCAATGAAATATTTACTTCCTTACACTACTTTATTTGTAATAATCTTACAGTATTTTTTTTACAAAAGTGTGGTGAGTTACTCGTCAGTGCTGCTAATTCCAGGAAGTCCTGCCATGCTCACAGTGCCTGAAACTTGGGGAACAAGCCTATGTCTGTCTCTGCCCCTCATTTCATTTTCACACTGAGCTTCCAGTGCTTATTTTTTTTTTTCAGAATGTATTGAATACTTTTGTGCCTGTTTTAGTGGAAGATGTCCATGGCCATGGCAGAGGGGTGGGAGGAGTGAGACTGGAGCTGATCTTAAGGGTCCCTTTTAAACCAAACCATTCTTAATTTTTTACTGGGATGCTGTCAGGAGGAACATGTTCATCTTTTGGGAGACTCTGTTAGGACAGAGATGGAGACAAATCAGTACCAAAACCACCTCTCCTAGAAAGATTGTTACATACAGAACATACTTTGAGCATCTAATTCTTTATATTTGGTTTGTGTTTTCAATTCTTTCTATTTATAATTTTCCCACCGATCACAGCCTAATACAGCAGTTCCCATTTCTTGTCTCATTGTAGTTAATCAGCTATAAGTTCTGATGGTTTCTGCTGTCTTCCAGACCTTCAGCTCACTGATTTTGAGCTTGTGCCACCACTTTTCCTGACACCAAAACTACTTATATATTTTCTCAAAGCAATAATCTACATCACTCAAGAGCTTATGCAATTAAAGACAGTCCCTGAGTCCCTGAATGGACCAAGATGCCTTGTAACATCTTCCAGCTGTCCTTGGGAGCTTGGCTGCCTATATTCAAGGTCAGCTTTAATTTTCCTTATCTGTATGACATGGGACCAGACCACCAACACAGAGGTGAACTGTGAGAAGGAGCTGTGCAGTCTCTGTCCCCTGTGCTTGGGAGCTGTTTTCAAGCTCAGGCCCTAGCTCTATGTCCTTGTGTGAGTTCTGTCACGTGTACCTCTTCCCAGCACTGCACCTGCTGTCCCTGAGCTGCATTCACTGACTTGGCTTCCTAGCCTGGCCTCGGACTTGCATGGACACCACAGGCTGTTCTCTGGTCTCTGACACTGAAACCTCTGCTCTTCTTTCACAGTTACTGTGGATAGTGTCCCTCGTGGGTGTGATCACTGCCCTGCCACCCTTGTCACTCCTGTGTCCCCTTTCAGTCTGCCCCTGCTGTCTCCCGGTGTAACATGCTCTGTGACACCACATGAGGAAGGGCAATGGCTAAAGTAAGATGATGTATAGTATTCTGAAATGTACTTATGAGCAGAGTGTGTGACTATTTCTGAAATGGAGAGGGTGTTTTCAGATAAGGACTAATCTTTACTACAGGAAATTCATGGTACTAGCTTAATCCTTGAATACAGAGCATAGATGCGTAATGTGGTACTCTTTTAATAGAAGTGGCTTCTGTTACACTGAAGTAGTTTTCTCTGAGGAAAAATATGTCCAAATATTTTTTTTTTCAATATATTCTTGGACAGTAAATAATTTCTCCTTTCTCAGTTAAGCGTTTTCTCATTCTGCTGTACAAGGTATTTGGGAAGAGGAAAGGGGAAACCTTAAATAATAACAAACGACAAATTGCAAATGTTAATGTCAAAAAATGCCAGACTTGAAGCCAGAAATGAACTATGTGAGATAATGGAGAAAAACATCTTCTGACACACCTGACAAGTGAAACCAGTTGTGTCTTAAGGCACTGGAGTTGGTAAGTACCTGGAGAAGAGCCCTAATAAGATTTCAGATGAAAACAGCTAGTATCAAACATGAAACTTTCTCATCCAAAACTGCTGTTTATCTGCTAAAAGAATTAACATTTGGAACACTTGTTCTTAATATATTGCAATGCAAATAAGCAGTACACGTTTAATAGTTCATTATGAAGAGATTATTTGTAAGTTGCAGAAAATCGTCCTAGAGGCAGCACTTTCAAGAATGAAAAACAGTATTTAGGCTCTTGCATCACAAGTGGATAAACCGGGCAAAGATATACAAGTATCTGACAGATCTTTAGGAATTATGTTGAAAGCAGCTGCTTCAGGCTTAGATCCTTTTTTATATTTAACATGTAAATTTGAGAGCTCTGATAGTGAAAATCTCTTTTTGTAGATCAGTTTGCAGTAGAATAAGAGTTTAAGCTATTCTTTTCATTTGAGGAAACAAGCTTTCTTCCTCCAGATTGTCACTTTGTCATCTCTCTTCCACTCATGTATGATCATATAGATATGTAATTTCTGCCTAAAAACCTGAATTTATAAAACAGTTCACTATCAAAACTTGCGGTTAAGGACAAAGAGCTAAAAACGAGGGAAAAAAAATCCTATCCATGCTGATACAATTAAAGCTGATGAATCTTTCTGGCGGTGTTTGGTAACATTAATTGATCAAGGGAAGATATTCTATCAGTTCAAGTTTATCTCCACTAGGGGGCGCTGGTAATATAATGGTTTTCAAAAGCTTCTGTTCTTCAGATTAAACTTTTAAGTAAATTAATTAAGTGCTAGGTTATCAGCTTTCCCTCCTTTCTTTCTGTTAAGAAAGGCTCAGTCTGGCAGGGTTTTGCTTTTTTGCAGCTGAGCAAAAAGAATGGATGGGTGCCAGTGTGGGAGAAGAGAGAGCAGTCAACAATGCTCAAGCAGGGTGAGAGACTGCTGGGTTCTGATCCTGAAACTGGTTGGGAATTTTAGGGTAAGTAGGCACTGGAAAAAAAAGTAAAAATAATTTAGAAATAACATGCTTGTTATGGCCTTCCTTCACAGAAAAATTTTCACTTCTTATGAAATTACATCATCTGTCTTTTTCTGGATGCATGAATTTTGAATCTCTTGCTGAAGAGTATTTTACTAAGAGATTAAATCGTTGCTTTTTTCCATCCATTCTCTAGGTCTGATCTAGCTTCATTGTTGAGACAACATCTTGAAGAATGGAAGTTGTGACTTCAGGTGTAGCTGTGGTAGAAGAATAGGAAGGTCTGTAGGCTGGGGGGATTCGTGCACCAGAGTATGTAAGCTGGGATAATGCAACCATGAGCTGTAGTGGTGAAACTGGGTAGGTGAAACAAGTGAAACATTGAGATGCACAGAGATCATAGAATATCTTATTTTCTTTACATGTAAACAGGTATGTTAGAACCAGGCTCTTGTTGCTACAAAATTATAATATATTTTATACTGACTTAGCCTCCTCTTTCCGTATTTCAAATGGAAAGCAGTACTATTATTTGCTTGCCTATTGGATTTCACTTCATTTTATGAAGCAAGTTACAAAATGCTGTAAAAGTTTGAAAGTGGAAACCTAAGACTTCAAGTTTGGAATACATGCTGGAATCCACCAAATTCATAGCTAACAGAGAAAATTATTGTGTCCTGAAGGAGCCATACATGCTGTCATATAATTTGGGAGTGGTTATAAGGAAAAGGTTAGAATTGATGTACCATGGCAAGAAAATTACACTAGGTGCTGCAAAAGGTAATTTATTTCCATAGGGAGATGAATTCATCAACTAAATACTGTTGAGTTGAGCCTCAGCTCTGATAACTTTCCATGCACTATTCATCTATTCACACAGGAATTAAACAAAGCTATCCTGAAAGCTACATATCTGTTATAACTTGAACACACTCACACAGAACTGCATTTTATACAATGGACCAGTACCTAAACCTAACAACAATAAATATAAGCTTACTTTAATGCATCAGTTCCCTCAACTGATTCTGTAGAACTATCCACATGGTTAAAAATATACATTTTTTTATCTTTCCCCTCTGTGGCTATGACTAGGAGCATAAAAAAGCTGCACTTACATGACCAGGCAAAAAGAAATATTATAAAATCTCTGGTATTTGATGGTAATGTAAACAACATTTATATATGAAAACTATAAATGAATTTAGAAATGTCTGCAAAGATTTGAATCTGATTTATTTCTCAATCCAAAACAGATTATTTTAATTGAATTGATGGTGTTTTAGGGTTTTATTTTAGAAGACATAATAATAATAATAATAATAATAATAATATAATGCAGGTATATGAATAGCATACATTAGGAAGTGTTGTCAGCAGTAGTGAATGAAATGTTCTTCAAAGTACATTAATTTAATTATGGCTTCTTTGAGGTCAAGCCAATCCTAGGGGAGCTAGGAGTTCACAGAGATATAAGACATACACCTACACAAGATTAAGGGGTTTATAAAGTACATCATTGATCTCCAAATATAAAATAAAAGAATTAATACTTCTCCAACCAGTTCCTCTTGGTTCTAGTCAACCAAAAAAAAAAAAAATTGCAAAAGTCAAAAAAAATTTTGAACCTTGGTTTCATAATGAAAGTACCCCATTATCTAATAAAGAAAAGAGATTAAATTGTCCTTCAGAAAACCTGTCAAAACAGATGACTCAATAAAGAAATACCATTATTATCATAGCAGTATCTTAACATAAGTCATCATAGTTATGAAGCAGACTGACAAGGACAGTAAATTCTGGCTCATTTTCCACCTTTAAATATTTTCAGGTGTTATCCAAGTTTTTTGGACAGCTTTTAGATTCTTTAGCTGAACTATGAGTATATATTAACCTTTAGAGTTTATTGATTTTAATTAGCTTTCCTGGCAGCAATGACAGTGAAGGGATACAAAATATACTAAAGCCCATGGTATCTTAGATTATCCTAATAATTTTCCTTGACCAATAATTTTGGAGCAATTGCAAAATGTTGCCAAATAGGCCCACCATTCTTTTTGTGAAAGCAGTGCATTTATAATCTTATTGTGTATAAAATATAACAAAGTATGGCAATCTTTTAATGCTGTTAGGATAACAAAAAAATGCTAAGAGAGGAAACAAAAAAGGTATATGTAGAAAAAAAAAGAAGGCAGCAGAATACATAGCAACAAAAAGAATAAAAAAAAAAAGAAGTTAGGAATAGAGAAAAATATATGGAAGAGGAAAATAGCCAATAATAAAGGACGTACAGAAAGAGAATTACAAATTCAAAGGAAGTCAGACTGGAAATAAAGAACTGTGACACACACACACACACAAAAAAAAAAAAAAAAAAAAAAAAAAATTAAAAAGACAATACAAACAGAAAGAAAAATGGGAAAAAAATGAAACTGTCCAATTTAGGGGTTTATTGGGTGGCAAAGAAATGGAAGATGGACATATACATAGAAGAAAGCCTGCAGAAAAAAAACTACCAAACACAAATTCAAGGCAGCCCCCCTAAAATTTGGGGTACTTAAATTGTTTATTTGGCAAAGAAAGTGAGGGGGAAATTGTTTATTCATCATATTGACAATGGAAACAGCACATAAACATACATGGTAGGCCACTGAATGCCTCTGGAAATCTTAATTTTATGCCATTCATTTATTTTGTAATGTGGAAAAGCAGTGCATAATTTTCTTACTTTGCTACAGGTGGTGTTTCCTGAGGTGGAGTAGAAATAAACTAGAAAAGTCTGCTGATTCTAGGAATGATGAGACAGAGAATACCAATGGGTGTCTCCTGCTAGTAGTAAAACCTAGAGGTGTTTAATATGAGATGCTGTTTTCCTTTCCCCTCCGACTTAGCAACTTGCAGTGCTGTACAGTATGACCTCTGTCACTCTTAATGGGGATTAACATCGTTTCAGAAAACCTTAAGCCCACTAGTAACAAAAATCTGCAAGGTCGGCTAGAAGGTGCCTATTTGATTACCATGATGACTGCCTCCACTTGATTAATAGTCAGCTTAGACTATTGGGATGTAAAATGAAGCAGTTTGTATACATTCTGCTTTATCCAGAGGCTATCATTTTCTAAGTCATTTCTGGCACCTAATACAACATAGAAATTGAAAAAGTTGGAGCCAACAATTTTTCATTTTGAAACGTCTTTTTTAAAGTTGGAAGATGCATATTTAATGGCACACCTGCAGCTAGAGTATTCTATGTTGCAACAGTAACTAATCTACAGTGACATTTTAGATTTAGGATACAAGAGAGTACCTTTAGTTGGAAAGAAAACTTTTCAGCATTGTGTAGAATTGCCATAAATTGCATTCTCATGTTTAATTGTGGCTCAAAATATCAGCATATTTAAGTTGATGTGAAGTATTTGAAGTCAGTTAGTAATGATGTCATATCTACGTTTTGTATTTGTGATTAAGAGCTCTTTTGATTAAAGTTTATCTATAGTTTATAGTGTTAAATTAGGTCGATCTCAGTAAAATTTTATTTACTTTTTACTTTTAGAATTAGAGATAGTAAGTAGTGATTATTAAAGAATTGGGGATATACACAAAGGTCAGAAGCTCCTCAGTAATCTCAGTATAGAATGAGGAAGTCAGAGTAAAAAAGAGCACTTGTGCCATTGTATTTGCAATTACATCAAGAAGTACCTCCATCCTTTGTATAAATGACCCAAATCACTGGCTTCGCACATGAAAACAATGTTTTGCTTGTACTTCATAGGTGCACATTTCCAGAGAAAAACCTAAAATTATGTTTCCATGTGGAGAATCCCTTTTCTTTTCTATAGATTCCACGCAACATGTGCAAAATAAGGAAACAATATTCTTTTGTGGCTTTGGGGTATTCTAGGTAGATGGCAATGTCTCATGGCCACTGCAGAGTGTTTTTTCATCTCAATGGTAAAGAATAATAAATGGAATTTTCAAAGGTGTTAATCATTGAGTGTCACAAAATTCATGTTAAATACTTCTTAGAATCTAATCATAATTATGCAATGGTATTTCAAGAGTATTTCCTTCAAGCAATGTTTTCTGATTTCTAATTAGAAAATTAATTCAGTCCAGTTGCTGTATAATGATGAACTGTGTATTTTTTCCATAGTGTCCAACTCATTCTTCTTCCCTAAGAGATTGTTTATTTGGGGGTTTTTATTAATCTCTTTATTTTCCTGCTACCCAGACTTCCACTGCTGGAAGAGACACAGGCTGCTAATTATGACAAAGTACTTTTCAGTCTTAACACATGCAATCATTAAACACAGAAGGCTCAGTGTAAAATATTACCCCTGTAAAATCAAAATATAGTGACTATCATTGGCTGTGTTTCAAAACCAATAAAAAAATGCCAACCTACTTGAAGTTAAGATGGCTATAGGAACAATACATAGGAAAGCCTTTCCTTCTGTGATCTCTTTCTACAAATTTGACAGAATGAAACAAAATAACAATATGATATAAAGCTGTGTGTGTGAAGGAAAGGTGGTACATGAAAGTGAATGTCCATACTAGATAGATGGTAAGAGCCACTGTAGGTCAGAAAGGCACTGGAACAAAACAATGGTAAATATACAGATTAGGAAACTATAGTCACAAAATCTATATGATCAAATATGAAAGCAAACTGACAGAACAAAATAATGCTTTATATATTAAAATAATAAAATACTTTCAATTACTATGTCTAACTTCATAGCACAATGGTAAAGCACACAGTTAGATGAGGAGTAAACCTAAAGTTTAGCTCCTAGTACCATCTATGTATATTGTATGTACACATCTATTATATATTTTCTATATTTGTTTATTTAAATATTTTATATTGGTAAGAGATCATAGTTAAATAAATGTTAACAATTAAATAAAATAGATGGACTTTTGAGGAGGAATAATCAGAATCTGAGAGGTCAATAAAACATTTTTAGACTAAGTTCTTTTACAGTTGTGTGGTAGGGTACTTTGGTGGAGAAGAGTAGCTTATTACAGAGAAGAGTCAGAAGACAACTGTTGGCTGCCCTTTTGCACACAGGGAATTCTTTGTCTAATTTAGGGATTAAAGATCTACTATGCTGCTCAAGCTCTTAACGTTAGGGAAAAGGCTATTTACTGAAAATATATTGTAGTTATTTTTTTCTCTCTATTATTCTTTCAACAGTGTACTCTTATCTATCAATTCCCTTGCATATGATTTTTGTTTTCACTCTCTAAGAAGTGAAAATAAAAATGAAATTTAAGTTGGACAGAAGAATAGAATGTGAACAAAAATTGGGCAATGTGAGTGTTCCTATTTCAATATTATTACTCTTTAAATTAAGGAAAAAATTAAGAAAACATCTGTATAGCTAATATTTTGACAGAGCATTGATGCTTTCTGCATACAAAACTTAGTCACATTTTAGTGTTTAGAATAGTTTTATAGAAGTTCAATTTAATACAAAATTTCTAAAAAATATAAGAAGATTCACTTAAAAATGTAGAAATGACAGCATAAAAATAAATTCATTATTTAGTGTGTCTTGTACATCACACAACATTGGAGATTACCTTGAGAATTAAATTTCCTTAATGTCTACAGCTATTGTGAATTATACTAATATGGCATTTTAACTGCATACTGAAAAGGTTGCATACATTACTCCAGATAAAGGTTTGTATTAAGGGGAAATAAAACTACAACACAGAATAAGAAAATAGATTTCCTACAATTATATTGCCAAGGCCAGGGGAATACCATACATTTCTGCTACAGGCAAAACACTGGAAGAAGGCATATGTCAGTTTGAATATACTTGAGGCTTGAGGACAGCAAAAAACTTAGCCATCAAATTTAATAAAGGACTCAGAGAAAAATTACTTCATGCCAAAATTTTATCTTAATGTGAATAATTATAAAATTATAATTTGAGCTTTTTAAAAAAACCTGGAGATACACTGTGCATGCTACCTTCAAGAGATAAGAAGCATGACCTGTTCTACTGAATAGCTAATAATGAAAAATAACTTTCTATCCAATTTCTACACTAACAGTCTTTCCTAAGTATCCTTTAAAAATCCTGTTTGCCTCTTTACTTTATGAGCCAGGCTCAGAATTAAATTTCTAACAAAGTAAAATCCCCAGAATTTTTGATGCTAATCAAGTGAATTGCCCTCAGACAAAAATCAGTCTTATTGCACTTGTATGGAAATCAAATACTAAGGGATGGGGAGAAGAATCATATTTATGTGTGCATACATAAAAGGGTTTCTCAGCATGACAGAAGAACCACAAGTGAAGAAGAGTATTTATGCAGTTATACCTTTACATTTTTCTTCTCAATGATTTGTTACATTTTAACAATTCTTTCGTGCAGTGCTCTCTATATATATTGTAGAGGTAAAGATATTACAGACAGGAAACATTTGCCACGGAAAATTACTCCCTATAGTACATTTACCTGTGATGACAGTCTTGGAACTAGGGCCATTACCTAGTAGGCACTGTTTTTTATCAGACCAGTGGAACCAACCATTGGAGGGTGCTCAGGCTTTCAACCAAAGTTCCATGAGAAATGTTCATAAGAAGTGATGGATTATTCTGGTCATGCTGCTGCTTCATACTCAAGATGTTAAGGAATAAAGGCTCCTGCAGTCATGTCTTTCTCAGAAGACTGTTTGGGATCTTCTTTGGGATGTCTAACACTAATACTCTGCTTTTAGAAGTAATACTGCTAATACAGATTTAGGATTCTGCTCCATGATCCAGGAGCCTAAATAACATATGGTTTAGACTTGAGCTCTTGAGCATTCAAAGTTCTTTTTGTATGAAGCCATGCCTCTGTGTCACTAGATTTTCTTCTGAAACATTTAAGATGCTGTTATCAGTGTGCTCTGCCTTGGATGCTCTGCCCTGGAATGCGGTCAAGAAATTCAGACAATGTCCTATTTACAAAGTTATCATGAGTGGATTGAGGGGGGCACCATATGCTGGTTTTGGTGTTGGACTATGCTAAATCCAGTCTGGCAACCCTGAATTAACATCCTGATAGGGAGGCAAAGATTTGGTAGATAACCAGCTGCTAAGCTGACCTGGAGACATATAACTGGCAGTCATATCACTTCACACTATAAAAGTCCACTTTGATATGGTTGGGTTTTTCTGACATATTCTCCTTTGAAGTGGGTGAAGATTCCCCCCTTGGATAGAGGACATGCCCTCCCCCCCCTCCTTGGGGTTAAGAGAACGAGATCTGTGCATGAGCAAATATATGGTGAGTTATATCAATCTCTATTTAATAATTGTTTCTTTTTGTTAATAATTGCTTTGGTATAGTGCACTATCCTATACTATACACTACTAGTAATTTTAGCTGTTATACTGTGTAGTAAATAATTCTGATTAAGATATTTTATCTAATCATTTGTCATAATAATTAATTATTAATTAAAATACATCTGATTTGCCATCTCTTATCTTGTCAGACAAAGTTACTTAAATCATTGACAAAGTCTGGGGCCACAGTCGGGGTCCTCTCTTGGAAGGAGTTTAGAAAGCAAAGGGGTCCTTTCTGCACCTTGTGGCTCAACATCAGGATTTCTCTAACAAACTTCGTTTGAAGCTTCCACTCCAGTCACAACAGATGCCTCGGTACATTTAGTACTACTAAAAAATTGACATATTTTCAGGTTCAGTGTGGATATTTATTTCTTATTCATTCCATTCATGCTGGTCTTTTTATTTTTTCAACTATAAATTGCAATATTTATGTACTTTTCTAGGAACACACTTTATTCTTAAGAGGTGACTTCTAAAATTCAGTACTCTTACAGTGATGGCTTTGACTTATATTGCATTATCCCTCTCTTCTTTGAGGTAAATAATGTGAAAGCATAGAGGAAGGAAATTAAAAAATACAAAGTAAAAAGAGTGATTGAAGCCTTTCCAGCAGTTACAGGAAGTTGTTAGATTGTGAAGAATATTACAGTTTGTTGACCAGCATAGAAGAATAACTGCACATTTTTTTTTCAAGTTTACTAAAGAAAATACCTGAAAATGTGCATTCATTCTATATGCTACAATTTATGAATCTCCAATCTATGCAGGAATAACTGTGGAGTATCACATATGAAATTATTTCAATTTTCTATGGGTGAGCAGATCTGGATGTCATAGAGGAAGTTGATTCATTCCAGCAGCCTTTCCAGAAGGGTTCTGAACTCCTAGTGATCTTCTGAGATGTCTGCCAGTCCTATAAACACTGTCTTTGGTTTAACCAAAGGAATCTAGTTCCTACTCCAGTAAACTAATAGAAGTTCATATCCTCACTTAAGAAAAATATATTTTGTAGAAAAGGCATGAATACCCTAGCATTTGAAATTTATTTCTAGAAAATAAATGTCAAAAATTTCTACATCTCTAAGGATTCACTTTGGATTAAAATATTTACAAAACATTTCTCATGTTTTCATAGCCAAAGAATTTTTGTTTATGATACTTTTCTGAAATCCTCTCCAGTCATTATATTCCTATAAAATTCTCATTGGTCTTAAATCTGCCAAATCTACAATGCAATTATCAATGTTAATTAAAAATAACTGAGTTATATTCCAAAACAATTTTTTCAAAGAACTTATGAACCTCTGGCTATAACAAAAACAAGCAAACAAATATACCAACCAGACAAACAAACTCCTGGAGTTTTAAAAAAACTCCTAGTAAAAGAATGTTTGGATAACTTGACAAAAATGAAGGACAGGCTAAAGCTTGAATGCTAATGCATGTCACTTGTATTGAAATCTGTATGGAGACAAAGATTTATGGCAGATGGGAAGCTTTTAATTGGATCTTGATCAGGAAATATAAACACTGAGCATCTGTGGTCCAGTCACTAGTTGTATAATTGTCAGTGAACTGGACACCTAAACTAAACCTACAAGTATCTTCCTAATGAGCAGCAGTAGTTTCAGTTTTGAAAATAACTTTTCTTTTATCAGAATAGACTCAGCTGTAAGCTGTGTTCCTTGACATCAATTTTTATCTTTGTAATATAGACCTCACTTACAGATGTCATGGTTCAGCCCCTGCTGGCAACACAGACATTTGCTCACTCCCCTGAAGTAGAGGGGGAACAATCCAAAGAGTAGAAGAGAGAAAACTCACAGGTTGAGATAAAGACATTCAATACTTCCCATGGGTGCGCAAGTGTTCAGCCAGACTCGGAAAAGAAGGGCTCCATCACATGTAATGGTGACTCGAGAAGACAAATACCATCACACAGAATGTCCCACCCTTCTTTCCTCTTCCCTAGATTCATACACTGAACATTACACCATATGGTGTGGGATATCCCTTGGGTCAGCTGGAGCCAGCTGTCCTGGTTTTGTCCCCCCACCAATTTCTTGTGCATCTCCGGCCTTGTCACTAGTGAAGCATGAGGGGTAGAAAAAGCCTTGACAATGTCTAAGCACTGCTGAGCAATAGCTAAAACAGTTAGTTACAGTTTTCAGCACAAATCCAAAGCACAGCCCCATTCTAGTTGCTATGAAGAAAATTAATCCCATCCCAGACAAAACCAGCACACATAAATGTCTTGTCTACTATGATTTAAGGTGTACCTTTCTATTTAAAATGCAGATTCCTTTTTGAAATTATCTCAAATACATGATTGAGATGGCAGATCAGGTCTTATTCAAAATTTTCTATGGACTGGTAAGAAAAGTTCATTTTCTTACGAAAACTATTCATTCAATATGTCATTTTGTGAGACAGACACAATTTAAAAGTTGATTTCGCGCTGGAGCCCATTTTCAAGAAAATATATAAAAATTACTGCCTGAGTAGCATGATTTAGGCTTAGTTTTTTTCTTTGAACCAAAAATACCAGAACATACAATATTACAAGTTCACCTGAAGTGTAAGACTCCTTTGCTCATCTTCGAGAAGTGTTTCTACTTCTCAATAGTGATGCATTTTAAACTGGAATCTTAAGATCCAAAATATTTTCATTAAAATATTAGTAATTTCTCTGTTAGGCAGCAGCAGGAGCCAGACTGTCCTGCAAGATGGACAAGCCAAGGGCCATGAGTGATCTCCAGTCCTGGTTGTGCTCTCCCTTGCAGGTGCCATTCTGTAGATACTCAGTGGTTCAGTGGAGCCAAAGAGGTACAGACAAAGTTCAGCAATAAACGAGCAGATGCACTGGGGGAAAAGGGAGGAGAGGAAAATAGAGAGAGGTAAAATAGCAAACTAACCAGGACAACTAGACATTTACCCATAAATTAAGACTATTCGAGAAATAGAGATTACTGTGGTAAGTCTAATGGCATCAAAAGGGTGGTGATTACATTGAAGAACACTATCCAAAAAATCTGTAAAGTCATAAAATACTGACCCAGAACAAAGAAGGGAGAGATCAAAAGCAGATACAAAAACAAATGGAAACTTGTCTGTTGTCGTTAATAAAATGTGGAAAACTACAGATTTCCCTGAAATGCAAGTATGCACAGGACTTTAGATGTGATACCTTTAAATGTGAAGTTGTTTAAAATAAGACTCTCTCTTCTTCTGCTAAATTTTGTTTTGCTATCATTTCCTCTGGGAAATGGTAGAGCAAAATTCAGCCATCAGTTGGGACATGTGGCTTTTATTTCACAGTTAAAATGTACAGACTATGCAAATGAACATTAATTGCACTCTGGAGAGCAGTGTGCCCCCTTTTTGATCTACTGATTTATCTTGTTCATTCTTCTGATAGTGCAGAGGCATTGAAGGAACTGCACAGCATGCAGTTTGAACAAAGGTTTTTAAATAGAAGATGAGTAGGAATGTTGTGTGTAACAAATTTAAGTTTCTCTGGTCTTTATATATTGATTGTGTTACATATAACACAGCTTGAGTAAAGGTTATGCAATGTTTTCACCCACACAACATAATTGCTTTTGATTAAGTATTTTTTTTATTTACGCTGGCAAAATGTTTATAAGCCATTATTTCTCAATCGGTATAGTCAGTTAAATATAGGGCATATATTCTGAATCTTAAATCTATTACTAAAATTTTCAAAACTACATTACAATTCAGTTATCTCCAAACCATTTCAATGATTGAAAGCCACAGGCAAGAAACAAAAATTTACAAAAAGTACTGTAAACTTTAGAACTCTATTTGGTAACCTCAGAGTATAAAATAACATTTCACAGTCTCCTCCAACGCTAAGACTACCATTGTGACCCCAGGCCCACTTAGGAAATAGATGTGGCAGGAAACTTTAAATCTGTGAATCTACACAAAATTGCTAGCCTTTCTTTCTGTTTTCAAATGTACACATAAGATTGCATCTTTATTCAGTGTTATTATCTATTCTTTCTATGTCTGTCCATTTTTAAAATATACCCATTAGCTTTTCTTCTACATCAAAAATCTCTTGTGCAATACTCTACTGTCCAAAGCACAGCCTGTACTTCCATGGTGATCTGTAAAACAATTGAAAAGAGATTATTTTACCCCTGTAGACACAAAAATAAGAGCCAAATTAATGTTTTATACTTCAACAGCTTTTTGTCTTTCTCTCAGCTATGAAGAATTGAACTTACAAAACAGTCAGTTTTTAAAATGTATGCAGCTTCACAGCTGCTAGTGTAAATCAGTTATGAAAATACCAGTACCCTAAAGGAAAAAGACAGTGACCTAGCACATGATCATGTAATTAAATTAAGCCCCTCAGCCTCAGTATCATTCTAAAAATACATCTATATTAAGAAATGCTCTGGGATTTAAAAAATTTGGAAATTAAAGTTCTTCTCTCTTAAAAAACATAGGAAACATGTCAGTGTACAGGAAGAAAATTTAGCTCTGAAGCAGTATTAACCTTATTAAACTTTTAAATGTAATATTTGTCAGTTAATGTTACTGTAACAACTCCTCAGCTGGTGTAAATTGGTCCAGTCTCATTAAGGACAACAGAAATACACTCATTTACATGTGCTTAGAATCTCTCCTTAAGGCTTTTTTCTCTTTTTCTCATCTATTCATGGAGTTGTAAATAACACTTTATTTATAATAGCAAGGAATAAATTCCACCAACAATTTCAGTTATCTACAACTTTGAAAGATCATTTCTGAAACTTATTCTTTGACAGAGACACAACTCCTATGAGCATTTTCCTATTTGGGCCATTCCTTAGGAAATTCCAGTAAAAAAACCCAACACTCTGACTTCCCTTATCCTTCACATGTTCTCACAAATGAGAAAAAAGAGTCCATCAGGCAGATATCCTTCAAGCATATATTTCATGTGGCTGTTTTCATTTTTACTGTGATGACACACTTCAGTGAATTAACTGAACACATCAAGGCAATTGTTATGGCATTTTCATTCCTGTCCCCTTCCCTTCTAAATATGAGAGCTGGGGAGGCAGTAGTGGAGTTGTTTTGTGTTGTATGTGTATTTTTTTGTTAACCCTGTTGAGTCTGATAGTACAACTAAGAGACTGAGCAGTGCAGGTTACCTATAAGAAAGAAAAGAGGAAAATGAGAGCAGCTAACAGAGAACTCTTGCAGGAGCTGTGCTGGGAAGTGCAGAAGATCTTAAAGATCCATTCACCTTGCAAGGACTGGTCTCAGTTGTGTCATGACAATTTATGTATTGGCTTTGCATCAGCTTTCCTATAAAACAAGAAAGTTAGAAAGTAAGAAAGAAAGCCTTATGTTTACATAAAGTAGTGTTTTGTATTAAGGTGTAAACTTAATTTAGGACCAAGTTGTGAAGCTTGGAAAAACATACTTCATTAGGAATGCTGCTAAAAATAAATAAGAAAAATATAGCAAATGTTGATAATATCATTTAGAGTTGCAAAAACTTTTCAAAAAGCAGACATAGAAAAGCATTTACCTAACAAATAAATTTTGTCTCTGACAGCTTAAAAAAAAAATGAGTCCTTTAACAAATAAACATACATGAAGTGAGTTAACACTCTAAATGTCAGAGAAATCTGAAATCTGACCTTCCTTTGGTTTGGAAACTGATAACTGAAACCGAAAAGATGCTTTCAGAAAGGTAGGTCACACAGAAAGTTGCAGTAGAAGATATATACAGTATCCATGGATCCTGTTTTCATTTTCTTTTTGTAGGTCTTTTAGACAAATCAGGAAACATTATAGTACACAAATAAACACAAAGATTTTCACAGTCTTCTCTGTATGTTATTTGACAGGTTCCACATATGAGTTCTCTCCAACCTAAAGCCAGCTATAGAGCAGATAAATTTAAAAGAAAAATGCTGGGCAGTTCTTTTCAATGGAGTCAGGAAACGGAAGAACTTTGCTTTCTGTTTTTTCCTAGCAAAGAAGAAATCCTGATTTTTTTTTCATTTGATTGTGGAGGTTTTTTTATTTGCTCTTCTTTTTTTTGTGTTGTTTTGTTTTTGTTGTTTTTGTTTTTAAAACAAGTCTAAATAACAATACTGAATTAAACATACTTTTTAACCCACCCACATCACCCTGATACACACCTCCCCATGGCACGTTTTCCACTATTCTTCCTGCATGATATAGGAAAACGTCACAGAAATTAAAAGACAAAAATAAAAGAGTATAATTCTTCTGAGGCTTATAAACCCCACATCCCCAATATCTATTGCCTGCAGAAGTAAACGTGAACAGAATTCCCATTTTCACAGATCCTTTAAGAGTATTTCTTTTGCCTTTTTCTGAATTTATCACAGAAGAGAAAATTAGCATTGACTCCTCAGCCAGAAAAAACACTGAAAAATCTTATAATTAGATGGAAAACCATCTGGAAAGAACATATGATAAGTAACAGGATGGTGACCATTTCTAATTCCATAATTTATAAAACTTAAGAATATAGACATTATTTTAAATACAACTTTATAACTTGATAAACTAAAGGAAGTTACCACTGTGGTACATCTCCACTCTTGATTTTAATGACACATCTCAGTGAAAATGATAATGTTCAGGAGTTTGATTTTTGGGACATTGCCAGCATCCCTGGAGGAAGAAGCGATGATGATACTTTGTCCTGTATATGCTGGTAGAAGAAAATTTGGCAGCACTGCATGTTTTTAAGTTATAAGCTAAAACATTCTGTTTGGAACATTTGACAATAAAGTGGAATATAACATTTTATAGTGTATATTTAACAAGCCACATTTGGATTACTGCTAATAGTAGAAAAAAATTCAAATATCAGTTTTATGGTTTAAACTCAGCTGGAAATTAAACCCCACTCAGCTGCTTCCCTCCTCCTACCCCTCTGGCAACACAGAGAAAAAAGCAGAGTTTCTGAGTTAAGAAAAATTTAGTTGATAACAGCAATGATAAAATAAACAAACAGTAACAGGAACAATATTAGTAATAAAAGTATACAAAGGAGAGGGTGAATCATACAAAAAGGCGATCACCACCCCAACCAAGCTCCATGTGATCACCAAGACAAAAACAAAATGAGTTTGCCTTTTCCCCCACGGAAGCCACCTCCCCCAGCAATGGTATTCATGGTATAGAGTAGCAATCTAGACACGCCCAGACAGCTCTAGACTCCACCCCCACCTTGGCCGCTGCAAGAAAATTTGGACACAAAGGATCCCAGAACATGAAAACTAAGTAAAAGGAGAAAAAAAATAAAATTTTCTAGTGGTAAAAAAAAAAGTCTACCTGGGTCATCAAGCATTGAAGTACTAATGTACCTTTTGGTTCAAGTACTACAGAGCTCAGATGTGACCACTTCTTATTTTTGGCATTACTAATAAGTAACTTCTACAAATTCGGTAATCTAATTTCCATTTGATCATCTACATTGTACTGACTGTTATTCAGAACTTTTGATGTTTGTTAAGATAGAAAACAGATAGTAATAAACAGAAAACCAATTCTTAGAATTATAAATTTATTGTCTGCTTACTATCCAACAGCTAGAAATGAAATCTAGGAGTTTTGCTGAGACTACAGGAGTATTGGGAACACAAATAGCTTTTCCAGAAAGCACTTAAATGCAACGGTGGAATTTTAGTTTTCAGACATTCATTCCAGACATTCATTTTAATTAATATTTCCACATTTCAAAAACTCAAAAAAAATTTATGAAGTATAAGCCATTAAAATCCTGCTACATTTCATGATGCATTATAAAGATTTAAATGTCTCACTAAACAGTATTTTGCTATATAGCATATGTTTCCGTCTTTCAAGTATTTATGAAAATACAGGTTAAAATTCATGGTTTATTGCAGAGATTTTTTTTTTTCACCTCAGACATCACCCCTTCATTAAAAAAGATTATCTGTATACCCACGTGCATGTCTTCATTTTTTGATCTTTAATATCATAGAAAGGTGGTATAATCTAAAAAATTAAGTGCTGCACTTCAGAAATTGTAAAGTGGCCTTAATTAATTTCCTTCCTTACAATTTAAAAAAATAGATTCTACTTCATAGTAAAGTATTTAAGTCTTTAGGTAAGGCATACATTTCAATATTCAATAACTTTCATAGGAGATCCAGGAACTCATTAAAAGCCATGACCTTGAATAATCTTTATTTAGCCCGGAGGTTACTTGAAATAATATTGTGTTTTTCAGAGGTGGTTGTATGACAGCAGAATATTAAATACTTTTTGGAAAAATATTGTCTTATCAAAGTAGTTCAAAATGAAAATCACCTCTGGTTTTACTCCAGATACTTTTATTTCACTAGCAAAGGGGATACAATGAGACTACAGAGAATACAGACAACGTTGTTCATATTTCGCTGAAACTCACTGTGCTATACGTGCAATGACTGCCATTTGCACACTCATGAAGTCAGCAATGTATAAAGGAAAGACATGATTAAAAGGGAAGGAATCTGATTTGGAGGAGCTTAAAGATGAACGGAGAAGGCAGAGGTTGTCTGCTCAAAAAAATTGATGTAGTAAACCCCATGGGGAACCTGCTCTCTATAGAGTCACCCCATGCAGCGTTTTGTAGAACATGGTAACAATAGCCTGAATCCCTTCTCTCTTTGCTTTTTCTCTCTATTTTCACTGTTTGACAGATAAAAGATCTATTTAAAATAATGGATTTTCAAGCTAGTGGTTTTGTCATGTTTTTTTTTCTTTTTTTTAAGAAATGTAGTGGAGATGAAGAATTATTATTCGTATGCTAATAGTTGAGAACTAGTTAATTTGTCAATCCATTATTAAAATCTTTGGTTCTATGCAATCACTCAACTATGATGCTTAGTCACTATGTTTCTTCTGTGAGAGTAGAGTGACTGAAGCATTTTTAAAGGAGAATAGCAAAGAAGAGGCAGTGTAAAATTCAGATCAGGATAACAGAGATATTTTCCCTTCTCATTCTCATATTGTTTGTTTTCCTATTTTTCTGGTTGTTTCCTTTAAGAATCTTAGCATTAAGGTCTGCTCTAAAAATAAAATGGAAGATGGACAGCAAACAACTCACCAGCATATATTGAGTAGATGTTGGACTCTTCCTTCCTTCCTGTATGAAAACTTTCTCTAGATGTGAAGGTGGAAAAAGAATGCCAAATTCTTTCGTTTCTGAAACATGTAGATTTGAAATATTCCTAAGAATGTCTTTGCCTATTGCACAAAGAGCAGACTAGTGTAGTAGTGTGGAGGTACACTTGGGAGAAAGGAAGTGCCACACATTGTTTATTGAATTTCACTTTCTAGTGTGAATCTCTCAGTGAACTAACACAAAAAAGTAAGAGACATTCTCTTTTGGTACCTCGAGGCCAAATCATCAAAATTTTAGCATAGATTTCTGTTGAAATGATCATGAAAAATAGTCAAAAATTAGATAGCTCCAGAAAACTTTGTGGGTTTTTTGTCAGTCATGCAGGTGATCTCTCCACAGTAAATCAAAACTATGAGGACAAAACTGTGGGAGCTGAAAGGATTTCCTTCAGTGACTGAAGAAAATGTCATGGGGAGATACACAGAGAATCAGCTTTATGCTCTCTACTTACCAGTGTTCAAAAATCTTCTGGATTTTACTTTTAAATACAAAATTCCTTGTTAAGAAATACATTTTTAGTTTTGGAAACTCTGGAAAGCTTTAAATATACTACCAGTTGTTTTCTATATTTAAGATTTCAGATACCTAACTTCAGCAACAGGCAATTTTACAGATTTAACAAAACCTTATTACTATTTAACATCCTTGATGAGTACTAGTACTCTTAAACTGCAGGGGCAATAAGAGAAACATTATACCAAAAAATCACTGGTGTCAAAAATTTTTAAACTTTTGAGAAAATTTACATATTTATAGCCAGTTTCATATTTCATGCCTTTATTTACTGACTCCAGACATATGGACAGTTATTACCTGCCACACTGAATGACACTGAAACAGCTGATTGATAACACAAAAGAATGACTCTCTGAAAGAAAGTGCATTTTGCTTTGCATATTCTCAAGGATACTCGTGAACGAAGATAGGAAATATTAATATTTTTTAATGTCAAGGAGGGAGGGAGGGTAAGAAATATCTGTTTTGTGTTATAAGGTTGCAATATTATCTATGTAAAAATTGTTGCAAAGGAGATTATATTTATTTTGCCTCCTATTTTGTTTTCTAAATGTTACTTTAATCAGTCCTGTTTAGATACTCCTGATGAATAAATCTTAGAGAAATATTCCACACCTTATCACATGTTTATACACCCTCATTTCTTAATTTTTCATAGGAAGAAAATAGTATGGGCATTCATAATCTATCCAAGGAGAGAATGTGATGGACCACATACTGCTCTTGTCTGCTATGATGAAGACAGATCTTCAAGGTGACAGTGAAAGCAGCTCCACTGTCCTTCCTCAAATAATCAGCCTCTGGCTGAGTGTTAGTACTGCATATATTCAGAACTTATGGTAATGGAGTAAAAACTCTGAAATTTAATCCAGACTGCTTTCTCTAGCCTGGCTCTGCTTCTTCAAGTGGCTCCTCACTTACCTTAGCTCTGTAAAATCACTGCGTGGTCCAAACATAACTGGCTGCTGCTGAAGTCAGCTCCTTGCACAGTTGGCAATTCAGACGAGTCTCAGTACAGCCTTAACTTCAGTTTTAATTAAGAGTCTTCATAAAATAATTTAAATCTGTAAACACATACAACTGAATTAATACTACAATTACCTTTTCATCATTTATATATTTTTAATAATAAATATCTTGTAGATGACTATTGCTGTTAATACTTACTTTTTCATTTTCAGACCAATGTAAGATAAACCTTCTGTTCTTTGTGCAACTTGTATTGACTTATGCCTCCCATTCTATTGCAAAAGACTCTAACAGGCTAGGAGAACGTGGCAATTTTCTACTGCAACTTTTATTACCAGAATTTGCATATCCTTTTTTGCTGAACTGTGAAATCAGCATTCCAATTTCAAGTGAGCTCTGGTTTCCAGACATGAAAAATAAATATGAGGCCTGGATAATATCAGCCATCAGGTCATCTGTCTTGGATCTCGTTACATGACTTCAAACATAGCTCTCTCCTGAAACTAAGTTCTTGGAGAGCAATGCTTTTTTTACATAAAATGATTCTAAAAATGTAGCCTTATCCTGTTTGGCATCAAGGAATGTAGGAACATTAATATGTTATGAGATGAAGCAGTATAGAGCACACTGCACAGCTGATGGAAGGAAGGCTTAAAAACATGATACAGCAGAGCTATCATGCAGCAACTGGGAAGGGTCACTGAAGACAGTCATACGTGACTGTTTAAAAATCCTGTGAGACTGTGCTTGTGTAGAGGGTTAACTCTTTAAAATCTTCCTAGATTTTCAGATCTATAATATAGAATCATTTTCCTCACATACCAGACTAGCAAAGATCTTGGGGTTGTTGTGGTGTTTGTTTAGTTGCTTTCTTTACAGCATCTTTCACAAAAGGACTTTGGAAACTGCAGTCTTGATCTGCAAACATCCTGGCAGACTTTCAGTGACATTAAAGATGTTACTTTTGTTAGAGTGTGTGTAGATTTTCTGTGGCCTGTTTTACACTTGGGGGTGAAATTGTTTTTGTGTTCTTTCTAGAATGTACCTATCCTATTCATAAAATTGGTAGGCTGACATGATGAGCCACTCCAGTCATAGGTTCCTACTACAAATCTATTTTTGACACCTTTTAGAATATTATGTCAACAACTTGTAGCTCAGATATAAACTAAATTCAAAGTTTTAAAAATTCCTCTTACAAAATTTTATCACCGGTCAAATTTTACAGATGACTGAATGCTTTCAGAACATTCCTTTAACTCTGTTTTTTTTCTTAGAAGTTTCCTGACTAGAGGCTTGTTTGGAACAAAAAGTGTCTGTGTTATCATAGAATTATGGAACAACTCAAGTTGAAAGGACTGAAGGGAGTGCCTTGATTGAGCTTCTGCACGAATCTGAGCTAAGAGGTCATGCCAGGTGTGCAGGGCTTTATCGTGTTTGTTTTCGAAAACCTCTGAGGGTGGACAAAGAGTGCACAAACTCTGTTCCAGGCCTGGAGTGTCCTAATGACCGTGGTGGGTTACCTTGTCTGGCTGCCATATGCCCACCCACCCATTTCTTCACTCTTTTTCCTCAATAAGACAGAGACAGAAACTAAGACGGAAAAAGCTTATGGGTAAATGAAAGGACAAAGAGTTGAATTACCAAATACTTTCACAGGCAGCGCAAACTGAGTTTGGGAAAAATTAGTTAATTGCCAAATAAAATAGATTTGGGTAGTCAGAAACAAAGGAAAACATAAGAGTCTTTTCTCCTACTCACCTTCTTTTTTCTAGGCTCAATTTTACTCTCCTCTTCCCCCACTGAGCAGGGAGGTTGAAGCAGATGAAGATACTGGTGTTGTTTCCCACCTTACCTACTCTGTGTCCGTGTGTCTGCACCTCTGGGATACATGCTCAGCTTCACTTCTGGTTGAACCTGTACACAGAAAAGTGACAGGCACATCCCTGAGCCTGGACAAAGACTCTGGGTCCCCAGGCCGGGCTACAGCACCTGGGCAGGACGGAGGCCCAGAACTGCTATAGTAAGAGGCTGCTTTACAACATCCCTATTTCAAATGACAAGTTAAATCACTAGACAAATCTGAGTCTATAAAGGAAATCCTATGAATATTTTTTTTTGTTTGTGAAATTAGTAAGCATAACATGGTTTTAACAGCCCAATCAGAAGGAAAAAGAATAGCAACAAAACATCACAACTTTAGGTTGACACCCATATAGATTTAAAATCTCTTATCCTCTTTTCAGCCGAATTCACTTGTCTATCCTTAACAGCAATTGCTTCCCTTCTTATTGAGGAATTTTGAATAATTAGGTTCAGCTGAATGTAATTAGCTTCCAGCTGGCAGTGCTTATCTAAGTTGCATTGAATAGTGATGAATTCTGTGGGAAAAAAATTAAATAAAGGAACAAAGCCACCTTTTATTGTCAGTATTTTCATCCCATTTCCTCTTGACTTGCCCACTTGGTACTATAAGAGACCTTTTAATTGTGCTTAGGACTAGTTGAATATGTTGAGTTTTAATATTAACATGCTGCTTGCTTTTGATACAAAAGCTTGGTAAGTGTCTGTGTACTCACTGTTCTACACTTCTTTCTAGATTTTGTTGTTGTTTCTCCTAATGATGTAAAATTCAGGAATAGCCTTAAGATTTTTTGTTACTGGTTTCTCCATAGGTAAAGGTTTTAAGGTGAAATATAACTAGATTTTATTGGATGAGAGTAGAGTATCAGTAGATGTAGATCTGTCAGAGAAATCTAGGATCAAAGAAGTTGTTTATTACAGAGTGCTGTCTGTGGACTCCTGGCCCACCTTTCATGGGTTCATGAAGTTCTTGTGAGAGTGATTTAATTTCATTTCCTTTAAGAATTTTGATGGAATAGTAACTAATTCATTCATTAAAAGATCACTGTATTAATATTTGATCTACCTGTAGGCACATTGCTTTCATTTTAACCTTTCTTTTTTTCTCAGTCATTTTTTATCTCATTCTGTCCACCAAGCTATCGGTATATCTGTTCTGTTATTGACTTTCAGAAGCCTGCTTTCTTTTGCATTTTCTACTTTCTATTTCTGATTATATATTTCAGGTTTAATTCTTATCTCCTGAGAGGAAATTCCCAAGCATTATTCCAAAGTTATTTTAATTCTGTAAATTTCCCCTCTACAAAATCCTTTTTTATCTCCCTTTCAAATGTCTTGAATGTACTTTTAGAACACTAAAACAACTGGAAGAAGTTCTATGGATTTTTATAATTCTCTCTGAAGTGTTTTTATTCTTTCAACTCTCTTAGCCTTTCTGTTTTGTTTGATTTTGTCCCTCATGTCTCAGTAGATGTTTGGAAATGTTTGTGGTAGAGATTAGGAGCCTCTTTTGTAGATGAGCTCTAAAGCTTGTCTAAGAGAAATGGTGCATTTTCACCCTTTACTGAATTGTCTTTCTATTTGTAAAGTACTGTGGGAGGAGCTGAGAACTAATGACAGCAATTTTAAGCAGATAGAGTAGATTTTTTTCCTGGATAATCAACTGAAAGAAGATAAAACAAAGAAATGCAGCCAAAAGATAGAGCTCAGACTTTAAAGTTAACAAACCTTTATTCTTCTTCAACCATTTTTTGTTGCTAAGTACATCTATACTTTCCAGAAGTACAAAATTAGGGGGGAAAAAAAAATCTTGTGAAGGGAAACCTGGAAATCGTTTTTAGGAAGAGTTTTGCTTGTTTAAGACTTACGTGTTCCCAGTGTTGTGCTCCGTGAACGTCACAAAGCACACAGTAGTGTTGCTCTGTCCTCTACTCTCCTATCGCTCGTTCTTCTTTTCTACCCTTTTAAAATAGCATATTTATATATCCTATACATATTTTATGGGATTTGGTATTTTACATCTGAATGAATGGATCAGTTCCAGAGTTGCATGCACTTGTCTGAAAGCAGAAAAATATATCAAATACATTAATGTTTTACCTTTTTCCAGTGGGACAGTGTTTCCCCTCACTTTCAGTTCTTTCAGAAATGAATTCTGCAGTGTAAATCTATCTTCTATAAAATCTCCTTTTCAAAATTTGCAGTGGATTGTTAAAATTTTTGTATTTGTGATGTTGTGTAACTACTGTGAGAGATGTTTACTATCTTTAAAAGGAAAGAAATTACCTCCTAGGGTATTTAGAACAGACCTTAATATAAACTAGAATCCTTAACCTCTAACTGGATGGTTTTATCCAGATGTTAGCCTGCAGAGTGAATAGATAGGGTATCTGACAATAATATGTGCTGTGTTAAATACTCTTTTTACTAGGGAAATAGATTAATTTCTAGATACAGATTTTCTAGATTTCATTCAAATTTATTTTAACACTGTCTGAATTGTGAATCAATTTACCTTTTATCTTTTTTTACCTTTACCTTTTACAGATATATAAATCACAAAGGATCTACTCTGACATTTTCTACCTTCCATTTTAGAATAAAAAAAATCCCTAATACTTAAGATATCATAAATTATCAGATTATTGCTCCTGAGAAGTTTAAAGTGCTTATATACACTTTGGGATCTTCTTGCTTGCCATAGAAATTGTTAAGAGAATATTTGCTTTCTAATTCCTCATGTTCACATTTCTCTTTATGAAAGAAGAAATGTCAAGGCATTTATGGTTTTCAGCTATTTAATTACAAACAGTATCAGATGCTTTTGAAACACTGCAAACAAAACAAGCACTTGGTAACATATTGTAAAAACCATTCAAATATATGTAAAATTCAATAGTCAAATTGTCTCACTCCCTCATGCTACCACAGAACAGATTCTGGCACTCTGTGATATGTCCATGTATTGAAAAAGTATAAAGAAAAATAATGCAAACACTTGAATATAACCAAAACCCAATATGTTTAGAAATAACTTCTCCATCCTGTCTTTCTCTTATTCAGTGTGAACAAAAATACCGAGCTATCTAATAGTCCAGTCAACAAGAAAGGCATCATTTTGAAACTGGATCTTTCTTTGCTGCAATTCTGTCTAAATTTTATCTCTCTTTTTCTGTGACCTCACTAACACACAGTTTTGGCAGGTAATCTTGCACAGAGAAGAATCTAGGCTCTAAAAGAGTTTACATTTAGAATCAAGAAATTTTTTCCCTAACACTGAAAAATAGATTGTGTTTCGAAGGCAGCTGTCCAGCATACTACACCAACTACCACTCTCCTAACGGATCAGATATTCTCTTAAGCATCCCCAGCAATACATTTTCTGTCTCACTCACCAGTACTTCCATTGTTAGCCTGATACTCTCTTGATTTCCTGCATCTCTGAATCCATCTCCTGATTTGTTCCATGAATTCTTTTGGGAAAGAATAATTTTGTTATGTCTTTGCAACCTATGTATTCAATGGGTCCTAAATCCATGGTTACAACTCTTCAGTATTACAGCAAGAAAAATAATTAAAAGTATTCCTCAATAGCCACATTATAGTTACTTGGCTATAAACCAAGTGTGGACTACACAGATTACAAAGTTAGAGCAAATAAGAAAATTCTTTGCTACCAGACGCCATTAAAAACCAAAGCAACTGATGTCTCCAGTTGGCACAAACTTATAATTATACTTCAGCAATATCTAATTGCAAATGAACTTGTGTATTTTTTATGGTCAAAATCTTGTTTATGGGCAAAAAGAAAGCATACCATATGGACAGACAGAAATATCTATATAGACATGTAAAGCAAAGATTATGTATGAAAAGCTCTAATTCCTTTGCTTTACACATCTATCTATAATGAGAGTATAACTGAAATCCTGGCAATATAATTATTATTAGACCAGATCTAAATGTTTCGGGTGAAAGAAGAAGAATGGATGTTAAATTGTTGTACACTCACATCTTCATTTCTACTCCTTTATGAAAAAGTAGAGTTTGTGCAATTTTATTACATAAACAACATATAAGCAATTTTTGTAGTTAAACTAAAAATTTTTAACTGATTTCACTTTTTTATAATTAATATTTCTCTCCATTGTAGATTTAACAAGATTGTCTCTTCCTTTTAAAGCTTTTAATACTGTCTTCAGCCTATTTTTGCTTTCTCTAAAGTGGTCTAATGTGTACAGTTTATATAAATTATTTTACAGCAAGTGGATAGTGAAAAAACTGCTCTTAATTTTAAGGACATTTTTAAAGATTAAACCTCAGAGTACCAGTTCTTCTCTGAAATGTCTGATGCAGTATTAATGGGGGAATTATATTATTTTTAGGACCACATGGTTGGCACATTCTGCCAACTGATATAAAAGTGGATTGCTGCTAATTTCCTGCATTATATGCTTCTGCCAAATATTTATGGGACAGCACAGTAACAGTACTTTCAGCAGTCACAACTGAGTGCAGGATTTCTAACTGAAGGAGAGCTCTGAGATATGGAATTAAGGCAGAGAAATAGAGACTTTTCTGACTTCCTCTCACTTTTCTAAGGACATATTTCGATACAGTCTTTTCATGGGCAAAATTTAAAAGCCTAAGAAACAATGTGAAAGACAGAAATTCAGAATTTTTATTTGTATTGTATGAAATCTGCATTCAAGCCTAGCACCATTTAAAAGAGGAATTGGATATGGTCTCCCACACTCACTGCTGTGCATTAAGTCAGTCCTTAATCACTGCCTTATAGAGACAAATCCATTGTACTCTTTATTTCTACATAGTGGAGTTTTTTCTCCTGAAACAGTTGACAGTTGAACATAACCCATTGATCTAGTGCAAAAGTTGCTTCATGTAGTGGTGGTGATTTTCTAACCAGTCTGAATAAAAATATGCTTAAAGTTGGATTATTCAAGCTTCTTTTTTTCCTCTAAACCTTACACAAGTTGCACTGCATGTTTCTCTCTATACTTCTAAAGGATGAATTCTTATTTACTTCCCATTAGTAAGAATGATGATAAATTTTTGTTTGTAGATGTTTTAATTTTTTTCATCTTACACTGAGATTGACAGTATGGACTTTGCTAAAATGCTCTACTTGTCTGTGCTTTGTTGTGCTAGCCTTCAGAGGAATCCTGTACAGTCAATACTAGGCAGCCTTCTGACAAAGAAATTCATACTGAGAAAACAGAATGTATAATTGTGCTCAATGGATAAGAATTCAAATGCACTGTTTTCTTTCTTCTTAAATTACTAATATTCCCTAGGAACTAGCTTGTTGTGAATGAGATCCTATTTCTATTTTTCTTATCATTTGTCTTCATTCACTACAGCCATTGTAATTACACAGCAAAATGGGTTTGAGTTTGCATATTTAGAATATTTTATCTGTTATGCAGGGGTTCTAATAACCCAAAGCTGATTAGACTTTAAGGTGTGAAGATGTCAAATGACTATTGTCTACAGTACATGTATGGAGACAGTATCATGTCTCTAGGAAGAAAAAAGAAATGATTGTAGGAGAAAGAAGAAAGGAAGTAATTTTGGAGAGATATTTCCTTATTGTTTTTTTCTTGCTTAGCTGAGTGTTCTGATTGCCAGATGGATTCATAAACAGGCTGAGGCGTTCATGGCACTTGCTGCATGTAATGATCAGCAAGCCTAGGCAGTTTACAATATAGTATAAAGTTAAATGGATTTATAATATTAAACAGCCATTTGAAGAATTAGCATACATTTAATAACAGTTTTTTCTTTTGTAGGCTCTTAGAAAATTTCAATGGCAATTACTGGTGAAATTAAAAAATAAAATCAATTAGAAAAAATAAAAAGTCAATCAGCGGGGAAAAAACAGCCAATAAACAATCAAAAATAACAGCTTTTATTTAAAATATAAAATGATTGCAATTATCCTGGGGAGAAATATCTTTTGATAATAATCTTCTTGTTAAGTACGTTGAAGAGACAGTCTTGTCAAAATATGATTGAATTAAACAACTAGTTAGTAGTATTGATTGAAGTCAGCTGATGTCTAGAAATTAGATCCTAGATACTGTCAAAGCAGAGAAGATTACAGAATCAATTAGACTGGAAAAGACCTCTGACATCACGAAGTCCAATCTATGACCCATGTCAGCTAGATCACTTAAGTGCCACGTCCAGGGATGGTGAACATTCTGTATTCTAGACAGGAAAAAATACTGCTGTGAAAAAATATTGGACATGTTAACTGGATCTGGGTTACACACCCAAAAGACCATATGTTTTTTTGCTACATCATGATCATGTTAAACCCCTTCAGGGATGGTAACTCCACCATCTCCCTGGGCAGCTCATTCCAATACCTAATCACCCTTCCCATAAAGAAATTCTTCCTAATGTCCAACTTAAACCTCCCCTGTAGAAAGTTTAGGTCTTTTCTTCTTGTCATTTGTTACCTGGGGCAAAAGGCCAACCCCCACCTGGTTACAGCCTCCTTTCAGGTAGTTGTATAGAGTGACAAGGTCACCCCTGAATCTCCGCTTCTCCAGGCTAAACAACCTCATCTTGCTCAGCCACTCTTCACAGGACTTGTGCTCCTGTCCCTTCAACAGGTTTGTTACCCTTCTCTGGATCCATTCCAGCACTTCAATGTCCTCCCTGAACTGAGGGGCCCAGACCTGGTCACAGCACTTGAGGTATGGCCTCACCAGTGCCACATACAGGGGGACAATCAGTGCCCTGGTCCTGTTGGCCACACTATTCCACATACAGGCCAGGAGGCCATTGGCCTACTTGGCCACCTGGGCTCACTGCTTGCTCAGGTTCATCCAGCTGTCGACCAGCACCCCCAGGTCCTTTCCCACTGGGCCTCTTTCCAGTCACTCTGTCCCCAGACTGTAGCACTGCATGGGGTTGTTGTGCCCAAAGTGCAGTACCCAGCACTTGGCCTTGTTAAACCTCATATTGTTGGATTTGGCCCATCGATCCAGCCTGTCCAGGTCCGTCTGCAGAGCCCTCCTACCCTCCAGCAGATCAACACTTCAGCCCAACTTGATGTCATCTACAAAATTGTTAATGGTAGACTCGATCCCCTCATCCAGATCATTCATAAAGATATTAAACAGGGCTGAGCCCAACACTGATCCTTGGAGGACACCACTAGTGACCACATGAAGATCACAGCTCTTTATATATGAAAGATTAGAATGGCTGTTGTGGTGCCCCAAAACTAGGGAATAGTTACCTTTTGTGGACAAAAGTTTTTTCAGTTATACAACAAAGATTATGTCTTGACAAAGATTAATGGATTAATGGGCCATATTCTATTTTTTTAATAGCAAGATCTCTCCAGCAAGAAAGGGTATTTAAGACTTGTTGTTAGCCTCACATATTTAATTCCTCCCCTCCCTTCCCTCTCCCAGGTAATTCCTACTGATCACTATTTGAAACAGGAAACTTCCTGTTGGTACACATTTGTATTTCAATACAAGTTTTACCTTCATATTCTTCCTGTAACATGATTATGATGTAATAAAAGAATATCCAAAAGGAGAATATGACCTACATATTTTAGTTCATAACATCACAAATTTTTGAGGTTATAATTGACATAAATGTTTCACCACCATTTGTTGTTTTCTTTGTGTTTCAACATCACTTATTTTTGTATTGAATCTGTATTTCCTTAATCAAGAAATTAAATAATGACAAGGAACTTATACAAAGCACCTCAGTCATAGTGAGAAGAATATTTGCATCCCTTCCACTCCCCTTTTCTCATGGAAAACAGAGCAGGAGGGGAAAAAAAAGAAGGCAGAAAACTGGGCTCTGCAACAACATATGCTTACTTACCTGTGGGAGATTTTCAAATTATGATCAAAATTATGATTTATGTGTGCTGGCCACATTTCTGAATATCACTGTTAACTTCATGAAAGTTTTGTGCTTCTTCTGGAAATCTGTTATCCTTCCTCACACATAGTACTGCACTTGAAATGTGTGCAGCCATGCATAGGAGTTATATATATGTGGGTATTTTGCTGATGGATAGACAGGATGCTGCAGCAGTATTTGTCTAAGCCTTACAATTATACAATGTGTTATGAGCATGACTGACATTAAGTTTAGTTGCCGGCCTGTATATCTTATTTCTTATGGCAGTTTTTATAAAGAGGTTCTGGCTGTATAAAGAGATGCCTCAGTCAGTGTCCTCTGACCATTTAAACTGTAGGCAGCACAGCCTACAGAGCAGAAAAAAAAAACTTGGTCGTTTACCATGACAGGTGGGACAAATTACTTTGATTAAAAAAAAAAAAAAGACAAATACATTATAAATAATTTTAAGACTTATACTGAAACCAGAATCACTGGATGCTCTAAGACAAAAAAAAGAACAAAAACAAAAAGAAAGAAAATTTCTATTGACCAACTCTAGATCTTTGTGTTTAAGATCATCACACTGATTTTCACGAAGTCAAGACAAAAGAAGCAAGCATCCCCCACAGGCAATTCACTAATAGCTCATACCACCAAGTAGTATATGTTCAAAGTTAGGTCTGGATTCCCATTCCTTTCATACAGGTTTGCAAGCATCATGTTAGATCCATTAAGTATTATTAGGATATAAACTATAAAATTAGAAGAAAGAGATTATCAGTACAGAAATGTACACTTAGATTAAGCAGCCATATGACTGCATTTTTTTTTTTTCCTCAGTTGGCCTACAGGAAAGAAGCTGGGCTGAAGAAGCCAAATTTCAGGAACACTTTGAGATCAAAATTAAAGAATTAAACAGATTTTACTAAAGCAACTGAGGTTTCAGAAGAAACAGGAAAGGCTGAATATGGCCACCAGGACAAACTGAAAGTTTGGATCACTTGGCCAGTCCATGGTGGTGAGACAGATCTGAGACCTCTCTGAGAATGGCCAAGACCAGGGAGGTTGTCCTGCATCTGAGCCTAACAGCACCTGTGGGCAGGCATTCATCTGCAGGGCAGGTGGGTCCAAGGCAAGAGCCTCAGCTCTTGTGTCTCCCCTGGGCCACAGGTCAGCCCTGGACATGGCTGACCCATAACATCTGGGAGCCTCTCACCTGGTGCCTGAATTCCAGCAGCCAAACTACCGTAAGAGCAAAGGGTGCACGCACCATGGGCCACTGGGCAGAAACAGCTGACTGGAGAAACAGAAACATGGTGCTGAAATGGCATTTAGGTTTTGCAGAATGGGGAGGGAGCAGGCTTACTGTGGAATTATTGAAAAAAAATGAATTCATTTTGTCTAGTAGGTGTTTTATATGATTTCAAGACATTAAAGAATCAGAGAAAATCAAAGTTTAAAATGAATAAAAGTTTGATTTTATTCAGGAGTCTTATGGTTCCTTTGCAGGACAGAGGTAACCCATGGCATTTCATCTGAATAAAGCTGAAGATCACATACTCCAGATTATGAGGCCTACTGCTGATGCAGCTTTGCATATTGCTACTTTCTGTAATGATGACTCTTTACTAATTTCACTCATATACTGCCCTAATGTCAAGTTTCCTTATTATAATCTGCCTTTATGCTGGAAGGGCCAAAATATTTAGATAATTTTATCTTGCAAATTCTCCTGTAGTATTTAGCAACTTTTCCTCTATCTTGGACTCTAAGGTCTTCTTTGACTTTGTTAAATGGAAATATTTGAAGTTTCAGACAATGGCAATCTCATTTCTATCCCTTATCTCACTTCCTTTTATAATTCCTTTTGCTGTAGGGCACAGCACTTTGGAGGGAAAGTTTCTGAATAGTCAGGTAATTAAGTCCTTGATATGATAGCACTGTGTGCACTCCTTCTGTTCTTTTCTCTCTCCTTAAATAGTTTTATGTCGTATTCATATTAACTTTTTTCTGTGATGGTCCTCTTTAATATCAGCTATGATACTTTATCACAGCAGCCTCTCTCCAGCTTGGTGTACCAAAGCGGCCCCTGCAGTGATCTTTGCCAGAGTCATGAAAGCATTCTACTCTCTACTGACACAATGCCAGTTTTTGAAAATATTCTTGTAGCTGACTGTGTGAACAGACAGATGTAGGCCAGTACACATCAAGATTTCTTCCACTAATATGGAAGTTTCATGGTGAGGTGAAGATTTTTAATGGCATCCTTTATAAATACATCATGGCTGCAATGTTTTAATTTTTCATTCTTAGACAATAACTAATGTTAGCTATTTAATCTGAGCCAATGGTGTCCAGTACTGGACAAGACTTTAAAAAAAAATTCAAAGAATACCAAATTAAACTGGGAGAGACAACACATACATGAGCATAGATGAAACAAAAGTAAAAAGTTACCATTCCCTGACTGACTTTGAGGCAGTTATGGAGAACAGATCGGAAACCCAACTGATGTAAATTGCTATAGTTTTATCAGCTGCATTAGAAATGAAAAGACCACCACTCATGAAAGATCTACTGTGTTATATGTGATCTTGCTGAATGTATTGTAGTAGCTCCCTGGTTTTTTGTCCCAAAGCAGAAGGATCTTCTCATTTTCCTTGTGCATATGTGTCTGCTGAGGGGAATCCAGTCTAGTTGAGGAGAAGTACCTGATAAAATAGTGGTCATATCCTGAACCTGCTCCAAGAAACTGAATTCTCATGTGTTGTTTAACAGAAGCCAAGTTGCACATCTTGATTCAATAGGTAACTGTGTTATCTACATGTCCACAGGTAATACAGACTTCCATGCCCTTGCCTTCACATTGTTTCATCCCCATTATGAGTAACTTCACATTGTGCTTGTCATTAGTAAATGAGATATACAGCTTCCTCAGTAAGACACTGGAATGAAAGTCCATAATTTCCTGCTCTTAAACCAGGATCTGATTTATATGAATGCTACACTTCTGCTGTTCTGCTTTGTCTTGAGAACTGGATTTGTGTTTGAATGTTGCTTGCACAATGTGGTTGCATAACCCTCCTGAACACTGACGTTCAATATTATTAGCAGTACTGTGTGCAGTCAGAAACACGAAATGAGAAACAGAGGTCTAAGTCAAGAAATCCAAATTTCTTGCCATTCAGACAGGCCCCTGTTTGACATGGGGCTGTTGCAGGTGGTATCTCCCTGTTACTTGGGAACCTTTTTTCTCCCTTCATTTTTTGTAAAAGGGAAAGTCTCAGATTTTCTGCACTTCTAACTCAGTATTGGTGGAAAATATTTTGTTACTTTCCCAATCTTTCGGTAGATGAATGTTTATTCTTTTTCAGCCTCTGGGATTCTTGTATTTCTGAGCAAATTAAGAAAAAAACCAAAACCCGCTCTGCACAGTTTAATGTGAATAGAATTAAAGGGCAGGGTCTTTATCAGGAGTTCAGAAATACAGTTGTGAAAGAAAAATTTAAAACCCAGTTCCAGAAAAGAACTTCTGTGTTAATCTTTAGCTGTTTCTGTCTTTCATCTCTCTCCAAAAGCTCTCATTCCTTCCCCTTCGCTTCTGCCTGACTCTGAAGGTTTTCATAACACACCCTCTCTTTTTCTTCATGTGGAACAGCTCCTCCTCCTCTTTCCTCTGCCTTTATTCTTACTTTTCTCCCTGCTTCTTTTTTTAAAAATAAATTCAGACTCTGAATATATATGAAACATAGTTGGGATAATTTCAGTGGGTTTTTTTATCTTTTCTGGTCTTTATAGCTGACTGTCTTCTTCCTTTTTACCCTCTACTTGCTCACATCTAGTGATTGAATTTGTCCCTGCTCCTTCTGGGTTTCTCTGAATTTATATGTGTATTTATATTGTTTTCCTTTATTATTATGTTCTTTTGATGTTGGTGGCAGCTGTGCAGTTTAAAACATTTTCAAGGGTGTTACCACATCATGCAATAGTACATTATAAAATCTACTCAGTGAACAAGGATCACACCATATTTAGAACTATTAATTTCATGTTTGCCATATATTTTTGAATATCTGGTAACGTACTGAACATATTTAGAAACTTTTCCTCCCTATCACCTTTTTGGATTTTTTTTGCTAGAGGGCATACAGCCGTGTCTCTTAGCTTGGCCTCTTCCTTTATGTTGTGATGAGGATACCTAATGAACATAGCTGCTTCTTCAGTACAGGCTATTCCACTGTCCCAACTTGGTGTCAAGAAGATAAATAGTGCTTGCTGACATCACTTCTAAAACTGATCAGCTAGTCACTTATGAGGCAGTTTCTGAAGGATGGAGATTCATCAAGAATGCTGAGGTAGGTTTAAGTGCACAAAGACTTACCATTGGGTTCTCTAGTTTATAACATACACAGAATTCAACAGTCTGAGTAGCTTTTGGGAAAAAATATGGGAAAAAAGGAAGAGAGAGACACAAAAAGGAAAGGAAAAACTGATTTCTGGCCATCTGGAAAGAAAAGTGACAGCACTTTCTCCATTACAACCAGTCATGAGTGTTTGTCATCATGCTTTCTGCTAGTACTGAGTACTTTTCATCAGGACTGTCCCCACTCTCTTCCCTGCCCTTGGTTGCTCTTGTTTCTGATCTTCTTGGTGCCAACAGGACTATGCAAACAAGGGCAAACGTTACACATTGGTTTTTAAAGTCTCTGCACATAAAGAGCAGTATTTGTCAAGTATTTACATGAATATTATTTTGTTATGCCCCATCTTTGTTTTCTCTACTTTAAACTAAAAACTACAAAGCAAAAGCTGAAGAGAGGTGGGTAAGATAGTTCTCCCATCCCTGATAACAGTCTCCCATGAAACCCCACGAAAACAGCAAAATCTGAGGTTTGCAGCTATCAGGCCATGAGAATGACAACAAGAACACAACAGGCTGGGAACAACAAGGGAAATACTGCTAGAGCGTTGTTGGAACATGCTGCCTCAGCAGCTTCAGGGAAAGGTTATGGAGCTGCAAATAAACAGCTTGAATGTGATTTGTTTTGTTTTTAACATGAGATGTCATGCAGCTGAACTGCTTCAGCATGAGAAGAAAGGAGGAAGGCATTGCTAAACATCAGGGACATGGAATATGAGCCCCATAGAAAAATATCTGCTTTGTCTGGTCAGCTTCCGTTGTGTTTATGAGTTTGTTATGGCATAACCAGTTGATGTCAAGGGTCTGGAGATATTAAAATCCATTAATCAGTATAAAGTATTTAAATTTTCTTATTTATGTGCGCAAATTCTGAATCAACAGTATTTCTGGGACCTTTTAAATTATGACTGAGTTAAGAGGAATAATATATATGTTTACAATGGAATTACTCTAGTAGCTCAAAAATATCTTAAAAGATAAAATATTAATATTCATGTAATTATGTTTTTCTCTGCCAGAAATTAAGAGGTTATTTTTAATAGCTTTACCTTTTTTTTTAAATTTTCCTCCAAAGTCTTTTTTTCCTACAACCCAAAAGAAAATAAAATATTAAGTTGAAAAAACACATGAGCAGAAACATAGCATGGAGAGATACTTTTTTTTGCCAAACAATGATAGTAAAAATATTTTAAAATATTGATAGATGAGGATGATACAAATAACCTGCATTATAAGACACTGGCATCATGAGGGATTTTATTAGCACTTTTTGATGGAGAAAAGACATGCTGATAGGTGAAAACATGCTTATGCTTAAAAAAAAAAAAAAAAAAAGGAAAAATATAAAAAGCACTCTAAAGCAATTTTCCTGAAGAAAATTTGCTGTCTGAATGATGCGTATACAGAATGAGAAACTGTAATTTCAAAGATCTTAGGAAAATTATAAACTCTCATCTGATGTCTTAATGTAAATGCATCCAATAAAACCCAGCTTTTTATATGGCTAAGCAGATTTCAACAGCATTTGAAAGTTGAAACACACTTTGATTAATTCTTTGGAGATGGAGTCTACTGAGAGTTATTTTGAAAAGGGAAAAATAAAACAGTAAGAGCATGTATTAGGTTCTTCAATATCCAGGTTTATTTCTCTGAGAGTGATCTTAGTCGGAGTCTTGTAGGCTTGGTTCCAGCTCTCTAAGCAGAACCGTGTTCTTCATTTCAAACTTAGCAAAATAAGGTTTCCATAGAAAGGAAACCAGTTTTCAGCTGTGGACTAAATATTCATGGTGTCAAACTTTTGCAGATGTTATGAACCAAAGAGAAGTTGCGGCTCTCTGGCACCTCTGAAGACAGACTGTTTTCTTTGTTTCAGTGCTCGGTACAGTACAGCACCTACTTTACCACTAACTTAAGGTCACCAGGTTTCAAAAACTTGGCCACAATGACCTGTTATTTGTGCTGTTACTCTTCTTAAACTCTAAAGTTTTATTTATAAGAGGGTAAGCCTATTTGTAATTTTTTGCAGCCTCCATCATTTGAACTTGCATACTTCTTATTTTCTGTGTAATTTGATGGTAATATATTATGGTCTTTTATTTGAGATTTAGTGGCAAGCTGAGAAGTTTAACAGTTTTGAAAGAATGGAGATCAAATCTCTGTAAGTAGAAATAAAGCAACAGTTAAAAACATTTCCAAATTAGAAATAACCTTTTTTAGTGATAAATACTGAAAATGTAAACAAATTGAATATGCTATATTCATGTAAAAAGTGCCTTAGAAAAAAACCCAACCTTGTACATATTTAATCTCTCTAAATCCTGAAAGTTTAATAAAAATTATGCATGTTTTATTCACTATAATATGCTGATATCGCTCATATTCTGTTCTGGTAAATACTGATATATTGATTTACCACTGCCTGTCACAACTGCCTGTTGTGGGCAGGGTTGGTGGCCAGAAGATTGTGATTTTTTTTTTAATTGTGATTAGAAACATGACCAGCTGTGTGCCGACTTTACTTTTCTGTAACATAGAAGCACTCATACCCCACTGGGCCATTTTTGGGGGGTGGTTTTCTTTCCTTATCTTTTTGCTCATAGGACATAAAGTTGCTCTACTGTGTTAAGCTGCTTGCCACATACAGCTACAAAAATATAATACTTAGGAAAGACAAAAAAAGCTGGACACTTTATATAGTCCATTTCTCCAGGGTATTCCCTCCATTGTCAACTGCTCATGTGAGAACATTCCTACCTAATCCCTTGAGAGTTTGTTTACGGACCTGTCACCCATGAATTTTTCTAATCTTCTTTTGAACCATAGAATTCTATCTGCCTTTACAATCTCCAGTGGCAAAAAATCATTGAAATTCAAGACCTCTTATATGACAAGATTTTTTATCTATTTTTTACATTAATTTCTGAAGGATTGGAATCTTACTGGACTCATTGTAAATATTATAATGAAAAACATAATGGTTTGATAATTGCAGTGTAGCTTCAAAAGCAAAATTTCTCTGTAACATTGTTTTCTAGGAGGTCAATCAGTCATTTAATGAACAAAATGGAATTATATAAAGGATGGTTTACCCAGTTATCTGGGGTTAGTATGGAAATCTAATGTTCTGTTCACATTTACAATAATAAAAAATTAAAGAACTTTAAGAAAAAATTCATGAGAAAAACATAAATCAAATTTTATGCCCTGAAGAAATATGTACAGAAAACAATGTAATAATATATTTAATATGGATTTAGCTTTGTGGTATTTTATATATACCATTTTGCATAGAAATGTTAAGAGAACTGTGGTCATTCCAATGTTTGAAGTCTTTCTACTTAAAATGTAAAATCACCTTCCTGTCCACATATGTTTATTTGTATGGTTTTACATTTTTATGGAAAAGTTAGATTTTATTGTGATTTTCTTCACAGAAATATTTCTGACTATATAATTTTAAAGGCATTATTTTTTAATAAGTGCAAATCTTAATAAACAGAGACACTTTTTAAAATTCTCTAGGATCCAAAGTCCCAGTAGAAATAGACCATTACTTGAATGTATACTGACCTCTGTGTTTCTGAGATACACTGTAAATGAGATTATAAAATTGTATGCACATAAGGTGATTTTGCTATAACGCATTTCTCTTTCATGCAGCCAGCAAATTGAAGAGGAAACTCTGTAATGCTTGCTCTAATTTGTTTTTAGCAAAGCAATTTGGTAGCTTTAACAAAATACATAACAATCCTATATGTCACTGGAAAGTCTACATGGAGCAGCATCTGTTAAGCCACTTATTATATACCTGTCTTGTGAAATGCTCTTTTCTGACTGAAGAAATTAGTTTGTCAGAGCAAAGTCTGTTACTTCATGAATATATAATGACAAATTAAATACTGTTACCTGGTTTCAAAAAAAAAGCTATAAACATGCTTTCACTGAGCACCTTTGGAAAGTTTATTCATAAAGATTTCTTCTTAATTTTATTAATTAATGATACATTGCATCAGAATCTTAAAATATGAAAACAGTATTTTGCATATTGTTTTAAAGGGAAAATGGGCACAGATGAACATAAATTTTCTCATTAAATCTTCACATTTACTTGTAAGTGCAATCCAAACCAGATTAGTGAGCATTAGAAAAGTACCAAGAAAGTACATGACTTCTAGTCATGCCAAAGACAGTTAAGGTGTAAAATGGAAAACTGGGGTGATTTTGGTTTTCTGTCAGAACTGTTTAACAACTCTCAGTTCTTAAAATGCTCTGTCATTTGAGCCTGTCATGAGCTCAGAGAGAGCTGTTTTATATCTCCTGTATTTTTATTAGGAATTGTATTTGTGCTGCTCCATGTGCCTCCTTGCAAGCTCCTGTTGTTCTGAGTGCTATACAGTTGCCCACAGAGGACTGTTTAAGGAATTGTAAACTTAAGATACAAAAATGTTTTTGATTACACTCAGAAATGACACATTGCACTGGTTCTGCCATCCTGCAGCCTCTAAAAATTAACCCCCAAGTATTTGCTGAAGTTGCTAAATATTGCATTCATAGAAGTGTTTATTGTTTCTGACACTAAGCATCAATATTTAGACCGGCTGAGAAACTTGGGACTGTTCATCTTGGTGAAGTGAAGGTTTCATGGAGACCTTGTGGAAGACTTCTAGTATCTGAATAGGGCCTACAAAGAAGCTGGAGAGAAACACTTAAGCAGGAACTGTAGTGACAGGACAAGGGAAATGCCTTTAAACAGAAAAAGAGTAGGTTTTGGTTAGATACTAACAAGAAATTTTTTTACTGTGAGGGTGGCGAGACACTGGAACACATTGCCCAGAGAGACTGTGGATGCTCCATCCCTGGAAGTGTTCAAGGTCAGCTTGGATGGAGCTCTCAGCAATCTAGTTTAGTGAAAGGCATCCTTGCCCATTGCAGGAGAGTTGAACCTAGATAATCTTTAAATTTCCTTCCAACCCAAACCATTATGTGATTCTATGATTTGATTGAACATGCACAGAAATACAGAATGCAATAATTCATGTTGTGTTTAGATTATGTGAATGTAGATCCAAATCTCACTTAGGACCAATGATCACAATGCTGCTTTGCCTTAGAATATATTTTTTTAAGGCTAAAATACTGTCTGCAGAGAGTTGAAATAATTTTACAAAAATATTGTAACATAATTGAAAAATGACCACAAAAAGGCTAAACTTCAAAGCTGTCATGATAGCTCTTGGAACTTGTTTCAAACAACATAATGCAGTGAAGGAAATGCATATTTTTAATTTGTTAATTTAATAAACTCCACAGTAAATTAGTTTATAGTGTCCCTTCAGGTTAATGGCCCAAAGTACAGGAACATGTTTGTTTACTCCTTCAAATTGAAAATCATTGATTTCCTTTAGGAATTTGGCCTTGTTGACTGTGAATTAGTTCATTTATTTCATGACCTGATCAACATATATAAGAGACACTGTATTTTTATATTGGCAAAGGGCAATATTTAATTTTAGTTGGTGACATGAACTTCAATTTAAATAAACATAATATACAAAGGTGGTTTTCTTTTCCCCATTTTGCAACACAAAAAGTATAAGGAAGGCTAGAACTCTCTAAATACCATCTAATCTGTGACAGTGGAGGTGGTTTTTTTAATTATTTTTCAGCAGGAGTGCTTGCGGAACTACTTTCCTTGATCATCCATTCCTAAGTCTGTAGGATAGGCACACACTACGGCTACTACTGTACTGCTCTGGCTTAGAATTGAATCAAATAAAACACTGCCATCCTAACAATTTTTAATCCAGGCAAATTGCCCTGTGTTGATCATCATATAGCACCAGAAGAATGAACTCATATTGCTAATGGGAGTGTTCAGCAGTGAAAAGCAACTGTGGGCAAAAACTGCCTAAAACATGGTCTCTTAAAATTCTGCCCTAAAATGTCTTAGTGACTTGATTTATCAGGCATATTGAATAATTACATTTCAGACATGGAGTACATGGACAAAAGTTGTTTTTATTCAGATACACAGGAGAAGGTTTAATGTTCAGTTCTTACACAGTTGCATGGGGGTTAAAACATCTTATTTCCTTTTCAACCTGAAGGAAATCAAACCTGGTTTTCTACTTTCTGAGAGAATTCTCTAACCATAAAACCATAATCTAATTTGACTACATGCATTAGCTATTTCTCTTGTGCAAGTAGAAGTGTGAAAATATTGAAGCTGGAAAGGAAAAATGAGAAATCACATATGGCTCTGTTCTAATACAATGATGCAGGTTTTGATCTGCAGGAAAGGAATCGTGGAGTTTTGAACCATTACCATAAGATCTGACTAAATTCTTGCAAACGTCTTCTCACTCCAGTATATAGCTTGAGGTATGTTGCCACAAAGGCCTGAGTCTCTTTTCTGATATCTCTTTTTGCCTGAGATATTTAGAGAATCTTTTAGTTTAAAAAATATCCTAGAAGAGAAGTCTTTCAGGAAAGACACCTTGGAGTAATCTTTCATGTGTACTGTGGGACCGAAGGTAAAACAGCAATGACAATACACTGACAGTGCAGGATCTTGAGGACTGAAAATTAAAGCCCAGTGCAGGATCATGAGGACTGAAAATTAAAGCTGTTTGGTACCTGTGGTACCCAAGGGGGTGTTAGCAGACAGACTAATGACTTTCTAAGCCAATTCAAAAAATAAATTCACTTCTGAGTCTCAGTGCTCACCACTAAGGTATTCTACTTCCTAGCACTACACTATGCTAAGTCTACTCCTAAATATACTCTCTCAGATTTTAGGAGGTAGGATGGATATCAAAAGTGCATAAATTTCTTTTTCTTCAGAGCTATGCCTAAAAGAATATTCTGAAGCTTGGGTAAAACAAATATTAGCTAGCTTTTAATCTTTTGAAAGATATAGTAGTTTTCAGAACCTGCACGTGAATCAGTGTTGCCAATTACTTTTAAACAGACCTTTAAGATGTGCTGCTATATGTTCTCCACTGCCAAGTGTTGCTATATAATTTGTATAAAGCTGTGAAGGCACTGAGGAACTGTAATCATGCTGAGCCACAGGACATAATTACTTCTGCTGTTCTGTGTAACATCATTAATTTTGCCCTAGTTTTAAGGGTCTCCTTGGATTGTTCCTGAAAATAACTTGTATGTTTAAAGCAACTTCAGATTTGTGACAGTGAACTATGCTAATGATTCCTAATGTCTAGTTCAGTGACTCCTTCCTTCTTCTGAGGATGGCAGAATGTCATATATTATCTTTTAAAAAACAACCCACTTTACATTCAGAAGATAGAAAACAAAAAGCTACACATTTCTATTCATCTTGGTTTATATTGTGACTAGACTCTGGTAATATCCTTTCATGATATTTATATATATAAAGAGACTGGATCTTCACTTGAATTTTTGTGAGTCCCTGAAAATAGGTAAATAGTTGTAACTGATGTTCAGCAGTTATCTTTTAGATTTTCTTTTTCTTGTAGAAGAAAATTCATAAATAGAAGAATTACTTTGATTTAGACTAGTCATTGCCAGACTAAAGTTTCGTGAAAGAGAAAGCAAAGCATGCCAATTGGGTATTTAAAAAAACATTATATATGAGGAAGAAATGTTTAGAATCCATCTTTGGTAGCAAACTAAATCCTCATATGCTTTTTTCTGGAGCACTATCTCTTGAACCTGAAACTGTGTTTACAAGAAAAAAGAGTTGAATTGCCTTGTTTGTTATCTTCCTCATAAGCAAATAGGATTTTAAAAAAGAAGAGAACACTGTAAGAATTGGAAGGCAGAGTCTGAAGATTGCACCAGCATTTAAAAAAAAGCAAAGTAACTAGTACTCCTTGATATTCTCATACTGTTTCCATTGATTGCCATCTCCCTTTATTATAACATCTCCATCTTCTTCCAATTCATAATCAAACTATTCTTAAATGTTTTTTCTGACACCAGTTGCTGTAAAAATTCTCTTAGGTAAGATTAAGTCCCCTATTTCTTACTATATAGACTACATCTATATACAAAGTTGTTAGGATTTATGCAAGTTGTTCAACCACTTAATGGAAAAAGCAGTGAGATACCACCTCAGGAACACATCACATGACTGAGCTCTAGGATAGTGATTGTATTCCCGACTTTTTTTCCCTAGAAGAGCAGGTTTTTTCATGAGACTTCCCTGTATGCAGGACAATGTTTTCTCAAAAGTTTGAAGAGTAAAGTTTGAGGTAACAACTTTAAAGGTGCAGAATTAACTTATCCAACAACAAAACAGAAATGTAGTTCTAGCACTGTCTCATGTGGTCACCTTTGTGAGGAGAAAGCACACACTCAATGTTCAATATGGTGAGCAAGCAGAAGCTTTTTAACAAATTTAAATTGAAAATGCCCATCCCACTCTGTTGGATTGTATTCATGTTCTCCTAAATGTCTTTTTTTCATTTTGAATCATCAAATAATTTTTGAGACAAAAATTATTTTGAAAAAATGTCAAGAATTATTTTGAAAATTCTCTTCCCAGAACCCAAACAAAGCAGCATGTTATGGGCTAATACTGTTAGAATATCCTTGATGCTGTGTATTTTGGCAAGGCTGGAGAATGTTTCAGCAGAAAAATTCTTCAAAGGAAAGGAAAATTGAAACCTAAGATTTCTATTATGCTATTCTGTAGAAGATAAATTAGAAATAAATTTAACATAGCAATTAGAAGGCTCAACCTTCTACATAGTCTTGGGATTTGTATTAATGCCATGATGATTTTTCTTTTATACCCCTTTTACATACCTTTTCATAGCTTTTTGTATTCTTAGTGTTTTTTAGCCTACATTCTTAGACTTATTTGTCAAGCTAGGAGACTGACTACACATCTTAGAAATCTTGTAGTTAGGGATCAGAAAGCCGCAGACACCAAGAACTCCAGAACACATTTTGAAAACGAAGATAGGACCATCCAGGGGAAAGTTCCTCAGGGAGGGGGGCTCACTTGAGCCTCTCATTGGGGAATCTTTGATAGATATGCTAATCAGTAACACCTATAATGATATACCCGATCTATCGTGTGTGTGCATTGTGGTGTGCATTTCAGTGCATTCCACCTGGACGTAGTGCACCTAAGGATCCTTAAAATAAATACAGAGATAACATACATTTTTTCCTTCTAACTGTGTTTGATTCTTGATTTTAAGACCAGGAAAAGGGATCAGTATGATCTGTAAGATAATCAGCTCATTGAATTCATGTGCTCATTAATATTTTCATTGCATATTGTTCTTCCTGATCAGTACCTCTACTAATTGCCATAATAGGCCACTTATATATTCTTCTGTGTGACACTGTCTAGTAAATTCTTACTGGAAATATTTCTATCATTTAGAAATTGATGTAGCAGTCAGCAGTTTATGCAGGCAGTTCAGGATTGTTTTCTATTACAACAAAAAATATTTTCAACAAACTTTGAGAGGCATGCTGTAGTTTTCATCAGATGCATTTTCTGATAAGACACAGTGACGAGGTTTATAAAATTCCATATTTTTAAAAGCAGCAACTTTTTTCATTCATTTCTTATTGACATCCTGCAATGCCATAGCAGATAAAGATCTTTCACAGTTTTCATTACCATTAGGATATGCTTCTTCAAATTACTATTTAAAGATAAACATTTTCCAGTGTTTACTGCCCTTTTTCTGTGTCTTTCTAGACACCAGAAGGTGAAACAAAAATAAAATTTGATCAGATTTCATGCCTGTTTTTTTTTTCCATAAGTGAAAATTCCTTCCTTGCAGAGAGCTCATCTCAAAGTCTCTGGTAGCTAAAAGCACAATAAAATCTATTACAAAAATATCAATATCCTCCAAACTTCTTCCATGTCTAAGCTGTTTAAAAGTACCTTTTAAGTAAAGTCCTCAAAGAAATGAGAAGAAGAGAGATAATTAATCCCATGTTTAGAGACACTTTCCTCATTTTGAAGTAGAGATCACCTTCTCTGAGATTCAATTATTTTGAGGTCTACAGTACTAGAAATATGGTAAACCACAACAGAATTAGTTTTAATTATATTAAGAGTATACTCTCAGAGTCTCTGTATATTTTATTGTATTCTGGAATACATCTGAGCCCACTGTATGATTTCCCAAGTTGTTCCCTGTTTTTTTAAGGAATTGGTTTACATTCAAAACTGTGTTGCGAGGGGAAGAAAAAAGCACATGTATAAAGCCAACTTATTGTTAGCCTAATTAAAAAACTTTAAATCCAAATGAAAAGCAACAGTCCAGCTACAATGATAGTAACCATTATAGTACAAATTAGTACAGGAAAAACTAGATAATATTATTACCCTTAAAATTCTTTAAAAAACCCCTTTCTAAAATATATCCTTTTTGCTGATGCTGTGCTCACCTTCCCAATGTCCTGCCAGGATCCCCAGCCAAGTGGTGCTGTGCTGTTATGGTGAGTCATCAGCATCCTGAGTCCCTCCCTTCCTGGGAGAAATGCAGTGTTGCTGGTCAAGGTCCCATCAGTGTTTGGATGTGCTTGGGTTTATTTCTGTATTTCCTCACCGTGGCTCCTGCCCTCTGGCTGCTCCCAGCTGAGCATGAGCGTGGCCCTGCAGCCTCCCCACGCTCAGCCACAGGGGCTCATCTTATTTGGGCAAGGATGCCCTGGGTCTGCCAGAACCTTCCCTCAGAGGCACTGGCAGAGCTCAGCCTCAGGCTCAGGCAGAGGACAAAGCAGGTATCTGGCCCTGAGGTAGCAGCTGAAAAAAGCCCAGGTTTGGCTTAGGTGAGCCCAGGCCAGCCCTGAGACTGGTGCTTTTCAGAGCCCTGGTCTAGGAGTGAAAAAATTTATTGCTACTGGGCTCTAGATAGACTTTAGAAAACAGGAACAAACAAATCTACCTGTTTCTGATATATTTTAGAAATGTATACTAATGTATACTACATATAAACCCAGCAAAACCAAGCTGTAAATAAAGTCTCTTAAGCTTTTCTTTTATATAAGCAGTTACTGTAGTAATTTCATGTGGAATTTTCTTTTTGTAACAGAAAACAAAACTCAATCTGGTGAAAATTCTCATAAAACTTGTTTTCTTTCCTTAAAAATTGTTGATATGTCAGAAAAAAAAGCCAGAACTTTGAGCTGAAAACTATTGAGAAAATAATTTGACTCTGGAAAAGTTATTTTAACATGAAAGGGACAACATAAAAAATGTGGAAACAAAAAAAGATCACCAACAGTTAATTTTGTGATTAAATCTATGATATTGGACCTAAAAAAGAAAAAAAAAATCTGTTTCATTATAAAGTTTCATACACTGTCTCACTACTTTTTGCTTTTAAAAATAATTATTTGAATGAGCATGAATTCAATGTATTTATTTAATTCTCTGTTTTGTTTTCCACTTAAAAATGCCATTTTCAACACTAATTCTCTAGCACATCCTTTAGTAAATACTTAAGAACAACAACAACAAAAAAAAAGCCTTAAGGATTACAATTTAATTATTAAGAAGTCTTTAATAGGTAAATCTTCAGTCTCTATTTTTTACTAGCAAGCTGTCAATATAGAGTTTGATTTTAAAATTCTTGAAACCAGTGGAATAGAAAGATTATATCTGAATCTCTACAAGTATAATCAGGGACTGACCTAAGACCTTTGGAAATCTATAAAATAAAAAATAAGTTTGTAAATATATTAAACAGAAGTTTCTTTATTGTTGTTATACTTACCTAGGCTGAGACTTTCCTTCAATCTTTACTTTGATTCGGAGCAAGGCATTAGACACTCATGCTTATTTCAAGTGTCTGTTCTCAATATTTTGCTACAGTTTTCTTCTTTCCCATTCCAGATCAAAATCAATTATTCCATTCTGGAGTTATGATTCCCTACTATGAAATTTTTTCATCATTTAAATTCTGACCAGCTCTATTTCGAAATATTTTCATCTAGTCCTGATTATATTCAGACACAAAATATTTTCTATAAATGGGTTAAATTAAAAGGTCAGGTTTTTGATGCACCAAATCTACTGGAAAAAGGAAACTCGTGTTACCTGATTACGTCTACCATCTCTTTATAGGTGAGTAAAACATGCTGAGGGAGATCTCAGAAAGGGATTTAGGGAATATTTTGCTGTGACACAACCTGCTATTATAATCTAAATTAAACTGCAGAATTAAATTGCCACAGGACGAAAGTCAAAAGTACAAATTAAATCAAAAAGCAATTAGAGATATCTATGGCTTAAAAGTCCTTACAGACCTTTTAAATGCCAAGTTATAAATAGGAATTTTAACTAAGGAGATGCCAATACTGCAAGCTGTTGGAAGCTGAGAAAGAGTATGCTGGGGAGAAGATTACTCTTTACACAACCCATTTTTACATTAATTTTCTAACTATGTTTCCATTTGCCGCAGTAAGCACATGATACTTTATTACGTTTATATTTGTTCTTATTTCATATAACCATTCCTAAAAGTTGCATTTAATTTTTTGAAATATTCTATTATTTCCCAGGTTGCAAAAGACAAAGTAAATGCAATAAGATTAGTAACAAAAGTAGTTCGTGCTTGTTCCTGACCTGTTCCTGTTGTTGAGTCTATTGTTTTGGGCAAAACGTTGAATGTGTAACTCTTGAATGTGTAACCTACCTGCTTAAAAAAAAGAGAAAAAAATACACAGAAAAGTAGATTCATTCAGGCAAAGCTATATTCATTAATGACATTAGGAGAAAAAGCCTTAAAAAAAATGCTTCCATTAAAATTACCATTTTAAAGAAAAAATCCATGCTAATGCCATTAGAGAAATCAACTCTCACTTTTGAAAGCTAGAGCTGATTTTAAACTGCTCTGTCTGTTGCTTCCTTGTTTATGGTAATACTGGAAGTAGAATTCTCAGAAAATAAGAAAATACTTTTAAGACAAATTTGAGGTAAAATGAAAAGAAAAAAATGAAGAATTAGAAAAGATTTCACTGTCTTAGAATTTTTCAAAATTATCCTGATTGAGCTGAACAACAAAAATCATTCTTAGAAACTTGAATCAATAGTATGCAGTAGCCAACAAAGTAAGAAGATTGAAACCTAGTTTACCCAGGATATTTACAGAAGGCAAAGTGATTAGAAAACAATTTCAAATTCAAAACCCTGATATTTTAGCAAGCTCAGCAGTGCTTATCCTTTTGGCTCTTATTAAATCCCAAACACACAAACCCCAAAATATTAAAAAAATTTAGTACAACATAAATGTTCAAGCAAAGAAGACTAATTCTCAGAGTTTCTTCCTTTCTGCAACACTTCCCAGCTACTGAGGAGTGAGTTGGCAAAAAATAAATTTCACATGAATTGACCATGGAGCTCTGAAGTCTGAAGCTAGATGATGGTAACTATGGAACTGTAAATGAAACACAATGTGTCTGATGAGTAACTCAAATCTGGCTATAACACAGCTGGAAAATTTCACTAAAAAAATTAAATTATTGCTATTCTGGCTATGGGAGGAATGTCATTTTCAGTAGCATGGCTGAGTAGGCAAGAGGGAAGTGTATTTGGCTGGGACTTATGTTTACAGTAGAAGAGAGATTGTAGGGACATCGTCGTGATTGATTCTTACAGTATGCTGGCTCAGCTAAAGGCTCATACATCTGACATTTCTGATTTGTATAGAAGGAAAATGGATTTCTGTCCCTTTATATTAGCTTATACATCAGTTCAAAATATTGCACATTCACAGGAAGTACATTTCTACCCAGAAAGCAGTGTTAAAAATTATTCTATAGGAAAATTTATTTCCCTTTTTTTTTTTGACATAGTGTTTGATGTACTCTAATGTACAACTATTTCTGTGGGTGTGTACCATATAAATCAATCTGGTGAGATCTGATAAAACTGCATTTTCACTGAAGATTAGAACAAAGTAGTTTTGCAGCAGGCGCTGGTACAGTCATGACAGAGTGGGGACAGTTGTAATATTTAATGGTCTCTAAATTCCCATGATGAATGTGTTTTCATATTGGCTCCAGCAATGCACTATAAGACAGCTTGCTGATTCAGACCTTTTCTAAAAACAATTGTTAATTGTGTGTCCATACCTAATCCACTAGTAAGCTTCCTTCTGTTAATTTAAAACAGTACTGTCATTTTCTATATCTCCCAAACAGCTAAAAAATCTAAATTAGGTAAGACTGAATAGGTTAAAATATATTTTCTAGGAAATTTGCTAGGTGGAGAGTTAATTATCATTATACAGTTAACCCACTATAAGGAATCTGCCTATCTTGATCTGACTGTTTAAAGATGAGATTTATTTGCTCTGCAGAGAGTATTTTTGTTCCACTAATATTTCATATTCATATCAATTTAATATATCTATCTATGAGATTAGAATACCTGCATTTCAGCCACTATGAATACAGAAGGTTCATATAAAATGTATTTCTTTCTCTATGAGTTTATAGATTTTTCTCATGAGGTTTTCCTACTTTCTGAATAGTGAAGATATTTTTTAACTTATAAAACATTTGCTTTTATATATATTAATTATTTTAACATATTCAAATCAAAATACAAATGTGATAGAATGCAAAAATGACCTATGATCATGGGTGAATTATAGATATATACTGTTAAAATTAGTAAATACATTCAGTGATTCATCTCTTTGTATAGTATTTAATCTTTAAACAATTTTCCTTTGTAGTTGCTTTTTCAAGTGCCATATGACTGATATAAAGAAAAAAAAAAGCTAGCAAAGAAATTTATCAATCTTTGTCAGTTCAGATTTGCTCTTGAAAAGAGCATGTAAGGAAGATAGAGATATTCTGACAACCTCCACATCTCTGAAAGTTGTTTTAAGTGCTGTATTAATCAACACACCATCACCAGTGGATCAAAATAAAGTGAAAAAAATTCACAGTATTATTTGGATGAACCTACTAATTTTATTCACCTGTTTTCTTCTTCAGCAAGAAATACAAAAAAAATTGTTCTTTTCACACTGTCCTTCTGGTCCCGTCAATGTTCTGACATCAATCCCTGCATAAAAAGAGTTAATTAATGAGATATCTATAGACATTTCAAAAATCCCATATTCCTTAAATTTTCAAGAAGTCAAGAGAGCCTTTTGCAGAAACTTTCATATTTATTAACCAGTGTGGAATCTATCTCAAAGTGCAATATCTGGGAAGACAGTTTAGAGATAAGGCTTCTGGAAACACAGACTGATAGCAAAAAGCTAAGGATTTCAGATTATGTCTCCTACTAAAATTCCAAACCTGTATTTAGGCACACAGAATTAGAAGAAAAGTTTATGAAACCTTTCAGTAAAAGTTTAAACCATGAAGTGATTATGAAGAAGAATGCATGTATCTGAATGAATTTATTTCTGTTTTATTCTAGTTTTATGAATTAAAAAGAAAAAAAGCCTAAAAAATATCAGAAATCTTTCTAAATTGAGATCAGTCTATTCATACTTTACCTTCCTACAGATGCTAAATTCAAACTTTTTTTTATTTTAGAGTATCTTTTGAAACAGAACTTCAGGACCAAAATAATAAGACTAACTGTGGAGACCCTACAGATGCAAAAAGCATTGTATTTAACTGTCTTGTCACCATTTTTATTTGAACTTTAAAATATTTGTTCCAATTCAAGTAGTTAGATAATGAGCAATAGTATTTTCTTAGCCTGTACTGCACTATTGCTCATTCCTGACAAGATTTGGATATCCTCAACTAATTTAAAATTATAGATTAGTATTTTTTCTGCACTTTTAAATAAATACATGAAAAAACAAGCTAACCAACTTTTACAAGTATTTTTTTTTTCTCAGTTATTGTGGTGGGATAAGTATTGTGAAAAGAAAGTTATAATATAAATGTTTGCCAGAAAATCAATGAAATCCTTCTGTACTAGAATCATACAACAATGAGCTTGGAAAGGATTTCTGGGGGTCATTTTGTCTATTCTCCTGCTCAAAACAGAGTTAGTTTCAGAGTTAGACCAGGTCATTTGAGGTCCTCCCCAAGGTTAGAGATTTGACAAGCTCTCCAGGTTTGCCATTCCAGTAATGAAGGTTTTGTTTTCATGAAATGCACTTTGTAATTTCCCCTGCTGCATCTTGGAAACATCGTCTTTTTTTCCTTTCCTGTACACCTTAGTCTGCAGTCTGTCCCTTAGCCTGCTCTCAAAAGTCAGAGATGTGGCATCAATGTTAACCACACAGCATTTGTAACCACACCCTGCCCAGTCTAATGAACACGTGTGTGTCCAGTGTAAGTAGACCTTAATTTGGTCATCTTTTATTGGGGGCTGTACTTTTCTCACCAGATGTTGTTCCTGAGCATGGTGGTCTGGAATGCCTGTGTCAAGCCTGGAGTGAAAGATTAGGGTTTATTGTTCAGACCAGTCTCCGCTGGGACACCAGTCTTTACCACTCAGCCTCAGCCCTGAACCCCCAGTGTTTGCCAGGGCTGTACTGCAGGTGTGTTCAGCCCTGTTGCCTACTGGCTCTGACTTGCAAACTAGTCTGCAGTTTTGGGTTGAACTTGAAGCTGACTCTTATCTTGCCATGCTCTGATGATTATCAGACTGAGACCAGAACTTGTCAGTCACAGGTCCAGCTCTGCTTGGTTGTGCTGAGCTGCACTCCATCAGTGAAGGTGCTGTCTTGCCCATGTCCTTGGTTATCAGCTGGTCTTTCCTCATGGAGCATCTCTTGTCACTGAGTGACAGTCTGAGCACACCTTGCACTTAAAAACTGGGAAACAGCATACTGAATATCTCTCTATTTTCTATATCCTTTGGCACTAGTTCACCACCTTTCTTGAAAGCAGGACAATTTATTACTGGATGTCATTAGACTTAATTGTACAAATATTTTTATTGGACTTCATTTTTATAGCTGACATATCTCTTTATGTACTCCTTTTTGTCCTTTACATCCTTCTGGCAAGCTTTGGTTTTCTCTCTATGCCCATGTGATATTTCTGTGTTAATCTTTGGCGAGCTGCAAAAGAGAAGAGTTAGGGAGCCTTCTTCCCCTGCAGAAGGGGATATCTGACTACTATTGTCCTTTGCTTTCTTCACTGCCCCAGACAGGGATTAGGCAAAACTGGCCCAGGTAGACAGGCTCCCCAACAGACTTTCTGTCACATCATCTGTTGCCACATCTGAAGCTTGTCTACAAATGAACACCTGCAGAGGACAACTCTGTTGTCAGAAATCACAAGCCTCCAGTGTCTTTTACAAGCCTCCGGTATCTATTATGGTAAAAGTTCATTCTCCTGATGGGGAGGAGATGCATTCCTGCTCTTGTGCAATGTAAGGCTCTTGCCTCTGCACAGGCCTATGAAGGCAGAAATATTTCCTTCCCCTCACATAAACAGATGCAGCTCATGAAGCAAATACTGAAGTCTTCCATTACTTCATTAGCAAATCTCTCTGAAACAAGGACTGTTATCTCTGAGAGTTGCATATACATTAAACTAATCTCCTTAGAGCACCAAGAGACTTCTAGTGAATTTCTGAACAACAAAAGAAAAGTGAGAATCACAACTTGGTTATTTTATTGGGTTTTTTCTGTTTTTTTTTTTTTTTCTATCACCTTTTTCTTCTTGTTTTTTCTATTTTTTTCCTATCAATACTTTACAACTTTTTTTCAAGATTGGTATTTTAATGTTTAAGTGCAGGAAAATTAAATTATGAGAACATATGTTAATTATAAAAATTAGAAAAATTATATATTGGAACTTTGAATGTGTGCCTTATGAAGGTTTTTGGGTTTTGGATGAATGAATTAAAATTATAATCGAAGCTGTTGCTGTAAAGTAATAGGGTATTACTTTTCTGTTCCACTGCAGATGTGTCCTGATCTTTTAGGAATTTGTCACCTCACTCAGGGAAGAAAGGAAGAATTAGCATTATCTGTTAATAATTTTACCCTTCTTGTTTTTTGAGCAAGAAATCTTCTGAAAATAATTAGAGAGTCTGAAATTTCACTTCTATTAATTTAAAACTCAGTTTTTGTCTAAAACTTCAGTGCTGGGTTCTAGTCTAAATTTAACTTGTCTGATCACTAAAGATGTCTGATTTAGCACACAATAATTTTACTACCTATTATATGAGCAAATGGTACCTGTTAGTGTTAATCACAGTCATCACATTTGACATTATTAATCATAAACCACTCTTTAGAACTCTAAAACTTAGATGCAGGTTATCATCAATGTTTTGTTCACACATGCAATGCTGAGTATTTTTAAAGTTATCTTAAATTAATTCATTTTTTTCAAGGTCAAATAATCATTGTGACCTGAAAAAAGCAATATTGCAGTAATAAAGTATTAATGATAATCTCGGTACATTATAGAAACATGTTATATATCATGCTACAGCTTTGGAAACTCTGAATTCTACCGTATCTGGATATATTGCAAAAATGTAATTTCTTGAGTATTCTCATTTGATGGTAGAACATGCACAGGTATTGGTTCAGCAATATCCTTCAGGTTTTCTCACTCTCCTCAAACAGCCATGACCTGGAATCCTCCTGGAGGTGACATTGACTGTCTTGAAAGAGATGACACACTTTTTACTACACTCAAGCTACTTTACTACCTGTGAAGAGTGATACTGTTAAAGTGACTTTTTTCCCTCTGGTTCTTGTAGATAGTGAAAGGGATTAATGTCACCTTGTGCTGCTCTGTGTAACTCTATGACTGTGCTGGGTCAGGGGCAATAAAAAGTCAAGGCAGAAACAGCTGAGGACATGAGCAGTCCCTTTAGGCCAAGCAGGAGTTCTACTCCTTGTTCCAAATAGTATTTTTCTTTTCATTCAGTCAAAATGTGAAATGCCTACAGATTTAGCTGGACTTAGCACCTGTCAGATGAGAGGTTTTCTCCACAAAATATTTGAAAAGAACCCCAAACAAAGCTTTTTTTCTGCTGGTCTTTTTAACTGAGATTCTTCCTTGAAGGCTACACTGTGGTTCAGAACAAGATGCACTGGCCAAAGACACCTGTTTTCTCTTTTGTGTTTATTTTTTATTTTGCTGCTCTGTGAAAAAGTTGCATTCAGTCACCTCAAAATAAGAAAATTCTAGGTTGTTTCATGCAACGCCGCTGTTGGATTATTAAGTAATAAGTAACAACTACTGTAGAGTTTGTTCAGGGAAGGGTCAAGCAAGTTGCATCCTATGGGAAGAATGGAATTTATCACTTTCAATTGCTTCTTTTCACCCTATAAAACAGGTATACAAACTCTCTTATCTCTCCAACTATTCAGAATTTCATTTTTCTCTCTATTGAATTTCTAAGAAAAGGAGAAGTTTAAGTTAGACTTCCTCTCACTCCTCCCATCCACTTTATATTATTAAAATTTGAGTTAGTGATAAAGTTAATTGTAAATGATAAAGTATTATAATACTGGGTGTACTTTTTTAACTACAAATGTTAGAGACCAAAAATACATCAAGATAAATACACAATGCCTAGAAAAGCATAAATAAAAGTTATTGAGCTGAGAAATATTTTGCAGGTAAGTTAATACAAAATGGAGTGTCCCTGCAGAGTGGCTGTTAAAAAACAAACTATGATCTGTAAAGGGGTGGTAAAGGGGTGTCTTTCAGATTTGCCTTCTAATTTCCTCTCTTACAACAGAATAGACACATAACATTCAACAGAGTGTCATCTCACTAACTAAAGGCAAGATTTACTTTGCCAAAATTTTCTCTGGCATGTACAATTATGCTTATTTTCAGTATTTTATGTATTGCTTGCTGATTTGCAATTTTCAGGTGTTAGATAGTACTCTATAAAATTAATATAATTTAGTAGTAAAGTGATATATTTTAGAACCATAGTGAGTCACTGTCTGGCTTGTTTCTATGTAGTAGTGCATTAAAATACTGAGGAGTTCTCAAAATTCAGTTAGCTAATAAAAATGGAAGCTATCTTTGCATCAGAAACCATCTATATGGGAAACAGAAATGCATGGATGCATTTAGCAGATCATTTCCTTTCTCCTACCAATGTGATTCTAATTTTAAAAGTTACATGTACAAACCCCCTGTTATAATTATTATTTTCCAAAATAATTATTTTTTAAAAAAATTATAATAAGTTTTATGGGTTTTGGCATTAGCCAGAAACTTTGCTAATCATCATAGCATGAGTTGACTGATAATTTTCCTGAAAAAAATATTTCAGAAAAGGAAAAGTCAGATCTGAATTTCAAATAACAAGTTATTTCTTTGTAATGAAGTAAACCAGACTCTAAAGAAACATTACAAATTATTACTCTTGTTTATCCAGGTATTCAGACAATAAATTACTAGTAAATTCAATATTTTTTGAAAATAAAAATTTCCAGGTGGCTACAAAGTACACATAGTGCTCCCAAATCTGGTAATCTACCATAGCTCCTACAAATATATCATGAAGCATTTGAGGTTGAGCCTTGGTGCAATCATGGTAAAATGGGATTGTTAAAACATCTGCAACTATGTGGGAACTGATAAGTGGAATTTATAGTTGAGAATTTAATGAGAGTTGACACCTATTTGTGACATGACTGTATCATAGATTGCCTGCAGCGTGATAGCATCACTATTTCTAGCAGGCAAAGATGTATTTGCTGAAGGTGAAAATGTCATTTAAACAGTTGATACCTTTCAAATAGTATAAACTAAATTCCTTGTACAGTTCTTGCCTTTTCAGAACAAATATACACAGCTTGAAATTCTGGATAAAGAAATAATGCATCTATGATTATTAAGTCAAGCCAGAGTATACATTTGCAACACACATGGCTATCTGTAGAGAAATTTGATTTGTTGTGGCAAAGATTAATAATCAAATACTGCTGTGAGTCTGTGTATAATAACTTGACATCCTGGATATCTGTTTATTTATCTTACAAATAAAAACCAGGGAACTGCTTTTAAAACATATTTATATTTAGAAAGGACCTAAGAAAATCATATCCTCTTTTACAGTACAAAAAAAAGAGGGAGTTCTAACTTGCTCCCATATGAGGGGAAGAAGTATATGATCACAGCTGACACTGAAAAAGAAGTTTGAGCATAAGCCAAGAGTCATATATTCAGACATAAACTCAAAAGTTATTTTTATTTATATGAGAAATTATATTTAAGAGTGCATAAATTGACTCTTCCATTTGGTGACATGTTTAAACTGAGGTGTTTGCCACCTGCCATATCTTCAGCTTCCAGCCTTGCTGCTATATCATCAGATCGGCAGTTTGTTAACAGAACAGAATCTTGCATTCGTAATGTACTAAATGAACTAATCAAAACTTCTATTATATTCTGTTTGTCTTTTTCTGAAATTTTCCTCTTTTCACTCTTAATTTTTTTTTCTTTATATTCTCTCCATACCAACATCTCTCACTTCCTTATTCTGCACTTTCTCGTCCTTGCCTTTTTTGCATCTTTACTTTTCCATCATGTTAACACCAATGTCAGAGCACTACCAAGACAGGTGTTGCTCCCTAAGGGACAGGGATCCAGGACCTGTCCCTCTATATGTCCATGGCAACACCCATATGTCTCTGTAAACCCCTTAAGATCATAGGTCTACGACTACACAGCTTCTACTTCGTGTTTGTTCCCTGGGCTCCATTTTTTGTCTATACCCAGTCATGCTGCTTTCAGAAGGGGAAGTCTGTGAGCTGTGTTCATCACACTGTTCTTCCACACACATTTTCACCACCTTCCCTGCTGCAGCTTCAGCCTCCAAACTCTATTACCCTCAGAACCACGTCTGCTGCCATTCTTACTTCCCTGTAGAAGGAAGTCCCAACCCCTCCTACCTTCTGCTTCCTCTCAGTGCCCATGTGTATATCTGTTTCTCTGATGCAAGCCAGCAAAGGACTTCTATTGTCAGAAGTCACACATTTTTAGATTCCCACATCTTGTGACTCTCCAACCACTTGACATTCAGCATAGATGTAGGACTGAATATATTCTTTTGATGAGATCTTTTCAGTACAGAGCAGAGAGTGGCTGCATTGTTCAGCACCGTATGGGGCAGTAATCTTTGAAGGCTGTTAGAGGCTGAATGTTCTCACTGCTGTGGTCTTACATAGCAAACTCCCATTCGGCTATTTTTTGGTAGAAATAGGATCTATCTTACCTTGTGGAAGAAAGGACTTAGCCACTTCTCTTCAGGGAAAGGTTCAAGGTGGCAAAACCAGAATGGGTTAAGATATTAAGAAATACTGTTTTCTTAACTTTTTCAGTTGACTCCCTACTCTTTGTGGACTTCTGCAGACCTTTTCCTCGCTCCCTTATCTCTTGTTTGGACAGATTCAACTGTGGACATCAGGAGCTTAAGAGTTCAGCAAATGTGATGCAGAGTGTTATGGCACATAGCCTTATCTGAAACCTTGGCTATTTCTGTGTCACTGGCAGTGGATTTTTCTTTTCTTGTCCTCAAACAGGTCTCACTTTTGCATTCTCTTCTAGTCTTACTCAGTCTGCCCCTGACTCCCAAGTGTACTTTCCTCTCTCTTTTGGACTTCTCTCTCACTCACAGAGTGGTTAGTGTACCTAACTTAGAAATATAAGCTCTTGAAAGCATTTGGCTGGTTTTTTCTTCCAAAGGTTAACTCTTCCTGTCCATGTGATAAATGCTTGCACCTTCATGCCCCCAACAGAAACATCCTTGAAATGCAAAGTAGCTACGTGGTATTTAGGTACTGCATTGAATTCCAATATAGTCACTCCATTTTTCACTTACAAGTTTGAGAAGTGTAACTTGCAATGACTTCCCTTCTATTCTTAGCACTCTTTTCCCTACTGTTGGCATTTCTACTTCTGTCAGAAGAGGAGGGGGAAACCATTAGTTAATGGCAAAAGTCCTTCTGAACAATATTTGTTTATCCATTTTCTGTATTCCTCTGAATGCCAGATAGTGTTTCACAGCAGTAAAAGTAAATGCAATCAAATACAAATTAGAGAATACACCAAAAGAATAATAGATAAATGAGAAAAGTGGTTTTGGATCAAGCCTTTTGACTGTAGAATTAACTCTGTGAATATTTTGCAAATTAACTACATTAAAATATCATTTAAAGGTATTTAAGTATTTATAATTTTTTTCTACTTGTAATAAATAAGTAAATTGCTACATTGATAATAAAAAGACTAAATAGTAAAAAAAAAGAGAAGTACATCTTAATTTTTAAATATGCTTTGTGTAGTCTAATGGTTAATACGATGTAAATCAGAAAAGTGATAAAATTAGCATGTACCAAGAACAAAAAATAAAGGTGCAGTATGGGAGTAGGGTGGAAATTGTTGCAATGACAGGGAATGAGTTACCTGGTGGAACAAGATGGAAGTGATAAGAGTTTCACAACAGTTATAAGAATATTATTACCAATTCTCTAATGTTAGTTTTTATTTAGATTATCAAAAGTCCACAGTCGTCCTATTTCTTATTAAAAAGAATGGCAACAGTCCTCTTTTATAGTATCAGTGTTAAAACTTTTCAAATATCCTAACGGACCAAGAGGGAATTTTTCTCACTGTTGATGTGATCACCTGGGGTTTACACAGCTCACAGAAAAGCAGGTCTAGAGGTTCTTCTGCCTTGACTAGTTCTGTGAGGACTTAATTTATAGCTGGAGGGGAAAAAAAGACATTATAGCCACGAGGACTTCCTAAAGAATGGCAGATTTTCCCACATGCTGCCAAAGTACAACCAGCACTTCATCGCCATGTAGCCCCTACTTCTCAGGCTAAGGCTGGCAATCCTGTTTCAGATCCCAGTATGGACTTGTGAGCAAATATAGCATTTACTCATTGACAGTCCCTGCAAACTGTCAAATTTAATAACACAGAAAATGTCAGCCAAATTGTTATACTGAGTTCCATGTGAAGAAGAAATAATAAGCAGTGTTATATAATATTATTCTATAGGGAATATTTCTAGTTGAAAACTGAAGCAGTAGCTTTCATTTATGTTCTTATTCTTTTCGAGGACACGGGTGGTCATACCTGTAGTTAAGTTTGTCTGACATTTTCCCATTACAAGACTGTGTTTGCAGTTCCTTATAGTTTGGCCAAGCTTCAAGCATATGAGATGCCTAGGCTACTTTATTATTTATTTTTTATTATTTTGTAAGCTTCTTCCTGTACCTGGCATGTAGCCACTTGGAAGCGCATCCAGCAACATGCGGTATCAGAAACTGTTCTCCCACTAGTTGAGATGTCCACGTCATCAGAAAATAGAAAATTCTCAAGGAAAGTTTTTGACTTTGGGATTTGTTTTCCTGAAACGAAAAGCCTTGATTTTACAGCAACACTCTCTTGCTTTCCCCTTGAGGAATTTCAGTTTAGAGTAATACCACTAAAATTACTGAATTGCAAGAATTTTAAGTTATTGTATTTGATATATGCATTGCTTAGAAGTGAACTTTTTTCCCCACATTGTGTAATAATGGGTTAAGTAAAAATGCCTATAATTTCATAGGAGTTCTTATTTTATTCTTGTTATGGACAGTGTAAATCAAAAGTAGCAAAATGTAGCAAAGTTTTAAACCTCTTGGTTTGTAGTTTTTCAAAGACATCACTGCAGTATTTCCCAGAATCAGGGACAAATAGTAATGTCTGTTCTTTGTAAAACAGACAATGAACATTACAAGCCTTATTCCCACCATTTTAGCTGAACTGAAGCTTTATAGCAGTTTAGGATTTTTCCTTTCCCTTTCAAGGTTATAAGCGTCTGAGAGGAAATATCTCTGATGGAAAAGATGCTCTTCATTCCAAGCTGTTATTTTTACTAATTGAGATATTTTCTTTCCTTTCCTCTTGCTCAAGGAAAAAAAGGAAACACACACATATATACAGACACACAAAGAAAACCAAAAATCCCAAACAAAACTAAACAGCAACAAACCAAACTAAAGTAAAGAAATCACATAACCCCAAAAAACACAAAAGAGATTTTTCTTGAATGGTATATTTATATATTTTTGTAACGCCTTAATTTGTCTCTAAACCATGTTTAGCAGATTCTGCAGGCTCACCTCAGATTAATATTTGCAGTAATGGCTACCGTTATGCCTACCACTCTGTTTTAAGGAAATCCTTGGTGTACAGAGGACTTCAGGAGAGTGTTTTCTTTCTTTCTTTGAGATGGAAAATTCTTTCATTTCATAAATGGTTTAGACACTTCTGCTCATTTACTGAAGTAAAGAAAAGAAAATATATGTCAGATCTTCCCTATAAATACCTAGCTGTTGAACATTTCTCAAACTTTATGGCACATGTTATTTAGCAATATATTATTGCTAATTTCTCTTCAATACTCTAAGCCATGTAGGAAACCTTCCTCTACCAAAATGAAAAAAAATCAATTCACTGAATGGCTTGTCTCTCTATTCAGAATACTATGCTTTAAATAGTAAATTTATGACACTTACGGAAGATATGCTTAGTCACATCCTTACATTTTTATTTACTGCACTCCTTTTACAGGGACAGCAGAAAACTTAAATGAGTTTAAAACCTTTCTCTTTTTCTTCCTTCTGTCACACAGATTCTTCTTATTCTCATTTCACCACACTCGTGGATCCAGAGTGGGTGAAGATGTCTTTAGAGCAGGAACTGGTCGTGTTCTAAGCTGATATGTTCATGGTTTATTTCCTCATTTCTAACCCACCTCTTACTTATTGCATAAAATCCTGCCCAAAGATTTCTTGGTACAAATTTTAAAGAGGCTGGGTGACACTAAAGAAAGAGAAGGAATATTACAAAGAAAAATCAGTCTGACCTTTTTCTTGTTTAATAAAGAAATGTAGCCTGCTATTGAAGCAGGCCATTTCTTATTTTCTGTAGGTAATTAATTCTGGCAAGTATTTTAGTATATTGTACAGTCTTTCTGCGTGAAAATACATCTTTATCAAATGTAGTGGGCAGCAGTGTACAATTCCAAACAAAACTTGGTTTTGAAGATAGATAACTATTGCAGTTCCATACCTAAACATGTAATTTTCTTTCAGAGCCTGCATGCATTTTATTCTCCTGCCCATCTTAGAAAATGGAATGTTGATGGGATTGTATCATCCACACTACCTTTCTGCATCTGTCTATTGCAAAAGGCATGAAATGGAATGCGTCGCTCTATCATTGATTTGTTGCCAGTGTAATCTGTTTTATTCAAGTCACAGTCCAAGTGTTTCTCCACCACCACGTTATTTCACAATTTCTCTTCCCCAACACTGACCATGCATTATGAACAAGTCAGATATGTTCATGCAGCTTTGATTTTTAAACTTCTTTTAAATCAATACCTCAGTGATTGATCCTCTAAAATTTAAGAATCAGTGAGCTGTATAAGTGAAACAGCAAAGAAAGTAGGTGGAGAATTTTCAGTCTTGGTTGAAATAAACACCAGGTGAAATATTGTGTTTTTAATGATTCACAGACACAAATTAAACGTGCTGCAGTATCGTTTGTTGCCATACCTCCTCCCTCCCTTTATTTACATTATACATTGGGCCATTCTCAGCTCTCAGTCAGATTAGGGACTAGCAGGCAAGAGAGTGTGCAAACACTTATTTAAAATGTCTTTTCCCAGTAAGTCTATTTCAATTAGAAATGCAGCAATTCTTTGCTTAAGCTGTTTTATTGAATTGACTCCTTGCATATTTTAGCCAAAGGTACCTCAACATATTGGTGGCTACAGCAGAACAAACCAATGCCCTACCAGTCCAACATTCTGTCTAGCAGCAGTTAGCACTAGATGCTGCAGAGGAAGATGAAATTTTTCAAGTTGGGCAGCAGTATTACATGAGGGAAGTGGGCAATTCCTAACCTTGAAAAATGTAAGTTAACAATTTGAGAATTACTAACCTGCGTAGACTTCCTTAGCATCTACATAAATTGAAATATTATTGGATTCCTAGGGATGTGTTACATAGCTCAATTGAAGTTGGTGGCAAATATTTGTCACTGTATCTGATTCAGGATAAATTATTTATATGTGTAATATTTTTGTTACCTCAATTAGCAGAAGAGAGTTAGAAGCACATTCCTGGAATTCTACATCTCTCTGTATGTTAATTATACCCACTATAACTTTTCTTACTCTACTGTAAAGGGAAATACTACTTCCAGACTATTTAAAATAATCGTGTATAAGTCTCCTGTCAAGAAGAAAAATTCTGCATGCCTAATGTTCTAATCATAATAGCAGGGGACTAGAAAGCAAACAGATGTATTCTGTTTCTAATATGCTACCTTGAGCTGAATTTTAAAAAGTTGAATTAAAAAACTGAAGTAAAGTATATGAGGGCTCCTTTCAATTATATTATTTGGAAGTATCTGATTAAACTCTTTCTTAGTATATTTTTTAACTCTTATTTCTTTTTTAGCTCAATCTCTATCCCAAAGATTTATGGTTGGATACAAATTATGCAGTAGTAAACTTTAGAAGTTTAGGTATTTTTCCATAGTTTTACATCTAAATTCCTTTAATAATCACCTGAGATAAATATAATTTATAGATTGATTCATTTTGTTCAAAGATAAAATGTATTAATTGTCTATAAAGAGTGCTTGTCTTAAACTCCATCACCTTACAGGTAGAATTACATTTAATTACGGGAATTGTTCAACTGATTTCAGTTACAGCATAGTTAGTTGAAAGAAGAGAAATAGAAACCTCATTGCTGCTGACATTTTAAAGAAATGGATGTTTCTTTTATGGAGAACAAAACAGTTCCCTAAAAGTATGTTAATTTAAAAAGTAGATGAAAAAAACCGGACTAACAGTGAGTTATGGAATAACTCATAGGTGTTATGCATAAGCAGGTATTCCTTTTGCTGTAATCTCCAACCAGAAAGAAAAGCAGAAATCAACAGCCACAGTAGTGTGTCAAACCACAGTACTATACTTGCTTTACATGTGGGCCAAACTTATCTCTTTCAGGCTCAAAATTCCTGTGTATTCATATCCCACAGTTTGCACACAAAGATGTAGCTGGAAAACATTTAACAAAATGCAGGGTGTCTCCTCCACTGAGAAAGCTGTGCCTAAGAAAGAGAGAAGCATAGCTGGACATAAATGGAAGAAAATAATTCAGAAGTGTTAGTTAAATCTGGTTTAATAAGAAAAAAAATCAGAGTGGATTGTCTCCTTCAAGTAAAACAATTTTAAGTAGTGGGAAGCTGTTAAAAGAATATGGATGCTCTGTTTATTCTTCCAGAACCCTGGAAGGAAAGCACAACCACATGTTTATCGTCTTGGTAATGCCTAGCAGGGGCTTTTTTGTGGGGCTTTTGTTTTGGTGTTATGTGGCTTTTTTCCTTTTTTTTCTGTCCACACTGCTGCGTCTTCCTTTTTTACTTCTTATCATATTTCTGTTACATTTGCTCTGTGCAGAGGATATACTAGATTTGTAGACACTATGGACTTGCATGGAGCCATTTGCATTCCAGCACGTACATACTGGATGCTTTATGTGTATCTACCCTGATGGGAGAACACCCTGCTCTGATGGTCTTGAAATGGGGTCTGCATAGGCTCATATGATGGAAATAAAATTGCTATCTGTACTTTGTCTACAAACTGAGGTGCAATTTAGTACTTGACAGCAGCAATTATTTTTCTGTAATGGAAAATTGGTATCTTGATAAAGTTCTGAGAGCTGAAATTCACATCCAATTATGAGACACTGAGAAAATCCACAACATCGAATAGTTTTGTTCACAAGTATTCTTTATACTGTGTGACTACAATAAACTGATCAATCTGACTTGAAATATGCTATTTTTAACCAAAGGGGTTAAAAAAAAATTCCATAAAAAGAGATCTAAATAATATTCAGTTAATTTTTGAAAGAAAAGTTTTAAGACAGTAGATTAAAATATGAATCTAAAATATGAATTTAAAATATTTTATATGACACAAGAGTTGACAATGGTAAAAAACCTGTTCATATCAGTACCAAGGCTTATTTCCCGTTTTATATTTGATAGAAATACTCACATAAACTATCGTGCTCATACAGATCACAATAGAAAAATTAATAAGGGAATTTTGAAGTCAAAGGGACATTTTTTTTAATAAGGATAATTATAAGCAAGAACTGAACACTTACTTGCTTCCTATTTGTGTTCAGAAATATTGACCTGAAATGTGCCCCTGAAAAGAACAATTTTTTCCCCTGAAATTTTGTCTTCAGTAGATTATTCTATTAAATAATTCTTGAGAAGTATTTTCTTTCAAAATTATTATTCAGATGGGTTTGTGTGTTGTGATTTATAAACCTTGGAAGAAAACAAAACCAGACGTTCTCCGCAGCTGAAGACCTTGTTAACAGGTATCCCACAGTTTCTATTTAGTCCATTTAATGGCTCTACTGCAAGAATAATTTGTTGATTACCAGGTGTTGGCAAAACTTGCTATACCTAATAGAGTGATGAATATTGCATTCTAAAGGCTTGATTCATCATTGTGTTTTCAGAGTGCCATCTGGATGTCCTGTCTCTGAAAAACCTACTGATAGAAAGCTGTGTTTTGAAAGTTTTCAAACTTACTAATTCAACTGGTCCTGTCCCAGTGAAACACTCTGTGAAGCTGAGCTTCTTTATAAATCGAGAGAGCCTACTACACACCTGTTTTTTCATCTCTATACCTTCACTTAAAAGTTTGGCATTATAATTTGGCATTGCAGGCTTTTTTATATGGCTTTAAATGTTTAAATGTGCTGTATCAATCTATGCATAAAGATGGGAAGGCATACACAAATTCTCTTGCCCAGTTATTTCACCACACAGCTTTCTAGTATACAGGATTCCTAGCAGCCTGTTCATTATGCTTTATGGAACAGAAATTTCTATATATGACAAACTCAAAAATAGAGGAATAAATACCTTTTAGGAAACAATGTGATCACCATTTAATTCATAGCATAAGGAGATGCTGCATCTTTGTTTTTACTGATGAAAAGAAATGCATTAGGTCACTGCAACAGCTGGCAGACATGATGAAGAATCTAATGCTACAAAGAAATAAAACCTGCTCTTTGCTGAAGCTGGAAGTGTTCCCATCAGTTACCTGAGGCAGCCACCAAGCATTGTGGCTTTCTTCCTGAGGTGAGTAAATGCTTTACAGATAGAACATTTTCAGTAACAGATATTGTTCATCCAATATAATTTAGAAGTGCTGAGATTGCCTGTACCAGCAGCTCCTGACATTGTGGACATGCTAGATTTCTTGTGTACTCCAGGTAAGGCATGACTGTGAACCAGGTGATTTACAAGGATGAATGTACACATACTTTAGTGGAACTTAAATGTGAGACAGAGACTAGAAGGTGAACTTACCATTCCCATTCCAGAAGTTAATCCTTGAATAGCTTCAAGCATCAAAGTGAGAGTTTTGGGTTCAGGAGCAAAGCAAAGATTTTTGAAAGGACCATGGTATTTTGAAAACCTGTCTTATTAGCATAATTATTAAAAGCCAGGCACATCAGAACTTTTTTGAGGGTGGTACCACTACTCCTGACTAGGTCTGGACACGTGCCACCTATGCATTTCATAAGGCACTGCACTTTCTTCAGTAAGGTTTCTGAAGGTCCTGCCTCTGTAACTAATTTTGTAGAATGTTTATATAAGGAAGACGAGATGCTCAGCTCATCCTGCACAAGGGTGTGGTTGTTTTGGATAGAATAGAGTTAATTCTTTTCTTAGCAGCTTGTACAATGCTATGATCTGTGATAATAATGTAGCATATCATTGGATTTGTTTACCATTTAAGAAGCTGATGATTTTCTGTTGGAACCCTGAGTTCTGAGAATTTCAGCCTTTCAGTGCTGACAGATAGTGATCCTCAGAAGCACACTGTATTTGACCTGAAGCCTTGGGAAAGGCTTCCTAAATTATGTGATAACATAAGGTTGTGGCTGTGTAATTAAAAGTTATGTCACTGAGTGGAATATGTAGAGATGTAGAAAATTAGGTTTATGGGATATATGTAACAATATGGAGGATTTGGGGTGTGGATTTGTTGTTCTTCTTTTCTCCTTCTTCTTCACAAATCTGGATGTTCTGGTATTGGGTCAAAAAACCCGCAGTGTAGATGATGAATAGTTAGTTATTGAATTTTAAGTAAAAACAAATTACTTAGTATTTTATAATTGGGTGATTTGGACCTTAAAAGGCCTTGGAAGTTAGAACTCACGGCCATTTTCCACCTTGTTAACTTGGAGGCACACTCTGTGCAGCTGTAGTACAGATAAGACATAATAAACAACTAAGTCCAAAGAGGAACTCTCGGTCTCCAGCATTTTAATTCAAACTCTGAGTAATAGAACTCATGAAACAAAGGCAAAGAAAAGATAAAAAGATAAAATTAATATCTGGAATTAATAATTGTCAACATTTTACTGTGATGCTAAGATCTCCAAAAGCACTGAATAGGAGAATTTCAATGTCTTTTGTAGTGCTGTATGTGCCACTCTTTTGCCAAGCACTTGTAGGTCTACCTATAGCTCTTAATCAGTTTAAATCCCAGTTCAGCCCATTAAAAAGCCTTAGACAGTTTTGAAATTTTTTTCAAGTTTTTTATTTTCTTTGAGAAAACTATGAATGCAGTTTGGGTCTTCAAGCAGTTCTATAGCACTGACTTTTTTCCAAGTTTGTTTTAAATGCTTTTAAAGATAATGCCAATGTACCAGGATATCATGGAGAATTTGGGGTTTCTTTAGCTTATGTTTTTGTTATAGCTCCTCCCCCACACACTCATATACGTATGCTGTAATTATACTACAGTGGAAGACAGGAACTGATTTAATAATTATGTAGCTGGATGACTTCTTACTATCATTTGTAAGTTCCCTCTTCTCTAGTAAAGCGGTCCTCTTGAAAGAAGATAATCTGTTAATTGCCTGAATTTAGCATGACTTCTTGTTATCATGTGCCAAAATATCACCTCAAAATATAAATTATTGTAAGCATATACAGAGTAAAGGTTTAAAAGCAAGCTGCTTCTGTCATGTCTATCAGATTTAACAAATGTCTATATGTTTTCTATCTTTTCTTAATTTGAGATCCAAATGCTTATATGAAGTGATTAACTTTTTATTTATGCCTTTGTCTCATTATTGGAAGGATTGTAACTCTGAAAATACCATGATCTATTACACCAGAGCACAGTGACACATAATGACACTTAAAGGCACCTATATCAATTGTAAAACTTTTAGTTACTTGATTAAATACAAAAGGTACTGTGCTTAGGCCAGGCTAAAGTCACAGTAATATAGTATTTAAATTATTTTAAATTAAATTAAATTTTACCCCTCTAAATGAGCATCTAGAAAGTAGAGCTGTAGCACAGGGTCTGCAAAACACTACATATAGTAACTCCATGGGCCACTTATTCTCAAAGAAATGGATAAAACTATTCACAGTATGTATGTAAAATTTTGCAGCGTTAGAACTTTAGTGTGTTATCTCTTTATCTTTCAACATATTTGTCACACTGAAGAGACTTTTTTAGCTTGTAAAATTCTGTTGAAGTTACTAAGCCCTGGCACAGCAGAAAACTTTTATGTCTTTTAAATCAAAATAGTGACAGCTGGATGGCCCTGACTTTAGAGGATCCAGCTCTCCCAGTTTATCATGGGAGCTACTAACATAAGGCTTGTAGTTTTGACTCTTCATATGAAATGAATAAATGAGAATGAGAAAATATACCAACCCATCTCAAACAGCCCTTTGTACTTAAGGAGATGAATTTACAGTCTCCATTTGAATTTGAATTACAGTTTTGCAAAAACGTAAATAGTAAGTCTGTGTTCATAAATCTCACTGAAGATATTTCTATTTTCAGAAGACTAGCCTGCAAAAAACTTAAAAATTACAAGCAGACACATTGGATTAGGTTATTTTTTTTGGTTTTGAGAAAAGGAATGAAGTAAAACAATAGCCAACCATCATCAGTAAGGATGAAAAAAGTAGAATTGTTGCATATAAAAGGAATTTGAAAAAAAAAAACCAAAAACACAACTAAAAGCAAATTCCTTAGGAACACTTTTTTTTTCTTTTTTACTTTTTTTTAATGTGGTAGCATCTTTTTAGCTACTATTTTGGCTTTGTTTGTTGGAAACATTTACAAATATATCAAGACCAGTTAAAAAAATCCCAGATGTATTTTCACTTGATTTTTCAGGTAAGTACACTGATACACTGTCAGGAAAAAGAAAAGTGAATTTTTGCTTTATGTCCCAGGTATACACTCAGCAAGAAACCAAACCTACAAAAAAATGCAGAAGTTCAATGATGAGCAGATGTTGAAGGTGTAAAAAAAGAAATCAGTCTCTTGACGTATAAGTTAGTGTAGCTTAGGAAAAGTATAGGAGAGTACAATTCTTTACATATTTATGGAACAGCAGCCAGTACAGAATGCTGTCTCTGTAGTAGGTCTTTTAATATTAATCCAAAACCTGCAAGGATTTTGAGGGAAGCTAACAGATCTCAATGAAGCAAAGGAAATCTCAGGTCCATACAAGGATTTTAATAAAGAAGATATTTTGATCAACAGATGGAATTTATTTCATTAAGAAATAATGAATAAAACTGAATTCAGAAAGGGTGGATTTTAAGCCTTAGCAAATATCTGGGGAAAAGTATAAGAATTTTTCTTTTTTACATCTCTTATATCAAAAGGACATTTTCCTCAATAAAAATTTAACATGGGTTTGAAACAAATTTTAAAACATAGCACTTTCTGAAGCAATAGTGACATCTTTACATCAAAGGCAAAAGAAGCTCTGTATTAATTTGGTTTCTGGGGAGATGGTACATTTCTTCTTAGAGGCATATCATGTGCAGAAAAAGCTGACAGGTGGAAAGAGTGAAGCAGAACCTTAAAGGATCATCCTAACTATATTGGCAGCTGTCAGGTAATTTCATGGGCCTGAATCATCTCCAGGAGTTGTATGTGGAGAGGTGACATGCTGTGCATTTAGCTTCCTCTGCAGCATCCTTTTCCTTCCTGACCCACATCAAGGACTGTCAGCTCACCTGAGAACCCAGATTCCAAAGTGACTTGCATCTCACATTGCCCTGGGCTCCATGTAGTGCAGTTCAGAGAAACTGATCCCTCTCTGAAAGAGGCAGCTGTTGCTGCTGTACTGAGTAGTAAAAAGGACTATCAGCAATGAAAGAAGTTGGGCAACACTTGGGTTTGGGTTTGTTTCTTTTCAACTAGCAATTGCTCAAAGCACTAATGAGACCAGTGTCTGCTGTTGATCAAAATGGTCTATGGAAGAATATATCGGTGCACTATCATTCATTTATCTCTCAACAAGAGAATAATCTGGCCCCAGAAGTCATCTTTGACTGTTCAGAAGCCACGTCAGTGTTTAGAAGCTGATTAGATAATAATGATAATTACAGAAAAATGCCCATATGGCCATTATTAGATCAATTTTACTGTAATTATGGATACTCCTGCTAGAAACCTACCTTGTGTAGTCATACAAACTAATTAAAACATAATTTCCACATCTGCAAATGTTTTTACCAATGGCTAAATTCAAATGGAGTTTCTGAGTGTACTATGCGGAATCCTAAAGCTTGGAGAGCACACTATTGAATACCCAGGTTGTATTTCATACCCAGGTTGTATTTCAGGCCTTGCCACCACAGGTCTGTGTGTCTTTCAGCAAGCAGCCACCACCACACCTGCAAAACCATCTGGAAAAAAACATCGAATATCCCATTTTTGCAAGAGGAGAAAGAAAACAATCAAAGCTTAACTAGTCTTGGCCAATAACAGACAATATTTTCAAGTATTAGTGCTTCAAATGTAGGGGCTTAAAATATTTCTACACCTGTTTTTCAGTAACTGAACTCTAACCTTTATTTATTCAAAACCCAGGAGTTTGGTTTCAAGGAGTATTTATTCTCTGGAGATGGATTAGCTGAAGCTCAGCACTGGTTCTGGAAGACCTGTACCACAGAGAAAACCAGGCACTGAACAGGAAGATGGCATAAACTCTGCCACTGTGGTCATAGACAAAAAACTGCACAGAGGGTTAAGGACTTTGACATTTCTAATGCCAATTTGCAGGATTCAAAGTGCACATACTACAAGCCCAGCAGCTGGAGGAATGAGACTGATACTTCAGGCCAAAATTATAGTTCATATATTCAATTCAATCAAGCCAGGACCCTGACAATATATCAAAGATCCACAGTAACTATTGTATACCAGAAAATTTAATATTTTAGTTTCCAATGATCTTTACACATGCTAACAGGATTAAAGGCCCATCATATCATCCTGTAAAGAAAAGAGAGAAACTGAGGTAAACTTTATTTTTTGATTCCTAGACCTGACAAGCAGGAAAATCCAGCTAACACATGTATTTTTAAGTTCTTAGAGATCTTCCAATTAAAGTTGCTGTCTCAGTGTAAAATAATAAACAGTGATCTGACACTTCTGAAGACCGGTCAACATGAGAAACAGATGTATGGTTTGTGTATAAACATCACATAGAACCTAAATGGTTTCCTGGGAAAAACAGGATAAAAAAAACAAACAAAAAAGGGGGTTTGCTTCCCTCGTAATATTCCTGCCCTGTAAGAGCCCAGGAAAAAAAGCATACACATTGACTCCTAATTATGTCCTCCTAAGTGAAGCCAACTGCTAGACTAAATCCCAAAATCTAGCCCCTGAAAGTAAGCAAACAACTGAAAGCCAAGAGTTGTTCCCAAATGGATTTACGGAAATCCACCACTATTCTGTTCTAGACACATAAAGTAACTATTCTTGTAACTTTACTATGCTCCTGTCTTTCAAGTTCCCTATTCAGACTGAATATTTAGTCCTAATTTTCCTTCTGACATTGAGCGAGCATTCAAAAAAAATTTTTCTATATGTTCCATCTAATACTTGAGTTTTCCTGATGTCAGTATTCTCATGTGAAATATACTTGAGTTTCTTTCTCTTCCTGAACAGAATGAGAAAGCTTTTGGCACAGTAAAGCTGAGTTCTGATTGTCATTGTTCCTTCTTCAAAAGACATGGTTGAAAGAAAAGCAGGTCATATGATATATATAGCAACATGGTTCTAAACTGAGAATCAACTGGCCCCATCTAATATTGTCAGTATCAATACTGGTATTATCAATAACAAAAAAAATAAGTAGTTTTTAATGTGTTAAAAAATAATGAATGAAAATCTTAGGCCATTTCTGCCCAAGTCAGTGCTTTTCCTTAAATTAACTTATTGTTTCTCAGCTGTGTTTAAATTTATATTGTAGTTCTCGGTATACATTAAACTTATACATGCACACACACATAAACAAGCCTGTTTTCTTTGTAAAACAAGAAACTAATTTCACTGGGTTAAAGCTACGTTACTCTTTCTCACAGTGGTGTATGAGCTTGCAGCTCAGTGGTTCTAGATCCCAATACCTGCAGTCCTGGTGGGTTGAACACTTTCTTTAAGAAAAAATGTGTGGAAGTAATACTTCCGAGGGAAATCACTAGTACTTATTTCACTCAAACACAATTACTGTTATGTTCTAAACTTCTTTCCAGAAGAATAAATATCCTAACAGTGCAGCTGCTTCCTGTTACAGGCTAACAGCTTGGTTCATTAATATGGACAGTGCAAAAAGAGTTGAGGTTGTGCAAGAAACTTCTCAGAAGAACCCTAAACTGTTTTGTATTGTGTCTCTCCCTACCTTTTAGACTATAGATTATGGAACAGGTGAAAAAATAACATTTTACTAAATTCTCTTCCCACCTTCCCAAGCCTTGAGGCTTTCCCATCCCATTTGTTCCCTTCAGTTCTGAGCATCTGTACATACCTCAGCTTTATTCCTGTCTTCATAAGCAGAAAGCACAGTAAATTAGCACTGTAAATTCCTTAGAAAATTGTAACCCCACCACCATCAGCCTGAGAGGGAACTGAACCACATATGAACCTGTTAAATACACTGTTTAGTCAGTGTCAGTGGTGCCCTGTCTTAGACAAAATGGGCTAATTCAAGCAAGGCAAGAAAAGTAGAAGGATTTTCTCAAATGTTTTTTCCTTAAATTACAGTGGAAAAGAAAATTAAAACTGTTAAAGGTCATATCTGATTGCTGTAACTGCACTACAGCATCTTATTGACCTTAGGGAAAGCACAGTGTTGAGAATGTACTCCCTGAGCATAAAAAATGTTGTTCATCTTAGAAGACTCTGGAAAAAAATTGCTCTATTACAAACTCCATGTTCATACCTCTTCATTTTAAATTTCTTTAATGTGAGAAGCCAAATATTGAATTTGATAGGTTGTACAGCAGTTTCAGGACACCACAGTTAAACTGCATATAGGATGCATCACCTCCTGAAATATATCTTCCCTTCTAGCCAAATATTTTATGTTTATACATGCCTTTGGCAATTTTTCACTTGTATCGTTTTATTTCATCTGGTAAAAAAAAGATAAGAATAGAAGATAGAGAGAGAAATTTTCAGATTTTCATTTTGTTTCCCGACATGTTCTATTGTATGTATGTGTATTAAAAATATACATGAAAACTTATAACTACTGAATGAGAGCTTGGGTGGATCGATGCCGTGTTTGTCCCTACAGGTCCCTCATGCACGGCTCAGGCAGCGCTCTGCCAGCCCCACGCGTGCCCCAATCTCACCTTGGCAGGTGAACAGCCCTCACACCCACAGGCTGTGCACGAGCCGCAGACAGAGAGGCGAGAGGGGCTCTCTGCAGGCAATTCCGAGGTGTTTCATGGCAACAGCCCCAAGGGAACAGAGGCAAGAAGAGCACAAAACTGACAGCCTGCACCAGTTTTATCCCAAAAACTCCCAAAGGCGGGCAGAGCATCCAAAACCAATAGTCTGAGGGCTCGGGGGCAGGGGCGAGGTAGAATGATATAACAGGGGCCAATGGGAAACAGCATTGGAGGGGGGAGAGGGCCAGTGGCCAGCAGAATCTAGACAAAGGAAGAACTTTCTAGCACAGTGTTGTAAGGAGAGACCACTTTTAGGGCAACTTGGGGGGTGTAAAGTGGACTTAGCCACAGATAACAGTAATTTCTGTGTAAAGTAATGCACTTACTGAAGGAAAGCACATACTAAAATAGATTGCCTTCTGAGGTTTTATATAGTGTTTGTTACACTTAAGCAAGTTTAACAAGTTGTTCCACTAGAAAAAGTCAGAATTTCCTTATACTAACTGTATGAATGCAATCGTGTTTACATACTATATCTCCTACACATGCTCCTTATGTCTGCATTTATATGATGATCTACTGATGTCCAGTTGATTCGTATGTATCTCGGTCCAAATTCATTTCAAAGAGAACTCAAAACAGTAATGCAAATACAGGATCATGCCATTAGTAGTTAATTAACAAAAGCATTTTTAAAGTAATTTTCCCTATAGCTTTCCATCAGAACTGTGTGGTTTGGTTTTACTTTTTATTGTGACAGATTAGATATTTGGGTTGACATTCACATATTTTGGTTTTGTCAACAACATGATTTATCTTTGTAAGACTGAGCAAAAATTATGTTGATATTTCTATCTGCACGTAATAGACCTGTGACCTTTTTCACTTACATTTTGCCCATAAATTTATCATTCCACAAACAATTTCTAACACTGCAAACCTCTGAGCAGATTCAAAACATGTTATGAAAGAATCAGTTTGCTAAAAAAACACCCGTTTTCTTTATAATAAAGTGTTTCTTACAAGTAGAAAAATAAAACTTAAAAAAAAAAAAAAAATACCATACTATACCAACCATAAACCAAGCTGGCCAAAAGTTGTCTATTTGCCTTGATTGAATAAAAGTAGGATGACCTAAAGGTAGACAGGGGATATTCAGGGCAGGCTGAATAGTTTCTGCACAGTTTGAAGCACAAAGAGAGTTGTCACCTCTTCCTAGAACAAAGGATTATGCAGAAAATCCTACTGAGCATGGCCAGGAGAGTGGCACTTAAACTTTCCAATTCTTTTGTTCCTGATTGACATCAGCTTCAGAAATGCTATATAGATAACACTCATGGGAGCCCCACCTTTAGAACACCCTTTACTTCTCATTCTGTAAATTTGCTTCTCAGTGTTTTTTATTTGGTTTGGTCTTCCTTCAAGGAAATACAGCATTTGGAACTGTGTTGGCAAACCCACTCACAAACAAAGTCTCACAGACTTTGCAGAGTTTGTAGGGCTTGGGCAGCACACCTCCATTAACTCCATAAGGTCCTGAGCATAACTTCACTCATAACTGGGGAGAAACTGGGGTACTACTAAAATAATTGTCAGAGTTCTCTCTAGTTTCAAGGACATAAAATTTCCCTTATGATTTCTCTCAGAGGACCACTTGGTAGTAAGCAATCCACTTCAATGAGAGTTAACAGAATAAGGACAGGAAGTTATGATCCAGCAATGATTTTAATGCTTCCCTTGATAAAAAATTAAATAAGAATATTTTCTCAAACTTAAAATTTGCTTCCAAAATAAAATGTACCTTTGCTGGTTTTTGCTTGAGAGTGGTAGATAAAGTCAGTACCAAAGACGTCTCATAGAAGCCCAAGTAATACCCATAAGTGTCATAGTTCAGGGTATTTAATGCATAGTATCTCTTCAGAAAATCTTTTTCTTTATCTTTGCCTTTTGTTGATAGAAATATCTTTAGAGTGGACAGGAATGGACAAACAGGAGATAGGAAAGAGAATATCTTTTTCACTATCATGAAGATGTATTAACCTTGAAAAACACTTGGAAAAATATTTTTCTAAACTACAATTTTTTGCTGCATTCAGTGCTGCTTTTTCATCCTAAGAAAGTGTAGACAAAACAAATCTATTCATGGAACATTTGGCAAAGACCACAACTGGAATATGTTTCTACATGAACATTACTTGTGGTCTTCATATATGCATAATGGACAAATCTGCAAACCATTTGAAAAAAAAAGAATTCTTTATTTTAAGAGAAGGAAGTATTTTTTTTTAGTTTTTTCATTACTTGTGTTCTAAAGCAGTGCTGCAGGAAAATAATGGAAGACTGACAAGGAGGACTGTAAACATGATCAACAAACTTGTGTAGGAAAGGGCATACATCATGCTAATCACTGTTTAGTCTTGTGCATTTGACAAGTAGAAGATAGTTGTTTAGATGACACAGGCCCATGACAGAGACACCCTCTTGTGCTTGAGATTCCTGCCCTGATGCACGAAAGAATACAGTGGTAACTATAGTGGTGTGGATCCCTGAAGGACAGGCAAAAGGAGCTGGTCACTCTCTCATATGGACTGGGTGCTCAGTCCCTGTGTTCCCACTTGTGTGCCTCTGCCTGGGGGATCATCTCATTGGTGAGGTAATGAAATTAATTTCCTTTTTGCATTTCAGCTATGGTTTTGTGATTATGCCGAGTCCTGCCTGTGTTAGCACACAAAAGTGCATGCATTTAAAAAATTTTCTTTCTTGCAAGTGCTCTTTTAGTGAGCCAGTGGTAAAGAAAAGCATATGAGTGTCAGAGAGAAAAAAACCTGGTTGATTGTGAAAAGATATTAAATGAAATAACAAAAAAAAAAGTTTGCATAGAAAAAAAAAAAGCTTAGCAGTGTTGACCTATTGTCTCATATATCTCAAAGTAAGTCAGGAACAATTTCCTGGATATACTGTGTTCTACGGATGTAAGGGCGATCACAATCAGATCCCAAAGCCTTGCATCCCTGAAAGCTCTGCTGTCAGTGATCAGTAATGGTAACTCATCTGCATCTCTTTTCAGGAGAGCTCACAGCATTGTGAACATGTTTTGGGGTTTTTTAAGGCTTTCCAGTATGAAGATGAAGTCACCCATCTTTTGCAACTCCAGCTTCCTGCTGGAACACTAGACTAGAAAGGTTTTCAGGAAGACCTATTAATTTCACAGTGTTGGCTTTGTCTATAGGTGTTAATTTTAAGAAGACCATACCTCTTCCCTAGGAAAAGTACCTAAAATGCATTTACATGTGCCTAAATTAGGGATCTACACCAGAAACACAGGATAAGGGTCTCTGTCATTGCCAAGAATACATTTTTTTACTCCTAGAAGATGCTTGATCAATGGGACTTTTCCCTGCCTACTTGTTTTGGCTCTCTAATGAGATTTAGAGGGATTATATCTTCCAGCAATTGTGTGTATGAGATTTCTTGTTGCCTAACTCAGCCAGGAGCTAAGACAGAGGCTGTGTGGGCCAGTTAAGAAATACTGGAAGCTAAATATGACACCTATGAGTACTAGTTTTGAGGGGAATGTGTTTAAAATAGTAAAACAAGATCCTTAAAAATAATTATTGTTTAGAAAATGCAACAAATAATAAGCTTTACAGTTTGTAGAAAGACTTTCTCCAAGAGTGTTAATGTTCAGCTGAGGTACGTCTTTATGTCACCTACAGCATTTGCCTACTCATCATCAAACTGTATCATTTGTTTAGTACACTATTTCTGTTCTTCTTTGTTAGTAATTAAAATTCCTAAGAGATACAAGTCTTCTTGTCCACTTCATTTATTAATGGACAGCTGTCCAAATGAACAGTAATTTATTATAAGAACATTTAATACATCTTAATTGTGATATTAAGTGTTAGTTTGTGACAACCCAATAAGGCATGAACAGCACACCACCTTCATTTAAGGACATATTCCCTATTAAAATAATACAGAACTTTGCAAAAGGAATCACAACCGTGCTTCAAACTTATCATTAGGTGAATATAGGAGCCATTTTAAAATGCTAGCAAATCTGATCAGTTAAATGCAGATTTTTTATGATGAATAATTATATTTGTTTCCTAACTATACCTAACAGAAGAAAAGCAAACAAACAGGAAAAAATACTGAACTGTATTAGACATTTTAGAGCAGTGCACATTGCAATCATGTTTTAAAAAATCTAAAAACCAAACAAACAAAAATCCCCAGACAGTGTGAAAAGAGAAAAAAATATGACTGCAGAGGAAAGACATAAACAGCAATAGACAAATATGCCCAGTTTTCTGTAGTTAATGTCATGGTTCAGTTTGGTTTTTTTGGCAGGTATATCGTGAGTGTTACTGTGGGACTTTTACCACAAGGTTTGCATATGTGAAACCCACATACAGATTTTAATAACCATTTGCAACTTCAACTGTCACTTGAAAAATAACTTCATAATGAGGACTGCAATAAATTGGAGCCATGATAATCAGGAAAGTGCTTATAAATAGTAAGGTAATGTGCCAGGAAAGGGTCATATAACAACAACATATAAACGTATGAAAATTATTTAAAGAAAATGCATTGTGTAATAAACTGTGTTTTGATTTATTTTTTAAAATCAATAGCCAACACTCAGTAAGGAAATGAAATATTATGTTTCAGTCTGGAATTCACCTTTGTTAGCTTTTGCAGAGTCAAGGACTGTTGTTGGTGCTACCTTCCAGCATGCTGTTCTCCCTTGGACTCCATCGCTATCTGATATCTGTAAGTGAAACTGCTGAATTTCTCATACTATGTCAATTTACATCAGACACAGATCTGATAGCAGCTCTAGCATGGGCATACTATATGAGTTTGGAAGGAGACAATTCCACTGCCTTCTTATCTCTGTTTACCCACAGTATCAAGCCCCGTCTGAACTTGGCTACTTTAAACCGTGAAATTCTGCAGTTTCCATCCTCTGTAGCATCCATAATGAACCATAACCAACTCACCTGATTCCCTTTCTTATTGGAATTCAAAAGCAAGAAAGAGCAGTAATTTCCATGTGATCACACACAGTCTCACAGCAGACTGGCACACAACTCTAGCAGGGAAGTGATGAGGAGAAGGTTTCATCAGAAGAGTATGGCCTGATAAGGTCATTAGCTACCATTGTCGGTGAATTTTACAAGAGAACTGCCAGTGGAAGTGAGCATTAATCACAGATGTCTTTCTAAGAACCTGTCAGATTTTCTGAATGATTTTATACAATCCATGGTTGTATTTTAGGCTTTTGTTTTTCCAATTATGTTTGCAAATGATTTTCCTTGATCTAACCAATAAAATTAATTGGAACATGACAACTCAATACTGCCAAGGTTGAGAAGATCACAGAGGTTCAGAAGAGAATGCATCTTGGCTGTCATGTAAAATAAAGTTCTGAATTGAGTTTATAATTAAAATGAAATGAAAATGCAAGCTTGATCCAAAGTCTCACATTAGAAATCTGTGATTTATGATGAAGTCTGGACTTTTGATTGAAGTTTTGTATGCAGATATTTTGCATGACTTTGCTCCTAGTATAATTGATTCTCAATAATATTTTAGAGAAAAAAAAAAAAAGGAAAACCAGTGAAGTGTTAAGCCAGATTTTCTTCTATTCTCTTTGGTTTAAAATCTACTTAAACCCATTAATATAATTACAGAATTATTTATGCTCGAAGCGTCCTCTCAAGATCATTTAGCCCAACCCTCCTGCTCAAACAGGGTCAGCTAGAGCAAGTAGTGTAGGCCTGCGTCCAGCTGGGTTTTGAATATCTCCAGAGATACATTCAGACACCTATCTATATATAAACAATTATATGATATATTTTGTATTTATAACATATATGTATATAGTATATCCAATGATAAAAATTTCTCTATCGTTAAGTATGTAGAAAATATTCTCTCTTCTGTTCTTTTGTGCAGAAAATTTGGAATTATTTTAAGTTAACAAGATACACTCAAAATGCAGAAATAGGTAACAATGAACTTTGAATCATCTAATTTTCTCACACATATCTCAGCTTGAGGGGAGTTACAAAATTTGGCTTCCTAAAGTCTTCCAGTCCGCAAGGTTTGGTTTCTTAATACTGACATGCATTTACACCAGAAAGAGAAACTTAGGAAACCACTTTTATAGAGTTTTACATTAATTGGTGTTTTTTAACATTTGTGTCTGGATAAGTCATTGATGTCCAGCACTTTGGACTTCCTTACAATTTGCAATCCAACTTGTAGCACTGCAGAGAGATGGGGCATAGCAGCTGTTTTTTGCTACTTTCTGACTATGTTCATAGAGCTTGGAGATACCTGCCCTAACCAGTCTGGGACTGGCACATGCCTGGAGTGCAGTGGTAAGTGCTGTCTCAACTTGGTATAGTCAGAGCTGTGTAAACAAGCCACTGCCTGATGGGGCACGCGTTGCCTGCCACCTGGCTGGCACAGAGCACTGTTTTCCCAGGAATCTCTGGACCATGCTACACTGCACACGGAAGCAAGAAACCCTCCCACACCACCATAGTGTGTGAGCTCTGTGATACACTCTGGACTGTCATCTCTTACAGTTCCCTCCCTCCCTTTTGAAGCTACCTCATTTCTGCAACTGTGAAAACCCCTGTGAGGTTGGCACATAAAAAAATATCCTCCCAGACACACAGAGTTGATGGCATTGTTGTTTTGTGTAGGACCAATTGCATGCTTAATATTATACCAGTATTTCTTCTAATTTAGTGTTACACTGCTTTTCTTTCATTATGTTTAACATTGCAAAAAGATTCAATCCAAATTACCATAACCATTTTGCTCTAACATTGAGCACAGTTTTATTAGAATAAAATAAATTTCTCATTCTTTCCATTCACTACAGGAAATCAGTAGGATTCATCTGACAAAACATAAGCATCTATAATATAGATTTATGCTTTTGAAATAACTGTCTAGCTCTCTTTCACGGCTGGTAGGGAGACACAGGCTCTTTTGAGGAGTCATCTATTTTATCCTAAAACAGATATCTACAAATAAGTCAGTTGAGCTGCATCCTGAGAGTACCTCTTTTTCTCCAATGACTAAAAGCTCAAAAGCAGACAATCACATTGTAGACACCTAGTCAGAAGAGATTAATCACATCATTTCTCTCCACAGCTCTCCTATGTCTGTTTTGGCAGATCTCCTTCCTCAGAAGAGCACTGCTCTCCCTTACATGTGCAGTATGACCAGTAAAGAAACAGACAAAACAAGCATAACAAATAAAACAATTTATAGCAGATCTCAGTGGTTAAATCTGAGGAAAAGGTTCTAAGCAGATATTTGAAATTCCTGCTTTAATACTGCAGTCTTCACAGTGGCTTTGATACCGATTATATTCCCTAAACACCACACACATATCATTTAAGGAACTAAGATCAGCATCAGACCCACAAATTCCACTTCTATTTCTGACTGCCACAGTAAATACAGCTAGGTTATAGAGTCCTGAACAAGGAATCTTTTTAATGATGCTCTTGACTCAAATATATTTTTCTATTTTAATAAACAGAAGTAAATGTTAATATTTTTTTTTCATTTTACAAGAAATAAAGCACTTCATCACATGAACCAGTTCTCAAGAAAATTGTTCACATAAACCTTCCTCATTATGTGGACAGATTTGTGAAAAATGCAATAATAAACAAGTCATGAACTTTTGGTAGAGGCATGTTAAGATAACATTCTCTTTTTTGTTGTAATGATTGTACTCAAACCCTCTAATTTCTTCAATATTTATCAACATTTCATTTCCTAAAAATTTGAAAAAAATCTATATATGGCCTGCAATATAAGTACCTGAATTTCAGTACACAGTGTATATTTGAAGTGGAAGGACTTTTCCTCTATAGACAGAGTCACGCTTTCTTTAATATATTGTCTATAAAACCTGAAGTATGTATCTGACTCTCTGAATGAATGAAAAAATAGACTCAACAGAAACAAAAGTCTTTTTCAGGAACTAATGTATTTTTATTTTACAAGTTTTATAAGGACATAAGTAACAGACCAACATACAAAGGAGATTATTTCTTTAAAGCATAATAGCTGTGTTTGTGTATGTGTAAGACATAACCAAAAAATCATCCATGAGAAATCATTGCAGCTAGAACTTTCAAAGAGATAGAAAGAAAGCAAACAAGATACAGATCCTTCTGACATTTTCAAAGCATGGTTGCCTCATGTTTGGAATGATAAACATTTAGACGTATGATTTGTGTTGTAATGTTTTTGAAGTAAAGCTTTTGAATCTGGGTACCAAAGATACTGCATTGACCTGTGTCATGTCTAATACTGATTAAAGGTTGTACAAATAGACTCTGAATCTAACAGCAAGATATGTATTGACATTTTCTAATATGGATAGCAGTGCTGCCAGCTCTGGCTGTTACATCTCACAAACTGAAGAAAGGTCAGTGCCAGAGGGGTGTTTCACCTTCACATGCAGTGGTAGAAGTGGTGCAGCAGCTGACATCTTGGGATGACTCAGCCCTGAATCAGACCCCTGCACACGTCTAAACTGAACTTGCCTATGTAGAACACCAATTATAGATGTGAAACTGGGCTCATTATAGTCAAAATCACACGGCACTTTCCACAAGTATCTTAGGGGAGTGATGTGAATAAAGAAACCATAGAGAAGCATGTGCATGCTCTTCTCTAGGGGAATATCCAGGACAGTGAAATGTATCCACTTAGAGCTGCCACAGCATCTCTTTTTTTTTTTTTTAATATGCTTGCTGGCTTGTCACATAACTTCCTTTTAGGTTGGATGCTGTTCTGACAAGAGAAGGAGAATACAGCATGTGTGCAATCCCCATCCATGGACATGAGAAGACAGACTTTGTGATTATTCCATAGGGGAATCCTCTTACCACCTTTACTCATATTCAATGAGGCATATGAAATGCTAATTTACACCTACATCATAGATCCCTTGTTGTCATCACTGGTAATTGTTCACACATGCTCGCTTCTGACAATAATGCTTTGCTTGGGTTACTCATGCTCTTACTACAGTAAGATAAGAACTTTAAAAGAGCAGTAGTTTTCATATCTTCAAATTTGGTAAACTGTTTATTTGTAGGATTAAAATTAATTGGATTTAGCCTCAGTCTCAGCATAATCCTACATTTCTGGACACAGGAAAAAATAATCAGTATATTTTGAACTTAGGAGAGGTGAAAAAAATGCTTAGCAATTTCCAATATGATAGATTGGCTATGCTTATATCAAACAGAGAATTTTTCACACAAAGTAGACTCCTTATTTATTAATAAAGGCTGTTGTGTTATTCAAGTTCACTGTTGACTGTTGTTGAAGATTTTTCTTCCATTCAGGGAATTATTGGAATTTTCCAGTAATTTCTACTTTGTAAATTCTAAATATTGATACGTTATTTGTCCTATCCTCTATTAATGCCTTCAAGTACATATATTTGCATTTAGCCTAGTGGGAACCTGGACTTGATTAGGGCCCCTAGGTTCTAATGCAGCACAGCAATACCTTCAATATAAACAGAATTATTAAATAAGCACTGAGATTGCAATACAATCATAAATTTCTGACAATTGGTAAAATCTGTATTTTTCACTTCTCCTTTATTAAATTCCATTTCTCACACTTCTGCTGAAAACATCTTCCTAATCCAGCAGAGTATCTCTCCTTTTCTTTGTATCTTCAAGCACCTATGGAGATTAAAGGATGCTCTACAAAGTTACAGTGCTGTACAGATTGATGGATCACGTGCTTTTCCCTGCTTCTGCTCCTATACCTCAAGTCTTCTCCTATAACTGTCAATAAAATTACGCCGTAAGAAAAAAACAACAAATAGAAATGGTATCATAATAATTTCTTTCATGCATTAAGACTTTGTGTGTACACACCTAAGCCTTCTTTTTTTGCTATTGTGGGAAGAGTAAATCTGTATTTGACCTCAGACCTTTCTGAAAATTGAGCTGACCTGGAATCATAGGTAGGTAAAGCACAGTAATAATAGAAGTTGAAAATCAATACACTGCTTTACGGGGTCATGCTGAAGTCATTTTGGTTTCAATGATAAAATGATATTTGGATTTTGTAAGATTTCTTTCTATTGCCAATTAACTTCATAGTATCCTTGTGTCACAGTTGAAAAAGATCCTGACAGTAACTTAAAATCTGCGACAACCTAGCAGTTATTAAATAACTTTCTAATATCAAAGTATACTGCATAACTGTGCATATTGTATATATTTATACCCAGTTGTACCACACTAAGAATAAAAAACACAGAAGAATAATGTATGTACTCTAATACATGTTGTTTACTTTTAAAACCTTTTGCAGGGAGTGCTATACTCACTGTGTGTCATGTCTGAGTAAACTTGGAAGAGGATGAGGGTGGTAATGTAGTCTCATTCTTAAATACCCATCAAAAAGGACTCTATCAAACACCTTCACAGACATACTGAAGTTTTCTAGCATGATATAAACTCCTAGGATTTCCAGTCAGTCACTCTGCATAGCTTCTGGGCTTTAAAAACTTCCAGCCTCCTTATTTTCAGTGTTATAGACAGAAATGCTGAAGTGGTTGTGGCCTGTAAAGACATTTTCTTTTCTAGTTGCAATAGTCCAAAAGCTTTTAAATATATCTTACTGCTGCACATAATGCAGTTCTCTTCTTGTTTTTGTTCCCTTTTAAATATGTGTAGTTCATAGTGAGTTAAATTTTCCCATTTATTCAGTATGTCTAAGTTTTTATTTAATAGCTATAAATACAAGTGAGATTAAGCACTTGTGTCAGTGTTCTATCAATAGTGGAGGGGATTTGAGTTTTTTATTAATGTTCAACATTATTTTCTTCAGTGTTTTTTGCTAAGGATGTAAGTTACGAATTACATTAAAACCACAGTATATCACACCATTGATAAAATTAGTGGTATGATTAAGATGAACCAGGAATAAAATCTGTTTATTAGGATGATTAGTTAATAAAGACATTTAGCCCAGAAAAATGTCCAGTAAAAATTATTTTCTTTGTTATTCTTGAATATTCCTCCAAGTGGGCACAAAGACAAATTAAAACATGTCTTTTCACTATATTAGTTTTCAGCAATTCACCTGTGAAATTGCATAATAAGAATCAAAATACTTTAGTCTGGTTTCAGCAATCAGATAAGCATTACTCACATCTGTTTTATACAAAATTTCAATGTTGATACCATTCTTGCCTTCATTAACCCTCCCAGTTCCTTAAGCAGAAACAGACAATTCTAAACTAACAACTTTGGGCCTTTTTCCTATCACCATTAATTTACTGTGGTTTGAACTGACAGCAGAATTTGTAACTGATGATGAAAGGGAATATCTTGCATTTTCTCTGTCATAAACTCTAGTTTTCCAGAGTAGTAGCACTTGAAAATATGCACCTTCTAAGCTTTACTTTGCAGGAAAATGTGCTATCTTTAAATTTATTTTATCTGTGCTAGTAACAACTTCAAACCTGTGCTTGATTAAACCAGAAAAAATAGACCCAAATCCCACATTCTACTGTCTTTTTTTTTTTTCCAGTCACATGCTTCATCTCCATAGGCAGTAAGGACTTAAGTCTAAAGAAATCTCAGCATAGGAAAGAAATGAATGAGAGTCAAGTAGAAATGATTTTGAAAGGACTTTGTAATACAGAGTAGTGCAATGGCTTTGGTAAAATTTTTATGGTTTAGGTTTTTTGGGGGTTATGTGGAGTTTTGTTGTTGTTTGATTGATTTGGTTTGATTTGGTTTGCTTTGGTTTCCTTTGGTTTGGTTTGGTTTGCCTTGTTTTGTTTTGCCTTGTTTTGTTTTTAGTAGGGAACAATCAAAACTGCTTCCATTTCTCCTTGGGATTGTGTAATTTTGAGACTACCACAGGCTGAATGAGCTGCAATTCTCAGTACTCAGTGTACCTACTTTGAAGAGAACTGGGTTCTTTCGTATGTTGGGGTCGATAATTCTTCATTGTCTCCAAACATTGAACTTCAATCAAATTGATGTGCTTGGCTTCACCTTTGAACAGCTCTCAACATTTTTCTACCAATATTATGACTGTTACTCTAATATCTGAGAGGGAAACCAGTTTCACAAAAGCCATACAAAAGCCAGTGTGGGTTTTAAATCCCTTTTTGACCTTTCTTAGTCTTTTCTTTCATGACTTCTAATGGCTATAGTTTCTTTTTTTTTCTCTCTTTTTTTTTTCCTTTAGAATGTGATAGAAGTTGTTTCCTACATTGTGATCCAGAAAGTTTGAACTAGTGTTTGACAAATTGCCTGCATGCAGTATGTGTTTAGTGGTACCCATAGTCACAAATAAGAAATGTTAGTAAATCAGAGCCAGCCTTGAGTTACATAAAACTTTTTCATGTTGCCTCTTATAAGCTGAATAGTCAGTCTAGTGCTACATAGATTTCTATTTCATAAAATAGAAATAAATAAATCCATTATTTTAACATTTAAATTGTCAGACAAATATCAAGTCTATTGTCTATATCTTGAAAATACAGGTTAATATGTTCTGTGTTTCCTTGCTTTCATGGAATTGTTTTATTGAATGAAAATCTCATAAGCCATTTGATATGTATCACAGTGTATAATGATTTTTATTGTTCTGTAACTTATTGTCAATATAAAATTCAAATGTCAGATCTATGAACTTGGAGAAGCACTCAGCTGTAAAAGCCATTACTCCCAATCTTATCTGAAGAGGAGAAGAAAACAGTTTACTTTCTCATCTTTACTTACAAGGAAACTATGCATTTGTTCTGCCCATACACTGGTCCACAGCACTAGAGTACCTTAAAATATAAAATTTATTTGTGTCCTTATATTCTGTCTCATGAAAACCAGCACCTCATCATTCATAACTTGTATTCAGCCTCCTAACTGCTCATTTTAATAGTAAAAGTGCATTTGGCATTTTAAAGTCAGATAAATTCATTATGTCTCTCTCATTCAAACTATAAAATATGAATTACTTTTTTTTTTTTTTTTGAGTAGTGCTTGTTTTGGGGCATCACAAAACATTAATATTTCTGTCATTTCTTCAGGACAAGATGTTAAGAGCACATGATCTTTTTTCTTATTCTGAAAGGATTATTTATTTAGCACAGGGGAAAAGGTGCTTCAGAAATGTCACTAAAGGCAAAATATGAAAGCTATAAAGTTGCATAGGTGATGCCATGGGCATAAATTCAGCTCTGTTGTCAATGGTTATATAAACAAGAAGCATCTTGGGTTCACTGTCACAAATTAATAGAACAGGCAATTAGTGAACTATCACTTTACTTTGAAAGAGAGTCTTTTTGATGTGGACGATACCAAGCCACAGTAAACATGGGAGAAGCTCTGATGTTTGCACAAAGTCCTCAAAGCAAACCTGCAATCTGACAGCTGATCTTGAGGTCATTTACCTGATTGCTCTCTACCCCTTATGAAGGATTTCTATAAATATGGTTACAGAAGAAAGAGAAAATACAGATTCTGAACTAATCATTGCCACTTAAAAAGACAGTGTACACCTGTTCTAAAATTTAAAAAAAGTCAAAATATTAATACTGCCTCTTCCAAATATGTGTGTTCAAAATGACATTGATTCACCTGGAGTAACTGGGAACACTTTTCTGCCTCTTAACACTTGTTCCAAGTGAATTAATGGGATTTTCACAAGCAGTAAAGACCCTGAGAGAACCTCTTCAAAATACATGAATAAAATACTAAAGCAACTCAGTTTCAATATTCATGTAGCATTGGTATAGACTGGCCAGGTCAGTAAGTCCCAAAGAATTAGATCTATTGCTCTAACTAAATAATAGTGTTCCATATTGTCTTTGCCACATGAAATAAATCTGTGAAATAAATTTACCTGTGGCAAATGTAGCTACAGAGTAAGTCATCCATGAAACTAAGAGATTTCTCTGTGAAAGTTTAGCCCATCATATAAAGGATGTTTAAGAGCAATCAGGACAATATGACATTGATAATGAATTATTACTTATATTTTCTAGCAGATAAAAGGTCACAGAAATCTTTTTTGTCTGAAGCAAAATAGTGATTCATTTTTTCAAGTCAGTGGCAGCCCATTTATACTTTGTTACAAAATACTGAAATAATCAACCAACTTACCTTTTCCCTTTACATGCCATAAAAGCACATTAATTTTCACCTAACATGTGAACAAGAAATTATTATGTTTACAACAAAACGAAAGTTTGTGGGACAGGCCCAGAGAGATTTATAGGAAAATATCACCAGGTTTTGAGGAATTTTTACATTCCTGGATAGAACAGCAATTTTGCTTTTCTGTCATGCATAGCAGAAGAGGGAAACACCTTTTTTATTTAATTTTCAGCTTGAAAATGACCATAATGTTTCTTTTTTATCTTATGGAAAACCCAAAAACTTCATGTAGCCTAAAAGATCCATGTAACATAATACAATTCCCACAACTACGATAGAAAAATGTCACAGCTTAAATTACTTTAAATTGCCAAAGAGCAATAGTTCTGAAATAAAAATCATAGAATCCTGCTTCTTTATTCCCAATAAAACTTCACTTTCCAAAACATCATAATCTTCTACAATTCTTGAATTTTTTCATCTGGTTGAAACTATCCAAAAAATTTTGCTCCCTTGTTTATCCCCTAAATTTACTACTGGTGAAAGACATTCCCTTCCTCTATATTTTTCATGCTGAGTATTATTAAAACAAAGTGTGAAGAGTATTTATAAATCAGGATGAGTAATATTCATCTTTCAGACTGTCAACTTGAACAATGGAAAATCAGGGTTTGTCCATTGTGACAGCTGCAAAGAAAGCTGTGCAGACCATGCACATTAGCTAAATAACAAAGATTATGATGGTAAGATAAGTAGTGATTTTTTTTTAATTTTTTTTTTTTCAACAAGGATTAGGTGGGAATAATGAGGAAAATTTATTGTTCATTTGCTCAAAGCCTGAAAGCCACACTAAAGCTGTATAATGACAATGGTATTACACCCAAAACTGATGTGCAATATTTTGGCTATATAACCTGTCCGCGGAACCTTTGTCAAGTTAATGAAGCTGAGTGAGCAAGTATAATGAAATTTTTATTCTTTACTAGCTGATGAAACAGAGTTTAAGATAATGAAGAACTTGAATTCAGATATAAAGTAAGAACACAGAATCATAGAATCATAGAATGGTTTGTACTGGAAGGGACCTTAAAATTCATCATTTCAACCTCCCTGCCATGGGCAGGAACACCTTTAACTAGACCAGGTTGCTCAGAGCTCCATCTAACCTGGCTTTGAACTGTTCCATGGATGGGGTATCAAGATCTCTGGGCAATCTGTTTCACTGTCTCACCACCATCACAGTCTAGAATATCTACCTAATATTCAGTTTATAATCTAAAATTTATAAGCTTAAATTTGTATATAAATTAAATTACATCTTAATCATATGTCTCTTTTGCACTAATTGCATTTCTATAGTAACACAACTACATATGTCTTTTAAATATCACTCGGCATTGTGGTGAAATACTTGTGTAATTTTCCTTCAATGACTACTTTCAGAATTCATTTTATGTGAAAAATGTAAAGTTCCTAGTTTCTTCTTTGAAGTGATAATTGAAATGAGGGCAGTGTTTCCCTGAATGTAATTGTGTATTGTATTTATTGATAAAAAAATGTTAAATTATCCAGCAGAAACTAATTACACTATGCTTCACAGAGACCTAAAATATTACGTTTTTAGTGAAAGGACAGAGAGGTGGAAGTACTGTCAGTAATTATTCAGTTCTAAAATTGTATAGATCTCATCTTTTTTCTCTCACTCAAAAAAATCCAACCAAGATTAAAGAAATACAGTAGAGCTTCCAGTGACACTCTGATTTCACCCATGGGCATCCCAGAATTTGATTCTCAGGTACAGCAGCAAAAAGGCCATCAGGAAAACCTCTTGGAACAGAGCTCTGTGTTCATGGCAGCTAGAGAAGGCCTCTATACCACAGTTCCACACCTAGAACAGAAATCTCCCTAAACTACAAACTTGGAAATGATGATTCAAGTATAAGACCCATTCCTTAATTTTCTAATGTACTTAAGTTTCCACGGTGGTCCAGAAAATTCCACACCCTCCATGCAGAATTGAGTCTTCCTTGTTAATTTCCCTAATCCAAGCCAATTATTTCACAGGGCAGATAAAACTTTCAGAGCTGATACACAAAATTACTCCTTTGCCTAAAGGAAAGTAGGGTTTGATCACAGATCACCTGCAGTTTTGTGGGAATCTCTAATCACCAGTGTCTACAGTGCTAAAGAGTGGTCCTCTCAATCTCTTCTATCAAGGATGTTAATTTTGTGACTATACAGTAATTCTGAGAGGTCATGTAAACACTGAGGTTATTGAGTGACTCATATCTCAGCACATCTCTGCAGCATGTTTATATAGAAGTTTCTTAAAAACTGTAAAAAATATTTCATCCCCTTAGATAAATATACAAAACCTGTAAAAAGCAAATCTTTGTTCCATAATATGTTAAATACAGAAGAAATCTTTTTATGGTTGCATTAGGTGTTTATATCATACACCATTAACTACTTGACATATTTTTCATACTCCTATGGGAAGACATTGCTTTCAAACTTCAAAGATAGCTGCTGCTTTTGAACCTGCTATATTTTCTTTCAAAACTTTAAGTTCTATAAACTATGTCAGTGACCCAAAGGCTGTTGATGTCCCAGATCCATTTGCACCTTCCTCACAGGGAACAATTCCCTCTTTAGCCCCGGGAAAAATTACCCTCATGTATAGATAATTTGGACCTTAGAACCAGCTTTATCAGAATGATACTAGAGATTCCTGTTAATTACCCCTTGATATAGGCTCCAGTATTATTGTGACATCTCCAATGTTATTTTTACAGTAGAAATGACCTTAAAATCCCAACAAATTTTTTTTAAGAAACTACTGTTGCTCCATTTTTCTTCTAGACCAACTTTTTCTTCATGTGTCTGTAGTCATTTTACTACAGAAATAATCTTAGGAGCATAACATAGGTTGTTCTTAATAGTTTCTTTCTTCCCACTTTGCCTTTCCTGGATAACAATCCATCAATTTTTACATAGACCATAATCTGTTATTTGAGGTTTGGAATGCATATAGTTTATGAAGCTGTCATTGAAGTTCAACTTCATTTTGTTGCATTTAAATAATTCCTGAAATCGGAACCCAACAACATGAAAATGTATATTTAATCAAAAAACTCCCTTTCAGAAGATCAAATGCTCTTGGGCTCAGCTTACACTACTTGAAGAAATTTAACTTGATGAAATAAGGATGCTTTTTTTTTCAAAGCTAAAAGGAAAAGAAAAGCAGAAGTACTTCAAAATCTTAAATAATCAGCAAGAAAGAAAAAGCCCTGTTAATATGATGCTGTGCAATGTGAATGGGAGTACAAAAGAAAATGGTAAGTACATGGATGCAATTTCATTGTGGATAAAAGAAACACAGTATCTTGTTTCTGAGGCTTTGAGAAAAACCTGTTTCGAAAATCTTGATTTCCTGTAAAGAAAATCCAGAAAGTGAAAGAGTGATTTTTCTAAACTGACAATCTCGCTGGCATTAATTTGGGCATCTGAATACTCAAATAGAGGCTACATCTCAACATTTAAACTACAGGATAACCACTTTGCTTTGTATTTTGTATTCTTGCAATGGAAATGACACATCACATGAATTGTATTGTCCCGCATTCACAATTTTGTATTCATATTCTAAATATATAAATAGTTCCACTAAAAGCCCAGTGGATGATCCATGCTCTTAAAAGCAAGCTTCTGAGCCATGTAGTTATTTTGTTTCAGTTGGAAAATGCAAAAGAATTTCTAGTAAACTCATGTCTGTAAGACGTTTCATTTAAATTACAGAAACAACATAAAGCATACTTCTTGTTCCATAAAAAATTTATCTTGGGTAGCATCATGAAGCAATACTACTTACATAAAATGAAATAACCTCATATTTCATTAAAAGGTATTAAATAGCAGAATATAATAAATAAAAATATATCCAAAAACTACAGGTCCAGATCACAAAAGTACTTCATTGTTAATATCAGTCTTATAAATTAGTTAAATTCTTAACTGACTGCTTAATTTGATCTAATATCTGATTTGTCTAAAGACACAAGTAAAATACATAATTGTGTCTTCTACAATAGTATAATTATATATCTGTTTATCTACTTTATGAAGAGATAATTGTTTTGATTTAAATTTTGATAACTTTTACACAACGGTCTCTCCAGAAAAGCTCTATTATATACACCACTTCAGTAGAATGTTTCATCTTCCATATAAATGAAGACAATCTTCCTGATCCCGTAGACAAATAAACTTGGCCCCTGACTATGTGGCAAAGTCCCTTGAATCAAGAAGTTCATTGAATTAATCATTGAAGGATGGCAGGGAAATGCCGTCTGCAGTCTGCTCCACTGAATTTCTTATGTGAAGAATCAAACCCATCACACCTTTCCACTGAATAACAATTTACTGAATTGTTCTGAAGAAAATTGCATTTCATATCACATCTATGAGGACTTTACTTTGGACAAAATACACGAAAATCTTCATAGTATTTTGAAACAGCTGCATTCAATAGACAAGAGTACTTGTGAGTCTTATCAGTTTGTGTTTTAACACTAATGAATTTGAGTTATCTCCCTTGTTGATGTTACTAAGGGAGACTGTGAGAGAGCTGAAAAGAATCTTATTTTAGAAAAGTAATTTAATAAGGAACTTGAGGAACTGGGGAAGGTGTATTAGACTGACAAAGGGAACCTGTTCCAGACATAAAACACCATGCAGAAAAGTTTAAATGAAACCAGATGATGAGGTAAGGAAAGGGAGGCAGAAACAGGAGGGAGGGCAGGTAAGTAGGGTCATGATTGGTCTTTCTAGGACCATAAAATAAGGACTAAATGACAAAAGGAAAGGAAAAAAAACTGTTCTAAGTATAAGCTCAATCATATTTGCTATTTCCTTGTAATGTATTGCACTTTTCCAGCCCACTTTTTATTTTATCTAACATGAAACAATATGAATCAAACATTACAACAAACAAACAAAACCCCCTGAATACTGAATTACTGTTGCTCTTTGTAACTTTGAAAGTCATTTCCTCTCACATGAAGATACAAGAAACATTTGACTTTACACTAAATTTTACTGAGAGTGGAAAATGAGAGCAAGCACTTCATCAGAACAGACCTTTCTCTGGATATTATAGGCATAATTTAAATATAGTTTTCATCATGTAATAAATAGGGTCAATATTGTAAAAATATTCATTTTCAAACCACATTATAAAAAACTACTGTGACTTGTTATAAACTAATTCACATCAAGTACTTCTCGTACATATTTTGAACAAAAGTTTATTCTTTACTGTGTACCTCTCCTCTCCTTTTAAGGATTGATGGATATATTTTTACAATGACACCTGCCATTCATTGCTCTGAATCAAGCCACACTGACACAATTAAACACAGATAAAACAGTCAATGAAAAATGAGAGGAATTAAATTATTTGAGTGAACAACAGAATAATCAAAGCTAGCAGCAGTTTATTTGTAGCTTCTCAACAGTCAGAAATTGGGAAGGTGCTTTTGTTTGCCTTCACAAGTTTGCAACATTGCTTTGCTAGTTTTCGCTATTTCTTATAGCACACAGAAATGAAAAGAAAACAGTAAAGTCATCAGAATACAATTTTTCCATATGGTGCATGGTTAATTCATAGACCCTCATTGCTCACCACATCACAGACATATAAATATAAATTATAAAATAACCAAATTCATGTTGAAAACCACTACACCTTCTCAAGTCACAGTTATGCATGATGGAGTTCTGCCTTCCTGGGGATGGCTGAACACCTGTCTGCCCATGGGAAGCAGTGAATTAACTCCTTTGCTCCTGTGCACAGCCTTTGTTTTACCTATTAAACTGTCTTTATCCAAAACTTCAAATTTTCTCACTTTTCCAATTCTCTCCCTGGTCCTGCTTGTGGGGGAGTGAACAAGATGCTGCAGGGGCTTATTTCCTGCCTGCGGTTAAACCACAACATTTGGTTCAGTTCATATTTGTTAACAAAGATTTCGTGTATTATGGAGCATCACTGGATTTTTCCCAAAGAATAGCAGACTTTTTTTTAACCAACATGTTATTTTTATGAGAAATAGCTCTATTTGATAAAATTTGTCAAGATTTACTGTGATAGTAATTTATGACAGAACATAACTGAGAACATGACATAATGATAGATGTGGAAACTGGTGAAAAAAGACTCCGTTCAGCTCCTTTGTCAAACAATTTATAGGTGGTTTCTTTTGTTTGCAAAGTAACAGAATAATAAATGGTGAACAGCAAAAGTTATTCCACCTTCTTTGAACCTTGCTCAATAAAAAGTATTGTGCATTCCATAGGGGTTTCCCACTCTGTTTCAAAATAAAACTGTATCAGGCAACAAGAGATTGTTTGATCTACCATGGCTGTGCATTTAACATAGAAAAGTACGTGGCCCTTACATGGCAGAGAAATTGCCTATTGCATTTCTTTACTCACGATTTTGCCCACATGGTGGAAAAATTATGTCGATCGGCACCTCATCAATAACTGTTAGGGGGTAGTCTGCTGTGGATTTTTAAAAATGCTTCGTTTACCATCTGTGTTATTGGCTTACTGGGGCAGGAAACACCTAAATATCATCTGACTCATTTTGACAACTCACTGAACATCTTTTTGCTCACCAGAGCACAAATCTTAACATTTTGAATCTCTTTTACACACACAACCACACACAAAAGTATTTGAGTGCTGTACAGTCATGTCTCTAAATAGTGTTATGTTTCTAATAGGTTTGTCTGGCAGCAACTATTGTTTTGATTTTTTCTCTTAAAAATCATAACCAAGCTTTGCAACATTTATCTTTAAAGGGAATAAGGGTTGTGAGATCAGATTTGAAAATTTTTGCTCCATTCTCAGAAAGCTTTCAAATTACAGAGCAAAGAAATTAATGATAAATAGTTTTTTAGCTCAAAAATCTACTTGTTATTTCTTCAAGCCTTTCATTATTAAAAAATATTGTGAAAAAACTGGAAGTAGTAAGGAGTATAGTCAATAAAATGTCTGTAAGACTGAGATATAGGGAGATTTTCACTGAAGATCTATAAAATGTTTCTGCAGAGAATATAATAACTAACTTTCATATGTCTCAGTCAAAATTTACACATTAATAAGGACTGACTGCAAAAAGTTAAATGGAAGCTATAAGCTGTCTGAGAAAAACTATACAGAAAAAATCCTCTTAAATTAGATGTTGAATAATAATGGTCAAGGAAGAATTAGAATGATTTCCTAGCTCATGGACTTGAGTGAGAATCCATTGAACTACCAACACAAATTCCATTTAGACTAAGTCTTGCAAGAATAAAAATGCCATTTTAAATGTTGCACAGCTTAGAAGCTGTTTTTAATTTTCAGTCAGTAATAGATACATAATGGATTTCAATTTTAACATCATATACACAAGAAAGTCCCTTTATAATCAATAGGATTTTTATACTACAATCTTACTATATCGCTTAAATAAAATTAATTTATTAAGTCCACCATGAACATGAGACATAAAATTGCTAAATAAATGGGGCGTTGTCTGTTCACTAACTGCCCCCACAACTGGCAAGGATTTTTAAAGATGAGTTCCACTGAACCTAATCAAGTTCAGCTTTGTTAAAACAGGGCAAAACAAGATGAGGCAGTAATTAATTAGGAAGAGTTCTTCTAGATTCCTTGGTGTAAATTATGAGGACGTGTCTATTTGGGGATTTATTGGTTCTAGGAACTACCAGCTCCCACAGTGTTGTCAGTGCTTGACACATTCAAAACAAATACCAATAATGATTCTAAATGCAAAGTTACTGCCTCATCTTCTCCTCATGTTTTCAAAGCCAGTAGTAGCCATGTTTTTTTGGAAGCAGTTTTTATGTCACTACTGTATAGTAAACAACAAAAAACCAAACACACACTCACATACACACAAGAATTTAGGTACACTGTATCAATTCCTTTCCACATTGTATCTTAAAAATTTACATAGAGCAAAAGATGAGATTAAGCAGGTTTCTTGCTTTTTCCAGAAACCAGTAATTTGGCAACTCCATTTTGTCTGTCACATTTCAGACTGCAACTAGTATTTCAGAAGGAATCAAGTTTAGCAATCTTTCCCTCCTCCAAAATTCGAAAGCACTTATGTTTTTTTGTTGTGGTTTTACCACCCCACACAGATGCTCAATCATTCCCCCACAGGTGGGATCAGGGAAAGAATTGGAAGGGTAAAAGATAGAAAAATTTGAGGGTACGGATAAAAGCAGTTTAGTAGAAAAAGCAAAAGCCACACACAAGCAAAGCAAAACAAAGAATTCATTCACCACTTCCCACGGGCAGGCAGGTGTTCAGCCATCCCCAGGAGAGCACGGCTCCGTCACACGTGACAGTGACTTGGGAAGACAAACCATCACTCCAAATGTCCCCTCCCTTCTACTTTCCTCCCATTTTATATTCTGTTTATGATGTCATATGATCTGGAGAGTTTGGGTTAACTGTCCCAGCTGTGTCTCTTCCCAGCCCCCCACACAAACCCAACTTCCTCACCAGAGTGGCAGTGCAAAAAGCAGAGAAGGCCTTGGCTCTGTGTAAGCCCTGCTCAGCAATAACAGAAACATCTCCATGTAATCAACCCTGTGTTCAGCACAAATTCAAAACATAGCCCCATACCAGCCTTTGGGAAAAAAATTAACCCTACCCCAGCCAAAACCAGCACATCTTTCCAGTTCTGCCTCCAGAATATTACATCTTAAGTGTAGCTGTTCTTGATTAAAAATTCCACAATTCTTTAGTGCTCAGTGCCCTTTCACAACTGCAGTTATCTGCTGTATTCCAAAACTGACCTGTATTTAACCTGAGATTTCTTGACATGTTGTTTTGAAAAGCATATTTTTAGTGCAGTGAATGTTTTAGCAGTTACTTTGGACTTTTTGGAAGATACCTACACTTAACAACTATTTGTTCACTGTCTTATTTCCATGTAAATTTGTGTTGTGTAGGAAAGAAATGGCATGATTTATTCTCAAAAATAGCACTAGCCAACAAAAGAAGTTTAGGAAGAAATAAAATGTAGTGGGGATTTAGGTAAGATAAAATAGATATTTTCTAGCTCAAAAGGACCTCATATCAGCTATTCTCTCATCCACACAGGGTTTTTTAGAAATATATATTGCCAAGCCTTACTTAAGTACTTAACTTTATGATAAAAAGCTAGGTAGTTAAAATCCAGTGTAATCTCCCACATGGGGAATTCTTTGCTAGACTGATTCTTTGTAACTCCCTGATAAAACTAAAGAGTGTATGTCACAAAAGTGTCTATAATCTACTTGTTGTAATCCTTTCAGAGAGTTATTGAGAGCAGGAGCCTAATCATCACTAAGAGTCATTCTTTGAATGAGTCTTTCTTCTTGTACCCCCATGAGGTCTAAAGCTAGCCTTGGTGCTTCCCTTCTACTGTTTGAGAAAATGCAGTAGGGCTTTGGAAACACATTTTAATATTAAAGCATTGCTGTGGAATCTGAAAGAAAAAAAATAACAATCAAAATCTGGGTTTTGTATATGAAGGTAAAGGGTTTGAGAATGCCACAGAAGAAAAAGTAATCATCAAAGAATTTTCTCAGAATTTATCCCTTCTTTTCACTACCAGCCAGAAAAAAAGTTTACTGACATTGTCAGTAGTTTAGCAAGTAAGCCTGGAGAGGGGATGATCATCTGGGGCAGAGCTTTAAAATATCTGGGCAGTGATATCATCTGTAATGCAATCTGGTGAATCTGTCTTCACTATGCCTAATGTCTTGCAGACCCTGATATAAACTGTAAGTGGCAAAATACAAAATAGCTTTACAGTTACCTTAACACATCCTTTTGTCTGATTTCATTGTTTGTGAGTGGGACTGATTAAAAAAAAAAATCCTGAGTTTAATTACAAGACATTGAGTTATTCAGTCCACAAAGAAATGCTAAAGGACTTAGTAAACAAATCAGCACCAGTTAATAACGAGCTGAAGTTTTCTTTGAAGCAAACATTTTTGAAATCATAACTAGCGAAGTAAATTTAAAAATTCTTCATTTTGTGGTTAAACAACTTGCAATAGTTTATTCATCACTATATCAGTCTCTAACTACAGTGGAAACTTATGCTTAGTGGAAAATTATAGCAGAAAAATTATTCTGCACAAAATATTCCTTTTGTCTCTATAGGCATTCTTTGCTTTCCTGTAATAGATGCACAACAATTCACTGTCATCTAAGTTCCCATAAGGCTACCTTGCAAATAGTATACCTGCTCAAAATCGTCATAAATCTACATCAAGCCAGTGATTGAAATCCAGTCCTATCCTGATGGATAGAGATTTTGTATTAATAACACATTTTTTCATCACATTCTGTCTAAATAACAGCAATTCAATAGAACTATCATGGAGCTGGCAACTTCTAGAAACTTCTACAACCTGTTGTCTTCACAGCAACAGAGATGACAACAAACACAAGAAACCCATTCTCTATTTTTCCACATTCAAGAAGGATATTGAGTCCAGTTAAAAATATCCCCTCGTATCTTCAATGGCATATACTCTTACATTAAAAAAATCAAACACCTCAGCTTTTGGCTAATAAATTCACAATTTAATTCAAAAAATTTTCTTTTGAAAATTCACAATTAATTCTTCCAGAGATGGAAGTCTTCACTATGAAATGCACCCAGAGATTAGTTAATTACACCTTTGTTTATTTTAAATAGAATGACCTATTTCAGTAGGCAATCTTCAAAGAGAAACAAAAATACATGTGGAAGTCTTGTGAACCTGAGCAGCAAGACTTTGTATTTAAACAATGTGTTTACTCCCACAAGGCTCCGAATTTTACTGGGAAATACTGGTGTCTTAACACCTTCCTGTTTTTAACTCTCTTTAATCTAGACTGAAACATACTCACTTTAAAAAGACCAAGACAAAACTCTGGATTAATAAAATACCTCACAGAAGGTTTCAGATATTATCCAGACACTCTGAAACAGAAAAAAAAGAAGTAAAATTATCACTCAATGAACTCAATCATAATAAAAGTAATTATATAACAAAATATGAGAATTTAACTGCCTGATAAGCCTAGCTTTTGGATTTTTCAATCTTGTGCATGGAAATCATTCATATTTTTTACAAAGTCTTCACACTGTTTAGGTTCTATTAAGATGAGTTAGTTGAGCAATGAGCTTTAAAAACCCTTAGAATACATGTAATGAATTCAAGAGTTATCAGAAAAAAAAGCACATGAAGGATCATTACTGTCAGTAATTAAGAGGACACTCCTCCAGAATAAAATTGTATCCTGTTGTTTTTACTAATCAGAATTTTAAGAGAGTATGAGAATTTAATTTGCCACAGATACTTTATTGAGCTCGAGCATAAACAAACATTTTAACTTGGATTATAATCACCGTTTTCTTCATGCATATTGTATTTCTTTTGAGTGATGTTTCTTCACTGTTAAGATTTATCTATGCCAGATCCACTGTTTTTACTGGGATTAACACCTCTAAAAGAGTAGCTTCTGATCTACTCTAACACTACAGGGTACAAACAAATATCACTCCTGTTTCCCTGAGTTCAGAACCAATGGTTGCTCTCAGCAGCTTCACAACTTTTCTGTTAAGATAAAAAAGAGCTCTCTTAGTCTCTAATGAGTAAAAGCTCCAATTCTCTCAGCCCTTGATTCTGAAAATATCCCTATCACTACGTAGATTTTTTACAGTTAGTAATCCTAGTGAACCAAACAGAGACACAACATTAAATATAGTTTTTGGAGGGAGCAAGTTTCAGGCCAGGAGCGGCAGTAAAGGAGAGGGGATGTCATTACCTTACTCCCAGAACTGAGAGATATAACATTTCAAACAGAACCTCTGAAATAAAATAGTCCAGCTATCAGAAATGAATTAATGACTTCACTAAAAAAATCATCAAACTTTGTATTCCACACACTAGGAATCCATCGTCAGTATCTATTACATTTGCACAGGATCTATAAAAAACTTTGATTTTACTTATAATATTAGTAATCAAAGTCTTGCATGTATCATATAACTTAAGTGTAATATAAATCAGAACTTTGTCTAAGTCAGAGGTACTTATTTTCTAGATATTTAGACTTTTCTAAGGAAGCTATTAAAATATACAAAACTGCCCCCAGAAAAATAGAGTATGTGATTTTTAGAAACCTATTTAGAATGACTTTCTAAATTTATTTAAAATATCTATAAAATGAAGAAAAGCATGCACAAGTGCTGAAAATAAATGTTTGGAAATAATAATTATAAAACTTAATAATCTAGATTTAAAGTCTCATATGTGTCCTTACTATGATAGTAGAAGATTAAAATATATTTCACTGAAACTCCAAAGACACCATGGCTGGATGGGAAAGGAATCCTAAGCAGTAGAATCTGAAGTTATCAATAGTTTCTTAAGAAGACATCATAATTTTAAATTTTCATATTTATTGTCTGTTAATTGTTTGTTGCCCTTTTATATGTTGGTGAAAAATCATTTTAATTTTAAAATATGGCTTTCATTAAATTCATTAAATTGAACCACACTATCTATTTTCATTAAAAACACATGAAATAGCTCATCATGGCATTTCTCTCTGCATAAAATTGTCATAGCTTTCTAAAGAAATGAGAGGGAAGTGTTATACATAGTGGTGAATGGGAGGGAATTCTAACCGTGTTACTGGCTGCCAGAAACTTCGTGTATGTGATTAAAAAGCAGTGGAAGTTTTAAAAGCCTAGCTGACTGCTTAAGGTTGTTGAAGATTGAAAAAAGGAAAGAGATGTGCTAAGTGAAAAAAAGAAAATGGACTACAAGTTACCTGCCTCCAAGACAACCTTTCTGAGATCCCAGTATAGTCAGGAGTCTCCCTGAAGACTTAGCATTTCTTTTGACTGAAGAAAATACAATTTTAGAAAATGGATCAAACTGTTCAACCCAAAGATTTCTACAGGTTTCACCACTGTGATAATTTAATAACTCCTCTGAGATTGCTGTCCTAACTTGCTTTACTTGTTGTACTTTTTAACCTTTGGTAGTTATAGAGAATTTTAAAAACACTAAGTCTTCCTTGAAACAGGAGGATAAAGCACTCCCTTCTCCTCCATTTCTCTAATATTCTCCTTTCTACTTTCCCCAAATTATATCACTCAAAAATTCTCTCATAGACAAATCAATTTATCTGACACTGTAATCCTCTCTAGTGCATTTCTTTAGATCACCCAAATAATGGAAAAGATGTCTCATCTCTACAATATCTCACCAAAACTCTTTACTAGAAGAATATAGATGGTGTGAGATTAAACTAGGCTGTAGAGAGGTGCTTCTTCTACCCTATCCAGCTCATAAAATCCTATGACAAATTGACCATTGATGGCCTCCACATTAACTCTTTGAACTCTCACCATTCCAGGAAGGTGGAAATCATATTTTGACATTCTTACCAACAGAATACAATGTAGAGCATACAGCAGCACTCACATAAATCGTTCACAAGGTTACACCTTTCCATCAAAGTAATACCCTGCCTTCTGCATCATAGTCCCTGGGCTACCATCTGTAAGCCTTTAGTGAAATGTGCAAAAAGCTGGGAGATTGAAATTCGTATTTTCTCTTGAGAGTCTCTGCTGAGCTTAAGCAGCTCCAGTACTCATAACTTGTACTTTCTGTCAAAACAAGAAATTATGCTTTTGCTTCTTTCTGCTGATGCCTTTTTCTTTTTCCAAAGATGTTTGAACCAGGGAAGCCTATTAAAATTGTAAAAAAAAACCAGAACTTGCAAATAAGCCCATGGGAAGAGAATAGAGCCAAGAGGGGTTTGCAGCTTTATTGTTCCTGTTTAGTTTAAAGATAAATGAGTAGCTAAAGCACCACCATAATATTCAAATATATATTTTAAAAAATCATTCCTATTATGGCAATAAAGCATCTGAAGATACTGTTTAAATATTTTCCAGATTATAGATGTCAATTTTGATAGCCTGTAAATTTAGCTGACAGGGTTAGTTTACAGCCACAAAAGAGAATACAAAATACCCAGATTTTCTGAACCTATCTTACTGTTGTGGAAATAGCAAACACATTATGTTTTTGAAAATGTAGTTTATGTGCATTTATTTGAAAAGTTCTTATTGGGTTTCTTGTAGGAGTTTTATTGCTTTGGCTTTCTTTCTTCACATGCCTGTGTTATTTCTCTGGCTTATTATGAAATAAGATTTTTTGCACTTTTCCATCTGTTCATTTGAAATTTCTCATTCTCTCTCATCCATTAGACCAATTTCAGGCTTTCAAAATTTAAAGGGCCCTAGAACTACTTTTGACTAACTGTAAAACCTTCTACTAAAGTTCAAAGATCTGCTACTGCAAAATAGATATAGATGTATACATAGATATAGATGTGTAAGTATTTTTTAGGTGTATATTGAATTTTGCAATAATGCAATATTTTCACTGTCCATGAAACACCACAACTGTTCTTAAAAAATACTTCTTTAAAGGTATGTAATTTGAACATGAATGAGCAAACACCATGTGAAAGTCTCATTAGAGAGAGGTGAAACCCATTTTTGGTTAATGTTTCCCTACTGAAAAGATTGTGGGGAGGCTGGCCTTCTAAAATTAACTTGTTTTTCTGAAAATTTTGGATGCATCAGTTCACTGATGTCATCCATTCCCATACAATTATTCATGCAAGACAAGATCTATCTCTATGATGCTCAAAGGATACAACTGAAACTGAGCACACTAGTACATGTGTTTGCAATTGAATCCCCATCATTTGTGTTGAATGAAGTTCAGCAACATTTCAAAGTCTCCTGCAATGCAGCTAATGTGGGGAAAATAAGAGGATTTTAATAACACAGTTTAATCTGGTAGATTTCAGTTGCTTTTTTGTCCATGCAGCTTTCTAAAACTATGGAGTAATAGCATAATAAAAGTACTTCACAGACAGAGCTCTAGTCCTTGTGAGCTGTTGGGATCGAAACACAGATGGATGGAGCCAGAATTCTCCTGACCTCTTCTTAGGCAATTTAAGATATTACCTTAGCAATGGAAAGAGAAAACACTAGGTTATCAAACTAAAATCCAGTTTTTTGTCTCACATAAAAAACTGTTGACTGACAGAAATGAGTCTTGATCGTGGACAGATTGAAGTGAGGGAGAACAAATTCACTGAGTAGCATAACACCAGAAACATTAAAACACATACCAAAAGAGTTAATTTGTGTAAATTAAAGAGAAGAAACAAATTTTGATATTGTCAGATTGAAATGTCTGAATTATTAAATTAACACCTTTTTAAATTTTTTTCTCTTGCTTCTTTCTTTTTTACAGACAAACTTTGATATGTGTGAGTTGGTGCAAGAGGCTTACACTGTAGGCCAAATTAATTCTCTTTTTCAATCTGTGCATTCAGGGAAGGGCAGGACAACTTTAATGAGTTATCCAGAACAAAGTTGTACCCTTGCTGTATATCTGACAGTTTTTGCCAAGTCCCAGATGCTGTGGCAGCAGTGATTTATTGAAAACAGTCAAACATGTAGGACAAAGAAGTGGTTCTTCAGCCAAAAATTCTGGAAAAAATAAATTATTGAAGGAGAGCCTAGGGACAGCCAACTGGGAGATAGAGACATTGATTTGATTCAAAATTCTCACAAGTCAAATCCCCCCAATAACATAAGGCTGTAAGATCTTTGATTTCTCTGTGTCAGTGATTTACATGCACTAAATTAGCACAAGCTATCAGTGTGACAAAAAACTTCTGAGTCAGTAGAATTTTTCATGTACCTCACCTAGTGAGCTGGACTTCTGTCCCCCAGAAGAATGAATAATCAGATGAAAAAGCATAGTTTGTGTCAAGAGGAATAAAAAAATCCCAGAGCTGTCCTTGGCCTGATCTGCTTCCTGATGTGCAGTGATATGACCTCAAGCATCCCTATACCATTAATCTCAGTCTTAGGACACCTAAAAGCTCCTTAAGAGAAGCACATACTACACATGAAGGTGGAAGGTAAAGAATAAAATATACAAGAAGAGTCTTAGCCCACATTCCAGTCTTCTAGTAATCCTAATAAAAAAATTGGTGGTGGTCACAGATAGACCTTGGGGATGGAATTGATGCTTATGTAGCCAAATCCCAGGCACAGCCCACCAGCTGCTCTAGCTAGTTGTTCAAAACTGCTGCAATTCTCCCTCCCCATCAAGCACACCCTTCTCTCTGACAGCACCATGGGTGCATGTTCCCAGAGTATTTTAACTCAGAGGAAAACACATTTTACTATTCTCCACTGGTTTATCCTGTAAATATTCTGAAATTCCCAGATCTTGTCGACCACCCATATACAACACTGATTTTGTACCAAAAATCTGTGTCACCATACTTTTTCTGAAACCCTTTTTTATGACTGTTTGTCCAATTCTAACACATGTAACCTGTATTTAACTGTCTTTGAAACTTCTTTTAAATATGACAGCTTCTGTATCATTGAGATATACTCTAAAGTTCCAACCATGTTAAGCTTTCCTTTAGTAAAAAGAACATGACATATATTAGCTTTGATTCTGCCTACTACATTTCCCATTTGTAATGGGGATAACCAGTATAAAATCCACAACAGTAGGAGGAGACAGAGAAACAGCTGAAATCACATTTCTCTGATGAAGTAAAATCCATTTTATGCATATTTCTCAGGAGAAGAAAATCTAATGTCACTGAAAGAAGATTATTTGACCAGTAATATAAATCAGGAAATAGATTCACTGTTAATATCAGTAGAAGTGGGGAGCTTTCATTGCTTGATAATCTGAGGTATTCTTTGCGTCACAGAGTAGCCACCATCACTGTGTAAAGGTGACATGAATCAAAGCTTCACAGCATGCTTATAATCCATCTTTTTGGGTCTATCAGTTGTGGAAATCAAACAAAAATTAAGAGCAAGGGATTGAAAACATACAGCCTTTCTAGGATTTTGGTAATGAGAAGGAGTAATGACAGCTTAAAAACACCTGCAAGTAAAAGACCCCTACACAACAAAAAAAGTGAATTTTATATTTGAGGCAGTCAAAAGACTGTAAGAAAGGATTATAAACAGGCCAGTGCATTTAGTTGTCATCAGGTATGATCCTTGTAGCCAAGCATACCATTGTGCTCATCAACACTCAGTTGTCTCTGGATTACACATTATATTTTTCATGCCTTAAGCCATTCTCCTTGAATGTCTGTAAAATGAACCTGTGGGAATTGTACAGAATATTGTAGTGACTGGTACATTAGGTTGCTCTGGAGACATGAACTGTGGCAGAGAGATAGAATTTGTTCTAATGTACTCTCATGAAGGGACTACTCAATATGTTAGAGTGATCTGGAAGGTTTTGCTGGTTTCTTTACTTGTAGGAGAGAAAATCCACATCATAATTCAGAGGCAAGATTCTGCATATTAGTAGAATTTATTCAAACAATGCTAATTTTCAGTATAACATTAGTATGACATTCTTCTCCACCTCCCTCCCAGCCCCCATCCCCCCACCTTATTTCGGGAACAGAAATTTTGTCTTTAAGAGACAAAATTTAAATATCAACTGTATACATTTTTCCTCATGATAACTGATTTAGTCTTCAAGCAAACAAAATATGAGAGTCTAGATGCCTTGAAAATGTCAAGAGCATTTTCATTTCAGTGTTTGTATAGATACCATTGTCAGAATGCTTCAAATTTTGGGTATTTCCTTACTCAAACACTGTCAGGCCAATGAAAAATTATTCTAAATGTGTCCTTGAAACTATCAAACAACATTATTTTTCTGTGTTGATGACTAAGAAAACTATAGAGCACAACAGAATTCAATAAAACCGCCATGATCATTATGTCAGAAAGAAGTTTGCTCTGAGTGGTACTGAGCTACTGAAGTGATGGATGCATGAGAAGCACAAGATAATTGATAACCAGAGCTGTGGGATGCTGCTTTTCAAACTGAGCAGAAAACTCCATTTAATATCTATTCAATCATAAAAAATTGTAGAGCCCCTGAGGTGTCAAAAATATGCTAATACACACATTCTAGTTTGTACTTGCATCATGGTTCTGCAAGCAGAGAGGCTCCTGTACTGTGCTTCCTACTACCAAAACAGCATTTCAATGAATGAAAAAAGGAATAGCACATCCTCTTGTGGGATAAGATTTTCTCATCTGTCTCTTCAGCACTAAATATGTTTTGTTTAGATTTTCTGCTTTTACATTGTTGTGAGATATGTGGATTTAGGCAATTAATTGTGTTCACAGTGATAGAAACAGGAGCCTTATTGATCTCAGTTCCATTCTGTGAACTCTAGTGAGTACCAAATGCTGAACATAAGTACACAGGCACTTACATTGTTATTCTCCCCACACCTGGGACTCTAGCCATGGTTCTAACATATGAAGTAAGACTTTATTCTTGGAATTTTGACAATGAAGATTTATTATTCTCCATTGTCTTGAAGCCAATGTGTTAGTTTATGTTTCTGTAAATAAATATGAAATGTAACCTTTTGGCTGTTCAAGAACATACACCAGTAAAATAAATACAATAATAAAAGTAGTAAAATATCTTCACTTTCATCTGAAGTTTAAGAGTCATTAAATTCAGGTACACCAGCACTTAAAGTGTACTTGTATAAACATTCTTTTTTTAATCAAAATCAGTATGTTATGTAGAAAACATTCTAAAGATTGGCGATTCTTCTCACTTGTTTTATTGGGCTTTCGACAACATTCAAAATAATTAAACATGATGAAAGTTCTACAAAGAAGATGCTTAGTTAAGTAAGTTATAAACAAATTGAACATGCTTTTTGTTTTCCCATTGTTTTCTCTTTGAGGTTTCCAGTTCCAGAATTCTCAAGGTGTGAGTTTACAAAAGAAACTGAAAAAAGACTGTGCTGTCTGATCAATTATGTTCCCAGTATCTTAAAAGCTGTAGTATTACAATATACAGCATTGCAATTAAACTTGTATTGCAAAAAATGTAATCTGTTTATGTTTTAAGTGCTGTGGATACAGTGATTAGGAAGAAATTATTTTTTGATTCTCATAAGGTAAAGTTTTGTGATTTAAATGTAACAAAGTGAAACATCAGAAGCTTTCAATAAGTTTTTGAAACAGCAATAAGAATTTTATTTTATTTTAGGATGTGGTTAGCTGTTTGCAGGCTGAGCCTGATTATTTTGGAGAAAAAACAAAAACAAAAATTCACTTTTAGAAAGCTTCATATACTCTGATACATTCCTGAATTAAATATAATAAAACAACAATAAATACCTATTAAATGAATAATTACCAATTTCAGCCCACCTGAAGGAAATTTTATAGTCTTTTAAAAGTCATTATGAAGAAACTTGGTAGGCTATTTTAAATTATTATTATTATTACTATTGTAATTATTACTATTATTACTATTATTACTATTACTATTGTTATTGTTGTTATTTTTATTATTAATTGTGTTTATCAGACTCATAGCCTAACAAGAAGGTCTTGTCAAAATTTATACCTTACAGAAAATAATCTAATGTAAATCATAAATTCTTTCAGTGGATAAATATCCTTATTCCCATGTGAATCGGTATATAATCATAAGTAGTATATACGAACTCATATGACAGCAAAGATTTGTGTGAAGCTGGATTTTAAAAGATGAGTTAATACTCAAGGATTCAGGATGGACTGAATTTTCTTCTTAGAGACATTGTAAAATGTTCATTTCTAAGCCAGAAGCCAGTTCCTGTGAGCAGCTCAGAAATGGCTCAGTTTGGCAATCGTGACTGACCAGTCGGCCTCAGGACCAGGCACTGCACCCTGGCCAATGTTAGTGACCTGTAAAACAGATTTTTGTTTGTGAGGATATAGGAATCAACAGCTTCTGTTAAAGAAATTTTAACTGGGATTTTTATGGAGACTTTCAAGTGCTTAAAAGGATACTATGAAAACTACCAGACAATTTACTTACAATGTTCATCTTCACTATATAATATTGAAATCAAGATTACATATCAAAAATATTGATTTAGAAAACAATCAGTTTGTTGTCAAGGTTAATTGCTGGAGGAATAACTTTGCATATAGAATTTGGGGGATAAAAAGGAACACTACTGAAAATATTTGAATTAGGAAATTTTTTTCCCTGTTAAAAATCTCACAATTTTGTAACTTATTTTCAAAAATACAGCTTTAGATGTCTTTTTTCCCCCCATTTGTTGTAGTAGCAGAATATTTTTTTTCTTCTTTACTATCCATCACAGTGAAGAAAAGTACTTCAATTCTACCATAACTTGATTTTTAAAATAATTAGAGAAGTTGAATATCATTCTTAAAAGCACATTAAAAGCAAACACACAAATCTTATCCCCTTACTATTTACAGTTATTATACTTTGTGAAGCAATATAGGTTAGAATATAATTATTTAAGTATTTTTTTAATCCTCTTCCAGCAAACTTCTCATTGTTCCGTATATTGCTTTGATGTCTTAAAGATGTCATCACTTAATATTTACCACCTGAAAGCTGTGCAATTTTGTTAATTTCAGTGCAACAGGAAAACAGCAGAATCTCATCCAAAATCTCTGATGTCTGCAATATTAATCTGCATATAGAATAACCTTCCAGACCCACTCTGTTCTTTGATGTTTCTTTAGTGTTTGAACACTATTACTCTACACGCCAGCTTTTGAAAAAAACTTTTTCATGTGTATGTCTTTTTAAAACAGGATAATATCCATGACCTTACTGTCCTGTAGCTAGATACCGATTTGCAGACTAAAGGCATTGCCACTTAGCCTCTCAGATCACAAAGCCTCAGGGGAAAATTGGTTGTGATTTCTTTATAAATTGTCATGGAAATACACCACAAGACAGCACATCTTGTGAGTCAGGTCTCATCATGCACTGGTTTCAAAGCAACTAGGACTGAAAACATCATGCCCCGAGCTGATTATTAAATCTAATGTTCATACATTTCCTCTCAAGTGTAATGATTCTTGGTAACTCTCATGATGTCTGATAGTTTTCCTGAAAGCCAAACAACAGTATAATCATACCTCATCTTTCCTCAGAAACCTAAGTTCTGAGCATCCATCGTTTCCAAAGAAAGATAGAAGACAGAGTTCTGATAAAATGCTTTAAATATCTGAAGGGCAGATTTTGTAGAGCTAATATTACAGTGTGTTCTTTTTGAAGCCAATGTTTTTGAGCAGTAGACACAGTATCACAAACCAGAAAAACTTTGAGTTGCTATGGTTAATCAAATCATTCTGTCATTGAGTTATAAGCTCACTGAGTGCAACCTCTTGGTTCTCTGCCTATAGTAAATTAAAACGTTGATTTTAAGCCATGCTTATGCTTATCTTGATTGATAGAAAGCATTTAGTGTAGAGAAGACTGAGAAGGGATATTAATGCATATAAATATCACAAAGGAAGGTGTTAAGAGGATGGTTCCAGATTCTTTTTGGTGCTACCCAGTCATGGGAGGAGTAGCAATGTCCATAAACTGAAATACAAGAAGTTCTTCCTCAACACAAAGAAGAACTTCTTTACGTTGAGGGTGACAGAGCACTCTGTCACCTGCTCAGGGATGTCATGAAGTCTCCCTCACTGGAGACATTCCAAACCCACCTGGATGTGTTCCTGTGTAACCTGCTCCAGGTGACCCTGCCTTGGCAGGGGGGTCAGACTGGATGACCTCCGGGCCTTTCCAACACTAACAGTTCTGTGATTCAGGGTTACTTATATTATGTCAATTTGCTTCATAATTAGGAAAAAGGAGGGGAAGCTAAAAAGTACTACTCATGGAAATTTATTGATATACTGCAATTGGACCACCTTGGATTTCTATCCTTGTTCCTGTTTGTTACTGAATTACTTTTCTTCAAAGCAAGCCAAAATTAATAAACCATTTGGGGTTTTTTTTAAGTCTGAGACTTTATAGATGTTAGAGTTTAGAAATATTTCCTGGATAGACAAATTACTGATGTCTTGGTGGACATAAAAGGACACCGTAGGGGAAGAATGATAGACTCCTATCCATCTGTACTCCTAAGATAAACACACTATGGCTGGACTTCCAACATAAAGGGAAATGAAAAACTGATGAACTATGAAAGAAACTATGTGAATAAAGAATTGATTTAATTATTGATAAAGAAGATAAGCTGATGCTCAAGCATGGATTTGGAAGGCAAATCTAAAGTGAAGAGGAGAACTGGTAACATGGATTTAAAATAACAGGGATCAATTCACTGAAGAACCTGGTTATGAAGCAACAGATAATAGAATATTCCAAGGCCATGATGGTGGATTATGAATGTCATTCAAATTTATATATAGTAAAACAGAATGCCAGCTGGGATGGAGAGGAAGAAAACATGGGATCCGATGCCTGATTATCAGAGAGCTGCCTGCTCTTTGCTCTGATTATTTTTAAGGCTACAAAATAAAATCAGATATATTCTATAGAAATGTTGTCCATTACCATAATCTCTCCTTTTCTTTAGCAATGCATCTTAGCTATTACACTATAAAGTATAAATCACTTGTTCTACTTTATTAGGATCTTCTCATTAATTGTTTGCAGAGTAACATCATTTTCAGGAAGGATGAACAAATTGCACAAACCCTGACAATATTTCCAGATATTGTCTTAGCATTCTGCAGGAGAATTGGTCTCCTTTTGGTCTGAGAAGGAAGCAAATGTAGGTTTCCCTTCTGTAGCCATGAAGCTTTTATATGAAAACTTACATCTTGTTTTCTCACAAACTTTTTGAATTAAATCATGAACCTTTTTATAAACGGTAGCTTAGGTTTGCAGATGTAAGAAAAACTTTTACTTTTTGAATCCCAAACTTCAGTTTGCAGCCACATGTGAGGTCCAAAAACTGGGAAATAATATTTTAGCCATACTTGTATTCTTGTACCAGGATGATTTAGGCATTTCTATCTGCAGGACTCAGGATGCTGTGAACTGAGCTTTATACATCTTCCTCTTCCCACTCAGTGTAAAGAAACATAAATAGGGAACCGAATTTTATTATATACCTTTCCTTACTTTTTTTTTTTTTTTTAACTTTAGGCTCTACGTTCCCTTTTAGGCTCCGCCCTGATCCATTTGTAATTTTAATTCATTAGGTAAATAATTCACTTTTACAACAGTAATTGTTGAAATATGCTACCATTGTCAACAGGTGACTTTTCAGATCTCAGTAACACTTGATGTCATAATTAAAAAAACACCTTTAACTGTTAACAGAGTTTGTGCATGCCTTCCTGTAAATTAAACACAGTACTACACTCTTTCCTGTCAGAAAACACTATAGAATTTTTTTCATTCAAGAGTTCAAATACATGCAATTTGAATGAATTTATTTTATCGTCATATTATATTCATAATGGAGGTTAATTACAAAAGTTTAACTTTCTCTCTATATTCACATTTTATACATGTATATTTGTTGTGAGTCATATATATTTGTTATGGGACTGCAAATACAATAAATATTTCAAGAGTAAGTGTACATTTGATTTTAATCACACACTGTGCTTTGATTACATGGAAAATATATTGGAAGAGAAAGAATGGTCATGCCTATCTCATTTTTTTGCACTACTGTAAATTCTATACAAATTCAATTTTATATTTCTAATGTGTCTACTTTCATTTTCTGTAGTTTCATTTTTGTTAGCTACGTAATAAATTACAAATCAGTCTGCTTTCCCATTTTTCTTCATCACAATTTCATTTATCTTCCTGGACACTAGATTCCCAGTATACAGACTTCCCTTCTTTCTAATAGTCATTAACTATTCAGATATCAGATTGTGAGGAAAGGCTCTGCTGTGTAAGCTCCTGTGTTCATTTTTCCCATTGCTGTACCTGAGCACCCTCAAGAAGATTAAGCAATGCATCTATGTACCTGTCATATATAATCCATGCTCTTATTCTCTGCCCAAGAAGAATTCTGTATATAGCAGAGTGGTTCTTTCTGACTCCAAACTCACTGCTGAAAATCTATGTTTTTGGCAGAGCACTACTTTCTCATTCCTCTAGGACAATCATCAGATGCATTCCCTCAAAAACAATGCCCACTACATCCACTTCCCCATCTTCTCAGGCTATTCTTTGTCTTTTGTTGCTTTCATGCTATGACAACAATGAATCCAAGATGAATAGCTTAACGTACAAATGGAAGATACTGATTAATTCATTTTCAGTAAACTAAAATTAATATCTGGTTTCTAGCAAATGCATTAGAATGTTTCATTCTGATCAAAAATTGGCAAAAAAAGGTAAGACTGCTCACCTATGTAAAGGCTTATATACACTCACATCACAAGATATTTCCAAACTCCTTTTTTCATACCACTCAAAAAAAAAAAAAAAGCCAAAACCATAATTTCATATAAAGCCATTATTTTGACAATATGCTAAAAATAAAATATAATCAGAATAAAAAATTAAGTAGAAATCCAATTATATTGTACATCTGCCTAGAACTGCAACATTTCTCTGAGAAGAGAAAGTAAAGCTGAGAAGGTAAATCAACTTCTCTTGATTTCTTTTCTGTGCAATCTACATTTTATTGTATTTCATACTTATTCCATGAAAAAGAGTTAAGGTTTATAGCACAAAAGAGATACAACTGTTTGACAGGATTTTCTGGGCTCTGGTTTGAGATTTTCTTTACGCTCCTGATTTTATAGAAGATTCTTGAGAGGTTCCCAGGAATCCTCTGAGGAATCTGAAGGTATCACTGTTCCCAGGTAAGGATAGCCACAGGAGCCTTAACATCTGTCAACCTTTGTAGCAGCCTCTAGCAGTATCTAAGAGGATCCCAGCTGTCCTTGATCACAAAGTGCTTGAAGATTTTTTCTCTGCCAACCCTTGTTCAGGGAAAATCAGGCACCTTTAGTATAGCTAAGGTTGTGAGCAGTTTGTACATCAGTTTGGGAAAAGACGAAAAAATAAAAACGCGGGGGATTAGCAGGTCTGCTCAGACTGGTTTTTGCATCCTAATGAACGACAGTGATGTACCACAGGGAAGCCTCTGCCAGTTGTTAGAACAACTGTCCCTGCAGTTTTGATGCCCCTAACCCAGGGGTGCTTCAGGAAGAGGGAGCTTCTCTGCAACAAGACTGAAGTTGTGAGGGAATGCTGTCAAATGAAGCAGCTGAACTGTGCTGGTTGAGTCTGAAACACAGAAGATAATAAGAAGCAGTTAGTTATGGCAGTGGGAGCCTTCTTGCTGCAGAGGATGAAGATTCCTGTCTGTTTTCCTGACCTGTCATCTGGGGAGGTTTCCTACTTAGCAAAGAGAATTCAGAGAGAAAGGAAGATGATGATCCAAATGTAAATAAGAAAGTGGTGAACAGGGGCTATGTGAACAGAAAGGTTCCAAAAATTGACAAGGCCGGGCTCAAGTAGGATTGCCCCTAGCATATACATGTCAGTCTTAGAGCAGGACTAAGTACATCCTTGTTGATCAGTAATTCTTGTACCAGTCTTAAACGACTGAACATAATTATTTCAAACACTTACTCTGTGTACCTTTGTCACTTCCAGTCTGTACATAACTTAGCCTGCTTTCTCATGACAAAGTGTCAGTATTTTCTCCAATTTTCTTAAGCTTACCTCATAATTCACGACATGTGAGTAGTTTATTGTGATTTTTAAGTGATTAATTCTTTGCAAAAATCACCCTTACTTCAATTGATAATTTTAAAGAATTAGCTAGAAAAGCTGTTTTTTCAGAGAGAAATCTGCAATCATTGGTAACGTTAGGGAGTCAGAAACTGCCTAGCAGTTTGATCTGCTGACTTTCTTGGTGTATCTAAAAGTAAACCCATTTTCCCCAGTAATCTGAATAGACTAGGGTTAAATGTTTTCATATAAAGTGTTGATCCTTTGATGAAGATTCATTCTTGATTTGATTGGACTAGTTGGGCAGCACATTAATATTAGCAGGAATGCAGTTTTTGACTTTTTCTTAAAGATTACAGCAGATGCCTATAAAAACAATAATAATAAAAATAGTAATAATAATCCAATGCTAAAATTTCCATTTTGCCCCTTTGTGAAAGCCTAGGGAAAACATTTATAGAGGCTCTACAGTCACAGTAGAAAGTAAAATATAATGCCAGATCTTTAGTCACCTATTAAAATCCCACCAGGCTTGAATTGTTTGCTTGTGTGTATTTTCAGTCTTCACTTGTTATTGGGAAACAGAAAACAGCATTTGATATCAAGCCAGGGGATAAAATTTCACCTTATAAAAGATGCATTTATTCAATATATACGGTACAACAGCTATTCAGTTTTTATTTAGCCAAGTTTCAGAATACACTCTTATTCCAGTAAAAATGTTTAAAGGAGAAAGTTCAAAAGCATAGTTAACCATCCCCAGTATCTTCAAATTACTTCTCTGCTAATTTAAACACTAATTGCTATGGGGCTACTGCTGATCACTGATGATTAAAATATTTCACATAAAAACCTTTTTCAACTTTCACTTACTGGAAAAGAGCTTTGGAATTGTTCAGGATTTTTGTCTGGAGCTAAACTGACAAAGAAGTACAGTTACCATTTAGGAAACGAAATTAGTTTCTGAAGCATAATTTTTTCATAATTATACTCTATAATGAAAGATTCATACTTGAAGTCTGACTGTCTTCTTTTACTAGTATACAGTATGTCAAAGTGAGGGATCTGTCACAGTATGAATTCTAGGTCAACAGGGACAGCATTGCCTCCAAGTGGAGGAAAGAAGGAAACATCAGTTAAAGGAGTGTGTTCTAGTTTACCAAACCCGGTGACCAAAATGTCTAACCCTGGATAAAGTCACGTTGAAAACTCATCTTTCTCTTCTTTGATGTGGCCTTAATAACCACTTATGCTCTGTTTAAGCATCATCCTCTGTTTCATCCCATCGTTTCACCTTAAGCAAATGGTGGAATCCATTGGCAAAGCCTCTCTTCAGTAACAGTAATTTTTTACAAAGATTTTCAATTTAGGAATCACCTTGAACAAATAGTTTTTTCATAAAAGAAAAGCTTTAAAAATTCTCCTGTATTCTTTTGTGACTATAGACAAGAGAAAAATATGGATGTGGTTTCAGGTGATTGGAGGTTTTCTTTATTAAAACTTTATCTAATATTGAATCTTTATTTTTCCACTTGTGTTTCAAATAAGAAAATTTCAAGGAGGAAAATTTTTAGAAAAGTCCATTAGTAACATGAACAGTAAAGGTTCACTACGAACCTTGAGTGACTTTTTTATTTAATACAGAGCCTGCTTTAACTTATGGAAAGTTTTTTTGAACATATAATAAAAGATCTTTCAAATCTTTACTTGGGACCTCGTAATTATTACATATTAATAAATATTTTAGATGTTCATAAATCTGTTTCTGCTCTTTTGTCATATTGAATACATGTTCTATTGCAAATTCAGTGAATGATCTCTAAAGAATTTTCAGGTACCATGACAACACCATTTCCATCTAACAGGGACTTGAGCTTCCTTGGAACTATGACAAAAGTCATAGTTAAACCCCAGTAATTATTTCCCTGTGAGGTGGTGAGACACTCAAACAGGTTTCCCTGTGTATGCTCCATCCCTGGAAGTATTGGAGGTGAAGGTAGATGGGACCTTGAGCGACCTGGTCTATTGAAAAATGTCCCTGTGCATGCAGTTGGAGTAGACAAACTTCAAAGGCTCCTTCCAACTCAAACCATTCTATGATTTTAGGATTTTCTGTTGAATTACTTTGATAGATATCAATAAAACTGCATTTGGAATGTGTGAAAATATAATTAAAAAAAATATTTTTAAATTTGATGCCTCATGAATTTTTGGCATGATGTTAAAATAAGGCAGCAGTTTTAAGACAAAGTGGCCCAAAAAAAAAAAATATTATAAACTATTTAAATATCATTATATCTAACAAAAAAAATTTTCCTGTGGTCTTCTGTGATAGTTTTCATGTACCAGAGTTTATGTTTTGATCTCAATTAAATAATCTTGATGCAGTCAAGTGTTAACTTCAATCACTATTGAAGATTTTACTTCAGGAATCTGAAAATGGATTGTTTGCAGAGTATGTGTTAATATTTCAGGAGTCTTGTATAAATAAGAAATTTATTAATCAATTAATCATAACCCAAGCATTAATTAAAGGCAGTAAAATCAAATCACATTCTATAATAAATTAATCTTTCATTTTTTCCTTGAAGAGAAGGAAAAATATGTACTGGAGAGAAAACTATATGATATATTAAGAGAAGTGATGTGCCTTTCTTTCCCATCCAGAAAATTTTCTCAGAACCCCTACAGAGACCTCTGTGAAATTAGTGTGGGAGGACAAAGATGGGAAAACCCAGATCAGCTTAAGAGTATGTTTCTTGGCCATCAGCTTTTTGTACTTTATATTTATCTGGCTAGAAAAGGTGTTCTATTCTCTTCATACAGTCATAATATAATTTTTTCATAAAATTATTAGTATTTGATGTAGCAGGAGGAAGTGACAATTTAGGGAAATGTCTATATCTATATTTAACAGTAAGCTTACAGTAAACTGTGCTTGTGACTTCATTTCTATATTAAAAATACAAACATAAAATTCATGCAATGAACAAAAATCTGAGGTAGATCACTGAACTTGCTGGGTTTTACACCATCTATTTTACATGTGTGAGCTGATCTCATTGAACTTATGCAATTTAGGATCATATAAATAAGAAGAAACTCAACATTTTGTGGCTGGTTGGGATGTGGGGGTGGAATGGGGAGGGAGCAGTTTATGGATGTCAAGCAAAGGCAAACATTATAGTTTCTACCCTAGTTAAATAGAAAATAACTATTATGACTTTGGAATATCTTTTGTCAATGTGTTTCTACTCTCCCTTACTCAAACTAATTAGACTAAGATAGTTAAAAATCTACTAATGATTTTGACAACCCTGGCTCTGAAAGGTCCCATTCAAGACTGGGTTTAATTGATCCTTTGCAAGACGACTGTGGTTTTTTCAAATCAGACTGCTCAGGTGCTTCCAGATGGGCCCCAGCATGCAGCACAATCAAAATCACTACTCACATTCTCAAAATCACGGTTCGAGGTGCCTAGACCTCATTAGGAGCATGTTTATTATTCAGAAGCTGACACCTCATTGCAATAGGTAATGTGAGTCCAACAGGTTTTTTCAGTGGTGCAGATGACTCTCAGAACAGCAGCAGCAGCAGCAGCAGCAAAGCACTCTGCCCTTGGTGGCTGCAGCTCACAAAGTCATGGCAGATGAAAACTAGCAAAATGAATTCATGTCTGATGGGTTGTTTTTGCCACAGCAGCTGTGCTTTGAAGGTGGGCAAGCCAAGGAAGTTAAGTTTGGCTCACACAGAGTGTTTGGCTCTGAGTCAACTCTGTGCCCATACATGTGAATGAGCCAAGCCAGTAGGAATACTTTGGCATTACCTTCTGGCTGTCACAGTGACCTTATATATCACTTCACGCATTCTCCCTTTTGTATGTGTATAATCAGTTCCAATGGATCGACTAATGTTTTGGCATGAGTTTGCCTTGGCTCCGGCTTCAGATTTTCTGGCCTGTTTATACAAGTTCCATCCAGCATGCTTGTAAAAGTCATTAACAAATACTTAAGAATAACTATTATACATTTTTATGTTCTAGAAAATGGAAAAAGAGATAAATCTGAGGCAAAGATATTGAAAATAAAATAAGCAACAAAATTAACATAAGAATTTCCACTTTTCCATGTATCAAAAAAAGGTCAACATAACACTTAAAATTTTTTCTGGTTGCTCAGCTTAGGTATTATATATGTGAAATACAAAGGGCTTTATGTGTACTCATATGCATTCATATATTTATATGTAGGGTGTATGTATGACTGTTTGTCAAATTATTATGTAAGAATGAGGGGAAAAAATCATTGGCAATAACTTCTTATCAAGGAAAGAGTGAAGTATAATCGGTATTTTTTGCCAATACTGGAGGAAGATGTTTCAATGTGGTATCATTGGTCTCTACTCAGAAATTGTAGGCTATAATTTAGAGCATGTTCTGTTACATAAACAATATATCTTCACAGAGTAGTGGCATCAATAACATTTCCTATTGTTAAATTAGTCTGGTGATTTTTTTTTTTTTAATTTAGACATATATACATGTTTTGGTTTAACTCCAGCCGGCAGCTAAGGACCACACAGCTGCTTGCTCAGCACCACCCCCTCCATGGTGAGATGGGGCGAGAATGAGAATAGTAAAACCTGTGTGTTGAGATAAGAACAGTTTAATAATTGAAATAAAATGTAATAATAATAATAATAGTAATAATAATAATAATAATAATAATAATAATGGAGATAACAAAACCAGAAAGAGACATAACACTCGAGAGAAAAAAGTTATGCACAATACAATTGTTCACCACCTGATGACAATGCCCAGTCCACCCCCAGCAATAATTTGCCCTTGCCAACCAAGTCCCCCAATGCAGATACTGGGCATGGTGTGCTATGGTGTGGAATATCCCTCTGGACATTTTGGGTCAGATGTCCTGCCCTGCCACCTCCCAGCTTCTTGTGCACCTGATCACTGACTAATGGTCAGCACTACTTAGCAACAATTAAACCATCAAAGTGTTATCAACATTATTCTCATAGTGAATCCAAAATACAGCACTGTACCCACTACTAGGAGTAAAATTAACTCTATCCCAGATGAAACAAGGACAATACAATATTGATTAGCATAGAGTAGTGATGCCTTTTCCTGGTCTTAAAATCAAGAGTCATACACGGTTAGAAGGGGAAAAGGGATTTTACCTTGGTATTTATTTTAAGGATCCTTAGGTGCACACGTCCAGGTCATATGCATCGAGATGCACCCCGCCGAGTCTATCTATGTCTCTCTCTCTCTGTTCCCCCCCCCCCCCAACATTGGGTATAACATTATAGGTTTTACTAATTAGCATATCTATCAAAGATTCCGCACTGAGAGGCTCAAGTGAGCCCCTGTCCCCAAGGAACCTTCCCCTGGATGGTTCTATCTTGGTTTACAGAATGTGTTCTGGAGAGGACCTTGGAGTCTGGGGCACACTGATCTCTAGCTATGAAGCTTCTAAAATGTTTAGTCTCTCAGCTTAACAAACAAGTCCAAGAATGTAGGCAAAAAGCACTAAGAATACAGAAGTTGTAAAAAGGTATAACAGGGGTATAAAAGAAAAGGCAAAAATCTTCATGGCATCAGTAGTAAATGAGTCCCAAGGTTTATCACTGTGCTATAATAGTTACTGATATAAACTGGTAAATATTCCTAATTATTTTTAAATCTCTGAAGAACTTCTGTTATCTGAGATTGATTTTTTTGGATACAAGATTTGAATTGGCACAAGAAAGCAAGGACAAAAATTCTCACAAACTGTTGTTGCTGTAATCATAAGATGACAATACAACTATTACATGAAAATTACTTCACCTCTCTTCTTTTCATTGTAGAAGCAGTTATTAACCACAGTGAAGAAATGAACTTCACTGGATTAAACGCAACACATAAATATATAAAAAAATCTTTATTCCAAATAATCCCATCTGAATAAGGACAAGTAACCCATTATCCCTCAGAAAGTTGTATATTCATTACATCTGGTAATTCACCTGAAGGCTTTAAAGAAGAATTTGATTAATTGAAAACTAAATAGGTAAACTCATGAAGAGCCATTATTCTTAAGAATTTCTTCTTCTATTAAATGCTAGAAATTATTTTTCATGTTGATGATGGGAAAATAATAGTAACAAAGAAAATAATCATAAAGAAGCTTATTCATGTTACTGTGCAACTGAGGCTTGGAGGAAACATCTCGAGTTCAAATTCTGGGTCCATTTAGTGTCTCTTCACTCTGCTGAATTGTGATGAGGACATACACAGCAGGGGTTATATTGAGGTCACCAACTGATTTCATTTAGAATAATTCACTGTCAAATAGTGGCAACCTTTACTGTGACCTTGAGATGGATTGAAACCAGTAAGCCAATGGCTAAGGAGAAAAATAAAATAAATAACCTGGCCTTTCTCACTCTCTTGAGTGTAAAAGAATGGAAATAATTTAAACAAAAGTAAAAAATCTCACTTTTTGAATAACTTAGAATTCTGAGAATGAGCTTTCTTTATTTCAACTGGTATAGCTTATCAGCCTCTTTTACTCAGGTTCATCTGGCTGGCATACAGTTCAAGCAGAGAAAAGGACATCTCTAGAGTGGAATTAAGACCTTAGATACCTAAACCAGTTGCTGAAACTTAGAAAAGATGACTCAAAGTCCAAATTAATGTTGTATGTATTACTAAAAAAAGACCAAAAAAAATATTTACAGAACTTATTCGAGAGTTATGACTTTCATCTGAGATAATTTGAGTGTCTCATAAGATGAGACAAATAATCTATTAATTCTGTTCACTGAAAATTCTTCCATTCTACGCATGGAATATAGTTTGCTGTATAAATGCATCAATTTTTTTTTTATATTTAAAGGGAAAAATGGAAAAGGGCTTTTTAGTTTTAAAACCTCAATTCAATAAATTTTCAGTTTCTCATGCAAAAAAATATTCCATTTAGGAACAATGGGAGCGGGAAACTGGAGGTTTTTTTCTGCAAATTCTATTCCTAAGTGTTAAAAACTGGTGGAATTTTGGATCCAGGCAGGATTTTCCAGCCTGGATGGCCACAGCTGCAGATTTGGCTGATGTTGTTATGAAGAGACAGGAAGCTGCTTGCTACTTAACAAGGATATATTGGATAGTGAAAGCCCGAGAATGATGAAAATTATATGGCATAAGTGGTAGAGACTCTACAAGAGCTGGGTGGAAGGAAAATAATTTTCTTCATAATAGCCTGTATGGTTCTGTGTTTATTACTTGTGACTAAAATAGTGTTGATAATACACCAATGTGTTTGGTGTGACACTTGTTTCTCACTCTGCTCCTTCAGCTGCGAGATGGCCAACAGTCAGGGAGAGGACACAGCTAGGACAGCTGACCCCAACTGACCAAGGGACACGCTGTATCCTATGATGTCGTGCTCAACAGTAAAACCTCTGGGAAAGAAGGGCAAAGGAGGAGTAAGCAATTCTTGTTTACGGTGTTTGTCTTCCCAAGTAACCATTACACACGTTTTCCAGAAAGTGGTTAAACATCTGCCTGCTGACAGGACATAGCAAATAAAGGACTTATTTTGCTTTGCTTGCACACAGAGCTTTGTTTCACTTATTACATTGTCTTTATCTTGATCCCTGAATTTTTCTCACTTTTGCTCTCCCTGGTCCCATCAGTAGGGGAATGAATGAATAGCTTTGTAGGACTTAGCTACTGGCCATTTTTCTCCAGCACCCTTCTGCCTTGACTATGCTGGCCTTGTAGGTTCATGATTTAGGCTAGTCTGAGATTGGCCTCAGAAAGTTTTCATAAGGTGAAGATTTTACATCTCTTTTAGCCTAATCAGCTGGGTTATTCTTTGTAGTCAATGAAGAGAGACAAGCACTTTGAAAAACCGATTTATCCTCTCATTAAATAGGTACATAACACACAGGTAGGAAAAAATGTACTTTGAAGGTGTCTCTTTTCATTGACCATGGAGAGAATGTAATTGAGACCTAAATTAGAGTATGCCTGTAACGTGTAACCTAGAGGACATGAACCCAAGAGTGAGTGTACACTAAGGTTCAGTTCCTTCAAAAGATTTAGACCCCAGTTATCTTCATATCAGAGAAGTCAGGAAATCCTCAATACTTCTGAGGATCCAGGTTAAAGCTATTTTTGCCTATTTCTATGGTAAATAAACAGTTCTTTCACACAAGGTTCATGTTTGCTGACAGCATACAAATACATTCACATGGCTTCATAACAGTGAACACTTAAGAAGTTTTAAACTTTATTCACTTCTGTATAGTATATGGGATTCTAAACTTATGAAAATGTAGATCTGAGTTACATTAAATGAATCTTTTTGCTTTTTCAAATTTGTCTTTCAAACAACCTTTGTCCTCCACACACACACACACAAAAAAGATTTGTGTAATTTTACTGTAATATGCTTATCCTTTCACACACAACATCTAATGCTACTTAGAACTGTACTGTGGCATAAACTGCAAAGCAACATATCTAATGCAAAAAAAAGTTTAATGGATTGAGCAGAAAGAGATTAAAATATACAAATTAACAACTCAAGATGGAACGAAATGTTGTTGGAAGTTCAGTCAAAATGAATGAGTGTCCAAACAGGTTGGTAAAGAACATTAAGAAAAAATTTCATCCTGAGAAATTAAGGATAAGGAGAGAATTCCAAACCTCAGTCTCCCTGAACTCACCAGGAAAGCTCACTCTTCCTTTCTGAGACAGAGTTTTGTCATTACACCAAAATCAAATGTGACTTATGTAATGGTGTGAATTTTACATTGCTAAATTGATTTTGCTGCATGTGATTTTGTGATGATTAGAAACTAATGGGCAAAAGAAAATTAGCAAAGGATGCTTAAAAGGATAAAGCAAGCTTTTGAGATGTTTTAAATAAATTTACACTGGTATACACAAAGAACAGCCTAAGTGCTTTCATGGAGGATTTATAAAATTTGAAAACACTGGGTAAGGACAAATGCCTATTTTTGAAGTAAAAGAATAAATGGAAAATTATTGACCTGTCAGTTCTATTTCAATTTACCACATTAACCAAAGTAATACTAACATTAGAACCTTAAGAAAACATGTAGAAAAATAATGGTCAGCAATAATTTTTTGTGAATATTTATGTCATACCAATATAATTTGTCTTTAAGATAAACACTGAGGAAGAATAATGAAGATGCAGAAGAAATCATACATGTAACTTGACCTAGGAAGAATTCTTTTGCTCTGATGATGAATTTTTCACTATATTCTCTTAATGTAAACATGGATATGTTCAAATATATACTGTGGCCAAAAAAAAAGAATTACTGGATTCTTCATGCCCAACCACTAATCTTAAAATGAGGCAGGTGAGATGGAACAGATACTAAGGGAAGTTTTCTGATAGCAAAAGGAACTGAACATTGAAACGGGTTTGTGGCAGCAGAACATCCACTGCCTGTTTTTAGCATTTTTGTTAGGAAGGAGGTATGTTGGTAAACTAAACAAGGCCTCAGATTGATAAGATCACAAAGTTATGGTCTTGTGAGCTGCACTTTTCTGTCAGTTACAGACTGTCAGAGACTGAAAATAGTTCATGCCTCAAACATTGATATAAAGTTTTGCTCATTATAAAGAAGCTACAACCGAAAAAGCTTCCCTGAAGAGTGGGACTTTGAACTGAAAGTCAAACTGTTGAGTAGATAAAGGGAAAACACATTGTTAGTCATCTCAGGCTGAGGGAAAGGTTTTCATCCACAAAAGGCCAAAGCCACCAGCTGCAGCTATTCCCAGTTGAGTTTGGGGTGGGGGGAGAGCACATCTCACAGAAGCCAGGTTTACACAGACTCCCCCCAACCAAGGGGGGAGGAGGAGGTTTTGGGTGCATGGTGCAACCTCTGGTGAGAGGCAATAAACACCCATCCCCTGTTACACAAACTGGCCCAGCTGTGGAACCCCCAACCCCACAGGCCACATCCACGGGACATTCACATGAGAGGCTTGGCCCCACAGGGCTGCACAGAGTCTGCTGTGAGAGACTGCCCCCCACCCCAGGGGGCCATGGCTGGACATGCCCACCCAGCCTGAGCATGTACACCCATGGGACTCTGTGCCTTCTGGGGGGAGCTTCACCACCGGGAAGACCAGCTGGAGAGGATCAACGAACATCGTTGGGATCCATGGAGTGGTGATATTTTCCTTATTCTGTCCCTGTCACTCTTTCTATCCCCCCCACCTATCTTCTACTTCTTTCTTCCTTTCTTTCTTTCTTTCTCTCTCTCTCTCTCATATTTACCATCAAATAAAACCTTTACTATTGTCACTGGTATATGGTTTTGTTTGCACCTTAATTCGGGCAGACGCATTTCTAAGAACCTTAAAACTGGATCATAACAGAGACAAACAGAATGCCCTAATTTTATTCATGTGTATGAATAAATCTATTGTGTAGGATATTATGGCCCTAGGTAAATAACAGATAAAAAGATTGTTACACAAGTGCCTCTATTAACTATGTCAGGAATGTCTGTCCATACATCTAATGCTATGAATCATGAATTCATAAATCATGTAAAGGAAAATTAAAATAATGAAAATACTCCGCAGAATTTTTAAAGACAGAAAGCTCACAAACAACCCTTCGACCAGAGATATTAGTAGAACTAGTATACACATTTTTCAAAGTGAAAAGGTAACAAACAATAATTTCAGTGGTGGCATAAAGTGATTCTTCAGTAATTCATCAGTCAAACCTCAAATCAATAAAAAGTTACTCTATAAGCCTGCTGCAGATCTGGCCATTTTTATTATAGTGTAATAATAAATTAATAAACACATCCAGAAATTTAAGGCTAAGGAAAGTAGTATCATCATTAAATATCTATGAATGATCCATCACGACTTGTTTTTTTTCTTCTTCTATTACCAAATGTAGACTTGTGAAATTTAGAAAAGCGGACAAAAACTGCCTCGGAGGAGAAAGACACCAGGTAATAGGAAAGTAAATCAGAGGCATAGGAGATGAATAATTGAAAGCAATGATTTTTCTATATCTACATTAAACTATTTCCATAGTGTACAAAAATATATATTAATGCAGTGATATGGTTTTTTACCCAATACACTAATGTATTTGACATTTTACCATATGTTTAAAATTATGTGCTTCACAGTATACTCTTGAATTCAGTTTAGCACACCTGACTGCTGGAGCTTTATCTAACTTTTGCTTATGTCAATGAAAAAACTGGCTTTGGAATGACTGAAGATAATAGCTTTACTGAAGGTTGATTAGATTTGCCATTGACTTTTATAATTTTTAGTTTCAAGAAGTGATACAACTGTTAGATGTCACAGTCATTCTGTATCTCATATCACACTGGAATTGTATGAAAGGCATTTAAATCTCCCTTCAAATTAAAAGGGTTTTATTTTAGATAGTCACCTAAAATGCCCATCATCAGAATGTTCAAGTTCTTCTGCACCATAATGACAATAAACTAAATCTATAGACAAATTTAGTCAATGTAGTAAAAATTGTGTATCTACTTGATTCCTAGTGTGCATAAGAGATTTGTCCTATAAGCTTTCTTGTTTTTATGCAAAACCAAAGAAATTTATGTAAATTGCCCATACGTTAAGCCCTGAGAAATTAAATTTTACTGTGAATAGTCTCTGATTTGATACATGAGATTCATTATTTCCATCTGAATTTGTTTTGCACCTCTATTGTATAAATAAAAGTTATATTTGCACATTGTCTGTATATCAGCTAAGCAATTCAGCTCCTATTATGAAATATGGTGCATGTTTCCTGGAGTCTTAAACATGAATTACCTGTCTTGCAAATTTCCTAATTAGTTCAACCAATTTTCTTTCTGTCTCCAGGTAATATGAACCAGTGATCTGAATCTGATGTTGTTAACAAAATAAAGTGCTGAACAAATGTTTTAGGTCACAGTCTGTTTATAGCATTAGAAAGAGTGCCTTATTTGTTCCCTAATTTATATATTTTGATTTATTTATTAATTTATCAGAAAAAAAAAAAAAGAAAATAAAAATAAAGGATTCTTAGACCTTCATAATGGTTCACATCTGTTTCAAAGTACCCATTGATGCAGCTGTCAGCTTTCAAGGGATTGCTAATTTTAAATGCAAGATTTCAGTGTCAGAAGAAAAAGGCATTTCCACAGTGTGATTCACCATTCTGTCTCACTTTCTACGTGCCTGCATTATACCACAATTTTTAATAACATTATTTTAGTTCACCCATGATGATTTCTATTTATTTAAGTCTGAAACAATTTAATTTTTAAAAAATATCAGATGAATAGAGCTTGAACTTATTAATCCATCCATTCACATTTTGAATTACAGTGCATGGCTTTGCATCTGTAGTGTAGCTCATATTCTGTACTGGAAAATTACCATAATAGAATCACTGACTGTAATGCAGAAGTAACCTGTGGAAGCTCATATTGTGAGTATTTTTGTGGTATTGAGAAACTAATGCAAAATACTTGTAAGGATGAAATTCATTCCTGCCTTTAATGTTAGCAGTGAAAAAATTAATCACTGAGATAACTTCAATAATCAATGTATTCAAACAGACTAATCAAAATTTACCCCCAATTTAAAATCCAGACTGTGTCTTCAGTGATGTTGCGAGTAGTGAAATTTTAGGAAAATTCCTCCAGTTGACTCCATTCCTTGGAGTCATTCCTTCAGGGGAGGGTAACAGTTCAGACAGGGACATAGCCAGGGCAACTAACACAAATTAAAACAGCTTTTCTGTACCATAATAGCCATGCTCAGCAATAAAATGGGAGAGGCATGTTACAAAAGGAGTGATGTTCCAAAGTAGGCATTGCTCAGAGATTGTCTGGGCACAGGTCTGCTTGTAGGAGTGGTGAGTGGTTTTAAGGGTTTTTTTCCCCAGGTATTAAGCTGTCTTTTTCTTGATCCATTAGTTTTTCTCATTTTTTTTTTCTTTCTGATTCTCTCTGTCAACCCTCTGGGGAAGTGAGTGAGCAAATGGGCTGGGGTCAACCCACCCCACAGGGAAAAAGCATCAAAATGTAAAGTCCACTGAAATCATGGTTGTTATATTCAGTTCCACTTCTAAATTTTATGTTTAAATAATTCATAGAAGTTTGATACTGGCTCTTCTCAATGTAACGGTAATGTGGCTTATCTTTTTATATGCTTAAGTGACATGATGTTATATGCATAAATCATGATGTTCACATCATTCAGTCACTAATCCCACAGATGATTATATATCTATGCAGAGAAACTATGTTTGGCTATTACATTCCTAAAGGATTTTATGTTGTCATAGCATATGTAAGATCTTCTAATACTAGCTATGTGAAGATTTAGTTAAGGATTTGAAAATGATTCGCACATTTTTAGAGTCTAACTCAATTGGTTTTTACTTGCTGCAGGGTCCATCTTTGAGTAAATAACCATTTCCATTGTGAGAGTTTCTGCTGTAAAGAAGATAAATATAACATTATTTGGATTTATTTATAAATAGAAATATTAAGATTTAAAATGAATCTTCACACATGGGCATCTGTTTCTGTAATTTCATGGAAGATTATTATAAGCAACTTAAAGAAAAAACCTTGATGCTGCCACAAGCATGTTCACGGGATAGTCTTACTCCATAAAAGTAATTTTAAGAGTAGTCAAGAGGTGGCCATGAATAGTGTATACTAAAGCTTTGCATTTTCACCTCCCTAGGAAGAGAGGAGAGTCTCATTGCTGTGAAGCAGATGGTTGCTGCTGACAGAGACAGCATTAGGAATCACAGAAAGATCCAGAAATAATGCCTTTTTCAAACATTGCCTGTAAGGAAGTTCTAAAACTATTCATAGTGCACGATGTATTCTGAGAATGCAACATGCAAAGGGTTTGCACCTTGGCTTCTCATGAAAAATAGCTCTGCACATCTCTCAGCCAATTTCAGTAAAATTGTATAGAGGAGTCTCAATTCCAGTGCAACGCATGAAAACAGAAGACAAGACCTGTAAGTACCCTGTATTTTTTGGTTAAAAAAAAAAAAGAGTTAATGACAAGAAATGCTACAGAAACTTGTTTGATAGAAAATGTTTCTTTCCTTCTTTTAGACACAGGGTAGTAGAAAATAAAGATATCATGCTCTAATTCCTTCCTTTTCTAGTTCATATGCAGAGAAAAAAATGAGGGGGTAAATTCTAAAACACTTGCATTCCTATATCTCCCTCTTGGCTTTCTCCATGAGAAAAAAAGTAGGATTAGAAGGATATTTATAAAGATAAGCAAGCAGACAAAAGTTAGTTTTTCATATTAACAGGATGTTTAATTACCCCAAAGTGAGACATCTATAACATTTAATACAATAATAGAAATAAGGGACAAAAAATTAAATCAGAGTAATGGAACACAAAATTGAAAGCAATATCCATTAACTAGGAAAGAAAAATGACAACATAGTAAAGTGCTATATGCATTATTAATTGTTTTAGCAGACTCTATTAAAACAACTGGATTAAAAGGTCCTTTGAAGATGTCTTCATAAGCTCCTCTTTTCAGTAATCATAAATCAATTATAAAATACTACGTAAAAGAGTTGGCATACTTAATTTCAGCTGTAAAAATTATTTTACTTTGTTCAAATCCCTCCTCCCAAGATTTCATTTAACTGTTTCTAGAACTTCCTTTTTCATATTGATTCTTGAAAAAAAAGAAGAAAATTATTTTGCCATCTTCAGACAATTGTTTTCCAACACTTATACTTTCAAATAGAGAACAGATTGTGCAGAACATTTTATTCTTGCTCCAACTGTCAAAAAAAAAAAAGTCTTCAGGGTGGTTATTTGCTATTTTTAAAAGTTACAGCTATCAAAAACTAACCTTTTGGAATAGACTATGGAACATCCTATGATGTTTGAACATCATATGATTGAAAACTTTTATAACCCATACTAAACAACAGTACTATTTGAGTATCAAACTAGTCATGAATTATCATCCCATTGGGGAAAACTGGCGATATTTGTTCTAACATAGGTAAAATGGCAAAAAATGGAAATTATTTGATCCAAGCTATACAACAGGTACAATAGCACCATGACTAGAATTTGTCTGTGAAGTTTTCAGATTTCTAGCTCTCTGTTCCTTACAGCAGATTGTTTCATTTTTAACTCTGCCCCTTTTTTTGTGCCATTACAGTATTTCATCCCACTGTCTTTCTTATTGTGTGAAGCTCCCATGGAGGACACAAAGAGCAGCAATTTAGCTTTAAAGAAAAGAAAACCAACAAAAATTTAATAGAGGATTCTTAAAAGAAATAACCAAATTGTTAGAAATTTAGAACAACAAATATAGGATGTCCATTACAAAACATGCCACCAGCTGGTATTTTCTTCCAAGCTGAAATGAGAATGATACAAGATTGTTGGTAAATCTTCTTCACTCTACAAACCACAGATATTATTTCTCTTAGTTGCGATCACTTCGTAACTTCTTCACTTTTTTTTTTTTCTCATAAAGACATTAGGATATTGAAAATAAAATGTTTTATCCTGTGAGAGCAATTCTTGATGTGGCTGTTTGTGTTAGATATTTGTCTGTTTGTAGCCTGGAGTTTCTAGGCCAGGAGATGCAGCTTCCCCAATGGTTAAGCAGCAACTCATCTGTGATTCCCTGACACACATTTAATGCTCCCCAAAGCACAGAGACAGAATAGATTTGATTTTACAAAATACATGTAAAGCTGAAAACTTCATCAGCAACTACTAATTCATCCTGTTTGCATTAGCTTGCTGAAAGTGTAAAAGCCTATCATGAAGCAGAGTTAAACAGAATGAAAATAGTCATTTCACTAACACTGAACTTCATTCAAGAGAGGATGTGTTTCTCACTCTGTGTGTGTGGCAGTGACTTACATTTTCAACAGCACACAACACTTGACAAAGGCAGGGAAGTGACACCAGACAACACAAAAACATGCTGCCTGCCAGGACCTAAGAGAAAGGCCTCTGGAAAAGCCCAGTGACACATCTATCCATGCCTCCTGGTTCACTGGCTATGGTTTTACTCCATGTCTTGGTTTGGAAGACAGGTGTCTGCTAAGAAAGGCAGGAGCCCCCCTTGGAATGGAAAATGTAACCTCCGTCTCTCTGAATTATTTTTAAATTAGGGGGCTTTCAGGCAAAGATATGAGGAATAGGAATAACAGTTATTTACTAATATATATATATATATGTGTGTGTGTATATAATAAGGCAAACAAACAGCAATAACTACAGCAGTAACCGCACACAGAGCCACCAACCCAGTCCCGGCCTTCTCGGCTGTCGGGCCCTTTCCCCTCGGGTGCAGTTCCGCTCGCAGCCGGCAGGGGCGCTGGCGGCTCCCGGTGAGCAGGGCAGGTGCGATGGTTCCCCCGCGGCTGCAGGGGGCGCTCCGGAGCGAGCTCGGGGAGCACGCGGCACCGGTGCCCGGGGATCCCGGGAAGGGATGGGACAAAGGCTTCACAAACCCCTGGGCAGCCGATCCCGGTGTCCGGCCGGACCCTCGGGAACAGCAGGCTGGAACGGCAGGCTGGAAGGGCAGGGAGGAGCACAAATCCCGGGTGGTAGACGAGATGTATCGAACTCCGGAGCTGTGGTGGGAACCCCCCGAGGTCTCGGCAGGCAGGGCGAGCACGGCTACAGAGTAGCGAACACTCAGAGCAGTGGCAAAGGCACGGTGGGGGCAGGGTAGCGGCAGCCGGCTCCTAGCAGGGCAGGGAAATTTGGGCTCAGGATCCCAGGATTTTTCCCTTGAGGTACCCGAGCAGACAGTGAAAAGTCCCTCTTTTAGTGAGGCAGGGTATTAAATAGGGTCCCAATGCAATGACCACTCCCACTAGCAGAGCTCCACTCATGGTAGAAGGAAGGCAGCAGAAGGCAGAACCCTGCAGTGGTGATGAATTCTTCCCACAGCGACCACAGCCTCTCTCCCCTCTGAGCACCAAGAGAACAAGAGCCCTAGGTGCTCCACCCAGCCCCTTTTTCCCTGTCCAAATCTCGGGTATCTCTACCCTCCGTGAAACCCCAGGTAAAAAGCCAGCTGGACCCCTCCCCCAAGCTGTGACTTCTTTTGTCTCTCTTAAGTATCCAGTCGTTATTGTCTCCTAGCAACACATATTGAAAAAATTCCTTAAGAGAAAAACACAAAAGGAGAACTCCTAAAACCCCAACACTCCACAAACCTGGAAAGCCAGTAGGGCCTTTGGAATCTTCTTACAATGATTATTGCCTTCAACTGTTTGTTCACATTTCAAGGAAAAATTTTCTGGAAGGACATACTAACACAGCTGTATATATGAAGATTAATTGTTTGTACAGGAGTTTATGGGTGAATGTATGGGTAACTGGGAGGACAACAATGTACCTGAGGATACACTTAGAACTGCTGACATTAGATTACAGCAGAGTAGCAGATATTAGAATGGTGTAATAGATTTAAAATAGAAGTTTCAGTTAGCATATAAGCACTACGTTGGAGCAAAGAAATATTGACATCAGTGATGTCAATGTAACCATTAGATATTAATAACATTCAGTAACTACAGTATCATTTCTGTACCTGTAATATCTATGGGTAGATATATATCTGAAATGGATCAGTAGATCATTTTTTCGCAGACTGATCAATTCAGTGTCACTCCAGAATGAATGCCTCTCAGATTAGTTTGTAGTAACAAAATATTAGTTGTTATCAGGAAACCACAGCTTGAAGGCTGTCGAAGAAAATCAAGAGCTTGAAACAGAGACCCTGACAGTGTGAGTAAAGATCATGATGTAGGCCTTGAAAACATGATACTAGTCAGTCCAGGGCCACAAAAATGTGTCACAAATGTTCAGCTGCTATTCACTAAAGGCATGAAGCCTTATTAACTGAGAATTAAAAAATGGTTTTGAGGAAAACAAAGCAGCAAAGAATGAATATGCAGTGTATGTAAAACATTGCATATATAATAAAACTCAACAGCACATGAAAATGCGGTTCTGTGAAAAAAGATTAAGTAAGTAGACTGTAAGCAAACATATAAACAGAGTTTTAAGTACACTGAAGAGCAAGAAGGAAGAAATCTTCCATCAATAAAAGATGTTTATGGCCAAATGAGCCAGGACATTGACAACTCACTGTACCTGTGTTTTCTTCCAGAGGAAGATTAGTGCCTTTGACCTTATCATGCTGGGCAGGCTTCAGAGGTGAGCCTAAGACCACGGAAGAGGGTTGATGCTAAAATGTTTGTCTTTATCAGTTTCAATTCTGTCATTATATACTGTTATAGTAATTAATTGTGACTGAGTTAATAATATCTCCGTCACTAGATTGATAATACTTTAATTAATCTAAGATCCTTAGTTCTGTATATGAGATGTATTCCTTAACCCACATAAATTACATGCAGCCTTTGCTCTTGTACCCTGCCCTTGAGCTCATTTGTAATTTAGATGCAGCACTGCAATGCCAAAATAGCAGAATGTCTGAAAGTATACACAATTTTATTCACATTTTAGAATTTATTCTGAGTATTCTTGCTTTAACTCATTTAAATCAATCCCTTGAAAAATCATTTTCAATTCCCAAACTGTATTATTCTATAGGTGTCTCATTAAGTATAAATGTCATTTCCATGCCTACCACATATTTATTTCCCAATATTGAAGGCTTTTCTAAAAGCTTGATGTGGCATTCTTTGGTTCACATTATCATGCCGACATTTTTAACATCCTTCATATACACTGTCAGGTTGGGAAACTTAGCTGTGGCTTGTGATCATTTAATCCATACAAATAAAGCACAGGTTTTACAGCATGTACTTTAACATTATGAATTTCAGAAACACAGTCAGGGACTAACTCAGGAGATAACCAGAGTCATTAAAGGCTATTAAACATTTATACGAAGAAATAAAGATTCAGTTTAAAAATCACAAAATACCTAATATTTTGATAGTAAAATTTATAAAACTGTGAAATTTAGCCAAAAATAGGACTTTTAGATATTTATAATACTATTTTTGCATTCCCAAACTACCCTACAGGTGAATGCTGATGCATGCTAATAGCTTCACATAGTTACTGTAAATTAAGAATCACTGACAGCTGTACCCCAATATCATGAAAATCTGGTAAATCAGCACAGCTCTATAGAGGTCATTTTGCATTGCTGATTTATATGTGTGATGTCAGTGACTATCTCCTGTTCCAGAAGTAGTGGGTACATTTGGGTGCAGGAAAAGCAGGAAAAGTCCATTTCTAAAAATAACTGATGAGGGTAGTGCTCATACAGCTTAATCAAAAGCAAAATACAAATGAGTAGATAAAGAAATAAAATCACACTATGAAACTGAAAGAAAATGAAGCCTGGGAGAAGAGAACAACACCCACCTGGCTACAGCCTCCTTTCAGGGAGTTGCAGAGAGTGATAAGGTCTCTCCTAAGCCTCCTTTTCTCCAGGCTGAACAACCCCAGCTCCCTCAGCTGCTCCTCATCAGACTTGTGCTCCAGACCCTTCACCAGCTTAATTTCCCTTTTTTGGACACAATATATTTTATTTGGGGATTTTTGCAAGAAAAGAAAGAGGTAGCTCCACAGAACCATTTGCCATCTACCTTGCATTTTGTAATCCTATCTTCTCCAAATCCTTCTGAAAATCCTGGTCATTCCCTTTGAATAGATGCCTAAAAATGAGCTGCATCCAGGATTAGGCTTATAGCTAGGATATCTCTCAGCTGAGTGCCTGAATATCAACAGTAGCCTGTAGCTTCACTAATGTTTAGTAGTCCTCTTATTAATTAACTTGTACAAAATGAAACACCTCCAGAAGAAAACATTTTGAGCATCCCTGTGGTTTGGTGTGAGTCACAATGGATGACAAAAGTAGGAACAGAATAGTGGTCCTTTGTGTCACCATCCCATCCTGGGCAGCAATTCTGCCAATGCAACAACCATAGATTTTGCATAAACCATATTAGCTGTAGCCTTTTCTCCACATCTCTGTCTTCATAACTACTAAGTAGGATGAAATGTGAGTGTTTAGTACTCAATGTCAGAGGGACTGAGACAGCTGTTTGTTCAAATCAAGATTACATTATATTTGCAGAAAAATGTGCACATAGTGGCTGCACAAACAGATATTCATTTGAGATGAATATAAAGGAAGAAATGAGCAGCCCACTGTTTTCTATCGCATTCTTTTAAAGACTGAACTGCTAGGATGATGGAAGAGAGGATAACAATGAGAAATTCACAAATTACAGGACACAGGCTGTGCACAGTTCTATAGAAAATCAGAGCTATAATTTACAGTTTAAGCACCTTACTCTTTCTTTTGCCTATGTCAGCTGAATGACACACACACTTCTGATTCATATTTTTTTCATATAAATGGGGGGGGGGGGTTCATTTATATGGTGCTCTACATCACTGCTGAGTGGCTCAGGCCTCTCCTGGTTTCATTATGTAAGAATGGCAGATTGAATCCCTAGTATGCAAATTACTGATTGAAATATTAAACTAATAGTCTGATTTCATTATGCAGACTTGACACAAATGAGATCAATGTCATGGATTAAATTAACAAGTAAATAACTTTAAAGGGATAATAGGTTGCCTTCATCACCCCCAAAGCACTTGAGATTAAAACAAGGACCAGGTTTTACATCTGCTTTTCTCCTTGTTCTTAAATAGTCAGATCTGAAGAAACTAACATGTGGGGCTGTTTTTAATGGTAGAGGGCAGACAGAGACCCAATTTTACAAGCTTCCAGTTTTACAGTGGTAATTTACAGCTGCAGTCCCTGTCTTAGAATTATATGCTGGGACTTACTGTGCCTTATTGAACAACTTAAAGAAGCAAATAATTCTCCATTCCTTTGGGACCCACCATCAGGATTGTGTTTGTTCGCAGATGGCTTCATGAAATAAACAAAAACGCAGCCTTACAGCACTTATGTGCCACAACCTGTTGGGACTGTGGTGAAGGGATAGGAACTGGGACCACAAACTTGCTCTCCCTAAAGAATTTAACATGAAAACAGCAGGCACTAGGAAAAGCTTAATAGAATTTCACAAATCCTCGGTGTAAGAGACCTACACGCATTTTATATTTACTACTGGATAGGCAGCCAGGCTCTGTTTGCATACCTGACAAACTTCACTAGCTTTTGAGTGAAATGTAGAGAATGAAGTTAGTTGTCTCACTCAAGTTTTAATAATTTTAATTTTTTTTTCCAAATTGAAGAGCTGATTTTCTTTAATGAATATCTTTGTACAGGTATAGGCCTTCCTACATTAATTTGACTTTAATTCCACAATCCTAATTTAAAATCAAGTGTTCAATATGTTAAGGCTAGTATTAAGCCTTGTGTATCCATCTAAAAAAGAAACAGCAAATAAATACAGTATTCCAGAGAGGAAACGCAAAGTCCCTTTTGAAGATGTGATTTATAATTCATTTCTGCAACATCATTTTTTCTATCACAGCAGATATTTCAGCTTTTAAAGAGGTTGTCATACCTTAACAGTAGCTATTCCTTCTAAAAGAATAAAAAGATACCATTAGATGAAACACAAAATTATGATTTAGACGTTCTTGTCCCTGTTTAATTTCGCACCGTGTTACAGAGGCCGTGTACAAACCTCTCCCCCGCTCCGGACGCCCAGCGCAGCCCGCTCGGCAGACAAAGCGCTCTGCTGCCATCTTAAGGCAGCACCGGCGGCGCCCGGGCTGGACGCGCTGGCGCTCCGAGCGCCCACTCGTTACAGAGGCCAATTAACAACCCCGTGCGACCCACCAAATGCCGCTTGGGTCCTTATGTCGCGGCGGAATCTGTGCGCAAATTACTATGGCGAACAGCACATTTAGTACTTTCAGTGTTACTGGGCTGCCTGGATAATCCCCAAAATGACAAATCACTGTCTGCACGATTAATTTTCTTTCTGTCAAGTCTAGAAAGATGAGAGATTTTGGGGACATCGTACAACGTGTCAAGGAAATGCCAGCTGTCTTCATAACATCTCAGTGCTAACAATGGAGGGAGATTGATGATTCGTACACAGTGGTGTTTTTCATAACTTTAACAAATCTGAATTCCTCAGCAGATAAAGTAATGGAATCTGTCAGTCAGCAGGAAAATACTCAGAGCAGCAACAGATATTTAAATAATCAATATTGTAACACTTGAAGGTGGTTGCAATAAACCACAGGAACTTAAATTTTCACACAATAAAAGAGATATTCCTTTTTCTCATTCCTCATGATGGCTGTACTAAAGACAATCATAGAGACAAACACTTAAAGGAATAAAGATATGTTTTTATTTCACAAAGGGAAGAACTTCTTGGCATGTTTTTTGATTTGCTATATATTAAGATTTGATATATATGTGCCACATATTTAAAGCAATGAAAAAGTCTCAAGAGAATTGAGCAGCACCCTTCAATTAGGTATGCTGATATTAATGACAGATACTTACATGAATCGCAAGGATACTCCTTCAACATTTCTAAAGGCTTATATGCATCACAGTGCAGATTGCGCCCTGATGGTTTAGGATTACTTTCTAGATCTGGGAAAGGTCTTCCAGGTCATGAAATAATAACAGCAATATCTCCCGTGCTTCACCTTATAAACTTACCAAGGTGCTATTTGATAGAAATCTCAAGAGAAATCAATGAGCTCTATCAACAAATATATCTAAAAGGAACAGCACTGTATCAAAAAAAGAAACCGTGGTGCCTCAGAAAGAGCAGACTATGGTTCCCTTTTCTCTGGGGAACCACTTTCAAAGATTACTATGGTTTCTGGCTTATAGCATAGTGGGACTGAAAGAGCCCTCACAGTACTCTTCTTGAACCTCCTGGGCAGAGACCTAGATTTTTTTTTTAATACACTATATGTATTTTTCTAGGATTTGCAGACTCCTATGAATAGCTTAGATTTCTCTGAAACTTTATTTGATTTTACCAAAATTTGCTTAGAGAATGCAGATGCTATTTTTCTAAGTGATATATTTTCTGTACTTTATTGATTCCCCCATATTGTGAAGAAGTGCTCTTTGATGTAATCTTTTTGGATTTCAGTAAAGCTTTTTATACTGTCTCTCACAGAATCCTTCTGAACAAAATGTCTAGCCACAGCTGGGTAAACACATCATGTGATGGGTGAGCAACTGGCTCATGGGTGAGTCACAAAGGGTTGCAGTGAATGGGGTGACATCTGACTGGGGACTTGTCACTAGTGGGGTTCTCCAGGCCTCCATCCTCAGCCCTGTGCTCTTCAACATCTTCAAATATTACTTGGATGCAGGATTGGAAGGGGTACTGAGCAAGTTCACAGCTGATACAAAACTGGGAGCTGATACAAACCCCTCTGTCGAAGGCAGGGAGACCCTGCAGAGAAACCTCGACAAATTAGAGGACTGGGCAATCACCTTCAACAAGGCAAAGTGATGGAATCTGCACCTGGGATGGGGCAACCCTGGATGTGTGGACAGACTTGGGAATGAGAGGCTGGAGAGCAGTGCTGCAGAGAGAGACCTGGGGGTCCTGGTTGATGCAAGTTGAACATGAGTCAGCAGTGCCCTCGTATCCAGGAGGGCCAACCATGTCCTGGGAGCATCAGGCACAGCATCACCAGCCAGGTAAGGGAGGGCATTGTCCAGCCCCACTCTGCACTGGGGTGGCCTCACCTCGAGTCCTATGTACACTTTTGGGCACTGCAACATAAAAAAGACATTAAGCTCTTAGGGAGTGTACAAAGGAGGGCCACGAGAATGGGGAAAGGCCTTGAGGGGAAGCTGATGTCACTTGGTCTGTTCAGCCTGGAGGAGACTGAGGGGAGACCTCACTGCAGTTACACCTTCCTCATGACAGGAAGAGGAGGGGCAAACACTGATCTCTTCTCTGTGGTGACCAGTGACAGGACCCAAGGGAATGGACTGAAGTTGTGTCAGGGAGGTTTAGGCTGGATATTAGGAACAGATTCTTCACCCAGAGGGTGGTTGGTCACTGAAGAGGCTCCCCAGGGGAAGTGGTCACAGCACCAGCCTGACAGAGTTCAAGGGTTTGGACAATGCTCTCAGGCACATGGTGTGACTTGGGGATGATGCTGTGTAGGGCCAGGGGCTTAACTTGATGATGCTGGTGGGTTCCTTCCAACTCAGCATAATCTGTGATTCTGCAATTCTGACATTCTTTCCGCCTCTCTCTCTCTCTTTACTATTATTCTTTCCTATAATGAATCTGAACAAGAATTTTTGGGGGGCTCAGTTAGTAAACGAAACATAAACTGAGCATGTTTTTTGACTTACGTGCATTCTGAAGAGTAGTGTATTATGTTTCATCCTCACACAGATGAATTCTGAACATCTTCCATACAATAAAGGCCACACAAAATTGCAGAATTCAGTATTGAAGAGAACTAGTCCCAGCACATAAATTGCGTCTGTCCCCACACCTTTTCACAGGAGACACATTGCCTCAGAATGATGGAAATTATTAGAGAGGGATGCTGAGGAAACAGACTTTTCCCTCTGAGCTACACAGTGAAGTGTTCAGATGCCCCAGAAAATAAAGTGCCCCAGGTCTCCTCAAGAGAGAATGAGAGCAGGAAGAATACTCAAGTAATCCTCTATTCTGTATAATGGTGAACATACTTTGGATTTCAATAAATATTTCCAAACCAAGAGTTTTTCTGTTGGTCTTTAATTATCATCTTCTGCATGTTAGCAAAAGAAAGAGGTTTGCTACATGTACCTTCAGTCTAATTATTAGCTGGCTTTTTTATTTTTTTGGAAGAAATAGGAGTCATTAAGAAGGCCAAAAGCAGGGAAATGTCTGGAAGAAAATAAACTTTGAAGACATCAGCTACAGAAGACATATTCATATTGTTGATGTTTTTAAACACTTCAGCTGGGATTTGCTTCGAGATTAAGATACTTGAGATTAGATGTTAGTTTGTAGGTGGTTACATGTGAGCTATGGGTCTTAACATTATGGTTACATCTGATACAAGACTGGGTTGCTTTGTTTCATTCTTTTTCAAATATTTCCTTCTTTCTTTTGTCTTTTAATTCACTTTAATTCATCTTTATTCTTCTTTTATCACTCTTATTTTCTTATTTTTTCTTTCTATCCTGTATGTGTGGTTTTTTTTCTTCCCTCCTGCATTATCAACCAGGTATCATTTTTTCCCTTTCAAATCCCAGCATACTTATTATATTAGGTCCTTCATTACACATCAAACCATGTGTGTAATGAAGCCAGGAATACACAAAGAAGAGTTAACCCCCCTCTTGACGAATTTTAAGCAAGAATTCAGATTAACATAAATAGATATATTTCTTCATATATTTTGCTTTTTTAGTCTGTCCCTGCTTCTTCTCTACATAGAATTTTCCATCATCTAGTCTTCTTTTTATTTTCATGTCCAACATTGTTACCAAAAATTTCTTTCTAAAGATTAGAAGAAAACATTCTACTAAATTATTTCCATGGGAATACTATGCAGCCATAGAACCATATAAAACTAATATATTCCATATATATATCAGAAAAGCAGTTTTAGTCCCATCTTTCTGCCTTCTCACCTACAGAGAAAGCTAGGAGTCAGTATCCTCAAACTCAGGAAAGGCAGGGACAGACAACATGAATAGGACAAAATCAGCTGGAAAACATGGAGTCAAAATTAAAACCATTTGCTGTATCTGTACCAGGTTAAAACTCAAAAGATAGAAGCATCCCTTAAGTTCATTTTTTTCCCTGCTGCAGTCGCCCCAGCTACAGACCAGGACCAACTTGTCTGAGCTGATAAGATCTGACAAGATCACAGTTTGTTATGGAATAGCTTCAGGCTACCATTTTTTGTTGCTGCTGTACTTGCAAAGGATTGGAAAATGATATAATACCAATAGGAAACAAAATCCAGTTCCTTTTCTTAATGCTGCAGACCTGTAAAAATGGTTTCAATGGCAGAATTAAATTCAATTTACTATAATATTTAAATGTTAAATGCAAATACATGATATTCTAACTGTGAAGCTGTATATTTGGTATTCACTAGATTTTCTGATGGAATACAGAGGTATATCTTGAGAGAACCAAAAAGAAAAGGGCTGATTTACAGCATCTGAGAATCTCAATGTCTGCCCCTTACTGTGAACTCTTCCCCCAAATGCACTCATGAATCATTCCATGATGTATAAAAAGAGTTCATAACCTGTAATTAACTGGCAACTGTGCCTTTGAAAAGAATACACTGCTTACATGCAAATAATTATTTTATTTCATTCATGACTGCCTTTTCATATGATCTTCCATCTGGAAATGAAGACTTGGATTATTTTTTTCTTATTTTAGATATGCTGTTTGGGCATACTCCTCTAGCGCCTTAACTCAAGTACCTTTTGCACATAATTTTTTTACGTAATGAATGCAATCAGAGTAATGTGTTCTCCTAGCTTTTATTTTTTAATTTCCATTTTAAGAAAATGAGCAACCAACTGATTATTTCTACACCTTTTTTTTCCCACACAATAATAGTGGATGCTGGTAGGTCCCATATATTCTCTGCCTTTGACATTGTTTTAAAAATTATGCCAGAGCAGATAAACACTTACTGGATGATATCCTATGTATCACCAGCCATGAAAAATTATTCAGGAGTCTTCTAGCAAACCTGATGACTTCTGTTAAAACTAAAAATTTCTGATTTAAGAACAACATGTATCCCAGATCTAGGGAAGAAATCACAGCATCATCAAAAAACTTGGTTGGAAGGAACTTCTGGGGTCATAAGTACGACAACCTGCTCAATGGAGGGCTAGTTTCAAAAATTCAGACAAATTAGGAAAATCTCTATTAAGATTCCACAACACCTCTGTTCTTGTGTTTAAACAGTCTCATGAAAATGTTTTTTTCCTCATACACTGTTGGAATTTCTGTTACAGGTTGTGACCATTGTCTTTTGTTTGAATCTAGAATGGTTTGGTTTGAAAGGGGACCTTGAAGACCATCTAGTTTGAACCCCCTTCAGGGGGGCTGTCCCTGAAAGGACACCTTCAACAAGACCAGGTTGCTCAGAGCCATGTCTAACCTGGCCTTGAACACCTCCAGGGATGGGGCATCCACAACTACACTAGACAACCTGTTCCAGCACTCCACCACCCTCACAGTAAAGATTTTTTTTCCTAATATCTAATCTAAAACTACTCTTTTCCATTTGAACTCATTCCCTTTTCCTGTCACTACATGCTCTTGTAAATAGTCTTGCCTCATCTTACCTGCAAGTTCCCTTGCAATGCTGGAAGGCTGCAATTAGGTCACCCTGAAGATTTCTGTTTTCCAGACTGAACAAACCCAATTCTCTCAGCCTTTCCTTATGGGAGAGGTGCTCCATCCCTTTGGTCAACTTGGTGACTTCCTCTGGACTCGGTCCAACAGGTTGATGTCCTTTCTATGCTGGGGACCCCAGAGCTGGATGCAGCACTGCAGGTGGGGTATCATCAGAGCGAGCAGAGGGGCAGAATCCCCTCCCTCACCCTGCTGCCCATGCTGCTTTGGATGCAGCCCAGGACATGTTTGGCTTTCTGAGTTTCAAGTGCACATTGCTGGTCATGTCCAGTCTCTCATCCACCAGCACCCCAAGTCCTCCTCAGATTTTAAATCTGTTCATCCTCCTGCCTGTATTGATGCAGGGGGTTACCCTAACCTGGGTGCAGGATCTCATACTTGGTCATGTTAAACCATATGAAATTCCTATGTATCCACTTCTTTAGCCTGTCTTGGTCCCTCTGGATGGCACCCTATTCTTTAGGATGTGTCAACAGCACCACACAGCTTGTTTTTGTGTACTTTCAAGAATAGTCTGTCAATGTCCAATTTTTAATCTCCCACCAATTAGACTCTCGGATACATTTCTTCTTGAGCTAAACAAACCATATTCCTCAACTAGACCTTGTATATCTTCTGTTCCATTCCCCAGACATCTTGGTGGCACTTTGACAGTCATCTCTATTTGCTGATATTTCTGTTTCAAAAGTGGACCCTTCTTGATGCAGGGTCATAGAGAGGACTAATAGCTTCCCTCAACCTGCTAGCAATACTTTTGATGCTGTAGCTGGTTAGAATTCACCATCCCAAAGGAACATAATGCTGATCCATGTTCAATTTCTTGCTTACACAACACCCAGATTCTGTATCTACAGAGATGTTGCTCAGCCTGGACAATTTCATGAGTCATTCTCCTCCAAGTGCAGGACATTTCTGAACTCCCCAAGAAATTCTGAATGGGTCAATTCCTCTTTCATGTTAACATCTCTCTGGAAGGCAGCAATTTGGTGTCACCCACAGACTTGTTAAGGGTGCATTCTTTCCCAAGGTCCAGAGCATAGAAGAAAATATTAAACAATGTTCATGTCAGCATTTATCCCTGAGGAGAATCATTTTGGTCAAAACTCATAGCTTTGATCAAAATATGAAGGCACATTGCTGCCCAGCTAATATAGAATCATAGAATCATGGAATTTGCTGAGTTGAACGGGACCCTCTGCAAATCATCCCAGGAGTTTTTGAGAAAGGTTAGGAATTTTTGGTGTACCATATCTGTGGACTATGAACAGATCTAAAAACAGTATAGTAATATAGATAATTAAAAACAAGCTGTTGATGCTTATTTTCACCAGAGACAGGTGACTAGGAATTCTATTTGCTTAATGATATGAAACATTAATTTAGGAAGAGTAATGTTCAGGAATACTTTATTTTGTGGTAGCCTATTCAAAGTATTTTTGTCACATTCCCAAGGAGTATGCTGGGACCTGGGTATCACGCATACCTAAAGTACTAAAGAAGACTTACTTAATAAACACTAATCTCTAATATTTTTCCTGTTAACACTGCCAAGTTACTCACACAGCCCAAAATAGATGTCTTTTGGATTTTACCAACCTGATTTTTTTTCCCTGGCATGGTGAACAATGCAAAGTTTCACTGGTATTACAGAATGTAAGTTGCACATATTTCATTATCTAACATGATATGTCTTCGTGACTGGCCATGGCTTGCCAAAAAGGGAGCACTAATTGAAAAGTGGTTTGCTCACACAGTGCCAAAAATGTAATTCATAAAGATAACATTTGAGTCAAAACAGACAGAAGAACGCCTCTGTCTTTCACTGAGCTGCCTCAAGACCAGAGCTAACTCAATACTGATATGTCTATAAAAAGATCCCTTTTTGTTATACTTCCTGAACAGAAAGCATGCATACTACAGTGAAAAAAGGCATGTCTGTGTGTATGCCTCTGCATATGTGTACACATATACGATTGATTTCTTAAGGTCTTAGCTTCAAATTTAGTAGAGAATGCTCTAGCAAGCCTTAACATTTCACAACTCTGTGTTGTTAAATCTTCCAGGATCTACTCCTTTGTTTATAAATTCTCTTAAATATAGAAATTATATATATATATATATATATATATATATATATATATATATATATATATATACACCCCACTTGCTTCCATTTTGGCAACAAATGACAAGTTTAATCTGGAAATGTAATGAGCTATTTATAGCTTTCAAAGCAAAATAGCAATCACAGATTTCTTAGGGAGAAATTTACATCCAAGATTCTCCAGAAAAAGTGAGCAAGAAAGATTTTGGCCAAGATTATATAAAAATATGATATTAGTAGGATATCAGTTCCAATTTAATTAATATTACAAAATATGTAAAGTAAAAGGAAGTAATCTGTAATGAAAATACTAGCAATACCTTTCTTTATGGCCAGAAAAATAAGACATTTACATTCTTAGTAACTATAAATTGTACCTGTTACTTCAGAGACTCTAAGTCAGTTGCTGCCATTCAAGAAGAAGTTACTTGAGACTCTTTGGATGGCTCTATGGAACATCAGTTGGGTTTAAACAGGTGTCAAAAAAAGGTAAAGAACACAAGAGTGAGTAAAAAAGTAGAGAGCAAAATGCAATATGTTAATATGCTCCTGCTTAAACCCATGGTGAATTGACATCTTGACTGCTATGTGAAATTCAGGTTTCCTTTTGTTCCACATCTTCTCAATAAATAAGCATTGAAGAGAAGCAGCTTTCCAAAATGAAACCTTTAAAAATGGTACCATGAGATAATATAGAGTCCAAATGTTTATGAGTTCTAAAAATAAAGCTGACAAATTATTAGAAAACATGAAAAACAAGTAAACAAGGATTATTAAAGGTAAAAATGTCTTAATCACAGAATTGCAGAATGGGAAAAGACCACAGTGACTCATCTGGTCAACTTCACTGCCCATTCAGGGTCCTCCTAGAGCACATAGCACAGGATTGTGTCCAGACAGGAATACCTCCAGGGATGGAGACTCCACACCCTCTCTGGGAACCTGTTCCATGGTTACGCACAACATAAAGTTCCTCCTCATGTTCAGGTGGAACTCCCTGTGCCTCAGTTTCTGCCCATTGCCTCTTGTCCTATTGCTTGGCACCACTGAGCAGAGCCTGGTCCATCCTCCTGACATCCTCCCTTCAGATACTGATGGACATTGATGAGATCCCCTCTCTGTCTTCTCAAGGCAGACAGGCCCAATTGCTTCAGCCTTTCCTCATAAGAGAGATATTCCAGCCCTTTAGTCATCAACCTGCTCCAGGAGCTCCATATCTCTGTTGTCCTGAGGAGCCCAGAACTCGACACAGCACTCCAGATGTGCCTCACCAGGACAGTGTAGGGGGGGCAGGATCATTTTTTTGACCTGCTGGTAGTGCTCTTCCTAATGCAGCCTAGGATATCATTGAATTTTTTGGCCACAAGGACACACTGCTGGCTCATGGACAGCTTGTTGTTCACCAGGACTCCCAGGTTCTTCTCTGCAGAGCTGCTTTCCATGATGTCATCCCCTAGAAAAAAAAAATACACCTCCCCCACCCCGATTCAGATTGGAAGCATTTTGAGGGTATGTCTGGGAAAGTAACACTGTAAAGATCCCCATTTCTCTAAATCTTGGCCATTGTCAGAGACAGGCTACAGACCAGGACAGTAAGTTTAGGTATTTATTGGCTTTCCTATGCTCTTAAGTAAGGAGGATAGGGAATAAATCAAAGTAGATCTGGGATGTAGTCCTTTGCACATCCATATGCAGAAATATATACAGCCAAATTTGCCTGGGTGTCAACATTAGGAATCACAGTATTAAAAAGCCACTGAAGTATGGATATGAAAAGTATGAAGTGAGGTCAGCTTTTAAAAATGTGAAGACAAATTCAGTGAAACAATGAAGTGCTCAGATTACAAGAGGCAGCCCCTCCACAGGGGGAAATACCTGCACAAATAATCTTTTAATGTGAATGCATTTAAAATCTGGCATTAAACTGTTACCAATAGAAAAGATATGAAATTATCATGTTTTGCTTCCCACAAATCCCTAAGAATTTGCTACTACCTTGGAGTGAGGGTGCAATATAGAAACACTCCTGGCTCACTGTTGGGTTCTACATCACAGAAGTCTGGCTGTGGAAATCTAAAGCACTCTTCGCTCCAGTTTTAAGATGTCACACAATCCTCCCAGTTATGGTAGAAATGTAATAGTGTTGGTGGTACATTTCCTCCCAGATAATTTGTATCTATTGGAAAAGTAACATATATCTAATCAGAAATGCAGTGGGGAATGGAAGGGAAACAGGCATTAATCTATTCACTGTTCATTGACTCTGAATGAAATTCAGGCGTGTGGCCTCATTTGTGAAAGACAGAGGAAAAAGCCTTGAAAATCTTATTTTAAAAACTATTTTACTTGCTTAAGAAGGCTAATTGTGTATTCAAAACCCTAGGTTTTATTTTTCTTTAATACAAAGCAAAAATAGTGTTTTGGTTTAATCACATAACTAATAAACACAGTTTTATTACAGTCTACTGAAAAAACATAGAAGTTGCTATATTTTTACCACACTTGCATGCAATGAACACAGTGACATATGGACTGGGATGTTTTCCTCTTGAACTACAGCCAGTTTAATTAGAAAAAAAAAAAAAGGTAAAATATTGGCAAATTAAAAGAAAAGGGGAAAAAAAGGAAAAAAGAGAGAGAAATACACACTTGCAGAAGTTTAAGGAAATGCTTTGACTCCATTCTTGCAAGTCACCCATTTAGAAGCTAACAGAGCATTCATATCTTGTGCATTTAGCCCATGCTGTCTCCCATTGAAATGGAGAAGCAGGGGGCTGAGCAATTCCCACCGAAATCAACCACAGCTGACTTCAAGCTGTGTTTTCCTACTATCAAGACTTGCTTTGCAGATAAGGTGGAGAAAATACTGGTAATCTCTGTAACCTCACCCTTCATGCAAATTCTACAAGACTTGCTGAAACATACTGCTTGATTAATGCAGAACTGAATAACCTTTCTGAAACATACACATTTAAACAAAAAGAAAAAAGAATCAGAGGGGTGATGGTATGCATCAGGACTTCAACCTGGATTTAAAATCTTTGCTAAGGATTTTCTGTGTGACCTTAGGGCTTGCAGTAATTGCCCATATGCCTGCTATTATCCTGCAGTAAAGTGGAGAATTTTCTCTCCCCAAGTATATCAGATTAGCTCATACTTTCCATGCATCATCTGACTTAACATAAATCGACAATATGTCTTATCCTGTTTATAAATCTATACTCCAATATGTCACCCTAGCTTCTCCAAAACCCTGTTGAGCTGCCTATTAACTCCACAGGATTCTACATTTCCACCAGCTGATGTGTGAAGAGCTGCAAAGGCTTGTGGCTACCAAGACATGGGAAGTGCTAATTTACACTTACTGAACTTCCAGCAAGGGTTTCAGGAAATGTGTTCTTTGCAAAAAATATTTAGGTCTGTAAGTGATCTGAGAGCATACACTACTAAATCAAACAGTACCAAATCAAATGCTGCATATTAGACAATCACAGACAAACCTTTTTGAGACTGACTGGTGTTAGTGTCCCTTTATTTCTAGCTGCTAGAGGAAGAAAATACATTCAGAAAATGTAGTAGGGATTGTTATCTAAACAGGATTCTGTCTGGTTTGTAGCAAATAAGCAGATTTTTACTAGACACCAGGGTAATTCATAGTCTGTGATGAGGCTTGTTATATTGTCTTGTCTTCATCTTGCATACAATCTAATTAGATGACAAGGATACTTTATTCTCTATAGGATACAGTCAGTGGGAACCCTGAGTCTGCAACGCACTTGTTTGACTTGCTTCACTGTTCCAAGGCTAACAATATTTTTTCATCCCACAGCACTGCTTCTGCAGTGGATCATGTTACACAGCACCAGAGGTAGCACCAGGACCCACTCTCCAGGTGAGGACAAAAGGCAGAGATGAATGAGACAGTGGATCTTAGAGAAACATGGGATAGAACTTTAGGGAAATCTGATTTTGATGAGAAGTAATTGGAGATGAAGATAATGAGCTGGTTTGGGAGGACTGAATACTCAAGAGAAAATGCAAAGCAATAATAGTACTGTACTTGAAACTGCAGATCATAATGGCCTAGTCACACATTGAAATGTTGCATTCTTACCTATAAACTGAGAGTAGGAATATATGATTTGCTTATATTGAACAAGACAGGGTGATATAGTTTAATTTCCATTCATAACTTGGGAGAAGCAAAGAGGCTTTCATCCCCCAGTGACACAAGTATGGGAAAACTGGATGTCAAAATTTCTGTGTGTTTTTAACCCCATGGTAATAATTGACCATATCTGAAAACAAAACCCTCAAAGCCAAAATTCTGATTGAAATATTTTTGTACCTAACTGACTTTGGATACCTTCAGCTTTTTCTTTTTCTCCTCATTTTCTTCTGATTAATTAATATGGCTCCCTATTCTGCTCACTGAATCTTATTTTTAGTGACAAGACCTGGGGAAAACACTGAGGTACTTAATACCTTCTTTGCCTCAGATTTTAATAGTAAGACCAGTTCTTCTGTAAGTACCCAGCCCCCTGAGCTAACGACAGGGACAAGGAGGAGAATGAAGCCCCCATAGGGGGAATGGTCAGTGATCTGCTACACCACTTAGACGCACACAAGTCTATGGGGCTGGATGGGATCCTCCCAAGGATACTGAGGGAGCTGCTGAAACTGCCCACCGAGCCCCTTTCCATAATTTATTATGGATGGTAGGAAAAGTTTCTTCACAGAAGTAGCATTGATACAGGATGCTCAAGTAAATGGTTGAGTCACCATTTCTGGAGGTATTTAAAAGACATATAAATACGACAGTTAGGGATGTGGTTTAGTGGTTGACTTGGTTAACTTGGTTAACTCAATGATCTTATAGGTTTACTCCACACTAAATAATTCTCAGATTCTATAAATATCACTCTTCAAGGTGGGTTGTGGTTTAACCCCAGCCAGCAAACAAGTACCATGCAGACATTCACTCCCCCACCAGTAGAATCAGGGAGAAAATTGGAAGCATAAAAGCTAGAAAATGTGTGTGTTGAGATAAAGACAATTTCTTAGGGAAAGCAAAATCCACACTCTCAAACAAAGCAAAAGAAAGTTCATTCACTGCTTCCCATGAGCAGGCAGGTGTTCAGCCATCACCAGAAAAGCAGGGCCCCATCACACACTACAGTTACTCAGGAACACAAGCACCATCACACCATCACAACGTTTCCCCCTTTCTCCTCCTTTTTCCAACTTTATATAATGAGCATGATGTCATACAGTCTGGAATATCCCTTTGGTCGGTTGGGGTCACCTCTCTCAGCTGTGTCTCCTCCCTTGCACCTCCACAGTCCTCACCAGTGTAGGAGCACGAAAAACAGAGTAAGCTTGGCTCTGAGTAAGCCCTGCTCAGCAATACCAAAAACATGTCTATATTATCAAAACCATGTTCTGCATAAATCCAAAATCTAGTCCCATACTAGCCACTGCAAAAAAATTTAACTCTACCCCAGCCAAAACCAGCACAAATTGTGGAATGGTAGTCTAAATGGGGTGAACTCTCTTGCAAATTTATAGGCGCAGACTATGTATTCAATACATATCTTTGTGGATGTTTCCAAATTCAAGTTAATTTAGATTCTCAATTATATTTCAACTCCTAACATCCTATGTATTTCAATAATAAATGAATAACATTTAGGACATTTATGTGACCAGGCAGGTCCTTTTAGGTTGCTTTGAAAGGAGGAAATACCGTTAACAAGTAATAACATCACTCAGTTGATGCAATTGAAATGAATCAAAGGAATCAAAATACATGAAATAAAGAAGAAAAAATCAGTGAGCAACTCTCTCGTGGAATTCCTGGAGTCACTATGACGAAGCAGGACTTCTAGTGAGGTATATGTTCCACAGGCTGAGAGCTTAATATTGATAATTCTTCAAGCAAGAAAAGAATTAATTCTCCTGCATTCCAGGTGAGTGCTTTACATTAACTTAAAAGCTATTTTCATTTTGCCTCTTCTTAACAGAGGTGTATAAATCCTTTTTCACATTGGAGATTAGTCTATATCCTGATGGTTGACACAGAAGATTAAAGAGTGGTTGTGAAGGGTGTTCAATCCAGTATTTCCACACTGTGTAAGAATTCTGACTTACAGGCTAGTAAGCAGAGGGAAGAATGCAGCACTTGTTTTTTCCTATCTGTGTTTTTTACTGAAAGCAGTTGTCTTTGCTTTGTTTCATAAAGACTGAGACATCTGGTAGGTGCGATCAGATGCATGGGACCCCTCAGGGAAGCAGATGAGGGAATACATAGTTTGTGAATCTTGATGGGACTTATATATAATACAGCTCTGAAGCCTCTCAGCTTTGATGAGATGAGACAAGTTTCAGGTCCTACTCAGAGTTAGAAATTGAGGCAAATAGGGAATGGTAATAATGAAAAATTTGTTAAGTATTTAATGGCTTTAGATATTACAGAATGTTCAGTCTGTGGGGTCTTCATAAAATGTAATAGATAAGGATAGAGGAAACAGGTACTAACTGATCAAAGGTATGTGAACAGTAAACTTTAAACAAGAATACAACAGTAAAAAAATTCACGATTAGATAGAAGTTTAAATAAGATTAATGTAAAATATATTTATGGTTTGTATCATTGGATCAATAGTATAAAACAGATGTTGGAAACATACATCTATAAACATAAGTATGTATGCTTTGTAAGGTACTGATATTAGTGATAGCATTTAGAGGAATAAAGGTGGTTTAAAATGCTATTGCAGTGCATATATGGTAGAATTCAGTTCATAAAATGTAGGTTGTGCTATTCATTTAATTAAAGACAGATTTTATTGTTATTCAGCCATTTGAAAAGTAATTGATTTGATTTGAATAAAAACAAAATACAGGTAATAATATTTTTTAAAAAAATATTATCCTTCTGTTCCTAAACATTTCATATATTTTTCAAAAATGAGCACTATTTTTACTTTCATCAGTTTTTGGGGTTTCTTTTTCTTGTTGTCTTTGTATATAGGAAATTTCTGTTGAAATTAGATTTACAAGTCTGAATAAAGTTATAGTTTTTACCATTAAGTGTGTACATGGTACTGCAGCATTAGAGCTGTCTGAAAGTTTCTAGACAGAGCATGTAGATTTCCAAAACAAATGAAAGTTTTTAAATATTAAAAAGTATCTGTAGTCAATGAGACATAGTATTTGCCATTATATTTAGAATGCTTTTTGTAATTTTTCTTTCTGTGGATTTCCCTATTCCTAAATATATATTTCTTATCTGTATATAGATATAAAATATGCATATTTAGAACATGGAATTAATTTTGGTAGCCAAAAATGTTTTTGTTAATGTAAGCACATCTCCTGTGCATAAGGAGTGGGTTTATACTAGATTCTAGGCAGTTGCCATTCTGGCCACAGTTGCATGCCTGATTTATTAGGGAAAATCTCCTATCCTATTGTTTAATCATTGTTACGAGCCTTCTCACCCAGTGGGAGCCTGTTTAGGCTGGGTCTTCATGTCGTGGTGTCCCTGAGATAAAAGCTCCTAGTTCCAGGCAGTGTTCGTCCTTCTAATCAGGTCTTAGTGCAGTTAGAACCCTGCCTTTCACGCCCTCCATTGTTATAACTCAGTTATATCAGTTGAATATCATGGTTAGTGTTCAGTCCCTAGGGCTGCCTGTATTACCATGTTGCGCCTCTCTGCTTCTACCCCACATTTGCATTCTCCTTAGAATGATTATCTATTAACTAGGACGAGACGTTGCACTATACAACTGCACAAAAATAAACAAAAACTAAAAGTAATTTCGGTGTCAGTGACATGACTGCTAGAGCAAGCTAAAATCAGCTGCAACCAAACCAAGCTGAGACAACATGTTGGATCCTGCTTTGCAAGGTCTTATCTTAGTAATGTTGGAGCCAGACATAGTGGGTTATAGAAGTAATAGCTTGATTGCATTTCCTGAGTGAATTCTTTCTGTAAAAGCAATTAAGTAAGAAGAAACTTGCTTGCTTTATTACTGCTTGCTTACCTACCACTCACTGGAGGTAAAGATCAGATTCTAGAACATCTAAATATTTTCTAGACCTACACAAGTCCACGGGACCTGATGAGATGCATCATAGGATTGAGTGCACCTTCTGCAAGTTTGCAAACAACACCAAGCTGCGAGGTGCAGTTGACGTGCTGGGTGGAAGCAATGCCATCCAGAGGGACCTTGACAGGCTGGAGGGGTGGCCCCATATGAACCTTATGAAGTTCAACAAGGACAGTATTTGTGCTTAGGATTACCCTGACCCAGGGCATTTGCAGTTGTCCTGGGCTGCAAGTGCACAATTCAGAGAATGAATTGAGAGCAGCCCTGAGGAAAAGGCCTTGGGGATGCTGCCTGACAAGAAGCTTACCATGACCCAGCAATGTGCACTTACAGCCCAGAAAGCCAAACGTATCCTGATCTGCATCAAAAGAAGCGTGACCAGCAAGTCAAGGGATGTGATTCTTCCTCCTCTACTGCTCTCATGGGACCCCGCCTGGAGTACTGCGTCCAGGTCTGCAGCCCCCAACATAAGAAGGACATAGACCTGCTGAAAAAAGTCCAGAGGAGGCTCATGAAGATGATCAGAGGACTGGAGCATCTCTCCTAGGAAGGGAGACCAAGAGAGTTGGGACTGTTTTCCTGAAAAAGAGGGTGCTCTACGGAGACTATATCAGCCTTCTGGTACCTACAGGAAGGCTACAAGAAGGCTGGAGAGGGACATTTTAAAAAGGCATGCAGTGATAGGACGAGGGAATGGCTTTAAACTGAAAGAGGGTAGGTTTGATCAAAAATAAGGAAGAAATTCTTTACTGCAAGGGTGGTGAGGCACTGCAACAGGTTGCCCAAAGTTGTAGATTCTCCGTAGAAGTGTTCAAGGCCAGGCTGGATGGTCTTGAACAATCTGGTGTAGTGGAAAGTGTCCCTGCCCATTGCAAGGTATTCGGAACTAAATTACTTTTAAAGTCCCTTCTAACCCAAACCATTCTGTGATTTTATGATTCTGAGCATTGTTTAAACCTATATGTGCTAAATTCCCCTAAGAATTATTAATACAATTTAGACCAACATTCCTAAATTTGCAATTAAAAATACATATGAACAAACAGATACATCTATTCCCACAGAGACCTTTCACATAGTTCTAGAAGTAAAAGATATTAATTTTGAATTTTCAAGTCTTACATATTTCTGCCTATATTCAGTGACATATATGAACACATGAATTGTTTCAATTGTATGTACAGTTCATTCCATTGAGTTAACTCTGTCATTTATAGAATACACTCAAGTGATCTTTTGAGATTTCACACAAACTTGAAAATTAAGAGTAAACTTCTGAACTAAATCTTATTCTAAAAATCATATCTTATCTGTAAATATTATGATGTATGATGGCAAAAGTACCACCTCCTTCACATCTATTTACATATGTCTTTAATTCCAGAAAAGATTATTATTATGCTTATCAGTCTCTGACTACTTCAATATTTCCTTGAAATACAAAGAGTTCTTTGATAGAAAAATATGAAAGAGGAATAATAATTTGATGACTGGACTTGAAATACATTAGAAAATACTTACAGTGTTGAGTTAGCACTATGCTCAGCAGAGATTAAAAGGTAAAGGATGTTTCACAGCAAGAAAAATTCTGCTGTGTATCTGAAAGGTTACAAATGTGATTAACTGTGGCAGGTCTCATGTGCTCCACTCATTAATCTCACACCTGGTAATGCATTAGGGATGGCAGGAGTAAACATGATGAAAAAGTGCCATTTCATAATGCCATACAACATTAAGACAAGAAAATTAAAGTGGGGTTTGGAAACTTTGAAAAGGTATTATTAGTATTAGTGTTAGTGTTAGTTGTTGTTGATACTGCTGTTGTTATTAGTATTAGTATTGTGATGATGATGATGATTAAAAAATGCTGAAGCTAGTTTTTAGATTCAAAGTCATCAATATTTATGAATATTTAGGATAAAGTCCTCAAAAGTATTTCTAATGGCATCTTGCTGGTTACTGGTATCCATATGTACCCAACATATGTGCTCTGGAAAAAGATCACTTACTAGATATTATGGCATATGTCACCTTGGCAAGGAGGGCACTGCATACCAAACTCTTTAAATACAATCTCTCTAATTTGTGTGCTAAACATGATTTAAGTGAAATGTTACAAAATAAAGCAAAAAAGATGTTAATTTACCAAACCCTAAATAAGATTTTACCAAGTATGCACTTAAAATGCTACACAATTTTAACAGAATTCTACTTCATTGTGACCTGAGTAGGAATTTGCTGACTCTAGGTTTGTTTCCAGAGTCCAAATAAACACAGTGATTCTTCACTGTCTGGGAGGCAAAGGGGCTATATTGATGTCAAACACCACACATACACACACTCTACCCACCCCATCAGATAGCTTTTTTATGAAATACTGCTACACCATCTGGGGTGTTTAAAATAAACTGAGTATTGTTGTAAAAGTTAAGAGTTAATTGCACAGTAGAATTTTCTAAAAAGATGTTTTACTTCATTGTTTTAAAAGGATTACCACTTTTGCTTTTATTCTTTCAGATTTACATCATGTCTTTGCTCTACACTTCCTTCTTTTCTCCTAAGGCATGCTCTCCTCCTACCCTTAGCTCTTTAATCTCAGTTCACTACAGTTTTACCTTTAAGCAATTCCTGCACCACATTGTAGTGTCCTGTCTTTCTGGTCATTAGCCATCCTTCTCTCTCTTCAGTAATAAATAGCCAGTACCAGTATAGCATTAATATCTTGAGCATTGCTCAAATATTTAAGAGAATAGTGTTATTAACACATCAATTTCTACTTGGATGAAAGATTGATGGAATATTTAATGATAAGAAAGAAAGGCTCTCTTATTTCTAAAGAAATATTTCACTAGACCACTTGGTCTCCCACAGCTTTGAGCTGTTTCACTTAAATCCATGGTTTGCCTTAGCTGCCGTACCTAGACGGTAGCTCACTTGCAGGTGGGCTGTTGGTGGACTTAGACCATCAATGTTGGCATCCTGTCAAACACATTTGGTTTCATTGTATCTACAAAGACATAATAAACCACATATATAGATCTCAAGTATTACAAAACCCTTTTCAGTAATTCTGCTTGTCAAAGATAATTGGAAAATTTGGCCTTGGTGAGAGGGGTGTGTGTCTTTTTCAGGTGTATTCAAGCTATTACCTAACAGCTCGCAAAAAATGCACTAACCTTCCATTTGTGATTCCTTTTTTCTTCATGTAAACTGGTCTCATCTGTTGGGTAGTGAAAGCAATATAATTGCATTAATGGTCTTAACAAATGCATTGATCATTACTATCTTCTCAAACTTCGACCTACTGTTATCTCATCTCCTATACCTGAGGAATGCCTGAAGTGTCTTGGGATGACACAGCCTAAATCAGAAGACAAGATTATGATTAGCAATAGAAATGAGCCAATTTCCACACTAATAAGCAGATCACCCCTATGTATGTAAAAAAAGTATTCTTTTCAGTTTCTGTCATTGATATTTAAAAGATAAACATGAAGAAGGCAAATGATAAAACTGGAATAAGGTATGACTTTTGAACAAAGACCATGATTATGTATTTACATGTTCAAGATGATTACAGCAAAGGTTAAGACATAACTTGGAGCTTTCAAATTCAAAAGCAGTCCTTGAAAAATGATGGTGCTGTATCTGTCTGGTTAAACTGCTTGGAAAAAAACTATTTAAAAACCTAACTATTTTCTCTTTTAAAATCTTTCATAAATTAATATCTTCAAAACTGCAAACATAAAGAGCATATATTTCTAACAGTCCCTTACAGAGGAAAGGTTTAGAAAGTTCAGTCATGAAAAAAATTTTAGCACCCCTAGCACACCTATTATTCACTACAGTGGACAAATAAGAAAATTCTAAGTGTTTAATAGTGGGAACGATACAATCCAACACACAGTGGATGATATATTACTTAAATTCTGCAATTATAGGGTATTAAAATAACCATTGTTTCATTCTAAAGACAGGAATTTACATGAGTCCTTTAAAATTAAAATAATTTTCTACATTTCCACCATTCTTCATTTAGATCTGAATCCAAAAAAAAATAAAAAAGAAACTATAGTCGTGTAGAAAAATAAAATATATGCCTAAACAATTGTGGATATAGAAAGTAGCCAACAAAATGAATCCTCAGCCATGTTTTCACTTTTAGGAAAAGGTTTACTGGTAAAAAGTTAATTCACATTACTTTTCCATCAAGAAAGACTTACATTTCAGAAATTATTTATCTTGCTTTCCTTTTCTTCTATACTTAAATCATAAAATAAAGGTAAGATAATGTAGTAATTCATGAGATTATTCAGAAATTATTTCAAGAAGTAGATTTTAATTTTTTTTTCTTCAACTACATAAAGCCTTTTGAAGCCACTTAACACGCTAAGGTAATTCCTAATGATCTTTAGTTAATGTCTTATCCCACTATCAAAAAAGTATATTAGTTGCATATTTTAATTGATAAGTTAAATATTCTCAAAAATGCAATATAGTTCTATAGAAGCACAGTGTTCTCTTCAGAATGACAAAAGATTTTCAAAGATAAAGGTCAGTGAGTAAGTACTGTGTAGACTTCATGCTCATTCACTCTTTGCCTCATTAGGAATGCAGAAAGACCAACCTGACAGATTCGATTCAATAGCTTTGTGATGGAACTGATTTTCTACTGCCAAATGTATTGAGACTATGACATTTACAAACTATACGTATAAATTACATAGTGATTTCGTAACATGCTTTTCAATGGTGGGATCAGGAATATGTGGAGAATTTTTCAGTTAATCTAAACCCAGTATCTGAATTCTCTATCTTAAAATCAGAGAGTCTATCACAGACCTGGTTGTTTCTGCCCTTCAGTATGCTCATTAGTAGTGTTCCACAGACCTATTGGTTTCTGTCTTGTTGAAAGAATTAAGGATATAATCCACAATCCTGAAAAGTACTGACTGCTTCCAGCCTCTGGCTTTGCAGTAGCACAATCATGAGGAAAATAACAGCAGATCATCTTAGCCAGTTTCTATGTAAAGGTGCAAAAACACAGGCACAAAGCACAACGATGAATGGAATTATATGAAAGTCCTTAGATGCATTGTGGTTGGGTAAATTCTGGTACTGATTTTTCCCCATCTGTATTTACCTCTTCAACAATTTCTTTTGGAAAGAAGACTTCAGTGTTCAGAAAGGCCTGAGAAATTTATTTATTCCTCCTTCCTACAGATACAATTGAGTGATAGCAGCTTTTTCCAGTACTTGATTCATGTCCTTAGCAGGCAAAGATTGTGTTATTTATCATTACAGGGTTTTTTTCTCTGAAAACTACTTAGCGCTGGAGAAGTGAAATGGAGAATTTATTGGGTTTTAATATATGCTTCTGTATTTACTGTGTTCCCAGTGTTTTAGTTGTATGAAAATAAGAATGCTAAATAACCGATATGTAATTTTATACTAACCAGCTTTATGATATTTATTTGCTTGCCCTGTTCCTAAAATGGAGATTATATTTAGAGGCTTCTAATAGTAAGTTCACATTTGTTTTCACTTCAGTTTTTTTTTAATCTCTTTTGTCTTGTAATTTTCTTTGGTTTTTTGGGCTTGGTGTTTTGTTGGTTTCTTTCCTATTTACATTTCTGTAATGTTGTTAAGCCATTATAATATTTTCCTTCTGATCATTACAAATTATGAGTCCCTATTACACAGAAATGGAATAGAGAGTTTCACATTCTAATTTCCCACTGTCAAAAAAAATTCCCCTCATGAATTGTTTATTTTCTTCCTGACAATCTTGGTGACGTGTGCTTGGTGACATTAATAACTCCATGATAATAATAGTGAAGTTATTAATAATTTACAAGATTTTCTACACCCAAATGGGCATTCCTAGTGTCATTGCTATAATTGACAAAATTCCCCCCGCTAAAAAAAATGAAAAAAGGGTTCTTTAGTGGCAACTAGTTTATTGTTGGTGATACATTCTGTGTCTTTCTACTGCATATTTCCAGTGCAGTTTTCTGCAAAATGTGATGGAATAGCATTGAGTCACATCTTGTGCCTTCATAAGGATGAACAAAGCAGAGAGAATATGAACCCCTTTGGGAGAGGCCTGGTTACACTATGCTTTGCTGTTTACCATGGTTTTATTGCTCACAGATTTTTATACAATTTTGAACTATTACCACTCTTTATGAAAGAGGTAAGAACACTGAAACTCCTGTCACACCAATCTTACCCAGTAAAACCCCCCAAAAAAATTATTCAGGACTTTTTCCTGAGACAAAAAAAATTCTGGTTGTGTACCACTCAGTACACAAATAGTTCTAAACTTTGAAAAAAGTAGGAATTGAGATACAAACTAATAACAAACTTCAACATACGTTGTTGAGAAAGCCAAAGGGTGGGTATAGTCCAAAGAGTCCAAAGTAAAAAATGTGAATTTAAATCATCTGCTGTGCTTCAATAAAGTAATTCTTTCCTCTAACAATATCAAAATGTATGGAAGGGAAATGCTGGACCCCACTGAAGGGAAATGCTGTATTAAGAAGCACAAGTGAAATGGAAGGGTCGCCCTGTAATTTCATGGCAGTGCTGCTACAGGCCTAACAGTTACTTCATCAAAAGTGGCATTTGGATGTCTTGTCAAGGTTCAGGATTTCACTGATCTAGGCTACGTACACAAAAGATCACACGAACACGTGTCTGATAAAGAGATCTTATAGTCAGAGAGGACTTAATTAACTTTCCTAAGCAAGGGCATACATTTACATGTGTGAGCCTGTAGGATATCTAAAATACCCAAAAAAGGGTGGCAGACCCAAAAGAGTTTCTGAAGATACATGGGCTCCTGGCAAAGGCCAATCTCAAACATCAGTCAATATTTGTATGTAGAAAAGTGAATTAAAATTTAAGCACTGTCCCATGGGTAGTGCACACAACACATCTGTGAGATAATTACAATCAAACCAGAAGTACACAGGTACAGCATCACAGTTGTCAAGTGCTTAGATGTACTATGACATGCATGAGTTTTAACAGGAAGGCTATCACAGATCACAAGAGAATGGAAAGTAGAAGAAAAAATTAGGTGTACTGTAGTTCACACAGTTGCCACTTTCACTTTGCAGCTTTATGCCAAAACTGCACAGAAGAGTTGCTAAAATATATGGCTTCTTGGGCTAGGCTACATCCCACACATCCAAGTTTTTGTTTTATTTGGGAGTTTGCCACTTCAGTTAGAAAAATACTAGAATTACTAGAAGAATACTAGAATTCAGGAAGTCTACTGGAATATCAACAAACAGTGTGAGGAGTGGGGAGAGCTTCTCTGTATGTAGTCTGAAGAATTCTCTAGAGCTAATAAATTGTTCTTTGCCGACAAATAACTCAGTGTGAGCATGCAGATACCAGTTTTCCACATTTTGATTCACAGTATGGACCCAGAAACACAGAGCTGGAACCAGCTCAGAACTGATGACTTTGGTCTGACCATGTCTAATTAGCACTGATAGTACAACACCTAATTACATCGTCAAAGGCTGACTTAGTCTCTATCTCCTGTGCAACCAGCAGGTAACTAGAACTCTTACACAGAAAGTCAGAATGCTTGAACTCCCAAAACAACAAAGCTCTAACCAATCCTTGTAACACAACAGTTGGAGATGAAATTAACTCAGTGTAGAGATGATGGACCTCTTTGAAATGTAAATTAGCTGGAAAATATGTGCTGGAATACAGGTGTTCCTCTTCCTAACACCCTAAAAGTACTAAACATCATTCCCAAGAAATTTGCTCACTGAATCATTTTGAAACTGTTTCTGGTGGGGGAAAAAAAAAATCTGTGCTCTGCTGCCTTATTATACTTGCAAAGAAAAGTAGCATCCAATGCTAAGGAAATTATAGGTATATCCTCTGGAAAATTAAAGCTAAAATCTTCATTGGAAAGAATAGCATTTTCCTAATGGTGGTAATTAGCGCACTGTCTCTATGCTTCCCTTCTCTCCCCAGTTCAGGCCCTTTTTCTCTCCTTTCACCCTTAGGAAAAATGACAACTGAACTCCAAAGCATGGCCTTTCTCAACAGTCTAGATATCTAAAAGTTGGACATCAGACAAGTGTGCATAATAGAAACAGCCTCAAGGCATTCAAAGGTAACAGAGAGGCCACGTGCCAATGTTCCCTTCTGTTCAACATCTCTGTGACCATCTTTAAAATCTCAGCTGCTGTTGATCTTTCAGCATCAAAACAATAATAATCATTTCTGTCCAAAGGAGCCTGACAATAATTTCATTTGGTGGGTTGCACGCAATTACATATAGATAACTTTTCATCAAGATGGTCATGTTAATATGTCTACTGCTCCTCTGCTGTACTCCCCTCTTGTTTGTCCTCCCACCAGCTCCCAGATCCAAAAAGGAAGAAAAGTTTTGGCTGCTTCTCAGGGCATGCACTTCTTTACTCCCTGGGATTCATAAGAAATACATAGAAGTACACTTTGAAAAAATAAAGAGCAAAGTTGAATTCCTGAATTCTCAGCTGGTGTAAAGTCAAAGTCACACAAACAACTTTTGCATATGGAATGTGGAACACTCAACAGAGCTCCTAGATGCATTATCATGCATGCAAAGACTTTCATAGTCAAATTCTTATGAGCTCCACTGCACATGCACATCACGATTGTGAATGTGCAAGCAGGGTACAAATGCTTGTAATGTTCATGTTCCCAGAGTACTTAGGGAATTTTAATGAATACATGTATAATTCATCTAAAAGGAGATAACGGGCATGTGGCATACCAGGAACTGTGACCTGTTCCATTGATGTTAATGATAACAGCCTCAGCCAACTGCGGTGATGAACCTCCTTGAACCTTACAGTAGCTCATATATTTTCCTCTTGCTATAAATGTTTTATTTTACCTGATACAGTAATGAAATTGTCAAGATAATGAACAGAGTAATCATTTCACACAAATGGCTAACTTTAATTAAAAATCACAGTGTTGACTGCTAAAATATGGAGGTAACAGTCCATTGATCAGATTACAGATCACTGATAATGGAGATGTGGCTATAGACGCAAAGACCTGTGAACTCCACCTTACCGAAGGACATAATGTGTGCTGTCAGTAAGCAGTAGTCTCAACACATCATTAGCCCATATATATGTAATTCTTTACTCAGCTGTTAAATCTGCAAGGACAAATATTACCTGTTATACCACCTCTAAAGTAACAGTTTGAATTAATGATGCAACTGCCACAGCAAAGGATGTCAATGTCCTGAGAATGTGGTTTCCAGGAGCAGTGGAAGACTACTTGTTCTAGAAGGTATTCCTGAGGAACAGAAACTCTCCTATCCTATGGCTTGCCATTCCATAGCTACCTAAGCAAGTAGCACTTGCAGAGGGACACTGAAGTTGGCTTTTCTGAAGAATGTCTAAAACCTCTACTCTTCTGAGTGTAGTGATAAGTTTCATGTCTTGTTATATTCTGTTACAATTTTCATCATAGTCACAAGGTTATAAACTCATCACATGCCATAACAATAAAGTTGGATATTACTTTTTACAAGTTTGGAAGTTTTCAATTAGAATAACCATTGATTCTCATTCTCTACATCTGTTTTGAAAGAGTATAGAAAAAGAGAAACAATAAAATTTGGCTTACAAATCAAAATTATGAAGGTGATGTTGAAAGATCTGACAGGGTCCAGAACAATTTTCAGCTGTGGATATATGTCTGGTCATTGTGGACTTGATGTGAAATGCCAAGGTCTTAAGAGACTCACCCTTGATTCTGTCTTTTCAAAACCCTCTTCTTTTGTTTACTACTGGCAAAGAAATCATGTCCTTTCCTCCCAAGTGTCTTTGTTACCTTTTTGCTAGATTATTACACTAATTTGTTTGTAATATTACCTTTGAAAGGCACATGGCTTTCACAGCAAGACACACTCAGTGTATTTGAACTCTTCTTTGTACCAGTTGCCAGTTTACTGTCTGATAAAAATTAGTGTTTGAAATTTCCATGTAAAACTCTACATTGTATTATGTTTTAGAAAAATTCAAAATTCATTGTATTATATTTTAGATAGATGTCTGAATCAGAATAAAATGTTTTTGGAACTCATCTCAAACCATGCAGCAGTCCACACCTCAGTCTACTATGATCCCATGGATACCTTGGTTTGCTGTTAATAAAGATTTAACAACTAGTAAAGGTACCCCATCTGATAGTATGTATAGAAGTACCCATTTAAGTTCTAAATAAAGCATTTGTTAATCAAACCATTGCTTCTCAGAAGTGGAATTACAATGGAAACTAGGATGAGTGCATCCCACTTGTTTTAGAAATTGATAGAATTTTACTTGTCTTTTTATGTTGAAGAAGGTTGATTCTTTAAAATCAAAATCTATCACAAAGGAAATTCAATATCCAGCAGTACAAGTAGAAAGCTGGAGGAAGAATTCCTATTGGATACTTCCAGTCTGACCTATTTTGACAGTGGCTGCTTTCAACCAGTTTTGAGCTGTAAATTTTTCTGGGATTACAATTCAAAGGCTGCTTGACAATTCTACCATCAGAGTCACTAGACCCTAGATTTTCCAGAGGAGTTTGAGATTTGGGAAGACAAAGGAGGAAGTAGTATGAGACCAAGTTTGAACATGTTGCATTATTGCACAAAGCAGTAATTAAAGTTTTTGCACAGTCATATAATGAAACACCGCTGCAGATGTCTACCTTAGAACAATCATTGTGGACTACATAAGATCAGTCCAAACACTGATCTTATGTATGATCTATGTCTAGTCAGGCGTAGCAACAAGTATATTTACACATCATTTTTCTTGTCCAGTCTGTATTTCTGTAGGACAATCTCTACAGTTTTCCTAAGACACAGCCCTCCTAATATTTAAATCTACCCTTCTATCATACTTGCTATTCTTTTGAGAAATCATACCAGGAGTTCAGGATACAACACACTATTTATTAATGTAATCATGGATAACAAGCCAGTATGGAAAATGGACAGTACTGAACAAGTTGTTCTGCTAGGACCCATCAATGCCCTTCAGAGAGAGATGGCCAGTAGTCCCTTTGCACTGCTTGTGCTCCTAAAGAAGCAGAGACAAACAGTGACAACAGCAAAAATTACCAGTTTTGATGAGTAAAAATTAATGGTTGAAGTCCTTTAAAACCACATCTCATATTTGCACAAAGTGAAAAAAAGTCCTAAAAGGCTAAGGACACATAAAAGTGACTTTATATGTTTAATATAAAGCTAACGAGGTGTTTAGCTACAAGAACATTCTGTTTATATGGACATGGACAAGAATTTTTGAGATTTGAATATATCCATGACAGCTGCAATGACACAAATTCACTTAGCTACCCTCTCACTGTAGGGTACAACTGAACAACATTTAGTGATTATCAGTCAAGATCTATCTGAACAAATGACCTAAGGATAAAAAATTCCATACCTATTACTTATTAGAAATCTTCTGGTTGTTTTTTGTTTGGTTGGGGTTTTTTAAAATGAAAAAATAAAAGTAGTTTTAGTTAAGCAAATAAAGGCTTAAACATATTTCAGGTAGGTAAATACATAAATATTGAATCAAGACATGCACAATTTCAGGAGGACTATCTGATACAAAACCAACATTTCCTTATCTATGAGTTTAAATGAACTGGACCATGAGAGTACAATGTCATGGTGAGGCTTTATGATATGTAAAATGCAGTAAAATGCACAGTATGAGACCAAAAAGCTAGATATATAGTGCCTTGTGATGTCTCTAATAATAGACTTTGTGCTAGTTTCAGTCTTCTTGAGGGTATTCAGTAATTATAACATATAGACTATCAATAATAACAGTTATTATATATTTAGTCCTTTATATCCTCAAAAAGCAGATGTATGTAGGTTGGGTTTGTTTTTTTAAAAAATACCTCCCTCCTTGAAATTAATTATGATATTCATATTATTTGCAAACACATGATATTCATTCCTTTTTTGTATTTTAGGAGTACTTAATAAATGTTATTAATTCAACTTTAAAAATTCAGACTCTAGAGTAACTCATAAAAGCAAATCAATTCACTTTGTGTGGTATAACTGATATTTGCTTTCAGAGGAAAACTGGATAGGAGCAAAGACAAAATACTAAACTATGCCTGTAAGAAGAGACTTTCAGAGATGTCTGTCACATATTGACATGCACATGTATACACTTTCTCCCTTGAGCAGTGAGACCAGGTAAGCTTCTTTCTTCTAAGTACATTAACATCATCATCAACTTTGTTAACACAAAGAAATTTTGCTGAGTCTCGCTCTGTATGAGGATGTCAGTTTATCTCTTCCGAGCCTAAATGTATATAGCTTGAAGGGGAAAACTTATTCTCAGAAGAAAGAAATTTTAATTTTTGTAATGTTTGTTCATGGTATTATTAGAATGATGACTTGAGAGCATGCCTTTATTATATGCCATTAAATATAAATATAAATATACATATATGTCAGCATCTTCATCAACAAACGGGATGGGGAGCCCGGACAGGCACTCCAGGAGCCTTTTATTATTTTATTCCATTATCAGTCTCACATATTGAGTTGAGACAGAGTTGGTACAAAGCTTGTGCTGCCAAGGACATCCAACAACTTCCTGATTGCAAGGCATTTTTAAAAGCTTCTTAGCCAATCAGCATGCTTCTAAAAGTTACAGACAGATGTCTTAACCAATTCATAATAGCACATGCACAACTGTGGTACACAATACTGGTTTGTTATGCCTTGACATAACAATACACAATATCCCATTATAAGGCTTAAACTTACCTATCTTGCTAAGCATATTTTTTGCAACTCCAAAATCTATCTAGCCCAAACCTAGAAACCCTAACCATTGTTTTAATGTCCTTGGTGCTGCATAACTGTATCTTCTTCTAGTTTTCACATGCAAAGCTGAATCCTAAATCCTTCTGCTTTATTTTCTGAAGCCTGCTTTTATTTCTCACACCTAAAATCCTTTCCACCTTTTTTGTTTCCCCACACATATATATTCCCTTATACAATGATGAAACATAGTAAGTTAATATAAAACTACTTTTTATATAACAAATGTTCATGAATTAAAATTTCCCCATAATTTCCCAAAATAAAAAGCAGTTGGAGTCTGCCCATTAGCTTCTTCACTCTCCCAAGAAATTCTCAGATTGCAAAAATGTCCATTATATTTTTTCTTCTAATGTGACTATTCTCTTCCATTAGTATAGTGCAACTGTAGCTACTTTTGAATATGGGGAATGCCAATTATATCAGCATTTATTAAGTGTTCATGAACAAGTTTTGTCTAAAACTGATCTGTCAACCTTCATATGATGCAAAGAAAGGAAACCTAAAGTACAGGTTAATATTAGCTGCCTATGTTTTACAAGGCCACTAATTAACTCAGTGGAATTGTTTATGCTCTGGTCTTCTCCTTGATAACACAGATGTTTTTCCATGCTCTTTTACACTCTTCATGTCACATATTTAAGTAACACTAACCTGCCAATAAGGATTATATGATTTTCAGTTCTCATGGATCTTCATTTAACAAACAATCAAACTGTATAATCTTCATTGACTTCTGCTCTGTTTCCATCTCACAGTAAGCCAATGTCAGTTGTTCAACACTGTTAGTTTCCAAACACCATAAAGTCTAACAGGCTGTCAAAATCATGCTGTCATCATGTTGAGAAAGAGATTGCAAGTAATCGTGGGAAGGGGGTAGTTTTAAATTATTCCTGACAACTGATTTTAACAAAAGAAAATCACACATTTGGAGTCTACCCCAGCTGACAGTCCAGTGGTTTTCCCATGTTAGAGCCACCATATCCACTGCAAGCGGATTTTCATGCACAAAACTTGGAGCTGGCTGGAACATAAAAGTGGCTCTTTTGGTTTAGAAGTTACACACTCATTTAATGAAAAAGACTTAATTTCTAAGGTTGTGATTCCAAACTCTGCAGGCCCTGTGATGGAGAGTGAACTGCATTGTGGTTGGTGTTTCAGCTTTCTTGTCATCAAGCACCATTCAATTATACTTATGATTAAAAAGAGTAATAGTTTTCCTAAATAAGTTTACAGTTCACTACCTATGCATGGCACATGATGGAAAGATTGTACCGAAATTTTAAACAACTAAAAAAATAACTACTTTGCTAATTTTCCAAAGTAATTTAACACATCATAATCATATGCTATTAAAAGTGCAATATCTTTTGACATTTATAAAATATCCATATTATACTATAATACACATGCAACTTGTTTGTTACTACCTATTAAAAATATATACTAAAAATATGTTATTCACTATGAATATACCTCTTGGAAGAAAGTGAGATTGCCTTTTCAATATGTGCAACACACTGCTACTGTTAATGAAGCATCTGAATTAAAACTAGTCACATTTTTTGTGTTAAGTGTAACCTTTGGTCACTTACACTGCTGGAAATGCAAGATGGTGCTCATTTTATTGACTGTGCAACAGAGTTCAGTTCATCATATTTTACCTGACACAATTTTCCTCTGATCTCAGAAGAAGAAGGGAAAGATATGCTCAGGTAACTGACTCAGTATTTCTTTTTTAGCTTTGCTTCAGGAATTTATAAAAATGGAAATACAGGTAAAGGTAGTTTTTAAAATTTTAATGCCATTGCACAAATGCAGTTATTATATCAATTACACTGAACATTAGGCAACATCTAAATCAGTCCTCAGGACCATTTAGTTCACTTTGTTGACTATTCTGTCAGCAAATGCAGGAATACCAAAGACAAGGCCATAGTTCTGAGCTAGTCTTTTCTTATCTCACACCCAGATCACCTACATTTGTGTTTCTGTCAGAACCCATCACTGAAGAAGATTAGTTCTACTCATTCAGCCTTGGACCTTCTGATGAGACAGGCTGATCCCTTGGATCTCTGGAAGTGTTTCTCCAATTTAATAGTTTTGAAACTACTTGTCACAAGAGCTAGAGCTACTTAAAATTAATGACAACAGGATTTTTTTATTAGGAGGGAATATTTGGATGTGCTACAAGTGCATCTGCTTTGGGTCAGATACATAATCACAGAAAGTAATTAAAAGATTAACATTTTCTCCAGCTAAAGATCTGATCTACCACATATGAAGCTATTCTTTATCTACAGTCTAGATTTCATTATAGCTGTTGTATTGTAGAAAGGCTAAAAGATAGAAAAAGAAGATGTGTTCCCTTTGTTTATTAGTATAATTAATATTGGTAATCTTCATGCATTTCTAGATTCTCTTTGTTCTGTAATATGAAATTATTATAAACTTTTTTTTTAAAGATTTGTGCTTTGTGATGTGTTCATTATAGATGTTTTAGTTGGTTCTGTTGTAAACAAGCTATTTCAAAACTGGGTGTTCCATCTGAATTCAAAATATCATGCACAAGGGTTTTTTATATTAGTACAAGTAACATGGCATGAGAAACAATTTAAGATGCCTGAGGAGATGTGTTCAATAAATTTCAGATATTTATTTTGTATGTAAATTCAGACATATTAGGAATTTTAACATTAATGTCATTCTGGCTTTCAAGAACTGTTCATGGCTTTGACAAGTAGTCCAGGTCATTAGGAAAAGTGGAAATAAATTCTCAGGCCCACACTGTCATTTGCCTTTTCTAGTAGTCTGTATAGCTGTATGTAGATGAACATTAGTAACTTTTTGTTTGGACACCAAACAATTATATATCGATATATATCATAAGATATATCAATGCTGGTGTATTTATCCAGTACATGCAGACAATTGGCTTTAAATATAGCTCAAACTTTGATAGGACTAATCACCTAATGTCATCATTGACAGGAATATATGAAACAGTCTCTACTTAAATAACCTTTTCAAAAAACCCACAGATGAATTATGAGACTGAAAAAAAGAATAAGGTTAGAAGAATTAATCACTTTAATTTTTCATTTTTCCTGTTAACAATGAATTCCCAGTTTTGTTGGTACTACAATAGAAAAATTAAGACTTCTATCACTATTAACTGGGTTTTTCAGTGCCACCCTTTTAGATTACTTTTTTGGCACTCTGTCTGCTCTGAAGATAACAGGTACTGACTATATTCGACCCAAAATAGATGCCTGTCAAGTCCCTTAGAAGATACCCATCTAATTCAAGCAAATGTTTTCCCACATACTGAGAATTACCATTTCTAATCCTGTAGACACATAAATATGTGTTTTGAATAACTGAAAGTTAGGAATGCAATAAAAAATGGGTAACACTGCACATACAGGAGCAAATGGAAATATTGGGGGTTTTTCTCTTGAATTCCACCCAAAGAGAGTGCATACAGTTTACAGAATCAACAATGCAAAGTGTAAACACTTCAAGAATAATACTTGTAACGAATTATACACATCTATTAGCATAAGAGGTAAACTTATGAGAAAAGTTGTTATGAAAGCACCATAAATTGTTAAACACACTCGTAAATTGTTTCAATGTTCACAATTATGGCTATCTATGTTTTATTTCTTCAGAATTAAGAATCAAGAACAGTTTTGATTGCAAAGCAGGAAGCTCTATACTGGAAATTAGTAGATGTTGAGGTAACGTCCTTCATTTGACCAAAATAGCTTCTCCCAAATCCTCCCAGACAAGCTCTCATGCACCAGGTACTGAGAAAATCAATAATAGAAAAAGATTTTGAAGATTTTAGCACGGTGACATCCAGTGGAAGCTATGCAATTTCAAGCTATACAATGACTCAAGCTATACAATGACTCTGACTTCCTAGATGTCATCTCTTCATGGAACTCATAATACCAAGTTACATCTCCTGTAGAGAGCTACAGTCTTTCCACTCCATGAGCCATTGTGATGTGCTACAGAAATCTCTAGCTAATGCATACTTTGGACATATGTCTGGCTGAGATTTCTTCAATGAGTAGGTGACTGCTGACAAAAAAACTCAAAATCTATAGATCCATTAAAATAGTCAAATGGTATTTGTTTTTCTCCTAAAACCTTCCAATTTTATGTGCTATTTTTGACAAAAAGTGTTTTCGTAAAAAGCAACCATTGCAAAGAAAAATTTTAAATAATTTTCATTTTAATTTGCATTTTGTGTCAGAAAAGCAAAAGGAAGACTAGAGCATAAAGGTGGCAAAAAGGATTTTAGGTTTTTTTTCTAACACCCCTAGTAACTGTGTTCTTAAGGATGTTTATCCAAGCATTTTAACCTGCCATGTCCTCAAAAGCAGAGTATGTCAAAAAGCTAAAGAATACTCCCTGTGAAAGTTGATTCAACACAGCCTTGAGAACAAGAAGAAATGGAATACTTCAAGGCAGCTGAAATTTTTCCCAAACAAAGGAACCTGAATTTGTTTACAGTAACTAAAAATCACCACCTACCAATTGCTCCTGGCTATTTCTAATGAATGAAAGAAAAATGCTTTTGTAAAAGCGCATTACCAACACAGATTAGTAAAGTCTCACCCCTAAGACTTATTAAATTTTGTAAATGATTAATATTCAGCTATAGCACTACTATGGAAGAAAAGAAAATTCAGGTGTGGCAGTAGAGTAAAAGGCTTTCTAACCATAGAAGAAAAACATTACCACCAACGCCTTAAGAGAGGGCTTTCCCTGTGAATATGATGTTATGATATGTTCTTGTCATTATCACTCCTCTACTAAAGTGCCTTCTTCAGAGAATTTGTGATTGCAGTTGCCATTGCCAGGTACAGAACAGCCAGCTGAATAGAGTTTGAAGATCATCATTGGGTTAGGAATATGTTATATTCATCATTAAAGTTCAGCCACAATTCTAATTTCCTAACACAATGGTAGCAAAGGATATTGTACTTGAATGGGCTGTTACAGAGATTCTAGAAGAGAAAATTGCTAATTCTTATCAAATCCAGTTGTTTGAAAGATAGATGAGACATGGGAAAATGGCTCAAAAAAACCTATTCAATGTATTAGAAGTCTCCAGAAATTATTTCTCTGGAATAAGGAAAAAGAGTAAAACAGACCAAAGAAGCAGTAAATAAATTTAGGTATAGAAGCTGCTATGGACAGGCAACACAAAAAAAGTCCTCACTAAAGGATAACATATCACAACACAATTTCAAAAGATTACTATAGTGTCTATGAGAAGGAAAGATAAACTGCATTAAAGTCATGAGATAACATTTTCAAGAGTGCCTCAGGGAATATTTAGAATGGCTTACTTATCTTGGAGCTTTAATTTCCCTGAACTCCATCCGTAGGCAGTGTGTGAGAGTGATCTCTCCAGAAGGAAATTCAGATTGGCTAAGTAGGCTCTTGCTTTGAAACACATCTATTTGAGAGTCCAGAGCAATGCAGAAACAGTGATAGCCATAAAGACTTTTTCAGCCAAACAGGCTTTAAAACATTCCTTTGTTTAATGATGAGGAAACATTTTTCAGAACTGATCTCTTTAGAAGTCTATTTTTGATTTGATTAAAAAAAAAAATAATCTCTTTTGGAGTATGTGGAGGGAAAGCTCTTTCTTTTGGGGAGAGTCAAAGAAAAAAGGAAGTATTAACATAACTTTTCATTTTCAGATTGATATTACATATTAGAAAGAAGAACACACTAACACTCCCATATTTTTGTTGCTGGCTAAGTACCACAGTGTGGATAAAAGCTGGGTTGGATTTTTGCCTCTACTCTATCAGAAGCCACCAAAAGTTTATTAAATATCAGCTGAGGAGCATGAAAAAATAATTTGGTTTTTTTTGTGAATACACTGTTTTCCTTCTTTGATACTCTCCGGTACACTACTAGCTGTGGCATAATTTGAATCATGAGAAATATTCATTACCAGTAAACAAGTTAACACATCAATGCATTTTAAGTTCACATTTTGTATGATATGCTGGTACAAAATTGATAGTTAGGAGAAAGTTTTATCTGGAAAAATGAAGAGAATGACAGTGGTATCTTCTTCCCCAAAATGGGGAGGTAGTAAAAGCAGATTTGAGAGATACAGAATACTTCAGTATTGGTGGGACTCCAGCTGGTCAGAAAGTTCTCAACAATTTACTCCGTCCACCCTTGTTTCAGAGTTCATGCTCTTGCTTTGATAGATGTGTATGTATTATATGGATATGTTCATCAAGCACATACAAACATAAAATGAATATTCCAAATAGATAGCATTAAAATAGATAAAATACATAAAATAGATAAAAAATAGATAGTGTTAAAATTCTCAGAACTGTTTGTTGGTGAATTACAGTTTCCTTTTTATTCCAGTAATATTTAGTTACTTTAGAAACTACTGATATATATCCATGCTACTCAATAAATATCAGAATCAAAATTATTATACACATCAAAATTGTACCAAAATATAGTTGGAATATTCCATAACTTACTGCAGTTATTATTCCATAACTTACTGCAGTTATTATAGACTGGGGTCTATAGGATGTACTAAAAATTTGAATCAAACTCAAGATTTTGTGCTAAAGCACTTCCATTACAGCACTCTTATGTGGTTTCCATGGAACACCTAAGGGTTAAACATATCAGTCTTGTTCTTATAGAAGTCATTATCCACAGAAAGCTGAACTGTAGTCTGGTTGCACACAATGTCAATTTAGAAGTCATTTACTTCCAGTAGAATCACTTATTATATGAAGGTAAAGGCAGAGTTATTAGAATCTCCTTATTAGGTCAAATACTCTGGGCAAAGAAGAATTTAAAGTCAGATTAAATACGTAGAAAGTCTCCACATTTTTATGTGGTTGGCTTCTGTAAATAGGGTAAAAACAATGCTGTGACATGCACTTAAGTATGCAAAAGATTATGCGGAAAAAACGTGGAAGAATTTCTGTCACTATTGTTTTGCTTTTGTATTTATATTCCATCAATGTAATGCCTTAGAAAAATCCTGTATTTCCAGTGTTATCATAAAGAAACTTTTATTTTACTTACTTTCTATAATTTTGTGTGGCATTTCTAAATATACCTTGACAGTATAACTTCTATAATTAAATTCAGAATTATTCAAAATAAAACAGCAATAATATTATGAAGATTGCTTTCAAAAGGTGTTATGACATTTCCAAGGTTATACTAATGACAACATCGGCATCACAGGAATCACAAAAGTAAAATCGTGAATACTGGTCACAGCTGAGAGACAACTGTGCATTATGGAATATGAAGATTAATAAATTTCAAACTCCCAGAAACAGAAAAAGATGCAGAAGGTAAATATTCATGTGTCCTGTGATAGGAAAAAGGAAGTAAAGATGACCAAGTAATTGACTTATTCTCCTTAAGTATGAGAAATACAAAAAGAAATGAAGTCAATCTGAACTATGTAAATGGAGTAAGTGAAGGAAGAGATCTTAAAACTATGATCCAGCATATAACCTATTAAAAAAACCCAAACAGCAAACACAAACCCATAAAAGTTTTGTATCTAACAAGGGGTTCAGTAGAGAAGATTGAAAAATGATTCATTGGGCTGATAAAAAATAATATTAACTAAATTTATGCTAGAATTTTAATATTATAGAGAAATAGATTTATGTCAACATTTTAAAAATTATTCCTGTGAAGGAGGTAATATTCCAATGTTGTCCACAGCATTGTGGTTATCCATTCAGAATATGGGATACCTTAATTCAATTCCTTCCTTTGTGTAGATTTTAATTTATCCCTTAAAGTATAATGACCTCTGGAGGCATAAACACTAAGAGGTACAAGTGAAACATCCAGGAAAATTAAAATTATATCAGCAGGCCACACAAGGGTTTATATTCTTTGCTGTAATCTGTTAGTCCTCTTGGTATTAGAAATAAACTAATACCTAAAAGTGTAGCAATGACCTTCTGTCCCCCTCTTTAATGCCTTTTGGATCCTATTAGAACCACTTCACATTGTTTAAGATTGAGCCAATGATCGTGAAAATGTTAGTGCATAAAAATAAATGCAACAAAATTTCCAATGAGAATGATAATTCCTGAGATATGCAAAAGAGATTGTAGCTTTGCCATCTATTAACAAATTGGTGAAACTACACTTAATGTCCTTTTCTTTTACAAAGACTCAGCAGCATTGTTTTCCTTCCAAGTCAAAAAAAACATCTTGAATCAAACATTAATTCCAGATTTTCAGTTTGGAGAGGCATCTTCTTTCCCCAGGCAAACACGAATTTTAGCTGACATAATTTTTTGAAGGTCATAATGATTTTGAACTGCAAACACTCAGTTAGTTATTTATACAGCTCTCCATTAAGGTCAGTTGGTTTCCATTCATTTTATGTTAATGCAGTTTGAATGACTTATTCTAAGCCACTCCCAATGTATGATCCTCAGAGGAAGAGGTAAAAAGCCATCCCCCATCATTTTAAACATGAACATTGGTCCCTGTGTGGCTTTAAAATGCTGGCTCTTTTATAGTGCTATTCATCGTATATATGCATCATTAGTAAGAAAGGTCAAACAATATTTATTTATATTAGACAGGAACCTCATGAAACTATCGCTGTGAAACTATTCCTGAGACTACTAAACTCACACATGTGCAATACTGGTTAATTCACTCTTCAATGAAAGCACAAACACCACTGTAGAGTTCCAGCTCAGCTCCTGTCCTCACACATAGTTACTTTATTAGGCAAAATTAGTTTCATCAAACAAGAAAGGTCTTCTTCATGGAGATTATATTATAAATTCAAGAAAGAATAAATGGGTTCCAGAGATGTAGAATACAGTAGCTTTGTCCTTAAGATTAATGCCTTATATATAATTAGCAGCTTGCTTTCAATGCAGAGAAACTGTAATTTTCAATCCTTTGTTTTATTTGATAATCATGAACTCAGCACAAACTTAATTATTATGAGGTATTTGATCTTTCAGAGGTGAAATCTCTTTATGCAAATCATCCCTTGAAGAGAAAAAGATGTTATAATAATATCATATTGTTATAATAATATTATTATAATAGCATTAAAATAAATTGAAAAAAAACAATAGAGGTAGAGATTCAAGTAACTTCCTTCTCTCACATACCAAATATTCAAAAAGAAAATGTCTGGACATTGCCTTGGTCAACCTGCTCTAAATGACCCTGCTTGAGCAGGGAGGTTGGACCAGATGACCTCCAGACATCCGTTCCAGCCTCAACCATTCTGTGAAAACACCATCCTGAGAAAGGTAATTCCCATTTGAAAATGCAAAAACAAATTATCTTTTTTCTTTGACAATACTTTTTAAGTAGAGAAAATATTGACTAAAATTATAGTAGCTATCTCTAGGAATACACCTGCAACTGAAGTAAAAAATACTTGGCCATATAACATATTTTAATGTCCATGTCTCTGAGGGAGAGCTCAAATGTGCCTGATAACTGCCCTTCAGTAGAATCACACATATTTTTTCTGGGAGTACCCCTGTGTAACAACCTGATGGAAGACAATGTCTTTAAAGTTTCCTGAGTTCCTCAAAGACACTAATATCTGAACGCAGAATGAACACATACCACAGAAAGACTATACATCAACAGTTTGAATAACTTCATATGTGCCTGCTTTCAGAATGGCTTAAAATTCCCTGACTGCTATACATGGGGACACCCCTTGATTGTATTCTTGATGAGGCTGACTCACTGTTTGCTCACTTTGGGAGTCTCCCAGGAAATGTCAAACTGCTTCACCACGAGCTTTGTCCACTCCAGCTACAAAAACTAGACTGCACATAACAGACTTTTCTTAGAACACACTGCAGAAGTTCATGTCCAAGACCCAGGAGCAGAATATTTGGCTGTCCTTAATGTATACCTTTAATGAATCCAACTAAATGATCCTCTCGTCAAGCAGGAAAAAGCCATTTTTATTGTATTACAGAATTGAAATATCAAATAATAATAATAAGAGAAGAGGCAAAGTAGCTCTCACTGTAACACACTAGCTACCTTGTTTGTCCTACGAATAATAAATGCTTACAATCAAAGAGTATTTCCAGCTCCCAGGAAGACAAAAGTGTACATATTTATAGTGAGATACAATTACCCCGACAAAATGCCTTGCTGCAAGTCAAAAATACTGAAACTACACCTAAAGACAAGAAAGACAAAACAAGCAGATTTCCCTTTGCTGCAACGGCCATTGCCAATACATGTTTCCAAACCCACTGCCATTAATACAGCATAGGCAGATGAAAAGTTGTGCCAAAGCAAAAGAAATAGATGATCAAATGTTGAATAATTTGTCAATGAATAAGTTACTGATGCCCTGCAGCTCTGGTAAATAATGAAAATTAAAAAAAAAAAAAAGGCTTCTTTTCATGATAGAGGTCAGAAATTAAAATACTCCTTCAAAATCCCAGTCCTCTTTTGAATTTTTTCACTCCCTGGGAGCATAATTAAGAAACATGCTCTGCATTCTTCAAAAAACATTTTTTAAGCTACAGGAAAATCAAACTTTGGATTTTAGATATACACCTTCAGTTAAGCTGCATGATGATAACATGGAGACAGGCAAAATAAATTGGTTGTGTCCTTTCTCTTTCTTGCTATGACTATAAAAAAGACTGTATACCTGGCAAGAAAAATATATCAACTCAGTCTTCAGCATCTCAGAGCAGGCATTGCCACCAAGATAGAAAGCTGGATGGAAGAACATAGTACTTCACATTTTGTAATTAATTCTTTAGATTTCAAGACTACTGATGAAAAGTGAGATGTTCTCACTTTCTTTTCTTATTTTAAACCATAAAACTGGGGTTTAAAAATTTTTAAAAGGTAAAACTAAATCAAACCATATTACAGCTGGCAGTCATTATAAATGCCAAGATTGATTTTCAGTTTTGGATCCCTCTTCCCTCCTTTGTTTTTCTCAGAAACACACCTCCATTCATTTTGCAAAATGGAAGTTAAATATTGCACAGTTTAAAGGCACAGGTTAGCAGAAATATATGTGTGTATATATAATATATAGTACACAAAAATTCTTAAGCCTCTCATTATTATTGATAAACTTAAAACTCAAATCAGGGAGTAGAAAAATTCCAAAATGTCCTAAACTATGAACTAATGCAGTGCCACTCTACAAAAGGAGAGAGAATAAAATGGTGAAGATCACTATTTTGCTTGCAGGGCTGGTTCCATATATCTCAAAAGCCTAAAAGGATTTCAGAGGATTATCTTTGCCTAGATTGCTGTCACTCCTATTAATCAGTCTTTATTGATTGCTTAGTCTTTTGGTCTCCTCAAGTTCAACAAAAAGTCTATAATATACTGCCCTTGAACACATAAATACATCTGTTTGAATCACACAGGAACTGGAAGTATATGAATATATGATTTTTATGACTCACATAACCATGAGCTCTGGAGGACAATATTTTTAACACATTATCTCTATATATATATTAAATCTCAGCCATTCATTATGTATCAACAAGTACAAGAATTTGTAAGTGTTCTACACTAGGTATACGTAACAGGAATCCATTTTAAATTATTAAAATGAAAGTCAAAAACTAAAACAAGACACAAGGTAGCTGTTCAGAAAATAGAGTATTTTTCACAACTCCTCTGTGTACTGAGGCAGAGTTTCTCTGACATTGTGATCTTACCAGCAAAAGTCATTTAAGATAGGGAAAAAAAAGAAAACAACAAGCAAAAAAGTTAGAATATGGATTTCATGTTGTAGCTATGTTTGGTTTTCTGCATAAACATTGCTTTATATTTTGTTTGTTAAATATCCACAAAAATGTTTGCAGAAATTTATTTCATGCAAAAACAAATGTGTTTGGGGAGGCTTCTATGAATGCATAAAAAATAGCGGCACTTTTCATTGGTTGATTGATTAGCAAATATTGTGGAACTTCAGTAACCTGCTACAAAGTTCAGAGATATTTTACAATTAAATACTTGGATTTGTAAATTATCCTCAATTCCATCTTTTTAATAAAATAATTTTTGGAACAATTTTGATCAAGAAACAAATTCACATGTTTTTACCTGCTTGTAAAAAACTCCACATCTTCATCAGTTCCTCAAAAGTATTTGAGTTTTCTTGTTGACCACCTAAGCTTAAATGTTGATTAAAAAATTATTTACATATTGTTACATTATGACCCTAAAGAGGTCATCCAAAGTATGCCATGCTAATGAGAATTTTTCTTTCTCAACAGAGAAAAGTATCTTCATAAATTATTTGCCTGATTTCATCTTTTCCCTATTTTAGAAAATGATGATTCACCCTCAGAAGGTGCTTACTTCTCTACATCTCCAGGTTGATCTCTAAGCTTATGTTTAAATGGAGTCTTAGGAAAGATGAATCCTGGTTGTGACACATTTTATTTGTTCAAGGAACTTCTGTGTTTTTTCCTCTCTTTCAATCTCAGAAACACAGAAGCACTTTGCAGCAGCTCTCAGTCATAAAGATGGCATTCAGTCAACTGAAACTGCTATCTTGTTCCTTTATAATTGGCTTCTGTAAATTTATCCAACAAAGCTCTCTCAAAATTAGAAAGGTTTTGTAAAAGAAAGGATGAGCCTTGATGAATAAACTCCATTAAAAAAAAACCTGACCAAAAAAAAAGTTGTCTTCCTGAAAATATAAAGCTCAATTTGATGGATAAGAAGCTTCAGAAAATCAGGCTGATGAGGGCAGCTGAGGGTGATTAAAAATTCCAGACTGGACATTTTAAATTTATGGTAGATTAGCAATGATAAAAATTAAACAAAACTCTCAAAGTTATGAAGCCAATGACAAAGTTTAAGTGCAGAAGGTTATGATGAAACAAGTTACGATCCATATGCTCCTAGTGGTAGATGGCATTTTAATGTTATTGCTTAATGATACGTTTAATTTCATTTTATGTTGTTTCCCATAAAAGGGAGGAAATGGCAGCAGAAAAAATGGCTGGTTTCAACTTTTATATACTTCATGTATGCAAGTCCTGAAAGCAAAACAGTACTATACCAAATGAAATTGTCTTCAAAAGTAATAAAATACATGCTCCACAAGAGACTTACTGATCTTGAACAATTTTTTAAGGGAACCTAGTGGCTCATAACATTTTTAAAATAACATGTTTGCATAAAAATTGCAGGCTAAAATAAAGGCATGGATGACTAAGAACTTCCCTGTATACATTCTTATTAAAAAGTTAAGTTTAGGTCTTTCAAGATTGATAGTACATATTTTCAGAACAGGATCAAGGAGAACTTCCAGATATATTACTTACTTACAGTTAAAAAAATTATCATGACCATGGTCATTTTTGTACTTTCATTCTGTATTGAAATTCTTCAAAAAGTTTATTTGGCATCTACAGGTCACTGCAACATATTTCAGCATGTAAGTGATGTATAGTCCTTTAAAAATTTGGTCCTCTGCACTTACACACATACCCAGACAGAAAATTTGATTTGTAAGTCAGCCATCAGAAATGTTTTCTTCACTTCCTAGAACCTCAAACCAGTTCCTCTAATGAAGGCGCAAGGGATACAGAGAACTTCACAATTAAAATGCAATTCTTTTATGGATTTAAGAACTGACTCTTGAAGTTTCAGGAAATAACATTTATTGTCAAGCTGAAGCAAAGATTTTGGTAGCATGGAAATTGTCAAAATGTGAGGGAAAGTAAATGTAAATATAAAAACATGGATATACTCAGCAAAAACAGGATTTTTTTTGTGTGCGGATGAAAGAATGAAAAGAAGTATGGAAATTCCCTCTCCCCTGCTGGTTATCACAAATCAAATTACCAAGTGAAGGATTTGATAGTGTATTTCTGGTACTACTTCTATAACAAGGTTGGTTCCACTACATAGCTCTTTTCGTAAAGGGCAAAACTGGAATAATTCAGCAATTACTTTCCTGTCAAACTGCCCTCTGGTAGTGAGGTGGCTTTGGGAAGAAAATGTCACTCATGCAGTTGATGTAGAAAGCCTAGGAAAGTCACAGACTGAAGGCACTGAACACAAATCATGGAAAGTATAAGAAAGACCAAATTATTTCCTAATTTATTTTGTAATATTAAAAGGAGGAGAAAAAAAATTTAAATTTCTGATGGCATGAAATTTTAAGACTGCATCATAGTATATCCCATCTTTTGTTTACATTTTATCTTTTCATTACTTTGATGTACAGCACAGTAAACTATGACAACCGAAACTTCAAAACTATGAGCAATATGTTACAAATAAATAGTCCAACATAAGCAAAAATCTGTACTATGAATGTTGACACAACCTTCCTCACACTGCAGCTAGAAAACTACCTAAAAAAATTGCAGAAGTGATGGTTCTTTTCAGCCTTTTCCAGCAATTTACTTTTTATTTTCATTTTATCTGCCTCTGCCCACCTGACTCCTTTTGTGTGATCCCATTTGGTGAAATAAATATCATATATTTTTATGGAGACTGTTTACTGTCACAGGAAATAACTTTTATTTCAAGGGAGAAAACTTATTCATGGTGAAGAAAAACAAAGCTATTGTTTTTCTCTGCAATATAGTGAGTAGATATTGGAATAAGTATAAAAACAAACATATGTGTGTGTATATATGCAAGTGCTTCCTATAGGAAATATTGTAAAGATAATTGAATTAATATCCCTAACTAAATGGATCCTAATGAATATGCTCTGAAAATAAAGTTATCATTTCACAGGGGTTTTTAATTTTAAGTTATGGATGACATACAGAGTCAGTCAAGGACAGATGGCCACAGAACCAAAAACCATTGTACCTGCCTTGCCAGGCTAGTTTTAAATTCACAGGATGACTCAGTGAACCTGAAATGTCATGCCAGATTCTAGTAAGAAAACTGTGCAAGGCTTTAGAATTTATCACTGGCATCTTAAATTAATCCTGGAACTAATTAGGAAGCTTGCAGACAACCCAGAATCCAAGTGCTATCTGTTCCTATTGACTTTTTGAAACAGAAAGTGAGGGTTCAGAACTAAGAATATGTCATACCACATTTCGTTCTTGTCATTGTCAACTAAAAGCAGAAGACAGTTATGTGGGAGAGAACTAACATTTTATAATTTTCAATGGGGTAGAATATGAAGACAGAATTTGTTTGGGCTTTACATTTTAGAATTATTTTTCTTAAAGTAAAATAGAAACAGAGAACAAAGGTGGCAGTGAAAAATAAAGGGGTTTTTTTCAAACATTTTGACAAAATTAGAGTGAAATGAAATAGCAACTATCACAATCTAATTTGGGTTATAACAAAACCATCTCCAAGGTCAAATCAATTTTGCAATCATTAATAACTAATTAGCTGAAGAAAACAGATTGTTTTATGTTTGTATTTGATTATATGTTACGATTCTTACATTTGTGATTGTGGGGGGTTATTATTTCCTAGTAATGAGGTATAAGTTTAAATCCCGTTAAACAAGCTAATTTTCCAGTTCTCTTTGTCAGAAGTTATGAGCTTTCCTCATATTGGTGGAGAAAAATATAGTAGAGAAGTCCTTTATTAAAAACTCCTAAAGCCAATATTAATATCAGTTGCACCTATTTACTTACCTGTCAGCTGTTAGTGTGATTTTTGAATATAGGTAAGTTTTTCAAAAAGAGATGTTTAAATTCTACAACTTCTGTGTTGTTTTTGCTGCTTATCAGTGATCTGCTTTTCAGAAGTGCCATGCATCCAGCAGTTTCATCAGCTGATGGAAACTCATGACCACAGCTCCATGTATACAAACATAGAAATCTAACTTTAAACTCATAATTTATAAAAATCTAAAATTTTCATAATTAAGTAAGTTTCTGATGTTTTTTGATGTAGAAAGTGTCGATGTGTTTGACAGCTAAACTCCCTTTTGGGCACTGATCACTACATTGAGCAGGATTATGTCTAAGTAAAATCTTGCAGCTGTACTGAACTAAGCTAGGGTGGAAAAGCAAGGAAGACACCTGAAACAGTGTTATTTGGAGAAATCCACTGAAGTGCTTTCAACTGACATCAAATTAACATTCTGGATTATGTATTTTCAATTGATTTTTTTGTCCCAAAAGGTCCTTTCCAGTGTTTTTGTAAGAATAATACTATGATATGTTCAGGTATTCATTTTCAGCCTTTCAAGTTATTAAACTACAAATAGTCCATCCTCCATATCTAAGAAAAATGACAAGCAACACAAGCAGTAAATGCACCAGCTGTACCTGTGTCTAAGTGACCATAGGAAAAAAGTCTTTGTGTGACTCTGTCAAATCACTTTAAAATTTCAAGCTGAAATTGTTGTTCCATACACAAGGAAACAAGGACATTTACTGGAAAAAAAACTGCAGGCACTGATATTATTGCTCATGGAAAGTACTGTTCAGAAGAAAATAATTTTTTTTTCCTTTTCTCTTTTATTCCTCCTGGCTGGACTACAATTCTGATATAGACTGAAATAACTATCAGGGTGGTTTAAGGAAAGTGGAAAAAAGTTTTAAAACTTTATTGGGTCTTTGTGCTCACTCCTTAGATTTCAGTCTTACAAACCTACTCTGCAGTCTTTCTCCTCCCACACCTTTACAGGGAAGATTGATTTTTCTGTAATAATACTAGGGTAACTGCAAGAATTTAATAAAGTATTTCATCATTTTGTGTAAGATTAACAACTTTGAAAATGTGTCGGTCACAGATAATGAGAAGGGCTTTTTTTTTTTTTTTTTTTCTTTTGTAAGATGACACTTTGGTTACAGACACCTCCTCAGACTAGTAGTTCAGACACATGGCCTGATTGGGACAGAAATTAAGAAGCTTGCTATTAAGATGCAGGTATTTAACACCTAAAAAAATCCAGTTGAGTTCAAGGCCCATCTGCAAAATCAGATCTTGCTCTTGCTAAATATAATTTAATGGACAGACTACTATCATACATAAGATATTATTTTTCTCTTTGATGCCTGGTAGATGTGAAGAATAACTCTGAATTTAATGAGAGTAGGATTGTGTCCAGTATCAGAGGTTCCTTCTATAGCACATTTCTGGCAAGACTAAAGAATGTGTCAAACCATCCTGCATCTGGGTCCACTAATGCTCTGTTTTCAAAGTACTGAAAGTGTAGCTATTTGGTTGATGTCGATATATTACAGGCACCCTGGCTCCAAGCCATGCTCAAAGATATGAACTGGAAAACATCTTGTATTTCAGAAGCTACAAATTGCTGCTGTGTTTTCCCACACCCCTGAAGTCCTCAGCAAGAAGCCACAGGACAAACAAATAGATCCAGATAGAGCAGATATTTATTTCTAGTGTACAATGGTGAGGTAGATGCCAAGGCCCAGTTATTTATGAGCTCCAGAAACAGTTCAAGGGCAAGCAATTCATCCTAAGAAATGTGAATGTGAAAAGTAGACCTGGTAAATTCCTGCCACAAACTGAGCATGGAACTGTGAATCCTGTAGCCTGATTCTCATAACCTGGTACTTATAAATAATCATTTTCAGTGGTTGGATGTACTGACATGTAGAGCTTGAGTAGAGAGTTATGAGACCACTGGTGTCAGTATCTTTTTTCTGTTAAGTAATACCACAACTGATGGTGACTTCAGTCTTGCAGGAAGGGATTTGCAAGCTCTACATCATGCGGTTTTTATAAAAAGAGTTATTAGTAAAACTAGGTATTGGGAGGTTTGGCTGTAACGATGGCTTTGAAACTTAACTAAGTGACTTTTAAGAATCACTGTTCTGTTTGGAGTGGGTTTTTCCAGCAAATGTCCCCATGAGCCCACTTAGCACACTGATTTATGGACAGTCTTGGAGTGTGAAGAACTTCAGGAGTGCATCTAGAATACTAACAGGAGTTAAGGCTGTTGGACTGAAGTTAGATCAGAAGCAAACACACACACATAAGTATAATGTGTTTATCAGTTGCTCAGTACTGACCAGTTTGCTCTGTGGATCTGCTGGAGTTGCACAACACTGCTTGCAAATGTACGCAGCTGTTGTGTTCATACAGGCACAAATATGCATGTATAATAAAAAATTTAGAAGAAAACAGCCAAAGTGAAACTTTTCTTTCTTTCTTTCCCTTTCTTTCTTTTTCTTTCCATGGCCATTGGATGCATTATATAGTATTCAAAAGTCTGCAGGAGCTGGAAATTTATACAACACAAAAAGTTACTGTGCAACTTCTGGGACTGATGGTTCTTCTCTAACAGCTAGCTGAGCCATAAACTTTTTAAAAGATCCCACAGAACATTCTTCAGAATATTCAGGCTATGATGCAAAGGTTGTTACATTAATATGTTGTGGATTTTAGCAGGAAAAGAAAAAAAAGGTGCAAATGCAATGTGCATTTTTTTGCATGTTATGCCTTTTTTGGTCAAATTTTCACAGGTTTGAAATAGAAGGTATCAGCAGTGAAGGTGGTCATCTATCTTCCTTTACATCACAGTACTTCATATTTTAAATTATAAGAGTCATAATTTTAGAATACCAAAATGTCGTGGTTTTCAGTGTGATATGAAAGCTGTTGAGTTGCAAACCCTTTGGGTCGTTATTGGTATAAACACACAACAGATAAGACTTGAATTTATATTAACTGGGTAGTGGTCAGTAAAATTATTTGCATGGCTTCACTGTTTCAAAATGTAATCATCAGAATCAATTTGTAAATTAGTTTCTCCATAACTGACACAGACTTGATAAAATTGCAATGTGATTTTATTGATCTTCATATAGAATGGCTTAGTTTATCTATGACTGACTATCAAAATAAAAACTAGTGTGGGAGTTTTCTCTCACAGAATATTGCCATTAATTTTCTGCTGGTTATACAATAAGTAAGGGGATGTTCATTTAAACAATATGCCTTTAAGAAAATCTAAGCATAATGACTCCCATTAAAATATTTAATCGTTAATCACAGATACCACTGACTATTTTCTGAACATTCAGAATTTCGTTACACTTAACAAAAGAAATATTCTAAAGTAACTGATTACACTGTGGTAAAGCTTTTGAAGAACAAACAATTTTCCCACTGTCAGAAGTGTCAGCTCAGATGACACCTCAGAGAATTATTTTTGCAACATAGGCCAAATGGTATAGAGTCTATTTGGGTCCCTAATAAAATAAAACCAGCAGAACACCACATACTAACTCAGACATACAAAGCCAATGTCAGTGTTTGTATAGATCTTTTTGGTATCCCTTTTTAGCATTTATTGACTTTACAAAAGTTTAGGAAGTATTTTTTTAGCATGATACCTCTAAGATACAGTACATAAGAGAATTCACAGGTTGTAAAGACTTCCTAAAGCCATAGTAATTTATGGCTTTGTGGATTTGACTTAAAAGAACAATTAAGTCTGCCATGCTTAGGAGGTTTGTTTTTTTGTTTTATTTATAAATTTTTCATACACACCCAATACAAGTAATAAAACATGATCTTGGCAGATTTGATGTGCTTCTATATTACTTGGAAACTGTTTATATGCATTAAAAATTTGGCATGCCCTAGGAGCATAATTTATCTTTCCAGACAGGTAGTGGTGCAATGACCATCTTGTCTGCCTTCAGATTTAAACTGACTTTCACATGGATACAATCAAAATTTGAAGTTTTATTTAATCTTATGTTTAGCTCATGATTATGTGTGAGAGACAAAGCATCAGTGAAGGTATTTGCTACAGCATACAACAAGGAGGGATAATCTCTACTTATTTTTTTAATTTGCACCTTTAAATTCTTCCACAGAAATGAGGTGTACATTTGTCAAGACAATTATTGCTGCAGAGAATGAACTTAGTAATTTGAGTAAAAAATAAGTGTAGGTGGCAGAAGAAAACTTGCTTTCTGCCTTTTCTGAGAAGTATAGCAACATACAGGACACAAAATCATCACTTTTCAGCCTTTTCACTAGTTCACATTATTTCATATATACAAACATAAAACCTTAAAAGGAGGATCCCGTGCAAAGTTAAAATTCATCTGATAACAATTAAGACACAGATTTCAACTCAATTCCTTTCTGTGGACCTCAATTTTTTTCCAACTTTATGTCAATGCTGTTCAGCCAACCTCCCCTACAAGGAGTTATTCCCAGTCTTCTTATAATAATGAACCACCTGCAAAAGCAAGTCTGCAAAATCCAAAGTTGATTAATTCAGTTTCCTATCTGATTAAATGTCCCATCTCCCCTGACTGATTACAAAGAGAGCCTATAGCAACAGAAAAGTTATTGTTCCCCAGCCAGATGAGTCTTACAAACTATTCTATGACAACTGTCATAGAACAACAATCACTTACAAGGTGACAACAAAAGGAAATTCAAAGCCTTGAATTATATACTAAATAATTAAATGCCAGCTGCAAATTCCAGATATGGAAGCAGTGATTGTACATCACCTTATATCCATCCAGAATTTCCTGGAGAAATATACCTGTACCTGCCCTGTATACATAAGAAATCCAGTGCCTTTGGCCTGTGTAGAATTTAGTGTGTGTGAACTAGCTGTACAATACGTGAACAGTAAAACTGACATTGCTGGGAGTTCACACAGACACAGGAAAGTCACCTAGTGACTCCCAGAAGCTCTTCCTAGGCTGTCTGATGGCCTGAAATATGGATAAATTGTAAAAAAATGGATAAAAATGGATAAAAAATGTACTCATATTGCACCTGCATAAGCTAATATTAAAAAAAAAAAAATCCAGCTGCATGATCACATTTGTTTGTAACTATGACAAACCTGAGCTTGAACATCATATTTTATACCATGAAAATTGCAGCAGAAAGTTTGCCAGAAAAAGGGATGTTTAAAATTCTTAAGTTTTTTTTAAAAAAAGTATCCCCAGTCTCCAAGAGGGAGACTTGGCAAAAATGCCCAGACTATTCCCTAGAATGTTTTTACATTGGTAATATACGCCTGACAACAGCATTGGAGTATGTTTCCAGAGCTATTGCAAATTTGCAGCTCAGCGGACACAGGTGTCAAGGGGGGTGTTCTTTCTATAGCTAATGTTTCCTCAGAGCAATTATCACTTACCCAATAGAAAAAAATGACGATGACCAGGGCATTCTGATGGTTTCTGTGTTCCTTTACACCACCCCAAAAATTAAATCATCAGAACTTTTCAACATTTTCCATTAAACTTGTCATAGGTTAGCAAGCATAGTCCCGGAAGGGATGTCCTTGCTAAGGGGTGCTTAAAGCTTCCTCTGGGACCTGATAGAACCTATCAGCTGGCCAGTTTGAATATGGACAATTCTTTAAGCCACTTAAAGTTGTGACCACCTCTGTGATACACACTTAAGAATAGACAAACTCCCCCCCAAGCTCTCTCTCGTTTCCGGCGCTGGGACAGGTGGCTGCAGGCCCCGTGTGGGGGCCAGCGGGCCCGGCCAGGCCCTGCTTGGGCCAGGCCGGGCCGGGCCACGGCCATCCTGGAGCCATGGGCCTGTTCCAGCCATGGAACCCCCCCCCACTGCCTTGCCGTGGGCAGCTGGAGCGGCTCGGAACCACCCCCCTCCACTGCGATAAGAAAAATTCAACATTCCAGCTGCAAAGCTGCAAGGCCGAGGTGAGATTAACCCTTTTATTGCTGTGAAGAGCTGAAAACCTGAGGGAAGAGAGAGAGGAGATGCTTAAAGCTGAAAGTCTGTTGTGAAGCTATGATATATCAGAGTATCCCGTTGTAATTTCATGAAGATATGGGGGGTGGAAGTGTTCAACTCGTAAGCAGAAGCACCTGCACTGAGATAGGCAGATGCTGACGCAGCTGTAATTTCATGAGAAGTCTGGACAGGGAGAGATGGAAGCGATGAGGACTTTTGCTCCAAATTGGAAAGGAGAAAACCTCAGTCCTTAGAGATGGACCAGATGAGGACTTTTGCTCCAAATGGGAAAGGAGAAAACCTCAGTTCCTAGAGATGCTCCCAGAGATAGTCCTAATGATGAAGATGAGGAAGACCCTTTAATCCCAGGGAACGAGAAGGGCCTCTGTTTTTTGTTTCTGAATGGCTCAACCTTAAAATTGTACCCCAAAAAAACTTCAAGAGTGGACCCTCAAAAACAGTTGCGGGAAAAGCTGCAAGTCAGGGGAAGGGACTCGCAGGCAGAGAGACTCCTCTTCCTAAATGGACTGAAGAATATTTGGAAGTGGGCGGCTGGCTCGTTGTGACAATGTTTTCATAGCACGAGCAAAAAGAGACTTCTCTTTCTAAATGGACTGAACAAGGTTATTATGGAAGTGATAAACAGACTGAACATCTCAAGGATTGTCTTTTTACATTGTCAGTGGGAGAAGGGAGGAAGGTGGGGGGAGGAGGAGAGTTCTGAAGGTGGTATAATTTTTTTTCTTCCCTTCTTTTAGGTCTGTTAATAAACTCCTTATATTCTTTCAAGTTTGGTGCCTGCTTTGCATTTCTCCTAATTCTTATCTCACAGAAGGTAAACAGTAATGAGTATTTTAGACCAAACCACTACAAAACTACAGCTACACTCCTATACTAAAATGTTATGTTATTTGTGCTGATTAAAAAAATAGTCAAACTATTTTATGCTGGATCAAATCAGATTAATATTAATCCCTGTACTTGACTGTAGAGTCATTTCTGGTGGGAATTTTGTGTGAATCCATACTCGAATGGGATAGATTTTATCTAAAATTTTCATTATAACTGTATATAGCCACTACTTTTCTATTATTATTAATAATATTATGGTTGCTATTATTACATTTTAATAAAAGAACAGGTAACCTACCTTTCTGTGTTAGTCACATGGTAGAAATAAAATTTAGCTACTTTTTCATAAGTGCAAGAACTGAAGTCATTCATTTATACTGCTTTTGCAATAAGTAACAGTTAAAAGGCTCTTTGAGTTAATAAGGCTGGATTCTACTACTGTTTCAAGTGTGGCCTCAGGCAAACCACTTCACCTCTCCAAGCCTTTCAATTTCCACCCAGAAAGAGGGGCTATTAATACTTATCTACCTCAGAGGTGGTATTAGGCTTAATTCCTTACTGTTTATAAAAGAGCTGATAAACATCTAGTTTCCCAGATACACTCTCCATTATCACTAATGGATTAGATCCCATTCGATGCACTATATGAGTTCAAGTTCTTTATGACATTCTCATTTAACTGGAGCTAAACAACTGTGACTCTCAACTGCAAAATGTCAGCTAAGACTTTCCTTTTTATTTTTAGCCTGCAGGAAAATTATGAACTTTGAATGGATATCTCTCAAGAAAATGTTGTTCCCAAGAAATAATTAATGTTTTTTTTTTCTACATGCTGATCCTTATAAACAAATAGCTCTTACACCTTCACTCTTATGAAGTTCAGTATTATTCATACTATGAACCATGTCAAACAGAGTAAATGAAGTATATACTGTTGTGTCTACAATACAGACTGGCATCTTGACAAGAAGAGATAACGGTACAAAAAGAATTTATTGAGGTGAAACTGTAGCACAAAAATTAATCTCCTGTTTCCTCAAAACACACAAATATAATACCAGTGTTTAGTAATTCTGAGAGACAATACCCTGCACCAGATAATTTCTAGTCGCCATGTGATATCATGACACCAAAATGAAGGAGTGTGATTCAACCACCCCATAAGGAACTAGAGAAATGTGACACTTACCCACATGCACAGGACTCAAAAAGGAAATGTGTGTGGGTGGTTCCAAGCACAGTAGGAAAGGGCATAGTAATGGACATAGAAGCTAGCAGGAATATCAGATTTTTTTAAAGGACAGAAATCATGCTCTGCAGACTGAATTCAAGGGAATTTAAGCCTTTGAGAGGAATACTTGATGACAGCAAGAAGGCAATAATCACAGGGAACTGAAAATTTGACAGAGGATGCTGAGGTCTAACCAACTCACAAACTTGTAGACAGCTGCTCTGTGTTATCTGGACTCTGAGTATGGCTCCTAGTGAATAGGTCTTTTAGTACCAGTGCACCACAGCAGCTCTAGGGAGGCTCTGAGTTCCTCCACAGGTCAGCAAAACTGCAAGATCAGTAAGATTCATCTTTCTTCTTTGAGGAGCAAACTTCCTGGTCTTTGCTAAGCTCAAAATTTTGTAGGATCCATGATCCAATAACCTCTGTCGGTATGGATAAAACCTTCTTGTCCAAGAAACAGTCAATAAGACAAAAGCTTCCATCTTGCTACAAGGGGATACAATAGTTTGGGAGTCACCTTTCTCCACTGTGCTTGCATATACTCAGAGGGCACAGTGGCTGACAGTGAGTTCCTACAAACACTGCAAGTGGAAATATCTATCTCAGAATTTAAATATAAACATTTAACCATTGGGTTTAAGCAGAAGTCCTCTTCCTTCTTTGCAAGGAAGATAGCTGTGGAACCAAGAGATAAAGTGAATAGCTTTTTTTTTTATATAAGAATCCATTGCAGATAAATCTTAGTCTACTGAATAACCTCATGCCCTGATCATCAGAGAAAGGAGGCAAATGTGTTTTAAGGCATTTTTGGGGCACTTCCAAATGGGCATTTACTAAAAAATGAGGATTTACTAAAAAATGCAACAACTGCGGACTCTATGTCCAAACCTGTTCAAACACCATCAGCCACACAGCAAATGCCTCTAAATGTCTAGATAGAGTTACAGATATTTATCAAGGGTGGACCCAGGCTTTCCTCAAGAGCAATCCAAATAATTTTCTTCTTTATGAACCTACAAGAATGTACCAAGGTATGGCCAGAATACATTAGCACACTGCCCACTGTATTGGTTAAATGACACACACTCACACAGATTGCCTCCAGATATTCAACAAGAGAATGATGTGATTAGAAAATCAACAGGATCTAGACATACTCTGCATATGGCCTCTGCTAGAGGAACTGTTTCACTGGGGTATAATTACATAGTTTTATATGTATTGTTCAGTTCATTCTTCTTTAAAGTCATTGGGTTTTTTAAACTGAACAAGCTTCATTCTTCTATAGTTTCCTTCATAGTAAGAGAATATATCTGTCTTCCTCCTCTTGATCTACTACAGAAATCATGGTAGGACTATATGCACTTGAGTACTTCAGTCTGGACCTCACTGTAGTTTGGGTAGCAAGGGTTAATTGCAATTGGTCTCCAGCTAACTGAAACACCATCTGGTCTCTAATCCAGTCCTGGATCTGTCAGGTACATTTGGATCACCATGACCTCTTGTAAACAGGACAGCAGCAAGGAGCAATTACTAAAGAAGAATGCAAGCTAGCTCTAACTGAAGTAAAGACCTACTCATAAGACAGCTTTAGTGAAATTAATTTGCATTTTTTTGTACATGGTTCACTGAGACCAATCTACCTACTATGAAAGATGTGTATCTCAGAGAAGGAAAAAGCTCAGTCAGAATCCCTTGTTTTGTTCTTTTCTTCCTAAGATCTAATACACTCAAATTCTTGTTATGAGAAAAAGGGAACATCTAGTTGATAAAAAGTCAAATGAAAAACCTGTGGCCTCACACTAGGAACGGCAAAATTACCATCATCATTGGAAAGTAATGTCTCTGAAATATGTAGGTAAGGACCAGACTTCTGATTATAGGATTCAGAATTGCAGTATGTGTTCATACCAAAGAAGAATTAGTTAGTGTTAGCTTAACCCTGGAAAGAAGTTGTAAAGGAACACTGGTTTCTTGCTGTCCTTCTTATCCCATGCAAGGCTGATATCAGTATGCTGTCTCAGCTGAACTTGTTAAGTGTGTAAATAGAAGAAAACAAGTCCATATATATAAAATTCTCCACTCTGTAATTTTTTTTTTTTTTTTTTTTTTTTTTTTTTTTTTTTTGTTACTTGTATCCTGTTCAGGGAATGTTGTCAGATTATTCAGGGATGCAATAAGGAAGATTAAGATCCACTTGGAATTGAACCTGGCAAGGGATATCTAGCACAACAAGAAGAGCTTCTTCAAGTACATCATTAGCAAAAGGAAGACTAGGGAAAAGACAGGCCTACTGCTGAGTGAAGGAGCTACTTTTCATGACTGAGGAACAAATTCATTCATACTATATGATATGGAATGAGGAATTTTTTGAAGTGGATTATTTCAGCACTGAAGATGTATGTGTCCTTTTAAATGCTATGTGTTTTTTATGTTTTCCAACATGAACACAATCTGAGCTATAACAAATATTAACTTCAGAGTTCAAAGCAATCTCATGAAGAAAGAAGCTGCAGTGCTGGGACAGACAAAGGCCCCTGACAATGCTTAGCACCAAGACAGTCTTTCCAACTCTGGACTCCAGAGACTGCTTGGGATCATTACTCATCCAAAATTCATGTAGGTATATATGGCACCTACAGCAGCTGCCTCCTGCTCTGAGATTTAGTTTCCATCATTAAGTAGTCTAACTGGCAGATGGTCCAACTGTCCCAAGTACTAGAGTACTGCAACTCAGACAAGTGTCACAAAGTCGCTTTTAAGCTATTCTGTGGTCTTTGCAGTCTGGTTTTGCTCTACTGTACCTGCTCTCAGTGTTGAGCACAGAGTACAATGATGGAGCATTGAATATAGTCTGGTTTATTTATACCTGAAAAGATACAGGTAGCTTTAAAAAAATATAAGTTTGAAATTTTCAGCAAGACTGAATCCATCAAAGCACTGTGTTTCCCATCTGCTAACTGGATTCTTGTGAAGATAGCAAAAAACATCCCCATTACATACCACTTTTAAGGAATGCATTTCCTATCATAAAGAAGCAAAGTTTTTGCACTGACTTAAGATTCCTTTTTAATTTTTTTTTCCAGAGCAAGGACATTTATTTCCATTCCGATCACATTTTCCATTTAATGAAAAATATTTTCACAATGTTCCAACTAATAACTGATTAAACCAGCACCAGAAACATAATTTTTGTTTATTAGTTTCTTTCCTGACATCCAATGACTATGCAGACATAAGGTACTCCACCTTCTTTTGAAATGACATTATTCATGAGTATGCACTACTGCTTCTAATTTAAATACTCAAGACTTCTAACTTTTTTTTTCCCCCAAATGGCTTGTGTATTACAGTTTGTTTTGGGGCATTTTTCATATCAATAGAGTGAGATTAGCATTGACATTTGTCATGAACTACTGAAGAGAGAGCAGGAACGCAGTGTTGATAGCAGTTTTCGATTTCCGTCATACCAGCCTCAAGAGCTCCTGCTGACATTATAACACTAACTCAAATATTAGCATAAAATATTAAAAATACTATATGGATGCTGGTTGTGAATACTTGCTGAGAATGCTGAAGAGATGTTTTGCTCACAATAAATATTTAGAACACTTTATGAAAAGTCATTAACATTAACTGCGAAAAAGAGCTTTCAACAGAATATTGAAGTTGTGGCAAAGCCCTCCACTTAGAGAAAACAGATTAAAAGGCAGCAGTATTTTTCACTTAAGTGGCCTGATTCTTCACTGCAGTGAGCTTTGTATAGTAATTCATACCTTGCCAGTAAGGCTGACATATTACAATGGGAAGATTCACAAAGATGTAAACTGTCACATGACACAGGGTGAAACAGAACCAAACAGAAAGACTTTGCAAAGATGGCTCTGTGATAAAGTTGTTAGAACAAGACTTGCACTAAATACCACTTCATTTCTGAACATGGGAAAGTCTCTTAGGCTTAAATCCTGGTCTCACTGAAGTTTAAAGGAAAACATCTCTTTATATCTGATGGAGAAAAAGGGTCTTTAAAAGCACAACTCCTTTTACAAATGTTGACATTATATGGGTCAATAAGAAGGTTAAAAGATGCACATTTTTTTAACTTAGTCTGTAAAAGAGGCAGTTTGATGAGGATCTATTCTTGCTTCAGTGTTGTCATCTGTTTGAATTTACAGATCTCCTTTTCACATGAGAAAAATCAAACAAAACCCTGAAAATTACTTCCTCACAATATCCTTTTAAGTATAAAATTCTAAGTTATCATGGCACTGAGACACCATCCATGTGGTAGAAAACCTAGCTGTACCTAAGATAGCTGACTCTTTACAACACAATGTGCACGGATTTGTGAGTATGGTGACGTAAGCCTGCCCTGCAAAGGTTACAGGTTACCTTAGTCAAGCTTCAAAACCTCATTGATGCCTATCATAGATGGAAAATTGATGCCAACTTGACTTTTACCTATGGGAAATTGAGATAAAGTAAAATACAAAAGGTCTGGCTGATGCAATGAGTCCAGAACACAAACGCTCCTGAATTATGGAAATGCCTAGTCTACAATGCCAGCAAATCTCTTATAAGCTTGAAACCCAGTCCCTGAACTAAAGTGTTTATCAATTCATTCATCTATTTTAAAAAAACACTCTGGAGTTCAGAAATAAAAGTTAGGTTGCAACTCTACTCTTCTTTCCATTCTGTGAATGGTATTGCCTTGCAAATGTGCTGGTTTTGGCTGCAGTGGAGATAATTTCCTTCACAACTGCTAGTATGCAGCTATGTTTTAGATTTGTGTTGGAAACAGGGTTGATAACACAGAAATGCTTCTGTTATTGCTGAACAGTGGTTACACAGAGTCAAGGCATTTTCTGCTCCTCACCCTGCCAGTGAGAAGGCTGGGGGTGCACAAGGAGTGGGAGGGGGCACAGCCAGGATACCTGACCCCAAATGATCCAAGCCCATATGGCAGCATATAAAACTCAGGCAGAGTGGGAGCTTCAGACAAACCTTATGAGAAAGGGCAAAGCCCTCCTGTTACCAAAAACCTTCCAAATTGTCAGGATAAACAAGACTCCCTAACACAGTCTTTCTAATGTTACTAAGTCATTACTTTTGGCCAAGAGGTTTGTGTGTGGCTGAATAAGTTCCAGCTGCCACACAGACATTGATACAAAACTTTTTCACTTATTTATACATTTTTAGCAAACAAAGAAATTAATGTTCATTAAGTTACCTAATCCTAAATTACATAATCCTCTTCATTAACTAGCATTCTATTCTCTGTTGGCTATTGATCTCTCATTCTTGATGCTAATTTGGTCCACATTCTTTAGTCCTTTTATTATCTTTTTCTCAGATATGGAATCTCCAGCTTCCCAGGCCTTAATCTCCTCTGGATCTTCTGGTTATTCCAACAGCCTTGAAGGGTCATAAATTTAAGATCCCAGATTTACAATCTTCAAGTGCCTTTGGCTGTGTTTATTGAAGCTTGTCAGGCTTAGTTTTAACAAACTTAAGGTTTTGATGATTTAATGATCAAAATAACAACAGGAGTCTATGAAGAATCTTTATAAAGTGTTGGCTAAAGTGGGCACTGCTTACTCTTACTTAAAGCAACTAATTAAGAATTAGTTAGGAAAATTATATAATTTCCAACATTCCTATTGAGTCACAAGATATGGAAAGGACCCACTTGTTTTCTGAATTCTTTCTCAGAGACTTTGTCAACTGTTTATGTCTGAACTGTTTATGTAATTGAACCTGTACACAACTTCGTTCTGCGGGATTAAGGATGGCAAACCAGATATATTTATATAAACATGTATGATTTATTATGATAATGATTAGACAAAAAGATCTTAATCAGAGGTATTTAACACAGTATAAGAGCTATAACAGTGCACTATTTTGAAGCAATATCAAAGCAATTATATTAAAGCAATTGTATTAAAGATAGCAAAACAATTATTAAGTAGAGATTGATGCTACTCACTGATGACAATGTCCATGGGCAAATCTTTCTTTCAGCTTCAAGGAAGAGGAGTAACCATAAGGGATGTCCCCATTCAAGGGAGGAATGTCCATACATACAGTTCAAGAAGGGGTATGTCAGAAGACCCTGCCATTGGGACTGGGCTTTTATAGCTCACTGTAAAGTGATTGACTGTCAGTCACATGTCCCCAGGCCAGCTGTGTCAGCTCAGTAACTTTGGCTAACTTCTTGATAATATCACTTGTTTGTTCCTTAATGCAGGTATTGTACCAATGTCAGGATGTTTAGCTTTGGGGCTGATGAGTCAGACTTGTTTCAGCATTATTCAGCACCAAAAGCATCATGATGTCCCCTTCTTAAAGCTGATAGCTTTGCAAACAGGGCACTGTTCAAGTTGTTTTCTCCATACCTGGCAGAGCATCCTGGTACAAGCACATGAGCTTGCTGTCCATATGCTCTGTATATAAAGCTGGAGAAAGAGAAAAGAAGGAGAGGGGGGGAACAACACCATGAATTTCAGATGGGTGGTATTGTCTTCCCAAGTAACCCCTACATGTGATGGAGCCCTGTTTTCCTGGGGATGGCTGAACGACTGCCTACCCATGGGAAGTGGCGAATGGATTCTTTGTTTTGCTTTGCTTGTGTGTGTGGCTTTTGCTTTACCTATTAACTGTCTTTATCCCAACTCACAAGTTTTCTCACTTTTATTATTCCAATCCTCTCCCCCATCACACAGGGGGAGAGTGAATGAGCAGCTCTGTGGGGCTAATTCCCAGCTGGGGTTAAATCATGACACTTTAGCTGACATTTCATGCAGGGAGATTTGGGAATATTCTAACATTTCACACATATATACATATAATATTATTTTCTTTCAAACCCTTCAGGGCATATATATCACTCTGAATCCCCTTATATAAATATGTATGTATAAAAACCATAGCTGACTTACAGACAAAAATTTGCCCTCATCAACACAGCTTGCTGAGCCCCATGCTGGTGTGAGTCGAGGATGCACCTGCTTCTGCATGAGCCTAGGTATATTGATCAGTCTCACAAGGACTCACACCTGAGGCTCTGGTGTCCTTTGACACCTGTTAGCCAGAGGCTGCTCTAGAGAATAGTTTCTGCAGAAATCTATGTTTCTACAGAGCAGGGTTCAAATATGTGAGAACAGTAACTTCTTGAAAAAGATGAAGAAAGCACCCACAAACAGGCATGTGCCATGTGGGAATGTAGGGCAAACACAAAAAACATAAACACCTCTCCTTCACCGAACAGCTTTCTTCCAAGCAAAAAGAGACTGTCATTACCTTAGTGGAGATTTTGGTGGAACAAACCTATTCACCTAATTTAAATACAACATAACTTTTTTTTGTTATTATTCAAGCCTCAGCTTATTCTAGAAGCATAAAATATCTCAAAAGCATTTTGTTAATTTATGTTTAAGCTAAGAGAGCTCTCTTGCCCATTGGAAAAGAAATTGAGATCTATCAAATGAGAAATAGACATAGCTACCATTAATAATAACATGAGTTCTGTGCATAAAAGTGTGGAACAAAACACTTCTGCTTGCCTTCGGAAGTAATTTTTTCTGTATTAAGTGCAAAGCCTCTAAAGCAATAGGCATGCTTCAGACCAGCTCTTGCAATACAAAATAGTTGTGCCAATATAAATATGATAAAAGTGCATTTATGCTCTTTTAAACAGTGAGCTCTGGCTCAGTGAAATAAACTCTGGGAAATGGGGTTTATAATGGAAACACTGACGGATTTCCTGCCCTTACAGCGTTATTGTTATCTATTGCATTGCACATTAAGTGCACATATCACCTGATAAATACATAGCACGTTAAATCTGATAAAACTTTTACTGAATCAAATAGAGAAGGAGTTGAACATGATAAACAAGCTCCTGTATCTGATCCATCAGTTTCAGAAATAGATAAGTAAACAACTAAACATGATACAGTACATCACTGTCAGGTGATTAAGGTCACCCATTGGGAATTGCCATTCTCTGACTAAAACGCTATTGTTGAAAAATCTGTCCAGAAGGTTTTATTTATCTATTTTAATTGGGTCCACAAACCATTAACTAAAATTTTTGAACTGATTAATGCAAAAACACTCCTATATAACAGTACTCAAAAGAGTGTGCAGTTACTGCTTTAATCTCTTTGTCAATATGGACACTCCCTTTATGCAGAAAGGTGTTCATTTTAGCACATAAGTATATGTTAAATATCTTTCCAAGAATGACTCAGAAGGTGGAATCTTGTAAGATCAGGAATGCACTTGGCCAAGAGAAAAATGGAGTAAAAATTATTTGATTAAATTTATGACAGTAGGAACCACAACAAGACTGTTCCTGCTGGAAAAAGCTATTTTAGCAGATCAGTTTTGCAGCAGTGTGAAAAGCTTCAGTGAGAAAAGAACAGAACTAACAGCAGGATACAGAAGAAGATGTGTTGTCAAGCATGATCTAGAAAGGTGAGTAAATAAGCTTCTGCAAGAGAGAACGGTGTGCTGATTTCGTGTCATGTGAGGCTGAACTGTGAGAGGAAGGAGTTATTATTTTATGGGAACCTTCTAAACCTGTTCAGTATGTAACTGGCTTCATGCATTCCTCTGCTCTCAATTTTTTCTAAATGTATTTCTCAAGTGCACTTGGATGAGCTACTGCCTTTAGCTGGTAGCAGGATCAAATCAAGCTCTACCTAGCTGTGCATATCAGGTCTGCACACTGACTTGTATTTTAAATACATTTAGTCTAGCCATACTTTTTTCTACCCATCACAGTCATGATCTTTCCTGTTCATTGGTGTGCAGAGCCAGTAAATTGTCATTTTGGTGCATGCCAGTCAGATAGTAGGACATCCAGGATCTTGTCTTTGACTCTAGTCAGTGACTGGTCCCCAGAGCAAGGTGCGAAACCCCCAGCATCAGTCATTACAGATGGAGCTAACCACGGTGAAGTGGATGCCAACCAATGCCCTAATAGATATACTTTCATAATTCTATTTTGATCATTATCTAATCTAACAACTATCTTATTGAGTCCCACTAAACTGTCACTGCAATTGTCTTGGCAAAGTGAGAGAAGAGAAAACATTATTTTTTATCAATAGTTATTTTTCTGTATGTATCTATATGCTTTTAAACTTTGATGAGAGTCCTCAGGGAAAAAGATTGCCTGACTTTTACACATTGATTAATATATTTTCTTCCATCTACATTTCTCTGATTCAGTTTTCTTCATAAATTTTCAAATTCAAGATCAAAGAAAGATGATTTTCATATCCATATTATGATGATTCATTTTCTAAAAGCTTATTGAAAATAAAAGGGCAACTCTTAATTTAAAAATTACTCTGTAATTTCTCTTTCATTTTATTAATAGAAATAAATGTATTGTGGGATTTCGAATAGCCTACATTCAATTCTCCTTCATATATAATCTAGTTTGATGGACAACCTGTCAAACATATATTTCACCTGAGAGCTTGACAATATCTGACAAGTTCAGAGTACACTATTCAAGCTTTTCTTGTCCAATCTTATAATTATTTATACTGTTTTTCTTATTTAACCATAAAGCTTTTTTTGGAGTGAAAGATCAAAGGTCTCTCAATAGCATTAAATACAATAAGAAAGATACCTAGATATTCATTCCTCTGCAACATTTTTTAGTATATTTTCCTTGTAAACTTACATACTTGCACACACTTTTCTTACCTATATTTAAAACAAAATTCTGCATGCAAAGATCCTGAATAATTTGAATCTGACTTCTTTAGGTATATATTATCTTTCTCAACTCCTATGCTTTCCAGGATTTTCCAAATTCCATTTCTTTAAGAAGAAACTTGTAAGATTTATGCTTTTATTTTCTGAGAAAACAAAAAAGAAAAGAAAAAAAAGGCAAGGCGAGGCAAGGCAAGACAAGACAGGGAAAGGCAAGGCAAGGCAGGGCAAAAACACACTGATCATGAAGAGGTTTTCTGAGATCTTTCTGCCTGGAGGGTTTGTGTATAAGGATTTAATTACTAGACTGGCAATGAGAAGCAGGATTCAGTAGAACGGCACTGGGCCGAGGATCAGGATGATGATGAGGACCCACCTTCAAGCTAAAGATGTGTGTGTAGCTTCTGGGAGAAGTGGGGCTGGTGGAAGGACTGGAGGTTTCTGAGGCAGTTATTAACACTCATTTCAGTATTCATCTCTAGCAGTTGTTTCCTAAACCAGTTGTGAGTGCATCAGCTCCTCAAACACAGACCCAAGTCTGAATTTCAGTGCCTGAAAACACAGCTGACATTCAATTAAGCCTTTTCTTGGGTGACATCTAAAAACCTTTACACAGGCTCTATTTTCACAGCTGTTTATTAACCAAGATTTCTGCAAGTCTTTCCAACACATCCCATAAGGATCCAGGTTGGATGGCATTCTGAGTAACCTGGCCTAGTGGAAGACATCCCTCCCCAACAGCAGGCAGTTGGAAATAGATGATCTTTAAGGTCCCTTCCAAACAAAACTATTCTGTGGTTCTATTGTAATATGGATTTCATTCTGCTTTGCAAAGAATTATAAAGTTTTAATTTTTTTTTTTTTTTAAGAGGACATTTACAGATATGGAAAGAGATACAGAGATCTATACACAGCCACCTCTTTTCTCATGACTGATGGTTTGTCGAGTTGGGTATGTAATGTGACATCAAACCCAGTGCCTGTCTCGCAGCTTAATTTTATTTTGTCTGCTAAGAAGAAGGGATTGTGTGAGAGAAGCAAGTCTCAAGGATAAACTAACAGGCCAAACTGATAACCAATCTCAACCTAAACAAAAGCCATGTACTAGTTAGCAGGCCAGGAAGGGGTATCTCTTTGGCTGGTGACAGCTGGGCTGTATGAAGGAACAGTGAATCACAAAGAACTGGGAAATTTTTTTAAAAAGCAAATGGATGTAAAGAGTGTAATAACAGGAAGAATAGTCACTGCATAATCAGGAAAGAGAATTTTTTTTTATTATTTTCTCTTTTTCATATCATAGAAGAAACAGAAAAATCATAAAATATTAAAAGCTATAAAAAATGGAAAAGAAAATTTAGTCCCTGATATACCAAGATTTTTGCATTCTACTTTTAAAGACAAGTTCTCTGTATAAACAGAGGGCAGTGTACACATGCTATATTTTAGCACATGAAAATATCTCCTGATTTCTTCAATGGAGAGCCTATTTCAAAATGTTCAATGCCTGGCTTATGCTGTGCATACATAGATCTTAGATGCATGAGCATGCCTTTATGTTTATGTATGATTTGTACATCTATAGATAAATAAATAAAATTTTATGCATACTTGCACACCCACATATATATCCATGGCACCATACCGCATGCTAGAAATTATTGTGTGTTGGAAGACTGAAGCTATTCTGTGCCAAAGTTCTTCACGTCCTTTATCTCCACCAGACATCTGTCTCTTACAGAGGTTTACTTTATGCCAGACCTGGGTACCTGGCTGGCCACTACAAAGGATCTTCAGGGACTGGGGCTCCTGAAGCTGGCAGTGCTCAGCATCTTTGACTTAGCACATGCAACTAGACCATCCCCCAGTCACTTCTGCCCCTAGTCCTTCAGTAGCGCAAGTGGTGCTCTCTCTTTTGTGAATTTTGGGATGGCCAGGCCACAACTCTTCAGGTGCAGCTGCATTTACACTTCACTCAGGCTTATTCCACTTATGCTGCCTGACAAAGGAACATTATACTTCATTTGGAAAGGAGACCTGACAGAAAAAGTCTCTTTCCGGAGATGTCACATTGCAGTGTTGTGGGACATACCAACATGTACAGCTGAGCAGAAGCATAGGCAGGACCAGCCCCACCAGCTGTAAATATGTAGGTGTAGAATTAGCCCCTCTGAGAGTGAAATAGGTCAATGGCCACAATTATTTATGAAATATTTTCAAAATTTTTCATGTCTGCTCTGACTTCCATGTTTTTTTTGTCTCCGTGTCCATAAGTAGCCAAAGTCTATCCAATAGATAGAGCTGGTCTCACTGGAATCACAATACAGTGCTAAACAGAGATAAACAAGCCTCTTTCTTGAAATATTAATTATTCTTATTGGCAAGGAAAACATTTTAAAATAGTATTTGAGAAGCAAAGTCAATAATAAAGCAGATGTTTGGTCAAAGTATGCCAGGGTACTGAAGGTAGAGCACCTCAAAATTTAGACACAGTCAAGCATCTTTCTTTACCACTTTCACAGCTGAGACCACAACTGGTCTCAGCTGTGAAAGCAGGGGCACCCACAATGGTTCCATTCTTGTGAATGCAATGCAATACCTAGTGCTTTAAGACTGCTATTAGAAAGAAAAATATAAAAAACCAAATGTTAGGCTAGACTTCTTGGTGAATTTTTGTAATTAAAATTACAAAAATCATGTTGATTAGAATGGTATAAATAGATTGCTGTCACTTTAATGAAAGCTTCTAATGTTATTTTATTGTGAAATAATTCTGGATTTCCCTGCCAATGAATGCTGAATTCAAAAGAAGAAAAATACCATTGATGGAACCAAATAAGAGATGAGATAATTTTAAACAGTTAGTGAACTGAGGCAGACACATTGTGTTTAAAATCTAGTTTTAATCTGCATTATTTACTATAGAACCATTTCAGTCTATAATGTCATTGTGCTGCCATATAGACACACTAAATCCATACACTACATTCCTTGTGATCTTTTTAGATGATTGCTTATGTATGTATGATAGTTACTTTTCAGGCAAAAAATAAGTCACATGATAATTTTTCCTTAGGTTTAGAGAGCATTACTGAGTCTGAATTACAGGCATCTGCAAACAAAAAGATAATGCGAAGATACTATTAGGAGCAGTGAGATATTGCCATAGTAATTCAATTAGTTACACAGACTCTTCATTGTGTTTCACCCCAAAGTCATGTTGATCCATTTAATCTACTTTTTTCTTTGTTTTTCTATTTATTGTTTATACTGCAGCAAGTCCAAATGGTGATCTAAGGCTGAATGTGCTATGTAGAAAATTTTTTCAGGGCTAGAAGTCCATAGTCATCTCCTTTTATCCCTCGGGCAGCTTTACACTTGCTCTTACCTGCTCACAGATGTTTCCAGGATAAGCAACTGTGGGTACTGGTTACAGAAACTGTTGGCACTATCACTGCCAATAATGGGAAACCAAAAATTATGGCACCTGTGCATCTAATAATGACATCAAAATGCATAATGGAGATGAAGGGAGAGGAAGGCAAGAGACAAATCTTTACATGGGAAGTATTTATGAATGCAGGTGAAAAGAATACAAAAGGTGGTAAATACAACAGCTCTGAAGGCCAGAAATGTCTGTGCATCACTCAGATAAGCATTGCAATGCAGACTCTGTATACAACTTGACATTCAGGGGGATTTTCCATCATATTTCCATCTTCCTCTACTATTCAGATGGTAGAGGAAAATCTTTTCATTAGCTTACAGAGCATCTGAGTGGGAATTTGCTTAAATTATCCAGAAATTGGACTGTGAGAGGAAAAGGACTTAGATTGGAGAGAGAGACTTGTCTTCCTGTTCAAAATCATCAGCTAAAAATTCCCCTGTCACTATGTCCTTAGGCTGAGTCAGTCACCCATATCAGTCATTTGAATTCCAAAGCTGGCTCTTCAGTTTGCTCTTTGCTTCCCCAAGCAGAGACTGCAGCAATTCCTGCTGGTGGCAGCAGCCCTGCTGCTGCAGGGTCTAGCAGTCACTGTTACATGTGTTTCCAGCTCACCTCTGAAATGGACTTCTCTAATGAGATATCTGGACTGTGATAATAAAAATACAAGCCACTGTGGTTTGGGTTTTATGTTTGGGTTTTTTTGTGTTTTGGGTGTTTTTAAACAAACAAGTGAAAAAAACCCCAAAACATAAAAAAAAAAAAAAAAAAAAATCCAAACCCAACTCTGTGTAGCTCAAGGAGACTTTAACTTTTATTGCCTGTTTTCCAGGCAATTGTCAAATTAATAGTATGGAAGCAGTATCCTTTGAGAGCCCAGCAGAGGACAAAACAGTGGTGACTGTTTTTAGGCAGACCTAGAGGTTAGGCAGGACCCAAAAGTACACACCCAGTATAAACATATTTTTGGTAGATCTGTTTGGTAGATTTGCAGCATCTGCATGATGGCTTTGAATATCATAGTGACACTTGGAAACTCTGTGTGGCTTAGGTCTGACAAGCCAAGGGAGAGTTTTGAAGAGATACAAATCCTATTGACCTTTTTAACAGGGCTGGAATTAGACTCACAGAGAATTTCAGTGTGACAACACTGAAGGATTTTTCTTTTATTTATTAGAGTATTTAACAATCTATTTTTAGTTTCATTTCCCTCTATTACAGCTGGTGATGGGGTCAGTAGCTCTGACCCAGGAAGAGGTGACCCGTCCGGGGAGATAGTCCCACAAGGGATCGCCTTCCCGAGGCCCGGTGTGTTCCCTCAGCTGCTGGCAGGAGGGCCCGTGCAGAAGCTGTCAGCTCTTTAGTGATTGTCAGCTCGTGATTTCAGCTCAGCTCTGCAGGGCAGCCTCCAGGCCAGACCAGACCAGAGAGAGATGAGAAGGCCCGTGTGGCTGGTTCCACACGGAGGTGGCTTTATTGTTGGTCCCCTCCGGCGAAGGGGAAAGCCAGGGATGAGAACTCTCTCTCCACAGGGGCAGAGGCCTTAGCTTTTATAGGGATACAGGGGATGGGTGAAGGCCAATGGGTTACAAAGGATCTGCATAGGGTCTCCTAAAGGATTGTGGGTCTGTCTTTTCTCTCCGTGACCAAAGAAGTGGTTCCCTTTCCAGGGAGTCCTGCTGGGCCATTGCGAAATCTCATACCTCAGCAGAGATCCCTCCAGGGCAGGGGCTGGGCATACCCCACATCCCTCTATTTTACCTTCAGTGATGCTTGAGCTTTTCTTTTCTTCCAAATTGCCAGAGTATCCATATCTTTGACATGGCTGGATAATCTTTTCCCTTGCTTGGTCCTCATATACTCCTGTTCACTTTTTTTTCCCAAGCAGGACCATGCAGGGCTCCCAGAATATCAGTATAATAGTGAAATAAGTAAGAAAGTAAATTTATCTTATTCAAAAGGCTATCTTTCAGTTAGTACAAAAGTATCTCAAACCACTAAAATTATTTTTCTTCCTTTTGTAAAAAAAAATGGCGTGCAACAGTATTAGTCACCTCTGTCTTTTCTCCAGCGCTATCTTTTAAATTGTACTCAGTTTAAATAGCAAGGTGAAAAAAAAAAATCCTCTTGTAACTGAAAATATGCTGAAAATATACTGGAAGGACATAATACAGCAAGGGTTACTCTAGGTGAGTTATGAATTCCTAGTGCTTGAGAATTGATAGCTTTACCTTTTATTGGAGCAACCAGCCTTGCAGCAGCACCCCAAGGAAGCAGTGAGTGATAGCAGAAGGAGGTTCCCTGCTGCAGGGTATCAAGGCTTTCAGCTGCCAGTCTGATCTACTGCTTAGGGAGGTTTCCTGCTAACCAGGGACACAGATCTGGGACTTTGTGGAGGGGTTTGTCCAGTCCTGTCCACAAATGGATGTGCTACCATTTAGAGGGATCTCACCAGAACCTCATGAAGGCCTGCAAAGAGACAGGTCCTGTACTTGATCCATAATAAGCCCAAGCACTAGGACATGCGAGGGGCTAACCAAAAGCTTCTTTAGAGAAAAGAACCTGGCAGTCCCAGGGGAGAACAGGTTCAAGAGGAATCAGCAGGGCAACCTTGGAGCAATTCCTGGTCTCTGTTTTACAAAGCATTGCCAGGTCAAAGGATGTGATCATTCTCTGCTCAGCACTGGAGAGACAAGTTTCTAGTCCTGGGCTTCCCATGGAACAAAAGCAGTATGCATATACTCCTTCAACAAATAGCAATGAAAACTATAAAGGGATTAGAGCACTTGGCATGCAAGGAGAGGTTGATAGAGCTGGGACTGTTCTGCCTGGAAAAGGAAAGCACAGGGGCAATCTAATCAATATGAGTTCCTGATGGGGGGGAATAAGGAAGACAGATCCAGACTCATATCAGTATCAATCTGTGAAAGGACAAGGAGCAACAGGTACAAATTGAAATACAGGAAATCTCAGTCATCATAAGAGAAAACTTCTTTACGGTGTATCTGAGCACACATTATGGGAATAATTGCTCAGAGTAGTTGTGCAACTTTGATCATTAGAGATATTCAAAATCCCAAGATATGTGTTCTAGCTGATTTTGTCTTGAGCAATGGGGTTGGACTGACCCCAATGCTTCTGTGACTATAATTCTATTTCAATATGTTTGCTTTTATGAGTTTACCTGGTATGACCTTTTGCAGAGTTCATTATTCTAATAAATCATTAACATTTTACAATACTTGAGCTAAATTACAGTAAAGGTATTTCAATTATTCTTATAAACTCATAATGAAATGTGCAGTATTAAATATTAAATGTTGCCACATTGACGGCCTCTCTTTGAATACCTTGCAAAAGGCAGCTTTCATTGCTGATCACAGGCATGCCTTAGACTTCACTGCACCTGGCAGAAATGGTATGCAATACAATATTGTTACAAACTGACAAAGTCTCACAGAGAAAAATCTCTTTTAAATTTTCACAAAGCTAATGACTACCTGTATCTGAAGAATGTGAAACAGAATTTATTTAACATTCTTACATTTGGTTTTTGATTGAAAACAGAAATTTCCAATGTTGTTTTACTTAAATAGCATCAGCACTGAAAGATCAGATCCTAGGTGCTAGATGCTAGATTGCTCATCCACAGAAGGAAACATGTTAGGCAGTTCAGGTAGTATTTGAATACCATTTAAAAATTCCCTGGACACTTAAGGCCTGACCACAAAGGGGAGTGGAGATCATATTTCCTTTTGTTAACCATCAGAGTCCAATGAACGCAGAAAAGAGTTAAAAATAACTTTAAAGGCAAAAGAAGAGAAGAATGGAAGGCACTTTCTTAATTTCTACATGATTCAGCTTGTTCCCCACATGGATAAGCTACAGCTATTAGGATGTCATTCATTGCATAGAATGGTAGCAAAAAATCAGTCCTAGTATAATCTGTTAGTCAGCAAATAATCAGCATGTCCTTCATTCGTTACATTATTTGGGTACCGGTTTGACTTTTTTTCAGCTAATATGTGCTTAAATTCTTTAGCAAATTTGTGCTAAATTTCATGTGATGTATTGACATTCCAGAATAAAAAAAAAAAATCTCAAAAAGAACTTTAAAAGTTTATAATTTGTTCCCTGAACAGGATTCCCTTCACTTTATTCAGCCTTGAAAGTTGGCGTCCCAGTCTGTTCTCAAAAACTTCCAGTAATGATAACTCCACAGTCTCTCTAGATGGTCTTTTTCTGTGATTTATGGTTGAAAATCTTTTCCTAATACATAATCTAAATTTCCTTTGCTCTAATTTAGGACCATTACTTCTTGTTCTATCCAAGGCTGACACAGAGAACAGATTATTCCTTTCCTCTTTGTTACTGCCTTCTGCATATCAAAGAGTGCACTTTTATATTCCTTCCAGTCATTTTTTTTCTTCAAATCCTATCTTTTCTTCAGAGGTCATGTTTTCAAGAACACTGCTCATTCTTCTTGTTCTTTTCTACAATTTCTCTTATAAGTACCATTTTATAGTAATACAGTGTTAAGATGATAAATTTCAAAAGTTGAAATCCTTTTAATTTGGAAACTTGACATGTGAATAGCTAGTTTCACATTATTCTAGTTTCATAAGAAAATTTCAGGGGCATAGTGTGTAATAAATTTCAAAATAGCTTTAAACTTTATGAAGTTGAGTCACTTCTGGTTTTAGCTGCCATGGTTTAAGGTGTTGATTGTCCCAGTTGTCAATACCTCAGCCACTCAAGTTGTCAATCCATACCTCAGCTGTAAAGTTAGCCCTCATCAACCAGCCTGTGAATAGAACTGTTGAAATATGACTGTAGATTCTCTCCTGTCAGCTTTTTCAATGATGGCTGTAACCTTCAGCAAGGGGCAGAATGAGCAGCTAGAGGCTGCAATGCCTTACATACCCAGCTTTGCTTCAGAATGTGCCACAGAGGTCTTTAAGTAAATCTTTCTTGATGTATTTCAAAAGACTACCCTTGCCAGATATAGGTGTTTGTACTTGCCTGAGGCCTGGTCACTTCAGAGGGCAGTTGTGGCCACCAGCTCTGATTATCTGTCAAATGCTGGCCCAGACAGTTCCTTACACCGGAGTTACTATTAGTAATGGAAATATGGCTGCCCAGACTATGTTTCAGCAGCCTCCTTCTTTAACGAGAGAACTTGTGGTGCAACCATCATGAAGATCTGGGCTGCAGTAATATTGGGGAACACTTGTTCCAAAACAAGGAGAAAACCTCCAATTCCCATGCAAAGGGGAATTAATTTGCAAGAACAGAGGGAGGGAAATGTCTGTTTGATGCATGGGGGTAGTAGGGGACAAGGCATGAAAAAAAAAATTTAAATGAAAGTGCTGATTGACATTAGCTAAAACTTTTTTTTTTGTAACTATCACTATACAAACAATTCTATAAAAAGTCTCAGGCCTCAAAGAAAGGAGAAAAGTTTCCATCCATCACCTCTATTTTCCCTGTTCTTCTCTTCTTATCTTGCACTCAAATGTTTTCTGGTCAGGTATTTTGCTCTGTATAGCAAATAACTGAGGTCAACAGATAGCTGGACATGTATATAACTCACCTTCTCTTTTGCCACTTTTTTTCATTATTTGCTCCAATTTCACATAAAAGCTTTTATGCGCCATGAAAGGCCTTGAGCTCACAGCTGAAGCCACTTTTTCCTTAGGTGTCTCCAGGTGTGTTGTACAGCTAAGTTCGCATTATATTCAAAAGGGATATGATCAATAAAGTCTTTTTGTAGACTGAATTCACATGAATCCTCAACCAATTAATTCACTGTCCTTACTAAGGATTTCTTAAGACTTCTGTGAAATGCATTTATTTATAATCTTTGCCCTAGTAGTGCAATGATGTATCATGTTTGACAAAGGACTCATGACTTTTCTGTATCTGAATAAACCTTTTGGGTATTTGCCTTCATGCACAACAAGTATATGATTTTGGTTCTTTTTGCTGCATCTTAAACTCACTGACATCTCCATTTCCACTCATTTTTGACTACTTTATAATGTCTCACAAGCAAGGTAGAACAATCCTTAATATCTTATTTCTGTACACTTTTCAGTAGTGTGTATATGCATAAGGTTTCTTCGGGTTTTTTCACGAACATCAATTTGCATGTCTTTCAGCTTATTTAAATTTTGGACTTTTTCTAGTTTATGCCTGTTATTTTAGGACGAAATTAGGGCATGGGTCCAGATGCCTTATTCTGAACTTAACCTACTGTTCAATTTGATACAGTCCATTAACATGGGGAAACATTCACCCAAGTGATTGCTGAGTTAAATTTACTTTCCCTAAAATAAGAATTTACAGAATTAAGTTGTTCAGCAGTTACCTCAGCTTTGTTTAAAATACAATATTTCCCTGTCATAAAATCAAATTAAACATTTGCCTTTATTATTATTATTGTTTAGTACTGTATCAGAGTAGTATTTATTTTTGTGCATACTGTAATTCCCATATTATTTTTTTTGCCTCTCCAGTTCACCTTCATGCTGAATTAATATATCTTCATGTGAAGCACTTTCTTTATTGCACCCCATTTCACTGCTTTCAGCCTAGATCATAGACTGCACTTCATCTTATCTTCCAAAGAGTTTGCAACAATGATCTGCTTGCATCATTTTTGAGGCGGATTTAAGAAGTCAATTCAATTACTAAAAAGGAAATTTAAAAATTACATTGTTTAAAACACCATGTGGATATATGTGCAAGGGTCTTATTCTTAGAGTTGTCTCTTGATCATTACTCAAATAAAGCTACTTTGACACTTATTGTCTGTCTTCAAGCAAAAGAACTGTTATTCCAACATGATACTATCTCTTGAAATGATCTCATCAGATATTGCTAGAAAGAATTGAGAGGTACCTGTATGAACAAGAGCAGCACAGAAGACAAAGCCTTCAGGATGTTATTATTAAATCTGGTTTTCTTTTCATCAGCAGTATTAAAACTCTAGCCCTTTCAAGGGTGTGTGTATATATATATATATAAAGGCATATGTAAATCCATGTTGGTCCTTACTTTTGCTACAGTATATACTTACTGAATAAATTCTACATATAAATACCTGGACAGAGAGGGAAAGATGGAGATAAAAGTAGACTTATATGAGAGACAACCAGTGAAAGGAGAAGCAGCAATGAGAACAAGCTGAAATCTGTAAAATTAAACATAATAAAAGTTCCTGCGAGAGTGCTCAAAAATTGGAATTGGCTGCCCAAGGAGCCTACAGAGTCACCACTTTTGGAGACATTCAGTACCCAGCTGAACATAGTCCTGAGCAATATGCTTGGTGACTCTGCTATGTCTAGAATGGTGGGATTAGATGATCTCTCAATGTGCCTTCCAACTTCAGCCATTCTGTGATTTGTAGATGCTGTGTATATATGACATTCAGGCATGCAATTAATTTTTGACACTGAATTATGGGACTTGAGTGAAATGAAATGCAGCATAACACGTAGACAGGGTTTCTTTCAGGGATTTAATCTTCTTTTATACTAAGTGAACACTTGTGCAGTCCTCAAAATATGTTGGTCAGAGAAGAACCATTTAAGGCTCTACAATTCCTTCCCTCCTACACTTTTCAATAACGGGCTTATAATTGTAGATATTGAACATGGGACTTTCATGTCCTCTTAAAGTTGTTTTTTAGTGGAGAGATACTATGATTTGTGTATTTGGTTCAGTCTGAGCATTCAGTTCCCTGGTTTGCTAATTGATTTGCAAATATTGAATTTTAACAGTGACCACTGTATCTATGAAGAAGTAGCAACAGTTCTCAAAGTCATATTCTGCTCTTTGAAGACCTGTAAGGACATACGGGCTTTCAAGCATTGCATGAGCAAACTGATGCCAAACACCAGAATTCCAACAGGAAGCAAAATGAAGATGGCAACAAAGGTCAAATATGATTTCTGTTTTCCCAGCTTCAAGTACAACTAAAATGAAAGACAAATTTAAGAAAGCAAGCTGTTAGCAAAATAGGCACTTAAAATAATTACAGGTAAATATGTCATCATATTGATTTACCAGTATGCACTGGCATTGGCACTAAATTGCCATGAGAGCAGTGTAAGTCATTATGATCATGAATTTATGAACATTTAACACAACTGGTATGTGTGGTCCATGATTTTAAGGTTGATAAAGTTAATTCTGTTATTGCTGTCTCTACATCTTATTTGTCATACGTTGAATGGAGAAATACCATAGAAGACATTGATTTTTTTTCCCCTTCTGAGTGCTCTTTCATCTCTCACAAAAAATGCTTTTTACATAAAACTTCATGCAAAGTAGTACTATACTGAGACAGCAGATAATGCATTTTTCTATTGATCCTGCTCATAGGCAGTCCTAAGCTTGACTGTTGTTCGTTCCCATTACTGTAGATCTGACACAATCACACACACTATAATCAACTGAACCTTTTAAGTCATTAAACTTGTATCATCCACTTGGGAACTATTTCTTCTATTATTAAAATTATGTGAAAATACAGGTTTTTCTTACTGTCTAAAACTGATTTGAAAATGGTGAGTAATCAAATAAAATTATCTGAGATTGCACAACTACAGTCTAAAGTGTCTCAACAGAACAGATTTTTTTTCAGCAGTAAGCACTTTTCAGGGAGTTTGGAAGCCATAATATGTTTTTAGACCAAAATAATCCAAGTATAGACTGAAGAACGCAGTGTTTTTGAAGATAATATGCAAGTTGTTCCATCAGGAAAGCCAATGGGAATTTGTTTTACAGAAGATGTAACAGGGATGAAGGAAAAAATCAAATTCCTCTGTCCCTGCTCTATGATTACCCAACTTTAAATAAGTGAAGCCATCACAAATGTATCTTCCTGTGATAGCTCTTCTTAAATAGAAGAACCTGTTTCTTGTTTGAACATCTCCTTTATTTCACCTGTTTACAAAACTTGAAGACTGCCTATTTGCAGAGTCTCTGATGCTAGTCAAACAGGAGACAATAAATGCCTGTCATAAGTGAGCTAGGGGATACCTGTTGGTTGATATTAAAAGTGAATTTGGGACTTTTGTCATCATACCATGTGTATAAAAATTCATTCTCTTTATTCTGCATCTGTCACACCATAGCTTCATTCTGCTGAGGATGTTCTCTGTGAGTCTGTGGCTGATGAACTCTTGCCTTTCCCTTATGGAGTTCTACTGATTTTTCTTTTCCAGAGAATTTTTTTTTTTTTTTGATGATTTAAACTGAACACAAGAACATTCAGAACATAGAAACCTGTTAAACCAGTGGGAAATATTATTTCCAATCTTGGAGAATCTTGCAAATTTGATAAGGCTGTACCTAATATTTAGTTTCTCATAAATCACAGAGCAGAACTTACCTCTACACCAACAGGATACAAAACTAAACCCTTAGCTGAATAATGATGCCCATCTGAAATGAACTTCTCTTTTTTTCTGACCACATTCCAGATGTGATCATGTCTCTCTCTGAGCAAAAGCAAAAGAATCTTCATTACACAACTGAAACACTCCAAATGATGTAACAATTAAAGGTTTCTGAAATCATATGCTTTACTTTTAGAACTTGATATGGCAATTAAGTGCATTGTGCTATGCATTTCCAGGAAGAATTGTAATTTATTTTCTATGGCAAAGAAAAAAGAGTAAAGGAAAGGGGAGTAAAAAAAGCCATTATTACAACTATATTGATTTGTTAAAGTACACACACTATAATTAAGGTACAGATTACAATTACAACGCAGGAAACCAAAAATCTTTTGATCTTTCAATATACTGTTGCATTAAATAACAAAACAACATTGCAGTAAAGAAAACTGGAAATTAATTCTTCATCCTCATGTGAAAGGAAACATACTTCTGCAAGACAAAATTTCAGTCACTGGGAGATAAAGATTGCAACCTACTAGTATAATACTCACCTGTTTTGACATGATTGTCACTGCAGGTATTCCAAATTGGCAAAATCCAAGTTATTTTCTTCTCAATAAGTGTGGATGGGCATGGTGCACGTCAGCACCAAACTAACCACAAGAGCATATTGTCAAATAAAGTGTAAACTGGGACCTGAATATTCTGCCCCTGCACAGCGGCCCTGTTCAGAAGGGAAGGCACTCATGAACTCAGAAGCACAGTTAAGGTCTAAGTTCCAGGCACCTGTTTCCCTACTGAACCCAGCAGATCTGACTTAGACATCTAGTTTTCCATAGGAAGTATGGGAAAACATAGTCACCTGAAAAATGGGTTTATATCAACAAATATATTGAGTAGGACCTGAAATGATTTTACAGGGCATATTAACTAAGTTGTGTTTTAAATCTTCATCATCTCCCAGATACAGGAATCTTCATCATCTCCTGGATATAGGATGAGGAGCCACCCTCATCCTATCCATAGTCCACAGCCATGCTTTGTCACCTAGCACCTGCCATCTGTCTTTAGCATCCAAGGAAGTGAACAGTTTTCTTCTTTTCTTACTCTCTTGTGGGATGCTATAAACCAGCAAGTAAACAAGGAAAAGAAGTTTTCACATCTCAGCTCAGCCATACACATCACTGTGTGCAGATTTTGAAGATCAGCACACAGGGAACAAGTCTCTCCAATTCTTTTCTGAGCCTGAGTCTTGCTGCACTTGAAAGTCCTTATTTTATGCCACAGTCATATCTGCACTGACTTCTATGGGAACAGTGAATGTTCAGGTCTATACAGATTTTCACATATGCTGAGAGTAATGTTTCTTGTCATACTTCCTCCATAACAGCAATCCTGCAAAAAATGCCTCAAAGATATTTTAAGTGCAAAACATTTAGTTATATACATCTCTGACAAAATATCCCATTAAAGTGAATGAACTACCCATGAGTAGAGGAACTAGACATGATACATTATATCATCTCATGTATTTCTTGAGTATTTCTCATGTTTGTTTATAACTAGATTATTCAGGAATACGGTAATAACACAGGGCTGGATTGTTTTTTTGGTTGCAACCCCATTCAACCATATATCCTACATAAATATTTTTTTTTTAAAAATCATTCCTGTTTCAGAATTTTTATTTTTGGAAGGTCCTTATTTCTGACCTTGGAAATACCAGCCTGTGTTTCAGGGAAAGTCAATCATCTATATTGCTAAGTATTATTTCCCATCTTGACACACTTACTACCTTAGGGATGAAAGGCTCTGATTATTATTCATTTCAGGGATAACAAAATTGTTTAAACCCTCAGCTGCCTCCTCACAATTACTGTCTTGTACTACATATGTTTTTTTGGGGTCCTTTTCTTTTGAAGGAATTAGGTGCTTGTTTTTATTTAATTTAACTTGCTCTCTTTAACAGAAATTCTTGACAGAAATTCCACATCCCATGGAATTAAAATTTGGGGACACCTTATTGTTGAACTGAAAATGGATAACTAGCCCTCCTTAAATGTCTCATGAGTATGTTAATACAAAACAAAATTAATGTTTTACCCATGCCAATGTCAAGACTGCACAAAAAACCCCTCTGTCCAAAATGGGAGTTATTTAACTCTTTCATATTTACTTTCTATGCCAATACCTATTATGTGTACAGAAATGCTGAATTAGAGGTGTTTTATGGCAAAATAAAATGGAAGGCTACCCCAAAAAATTAAGGCAACCTGCCACTATTTGCATTTAGCTGAGCACACTGCTATAGTGAAAATTTGATTGCAAAATCAAGTAAAAATATATTTATTTTAGTATTTATTTAACACAACATATCTGGCCCAGAATTACTTGTTCTTGCTCTGGTTATGACTTTGTGATAAAAAAGATTATTTACATTATTTACAATGAACACAACAGTGTTCACTGGCACGGTTGCAGTGTCTAGGCTTACTTGTTCCTTTAGGAAAATTTTCCCAGCATAATATTACACTTAACATTTAAAAATTTACTCTCTTGCCTCTGCAGTTTTTCTCTACATATCCTGGATTAGAGGGTTTGTCTATACTAACTTTTTAATAGCTTCATATTATGGATTGACTTAATATATAGACATAACTCTTTAAGGACAATTATGATGTATACCAAGCATGTGCTTGCTGGTGTCTCCAGGTGTCGCTCTATAAAGACTAAAATTTCTTTCTGTTGACTAATTAAGTTTTTATAAGACATTAGTTCTAATTGCCCCATTGAATTTTAAGAAAAAGTTTCCATGAAAAAAATATTTATATATGGTCAAAACAGTCCAAAGATTCTAACATAAAGTGGATAACTTTATTATCATTTAACTTGAGGGCTGCAAGAGAAGAAATAGTATGAAATTTTGTCGTCTTGTGTCAGTTTTCAATACCAGAATGTCAGAAGCTGCTTTTCAATAAATTCAATAAATGCTTTTCAATAAATGGTTGGTAAGAAGATTCTTATTAATATTAGGTGATATTGGAAAAGGCTATTTATCTTAGTTTAAATAAGGAGATATATATAATTAAAATGTACTTAGAAACAGTAATAAAATTACTTTACATGTGGAAATAAGAAAGAGGGAGAATCAAGGAAACACAAATCAAAATACTGCTGTATACCACAGCCTTTCCAACTGTTTAACTGTGTACCACTTAAAATGACCTCCCAGTGGAGTACATCTCAGCTAACTACATGTGACCAAAATTTGGCAAGTGAGTTAAACTGGTCATGTAGACTTCCTGCATAATCAAGAGAAAGAGAAATGTGCCTTCCCACCTGTGCTAGACATAGGTTTTAAGACAAATTATCTCTTAGAGGTTCCTATCCCTCCCAACAGAAGAAACTTAACCAGCTAATGGAAATGAAGAATTAAATTTTACCTCCTTAATGTCAGTAGAGGTAATACACATGATTCTGCCTCTGTTGTAGATATGCTTTAAATTTTAGTCAGAAATATGGCAGTCTAGATAAAGCCTTTCTATTTTCTAGTGCTTTGCTTTTGATCATTTATAGCACAAGCTGTTGACAATTTTTGTCTTATTTACTTATTTATTTCCGTAGTCTTCAACCTAATCTATATGAATAGTAGTTCTTTCATCTCTCTAATGAATTTTGTTTCTTATACAGAACAAGAAGCTGTAGTATTTATAGAAACTTCATGAAAATATTCAATTTAACCTAATAACCATTATTTTAATTTGTCTTCAGAAGATTCAGCTTATAAAGACTTACTGAGCATTAAAATGGGGCCTACAGTTAAGTGGGTTCTTATGTGAGCTTATAAGATGTACTCATGTAAAGAAAAGATTTTTAAGATCAGGATCCTAGACTTTGGCTTCAATAGTAGAAGTGCTTTTCTATTCTCCATTGCACCTGCCACTCTGAAAAATTCACAGAGAAATTTGGGAGATGTGAAATGAACAAGAATTGCAGGGGTGTTTTTTCCATTTCAACAAGGATGGGATGGGGGGAAGGAAGTGTGAAGCAATTTTATTATTAATTGCCTAAACCTGGCATAAAAATTAAGGTTTTTTGGGCAACAAGTTAGAGAAGGATTTTTCTTGGGACTGAGAGGGGAGGAAAAAACCGGCTGCAATAACCTCTCATGCTATTTCCAAACACAAAGAAAAGTTGAAAATTATATAGATTAATTTCTTACATAGAGAAGATCTTCTAATCTTACAGTAGTGCAGAAGAGATTTAGTTCTCATATCATGAAATGAAAGCATCTGCTGAGAACAAATTAAAAGAAATTGATCTTGCATAAAATGATAGGCAACTGTTATGGCAGAAAAATCTGTAATGCCCTGCAATTTATATATAAAATGATATTCTTTATATTTAATGACTAATCATTAAACAAGAAATTTAAAATAAGATTAATAGAATTGCTCTAGTAAAACATGATTTATAAGTAGGAAAGGCTCTACAAACAACTACTTTAGCTAAATTGCTTTCTCACATCGTAATTTTTTTTTTTTTTTTTTTTTTTTTTTTGGACAGGTGACTTAGACTAAAATCCTCAGTGGGATGCATAGTTTTCAAATTCTGGTTTGCATTGCTTACATCCTTTGCTTTTGGCTGTGCACATAAAGTCAGTCTTAGTGTAAACCTTACGTTGAAGAAAGATAACAAACAATACCCAGCAGTTTGGAAACAGCAATTCCATACACATAGAGTATGATGAAAGGTGAATGTCAGGGTAAAACCTACCAGGATTTAATCTAATGGCTAATTTTCTTCTCTTTCCACAACATAAGTAATGGTTTTACCACTGTGAATAATTTTACCACCGCAGATGTTAATTCCAAGAGAAGGTGCATTCATACCTCTGAAAGCAGAACTTAATGCCAACATTCAGGTGGAAATAATTATGGAAATAATTTAGAAATTACTGTAGATCATAGCAGTACAAAACTCTAGTCTCCATGGTTATGTAATGCATTTAGGTCATTTCTTTCATCTTTATTTCAAGATTAGAAGAAAATAAGAGAATTCAAGCACAAAGAGTTCCTTAAACTTTTGCTGAAATTATGCTGACAGCCACAGAAACCTTCCACTGCAAATGTTAATGGGTAGAATTTAATGGGGGACACTGGATAGGAAGTGCAGACTAGTGGATGGAAGGGTTCTGTTCACTTTTTCTCTTGATATACACAAGGAATCATACCTAGAAATTATTATGGAGATTGCAGTCACTGACAGTGTTAGCATAGTTTTATTTCAAATATTAAACTTTATGTATTAGAAAAATGTAATTTTGTTATTTTTGTGTTTATTTCAATTTCAGATAAAAAGAGCAGGTAATATATGTACGTAATATATCTATATTTGCCTCCAGAAAAACTACTACAATCTTTCTGAAATTTGCTCTACATAAATGAAACAGCAATTTTTGTTTTTAAAAATGCCTTACATTTGGCTATGTGCATTCTAATTAATGGTGTCAAACCACAAAAAAATAAAATCCATTGTTAAATGTTCTCATTCAGTGTTTTCTGTGGTAGTAGGCATCTGATATTTATTCAGATTTCTCTTCATTTCAACCAGTGCCAGAATAACAATATGAGAAAATACAAATATTCTATTAATAGCTAGAAAAATAGAGGAAAATTTTAATACCTGAATTATTCTTGTACACTTATACAGCTGTAAATATTCACTGATTTCCTTGAAACTTTTTTAATGCAACTAAGATCAGAATTTCATCCAGAGAGGAGAGAAGAAATGAAAAATATAAAATAAGTATTATTTTAAGCTTAGCTAATTTTCAACAGCTACTAGGGAAAGGAAATATTTACTAGAAAATTGATGCTAATTTGAAAAAAAAAAAGTGAATGCTAATTCCTGCATACATAAAATCCATGTGGTATTTGGAAAATGGATTTTATAACAATAGTTAAGGTTACACTGGAATACATACAGGGAGGCCATACAGGAATCAGAACAAAATTCTTGCATATTTACACCTTTTAAATAACAAAATATAAGAATATAATACTGTATTTTTGGAAATGTAAATTATGTTAGATTTTTTTCTAGTATCTTCGTATATTTAGCATTTGAAAGGAGACAAGCTCCCTAGAAATGCCATGTATAAGGCATATTAAAAAAAATTCTGTGACTGCTGAGAGAAATACATCCACGCTTTATGTAGAGGGATAGGAGAGCAAAGAACTCTGAAAATGATCTGCCAGTAGGCAGAGAGACTCGTGTCAGTGGTGCTCAGAGACAGGACTAGAGGCCATGGGCACAACCTGAAGCACACAAGGATCCATCTGAACACTGTGACTGGCAGAGGTTTTCCAGGGAGGTTGTGAGGTCTCCATCCTTGGACACATTCAAAAGTCAGAATTCCCTGCCAGCCTCAGCCATTCAGCGTTTCTGCCAATATATGGTTCTGTGAGTGCTGTCACCTGACATAAGTGAAACTGTCCTGAAATTATTCTCTACATTTCAATGGGTGTCTCCAACACTGGAAGACAGCAATACCTCACAAAGACAAGACTGTACAAAGCCAAAGAGCTGGTCTTAATTTTGCAAACTTAAAAGAGAAAAAGAAGCTGGGATAGAAACCTACAGGATAACTTCACAGTGTCAAAGGGTTTTGCATAAAAGATTAGATTCACTGCACCTCCTAATCTGTCTGAAAGCTTGGAAGATCTGAGAAAAACAGAAATTAGTTGTAGAGGTTTGTGTGTTTTTAAGGTGGAAAGAGAAGATGTAATATGTCATCATGTACTTGTTCCCCAACAACACATTTAGAGACAGCCTAGATGATTGATTTAAATTTGGAACCTGATCTGATACTACTTCAAATAAAATTTTACACATCTAAAAACCATAAAGATCAGAAATTTCTATGTAAAGGAAGTTTCTGGTGTAAGTTGTATTTTTCCACACACAGGACACATTTTGATAATTAATAATTATAATATAATTGATATATTAATAATAATACAATAACTGATAATAGGGAGACAGCATTGTGCAACTTCAGATATTGACTCCTACAGTACAAAACTTAAGGAGGAAAGTGGGGAAATGGATAATGGACAAAAATTCCACAAAGTACTTGACTGCTGCTGTCCTGAAGCAAAATATTTTCATTTTCCAAAAAATTCCTCTCTTTTAAAAACTATTGTTTAAAAATATAAAAAAACCAAACAAACAAACGAACAAAACCCCAAAAAAACTAACCAAAGAAACAAAAAAATCCCCTCCATAACTCCTATGATGGGCATGGAAAGAAAGAATCACAGATATTGAAAGACTCAAAAGAAGGGAAAGGTACAGAGTATTTAGAGAACTATTTCTATATTTCACAGATTTTTATCTTTTTAATTTTTTGTTTCTGAAAATCTCTAATGTAAAATATTCTATAACTGCAGAGAGGAAGAAAAAACAACAAACCAAAAACTATGTGGGTTTTTTTTCTGGCAGATATTGAATGGGATAAAGATGTGAACAATAAGAACTTCCAGCTGGCTGTATAGTTTAAGGAAAAGTAGAAATATCACAGCTAATGGGAAACTATTTGACTGTTTGTCTCAGTATATCAATTGCCTCAGCATAAAAATTGTTACATTTTTATGAGTTTAAACTGTCATCCAAAACTAGTTGCAGTCCAAATAAATTTGCTGAGAGCTTAAAATATTGTGCCTTGAAGACTTCTGTTTTCTTTAATTTCTCAACTTCCTGCTCTTGTTCCTATTAAAAAAAAACTGTTATAGAAAAAAGAACAAAAGATTTTCCCATAGTTTTCAGCAGTTAAAGCAACCTTTAATACTTCTTTGCAAATGTTCTTTTGATGGATATGATTTGCTTTGCTTGAATCAATTGCCCTAGATTTATTACCTGTGGGTGTCTCTGCTGATATTAACCTCAGTTTATTACAGATAATCATATTCATGTCTTCACTAAGCTACAATATAGTACCTATGGATTACCCTGACCTTCACAAGATATATCCAACCATCTTCTTGATTTGTACCCATGTAGCAAGGAAAAGAGTGTCTTTCTTATCTTAACATAGAGGTGTATAATTGGTGAAGTAAATAACTTTTGCAAAATCAAAGTCCCCCATTTGGGCTCTCCAAGAGTGAGTAGACTGCCAGAATTTACATTATCAGAAAATAATACTCTATATTAATGTGATTTATCTCCATTTCTTTTTTATGAAACACAGTTTGTGCCATCAATGAACCCACTATCTGTATGTGTGGAGGTATTAATATGAAAGTCTGCACCCACCTCATCTTCTTGGTTTTATTAAATGAAGTTTTCTCCATTTATCTTATGTGTTTACCACAATCAGAGCTTAGAAATAATAGAAAATACATATCATTTTTAAAAACATGTTTACTGACTTATTATAATTTTGAACATCTCAATTTATGCATGTTTTATCCTATCTTTAATATGCAAAAAGCAGCAAAATATTTTTATTTTCAGTTTTGTCTTTTACCAGTTGTGCATTGTACAGTACTACATTGATGCATAGCATAAATCTAGGACCAAAAGCAGTGTTTCTATAGTCAGTAAACAGTCAGTAAATTTATATTCTGACTTCTTGAAATTTTAATAACAAAACAGTATACCAAAGTCTAATAAGTAGAACTTGAATATTTTATTCAAATACCCTGGGAGAAGCCACTCAAGAAGTTTCTTTCCTATGTTTTCAGCCTTTTCTTTCACATTTTTGGTTAAAAGTTTAACTTATATTTAAAACCTAATTAAAATCTAATAAACCAAGTGTCTGTATGTTTTCAATATGCAGAAAATTGCTGATTTTTCTGAATCTTCAGCAACTCTGTTATCAAAATTTCTCATATGACTATCAGTGACTTAAAATAGATCATCCAATCCAAATAAAGAGTTCTAGATCAGTTTAGTTCATTTTCCAGAGTAAAACTTAACACATTGGTTGCATGTGTAAAATAAACCATAAGAGAATTAGGCCTCTAAGCTAAACAGATGACATTTTGTTCTCAATTGCTTAGTGCATAAGGTACATAGGGATTTGAAGTTGCCTGAGAAATAATCATAAATATTTATTTTGAATAAGAGTGTAGACTTGATGTAACTGCACATTCTATGTATTTGAGACAGGAAGAAAAATATGTGTTTTGTGGCCTGGGGAAGGGAATAAGAAAATCATTCTTATGCACTCTTATGTGTTCCCACAGAAAGTAATTTGAAGAATTCTCACTCCATGAGTTAATCAACAGTCAACAGAACAGACTTTTCAAAATTGAGAAACTTTGCTCTTCTTCACAGATAATAATCAGGATCCTCCCAAGCTTGTAGGCTAACAGATTTAGTCTACTTGGGTAAAATATGGCATTTATTGACATGTACTATTACCCCAGGGGAAATCCTAGTGATTTCTTTCTCTTTTTTAGAAGAAAAAAAAAAAAAAAACTTCAAACCATTCTCTCATTGATAACAAAACAGAGAAGTAGCCTTACTGATTAACTGAACAGTGCCTGAGAGAGTGTGAGCTGCAGACCAGTCTCTTCTACTAAATTAACTTGGTCATGTCAACACTTAGCAGTGGGTATAATGGACCCCATTCTGTGTTTGTACAGCACCAAGCATCAAGTTTGCTGCTTGCACAGCATCAATCATATATTGCCCTGCAAAACCTTTTAGAAATAATTGTAGTTCTTTCTTCACATAGCCAATCATTGTATACTGAAGCATTCATGTGAACACACAAAGAGGAAATGGGCAGCAGGCTGTAGGTAACCAAAATGATGGAAGCTGTTCACAGCTGCAACACCTGTATAGAAACACTCTTGTGGTTTTGGTTCTGCTTTGAAATTTCCAAGGAAGTCTGCAAATACTTTGTTTGGGACCAAGATGTTGTCCTCTACCTCATTTGGAATGTGCCCAGCCATTCGGTGTTTTATTGCAATCTGCACAGAAATGACAATGCATATATAATACAGAAAGGCTTTTAGCTAATGACCTGAGCTATCAGCACAGGTACCATAGTCAGAATCTTATGCACAAGCTTGTGCTTCAGCAGAACTTTCCTGAACAGGAACCTTGATATTAGGGTATCATTGCTTTTATGAGACTGTGTTATTGAAATTTTAAATTCATATTTGAGGACAGCCATCACTGTAGGTGTACAGTAAATGTAGTTGTCATGGCACAAATGATGGAACATTCATACTGCACACAGAAAACTACTCCTGAGAGATGAAAAGCAGAGCTGAGTGCCTGCTTTGCAGAGGACTTAACATTGTCTCACAAGAAACACGTAAGGAAGATTTGTAATTGCAACTGTAAAATAAGATTAATGGATACACTCACGGCAAATGAGATTAAATATGTACGTACAACAGAGGAAAGATCTGAAAATAGATTATATGGAAACGCTACATATCTACTTAATATCTGTGTAATAAGGCTAGCTGTAACTGGGGAGGGGAGAGGTTTTTGTTACTGTTTATGTTGAATTTGTTAAATATCATTTAAAATACTCTGTAGGGAAAAAAAATAATTTAAAGGACATGTATTTAATATAGGAGAAAATAGGAGGGAACATATACACAATAACATCCTGGACACAATAAGATCCTTTGCATTGTCCTTCATTCTTGAGAAGGGCATCAAGGTACTCTTAAGTCTTACAGCTCGTGTGTGAATTAGGTTGGGCAACTGAGATAACACTACCATTAGGAATGAATACAGCAGCCGCCTGGGGTACTGAACAACACAATACTGAACAGCATGCTGAAATATGAAATAACTTAAATAAAACTGAAGGGAAAATTCTGAAGGGCAAAAAGTAATCAGAAGACTAGAAACTTTGCCAGGATGTTCAGCATTTCTTTAAAAAATGTCCTGAAAATGTACATGGCCAGATTTCAGAATTTTAATTTTGGAGAGCAGTAGATTTATTTTATGTAGGACTTTTCCCTAGAAGGTATCAAAACATCACATCTATGTTACAGAAACCCAGTGGAAGTATAGTGTCCAGCCTGAAGACATCCAGCAGTTGCAGGAACACACCACACATTGCCACAGGTCTCTGATCAACACACTGCTCCCTACAGTACTTCTTACCTGGAGGGAAGTACAAGTCGCAGTACCATGTAACGTTTGTCTCCGGACAGGGGCTTGTGTTTATAACAGCTTGTAGGAAAAGATGTCAGACAATGAAATACCAGCCCTGCAGTGACAACCTGGCATTCACACACAGCTGCAATCCAGCTTTGAGACTTCACAAAACCCCAGCACCAAGCAGTACAACCAGGATTTCTAAGATCAGACAGAAAGCATATGTAACAACTAGACAACATGTCATTTCAAAAAGTCCATTTGCAGATGAACAGATGTGGCCGTTAGGAGAAGGATTATGCTTTTGCAAAGTGTCCGTGGAAACTGTTTTCAAGAAGAGAATGCATTTCTCTTGGTGGCTGTGGAACACCTTGTTACTTAATGCAAGGGACCAGTGGGCAACCTGCTGAGTACCAAAATTCATTATAGGCAGAAAATGTTTTTAGTTGTACATAGTGACTGGCAAAAGAATACAATTTAAAATACTATTTTTAAGTATGGCCCTTCCTTCAAAGACATCTATCCTTTCACCAGCATAGAAATAACCTCTATGAAATGGACTAAAAAATGTATTTGAATGAACAGAATAGTTAGGATGACACTACTGACTCTGTTCACATTTCTCTGATGGTTTTCAGGTCTTTGGAATATTATTACTTTCTCCTTTTTTTGATCAAACTGCACCATGCAGAGCAGGAGATACTCCTGCTGTAAGAGAGAATATCATGTTCGAAAAGTGATTTTATCTTACTTTAAGATGATTTTCAACTGCCTACCCATAATACTTCCTCAACTGCATTCATCAAAACAAACCTATCCAAGAAAATCCTTTTTGAAATTGTGCATATGAATATAGACTACAATCCCCATTTTGACAGAAACAGTAGCACATTTAGAACACAGTACAGTGTGTATTGTACTTAAAGGCAAACAGATTGATGGGCTGGAATTAGAATTTATAACTGATTGAAACCCTTGTTTTTTCCTAAACTGATAATTAATTTCTAAATCATTGTTTCATATCTCAGTATCTCACTTGAAGGATTTTTTTTCCTATGAGAAATTTTCTCTTGCTTAGAGATGCCATGTAAGATCAGCTGTTTAACACCTCCACAGCTGCAGCAGCAACAACTCTATAACCTTCTTTGGATAGATATTTGTAATTCATTACACTGTCCATAATTATAAGTAGGAAACCAGTCCTTGTCTTTTACCACACATGAGTCCAAGAATCCTTCAGGTCTCCGATCCCATATTTAGTACTTGTGCTCCCTAATTTATGAATGTGCAGGAAAGTTGCATTACCTTCTTGTGCTTCAGCAGGGAACCAGAGCTCTAGAACTTTCTAAAAAGTGGATAATTTTTAAAGTGAAACAAGCACTTGAGTGATTATAACTTATTTTCACACCTAGTCCTTTTGTTTTTTGTGATCCAGTCATGGAGGACACCTCTGTCTTCAGCAGAGGGAGATGAATACCTCCACAGCATAGTTTGGATGATCATAAAACAGGTGCCTGAGATAAGCAGGATTAATTTCATTTATAAGGGGTGTTCTTGTTCTGGTGATTACTGAAGAAACCCAGCTATGTAAAATGCCTTCCAGCCATGCTGGCTTATGGTATATCTAATTTCAGACCGCATTTCATCATGTTAGACAAATCTAACATCTTTCCTTCTACTGATGATTACTCTGGCCATGATTATTATCCTTCTTCTTTGGTAAGATACGTGTTTTAATCTATATATCAACCTTAAGATTTCTCCCATTTGAAATCTATTCACAAATCTGCACATAGGTTACCAATGTTTCCTCCTTAACAGCTCACTCACTGGCTTAGCCTTGACTCTCATAATATTTTAGCTTTTACTCAAAAGTTCCACTCCTGTTAATCACTAGTTTTACCAATTGTAAAACAGTCAAAGTCTATATACAATTATAAGCAACCCTTTCATTTCTATTTTTACATTAAAAAATCTGGAAATACCTATTCCTACCTGTTCTTGCCACTGTCTCAGTACAAAGACATGCACGAGTGTTCCATATTCAAGGAATCACTGAGGATTTTTAACACATGAGGATATAATTTGGAGATGGAACACCAAACTCTGTCAACAAGCTTAAGTTATGAGACACAGTTTGGTAAGGCCTTTATCCTTGTGATGACACAAGACCCAAAAAAAATAATGCCACTGAAATTTCTCAGTGTTGACTGAGTGGCAATAGTTACAGCAGTGACCTCAAGTCCAACTCATCTTTCCTGGACTGGAAAGATACTACTGGAAGTAGAAAAGTACTTGAGCAAAAAAAGTGAAAAATTAAAGCTTATCAGAAGAAAATCTTATGAATTTGGTGAAGGCTCTCTATTGGAGAGATAGACATTTGACCATTTTAAGCTTACTTGTCCTGTCACTACCCACTGAAGGCAATGGTCTTACCCAAGTTGTTCAGCATCTTAACAGACAAATATAATATCTAGTCACAATTCTACACAATTCTTTTCAAGGTTAAGTCAAAAGAGAAGGGAACCATTTATCATATTTAAACTCACATATAATTTATAGATAGTGAAAAAAATTATTACCAGATGTGCAGTGAATATTTTGAACTACATTTCCACTGCTCCCCTGAGTACATGCTAAGCATTCATAAGTAGCTATAAACCATAAGTGTCAATAAGTAGCCTTTCCAATGATCTCATGAACACTTAAAATATTTACTAGCAGTTTTTTACATTTTATACACTGTTCAAAGGCAAATTTCTAAAATAGCACATAATGGTAAAAATTGGTTTTTTTAAACCTTAAGCAAAATGAAAATTTAAAATGGAAAAATAGAAATATACACATGTATATGTGGAAATATTGATAAAGATTTCATTTATTTCCTGAAACTTTGATAGTATTGTGATTTTAGTCTTGTTATGAATGCAAAAGAACAAGAAGTAATGGAGTTGTTTCACAAAAGTCCACCAGAAGCATGCAGACAGCTGGAAATAAATCCACTTTACACATTATGTCTTTGAATATCGATCAAAAAGTTTAATCAAAAGACTACATAGAAAGAAACATGAAATTTAAAAATAGGGGGGAAAAAGGGAGAAAGCAATGAACTGCACACAGCTTCTCTTTTCAGTCAAGTTACTTCTATTGAACAAGTCAGCAGAGACACGATAACAATCTACATATTTACTTATTACCTTGAGAAAACCAAGTTACTGCACCTTGGCTGAATAGCAGGGAAATCTCTCTACCTTCTGTCAAAGTAATGAGGTTCATATATTGACCCAGAGGCACTTGACACCAAAGTCCTTTGCAGATGAGTTCCCCACTTTTATCTTTTCTTTTACAAATTTAAGTCCAACAAAGCAAGAAAATGGAGCCTATTTCTGACCAAGGAAGAATAAGAACTTTTATCTTTGATATTCCAGTTTCTAAACACATCTTCCTCTGACATTTTCTTTAAAATTCTCTTTCATGATGATCAATATTGCAAAAGAACTTAGTCCACATCTAAGATTTGGAACTTGTGGAGATCTGACAGAATTACTAGTATCAGAGTAGCACACAGGAGTTGTATTTAAAGTCTGTGTGAGCACAGTTATTTTGTGTGGTGATTATGGAAATGTTTTTCATTAAATAAATGAAAATCACACTTCTCATTATTAAAAAATAAAATAAAATAAAATAAAATAAAATAAAATAAAATAAAATAAAATAAAATAAAATAAAAATTTATCATGCTCCTGAAATTTATTCGCTTGAGAATGCACACATAAAGACTGGTGCTTTTTTCTACATTGCTGAGCAGATGTGACAGAGAAAGCTGAATTACCTGAGATAGATAAAAAATAAGACATGAATCACACCTTCTTGCTTCACATAGAAGCATAGTCTTTTGATGTGAAGTAAATAGCCAAAGAAATTTGAGACCAAGTGAAATTGCTGCCTACATTACATCTGGTATTGTATCTGAGAGTTGGAGTGAATCTGTGCACATGCATTGCACATATGTTTGTATACGTATTCAAGCTTCTAGTTGGGAAAAAGATATAATAGTTCATAAAAACAGTCTGATTACATTCAGAGGGACACAGTTGTTTTCACCAGAGGAACACTCCATCATTTTTGCACTATATTGTTAATTTAATCTTCAGAAGTTGTTCATTCTTTTCTGCACCTCTAAGAGATTTTTAGAAATTTTCATTATGTAAGTATATTGTACATTCCATAGTAAAGGATAAAAAACGTCAGCTTGTATACATTCATTTGAAAGGACTCAGGATTTATTCCTGCAAAGACAAAAAGTTTACAGCTTCTCTGAACACCATCATGAGCTGATAACTGTATTGGGTCTGGCTGAGCTGGAGCTCATTTTCCCACAGCAGCCCTCACAGTGCTGTGCTTTGCACTGGTAGCTGGAAAGGAGTTGATAACACTGCAGTGTTTGGCTGCTGCTGGGCAGGGCTGGCACAGCATCAGTGCTGTCCCCCAACATCCCAGCCTCATCAGGGGGCTGGGGGTGGGAAAGGTCCTGGGAGGGGACACAACCAGGCCAGCTGACCCAAATTAAGCAAAGGGCTATTCCATGCCGTGTGATGTCAGCTCAGGTATAAAAAGCTAAGGGTGGGAGGAGGAATGGAGGGGTAGTTTTTATCTAGTGCTTGCCTTCTGGAGCAACTGCTCCCTGTGCTGAAGCCCTGCTGCCTGGGAAGTGGATAAACTTCACTCACTCATGAGAAGTAGAGAATAAACCTTTTTTTCCTCTTTGTTTATGTGAGTCCAAACTTTCACCTTGCTTTAGTAAACTGCCTTATCTCAACCTGTGAGCTGTTTTTCATCTTATTTTCTCTCCCCTGTCTTCATGGGAAGGGGAGTTGGGAATTTTTTGGTCAATCCCATGAACATTAAAAAAAAAAAAAAGTTATATTTCAGATTTGCAGTAAAATGGCAAGGAGATGGTGAGGAGAAATCAGATATATGATTTGTGGCATTTTTTCTCCCCTCTTCCTGTTTGAAATTATCAAATAAAAGAGTCAGAGGAGTACAAAGAAGAATGAAAGGAAAAAATACATAAAGAACATTTAATTGCAGAATCATCTGCTTCTGTAAGCCACTTAGACAACTCCACTGAGGGCCTATCCTTCCATCTCTGAATCACTAGGAGTTTTAACATCAGTTTCAATGAATGCAACATCAGAGCCTTAATCCCAGCAACAAAAACAGACATATATTTTCTTCAATAACTCTATAATGAGGACAATTATGCCATTCCACTGAGTATGACTCATTATAGATCTGAATGACAAAAAAATAAACATTGCTTAATACCATATTATTACAAAGTAGCATGAAGTGTTTGTTAACAAGAATTAGTTCATTAATTAATGATAGTGATATATTTCTTATCATACATTGAAATACATCTCGTGTATCAGTCCTGCCCAAATTATCAACTCTGCATTGTGACATTACTCATTTCTGCAAATGCTTGCATACAAATAGCAATTTCTCTTGCAAATGGGAAAGGAAGAAATCTTGTCTTAGAAAGATGGACTTCATATTATGCCTCAATATTAATTCTGAAACCTTGCTATATCTGGTTTTGTATATTTATGTTCGAATCTTTGCTGATAAAAGGAACTGATCCTACTCTCACTGCATGACCAAACCCTTAGCACATGATACTCCACATGCACTACATTTTTTCAGTGTTCATTATATTAAATTGCTGAGAAGAAATATAGAGGAAGTATTAATAAAAAATCGCAATGACTTAAATATGAGCTTTGAAGATTATTTCTGTCCTTCACACCTGGATTTGCAGATTTTGTTTATTAGACACAATGAAAAAATATTTCAATTCCTTTACAGTAGAAGACTAATCCCTGTCTTCAAATTCAGTGCCAAAATAATTTGATTTAATTTACTTCTTTTTTAGCAATATCCATAAAGCTGAAATTAAGGCGAATTTGGAGCAGTATCACTTCTGGCTACAGTTTCTCAGAATTAGTAGAAATACAAATTTAAAAACAAAGAAATACATCAAAGTAATTAATTCACTTGTTAGAAAGAAAATGGTAACAAATACCTCTCAGGACATTTCCACAGTAACACTTGGTTTTTTGTTTTTCTTAGTGAAGAAAAACTTGGGAAAGAGGTTGAAGCTGGAGAAATTGATAAAAACTTAATTTTCTATGATTTTTTTTTTTATTGGTTCTATGAACTAACAATTTTGTTTCAATTTAAATGGAAGAAAAAACTTTAGATATACATATACATTCCAGAAACTAAAGGAAAAAATATTTCACAAACTAAGAGGAAATGTCAATAAGGCTTTTCCAGATATGGTTACAAATTATCTTCTGCCTCAGCCAAAATTTACACTAGTTTAATAGAGAAAACTCAATTTAGATGAAGTTCATAAGAGAACTGGTTCTAACAGTGAATGCCTATTAAAAAAATGCACACTGTAGAATGCTAATAGGAAGCATATAAATAGATCATTAAACTATTTGTTATCTTAAAGTGGAATTCTCTGTACTGACTTTGACATGCCCACAAGTTAAGTAGTGACTGGAGGACTTTAAGAGAGAATAGAAGAAACTCCCATTGAGCAGTGCCTCATGGAATTTCAAATTCTCAGCATTCATCCTGCGCAGATTGGAGTCCTTTATGGCATCTCAGAGAACTAGACAGTTTCTAACATGCATTTCCCTATCTGCTGGTAGATATCTATGCTTCTTTCAATGTAAACGAAAGCTATATGAAATATTGTACAACTGCAACAACACTTTCTGTACACCAATTTTTTCCTTACTCATTTTCACCCTATTCCCCTTTGAATTGCAAACTCTCCAGATTGTAAAATGTTCATATCCGTGGTTACTGATCATTTATTTTTCTTTGCTACTACTAGAACAATGTTCATTCACATGCCAGCTCAGGAGAGTAGTTCAATTTTACATATTTTTTGGGCCATAGAACTGTCATAGACTTTATATAAATAGAAGAACTTATGGGGTGTGAAGTGCTGTAGTGCTCATATTTTTGTGATTAGCAGTGTGTAATTTACTGTGTTACATTTTGGGTGATTCACACCATCCATCTGCTACTAGAACTACCTTGAACCATCTCTGGGAAATTTCAGGTGTTTGATATTTTTATTATTTTGATCAGAAGGAAAATCTCAATTCTTGACATTTATCGAGGAAACAAACTCGGCAGTTCAAGAGTTTATGGGATTGTTTCTACTGTATCTCCCTTTTCACATACTTTCAAAGGAAAGAAACCTTTGGACTAAGACCAGATTTTTGACAAAGAAAGGGTTCAGAGAAGAATTCACTCAATAAAAAGAGTGAAAATTAGGTTTGAGCTGGTAATGAAAGCAGAAGCCACATTTCTCAGGCAACTCACCATGTTGGCTTCCAAAGAAGCAGAAAGTTGAACATGCTTTAGTCTCACTATCCTGTGAGCTTCTGAGAATGGAGCAATGGTATCTTGGCAACCTGTCTGCAGGTGTTTGTGGACCTGAGGAGCTGGAAAGATAATGTGTACTCTCTGAAATGTTGGGGTGCTCTGTCCCTGTAAACATAGGATGCTGAGAAACAAAGAATTTGTGTGCCAGCCTGTCCTGCTCTCTCAAGTCCCAGGTTCTGTGTCAGACTTTATGCAGCTTGCCTTGCTGAGCCTCTGCCTAAACTTTTCTTGCCTGTTAGAATTTCACTGAAAGTTTTGTCTCCAGTGGTTCTCCATTTCCCAGAGCTGCTGAAAAAAAGGGCTCAACCTGCTGGGAATGTGGATGTGCTGTAGTTGACAGCTACTGAATTTGGCTTTTCAGGTCAAGTTGAAAAATTGTACTTCCATCTCTGTACTTTGTTTTGATTACTCATATAAATCTAACCTGCCAATTCTTTTCTATTTGAATTTTGTACACCCACATGCCTAGATCAGGTGGCACCTCCAGAGGCTGGTGGAACCTCCTAAAAGGGTGGTGCAGAATGGTGTGAGGAGTATTGTGACTATCTTAGAATCATGATCATGACAATCACTATCCTGTGTGCTGAATGAGGAGATGCAGAACACAGCAAGCTTTCCAAGAGGCTTTATGCTGTCAGGCTTAGAAAGAAACTCAACAGGAAAAAAAAATATAAGACCAAGAAAGAACACTAGACCAAAAGTGAATTTCAGGGAAAGTTATGGAAATACAAATGCCAAAGAAGTCTTGTCTATACATATGATCAGGAGAGCAACAACAAAAAAGAATATATATTAAGAGAGTTCAAAACTTGCTTCGCAGTGTAATTCATTCAGAGTGGATGTCATTAATTTGGAAGTGCAACTAACAATAGGATTGATTTGGAAGTACAAGTAGCACTAGGATTAGGCAGTTAGCTCTTTCTAAGTGTGTGACTGAGTCATCATTAGACAATCTAACCTTTAAGACTTCTTAAGGCTGGAAGAATACTTACTGAAAAGTCTCCCTCATCTTTCTTCCGGACAAAAATGCATGCAGACCTGCAAAAATCTTTTTTGTAGCAGCTGGAAGGTGTTTCTCAAATCCAATAACTGACAAAGACTTATGCCTATCAATCTCAAAATGTCTTTTGAAAATTTAAAAAATTATCCAAGAAAAAATTCAGACTGTCTAGACTAGGGTAAATGGTTCTGCTAGCTTTTCCTAATAACTATTTTGCATATACATCTCTACATAAAATCTGAATAGATCAGGACAAAGTAAAATTCTGAATATAAACATCCATTATTGCCAGTCCATTCTGAAGTGCAGTACATTTTGAATGAAGTTATTTTCAGAAGAGCAGAACCTATAGAAAATTATAAAAATACAAACAGAACTTTCTAACTTTCACTTTCTAACTTTCTAGTGCTGACTAATTCTAACAGAACTTTCATTTTCCATGTACTGGTGTGCATGTGTATAGTTCAGCAAACTAAAATCACATGTTCTAAAGGTTAAAGTATCTGCAGTCTGTAAATTGGTATCAAACATGCATGAATAGTATAATATTTAATGAAAGTAAAATATCTTTTAAATTTCATATATATTCACTGCTGCTACCTTACCTTGATAACATTCTGCCTCACTAATTATTTTTTTATTCCTCGGAAAGGCCACGGGCCTTGTGCTATTGCTGCTACCATACATTGCAGTGGTATGGTTTCTACACATGTATGGTAAATTCAAGTGCTGAAAAGTACTGGGAACATTACACTGAATTTCTTAATTATAAAAAATAGTAATCAATAATCTTAAAAGAATGTAGTGGTTTTCTTCCTTAGAATATTCAATTTATTGCCCAAATTTTTCAGTATATTTCTACAACTAAAACGAACATGACTCCTTTGCTTTGTTTTACAAATCAGGGATTTCTTTTTTATCTTGCCATTTTTATTTGTTCTATATCAACATCTTTTTTAAAAGTACATCCCTTTATATCTATTTCCTCTATTTGTATTATAGTATTTGTCTTACACTAGATTTTGTCAAGAATCTGTCCTAAAAGTTTATATCCATACTACAGGCAAACCTAATGGAAGGAACACAGAAGTTCTCCTACTGCAGCATAGTAAAGGTTTACCCAGATTAGTACCCTGTCTCCAACAGTGGATATTATTAGATAATTTAAATGTCTTTAAATACTATTGCAACAGTAAAAATAACTGTCCAAAACCCTGTGCCCTGCAGTGCAACCAAATGGGGTTCCTATGAGGTGATGCTGCTTTAAATCCCAAAACCTATCCAGCCATATTTTCATGAGTGTCAGCACCCCTAGACTAAAATGTATTTTATAAAATCACACTTAATTCTAAAAAAATAATAAAAATATTTTATATTATATTATAATATATATATATATTTTATCTATCCCTCTATTTGTATTTGGTAAGGGATTTCTCTGTTCAGTTCTCTAACTGCTCTTCAAGCTTGGAAAGGGCTTACTTTGAACAACTGCAGAGCACTTTGTTTAGCTGTTGCCATTTTTCTTCTCACTCTCTCCTTTGAAGACAGGTTTGCAAAAAATATGGGCTGCTGCTGCCTGGAAAATACAGGCTATGATATCAGCTGGGCAATTCTCCTTGTTACGTCTCACCTGAGTGTGGCTGTATACAGGTGCTGCACTTGGGATTATATTTGGGTTGCAAGTTCCTGACAGTACAGATTTTCTCTTTCTACCTCATGAGTTTGCAGAGAATCTAGTATATAATATTCAATTTCAATAAATGTCTCTTAGCTGTCATAATAATATGTAGAATAAACTCCAGTCTCTCACTGACAATCTCTTGATTTGATTATATTGAAAAATATGCACCCTCATAAGAAGGTTTGTAGCATTGCCCAAATGTGATTCCCCAAGCTGTGCTTTTAAAATATGTATCCACTCTGCTTTTATGTTATTTCTAGATTTATGGCACTCCTGTGAATGTTCTGCCAATAAATTGCCAGTCCTGCATTATTCATTGAAATAATGCATAATATCGTAGGAATCCATTTCAAAATAATTAGCACTAGTAAGCCCTTGAAACTTAACAATAGATGAAAAGCCATCTGCCTGCTGCTTTAGATGCATCAAGTAACCAAGTCAAGATATTTCAGAAGCTTAACAGAGCAAAATAATTAGAGCCAAAGCTAACAATAATTATACATTTGTTTAAAATATATTCAAGAGGTTTGAACGTTAGTATACCTTCTTTAGACATAGAAGCAAAAAGAGACAACCCACAAGAGTTTCAATCATTGTGAGTCATAAGCATTTCAGCTGCAGGATCACCACTGGCTATAGTGAGAGCTCTATATCTAAAGGCAGATACCCTAAATATTAACTAACTAATGAGGATATCAGAAAAAATTCTTTTAAAAATCTGATTTTTAAAGATAATCCTATTTTCAAGAATCATTCATCTACTCTTCCACTATTAATACAACCCCAGAGAGGCTGCATAAACCTCCTAATACATGCAGACCTCAGGGAGTGGGAGGATTCCCAGAGGTGGGTCAGAGTTCCCATCACACAGGTAAGAACACAAAGAGATAGTCAATGAAAACATTCGGCACCAAAGCGAATCTGAACTTCTGTGTGCGTATTTCTTCCATCTTCATAAATCTTAACATTTCATATTTTAGGTACTTTTTAAGATAATTGCCATGTCAGTAAATACTGAGATGGAGCTGCTGTTTATCTTTCTATGACCTACCACAAAATGTCAAATAAACCCAAAATGCCTCAGGTCTATTCTCATTTTGGACTAGAGAAGTTCAAAGTCACAGCTCCCACTTTTCAAGTAGAGGTGATATGACCACTAAAGCAGCCTGTCTGCGAGAAACTCCCAACTTTTCCACTGAAGCTGGGTATCTGTATCCAAATTAGAAGAGCATTAGGGCAGTTCTGAAGTTGAAGTTTAATCAAGTAGGGGGAATAGGAAACCAAATGGAAAAACACTCAACTTACAATCTGCAGTTGCTGTTTCCTTCAAATATTTTCTCCAGGTATTTGAAAAAAACTTGACAGAAAAATTCAAGATGTTTAGTCAGGCTGGACACAGCCAAATTTGAGCCAAATTATTGGACAATTTTTTGTTGATTTCCTAGAATACCTTCTTTAAGTCACTGTTTTCCTGAAGACTTTGCATAGGAACATGCATGAAAGTGCTGTTCCAATATTTCACATGCTGCCCAAATTTGACATTGCCTGTTTTGCTCACTAGCAATTTAATTCTTCTGTGTAAGTCCTGATCAATAGAAGAATTTCAAAGTACCTCAGCAGAGTTTGGACAAATCCTACACTGGCTAGCAAAATTAATATCAAAGTACCACAAGGAAATTTTCATATAGACTTCTTCTGGAGTTGAACATTTGAACATTGCCCAGCCTGAAGTAATATGAATAAATAAGTATTACCTAAAAAAACATTTCTGCATCCATGTCAGAAAACAGTATCTTAGTTCTCAGTTATTTTTCTGCAAGTGGTGTTGGGTGCATACACCACCAAGTTGAACATAAGGGATGTTAGATATTACATCCCTGATGTTAGATTCTTCCCACTATGTATGTAATAATATACTGCTCATGAATTTTTCCATTTTTAAAGCATCTGATATCATCTGCCTTGCCACCATGTTCCATAAATTCACTAGCCACTCTGCAAAGTAGTTTCTTTTTTCTGTTTTAAACTGATCTCTCTGGTTCTCATACAGATTATATGCATATTTGGTGGTAGCTTGCTGCCACTAAGCCTGCAGAAGCATGGAGAACTCCTTGGGGACCATCATTGGCAATGTCTCCTTTTCCTTCACAGGCTATTCTTCTCAACATTTAAACACCTACAAATGGGAAAAAGTATCAGAATTTCTGTTCTGTGAGGAGTTATATACACTTTTAGGTTTTCAGTAACAATTTTGGGAACAAAAATTGGTGATGTTTTGAGTGCTGACTAATTCTAATTTCTGAACTTCAGACACTTGTCAAGCTCAAATTTGTACTTCCAAATTTGTTGTTGTTTCCCATTCAAACCAGAAACTGCAGCATAACAGCTACAACTTCCTACAACACAAAATTCATGCAACTCTGTAACAAGGCCAAACTGTTTTCAGAATGCATGCTTCCTTAGTCTTCAGGACTTCACAGTAGTCCTTTGCTTACAAAAAAACAGATATTTGAATAAGCATGAATTCCTCCATCAGGACCAGCAGCCATAAATAAAGAGTGACAGCTGTTTATCACCACCATTTGACACAGCTGACAGTGTTTACTCAGCTCAGGCTCTTCACAGAGACAGCTACTTCTCATTAATGCAGAAAATTACATTCATGGAGGTCAGGGTTAAGGTAATTGGTAAAGTATGAGAAGGGAATTATATGCTACAATTGTCAGCCCCAAAATGAAGTGGGAATAAATATATAACATATCACTTTCAGTACATCATCCACAACAGATAAAATGTGAAGTATACAAACACTTTGCAGAATACATAGTACTGTTATGAAAGCAATACTGCTGTAAAAATAGTCATTTTTCCTAGTGTAAAATGCTGCTGATACACTTCATTTCGAGAATGTTTAAAAAACGATTTTCTAAATACAATTTCCCATCTAAAATCTGTCTATAGTTAATCTACAAAGACTAATTCGGTTTTAATATAATTATTAAAGGGTCATCCACTGCTGCTACAGGAAAATATGCAAACAGTTGGGCTTTCTGTAAAAGTTAAGAATGTGTGACCAATGTGATTTATGAAGCATGAATTGTGTAATCTATTTAAAGTTTGATGCTTCTATGTGTTGCTAAATCAATTGTTCTCATAAATAAACTATGACCTGAAAAAGCAGAAATGTCATTCACTTAAAATCGCTAACAAAAGGATATAGGGAAACCAATCATAAGTTTGTGGCTTTTAAACTAGCCATCTCGGTGATGTTCAGTAACAATGCAATAGACACAGTGATTTAGATATCGTTAAGTGTAGGTCATGAGGACATGGGACAAGGTCATTATCATATTTGTGAGTTCAAGTATGTATCAATTGCCTGGGTACAGAACAACTTTTGGTGCAAGATATGACTGTTGTGATGTGTAGGAATTTGTTAGTGGAGTATTCTGCTCTGTGGAATGAGACAATACTCCCAAAACACATATTATATATAGCTTATTATTTAAGTACTCCTGGACATAAAGTGTTGACACCACACAGTCAAGAGCGATAACAATGTGTGAGCCATCATGATAGCAGAACTGCAAGTCCTTATTAGCCATGAAAGTTATGTCTCAGGATACTGAGATCCATCTAAGAAACATCACACAGAACCATAACTAACTCCTTTCACCACTGCTGAGACATAAAAGTATCATCTGTCTGGCATTCTGTTAGATGCTTCAGTCATGAAGCAAACTAAATGCTGTGGCTTTTGAGAAATCAAAGAAAAGTACTGAGACTGATAAAAATCACCATTGTATATACTGCTAAGTTTTCAAGTTCTTTCCACTGACACCTGGAAAAGTACTATTGAATCTGTTCAAGAGAATTTCTCCAATTAGACTCAACAGCCTTCAAAATACAGAGCTCTAATTGAAATCCTTATGCAAAAATGTCACAGTGAGAGGTAAGTGGCCTTTTTTCCAGCCCCAAATTTAAGCCAGATTTGGCAGTTTAGCTGTAATAAGTCGTTATTTAAATTTATATTTTAAATCAAGTTTCATTCCAGTTTTTCCCACAAAGATTCCAAGTGAGGAACTGAGAATGTCAGAAAGTCTATTGGAAGAAAATCCTTTGATTTTCAATTCCTTACTCTCTTCCGTATTAATTACATGAGTACACATGGCTCACTGGACCTATTGTTTTTAGAACTGATATTACTCTCCCTAGGGAAGCTGAAGAACACATCATCCCTGAGAAAACCAATCATAAACACAATGAGTCTTTATTCTGAAATTTACATTTTTAACTTCTCAAATTTTTTTATGATTTAAAAGGTTAAAAATATGTTATTGGGTTAATATTTTTTTTATGAAAAAGTGAGAAAAGTTTTACAGCTCTTTTAATGTTCGAAAGTGTTAGAAATTTGAAAAGAAACTATTTCTGTGAAAATAATGTCTAATTTGATGTCCAGATGTCTAAACTTTTTAAGTTTTGTTGCACTAAAATTCTGTTTCCATTGCATGCATGTAGGTTGAGACTTGTGTTACTACCAAATTTATAAACTGCAAAACTAAGAAACAATACTGAAAGAATCAAGAATTAAAGAGTGAGTTAGAGACTTTAGAATCTGCAAGGTGAAGCTGTTTGACTCTGCTGTTCCTGTTAAGCTCTGAGACTTGGCACCAGTGGAACTTAAATCTTTTCTGTGGAAGTAGTCTCTTATCTGGTCCTACTGACCCATCCCTAACTTCTGACTTTTTTATCTCATATCATGTCTGTGGATATTTTTTCCACCTCCTCACATAATTCTCTGAAAATCCCAAACTGAGCTTGTATGTAGGACGAGATTTACAATTTCTCTTTCATGACAAAACCTGATGAATAAAACCTTTGCAAGATAGTCATAATGCTGTCCATAAAACATTGTTTTTAACACCACACTATTAAAGCACACTAAAGAAGTTATTTCTTTAAATTATAGCTTATCTAAAATTTATGCCACACAGCTATCTCATGTAAGTCACTGGTTTTAGTCTGATCTATAAAGTAAAATTTGAAAATTTATGTGGAACAGATCAATACCTACAGGAATTTTACTTAAAGAAAACTAATCTCAAATTTCAGCCTTTGTGTTTGCAATACAATATACAAATTTCATTTCAGTATGTTCTCACCTGTACATGTAGTGATAAAAACAGTTCATTTACATCCCCCTAATGAACAAAAAGTGCTCATGACTATGAAAACAATAAATTTGTTTTGTTTATTTTTTTTCTTGGTGTCAAGAACTGTTTCTTTCTCCATAATTGTCACCAGGTTTCTAGGGAAAAGTAGGGAGGCAGGGCAGAGAGGCAATCCAGAGTCAAGAAGCCTGTGGCCACAGGGTGCACTCTACAACATCTAGAGCCACTTGCCAAGGGTTACAGAGATCCACCTGACACAGCTGTGCATGTAAACTGAGTCACAGCAAGTGATGATGCAGACCCAAGTGATTTGCTGGCACAGAGTAACATGAAATGAACTTAAATTGGAACTGAAAATAAGGGGGTAGAGGGAAGGGTTTCACTCACAATTTAGAGGTAAATGTTAAAAATTAAATCCAAAGGCATTACTATGCAAGACTCTTGAGTGGACTTAGCCAAACCTGGGCTGGGTATGATGTTTCTGCTGTTACGGGAGCACCTCTTTGCAAACTTGACTCACAAAACACCTGCTGAACTACCACAGTTTATAAACTGGCATATTAAGGGAAGCCAGGACTGGAGACCGTCCTCTCAGATGACTTGTGGGAAAGAACTTCTTCCTTTAGTTGCTGAAAAGTAGGGAATAAAAATGCCTCAGAGTACTAACAGCCATTATTAAATGTTTACTGTTTACTGAAAAGAACTGTCCTCCTTGAGCAACAGAACTGAGGACATGAACCGCTTGACTGTAGACATATTAAAAATAAATTATCACAGAGGTTCTCTGGAAGCATGCATTATAATGCAATACATGACAGTTTCAGAGTCCAATCTTCTTTTTCCACAGCCACTACTCAGGATTGTCTCTGGGAAAAACAGCTCCTACCAGTACAGGACAAATTCTCCTGTAAATGATACATTCAGAATGTAAGCCTAACTCTTGTTACATCGTGAGGAATTTTAGTTCTTTACAAGGACCAGAGTTTCATGCTTCCTTCCTCTCCTTCCCCTTTCTCCTTCAACTGTTACCTCAGAATGAGAAGAAATCAGATAAACTGTGGTTAAGTGCTGCAATTCACTAAGGGTACATCTAAGTATTGCAATACATTTTTTTAGTTTTATTTGAGGATGATGATGGATTAGCAAAACTTCGACAAGAAATAAAAGAAAAATTAAGGTACTATTTGTGCAACTTCATTGCGCAAAAATCTATTTTTAACTTTAAATCTATCTGTTTCAAAAATTTCAAAAATTTCTCCTGTCAATGTCCTCCCCATCCTTCAGGACAACAATAATTTTAAAAAGCAAAAGATACAGAGAAGAAGACACAAGCTCTACACATGTTTCTCTTTTTGCTAAGTCTTATAAAAAATTAGCAAGCAGATATCCTTCCATCTCAAGCAAAATGTTTACATCTAATGAAACATTTTCAAATGCGTTATTCTATCCACAGCCAATTTTTTGTAATCTTCTACTGTTACAGAAATTATGTCCTCATCACCACTAAATTTTTTAATTGTGTTCTTTACACTTTGCAGAAGTTATTCTCAATTAAAAATTTCTCATTCACCTTGGTCCTTTGACTTTTTGCCTTCATCTTCAGTTTTGTTTTGTAGATGCCATGCTGCTAGAAAATGTTAGTCTTTACTGAGCATGTTCTTCCTGTGCTCTATGCTTACAGTAGGTTTGCCTTTAAATCCTTTTCTGATGTTGGTTTGAGGCACTGGTCAATATCCTGACATATCCTAGTCACTGCCAAAGTATTTGCTTAGGTTTTAAATACATTATGTCTAGAGAGCCCCGGTGTTGACGGTTTTCTTGATTACACCTTATGTGTATTGTTTCCTTCCCTAAGAACCAATTAATAGATTGCTAACTTTATTAAGAGTTAAGTCCTGCCAGGATGGAGGGTGAGCTTTATCAGCTTTGCATTTTAGGAGGAATATTTTTTAGGGAGGAGAGATGAGGGACCACATCAGAGTCTATAAACGTCTGAAGGGAGGGCGTCAAGAGGATCAATCCAGGCTCTGCTCAGTGGTGCCAAGCAATAGGACAAGAGGCAATGGGCAGAAACTGATGCACAGGAAGTTCCACTTGAACATCCGGAAGAGCTTCTTTACTGTCCAGTGACCAAAGACTGAAACAGGTTGCCAAGAGAGGTTGTTGAGTTTCCCTCACTGGAAATATTCAAGAACTGTCTGCAATCCTGTGCAATGTACTCTGGTATGAGCCTGCTTGAGCAGGGAGGTTGGACCAGAAAACCCATTGTGGTCCCTTCCAACCTGACCCTTTCTGTGATTCTGTGCTTAAACAGTTTTTAAGAACTGCATTCTGAGCTGTACTTGAAATAAAATACTGTTATTAAGGTGTCTTCACCACTGTACATGAATAAAGGACTTGTTCTATAAACAGGATGAAGGAAAGTACCTCAAGGCTATTCTTTAATAATATGAAGAACAACTACACTTCTAGAAGGGATTCGTGTCCCCTAATTTAGACACTTAATGAAACATCATCAAGAATTTGCTTTGGCAAAGACCAGATTAAATCTGTGTAACAGGGAAGGTGTTTGGCACATGCCAAGAAAGAAGATGCACCCTAACTGACATCTAGGTGGTTGATTTAGGGGTCTAAGAATGAAGTAGCATTGGGTCAGGAGAAAGAGTTTCACATTTACAGGATATACAGAGCACATCTCTTTTCCCTCTCTCTCTCAGCTGTGGGGAGAGACTCCTAGTTTCAAATATCAAATTAAACTCCTAACTCTGAAAACTCCTAGTCATTTCAGATGCATTTCTAAAACTAAATAGCGAATAACAAGCCTGCGCACTATAATTTGATGTGCTAAACACAGTAATTGATGTTTTCAGAGGTCTTTTGATCTTTTCTTATACCTTCTTCCTTGTGACTTCAAAAGGCCCAACTAAATTAATGTGATAAGAAGCTAGAGAACAATTAATCTCTCACAGCTGGGAAATTCAGAAAAATGCATTCAATCAAGCATTATCAAACATTATTAAGCACTATGCTGAATATAATCTAATTATTATAGCTGTAGATTCCTGAAGAGCATTCCTGTAAGATGAATTGTTTACAGGCATTTTGAATAGCTCAGAAAAGTCAAACAGGACCTTCCAAACTGGAGATTTGTACCTGGAATGGATGTCTGCCAGCATTACTTAAGGTACTCACAATCTTCCCTAAGTACAACATTGGCAGAGTTGCTTTTCCCCTAACAGAACACTGTCATGTCCTTATGGCTTGAAGAGTCCTTCCCGCTCCCCATCACAGTTGAATTTATCTTTGTCTAAACTTAGAAAAGGGTGTCCAAATTTTCTGTGGTGAGTAGTGTGCTAGGGAGACAGGAGGCAATGTTTAGAAGATAAATTCTCCTGTCGTCAGCATTTTTAAATGCCCAGCTCACACCAGTAAGAGCTACTTAACTAAATAGCTTTGTAGAATTGCAGCTTTCTCGCTGGGAAGAGATGCTAGTGGAAAGATTAAAAAGGCCTTCCCAAACTCACCAAGGCAACTCTTTCAACTGAATTCCATAGGCCTGAAAAATATAAATCTCAAGTCCAGTACTTCAGATTGTAAGCCAATCTTGGCTTCATTTACTTTATGAAAAAAATCCTACAGTATGCTACTTCAGAGTAATCAACACTGAAAATATGAAGCTGATTACACTTATCACTTCCTCTGTACACAGACAGTTGCTGGAAACAGGACACCAAATTATGCAGACCACTGACCTGTTAAAGTATGGTGATTTTTTACAGTTTATAGATCTGTTTCAAATATACTTCATTTTGTCCATAAATTAACAATGAAAGAGATATGTGGCTAATCTGCCAGTTTGTGGCTCTAAGTCATTAACAAAGATAGGACATAATTTTCTAGTGATTTGCATAAAGCACTTCTCCTTCACAAGACTGGTGTCTGTGTAAACACTGAATCTTCAAACTTATATTAAGTGTCTGCAAAATGGAAATAATGACAGAATGTGATACAGACAGACACGCCAGTCTAACTGGGACTAAAAAATCCCATCCATTTGTTACTACTTATTTGGAAGTTACCTCTTTACAACTATTTTCTCACAGTGTATTGCAAAGAGACGTGGATGCAGCACAGCCAAAGGTCTTACTTACATGAGACAAAAGTTAACAAAGTGCAGCGTATGCTTTGATTTCCGTAACACTGAATAAATGAAGGATCTTTAATAATGGTAAGTTGTAAATAACTGAAGCTGTGGCCTAATTTTGCTCCTGTTTTTCAACAGGTCCTGTAAGCTCCTTTCATTCTGCTAGAACTCGGTATAAATGTGGTATCTAAACAAGCTCTTTTCTACAGTGTTTTATGGCTCTTTAGTTGCAGGCTGGAGAGCATCTCAGCCAGAGCACCATCACTTTGTCATTCCAATGTCTGAGTAGCTACTTGTTTTGGATATCTCAAAGGTGTGATACTCTCTATTGTAATTCTTAAATAATGATGGAAATATACTCAGAGAAGGCAGTCTTACTCCGCCTCCTACATAAACACTTCCAAAATTAAAGAAATATTGCTATGGTTTAAGAGGCCAAAGCTCTAAAGAAAGTAACTCATTTCTTTAAAGCCACTTACAAAATAAATAGCATAAATTTACTGAATAAAGATAGGGGGAAAGAGACTAAGATTTATGCATACAGAATAAATATTTGTCCCATTCTGATATGGTTATGAAATGGAACAGAAACTGGGATAAACACAGCTTTTGAATGCCTTCTTTGCAAAATTATTTTTACCTACCAAATCATAAAATAAGAAATAGGGCAGCAGTTTTCAGTCTTATTGGAAAGAATTTCTCATTTCCACCCTGCTCATGTATGAATGTTGACAAAAGGCATTAAAGAGAAACACTTAAAACACAACCTGCTGAAGAAATAATAGTATATACAAGACATGGAAGATTGCACAGCAAATTTTATCTTGTTTGGAGGACACTTTGACAATACCAGGAGAACATTCTGCATTCCAGAGATGAACTGCTCTTTGGGAAGTTTTATTTATTACTGCATGTTCAGGTTGACAAGAAATGGAGTTATACATCAAACTGAGGGATTATCACAATATGACTGAGGCTTTAGTTAAAGGAATCTGAAAATCTGAGATGGAAGGGATGAAATTATGAGCAAATATTAAGACTAAGCATGTCACCAAAAACTGAAGGTTAGGGAAGAATGTAGACAGACGTTGTGGACCTACCGTGATGTGCTGAACACCCCAAATTCTTGTCAATGCCTGTGGGAACTGCCCAGCAGTATCTAGTAATCTAGGACCTAGATTAAGTGCTAGGGCAAAACGATACTTTATATCTAGTGAATTATGTGAATAGTCCTTTTATTTCTTCACCAGACTTTTCTACAGACTTTGCTTTGACACATCTTGACAAAATTCTTAATCAGTCTCCCTCACAAAAACAGTATTAAACCACAGTTTCCCATTTTTTATCTGGAATAATCTACACAATGATCTAAAATAATCTGTAATATATATGAACAGGTAAAGGAAGAGAGAAGAAAAAGTGCCTTAAGAACAGCATGAGTTCTGCAAGGCTGCAAATGATACATTTGTTCCTAAATGTTAACTCACTGAAAGCTTCAGAGTCTTCAAGTATGTTAAAAAGCCCTCTCAAGATGTACAGAGGTAAGGGATTTTCACAAAAAGTACTCTTCTTAAGATTTTAGTTAAGCTAGATGCTTAAGCATGGAAACACCTAAGAGCAATAAATACTGTGGATCAGTATAGACTACCAATTCCTACGGCCACTCACAGCATCTGCATGTACACCAGACAACTCCTATGTCATCAGCATCTAAAACTGTATTCTCACCCTACATGATTTGTCCAAATAATGTCCACTGTGTTTTTTCTGTTGTAGCCTATGGTTCACCAATCACTGATTTAAACTACAGTGATTATTGACAGACCTGGCTATAAGCAAGCTGTACCTTTATGAACATTTGAAGCTGTATAGTGAAATCAAAAAAAATGTCTTTTGCACTAGAAAATGCATCTAATTAACTAGCTGAGGGACAGGCAAAAATAATTCTTAACATTACCGAACTGTGTACATTTGGAAAGTGAAACAGTTGCATAGATATTTCATCCTCTTTCAAAGCAGCATGTTTAGAAATGAAGATAACACTTGCATGTTGTCTGATAGGCATTAAATTTAGAAGAAGCATGTGATTTTTCCAAACACAGTATGGTTGCTCACTATTTTCTCCTCTCTTTGAGCTGGATGTATGACCTCCTGATCTGTACCACTTTCATATGCAAAGTTCTGGTCTACAGATGTCTTCTGAATTAACACTACCTACCCTAGCCTGGCTTGCTATATCTTTGTCCTTCTAATGGTGATCAAGTTTTATTAGTTTAAGGTTCTTCTGTTCACCTTAGGTGAAAAGCTTTCTTATAACTCTTCCAATGTCAGTACATTTCAGCTGGAAGAGGTCTGTAGTGAAATGCAGAGTAAACTTGATGCCATGAAGATTTTTGCCTTTTCTTTTATACCCCTGTTATACCTTTTTACAACTTCTGTATTCTTGGTGCTTTTGCCTACATTCTTGGACTTGTTTGTTAAGCTGAGAGACTAAACATTTTAGAAGCTTCAGAGTTAGGGATCAGTGTGCCCCAGACCCCAAGGTCCTCTCCAGAACACATTCTGTAAACTAAGATAGAACCATTCAGGGGAAGGCTCCTTGGGGAGGGGGGCCCATTCAAGCGTCTCACGGGGGATTTTTTGACAGATATGCTAATTAGTAAAACCTATAATGTTATACCTGATCTTTTGGGGGTGTGCATTTCAGTGTATTTGACCTGGACGTAGTGCACCTAAGGATCCTTAAAATAAATTCCTTTTCCCCTTCTAACCGTGTATAACTCTTGTTTTTAAGACCAAGAAAAGGCATCAAACTTAGAAAGTCTGTGGAAATCTTTAACACCAAATCTTTGTTTCATGTCTATACTACATCACTTTTGTAGCTGAAGGAATTTACCATAGAAATTCTTAAGAAGTGTTAGCCTATCCTCACTTCCTTTTTCTTTTTAAATTATGGTACTTTAAGCATCCTAACACTGATTACATTGTGGATTGAGGGATTTTTAAAGCACATTAATTTTGAAAACATAAAAGCTTTTTTCTCCTATCCCTGTTTCTGCAAGTGTTTGTTCTTATCATTTTCAGACCATTTTTTTTAATTTCATAGCAGCAGACAAGATACATTAACTGTCTCCTGCAGTAGAAAACACAAAGTAAATCACAGATGGAAATGGTTTATAACAATTGCTCAAGTGTCAGATAGGGAATTAGCTATGAGTAGGTGGTAGCAAATGTGAAGAGAACTCTTTGCTTTGAAAGAAATACAAAAACTGCCACACTGAACATTTTTAATATTCCTCCCATTCTTAGCTATAAAATAAAATTATCCAAGTGCAGTAAAATACCCTGTAACTGACAACAATTACCAGTCGTTACTGGATATCATGCTCTTTTTAGTTTTGTTTTATTTATTTATTTGGCAGATACTTAGACTGTTTTGCAAGATACCACACAGAGACAGTTCAACATTCCAACTGGAAAATCTGATTAGACTAATCAGGAAATAAATATAAGAGATCGAGGACCCTATGACCATTAAATTTGACAGCAATTCACAGTGCATAGAAGTTATATTCTTATATATTACTGATGAATATTCTAATCATATCTAAACATAATGCTAATCTGAATGCTTATTTTAAAAGTTTTTATTGCACAATAGTGACACTGCAGCACAGATAGTTAGTAAATGAATCCTTGACTAAATCATCAGGCAGCAACCTAGACTGCAGAACTGTGAGGAAAGAATCAAGGTTTGATTCAATCTAGTGTCACATTTGGTATAACAAATGTTTAAGAATGGGAGTGGTCCATTGTGCATATGTGTACAGTGCTCTGTGCAGTCTATAATCAACATGGGAAAAAATCTTGTTGGTAAAATTCCCAGGTGAGGTTATAAAAGTGTTTTCTCTTCTAAGTAGTGTTAAAAGATAACAGGGAACTGCAGAAAATGGTGCAAACAATGCAGTCACACTGTGATGGGTTCAAAGAGAGAGCTACCTTTGTGTACCACCAGCTTCATTGCCTCACACAGAACCCAATGCATTTAAGCCTCTCTCCTCAGAAAGGGGGAGAATCTTCCTGCCAAGAAGAGTAATCCAACCACAGCAACCATTTCTCAGATCATAGAAAAGAGTGTAATAGTCTTTTTTTTCACCTTTAGCCAATCTTCTAGCCTGATTGCACAGAGTTGTGCCTGAAGTTAGTTCAGGATTTCTCCTCCCACTGTGCAAGAACCACCCATTAAGCAGCCAAAGAATTCAGGCTTCAAACTGTGTCTTTGCCGCAATGTCTAAGCAGTGGCTGGTAGTACAGGTTGGTTCTGTGGAAGAATGCACAATGAGACCACAGAGCTGAAGCCAGCCTGGCCTGGGGGCACAAAAGTTCTGTAGGTCCTCCTGCGGTGCTATAGCCACCTGGTTCTAAACTGCTGCAACAGAGATGCAACGATGACTATTGATCAAGTCAGTCCAAACTCCTCCTGGGGATTCTTGCTTCCTTTAATTCTTCCAACACACTGGATGGTGAGATGGACATACATAAGGCAAGCCTGGCACGCACTTTGCTATGTTAAAATTTCTATCTCAATTTACCAAGAGTCATCCTTCCTGTATTTTTACCTTTGCTGTACACTTGAAATTAACTCGAAGCAAGGGCACACTGCAAGCTATCTGCAAGCTTTCACTGAATTGCAAATCGTTCTTGACTGCTCCTGGCTAAACAGTGTTAAGGGAATTATATTGTAATGCAATAAAATAGTTAGAGCTTGCAACAAAAAGAGTGTTGAGCTTTCCATAGAAAAGGAGAAGATTTTTGCATTGTATTCACAGCAAGATGAAAGTTTCAACTGGCACACCTAGTCATTTTTGCAAAACCCTTATTCATAACATTCCTTCTTCAGTACATCAGTTTAATCTATGTTACAAAAGCTTGGTTTAGACTTTCTGCAGGAAATAAGGTAAATTATAAAAAAATCCAGTTTAACTCTATTCCAGTGCTATGGTGCAGCTGGCTGTGCTAATGCTTATCACATTAAAACTGTTAACTGAAAGATAGTCTAATCCATTCTGGTAACTGATGCATGTAAATTCTTGAATTAAGGTAAAACATGTTTAAGAAAATTCCTTCCAACATGCCCAGCTGGTATGGACTCTTTCTTCCCTCTTTTCCCTTCATTGACTAATGGCCTGTTCCATATTAAAATACATTCTGTGTTATTATAATTCTTCTCTTTAAGTCTGGACCAAAAGTCTCTGAGTGCTAGGGGTAATCTCTGCATCTATGCAACCCTAATTTGAAGATTCAGAAAAGCTACTTTTCTAATATGGAACTTTTTGGTATCTGCTACTGTACTAATGTTGGTTTGTTATACTAAACTGCCCCCTTGTGTTTTTTACTAGAAGCAAACACATTGCTCCTGTGTGCAAAGGGAAGGGGCTCATGATGGGTTGTTTTGTTGGGGTTTTTTTAAAATATGTTAGCACCTTTTGAAAGCAGCATTACAACCTGTGAACAAAACCAGTTATTCTATATGGGGTTTTATATAAATATTTTTATACTAGCAAGAAGCAGTGCTTTGCAATGACAAAGTTTATTTTGAAGCTTAATAATGAAAAAATTATCAAGATAATGTACTGTCCCTTAAAGTAGGGGGAAAATTGGTCAAGAGCATTATAGGATGAGGGTCATAATCAATTTAAACAAAATAAATAAATTTCCATCAAAAGGCATAAGCTTCTCCTTCTGCAGATCAATATCAGATAATTTACAGGATTAAATGTGTTCAATGAATACCACAGTTGAACTAACCTCAAAGTCAAGCTTTTAGTAAAATTTCTGCTAGATAACAAGATAAACTCTAATGGAAATTAAAACCAGAACTATCACAGCAGAGCCTCTAACAATGAGAAAACACATGAACTTAAATTGATGAATCAATTCAAGTGAAAAGAAATCAAAATAATCTCTCTGAATCCTCTTTTTTGGAATATGGGAAAAAAAATGCCCTTCACATTTCTGGAGGAGTTGTGATTGAGAATTATTAACATTCTGTTTGAAAAACAGTTCCCTTTTAGTTCGGTACCAAAAATTAACATCAAACAAGAGAGGTTTGTTCATACGCACCTAAAGTGACAGAAAGATAAAAATGGCAGTCACTGATTCCCTATTCAGTCAAGGGAGAATTTTCAACTTTTCCTGTGGAACTTCATAAATGAACCCTGAAAAGTCTGGCTATAGGAAATACTCTCCATATTTCCCTTTAGAAAGCAAATAGATCAAACCGGGGTGGGGTTTTTTATGTATGGAAGGATTCCCATCTGCAACCTTCAGTGTGGAATACGTCCAGTGGGATAAAATAGGTAATAAAAATATTACTAGTCATAGGTTTTGGTTTAATTCCAAACCAAATTCAAAGTATCTCACACATGTCAGAGATCCTAAAAAAAAAAAAAGGAATTCTCTTCCTGTGGCAATGTGATTTCAATAATGTCCTCATGCTACAAAAAATGCAAAGGCTTAAACTTGATGATGAGAGAGCACGACAGGTTTGGGTGCAATGAGTGAAGAATGCTATTCACCTGCATTCAGCACTTTCAATAATATTCCATGCGGAATGATGTCTGGAAGAGAAAGAAATTTTCTTTTTAGAATATGAATCCCTAAAAACATTCAATATTGTGCAATTTGCGTGCCCTTACACTGGTGCCAGTGAAGCTGCTCACGTGAATAACTGTTTGTCAGGGTGAACAAGCAGTCAAGGTTCACAGCCAACCAGAACTAGCAGTGAGAGGCAAACGTTGCATTTGGAAACAAGATTTTAAGTCGAGCCAAGAAATTATGGTAAATACAGTCAGGTGTTAAGCTAATGCTGGAATATATACTGTGCAACAGAGCATGAGCTATGAAAATGTGATTACCAAGAAAAAAAGTAGTCTCTTACCAGTGAAAGCCACTAAACATGTAGCTCTGGAAGAATAAAAGCTATCCTAAGATAATTCTGACCATGAGACTATGTCCTTCTAACCAAATGGGAAAGCTTATAGGATTAAATTCAGTAGAATTCATATTATATTAAAAATTCATTTCAGCCAATTTTTAAAAAATAGCTGCCTTGCAGAATAAAATTAGTTCTTTGGCTTTCTTGATAACAAAAGAGCAGAAATCCAAAGGCTAAATTTTAATTTGAATTACATTTGTCCATATTTTGATTGCTCATCTATATTTTTTAATTCAATGATAGAATATTTGCTTTGCATCATGCCCCAGACTTTGCATTTGCATACTCCTCAAGGACATTGTGGGGAGAAGTAAAGGCAAGAAAAGGCTTAAAAATAAATATACTCTTAGTCACCAGCTGAACCTATTTAGTTCACCAGATGAAAAAAAAATAAATGATCTGATATGTTCCCAGCAATTAAATGGAAGGACTGAGCCCAGTGCAAGGAGCAAAGGAGGCTCAGCATTATTAAAACCCTGCCATGGCAGATGCACTGCAAACACAAAGCAATGTGACTGATGTACAATAACCTGAAGGATCACCTGTGCCAGCAATGGATTTGGTGTGATTTTACCAGACCAATCTCAGAATCTCAGAATATTTCAGTGCTTCCATGCTTTTTTGCCAGACTGTGACAAGGAGATGTTTTCTGTGGAACTCCATTAATCCCAGAGAAGCTGAATGTTGAGCTTCCTGCAAGTTGCAGTCTTTTCCAGGTTGTTTCTGCTGTTTCTGACCTTGCAATAAATACAGTGACAATGAGTTAAGCAGAGAGTGTAATCCAAGGGAAAGAAGAGATTTTCAGCCTCCTCTAGGAAAGCCAGATGGATGGCTGGCTGACACAGGCAGGTCAGTGATTGTAATACAGCAGGAAAGGTTTCACAGAAGGAATACAGCATCTTTCTATGCTGGGTATGCAAATGAAAGTCTCCAGTCTTAAGATGGGCATGGGTTAGATTCAGGAGAAAACTTCAGTGAAAGAAAATGTGATTTATTGGCACATCTAATGGTTCAAGGATACTGCAGGTAACTGGTGAGTAAGGGCCAGGTGGAACAGTGATGGATTGATTCTGGTAGTTGGGGGACTGAAAGAGGCAGGAAACAACAGAGAGCTGGGTCTACCAGAAACTAATCTCTGCCTCTCACCTTAAAATGTTAGGACACTTTTTCATTCTTTACAAGAAGATATGGCAGAATCCAGCACACTGACCTCATTTCTCTTCAAAATTATTATTATTCAAGCTTTTCATATTGCACTTATCATTCTGCTATCCCATTTCAATCACTGTCATTCACATAATAAGCAAAAGTAGTGAGATATGAAGAGACAGGAATGGGTGCATAAAGAACAGTCTGCAAACTGAAGATCTAATGGGGTTTTTTGGGAGCCAGTTATTTGCAGTGCACTGTGCACACAGTACTGGATGTTTCATTTTTATGACAGATCAATTCCACACAGCTTTTACCAATCTGACTCATCTGGGCCTTCTAAATTGTGTTTGTAAAACTCACTTTAGCACAGTGAACATTAAATAAATACTGAGGTAGATTGTCTCTAGCCAAGTCGTTCCAACAGATCTTTTGAGATTTAATTACATTTGTAGGGGACAATCTAATCCTTATACCATAGTAAGGAGTGAAAAATGACAGCATCATGCAGTCACACTAGTGCTGAATTTTATCTCTAGCATCTAGCCTTAATTAGATATTTTTTGGCATATAATTTGACAGAAAAATATTTTGGTACGACTACAGGAAGAAAAGCAAAAAAAAAAGAAAAAGTGTTCACAAGGAATTGGAATACAGTTAATCAAGAATCTTTTTTCTTTCTGTCAATCATGAAAAAAAGAGAAGATAGGAAGTACTAGGTGTGCTGACACAAAACCAGCTTGAGAAACTGGAATATTATATAACAATCATTCCAACTCAGATTAAAAAGGAATGGCAGTAACAAACCTTGAGAGAACAAAGATATAATATTGTAAAAAGAAAACAGAGCTCACAATTAGAACATGGAAATCATTGGTTACAAATAACTGACAAACAGGGAAGATAATTCAAAATTCATCTTGTTCCAAGAGTCATACCACAAACCACTTTGGTATTTTGTCCTTACTCAAACAGAAAACATCAGCTTACACTCACAGCTATGATCTTCTTTTTAAGTAGGATGAGAAATGTATGTTTGTAGAATGAGGTATTACAGGAGAAGCTCATTTGCAACTTGATTGACTTTATCATGCTTCTACCTCTCCAGACTGCATTCTTCCTCTTTCACAGACAAAAAAGATCTTGTACAGGAGCACTCTATACATCCTCTTTTTCCAATGTGCATTTTCAAAGTCCTATAACTAACTTGCTGTCTGAAAATTTACTGCAATTTTCTACGTGAAAATTAACTCAGTATTAAAAAATAATGATTTTTCCCCTCTAAAATCATTCCCAGAACATGTCTGTTTTTGCACTTTTTTTCTCATCTTTCACCCGCATTTTGCAATAGCATTAGGAGCAGCTAGCTATTATCAACAGCTCCTTATTTACATTATGAGCCACTATATAATGGCAAAGAGCTCTCATTTGGTAATATTGTCCATGACCTTTAACTCCCTTGTATTTCTATCACTATACTGGTAGTCAGGGTCAGTGCTGGAAATTTTCTGTAGTTTATGCTCCAGCCTATTCTAAAAGATCTGTCATTAGGAATGCATTTCTCTTCCTTTACTGTCTACTAAAACCACAAGACAATCCCCAAGTTCATCCTGTTAAGAGAAGAACATCAGAACCAAGCTGACAAACCATCTTATCTCAGGATGTCACTTACTAAATTTGGTGGTACTCTGAAGGAGAATCTACAAGACACTTTACATAATCACACCGACTTCCTTAAAATCACCATCTATACATATTTTCACACTGCAGTAAGGGGTGTCTACCTTTTCAGGCAGTATGGAAGATGCCAAAGTGAAAAAGACAGTAATAAGGTGGTGCATAGGAAGATGGGCCAGGCATGGTATTTCCAAGGCCAGGAGTCTATCAGGGTTGGTTATATTTTAGCAGCATAGGCGAGGATTAGATGATCTGCCCAAGAAGGGGAAAATGAGATCTTGTGCTGACTTCATGTGAGGATCTTCCTGCTTCTGAAGGAAGGCACTGTGGGAATAGGTGAGGAGACAAGAAATGGGTGTGGGCATTGCCCAAAATTGCAATGTGGTGGCACAGGGGCTGCAAGTTTGCTCTGTCACAGACGGTTCCTTCCCTTCCCCACCCATCAGGAGCAATCTGGCAGGAGAAGCCTTCTCCCAGGAGGATATCTGTGCATGAATGTGTACACCAGGCACTGAGATGGAGTGCTCCACTGTCTTGTTAAAGAGTCCTTTCTCAATATCCTCATCTTGTTCTAGAAAACTATAGCTCTTTTCTCTGATTATACCTTTCTTGTATCTTTTCACTGTGCTCAAAGCTGTCTTGATGGTAGTAGCTCAACTACTCATGTCATTCCTTTCTGCAGGCAAAATACCCTCTCTTCTTTGTCAGCCACTTTTCCTGCCTGTGCTGTGTAAGATTTCCATCACTGGATTATTAAATTCCAGCTACTTTCCAGCTAAATTTTAATCTATGCTTATAAAAATGCATATTCTTATTTCACACTAATCACAGAATTTGGTAACACCCTTACACTGTTACAGTGAAGGAAATGCCAGAGTGGTAATGCAATTATATTTGAGACATGGGACTGGAAAACAGGCAAATTCATTACTGTCAATTTTCTACATTTGCACCACTTATTTCATCTTTGCTTAATCAAAAGGTGAGCACTACTGGGCCAGAATACTTTTCATTTCTTAACTGATACTTAAAAGTGTGCCCAGTCTATACTACAGTTATTTTGTATTTTTTATTTTGATTTTTACCTGTATGACTTTGTCCTTTAGTGAATTCAAAAGAAGACTACAAATAGAGTAGTCTAACACTCAAAGACATTTCTTTCTCCTGCACAAGTAAACTCTAGCCATGGTCCAGCTGTTGGGAAATTCTCTCTTCCATTTTCTTCCTTTCATAATCCATTGCTCTTGAACACAGAAACAATTTTGAAATATTATAGTTGCTTGATGAAGGACTATACTGTAGGTGCTATCAAGCAATTGCATCCATTGAAAGAAGACTTTGCATTTTCAAGTGGCAGTAAGACAACCTGCCAAAAGGAGAGTTCATTTGAGAGAAGCCAGAAAGCAGAATTTTCTTGTTATTAATAAACTATTGGCATAAAGGTCATTGAATCTGTTAGAAATGCTATAGCCTCAGTGGAGCAGCTCTGCTAATTGGGTTGTTGATGTGGGGTCCCAGATTCCCCAGACCTCTCTGCACAGGACACCATGAGCTGTGTTGAGAATGTCACTGAAAGCCCTTCTCCCTCCTGTGAGGAGAATGGAGTTTAACAGCAGGTTAGCATGAGGGTTAGGATGAGGATTAGAACAGCACAGTAGTGTAAAAGACAACTACTGAAACAGAGTATGCTTTTGGGTAGCATAATAATAATAGACCAAAGAAACAGGGATTCAAACGAGCTGCAGTGCCAACTGCAGATCGAGCTCTGTGTGGAGGATCCCGAGGCAAGAGGCTGTGAACTGCCCTTTGCATGACAAAGGGCTCTCAGGTACGGGGACCTGTGGCCCAGCCGGCTGACACTCTTGAGACATGTCAGGAGCCGAGGACTCCAGACTTTCACATGCTTAGACTGTGAGGGTATAAAAGCCCAGGGTTTCCTTTGTTCAGGGGTCCTTCCTTGGACCCAGCTCAAGCTGTTATTTTGTTATTGCTCCATAATTAAAGTATTTAAGGATCTGGATGTCTGAGACTCTTCTACAGGAAACCTGGGTTCTAGCCAGTTAAGGAGACCCGGTACGCCTGTGTGAGTGTGGGGTGGAGCTGTGAAGGAGCCTCTGTCCCAGCTCAGAAAGTGTGGGTGTGACTGCCAGTCAGTCTGCTGAATGGCCAGACAGGGAAGTGTCCTTAACACAAATATCGATGTGGAGGTTGGAGCTAGGTAACCTTTAAGGTCCCTTCCACCCAAATCACTCCATGATTCCACGGCTCTATGACTAACCTTATTCAAAGGCTAGGCTTGCTGAAACAAAGCTGAAATTATTAGCAGAGCAACTTCTTCCCTGGGTAGTCATTTCAGAGGGTTCTCATGTCTTATGAAGTGCTTCATAACCAGAAGGCAAGAGCAGGGATTTACTGCTCCTGACAGAAGAAGTCAATGTACCGAACACTGAAGAGGCAGAGCAGTATGCTTTCCAGCCATAATTGTGATGCTGGGTTTGGAGCAGTTCCTTCAAATTCTCTGCATTTCATTTTCTCTGTTCCTAAAGGTATAACACTTAGTAAATGTTCTGTTCTCTTTCTTTCCATTCCAAGCACTACTTTATTTACAGGTTGAGAATGCTTCATATTATTAAACAGAAAGAGAGCAGGGGAGCCTATCCTTCACTCTGAAAAGTATTTGAGAGTGCAGTGTTTAATAGTAGAGATGTTATTTAGACAGAGTGTGGATTACTTCAGTTGCAAAGAAGTATATTCAGTTAATTACAAATGTTTGTGCTGATCTTTGAAACAAAAGACATTAATACATTTTGAATTAAATGAAACACTGAATTTTTATAGATTTTAAAACATTGCAAAAAAGGGCTCTTGAATTCAAAGTAAACAAATACTCCAGCATAAACCAAATGAAGAAAAAATTTTATTTCACAGTTCAGAGCACTGTATCTAATAACGGTTTCCAAAAACAACTTTTGCATAGATGAAAATATAAAAACAAGAGGATTGGAAAAGAGGAAGATATCAATAAACAAAGGCACAAATAGATTGTGATGTGAATTTTTATGTTGTTGATTGGACTGAAATCAGACTAAAGAAAAACATAATATCAGAGTAAGGAGATATTGCTCTGCTGCACTTCCTGAAACCCAAAAGCCATTAAAATTTTTATTGCAGATTCTATCCTCAGTCATAATCTTATCCAAAATTTGGTGTAAAATACAATAAATAAACTCAGGAACCTATTAATGACAGCATGTTTCAGAAGGTTTTAAATTGCACCCTCTCTCTGTCAGACTCTTTAATGTCAGGAACTCCCTTCATAATTTAATTCTGTATTTCATAGTCAGAAATACAGGGCGTAGGAAAAAGAGACTTGTTGCTTTTAGGTTGTTAGAATAGGAATAGAATAGGAATAGAATAGGAATAGAATAGGAATAGAATAGGAATAGGAATAGAATGTTTCACCTGAAAAGGACCTACAATGATCTTGTCCGTGTGCTTGACCACTCAGGGCTGAAAATCTAAAGCATATCAAGGGCATTGTCCAAATGACTCTTGAACACCGACAGGCTCAGGGCATCAACCACCTGTCTAGGAAGCCTGTTCCAGTACTTTACCACCCTCTCAGTAAAGAAATATTTCCCAATGTCCAGCCTAAGCCTTCCTTGTGTTGTTGATGGTCTAGATTTCCTTGAAATATTGTGACTGAATCTCTGACAGGAAATGGCAGCCAGTTTATATGGCCTAGTATGAATTTCTGAGATCCTAGAAACCAATTTTTTATTTAACTATTGTCATTAGCAATGCCAAATACATCACAACTTTCAGGAAGGTAAAGGTAAACAATACTTACCGTTATCATTCTGATTCAAATGTTATAGCACTCACATTCCATAAATTAAAATATCTGAGTGTGAAAGCTTGTCTAAAATGTTCTTAATGGAGTTGGGTAATGTTTGCCTGGGGAATAACAATATCCTTCAATTACTTCTTGGCTAAAGTGGAGTTTAAAGCTAAATACTAACGTATGAAAAAATGATGGATTTTTAGGTGTCTGTCCCTTCAATTAATCCAGAACCCAGAGCTCAATGCCCATACTAAAATCCCAGTTCAGTGTCCTGAGAAGAGTGGGAACGGCTATTTGAAGTAGCTATTGGTTACTTAAATAGTTCTCTCTGAGGCTATTTGAAGTAGTTATTGGTTAATGCAACAAGCAAGAAGCCACTTAGAGCAAGCTGTGAAGAAACAATGGATACACAAATGCACAGGAAACCCTGTTACCTTTCACACTTTAGATACTGGATCAGGGCTTCTCAAAAGTATCTTTCTCCCAGGCACACTCCACCCACAATCCTTTCCTGGAAGAAATGTCCAAATTCTTTTTTTTTTTTAAAGAATGCAATAAAGATCATTTATTTTCTAGGGAGGAAATTGCTACAAATCTTTGTATAACAGCTTGATTGTTAGAAAGTTCATCCTTACTCTGGAGCTGTTAAATTCAGTTCCTTTTCAACATAAGGGTATTCAAACTACTGTCATATTTCCCCAAAGAATTACAAAAACAACTGAAAGATTCAATAATGTTGTTAATGAGTTACATGCAAAATGTAGTTTCAAATCTTGCAGGGCAAAGCCTACAAAATCTTATAGCAGTACCGCTGCCCAAACCTGATGTTAATATAGAGGTAGTTTCAATATCACAACAGGACCAACTAAGACCAAACAATGTACTACCACTATGCTTTACTTCAGAGCAAGAAGAAAGTCTTGTCTGCAACCAGATGACATACATAAGAGAATTAAACCCTTCCCAGCAGCATGAAAATTTCTAAAGGAGACTGTACAGCAAACACAGCAACAGTGCATATCATCTGCTAAAAAAGATTTGGAAAAGGAAAAGATAATGCCAGGATGGCTATTCAGCAAAGCAAAAGATGGTGCTAGAAACCAGAAAGTATTTTATAAAATGTTGTACAGACATAAAGAAAATGAAAAGCCTGATAAATTTTGACAGTGTAGATGTAAAAAGTATTACTACGAAGGCCAAGCAAGAGTTTGAGAAGCAAATAGTGAAAAGAATAAAAACTAACAACAAAATTCTCATCTAAAGCCATAGCAGCAAAATCCCCTCCAGAAATCCTTGTAGAATCACCAAGAAGAGTTGTGTCCTGGCTCAGCAAGGGCCAGCAGCTCCCTGGGGCCAGGCATCTGCACACACAGGGGATCCATCAAGGTAGGAGCCTCACCAGCCCGGTCTGTCCTACAGCCCCCAGCCAGGGAACAGGGCAGGTTTGGGTAACTGTGTGATGGCCAGTGAGCCTATGAAACAAGGGACAAAGAGAGTCCAGAGGTAGGACAGTCCCTAAGATCAGAGATCCTCCCCAGGTTAGGGTGACAAAAGAGGCTTCTCCAAGGACACTCTGCCCTGTTTTGTTAATGTACCCCAGTTCTGCTTCCCTGGTTGGCTGTTGGCCTCTCCGCCCCCTTGTTACTTTATACGTCCCTGCCCTAGAAGGTTCTCCACTCCGTGTTCCCCCATTGGCCCTTTGCCCCATCACCACGCCCCCAGAGCTCCCCATTGGCTCCCTTACCCTAGTCCCACCTGTGTACTGCCCCTGTGCCCTCAGATCATTGGTCCCTGATGCTCGATCTGCTCCCGTACTTAAACCTGAACCCTCCGTTGTTCTCTGTGTTCATCCCTGGGTCCCTTCATGGTGTGGCTGCAATAAACCCCTGTCTGTGGAATCCCATACAAAGATCCTTCCTGCCTCTTTGCCGTCAACTCACATTACTGGAGCTATCCATGTGTGTGTGTGCACACGTGTGTGAGTGTGTGGTGGTCCTGCTGAGCGGCTTCGCCAAGGAGACGCTTTTAGGAAGGTCACACCAATAAGCTGCAGCACCCGACTAGTGACACAACTGGAGTGGCCAGGAGGGTGATTGGCAGCCAGTGTCATCTCACTGAGAACGATGCCAGTGAGAGGAGCTCTTCATAAATGCTCAGATAGGATTGGTGGGGAAGATCAGAAATAAAGGTTTCAGGGACATGAAGGACAAAAAAGTCATATCCAGTAGTTAGCATGGCTTCACCAATGGGAAGTAATGCTTACCCATCCTGATAAACATCTATGACAAAATAATCGGTTTGGTAGATGAAAAGAGAGCAATGGATACTGTCTACTTGACTTCACTGGGGTGTTTGACAGTGTCCCGTAAGATCCTCATAGAGAAGCTGTTGAAGAATGGGCTGAATGGGAAGACATCAAGGTGGATTGACAATTGTCTGAATGGGCCACTGATGACTCCACCAGATCCAGAGCGGGGTGATACGCAGCACAAAATCTAGCTGGAGGCCAATAACTAGCAATGTACTTTGGGTCAATATTGGGTCAATACTCGGCCCAGTCCAGTTTAACATCTTCAGTAATGATCTGGATGCTGGAGCAGGGTGCCCTTAGCAAGTTTTTTAATGACACAAAACTGCAAGGAGTGATGATTCACCAGAGGATTGTGCTACCATACTAGGGACCTGAATGGGCTGGAGATGTGGGCTGACAGGAAACTCATGAATTTAAGCAAGGAGAAATCACCGGGGGAGGAACAAACCCATGCACCAATATGTGTTGGTGGCCAGCAAACCAGAAACATCTTGGCAGAGAAGGACCTCAGGATCCTGGTGGACGCATGGTTGAACATGAGCCAGAAATGTGCTGCAAAGAAAGGCAACAGTATCCTGAAATTCATAAGGAGGAGTGTTCCAGCAGACTGAGAGGATATTCTGCCCCTCTGTGCACTGCTGATGAGGCCACACCTGGAGTATTGTGTCCATTTCTGGGCTCCCCAGTACAAGAGAGACAGGGACATAATGGAGAGAGTCCAAGGCCACAAAGATAGTGAAAGGACTGGAGCACCCCTTCTCTGTTTAGCCCAGGAAAAAATATTCAGAGAGAATCTTATCAACATATGTAAGTACCTGAAGGGAGAACGGAAAGAAGGTAGAGCTCTTGCCAAAGGTGCCCAGTAACAGGACCAGAGGCAATAAGCACAAACTAAAACACAGAAAGTTTCCTCTGAACATCAGGAAACACTTTTTCACTATGAAGGTGAATAATCACTGGCGCAGGTTGCCCTGAGATATTGCAGAGTCTTCATTCTTGGAGGCATTCAGAAATGGCTGGGCATGGTCCTGATCAACCATCTCTAAGTGATTCTGCTCAAGCAGGACAACTGAACCAGAAGACCTCCAGAGGTCCCTGCCAACATCAACCATTCTGTGATGCTGTAATTCTATGAAAAAATGCAAAATATCATTATGCTGTTGCACAAATCTGTGGTATAGTTCACATGCTGAATTTTGTGTGCATTCTGACCTCCTCCTCTTAGAGAAATACACGTCATTCCCTACATGCTTATGAAGAAAGAGGAAGTTAGTAAGTCAATATGATGATGGAAAATCACTTTTTATAGTAAGAGTTCATGCAGAAGCGGGGGATGTTTGCAAAGACTAAAGAAATTAACACAGCTTAATAACACTGTCTGTATATGCAATGTGTAGGACGTAGAGAGGAGCAGAATAATCAGGATTGTCTGCTTGAGGAGATGCTCCTTTTGTGCCAGCTTCTTCATCTATTAAATTGAACACTTAACCATCATGGCATTTTTTTTCTGTCTGAAGGGGCAGAGATCTTCTAGAACAGTAACCATTCCTAAAAGGTGAAAAGCCATCTTCTCCTTCAGCTGTGATCTTCCTTCTGCCACACCATCCTCCACATCATATATACCATCTAAGCATTTGTACGTATTCCAGTCCCTGTAGCCCCTCAAATACATTAATTCTTATGAGAAAATACGCTTCATTATCTACTATCTTCCTTTTCAACTATGAGACTAAGTGCTCCATGGAAATCTTTCAGTGTGAGCATACTTGATGCAGCCTTTTAAACCATCACATTTTCATTGTTGTCACCTGCTTCCTCACATAAATCAAAACTGATCAAATCAAGCAAGGTTGAAGGATGGAAAACCTATGTAATGTAAACATTATCTGTGTATTAAACAATTGGCAACAAAACTCTGAAAGTATGGATAGGGAAGTAAGGAACAGAGTGATGTTATTTTAGAACTGGAAATGATTCAGTTAAAGGCAGAAAAGATTATCAAGAGAATGTCCAACACCCATATGAGCAGACAATTCCATACAGAAAATGGGTAAGGCTGAGCCCCTTCAACATGGGCAAGAGGTGGCTTACACAGACATAATAAAGGTCTACAAAATCAGGAGTGCCGTAGAGAAAGTGGATAGGGATCAACAATTCATTGTCTCTTCCAGCAAAAGAGTTATAGGTCATCATATGAAGACTGCAAGAACCAAATTCAAGCCAAAGTAAATGGTTGTTCTCTGAATTGGTATCAGACCAGTAGAACAGTGTGCCAAAATCTATGTTAAGTGGAAGATATGTACATAGATTCAAAGAGAAACTGAACTAGAACTTGAAAGAAAGATCAGCTGAAAAGTTACCAAAAAAAAAAAAAAAATCCCACCAGGCTTATTAATTACTCTGACCTGAACATAGCCAAAGGCTGGGAAGCATTTCAGGGAAATAGCATATGTCCTCTTCCAGTTACTTTTCCTTAAGCATCCTCTTCTGCAAGGAATTAAATCCTTTGTTTTACAAGTAGTCTGAAAACAATGCAGCTACAGGAGAGAGTTAAGCAAAAATTTGGTATTTCTTCTCCAAGTCACAAAGGAAAATGCTGCCTGGTGAATGACTGGAGTTCCTGATTTACTTCTATTTGGAAGTCTTTTTTGAAAGTCTGTTTGAAGCTTAAAAAACCTATAGTCCATCATTCATACCACTGAAAAAGCCATCTTGACAAAAGAGGGAAAGATAAACAAATAAAGCAATTAACACTTATGTAAACAGAATGTTATTGCTTAACAAAATATAATTTTGTTCTTACAGTTACTAATATTTTTACTAAAAGCAGTGATTAAGCCCTGAGTCATCTGACTATGGATGCCAGCAGACATGAAGTACCATTAGAAAGGGACAGTCATTTCACAAGTCATGTTCTGATAGATCAGGTTTCACCATCAGAGACACCACAGACTCATTAGATATAGAAGTTAAACAGTTCAGGCTTATTAAACGTGATCAAGGGAGCAAAATGAAGAGAGAGTTTAAAAAAAAAAAATGTAGGAAAATGCTGTTATTGTATCATTCCTAAAGAAAATTTCTCATATAATCAGTATAGAAGTAAACTCACAAAACCCACAGTAGTAATATCAGCTTATTATAATACAGATACCAGAAATGGTATCTGTTTCAACATGACCAGCACATCCCCACTCCCTGGGTAAATTTACATACTTTCCTTATGGAGGGTGACAGAAAACATTTTAATTATGAGTAATCAAGTTAATTATGTTAAATCTAAAGATGATTTCTTACATTTATTCAATAAGAAAGGGAAAATACCACATTAACGAAAAAGATAAACACTAAAAAGGTCACATTTTTTGGGATTGTGATAAAAGCATCTCAGATTCTACAAACCTTTTCAGCTTTCAGGTACCAGAAGTGGTTATATGTACATGTGCAGGTCACACTTCCATGAAGGTCTCCCCTCACTGTCTTCTTTGCTTGTGCTAGAAGAAGTTTAAACTCTAGCAACATTTGGAGAGAGAAAAAAAATTCCCCTGGATCAGATGTTATTAGAGATGATTCCTACCAAGGGACTTTTAAAATCTAAATTTTAATTCTGAAATATGCCTTTCTGGCCACAAAAAGGAAAAGAAAAAACTATTCACCCTCTCAATCCAGGAGAGCTGCCTAAATAGCACACATGCTGAGGAGCAATGCAGCTTGCAGCCTTCTCTTACCAAAGCCACTGCCACAGGCACATTCTAAAGTTTGTAACTGGCCCATTACAAAGCTGCTCAGGCCCCACCCCATCATAACATGCGACATCAGGCCAGTAAAAACAGCTGCCCACATACAGTGGCTCACTTACACATAGTACAATGGACAAAGGGAGTTCTCAATAAGACAGTCCCTAATACCAGAGAGTTCTGTCAAGGTCACGGTGAGAAAAGAAGCTTCTCCCAGCATTGTTCTGTTATGGTAATCTACCCCAGTTCTTCGTTCCTGGCTGGCTGTTGGCCGCTCCACCTCCTTGCTACCGTATATGTTCCATGCCATAGAAAGTTCTCCACTCCAGGTTCCCCCCATTGGCCTCTGCCCCTCGCCACTCCCCCAGAGCTCCCCCATGGGTCCCCATTCCTTAGCCCCCCTGCACATGTGTGTGAGTGTGTGTGGCTGATCCCGCTGAGCGGCTTCGCTTTGGAGACGCCTTTTAGAGATCGCTACACCTCACGCTCTGGCACAGAAGCTACAGAGCCAAAGAGATAGAGATACCCACATTTGCATGCTCCTGAAGCATCAGCCTGGCATTGCCCATCCAGCCAGGAGCCAGACAACCAAGGCACAGGGACAGCCCCAGCCCTGGGTACCTTCAGGCCAGGGTGCCAGCCTACATCAGGGCATACAGCTGGGGGTGGTGGGACCTGGAGCTCAGTTGGGCCCAGCCAAGAGCCACAGCTGGAAGTGTTTGCACTGGGCCAAGGGCTGGCCCTGCCCATGGCTGTCACACAGCACCTGGAGCCTCTCCCTCCTCCACCAACTGTGCTCACCTGGCCCTGGAGGCCAAACCATAGAGGCTCTCAGACCCCTCAACACCTCTTACTGGGTAAAATTTCCCATTTTTAAAGGAGCTAAGAACACATCTTTAAAAAGCATTTCTATTTTAATATGCTTTGTGTTTTTCATGTTTTTTCATCTGCAAAGTAGGAGCAGATTTAGTTCAGTACTAAGGATTTCCAGTAGCACCAGCCTTTCTGAGCCAAGAAAAGAGTTGTCAGAGCAAAACTGCTAAGATATGAAGCATCGGTCTAGGTTTCTCTGAGGTATTAATAAAGTGACAGCCTGGGCTCTCAGAGCACTTTCTCTTGGACTATCTGTTCCCTCTAGTCTGGTCAGATCCTTCCCACACTGTGTCTCAGTTTCAATGTACTCCCTTGAGGCTCAACATCATTTTCTTCCCTGACAATGTCTGTCTTCCCTGAAAATCCTTGCAGTTACAATTCAGGTTGAAATAAAGTCAAGTGTACTTGAAAAAAAAGATATAAAAATCACAAGGGGCACATTAATATCGCTGCCAGAATTGCTAGGCAGGATTCTGAGCCTGATGTGTGGTAGCCATTGCACATGCTCTAGTTTGAGATGAACTTGAGATCAGAGACCTTCCCAAGTAAACAAAACAGTTCCAGAACCTAAAATTATCTTAAACATTAGCACAACCTCTATATCACTTGTGCCAACTAGCACTCTCCAAGAGCTCCTGGCACCACAGTGTTCCAATAGGCAGCTTGGCTTTAGCCACCCATCTGGAGAACACAGCAATGGAATAACCACAGCCATTTTCAGCAGGTTCAGTGCCAGAAGCCAATCAGTGGAGACACTCTCTGGTACTGACTTATGATAGGATCTGATATATAAATCACTATTCAAGATGTCCTACTGGACATTTATCTTAAATTCTATGTATGAGCACCTTTAACATGCTGCACAATTTCTTTCATGGCACAGTTATATAGCAATTAAATCATTCACACATAACCAGGTCCGGAGCATTAAATTCACCCACTAGTCCGTGCTTCACACTTTTCTGTCATGGCATTCCTGTCTCACACACTGCCCAGGAGGGCTGCAACTGCCTGCCTGGTCTGGGCTCCATGTGTCAGTCATGGCCTGGCATGTGAGGCAGAAGAGAAGCTGCTGCATTGCCCCTAAGATGTTCTCTAACCCCTTTATGCAGCACAGTCTGACACAAAGCAGACTGCATCCTCGAGCTATGCTTCTCCAAAACATCTCAGGATGTCTACCTGTCATAAACCTCAGTACAACTGTGCTCCTGCATTTTTTATTGCATTCCATTCCATCATGTTTTTGTCTGTTTTCTACTGTCTTTTAATTTGCTTCCATTGTAGTTAAAACTTGTTCAACCTTTAATAGCTATACTGTCATTTCTCTTTCTTTTCTCATTCTTTTGCTATTTTACTCTGCCATTTGTGACTTCGCTCTCAGACCAAGCTTTAGTTCTTCAGACACTCCAGTTCTGCTTATTCTTGTAAGATTCCTATAGAACAATTTTCTTACTCTTTCCAAATAGGTTCACAAAGCTGTTCCTGCCAGATATATAAGCAGACCTCAGACTTCTCACTCCATCTTAAGATGTCTTTTACTGAACTGCTGAAAACACTTCTTCCCAACTTGCCACTGTAATTTGTATTATAAAACACTTTCCTCTTTGTTCCTAACACTCTGCCCAATTCCAAAATGAAATGATAAAAAATATCACTAACTCTTTACCACAACAGCATTTTTCTGAGCAGCTCAGAGGGCCCGTTTTTCTCCCAGTGAGAGCAACTGAACACTTTCATGGAATTTAGTTCTAAAAACAATGATCTCAGTAAAAAAAAAATTAGAATAATATAAAAGTGTAACATCATAGAATAATCTTTGTTTTTTTCTGGTCATCATCTTTATTATCCCCATTAATTGGTTAGCATATCTTTTTAGTTTTTGTTTCATTTCTTTCACCTTTCCTGATGAGTAAATATCTTCTGACAAATCAGAGCACAGGCAATAAGCACACTTTGTATGTACAACTATTTCAAAGAAGAAGAAAAAGATGAGATGCACACTCGAGTATCCTTCAGACAGTGTATCTCTTCCAGCTTATTTGCTTTGACAGTAACTGTACAAATAATATCTTCTAAACCTGAGCAAACAAACCTCTTTTAACAGCACAACAGATACTGTTAGGAAGTCTAAGGATCATCTGAGATGTTCTAGTGTGTTGTCTGTTTTGCTATATTACTTTTTAGAATACCTTTGGCAAAGAAAATTAATATATAGATCCAAACACATGTCACTGAATATGCTAATCAATTTGTTCATGTCATTGCTTTCAGTCATTTCTCATATGTGGATGACATTTGAAGGTTTCAGTTTGAGGAATTTTAAACTCTTGTAAGGAAGCCTTCTCCCTCCATCACAACTTACATACCAGTGACTAGAAAAGTAAGTCACATACTTCAATGAAACCATCTGTTACAAAATCATTCTGAGGTATATTTTATAGCAAGTGATGACAAAGGCAAAAATACCACCTGTTTAAAACTCATGACAGACAAGAGAACAAGGCAAAAGTCACATTTTTCTTCATTTTGATTTATACAGGACTGACAACTTTTTTAAGGGGACTAAATTTGTCATGGAATACAGAGGAAATTTAGGAGAACATGACAGTTTCTCTTGATAAAAATGTTGATAAATGCCTGTGTTCTGAAATCAAGTAAGTATTAAATCTCTCTAATAATAATAATAAATAAAGTCTAGGGGAAAAAAATTTCAATAAATACATTTAAATGTGAAAATTGGGCAATTTATTGTTGTCCATCCCAAAAACCTTTCCTTATGCTGCTAACTGCAATTTTCTGCCTTAGAGTTTTCCAGAAGAATGTCCTATTATCTTTAAAGAATGATCAATATAAAGATTGTTGACACTACAATTTTGCTATATGTGACAAGGAAAGAGCTAACTATTGACTACAAATAAATAAATAGAAATAAGAAATTAAATGCCTATTGTGGACATTATGTTGTATTGCAAGAGCAAGTCTTTAGACTGGAAAAATGGTTATTAAAAATAATATTGCATAGTGGTAACCCAATCTTTTAACCAATAACTGCACCTCCAAGTGGAATCCTCTCAGACTAATGATTTTGACCACAAAACGTGATCAAGAGTAAAACTGGAACATAATGCATTAACTGATGAATTATAGAAAGTACTTAAAAGAAATGCTGTAGGAAAAGCCACATTCCAGGATAACATTGATGTTTTTCTTCCCCAGACAATCTCTAATTTCACAAAAGAAATGAAACTTTCACAGGCTGTGAATAGGGTTTTCTAGTTTTCTATTTCGTTTTACAATCTTACAGCTATTCTGTCTCAAGATCATGGAAAATTAAATTTAGACTCTGACAATCCCATCATTTTATAGAAGTAGTCAGCTATGACAGCACTAACCATCAACCCCCAAAAATCTAGGCTACTCAGTGTGATATCTGATACCTACAGTAGATTAAGTGCAACAAGCATCTGTCCTTCAGTGTGTGCTTAGGATATAAACAAAGGACTTTTTTTTTTTTTTTTCACAAATTTCTTGCTTGTTTTCATTCATTTTCATGTACTTACAGATGTTCCAAACTTCCCAACATAATTTTTATTACTGTAGGGATTGAGAGTTAAAGAAGCTGATCTGGACCACTGAAGTCTTGTGAAATAAGGTCAATTACTGCTTTACATGTTTGAAATATTATTTGAACCAAAAGAAATATTAAATGACAAATAGAAATTTTACCTGAAATATAAATTTTTGAGAAGAAATTACATCAGTGTCCTAGGTTACAATGTAAGATGTAACCAAAAGCATGTATTCTATTATCATCTTCACAAGCTGCTAAAGCAGGTGGGGCAATGTTTGTTATCTCCTACCACGACTCACTCCTGATAACTCCCTCCAGGCACTCTCTCTGTTTAATGGGCTATCAAGGACCCATGGCATGACTCTTAGAATTACACCATCCCATTGTGAGATGCTCCACCCAGGGGGAGGAACCAAGCATACCCACCTGGATATAATCTGGGGTTTGGAACAGCACAAGCAGTCCTGTTTACTGGATTCCTAGAGGACAAGAGGTACTATTGGTGTGTCAGATGAAGACCAGAGCCTTCTACAGGATCACCACTTCAACAGGACCACTTCATCTGGACTGCTACCACCACCCTGACTAACAGGGTGTCAGGTTGTGTCCTGTCAATCCTGACTCAGCATTCTTGTACTATTGCATTTATTTTAATTTTCCTATAAAATTATAATTCTGACTTGTGATCTCCTATTGGTTTGTTTTCAAACTAGTAGAATCAGGCAATTGCTATCATATTAATACAAAATAAAATGTGTAAAACTCATTTGATACTGTTACCTAGTTTAGAGGACAACTACTGAAACTGTATCTTCTTTTTAAATCTATGGACATAAAATGTCTGTGTTGCAGCAGAACTAAAACATAGATGTCTAAGGCACATTAGTACAAATTAACCTGAGCTAAAATATACACCCCAGAAACAACTATATCTGGAGGATGACTTATCAGATGTCTTGAATATTAGAGCAGTTCTGACTCTGTGTCTACCTCTATCTATATGTATTAGTAATTCTATTTCTGACTGGCAGAGTTTCAGAATTTAATTACTCTATTTATGCTTACTGACATGTTGTAAATAATGGAAAGAACTTACAAATGATACTTTAGTATCATTGCTGACAGCTCCATGAAAGCAGAGCTCCATGTGAAGTAGAGAATAGTCAGTTATGCAATTTAAAGCTTGTTTACACAAGTACAAAGGGAAGCATGGGGAAACCCAAACATCCTGTACCATTTACAAATCCATTTCCATGAGCTTAGAAGACCACAGGGGCACAAAGGTGGGGGAACCCCAATATCCCATGCACGGAAACCTGCCCTGCCTTCCCCTGGGACTGTCTCAGAAAGTTTCAGCCCCATGGGCCATCAGGGCCCCATGAGCTAGGGGAAGGTGCTTTCACACAGTATGAGATGGTAGGGAAAAGCATTTAGAGATTGTACAGGACTTTCATGGGATGTTTCAGGGACAAACCAAAGGTGGTTTTGGCATGAACAAGCACAGGAATACAGAAAGATAAAGGATTAATACAGGCTAGCACACCCACCTATGCCCTGCACTAGATCAGTAGTCTGATGTGTCTTTTCACTAAACTTCCTTTGAACTGTTGCCCTGAGTGAAGGGGCTCTTTCTGCTGGTACTTGTGTGAGTTTAGGTCTAAGTGCCAGGGCTGGAGTGAAACCACCCATCACATGGCCTGTGTGTTTGGGGTGCCAGCAGCTGGAGACATCAGGATGTGTGCACCTGAGTGGGATCACTTGCAAATAGCCAGAGCAGAGGGACACAGGAGCCAGGAGAGTGAGCGTGTCACTCACAGGGAGACAGCAGGAGTTCAGCACTAGCAGGACCAGGGTTTGTTCAGGAAAACTGCTGAGGACACTGGGCTTGGGGAATTTTCTGGGACTCATTTGTACATGAGTGTTTGCATTTGAGAGTGAGACAACTGAGAAGAGCAAGGATCCAGGGAAACACTGACAAGGTAATCACTGTGCATGTTGTACACACACATTGTACATATATACACTTACGTTTTCTGCTAACAAACCTTTATTCTAATTAGCCAGAGAGGGAACCAGGATGAGGGGTTTTAGTGTTGTTGAATGCTTGTGTGTGAGTGCTTAGTGTTTTCTGTCTAGGTTGGCCTGTGTGGCCAGTCATCTGTACACATGTAGGGGTACTGTATGTGCCTATATGTTAGTCATTGGGAAAATGTGCTCAGCATCACTCCTGGTTGGATCTGAGGGAACAGAGATGCAGCAGCCTTGGCTCTTTCAGGTTGTAGGATTCATTGGCCCCTACCAGTGATAAAAATAAAAATCTAGGAAACACAAAGATGGGAGAACATCTAATCTTTAAAATTTTATAATACCACAGAATAAATCAGAGACTATCCACCTGTAAAAAAAAAATCTAACATTAGGATGTCAGAAAAAATGTGACAGACACAAAAAAGGTAAGATAAAAATAATGAAACTGGCTATCTGGTGGAAAGGCTTAAATAAGAGAAAAGTTAAAATCTATTGCATTCAAACATGGCTAAAAAATAATTAGAAGGAACTTCATAAAGGTGGAAAAGTAAGGTTGGTTTTGCCTATGTAATTTCTTAATTTAAGAAAAGGGGATATTCGTTCAAACTACAGCCATATCTAAAAGCAATAAATGAAAGTGCTTTGTTACAATATGCCTAATTCAGCAATGGTACTCATTATCAAAAGTTAATAGTCAACACAAGGCAGATGGCTGAAGATGCATATTAACTCAGTAAAATACTAGAAAGATTCAATTTGATACGAAGATGGAGAATAATCACAACTGTGAATATTAAGTAGGATAAAATAATTGGAATTCAAGCCTTTATACCTCAGGGCATAAACCAATGACTAATTAAATATGATACAAAAGAGAATGTCCTTCTAAGCACATTTTCCTGTAATTGTCTACAGCATTTCTTGCAACTGGTGCTCTCTGCTGATGCAGGCAGGACACGATAATTGAGTGATCCTGAGAGCATATTCAATATGATTTCTTAAGATCTATTTTAACTTATCCAGTGTTTTTTATTTACTAATTTAAATTCCTTTAGCACTAGACAGCTGTCACAACTCTCACCTATACAAAAAAAGCAGGCCACCCAGCTTTTGAGAAATGTGGAATGGTTCTAATTTTTATTGCCAGTTTTGTTAATGCTGATGTTTCAAGCAGTGGGCTCTTTACAGTTAACCTATTTTTTCCACTAATATATCTTTTGCCATTGTAGAGAGCATTACAAGAGCAGCTAGTTGTAGCTAATTATGCAACTTCTTTGCATAATTATATTTCTCATCAGCAGACTTAACTCAGTAAATAACAAATAGGAGCTCTTTAAAATGTGAGATGGATCGTAAATCAAAGGCAGATACTTTGTAATGTTGTTTGCCTCATAAAGATAATACTAATCATAGCTTAAAAGGACATATCTTCTCTCCACTGAGAGGATTTGATTTTTCTTAGCTGGAAGTCTTTGTTCTGAATGTTTTATCATGGTGAAGTGTACAGAAATGAATATGGCATTTCAGCATTTGGTATTATTCAGTAGATAACCAATTGTCTTCAAGTTGCTGAAAGTCCAGGAATCACAGTATTGTTCAAAGCATTTAAAATGGCATCTGCATGTTTTTTTAATGAGCTATGTTCTCTTTTAATTTGTTGTACATTTGTTACTCTGATGTGAATGTACACTAGTGCTGCTTCTTTTTTGATTTAATAAGCCTTCAGATGTGGAAGTTGCATGTCTCCATGAAGTTTTCTTCATTTAATATTTTAGACAGAAAAAAACTCTTAGCTTGCTAAAATGTTATGGTGTTGATTTAAAAAACTTTCTCATTATTTTAAGATATTACACAGATTTAGGAAGCTCTAGGAAATAAAAAAGGGAAAGATTAACATTTCAGTTCAAGGCTGTGAATTCTATTTTGCTACCTTTTTGATAGAGATCAACTATTGACCTCTATGGTTTAAGCTTCAGTTACAAATGCACTTCCTGACAAATGGTTTCTAACTACAGTGCTGCTTATTCTTCCAAATTCCAATTATGGTTGACAAAACTAAAAGGTATACAGGACCTGAATTTCTTACCCAGCCTTGGAGAAGGGGAGGTGTCCCCACTAGGGTCAAGAAATTAGACAGAAATCCCAAGGTTTGCCTTGTTCTCTTAGTAGCTTTATTCTTCAGTGTACCAGTTCCACATGCACAAATTTAGTGTCTGTGTAAATTGCTGTAATTATATCCCTGGAGACTGAAGTCCTTTCACATATTCACAAAGAAAACAAAGTGCAAGTAGCAAATACTTTTTCCCTTTGGCACACTCCAACCTTGACCTTACAATACACAACTCCAGAAGTGATAAAATGCAATTTCCTATTCTCCTCTGAGGTGTTGCTGCTTGACTGCAATTTATAGGAAGGATGCAAATCAGATTACCTTAGCAGAAGACATACTCCTACAAGAGTACAAAAGAGACAGAAATAGTAAGTGGTTTTGAAAAAGGAAATACGATGTCCAGACAGGAATTGTGGACAGTTCAGTTCACAAAACAGTCCTAACAAATTCTTTTTACTCAAATACATGGTGTAAATAATCTATGCCCTAATATTCTATGAAGTACTAATAGGGCTTAAAATGAATTTTACTTGTCTGCAATTGAAATATTCAGGAAGATTTCACACAACAACTCTCTGACACTGAATCTCAAACAAAAAAAGACCAGCACATTTTGCTTATAGAATGTTAACTGTTACCCCTAGAGCAGGGTAGCAATGCAAATGGTCCAAGTAGGTCCTTCCACAGCATCTATATCTGGATAAGATATGGCAAGTGCAAGCAGATATCCCCTTGAAATGTCACATGTATGTTTCCCTTCCTTTATAAAAATAATGCTTCCATTTCTATTCAGGGTGTTCTAACAATTCACTTTATTACGAAATATCCCTTTTCAGAACTACAAACAAATATTTTCAACTCAAACCAAATAAAGAAAAAAATTCTGTTGTAAAATCAGAATGTTACAGTCAAAAAGAGTAATTTCTCTGATTTTTTTCAGTGATTATGAGTATTCATATATTCATTATGTTCATATTTTCATTCATGGAGAGATTAATTCTATCCAGCAGCATCTCTCAAATTTGAGAACTCTCTTATATTGTGCAGCTAACTAGTAATTTCTATTTTGAATTTGCTACTTGTCAAAACAATATTGTAACCACTGAAAAAAATTACCCATCTTTATTTTTCATTTGCAGTTTTTGGAGATCTTTAATGATTTTCCCAAAGTTCTCAGAATGTAGGAATTTATTAAGAAGAATTAAAGGTATTTAAATATTTAAGAATATGCAACTGTTTATCCTCAAATATTTTAATATAGTTATATTGTGTTCCATTAGCATTTTGTTTATATGGCTGCAACTATAAGAAAAGATAGCTGAGCAATGGATTTTAGAGGTACATAATGCTTCCATCACTGGATTTCCTGAGGATGTTGTTTGTATTTAATGTCTCTGTAGAGACAGAAAAAGATCAACCAAAACTCTTAAGACTCTGAGACTAAACTGTTTTCATGTTATTTTCCCCCTTGATAGTTTTCTGCAGAAGGCAAGGTTTGAGTTAATGTCAAAATATGCTGCTTAAACAGGACAGCATAAATATCCTACTTTGTTCCTATAACAGAGTGAACATTATATTTAAGGTATAATGCACTGCGAACAGCAGACCATGTTCAACATTAACACTTCAGTTTTTGCCTCAATCAGTACAAACTGGATGAGCAGTTGGAGCTAATATATCATGACTGTAATCTGCAGTAAGAAAAATAAGTCTACAATTTTAGGGTAAAGAATGAGTACTGCATTAGCTTTCACAACCCATAAGGATATTGAAGTGGACAGGACATCACAGCGCAGCAAATACTGTTCCCTATCATGCTACAAAAGACTATGCAGAAACACAGCAAATTTTATCATAAAATCAATTGCTTCTATGCCTTTCTACTTCTTTTTACAGTGGTAATTAAAACATACTAATACTTTTACCATGTATTTAATTTTGATTAGTATGTGTCATTTGTTTTCATACAAGCATGACTCTTTTATTTCTCACTCCTCACATTGTCCAGATATATGAGCCTTAAAATGCTTATGGGAAAAGAGTGATCATGTTTTATTTCAGCCTTTACTGAAGATTTAGCAGAACAAGCCCTTTTAGCATGTTCTAACAAGAGAGATGCTTTCAGCTGCATCAGCCAATCTATTTGTTTCTTCTTTAATTAATCTTTCTTCAACTTGTCTGATCAGATTTGTGTACAACAGTTTGGTAAGGTGTTTCTCCTTCTGTGAATTCTTCCTTACATATAATAAAAATACTTGGAAAAGTATTCCTTGGAATATTTGAAATATGCCAAAGACTACTTTGGGGGTTTTTGATAGCTGCATCAAATTGCTACACTCTTTTTCATATTCTCTGTTTTAATACAATGCTATCTTCAAAAGATGACTTATACAAATAATTGTTAGCATAACCAGCCTAATATCCAACTCCTGTTTGTTATCATCAACAAGGCATTTTACTATTCCTGTTCCCACTTCAGCTGATTATTTTCCCTCCTTTTTGTTCTATTTGTCCTCTCCACATTTCCCTCATGTAACTCAATGTCTCTCACTTTGTTGTATTCCGTATGGATGAGATTGACCATATTTCCATCTAGTCAGTTCACTTGTGCCATAAAACTATGTATCCAATTGGTTAATAAAGATAGCTCACATTTCTCATTTGACTCTAATTATTTGGGGTGTTTTAAGCGTTGAAGTTTCTATCCTGCTTCCATCTGACACTGTCCTTTTTTACTGTTCAGAAAAGAATGCTAATGGCAACAATACACAGGATAGAACCCCAAGATGGTACAAAACCTGCCAAAAGTGAGTTCTTTTGGATTTGTGTTTTTTCCCCTTTTTTTATATACTTTTAGCAACATTTTTTAGCTTATCTTTGCACGTAAGGAGCTACTGGACTGAATCTCAGAGTGTGTGCAAAAAAAAGAAGGCAATGGCAGGAAGGTAAGGGTCCTTAGACTGAGAGTGGCAGAAAGAGATAAGCTTCATGAGAACATGGCTAGATGAGTAAATGCAGGATAGTCTGTCAGTATCTCAGCAGCAAAGAGGATGTTATAAGTATATAGAGCAGAAAAAAGAAGAAAAAAATGGAATAGGTAAAGGGCTGGGGAGATAGAAAATGCAGAACCTAAAAAAGTATACAAAACTTCCTTTTTTAATGGCTAAAGACACAGGAAAAGGAATTAAAAAAAAAAAAAGAATGCTTTGCTGACAGACAACAAAAAATTACAACGTAAACATAAGATACCAGGAAAGGAAGAATAAAATAGAGATGTACATAGGAAATAATAAAGACCCCAGAACTGAGAAGTTTGCTTACTGAAATGTAATGTTTAACAAGATAAATGAACACAGGTTGGATAACATACAAATGAGAAATCTTGAGCAACCCACAAAAGTCAGTAACTTTTCAATGTGTGTTAAATAAGATTAGCAGGGTGTCCAAGCAGTTCTGGTAAATTAAGGCAGGTTGCTGACCATTCAGAAAGACTTTTCCCAAGTGATTAGTGGATGCAAGTGCAGCCAAGGACATGTTCAATGTGCCTAAATGATAATGAATTCAGCAGCAAAGGAAGACACTTGGCAACTCAGTGGATGGGGCTTTATAGCCTGTAGTACTGGCCATTTTTAGAGCCATTTCTTAATCATCAAAGGAAACTATAGATCTCTGAAAAGAACCACAGTATTAACCACTTGCTTGTTTAGATGAGACTACCATTTCTGGCAGCCAGGACTGTAACATATGTATTCCACCATGAAATGGTGGGAAAGCAGACCTTGTATTGCCCTTCCATACTGAAATGTTCACATTCTATGGGTAAGTGGCCCCTCTACGAAATAGCAAGGAGACTAAAGTAAATTTCATCAAGCATGTGCTGCCATTGCTGTTTATTTGGGCTAAGGCTTCACTTTGGTACTGACATGTGCTCTGATTCAGAGCAAAGTTAAAATGACCTGCAAAGACTGGCACTGACTTTTCTAGGACTTGAAGCTGTATACCATTTTAGAAGTGCATGTCCTGAAAGTGCAAATTCACTGGAATTGAAGCAGGGGAGGAAGGGGGAAAAGATGGTGTTAAAATAAAACTTACTCAGTATTAAATCTGTGTGTCTAAAATTTATGAGCTGCTGGGAAATTTAAAGAGAAAAAAACCCTCAGTTGTTGCAAATAGCTTTGATATTTTCCAATATAATTATAAGTATGCCATGACAATAACTGCTAGCCAGGAATATAGATATATATAGCCTGAACAATAGCATTTAAAGAAGCACATTTATGGACAAAAAAAAAGAAGAGAAAATCCTATATTTATATAATGTAGCTAAGAGATCAGCATTTTACTTATTTTTAAGTAAGTTAAAGTAAGTTGTATAAAAGCAATCTTAGCATATGGGCCCTGCTTTAAGATCACAAGTGAAAAAATAAATCATTCATGTTTAATATAGCCTATGATTCAGCTAAATTTGACTTTTGTTTTTGTTTGTTCATTACACAGCAAGCCAGAGGAAATCTTTTGATTATTACAGTTCACAGAAAATACTTTCTGGGAAAATATTTTAAGTATTTTCAATTTGCTGAAGTTATGCATTGAGAAATATTCATTTCTGTGGGGTAAAGATCACATTCAAAGCTGACTGCAATCAAAGGGGATTTGTGTGTGTGCATATATGTCTAAAGGAGGGTTTTAACTGACATCAGAAACTGTGGTTTAGATTCCAAATTGATGGACTTTTTAAATTATTTTAAGTTATTAAAATAATTTTTCCATTTTGTGTATATGTCCATCTCAAACACAGAAGGTAAATGTATCCAAGTGGTACTCTTAAGGCCAGGTTTGGGAGTAAGGGTATTTCAGTGGAAGCAACTCCTGTCAGGGGGATCACCCAGTTCTGTCTACCACGATAGGTATTGAAGAAACTGACTCATGATGAGCAGGATTTCACTCTGTGGAAAATTAACAACCACTGTTTTTCCATTGGTACACTTATCCTCTGGTGTGGGACAGAAAACATACAGCCTGGAACAAGTGGATAAAGGTAAGGATAATGAAAGCCAAACTCATGGGCTGTGCTTAATTTCAATTACTCTTTAGGGAAGAGTTAATTTATTGTGCTATGTAAAGGAACAAAGTCAGGCTTGTAATCTGTATTATAAAAAAATTGAGTCCCTTTCTCATCTATACATATTGAATGACACTTAGTAGATGTCTACAGTTCTATTCACCTGAGAAGTATAGATTTTTTCACTTTCCTCAAGTATAACAATTTTACTAGCTGTGAATAACTAAGAAGAGTCAGGCAAGTATTGGCTGAGTTTTCAGAAAGGTTAACAGATTTCTTGACATAAAAATTCAGGGGCTTTTTTTGTTTGGTTTTGGGGGTTTTGGTTGTTTTTTTTTGTCGTTGTTGTTATTTATTTCAAAGATTTTGGTAGAGAGTGATCTTACCTATGGGGGACAAGAACAGGACAAAATTATTCCATTATGATATAAAATTAGTACCAAAAATTTGATTATGTTTATATTTGTAAAAGTGGTATTGGCTCCTTAGTCTTGTTGGTGAACACTTACTACTGAGTTATCTCACTGACATTTGTATAATGCATTTGCAGTGTAAAGTGGGGGGTTCCTGATCTGGCACCATCTCAAAGAAGTTATTTTTCTCCTGAAAAACATGGTTTACCTTACTGAAGGAACCAAAAAGAAACCCTACTTTAGAGTTTTTCAGTCAGATAATGGAAAGACTTTTTTTCATATCTCTCTGTATCTAAAGCCAGACATAGAGATGCAAACAGTCATCACTTGTAGGCAGGTACAAATCAGTAAAAAAAAAAAAAATAGTTTCTGTTTTCCCGGGGACCAACATTGAACTCTACAGGAACAAAAATATAAAGAAAAATCCAGGAAAATGTAACATAAATCCATAGAAACTAGGACACTTTAAGTGTATATTTTTTTAACCTACTAGGTTTGTGTTACATGATATGAACTTCCTACTTTAATCAAGTGTCATATTTGTAATCGTAGCTTACATATTTCTCTTACAATTTAACAAATTATACAGTGGATTGTACAATAAAAAACTGCAATACAGTGCTGAGAATTTTATTAATTTTATCATGGACTTAAGAAGCTACATAGTTTTAAAAATTGTGTTCTAATTGTATTTTTTCTAATGCAAATCTTTGAATTAAGAAAACAATTTATAGAAGTGTCAAGATATAAATATTTAACAGTTGATTATAAAGCAAGAGTGATGACATCCCTCTAAAGTGTTAACATTTCTGGTAATAAACTTACTTCTTCTATTAAATAAAATTTTTGTCTACATCTAAGAGGTCAAGAAAAGTACGGTAAAAATATGACTATGCTTTGTTACTTTAGTGGTGTCTTTAATCATTCATTCATTAACTTGTCCAGAGTGTCCATTTTTATACAGTAGGAGTACAAAATGTGATCTCTGACAGTGTCCTGCTTCATAAAATATTGGTGATTTCATGTAGAAATCCTGTTGTGTACGTTTCTATAAAATTTGTCCTTGGATCTGGATCAACAAGACATACTGTTAGAAGCAGAGGAGACAGTCTCATTATCATATCTAATTCAGTTTATTAATAGAAGTATTTCCCCATGTTCTTGTGGAACCTTTGCACTAACTTCTCAATTGACAGCAGTGGAGTCATACCACATTTTATTGGATTATATTACATCAGAATGTGGTCCTGTGATTAAATGAATTGCAACCACCACATTTCAGCCCCTTTCCTACTCCCTGAATCTTGCCAAGAAAGCCCATGCCAACATTCTCAAAAATAATCTCTTCCTTACATCTTGTAAACTTGTGCCACCTATGTACTATCCTGAGGTGTTAGCAGAGGACTTCTGCTAAAGCATTTGCACTTTATACATGCAGGTTAATAGCCTAAACAGTCAGCTGGCCATTCTTCCTGGAGAATTACAGCTACAATAAACTTTTGAGCATTGGTTTGTAAGCCAGCAATCACAGTCTGTCATCAAGATCCACTTCCACACATGGTTTATTATCTACTTTAATTTAATTTTATGTTAAGGGAACTAAACTTGGTCTGGCACACATGAAAGTCACAACCCTTGAAAACAGGGCTTCTGTCATCATTACCCACAGGATCTCTGCAGAAAAAGCTTCACAGCATTGGGTTTTTTCTTAAATGTTTTGGAAGTGCTGAGTTTTTTAATAACTTCCAGGTTTTAGCTAATATAATTCCGTGGGATAATCAACTATTTTAATTACATTGCATTATTTCAATTTTTTTTTTTTTTAAAGCAGTAGCTAATTTTAATTCATACATCCACAACTGTAATCTTAGCCTGAAATTCTGTACTGGCCTTAAAATTTCAATATCTCCCACCTTCTGTCTTGTTTTGTTATCAAGTCTTAAACTTTACTTTCACATCTCTGCTTACACATATAGCCCTGAGCTGAAATCAGTTTTACTGTAGAAACCAAAATCTAGTATCTGTTTGGTTCCTTGTAGTTGCATTTCTTGAATTTTTCAAGAAATTGTGTTCAGAGGTATTACAGAGAGGCTTACTGGAACCCTTTCATGAATTTGAATTTGGAATTTTATTTGTAAGTTGTTGTTTTCCCTTTTGATTTAATTTTTTATGAGACAATTTTTCTTAATATTTCAAGGCACCAACTCTGGTCTGAGCAAGGACACCTTGCTGAAATCCTGGAGCTGCATCTATTACTGGTAGGGCCAACATGTGGCATTTTATGATGCACTTCATGACTTGTGATGACAGCACATTTCATTCTAATGTGACCTGGAGAGAAATAAACAGTGTTGTACCATGGCAGAGTGGGGAAATAGGAAACACAATAATGTATGCATTATTTCAGCAGAAGTCAAAGTCTTACTTATCCTAGCTCAGAACTGGTACGAATAATCAGCCTTATTTCCAGAAGTAAGCTCAAACACAAGCCAGAGGACACATTATGTGGACACCTAGAAGGTCAGTAACACAAAGACACAATAATTCTAACACAGTAGTCGAAGAATTTTTAAGAAAGTTTTGTTCAGAAAACCTGATAGTTGAATTTCTTCTCAGTTGACTCTGTGTACAAAGCATCTCCTGTTGATTAATTAATCCACCTGATGCCTTATGTTTTATATTTTTTAAATTCTGTACTGCTTAGTGTGTAACTCTGAAGTTTCTTGTAGCCTGTTAATTTCTGCTTTCTCATGCTAGGTAGACATAACAAAGCCTCTCTGGGCTGCTCTTCAAGGACACCCAGACCATCCTAGGCCCAAAAAGTATAAACCAAAGAGCCTCAAAGGGGGAGTAAGCTGAGGGGAATTACATCATTAAACTGAAGCTTTAATTGGAGAATTAACCCTGATATGCAAATGAACCAAACCTATAAAAGTGTGAAGAACTCGTGACCTGTTGTCCACCTTGGGGTCCATCTTGGCACTTGCCTCTGACTTCCCAGGGGTACCTTTGAAGGCCTTTCAAATAAATACCTACCTTATTCCCTTACTCCTGTCTAGTCTGTTGTTAGGTGGCTTCTCAAGGCATCACACCCAGTACAAACAGGACGTGTTGTGTGGACACTGCCTCAGCATGTCTGGAATTTTCAGAAGGGGATTCAGTTTCATGGAGCTTCACACAGCACCTACATAGTGCTGATAATGATTATGTGGTACAACAAGAACTATCATTTCACTCCATTATTTTTGTTGCTCTGAGCACTGGGAGTTGTCAGATGTTTCACTACTCACTTTTTACAGTATTTTCCTTTCAGATCCCACAAAATTCCTGTTCTCTCTCATGCTTTTCAATCATGTTCATTAAACATATGTGAGTAGTAAAATACTTCAGGTTGGCTCATATTGGTATTTTCTCATTAAAAAGATAGTTGGATCAAGCATCAGGATAAACATGCTCTGGTGCACGTCACCTACAGGCCACAAGGAATACCTATCCTCCCATGGCGTACTGCCTCCTCCTTTGACTTTTGTGTTCCCCCTGGTTTTTCTCACCATTTTAATTTCCTCTTCCTCTGCCCATGTGGTGTTTTCTGCCTTTGATTAAATACATTTTCCCAGAGACACCACTATCATTGCTGATAAGCCCAGCTGTGCCCTGCATTAGGCTCATTGAAGCCAAATGGAATTGGCTGTGTCCAGAAAAGGGGCACAGCCTCTTCTCACAGAGGCCAGCAAAATGGATATATCTGGAAAAAAGACACTGTAAAGAGGATATATTAATAGAAAAAATACTTGTTATGGGCAACATTACTCTTTTCAGCCTTCTCATAGATGAAATTCCCGGTAGAATTTCTTGATAAGAAGGAACCAGAATTAAAATTTATGCTCAATTTCGTCTCCCAATACCTCCAAAAGCAAAGGAAATGGGTGGCTTCCTTCCCAGCTTGCTATTCATTCTGGTATAAAACCTTTCTTGAAGACACTCAAGAAACAGAATCTCCATGTTAGTGCTGTGAACAAGAATGGGAGAAGCAGAATCTGGACCATCTAACTTTGCAACCAGCCCAGACACCAACAGCCTAACAAGCAAGCCATAAATTGTAAGACTGGGAGGAGGAAGGATAGGAGAAGAATAAAGTTATAATTGATGTGATATGTGTTTTTCTCACTTTTGCTCTGAAAAGAAAGGAAATACAGCAAAATCTATATCAGGTTACAGCATAGCATAAAAGCCATTCCTCAGCACAAGGAAACAATTTGACTCATAATTGTAAAGGCCATAGCCAAGCTGAGGAGGCTTGGCATTTGGGAGCACTATAAATGGCTATTAAAATATGGGTCTCATTCAAATTGCTATGACAGGGCAGAGAGATAGAACATTACAAGGTCAGGTCATGCCAATTTTCTGGGTAGATTTAAGTCCAGCAAGCCAATCAATCATCCAACACATTTCAGATTTTAACTAAACTAAGCTTGAAAAAGAGGTACACAGTTTTATTAGAGATAAATGCATGAACAAGTGTGGAAACAGATTTAGAAACAAAAATTTTAAAAAAGAAAATTACCCATTTTGGCTCCAGAACATTACCAATGTACTACAGTAATAGTAGCCTTTGGAAATTCATGTCAAAATACATTTTCACTGTGTAAATAACAAACACTTTCCAAAGGAATACTTAGTTTATTTCACATTTCTCATTTGTTCTGTGTTATATTGGATAAGAACTACTTTGGGTACACACTTCTTAGATTAAGCATTTAAAAAGACAGAACTTTGGAGAGGTGGAATTATTAAAAAGGAAGAAAACATCATGAAAAATAAAATAATTTTATATTACATCTTGGTCTTTCCATTTGTTTTTAAATTATACTTATATTTTGTATTGTAATATAATTGTTACTAAATATCACATTTGTAGGCTTTACTAATATCATTTGTACTCATTTTACTGTACAAAAATATGAGGAAAATATTTCAAGATTTTATTTCTGCCTAGATCTTATATTTTTTGTATTGTATTTAATGTTGCCAGACGCTGTTTTCACGCACAAAAAAAAAAGAAAAAAACAAAAAAAAAAGTCGTCTCCAATCTTTCTATTCATAACATTTCATTATTTTGGACTCAAAAATCTAGCAGCAATAGAGAAGAGAAAGGAATTTCTCCCACTGCTAAGAATTTTGCACAGCTGCGTAGCTGAATGAAAATACATGGTCGATAGGTCTGTATAGATATGGTAGGGTTTGCTTCTCTGGCGTATTTCCTAAATGAAGAAAGTCAAGAGAAGAACTTTAAAGTCAATAGCTCACAGAAGATCTTCAAGGCAGAGTTCATCTTTTCAGAAACAGCAAATTGAAGCTTGACTATTACAAGAGAACATCATGGTTTTTTCCTGTTCTAAAGAAATCTAGACAAGTAAGTAAAAATAGGTCCACGAAATTATGTCCAGAGAAATTCAGAAAGTATAAAATACTTCTTAATGTGATAAAGTGAGTGTGTTTTGGAAGCTGTGGACACTTCCAAATTAAAAAAAAAAATTAGTTTCAGATGCCTCTCCCCGAGCAAAACCATGACATTATGTATTCGTAATGCGGTTTATTATCTCCTCTGCTTTTCCATTAAGCATGCAAGAACCAAGTTAGTCATGAAGAACCCAGTACCTGTGTCAGGTACATTTTCCTGAAATTTTTATTAGTATTATTATGAATATTATTTTTATATCCACTTCTCTTACCAAAATCCATTATAAGCAGATAAATAACCTATTTCTCTTGTATTCATTCCTAACTCTATTGTATTACTCTTGTCTGTACATGTATTTAGTAGCCTAAGCTGGAAAAGTTAAAATTCTCAACTTGTTATTGTATAAATAGTATAAATGGTCTCTTCTTCAATACTTGTATGGGGTACTAATATAATTTTATATCTGGAATAAAACCTGTTATTTTTCACAGAATGAAGAGAGAATACTCTGGGAGCTATGGAAAAGAATAACTTGAATGTAGTTTGTTATCATAAGCTCAAATATTATGCACAGATTAGCACTAAACACCAAAATGATAGGTTTATCACTAATACTTTCAGAGAAGAAAGAAAATTACAGCAAATAGAGGAACACGATGTACTTGAAAAAGAAGAAAACCTTATTTTTTTAAAAGTCTGCATACATTCAAAGAGTAGTCTACTGGTCAATATGCCAATTTACTGTGTTGTGGCATAGAGGAAACTGCCAAAAACTCTAACCAAAATTAAAAAGAAAAATGGAAATATTCACAGCATTACAATTAAGAAGGAAATTTAGACATAAATATCAATACAATTCAGTATAGAATACTAAGATATCAACACATATTATTTGTCCTGAACATTACATGAAAATTAAAACATTTTTGTGTCTTGGAGAAAAGAATCTTTTAATTGTATCATTTCAGCTTCATGTCTGGGCAATTTTTTTGTAGCATTGACAGATAGCAAGAGTGAACAACGTATTTCAAGTAGAATGAAGAAATGCCTTATATCTGAAAATTATCTTAGGGAACATAAAACATATCTATCCCATTAATCCAGATGTTCAAGCAGTTCAGTTTGTCTTCTGCTTAAAGGAATCTAATGAGATCAATGAGAACAAAGACAGAACTGAGGACTTCTTATGAGAAAGACTAAATGAGTATTTAAACATCAACCAGACTCAGATATTAATTAATTAACCATTTGAACTTTTAAAATTGATATACACAAACAATCTCTAGTCCTTGTTACTTAGTTCTTTAATAAATTCTTTAAATGTACCCATGGGGAAAGAAATTATTTGACATTGAAGTCAAACAAGCAGCTCACAAACAAGCATACTCACAAGTGAAAAAGTGTTTCCTGATGTTCAAATGGAACTTCTGAATCTCTTGTGTTTCAGTTTAGAATAGAATAGTTGGAGTTCGTTGCCTCTGGTTCTGTCACCAGACACCACTGACAAGAGCTTGCCTCTGCTTTCTTTACACCCTCCCTTCAGAAATAAAGAAATAGGGTCCCCCCGAGCTTTCTCTTCTCTAGGTAGAACTGTCCCAGCTCTCTCAGCCTTTCTCACAGGAGAGATGCTCTAGTCCTGTCATCACCCTTGTGGCCTAGACATACTGGACTATCTCCAGTTCTGGGTTCCCCAGTACTGGACACAATACTCTGGGTGTGGCCTCACCAGCTCTGAATAAAGGGGCAGAATCATTCCCCTCAGCCTAAGAGCAAAATTCCTCCGCATGCAGCTCAGGATACCATTATCTTTCTTTTCAGCAAGGGTACACTTCTGGCTCATGAGTCCCCAAGGACCCCCAGGACCTTCTCTACCAAAACGTTTCCAGTTTCTGGTCACTAACACATGGGTGCATGGGTTTGTTACCCCCCAGGTGAAGGATTTTGCACTTTCCCTTGCTGAATTTCATGACGTTAGTGTGAGCTCATTTCTCCAGTCTATTGAGGTCCTTTTCTATGGCAGGACTATCCTCTGGTGAATCAGCCACTCTTCCCAGTGTAGTGCCACCAGTAAACTTGCTAAAGGTACACAGCCCCCCCAGCCAGATCATTAATGAAGATTTTAATCTGGACTGGGCTCAGTGTTGATCCTTGGGGAACACTGATGCTCACTGGTCTCCATCTAGACTTTTGTGCTGCTGATCTCCACCCTCAGGGCTGAGCCAGTTTTCAATCCACCCCTGTCTGCTCCTGCAGCCCATATATGAACATCTTCTCTATGAAGATCTTATGGAAGACAGTGTCAAAGGCCTGACTGACATCCAGACAGAAAATATCCACTGCTCTCCCTTTATACAGGTTTTGATTTAGTGATAGGTTGACCGTGGCTGTCTGCCACAGACCCCAACCTCTCTCTCTCTCACTCCCCTTCCTCAAGAGGACAGGAGAAAATAGGATTTAAAAGCTCACTGTTTGAGATAAAGGTAGTTTAATAAGAAAAGTAGAGGCCATACATGCAAGCAAAGACAAGACAAAAAAGCCATAATGAAAAAGCAGATTTACTGAAGTTTCAAAACTTTGTAGTGATTTTATTTCATTCCCACAGTATTTAGTTCTTAATTGAAGGACTCTAGTATCTGTGACTCTCTGACAATGAGATAAAACTATATATACCACCAGCAAACACAGAGGCATAACACATTCTGGAGGTATCACACTTAATATCAAGTGTTTGCAATGTTAACTACTTAGCCAGGCTCCCTTTATTGTCAGCTGAAAGAAACATTTTTAGTTACAGTTTCTCAAAGGACCAAAGTCCTATTTTTTCCTAACATTTGGCAACTAGGTCATACTAAGATGCCTACCAATGACCTCATAAAAATACATGACTGATTCAGGCATTATTAATGTTTGGAAAGAATTGCATTAAAGATTTTCCACTCGTTAGCTCTACTGAAATTAGTCAGGTCTCTCCTTCGAAAGACAAAGGAAAGAAGAAAGTCTTGCTGATCTCCTCCCTCCAAGTCCTGCTCTCCTGATGAAGACTGCTTTCAGGTTCTAGGATACATTTCTATGTATGCTCTAACAAATGTGCTCCAGGGTATTTTTGGAAGAGGGATTCCCTGTCAAACATAAGATTTTTTCTTCATCTGTTAGCAGTAATAGCTACATGCCAGAATATTGCCATTGACTATGAATCATTATTCTTTCCTTGATTGTAGCTAGATTATCATAAATGAGGAAGATTCTCAAAGAGCTGTTCCTTTCCAAGACAAATGTTATTGTTTTGGTCTTTTACCTGATTACTGGTTGTTATAATAGCAGAGCTTCTGCTGAAGAATGCCTAAGTAGGTAATTTGCAGAATTTTTATAATATGTTGTTCTTTATCAAATGACAACAGCTACAGAGATTAATAAAGCTGTCAGCTGTGGATAAATTCATAAGTGATTATTTCAATTTCTATTCTCAAGTGTTATGTATTAGGATATTGTCATTTTTATTGAGGGAACTGAAGTGGATAGATTGAGTAGAATTATCTACTGAGATAGCTTCAGGTTTTGTTGAATAGTGTCCTCCCTAGAGAAAGGTCCAGTAGCAGTAGAATTTTAACTAATGGGTCAACAAATTTCTATTATTAGTATGGACTACATGTTTAGCTGGCAATAAGGAGCATCATAAAGTGCTAAGAAAAAGGAAGGAGAATTCACTCTCAATTTTAAGAACATTTAAGCTAAATATTTGACAAATTTTCATCCTTACATTGTTGAATGATATAATTAGAAAAGCAGCAGAATTTAGTTATTAATATCATTTTAATGACAATAGATCTTTGATCAGTGTCGTATTGCACTGTTTTGTCTTTCTTAATGAAAGCTGGAAAAGTACAAGTATCTCATAAGAAACGTCAATATCAAAAGTTTCTTGACCATAAACTCACTCTGCAGTGCATCTTTGTTCCACTTTTATAAACACCTGTATTCATGCGTGCATGTTTGTAGATCAATAGGGGCAGGAGCTGATTAGAAAATGAACAAACAGGTAAGGGACTTTGACTTGCAATGCACATAAAGCTTCCTTCTTCTTTCTTTGCACCAACAGAGTTTCTTAGTCACAAGGAAATTGCCTTGTATTAAAAATGAAATTTGTAAACCATTTACATCCAGAATCTTTCAGCTCACTGGTCAGATTATTAAGTGATTCAAGCCATCCATATTAACTTTCTAATAAATGAACTGATCAAGTCTAACTGATGAAAATAGAAAACTCATTTTTATTGCATTCATATTTCTTGGGACTAAATAAGTCTGTGCATCTATTAAACTGGAACAAAAAAAAAGTGACATAGCCAGAGATATTTTTCAAGCAAAAAAGGAGAATTTATATTCAGTAAATAAACTGTTCTCTGTCCACAGTGAAGCAGGGTGGAATTATACTCTTTCTGTGCAAGGTCATGAAAATGGAGTGCAGAACATCATTATGTCTGGAGAAATCCAAAGACAAGTTTTGTTCCAGGACTTACTCAAAATGATGGAATTTCTTCAGTTTGCTCTGGAACTTTACAATGATCATTCTCTTTTTGCTTTACTGTTCAACAGTCCAGCTTTCTATTAGATTGTGGTCATCTCTCTATTGCACCCATTCCTTTCAAACACAGTAACTCCATCTACACTGTCATAAAGAGAAGTCTGAAGGTCAGGTATTCCATGTCTACCCAGAGCTGGACATTGGGCAAACTGCATAGTACACCTGAAAAGGGACCAAAAGGTGGACACCTCAAGGACTTATTCAGCTTTAAATAGGTTTCACACACATATTGTCTTCAGCATAATCAAACCCAGCCTATCGTGTCTGTGTACCCATCTGCTCTTATGATTTGATGACAGATAAACAGAGTGGTTTGGAAATGCTTCTTAAAAGTTTCCCAGTGCTGCCTGTTACACAGTCACCAAAGAAGTCCAGAGTCAAGACTGGAAAAAGTCAAGAATTCTGTTGTTCTCTCTGAAAGTAGAAAATATTCTTTGCAAAGACCTATTCAGCATCTGTGTGCCATGTACCTAAAATCATATGTTGTGGATTTAAGATCCCTGTGCCATTGGTTCCCATTTTCCTTCAACTTATAGATCACAAAAAAAAGATCCTAGATTTGGGCCATCTGTTGAATTGATTTCATTAAGTCCTTAAAGCAGTCTTACTCACTAGAACCAACAATTACTGTCTTCCCTATATATGTGTTGTGGGAATGGAAACATGGAAACTTTAAAAATAAATGTAAATACATAACTGCAAATTAATAGGCAAGGATGTTAATCATTAAGTTTCAATAAATAAGATCCCCACTATATCAAAATATTTTCAGTCATTGACCTTAACAATGATACAGTAGAATCCTAAAATCTGAAAGCAGTACTCTAACTTGAATTCTATTAAATCCTCATCTGACTTGGACCTTCTGATCAGCAACTCATGCTGAGTACCCTAATTAAGAATTGAGATTAAACAAACACCTTGTTATTTTTAGATTACATATGTTAAAACAAAAGGAAAATATTATAATCTAACTTTTTTGTTACAGCAGAAAAATTATGCACCAATTTCTATACCAATCTTATAATTTCTGTGTAAGACATAATGTATCTCTTTAAATGCCATCCAGTGTTAAAGACTGAGACTATACCACATTCCTGATTTCTACCACTGGTTAGTTATCCTCATTATTAAAGGATGCGTTACTAAGAATCTGAATTTAACTAGTACAAGCTTCCAAACATCAGCTCTCGTAATACAGCATGATTTGCAGATGAAATTTATTTTACAGTTGATAATTAAAATAGACCTTCTTATTACCCTGTTCAAACAAGGGGTTTAGACTTTTGGCATTCTTTTTTTTTTTTTTTAGTTAACATCACCACCAATATTTTCCTACAGAATTTTATTTAAAAGAAAAAATAGAAAAAATTTAAGTTCAAAACTGCTGTGGTTTAAAACCAGCTGGAAATTAAGCTCCAAGTAGGTGTTTCCCTTCCCCTCAACCCCTCTGGTGAGAAGGGAAAAAAAGGCAGAGGTTATGGGTTGAGAAAACAATTTACTAGAAAAACTGAAATGAAATAAGGAAAAAAAACCCCAGTAATAGCAATACTAATAGAAACAGTATATAAAAAAAAAAAAACAACTAACATTTCAGATTCTTTTGATAATTGTAAGAAAACCTTTTTTCTAATCTCTCTCTATATTCAGATGTGACAGTCGGTATGTTAGATGCACTTAGCATGTGACAGGAAAATCATGTTGTCTTTAAACAGGAGAACCCCTTAGTTTTAAGTGTATAACTGTTGTCATTTAAAATTAAAGTAGCATATGTTTGTATAAAAACCATTATGGTACATGCTAGGTGTTCAGGGATTAAACAAAGATCCAACATGGAAGAGAAAAGGAAAGGAGTACTTTTGTTTGCAAACTCCCTTAAAACTTTTCTCCCTCTTGTCCCTCTCCTTTTATAGAGGCAACCATAACTTGCCTTTAAATGAACCTCATTAAAATTCAAAAACTTGCACTTCTACACAGTTCTTCCTGAAATTCCTAGGGTAATTAATGAAACGAAAGAAAAAAGTTGGTAATGTAAACATGTATTTTAATAAATATTGCTACACTTTGAAAATGACCACAATTGTGATAAATATACAAGCATAACTATCTATTCTTTAGTAATGCTGACAGGAAAGATCTTCCATTGTGCTGCCCCAGCTACTGGAAAATACAAAGCCAAAGATCAGATGTATGTGAAGATCCTGAGTGAGCAAACACCAAGGATTGGGTAACTAAGTCCTTCTGTTGCAAGATTTGCTTTGTTACTTGCTTTTGTCACCATTAGAAAGTTAGAACAATCAAGTTTAAAAGCTTAGGCCTAAGGTGCGAGAAACATCATACTGTCAAGCTCTGGAAAATGCAGCACCTTGATTGTAATGCAGTTCCTTTATAGCTTTGAAAAAGCAGGTGCCCAAAATATCAATAGACACAAATTATTAACTCAGGCTCACAGCCCAAGCAAACAATTTTTGTGAAAGAAATCTCTAAAGGTAACAAGATTCTGAGCAGCAGACTGGAGAGGGAGCTCACTTATTTTTTCAAAACGAGAAATGAAATGTCTTTTCTATCCATACACAAAGACACTTTCACCATGTTCTAACAACTTCACTTAGGCTTTTGAAAATATACCTTTTTCTAAGCAAGTTGAAAAAAAAGAAACCAAACCTTCTTGAATCAGTAATCCTGCAGTTTTCAGAAGAATGTCCAAGCTACCATGATTTATCACCTGAAAGAGCTGTTGCTGCATCCTCTTTACTTCTTACAAGAAAAAAGCCTTGAGGTTTAACAGCCCAGAGTCCTAGTGCACATGTTCAGACAGTCTCAGAGTTCACACTCAAGTACACGAGAGGGAACACTTATGTACTCTAACACAAAACTTGGCTTGGTAGACCTTTGGTGAGAAAGGTTGTTTATAGGCTTGATTTATTAGCATTTGCCTCCAGTAATAAGCTAATGAAAAGAGCTCAATTAACCCTAGAGCTGGAGAGAATTCACTGAAATTTTTCTACTACTACAACTACAAATAAGGCTGGACGGTATCAGTAATGACAAGAATTTTAGTGTTCTGGGCTGCCCGTTAAGAGATTTTTCAGTTATCTTAGGTGAGAGGTCAATAGGGTCACTCAAGAAAGATATTTGATCTGGTATACATTTGTATTTAACACATTTCAATTGATTTTTCAGATTCAGTTTTCCTTAAGGATGTTAATTTAGGAGAGAATAGATGATTTGTATTGACAAGAATCACTTAATCATATTCTAAGTTTCTACCTTATTTTTACTCGGTTGTATTTAGGAGGTTCCATTACAGCCCTGTGTCTTTGCTATATTGATCTGTGATTATGCTTTATACCCTCCTGTTAAATAAGCTGAAGGTTTGAAATGAACAAAGCAAGCACACTTCTCCACACAGGTCCTAAACCTGTGGAACACATTGTCATGAAGTGCTGTGCATGTCAAAACTAAAATGCTTGCAAAGACAGTAGCACAAATCACAGATTAAAGGTGTGCAGAGGACTATTATTCAAAAGATGCAGCAACAGCTTTCACCTCAGGAAATACTTGCACTACAGTTTCTCCAAAGTAAGGGCATTTATCAAAGGAAGCACCACTCTATATGAAGCCTTTTCTTATCTTTTTCTAGAGATGGCTCCTATCAAAGACATGATTCTGGGTTGAAGGGTCATTTAGTCTGTTCCAGACACAGCAATTTTTCTTGTTGTTCCTAAACTGCCTATGTGATCTAGCACTACAGCCCCATTTGAATGACTGCAGATCAAAGGTAATTGCTCTTCCAGAGTGACTAAAGTAGCTGCCTTACCCAAGAACCCTCCTCAGCAATCAACAAAATGAGACATCTGCCCAAAATGTCCTGTGCTTATCTTTGGTTATGCTTTATAGCTCCTATTAAATAAGCACCACATATGGCAGAAATGTAAAGCACAATATCAAGATATTTTCTGACACACAGACAATAAAACTGTGATTGTGCTCTTTCCTAGTTCATTGCAAAGCTCATATACTAGGAGGTGCTACAGAGATGTGTAAGTTGTTCTTCTCACGTAAAACAGGGGTTTGGAAACTGTTTTAACTAGAAGCAGATTTGGACTTGCAGAAAACACTTGTGATTTCAGTGAGTCTCTGTGTGACTGCAATCACCACCCCAGAGGATACCTGGGAGAGGAGTTGAAAAAGCTCTTTCATTAAAATGAGTCCTCTGAGACTCAGCAGCCGTGCCTGTCCCTGCATGTCAGCACGGAAAGGCCCTTCCCTTTGAGGCAGTGAGGAGGAAGGAGGTGCAGCTACTGACCATTGGCCTTTCCCAGAAAAAACAGCTACTAAATTAAAACACCACACTTCTCAGTGGCAAACCAGTCTTCAAGTCCAGAATTACCACAATTTTCAACACGTAGTAGCATAGCAGATAAAATAACATTCTGTGGTTCCCAGTTTCAGAGACCATTTTTTCTAAATCTTCCTTACATTATTATTAGGAGCTAGAATTTTCTGGCACTGATCCCTGTTCAAAACACTCAACTTCCTTCATGCTACACAGCGCTTTTTTTTGTATTTCTCATTTTTCATACTAATTTTATGACATATCACTAACACTTAATTAACGTTTTCTACCTCCATGCTTTATTTGGTAATTTTAACATATTCCTCTCACACCCTGTTTTCTCTCAGGGCAATTTAAATTATAAGAACTTGCCAGAAAAGGAAAAAAAAAATCTATTAATAAATTCAGCAAGACTTGTAAGAAATGAAATATATTTTGTATTAGGATAAAATAAACAGTGTCTTTTGGGTCAATCACTGTTAATTAAACAGCTACAAAAACTGTTATTTCTTACAGGCCTGAAACCTGAGTACAAATGTTTTATTACCTAAATGCTTAATATAAATTCAAAGCTGTGCAGCAACCCTCCTTTTAAGAGCCTTATGTATTTTATTACAATCTCATCCCTCTTATTTTTGCTCAGATATTTACTTGGTCAGAACACTTGCTTAAATATTATATAGAAAATCTACCTAAAGCAGTATTAATAAAAGATGTTTAAGTCTATTAATATTGTAAACAGTTACAATGAATCTTTGTAGACAAAAAACTCAGTCTAGCCAGAACACAGTAAATTATCTTTTTTTCATTATCGTGGTCTTTGTGGAAAATCTCACCTGATTTAAAACAGTGCTGCTTCAGATATGGAACTGCTGCATGTCTTAGCTGCATCCTCAGCTGGACTTTGGAATTTAATATGAAGTTTTTATCAGCCCCCAAAGTGACAACATCATCTACATGCTATTTCTATTTCTGAATGTTCCTCAGGAATAAGTAATTATCTAGTAGGCAACAAAATTGGTTGATTTCTTTAGTTCTGGCTGAGTGATTCCACAAAAGCTCATTTATGAATAAACTACATTAAGTGAGGTACTGGCCTTTAAGAGTGGCCATGTACCTTTAAAGCTATCTCTAAAACACAATCCTCCCAGGAGCCAAAGGAACAGGAACATAATTTTCTCTGTTCTAATCTTGAGGCTCTTTTTCATACTGCAAAATGGTAAATAAATGTCAACTCAAGAAGCAGCAGCAATTTATATTCTTGAACACTAGAAAGTCAGTTCCAAGCTCTTAGATTTATTTTGCTTTTACAACTCTTAGATCGCACCACCTTGTTGGTATTTTTAGGGTTGAAAAATAGTTCCCCAGGGTCTAAGTTCTTTGTATCATATTAACAGTGTGTACCATTCACTCCTCAAATTTGTTCTTTTTTCTTGTTAAAGATCCCATATTTATTTTGAGCATTAAATATAGAAGTATATTTCAGTTATGAACCATAAATTATTGACAACAAAGAGGTATTCAAACCTTGTTCAAAGTCATTTTTTTCCATGTGGCATTAAAATCACTGCCATTAAAGTCAACTTAATTTTGCAGGTTTAAAATAGATCAATATTTCCCTTTTAAAACACAGGGACAACTTTAAATGAGTTTCCAGAAGTCCTACTTGTATAAGAATATAACACGTATTTGTTTCCACAGAGATAACTGCATTGAACAAATGAAAACGTATCTCCTGGGTAGTAGCATGGTGAAGGGAATCTTGCCAGCTTCCCTAGTCTTACTCTGCTTGAAGCCCAACTACCCTTGCTTGAAATAAGTACAGAAAGGCTAACTTTCACTGAACGTGAGTCTGGCTATAGTTACCATCAACTGAAGCTAGAAACCAGTTTAGGCTGGTTTCTTGGAAATCTTGTTTTCATTTTGTTATGTTTTTGTTAATGTTTATCACATTAAGAGATTGTATGAAATGCTCTTGGATAGAGCCTCTTAGATTTTAATAAAACTATTAGAAATAAAAGAAAATCCCAGTTCTGTATGTCTTTGTTGACATCTGCTGTACATCCTAGGAACCCTTATTTTGTTAAGCTACCACCTTCTTTTTGGAAGCAGTGAATTCCAGAGGGCAATCTTTGAACCACAGCTGGTTTTCAGGGCCTCATGGACGGTTTGTAACTGTCTCATGCATTGTCTTAATTTGTGTTTCAATTAAAATTGTGAGGAGAACACATGGAGGTTTCTGACCAGACTTGAACTTTGTTTAGAACATCTGGGTACGTCTGTTAAAGACATCTAGATGCTACTAATGAAAACCTTTACATTGTCACTAATATTTGTCAAATTCACTCAGGTCAGTTTGCAGGAAAAAGAAAAACTTTTATCATTGATTTAAAGCTTCATTTTCTCCTCCAATAGTCAACTGGCAAAGATTTACAGTTAATAAAGAGTTTCACCTGCAGTAACAGATCACAGCACTGTACTCTTAGTATCTGGAAGCTAGCAAGAGCCCTGACTGTTCTTGCCCAGCTCTGCTTGTGGCTCCCCCCATCCTGTCTGTGCTCCAGGACCATGTTCCAGCCCACTAAGAGGCATCTGTCCCTGCCCAGAAATGCTGCAGCAGGGCCAGTCTCCACAGCCCTGCCGATCCCATGGGCCCACCTCCCACTCCTACCTCAGCCCATCCCTGATTCCTGAGGCTGGGATTGTCCTAGCATCCTACACCTTTCCTACTCCTGACTGGGTGGGGCAGGCCCTGGATGGTGACTAAATAGCCTGTATGAGCCACACCTGTGGTTTCTGCTCCCTCCACAGGCCTTCATCTCTCAAGGGCACCCTGATAGTACAACTAGATCACTAGAATACAATCAGATATTTCAGGTCCTTTTTTTATTTTTTCTTCACCTTCTCTTTCCAAATATTCATGTTTTGCAGAATGCAACAACCTGTGAGTGCTTGGCAGACGTGACCATCAAAAGTGCATCACTCGCATCCCTGCTCTCAGTGCTGGCTCCCAGCTGAATACAATTGAGGCTCAGTGTTTCAGTCCTGCTCTTTAAAGGCCAGCATGTGATGGGCCTTGGCAACCTCATGGATGCTTCCAGTCTCCCTGATCATGACCTCTCATGACAAGTGTATTCCTCTGGGGAACTGGAAATGTCAGACATCAAAGTAAGACCCATGAGAGTGTCAGACAGTTTTCTCAGCAGCTGGCTTGTGACTAAGAAATTCACTGTGACAGAGATCAGAGTGACCAAAATGTAAAGTTCAGATGTTTGACCTAGCTTTCCCAAAATAATGATAAAAGGAAAAACATCAACTGACAAGAGGATGAAGAGGAACCTCAGGACGGATCCTCAGCTGTTGTAATGGTGCATTGCTTGGATAAAGACAAAGGAGATGAGGCTCATTAACATAACAGTCCTCACATGTATTTTAATGTTGCTAGAGAAAGTTTTACTGCATCATGTTAGAAAATGATGATTTGATGAAATTGAAGGTTTTTACCTGAGTAATTTTTAAAGGTCACATCAACTGTGCATTATGTCAAGCCAAAGTAACATAATGAAATAAAATATGACACCTTGCATCACAATATAATATTATCTGGCATTTTTAGTCTATTATTTATAACACATTCCTTAAATAAAATAAATTGAAGAAATATTGTTCTTTTACAATATAAATATTTCAATTTCTAACCCAGTTACTAATATAACTATTTCATCAATTACTTACAGTCACAATAAAAATTTCAGCATTTGAAACAGAATAGAATTTTCAAATTTTCCAGCTTTTCTAACACTTTATAATAATGTTTAGATGACCAAATTCTTCCAAGGTAAGTATAACACGATATGATAGAAAAATCGAATGACATTCACCATCCCCTTGTTTGTGTTGTAAACAGGCTTATCTATTTAGAATGACTGTCAATGTCCAAACCTTCAAAGATGTTCAGGTGTTAACAAATATTTATAAAAGCAAACAAACCATGAAAATATTCTGCTCACACAGGAACTTTGCAGTTTTCCCTCTGTAGTTTAATAGCATATGTCTCTCAATTTTCTCCCTTTACAACATGCAGAGGATGAAAAATAGCCTTATCACCCTAAGTGATTTTAGATATTCATCATTAAGTCTGTATTTATTATGCATAGAATCCATTAAGGAGGATTTGTCTCTGTGGTAAAGGCCTGGGTTTTGTAGGGGTTGCAGGAACATCTGTGCAGTCATCCTGATACTCCCTATACAGTGGGACACAAGGCTGCATGGTAGAATTTTGTTAAACACTAGGCATTTCAAGCAAGGCCTGCAATAGTAGGTAACTGATGTATATAAAAGCTTTGTCTGATCCACTGTCGTTTACAGCAGCAACATTGTTCTTAATGCTTACCATGAATTAGGGAATACCAGGGAGAGTCTCACTCTTAGATTCTGGTTAATCAAAAGGCTTTGTTGAAGAGAATAGCTCAAAGCCAATAATGAGCTGGATTTGCAATTGAAGTCAATGTAAGCAGTTCAGAAAAGACATCAAAGGCAGGGGCTTATGGAGGTTGGAGGAAGAAATTTACCTCTTCTCTGAGACTTTATCACCAGTTTTACTCACAGGAAAAACTGATGTTGTTATGCTCTGCATAGTGTAATACTCCAAAGATGTTACATGGAAACCCATGTTTTACAAGCCCTCCTTATCCTTTGAGGGAGCAGAGGACATTCACAACTTTAGTGCTATGTGACTTTACATGGATTTAAGCAATATCTCAGGGATAACTGTTTAAGATACGGAACTTCTTGCAGACCCTGGTTGAGGAACAGATTCCAAACCTCTATTCAGATAGAGAAATGTCTTTTTGGACCAGAGTATAAGAATCAGAGAAACACAGGATAAGGAAAAACCTCCTGGCTCAGCAAACAGCAACTTGTTATCATATAAACCAATTATTTTCTTAAATATAACCTCCCTGGTAGCAAAGATACAATAACCACCTGATAGAGCTGCACAGCAAAAAAAAAGATAGGAATATTGAGCATAATTTGAAAATTTAATAATTACCTATAATCTGTTATACTGTGAGTATCTTGATATTGGTGATAAAATTAAGGTCTGAAGCATCTTTTCAAGAAAGAATGAAAAGACTTAAAGACTATACCTTGGATTGCTCCCAGGATGAGCCATTATCTGGTAATTTGAAGAAAACTTTCTAATTGGTATCACTTGAAGCTGCTAAAATAGCAAACAAGTATTTTCCTTTACATGTTTTGCTGATGATAAGAAACAGGTGAAAGTTTTGTAACATGAAGATATTTTTTCTTGTACAAATCACTTCCACAGGAAGAAGAGACAGGGCATAATCATGACAAAAACCTTGTTTACCTACCTTTTCACATATTGAAAACCTGTGAGAATATTCAACGAAATACTATTTCTGTAGATAGAGGAAAATTTTCTCATTGACTTTACTGGAAGCATGTCAAAAATGTAAGTGGTATCTCCAAGTTCTCTTTAGTGATAAAGTCTGTTCCTTTTCTATGGCTGCAGCACACATGATAAGAATAATCTCTACCTTAAGGTATACACTTGAGGGTTTGGGCTGCTTTTGGGTGAGGATTGAGAAGGTAAGAAAGAGACAAGAAGCAGATGCTTTGTAACTTAAAATTTTCCCAGAGCCCTGAAGATCAGAGAGCTGTGTTTGGTGCTTTGGGCCACATGGGACTTGTTCAGGCTCTATAGCTTCTTCTCTCCTAAGAGTTTCTCTTTGAAATACCTGGAAAAGATTAATTTTAATTTGTTTTTCAAAAAGCTATAGATATGAGATCAATATTTATGAAAACTGAAAATAAAGATAAGAAAAAAGTGTTAAGTTTTTATGTGGATTGAAGACTGTCTACAATAACCAGAACTTTACTGGAGGGCAAAAGGACTAGTATTAAGATATATATTCCTGCTATTCTCACTAAGAGATTTGGAGTTGAGTTTTTTTGGGCGGGGGGGGGGAAGACTTGGGTGTTTTTGTGGGATTTTTCTTGTTTTGTTTTGTTCAGCTAACAAAGATGGCAAAAGCAGGAAGACAATGTGAATTTAAGTACAAGGACCATACACTTCACAGCTTCATTAACTGCTTGTTGTCTAACTTCATTGTACATCTTTTAACTACTTAGCTGATAAAACAACTTTGCAGGTTCTCCTAGCCATGGGGCAGTCTTTTGGTCTGAGGGTTTACTCCACAATTAGTCTGTTCAATGAGTTTCCTACCAACATGAAGTTCTTCTATAGCAACAATCAACATCTATGAATACACTTATTCAGAGAGATCATTACTAGGATCACTAGGAATACTTTTATCTGTATAATGTATTTTCTAGTTATCAAAACTAAAGTAAAAAATGTGTCTTACCACTCTATTCACTGTTTTCTTATGGAAAAATGTCTGGTTTACAAAGTGTCTCACTAATCTAAAATCTAAAAGATTTCTATCTAAAAGTAATCTAAAAGATCACTAATGTCCTGTCATGAAGCCTGTAATCAGTAATCTTTCTAATGAGGAACAGAAGAAAAATACTGAAGTCCATTGTTGCAGATGACAATTCTATCGGGGTCCCTCAGGTGGAGCCAAGAGTAGGCTCAAAAGCTATTGATAGCCTTAACATTCTCTGACACAAGTATCAGGTGAATTTCTGTGACTTCTTTTAATAAAAAAAGCACTTAATCTTGCATCCCTAAAAATTCTCTATGAACATGTAAGCCAAAAGAAATACTAAGATACTGTCCCATAGTCATAATTCTTCTTTATGGAGAACTAAAGAGGTAAAGACTAAATGATGGGAACCAGTAATGTTATTTAATTTACTAGTTTAAAGTACTCACAGTCCCTACTAAGACATCAGCAGCATAAGAATGAAGACAGACCAGGAAAGCCCTTCCCACTTGATCAGCTTTCACAGTTACTTCCTTTAACCATGCAAGTCTTTCTGACAGAGTTCTGTGATTGCTAGGTAATGTTACTATCTTAGGCAGGCTCAAGACTCTTGTCCTGAAAAGTTCATTGTATAATTAGAAATAAGAACGAAAAAAAAAAAATATAAATATGTGTCCTGGGTTGGAGTGTATTCTATTACCATCCTCATGAGCTGTTGAAATCAGGTGGGGCAGTGTTTCCTTGCCTCCTCCCCCCAGACTATCTTGCTGTTAATGGCCCATCATTGTCCTGCTGCATGACTCAGAGATAACTCCCTCCAGACCATCTTCTGTTAATGAGCCTAATCAACACTTGGCCTCATGACTCATTACCCCATTGTGAGATGCTCCACCCAGAGGGAGGAACCAAGCATCCCATCCTGGATATAATCTGAGATTCTGAACACTGACACTCCACTGGATTTCCAGAGGACAGGAACTACACAGCCACCACTGGACCCTCTGAGGAAGAGCAGACCCTTTTTCTACAGGATCACTGCTTCAGAGGACTGCAGCCACCATTCTACCAGACTGCTACCACCACCCTGACTAACAGGGTGCCAGGTTGTATCTTGACTCTGTCAGTTTGAACCAGTGTTTTCTTTTAGTTTTTTTCCTTTTCCTTAATTTCCCCATCAAATTGTTATTCTGACTTGGTGCTTCCCACTGGTTTGTTTTCAAACTAGTACAATATGTGTGTGTATCTATAATTACATAATTATTATTAATGTGTTATATTAGGGAAGAGATCCAGAAGGGGGCATAAGAATTTTCAAGTTAAGTTTAAAAATTTAAGTCTGAAAAGTAAAGAACTCTTAAAAATCTTTAGAATACAGGTTTTAGATATTTTATTATTTATTTAAGTGGTCTAAATATACAGAAGCATCTTAGTGGCTCTGCAACAACTTAACCTATCTATCTGTGCTAGGATTTTTAAGGTTTGTTTTCTCACTGTTCATTCGGAAGAGAGTGATCCAATAGATGTGCTTTAAAGTTTTCTGTTTCTTGCTCACAAAAACAAATTCTTAAATATAAAATACCACAATGGTGATTTTTGCTCAAAAACCTGTGTTAGTGTCATCATCCCATGAAGGTGAAACCACTTGGTTTTGTTGTTCTTGGACTGTCTTTTTAAGATTCAGGTCAAAATGATCCCATTGGAGAAGGAGATTCTTGGCTGCCAGGCAAGCAAAATGTTCTGGACCACCAGGTATAGCAGGCAGGCAGGCAGAAGTCTGAAATGTAAGAAATTCTGAAGAGACTGCAGTGAGGAGGGTATACGTCTTACAATTAAATCCTCAGATTTTATTCAAAGTCTAAACTTCATATTCAGCACCCAGACATATGGTGGGGTTATGAGATGTTTGAATACTGCTAGGTGTAAACCACAACTGTTGCACAGTAAGGGCAGCCCAAGAGAGTTTGTGGCATCTGCACCTAGGAGGTATTGAAACCCTCAAGCCCCAACTGGGCAGAGCCCTGGGCAACCTGCTCCAGGATGTCCTGCGAGAGCAGGAGGGTTGGATGTGTTGACCTCCTGCCTCCTGTGGCCCCTGCCAACACCAGCCACTCTGTGACCCTCAGGCAGTGCCCACTGTTCAAGATGACCAGGGCAGGGCCACGGATCTGGGAGCCACCACTCCAGGGGCCTCAGGGCAGGGCCAAGAAGCCGGGGCCCATCACACCTGGCAGGGCCATCAGGGCAGAAGGGGAAAGCTGGGGTGGGACGGGACAGGACAGGGACAGGCAGAGACCAGGCCATGGCTGAGGGGGAGCAGGCAAGAAGCTCAGCTGGAAGTGTCCCCACTGGGCTGGGACAGCCACAGGGGACAGCCATGACCACCTCATGGTGTCCAGGAGCGTGTCCCAGAGTCACAGCAGGGAAGGTGCCACCCTCAGCAGCACCAGTTCTCAGCTGGTCCTGCGTCCCGGCGGCCAAAACTCCTCCCGCCTGTGAGCTAAAGGAGGTCTCCTGGTGCACCCTGGGCTGGCAGTAGATGCAGTAATAAAGCTATACTTTAATTTTCCCGGTAGTTAAGTGACACTAAATCTGGTATTACACTCTTCAATGCCTGTCCCTGCAGTGTCTGAGAAACTGCAGATCTCAGCCAAGAACAGTAATGGGAATTCACAGGCAATACAACTCTGCTGTGGAAATGAAGAAAAGAGATGGGCTGAGACAGGGTGAGAGATAGTTCAAGGGTATTATTGTACTCGACAGGCAGGTCAGACTGAGACAGAAGGGTCCCTTAAGTAAAAAAACCCAAAATATAAAGTGTTTCCTTTGAGTGATAAAGGGCACTTGAATGAGTTACTTGGGGACACTGAGTGAGCCTGCCTAAATACACTTTGGGAAAGGGTAACTGTGGTGAAATTAATTCAAATTCACTGTGCTTTATGCTCAAAGGTCATAGCAGTCAATGCCACCGAGTGGAACGGGACTGCAGTTTCTAACCAGAGAAACCATTTCAACATGGAGCTTGCTAAGCTTCAAAGCACAGCTACTTAATACCAAATGTCAAATTGATATGTATAATGTCAAATGGTAACAATGGGCTACACTTATCAGTTCCAGGCCTAGATTTTTTACTTTTTCCTTTGGAGAATACTGGTTGCAAAAATAAACAAACAACAACAACTAACAGATTTATATACATTTGAAAGCAGTTGCATAGCAACATCTTCAGAGCTATCTTCCTCCTTCTTGGAAATTTATTACTGCCAGAGTGACGGGTAGGATTAATTACCTATTTTGCTACCTTTTCTCTCTCATGTACTTCAGAATTCATATCTGGAAAAAAATGGGATTTTTTCAAAAAAATTTTCAATTTCTCTAAAAAACCCAAACTCTTATCACATTAAATACAAAGTGAAACACGTAAGAGATGCAGAGTCTACAGCCATTGCACTCTGTTGGTGATTATAACAGTCATGTGGAAACATACAAGGCTGGTCTCTAGTCCCTGCCATAATCCTGAGCACGAATTTTCCAAATCAGAGGTAATAAATTCAATGGACTATTGAATAAAGAAAATTAGGCATAAAATTTCCCACAAATTATGTGTATACTACTCATTATTAATTACATTATTATGCTATTGTATTTCTGAGTAATATGGAACAGATGTCTCTCACTAAAATTTTCAGCTGAGAAAGCAGCCTATCAACACTGCGGAACAGATTCTATAAATAACGTCACTTTTAGCAACCTTACAGTTTTTGTAGAAAAATAACATAATAGTTTATTGAAAATTCTTGTCTACTTATTACTTAAGATTTATTCCCAGACTATGACTGATATTAAACTTCAGTAAATAGATTTTATATGTGACTTTAGTAAACAGAGTTTGTATTCCGGATATAAAGAATCAGGACATGCTATTAGTCTCTTGCTGCTGTATTTTATGTTTTCTTTTGTGGATTGGTAAGGTGTGAAAGACAAACCAATTTCTGTTATTTACTTAGAATAATTCTTCCTACTTTCATACGATAAACAACATCATCTATCCATGTCCTGGCTGGTCAGCTACTTGATCATTTGGCTAGTCAAAATTATCTAATTTGTCTGAATATTCTTGCTTTTGTAATTTTTCAAGCCAAGCTCCAACACATAGGTTTGCCTTAACAAGCCTTTCAACTTCATTTCTTAGCCAAGTGTTATCTTGCTTCTGAATCCATTCAACAGATCTCCTAGGATATTATTTTCATCTTAAAAAGTTCTTTCTGAAGTAACTTCACAGTTTATTTTTATATTGTTTCAAGCTAAATATAGCTGTGCTCTAAATACAGCAGTACTGTGTATCCCTAACTGCACAGAAGGTAGATCGAATCAAATTCAATAGATATTTTCTAACATAGCTTGCAAGAAGATAAAAACTCTAAGTACTTAAAAAAAAGAACTAAATATATCTGGAAAGAGCTGTTCTTGTAAAGTGGGCAAAGATGTAATAAGTTCTACTCAGGTTCAAAAAATAATATAATGAACTGCTTAGCTCCACATCTCTTTGAAATTGTGTTAAATGAATACTGACAACTTAAAACACTCTTTAGATTAACCAATTCTAAATCAGTTTGCATGCAGCACATTTTGTTATATCTGTGCTTATATCTGTACAGCTATTTCTTCTATTCTTGTAGATCTGCAAGGTTTTACAAGTTAAATAAATTGTGTTTCCTCCATAAATCTGTAGATCTCAGATGAGCAATGCCAAATTTAAATGCAATGCCTTACATTTAGACTTCAGAATATGACAAATCTTTCTGATGCATGTCAGTGCTCAGGGTCTGGTGGTATTCCTCAGACCAGGCTTTCAGAATGAGGTTAGCTCTGGCACCTGCACATTCTGATAAAAAGCCTTGCAAGCACTCTGTACTGTCACAATAGGCCAGAACACTGTGATTCAAAAACAATCAAATAAACAAACAAACAAAAAAACCACAACATAAAAAAACATCAAAAATCAGTAAAAATGGTCTTGTGCAATGAAAGCACTTAGTGGACAAACCGTAAAAGGATTCATAAACTTCCAGTCTTTCAGATCTTATGAGTTTAAGTATGGGGAAAAAACCCAACAAAACAACTATTTGCAGGATGAGGTCTAAAAATACTTTTCCAACAGGAGCTTTAAGCATTCATATTGCATTGTTCCTTTACATTCAGAGTGGCCTGTGAAATGCTGAGAATGCAAAAAAATATGTGAAACAAATAAGTGGGATAAGTAACATGACACTGTGGGATGTGAATAATGGAATATTATTTCATGCCTGGCGTGCAGTTAAAAACAAGTGCCATTGGTGCAATGAGGTATGAAATAATACTCCATAATTCACACATGGGAGTGTCTTATTGCAATTATGATTTTGTTGTAAAGTGTGATTTAGAAAAGAGTTTGTATATGTTAAGAAATAGGGTTTATAAATTACGACCAGTTCTTTTTGTGATCATTAGATGACTCAATTTCTATTGTCTATTTTTAATGACAGTTCAACATGTCTTTGATTAAAATAATGAATAGACAGTTACGACTTCTAAAACTCTCCTTCTTTTCCTCTCAATGGCCATTTTTACCCTTTCTTAAAGTGTTTCCTTTTCACGTTTTAATATTTTTTAAGTAATCTCTGGTTGTTTGGTTAGATAGATCATGTCTCCAACTTTTCATAAGTACATACATGTGAACGGATGATGTTTAGGCTCAATCTTGATGACGTCAATTAGCCTTTGTCACTGAAGTTATCCTTCATTATTGACCTTATCTTTACTCACACCAAACTGACCAGTATTTGCTTCATATTTCATGAGCTTCACACTGAGTTCTGTCTAAAATTTCCTTGCAGATCTTTCCAGGTACTAATCCACAAAGTATTTCTCTGTAGATACTCTGTATTTCTCCCCTCCTAGATTTGTTTCTGCATAAGAAACAAAAAGTGAGGCACAAAGGGACACTCAGAATAGACAAATCTGTGCTGACCCATTTCTTGTGCTTGAAGATTAATTTGTATCTCTGTAATCTCCAGCCATTTTGGTGTGACAAGGTTAAAGAAGTGAGCAGTGAGAAAGGCTTATATGCAAAAACTCAGCAAAACCTGCAGGGTCTGAGAAAACTGTCACTAAATACTGTAGTCAAAGATTTAGAAGTTACACTTGAAGCCTTATACAAAAGATGGCCTGTATAACATCCGGGGGGGGGCTTGCAGGGCTCACCTTTGGCAGATGGCTGATAGACATCTTTGGCAGACAGTGCAGACACAATGGGTGAAGGAAAGGCAGAAAACTATCTGGGGGACATCCTCCTCAATAGGTTGGGTTGAAGAGCAAGAGGACAATCAATGGATTAAGCAGTTACCAGGGGTTTACTAAGTGTGGTGCTGTGTGAGTGTAAGCCGGGGGGAGTAATACCTTTGGTGGATTAGCAATAGGAGGGTACTCAGAAATTTGTGTATGTCTAGTGCTTCACTGTATCTGGGACTTTCTTGGTTGACCCTGAATGTGTAGTTCTGAGCCTCATATAATTACATCATTAATAGATGAAATGGCTTTAATCCTCATTTGCTATGACAATGTGAATTTAGTAATTTTTCCCTGCTACATGATATATAGTTTTCATTCACCCTGAATTCTGTCCAACTAGCCTGGCAGACACGTGATCCACGTCAACAAACGAGGCTTTCTATGCAAACTTGATCTCAGCCTGTGAGGATTAAAGGGAAAGGAAATAATCCATGCTAGAGGACTATCTGTGAGAAAAAGGGCATATATGTGCCTACAAAGGATTACAGGGTGGAGGAAAAGAAATTTGATAAATGAAAGGCTGTAACCTTTCAGGAAAGAAAACAGTGCTATGATTAAAAAAAAAAAAAGGGCCTTTTTTAAAAGGGGATAAAAAAGGAGTGCTAATAATCTTTCACTCTTAATGGCTCATCTATTCCTTGAATTAAGATTTCACAGAATAGTTCTGGATTTGAGAAAACCAATATATTTAGCCTTTACAAAGACTGCACATTCAACCCAAATGTCCTGTTTCTGGGGACAGCTACACATTTCTTTTTTTTCTGTTCTTTAAAGGATTCCACAGAAGAGGATCAGTTCTTGTCTTCAGAGAAAACCCCGACCCTATTGGTCCACATATCACTGTGATATTTGGTGATACAAATTGGTCTCAATTTCCTTGATCACTATTGTCAAATGTGAAAATACTTGGCTATGTGATACTTTTTACTGGTGACAAAGCACTGCTGACACGACCACTGTTTCCTTATTTGTGTCATCCCATAGACAAAATGCAGCGGGGAAATTATAAATAATTAATTCCTGGCAGTTTCAGCTGTGTAAAATTACACTAAAAACCTACATTCCAAATTTATGCCAGTATAGATCTTGCTTCACTTCAGGATGATGTGTGTCTTCCTAGATAAAACCTAGTTTTGTACATAAAAGGGGATTTCCTTTGGGACATTTAATTAGGTTGAATACACCTTGAATTACAATAAAAATTCAAACAGAATTAATTCATTCTGTTCTATTTCTAGTGATTTTTCAGAATTTCATTCTGATCCATGAAGCCTACATTGAAATACTGTAGGGCTTGGAACCTGTGAGTACAGTTTCACTTAATTATAGGGGGAATTATGTGTTTGAATTCATATAATACACATCTTGCTAGAAAAAGTTCTTTCTGAAACGATATCTTTATAAGCCTTGGAAGGACTCATGAGGACCATTCAGCTACTTCCTGAGAAGATTAACTTAAAATATTTCTTTACTACTGGAAATTTATGCACCAGCTTGAGCCAAGATGACAAGAGAATATCCCCTGGGATATTCTTTGGAATATATTTTAATAGCACAGTTACATCAAGCTCTGCATTTAGAACAACATAATAACAGAATGATCACTAAACAAGGCATTTTTCATGCATGCAACATAGCAAATCCCTTTTAGATTGTGTCATGAAAACTAAATTTAGTGACCTAAAAACTTTTGTAAATATTACATTCCTGCATAAATTGTGTTTTCTTGTATTGTTCCAATTACAAAGGGAAGATAAAGAAGAACTGCTTTGAATAAAAGTGATAGGGTATAAATGAGGCAAACTTACACTTAGGCTAAAGCTCCTTTGATTACCCAGAAATAAATGATGAAATATTTCACTTAATGCACAATAGATATGACAAGCTTCTGGTGCCTCTCTCTCCCAAGCAGACAGGGTGAATTTGTATTAGTCAGGGGATTTTATTCATTCACCTTATTTTAAATGCAGAGGTCCAGAAAAACAGTATCTACAAGTCTTGTGAGGAGCTTTCATCTGCCTCCTTATTCTTCAATTCTCATGCAGTTTAAATAGGAGCTGAAATGCTCTTATGTAAATTTCATTTCATTACATTGCAGTCTTTTGAATCTAATTGGTCATATTCAATTTGTCCAAGGAATTTGCAGCCATCACCAAAAGGGTTAGATGCAATGATAGCTGTTATTTATTTGAATTGGGAAGCTGCAGTTAGTGCCTCATTTCTGCACTAGTGAGGATTTTTTTCTAAAGTGTACGTACACACGCACACTTGTATATGCACACAAGCAACACTTGAGCTCTTCCCAAACACTACAATTTTCAGTCATACAGATACCTATTTGTTGCAAATAGAAACTAAATCTATGTAATTGGAAGGTGTTTTAATGGAAATCTATTTATATATTTGAAATGTCTAATAATACTTCATTCTGTAGAAAATACCATTTCTATAAGATCCTATGAATAAAACTGTTGCTATCATATTTTCTGTGGTGTTACCACAGCTATGTAGAGTAAGAAAGTGGCCCTTCTTTTCTTTTCCAATCTTCAGTGTCTCCAATGAGACATTATTTTTCAACCCAAAACTAAGGATAAGAAAAATAAACCTGTTACAATCATTCAGGTAGTATTTTTTGCAGTTTGATCCTGTGTTTGAAGCAATTAAAACAAAGCATGCATCTTGCTAATTACAGTGTGCATTGCGTACAGTTAGCTTATGGGTAAATGCTTTGCTGCACATCAAAGCAGTATTCATTTTCAGACAAGTAGGATAGTCTTACAGATCCACAAGCATTTTAATTGCAGTTAATCAATTTGTCCACAGTCTTATTCACTGCTAATGTCCACACTCTTATTCATTCACCATATATAGTGCAACATAATTAAGAGTTGAATTTTGAATCCTGGTATTTGTCCAAGTAAATGAACTTCTCTGTCAACATAGCTTAATGAAGGGTGTGACTAGACTTTACATAAACTTAGCAAGGGTGTATTAAACACTGATCACCTACTGTGCTGAACAGATCATGTGTTTATTTAATCTATTATTAAATTAGCTCTTTATTCTAGGATTAATGTTTTTGAGCACTTGAATACAAATTTTGCTGTAACTAAGCCACTTGTAACTTTGGCTTTAAATGGAAAACCAGTCAGCAATAATCTATCATTAGAGTCCTAAGCTATATTTTTTCTGTAATGTTTCCACATTTTTATATTTTGCATGCAATTTCAAAATTATACAATACTATGAATCAAAAGTTCAACAAAATACTTTGGGACATGATTGAAGGCTCCCATTCTTAAGAATCAAGTTTGGATCAGTAACAAGACCTTGCAGGGCACACTGAAGGTTTTACAAAGTAAAACACAGAAATCTTTTTTCCAGTTTACTGACACAGTGCTCATGAAGTATACATTAAAAGTTCTCTTCAAATAAACTGCCATGGGACTGAGCCTGGGCATGTTCAGTCACATTTGACCAAGTTCTTATCTCCAAGTACATGCTGCTTCTCCCTGTCACCAAAGCCAGGACATTACTTGTTCGAATCATCCCAGTGTCAGGAGCCTTCATGCAAACCTGAACCTGGAAATGTATCTCCCTATTCCTTTCCTTTCTCCCCATCCCTTTCCCTGTATTTTAGAGAGCACACACTGCTGTTTTCCTGACCTTGAGTGAGCTGTCATGTTGTACAACTGAGCTGGGTGATACTGGAAGGAGAGCACACTCTTGACATGCTTAGAATAGAGTACTGAAACAAAAATGAAGTGTTCCTGTAGTAAGTAGCTGGATGGATCTGAAATACTTTCTGTAAGCTTTGAAATATTGTCTGCTTTAGACTGGCTTTCCAAATTTTTCACATGATCATACCACATGGTTGCATATTCACGTCCTGTAGCTACCACTTTCTTAATAACTTTCAAAATTATTGCTCAACCAATGGAATAGACGTTTCAAGGATGCTAACCTAATAATAATAATGGAAAATACATTTACTATTGTGCCTAATGAAGAAAAATGCTAATAATCTCATACAGGTCTATAAGACTCCACAAAGAGGGAGTTTTCAGTGGTCTGTACTTTTGTCAGTTCTTCTCACATAGTTTTTTTTGTTTACCACTCAGAGAAGAAGAAATTAAAACCAAAAAGCAGCATAAGGATCAAAACTTTTCTTATATGGTATTGTACCTGTAGATTTAAAGCATCTAATCGGACACCTTCTAAAAGAATGTATTAAACCAGCACTTTGGGAGCCAAAGAGCTTTACCATTTTTTATACCTTCCTGACAGCAGCCTTAAAGAAAGAATGAGAATCAATGGACTCAAGGAACTAATGGACCTGTCAGTTCACTGAACATCTCTAAGAACCATGATCTAGACAAGTGACCAAAGATAATGAAAGGAGAAAAAAACAAAGGTACCAGAGAAAGAAGACTGAAATCTCTTCTGAAATATTTCAACATTTTTTTTCTTTCTCCTATTCTACTGTGTTTTCCTGCCTTTGTCTCTTGACTATTTGTTGTAATTTAGTTCCAATTACTAGCCTATTTACCACAATTAACACAGGTTTCTATAGTTAAATTGTGAAAGAATCATGTATTTTTGTTTCTCAAGCACTCAATAAAGGAACCACACCTTTAAGTTGAAGTGCATTGCAATTACAGTATTTGTTCTGTTTTAACTGGACAGCTACGCCCCATGCTGATGCTCACTGAGTCCCCCTCAGTGGGTTGAGGGAGAGACTCAAAAGGATAAAAAGTGTGAAAACATGTGAGTTGAAATAAAGACATTTGACTGGGGAAAGCAAAAGCTGTGGTCACAAGCAAAGCAAAACAAGGAATTAATTCATGACTTCCCATGGGCAGGCAGGTGTTCAGCCATCCCCAGGAAAGCAGGACTCCTTGCATAACAGTTACTCGGGAAGACAAATACCACCACCACTCCAATTGTCTCCCCTTCCATGATCTTCCCCCAGATTACATGCTGAGCATGAAACCATATGGCCTGTAACATCCCTTGGGGCATCTGGGGTCAGCTGTCCTGGCTGTGTCCCCTCCCAACTCCTTGTGCACCCCCAGCCTCCTCGCTAGCGTGAGGAACAGAAGAGGCCCTCACCCTATGCAAGCACTGCTCAGCAATAGCTAAAACACTGGTGTCTTACCAACAATGTTTTTGTCACAAATCCAAAACACAGCACCGTGAAGACTGCTATGAAGAAATTCTTGAAGTTTTTAAAGACAAAATGGAGTATGGGCTTTCTGGCACTTAGATTCTAATGTCAAGCATACTTTTGTCTACAACGACAGAAGAGTGTGATTTTGTCTCATCCTCTGCTCAGAATAGTTTCTTAGAAGATCAAAACAATGCTTGCCTTATAATTAACAATGAAACTACAAGAAAAAAGCTTTTTTTAAGAAAAGCTGCCATTTATACATTTTCTTGGATAGAATAAACTTTTTCTCTAGTGATGTAACCTGCATCACTGTCATGTCTTTGTTACTTGTCCTAGCAAATACTTTAGTGATGAACTTGCACTATACTCTCTGAAAGCCATTCTTTAAAGTACATTGTACTTCAGGCAAAAAAAAAAAAAAAAGGCATTTTCTGCACTCCAGCAAGATGCTGATGAAATAAAGAAACTCCAACCACAAAAAGAGTGCTTCTATCTCAAGAAAAACAAATTGTCAAAGAAAAATCCTGCCAAGATACAGAAATTTGCTCTTTGCCATCTCCTTTTTTATCCACTACACCTGTTACAAATCTTTCTTTGCCTCTGACTTTCATTCTGAACTCCACTGTAATTATCCAATCATTAGCAGTGAAGTGAAAATATTTTCTTGATTGGATTTAGAATCTGGTCTCCCAATATTAGCTCTTCATACATACAAAGAGATCAGTGTTATTTCTCCTCTGATACTATGCGCATTTTAGAACTTTTGAGAAAAGCCCAAACCCTTCTCATCTGTTTCAAAAAGTGACCTAGTCTGAGCTAGATGCAAACAAAATCTTATTTCATGTAAATAACCCAACACAGATCTTGGCTGTATAAAATAAAATTTCAGGGAAATTCAAAAAGACAAACACTTCACTCTTGCTTTGGTTGGTTTTCCTTTTGCATTTCTCAAGCTTCTTTGTAATATTGCCAGGTTAATTGAATTATTTGGTTCCTTGCATCATTCAAACTCTCTCCACGCTACAGTTCCAGTCTGAAGTCCGTACTGGTGTACAGAGCAGAGCACAACATTCTGCTCATCTCTGAATGTCTCTGCATTTCTACCTGACCTTTTCGACTTACACATAATAGAAACAAATCAGACAGAATATGATAGCATCATCAAGATATTATTCTTATTGATAGCTGATCTATACAGTGTCATTTCACTCATTGCAGGGGAGAAGATGAACAGAGAGCAATAGTAAAGGAATAGGAAAATGGAAAATTAATATATGCATATGGAGCACATATGTAACTGAAAGCAAGAAACTAAAATATTCTCATCCTCCCTAGAAAGGATCTGTGGCAAAACAGAAATGGAGGTAGGGTATGAAACAGACTTGTCACTCCAAACAGAAATACCAAATAGAAATTTTCTGCATGGGAGGAGAGGTTAGAAATAATAAGGGAATGTATAATTAGAGTACCAGCAAAGAGAGAAAGGGCAGGGGCAAAGATGGATTAAAACAAGAAAACCAGAACAAAGGACTAAATAAGAAGAAATACATAAATAGACAAGATCAGAATGCAACATGCAAATGCCAAGGACAAAAAACTAACTGGGAGACAGAAATAAAACAACAACAACAAAAAAATTGGCAAGTAAGAACTAGTAAAAAGAATATATTTTGAAGGATAACCAGAACAAATAATAGAGCTTAAGAAAAAGATAGAGAAGTATAGAAAAGAAGACAATTTTTTTTACTGAAGTAAAGGGATGCTAAATATTCCATGTGCTGCTCAGCTGCTCTCACAACCTAATGCAACAATATTCAGGCAAGAGTATTTGGGTAAAAGGAGAAAATTGGAGCTAAACATCCAAACACCATTGAAACAGAAGGTGATGCACGTGAATATCCGAGCAATGTACCTCTTAGCAATTTCCTCCTCTGTAAGGTGTTGATTTAAGAGTTGTGAATAAAAGAAAAGGAGAAATAAGTTTGAGTTATAGCTAGAAAGGTGTTCTTATTTCTCTTCAGATATGTGATTCACAGTTCTTAAAACTCTAGAGGAACTGAAAATTTTTCCTCCTTAAACAGGTTTGGATTATAGCAATGCATTCAATGTATAGGGCATCTGTCAGCCAAAGTCCTTTCATCTTAAGGGAAATCTGAGAATGTAGTAGTTACCCTACAGGCATAGGGAATAGAGAAGACCAATGCCATACCAATTATACTGTTTCTCAGAGGGATCCACTACAAGCATTCAAACTCTTTCAATTCTACTTCATAAAGGCAGTCTGTGTCAAAAGCTGAAAGCCACTGGTTGAATTCTAAGCTGCAGATCTTCACTCTCAAGGATTTGGAGAAGTGGAATATGTCTGATGCCTCCCATAGTGATGAAGAATCTTCTTTGAAGTGTTAATAATCATGCTGCATATCCTTCATTTCTCTATTTGTGCACAATTCATATGCAGGTAATGATGGATAAAATATGCAGGGACAAACAGCTATAGCTACAGCACCGGTTTTCACTTTTTTTTCCCCCACAAAAAGAAAAGAACAAAGCCAATGAAAATATTTTTATACTTTAGTTTGAATTTAAATTGCTTTCTTTTTTCACCTCCTTGGGCTGTGCTCATTAATAATGATGACTATCTGTTAAAAATCAGGTCTTCATAATCTTTCACATTGGGAACTTTATGTGGGATACTAATCTAATCTATCCAGGAGGAGGAGGAAGAATGTACTCTGAGGTAGGTAGCAAGATCCCCATTCTGTCCTTATGCAGCTAGGGAAGTGGGAGAGGTCACACTACAACAAAATAATGTAGGCTGGAGGGGACATCTGTAGGTCATCTTATCCATTCCCTACACAAAGGAGAATCAGCTTCAATTCAGTTTCTAAGGGCTTTCTCAAGTTACTCTCTGCATTTATCTAAAGATGTAGACTCCATAGCCTTGGGCAACCTCTTTCACAGCTTAACCATTCTCTTAGAGAATGTATTTTTTCCTTCCTTGAATTAGATTTTGTCTTGCTACAGCTTGTGCCCACTGTGTCTTGTCTATTTACCACACACCTCTGAGCCAAGGCTGTCTCCATCTTCTCTATAACCTCCCCTTCAAGAGTTAAAGACAGCAGTCAGGTCTTCCTTTAGCCTTGCCTTTCAGACTGAACAGTATCAATCCTCTCAGACTCTTTTGAGCATCATATGCTCACCTAAGTATCTTCGTGGCCCTCCTCATTGGAACCGCTTCAGTGTCGGTCTCGTCTGGGGAGCTCAGAACTCGACAGAGAACTCCCCGTGTGGTCTCACCAGCGCTGAACAAACAGGCAGTCATTCTGTATAGGCTCTGAACACCACTCTCACTGACATACTAACTCTCCATTGGAGTTAGAGGATGTGGATATGCACCTTTTCCTCCCAGAAAGCTGCAAAAACAATGTTCATGAAAGAGAACAGTGCTATGGCAACTTTGCCTTAGCAAAGAACAAAATCAAGGAGGACCATCCCCAGCATTTAGGCCGAGGACAATAAAATAGGAAAAGATATCACCATTGGCCAAGTCCAGATTATCTCTTTGATGGTTCATGAACAATTGTTCTAAGTGTAAAATTAAAGGAAGGTTGATTTACTGGGGCTTTCCAAAGATCAAAAAATTTCATATAATTCATATAATTTTCTACAGAAAATAGGTTTCCTCATAATTTCCTCCACTATTATTAAAAAATCATGTCAGGCTATATTATGTAGTTCTGCTAAAGCCTGGTTCCTAAATTTGGGGCTCATATGAAAAAAGATAGAAAAGTTGCAAGAGCTAAAAGAAGAGAGACTAAGGATCTGTCCAAGAGGGGCACTAGAGACTAAGTACAAAGAATATAACTCCTGAAGATATCATCTTATGCCAAGCCAAGTTCTCCAAAGGGCCTTGCAATTATGTTCCCTTTCTAAGTACTGACCATTAAGTGGGTGCCCTTGTTGAGACCAGAACCTTGTTGAGACCAGTCCTCATCTGCTGTCAAACTGTGTTGCTGCCTGGAGCCTGTCAACATACGAATATAAATGTTCACAGCAATCAGAGATAGTCCTCTCTCTCCACCACATTTAGCTTCTGTTCTTTGTGGTATCTACCCATCTTTTGCCTCATCAAGAGAGAGATGCCTTCATCAGTATAGTTCTTCACTAATTAAAAGTCTAGATTAATGCCAAGTAATAAAATTATTTACCAGGAAAAGCTGCAGGGAACACTTCATTTTTTATGTTCTGTTTGTATTTAGTGCCAGAAAGAAAGGAGACTGGTAACAGAGAACAGAAATCAATGAGCACCTGAGGCACCACTCTAAATTGGATGCAAATTGATAGAATAAGAACTAAGAGGATGCAGTCATGCAAATATTTAAACAGAGCAACCTCCCTTTATCTATAAGGAACTCTATTCTCAGGTGTTGTTCTTACCGCTAGATATCAGTTCTATGTACTCTGTTAACTTTGAGCAACAGAAAAAAATTAAAATGTGTTTCTTTGTTACAGACAGAGGGTATTGACTAAAGCTGCCTGAAAGAAAAATAATTTTATTACACCACACAGAGGAGGAGAGCCTATTTTCCATATTGTTTTTTAACCAACCACTGTTTAAAATTATTCTTAGGATGGTTTGTTTACTTCTCTTCTCCATCCAAAAAAACCCATAGAGGTTTACTTATCAAAAAACAGTTTTCACTAAACAATTGATAACAATCACAATTAAATTTAACCTGCAATTTCAACTCAAATTATGCCCCAAAGCTCTGTGGCATGTTCACTGCTGCTCCATCAAGTCTCACTCCTCATCAAACCTTGAAGTTTTGCCTTCCCCTTGGACTGCATTTTGCTTTCTATCTTTTAATGCTATAAACGCTTCCAACAGTACTAAAGTAAATAACTTTTTAATTAATAAGTTTCCTCTGAATAGCAGCTTTGTTTATTTCTCCTGTAACTTGCCAAAGCAGGATTTTTATTGTCTTTGTTAAAATGCATTTATCTTGCAAACATTCAAAATCAGTTTTGTCATTCCATTTTCTTGTCTCATTCTTACATGGTTGTACTTCTTGTTGAACAATATGAATGCAATTTCCATAATGAAAATATAAAGACAAATTATGTGTAATTTGTTAAACATATGCAATATGGCAGTATCCTGCTGACACCATTGCACAGATGTGGAAGCAATTTAATTATCAAGATGTTATTCTCTCTGTAAAATATTGAGAGCTGCTGAGAAACAAGACATACACAACACTTGAGCTTGTCTCTTTCTTTTCTGTTTCACCTTCATAAACATCACATGTATTTAAAGATAATGAACATGGGACACAAACCAAACAAGCTTACTCAACCCTTTGCTAGTATGACTCTGTTTAATCATGGTGCTAAATTTGTGTAATTAAAGTTTTAATGGTCTTCAGAAACATTATTAAAAAAAATCTCAACATCTATTTACTAGTTATAATCTCATCAAAAATTAATTACCAAATCAAGTTATAATCCCAGTGGAAACATTTCTTTTCATTAAAGAGTACATATGAAGTTCAGGAACTACATTCCTGTCAAAGTGAAAACACACTTGTACACTGATGAAGCTGGACTTCAAAGATCAGATCCTAACGGTGAAATCATAAACCACACTACTTGTGACTTACCCAAATGTTCTGCAAAGCAGGAGGGAAGGGATGCAAAGAGTATACCCATAGATTAGATTAATTCAGAGATGTTGGCAATATAACACTCCTGAGTATAAAATATCACAGAATCACAGAAACTTAGGTTGGAAGAGACCTCCAAGATCATCAAGTCCAACCTTTGAGTGATCACCACCTTGTCAACTAGACCATGGCACAATGACCATGTCCTGTCATTTCTTGAACACCTCCGGGCATGGTGATTCCACCACCTCCCTGGGCAGCCCATTCCAGTGCTTGACAATCCTTTTAATGAAAAAATTCTTCCTGGTGTACAATCTGAGCCTCCCCGGTGCAGCTTGAAGCCATTTCCTCTTGTTCTATTGCTGGTTGCCTGAGAGAAGAGGCCAACTGTGGAGGCCGATGGGCCTACAGACCAAGGGACAAAGGGAGTCCATTGGTGGGACTGTCCCTAAGTCCAGTGATCCTCCCAGGTTATGGAGACAGAAAAGGGTTCCCCCAGGATGCTTTGTTCCGTTATGTTAATGTACCCAGTTCTGTTTCCCTGGTTGGCCATTAGCCTCCCTGCCCCTTGTTACCTTATATGTCCCTGCCCTAGAAGCTTCTCCACTCCCTGTTCCCCCATTGGCCCTTGCGCCATCGCCGCTCCCTCAGAGTTCCCCATTGGCTCCCTTACCCTGGCCCCGCCTTTGTGCTGCCCTCATGCCATCAGATTATTGGTCTTTGATGCTCCCTCCACTCCCATATATAAACCTGCACCCTCCCCTGTTCCTTGTCTTTGTCCGTGGACCCTTTCATGTGGCGGGAATAAACTTCTCCCGTAGAACCCCATACGAGGACCCTTCCTGCTTTCTTCGTCGCCAGTTTAGTGTAAGCTATCCGGTGTGGTGTGCATGCGTGTAGTGGCCTCACTGAGCGGCTTCATAAGGAGACGCTTTTGGGAAGGTTGCAGCACTTTACCCTGTGCCACCGCTGTGACAGCCAACACCCACCTGGCTACAGCCTCCTTTCAGGTACTTGTAGAGAGCGATACAAGGTCTCCCCTGAGCCTCCTTTTCTCCAGGCTAAACACTCCCAGCTCCCTCAGCTGCTCCTCATCAGACTTGTGCTCCAGACCCTTCACCAGCTCCACTGCCCTTCTCTGTAAATGCTCCAGCACCTCAATGTCTTTCTCATAATGAGGGGCCCAAAATGAACACAGCACTCGAGTGCCAGTGCCAAGTACAGGAGGACAATCCCTGTCCTGGTTCTGCTGGCCACACTATTGCTGATATCGGCCAGGATGCAGTTGGCCTTTTCTGCTGCCTGGACACTCGCTGGCTCATGTTCGGCTACCATCAGCCGGCACCCCCAGGTCCTTTTCTTCTCGGCTGCTTTCTCCCAGCCTGTGGCCCTGTCAGGGGCTGGTGTGACAGAAGTTCAGGATTGGGCACTTGGTTTAGTTGAACCTCACACTGTTGGCCTCAGTATTTCACATAATGAATACAAGAAAATTATGTCGGCTAATAGTACATCAAGTGTATTTTTAGGAAAAAGCACTCCTAGTTACATTACCAGATACAAGGCTAGCTTTCTCCAGAAATCTGGCTTATACATGATTCTTTGTCAGTCCAGTTCAAAATGGATTTTGAATTCCTGCTGTCTTCAATGTCCTGGAGGCAGTGATTCAATCTCCATCTCATGAAAAGGCAGTGGTACAGTAGTAGGTAGTAATTCGTTACAAGCTACTGCCCAACTCTGATTGCTAGGACTTTGAAACTTCACTGCAAGTTAAAGCTGGCTTCTTACTGTTTGCTAAATGAGATAAATTGGAGCACTATGAATGCCAGAAGAGGCATCGGAGAAGTTGACCTTTTACACTTTGCATGTCAGGTTTCATTTGGTTCTATGGTAGCTAATTAGGGGAAGACATCACCCTTTTTTGCTCAAATCTGACACGATCTATCCGTTGTAAGTGCAAGTAGAAAAGTGTTTGAGAAAGGCATTCCTGAGGAAGAGACTTGTAATAGCTCAGCTCTACAGATTTGTGTACATTAGCTGAAGCATTATAGGGCCAGATCTTCAGCTGGCCTTTCAGCTCCATTAACTTTCAGTAGCACTATAACAAATTACAGGAGCTCATGATGTGCCCCGTGATGTTTAATATCTGACAACTGGAAAAAAGTGGATTAAAGAAACATCAAAGCATACAGGCTCCTAACTCTCTATATAGATCTGCATGAATTTAAGCTTAGATTATTTTTGGGTTTCATCCTTCACTTATTACTTACTTCAAGCATCATATTCAAAGACATTGCTTAGCTCAGATTGGGAACCAGTATGATGATCCAGTTATACTGTAACACAATATATTAAATAGTTTTCTACTTGTTTTTTAAAAAAGAACTCTGCATTTGTTTAAAAATGAAAATATTTTGTGTTTTAGTTAGTCATACTATATGTAAAACATTTAATGTGTCTATATTGTACTTGCAATGAGGATTATATGCATAAAACTTTAACTATCAATTGCATAAACTTTCAGTACATTTATATAACCATTTCTGACAATACAGTACTGATCCTTGTATTGATATTTTCATATCAGACTTGAAGTACAAACTTTCACATATACAAGTCACTAACACACAGATTTGCCAAAAAAAAAAAGTAGAAAATTACACGGGGAAGGGAAGTAGTTACAAAGAAAATAGACTTGTTACATTTAAATAATGCCTGCCATTGCAAAGCACTTTTCCCTCCAAAATCCCAAAAGCAGTGTTTCACAACAGTAAATGTATCCTGATCACAGACAGAACAAGTGTGCACCATTATCTAAGATTTTTTTCCCACAGTAATAATTCAGTTTAAGAAAAAATCAATAAAACCAGACAAGCAACAAAATAATAACAAAAACATATGGAAATTATGTGATGTCAAACACAGTTTCTAGCATGCCCATATTCAGTATGCTACCCAGACTGTATAGGATTGTCCCAAAACAAGTTTATCCTGGATTTTTCAAGGTACAGTAACTGATTTTACCTTTTTCTAGGCCATCCACTCTCTCCTCTGCACCAGCAAGCATAGCAGTCATTTACTCCTGCTCCACTGAGGAACAACCACCAATACAAAAAGATGGATTGTGCCAAGATACGTGCCAAGCTCCTCGCATTTAAGAGCAAATTTAGTGATATGAACAATGACCAAAAAACTCTGTTCCCACATTAAATGAGAAAGCTGCTGTGCAGTCATCTTGTTACTACTGACTGGTAACAAAATGGAGGCCAAGCAGATTAGTGACCCAGTTACATGAAGTAAGATAATTTCAATCAGTATTTCTTTGAGTACCCTTTTTCTATTTGCACAGCATTACTTACAATGTGTCCTGGTAATAAGAAAGCAGATTAGAAAAAACAGTTCTGGGACCTTTGTCATTGTAGAGAGGATTATTCCTAACAATTTATGTGCTTAGACTTCAAAATCATCCATGTGTTTCTGCTTTCCCATGTAAATTTTAGTAATAGGCTTGTAATCCTTGTTTCAAGTTACACAAAGGCTGGTGGAAGAATTTGAAGCCAAAGTACAAGGACCAATGCATAGCAAAGTACTGGAATGCAAGCCCCATTTGGAAAGACTGAAGAAAATGGTGGTAACTAAAAAGAGTCAAAAATTGGTTACAGTTTCTTCTTCTAGATGTTTTCCTCACTAACGTAGCCTTTATTAAAGCCATTTAAGCTTAATAAAAATAAAAGTGAGCCAAGATGAAACTTCAAAAATACTCTTTATCAACACTTGATCAAGAAATTACATGGAAGAGTATTCATGATCACGCAATTATAATACAGCTTAACCCCATGAAGGAAAAGCAGTAAACTGATTGAAATATAACATACAAGAAAATTTGGCCCAATTCAACCATTGTTGGGTGTTATTTTAAATTCATGTCGCTGGAGCAACACAGAGCAGCAAAAAAATCTAAAGCTTCGAAGAACACTGGTTTTCTAATTTTACCTGGAATAAAATTGATTTGAATAATCTGCCTATTACAAAATACAATTTTTCAATTCAGCAACTATGTAACAGTGCTGGAGGCTGTGCTAATACTTTAAAGTACAAATATGTTAGCTCAGCATCTTCCTAGGAAGTGTATGTAGGGTTGAGGAGAATCAGGATTAGATATCTGCAAGCAGAGGGATTAGCAACAGTCCCACAATGAGAAAATATTCATGGCTGCTTATATTTAAGAAATGGATGAGGGTCAGTTGCCTGAATATTGCAACTATGACAAATAAAATTGAATTAGCAACTCAAAACCATATAGTAACCATTTTTTTCACTCTATTATGGATTAAGTCAATATGTTGACAAGATTAGAACAAACGTTTTTATGTATTTTCTGTATAGATCAGCTGTACTCAGCTATCATTTGAACTGGACGCAAATTGTCCTCCATTTAAATCCTCACTTTTAAAATAAATCTGCAGCAGCATTGCACACAAATTTGAATTGGTAAGAGATTTACATCTCCTATTATTAACACAAAGTGCTTTATAGTACAATTTATACATTTACACTGGGGTCACTTATTAGGATATACTTTGAAACTGAATGTGACAATTTAGCTCAACAAATTATGAAAAAAAACCTACGTTTTATTGTATAGTGTCAATAATGAAATGGAAAAATTATTATCTTTTCTAGTCTTATTTTGGCTCATGTGCTAGGAATCTCTGGAAATATGGTCTTTTAATTTAGATGACCAGCATTTCACAACCAGATTAGTAAAACGAATGAGAATGCTCTTTGGCCTGTTTTATCCAAAGAAAAAAGGAAGCCTGATATTTCAATATATATCCAAAAACTTGGTAAACTGGCAGTTCTAAAATGTATCAAAAGAATATTCATATGCCTTTACGCTGGAAAGTCCATTAAATACAAACCTGTAATTCAAAGAAAAGGACACCAGTTTGTTTTTAGGCTTCTGCACTGGTAGGGCATATGCATCATCATAAACTAAAGATCTTCTGAGGAAGAACACTTTCCAGGAATGGACATATTCAAAGTTAACTGCACTTCACAAATGAATTTTTAAAGACATTTCATGATTTGATAAAACATGTCACCCTCCTTCTGAACTTCTTCAATGATACAGCTTACAGAATGCTCAGTAACATTTTCTTGTGAAGAAAAATTACTGTGCTGAAAAAGTACACAGTTACCAGCTGGAATATCAAGAACCCAAGACAACTAACTTTTCAAACCACATCTAGTAATTGCTAATTAGAAAATGAAGAAAGAGATAAGATTTATATTCAGCTTTGAGAGAATTTGGACCTACATTTAGCCAGCGCATGTTTCTCAGTGCTGAGACTTCCTTGTAGCCCTTGTTGGCAGGAAATCCCAGAGGGACCACCAGAGACTCTCTCCTGTGTCACTTGCATCCAGCCTTGCTGGGTAAGAAATGGCAAGTGAAATTCTACATCTTACATGCATAGGCTATGAAAGAAAAACAGTGATATTATCTGTGTTATCTAGATAGTGAAATCAGGGTCTTACTAAGGTTAATCAGGGTGTGCAGTCAGACTCTATTAAGCATGATTCTTAGCAGACAGATTGGCTTCCAGAGAGATTAAAATAAAGCTCTGCAGGAGCAACAGAGCAATTTCTTGACCACCAAAAAATATCTGCATGTTCATTTAAATTTTTGCACTTGAACAGCTTCACTAAATCAACAGGGAGGGTGTATTCATGTTTAAGAAATTAGGTGTAGGTGTAAATATCTGCAGAATCTATGTCCATATGCTTCAGATATTTTGTCACTCAAAATGGTCACATTTTCCTGTTATTCAGAATAACAAAGTATGCACGATGTTCATTAAAAAGTTGACTTGAATAATTTTAGGAGCATTAAAAACCTTTTAGAACATAAAATGCATCTTACAAAATATCACGTGTTCGTGGTTCTCTCACTTTTCTGTAACTATATGGCTAATTCCAAATGTTGTCCAAAAACTGTCTTTTGGACTGAGAATATGAATTCCAGGTTTAAACCCAAGGAGGATCACAATGAGATTTAGTAATGGAAACACTGTCAGATCTTTAGCAACTGCAAAGCTTTCAGGCACAGCAATAATACTAGCAACAGTTGTTTGCAGATGTTCTTGTCATTTTAATCATCCAGTTAACAGAATTAGCAATGATCCACAGTTGTCTTTAGTATTCTGTCTGCAAACTGTTATGTTGTGAAAAGATGAAGGGGGTCATAACAGCTTAATAGAAAAAACATTAGATCTTTTCCAAATTTATCATTTACAGTATTTAAATGTGGAGTGCTGGTAAAACTAATAAAACTTTTATTTCAGGAACATTTCCCTTCTATTTTTTTACTGCAATTACCATCCAAAAACAAAGACTACTTGCCTTCTGTAACTGTTACTGCTAGATATTCTTGCACATTGATGCCCCAGCACATAATACCAGGTTAGCTATTATATGCATTGTATACATTACCTTTAGTGCTCTCAGTTATGTATCAAGCATATGTTAAAAGCCATTTTGAGATGCTATAGGAATGAAAATAGCCTCCACAGAGTTAAAGAACAGGCAAAAATATATTATTGCAAACCTGGATTTTGTTTTTCCAGTAGTTACTCTGCACCTTTAGAAATTTTGTAGCGAATTTTGGTCTAGACAGGCTCAGGTACCAAAGGATTCAGCTGCAAGAGCTATGAAAGGCACACATAAGGTGCCAACTAAGCATAGAAAGCCCCAATTATCATGGCTAAACTGCTGTCTGTCCCCAGGCAAGCTAGTTTTAAAACAGAGTTGGCATGTTTACATGTGGTACAGTCAAGACACTAGACTGAAACACAAAAGATGTGCTGTAAGTGAACAGCGAGATCATATAGCCTGAAAATTATGGCCATACTTCCATGCTGCAAGTCACCTTCCTGACTACTTACTACCATTAAAATAGTGCCTGCAGTCCAGCCAAGAATCAGACTCCCTGATGTGTGAAGCACGCTGTAATCACAGAATAGTACTGGCTGCTCTTGAGGCAGGATTTAACTGGCTGGCTCACGGACAGCTTGTGGTCCACCAGGATTCCCAGATCCTTCTCCACAGCTCTGCTTTCCAGCAGGTCAGCCCCCAGCCTGTGCTGACACATGAGTTTATTCTTCCCCGGGTGCACAACCCAGCACTTGCCTTTGTTGAATTTCAGAAGGTTCTTCTCTGCCCATCTCTCCACCCTGTCAAGGCCCTCCTGAAGGGCTGCACAGCCCTCTGAGATATCGGCCACTCCTCCCAGCTTTGTGTCATTAGCAACCTTGTGGAGGAGGCATCTGCCCCTTCATCTAAGTCACTGATGAATACATTAAACAGTTCTGGGTCCAGTATTGAATCATGGGGGTCACCATTAGTGACAGGCCCCTAACTACTCCTTGTTCACGATCATATCCTTGATCATGACACTCTGGGAACTGCCATTCAGTCAGTTCCCATCCATCTCACTGTCCACCCCTCCTGTCCACAGTTCCTGAGTTTGTCTATGAAGATATTGAGAAAGATGTGTTAGATAATCTTCACTGTATGGTAATATAAGACAAACTGTATCTAGGGAAAAATAAACTGGGCCATGTCTATGCAATGCTGAATACAAAAGTAACAGTTGCAGTTCAGGAAAGAGCCATTGGGATCATCAACAGTTCACTGAAATCATGCGATCTGTATGCAATAGTAGCCATGAAAGTCAACAAGATATTTGGAAGAATATTGGGCCCAAGACAAATGTATAATTTTTGTATCATATAAAACTAAGAGGTGTCCATATCCTGAATGGTGTGTGTTGTCTGGTCTCTGCATGTCAAAGAGGATATAGCAATGTATATGTATATATGTAGCAATGATCAGCTGATGTGCTAAAAGCAATAAAACAGCTATTTTACAAAGAGAATAAAGACTCTGACTCTTCAATCTGGAAAGCAGATGGACAAGAGTTATGATCAAAGTTTACACAACTCATGTTGTCAGTGGCTAAGACAAATACAAAATGAAATTCACTAAATTCTTCAGTGCAAGAATAGGGAGTGCTTGATAAAAACAGTAGGAATTCAATTTCAAACAGGTAAAATAATATTCCTTTACACAGAATGGAAGAATGAAAGTCATATTTCTTTTCAAATTGTAGTAAATTTCTGTAATGTGGAGGTTTCAAAACCAGAGGAGGTTTTGAAAGCAGACAGCATCAGCAGGTTTAGAAAGGTAAAAAAAATCCTGAGCAGCAAATCCATAATCAAATATAGGTAAGCAATAGTAAGGAATGTATCCTCTTCCATCTCTAATGTGACAGCTGTGGGTGCCAAAATGCCTGCATGGAGAACAGATCACCGGAAGTGGTGAGGCTGGTGCTCTTCCTGAACAGTTTATCTTTTTGCTGCTACTTTTTTCCCTGTTTCTGGAAGGACTGCAATCAATACAGGGTAATGAACAGACTATACAGAGGTAGCTTCCAGTACCAGCCCCAAAAACATAGTTCCCAAACCAAGGACTATTAGATGTCGGGGTCTCCTCCCCCCACCCTGTAGCCCTGGGAGCCCTGAGGGAGGCACGGGGTTTCCCTGCCCCTGGTCAGCCTCGTTCCCCATGGGCTGGTTTGTGTTCCCCTGCGCGGGCAAAAGCAGCTCGGGTCCTGACTGTAAGAGTCCCTCAGCAGAGCCCGGCCATGCGGCTGGGGAAATAAACATCTCTGAAACATCTAGCAAGAATCCGTCCGTATATATTTGTTTTCCACGGGACTCCTGGTTTGATATAGGCGTGTTGCAGTATCCCCACTGTAACAATTAGATATTAAACTGTAAATACAAAATTGAAGACTAGATCGATTGGATGGCTATTTTTAGTATTCTAGACAAGATTAAAGCCACAATTTGATAACCTCTTAATTAAGCCATTTCTAAGGCTCGCAATCTTCTATACCATATCCTGTCAGAGTACTGTTCTATTTTCCACAGTACTCTTCCATTTATATTCATCAGTCCCTATACCTTGAAGCAACAGTGTTTATTTACACTGTGGCCTCAGTAGGCTGCATACACATCCTTTGTTTTTCACCCAATCCAAAACCCAGTACTTAATCACCTCTTTTTTTCTCCTAAAGTCCTCAGGTTTTCCTTTAGAAAAAGTATAACAACAAAATTCAGACAACAGCTGCAGGCTTTCCCATGTGAAACCATCCTGTTCCTAATAACTTTCCTGCTTGTCTAATTCAGAACCTCCATTCTGAATGACAAGTCACTTCATTTATGGAATATATCCTTATACTGTAGCCATTCTGGGGAAAAAAAATTAACAATAGCTAGATGAGAAGATTAAACTTTTCATTTCCAAACTTTTCTCAACCTAATGTGCTCCAAACAGAATGCTTCGACAAACATCCGTGCCCCAAACACTACTGGGCACTCAGGGGAAGCTGTAGCTACACACAAACACGAGATGATTCAGGTATTCTGTTGTGCCCTGTGCAGCAGGGATTTGTACTATACATAAAAAACCACATGCAGTACAACACAAATATCCAGCAGAAGCTGGAACTATCTGATTAAACAACATCTTTTTTATACAAGAACTAATATATCATAATTCCTCTGGTTGGAAACCTTGCAGTAACATTGTGTAGGGACACACTGCTCTTGTGTAAAACCGTGATTTGTAGCTTCTCACCCAATGGGGTAATAATACCTCAGACACTGCTTGTCTACATTAGGCTCTGCTAGAATTATCCTAATGTACATTGTGGAAATAAGACTTTCATAGGTGTTTTGTTGCAATTTTGGAAGGCTGATGTATTTAAATTAGGACTATGCATCTTCATTTTACCACTGGATTGCAATTTAAGCCCTACATGGTTAAAATCCTGAATGAGATGCAGTTGAAGCTGTATATGTAAACTCTCTGACTTAGTTGAGAGTTCTCATGTACCTAAAATCTTTTAGAAAGTACAGCTTTAGCCTATTACAAAAGTCAACTATCTGAAGCTTTGAATTTTTGAAAAGAAACTGTAATCTCTTTCTATTGCTATACACTTGATCTGATTGAGTGTTTACAAAGGAAAAATGTGGATCCAACATTACACTGGAAAAAAATCTGTGATTTTTCTTTTCCCCCCAGAAAGGACAACAAAACCAGGACTTCTTTGCACTTTCATACCCTATGTCGTGAGTTACAGTGTATTCTATTACCATCCTCCTGAGCTGTTGAAACCAGGTGGGGCAGTGTTTCCTTGCCTCCTCCCCCCAGACTATCTTCCTGTTAATGGCCCATCATTGTCCTGCTGCATGACTCAGAGATAACTCCCTCCGGACCATCTTCTGTTAATGAGCCTAATCAACACTTGGCCTCATGACTCATTACCCCATTGTGAGATGCTCCACCCAGAGGGAGGAACCAAGCATCCCATCCTGGATATAATCTGGGACTGAACACCAGAGACAACCCTTTCCACTGGATTTCCAGAGGACAGGAGCTACACAGCCACCACTGGACCTTCTGAGGAAGAGCAGACTCTCTTTCTACAGGATCACTGCTTCAGGACGACTGCAGCCACCATTCTACCAGACTGCTACCACCCTGACTAACAGGGATTCAGGTTGTATCTTGACTCTGTCAGTTTGAACCAGTGTTATCCGCCTTTATTTCCCCCCCCTCCTTTTATTTCCCCATTAAATTGTTATTCTGACTTGGTGTCTCCCACTAGTTTGTCTTCAAACTAGTACACCCTATCAGGGAAGCTATGGGCCAATGCACTGAAAGTAGCCTGAACACAGGCAGAAGATGAATTATATGAAGTCTGCTTGGCCAACTGTCAAAAGTATGTTGCATACTTACACAAAACATTTTTCTTTCTTTTTTTTCTTTGATACAGCAACTCAAGAGAGTCTACCACTACTTTAGTATTTTAAATATATGTTCTGAAACTGAGTGGGGATTCCCTGTATATTAGGAAGTTAGAGAAACAACGTTGAGTGCCATTAACACTGGATCTTCTCAACTTCTTTTAGTAGAAAAGCTCAAAAAGACTGTCTCCTTAAGGAATAAAAGAGGATACTGTATAGTAAGTGTGTATGAACCCAGCTTTGTTCCATTTTCTAGAATTCTTCATTGTCCTAATTTCTTTTCTGAGCTGAAGCAAGTAGTACCCACCATAGGTGATAGCTTGTCTGAAGACTAGTTTACCCTGCCTCCCAGTGTTATTACAATAGTTATTTGAAGAACTCATGGTGCTTTAACCTCATGGTTAAATTAAGAATTTCATCTGAGCTCAGAAAAATAAACAATGAAATAGCTCAAACAAACTAGAAATCTGGGGTCATGCTCCTTAAAACCAACATACTGGGAAACTCTTGCAAAATTCCAGGCAAGGTCAGTGAGGTTCTGTACTCAGTTCTCCCCATGAGGCTCTTTCATACTGCATGCTATGCATTGCCTTAGTTCTTTATGCTCAGCATCCTACTGCAAAAAAATTAAATAAAGAGAAAATAAAACCTTCCAAAAATGATTAAAAATAACTTATATTTATGTTATAATGATACTGAGTTGCTTAATTTCGTTTTACCTAAGTACATTTAAGTACCTCCATAAAAGATAAGCATTTTGTTGTTACTGTAACATCACTTGACCTGGCAGGTTACCATTATTGCAAAGCCCAGAAATTCTTACTCAAAGCCAAATCACTAGTATTTAATTAATAGGGAGAAACTGTTTCATCACACAGACTTGATATAAAATATGATATCCCAGGGCTTTGTTTTATATCTCATGGAAATATAAAATGTGCTTTGCACTTTGATTCAAATACAATCCATGGCTTACAAAACTATCACTGTTTAATAATGAATAATGTGATGGAAAAGATAAAATAATGTTCTCTAACGAATATCAGTGAATTACCAGATAAGGAAGCAGTGATATATGAATCCTCCTTAATCTCATAGAAAACTATGATTGGATAGAGAAGGATTACTTGACACAAACACATCATCTGACATTTACTTCTGGTTTATTGTAAAATATTTGTCCCTTTTAAACAGTAAGAGTTGAACCAACCTGGATCTAAAAAGAAAGGAGGGAATGAGAGTAGTCGCCTTATTCTCATGTTCAACATAAACATGAAGAGCAGAATATCACTTGAACAGTTTAATTTAAACTTGTTAGGATATTGGTAAGTGTTGCTGCTTTAAGGTTTGTATTACTTATCAGCAGATTTATAAAATGTTCATAAAATCTTTAACTCTTAAGTGAAGAAGAACAAGTCAGTCAAATACTTTTGTAAGAAAGCAGCAAAACTTCAGGTTATTTTGAAAACAAACAAACAAACAAACAAAACTAGAACAAAACCAAACCAAAAAACCATTAGTATTTCAGATAGCTACTCAAGCAAAATCTTGTGTACTACCCCCTACCCTTCCTTTGCAAAGACAATTGATAAAAAATTATACTTTAAGTTTTCCATGCACTTGAACCATTTTTAGTTTAGAACTTTTCTCTATCTTCTCCTTGATTAATTTAACAACTAGCAGTTTTTATGGCAGCTATTGTAAAAGATCCTGTTATTCTTATTATTCTGCTTGCTGGTATGAATAAGAAAATTAAGATAAAGTTGCACTTAAAATAACTATTATTAGGGGTAAATCCTCAACTTAGAATGGATGACTGTAATTCTTAGATATAACCATTACCTCCAGTAACCTTATGTGGAAGGAGAGAGAAAGAAATGAAACCATGAAGAAAAATGTAATTTTTCAATTGCCAGAAAAATGTAAACTGAAGGTAATTCTACATGCACTGTAGAAAATTACAGGATATAAAACTACTTGCATGATTTATCAATATGCCCAGGAGAATGTGGAAAAAAGCTTTCAATCTTGCACATTCTCCATTAAAGAATCATTAAATTGTGAAAAATTGTGAATGATCTCTTCTGTGTTTCCAGTATGGCAGAAAATAATTCAACCCTAAATTTAGGTGGTTTATCTGAAAAATACTTTTGAAAATGATTACCCAGATTTATAAATAGTCAGCTAACACTGATGAAGAATTTGTTCATTGACATCATTAATTCTTGCCTTTTAAATCCTGTTTATGTATTTGTCCAAATTTGAATGGTTGTGCTTTTCCAGAATATTAATAACTGTTGTTGTTATTACTTAGAAAGGCAGAGAAAAATATTACAGTGTTAAAATGTATCATTTTTAAATCCAGGATGTCAGAAATACATCACTGTGGACTTCACGTTGCTCAAATATTAATCAATGAATGGCAGAACTCCTGTTGACTGCAGAAAATGATGAAATTCCTTTATACATATTCTCACTTTAAAGTGTCTATGTATATGTATTCATTTCTATTTTAAAATAGAGTAAAAAAGCAATAAAAAGTACAGAACAGAGCATCTACTAATGCTACCAGCATGTGTGTGCTCTGCCTTTTCCTGCCCTTGGCTGCGGAATTGGACTGAATATCCACAGCAGTGTCAGCTGGAGTAACAGGGGCTTATTGTCAACGACAGGACATATCACTGAGTTGACTCTTAGTCAATCTCAGTTTGGGATAGTTTGTCACACCTCTTATATGGTATCTAAGGCCTCTGCAATCCCTACTGTAAGCTCCTCAAGTGAATGTCTGTTATTCTATGTATCACATGTGGAACAAAGAAAACTCTTCTCTGTTGGATCTTGGGCACCACTGTAATATAAATAATAGGAATAACATATCACAAATGAGGTAACAGCTGTGCTGGGGAGGCATTCAATGCCTGTGGAAGTAAGGACCATGCTATCTAAGACAATCTTTTCACTGAAGTCAATTTTAGAAACTGCATTGTGTAGTGTGCAATATACAACTGTTTTGATAGAATAGGGGCACTGCCAAGCAGGAATAACACAGAATCAAGTACAATAGCATTACACCAAGTACTTGGTGCCAGCATATAAAAGCATTCAACAGTAGCTATTTAGTCATAACCACAGTTACATCAAAAAGCCAGTTTGCATTTTCCATAACTGTGTGCCAAAAAACATGAACACCTTTAAAGAAATTAATTGCAACTCTGTAAGGACCCTCCTACACAGGGCATGTGAAACCCAGATGCAGAATCAACCATTATAAGGGATTCTGCTTGCAGCTGCACCTAGAACTATATTAAATCCCACTAACACATTTGGGGGAATAAAAATGAGCGTTTTCATTGTAAATTAATGCTAATTTTCTATTCTTGATGCATCTAAAGTTTCCATGACAGTCGAAGCAGTCAGTGAGGCCTAGCTATAATGACAAGTAGGTGATGAAGGCACTTTGAACACTTTTCTGCCAGGAGAAAGAGACCTGCCCTGTCACTCTACCTATAAACATAACTTGAACCTGTGTCTTCCAAATGTGGGAAGACTGCTCCATGTTATTGACTGAATTTAAGAGTTAGGCACAATTGACCAGGGTTAAACCACAACAATTACAGAAAAATTAGAAGAGAAACTTGAAAACTTTTCTTCCTGCAGGGGGTTGACAATGACCAGCACCTGCCAGCTGCCCACCCAGATGTTCTTTCACCCTTCTTCACCAAGAGCACAGGGGAGAAAATATGATGAAAAAGCTCAAGGATTGAGGTAAAGACTAGGGGAAAATTAATTTGTTGCCAATCAAAACTGATGCACGTAGCAAGAAACAAAAATAAAAATTAAAACGATAGTTTTCTCCCACCCCCTTTCACACCTCCATTCCTTATTCTTCAAGATCTTCCCCTCCTCAGTGGTGCAGGGGGACAGGGAATGGGGCATTGTGGTCATGCTTATATGAATTCATATTTACAACCATATTTAAATCAATAATATTAATCAAAAAATTTTATCTTTTTGATGAAAGACTTTGATGACCACACTTTAAAAATGGATTTTATAGAAAAAAAAAAAGAAATTCTTAAGGACGTTTTTAATCCAACCTCATACTCTGTGATTCTCTTGGTTAATATTTGAGGGTCCATTTTGGATGCAGCATCTAGCTCACAGTAACTCACAATGGCTTTCAGAAGAAGAGTCACAAATGATTGACACATGCTGTCACAGATGCACACATTCACAAGATACTTTTATCCCCAAACAGTAGAATGCAACCCACTCTCTCTAAAACACATATATCTGGCTGCCTTTCAGGACACTCAATTAGAACAGAAAGAGATCTCAGACCGCTCAATTCATAGATTCTAACAATCGGGTTTTAAGAAAAAAGGAACAAGAGATCAGAATAGAAAATCAACCGTATGAGGTTGGGCTAGACAGATTCCTGAAAATGACACTTATAAAAAAACAGTAATATTCAAGGTCAAAAAGCATTTGCAGATTGTACTCATGTAAGCAATTTGTTGGGGTCTTTTCCTGTGCTTTTCTGCTTTAAACATATTAAAGTAAAATATTTTCACGCTTGTTGAACACTGCACAGATGCTCACCTCATTCGCCTGTGATGTACAGACCTGTGTTCTAAAAGAGTTCCAGGAGCACTCAGATTCGTGGACAAAAGTGTGACTTGAAATAAATGTGGGTACAAAAGTCCAACCTACAAATGTTCTTAACCCCTTTTTTTGTTCTCTTCTAATTTTGCTGTTTAAAAGAAAAATTCATAAGCACACCATTCAAGTTATGATAAATGTACCATGCTATCTCCAAAAGGGCCAGATCAGAGAGTTAAAATGGTTCTCTATAGAGGAGCTTATTCAAACAGATTTTTAAAGGCCTTAAAGTTTTAGTAATCTTTATTTGTATCTCTCTGTATGCAAAAAGGCATGTATACAATTGCTTTTAAATATATCTATGTGACACTGATGGGAAAATGCATCATAAAATAAAGTAAAAGACATAAAGACAGATGAGAATATTTTAAAATGTTTTTTTCTCTAATGCTGATAGGTAGTGAACTTTAGTAAGCAGAAGGTGTTTTGTTATCTTCCCCAGATAATCAGTAAAGTGTTTGCATTGTGTATCTGTCAGCTTTGCCATGACTCTTTCAGTGTCTATTGTTATTTCATACAATCTGGGGGTCTTTAGTGTAGTTTAGTCTCCTGGCAGCTATTACAACTACTTGCCATCTTGCATTCTTGCAGTTTTCAAAAACATGGAAGTCAGACCTTTTATTTCAACACAATTCCCTTTAGGATATTTAATATGTTTTTTCTTACGTTAGAAATTTTACTGGCAAAGTTTAGTGCACTGTTTTGGTTTGGGGGCTTTTTGGTATTTTTTAGTGTTGCAAAACTACTATGACATTCTAACTAATGGTATTTTTTTATTCTATCAAAAGAAACCATGAAAGGCTAGAAGAATAACAGTGCTAAGTGCTCATACATGTTGGGGTGCTGAAGATTAAGGGAGGAATTACAGTCCCTTACAGGGGAGAAGAGGCCTTTCATCTTTACCTCACAACAGGTCCAGGTGAGAAGTGCCCAGATTCAAATGCTTCATGACCAAGGAAACTCTGAACAACCTGCCCCAACACCAACCCTAATCCAGGGTGGGGCTGTAGGTCTGTAGGTCACTTACAACTCAGGCCAGTCTAGGATTCAGTTTCTTGCTCCCAAAGATACTATTCCTTCCATCCTGAAATCTTAACCCTGACCTGCTTTGTCCTACAGGTCTTTGACAATCCCCAGGCTAGAGCCACCTTTCTTCACTCTCTTTCAGACCATAGTGCCTCCCATACTAGTGTTACCTCCTTCACTTTCACCAGAAAGGTCTATTCATTCCATCTCAAAACCTTCACATTTCTTCTGATTCCATACAAAATTGTTTCATTAAATTTTTAGTTAAGTCTTCTAAACTTTAATTTAATGTTGTAGTCTTCTAAAAGGAGATGTAGCGTGTGTGTGTAAGCGGGAATAATTGTCACTTTTTCTGGATACAGAAAAGAGAAGGCCATCAGTCAGCCTTCCTATGAGAAATTACTGACTTTCAGGTTTCGCAGGAGTCCTAGTGATTATTTGCTGCTCAGTAATGTCACTATTTACACCAAAATCAAACCTGTCTTGGTAAAGCTTTGGGAAGAAGGTGACTAAGTGTTTTATTACAAAGCAAGGATCAGGAACCAACTCTTAAATGGATGATGGGAGCCTGGACTCTTGCACAGCCATTTTATCCTACAGAATATACCCTTAGATTCAAGAGGGTTATAAAATGGAGAAAAAAAAAACAAAAACAAAAACGAAAAACCAAAACTAAACCAAAACCACGACAAAAACAAACAAACAAACAAACAAACAAAAAACCACCAGGAAAAAGCCACACCTGGCTTAAGTAGAAATTAAGAAAATTTGTGTCAAATATTCAGTCATGTACTAGTTTCTTTTTTTCAGAACGTTCCTTATTATTCAATAACTCTGGTTTTCTTTTTCTTATGGAGAAGTAATAAAAGGCTTACAAAGGAAAAAGTAATAGAGTTTGAAGTATTGCTGTTCAGAAAATATATCCTCCTCAATTCTGAATTCTGAGATGAGGCACTATGCAATAGATTTTCATCTTATACTTGAAACTGAAGCATAGCTACTTATTGAAAAGACACATTGTGAGGTTAATTAAAATGAGATGACGGGTTTTCATTGAAAAAGATTTGTAACATTTTTATATATTTTATATATTTTCCTCTGTCACAGAAAAAAACAAAAACCCATTTAAAAAGATTATTTATGTTTTTAGATGGTATCTTTTTATAAGATTTCTATTAAAAACTATTTTCAATAACCAAGTGGCTTTATTAGGCCTGGATAAAGGGCAAAATAATATTCATAATCATATTTTTAAGTAGAATCACTAAGTATATTATAGTAAACAATGGAGAAAGTGAGAAATATTTACACAAAGGCTATTCCTTCTAAAGAATATTAACATGAAACTTTTCAGCAGCTCGTTCTGTTGTTTCAACTAATCTTATCACAAGCAGAAATCTTCTAATCCATATCTGAATAATTTTTCTATACTAAACTTCAGCCCATGGCAAGATTAAACTAAACATCTGAGTGCCATACTTAATGCTAACCATTCAACCCCATAGAAGCTTATGTTTAATAATAAAATCTAAATGTATGTCTTATTTCTACAGAAGTGGTTACATCCCCTGGATCTTCAGTGGGAAAGGGGACACTAAAGCATCAAGGTGGAAAGAAAAAAAACTAGAAATATATAGCAAGTGTGATGCTATGTCTGATTCAATTCAGTCTGAATAATAGAGGGTTTCATTTCAAGCTTCAACCTTTGCAAACATATGTTTCCTGGAAAGGATTTTCATGCACATTTTTCTAATCATGATGAGTTAGTAAAAGAGCATGGATTAACCAAAGTAACTTTTTAAGTATTTTCATACATTTTTGAGTGCATCCTAAGAGAAAAATTGAAGGGTTAATGTTTTAGTCTATGTCTGCTGATAATTTTTCAGAATAGTTTGCCACTGGAAAATTATTTCTATTACTTCTTAGGTAAGTAATCAGTAGATGTACTTTTTAGATTCATTCAAGTGGCTTACAATTTTTAAAATAGCAAGAAATTATTTCTTGCATTTCATCTTTTTAAGGGGAAGATCATCTCCAAATCAGGTGTACATTAGATTGTCCAAGTTTTTGGATATTCATCCTCCCAAAGTCTTGAATGTTGTAAGAAGTTATCTCTAAATACAGCCTTCAGTATTTTCCTTCAGTAAGTAAAAGGACTAATTATGTTTTGTAGAAGGCTCAAATCATGAAAATATATTTCTTTGTACTTAATTCGGATTTGTGGTTTGCTGTGTTTCTCACTGAGGTGTTTAACAGCTTTGTGTGTCCTCAACAGAGCAAAGATTTTCCTGGCACCTTCAAACTTTACCATCTTTTGAGCCTCTCTCTTAATTTTTGACAAAAATATCTTCTTTCAAAAAATTCATCTAGAAATGTTCATGATTTCTACCATATATTTTATCATCTCTACCCTATTCTATCATATGGAGTGGGACACAGTTATTATGTTGGTATTGTTTCCCATTTTCTTTCATTTATGTAAGAAAAACTTTTGCATGACTATTTGAATAAAGTTCTAAACCGATTTCTTACATGCAATCTCTTGTAAATCATCTGAATCTCTGACACAAGGTACTGGAAAGCTCATCTTCCCTTTTTTAAAATACAGGACAAAGCCATCTCAGGCTTTATCTGGTTTCAAGGAAAGGATAAAATGTTTTTGAGATGACAAGTAGAGATATCAATGGAAAGTAAATATAATTCAAGTCTTTAAAATTACTAACACATTCTTTAAAATACCAGATAATTTTCTTTCTAAGTCACCCTTTCTTTTTCTCTTTTGCTGAAACAAAACCTGGCTGAAACTACAATGGTGCTGTAATTTATAACCATGGCTGGATCATTAGGCAAAAAGATTGCCTTGATGAATTCTTACAGGCAGTGAAGCAGTCCCCAATTACTCCTAGAACCTGTTTTATTCCACCTAAATGAGTAGATTTTTTTAAAAATTCTACTACTACTTTTTTTTCTTGAACATTAAGCATCTGGTTATGGAAGAAGTTGAGACATCAGTGCCTTGCAAATGGTGCAATTGGTCATCTAGAATACATTCAGGTGAGAGGTATCTATTACATGTGCTTGTGGAGATTAAAATCTTTGTCTACTAGAGTCCATTCTTGGAATTTAATGACATGGTTGAAGAACAGACACAAACTGGCATTTCTCAGACTACTTTTTTAAAAGCATAAATGTTCAAAAGACCAAACTCATAAATTATATAATTGCATTTTTTTCAGGGAATTTTTTTAGAACAAATCTGATCTTCTAAAAAGTTATATTAAGGAGTTGTACCATGTATGTGGTATGTATGTGGTATGCAGTGGATGTTCCCCCAATAATCAATTTTTATTCTACTAAACATTAATTTTTAATTTAAAAATATCCCCTGAAATAAAAAGAGCAAAATTCATCAGCAAAACATTTTTCATTTCATAAAAAGTTCAAACCTTCCATTATAAACTACTTTTTACTATACCATGTGTGGGGTATACCCAGCCCCTGCCCTGGAGGGACGTCTGCTGACATAAGGAGAGTGCCTAAACCTCCCAGCAGAACTCCCCTGGAAAGGGAGCCACTTTTGTTATGGTGAGAAGACAAACCCAGAATCCTCTGGGAGACCCTATGCAGATCCTTTGTAACCCATTGGCCTTTACCCTCTGGCACGCACCCCCTGTATCCCTATAAAGGGCAGAGAGAGCTCGTCCCTGGCATCTCCTTTGCCGGAGTACGGACCGATAAATCTGCCTCGTGCGGAACAGCCACACGGGCCTCTCATCTCTCCCTGGCCTGGTCTGGCCTGGAGGCTGCCCTGCAGAGCTGAGCTGGAATCACGAGCTGACAATCACTAAAGAGCTGACAGCTTCTGCACGGGCCCTCCTGCCAGCAGCTGAGGGAAGACACCGGGCCTCGGGAAGACGATCTCTTTTGGGACCATCTCTGCGGACTGGTCACAGCTTCCTCGGTCAGAGCTACTGACCCCACACCAGCTGTCATAATCATGTGGTACCATTAGAGGATTTTCTTGGAATAGAATCACTGAATTAGGTGCAGTCCCTTGTATTCTTGGAATAGCCTGATAACTTGGTGCAGCCATGAAATTATAAATGCTTGTAATACCTCAATAACAGGCATATTCTATTTCTGCACAAATACTTTTAGCTGAAATAAAATTTACTTCTCTAGGTGACTTGACTCAAAGCAAATAAGTTGTACTCCAGTCAGATGTATGCATAGACCTCATGATTTATTCCTGTACTTGACTAACATCTTTTTTTAATCTCTAATACCTATTAAAACAGCTGAGTATTATCTCATTCCCTTAAGAACTCTGTGTAAAGGGGCGTACAGACAAGAAATGGAAAAGCCTTGGCAGGAGAAGTTGTTGTATATCTTAATTCTCCAGCTCTCACACAGGGAACTGTGTATACCCAAAAATGTGCATGTGACCAAAGGCCAAATGCACAGGCCAGGAGGCAGCCTTGACTTAAAACAAGACTTGTAGCATCACATTTCCTATCTCACAGAAAAACAGTAGTGCTTTATTCCCATTTACACCTTCATGGCTTTTTAAGACTCAAGGCCTTGGATACAGCTGCTGCTACCAAGCAAGAACAGTTTGGCTGATGTTCTGCTGACAGAGAACAAAAGGTGCTCAGTACACAGAGAAAAAGGACCATAACAGGCATACCTGGGCCTCCTGACAGCTTTCAAGTTCAGAGTTCTTATAGTCCCTGCAATTGTTCTCCAACAGAACAAACCTTTTCCTTTTTGAAGAAATGAAAGGGAGAAAAGCATTCCAGGAGAAAATTTGCAGGGATAGTTTCTGCATTGCATTTTTTTCTCAAGTTTTCTTCACAATATGGAAGAGCTCTCCTCATATTTCCCATATACCTCAGACCTGAAAGAAGATAATCACTAATGTTGTTGTCACGTTGTTTTTTTCATTATCATAAGGGATAATTTTAGTGGTGCATGATACATTTCAAGTTATGCAATTATAGCAACTCTACCTTCCTAAATCCATTACATCCTCCAGCATGCTGCTTAGCTCTTCTAAGGTGGGTGAGTGCATTTACTGATTTTAGGTATATTCATTATTATTTGAAATCCCAGACACTGCACAATTGTAGTCAATTTTAAATCAGAAATACTGAGCAACTATTTAATAATGCTATATATTTATATGCTTAGAAGTCTACTGTGGAATTTTATTCACTGCAATGCTAAGAAGAGTGGAAATAAATGACAGCACAAACAGAATGAATATTGTTAAACAGGTGTTCAACAAGTCTCTCTCTAGCTTTAGTTTTTGCCATAACAATCATAGAATTCACAATTGGTATGAAGATTTTTCAATAACAGAATCCCGCTTGTGCATAAAGTAACTCTTTAATGTAGTTTTACTCAACAGCATTGTTATATATGGGAGGATAGATGAATCATCTCATTGCTTCTCATTGTTTGGCATAATTTCTTTGGTTATAGTCCAAGTTGCATATCAGATAATACATCAAGAAAATTCTCATTCTAATATTCTTGCAAAAGCTGCATTAGGTTTTAGTTCAAATGAAATCCAATGGATGTACCTGGACTAATTCCAACAGTGCCTTTGCATTTGCCTGATCTTAAGTTAGTGCAAAAGCTAGACAAGTTAGCCTTTAATTTGCTTCAGATAATCATAGTCAGTTCATCTGTAAGTACCGGCAATCCCGCAGGAGATGGTTGTCATTCTTAAGACCTCAAAGAAAAGGATAAATGGAATATGAATGGAATGTATAATGCAATGCTTAATGCTCTGACTTATAAGAAAAGAAGAAAGAATCAAACTTTTGCTCCCAAAATCTCTGCCCTAACCAGAAGCCACGTGAGATAAGAAACACCCACACCTCTTATAAGCATAGCAAGTATTAATGGGATATAGAGATGCCCTGGAACAAATAAAAAGGAGAGAATTACAGACCAAAAACCAGACCAGTATATAGAGTCCCACTACTGAACAAATACAGGCTGAAATAAATGTATTTCTATCAACCTTTCTAAAAAACCAGTTCTTTAATAAGCAATAACATCCTTCTGAATACTAGTAATACAGGAGTCAGGCTCAAGATGGTTTATCAACAATCCAACAGTGCCATCTATCAGATGTCATTAGAATTATATTTTTCCTTATGGCAACATGTGTCATTTTCTAATGCTAAACAATTTAGAGATCTGAACTGCAGGAAGTGTACAGAAGACTGAACACTGTTCATTTATATATTAAATTAATGCATGCAGAGTTCTAGGTAATCATAAAGCTATCAGGGTGGAGGGTGGGAAGGAAATAAAAAGAAAGCTTATCTTTTTAAAATGTTATAACTATTTACTAAATAGCAATTGATAACATTCTTTTTCAGCAAATTGGTTATCCTTTCTTCTCATGTGGTTGTCAAGTGATTTTCTGGAGTTAGAAGTTTGAAATCCTCTCTGAAACTTACCACCTACCAGGATTACAAATATAGTCTGTACCATCTAAAATAATGAAACAAGACATTTATGTCTTATTATTATTATTTTTATATATTATTAATATGTTTTTAATATATATTATTATTCAATTAGCACAATTTTTTTAAAGTTAGTATTTGAAAAATTACTATTAGCAAAAAATGTGTCTTCTCTTCTGAAAAGTCAGCAGGCAGGATAAATAAAAAGCTATCCTACTATAAAGTTCCCAAAACTCACATAGGATGCAATTAGAACTTCTTAGGTACAAGACAGCTATGTTGTACCTGACTTTCAATTTAACATGAAAGTTTTAGTTCCCTCTTCCTTCAATGAATTAAACTTTGTGCAAACTTTAAATAATTCAAATAAAGGAAAGGTGCATATGACACAGAAGACAGGTGATATTCTCAAGATAGAAGGTTCAGGTAAGGAAAAGTAGACATAATCTGTACAGTTAAATAAAACTGTGACTTCTTGAGATACATCATGGAATAAAGCAATAGTATTTTTCAGAAGTCAAGTGGAATTGCTTTCTATTAAACCAGACTGGTTGTCACCGGGTAGTAGTAAACATGAAAGAATATAAAAATCACCTGTTCAATAAGCATATAAGTTCTTTGGTGCTCAAGGGAAAAGTGAATAGATCTCTGTCTACAGAACTTGCAATTAGTTGCAACTGTACAGGACTGTGCAAGGATGGTCCTATTCCCACACCAGTAAGCAGTACAGGTTTATCACAAATAGACATGCAGATTTAAGTCATTCTAGGACAAAATTAGATGCTTCTGGTCTTAAATTTATGTGATGAGTTTTTTGCCAGCCCATAGCAATCCATGAGAAAATCAGATTAACTATTACTTGAAAAATTCTACGAAATTCATTACATAAATTATTCAGTAATATTTTTCTAACTTTTGCAAAATTTGTAGAAATAGTAGAACAATTAGTAAATTACTCAGATGTATATTAATCTCTCTTCCAGGACACTGGCTTTGAAACAGTCTATAATGTATGTAGGCTATTATATTCTTTAAGCAAAATATGCAAAGCTGTTTGCTAATTCAACCAACATCTGAAATTTTTGGTTTTTTGTGTCTGTTTAAATTGACAATGTTATATAGCAGATTCCCGCATCTCAAAATGTCAAGATTATCTTAACAGAAATCCTTTTTTCACAATGAGTAGGATAATTAATTCGGTCACTGCATCTTAAATAATTAATTGTGTCTTCTGTTCTTTGCTGGACAACTTCAGTAGGCACATTTGTCTTGAATAGCACGCTGGCCAGCCTTGACTTGGACACCTAATTTTCTGACATCTAAACTTAGATGAGACCAATTTCATCAGATACTTTGAAATCATTGAACTTCCCAAACTTACAGTTAAATCAATAGTTTTCATTATGAATAATCTAATAATATTTTTTAAATCCACCTAAAGTGAGATTTTCAAAACCCCACGGTATTGGCCTAACTCTGCCCCCATTAAAGTCAAAGGAAGTTTTAACACTGACTTGAGGGGGTGCTAAAGAAGCAGAAGGGGGGTGATTGAAAACATTTGATGTGGGAAACTTGGCAGCATCATCTCAGGATTAAGTCCTTTTAAAAGTCTTACCCCAAACTTAAATCTGGTCTTAACTATTTCCATGCATTTACAAAGTATGAAAGTGAGTTTTATAAATAAAACTACTGTGGATTCATAAGTTTACTTGAAGCTGTTTGAGGGAGGCTTAAGTTAAATAAGAAATCAGTGATTTCTTTTTCCCCAAGAACAATGCCTATTCAAAAAACTGTTAGAACGAGTCTTAAAACCTCCCTCAACATTATGTTTCACTACTTTAGCTGATATTAGAGCTTAAATCTTGTAGACTAAATTCAGGCAATAGATGTTCTTTAACGATAGCTTAACATCACCCTGAGCCTGTATTTAGAGCAGAGAGGACCATATCAATTGTCTCTTGTGCAGATTATTCCTTCTCATTAAAGACTGGTGTATCTGAGATGAAGGACAACGAAGTCACAGAAGTTATTTTAGATCCAACAAATACATCTTGATCAGAAACATTTTCTGCTTTATCTAGAAACATTCATGATTTCTACCATATATTTTTGTCATGTCTACCCTATTCTATCATATGGCATTCTATTACAATGAGCATGAATTCTGTCATCTTGGGGGAGACCACAACATGGGCATTCAAACTCTACCCTTACAATTCCTCCCTGCAAATTTAGCGTAATAGTCAAGTATCTAGCTGCAATATACAGCCATAAATTGACCTTCTGTGTTAGCTGTCTTCAGAAAAAAAAATCAAAACAAAACAAAACAAAAAACCCATCCAAAACAGTTCTGCAGCAGCAACTGATAAAAAGAGATTACTCTTTTAAATGATCTAAATGCAAAATTCCTCTGCAAATTCAAATATACAACAACTACAGTTCTAGCAACGGTGTAGCAGTCCTGTGTTTGTAACCAAACACATTGATATTCAATAAAGAGTGCTGCATAAATTTCATCTCCCTGTGGGGAAAATTTAAACTTATTTTATTATTCCGTTGGAATATTTTAAATGAGAAAAAAATGAAGATAAACTGCAGTTGACCCTAGGCATTACAAATGCCATTAAGGCTCTCGCTCTGTTAGGCCCATCTGTTGCTTTTCAGGCCAGCTATTCATTAACCTTATTAGCACCAGCCCCCATAGCCTTGAGTTGACATTTCCCTGGTTAATATGGAAAGCCCATTTCCTAGCACACATGAACAGGCTGATTAAAGAATTTATATGAATTTTCTAATTCATGCAGTAGGATACAGAAACAACAGATCTGTTTTTTCCAAATCCAATACAAACTTCCCTTCTGCAGGCTTCTAGGGGACTGCAGTGTTCTAATATATTAATATGTAGCTTTGCAGTTACTGTCCTAATCAAATCAGCAGAAAATCAGTCTTCTTGGCATCAGTAATAATCTCTATCTGTTGCAGCAATATAAATCCAACTGGTATAGTATCAGATTTTGTACTAGATTTACTGATGAGCCAAAAAAACAACAGCAAATGTATTCATTCCACTGATACACCCAGCAGCTTAAATTGATGTGAATACATAAACTGTTTATCATGTTTAACCCATTGATATGAAGTCACAGTAAGGTGAATTGTTTAGTATTTAATCCCAGTGCCTCTTCGTGCTGGGCATTCATGCAATTTTTTTACTCCCACAGAGAATATAGTGAGCAATTAAATTTGCAGAATGAGTTTAGAGGAAGTGTTTTTCTGTCTCCATTTTAGATTAGGTATTGCAGGCATAAACAAAATTCTTTATATTTCTAAACCTGCACACAGTAAAACAAACATTTCAAAAAGTAAACAATATTAATTCCTCTCACATTGTAGATTTGATAGCAACAGCTGACATAATTTCACACACTAGAAGGAAATTATGAACTTTTTTTGTTACGAGGTTGTTTTCATTTTTTTTCAGAAAAGTCTTAGAGTGAAAGTAAACAAACTAATGGGTTAAAATAGACAGGGACAGTACTGCAGCCTTTTTTAGCATCCCTTTGGCACTTCTTATTCTTCTTGTATCTGTGGCAATAAAAGGTAATTTCCAGATAATTTTTTCCCATAAGTGGAATGCCAAGATAATTTATAGAGATGCCCTATTCTTCCTGACCAATTTATTTAGTTACAAGTAAACCTTTAAAGATTTTAAGGCTAGAATTAAGACTGTCCTTCTTAAAAACATCCAATTCAGCAATTCAGCAATGCAATTAATTAAAAATAAGGTCTGACCTACAGAAACAACTACAATTACTATGGATAGAATGTACTGGAAAACATACAGCTGCCCAAATCTCTTTCAGTGCAAGGATCTATTCGTCAAGTTTTCTCCCTCTGTTAATCATTGTGTGTCCTTTCTTGTGAAGTTATCTGTCTCTACCATACCTGTTCTGAGCCTGTGTAAGACACAGTCTTTCTTTTCACATCTGAGTCTTTTTCAACTACCAGCAGCCCAGCACCCGCTGATAGGTAAAACAAAAACAATAATGGTCATAAATGTTTCTGGTCTTAATCAAAAGCTGGTGAAACCAATGCAAAGACTTGCAGAAACTTCATGTAGTTTTGGAGAATATGGAGTCCACTGAGAGTCTTGCATAATGGTGTGTGTCACTGATAATGCTACCAGTGTATTCCTCCTCTTATTGTCATCACTGCTTTAATCTCTTTCAGCTCAATGTCTTGACTTATGCACACCTGAGGACTGAGCCTTTATTAAAGCACCTTATTAAAGCACCTTTATTCCCTCACAGAAATTCTGATATTTACAAGTGTCAAGTAACCAAAATTTGATATCACAGGAGCTATTTAAAAGATTGAGTTAATACAAAGAGGGAAAAGCAGTTTCTGTTGGAATTTCTGCCAAAAATGGATAAATCTAAAAGATGCAGTTCAAGCCTTATAAGCACCTCAAAGTTTGGATGCCTATCTGAAAGTTTTTGACTAAAAATCTGAATGATTTACAGATGCTTGGTTTACGTGGGAAGTTCAGGAAAACAATCTGTTTCTTGAGGCATGTCTAATAGATACAAGTGAGGACACTCAAAGATAATCAAGAAGTATAAGGTCTGAAAAAAAGAACGAAAAGAAAAATAACTAAATTCTTCAGACCTCAGAAACATTTTTGACTCAGGAAATAGGTTAAGAAATTGATTGACTCATTCATTTATTTTATTTATATCACTTGTAGTTGCTAATATTACTTTAGTGGTTCATATTGAAAAAAAAGATCCTAACCCTATAGTATGTTAAGAACTGCTTAGCTTTTCAGTGAGACACAGAGGAGGGTGAAAAGAACAGTTCTGACTGTTCCTCTGCCTGAGTTCCTCTGCAGTGTGCTGTGCAACAAGCTGAAGCTCTGTAACACAAAAAACTTTCCTAGTTCTGGTGAAACAGATGTTTTCACAAATGCTTTGACTCCCAGAGAAGCAAGGCTGGAGAAAGCTACATAAGCTTCCTCGTCCTAACAGAACAGCACACTACCTGGCAATCATGAAGCAGCCTTTCTATGAGATTTCATATAAAAATATAAAGTACCAAAAAAAGAAGTTTCACACCTTGGAGGCTACTATTTTTTTTCCATGTAATTATTCCTTTTTCTCCTGCATATGCAGCTCTTCCAGCTTCTGCAGTTGTGACAGTACATTTATCAATTTTCTGGCTTAAAATTTGTGCTTTGCCTTAACTTGCATAGTGCTACCTCACAATTCAGTTCCTAATTCAAAACAAGGTTTCTTTTACAAAGTCCTGTACATACAGAAGAAAAGGCTCTGTGCCTTATCCCTTACAACTGAATAAAGATAAAACGTATAAAGTGTGAGAAAAATAGATATTCTTATTCCTGCTTTTAGATAAAATTTTCTTCTTTTTATCTGCAGTCCTTTGTTCCCCACCACAATAAGGCCAAGACCAAAATACTGAACAATCAATTCTAGTTAGTGCTGTTAAGAATTATCTAAGTATCAAAGAAGAATATTGCATGGCATTTTTTTTTCCCTGGGCAACTAGAATAATAAGTAATCTACCAACTTCTTTCAGTAAATGAAAGAAAAACATGGAGATCATTATTCCATTTCAAAACAGTTGTTCACAGAGTTTTGACTCTACTGGAATATAGGTGTTTTCTTTACGGTATTTGAAGTTCATATCTAATCCAGCAGAATCTAATACATATTTCTTAAATAATCTATTTGAATGCATGTTACTCAAATAGCAAAGGATCTTGTTCCATCTAGGAAGAGAAGAGGACATCTCTCAGTCTTGAAGGAATTGAAGAGACAGATTGTCAAGGTTTTAAATGTGCAGGTAGCAGGTGAGTTTGTACTGCTGATAGAAAAAAAGCCCAATAACAACCGTAAAGCCCTCCTTGTGAGCTAAGTTATGTAAATTGCAGAATGCCCTTATTGTCAGCAGGTATATTATTTCAGAAAAGACAGACAACTGTGTTAATCTCCCTTCTGCTTAATCCCTGTCTCTCCACAAATCATCATGTCGACAGTTTAAACAGATTTAGATGTGACTGAAATCAAGAAAAGGAGATAGTCTCAGGATGCTGAGGCTGATGCAGGCCTCCAAGAGGTAATTTTGTTTGTGGTAGAGAGAGAACACAGGAGAGAGAGTAAATCTAACAAATCTAACAAAGCAGCCTTCTGGCCCAGCCCTGAGGATCAAATCCAATTCTACAAAGATACACATTAAGCTCTGTCTATCACAGCTTTGCCCTTGAAAAGACAAATAATCATGAGATTCACCTTGTTGTGCTTGTCTCTGGAGAGAGGAGACAGAAGACATTTAAGGAATTTGCTCTGTTGCTCATTTTGAATGCCTTTTATTGTTTAATACTTATTACTTTAGAGCAGGGGTGAAAAAAATAGTTAACTCTGTTAGTTTAACCACTTGCTGTCCCTTAAGTCAGAAGCAATAATCACTAGAGTAATAAAAACAATCAAGAATCGAGAAAATGGTGGTCAGTGGAACAGTCGCTCATGCATTATATACCTTGACCAAATTATTTGTTGCAAAATGCATCTGTTATACTTCCTCTTTTGAGTGAAAAGGACCAATTTCTACTTACTGCTCTGCTGAAAATCATTGTGGAAAACATTCTCAAAGGACTGCTCTAAACTTTGAATATTTAATTTAATAATTTTCTGATAGTATAAAATTTAGATTCCCTTATATTCTTCCTGTGCCTGGTCTGTGTCAAAAACAGTCCTTTAATGCTATTTTCCAGTACTTAACAGTCAAGTTTTAGATGAAAGAATTCTTTTTCAATAAGGTTTTACTATCATGCCACTCTTGAAGTTTTTAAACAGAAATTCTATCATTTAATCACTTTAGTGTTAACTTTTATCTGATCAAATTAGCATTTGCAAGACTACACCTAAAATAACAAAAATAGTCTTTGGAATAATCTTCAATGCAAAGAAAATTATAATTACCCAGGTGGTCTGCATGATCACAGCCTGCAATACTGTGTCTTAGAAGAAAACCAGAAAATTAATTAGCTAATATTAGTGATACTCTTTGAAGATGAATAGCTATATGAAAGTGGTGAGAATTATTACGGTTATTAGACAGCACAATAAACTGCTACTCACAATTTACAAATTGCAGTAATTTAACTGAACTAAAAGGGATGCCACTGCTTGCAAATCCTTGGGCCAGCTCCCCAGGGTTTAGCTGATGGATTGAGGGGAAAGCAAAGAAAATCTGGGCAGATCATGACTGTGCAAGATTGCAGGACCTTTTGTGAATGACCAAGAGTACAGGCTTCTGCATCCAGAGTGGCCAGGAGCCATTCTTCAGCTTTTGCAAGAGCAAAATCCTCTCTGTCCCCTTCTCCCAACAAGTACTGTTTCCTTTCCTGTCCCTTGCTGTGAGGTCTCTCCTATCTGAAGAAAGGCCCATAGAGGGAAAAGGTGGGTTCACCTCACAGTGTGGGAAATGGAGCTTGTGCTTTTATTCTCTTTGGAACATTTGTAGTCTCTCCTGAAACCTTCCTAATCAACTTCAGTTGAAATTATTTCTGAGAAAGACTTCTGGGTTTGGCAAATTAGATTTTAACATCAAAGAAAAACTTCAGCAAAATACTCTGACCTATTCTAGATGCAAAAGTTCACTCCCTGGACCTTCAAGGTGCCTAATTTGGAAGGCACTGCCTCTTCACTGGCAATTATTATGTTGTGTTTTAGCATTTTTATCTGTTTGTAACCATTCATTGTGTCCTTTTGAATATGTTACCATGTTATTCAAACATGGCCCTGAGTGGCAATTGCCTCCTTGGAGATTTATTTTATGTGGTTTAAATTGAGTTTACAACACCTGCTGTAAATTTCATTCTCAGCCAGATTTCTTTAGTTCATGAAATATAATTTCTTAAATGCTTTTAGGTCATAGGAATGAAAGAACTAAGTAAGTATAGGATGCAATATTCAAATTACATATAATAATATTAGCATATAATTCAGTTGAGAATGAATTGACAAATTTAGATCCCCCTTCTACACTGTGAGCCACTTTTCCTGGAACTGTTCATAATTCGGGCATATTAGAAGAATCCTTAAATATGGTATTTTATGGACTGCTGAATATTCATAACTTAAACCATACATTTTCTTAAGGACCTCAAAGAAGCTACATAATGAAATTTCTATTCATTGACTGCTTAATTTTCATGAAGATTTGCTTGTGTTTGTAAAATCAGAAATAAGATTTTGTTAGTACTTTCTCATCACTTTTGAAATTTGCTTCAGGAAAGCACACTGTTTTGCTTCAGGAAAGCATACTTTACCCGGATACATGTGTAACGGGTTCGGTTTGTTCCCGGGCGGAAACACCAATTTAGTGTAGTGGCTTGGTCCAAAATACTCATTACGGTTTATCTTCTGTGAGATAAGAATTAGGAGAAATGCAAAGCAGGCACCAAACTTGAAAGAATATAAAGAAGTTTATTAACAGACCTAAAAGAAGGAGAAAAAAAAAAATTATACCACCTTCAGAACTCTCCTCCTCCCCCCACCTTCCTCCCTTCTCCCACTGACAATGTAAAAAGACAACCCTTGAGATGTTCAGTCTGTTTACCACTTCCATAATAACCTTGTTCAGTGCATTTAGAAAGAGAAGTCTCTTTTTGCTTGTGCTATGAAAACATTATCACAACGAGACAGCCGCCCACTTCCAATATTGTTCAGTCCATTTAGGAAGAGGAGGAGTCTCTCTGCTCGCGATGTGAGTCCCTTCCCCCGACTTGCAGCTTTTCCCGTAACTGTTTTTGAGGGTCCACTCTTGAAGTTTTTGGGGTACAATTTTAAGGTTGAGCCATTCAAAAACAAAAGTTCTCTTCACCCATCTCTGGGAGCATTTCATCTCTAAGAACAGGGGCCCTCCTCCTTCCCTGGGAGCAAAGGGTCATCCTCATCTTCATTGTTAGGACTGTCTCTGGGAGCATCTCTAGGAACTGAGGTTTTCTCCTTTCCCATTTGGAGCAAAAGTCCTCATCGCTTCCATCTCTCCCTGTCCAAACTTCTCATGAAATTACAGCTGCGGCAGCATCTGCCTATTGCTTACAAGTTGAACACTCCACCCCCCATATCTTAATGAAATTACAATGAGATACTTTGATATATCATAGCTTCACAACAGACTTTCAGCTTTAAGCATCTCCTCTTTCTCTTCCCTCAGGTTTTCAGCTCTTCACAGCAATAAAAGGGTTAATCTCACCTCAGCCTTGCAGCTGGAATTTTTCTTATCGCAGTGGAGAGGAGGGAGAGCCGAGCCGCTCCGGCTGCCCACGGCAAGGCAGTGGGGGGGGGTTCCATGGCTGGAACAGGCCCATGGCTCCAGGATGGCCATTGCCCATCCCGGCCTGGCCCAAGCAGGGCCTGGCCGGGCCCGCTGGCCCCTGCACGGGGCCCGCACCCACCTGTCCCAGCGCCGGAAACGAGAGAGAGGGGTTTGTCTATTCTTAAGTGTGTATCACAGACGTGGTCACAACTTTAAGTGGCTTAGAGAATTGTCCATATTCAAACTGGCCAGCTGATAGGTTCTATCAGGTCCCAGAGGAAGCCGTAAGCACCCCTTAGCAAGGACATCCCTTCCGGGACTATGCTTGCTAACCTATGACAACATGCCGCAATACTCTAACCCTATACCTCAGGTGAAAAGAAATTCCTGATAGCCAGTTAAAATTCTTCATCATGGCCACCTTGAACTTTTATTGGTTTTTTTGTATGTGCATAATTAATAGGAGTTTATAATTTTTTAATTGGATTTCTTTCAAAAAGTATGAAAGAAGTGAGTCATTGTTCTCAGTGCTTAGTGGCCCAATGCCACTTCAGTCATCACACACACAAATGGCACTGAAATCAGCAATGAGCAAAAGTGCAGACTCTTTAAAATGGAAAAAAAAAAAATCACCTTGGCAAGAGAACTGGGTTTTGCAAAGATCTAGAATATTTAGTGATAATTAAATGCAGTAAGAGGAATAGTCTCAAAGTTAATTAAATAATCAAAAACACTGAAGAAAGCTGTGCCAGCTCTATTGCTCTGAACTATTTCTCTAAAGGAATTGTCTCTGCACCGAACTGGGGAATGTTTAAGGCTTGTGGCCACTTTACATTGCCTGTAGTATATGCAACCTCTTTAGAGACTAACAAACAGAGAGGTGGATGTCTGCAGTGGCTGAGCCATCATGAGTATTACAGCACCAAACAGCTGCACTTCCTTGTGGCACAGTTAGACAAGAATGCCCTCTTAGGGTCATTAGCCCTCCTTGTGCCCAGATGCTACATCAGCAACTGGGTGCCAGGTGTGAAAAGATTAATAATGCAGCTTTCAAAATGCAAATAATAAAGGATCTGTCTCTGCAAGAGCACGGCACTATCATGAAATTGATCAGTTTGTGCAGTTTGTGTTCTTTCTTTGTGCTGGCTGCTCTGCCCTGAAAATCGGCCTTCATGCAAGTGAGCACCAGGGCATGACAGAGGGAGGTGTGTGCTAAGTATTATCTTGTGGCACAGTCAGGCCCATTCTATGTTCCAGTAAGAGATTTTGAACTATTCTGCTAACCTTACGATAGGCTATCAAAGTACTGCATTCACTGAAGAAGGAGGATGAGAAGGGAGTAGTTCCAGACCTGGAATATTATTGTATTCCACATCTATCTGTACCCAAAATTGTTACCATCTCTTAAGACCTGTCAGCCGGAAACAGAACCACAGTGTCAGCAAGGGGGTGATGCTCTTTTAAGGTCAGTGTCACTCAGGCAGGAGCTCTCTTGCCTTTCCCTCTCGTTCTTGCCAGGAGAGCTGAGGCAGAGCTTGGCAGACAAGCAGCCGCAGCACCACGTAGAGGAAAATGAAAGAGTCCCACTCCATACAGCCACCCCAGCCCGCCAGCAGTGCGGGTTGAGGTGGGAGGGCAGGGAGTCCAAGTTACCCCAGCCAGCTGCATGCCGCTCTTGCCGAGGAGAAGGTGAAGTCCCTCCACAAGTTCCAGCTGCTGACCCAGTTCAGGCTGCCAAAGAGATACGAGGGGCATTTGGCCGGTTTTGGACTCCAGGTTTTCTTTTTTGTTTTGTCCTTGCTCACCAAGGTTGATTGTTATTAGGGGAGAAGAATGAGTTTTTGTAATTGTGGAGGTTCACTGGCTGTGTTGTTTTTCTCTCTTTGTTCTCTCCACTCCGCACAGTCACATGTGGAGGGCACCATCTTCGGGGGAGTGTTTGTCTGTCATTTTTGTTTCTCTTTGTTCTGAGTCTGTGAGATTCAGTAGCTTCATAGCTAGTGTTTACCACTTTTATTTTTCTCCTGTTGCTGTTCCTTTTTTTACTAAACTGTTATTTTTTCATTTATATCTTCTCACATTCATTTCTCCTTATTGGTGAAAAGGGAGGGGTTAAAACTAAAAGGGGAGGTAACTCATTTGGGAGAGTCTTCCCCCTTAAATTGTCTTAAAAGGTAAAAGGTCCAAAAGGTAAAAAAATATTTTAATTAACACTTTGCTTAAATACAGACCACATTCACGTTTCTCCCGGGTGTGATCACAGCCAAATAATACATATGTCACCATCTTCATTTCATGCCTCTGCATTATTAGATATTCCATGAAATTCTAGCCCAACAGGTAAGGATCACAAAAAAAAAGGTGAGAGCCTGGATACTGCTGTATCAAGCTTTGCAGTTAAATTCCTTACTATTGCCCTTGCCTGGCACTGACTTCTTTGGGGCAGTAGTATTTCATGTACCAAGTGGAACTATTTGCCAGCTGAAATACAACTTGTAATGCCTTGGGCCTTGATTGCTTTATATGCTATGAAAATATTAATTGTCTGGTAGCTATCTTCTGTCATTTTTTAATTAAACATTTTCCTAGGAACATTTTTATTCTTGCAGTGTGCCATGTATTGAATACTTTAAATAACCTTCTTCAGCTAAAAGTAATTGTCTTTCTGGCTTTTTCCCTTTTCTCTTATTTCTAAATTTTATTTCTCTGTTCTGCAATCTAGATAACACTGATGAACAAAAAAGAATTGTTGTAATGCTTTTCTGTCCAGTCTGATTTTTGGCTGAACCTTATTATGATGTTTAGAATGTTCATTCTTGTTCTAGTTATGTGAATATCTTCATATAGGCAAATTTTATTACAAGCAAGACTGTTTCCAGTATCTCCATGAAGTCTTTGTTCTTTGATTCATTACATTGAGAGAAAAGAAAATGTTATCTAAAAAACCAAGTAAAGAGTGCAATGAACATGACAAAATTTCCTGTGCGGGCTCCTCTGGTTTTGATAAGTGACACAAATAATTATAGAGTGCAGAACCCTCTCTACTCCCCTCAAAGTCCAGGTGCTCACTTTAACCAATTCAAATTTCAGAGAAGTCACTGCTGCTTTCAAGCTGCATGCAAAAATATAACCAAACCATACACATCTGCTCCAGGATGATTTTTGGTGTAACATATTCCTTTGGCATTTGCAAGTCTAATCATCCCAAGATTATGCACACAGACAATCATCCTGAAAAGTCAACTCATGCTACAGATGGAAAAAATTATGCCATCATGTTCCTATGCAATAACCTACCCCAGAACAGGACCTGCATAGAAGATGAAGAATGACTTGCACTGAAAACAAAGTTCAAGACAGGAATTGCCAAGTTTCCTATGCCTTGCCCTTCCAGCAGCTCTCAAGAATTGCAGTGAAAAATGTGTTCACTAACATGTCACAGAAGTGGGAAAGAAACTGACATCTCAAGATTATCCCTAACCGCAGTATGTAGCAACAACAGACCAGTTCAGTTCCACAGAATTAATGAGTTTAAGGAGAAAAGGCACTTTCCTCTTGTGTATAATTACAAAGACCTAACTTAATATCTTTGTGATCATATTGTGATCATATTGGAAGTTTTAATAAAGTAACAGAAGTAATTACAGCTGATTAGTGGTCTTGATGTAATGTTCTTAGACTACTGTAAGGCCTTTGACTTAATACATTTTGCTTACAAAATTAGATCAACAGAAAGCGAATATGAAACCTACCAAAGGATTAAAACTGATAATTTCACAAATGGGTATGAGCAGCTCCCACCTTCAGGAATCCACCTCACCTGCTAGTTGTTTGGTTCCTCTGGTTCCTTCTGTAGGTATCAGAGAGAATGAAAGAGAAACTTCTTCAGAGGGAAAAATGTGATTTACATGCTCAGAAATAGCCTTGGAAAGAATTACCTCAATTCCATTAGGAACTCTGGGAGATTGATAACTGAGATCACTAAAGATTCAATCCCCCAGACAGAGAAGGTAAAATAAATATCATTATTTGCTCAAGAGTGGACAGCAGCTATTATTTTAATATATGCTGCGTGATATATCTGTGATTACACAGAAGTAAGGACTTAGAGAGGACATAAAATAAGGTACTGTATTTCTAGAAGACATAACAGTGTGTGAAAGGCAAACAATAAGAACAGGTAACTAACACTAAGGGTAGATCACATGCTAAAATGAGCACCAGTGCAGACATTCAGTATGGCTTTGAGTATTTTTTAATGCATTTAGTACCTCCAGTTGTAGCCAGTGCTTGCAAAACAGAAGAATTTGTCTCTTATTTTTTATCTGAATACATAGGTATTAAAAGACCTATTCAGCTAATAGCTAATTCAACCTCCAAATGCAACAGCAAGATCAAAACCAGTCACATAAATCCTGTTTCACTAAACAGGATATTTATCGGGAATAGATAAGGCATCTCTATTTCTGTACTTGGCAGTGGTGCAAGACCTTCCAGCTCCAAGGCCTGCAATATTAGAAGGGTGTTCATCATGTAGAAAATGTTTATACAAGTTCTATTGATCAGAAACTACCTCTCACAATACATGTCCTTCAGTAGCTAATTCATTCAGTCTTCCTTAATAAAAGGAAGGTTGGGTTATTGCATGCCTTAAGTCTCTGTACCCACATGACAAACAGACACTTCATAATAGCAGATTCAGCAGTGCAGCAGGTAATTCTCTAATGACATCAAATGATCTAGATGAAGTAAGCCAAATTCGGATCAACTGTAAAGCACTATAGACTAATAAAACATTAAAATAATTTGCTACTGATTATGGCAGACATCTCTGGAAACACTTTCAAGATTGGCTATTTTTCTAAATGGAACACTTTAGTTCATATGGGAATTAATTCAAAAATCTCCAATGGACTGTGTTATGAGGAGGTCACAGAAAATGATCACAATGGTTCCTTCTGGCTTTTATGATCTATGAATCTCTGAACTTGGTTCAATAAAATGAGTACAGCTGCCTAGCTGCAGGCACACCAGATAATGGACTGAGCTTTCTCCTCACCACTGATATGTAAGCTCACATTTAGAACTCCCAGCAAGAAGTCCACTGAAATATATTAATATTCCTCTTGATACAGGTGGCTGGTGCATAATTCCAAAAAATATGTGTTGACTGTTTTATATTTAGACAACTTGGGCCTGAATTAAAAGAAAATTTAAGTACCTAGAAGAGGCAGTCTCCAGGGATGGGAAATGGTTCAGCAATGACTTATAGTCAGTTCCAAACCCAAGAAATTCATGTAACCTTTCTCTATAATGAGATGAGAGATGTAGGCAGCCCAGAGAGGTGACTCCAAATCCAAGTTAGATGTCCAGGAGAGTTGGAATGAGTGAGGCCTGATGGCACCTTTCTCCCTTGCTGACTATGGTGTACCACAAATGCCTTGCACAGACTAAATAGCCAGCGTGCAGACAGCTAGGTAGGTGAAACCTGAGAATATGTGATTACAAGTAGAATTCTCTGTCACACTCTGTCGGGGTCTCCCCCCCGCCCTGTAGCCCTGGGAGAGGGGCCCTGAGGGCACAGACACACGGGTTTTCCCTGCCCCTGGTCAGCCTCGTTCCCCATGGGTTGGTTTGTGTTTCCTGCGCGGGCAAAGGACCCTCGGGTCCCGTGACTGTAGCAGTTCCTCGGCAGAGCCCGGCCATGCGGCTGGGGAAATAAACATCTCTGAAACATCTAGCAAGAATCCGTCCGTATATATTTCTTTTCCACGGGACTCCTGGTTTGATATAGGCGTGTTACAGTATCCCCACTGTAACAACACTCTCAGTGACTGCCTGACAACTGCAAATATGGGAGAGTGTATATATATGTACACACACCAGTCATAAAATTAGAGATCACCATGATAGAAATATTTAAGAGACTGATAAGCCATGCCAGTTTCAAATTTCAAAGCAAGGCTTGACTAGATTGCTGCTCATTAACAACACAAAGTCACAGTGGTTGCTTCATAATCATTATGAATCATTATCAGGACATAGTCACAACTTTCAATCCTTACCAATCAGATCTCCAATTAACTGTGCCTACAGAGTGCAGCTGAACTGACACAGTACAGTTACCTGGCTGACAGCTATGGGCCTTGACAGCCCATCTGGCTGTCAAACCAGGATGACCACATCTAAGAGCTCCTCAGTAAATCATAGAATCGCAGTCATAGAATGTTAAGGGTTGGAAGAGACTGTAAAGATCATCCAGGCCCAATTACCTCTTCATGGGCAGGGACACCTCTCCCTAGACCAGGTTGACCAAGGCCTTATCCAACCTGGCCTTGAACACTTTTAGGGTTGGGGCAACCACAACATCCCTGCACAACCTGTTCTATCCAGTATCTCACCACTCTCATAATGATGAGGCTTATGGCTCTAAATAGTCAACAAGTATCTATTGGGATTTCAGTATACATAAGATTTTGCAAAAAGCATTAAATTGCAAGCATTTAACCTAGAATTTGCATAAAATAATAACTGCTATTTATTATCATTTCAGTTTTACTTCTGTATAGTCAAAATATCCATATGAGCAAAAATGAGACATCCCTTGCACATGGAGGCAGAAATTTCTTTTTAGGCTAAATAAAATCTTGTTTGTGGTGACAGGGACTCCTTCTTCCTCAGATGTACCAAGGTAGGTATAATTTCACCATTCCTAATATATAACCAAGAGGTTATTTAAGCAGATGTTTCAGTTTTCTGCATTTACTACATGGTATTGCTTTATGTTGAACCACGTAAGAAAAAGCTTTCCAAATAGATAGGTGGCTTCCATGTACCAGCACAGGTGCTATTGCCAATCCATTCTTGCTAACTGAAAGAGCTGACTGTAGGGATGAAATTCCTTCTAGATACAGTTTGCTTGTCAGCAATCATGACAGCTCTCCTGCTGAACAGAAAGATGCTTCATTTCTTCAATACCTGTGAGAGTCAGGGAAGATAAACCTTAGAGAGCAATGAAAATTGTGGTGTACTAAACACTTTAAATCCGAACCCATAAAACTCCAATCAAAAGAGAATTCAAGAATGACTGTTTCAAGGTTGTGGAAGGACAACAGTGTATGAGTACAGATATGTGCGGCAACTTTTCTGCTGAGTTAAAAGAGACTTGCTCACTGGTTTGATGAAGGAAAGGAGCAGGTGAGCTAGAGCAAAAGGAAGAATGCACTCAGTATTTAACATATCAACATCACAATGACAGCTCATACTGATGGAGTCTGTATCTGCATCTGGTTATCACAAGAACGCAAGCTTAACACCAGATAAGGAACATGGTAAAGACACATCCCCTCAAAATGGTACACCTTCAGTTATAACACTGAGGTTCAGTTTTGAGTACAAATGACCTGAGAAATCATAGAATCACTTTGGCAACCAGCTGAATAAACCCCTCTGGGCACTAATTCAAAATGTAAATAACATTGTGTGACTAATTCCTTTCAGTTTAGTCACTTTTCCTATACTTACTTAATAAAGAAGCAAAATCAGCCTTTCACATTCACTTTTCTGATGCTCTTGGGTCACTGACGAGAAGAAGTTAAAGATGAAAACCCTGCAAAGTCTATTGTTTATCCTGTATTATAAGAAATTGCTCTTAAACTGGATGGGTGAATGGATGTGTGGATGGATAAATGGAAGGAAGAATAGAAAGATGATGTATATGTGAACATACCTATGCACACACTGCTTTCATGTGAATAGAAATGTGTGTGTACACATATACCAAAAAGTGAATTTGCTACAGACAAAGCTTAGTTCAGGCAGACCCTGAGGGAATGTATTCAAAAAGAAAAAAAATAAAAGGCTCTCAGTGAAGTTAGCTGACAAACATCCATTCCAAACAGATTCAAACACTGTGGCAGACATTTGTGTAAAATAGAGCAGTTTTCAGTAGTAAGGAAATCTGATGCTATGCAGTAGCTAAGGTAACACTTTTGAATTTAACAATCAAAAACAAAGAACTTAAAAAACCCAGAAGTTAAATAGATGCAGTACAGCATATACAGCTTATTAAGTCAGTCACAACATTTCTGGTTTGTGCTGCTGTTTTAACCACAGACTTCTGATTTTTAAACAAAGCTCCTGATCTCATGCAGGGTTAGCCTAGATTTTAAATTCTGATAGAAGCACTTTCATATGTTAGAGAATACTCATTGGATGGAAAATAGATTGTTTTTCTTCTGTGATTATTTTGTTCCACAGATCACGGAGTTGCTTAAGGCAGTGGGATGCTCCCCTGCGGTGCTTTTTGCTTGGTGTTTGTCAAATGAGTTGCAGAATTGTTCATCCGGTACTAATAAACAATCTCATTAATGCTGTCAGAGCCCTGCTGCCTGTTCCAGCAAATCTGTCCAAACCTACATAGACTAGTCACCTTTACTGCAACACACTCTCTCCCTTGTGTGCAGGGCAAGCTCCTCCTCCCTGCTGCATTCCTTATCTCCCCAACTGTCTCTCTGTGGTCTAGTGATTAAATTAAAATTTTAAAAAATGATGTAGCAAAACTAACGTACCAATTTAACAGGTATGTATTGCTTTCACAGTTTACAATACAGTAAGGAATACAAACCATATGATCCAGGGGACTGATCATTTTTCATCCCTCTATTATTCATGGACCTTTTTTATTCACTGCAAACAGTCCATTAAAACTGTAGAGAAATCTGATTAACCAGCAAAATTTCAAATCTCATTTAAGGGTACCTTGGATCTCAGTCCTCTAGGAAAATCATATTCGCTTGCTCTGCTAGAGCTTAGAGTCCCTCAAAAAGCAAAAAAGTGTCAGGATTCATTGCTATTGTCTGGTTAGACACTCCTCAAAATTACTAAACTTTGCCCATGAGGACATTTGTGTGGTGGATCCCTGGGAATTTCCACAGGTAGAAGGAAGGTGAAATTATAAACTACACTTAACCACACTTAACTACCGAAGCATCCAAGGTTTTTTGTTTCACTAAATAAAGATGTGGGTAGATAGTCCTGTTTTTCTAAGAGCAACATTTTTGGAAAGTTTAATTTGGGTTTTTCTTATTTGGTTATTGGTTTTGTCCCATGTAGAGTCTTTATGTTGTATTTGTGCAATAGGCTTACAGTTCAAAAATATATTTCTCTGAGTTATGAGAAGAGGAACCATTAATGACAAAATGACAAGTCAGACTATCCTTATAAGAGAAGGTCTGCAGATGTGAAAGTACTGAAAAAAGATGTACAGAGCATCTATACAATGCAAATATGAGATCTGAAGGCTCTTAAGCCTCCAGAGTGAACAAACTCAATGGAAGAAACATGAAAATAACAAAAGGTCGTTACAAAGAATGTTTCTGAACTGCCAGAAATATCAGCTGCTGTACTGAGGGCAGACCTACTACACAAAACATCCACATGACAGATTTCTTTGGGATCAGAGGAAAGCATTCATGTGTGTACATGTCAATATCATCCTTCTGCTTAGTCCATTCAGGTAGTGAAACATCAGGACCTTGCTCTTACAAAATTTTGATGAGAGTTGTTCCTTTCTGACTATGCTAGAGTGAATTCACAAAAAGTGATAGCTCTTTCCAAAGGATCAGGAAAATAAATGCTTAATGAGCAGTCAGGTAGCCTAGTTTGGCCTTCAGAACTTGCTCAGAGCAATAAGGGCATCTGGATTTTTGCAGGCTGCCTCAGAATTATTCATGTACATTGAAAAATCTCATTTATTTTATTCTTGTAAAATACGCTTGGCAATTTACTCATGTCAGACTGGGGAAAGAAAAATGATTCCTTACCTTTAGATTCAGATGCTGCTTCAGAACTGAAAAGCAGAGATTTAAAATTGGGCTGAGTTTCACTAATGATGTTTCATAAACTTTCCTCTTACGTTCTCATCTGAAACTGCATCCTGCCTGGAGCAGCAAACCAAGGAGCTGTCCTAGGACACCTGGTCACCGCCATGCCTAGATCCACCATGCAAGATGGATTATTACTGTCCCTGCTGGGCTCCGTGGGCTCCCGCGTGCCCCCACAGACGCACGGGTGGGTTCAGTGTTACAGTCGGTAGCAAAGAGCCCAGAAGGGCATTTGTGTGCGTTCCAGCAGGAGCATTTATTGCTGCTACACTGCTGAAGGGTGCAGACGCAAATACCAACATGAGCCCGAAACTCACAGTTTTATCTGGGGGTGGGGAAAAGGCGGGATCAGGGAACGGGGACCAGTGGGGAAGCTCTGGGGGAGTGATGAGGGGTAGAGGCTGACAGCCAGCAGGGGAATCCAAACTGGGGTAGATTAACATAACAGAACAAGCATCCTGGGAGAAGCCTTTTTGGTCACCCTAACATAAGTGGTTCTTGTGGTACTAGGGACTTGTGTTACTGAGAACTCTCTGTCCCTTGTAATGCATGTTCACCGGCCACCACAATGGATGAAACAGGAAAGGCCTCATATTCTGCTGTCTCTGCTTTCTAACATCTTTTTTTTTACTACAAATATATTAAGCATAGAGAGATTTTCAATATTGTTATGTTTTAAAGGAGCAATAACAAGTGTAAACATTTTTACTAATTAGTTCTTAGTGAATACATCTCCTTGAGATGAGAGAGATTTTGACTAAACCTAAAATATTTCATCAATGCCTTCATGAGTGGAATTCATGAGGGGAATTCATCTGCATAAAAAGTCCATGAAACACAGGATGAACCCCAGGAAAACAATCCAATAAATCCCATGTTCTTAACTGAATCAGATACTTCTGATATAAGTTAGTGATTAGTTGATCACCTTGTTTGCTACACACATGCAGTTTCTATCAGCTATCAGGATGAAATAATCCCAATGCATGACTCTGCTGAATATTCACTCAGCTAAGCTATTTCAATACAGCCTAATACATAACAATTTACCAAAAGGAGTCAGAAATTAAGAAACAGACTTACCATCAAATAAAACCAATTTATTCCTCACGAATTTTCTTTTTATTGCCATTGTCCATGTTCTCTCTCACCATTCCTGCTCATTTTCCCAAATCCAATTTTGTTTTTTTTAATCTCTTCTTCCATTTCTATGTTTTTTCTAGTTTTCACCCTTTTTACATCATCTCTATTTTCTTTTTTGCCTTTGCAATTCTAGTTTAAAGGCCTTCCTACACTCTTCATTTCTATGTAGTGGTTCATTCATTTTCTGCAATCTCCTGCCTAAATTTTCTACACAATCTTATGTTTTGACCATGCACTTCAAGTATTTATTTTTCACTTTTTTATACTGAAATACATTCACCCATGCTCATGCTACATTTTTATGCTTTCTACTTTTTAATTCCTATAGACATTAGCAACGTACTGCAGATTTGTTGTTAAGATCACACAATCACAGAATATTTTGAGTTGGAAAGGACTCACAAGGATCATCAAGTTCAACTCATAGGTAAATGGCCCATATGAGTATCAAACCCACGACCTTGGCATGATTAGCACAATGTCAACCATTTCATAACTAAAGAAAAAAACCCAAAAGACAAAACATATTCAGATAAGGAAGTCTAATGTTTGATACAAATGTTTGGTAATTAATATTAATGTTTTCAGCATAATTAAACAACAGGGGGGAAGACCTCAAACTTAACCTAATCATCAGCTACAACTTAAAAAAAGATTGCATTCTCTATTAATACACATGTGCAACTGCATTTATTTCAGTTCTGGACTGCACACACATGGCCTTGACAACTTTGAAATATGCAGGACTCCACAGCATGTCAGAGCCCAACACGAAGCTCTCTGCTTTCGCAGTGACTGCCACAGGGGACATGCAAATAAAACAGCCTAGGTCTGGAAGCAGTAAAACAACTGGTTGGTTCTTCATCTGACTGACTGAAACCCATCTGCCCTTGCATGACTGAGCTAGAGAATAATGCAGCTACACTTCACTCCTTCTGGGTCCCAGGATCCCCTCTTCCACACTGCCACAAGTCTTACCTAAGCCAAATGTCTCTGTACTCACAATGCAGTTGGGCTCTTAAAATGACAAGGGACATGCTCTTCTTTAGCAGTATGGCTGATGGCGTTTGTAACCTGAAAAGAAGAAAAGTTGAACCCATATCAATAGCATTGGTGCAATTTTGCAATATTTTATTAATAGATATTTAGGTGTTAAGTATATTTATTTATTTATTTATTTATTTATACCATTGAATTAATTTTGAGGGACCCTGAGAAATATGTCCCTAAATAAAGATGTCAGTGTGATGAGGAACATACCAGAACTGTATTGAATTCCACCTGGAAAAATATCACTGAGGTGCCAAGGATTGGAAAATATCTTAAAATATCTGTCTCTGAAGAAAATTCACTAAGTTATCCTCATAAATACCTAAAAAGCTTTAGCTGCCTATGGAGGGTTATCCCCAGCCAAGGCATCGCAGCATATCACATTAACGCAAGCAGGAATCTTTGACAGCAAAACCAACTATTTTGACAGTGTAGATGAAATCACCTCTGAGTTGCATATGCAGGACTGGAGCAAACACTGCAGAAATTTGTAGGGACCCCTTCTCTTCAAAACTACGGTGCAGAATTGTTTATTGTTATGTGAGGTAGGGTACCGCTGCTTATGTTAGGTATTACTGTATCATGGAGGGGAAATCTAAGTCTGATGTTTTGGTCTCCACTTTATGTTCAGTCAGTCTGATTCTGTCCTTGAGATTTAGACGTAAAATTCCGATGCAGAAGATTGATCCATTTCTGGATAATATGTAAACTTCTGTGCCTCAGCCTCAAGACTCATCAACCCCATCCAAAAAAAGGCAGTATAATTTGCAACATCCTTCTATGTCAGGAAGCTACTCTAGCACATCAAGCACAGGACTACCTCCCAGGCTCGTGCTTCACCACAGTGCTGACTGTCATGTAATGCCTATCCAAGCATAGTATGTATGTCAACACAGCACTGCCCCACGGGACAGGCGAATATCCCTAATTCAGCACTGACTCATATAACAGCTGTATCTTTATTCACATAGAAGAAGCACAATCACAGAAACATTCCTCTGTGTGGCAGACAACGGGCAGCCCTGATAGGAGTGTATCTGTGTGAATCCACCACTCCGGCACCTGCCACACTTGGCAGCCTCTGCTGTGTTTTTGCAGTGGGCTGACCTTGTCCATCTGCTGCTCACTGCCCACCCAGCTGCACTCTCACTGCTCTCTCACTGCCCTTCCTCAACAGGATGGGGAGAAATAGGATGAGAATGCTCACAGAACGAGATAAATACAGGGAGGTCACTTACCAGTTACTGTCATGGGGAAAATAGACCTACCTTGGGGAAAACTAATTTGATTTATTGACAACTGAAATAGATTTGGAAGTGAGAAACAACGATTAAAACAACAACACCCCAGCCCTTGAGCAGCACCAGGGGACAGGGAATGGGGACTGTGGTCAGAACAGAACAGCTCCTTTCTGATGATCCTTCCTCCTCACGCTTCTCCCTTGCTCCTGAGTGGATTATTCCATGGGCTGCAGTCTTACAGGATAAACCCCGCTCCAGCGGGGTCTCTCCAGCAGTGTCTGATCAAGCACCTGGGGCACCTCACCCCTACTCCTTCATGTCTGATCTTGCTGTGGCATTTCTTTCAATGCTGAGGAATTGACCTTTGTGGCATTTCTTTGCCGTCCTTTAAACGCTTTTTCACCCCGCGGCCGTGCCCTGGGGTGCGTGGGCCGGGACGGGCACGGCCTCTCACGGAGCCGCCCGGCAGCCCCCGCAGGCCCGCCCGGCACCGACACCCGCCACGGGAGGCCTGAGGGGCCGCAGTGGCCATTTGCTGGCCTCTGGATCGGAACACTAAGGCACCGACAGGGTAATGGGTTGTCCCAGCTCCTGACTTCGGCGTGTGACAGAGCAGCCTCAGCCGGGCTTTTGCCGCTTGCTCTGTGCCTCTGCCAGAGGATGAGCAGCCACCGCCTTAGCTCACGGTTATGCGCGAATGCAGCTGAGCAGAATTTTCTTGACATTTATTTAAGCATCTTTAGACGTTTTTGTCACTTTGTCCATGACCAGAGAGATATACTTATTACATGAAATGTTGCATTTTTTACATTTTGATTCCTTTGATCTGTTTAGCTTGCTACAAGGTCAGCCACATGTTTTAGCTCAGTATAGTGTCTTAAGATCAAAAATACACCCTGGCGTATTCTGACAAATGTGCCACCAAAACTCTTGCAGCTTTCCTTACTGTAACAGCCAAATGGCTTGCAGTAGTAATGGCATTTACACCATTTTATACTTTAGGCCATACAGATTTCTATGTTTTTAGGAGCTGTATTGTGTAGCTCCTGAAGGATCAGATCTGTAGGGGTTAAGATGTGTCTTTAGGGAGTCCATGCATATCAATGCATTCTTCAGCAGCTCTTCAGTAAGTGTTTTGCTTCATATGTTCCCATGAAGAATTAACATAATAAGTCAAAGACAAAAAATGTTACAGGAAAAAAATAAGAATGTAAAAGAGAGGAGAGGAGAGAAGAGGAGAGGAGAGGAGAGAAGAGGAGAGGAGAGGAGAGGACAGGACAGGACAGGACAGGACAGGACAGGAGAGGCAAAATATAAAATAGTTGCTGACTATGTCAGTAATTCACACAGATAAGGGAGAGCAATGCCCTCTTACCCAACCAGAAGAAAATCCTCAAATTTTATCATATTTTTATATACTAAAAATAAAACATCACTCATTATTTATATTTACATCTGTTGTGTAGGTGTATCAGGTGAAAGGTGAGGTGTACAAGAGATGGCCACAGTGGTCCCTGGTCTTCACTGAAGAAGGCAGGACCAGGACGGCTTTAGATCTCTGCAATGCTGCCCCAGGGACATGAAGAAGTTAAAACAATGTAAAGCAATTTTAGCCCTAATTTCCACCATTTGGTGCCAGCCCATCCTCTGGATTGTAAGACCATACCCCCCTCAACACAGCTTCTTTGTACTCCATCAGATCACCTCTGCCACAGCAAACTCTTAGGTACTTGGAGAAGGAGGTATTTTGTCCCTTTGAACCACTCTGAGAGAAGATCAGAAACTAATCTAAACTATTCAAAAATGTGCATTTGTTTGCCCTCTGAAGCTAGCACCAGACACTTGAAGTCACTTAGCTGAGAGGTATTTCCACGGTACTAGAATGGTTCAGAAATGTATTGTAGTTGAAATAAGTCATAAACTGTTATTGAATATATTCAAGAATGATATGCTATGGATTCTTCAGTGGACTGTACTGATAATAACAATGATTTTCAATGTAGAAATTATGACTTTCTGTGGATGTAGGAATTATACCTTTCTCCATCTTTACAGATTTCAAATATTTTCATTTATTTTCCTCATCTAAGATTTACACAAATCCTCCAAAAACCCAAACAGAATCCTTGAGTTGGTTTTCCACTGCTGACATTCTTTGACTAAATCTGTATATTGGATAAGATGCCATTCACTGCCAAAGGATTGCAAAAGGTCTTCTCTGAATATAGCAACCTTCAAATGTCTGTATAATACTTTAACTGCCCTTAATTTAGTAGCTGGGCTGAACTAATTATCATGAATATCAAAAGGTTGCCAGAAATACAGTCATTAAATATTTTTTTTCTTTTTCATAGCATTAAAGAGCAACTCCTGGCTTTATTAGCATAAGTTTTCTCTATAATTGGGTGCTAATGATGGTGCTTTTCCAAGGATTTTCACAGCTAGTACCTTGAGGTGAGTAAACATATAAATAGCTCTGGTAAGCTTAGGGGCTGAAATCTCAGGTTAACAGCATCATTATAGAGAGGATATACAATTACAACTAGAAGTACTTCCTGAAATTATTGCTGGGGCTTTACATTTCCAAATGACTCTTAACATGACTGAAGTCATTAATATATGCCCAACCACTAAAGAAATAAAAGTTATTTTCTTACAGCTTCAGTAAAATTTTAAATAACTATTTACTGAATTTCAGTGACCCTTTTTTTTTTCTTTACAGTGAACATAAAATTGGAAGGACTCCTCCAGCAGCAGCATCCTCTCAAACAATTGGAATGTGAAGAAACAGGATCTCAGAGGAACATTCTTAAATACACACTTTCATTTTCCATGTGTTTAATTAAAGACCATTTGCTCACTATAGTCACAGCTGATGCTTATTGGTGTCTTGAGTCCTATAACTTATATTGCATTATACTTTGTACCCAAAGATTTCAGGGAGGTGATCAAGCTCCTGCCCTTCTTCATGACTTAAATGCATTGAGGGTAAGGCTCTTTCTTGTGACTTTTCATTCTGGTAGTGCAGGAGGGTTTGGAGGAGTGAGGGCTGTCAGTGATGACATTTAATGTGCAAGGTTTGTCAGTGATGGACCACTGTAAGCACTGGTCCTACCCTCCCTCTGTCCAATGGTAACACAAGCCATTATTCTTTAGGAAACCCATAACAGCCTGCTGTCACCGACCTCCAGTGTGCAAAGCACTGTCTTACACCAGAGACTCTTCTCTGTCCTTGTTCTCAAAACATCATGACTTCTGCTTTGAGATTTCAGGAGAAGAACAAATCAAAATGTTATTAATGTGTTTTATGCACTGACCTTAACAGCAGTTACTTCAGTTGGGAAAACATTGCTTTTTAGTATACGTTCTTTCCTGCAAAAATGCTTCATTCTCTGTAGCAGACTTCCCCCCACTCAGATAAGGAAGAAAAGAAGCAGCAAGTGACCTACAATTCAGCTATTCTCCAGACATCGTAGGTCAGATTTCCATTTATAACAGATTTTTAAATGCAAAATAACTGCCATTCATGTGAAATATAAACTCTCTACTCTTCAGGAACTCTTTACTTTTTTATCTAGATAATAAACTGGTTAGTCTATGAAATAGGAACAGTGGAAAAAGTAAATTAGAAAGGTTAATACTGAAAAAGTTCACCTTCAAATTTTGTATCTGTTTAGAGCATTTTATCATCTACTTAAAATTCTTAACATTTTCTTCATTAAATGAAAAACTGAGAATGATTCTTTTATTTCTCATCAAAAACATCACTGAAAGGAATAAGTTCAAAGGAAACATCTGACAGGTGACTTGGTGACTTGTTTCTCAACACATCATGAGGTGTTGGCAGGTAGGGGAGTACTCAGCATGTACACAGACTGACATTAAGGCAGCCTTCACCAGAAAAAAACAATGATACTTTCTTTGCACTGTGGAGTCTTGGCATTTCCAAGGTTGCTGCAGAATGTTTCCTGTGGTACTGAACCACAAATAAAGCGTGCAAACTTATACTTAGTCCCAGGCAACTGTTTTAATAAGCCATATAAATATATAATTTTTGCAGGTCATTTTCTTAACATTACTGTGAAACTACTAACTTCTACCTCCCAATGCTGAAAATCTCACCATTCTAAAGCTTTTCTAGGAACCAAAAAAAAAAAAAAAAAAAAAATCACAAATTATAATTATTTTACTAAGCAAACTCATGTTTTGGTTTTTTTTTTTATTTTCAGTGTTGAAACAAAGCAACATTTCATTGTGACTGAAAAAAAACCCTACTTCAAACCAACTGCCCTCTATCTTTGAATAAGGTGCAATGATAACAATTTGCCAGACTGAGACCTGAACCTCACTCTTTACAAAAGAAAAGTTTGCTCATTAGACTCTTTGTGCTTTTAGCTATAGGAATGCATCACCTTCTTTAACAATGCCCTCTGGTCAGCTGGCTTTCTGCACTAGGCATTCTGCTCCAGACAGATGTGGGGAATATTAATCATGACAGTGTTTTACCTCCTACTGCCCTGACCTTCACTGGGCAAAGTGAAGATCTCAGAAACAGAATAGCTGAAAAAGTAGATTAATTTGGGATAAGTCCTTACCATTTCGGGCCAGATCCCAAACCAGAATCAATCTAAAACCTCTGCTGAAGGCAACAGAATTGAATGTCTTCTGCCACAGCAGTCTCTGCATGCTCAGGAGAAATTTACTTTTCAGTTGATTCTAGGATAGCTAAAATATTAAAACCACTAAAGCAACCACTATTATATGTAAATGTTACAATTTAGATTCTTTGGGAGTCAAACTATAACTATCATGATTGGCACCTTGCAAATTTGTCTGTAAATAAGGATTAATTTGATTCTTGCAGGCTAGTTCTCAGATAATTTTGCAAACTCTCTTCTTCCTACAATTGCTGGATTTTTTCAGCACCATACTAGTAAATATTGTGAATATATGAAAATATCCAGTCTTGATTTCTTATTTTCAAGGAAGGTTCTAACTACAGCAAAAAGCACAAAAATATGTCTCTAATATTTAATGACATAAAAAATTTATACAGCAAGTTAAAAAGAAAACAAAACCAAACCTACAAGAGTCCCCACAAAACCCCTGAATATTGAAAACAAACTAATGCTCTGGAATGCTCTTCATCATATTTCAGTTTTTGAGGCTGGCAATGCAGCTGCTAGTCCCATTTCACAAATGAAGAAACTGAAGCGGGGTTTTGGATTGATCGGGGTGAGGTGCTTTGAAAATGAGCCAAGTGTTAGGGTTCAGAGGCAGGAGGGACCACTGAGGTTCCCAAAAGCCCCAGATAAAAGTTCCAATTATATTCGTCTACCTTTTAGACTTTGTCATCATGTCATGAGCTATTGCATCAGAGAAAACTAATCATCTCTTGTCCTTTCAGGGTGAAAGGACAAGTAGTCACATTGTAGTGACAGGCTCTGTTTTGGAAAGCCAGAAACCCTCGCTCTAAGCCAGCATGCAGTTCTGCATGCCTTGTAACTCAGTGGAAAATCTCAGCAACAGATGATTAGCCAAATTCACGTGAAAGTAATATAATTTATGCCAGTGTAAATAATATAACGAAACCTCACAGATTATTTAAATAAATATGGTACTGGAAGTTGGCCAGAAGCCTTTCAGACAGGAAAAAGAAATTTAATTGGAAAGTGTAATAATGACCTCTATTTTTGACAAGGAATAAGTCTTCATATGACTTATCTCATCAATAGTTTGTAACTTCCTCAAAAAGCAGCCACGGCTGGGGCAGGAGCAGAACAAACTGCCTCACTAATGAGCCTGAGCTCCTATTTGAAGGAAGATCAATGCCTGTGACAGGAGGTCCATGAAACTCTGACACAGAGGAGGAAAGAGGGGCTGCATGACTGACCAACTGTAGTCACTGCTCAAGACCGAGGAGCAGCTCCCCTCTGGGACACACTCAGGCATTGGCCATCGGGGGGTCTCCAGCGTGCCTGGGAGCTCAGGGCCCCAGATCAGCTCCCACCCTGCCTGGGAGCAAAAGGAGTGCCTGCTTCCATCCTCCCTGTCTGATGAGATCCTGTCACCAGATCCTGACTCCCTCATGGCCCTGAAAGTGAGATGCTCCACTCGTTTGTGTGCAAACAGTGTACAAGTCACATTTACAATCTCCAGGTTTTGCTTATTGTAAGAAGCCAGAATCTCACACCTGTGTGGGAGTAAGGTAACTCTTCACACAGGGGTGGTTTGCCTCTGCAGGATGAGGACAATTTCAGAAAACTTGGAAGACCAGAAGCACCACAGCCCCTCAAGGTGCACGTGCTGCCGTGGCTGCCACCATGGGGGGCGAGGACCTTCCCAGCAAAATGACACATGCACACGGTCCCTGTGTGCTCAGCTACTGCCCCAACTTCAAAAGAAAAAAAAATCTTTTGCTAAATGTTATTTTTTTCCCTTTCCTCCTTGTCTATAGAAACCTCCCACAGTTTAACAGCAGGAACCAAGGCCCTGTATGGAAGAACTGCCAAGAGACTCTCTGGAGCAGCAGTGCAGTAGGAACATCCCACTGCACCCAACTCTGCATTTCCCTCAAAGTAAAACAAAGTAGTACTACATTTTGGGTTTAGAAGAACAAATGCTTTCCATGGTGTTGTTACACAAATCTCAGTTTGCCATATAATGTTTTTTTTACACAGTAATTAATTTTAGAAAACTGTTTTTAAATTATAGTACTTTTTATAATAGTTTCCCTGTGATAACCTAAAAATCCCAACAGTCAGTTTCATGCCCTCTGAAGTGATTTCTCTTTTACTTTGCTTTTATTTTAAGCATAATTTATCTTGTAATTCTTAGTGTATGCAATAAATAAAGGATAATATTGATCATGCATGTGTTTACTGCAGAGAAACAGTCTCATGTTAATAATTCTGCAAATAATACAGCTTTAAATGTAGAAATATAAGCCAGCAGTGTATGCAAGGTTATAAAAAATGGTAAAATAAGAGAAGAAACTCTGCTCATGTATACACACTATTATGTTTCTTCAGGCAGTTTGAACTAAAAAACAGCTCCTGCTGGGGCTTTTTAAGAATAGAAGCAATTAACACAAATAATTCTTGACTGTTTACATGCTCAAGACCTTATCTCTCTCTCTTATTAAAAGCAATTGAAAAGCTCCCCATTACATCACAAGACTTAAACAAGACCTCTAATTTTTCTATCAACTTTCTAGACTGTTATGTAGGTGGGTTTCTTTGCTGGCATTTGAGATAAAAAGAGAAATTACGTGGGTAGGTTTTCTCAGTATTTAGATTACCTTTTTTATGAACTTTTATATACACAGTTATGGGGATCAGGTCTAATCTTCCTATTAGCATTTCTGAATCAGACCTTTCTTTAATAAGATTGAGATACTAAGGGAAAATTATTGTAGCCTTTTCTAAATTTATCTCACAATCAGCTCTGTCAGTGGAAGACACTATAATTCAGTAATATTGCATTCTGGTAAGCTCTTCTTTTTTCCCAGAAATACTAGCTGAAATGTGAAAAATACGATTTTTCTTATACATTCTTAACCAAAAAAATATTGCAGGTGATGAATAAAGGTAAGATATATTTATTAAAATGCTTTGTCTAATGTCTCATAAAATCTTAGTATCTCCAAAATTTATTTCAATTGGAATAGTAATAACTAAAATCATACAAAGTGGAAACTATTCAAATAGCCATAGATACACAACAGTGATAAATATAAAGGTTTTGATTTGTGGGAAGAAGTATTGAAGATTCAGTTTTGTTTTAAGCTCCTCTGTCAAATCTGGAAAACAAAAGGAAATTTCAGAAAAAAAAAAGATATCTTGAGAAATTTGGAGTTTGAAGTTTGAAATTTGATATCAAAAAGTGGTACAGTTTAAGGCACTTCAGTCTCATCCCTCTGCGTAAGACTCATGTAGATCAAAACATGAAAAAAAGATGAAACCAGGAAAGCATTTACATCAGAACAGCTCAGGCTGATGGCACTGTCCTGTCACCATGTGACAGCACCCACTCCTGCCAGTCTGCAACACCTCCTTTTTCTGGCAGTGCCAAGCCTACAGCTGCCCAGAGGAGCTCTTGGCTGTTTGCACAGAGGTCGAGCATGGTATCAGACCACGGCTTCAGCCTATACTGTTCTCTGTGGCTACTGTAGCTTTTGTCCCCTTTTCTGAAGGACATGGAAGAATGTGCTGGATTTCTTCATTTCTTTTCCACCAATCTTTATTCTTTTAACTAATCCTGGTGATACAGAAGTCACGATGGCCTTGTCCACTTTACGCTTTAAGAAAAGTAATGGAACCTCTTTTTGATGCTCAGAAGCCTTCAGTAACTCAGAAAATATAACCAAGATCTAATGCAAGAAAATATAAAAATATTAATCTTGGCTTTGTTGGCTTTTTTTCAGATAATTTCCCTTTTGTATCTAATTATTGAAATTTGACATTTCCACATCCCAAATTCAAGCCTTGGAAAGATGAGATTCCCTGAATAGTAATGAGTAGGGGCAGCTTGCTCACTGAATGAATACAGACAAATTACAATATTAGTTGTGATTTTTTTCCACTAAGACTAGCAAATGAGTATTTGTCATTGTCCAGGTTTTGAAATAATATTTTAAGCTGGAGGAAACAACTAGACAACCAGAATTCCAGGGCTGTCACATGGCTGCGACACTCATGCTCTGCATGTTGTCCTCCAAACACCTTCCCAGGGCCTCCTGCTGCCCGTTTGTGAAACCATTCGCAGGAAGGGGAATTTATGCCCTAGGACTACACTACCAACTACACCCTGCTAAACAGACAATTTTGAATTAGCATAATGCCTTCAAATCTTGGCGAGCCCAGGAGAGAGGTGAGCGACTCCTTCTGGGGTGCTTGTACACCACAGTAGTAACGCTGAGTTCAGTGGAGACAGACGACTTCTCAAAGCTGAGAAGCTGCAGCTGTGGTGGTTTCTTAATGCTGAAGATCACATATTAGGTCAATATTTTCAAAAAGATCATCAGAGGTTTTATTGCTCTGGTGGGGACAGGGTAAGGTAACGTGCATACTGAACAGATAATGTGCAATATGTGGTTATGCTCGAGGCTTTTGTTTGAATTAAACATGCAGAAGCCATTAAGAGGTGCTCCTACTTCTAAATAGCCTCTATACTTTTAAAAACATTGTTTCAAAACTAGCTGCCTGAATGATAGTAGCTGAGAGCTGGTTATATCAAAGGAACGTGTTTCTGCACTACTGGAGCTGCCAGTTTTGAGGGTACTGGGGCCCATCAGAACGTGCCTTAGGGTTGCTCGCAGTGCAGCCCCAGACATGATCACAGCACAACAGGCTTCAAACCTGCTCCCAAAGTTGGAAACAGCAGCAAAACTAGCAGAATAATTTGTGGAGACACTTTCAGTCCAAGATTGCCATCTTGTGGACAGCAATTGCAGAAGAAAATTTTTAAAACCTCGACATCCTGTCATCAGTGGTCACAAATTTGACAAATTTATTACACTCTAAAAAAATTAACTATTTTTCAGTGAATCTTTAAGATCAAAATAAGGATGTTCAGCTCTCCCAAAACAATCAGAGAAATTTCAATTTACAAAAAATTAATAATATCTGATAATAAATATTTTGCAGCATCAACATTTTACAATTACAAGGAACAGTTTTACATGCAAGAATTATCAATCCACACAGGCTGGGGAATCAAGGGACTGAAAACAGCCCTGATGAGAATGACTTGGGGGTGCTGGTGGATGAGAGGCTGGACATGACCCAGCCATGTGCCCTTGCAGCACAGAAAGCCAAACATGACTTTGGCTGTGTCCAAAGCAACATGGCCAGCAGGGCGAGGGAGGGGGTTCTGCCCCTGCTCAGATGGGACCTCACTTGGAATACTGTGTCCAATTCTGGGGTCCCCAGCACAGGAAGTACATGGACCTGTTGGATCAAGTCCAGAGAGCCACAGAGATGGTCAGAGGGCTGAAGGGCCTCTGCTCTAAAGAAAGGCTGAGAGAGTTGGGGTTGTTCAGCCTGGAGATCTGATGTCCCTGATCATTGCAGGAGATTTGGACTAGATGACCTTTAGTGGTCCCTTCCAACCCATAATATTCTATTCTAGGACTATGATTAATGGTTTATAAATTTAGACATAAAAATTTAATTAAACCTTTTAGAAGGTGACTTGGTAAAGTAATATTCTCTCTCAACAGACTTTAGCTAGCAAAGCAACTTTAATACAGGGAAACTGCTCACCTATCAAGTTACACAGGTAACAGATTCCTTTAAAAAGGTTAGTGGGCAGAAATTATTTTATTTACTCAATATTTGGATCTAAAATATTTTAATATATCTGCATCCTACTTAAATATATTTTAGAATGCTGATTTTAAAAAAACCCACAAAAACAGTCTGTTCTCAAGGAAAGATGGGTGTAGTAAGGAAAGATTTTAAACGCAAGTTATCTGGACCAAACAGCATATATCTGATATACATGCATGATGCATATATGTATGTTTGATTTACTTAGGTTTACCATTGCCATGCTTTTGAAACTGCCCTCCTGGACTCAGATTGCTGGGCTTGGAAATCCCAGGCACGCAGACATTCCCTACAACAGGGCACATCTGGAGAAGGCAGGTTCATTGTGGGGAACGCTGAGCCCTGCTCCCTGCTCTGTCATCTGCCACCAACGAGACTATTTCATCCAAAGATAAAAGCTAAGAGCATTGTTTCCTGTTTTCCAAGACCCTGCAGTATGTGTGGCTCCTTCTTTGTACTGTTAATATGTAGCTTACAATGAGACCTCAAAATGCCACATTTCACTTGAGAAGCCAATGAGCCTGTGTTGAAAGGGAATTATAACCATATATTGGGGATACATGATATAGAGGGTATCAAACTGGGACATTCTTGAAGATATACTACTACATTTCTTTAAACATTTTGCATTTTATTTCAGAACTACAAATGAGAAACAATAACAAGTTTGAAATCTAATCACATTGTAGCAATCCAGTAACAATCAATTACTATCAGCCAGATTTGCATTTCATTTACAGCTTCATTTTTGTAAATGGAAGCTTTCTTTTAATATTTTATACTGTACTGCAGTCACTTTAAACTGTGTATTAAATATATAATATCAGCTATTTAACTGTAAGAGCTTTCTAGTGCAATTTTCCATAATATTTTATATAATGATCACTCATTCTCAGTTAACTTTGTCTCAGCTCTATTTACTCATTTATTTGGTGTACTAATACACAGAGGAGATTCTAAGTAAACACACACAACTTCTATAAGAGAAGTTGAAAAAATGCAAATATATTCAACAATTTGTGTCCATAATAATCAGATGAATTTTAACAGTGAACATTCATTTTAACTTTCCAAGTTGAAATTATTCATACCTGATTTTCAGAAGCTTTAAAATTCCTCCTGTCTAAATTAAATGAAGAGAAATATTGTTCCACTTTTGAAAAAGAATCATGAATGTCTTGAATGGGCCATGTACCAAAGATTGTTGCATTTGAGAACATGCAACATAATGCCTCAGTGAACATCAGTGCACATCTGAAAAGCTCAGGTCTGTAATACAGCACACGTGGCACAGTCTAGAGCAAAGAGTGTGGTAGAATATATCAGTCCTCTAAAACAAGAAAGGCAAGCAAACAGGCTGGCTCCCTTCCACCAGGCACTAAGGTGTGGATTTGGCTGAAAAAAGGCACTCCCATGCTAACACACTCACACCTCAGCAGAATGACAATCACAGACTCCATTCAGCTGTTATTAAGGCTGTAAACATAGAAGAAGAGACTGCCATAAGCAGAGATAAGACCAAGCAAAAAAATCCGTCTCTTCTTGGTATGTGCTGTTGCAGTAAGCTTTGTCAGTTTTATTGCTTTATCTTATCAAAAGATTTTATAAGATAAAAAAAAAAAAAAATCATTGCTTTATCTTTATCAAAATTTATTCAAATTTTGCAACTTTTCATTATTAAAAAATTCTCATACAAAGCACATGAGTAGGAGCAGATGTTATGTCACAACAATAACAAATATACATAAACTCATGTGATGTGTTTTGACATGTTTACATTATCACCTTTCTGTTAAATCACAGTTTTGAAGAAAACATCAGATGTGACATCAAACATCATAAAACAGAAAATAAATTGTACCTATCGAGAATAACTTAATATGGATATCTAAAGAGGCCATCTGCTCTCATTGTCCCTGTATATATCAGCCGACTAAATCCAAAATTCTGAAAGTGGCTTCTGACACTAAAGACACAATCATTTAATCTTCTCCGGTTCTAATTCCTATTGTATCCCAATGTTTTTTCCAGCGTGAAACATTAAGTGGGTCTATTTTTAAGGAGCTATCTAATGCAATACTAATGGCATGAAGACCAGTGTTTCCACTGAAAAGAACATAAAGGAATAAAACCAATGAGCTCCTGACATAAGCTACTTGTAGCTTGTACTTTATGTTACCACCCAGAAAGACACATGGTGACAGAAAATTCCACACTAAATGGAAATTCCACTTCTGCCTGGTGCTGCAAAGAGAAATATGTAAGGAATCCTGCTGTGGACCACAGCTAATAAGTCCTCAATGAAATTAATAGGAATATGAGGGCAGAATCACTGTTTGCACATTTGAGTAGTAATCTGCAAATGTCAAAATTTTAAACTATTACTAGAAAACAACTTACGTGGAGTTTGCTCCTTTGGGAAACATGAAACATCATTAGAAATGTTTTAGACTTGTATCTTGGTCAGCAGCAACACCTTTTAAGCAAGGACTAAACATCTTCAGACTGACTACAGCTAATACACTTTATTCATGCAAAGTATTTTTTTTTTACTAGTATTTTAGCACAGAATAGAACCTGGTGCTTACTGGGAGTCATTTTCATCTATCAAAACAATAGAGATTTCTTGGGAGATTCTGTGTACACACATTAATCATCTTCTGGTCCATGTGTTTGCTGCAGGCACGTGCTGAAATTCACTTTAAAACCTCCATTGATTTAAAAATGTCACAGCTGTTTCTCACAAATATGTTTTTCTGTAAAGACAAACTTCACTCAGTTTAACAGAGCCTCTGTATTTATAAGGACACTAAACCATCATTGTGCAGAAGCTGACAGAGCAAAATTTCTTTGCAAACCAGCTTTAAGTTTTAGTGGGTTTAGAACAGGCTTGAAAAGACATTTCTGTAGCAAATCTTATACAAAGGCTCAGATTATCCACTCTTGCCTGTGAAGGAAAACATTTTTAATCTCTCTGAATATTAAGCCTAGACATTTTTGTACACTCTCTCTACCTGTACAAGCAGATAATCTTGGCAGAAATACAGCAATAATTTTAAGCAGTGTCACAGCATGAGCCTTGCCTTTATCACCCACAGGTCTATCACGTTATGGGAATTGTCTGTAACCCAAAGATGAAAACATATTAATATTGCATCACTACATATATTCTTCATATTTTTTATAGACGTTTTTATGACTCACATGCTGGGTTATTCAAGTGCAACAACATTCTGAGCTCCTCTCAGTTGCTAGTCAGTTCATGGAGAAAAAAATTAAAGCTGTGGGTGTTATCTTCCATGGTCATTTTGGGGCCAACAATACAAGCAAGTTGACCAGAACCCTACGGCAAATGCTTTCTGTCATAGCAGTGATACCAGCTGCATTCCACAGAACTGACCAGCACAGGCAGCCTTGGGCTGCTGCCACAGAGCCTGTTCCTGATGAAGGGAGCAGGTGAAGGATGAGAAGCTGCTGCAGTGTCCACGAAAGGCTGCATGACCCAGCACTGTGTGGTCACAGCAAGATGTGTGCTGCTGCCAGAGAAACACAGGTGACACAGAGGGATTCCCTGTCCCTGGGTCAGTGCTGCTGTGCAAGAGAGGTGTCCTCTGTATTCTGTTCAGGACAGAAAAATACCCAAATTATACATTGTCCTCAAACAGCAGCAACTTTGGAGGAGAACAAATGTACCTCAGTACCCCAGTTGTCTTTAAAAAAATTATGGAAATAGAGCATAATGCAATGTAATTAATCTCTGCTGTTTTATCCCTAAATAACCCATGTCCTGTCCTCAGTACTTTTGTATTTGTTTATTCATGAAAAGGAAATTAATTTCAAAGTCCCAAGTAAGGTATCTTTGAAAGGTGGATAGTGGTTTTGCGCCCAAAGAACCCATAGTTCTATCTTAGAATCACGTAAATATCTTAAATGAACATATTCAGGATCTCTGAGAAGAGCTGACCATCTGTCAGGAATAAGGAGAAATCCCTCCAGATCTTGTTTTGGACAGGAGGCTGCATTAACCACCTGTCTGTACATATGCCTTTAGGGACATTTGGGACCAGCTCAGTGTGACCTCTGTGCTCATTTAGATTTATTTTAACAGGCAATATGTTATGTTAAAACAAAACTGTCCCTGTGGCATCACCCATCAAAGAGAGTATCTGCAGCATAAAGAGCAGGCCTTCGTGGGGGAAAACACACAATTCTTTTCAAAGTTGTCAATATTCTTGAGGTTTTATTCAAATCATAGCTGGAATTTTTTCTGGGTAAAAGTTGGGTGCAATTAAAAAAGGGCATGTTCATTGGAAAGATTAACATAGGATTTGGTTGTGAAGTTAAATCAAGACTGACATAAGAAAACCCCCACAAATTACTATATTCTGCTAATTTCTGGTAGCAAACATAGGAATCTCCTGGGTTTAAGATACAGATGTTCAGATGTAAGAAACTTTCTATGAAGAAAGAGGTTTGATAAGGTTTTAGTGACAGCTAAACTAGATTTGTAGGACATTTTGCCTTTCCTTTCTGTAAGCCTCCAAAATGTTTCCAGGCACATTTTTTATCAGATTGATAAGAATTACAGTGTCACGCTAGGGTAAAAGATTTATATTTCAACCACACACAGCTTTCCTGTTCAGGGTACATTTATCAGCTGATAGCAAATCCATAATATTGAAATAATTCCCTATTAAAATTATAATAAAGTGCTACGCAATGTCATTGTAAGTATAAAGATGTTCTTAAAGTTTCCACTACTCTATTAATTTCAGTATTAATTCTAATACTGATGTTATTTTAAATGTCAGTACTATCAAGTATTTCACAATTAAAATACTACGAAATATGATGAGACTTGTTATAAATACCTATATCAGCGTTATAAATATGGATAGCACCAGGAACATGAAAACAGTGTTCAAACTAAAACATATTTGTGTTTAATAGATCGTGAGAAATGCCTTGAGCATGAGTAAGTGCAGTTTCCATGGAGTAATTTAGCTTTGATATTTTCCTTTTTATAACACAAACAAAAGCCCCAGCAGAAGTAAGAAAATTACTATCTGTGTCACTTGCCACTGATTGAAGTATTGATGGTAATTCCATCTCATAAAACAGTTTGTCTTTTTATTTGAAAATCTGAAAAACCTTGGCCCTTTTTTAATGTGTGCCTTTTTAGTTTTCCACTTGGAAACATTTTACTTCAGAAATGGCCTATCTTTATTTTTAACTCCCTGCAAGAGGGAAAAAGTTAAAATGGCTCACATCAGATGTAAAAGTTTTAACCATAATGACATTTACAGAAAAAGAGGATTGAAATATTATTATACCAAAAAAAAGGGGAAAAACCCCAACATCCTGAAATAGTTTAATTAATTACTCTGTTAAGATAGAAAATTATAAAATTCCACAAAATCTGTCAGCCATCTAAACCTGAGCTGTGAAAGTATCAGTATTACAGAGCTTTTTCCCTAATGTCAAACCTAAAACATCTTGACAGCAATTGAAGCCTGTTATTTCTTCTCCTACACGAAAGTTGTTGTGGAAAAAAGTTCTTTTTTTTTCTTTAATGTACTTTTTATATGCTGCAGGCTCATTTTGGCTTCTCAGAATTAAACACCACCAGCAGGATGGACTATCAGATGTTCCTCTTTCTGTTGAAAATGAAATCTTTCCTGTTGCCTGAGAACAGAGCCAGCTTCACACTGCATGAAACCTCCAAATCGATGAAGATAGCAGGGCTGATGCTGCTTTGTCTTTTCCCATTGCTACTGTTAGGAGAATTAAGAGCAAGTAAGGGACAGGAAAGAACTGACTAGAAGAGTAACCTCATGAGGAGAAAATGGTCTTTGAATGTTTCTCACCCAGTTGTCATTAAAAATGTACATGCTAAGTATATATGGTCTCTTTTTCTACAAACCTCATTTATATAAGCCTGAACCTTGCAGTCAGACTTGTGTAATCACACTGCAAGAGTAGGACACGGCCATCATCCAGACCAGCAGTGTCAAAAAGCTGCAGTTGTCATGTTTCTGCAAAACTGGTAGTAGAGCATAAATCAACTAAACTATTCCTTGCTGGCTTTTCTCCATAGTTTTATGTCTTACCACACTGCTTTGTTTTACATCAGTGAACAAGGAGGATGGGGAACAGAAGCAATGCTTTGGCCTCTTTAAGGGTCTTGGGAGATGGCTAGAGATTGCCTGAACCATTTGTTAGCTTTGATCCACTTCAGATGTTTGTCCAACATAAAGAGCACTCAGAATGAAGGAAAAGTCCCTGTGTGAACCCATTACATCATGGGTTTACCTATACATGTAGACAGACACATAGAAACTGCATTATACAGGTGGAACTTAACAATGTTTTCTGTAATTATTAGATACACTTTCTTATTCCTAGACCTCAGTGAACTTTTTAAGTCTTTGCTTCAGACTCATATCAACAACAGAGTTGCAAATAATTGCAAAAAATTATATGCATAGATTCATTTGGCATATACTCTCAAGATACCTGAAATTGCTGCTTGTTCTGTTCCCTTTGAAGTAGGAATCCTTTTTACTCAACATATGTCCGTAGCCTTGTGATTTCAACTGACTATTTAAATATGAAAGCAAAGCTGTACTATTTTGAATCTGATAAAACAGTCACCACTAAGCCTTTGAGATCTGTTGTCACTTTAAAGTCTTCATTAACAGCAGAAGAGCAACTGCCTTGAAATACCTGCTTTAGCATCAGATCCCTCCGAATTGTGCTGTGTTGGTCACATGTGCTCCAGACAGACGGATCTACAGCCCATCAGTCCAGTAAATACTGATTTAATGGAAAGTCGCTCAATATTCTCAGTAAATTTCAGAAGAAACCAGCAAATTCATTTTGATCTATGGGGCAGGTAGTGATGAATTAGCAAGCAGAAACAGCAGCCCTCAGAATCAGGAAAAGTACGAAGTAAGTTCTAGCTGGTTGGATAGTGGACAGTGGGAAATAATAGCACTCTGAAAATGGCCTAAACAAAACAAATTAGGATAACATAAATAAAAAGGTTAAAATGACATTCCCAAATTATGCTAATTCTGCAGCAGGAGTGATCCAGCAGTACATTTCAGCTCTACATTTAAAGTGTAACATCTTACAGCATTAGACTCTAATCCTTCCATGGGTAGACTTCTATGCTCATATGCTCATTCAGTAGATACCTGGAAAGGACTTCTGTTGCAAGGAAATGACAGTTAGGAAAACAACATTTTTCAAATAAATTATTTTATTTGTTTCAGAAGACTATTCAAATCTTTAATCTGAGATAAAAAATGCCTTTTAGTTATTTACTTCAAGACTGTAAAAGTAAGAGAAATGAAAACAATGAAAATATCTACATGGTATGTCTAATTTAAACCCAAGCTTTTCACCAAAAGTTCTTTAAAATCTATAGAGTTAATTGCTTAGCTGAGGGGCCCTTCACTCTGGAAAGTCTCAGAAGGTCTGCAAGGAAACCTTTCCATTCTCAGCACACTTGAAGCCCCTCAGTACATAATATATTGCATAAAATATGGACTGAAAGACAGAAATGAACAGCCTTTGCCAGCTGAGTACATGATCTGTTTGGGTCAGCATACTTTTCTTGTTCCAAAGCAAACTCTCAGAGATAAGCTTAAATCATCACGGTTAATTATTTTGCCTGTGATGAGAAAGGTCTTTATCACTGCTAAAGTTATTCCACTTTAAATAAGCAATTAAATATTTATCAAGCAATGAATCCAGACATTTTATATCTCGTGTTTGGCCTGCAGAGTGAGTCTTTGTGGAAACAGTTTAAAATTTGCCAGAGCTGAGCGGAAACGAAACCATGAGTATCTGCTTGCACTGTAGACATGAGGGCAGCAGTGGAAATATTTGCACGGCTGTGTTCGGATTCCTCAGCAAACTCAAGCAGGGCACAGAGCTGATCTCAGAGATCCATCCTGCCTGGATACTGCCTACCAGAACCACAGGAGTTGCTTCCTTGAGAGGTGTGGGGGACTGACCCTGGCTGGGAACAAGTGCCCACCAAAGCCACTCTGTCACTCACCTCCAGAACCAGGCAGGGGAGAGAAAATGTAACAAAAGGCTCCTGGGTCAAGATAAAGACAGGGAGAGATCACTCAGCAGTTACAGGGAGAGATTACTCAGCTGTTTGGCCAGCAGATCCCAGGCAAAACAGACTCAGCTTGGGGAAATTAGTTTAGTTTCTTGTCAATCAAATCCAAGTAGGATCAGAAGAAATAAAATCTTTGAACACCTTCCCACCCTTCCCTTCTTCCCAGGTGCAATTTCACTCCCTATTACTCTGCTTCCTCCCCACAGGCTACACAGGAGGATGGGGAATGGGGGCTGTCATGTCAATCCATCACACGTTGTCTCTTGTCACTCCTTCCTCCTCAGAGGGGGGGACTCCTCACACTCTGCCCTGGCTCCACCATGGGGTCCCTCCTCTGGGAGCCAGTCCTCCCTGCACTGCTCCAGCATAGACCCCCCACGAGGTCACAAGTCCTGCCCCCAAACCTGCTCCAGCCTGGGCTCCTCTCCCCGTGAGCCCGCAGGTCCGGCCAGGAGCCTGCTCCAGTGTGGGCTTCCCACAGAACCACAGCCTCTTCTGGGCATCCACCTGCCCTGGCATCGGTCTCCTCCAGGGACTGCAGGTGGATCTCTGCATCCCCACGGACTCCATGGGTGGCAGGGGCACAGCTGCCTCACCATGGGCACCATGGGCTGCAGGGGAATCCCAGCTGCGGCTCCTGGAGCATCTCCTCCAACTCCTTTTGTACTGCAGGGCTCTTTGGGCTCTTTCACACATTCACACTCCTCTTTCCAGCTGTCGGGCACCAGTTTTTCCCCCCCTCCTCTTAAATCTGTTATCCCAGAAGCACCACCACCATCACTGATGGGCTCAGCCTTGGCCAGCCCAGGGTCTGTCTTGGAACCAGAGGGCATTGGCTTCATTAGACATGGGGGAACCTTCTGGAATCTTCTTACAGGAGATACCTCTGTAGCCCCTCTGCTACTAAAACCTTGTCACAATCCAATGCAATGGATTAAATGGGCCCCAGAACATTCATTTTCAAAGCCAGTGTCAAAATTTCTCTATCTCATGCAAGCATGGGATTCAGCAAGTGACCTTTTTGATAAAACAAACTTTTTAAAACTGAAAAGTTGTTCAAAGCTTAATGACCTAGATTTATCCTTTGCCAGCAACTCTTCCTCAGAGAACAAGTCAGGATTTAATTATGTCCCACCCCAGAGATTGCCATGACCTTCTAAATAGTTAACTTTCATAATTTAGTCTTAGAACATTATAATCTTTCTCTGCCAAAGGCCTATTGATATTGCTATTGTCTACGTGATCCTGAGACATCACTAGCAGTAAGTCAAATCTGTGACTGCAATTACAGTTGAAGGACACAGCAAACTCCCTCTCAGTTGTGGACTGCATGAATCAAACCATGGCAAATAGTAATAAATTGAGTGAAACCACTAATTTTATATAATATTTTTTGTACAAGTGCTCTATACTAAAAAAGAGGTTTTTATCTAAAAAGCATTTTTTTACCAAAATAAATTGGACATGAGTCAGTTCTACTCTGCAGAATGCAGGCATATTTACTGAAGAATAAACTGTTTTAATTACCTTTACATTGTTTGTATATATTTCTTCTGTTTGATCTACTAGTTGAAGAATATTGTCTGGAAATTAGGACCTCTGAAGACTTGTATTTGTCTGTAATGTGTATTGTTTTGAGATACGTAATACAAGAAATCCAACCAAGCAGCTAATTTAAAATTTCATATTGCATACGTATTGTCACATAAGTGTAAATGCTAGTTGTCAAAAATCCAGACTGCTTACTTCAGCAGGCCTGTTTGGGTGCACAGACCAGGATCCAGCTACACTGGTTCTTGTGCACCTTCCTACTCTCACATTGTGCAATGGTAAAAGCCCCATGCTGAAGATACCCTCAGTTAGTTCACCTCCTTCAGAGTTAACAATTTCATTTCCCCCCTCACAGCAGAGGAAGAGAAAGAAAATCAACTAAAGGGAAACCTGACAATGACTGTTAAAAACAGGCCCCTAAGAAATCTGAAAGATGAAGCAAGAGAGAAAATGGAAAGCAGGGCCACGTCCTCTTCATTTCTGTCTCCAGGCAGTTACTTTTACAGTTCCACCCTTGGGAAAGATTATCAGAAATTATAAAAGGGATGAGCAGAGAGGGGGGAGCAACAAAACACGAACAAGTGAACAAGTAAGCAAACAACCTTAACAGAGTAAGAGAGTCAGGTTTAGATTTATGTTACAAAAATTTTGGTCTGTGGCTGTAAATTTTCACTGATGATATATGAATTTTAGCCCAAGCCTTAAGTTTGGGCAAAATTCAGCCCATTAAGGTATCTACACTTAACTTCTGAGGGAAAACTATTTAACTAAGGTTTTATTCATTTAGTGAAAATGAATTCTGTTTGTGAAACATATATAAAGCAGTTTATGATTTTACTGTGTTTTCACAATAAGCTGGTCTTCATGAGAAAAGTTTTCCACAAGAAAAATTATGCCTAACATAGTTCTCCTATCTCTTTGTAGTATATTTGTACTAAATGAGCAGCTCATCCATCAGAATGGAGTACTCAAATCCCTAAAAGACCTTGAGCTAATTCTGTGCTATCATTTGATTAAAACTCGGTACCTCCACTTTTCCAAAATAAGGATTTTTTTTTCTCTTTTTACTGCTTTAACATGTATTTAGGGAATAATACTTAACAACCTTTTTGCCCAGAAATCTAGCAGTATGGAATTAACTTACATGAAATGTTAAAACATTCATATCTTTATCAGCACATAAAGAAATGGAAATGGAGTTTCTAAATGAAGCAGAGACTGGTAAAACCCCGTAACTTTAAAAACATTACAGATGAATTTAAACTCTTTAACTACACACACTATTTGCTTTGGTAGTCCCCAAATGCATTTCCAGAATGCACAGTAGAACCTCTATTTATTTCAATCCTCTCATGGCATACCCATATAGATTGGATACTGGGAACAACTGGTACCAGCAGTCAATATAGCAGTAAATAGATTAAGATCAATTAGTACCTGTTGTATAAGAAAAGGTTTTATATTGTGTTTCACATCTGCAGCACAGGAGTAGAAATTAGGCAGAATCAAGATTTATGGGTAGATAAGAGACCAAGATAAATAAATGTACTGAAGCAAAACTTTTTGATAAATTATTAATCTGGTTTTGGGAACAACTTTGATTTTCATTGAAGCATATTCATTTCAACAAGGCTTTTTTTAGAAGGCTTCCTATTTACAGAATGGATGGCTGGTTGGGGTAACAGCAGCCCAAGTTCAGTGTCCACAGGATGAAATGGGAATCTGAGTTTTCCATGTCCCATCGGGCTGCTCTGCCTACAGCACTACTGACTATTCTAATAAGTGGTTAGAGGATTACTGCCTTAAAATAAAAATTAAAATTTTACCATAACAAGACCATTGATGCTGATGCAAAATGAAAGCAAATTGAAAGAAATTTTAAACTTTTGTACTTTTTGCTGTCTAATCCTGACCCACAAGTTTTCTCCCTTTTGCTCTTCCTCAGCCCTCCCACATCCCACAGGCAGTGATGGAGTAGCTCTGCGGGTGCTTTGCTGCTCGCTGGGGTCAGCCCAACACACTCCTTTTCTAACAAAATTCACTGAGCCGCTAAGCCGGTGATTAAATCCCAAATCTAGCAACTGACTAAAAAAGAAGACATAATTTTGCCACTGAGGCAGAAATAAGTTCAGTTGGATTCCTAGCTCTGTCCCAGGCTTTCTCTGTGGCCCTGGACAGTCTGAATTGTCCTTGGTTAAGTCACTCAATTTCCAGCAATAGGAGTTTGACTGAAACTAATGTAATAGCAGCAGCACTAAGCCATGTACTGCTTTTGTCTGGATCTAGAACTGTTCTCCCTCTTGTTTGTAATCCAATTAATCAGTAAGAGGTTGTCTAAACTCGTAGCCAAACAGCCTGTGGTTTTCTGTTATAGAAAATCCCATGAATATCAGAAAAGATAGTGGTAATTGGATTATGTGTGCTTGAGAGGACCAACATCTACTGCAAAGGTTTCCTGTGTTCTCTTGCTCCAAACGCAACAGCTAAGGAGGCTCAGCTTCAGTTTTGCAACTGTGTTTGTTCTTTAACTGGTAATTGTACACATACAGCTGACATTAAAGAGACTTTTGAAAAAGCTAATACAAACTTCAGGCTGTTCCCAAAAGTAATTTTTAGAGAGACAGGTAATAAAACAGGCTTGTGTAGTTCCTTAGCTACACCTAACCCGACTGCATGCATCACTGTCAACTCTAGCAACACTGGACACATAAGACACTGTCACACTAACCAAAATTAATGAAACTACTGAATATTAAATATAAAATAAGACCAGAGTTTTCAAAACTAAAACTTTTTGTTGCTGAGGTGTTAAAATGCTAATGGTTTATTTTTATGCAAGTAGCTTATATGAAGCATGGGAGATTTGATAGACACTTTGGACAATTGCAGTAATAAGCAGCATGAACAGTCTCTGGCATACAAGGCTCTGGAGGAGGTGTCATGTGAGTATCTGCTGCTGTTACTGTCTTTGACCTTATTTTTTTTTAATTCTAACTCTAAACTGAAAATCCTGCTCTCATTTTCTATTCAGCCTCCTTTTTCTTGCCTATAAATTAGGACTTTTAAAATAAAAACTTATTTTCCTGTTGTCAGTTCTTTACCTCTTCAGTTTTCTTTACATTTTCCTTATATTTTCTGGTTGACAAGCATCGTTTCTGATAAATCAAGTAATTCAGTAACTTCTCTTAACTGCTAACAATTCTGTCTTAATCTTTATTTTGATGAGAAGTATTTTTCACTCCATTCCAGAAGGTCTTCTGAAAAACAGAAAAAAATTATAATATTGGATGACACATTTTATCTACATAAAATATCATTATTTTTATATAAACTAGAACTGTTATACCTGTTAATGATATGGCTTGTATAAACACCACCACAACAATTCAAAATATCATGAGGTAAATAATAAATAGAATGTGAGAGTAAGTAAAAAAAAAGGAGAGCAAAAAACCACAGCGTGTTTGCTTTTCTCATCCTGGGAACCATTAATTCTGTTTACCTATTCTGACTTTATTTTAACATATGTACTGAGGGAGAGAGAAAGGAAAATAATTCATAGTAGAATGAGACTTAAGGAAATTAGGTAAAAAGTTGTATTTACCTGTCATGAGGCAGCTTAACAATTAAGAAGTAACAACACAACACTGAAGAGCCTTCTGGGCCATCAAGGACAATGACCTGCTATTGCATTATTGTGTGGTTCCTGTTGCAAAATTACGAAGTTTTCGGTTTTGTTTTCAATGCCCGGTTGCCTCTACCCCACTGCTTCAATGACCACGTGGGAATGCAGGAAGCTTGTTTGCCTGCTCCACCCATGAGTTCCTGCACTGTGTGATTCACGGAAGGGAAGCACTGATGCGCTGAGCACCTGAGTGGGGATTGTCCAAATGTCTGCTCTTGTCTGTGCAGCATCCTGGGATGTTTTCTGTTTTGTGCTTCCTAGCAAATGTTGGTTTGCTGTCACTCGTTCTCGGTGCAAGAGGAACAGCTGAGGAACAACAGACTTTTATTTAAGCAGCATTAAAAATCAGAACTATTAGAAAAGAAAACCTTGTGGTAAATTAAGCTGATCTCTTTGGTCTACAACATAAAAGAATATTATCTTAATTATTTTAAGATTATTTTAAATATTATATCAATATTATAACGATTACATTATTAAATATTATTATGTTTCATGGTTATTTTTAATATAATTGTATTATCTTATTTTCCTTATAAAATGGTTTCCTTATAAAATTTTCCTTGTAGAAATGCTAAACAGAAAACCTTAAGCAGCAACACTTCATGAACACCTTAATCTTAACTTATTCCTTAAATGAGTCCTAAGAAAAGAAGAAATTATTGGTTTTCTTACAACTAAAGTAATTTACAGTGTTACAATACCTTTGTGAACTCTGCACACTGAAAAATTAGAGAGTCTTCAAAGTCCCAAAATACTACTAGTTTCATGGTAAAAAATTGCTAATGTTTTTCAATAGTTCCCTATTAATTATTGACAAAAATTACTCATGTTCCTGTAGCTCTCCATCTACCTGAGCATGAGCATCAAGTTTCCATGGCCCTAAAGCAAAATTATGAAACAAGTGTATTATCAACTTTTTTTTAACAAGGGCTAGGGGTCTGAAAAAATGAACTGTCACAATCCAAAAAACACTGACAAATAAAGCCCAAAAATCAATCAACACAACTCCAATCCTTCATCATCTTTGTACCATCTATTAGCAACTCTGTTTTCCCATTAAAATGACAGGTGTAGATTCTTCTTTGTCCTCCTTGTACTTTCCATGTATTTAGATAAGCTTTTTCTGTGGTATTTTGGGTTTTTTTTATAAGATGTAAAAATTCCTATCCTCATAAAGCCAAGTATGGAGGAGTGAAGGACCCAGTAACTGACCACAGGAGAGGAAGATGTGTGAGCATTCCTAACCCATCATCGTAGGCCAAACCTACCTGGGACTGTTGCCAGGGGAGCTGAGCAGAGAATACAGTTTTATCTCCCTAGAATTCACAAAGTGAAGCCCTTCACAGCAGAGAATGGCTCCAGACAGCTGAGACAAGACCAAAAATGCAGTTTAATAGGGGAAATGAGAAAAGTAGTTATCAATACATAAAGCTTCATATAAAGAGGAGCAACCAAAGCTGGACATGGAAACTATTCACATCAACCCACACCTCAATGTATAGCCAGACATCAGCCCAGTAAGCTGAGACCTCCCAGGTTTGCTGCAGTGAAGGCTTCAAAACAGACGATCAAAAACTGAGCTGAGCTTGGAGGAACTGTGAAAATGAAAAGGCAGCAGAGCAGCACAAAGGCAGCAGAGCCGCAGTGTGATGAGAAGATACGTGGTACCACAGGGATTAATTTTAAAAATTTAAAGAGTATTTTAAATTATTAAAAGAAAAATAAAATTCTTATTCTGTCATCTCTCTCCATGTAGTATAAGCAGAAAGTAGAACAGGGTGACTACAATCACTGCAGTGTTAGTTTAGCACATGGAAACAATTGAAAAAGCTCATAAATAAAGTACAGCTGCTGAGATCTTGTATTTTCTTTCCTGACCATCAGAAATTTGATAGCAGTTTCTGTGCACAGCCAATAAAGCTGAATAAGTAGGCAGGTAAAAAAAAATTACAGCCCCTTCCCATCAAATACCAATTCCCAAAAGTTTAAAAAGAGTTTATCATGTTCACGTTATTCCAAAATATTATTTTTCAAACTGTCATTACCTTGAATTGACTCTTTTTCTACATTAAAAGTTTTAGAGGACACAAATCTTCCAAGGAAGGATTGATAGAACAGGTAAATCATAGCAACTGAATGATGTTAAACAAAAATCTAAACAAGGTAACCCAAAGGTGCAAAACAGGATGTGGACAGCAAATGTGTCCTCCATTTACATTTCACTTCTGTATTTTTTTGTTACAGACATACCAGGGGTGAGAAAGTTTTTTCTCACATAGACAACAACCTTTACCCATGTGATCACACATCTGAGATGAATTTATTTGATTCCCTTACACATATCCTCAAAACAATCTCCCCTTGCCAGGCTGCAGGACAGAGCAACTGTCTCATCTGGAACCTTCACCTCCTTGAGTATTTCTGTTAATTGACATGTTTGACTTGCACTGTGCTACCAGCAGCAACCACCTCTGAGTCCTCTTCTAACACTACAGAAGGCAACTCCCAAAATAAAATCAACAGTAAAAGTGTAAGAAGTTACTCATCTGTCATCTGCAATTAGACATGAGAGCCAGAAAATCCAGAGCTATCTGTCCTTTGTACTAGCTCTAGTTAAAACTAAGCTTTCCCAAACGCCCCACTTGCAGCAAGAACAGAGGAAGCTACTTTTGATGGATTAGAAATACTAGAAGCAAAAAAGACCGTTTGTAAGCTGGAAGTTTTAATAGCAGGATTTTGAAAAGGAAAAACTGAATACTTCATTTGTGGGTGTGATAGTCTGTGTGCATTGCTCCCTCTAGTGTAAAAGATAAAAAATCACAACAAACATTCCCCAAAAGATCACTGAGGTTGGTAACAAACTTTTTTAAAAAAACATTATTCTCTAGCCACATTTTCACCCTAAATATTTATAACATAATTGCTCATATTTTGATAAAAGAAAAGACATTCTCACATCATTTCAACTGATGATGTGGATCTGTCATGCTTCTATTAACAGGAAATGATCACACCAGAACTGAGCAGTGAATGAACAAACTTACACCTTATACTTACAACTGTAACACTCCCCAAGAAGTTGGCAAGCCAGAATGTGGTGTTCCTTTTTTTCTCTCCACTAGAATACTGATTTCCACTCTATGTTGTTATTATTACTATCACAGAAGAACCTGGTCTAAAATATAGTGAAGCACACTCCTATGTGCACGTGTTTATCCCACTACTGTATCTGGTTAGGCCACAGAATTTGGAAATAAAGCAGCTCTGGAGCTCAGATTTCCTTTCCTGAGTAGGTATGAAATCCCTTAAAAACACGCAAGTCACACCAAAGACTGGCAAATCTGAGAAATTATCTTAGACTTTAACCCAATCTCAAGAGCCACTGGATGACACTGGACTTCATCACAAGAGAATATGGGAACAGCAACTGACACTGCTGCAACCTCCTCTCAGACAGGATCTGGGAATAATTCCTGGGACAGTTTCAATCACATTTCCAGAACAAAAATAAACTAGCCTTTCATGCCAGTTTCATCAGAAGAAGATGCAGTGTGCTTTGTCAGGATACTTAACAGGCTTCTTTTAATCAGTAAAGTTTTCCAGCTTAAAATTCTCCTAGGTGCATGCAGTCCCTTGTAAGACAAAGGCAGAACATTTTCCTTCTCCAAGAACTGATGAAACAATCTCTGAACAGAAAAGCCATAAAATAAGACTTGGAAGTCTGAGCAAAATTCAAACTAAAGCTTTCACTGAAGATGTGATTAAAAAAAATCATTCCAAAATAATTAAATTAATGCTGTGCTTTTGCTTACAAAAGATGAGCTCTTTCCTTTGACGTTGCTAGCGTGAGAAGAAACTGAGAATGTGGGAAGCCTTCTAAAGAATCATTTTGCAACTGTATGTATATTTTTACTGGCACTTCATATTTCACAGGTATTAACATTCTTATCATACAGGTACCATCACTTTCCAACTTCTGTTGTAACTGCATTTCAGCTTTCCAAGGTCCAAGACAGAGAAAACACCCATTTCTCTGTGTGCCAAAATGAGGCTGTGAATCATTATCTAGTTTTAGCCACACAAAATTTGAGTGTATTTTGTGGAATCAGCCTGAAATAAAATCTGATGCAGGGTATTTTTTTTTTAAAACCCTTTAACAGAGTCCTAGCAACAACAAGTGGTTCTACTGTCTCAATACTGCCCCAGTGAAGCTCCACTGCCTTTAAAGAATGGTTATATGGCAGATCCTTGAAGTCATTGTACAGTTTTACTTAATGCAACCAACCAGAGTTTTATTTTTCTAACTGATGTGGCTGCTGTGGCCATGAGAGCAGCACACCTCAACGATGCTCTTTCCAGGGTACCTGCCATCACTATTCTCCCTAAAGCTCTGTTTGCTGTCAAGTCTGAGAAAACTATTTGCTTGACCATTTGTGAAATTTATCCAACTCATCCTTAATTACCAGAGTCAATCACAGGCAACTGGTCTCAACTAACTGGAATACCTCCTATGCCAAGGGGTCAGTAAGGACAATGCTGGGTGCCACAGGAGAACATTCAGCTTCTTGGCCTAGTGCCTCTGGAACAGCTCAGTCATGGAGTAAGAAAACAGGCACTGCAGCAAAATCCCAGGGGCTAAATTCAGGACAAAATTTACAGTTGAGAAAGAAATTTTATTTCAAGCTTCTACGGGGGTATTACAAACAATAGAGAATAAAAACATTAAAAACTATTTAAAAATTAATTGTCCCTTTAAAATAAAGATTCAAGCAGGTTTAACAATGAAGTATGCTATTCAATGAAGTTTAAAAAAAAAAAGATTTAAAAAGTATTGGTTTTGCTGTATTTGCTAATCCTTTATAAAAAAGCTGGGCATAAATACTTCGTGCATTCATATGCATTATTTGGTGTTTCATATTATATAACTTGGTACAGTATTTACGATATCACTGCAAAAGAGTTCAAACACAGTGCATTTATAAATAATGGAGCCATTATAAATCACATTGCAAACATACCTTGCCATTTTCATTGTTACAAATTCAGTATCTCAGTGAAGGTAGGAATAAAGTAGCTACAACAATCAATATCTTGACTTTATTTTTTTTTCTTTTTAATATAAAAATGCAGTTCTGGAAACCCACCCTCCTTCTTCCCCCTGCCCAAACATAATGCTTTACTTCTTAAAAATAAAAATAAAGTACTAATTCTATATACATCACATGTACCATACAAAAATGTATCCAAAGTTTCTATTGCTACCAAAGTGTTCTAAATTAAAAGTTACATAAATCCCCTCATTGGAAACGAAAGATTACAAGTTACCAAAAAACCAAATTACACACAAACCATCGAGTTATTTTATACAATTTCCAATACATTTTTCTCCCAAAGCAAGTTGTCTTCTCATGTGCCTGTATAAAAATGCATATCAATATATTTGTCAATTTTATTTTTCATTATAAAGCAAATTAATACATTTTCTACAATAAATAAAACACAGGGAGGCACACATATCAACAAAATTAAACCAATGGGAGATAAATGGGATATGGTTTTGACAGAAAGAATGTGCTTGCAGGCTTTAAGCCAGGTTTGTTTAAAACAATAACAACCTTAATTCATTTTGGGCAACAATGGAGTGTTTTTGGTGATTTGCAAGTGATGTACATAGTATAATTTTTATTGATGTCTTTCTCACAAAGTACCCTCCAAAATAACTCAACTTCCTTTCTTAAAATACATATTTGTAATTGTAAATTTACATCAATCTTAAATATGTGGTACTTTGTGCAAAGAGCAACAATTTACACAAACATTCAGAAGTCTTTTTCAGAAGCTACAGACCACGGAAGAAATGATACAAGCAGCACCATACTGTATATGATTTAGGCAAACATATATTTGATGCCATTTTGATATTAGGCTTTAATATCCACTAAACACCTTAAGCTGGAAGATGGTGCTTAGGTAACTTAACCTCAGAAAGAAAGAAAGAAAAAAGTAAAAAGCATGGAAAGAAACAAAACCCAATTCCCTCCCCAGCAAAATTATAAAAGGAATTAAGGAGCTACTTCTAAAATCAGAATAAGTTAAGTGTTGAATATACATTTATGTACAATTATGAACACTATGAACAAGACATTTTAACAGGTTTAGTGGAAAATCCTCCAATCTACAACACAATAAAATAATTAATCAATATGGCAATGGTGATTTAGAAGAATTGCTCAACCATTTCAAGTTTGCAGAACTCAGCCACTGAATCAACAAGTAAGGGGTTGTATCTTCAATACATTCTTTTAGACAAAGAGGTTCATTATTAGAGTTCAAGTCTCTGTGGTATTTTTCATGCCTTGCTAGAGAATCTGTTAGTCAATATCACTGAAGTCACTGACTGGTTCTCCATGGACTCGACTCAGGTGATTCATAGCACGATCAAAAGCAATTCTTACTGCTTTTCGTATGCTCGAGTTACGTCCTTCCATCATTTTTAACTTGTCTATGGTCTCATCTATCCCAAGGGGAACCATTTTGGATTTGGGAAGCCACTGCCTGTAACAAAAGGGCAAAAAATAAATCTGTTAAATATAGAATAAAATCAAGAGGTTTGTCCAGAAATGTCAGGGCTACTATGCCGAATTTCTCATATTGCAGATCAGTTTTACCATCTTGAACAAAACAATAAAACACCTTTTAAGGTAGTGCTTACTTGCCTTAAATACTTAAAGAACGTGAAATTTTAAGAAAATCTTTTCCATAAAACAGAGGCTACATTCCAATTCAGTGGTATTTAGTGATTAAGTATCAACAGAAAAAAATTAGCCTGAAATACTGATGCAGTTAAATAGGCAGCAGCAACTAACAATGAGCATGGCTCAAGAGTCACCTGACACAGTATTGTTTGTCTTCATTCTTTCCCTTCCAGTATCACCATGGGTTTTCAGATGATGGATTTTTGCCTTACACTTCAGGCATCTCAAATTTGTTCTTTATGGGGAAAGCTAAACTGGCAAGGAAGTTCTGATTAGCATGCTTTTACCCTGCAGTATGAAATCCCACTAGCTCCATATTCAGGGTACTTTTCTGTTCTAAGCTCCATAAATATCTTCAAATTCTGGGCATAGAGGAGTGATAATGGAAAAATCTCTACATCCCATTCTAATTAAAGCATTCTAAATATTTACTTTAAAAGTATAAATTAAATTTACATTATTTTCATAAATGTTGATTGCAATCCTGTTTTCTTAAATTACACACACTAAGGAAAACAAAAATCAGGTAAGTTAATAAATATCTATCAAGGTATGTTACTGCAGTCTGCAATCCCAATCCTACAAAAGGCAGAAGCCCTCCTGTTCAAAAACATTAGTTTGGGAAACCATTTGGAACTGAACCAATAGGAAATCAGACAGTCAAATCTGCAAAAATTTTCTTTTAAATGAGTAAAATTGAAATATTGAAATATTTTCATTCTCTTAAAGCAGTGTAAACTACAGCCCTATTGTATTGAGCATACACACTGAAATAAAATGTGAAGAGTCAGTACAAGGACAGAGACAGTATGGTAACAGCATGAAAAACAGCAGTCTAACCACTATCAGTTTTACTACAGATCAGAGGAAGTTTTAAGAAGGTATTTTTAAAAGAAAGCTTTCCAAGTCCTCCAGATATAAGTGGTGAAGACGAAGAAACACATATGAAAATCCGTAGGTGATAAGATACTCGTATCACAGACTGAAGGTGACACACACCCTGCAAATGAATGAAAATCACAGACAGCAGTTCAAGACTGAAAGAGACACAACACAGGGAGAATTCTGAGTGCCAGAATAATCATAATAAAAGGATCATTACCAAAACAAGTTGGTGGGGTCAGGGTAGAGGGGAGGAAAGGGGATGGAAAAGGTACTGAGTTTTTTCCTGTCCATCTATGCAAAGGTCCCATTAGAGACAACTTTGCACAGTATTTACAAGATTTAGGACCACCTGCATATAGAGACTAATCTGAAAAGTTTAAGCTGCAGAGGACTCCCCAGATCAAGAAGCAATCACAGCAATTACTAAGAAAGTGGCCAGGAAGAACATGCATTACACTGGTGACACCAGTAAGAGAAAAAAATGAGAAACAGAACGCTGAGTATGTTTAAATGCAGATGTTCTCTGCCAACAGAGGCGGAAGAAGGCAGCCTCTTATGGAATTCTGTGCAACTGAACAAAGACAATTATGAAGAAGTACCAATTAATTAAGAAAATAATTGAAGAACACAGAAATTATGCTGAAAGATCTAAGGGGCAGAAGAGCAAACATCACTTATAAGATTTAGGCAGGAAGTTATTTAAGTGATAGTGTACTGGCACAGAGAGAGTCAGGAGAATGGCAGCATCACCAGTCACCAAATACAATCATCTAAAGAGGAAACTGATACCTAAAAGTAAGCAAATTCAAGAGAAAAACTGAGATATGGACAGATCTACAGTTAGCTTGACCTGTATGGAAACTTGGAGAGGAGGGGGTCTACAGAGAACACAGAAAAGAAATACACAGTTTGATGAAAGGTAGATGAGAAGCTTCCATGTCTAGGAAAAATCCACCAAAACCAAAAACTACCCTAACAAAGAAAAGAACATCAAAAAACCTAGTATGTCTCCCCACATACCCCCAGAAAAACCCCACCAACCCTAAAACCAAAGACCACCCGGGAGGGAAAGAGAATGTTTTGTTGGGTGAATTATCCTCCTTCAGGCTCTACAGAGCATATTGCTAATACCAAAATAAATGGAAAAAGGGAAGGTTTAATGAAAAAATTTAGAAAAGGCTAAGAACTCCAAACAAAAATGTTAATAAAGCGTTTAACTGAAGACAGGTTAAAAATTCAAAGAAAATGCACTTGAGTAGACTGGGGGGAGAAGTGTTGTAATTTGGAAAGCAACAATGAAGGATGATAGAGATATATGTTAGACTGTTACTTTTAAAAAACCTATGAAGCAATGAAGCAATTTTATCGGTCAATAAATGAAAGCAGCTTGCAAATAAAAAAGACTATTTAATGACTTCTATTATTTTCTTCCAAACTGACCATAAAAAGATTATCTTTCAGTGATGATATATACCTTGGTCCAAAATGCTATATACCTTGGTCCAAAACCAGACTCAAATATGAAATTTTAACCTTATAATTTATACTTCCATAGGAATGACATCCATGGAAAAATAATGTTTCAGTTTTCTTCTGGACCAACGGTATGTTTTTAAAATTTTAAGTCACTGCATCAAACAATACATTTCAGTAACATACCAACTTCTTTTATTGTCAAAAAATAGTACTAAGAATAGTTTCTCATCTGATTTGGTCTGCATTTGTTCTCCAATTTTCAGTACATCTAGAGGTGGCACTGGTATAGTAACACCATTGTGATGGCCAGCAACACGAGGCATCTTAGGGTCAATAATCTGTAAGAGAGAAGAAAGGACAGTTCCTCATATTTAAAATGATGTAATTTATTTTAAGAAGGTATTACAAATTAAGTCAACAAGAAAATAATAAAGTAAACAGCCACTGGATATAAACTGACTTCATGTTACACAAAACTTTTTGACATAAGCTGAACAGGCATAGTGGAGACCTACTGGCAGACTTCAATGAAAACACTGAAAAAAGCATTTTTCACCCATATCAGTTCTTCTTAAAAAGTCCCATCTGAATTTTACTTAGTACAACTTTGAGACTGACAAGCAGGTTTTAGAATGAAAAAGTCAAACCAGAATTTCTAGAAGTTGTAACTGACCTCAAATTCTGGGGTTTGAAATTCATATACCTTAAAGAAACAACCTATTTTAAGGTGTAAGTATTTCTGTAAAATACATGCTCCATACTCAAACTCTGCAGCAAAAATCTTAAAAGGAAAAAAAAAGGGTATCACTTTCAAATATCTTGCATATCCAATTTAATAACTCAGTCTTCAGCAAAACATGCAGTTACAGTCACAAAGTCTTTCTAAACAAAACTTGAGGGAGAGAGGGAATATGCTGCTAACATTAAACTAATCACCCTGACGGAAAAATTCCTTGGTAGGCAGATCACAGCATTATAAAGTGCTTAGCTTCCACCCAAAGAAGGGTCTTTACTCCATGCCTGTTCTACCCATCTCCTACTCTACAAACTCCTGTTGTTTTTCTAGGATCCACACTGGCACCAATCTTAATCCACAGTAAACTGACTTTGGGAATTGAACACAAAGCTAATACTGTGGGGAGTTTGTAGAAATCAGAACAATTTTCTTCTCTTGATGGAGGTTTAACTCCTCAATCAACTTACCCCACTCTCAGAAACACCAATGCTGACATAAAAAAGAAGGCAGAAAAAGAACCCTTTGGTCTTCATCAGCTTATATCTGGTGCTAACACCCTTCAAGAGACAATCAAATCATCAAATTTTCAGCATATGAGCCAAGTTTGCCACTGAGAGCACTCAAGTGCTCTGAATGTCACCTCCAGAGGTTTTAACCTGACTCCGTATGATTACATTTCATGTTGTCCTTAGAACACACATGTTAAAAGTCAGGATTGTCCAGACTCATATATAAATCAAGCCAGTGTATGAACTATTCATATAACCCCAAAGGCCTAAAGCCAAATACCTTACCAACATTTTCTCTTGCAAGCCTTGATGTAAGTAGAACTGCATCTATTTCTCCCATATTAACAGAAGCATATACATCTCCTGTATTAACAACAGCTTTAAGTTTCCAGTATATCACTCACAATTGTCTGCAATCAGTCAGTTCATTCCAACTATTGAGTTTTTTGTTTCTTTAATGAGCTGTAGAATCAGAAGTATTTTTATACTCATCTTGCAGCAGAAATAATATATAATGCAGAAACAAAGACTACTGAGACAAGTATGCTGGTTTTAGCAGAGATAGAGGCAATTTTCTTTGCAGTAGGTGGTATGGGTATTTTATGGTATAGGTGGCATGGGGCTATGTTTTGGATTTGGGCTGAAAACTGCACTGACAATATAGAGATGTTTTTGTTAATGCTGAGCCGTGCTCACACAGAGTCAAAGCCTCTTCCCCTTCTCATACTGCCCCACCACTGAGGAGGCTGAGGGTGGACAAGGAGTTGGGAGGCGACACAACTGGGACAGCTGACCCCAACTGACCCTAGGGATATTCCATCCCATATGGCATCATGCTCATTCTACAGAGCTGGGGGAAGAAGGTGGGGACATTCAGCATGATGGTGTTTGTCTTCCCAAGCCACATGTGACGGAGCCCTGTGTTCCTGGGGATGACTGAACACCTGCTGTCCATGGGAAGTGGTTGGGAATGAATTTGCTTTGCTTGTATGCACAGCTTTTGCTTTCCCTATTAAACTGTCTTTATCTCAACCCATGAGTTTCCTCACTTCCAACTCTCCCCCACCCATGGGGAGTGAGCAAGCAGCTGCAGGAGGCTTAGCTGCCGTCAGGGGTTAAATCATGACACAGGAGTATAACACATCTCCAAGGACAGGCAGGGTAGCAGAGATTATTGACTTAAAATCTGATATTGCAGTAACTTTACAAACTCAATGCACGGTAAAGAAGGCAGAATAAGCTACCTTTATTCAACCTGAATGGGAAATTACCAATTACCTTAAGTTTGCACATGGTGTTTTCAGACCAGAAACAGTATCATTACTCTACTTCTGGGAAGGTAGGCACTTACCAGAGCTGGGTAAGAGGGATATCCACTGCATTTGGCCCATACTACTTTTAGAGGCTCAAGAACAGATGTTGCAGCATCGGTTGAAATCCACATACTGCTATGCCCAACTTCTAAGAACAAAGAAATACAAAATTAAAATGTTCCAGAATGAAACCTCAGACAAATCTTCTGCAGTCCTTGGTTTCCTAATCAATAGCTCATGATCATTAGAATCCAAATACTAATACCAACTTTCACACACATACCAATAAAAAACAGGTAGTGTTCCTAACAGCTCTTTACATGACACTACTACTTTATTCCAAGCCTACAGATAAAGAACAAGGGTATAGACACTTCTAGAAATAGTGTATCTTAGAACATCTTAGTTCTTAGGAAGTGTTTGCCAAATTCCAATAATTCTTTCCCTTTGAAAAAGCTCCAAAGAAAACATAAAATTATGGTACTTCAAATAATAGTTTCTTTTACAACTGTGATGACAATCCTGTCAAATAGGTGATTTTGAAGATGCAAGTTGCATGGTATATGTTTCCACGTGCTGGATACCTGGATACTCATATAGCACCTGGTAATTCAACAATATTTGTTTGGTACACCTTTCTATTCTTATGCCTAAGTTCTAACCTGCATTTTCATTTCTATTTATTTTAACAAGTTCTCTTGGTCTCTCTGCCCTGCCCTTTCCTGCAGTCAAGTTCAAAAACATCAGCAGGTTTCCAGGCAGCAGCACTAATGTTTTATTTCTTCTCAAAACCAATATTGGAGTTTATGTTACTGTGCACTTATGTTGCGGTGCACGAGGCAGCAGCCACTGCAGCACAGCATTCAGAGGACTGGTGGCCAGGCCTCCAGAACATCAAGGTCTAATCCTCACCCCTTGGTTACAGTGAGTTCCCATGTTCCTAGTGGTTCTTAGTTTACATGTTTTAAGTTTATTGGTTCAGGAATTCTCCACCCAGTTTTATGTAAAAGTTCATGTTTATGTATTTCCCCTAGTTGTTTATGTATTAGTTCTGGAAAGTTCTCCCTTCTTCGACGCCCCATTGGTCTACTCATGTAATTCCCCTCCCTTAAGTTATCCCTATTGGTTATTCCCGTTATCTCCTCCTCCTCAGTCAATCCCCATTGGTTGTTTCCCTTTGTTCCACCCCCATATAAAATACTTTGTTATCTCTCACTCCCTTGTCTTTTGTCCCTGGACCCTCCACCAGCAATAAACCAGCTAGAACCTACACAGAGACCCCTCCCTCATCCTTTGCCTCTGCTAGCATCATCTTTGTTTGGGGCTTGCTCCTTGGGAAGGAGCCAGCTTTCCCTGCAAGCTGCAGCTGACAGCTTTCCCTGCAGGCTGCAGCCAACCCCTGCCTGTTGCAGCTGACAGCTTTCCCTGCCTGCTGCAGCTGACACCAAGGACTTCTGCAGCTGGATGCTGTGCTGCCTCGGGCAGCCCCAACAGTGTCACACTTCTACCAGAATCCTCCATTTTCTTCTCTGTTGCTGACCAATGGATTGAAGCCTGAGACAGGTTCAAACCTTTCAGTCGACCAAAACCACAACTGGTCCCCTAGATACAGTCCAGAGACTGGTCAGAATACAGTGAGTTATACCCTCAAGATGGAACTGGGGGTGGTGATAGAAGGGGGAAAAGTTATCCGAGTTCATATGCGGTAAAGGTGAGGCAGCATTACTGGTATGAGGAAATGTGGTACCAAAATACAGTTCAGGGGCTGCAGCTGCACTTTCTCTCAGCAGTAAGGCAGTACTCTGAGAGTACTCACTACTTGCCAAAATACAACTTAACTCCTCAATTATTTTCAGTCCACTCCCATTTCAAATGGGCACTGCTTATTTATAATAAAAGGTTCTATCTCAACATTACAAAAACATACTAGGGGAAAAAAGTGGTTTAAGACCTTTCAAAAGTAGAAATAGCAAGCAAAACGTGTTTAAAGTGATCACATAAAAAAAATTAGTTCAATCATTCTGCACAGTGAGTTCCATTTCTCAGCTCTGTTAATAACAGTTTGTAAAGTATTCACATGCCAGTTAGAAAGAGCCATGAGGGTTTCAATTAACGCATCCTTCCTTTACAGACTGTTTCTAAAAATATGTACATAGAACTGTATCTGGTACATAAAAACAGTACAAGTCCTCTTGTTCAGGGCAGCTATCAAGAAAGAAACCTACGCTATTCTCAGCCACAAAGAAAATGGTATTTTAATCCTGAATAAAAAATCATACACAAGCTGACAGGATGCATGCCAGACTCAGAGACTTCACAGGTGTACATACAAATAAGAGCCTCGGAATTCTTCCTAGTCAGAATTCATTCCACATGGGAGTAAGGGGTTACTAGTCTAACACATATGACTACTAATTTTCTTTTACAAGATCTGTAAAAGAAAACTCATTTTCTCTTTTTCTTTCAAAACAACTTTATTTCGTCAAGCTAGGAGAGACAATCAAACTCTGAGTCAGATACTATTCTTTTAAAAGTCTTTAAAGCATCAAAAGCAGAATCCAGTAGTTTCTCAAAGGATATCAACAACAATTTCAGAACGCTTAATGTATTTAAGCAGTTAAAATAAGAATGTTAGAACCTGTCAAATAAATGGACAAAATTATAGTTATACAATACTATTAAGAATACAATTATTTATAGTTACCAGCTGCAATTCTTGCTGCTTTGGCATAGTTTCCATTTTCAATGCATGATATCAATTCACTTCGGTCTTCCAGTGTGTGTCTCCGTATGAGGGCAGGTTTACCTTTACCACACTTCGGTAGACTGAAACTACGAAAGTATTAATATTAAAACCATTACTTGATAATTTACATTGTTCAATATAAATCAAAACTTTGGACAAGAATTTAAATTTCATCAGTACAGAGTAAAATCAGTAGAGCAAACTCTAAAACTATTTTGTGTAATGAATACAAACAACAACATAAAAGCCAAACCCCTGATTATTTTCATGCACAGAATTGCCTGGTTATCAGCAGAAGACAGTTCCACTGCATCAACACTTCTAGTACATAGAAAACACAACTATTCTCTCTTTAATTTTTCACTACAAATTCCAGTCTTTCAATTGTGAAATGTCTATACTCAAAATGGGAACTTTGTTCTCTGCACAATTTTCTTCAAGAAATCAGAGAATCTGAACAACAGTTGCATTAACAATTTGATTTAGAATATCACATTTAAAACAGATGCAATATTAAATCTCTTTGTTTCTGAAAGCCTGTTTGACATGAGTACATTAACACCATTCCCTTAACATGAACACATGAATAAAGTCCTCTTTTTTTTTTGTTAACAGATTCACCCTATACTCTCCTGTATGCCTCATCCTAGCCCAGGACTGGAGACAGCTACCTTTTACCCAGAGATCAGTGTTCTTTCAGAAGATACACCATTGGTGATGGAGACATACTTATGAAAGGTAGCAGAGGTGTTCATTCTGATGGTCCTGCCTTTAACGACAGACTCCATGGAGACAAAGTCAATAGCTGGTACACAGTTACTGTCATCACTGTAGTACCTAGACAGCAATCCATAGACTGACAACCTACAGTTCCAAACCTATTGAACTACTACCTTTTCTGTGTACAAGACTCTGCCTTTTAAGTTGCTTCTCTCTCACCCTCACAAAAATAAACACACATATTTTTAGTGTTCCAGACAAGGAAGGTAATTAAACCAAGATACTATATGCACAAACATATCTGTATCTTTACAGAGCAAGAGAAGAATAGTCAGTTTGAAAGTGTAACTGCCTGGATATACTATAATCTGAATTCATCAGAAGAATCCCAGCAATCCTGAAAGGTATCTCAGATCTGACATAAATGAGAAAATTAAAATACACACTTTTTTCCAAAATTTATGCAATCCTCCAGTGTGGGTCACAAGCAGTATAGAAAACTGATATATGCAGTCTCAAATTTGTATTTCAGATTTACAGTTTTACCTTGAGTTACACAAGAGACTGTTACTAGATGAAATACTAGATTCTGATGCACAGCGACGACGAGGTTCAACTTTTCTTCCTGGAGTATCATCTAATGCTCTCTCTTTACTTTCATCTCCAAAACCATTTGACAGACCTGCAGCATAATATAAAAAATACACGGCATCAAACTGGAAACCACACCATTTTCATTAACAACTTTTCGTATTTACACAATGTATCATTATTGTTTTGTTCTTCAAGTATTTTGGTGTGATGAAAAAGAATATGAGTATTAACAAAGTATTTCATTTCAAAAAAAGTATTATAAATAGAAAGTTCCTGTTGTCCAGATTTTAAAGAGAGGATGAACATTTAGGTAAGGTACAAAAAAATGAAAGCAGGGGGTGTAATATGCGAAATGCCAAATGGAGTATAAAATCAGTTTTTGCATGTAATGTTTCCAACTATTAAAACAATCAGCCTGCAGAAGCTGAGTAGAAAAAAAACCCGAGAAAATAAAAAGTTACAAATCAGGCAGATTACCAAGGTAACAAAAGACTCATCTGAATGCAAAGCTGTAATCATTAAAATCCTTTTCAAACACTGGAATTAAGACTGGTATGGATTTCTTTGTGACACTATAGAGTTCTTCCTGGTAGTCCTTCTATTTTAGTGAATTCAGACTGACTGACATGATGATGACTGTTTTCTGTCACCAATAATCAGTAATATACATGTTACTGTTTTTATAACACAAGTTTATACATTGAAGGATATTACATTTTAATTCCATAATTGTAATGAAAACAGTAAAAAGGCTTTTTTATTACAAGCTACTTATTTGATTGGCTGTTGCCAATCCTGCTCTGGGTTTGCTATACAAACAGTACTGTCCTTATTAAACCATTTCTGTACTTGATTAAAGAGACAAATGAAGAGTTTTAAGATAGCATTCTGAAGACTTTCCAGGTGTGTGGGAATGTGTGTGGGGTGTGGACATTAGGACTAACAAGGAAAAAACCCAAGAGAGACCCTACAATACTATCAGAAATGCACTCACTGAAAGCAATGGTACCAGCCTGCAGTCAGCTACCGCAAACTGTAGGCTACAAAGAGAAGAAAATTTTAATACAAATTCCATTCTGAGCATGCCACTCACAACACAAGGAAAAGCTACCCATCTCAGCCATCCTACCACTACCAGAGACTTGAAGGCCATCATGATCATTGTACATTCAGACACAGTCAAACTAGGTTATGTAACTATGTTACTTCACATGCCCCTCCACAGAGCAGTGTAGTAGAAAACAACCGTGGCAAAACTCCTTTTATTAAGTTTAATTCTTCCAGTCTGTTTGCTATGAAGACCTCTGCCAAGAAGGCTGACAACTAAGGAACTTGAGCTAAGCAAGTTACTTTGTACAATCCAGTAATTTGTCAAGCATTTCCATACAGTGACTTACGGGATTTTTCCCTCCACCCCAGGAGACCTTCCATTTGGATTATCAAAACAATTTAGATTTTGAAGAGAAAAAGGAGAATTTACTCAATTTTTTGAAATATTTACATTTAAGCATTCTCTTTCATTGTCATTTAGTTGACACTGTAAATATTCATTCAAGAGTGTTTGCTTTGTAACTCCTATATTTGTCTTTGATTTCCTACAGAAGAAAAATGATAAAGGTAGCATTGTCCTGAGTGTCAAGCACCAAACTATTGAACAGTGCTATTGATTAATATTGTTCTCATTCTCAGTTGATAAAAATATTTGCAGATTAAGGAGGAGTTGGGTCCTAGACTGTGCTGAAACAGAGCATGCTTTACGAGAAATTATACAGGGGAATTTAAGTTATCACAGTACACTTCACTTGGCATTTGAAATGAAAAGCTGAAAAAAACATTCTGCAAAGGACATCTCCCAGGCCTCTGCAAAAACTATTTTTTATATCCTGTCAGACTTATCTTTCAAGTGAGGTGTATAAACTGTTTTGTTTTTATCTTGCCACAAGCCGGAGACACATTGCTCAAGTTATAGCATCTAGCTAATGTGAATCAGCCCTCAGCAGAAACAAGTCAGATCAGAGACTGAATTTTAAACAGAAAGACAGATCAAGTAATGATTGCTGCCAGAACAAGACCACAGGTTCAGGTTTCCCAATGGACTGTGAAAGTGGAAAGAAGTACCTGTATTATAAGAGCATATGTAAAACATTTAACCATGTATGAGCCAAATGTGACTTGGGTACTTATCTCTGCATACACTGGTTTTGTACATATATGCACACTCAGGGGAAAAGGGCTTCATATTTTTATTAGTTCCATCAGTTTATGACTGTGCTGTCACCAAAATGGACATTTTGGCACTCTCAGTCCCTGGCAATGATGTCTTCTCATTGTCACCATGTCAGTACCAAGAAATACGTGGTCATGGTAAGGAGCCAGTTTTCAGCAATGCACTGGACAAAGCAACCATGTGATCGCCTGATTGCTGATGCTAAGAAACAAGGGATACAACAGAAACATGCAACTACAGCAATGGAGACAGCTCTGTGCAGTGGCAGTCCAGCTTTATTCTAGTTTAAATATAACCTGAGAGTTTAATGACTCATTTAATTCACTTACAATTACAGTAAGAATGTTTTATCAATCTGTAGAATTGGTTACTAACAGTGGTGTTCTGGTTTCTACTGAGATAGAGCAAATTTTGTTCCGAGTAGCTGGTACAGTGCTGTATTTTGATTTAGTATAAGAATAATGTTGATAACACACTAATGTTTGAGTTGATGACTGTGCAGACAGTAAGTCAAGGACTTTTCAGTGTCTCATGCTCTGCCAGTGAGCAGCTGCACAAGAAGCTAGGAGGGAGCACGGCCAGGACAGCTGATCCAAACTGGCCAAAAGGATATTCTGTACCGTGGAGTGCCACGCCCCATAGATAAACTGAAGGCAGCTGCCTGGGAGGCACTGCTCACTGCTGAGGGATGGGGCTCGGCATTGGTCAGTGGGTGCAAAGCAACAATATTGTGCATCACTTGTTTCTCTTGGGTTTTATTCCTCTTTTTCCTATTATTATGACTATTATCTTTTACTTTGTTTCAATTATTAAAATATTCTTATCTCAACCCACAGGTTGCACCTTTTTTTGATTCTCATCCTCATCCTACTGTGGGGAGGGAGGAGCGGGAAAGTGAGGGGGTGACTAGGTGGTACTTGGTTGTCAGCTGGGGTTAAACTACAGTAAGTGGGAAAAAACCCCAAAACATTTTTGACGAATTAGGAATATTAACATGCAAAAGAATTTAGAGCTTCCTTTAGACATATTTCTGTCTTGCTTGTGGAAGTATGAAAAACAAAGAACTTGCAAGCTATCAGCAGTAGTTTTCCTGACCATCAAGCCGCAAATGACAGGAGCTTACACAATCCATGACACTCAACTTTATACAATCCACATTTCAGAAGTTATAGGGAATAGGCATTATTTTAAGAAAGGAAAACCTCATTGCGTAGTTTAAACAAAACACACTCATATCTAGTCATAGATGCAGCAGTTTGCAAGTGACCTTGTAACTTGCCAGAAAAAACCTAGGTAATAAAATCTAAGTGCTTTATGGTAGTAGCACTGATACGCAAAAAAAAGAAATTGCATATACTACAGAATTTGGTTTCTGTTCTATCATTACAAAACTATTTTCTACCATGAATCATGAAACACACAATGTCCTGTAGCTGCTAGAGTAAGTGAAATTAAAGATCTCCATTTGCATTGAGGAACTTGCATTTGATTGCATCAGTAGATATAACTAAGAAGGTCAAATAAAGAACATCCGTGAGAGATGTAACTCATCCTGCTTGCAACTTTCCAAAAGCTCATTATTTTGTTAGACCAAATGAGCTTTCTCTACAGTCAGGAGTGAAACTTTATGTCAGGTACTGATCTTACACATACTGCCTCACCAACACCACTGAATGACAACCCTCCCCTTCCCGCCAAAAGTCCTAAAGATCAAACTTAAAGCCTTTCATTAGTGGTTCATTTCTTTCACTTTTCCCCTCTGTTCTTGAGTTTCTTCAAAAAAGCAGTCCACTCTCAAGAGGCAGAACTTTACCTTTTTCTCTTAAAAAGGGAATTCTCAAACAACAAAGTCTGCTATCAATCTTAAATCCAGGGTTACTGCCATTTCTAATCTTCAGCTCAACTTCAAATTCCATGGAAAATTTACTGCTTGTCAATCATAGCATACAACACGACCATTTTGAAAATAAAGAAATGCTAACTAAGAAGAAAAAAAAGTAAGGCAAAGACGTTCAGCCTGATACTTTTCCACAGGTCTCTCACTGCACTGAAAATGTTATTTATCAGGCAAAGTTTTAACTTTTTCTCAACAGTGCCAGTTTGTTCTTAAGCTGCAATTAAAACTTTCATTGACTACCTACATCAAGCAAGTTAGAATCTTGTTGCCCATAGCAAATTAATGGAAGGAGGAACAGGTAATTCCCAAAAGAGAGCAGAAGTTTGGAAAAAAGGTAGAGGAACAAAGCTCAGTATAGTCTGAAAAGCAGCACAGCATGTCCATGAATGTAAAAAATGCTGCCCCAGAATACAGAATTGTGCATTTCAGACTGTAATCACATTTTACAGTTCTGCTGAAACAAAAAGAAAGAAGCAGAACTCATGCAAAATTACTCTAAAGCAATTAAAACTGTACTATGAATAGCTTGATGCAAAACCAAGCGCATCCAAATGTAAGATGAAGTGCTCTGCTAAAACTAGACCTGAAGGGCTGAGATTCAACCCGGGAGCTAAAAAAACCTGGGAGCATTCAAAAAGTGACTGCACCCAGTGCACTTATATAATACTATTTAGTCTCATTTTCAGTTGCGACTTGGGCACTTACCCAGAACCAGTGATGTTACTCTTCATTAAAATATATATACAGTAGAGGAAAATGTGTATTGTACTTAAAAACCCCATCTTTTTCTTGGTAGGTTTCATTTCTCCAAGGAAGATGAGACTTTTTTGGGGGAAGGGAAAAGGATGGAGATGTAGCATTTTTAACTAATCTGCTCTCACAGAACATGTTCTGGGAATAAGAATGCTGGGACTGGTAAAACTCTGCGACCAATATGTGTCACATATACTACAACACGTACAACTTTGTAACTTACGGAAATGGGGCAATATATTGAATGAAGAGCATAGTTTCATATATGTCAAAGACTTCCTCCAAGAGTGTTCATTTCTATTTGTTTTTTGTTTTAAGGATGGCTGGTGTCTCCAACATGATCCAAATTAATTACTTCAAATGTAATTGTCTTTCTGCGTTCCAAAATGATCATTTAATTGAATTCCATTCCATGTTGAGGATAATAGAAAATAATTAGGATCCAAAGAGATAAATACCCAGCATGATATTAGTTAATATGAGAACCTGGAAGACAGTGAAAAAGCCATTAAGTCTCTCTGAAAGGAAACAGAGCTTTCAAATAAATAAGCCATCCTTACAGCAGTGTCCAGAGACAGTGAGAATGACAAAAGTGTCCCACATATTCTATCACTAATAACTAAGGTTTCTAAATGGATAATCTAAATAAATTTCACTTTGCTTCAGGCCTTTTTCTTGAAAAAGAAAATACTGAAAGTCATTGAAAGCACAGAATACAACCCCACGTGCATGATATGTATCAAGAACACAGTTTAGAAACATATCTAAAAATACCTCCACTAAGAGTAAGAAAGGGGATGTCACTGATTTAGGGGAATTTATAGATACAGGTATGCACACACAGGATAAAGGAATACTTTAAGGCAATAAATCATCAAAAGTTACTGTATTCTTAAAAATGTGAACCTTGAAAATGGGCAGACTGCAGAAATAGGAAGGTATCTACTAAGTCTTTTTTTAAGAGTGACCCTAAGAGTAATCCTTTAAATGTTACTTCAGACAGTAAATTCTGGAGTGCAGTAGGTGTATTAAACACAATTCTTCTTTTCCGAATACACAGATGAATATAAGAGCACATCAAAGTTTCCAGTGCTTAAAACAGTCTTCAGTATGCAGACGAAATGGAAGCCAGTTACTCAAAGACTACAAAGCCTGGTGTGAAGAATCCCCTTGGAAATAAGGCTTTTAAAACTTGCTTAAAACTTGGTCATGGCTAAAGATAGCAAAGACAGCTCAGTATGAGCCCATGATGTGGCACCTACACACCAAACAGCAGCACCTTTGAAGATCCTAACCAGAAAATTTTAACCTTTAAAGGTTTAAGTGACACAGAACAAATACAGTTTGGTGGCTCAATGAATAGCCTATTTGATGGGTTCCAAAAGAATGCCAAAGAATTCATCTTGTAACTACTAATTTTCTTCAAATCCGAGAATTAAGATGCGTCTCTGGCTAATCAGATGAGACTCTGCTACAAGAGCAAAATCTGATTTGCACAACAGAAAGGAAAACTAACCAACATTTAGTAACTACAGCTTCCATAAGAGAAGGATCGTATGTTGCTCTGCACTACAACAGGATCTCTATACTGTAGGATGATTGTTCAAGGCATTTTAAAATATGCAAGTGGGAGGCAACCTTAGTGGAGGAGTTTGAAAACACTCCAGAAAACTCTGAAACGAAAAAAGAGCATACAAGCAGAAACATTTCTCAAAAAAAAAAAAAGTTACGACTTCTCCTAAGACGGTATCAGCTGTTCCACTGGTACAGACTGATGAAGCAGTAGAGTAGAAAATGCCATTAAAAAGTGCATACACAAAATCTGAAAAATTCAAAACTAACTTTACAAACTGAATTCTTGAATCAGCTTTGGTTTATGTAATTTATGACACGTGAAACACACAGAGATGATTGTAAAATACAAGCTTTAAATGCCTGAATCACATACAGACCAATGGTACATCATTCAGGATCCAAGAAATTACTACAGAAAGTCAGTAATATTTAGGACCATTTACTTCTAATTACCTTGGCAAAACCTACTTAAGAGGATTTAAGATCAGAATCTTTTTTCCAAACATTTTTTACTGATTTATGGCCAAACAGTAAAGATCCCTTAGAAAAGAAAAACTTTTTTTACACATTTTCCATTTGAAGATTTTTAATTTCTCACCTACAAAATCCTGATATAAATGAAAAAAAAACTTAAGAGATTTCTTAAATATTTCAATTAATTAAGATGATTTTAATTCTTAACTTATATAATGAAAAAGCGTAATTATTTATCAACATACTGAAATGAAAATTCTAGTGCCTAGCAGTCTTTCAGAGCAGCCCAGCAGGACCTACACCTACAAAGAGAGGCTATTTCATTCCTGAATCAAGCTGTTCCTAAATGGAACTAACTTTTGTAAATTAGTATCTACAGGATTTCATACAGAGCTTTTATCAACACATTTTTTTTTCTTCATTTAAAGTAAGGGTTTCCCTGTAATTTTGAAAACACAACTTTTGGATATGGTATCCAAAGAAAAAAAAACAGATGGACAGAGAACTCTAGAGCTCTCATACATAAGCAGCTCCAGCAATCCTGTTCTATTAAAAATAAGTAATTTAGCATTTATTTGTCTTCTACAGCTATTTAGGAAAACTGGTCCTTAATTTGTACCTCTTTCTAGGACAGGGATCAGAAAACAAAACTGAAGTTGCTACTTGAAAGAAAGATCAAGGCAGAGATCTGCCACTCCTGAGATAACACACAGGACACCACAGTAAACTGCAAATCTTTGAATTACTTCAGTAAGTTACACAGCTGCATTCCCAGCCCTAATTTTCCAGGCCTTTTTTACCTTGGGAGGTACCTCATGCAGGGAGATTAAAACTTCATGTGATTCAGTATAAAAGATCCAGTGCTTTACAGCCTCCTTCTATGATAGCTTGCAGCATACTTGAGGAAGTGCACGACCTGAAACCTTTGAGACTGAAACACCATACTAAAAAATTATTCCAGCCTAGCAAAAATTAACAGTGCTTCCTATCCTAAGATTGTCTTCCTGGCTTCATCGACAGGAGCTGCAAAGACCAAATGAGATGTTTCACTGCTCATGCAGTTAACCTGATAGTGCCTGAAGCATCGTCGAGAGAAAATATTCAAGAGCTATTAAATACCAGCTCAGCTTTGCTATTTTTAGGCAACACTGAACAAATGAGTTAAAATAAGGCGGCCTTGCATGTTCATATCTGTGTCTAGTCAGATAAATCTATAGTTGCTTTTTTCCCCTCAGACCTAAAGTACTTTTATCTTCAACACAGAATTTTTTTAGAGAACTCAAGAGTTAGCCATGCATATCAGATGAAGGTTAGTTCTCAGCATCTGCTTTTCTCTCCATTTTTTACCAGTGACATGCTGTTAGGAAGTAATTTCTGAGCATTATTACAACTATGGAGGGAAGGGAAAAAGGAAAAGTCAAGGAAAGAAATGAAAATAAAAGGAAGGAGAAGAGAAAAGAAAATCAAAGTGGGAGCATTACCACATTAGGATAGCATGGCCTGTCAAAGTGACAGCATGACCAATGACTGCTGTTTTGGTAGCAACAAGAAAAAGCAACTTTGCTTCAATTTTACCCATTCTCGAGTACTACACATTTCTTTGTATGGGATAGCTTCTTAATGTGCACACTTCCCCTGTGCATGCCAAAGAACCTACATCTGGGTACTACAATGGGAAACATAGAAGAGAGCTATTCAATTGAAACCATCCCAAAATACAGGACTGCATCTATGATACAGTGAATGAATACATGCTACCATAATTACTCTTCATGGAGGACATCCCTTGTGCATGCATATACATAATCTAATCTCTTCTCACTGAGTGCAAAAAGGGGAAAAGAAAACCCCACAAACCACAAATCCACACACAAACCTTCTCTGAGAGACATTAATTTGCACTCAACCATACTGTGTAACCTGTACCACTCTCTCCACTCACAGCAGAATGGGCCTTAAGTGACTGGTACTTTTGCCTACCAGGTTCAGTGCCTGATGCTACTGTTGGAGTCACTGCATTAACCTTTTCTATTGTCCACCTCTTAAATCAGACCTGTAGGTCAGTATGTAGGGCTTGGACTAGATAACCTTTGAAGGCCCCTTCCAACCCAAACTATTCTACGATGTTCCAAATAGTCAGCTGACTTGATCCACTTTGGTACCTTCTGTGTCTGGTACAAGGGGATTTCATGATATCTAAGCCTGTGAATTTGAAGGTAGATCATCTATACTCAGCCCCAACACCATGGCAAGTGTCTTCTTAAATAAAGAACAAACTTATAAAAAGCATGGTGTGAATCTCCAAATACACTAACTTTTTAATATATTCAATAAACCCCACAGTTCTGTTTACCATCTGCACCACACAGAAAAAAATAGTCTTAAATGTCACAGATGAAGCACATAGGGGACTATGACATTTAATTTTTTAGAAAGCCAAACCTGGGCCAAGAAATGAGCTAAGTATTAAAAAAAAAAAAAAAAAAGCAATTCCCCAACACAGCAAAATGCTCCACAACTCCTACAGCATCAAGAAAAACAGAGGGGCTTCTATAAATATTTATTGCAGAAGATTTGGTTATAATCATCTTAGAAAACACAGGAATTGTTGGGTTAATAATTAAGTTAACTAGGTTAGTGATGTCCAAGAACTTTAAGTTGGGTGTTAATAATTAATATCTTAAAAATACCCCAAAGGACAACAATTTCAAAGAAATTAAGATGTTTAAGACCCAAGAAGAATTGTGAGAATACTTGTATATAATGTACCTTACACATGCACACATTTCACAAGCCTTGAAAAAATCACAAATTTGCCATTTATCCAAGTGTTCATCAATCCCCACCATTCTCAACTATGTTGCTCAAACTCCCTCTATTTTAGTAATATAAATCAAGAAATAAGAAAAGGATTTTTCACAGTCAGGAAGTTAACACTATGATTATTTATATGAAATCAAACCAAAAGGAACATTTATTTTCTTAAAAGTAATTGCAAGTTTTGATTGGCATAAATAGTTTCCTACCCCGTCCTTCTGCCTTATGCACTTATTTTATTCTACATGTATTACAAAAACCCTCCCCTATCTCTCAAAATGTTCCCAGAAATTAAATTGGCAGAAATTTCCTAAGGCTGACAGAACTCCTGTCCAAACTTTGAGTGAGCCAAAAACAAATGAAGAAATGCAGCAGGGTTCCTTTTTTTTTCCTCCTAATTTCTCCCCTTAATTTGCTTTATTTTCTTAGCAAATGGTCCTACGTTTCCCAGTGGCCTATCAACCCGTTAGAAAACCAATCAATGAAACTCATCCTGACAACTCAGCAGTCAGACTCCTGTAGTTCCCATATCTCGACACTGACAACTTTAACAATCCTGGGAATTATTCCTTTTAGGCCTTCCCAATCTCCAATACTTTGTTTGCTTGCAAATGAGCCTTAAAATATTTTATGTTTTCAAACCTCCTGAAGTCAGGCAGCTAAAGTTCTTAGACATCACTAAGTGCTCAAATAACTAAATTTCAAATCAGACTTCACATGAAACAATCACTATGCACTTAAAGACAACAAATCAGGACTGTGGATCTGTCAATAGATCGAGTGAAATTCCTGCACTTGACTCATGAATAGAGATTAGAGATTATAGATAGATAGATAGATAGATATGCACATGTACTATCACTCCTGTCTATGCTAACCAGAAGAGCAACTACACCAATTTGTTTGGGTTTTTTGGCTGAGGAACCTTTATTTTAGTTTTTTCCTTTATTTCGAGGACGTAAATTTCTTAGATATGCATGGTTTAGTTTCACTTCCTCCATTTAGTGAATGGTAACTGAATGCTGCGCACATAAAGCCTGACTTTTAACCAAATTTGGCTGTGTTCCAGAGAGGTAAAGATTTATTAGAAATCAAGTACTCAAGAATTAAAAAAATAAACTGTGTTCCATTTCACTCCAGGCATAATCTCTACCCTTATATCAAATTAAGTAATAGTGGCCATCACTACATTACATCATATCATTAAATTCTATCAAATGCAAATGGAATTCATATTCAGGTTACTTGCAGGCAGTTCTTAAGTGCCATCATTTTGTAGTAGTCAAGCAGAAACAAAGTCAGCCCAACATTTACTAATAATAAGGAATCTTTGTTGTATACTGATAACTGTATGTGAAGTATATATTAAGAAATGATAAATTCCCCCACTCTATGCTTTTCACTGTGTGAAGTATTCTGTTTCAGTGATCCATATTCTAGATATTTATTTACCTCTGCTTTAATACCTTGAGAAAATCTGTATAGCTGGAAGCAAGAATATGAAGTAAATTACATACTTCACTGAAATTTTCTATTACTGCTATTTGGCCAAGAAATAATAGAAACACAACATACTGCACTATAATAATCACTGTTTGAAATCCTGATTCTGTGGTAAGTTACAGTGGTTGTTTTAGGATAGTGTATTTTAAATACTTAGTTTCTAATTAAAACAGAGAGTACTATAACAGTAACTCTGAATTATTAACCTAAATTTATGAAAGCTTAGAGATGATTGATAACACCAAATACACATGCAAATTTCATCTGATCATAATCTAGCATTTTATAATGTTAAAAAAGGTTTCTTAATAATTTGTTCCATCTGCTATCTTACATAACTGGTACAGGCAGATTTTTTAATGGCCAGTAAATCTACCTTCTATTCATTAATCAGTTTCATTTTTCTCTGATGTAATAACTGCAGCAACTATTTCCCTGACAAAAAGGATTTAAGTATACAATGGCTATTTTGAAAAGGTCATTGAACTTGGTCACAGTTAAGACTTGACATGCCCAATCTTCAAGAATCACACATCAATCTCTGATGTCACCAAAATTTCCTAAGTAAAACCAACATATTTTTTTTTTTGAAATTGTTGCTAGATACCATGTGAAGCAAACCCAAAATACATCAAGTATGTATAGGAAATTTTTAAACACGTCTCCACTATGTAGCTGTCAGCTTCCACATAGCAACTACAAAGACAGATGTGCTGTGTGATAATGCCCTAGCAGAGCACTAGAAAATTTAAATTTAAGATTACACTACACTACTGCTTCATGTATTTTAAAGATTCAAATATAAAAGGTCAGAGTATTGAAAGGAACTGTTTTCAGTCCTCTTTGAAGGTTAAATCATATTGTTCAATAGTCCCCTATTTCTGAAAAAGAGCTGGCATTTCAATAATCTTGTGTATGAAAACCAACAACATATGGGACACCACACTTACAAAGGAGTGTGCTGTGTGTGTCCTTGAAGATAACTGGCAAAAACACCAACCCCAAATGTAAGTCAAGAGAGCACAATAAAAGCACTCTATAATAGTAATGAAACAACCAAGTAGGCGTGGTTTTACTCAACTAAATAAACTTTAGAGTCTTCCTTTGAACTTCATCATGTAAGAATACAGGAGTGACAAGAAAGGAGCAAACACTGAAGAGACTGTACAGTACAGGACAGAAAAGACAAGACTTCCTTAAATAATGTCAAAAACCCTCACACTGGCTATGAGTAGGTAAGAAGGAAAAGAAGATGTGAAAGTGCTGCTCTCGACCACTTAAAATTTCAATGCTTTGCATATTAAGCAAAGTTCTTTTTAACGACATTTTCTATATCCAGTAAAATTAAGGATATTTAACATTCACACCATTCAAAAAACTGTGCAACAATAATTCATTTTCAACTGCAGGGACTTCCCACAAAGCTGCTAACTCATGTCAACGCACACAAGAAGCCTTTTCCTACGATTGGGTGGCTTTGGAAAAAAGCTTTGCTGGATTCTACTGAATAAAAACATTTTTACCTACAGCATGCGATTAAATGTTGTAAAAAATAAACAAATAGAATGTATTACTGTATACATGATCTAATTCATTTTTATCATAATATAGACATGTGCATGAATCAACATCAGCTGCATACACAAAAAATCTTTAACTGTTTTTAAATCTTGGTAAGTATCTGACATTTGTGCTGGTTTCCTGCTGAACTATAGCTCAAGATAGCTGCCAACTGCAAATTGCTTGAATTAGTATGGAGACACAAATTTGAAAATAACATGAGGAATAAAATTTCCTTTGTGAAAGCAAAATGTTTGGTTGCAAACAGGAAACCTAATCAAAGGAATAAGATCTTATAAGCTGCCACATCTGTATGAACCATATATGTTTAAAAAACAAGATGCTATTAAAGAATAACTAGAACATTTTCAGGTGAATATTAACTGGCTAAATAGTTTCAATTCATTCTTCTTGAACAAGTACAAATTCTAAATATAAATGCCCCCTAAGTATTTGTTCTACATAAATTTAATTCTGTTTATATCATTACTAGCTTCAGGAAGAGACTACATAATTTTGTTTTAAAATAACAACAGAAAAACCTTGGAGCTTTTGGATTTTATTCCTGGAACTGGGTTGTTCGTTTTGAAGCTAATCAGAAGCATATTTGCTCCACATACACCTAACTCCAAAGACAAAAAGAAGCAAAATAGCTGAATATAAACATATTCAGAAATCTGGTGGGTTTTGGTTTTGTTGCTGCCTTTTGGTTTTTTTTTTCCTTTAAGAATTAAGTTAGCTTTCTTACAAAATAAAAACCTTTTCTTTCCCCCAAAGAAAAAATTCACAATGTCCAATATAAAATTTTCAAGGAATTAGTACTAATTCCTGGTGTAATCTAGCACAAAATGAGTCACTGTGTGTGATAAAATGCAATCTATATACAGGTATGTAATGAAATTATCTAGATTATAAACTGGCAAATTAGGATATTTGGAAACCAAAGCTTTTTATATTATTAATAAACATTAACTCATTTCTATAATCACACTACCTTCACTTGGCTCTTCAGAACCAAAGTAGCAGACCATATCTGCATGCCCTTTCCAATGTGTCAGGAAAAGGAATGGAAGTTGGGGCTTTCCAAAGAAGAAAACCAAACAGAACCCCAAAAATACAAATGAAAGAGACTTCCCCCCACTAAATCTTACGTAACATCTTCTCATGCCATGATTCCAGCATTAGAATCATTAGTGTCTCCACCTGATCATTCAAAAAACCCCAGCTAACCAACTAAATAAAAAAAAGCACCTCCCCACACCCCAAAAAATCCCCCAATTCAAAACAAAAAAATTCCCACCAAACAAACAAAAAAGAAACAACATAAAAATCGACAATGCTTCCCTTTTCCCCCCAAATATAAGCCCCTTTCCTTCCCCAGCCTTTGGAGCACATCTTCACACAATGTTAAACTCCTATCTCTTTCATTCAAAGACAACTCCCCACACGCTGTTTTCATACCTGCTAAGGGTTCCCAACATGACAATGAAAGAGTCTTTATTTCATCTATAGCAATAGCCACAGATGACATTAGGGAAATATCCATAAGTAATTTCCTTATGCTCCTTTTATTCCTCAAAGGTTTTATACAAACTTCTCACATTAGTAGAACTAAGGCGTGCTAAGTAAAAGATGTGATTAATGTCTTGAGCTGTTCTGCACTAATGTATCAAGATAACATTTTCTTTAAAATATCCTTTAGAGAAGTCTCTTTAAGAGCGTAATCTTTCCCTCAGATCCTTCAACTTCACTTAAAGTGAACAGACTAAAGAAAAGAAAACACATGAAGTGTCATTTTACTTTGGAGTTTTAACACTTCCATAAAATACATAGATATATAAAGTGCCTCATACACAGTCATCAGTTTCATAATGTTAAAATATGCTTGGAGTAACACTTGGCAAAATGAAATCATTCATGGCACAAGTATTTTTCATGCTCCTGCTTACAAGCCTTCTAGTTTTGGCACCATATGTCAAGTTTCCATGGAATTTAACAGGAAAAAAAGCAGCCGATTAATCTTTCCTACAGGTTTCAACTAAAGAAAAAAAAAAATCAAGCACCCATATGTGTAATCTTAAAAACTGCATCATGAAACCAAAGAACCCAGACTTGGTTCAGTAGGTTTAACTGTCAAGGGCCAACACAAAAATGAGTAACCATTTTCTCAACTGTAACTACTCAACTGTGAGGACAGCCTGTTTCAAGTCCTAAAATCCGAAGATTAACAACCACACGTACGTAAAAATTAACAGGTATATTAACTTTCCAGATGCATCCATTCAAATAAGTTTTGTAAACATTTACCTGTATCCAAGCGCTTTACAGGGGACTCATCATCAACCTCAGAATCTCCACATGCACTCCTTGATCTTTTCCTTGGGTGCAGAAGTGTCTCCAACCTTGGAAGGACTACAGACAAAAAGGTTTTGGTCCCTAGCTGTGGAGAAGTTGGCTGGGTTTCAGTGTTCTTTGCAGACTTTTGGGGGCTTATACTTTTCGATTTGCAGAAGAGAATGGATGTACGTCTGTTTACATCAGTTGATGACTCAGCTACAGCAGAAACAGTCGACTCATTGAGATTACTGTCAAGTAAGTGTTCTGGAGTGTGTCCATTTATTTCTTTCTGAATGGAAGTGCTATATAATTCATTATCAAATTTTACTCTTTTGTAAAGCTTACTCTGCTCTGGATTGAGTTCTACTGGTTTGAGGGTTGGTGGTTCTGAATTAGTCTCCAAGTTTGAAGGAAGAGGTAATGCATCTGATGGTTCAAGTTTAGGGGGAGATTTATCTCCTGAAAAAATTATAAATAGAGTGTGATTTTTGAAAACCTGTAGTTATAAAGTCTATTATAAAACTCACTATAAATGTGCAGCCCACCAAATAAATTGTTGTCTGGAAACAAAGCATAACATTTTAAAAACAAAACTTGTCTAGCAACAATCTGTCCTAGTTAGTAGTTCCTACTTTTATACTGGGAATGTAACAGGGGTAAAAAAGAAGATGTTTATAGTTGGTGTTAACAATTTATACCTGGATAAGTATTTTTTTCCTCTCATGCAGTTATGTTAGTTTCATTAACTAAAAACTACAAAATCTATTTTTTCATTAGAAAGTTGAGGTGGTGGATCATTATCTGTTAAATGCAATTATACTGCCATTCAAGTAAAATTTTTGATAATATACATTTTAATCTATTTCACCTTATCAATATTCACCTTATCTGCCTATGAAAAATTTTATCAGATAACCAGTAAAAAAAAAAAATTTGTAACCTAATCTACTTCGGTGAACTAAAATGTGTTACAAAATCTACACAAGGGTATGATTTGTAAAGCTGTTTTACAATTGTGACCAGAAGTTTTATCTACCAAAAGGAAAAAGTAATAAAAAATGGGGGAGAAAAACCCAACACCCCCAAAACCTTGCATCTTGATTAGCCACTAGTTGACAAATAACACACTTCACAATGCAGACTTGATAGGAGAAATCAGAAAAACCACCCTCTACCATTTCTCTCCAGGCCCCTTCCCCCTGCCCCACATTTTAATTTTTTTTAATATGATCATGTCCCACTCAATTTTCCTAAATCCATGCTGGGAAAAGACAATAGAGATATGACAGTGGGTGTATAAAAGTAGTTTCAGTTTTTCATTGCAAGTAATTGGAAAGAAAATAAACATTCTACTATTGCAGCATACCCTGATACGAACAGAAGGATGTCCTAACCCATAATTATCAACTCAAAAAGATGGTAAAACCCTTCTAGCTTCCAAAATAGAAGACAATACTTATTCTAGAGTAACTGTATAATACCAATGTACTATTTATGTTATCACATAAAATATTTAAACTTAGTTAAATTTTCTATGCCACCTGAAGAAAGGTGTAAAACCGCCAAGCATTTAAAGTTCTCTATTTGTAGTCTGTTGTTTGGTTTTGGCTCAGCAATGTTCACTTGGAAATCAATGACTTCTAAGTGCAGAAAAATCTCTACCCTGTTGTTTAAGGTTTAATCAAATAATAGCATAGTTCAGATTAAAAATACCTATTTTTACAATACAGGGGGACTGTGCTCACAATCATTTGAAGGCACACAGGTATTAGAATTGGTAACTAGTATTTCAGGGAAACAGAGGAATGAAACGTAAAGTCAGATAAGCACATTTAAACTACCAGCAATCAAAAAATGCTATAGTTTAGAATCTCCAAGGTGACTTTCTTTGTGAACAAATTCTGATTTTCTTACAAGTAATTAGAAAATATTCAAAAAAATATTTAAATAAAACCACTTGAGAATTATTTAGAAATAAAACCTAAATTTCATGGGGTTATTCTGGTACCATATTTTTCACATGATCCAAGACTGGAAACTGAATTGCAAGGGGGGGTAGTTCACAGCTCTACCAAAGTCACCTCCTGTAGAGATCCTGGGCAGAGGATTCTAATACTTTTCTTATCTTTTTTTGGGCAATTTGTTTTCTTTACTTGTCTATATACCTTCCATTTGAGAACTGAAATTTGAACTAATTATTATTACTCTTCACTAGATCAGAACCGTAACAACAATACCAATCAACCCTGGATCATGCCTTTCATTATGTTTTATTTAAAAAGCTGTAATATACTGTAAATATAAGAAAACAGCTACTGCTCACTTTGGACTATTTTTTTCACAAAAAATAGCTGAAGTGAAAGGCTGTGGCATAAAAAGGTTAAGCTACAAATAAGTTGTGGATTCATTCACTGCCAAAACTCACACTCCTAAAGGACTATTTTAATACCATCATCACTTGAAAATTAAAAAAACCACCCAAATTAAAAAAACCCAATCCATTAAACATTTTGAGAACACTTAAAAGCCTCAGAACAAGATAATGCGCTGATTCATGTACGCTTTTTCTAACAATGCTCAAATCTTCAGCAAGTTCTATGTTTGCAATTAAACACTAAGTTGCTGTTTGAATGGCAGTTAAGGACAATCATTTTATTGACTTCACCTTTCAAAAATTTTGAAAGCATCAAGCTGCAACAGATAGAGACTATTTTATTTATTACCGTGCTTCCACTTTCCCTTGAGCTCTTTTCCTCCTCCTATTCAATGCACTTATTCAAAAATGAAACCCATCTCTAACTCTCCTAAAGAAAAAGTTTAGTTTCTTAGAGCTAATAATGAAACAAAGTCCATAGAATTTTTATTTGAGTGACATATTTTCTTTGCATCATTTAAAAATGAGCAATAAAAACCTCAGAAACTAATTTAAAAGCTAAAAATGCAAATATGATATTCAAATATGAAATACGAAGTTAGTCCTAGCACACTGCTCTCACTGAAATCAATGGCAATTAGCCAAGAGTAGATGCAGTTCTGAGACAAATGTTTTGAGGAGGAAGAGAAGAAAAAGGGGAAGAGCTGGGTAGATACAGCTGACTTGATTCTACATGAAATTTGTTAAGTCTTATCAATAGTTAGCTTTATTTAAAATAAATAAATAAATAAATAAATAAAGAACCCCAAAACCTGCCCATCCTCCTCCCCAGAGTCTAGAGCAGAGAATAAAACAGGCTAAAAACACAGTACAACAGCCAGAGTCTTCCATTACTGTTGACCAAGGCTCAAATGATCCCTAATACATATTTTGACATTTAAGTGTATTTCCAAAAGTACAAAGATATTTTCCACTCAGCCATTTCCAACTGCTTTTCCTATGAGATTGTTTGCACTTTCATTTTGTAACATTTAAGTTTTTAAAACCTTCCTACCATGAAAAATAATGGACGGAGGTTTTTTTAAGAAGATCATTCTACTTTTAAAATATTTGTTGTGATTAAGCAGCTATTTGCATATTTCAAAACTAATATTTTAATTTTAAAATCAGTATTTTAAACTTAACGAATATTAATTTATCAAACTCTTTAATTCACATTATTATTCACATTACAGCAGCTGACTGAAGTGATTCAGAACAGTACTCATTTAAACATGGTTTACAATCTTACCTTCTTCTTCTCCGTCTTGTTCTAATGCTGCACTTTCTTCTTCGAAACTTCCAATACCTGATTCTATTTGGGGAGCCTGGTTGTGTTGCTGACTTAGTTTGTTGCGAATAATGCTGATTTCTTTCTTTAACAGCTTTGCTCTTTTGCTCCTTGACCCACTGGATTTCATTGCACAGGTGAGATCAAGTTTTTCTAGTAGCTCTCTCAGCTGTTCTTCCAAGGACATATGTGCTCTGTTTGCAGGATTCAGTAACCTATCCACTGAAGTCAAAACACGTACAATTGAAAACATGTTAGCATTTCCCAGAATATTTCTCAGAATAATAATACCAAGAGGAGGAAAAAAAAAATGGCATGCGAAAATAAAAAAATACTGTCAAAAACCTGTTTAGATTAGAGTCAGAAATGTTGAAATAATTCCTACTACTTATTTACTATTTTTCTTAACCAGCATTTTGCTCAAAAAAACTACATAGTAGAGCAAAAAAGTAAAAGGTCAGAAGGAAGACATAATTAATCCTTCCCACTCTAATAGATTAATTCCTTCTTGCTAAAGAAAAGGACAAAATCACGGTTATAAAAGAAATGTGTTACTTATTCTCCTCCACTGCCTAACCTTAGAAAACTCATGTGTATGTCAAAAGAATAAATTTTAATTCCTAGCATTACAAATGTGCTCAGTTTTTTAATACAGTAGGTTATTTAGAAATGTACTGAGCTTTATGAACACTGGTAGTCATTTTCCATGTCTTACAATCATGTGAAAGAGAGCAATCAACTTAAAAACCTTTTCTGTGTAAGTTGTTACATTAGGCTCTGACTGTGCCAAAATCAGAATCCAGATGGCACTGATGTCTAACGACAGATCTGATAGAAGAGAAACACCATAATCTTTCAAGCAGTGTTTTTAATGAGGGATGGGGAATCTAGTTAGCAAACTGCACAGCAACAATCCTAAACATCTGTATGGAACATACGCTCTGTGCACAGTGAAAAATGCAACTTCCAAAAATAATCGAAAAACATCTTACCATCTTCCCAGGAGAAAGGCTGGGGTGACTCAAGTTTAGGCCTTTCCGGTAAGTGCATTCCAGTTTCATTGTTATAGCCAATTCCTTCAGCATCTCGCCTGGCTTGCCTGAGAACTACACCTCCTTGATCTCGTAACCGCACTGCAGCTCTATAAAATATTGTATCTTTTGCATTGTATTTCATACAGTTATCTATGATAAGATTGAAGTCTTCTTCAAACTCAGCGAGGTTTTTATAGCCTTGCGCTTCTAACCGTTTTCGCATGGTAGAGAAATCCATAGGATGTTTAATATGATCCAAATAGTCTGGAACCTTTGAATAAATATTTAAAACACATATGAGTAAAACTGCCTTGTTACAGCCAAAGCAGCATTAGTTACTAACTGATCCACTTAAACGTATTTTGTAACACCTCAATACAAGAAATTCAAAATGTAACTTAGAATTGCACATCTTGATATTGCAAACATTTGCCTGCCAACAGAAGTTTACATATTACAATATTCTGCATCTTGGGTAACAAGTTTGAGCTCTACTGAGAGATGCTGAAACTACTGTTTTTTGGTTTTTGTTTTTTTTTTAGTTCTGTGGTTTTGTGTACTCCTATTTCCAGGCAACTAATGACAGGACAAGGGGACATGGCCTCAAGTTGTGTCAGGGGCAGTTCAGGTTGAATGTCAGGAAAAATTTCTACACTGAAAGGGTGGTTAAGAATTGAACAGGCTCCCCAGGAAGTGGTGGAGCTGCCATTCATGAAGTGCTCAAAACAAATGGATGTGGCACTTTGTGATATGGTTTAGTTGGCATAGTGGTATTAGGTTGAAGACTGGACTTGATAATCTTGGAGATCTTTTTCAATCTTTATGATTCTATGTATAATAAACAGATGTGCATGCAGTATATGCACACACACACACACACGCGCGCATGTATATCTAAGTCTGTCTAGTTTCACCTTCAAGTACGAACACAGTATCTGCATTTCAATTTTTGATACCCTTCAAATTTGCTTTACCAAAATCATCTTATTGAAAAATATCAATATGTACCAAACATTCCATAGAAGTATTTCCCAGAAACTATTTTGGTATGTAAACATGCAAAGGCTTTCATAGCAGTAAACCATAACTCATAATGTTAATTATCAGAATAAAGATTAAAAGGCAACACTGTTTCTAACTCTCATTTCTTGTACTTAAGTGCCACCAAGCCATATGTAAACACCAGGAAACACAGCTGCAAATGTACCTCTTTAAGGTTCACCGGCTGAGCAAATATTCGAGCAGAATCCTTTTCCTGCAGCTGATCCAGAACCGATCGCAGAAGGACAGTGAATGGAATAAGCTGAAGTTCCATAGTAACCTGCTCAATCTTGACCTAAAGAAGTAACAGTTATCCAATTGAGCATTTTTCATTAACAATCTGTATTAGTTGTTTTGCAGCAATAGTATAGTATTTTAGATAAGAAATAAAATATAAATACATTTAAATAAATTAGTTCAGTACTACTTTAAGTATCATCAGCTGGCATTTGTCTGACACAGGTTTTCAGCTAACGATTTTATAAGAAAAAATCATTCTCATTCCTAAAACTCCAGCTTCCCAGAACTCAAATTTGTATTCTATAGGTAAGAATTCTGTTACACTTTTACATGTATTTTTTTTTGAAAAGATGTTACAAAATAACAGCTTCACAATTCACCAACAATGTGAAAATAATAAGAATTTAAAAGTAACGTTTCAAATCAAATTTCAGTTATACTGCTAAGTTCAAAGTTTAAAAAGAGAATCTGATTTACAGGCTACATAAGACCAAAACAAAGAGTAATTGGAAAGACAATGTCCTACATAAATTCCAAGAAAAGAATTTCAAAAAAACGGAATCAACATCTTCAAATAGTTGAACGTCCTTCAGAATTTTTGTTATTTTTGTCACTATTTCAATTCCTCTGTAGCTTAATTTTCAGGCCGTCTAAAGAGTTATCAGTAATGCAACAGTCTTGCTATGGCAAAAGTAAATTCTTAATGAAAAATTAAAGCTGTGTATATAAGTGTAATATAAAAATGTCAATAAAGTATAAGCAAACACACATACATAAAATACATGCATATAAATAATAATACAGAATTCCAGAAAACACTCCAGAATGACAAATTTTATAAGCTTGAAATAAATGTTCACAGTTTGCAAAAGTCAAAACGAAAGGGTGTTTTCATAAATAAGGGCCATTAAAAACTCCTAAGTGCAAACATTTTACTTTCACAGTTTTCATATAAAAGTTTGTCTTTCTGCATTACCATTTCCTCAAATCTCTTCTCCTGGCAATGTTAACTGTAGAATGTCATAGGACTTCAGATACAGCTTTTTTTTTTTGGGACAGAAGGATAAAAGTACATGGATCTGTATTGGGAAAACCTGAATAGATCAAATCTTCTACAGTTCTTCAGAAACCAATCGTTTTTCCAAGTCTAACAGAATGCCTTGTTAAATAATTTCTCTATACCAATGCACACAGCATGTGCAACAAACGGAAGGAGCTGGAGGTCACAGTGCTGCTAGAGAGCTCTGCCCTAATTTCCATTACTGAAATTTGGTGGGACGAATACCATGACTAGAGTGTGACTATGGATGGCTACAAGCTGGTCAGAAGGGCCAAGAGGGGAGAAAGGAGTAGCGGGATTGCCCTTTACATTGAGAAATGTATATATTGTGAAGAGCTGTCTCAAGAAAAGCCATGAGCAGGTTGAAAGCTTAAACACTGAGGTGAGTGAGGGAACTATACTGTTGGCATTTATTTCAGATCATGGGGACCCTTCTTGCTCCAGCTACAGCAGGCATTACTTTTGCAGGCTGTTGTCCTGCTGGGGATTTCAACCACTCTGACATCTGGAAAAGTAGCATGACAAGCTGTAGGAATGCATTATACTCTTGGAATGCATTATAACTTCGCATGGCAAGTAATAGACAGCCCTACCAGACGGAATGTGATAGAGGATCTGGTGGTCACCAATGCAAGTGAGCTAATCTGAGACGTCAGGACTGGAGGCAGCCAGGGCTGCAGTTATCACACATGGATGGAATTCATACTCCTCAGAGATGTGGGTCAGGTGAAGAGTAAAATTAGCATCCTTAATTTTAGGAAAGCAAACTTCCAGCTGTACAAGGCATTAGGCCATAGGACCCCATGGGAGACTGCCCTCAGAGAGAAAGGAGCAAAACAGAGCTGGTGGCAGATCTTTAATGTGTCTTAAATAAAACACAAAAGCTCTTGATACCTAGGTTTAAGAAATCAGGAAAGTAAGGCAAGAGACTGGGAGGGGTAAGTTGAAACTTGGCTGATCAAACTAACAGGCAAGAAGTGCACAGGCAGTGAAAGCAGGGACAGGTACTCTGGAAAGACTAGAGGGATGCTGTCTGGTAGCCAAGCCACCCTGCATAATATTTGCAAAGTCATGGCAATGAAGTGAAGACCCAGGTGACTGGAAAAAGAGAAACATTGCGCCCATTTTTTAAAAGGCTGAAAGGATGACCGTGGGAACTACCAACCTGTCAACCTCACATCTGTGCCTGCAAACATCATGGAACAGACCCTCCTAGAAGCTATGCAAAGCTTCCATGTGGGGGACAAGGAGATGATTTGAGACAACCCGCACAACTTTACCAAAGGCAAGTCCTGCCTAACCAACCTAGTGGCCTTCTATGATGGAATAACTCTATCAGCAGACAATGGAAGAGCTATGGATGTAATCTATCTGGACTTCTCTTAAGTCCTCTCACATGGTCCCCAACAACATCCTTCTCTCTAAACTGAAGAGAGATGGATTCAATGGGTAGACTGTTCCATAGGTAAGGAATTGGCTGGATGGCTGCATCCAGAGAGCAGTGATCAACAGCTCAGACTTAGGATGGAGATCAGTAATGACTGGTGTCCCTCAGGGGTCTGTACTGGAACCAGAAGTGTTTAGTATCTTCATCAATGACGTGAGACCACAGGATCGAGTGCACCCTCAACAAATCTGCAGATGACACCAAGCTGAATTGTGCAGTTGACACATCTGAAGGACAGGATGCCATCCAGATGGACCTGGACAAGCTCAAGAAGTGGGCCCCATGGGAATCTCATGGGGCTCAACACCGTCGAGTTCCAGGTCCTCCTGCACCTGGGTTGTGGCAACCCCAAGTATCAATACTGGCTGGGGAATGAACAGATCCAGCCCTGTCAAGAGCTTGAGAGTAACGGTGGATGAAAACCTCAATATGAGCTGGCAGTGTGTGCCTGCAGCCCAGAAAGTCAAAGGTATCCAGGGCTGTATCAAAAGAAGTGTGGCCAGCAGGTCAAGGGAGGTGATTCTGTCCCTCTATTCTGCCCTCATTTGACCCCACCTGGACTGCAGCATCCAGCTCTGCAGCCCCCAACATAAGGGCATAAAGCTGTTGGAGTGAATCCAGAGGAGGGCCACAAATATGATCAGAGGACTGGAGCTCTCTTCTGAAGAAAGGCTGAGAGAAATGAGGTTGTTCAGCCTGGAGAAGAGAAAGCCCAAAGGAGACATTATTGCAGCCTCTCAGTAGTTAAAGGGGGTTTATAAGACAGATGGGGACAAACTGATTAGTAGGGCCTGTAGTGACAGGACAAGGGGTAATAGTTTTAAACTAAAAGAGGGTAGATTCAGACTACATATAAGGAATAATTATTTTAAAGTGAGGGTGAAGCACTGGAACCACAGGTTGCCCAGAGAGGTGGTAGATGCTTCATTCCTGGAAAAATTAAAGGTTAAGTTGGATGGGGCTTTGAACAACCTCATATAGTTGAAGATGTCCCTGTTCATTGAAGAGGAGCTGGACTACATGATCCTTAATGTTCCTTTGAACTCAAGCCATTCTATGATTCTATGAAAATTTTACATATTTTCAATAGTTTGAATGCACAGCATGCATGTATACTACTTGACCCTATGTGAGGATTAAAATACAGCAGTCCTTCTACTGAAAAAACTGTGAGAATACTTAAATTATCTTTCCTTCAGAAAAGTTTCACCAAATTAAAAGGTGCTCCATTTACCTGTTCTCTTTTTAATTTTTCACGTTTACGTATAAGTTCTATCAATAAACGTGCTCTTTCAAGATCATGGCGCAGTCTTTGCCAGTACTTCAATTTTTCTTTTAAGGCTTGCATTTCTTCATCATCTTCTCTCTAAGAAAAGAATCAAAATGTTTTCATGAAATGAAAAATGCATACCTCTTTTTATACAATATATTATACAATATAATACAATATACAAACTATATATATATTATATACAATAATATACAATATTATACAATTGTTCTATACAACAGTTCTATATAATTACAGAACGTATGCATGTGAAGGGAAAAACTACTGTCTTATAGTTGTGGCACTTGGTCATAAGCTTCATGCTGCAAGAAGAGAAAACTTGTGGTCAGGGTATCTTCCAGAGTTACTCAAGTGTCTAATTGAAAATAAAATCTAAACTGGACAGCAATCCTGTGGCAAAGGCTACTGACATCAGAAGAAGCAACATAGCAAACAGCAACCTAGAAATACAACAAGCTGCAAAATACAATACAACATTTTTGCATCAAAATCCAAACTAGGTGAACACCATCAGTTTCTTCAGAAACTCCAGCCTGGTAGGAACAAATTATTCATGTGGTCATCACAGTCCATGTCCCCCACACCCAGCAGAACTAGGACACACTTGTAACAAAACAAAGTAATTATGGCTTGTGAGGACAGGAAATGAAAAGCTGTTTATTAGATAATACAGTAACTTCAAATGGTACTGCAGGTGAATAATGCAGCAACACACACTTTTGGAAAATGGATGGAAGAATTTAATTTATGCATTTTTTCAGAGTAAGTAATGTTGGAACACTTGCAGTATTTAGATTGATTTGTACATACAAAACCCAGTGATTGTTTCCCTTTACTATTTTTCACAAGGAAAAGGGAGGATACTGGAATTCTACTTATAGGATTCAAATGGTATTTGTAATTCACCAGAAAAGAGGCCATAAAGAAACAGAAGTCCTGATATTAGCACCAAGTACACAAAAGAAACATCTACTTTGGAAAATTATTACATTTGAAAAATGAGTATTTTATAAAAGCATCTCTGAGAGATATCCAAAACTTTGCATGCTTGCCCATAACTAGCATAATGCAATATACACTTCATAAGTCATCTTGGAGGGAGGGTGTTCTAAAAGCTAAAATTAAAACGGTAAATTTCATAAGCTATAAAATATAAAAGACAGAGGTATTAAGCAAAGTGGCTAAGCAGATGAGCAACAAACAACATTACAAATTATTACACTGAAAGCCATAAATTCCTTAAGAAAAGGATAATTTAGAAGTACCACAGATCCACTAAAAGAAGCTTCTGCAATTTTTCAGATAGTTGGCTCTAAAAATAAAACTACAAAACCTGGAAGTTTAAAAACATTATCTAATAGATTTACCAGTGCTATAATTCTATCATCTGCATTGTATTTTATTGCTTTATATACTTTGCAGAGGGGTAAAGCTTAGTTCATTTGAATCTCCAACTTCACTGAAGTTGGAAATACTTGAAATATCAACTATCTCTGTACTAGAATATAGCAGTCTGGAAATAGCAGTTTGTTCCTCTTTTCAATGAGAAAAAAAAAAAAAAAAAACAAACCAAAAAGAAAAACAACTGAAAAACTGGAGCTAGAAACTTCTAGTTCCCTTTCCCAATGACTGTTACAACTGACAGTTATAATTTCTTTTAAAGAGTTAAATCTTGACATAAACAAAACATAATTTAACTGCTGGGGTCAAAATAGTTCAAAGTAAACTCTGACATAAAAGAATATTAATATTTTTCAATTCCATAAAATTCTCAAGAGACTAACTGAAATAGGAAGTCTACACTGCCACTAATTGCTGCTCTCCTACACCCCTTCATCTCTGAGTATAGACCCCATGTGTGGAAAAGCAACCTAACTCTTAACTGACATAGCTGTACTATTTTTTCACTTCTACTGTTTTTCAGAACCAAAATTAAATTGTGGTGACTGCCAGAAGTAGAAGGCTTGTCATCCCTTTGCCTGCAACCATTCAGAGTCTGCTCTTTTGCCCTATGTAACTGTGCAATTTAAGAAACTGGGGAACCAAGCCTGATGAAAGCTAAGTCAACAAAGCCATACTAGTTTTAGGGTGGGTCAGGAAACGTAAATACAGCAAGAAAAAATTATGGTACAGCAGGCTTTAGGGTAGTTTATTAGAGACTTAAGTATTTGGCTAAACCTCAAGGTGCAGTTGCACTCAAATAAAATAAAAATCTTTTACCTGAATCAGTTGTTTCACCAGTTTCATTCCACAGAATAGGCACATACTTGTCAATCTGCAGATGTGACTCAAAATATCAAGAGCACCCTGTTTGCCTTTTATTTTTCTGTACACATACACTACCTTCCTAAATGGCACTTTGGCTTGGGGATCAATAGCAAGCCTCCAATTTTTTGACACTTCTGTGCAAAGTAATGTTGGCAGACAGTTTACAGCTTAATAGCTAAGATAACCCTCCTCTGCCCTAATCTACTTACTACATGACATACAATATATACCTGAATTAGATTAAAAGATCCAGACAAGTTGAAGAGAGTGTGATGGAGTGGTTTTCAACAACCAACCAGTAAAAACTTAAGACAGAAAGAGTTCCTTTCAAAATTTTTAGCTTTCTGATAAAGATTTTATTAACTTTCTCGTAGGAAAGTTCTTTTTCTTCCAAGTCTTTCTTTCTCTACAACTGTCCTGAGAGCCACCAAGTTTCATTTGGCTGATGACACAAGAAAATTTCATAAAGAAACTCTTGTTTGGAGAGGGACTCTTCATCAGGAACTGTACTGATAGGACAAGGAACAATGAGTTCAAACTGAAAGAAGGGGAATTTAGACTAGATATTAGGAAGAAATTCTTGACTCTGAGGGTGGTGAGACACTGAAACAGGTTATCCAGAAAAGCTGTGAATGCCCCATCCCTGACAGTGTTCAAGGCCAGGTTGGGTGGGGCATTGAGCAACCTGGTCTAGTGGAAGTTGTCCCTGCCCATGGCAGCAGGGTGGGAACTAGATGATTTTTAAGGCCCCTTCCACTCCAAACCATTCTGTAAGTCTATGATTTTCCAATGTACTTAGTTCTTGCCCAACATAGTATTACCTGGAAAAGCTAATACTTATACATTTATTATGATGCCATGATGATTTTTCGCCTTTTTTTTAATATACCTTTTATATGTCCTCAGTGCTCTTAGCATGCATACTTGTAATTCCTTAAGTCCAATAACTTAGCATAGTCATAACTTAGCCAGGAGACCAAACATCCTGGAAGCCTCGCAGTTGGAGGCCGGAAAGCCCTAGACTGTCCTGAGAAACCAAGGTCCTCTCTAGAACACATCCTGTAAACTAAGATTAGGCCCATCCAGGGGGGAATTCCTCAGGATGGGGGGATAGCACACTAATCATTCAAGCCTCTCATTAGGGAATCTTTATAGATATGCTCATTTGCGAGGTCTATAAATTGTGTACACGATCTATCGAGTGGGTGCATGTTGGTGCATTCCACCTTGGCAAAGTGGTGCACCATAAGGATCCTTATTAAATGCCGAGCTAAAAGCCCTTTTTTCCCTTAACCGTGTCTGGCTCTCAATTTTTAAGACCAGAAAAAGGCGTAAGTCAATACTGAGGGAAGAGGAAAACATTTTAAAGTCTACACAAAGAACATGCAGCAACTGAGACCTAGTCTCACCATTAGCATGCTACCAGTCTCTCCATATTAGCAGGAACACTGCCAGTGTAGCACCATATCCCTCCTTATTCTGGATGTGAATGTGTGGGAACAGCCTCCTCACTCCTTACAGAGACTGTAACTTAATAGGATACAAACAAAAATAGAATGGCAGTGATGAAATTGGAACTTGAGCAATACAATTAAGTTTTATTAGCATGCTCTGCTGGACTTGTACGCCAGTCAGACAAAGCCATTTAGTGGCTGCAACTTGTGTTCTTAATGAAATCTTCAGTGCAGGTGTGACCTTAAGTCATCGGCACCTTCTTCTGTATTTCTTCTAAAAGTGGCTTTAAACTAACATCATTACAGCAGCAACAAGCTTCTACATTTAAATTTCACACCTTCTTTTCATTCAAGCGTTCTTAAAGTTCAGGGAAAAAAACTAAAATAATGAGGATGTAAATTTATTAGAGTATTCCAATAACCTTCCTTAATTTCTAGGTGGAGACAGAAGTGAGAGTATAAACCATTCTTAGACAGTTCCTTGTTCCTGCAGATTGTGAGGCAGTCCAGGTCTTTTTGCCTCATTTAGAACTCTTGGACCTTCAAAATCATACCATAACTGAACTCTGAAACACATTTATTAGGAAGCAAATCTAGGTCATGAAGACCTCTCCCTTTGCGAAATTTGTTCTAGTAACCAGAGAGGGATCAAAATCACATTTCTACTAAGCATCCTGAAACCATTTTCAGGGTTTTGGTTCCTCCTTATAACAGTTCTTTTCTGTTTAAGTAACAGTAAAAAAAAAATCTGAATCTGCATTACATCACTGTTTATACTTCTTTGACTAACTGAAAAATCTATGTAGGTTTCTTGATATTCTGACCCCCTCACATGAAATAAAAATAATTTTCCCATCTGGACTGAAATTAACAAAATAATCATGCCTATCTAAAAATTTTTGTGAGATTTTTCTCACAGCAGCTATGCCATAGCTGTTTATTAGTGTCTTGATCATAATTTGGTTTATACTTGGGAGTAACAAAATACATTAAATGCCTTGCAGTTATGACTACTTTAATAAATAGATATTGAAGGTGCTATGGAGAAGACACAATGTCATACACAGGACACTTGCTACTCACTGAAAAGCACTAACTACACATTTTTCATCAACAGAATCATTTAATACTCAGCCCGCCTTGAAACCAGATTTTACTTTTTCAAAGAACAAACTTTTTAACAGACCAATATAAATAGCTTCCATTTAGAATATATTTTTATTATTTCCTTATTTAAGAATCATTCTCAAATTAGAAAAGAAAATTAAGAAATACTGTTTGTACCAAAGTGTAAATAGGCAATTCAATTTTAAAATGCTGATATCAAAGGCCTATTTTATTTTAATCAAACATCAGTTACAATTACAGTTTTATTGTCACAGTCATTATTTAAATACGTAGAAATGTTGCAGCCTTATCATGCCATCCCAGAAGAAAACTGGCATGTGTAATTTTTCAGACACTAACACTGGTCTAGTTCTATGCCACAATAGCATCACACTTCTGTGCTTCACTTCAGTATTTCATAAGGACTCAAGCTCATTTAAAAATAAAGTTTATTATCTGAATAAATGAATTTCAACTATTACTAGGTAACACTAATTAGATACACTGCCAGGCACCACTCTTCAGAACTTCTGAGGCAAAAGTAAAAGATTAATCAAATTTCAAAATGGAGCAATATAGAAACAATAAAAACAAGATGAACAAGTGGTCAATTTATATTCAAAGCTGACTCCACCTAAAAGGAATCCTGTAACTGGAATTTGAGAATCTCAGCTATGAGAAAAGGCTGAGAGAGCTCTAACTGTTTAGCCTGGAGGAGAAAAGGCTCAGGGGCAGAAGTCTCACTAATGCACATAAATACCTGAAGGGAGGAGGCAAGAAGCTAAGAGCCAGGCTCCTTTCAGTGGTGCCCAGTGACAGTAAAAGAGGCAATGGGCACAAAGTAAGAATGCACATCAGAAGAATGCTGGGTTTTTTTAAAATTGTAAGGGTGACCAAGCACTGGCACAGGCTGCCCAGAGAGGCTGCAGTTTCCACCCTTGGAGATATTCAATAGCCAGCTGGACATGGTGCTGGACAACCTGTTCTAAGTGGCCCTGCTTGAGCAGTGGGGTTGTATCAGGTGACCTCTAGAGGTCCTTTCCAATCTCAGTTATTCTGGAAGTTATTAATTATTTTTCCAGAGGAAAAGCTAAAAAAATAAACACACACAAATGACAGAACAAAAAATTAGGAAGCAGTGTTGACCGTGGTATTTTTATGACTACTTCAATCAATGACTTAATTCACCAAACAGAAATACAACTCTAACAAAAATAATAGTTCCACTTTAGAGGAGGAAAAAAATTCAATTTAATACAAGTAAATTATTATAAAATTAATTCCTAAGTTTTAGAGGCTGTTTTACAGGAAGTCAAACATCTGGGGGATGGAAAGAACACAGCCAACTACATATTCCGTTCAATTAAAAAAGGTAATTGGGATGCAGTAAGAATTTCCACGTCATGATGCTTCACAGCATTTCAAAGTCTGTACACATGGATCCACACAACTCAGAAGTTTTAATTATTTATCCATTAACTTGAAGCCAAAACAGACCATGTGGAGTCACTCATTTGATGTTTTTCAGCAACTTACTCGTAGGAGTGTACAACTTAACTTAGGCATGTCTACAATCCCACTTAACTGTGTCAAAAGCAAAACCAGAAGTTGAAACAGGTCTTTGAACTTCATCAACAACTTGCCTTTTGTTCTGTTATTACTGAACAAGGTGGGCAATATGGATCTGAATTTGAAAACTGTAAACTAGCTGTCTTATCCTTTACCCAGTTAGAATCTACTTTTTTTTCAAGTGCCAAATAAGACATCTGCTTTGCATCTTTTGATCAATTCAAAATTTTTTTATTTTTTATCTAACTCACAGAACATTGAAGAAAGAGTTCCCAAAAACTCCAACACTAATCAAAGAAAAATGGCATTATGGTATTTGTGATGGTAGTATTTTTGTGAAACATTTAAGCAAAACAAAAGAAAAAGCTGCAGATTTTTTTTTTTTTTAATATCTCATATATTAAAAAGTATTAGATAATTCCCGACTGCCAGTATAGGTAGTATCACTTCAGAATATGGTAAGGAATTTATTCAGTCCTGAGTAAAAGAAAGTTTTTACTTTGTGCTAGGTTTCCTAGTTTATTTTTTACTCAATAAAATAGAAAATTTCTGATTTCTTCATGTAAGTAAAAAGTGTATCACGTACCTGTTGTGTATTTCTTTGTGACTGTAAACTCGACTGCAGCCTTCTCAACAGTGGAACACCATTCCTAGACAGTCTTTTAAGCAACCAGTAACTGTGCACTCGTTCAACAAAATGCTTCTTTCGCTGAATGGCCACCTGATTCATAATCTTATTTAATCTAAAACATGGAAAAACTGATATTGTATTTTGCACAACAAAGTATATAACGTATTTATCTATGGAAGTTAAACATGACATATATATGAATGCATACTGTAAAAACAAAAGCAATCACTATGTTACAAATTTCTTTCGGTAAGATCCCTTCTAGTACAAATACTGAGCAGTAAATTACAACCAAATACATCTGCTTGACACTGCAGTTTCTACTAAATACATTAAAATACTTTATAAAGCTAAAGGGAATAAATTTTTTCATAATAATTATTGGAAGAGCAATCCCAGATTAGGGCCAAGAATAAAGCTTTATGTGCATTTCATAATAATTTACCTATTGAAAACGAAATCAGATAAAAAGCTCCAAATTACTATGAAAATCATCAGATCATTTGTTGCCATCTACAGAAAGAATTAGTAGTTTATTTTACAGACAATACATCTTCAAACTTTTTGCATAAAAGCATGCAATGGAAGCCTTGTATTTACCCTATTAATATTAAACTTTTGACAAATAAACCAAACAAAAAATATAGAACACAGGAACAATTATTATTTTACCCCAGACATATAATGAAAATAACTAAACAGAGAAGACACAAGTGAGGATGATATGAACAGTTAAGCAAACTCTCTCAACCAAAATCAAACAGTATTTTCTCCAAAGTTGCTATTTAACAAATGCAAATACTCTATGCATATACTCATTTGCAAATACTCTATGCATATACTCATTTGCAAATACTCTAGGAAAGTGCTGCATGAATATCATACACAACAATACTGATTCCTATTTTTCAAATAACGACATGTTAGATAGGTGTCCAAGTCTCAAACACAACACTGGCCTCTCAAAATTTATATTCAAAAGGAAGTTTATCTGAAACAAATCTTCAGCTCTCTGAGCCTACAGTTTGAAATTACAGCAAAATAAAAGTTAGAAGAAGTTAATGGTTATAGAATTAAAAGATTTTCTCTTTGCATGATAATGCTGGTATTTGTAACTGGTGGCAGCCCTTGTATAATTAACACAAGATGCCCCAAGGTACCAACCGCCTGTATTGCTAGAGAGATTGCTCCTTCATTTGGGGGCAGGGGTGAATTGAAAAGAGAGCTGGATGTAAAACAGTCACAGAAAAGTTAATAACAATGAAAAGAACACTGTTTATTCTTCACTCAGAATATTACTACCCATAGCAAAACTCTACCATCGATAGTAGGGGGTTTACCAGATATTCACCAAAATTTAATACTAAACCAGGCAGATATTAATTCAAGAAGTGTCTGATTTGTAGAGCAGTACCATGAGACATTTAAACAAAAATCATGACTGTATATACATACTAATATTTTTCTGCTTTTTCCCTTTTAGAATTAGGCAGAAAGCAGTTTTGCAGTTAAGTGATAAAAGCTAAGTAGTCAAAACACCTAAAGAAAATGTAAAGTTAGAAGTAAGCCTTGGGTAAAATTATTCTTAAGAATATCTGGGAAAAATATATATTTTTCAGACTAACATACAAGCGAATGTACCCTGAGTTCACCAAAGGTCATCTATTCCTGGGGTTTTTTTGGGATGTGTAGAAGATAAGCTGCAATAGGTCTACTCAGTGCTACAGTAACTAGCTAGTTTTCAGTCATCACCAGGCAAAGGCAGAGCAAACCCAGGTTTTCTTCAAAATACAGCACCATTGTGTCCTTTGGTTCCTCAATGACACTTTTTAAAATAAATAACTAAGCTAGTTAGGCATTCTTGGAAGAATTCTAGCTTAACCTAAAGCTTAGAAGGTCTACAGATGGACTTCAGACTGTCTTGTACATCTTTCACTGGAGGGCAGACACAGGCTCCAAAAACATTTACTCAATGCAGAACAGATGTGTCCCTACTAAACTTCAAACAACCTAATTACAAATAATTATAGAACACAATCAAAATCAAATAATTACTTTCACAAATCTCTTGGAAACAGTAAAACCTACTGAACCAAGTCAAAAAAAGCACAGCCAAATACACACCTATTTGGAAAGACCAGAGAATCATAACATGAAAAAAGGTGCCTTGGCTTCTTGCCCATCAGATGTGGCAAGACTAAGCAAACATCTTTAACTACAGCTTTAAGTACATTTGCCAATTCACATAACAAACCATTCTATTAATATATAATTATAATAATAAAGTGCTAAAATAAGCTTAAGAAAGATGTTCACAGAAGACATTCTTCAACTTCCAAAATAGAAATAAACAGACGATAATTTGCGTGCAGAAACTACTTAACAAGGGGTTGGAAACTACTCATCTCTGCTTTCCCCTCCAAATTAAACCAAGTATTTAATTTAAACACCACACATGGGTAGCAGCAATATACTTCTCAAAATACAGAGGTCTGAAATGCTTCATGTGGCAGGTATCTACAGAGCCTCTACACTATGAACTTAGTGCTAGGAGGATGTTACATCTGCTGTTAGATTCTAACAACCCACAACCTGTATCACAGCTCTTTAACCATCCTTTTGCTTAGTCTGATACTTCCAGGTAGACTTTTACTGTCCCAAAGACTTTAAATTTTGACAGGCAGTACAATCATTTTGGGGAAATGAGACGACACTGCTGTAGAACCCCAGAAGTCGCACAGACCGGGTACTGATTTAGAAGCTCCCACCACTTAAAGAATTTGCCATGCATTCCACTTTCCTTCTTTTTTTTTTTTTTTTCCACAACAAAGATATTACAAAAAAAATACTGAAGAATAAAAAAAAAAAGGCATGCATTTGGGCCACGTAAGGGAGAGCCGTTTAAAGACTTCATTTTGCAATGCAGGATCTGACTTGGACATGACAGGATTAATTGCTACACTGCACTGACAAATCCCCAGCACAGAGGCAAGGCTTACAAAACTTAGGGCACCTCCCAGAACAACAGAAAACAGCTCAATGAAGGCATTTTTTTGCTAAGGTATCTGTCCATACTAGAACTTTTTCCAGTATAAGCATATCAAAAAAGAACAGCTTTCTGTATCATTTTCTAATGGCAAGTCAACCATACCAACTACTGGGAGAAAAAAATCATAATTTTCCCTCAACTTACCAGTTATTAAAAACCAAGTACATTGATAGAGGAATTTGAAAATTCCTTAAAAGGCACCTGTGTTCCAATGATATTCAGTGACTGCTGCTATCTAACTGTCTCATAAAAGAAGCATTACGTTTCAAGCTGACGACCACTGCAGCCTTTTGGCACCAGCAGTCATACTGATTCTTGGTTTGGTTTTTTTTAGAGCTACATGCCAAAACTACACAGATGACAAAAACATTTTTCAGAACTGTTTTAATTGTGTCACAGCCAACTGAGTGAGCCAGTACTACTTCCTTTTCCCAGCCCCCCACTGTAAAACACTGATGTGCACTACAAACAGTAGTGCAAAAAAAGGGGTATCATACAACTCCCTGCTTGCCCTTAAATAAGGAAAGGTCTCTTTTGAACTGAACCTTTGAAGCAACACCTACAGTTTCGTCCTGACATGGAGAAATTTGATGGATATCTTCTTTGTAAAGGGTGATACACTTAATTCACTGGTCAATGCATTCAGAGAGCTGAGTGTGTTACTCGTCCTTGTTTCCTCACCTTTTAGATGCATTTTAAATGCACTAAATAAACTTTGTCAATGTAAGAGATGTGCTTTTAACATATTGGCAAATCTCACAGCTACCTTCTTTGACTCATGACTTCCTTCCTTCCCCAGTTTCAGTTACATATCACTGCGGCAACTATGGCAACTGGTTACAGGGAAAAGTGAAACCAGTATTTTTGGTAACCAACAATGTGGCAGTTTAACCTAAGAAAGCCATGAGAGATAATCATCAATTTTTATCAATCATCACTAACCACTGCACAGACACATTTTTTAACCCCACAGGTATTATTTTCGTATTACAATACCTCAAGATTCTTAAGTTTTTGAAATATAAACTAGAAAGAACATTTTCTTGAGTATGTCATTTTGACAACATTACTAGAGTAACTCAAGCACAAAGAACTTATTATAAAAATCTGTATTAATCAAATACCCAAAGGAAGATCAAATACCCATTAAAACCAAGGAATTTTTAAACATGAACAAACGCTAGTATTTTAATTACCATACTTGTCCTGAGTCCCCAGTTTTATCAGTTTATTATTTTGCATCGTCCTTTATCCAGCATAGCAGTACTAAAGGTACACACAACACAGGAAAACTGTATTATACTCTGTAAAATTTCATTCGGTATCACTAACATACGAGTTTCTCTTGACCTGTGGTAATACCCATTAACAATCAAATTATGTTCCACTTTACTAAGCAAATAAAATACCCCTATTTTCCCACACAAAGATTGCAGATAAGCTTCTAAAACCTGTCAGAAGAAAATGTAAAAAAATCTGTATTGAACAAGTCGAAAAAAGTAAACTGAGTTTCCAGAACACTTGAATTTTCACACCTTGTTCAGCAAACTTCCACAAAATATACTGAGACTTGTGGGAAGCAGGAAAGACACAAGACTTCCCTACAGATAATTATAGTAATTCCAATGACACTTACTAGAAGACAATTAGCATAGAACTAGAATAAAATCTATGGAAGAATTTATTTGGGGAATTGGAATTAATTCTAGAGCCTTACCAACTATTCCTCCTAGCTCCATATAAAAAAAATTAAGTTTTTGAAGATCAGAATGCCCACCTGGACAGATTAAACTCTCCCTACTCTTCCCATGGAAAACCTTTGGCAGCAGCCGTTTATCAAAGTGCTTGTAAAACTCATCTTTCAATATACTTTTTTTTTTTTAAACAGTCAAGAAACACAACTTTGTTATCCCATTCCTCAATGAAAGATAAAGCTTACTACATGACTTATTAACTTTAAAAAAAACCACCTCAAACTGTTCTGACTGACTTGAAAAACAACACAGGTAAATGAATAACTATGTAAAAATCAGAATCCATCTGCTTGTCTTGACTTCCTTTTGAAAAAGGGCAACATTCCTTTAATACCAAGCAGAAGTCAGCTACATGCCTAACAGAGTACATACCAAATCCTGGAAAGACTGAAAGGGATTTCATTTAAACTTCTCTGCACCACAAGTCTGCAGAATCCCCACGTAACAAATACATACTTTCCTAATTAGAACTGCTTTCCAGATTTTATTCTTTTTTGTCTGCTATGTTCTAAAAGTCTAGTTACTGAATTTCCCTTTCCTAGGTTGAGAGTCCAACAGTATATATTTTATCTACTGTTAAATAGATACATTTTCTGAAGCCTGAAAGGTTCTCCAGGTTCCTATTCTTTATTCAACATTTACTGGTATTTAAATAGTATTTCATTTGGAATGCACATGTAGGAAGTACTTTGTGTTGCCTACATGACTGTGAAACTCCCATTTTTCTATTTGAGCAAACAGCTTGTAAAATTTTGTTTTGACAGGGAAAGTAGAACTGTGAACTTAAGAGGCAAGAAAACATTATTATGTCAGTTAATTCTCTGTTAGCTTATTATTTTCTTCCTATTCTAACAACTAAGTTTGTGATATTCCAAAACTTCAGTTAAGGAAAAAAACCCAAAACAATAAATAAAATAAGAAAACAAATCCAAAACCAAACCAAACAATGAAAACCCCCCACTTTGCCACACTAGAAAAACTCTTCTCAGAAAAATCATATGCACACATTTACTTCTGCCAGCTCCTATACATATGTAATGACCACATGACTTTGAAATCTAATATCAAAAGGCTAAATTCACATCAGATTAATCAAAAATCACCTTTCAATCTGTAATAAGAAGAAATCTCAGTATTTATCTTCTAATCTTTTGTGCACTCTGTAACTTGATCATTGAATTAAAAAAAACTGCCAGGAGACAGTTCTTCAGACAATGCATTCTTTAGATGTTTTGCTATGGCACAAGTCACAACACCCTCTAATTGCCACAAAACCAAAAAAATTAATGGAAGTTCACATAACTGGTGAAACTCAGAAGTTCTAAAAAACAAAATCACACAAATCTTGGTCTTCATAACTGCATTATCACATATATAATCATTATGGACCAAACCCCTTAGAAAGCACACAGAATACTAATGATATGTCTTACAGAGGTAACATTAATTTGTTTTAAGCTTCTTTGCCTTGTACACATAAAATAAACAAAAGAAAAAAAAGTATTATTTTTATTCAAAATCTACTTTTACAATTTACTAAGTAAGTCCCACTTCTTCAAACACATTAATTAATCCTTATTTAATCAGCCAACCAGTGTCAAGATGAACTAGCTTCAAAATAAGGCTCTAAAGTTACCTTTACTTTTTAAAAATACTGCTGAGGCAAAACTAGTGAACACCACAGTAGCTTTTGTTTTTAATTTAGGGAAAATTACTTTTTTTATTTAAGCAAAATGATAAGGATGACATCAGCAGTAGCTTCTACATGTAACAGAAAGGTTTCAAACTCAAACAATGTGACAAGAAACATCAGCGGTCGATGACTTCTGGCATCACCTTCACTTAGGTGATTCTATGATCCAAGTATTAGGTACAGTCACAAGGCACACCTACATAATGCTCCCCTGGAATTAAAAGAAGCATTTTCACATGATTCTGTGTATTATACATACATGTATATTCAAGGATAAAGAGCTAACACACATTAGTCTGGATTTATTCAGCTTTCAAGTTCTTTGCAATGCTGGCCCTAGCAGTATTTTTAAATGGCTTTTTAATGTTGAATTTTAAGCCAAATTTCTTATTCTTTCCCCCCACCTTAAAAACTTTTTGAATGTATTAATAAAACACCCCACAGTACCCTAAAAAACATTTTTAAAAATTTCCAAAAGAATTCCACAAGCTACATATATGAATAAGAAGCATTATCTGTGAATGCAGACTAACAATGTCTCAAAGGCTTTGTAAATGTTCCTTTCCCCTTAATACTGCACTTCAACACTTTCTGTTTATTTATTATTTATTTCTCTGCTCCATACTTCCTTTCAGAGACAACAAGATTCCGATGTCAAGATAACAAGATTACATTTAATTACTTGGCAAGAAAGTTCAAGATAGCTCAAGTGGGTAAATTATAAACCAAAAGAAAATATTGGTTCTGCCTTGAGACACAGTAAAAGAAATCCAGCTTTACTTCCAGGCACAGTATTCTTCCTAATAAAAGCAAAGATCAACACAGAGAGATCAGTTAATGTGGGGCACATAAATGCTGATCCGTAAGAAGAGCTGAAAACGCTTTTGTAAGAGTCTCAGCAATTTTTGCTCTCAGTTGTTGGCTACTACTCACCTACTTTCATAACAATCTTTTAATATTAATGACACAACACACCTCATACAACAACAGTGCTCCTACTTCTAATGAAAGTGGGGCTTTTTTATTTATCCTTTGCTCTCTACAAGTGCTCCATTTCAAATGTTTTCTTAATTTCAGGCCTAACAAACATGCCATGTTTGTAGAAAGAGAAACTGAAGTTGAAAGCAAATACTTATATACTTTTAATGTCAGCTTCCATTTAACAGAGTAGAACTTGAATGAATGGCATTTTAATAGAGGATTACACTGTATCTCAGTGCATACTTTAAAAATACTGAAGATTAAATATTTTATATCACATTATATTTCCCTCCAAGTATATAGCTACAATATCATAGTTTCACAGCATTTTTTAAGAACATGAATATTGACACTATGCAAACAAGCAAACGTATTTTAAATGCCTCTTTTGACACGTAAGATCAACAGACTACACAAAACCAGTGTTATTTGTACTAAAGAATCAAGCACTCAAAAAAAAAGTGAAACCACATGTAGTTTTCCCAGCTAACATTGTAACTCTTCTGCTTCACCTACTTATCCTGCTTGCTGAATAAGGCAACAGTTATAAAGGACAAGGACAAACGGCAGCAGATAAAAAAAAAATCCACACGGAATTGAGGAGAGTCAACACAAGATAACTAACAGAGAGAAGCACCTAGATTTAGATTGCCAAGCTAACCCTAAAAGTTAGGATTTCTTAACTTGAAAATTCTGGACCTGCAGTCTAAACAAAATCCTTCTAGTATTTTTTTAGGGCAGGGGGCAAATCTCTCTACCATTACACATCCCCAGTGGCAATACTACACTTCAAATTTGCCATTTTCTTCAGCCAAACTAGCCGGTGGCAGTGGGAGGCTACTTTTTGACTACCATTTGACAAGAGGAGCAGTTACTGTCTGTCCCTCCCATACAGTGGGACAGTTTTAGAGTGTCCTTTCCCACTCCCCTCCCCACACAGCACAGCTGCTCTGGCACTTCCCAGAAACACAACTTTTAGATGAAGCTCATTTCTACTTTTAAACAATCAAAAAACGCAAAAAACAAACAAACAAAAAAACCCCACCAAAAACAGACAAACAGAAAAAGCTGATGAGTACAAACAGTACAGTGTGAGCAAGCACATTCAGGAGTTTTGTATTTCAATAAAAACTGAATGGAATTTCCTACTCAAGAAACAACACATCTCTATAGCCAGAAGGTCTGACGTACATCCTCCATGCAAAAGAATTCCCTGGTAGTCCCATACATTATTACAGGTGCTAAGCAATTTACAAGTCAGCATCGACAGCACTGAAAACTGAAACCACCTCAAGGCTCTAAGATGAACTACTGCACCTTTGGAAGTAGATACCCAGGTATAGACTTTCCAAATTACCTAGGCAACAGGACAGATATAGGCCCAGCATTAAAAATAAATAACAAAACAAAACAAAACAAAAAAAAAAAAAAGGAAAGAAAAAAAAAAAGAGACAGGGGAGGTAAGCATTCATCTCCTATCATCACTGGATCAATGGTTAGCAACTTCTGATCCTTCACCCTCAAATCAATAGTTCACAGATGAAAGTCTGAGATGTCATATAATTAGATTATAAACAACCTAGAGAATGACACTATCTACATAAATTAACAGCAAAAAGCTCAGAGTATGACATCTGTGTAAGAAATTCTGGTCAAGGTCATGCAAGGAAGTAGCATAGAAACCTGACCTAAGGTAAGCTGATCCAGAAATTGATGAGCTACAAAAGTTGTGTAGAAATTATGAAGTATGCTGTTCCACACCCAGTCTTTTAAAAATATTATGAACTTAAAGATAATTGTTTTGGAAAATAGAATGATCAAAAACTGTGTTATTAAAATGCTCAGTCCTTCATATACTCTCACCATCCAGGAAAGGATATAAATCCTTCCCTCTAAACAGAATGTAAATTGCAAGATGCTTTTCAACTCAAGCTTCACCAGATGAACTCAGGGGCTGCATCTAGCAAGTACTTCCCTCCTCACTATGATCTTCATATTTGTACACTCTTCCAACTACTAACTCCGAAGAGCCAGCAATAGGCCAAGGAGGTGTATTGTCTAGTTATTAAGAAAGCAATCCAAACCAAGCATCTCCACGTGTGCCTCAATTTCCAGAGATGTTAAAAACATATTAAAATCAAATTCTTCAGGTAAAAACACACTAGTGTTTAAACACAGAGTGTATATATTTATTCAACTTAAATAGCTTAATTGCTCTTCCTCAAGAACTCTGAAAAATCATGCTTCAGCTCCAAGGGAATAAAAGCATACTAAAAAAACAGATGAGAGAAAAAGAATAATTTAAATGAAGATTGCTGTGAAATGATCCAAATAATTTTTTAATACTTTATGGGCACGTACTTAACTCCTACAGAAACATGAGAGCGTTTCTGGAACAGAAAAAAACCTGAAGAATAGCCAAAGACAACTAGACAATTTTCGGTCTAAAACTAGAGATTTGGGTCTGCAGTGTAACCACTTTTCCTTTTAATATGCCCATTTCTGTTTCACTTTTAATTCAGGGATCAGTTTTCTAGGACTGAACACGTTCACATTACAGACTACTTAAGCAAGGGTCTCCCTCAGCTGACGACAAGCAATTTATAATAAAGCCCAACCTTAAAATAGCTTTAAACTGTGCACATTTTTTACATTTATGATATACAGTACAGGAACTGTACTCGTTTCTTCTGAAAAGAAGCATAAATAGAAGCAAGCTGAATTTCTCTGCAGTCTTGAAAAGAAATTCAATCATTAATGCAAAAAAAAAAGAAAGAAGAAAATGTCTTTTGTATTTTTGCTCCTGTTATCTAATGACTATTAGAAAAAAAGCCATCTGATGATAACATCTTTTTAGGATCTGGCTTTTTTTAAAGTTGCCAATGGAATGAGCTGCCAGAGGGACAACTGAGAACATACTTACTTATCCTCAACTCTTAGTTCACGTTCTTTCTTACACAGTCTTAAAAAAAGCAAAACAAAACCCCACTACACTACCAATTGGGATTGTCCTAATTAACACAAAGCCAAATTATTTTACACCAACTTCCCCCTTCCACGGACAATAGCTCCTGTTTAAATAGCAGTATTAGTTGCCTGCTGTCAACTGAAGTTTTTCTGCAGTGCATCACTAAACAAAAATACCATTTTACCAAGGAAATCGTAACAGAGAACAGAGCAATTAATCTGATGTTTGTAAACACCACATGGGAGCTGAAGGCTGTTTGTCAAAGTCAGTCAATAAATAGTTTCTTATATTAACAAAACTTATTACAGGAAAGAACTGCAGTCTCAAAACAAGTATTTATTTAGGTTAATTTAACCAGCTTTAATTGCTCACTACCTGAGACTTGTGAGTCAGCTATTTAAAAGGCATCCTATTATTTCAAAAGCCCTCACTTGTCTGTGCACTCTTGAGTTCAGTCACAGTACAGGCAATGAGCCTGGACATCGAAGTGGTGCCTGTTCTGAGAAACTTTCCAAACTACTGCTCTTAAATTAGTAAGAATTTAATTCAAGGGGTAAACAAATATATTGGTGTTGAAAACACACAAATATAAATTTTGGAAATAGCTCCTGAGAAGTTATTCTGCCCCATAAGGAAAACACTTCCTTGAAGGTTTTTTGTTAAACCTACATAGATCTTACACTGTAAGTTTATTCTTAATTTAAAAAAGGTGAGATGAACAAGATTCAAAACTTATATACACAAACGTAATTTTCATCCTGGATCTCTTAAAATTAGAAAAAGAAGCTCAGAATCCAAAATTACAAATAAAGTTAACTTTTAGCTTGGCTTTTTTTTTCAGTATGAAGATCAACTGCAGCTACTATTCCAAATTCAGCAGTTAATTCTCAAAAGTACAGTGAATGACAAATGAACACACAACATAACTTAGTCTGACAAAAAAACCCCAAACCAAATGTTCTGAGGACAAGACAGACCACTTGATCACTTCATAATTTCTCTGAAGTAGTTACTGCATTTTTACTGCAACTCCACAAAAGTACAATGTACATAATTAACAGTAATTCTCTGAGAAAGGCCTTCAAAGAAAGCACGTAAAAAACATAAAGAACTTGAAGGAGGCATCTAAAAGCACTGGTTTAAAATTAAACAGATAATAAAATAAAGGTTTCTCACACTTTGATGGTTTGCTTACCTCTGGGGGGGAATATAAGGAGCAGATACTGTTGGCATAACTGTACAGGGTTCAACCACTGTTTTCTTGGCTTTTTTTGTCTTTTTTCTGATTTTTGATGTAGACCTAGCAGTTCTGACTGATCCCTCCTTTCTACAAACACCGTTTTTGATTTCAGCTTCTCCATATATATTCAGAGGTCTCCGTGTGCAACCTGGTGGAGTATGTACATCACAATAGGCAGTCTTTTTCACAGAGAATGTTGTTCCACTGCCAGTTAGTTCTTTCACAGGTTCCATTTTCATATACAGACCAGCCTTTTGAGCACATGTCACATGGAATGCAGTATAGCAGTTTGCTTTGTGGCACTGGATGCAGGCACCAACACCTTTCTGTTTACAGAGGTAGCATGTTAACTTCCATCTGGCTGGGGGAATGTTCCTGACACCATCAATTGGCTCAATAAAAACCGTATTGGCAAATCCAACTTCTGGAATCCACAAAGCACACACCACGTGTCCCCAACGATCATCATCTGTCTTTTTAAAGGCACCTCCCTTGTTTGGGCACAGCACACAGTCTACAGGCCGAGAGCGGGACTGCAAACAGTGTCTGCAGAGCCACTGGCCCTCAGGTATATATGGCACCCCATAGCATTCCTGATGTACTGCTAAATTACACATATCACAAAACAGGATCACATTGCTGTTCTGACATTCACCATCCATGCATATACAACACACTGCATCTTCATCAATTAAAGACTGATGATCACCCTGTTTTTGGTTCTCACAATAAGACTCTTTTTCAAACCTATCCATAAGGAATTCAAACATATTCTGTGAAACAACTGACACTCCATCACTTTTCCGTTTATCATTTATCAATTCTAACCACGCATAATCTTCTTCATCCATGTCATACTCAACTTCATTATCAAGTTCTTCTGCTGACTTCTCAATGAATTTGTAATAAATTGGAGGTCTCCGAGGAGCTGAAGGGGGACTGTATTCAACAATCCGTACTTTTGGTTCTGGAAGAGGAGCTGTTGTAGCAGGTATACCATGTGAGCTCGGAAGAGCTTCATTTTTCTTTTTCACTTTGTTATTTTTATGGCGTTTGCTTCTTAGACAAACTGGTGGTCTTTCACTATTTTCTTTATTGCTGTTGCATTCACTCATTTCCTGGGCAGTAAGATCATCTTCTAATATAATTTCTAAAGGATCAAAGATACTGATCCTATGCAGGCGACCTTCAATTTCTATTTCAACCATCCTTTGAGCTTGAGCGTATGTCAAGGTTTCTCGTGTCGGGGAGTGCTTAATACTGCATGGGGACGAAGAATGCCTTGCTGCCGATACTCGATGGCATCTTCCTTTTCTCCTCATTTGGTAATGTTTACCTAAAATTAGAGCAACAGTTAATACTATGAACTCCCAACAATCGTATTAAAATATTAGTTTTTAAAATACTGCAGTAAGGAAAAAACCCTTCAGTTCTACTGCCCTCTATGTATATATTTAACTAAAAATAAACAAAACCTGTCACTCTTACTCAACAGGACTGCTCAGTTTCGTACAAGTTTAACCTAAAGATCAATAGATCTTCTAAGTAACAGCTTCACTGAGTAAACACAGCTATATAAAATCCTTGCTACAAAAACCCTCTAGAAGCACTGTTGGCAAGACCACTGCATGAGAACAAAAACTCTTCAGAAGTGTCACAGATAAAAAAATTGCATTTGTTACCTTGTAAGAAAACCTTTAATACAATACTTCATAACACCTTAGGGGTGCCTGCAGTTTGAAAATTTTTGCAACAGCTACAGATTATGCCCTCTAGACCTCTCTTCAGAAGAACTAATGCAATTGTGAGAGAAAAACAAGTTTTCTCTGAATTTTTTTCCAGCACTCACATTATCAACTCAATTACTATAGCTATATTTAAAAGCCAGAAAAGCACACATACTTCCACATTTGGCAAGTGGGCAGTTTGACAGCCCCTACTTTTTTTACTTTCCTCAATCCTAAGTGAGCCCATTATTCTTCACAACATGACAAGAAAAAACAGAACTCTCAGTACCCAATATGGTGCAGTACAGACTGCAACTAGTAAATATTCCACCTGTAAAGTACGTTTGACTTAGAGCCAAAACATGTTCCCTGCTTTTAAGTATGCATGTACACACACCCTTCTCCTTCAACAGATTCTTCAGGAGCTGATAGATAAAAATCTCCCTGTTTTTAAACCCAGTCCCAAGCTCTTTAGAACAATTTTTAAGTTTACCACCTACTGCAAAAAGATCACATACCACACAAAAAGATAGCTTTCTTCCCACCATTCCAAAGTGCCAGGGCTAGGATGAGCATGCATTTTGGTCACAAAATTTCTAAATTAAAAGTTTCCATACATACTTATGCCTTTTGACATCTTCATGCTGGGTAGGGCTTTTGTCCCATAAGGGTTGAAAATATTACAAACCTGACTGACATTGTCAAGTTTAAAATTCTATTCCCCTCCTTCCTTCTTCCCAATAAATCATTAATAAATTTCATCACTCAACCTCAGCTACATAAAAAACCCTCTATCTTTAATCACTGCTTAAAGTATTATTAGGACCTCACCATTTCAACTCCGTATTTCTAGCCAGTGTTGCTCACTATAACACAACTAGTGTTAGCATGTATTGCCAAAATAGCAGAGAAATAGAGAGATCAAAGCACAACTACTGTTAAAGACCAGTATATCTATTTCAGGAAGAAAACAGCAAGCACTGAACAAGTACATTAACTACTCCATGCCACTTGCCTTTTCCATAAGTCTATGACAACTTCTAAATGCACACCCTCAGAGTACTGAAGGAACTCCTTCTACAGGAAGACTAAATCACTCAGGCAACTAACCCTCAGACTAGCTCCTGAAAGGCTCTGATCTGTCTGCTCTCACAAACTGACCCTGCTTTCATAATCTAAACTAATTTTATTATTCATGTGAGAATTGTGCTTCTCACAGATCTTTCACACCACTAATTCTTAACTATAATTACTTGTTTCTATACTGTATAACCAGAAAACAGTCAGTGTTTATTTTAATCATGACAGGTCTCTGATCTGCTTTTTATAAACAACAGAATAATATAAAAGGTTCCAACTCCTCAAACAACTCTGGACAAAGCATTTAATAATTAAATTCTGTAAAAAAACACACGATTCCATCACACTAGTTTCTTAACTGCAGAAAACTGTTTAAACAACTAATACTGCCACAGAAGGTCCAACGACTAAAACCAAAAACATACCAGTAATATAACCAAAATGAAGTTAGTTCCCAGTTTCAGTGCAGATTTTGTAATTCAGAGGCCCAAAGGTAATACAGTAGTCCTGATTTCTGTTTATTATTGTGAACAAGTAATGATGCATTCTTCAGCTAAAACACACTGATGTGTCAATGTACAGCACTTATTACAGATCAGAATGGACTCGATTTACTCATCAATCAAGAAACACAATTTACAACATGTTTACCTCATATAATTGCATTTCAATTCTGCCTATATGTAAAAGTCTGTTTAGGTATTTTTCATGCCCCTTCCTACATTTTAGCTGGTTGTGTATCTGTTCATATTGGCTCCTGAGGACAGAGACTGTTTCAGAAAAAATACACAGGAAGAGATGAGAGGTGACCTTCAGAAATCAAAAACGTGTAACCTGTTCACACTACCTTAACTCAGTACCACAGTAAAACACATTAATGTTGTTTCCAAGCTCTCCATCCCACTCCATTCCCAAGATTCTCGAGCAAGGCTTCAGGCAGGCATAAGAATAGGAAGAAAATACTCAAAAGCACAAGATCTTTAATCTTGCTTAAAGATTTAGGATGGCTGTTGCAAAAGTCAAATGAACTGTATGAACCAGAGTGATAAAAAAATTATTGAGTTGACATCTAAGTATACTGAAATACTCAACAGTAAACGCAGCTGAATTAGGAAGGAAGTTACAGTCTCAAACACACCCTACAAATACAATGTAATGCACACAGAATCGACACGGGTAGTACTCTGGCCTAATTTCATGCAAATTTAGCGTGAATAACTTAAATGCCCCAGAGGACAAAGCAGTGTTTTGTTTCTCCAAAATTCTTCTATTTGCATGTGTTCTATAAATACTCTGGATGAAGACCAGATTTCTGCATAGCAAAATCATGATCTACAACTGGTTTGCTTTTCCTAGGCAACTATCAGCTAGCTTTTTTCCCTGCCACCCCTCCAACCCCCCTTCCCAGTATCCTGTAGATCGACAGGAATGAGGATCAAGACCTAAATTTGAAAAACAGTAAACTAAGACAAGTTTCCATTCAATGCTCACAAAGATACTGCACTAACCGCACACGAAATTATTTTAATGTACTTCTCTTAGCACTGTCCTGCCCTCAAAGACTGCGGGATATAAACCAGGAAAGTTATCCACAGCTCTCCTCTCCCAGAATTGCATCAGCTACTTAGGAAGAAAATCACCGGCAGACGTTTTTCCTCACCACAACAGAAGTAGACGGAGACAGCTGTTTCTGTGAAATACACGATATGAGGCAAAAAAAAAAAAAAAAAAAAAAGCTATTTATCAAGGTGTAGGATAGTTAAAACCAATACGAAAAGTGCAATAGCATATAGTTCTAAATTACTATCTCTGCCCTAGTTACCTTCCTCCTCTTCAAATAAACTGCCTCTGGTCCCTGGATTCCCTGCTCAATGGACTAGGGAATTCCATTCTCAATGGCACTTTCGTGTAGACCATTAAAAAGAGAAAGACACAGGAATCCTCTTTAGTCCTAGACAATGAGGGACGGTAAGCAAACAGTGCTGACATGCACACGGGGCGGACACCACCCGCCGTTTCAGCCGCACAGCAGGAGAGATCCCCTCGGGGCACGGCCCAGAGCGGGGGCTCACGGAGCCCAGCGAACGGGCGCGGGCACGGCCGAGACACGCGAGACCACCAGAGCCGCTCTCCGCCGGCCCAGCGGAAAGAGCCCACCGACGGCAGATCCCGCACGCCGCCAGATCCGGCAGCCATCCCGGGATCCTGCCTCCCGCGCGCGGCTGCCCACGCCCCCGGGCCCGCCCTCGCCGGTGCCGCGCCAACACTTCCTGCCCACGCCCAGGGAGCCTCCAACGCGCTCCCTCCCCTCCCGCCGATGGTTCCTGCCCGGCGCGGCGCTCCCCCCTCCCGGCCCCCGGCAGGATGGTTCCTGCCCGGGCCCATCATCTCCAGCCCTTCCCAACAGTCACTCCCTCCCCGCCGCGAAAATACTCGGCCCACAAATATGGCGGCTGACAAAACAGCTCCAGCGGCGCCCTCCCTCCCCCAGACCTCCGCGCTCGCCTCGCCTCCCCGCTCGCCCGCTGCTGCCCCCTCCCCCGCAGGCTGCCGTGCCCGGTCCGCCCTGCTCTTTCCCCCATGCCGCTCTCCCGTCCCGCTGCGGCGGGACCAGCCGGCTCCCGGCCCTGCAGCCCCCGCCCGCCGGCCCCCGCCGCCCGCCCGGCCGTACTCACGCTGTGGGAGCCGCCGAGGAGCGGCTGACAGACCTCCCGCTCCGCCGCTGCGGCCGACGCTCGGCCGGGTTAATGGCGGAGGCCCCGCCGGTGCTGCCGCTTGGCCCCGCGTCCGGCAGCCGCGGGCGGGCGAGCGGGCGCTACGAGGGCCGCGCTGCCCGCGGCGGTCACCCGGCGTTGGGTGCGGGGCTGCTGCTGCCGCCGGGCGCGGCGCATTCGTGAAGCGCGGCGCGCGTCGCCGTCCGGCTGCGGGCTCGGCGCTCGGCTCCCGGGGCTGAGCGGCTCCCCTCCCCCCGCGGCACAAACAATGCGGCTTCACCACAGCGCTGCGCCGACGGGGGGGAGGAGGAGAGGCGGGCGGGGAGGGAGGGAGCGAGCGAAGGAAGGGACGTGAGGGCGCCAGGCGCCGCCCAGCCCCGCCGCTGCCACCGCCGCGGGGCGGGGCCTGCGCGCCGCCGCTCCCCGCGCCCCGGGCCGGCACCGGCCGCGCTCGGGGCGGGAACGCGCTGCCCCGCGACCGACGCGCTCCCGCCCGAACCGGCCGGGCCCGGGCCCGAGCCCGCCGCCCGTCCTTGGTAGAATGTTCGACCGGCCCAGCGCGGGCGCCAGGGAACGGACGGGGGCGGGACGCGGCTCGTTACAAAACCGAGGCTCAAAAGTTGAAGCGAGTGGTATTTATTATCTTTGGGGGGGGGGAAGTCCAAGCTCAAGAGTCCTTACGTAGAAAATGTGCTTCAAAGTAGGCTCTTGCGTGTCTCCGGGTCAAGCTGGTGCTTGTGGATTAACTGATAATAGCCTTACATTTTGACAGAGCAAAAGCAGGTTATTTCTGGCTCCCTCTGCGAAGGACACCCTTTGTTAGGTATTATTTTTAGACAGCCATTACAGCCATATTCGAGAACTGAAGGGTTTTACTGCAATACATTTCTGCAAGGCAGCTGAACCCACATCCTTAAAAGACAACGTTTAGCTGGCCCAGCCTTACACAAATACTTGCCTGTGCCGATCATCCAGAACAAGTCCTGCATATAGTAAAAAGCAAGTGGTTGAGAGTATGTGTGATTCTCTTTACCCAATCATTATTTAGCATTCGCTCAGCTAAACTGCTGCAAAACAATTCATTTTTATGTTTTCTCTAGCAGTAAGATGTCTGCTTGCGTTGGTCCTACAATAAATATATGACATGGGAATCAGAAATAGATACACCTGCTATTACTTGCAGATAGTTAATTAAGGTCCAGAGAGTTTAAGCAACTTGGCTAAGGAAATCTTGTAGAATAGGGAAAGTACTTTCCAAATCCTTTTTTCCTCATCAGGGACCATTTAGCACACTGATCTCTGAACAAAACACAAGCTATTAAAGCAGCTAACACTTGTGCAGAGCACTCAGTGTAGGAATAGATCCTTAGGCTCAGACAGACACAGTACCTTCAATTTCCAATATAAGAAAGTTTGTATGAACTATGGGGGCCATCTGGTCATTTGTGTACTTGCCTGCGAGGAACTACTCTCCAGTTAAATTGTTTCAGTGATCCCACCATCAGTCTCAGAAATCTTACAACATGCTGATATAAGTTAGTGTTGTTGGACTGGAATTCAACCTGTGACAGAAAGATATTAAAGACAGAGCATCATACCAAATCATATACATTAGTGTGCAGAGTATAAAAATGAATGGAAACGATGTTGTCAAGAACCTAATAATATTATGATAAGGAAATACATTGGTTTATCTTTTAAGGGATAATTCACATGTGTATATGCTGTGCAGCTGGACAAATGTTTTTTAAGTGGAGACAAGCTTTCCACAGAAACCTTGATGATGTGTCCACATTCTAATGTGTCTGACACACAGCAAGTCTGGCTTTTTTCCAGTTTCTTTTTTCTGCCAGGTGGACTACAGCATTCTGCAGTCCCTGGACATCCCTTTGAAAATGTAGTATTCCTTATTGGTATTTGCACCCTTTGACCACTTTTCTGTAATTTAAACTCACGTTTCTAGATTCTCCCAGTTACTCTCAGTAAGATGGCATGTGGAGTTTTTCACTCTGGACTATCCAGGTCAGGACACGGAACTCATGTCATTCTTTGATATGGTATTTCAGAGCAATGGTACAAAGATTGGGGCATGCTCAACACAAAACTCTGTGTTAGGAGTCTTAGACTTTGAAATAATTTCTCATTGACCTTATGACAGGCTACCAGAGCAGGATCCTCAAGCCCTCCATTGTAAGTATTAGTACATTAGCCCATGTATTTCAAAATAGAACAGTATGCAGTATTGTCTGGGGCATCCGACCCAGATGGGGCATGTCCTCAGCACATGTCCCTATAATCTCAAAGATCTGTTACCTTTGTCTTTTTCACCTCACAAGTGAGACTTGGTTACTCAAAAGAATACAATTATATTAGCATAGGGTTCAATTTCAAGCAAAAAATAAGAGGCCCTCTGATCTACAGTTTAATAACAGACCCCTCACCACCTTTTTTCACACCAGTTCAACATGTGCAAGGGGCTCCAGTCCCAGTCCTTCAGAATCCTCACACCCCTACCTGGCAGCATCAGGTTGTTAACCAAGTTGCCAATGCTGACTCACTCTGCAGGAGAAATTTCACAAGAGGAGGATCTTCTGCCTACCAGCTTTCACCTCCACTAGGTTGTCAAATTCTCAACAGTATCGCTGAAAGAAAGATCACGTAAAGAAACACAGTCACTATTTATCTGACTCAGCATCCTCCTCTCTTTCCTAGTAGAATCAAACTTCATGACACATTTCATGTTTCTAAAGTGTATCACCTTTGTTTTCCAGATTAATAAAAGTCAACTCAGACTAGCTGCAGCACTAAATACCGGCAGGGGTACTGATCTTCCTTGGATGCAACTCTGTATCCCTCTCCTGGCCTGGACAGCTGGCTGGTGAAGGGACAAGCAAGAATCAGAACTCCACACCTTCTTTAGAACCCACAAGAACCTGCATTTTGAGAAAGATTTTAGACTGCCAAAACATACATGTGTGGGTCTTCTTTCTATCATGACACATCTGCCTAACCTTGCATGTGATGCTTCTGTATGATGCCACAAGGCAATCTACCACTAGTAAGTTTTCAAGTTTGGTTTATTATACCATTTACACCTTCACACTCATCTATGAGATACAACATTACCATGGTCCTCTCATCCTACATGAGAATGCTTTTAGATCTCACTTCATCAATCATGGTATGTGGCACTGGTAGAATACTCATGGGCATAACTTTGCAAGTTCACAAGAGAAAGGTTGCTCCCAAACCTCACAGAAGCCAGAACAGCGTTCACTGTGGAAAAGATGCTGTTAACCTTACCAATAGACAATTACAGCAGTGTGCTGACAAAATTTCAGCTGTTTATTTTCAGTCTGTGGGGTGGTGCAGGATCACTCCACATCTTCTGGGTGATCTTTGCAAATTATTGTATTTACAGAAAAATACATGTATCACTGATCCATCTCCTAGTTATCATTGATACCTTATCAGAAAGACTGACATATCATACTAGACTGAGTGGAATATATGGTCCAAAGTCCTCAATGACCATTCTAGAATAAGGACCAAATTTTTGGCTTCAAATATACAAGGGAAGTATTGGTCCATTTTATTCCTACATGTTTATTGAATATATTCCTTGTTCTCTAGTTAGGAAGAATTGTCTGGATTTTCCTTCTCATTCCTCTGATCTGGAAGTTTTAGCTGTATTATGACAAAAGGGCGAGGAAAAATGAGATAATATTGGTGTTCATAATGTTCACTAACTGCTATGGAATCAAAGATCTTTTGTTTCTTACAGCCTCAGTAACTCTTACTTCCTGCATGAACCACCCTTCTCATTCTCACAGCCGAAGTGGCTCTCTGTTTATAAAATTGGTAAGACTCTTAGTCTGACCCTTCAGAACAGTTCATGTCAATCCAAATGAACAGTCTTCACCAAAACACAAGTTTAAAACAGACTGGGAGCTGTGTCAGTGCCTTTTATGGTATTGATGAAGGTCCAGAGCCCTTTTATCATTAGAGCTCTAGCAGAATTCACACTTGATCAGTGTGCTTGCTAAGAAATATCTCTGTGAGCTGCATCTGCTAAGCAGTCTTACGGAATGTTATCTATAGATAAGCTTGAAGATCATTTGACAGAGTGGTCTTCAAGTAGTAAAGCAGCTATGCAAAGGCCCTTATCCCAATTCCATTTAAGCATTTTTTGGAACTACTGCTTGGGGTCACCTACTGCAAGAAGAGGTATGTGTCCTGTCACTTGCTGACAGAGCGATACACCAAACACTTTGCTGAGATACACAACTGACAGCGAAACTTATTGCCTGCTTTACTTATCCACTATCTTGAATCCTTTAACATCATTCAGCTTTAGGATTTTGCAGTTTTAAGATGCTCTCTACAATATGTGCTCATAACCTTTGCATGGTGGACGGTGAGGATTGACCTCACTCCTCTGGACACTGCAAAGATGCAAAACCAAACTTCCCGATCAGGATATACATGAAAATGTATGTAAACTATGCCTCAATAATACAAAACAAAAAACCACACCCAAATTACAACATGCTGCAGCACAAGCACAAAGCTTGCACTGACCTGTACGTCTGCCAAACAGCATAACTACCATCTACTATTTTAGAGACTATTTTATCAAGAACAAACCCTTGGAACACAGCACTCTTATGCATAATGATATTGCTGTTTCCAAAAGAGTAGACAGAGCCATAATCAAGAGAATAATATTCCCCTTCTCTTTCGTCATTGTCTCTTCGGCATTAATTATTCAGTTCCTAGTGTTTATGTAGTGGTTTGGTCCAAAATACTCATTACTTCCTTATTTACCTTCTGTGAGATAAGTTTACAGTCTGGCACCTTTATTATGTTATGTTCTGCATAGTAACTCCCCCTGCAAAGGTCTATATGGGATGCTATTCCTGCCACAGGATAACTGCCATCAGAACAACCCCTTCATAAACAAGTCACCTATTTTCTGTTTAGCTCCCAGGAGTGCCTCCCTTCATGACCAAACAAAAATGATTACCAGCACAAGAGAGCAGCAGTGAAGTAAATCCAGGATTTGGGAGTGTCCCTTTAGCACCCCCAGTTAATTAGCCATCATTAGTTTAGCTTACAAAAAGCAACTGCACATTTAGAATTGGAGTGTCTGTCAATTCACACAGCATAACTAACTGAGCCAAGTTATGGGCAAAGACAGAACGTCAGTGGTAATGGGTAGGAATCAAAAAAATAAAACAGTAATTGCTATGCAAAGAGTTCTAAAAATATACTTGCACAGCAAAGAATTACAAAACAGCATAGCTAAACAATCTACATTGAATTTTGACCTCTTTTTTTTTTGCAAGATATACTGAGGAAACCTCAGTAGCAGATATAAGACAGAATTTATAGATAGTTAACACAAAAAAAAAGGACCTATTTGAACTGAACAGTTTTGTCAAATGCAGTCATAGCAAAGGGAAAACAAAGTGTGCTCCATACCTATATGTTATATACAATGATTTTTGAGAAATACAATTTCTTTTACTTCTAATTTCTGTGGTTGTTCTCCTGATCAGGTTCGGATTTCAGAAGATACCTGATTTTGTGATAAATGAAGTAAATTCTTAAGATAGCATAACCCATGTAAACAATATTAATGCAAATACATTGTTACCTTCTCCCTTTCCTATTTCCTGATCCTTTCCTCTAGACTGGAAAGGATTCTCTACACAGCATTTGTCCAAGCAAAGACAAGTTGCTCACTGCCTTCATAAAGTTTAATAATACATAAAGTTTATTTTATTTATTGAAGCCCTTATCCTTAGTGACTTCCCTATTCTCACTTCCTCTGGTGTCAGTATGAAAACTTGCAAATGTAATACAAGATGAGGTATAAGCTCTGAGGGAAGTTCTTTTCCTAGTTACGTCACTCACAAACATGTATCTCTAAGAAACAATCTCCAATGTTTACAATGAGTTAATTGTTCAGCCTTAGCATAATTAAGCTAAAATTCAATTAGCAATGAGACCAAAATCCAGTCTTAATTACTTTACTATCTCTTCCTCATTCATTCTAGAGGACAAATCTGGTCTGCACATGATTAAGATGGTTTGCAATGGAGGAAGCTTGACTGTTAGAATCCCTAGTCACTTGTCCCAGAAGAAACCCAAAAATAGATGGGCTCATTCAGAATTAATACCTTGCTTCCTCGTTTACATGGGGAAAGACTACAAGAAGGTGACATCAAAAGCTGGGAAGGAAAAATCAAGTGAAAAATAAGTCAGAAGTAAGATTCAACACATAACATCCACAAAAAAACATGAACCACCAAGAGCAACCAACATGACCTGCAGCTTCCTCTGTTCAGAGAAATGCAACTCATGCCTATCATTTAACAAGTAGTAATTGAGTCCTACACAACTTTGTCCCAGACTTGCTACTGCCTCAGCCAGGGCTTGATGCTGACTAATAAAGAGAGTTTCCAAACTCATGTATATATAAGTCAGTTCTGATAGTGATGGCTTCATGATGCAGACAAAATTTCCACAGGTCCAATAAAAATGATAGAATAGGAACTTCAAACTGAGCACTCCTGAAAGACATACTCTAGCACCATGCTCACTTCACATAAAGGGTAAGTATGAGTAAATCCTGTCAATATGCTCAACTCCAAGTCAAAAATCAGTGACATACACCTCTGATGTGCTATGGAATGAGGATGATAGCAATTAAACAGTTGTGTTTGTAAAAAATGAGGTAATTAATATAAATGCACAAGGGCACCACGGTTTGGGCAGTGAATGCTTGCTCATAACTACTGTGTGATTGCTCATTCCTTATTTCCTGAGTACCCACCTTGATAACTTGGATCTCATGAGCAGAGCCAAGTGCCCACTGAAATAAATGGGCATGTATGCTAAATATATAAGTACTTTCCTGTGTTACATGTTCTTAGAAATCATACCCTTGTGATAGATACTAAATTGGACATCCAAATTTAGTACTTCTGACCTCTATTTTAAGGTTTTGATCATTAAGTTGACTTTGCCTAGATAGGTTCCTGGAACAGGCTGGAGTCTATACCAGGAGGAAAGGAGATAATTTTATTAAATGCATTACCTCAGTGCATACAAAACTCTGCAATTCTTTGTGCTTTATTTAAGAACTGTTATGTCTTGATGTAGTTTTAGTCCTCATGACTTCATACGGAAACTGCATCACTGATGCAGAAGTTACTAGAGGTGAAGCCAAAGATTTGAATTAAAATAAGCTTATCATAACAGGTTTGGAGATAAATATTAGCTACTCAATTTTGCTAAAACAAGGTAATGGCATCAAAATGGTTACTACTCACTACACAGTTATTACCAACATTTAGTGTTTCCAAATGTATACAAATGCAGAAAGACAGAACTACATCAATTATCACTGCAGTATCAACATTATGTTTACTACCAAGAAAGAAATGGAAGGAAGGAAACAATAAAACTAGATTAAGATGAACAGCCCAGTGACTGCAGAGACCCTGGGACCACAAGTCACAAAACTGTCTGCAGCACTAAACATCCACATTTGGCTAATAACATAATATTGAAGTAGGTGTATTTAAGGCGTATTTTAAGTTCTGTCACAGTAGGACAGGATGTAAGAATTTAATTTAGTTTCCAACTGGTCTTAGGCTCTTGCTATAGCCTCCCTGAGAGCCTTCCAAGTTCAAAGTGCACCCCAGTACTGACAGAGAGCTGGTTACTTACAGCTACATCAATGACGTTTCCTTCTCTCAACCTGTAATACCTATCTTCCAGAGAACCTGAATTATTTATTTGGGAGCATGGTCTCCTAGCTTTCCACTATTCTACAGAACATAATGGGGAGCCAGATACTTGCAGTTTGCTTCAGGGACTAGAGTGAGAAATTACTTTTTAATATTCATTTAATAAGATATCACTTTTAATTCATGCCAGGTTCAGTTAGCCATGCAAATAAAGATGTTTATTCACAATATCTGAAACAGATAACAAGATTATAAATGCATAAATGGAGAAAAAAATCAAAGAAAAAAATTACTTTTCTGAAGTTAAATACTAGAAGTTGTGGGCTCTTCCTGTCAGGATGCCTTGCAGATTTTCCTAATTATCTGTCTTCCTAAATGACTATGTTCTTTCAGATGTTTACACCTCAGACTGCAACCTTTATGGAAAATCTGTATCTTTAGACGATCACCACATCAGTACTGCTGCTACATTCACCACAAGCTGGCAGTCTGGAGCCTTCTCTAGGAATTGTAGTTACTCTTTCTTTTGCCGTCACCAGCTCACTATCTCTTTGTTTTATTCACCACATTACTTGGGTGTTTGTGAGAAAACTTTCCGGATCCAGCTTTGCTCAGATTTTTAAGACCTAATTTCTTGAGTTTCCAGTGTATTTTTGTAAAACAACAAGAACAGAGAAATTCCAGCTATTTCACTCAATCTGTGATGTACACCTGTAGATTATATATAGAATCACTGATTGGTTCTCAAGCCACCTAAAAGATAATTTAAAGAAATCATTAACTTTCATTAATCTCAACTTCCCTAACCCACAAGGAAGTTTTCAGAATAGGACATAGGATAAAATGAAGAGGCACAGAGAGATGGTTACAGAAAGAGCAACATTAGTGCAAAAGTGCAAAATTAATTTCCAGTCTTTTTTAATTTACTGTAAAATTTTCAACTGTGAATTGTGAAACTCTCCAAAATCACAGCTGCTAAAAAAGGCAGTTAACAAAACCACATACTCTAATATTAAATCTTTCCATATTGTGATAAGCATAACTATGTCATTTCAACTGTTGCAATTTTATAGTTCTCTAGAAGATGCTTCATGAGATGACATATTTCAATACTACTACTACTACTAATAATAATAGTTGTTGTTATCATTGCCACCATAATCTCCTGTCAACAGACTGGTGATAGAGACTTCTTAACCAAGCTCTCATACATCTATTACTGTGTCTAGTTGGAAGATCTAGCCAAGATCAAACTTCATTTTTAAGCAGTTCTATTCATATAACTGCACTTTGTAACAATGGAAACAGAGCAACTCCAAGATTCACCTCAAATCACTTCGGCTTCAGTTGCTTGGCCTCAATACCCCATAGTAACTGACATATACAGAATATATATATAATATTGCCTGTATATACATATATATATACACACTGATACAGTTGAAGTCTATCAATAAAAAGAAATTGTAAATTAAAAAGTAATAAGAAACAAAGGACTGCCTGCACACAGTGTAATAACTACTTTGTTGGGACTTTGAATAGTGCATGAATTAAAAAAAAAACAACTTAACATGAGCTTTCCAAAGGAAGTATTAACCATAACAGATCATTTACTATATGTTGACTGGCAGAATCCATTTAGAAAAATCACACCAGTACTTAAGTACAAGCATACAACTATTACGGAAGAATATTGAAGGCCTCCAATACTTCAAATCAAAAAGCTATCAACTGATTTCTTCATATACTGTCATATAGCCAACCAAAACATTCTTTACTAAATCTGTTAAAATTAAAAAGAAAATTAACTGATGAAAATAACTCAGAACAAAACCAAGGACTTGCTTAAGCACCGTCTCTCTAAACGCTGTCTTAATCTAAGATTTAACACTGTTTCGAAAACAGTACTGTTTACAGTACTCGAAATGTTTTTCTCCTGTTTTCATTCCCAAAGGTAAGCAGCGAGTTATGACTAGCAACACGTAAGGCAATGGAGGTGAAACCTATGACTGCCACTGGGAATTTGACAACAAATGTCACAATCACACCAGATCATATCTCACTCAGCTCTCCGCAGAAATTACATACATCAAAAGGACCCAACAAACTACCCTTCTTCACCCTCACCCCTCCCCCCGAAAAGCCTGGATCACTCGGCCCATTGAGGACCTCAACTAATGTTTCTCAATCGGAGAAGACAATCACCGACCTACAGCCGAACACCGGAACCTTATCCGGAGGAGCTTTATCCACGTAGCTTTAAGCATATAGCGGGCCACTGTCTCCCTGAACCGGCGCAGTGCGTTCCCTTCAGCCCTAAACATCCTTCCCTGGGATGGCTGCTCAGGTGAGACTCAAACGCCACACCAAGGGCTCCTCCGAGGCAGACTGAGTATATTAAAACAGCACCCAGAACCAAACCCGCTGTGCATTAGACAACGAATACATATCAAGGTGGGTTTCTTTAACTGCGGATACGAACAATGGAGGTTAAATTCCTGACAAGGCGAGGGCTGAGCTCAGAACAGCAGGTCCGTGCCCGCTCCAGCGGAACGATGCCCAGGAAGGCCTCTCCACGGCCGGCCCATGGGGAATGCGAGGCGCCCGCCCGCGGCCTCCCTGGAAAGCGCAGCCGACCAGGCAGAGGCCCCGGCGGTCTCCCCAGGCCTGAAACTCCGCAGGAACCGCCCCGACCCCGGCTGGCCGCCCTCAGAACCACCGCAGCCACCGCCCTTAGCCGCCCCAGGAACGAAGTGCGGTGCAGCGACCAGCGGCCGCGCCCTTGCGGAGAAGGCCGGTGTCGGGGCACCGCCTGGACACGGATGCGAAAGGACCCCGCAACCCCCGAGCACCGCAGCCCAGAGCGGCCATTTTGCGGCCCGGCGCGCTGACATGTCGCGCGCCGTACGTGGCGCCGCCCCCCGCGCCTGCGCCCCGCGCCCCGCGGCGGCCGAGCCGGGGCAGCTGCTCAGCGCCGCGGCGGCGGCGGAGACAAAGCGCCGGGTAATGAATGGGACGGGCCCGCCCGGCCCTTCCTCTTAACTCCTTCGGGCCCGGCCGGGTGGCGGCAGTGGCGATCTCTGGCTTCCCCCGCGGCGGCCGCCCGGGGAGGTGAGTAGCACCGTTCCGGTACCGGGAGGGCGCCGGGCTGGGCGGTCTGGCTCTCTGCTCCTATGGTCCCTCACCCCTCTAGCCCCCCCCCCCCCCGCCCCCGTGCCCGCCACCGCCGCGTTTGGCCTCAGCGGCCTCGGTGCCTTGTGAGGCGTCCCGGGCCCGGCGGCGCCCTGTCCCTCCCGGGAGCGCCCGCGGGACAGCGTCGCTAGGCCGGGGAGGGGGCGTGTGGCGGCGGGGCAGTGCAGGAAGCCGGGAACCAGGCCCGGGGTGCCGGCTCTATTGTCTGCGGGGCCCCGCGGGGGGCCCAGACGGCCCGGTGAACGGAGGTCGACGGTGCCTAGGGGTCTGGTGCTGTCCCGGGCCGCCCGGCGGGCCCCACCGCCCCCCGCCCGGGGAGGGGTGTCCGCCGCGGCGCTGGGCGCGCCTCGAGCACCCCCGGCATTGTGCGCGGCCGGGCCGGGCCGGTGGGACCCGCCGGGGCTGAGCGCCCGCGCCCACCTGGCGGGGCCGCAGGAGCCGGGCCCGCGGAGGGAGCGGTGACCATGTGGCCGCTGCTATCCCGACCCAAGATGGCCCAGGCAGCACCGGGGTGGAGAGCCCGCTGCCCCCCTCAGGGTGCGAACCGGGGACCGCCTTGCGTACAGGCTCCCGAGTCGGGTGCCGGGACCGGAAAGCCCGGGAAATCCTAAAAAGCGTTTCCCCCCGAGAAACAGGACACGAGGTGGGCAGGCGCCCGCCAGTGGCTTCGGCCGCGGCGTAACCACCGCGTCTGTGCTTGTTTGCGGTGAAGTTTCAGCCATCCCTCCTGGGCAGAGTCGCCCAAGAAAGTGTCTCGGAAAAGTGCAGAATTTAGTTTCCATGTAGTGCTGCTCTCGTTTTCTACTTGGGGCGAGGTAATTTTGCTTAAAAATGTCTTCTGTAGCTTCTAGGTCTACACTGAGACAGCTGGTGGTGTTAGAGTGGTTGTGTTAGAACGCTTACGGGATTTCTCAGGGTGTCCAATACACTTAAAGTTGTCTGCTGTGTATACAGCCTACTAAAAGTGTAAAAACATTTATTATTGTATTGAAAGGTTAAAGCCTCTTTTGCATTAAGTGTTTCTATTTATCATTGCTAACTTTAGTAGGGTTGGGCTTTGCAGTGTAGAGACTTTTCTCCCTAGTGCTTATGTGTTAGAAGCAGTCCTGTCTTGTTTCTGGGGGGTTCATTTGAGAAATTTTAGTAATTTAGCATGAGCTGTCATATAATACTAAGTAGAGAAAACTTTTCAAGCCCCTGTAACATGAATGTACTTTGCAGATTTTTCCTCACGTGTTGTTGACTTTATGGCCCGCTATACATGTGTATCTGTTTTGCCTTTCAAGAGCATGAGCACAGCACTTTTCTTCTAAAGGTTATCTTCAGTAATGCAGTGTTTCACTTTAAGAGCAGACGAACACCCTTGGGAGGACATTTTTGTGGAGTACATACTGGGGGGAGTGAAGTCTGGAAGACTTTATCAACTATCCTCAAGATACTATGCTGCTACTAGGAAGCTGTGTTTGTGCAAATACTGGGCAGGGGCATTCTAGTTATTATTCACTATGGAGACTGGTCTTGCAGAGGAAAAAATTCTGTTAGAAACAACATAAATTCTTTTGTGGACTATTAAAAATTTGAGTGCTGTCCACTAGATATAAGACCAAAGGCAAGATGCTGACAGTTTTTGTACAGTTGGATGTGTGTCTACTTTGGTACTTTATGTTGCTAGTACCTTGCAGCTATTGAGGAATTTATTCCATAAGAGTTCTCCAGAGCAGTCATATGTAAGAATTGATTGAGAATAAGTAAAACGAAATACCTAAACTAAGCATCTCAAAGAAGAGTTTTCTGAACATTCGTACTGTTGCGTAACAACTCTTTTACTTCTGGCAATGTAACACCCCCCATCCTTGTGACTGCTCTGCCTTCTTGGAAGCTCCTGGTAAGCCGTCACCAAACCAGCTGAGTGTTGAATTGTCCCTTGACTGTACCACTTAGGCCATGAGGCAGTCCCTGATCGTACCAGGAGCTCTGGCGTGGTAAAGGTGGGAAACAAAGGATAAGCAATTACCACTTGTAGCCTCGGTAAACCATTTACCTGGATGTAGCCCAAGTGGAACGGTGCCATTGTTACTGCACTTTGGGGAAAAATGCTTAGTAGTTACTGACTTGATTTATGGTCAGGAAGGAAGCTTACTGATGATCAAAGTCAATCAATGATCTTCTGACCCTATAAACAGCAATCCTAGGTGAGGCTGTTTGAGCTTGCCTGGACTGCAGCAGGCTGTGCCAGCGCCTCCCAGAGCTCACAAACCCTCAAGTTGGTGGTACTCAATGACTGTCAGCCCCTCACCCTCCATCTCCATGTTCCTCAAGGTGCAAACATTGCCTATTGGGAAATGCAAAGGGATTTGATGTATTTTAGTGAATTTGAGGGGAATTTTTCATAGGTACCTTGACACACATAGAAATAGGTGTACACATCGTTTTACTTGTATGTTAATTGACTGTGGTACAAATGTTACTATTTTGAATCCATAGTTAAGTAATTGTTATAATTGTTTTGAAAACTATCAAATCACTTTGTAAATGTTAAAGTACTCAAATATTAAGTGCTGCTAAACCCTTCTACACCCTTATCTTTCCACCCATATCCTTCACAGTCTTACTGCTTTGGCATTCACAGCTTTTGTGTAAATCATTCCAAAGTGCTTATTTGATCTTCCTTTGTATGCTTTAGTATGTGCAGTAAGTAGTAAAGTGAACCTCGCCATTGAACTCTGTAAAGTTGCATTTTCACATATCCATATTAAGCCCTGCTTTTGCCAGTACCTTTGACAGTTTCTTTAAGCAGCCAAACCACTCATTCATTACATCTACATAAGGCAAAATTGTGACAGGTACAGCATCCTCATTGATAATGTGAGAGGCAAAGTACAGAACAGCAGAAGGCTAGACAGGTGATGAGCTTAGAGTAATGTTTGCTATCTTTCTGTTACCTTGTCTCCTGCAGCTTCTCTCTCTGGTGTTTCCACCATCTATGGCTTGTTTTAAACCAAGATGCTAAATGTCCAAAGCAAGAATTGTGTTTGTAGAACAGCCACTGTCACAGGTGCTTAGTGCAGAGGGGGGTCTTCTTCAATAAACATAACACATCACTAAAACTTATAATAGGGCCTTGGAAAATACAGGAGGGCAACAGATTACATGTTTATTTAAAATTGTCCATCCACTAAAATAGACTATCCTACCAAATACTTGTAAAAACTAGGTATTACAGAAGGAAGTGGCCTTTCAACCTGCTGGGTTTTTCAGTTTTTTTCTCCCTTTTTTCTTGGAATTCGTCCTCTTCAAGTTTTTAGAATCCTAAATACATTAACTTCGGAGAGATTTGTTTTTTCCTCTGCGAAAGTTTGAGTTAAAGAATGTGCATGTTGTATTTTCCAACAGCTTGCTGCATTTTGCTGCCATTCCCAGTGAAGAATATATACAGGGGGTTTTGTAAGTCCTGTTTTTTGCAGCTTGCTTTTAATTTTTAGTGAGCAAGTTTTGCTATGGGGTTGCCACTGTAATGAACAGTTAAAATAACCAGCCATATGTATATTGGCTTAGTGTTACATAGAAAAGAATATTATAGTTAGTTAAGTGGGGAATTTTGCACCATATAGAGCAGACTGTTTAACTCATCATGACTGACATTTTTTCCTGAAGTAGGGATGATCTACGTATTTTAGTAGTATCAACATAAATTAATGTAATTTACATAATGTTACCTGTTGTAGTGTATACTTTCAAAACAGATTTCACAAAGAAAGTGTTCTTATATGGCAGATGTGCCTTGTTTTCTGCACATCTTTGGCTGTTTATTTTGTATTTGTTACTGGCATCCTCAGTATTGTTCAATTTACAACTATGGCATTGTTTGATTTCACCCAATTAGTGAAAAAATTGAGTAGTTTCTGTGGCCTAACAGTAGCTTTCAGGTGAAATCTAGAGTTTAAAGCTCTCTGGTCAAGAAGTAAGAAAAACTAAAGTTTTTATTGTAATTTTTAGGTGGGTTTTTTTGTTTTGTTTTGTTTTTTGTGAAGCAAAGGAACTTCTGGCCTAAATTAGTGTGATACATAGTTTAACCATGGTAGTATTGGTTTAGGTTTGGGGTTGTGGTTTGGTTTTGGGGCTTTTTTTGTGATGAGATAGAACTCAATATGATGGGCTGTTAAAGCAACAACAGGGAAATAGCTTGATTTTTAAGGCCCTTATTTTCATTCAAGTGTGATGATTCAGAATAAATAGTGATTTGTTTTTTTTATATTGGACAACATACTGGAAAGTGAGGTATGAGTCTTTTCTATAGTCTGACTGGTTTCCAGTGGATGTTGACATAAGAAATATTATTATATTACTATAATCTTTAAGTAAACTCAAAACCTGTGTGCTCTCTTTAGCAATTGCTGCGCAGGTGCGTCCTCTCCATCTCTCACCTCTTTCCCTTCCTCCTTTGTTGTTTCAGGACACGTAGATTTGGATGATCCGTCTCTAAACGTTTAGAAGGTTACTAGTTTGTTGTTACAGCTGTGTGAAAGGTTGTTGGATTTTTTTTTTTTTATGTCATGTTTTTTAGTTTGCATTCACTAGTGTCACACAGACATGTTTTTCCTGTGATGTGTTAGTGTAAGTTTTGCAGTGACATTTTCAGTGTATTTAATATAAAAGCCAGGTCTGGGGTTCAGTACTCACTCGCTTGAAAATCATGGCTGAAAATAGGCTTTTTTTAACAGCTGAACATTTTAGCAATACTTTTTTGCAATTATTTGCAAACTATATGGGAAAATATATTTAATAATAGATTTCTCTTGTGTGACAATGATCAAAGAATTTGTGCCTATTTCACCCCAAATAAGTTAAGTGGCTTTTCAATAATTATGCTGCTTACCTGTTGCTGTAATTCTGTATGCTATTTTCTGAATCAGTGTTTGCCTCTAAAGAAAATAATCTGCAATCCAGCTAAAATTACTTTTTCTTTGTTATTATTCTCACAAAAATAAACAATCAAGAAAACCCAAACATTAATTTTAATTGAACAAAATGTTTGATCGGCCTTGAAACTATAGTCATCTTTAACAAATAGAGAGGGGGGAAAATGGGAATGGAAGGGTTGAGGGGTTCTGGTGGGTTTTTTTTAAAGACATCAGGGAGTGTAAAGATGCATATTTGTACTTTATCTTGCCTGTAGTCTGATGGCTCTGGCACTTGCAAGGAATGTGGGAGAGCCAGGTTCACTTCCCTGCTTTGCCTGAGGAGCTTAATCCACATCTGAGGAGAGTTCCCTAACTGCTCCACTGAGCACCCTGCTTCGGGTGGGTCTGTGTCTCCTTGGCTGACACCTTCCTCTCTGCATACATTATTTAAATGTTGCTTTAATAGGGATAGCTAAAGTATCTCCACAGTCAAATTAGCCAGCAGCACAGCTCTGGAGGTGTTTCAATTGCTTAAGAGGCACTATAGGAATGTTTTTAAGTATAAAATGTTGGTAAGAAAAGTGATATGTAGTTTATTTCATAATGCACACTAAGCCAGTCATCAGAACTGTGTGCCCTCTAAGAGGTGATCTCCTTCCTAAGGAAAAAAACCCTAAGTGTGGGTATATATGTGTGTGTGTGTATATATATATGTATAGTTAAACATCTCAGTCTGTTTAAGAAGAGTAATCACTGCAATATAAGAGGGAATGCTTTGCAGCTTATGGATTTTCTAAGGTGGCAAAATGTTTTCTTGGTTTGTTGGGTTGGGTTTTTTTAAGTGTGCTGGGGCAGTGTCACAGCTATGGCCTCTGCACAATGACACTCATGTCTGTATAATGGTCAGTGGGACTGAAGTTGCAAAACTCAAAAAATTTATCCTGCAATAGACTGTTTTGTTGCTAAGTCAAAATATGTGATCTAATATTCTCCACTTGCAGTCGCTCCTTTCTCATACATGAGGAAGGATAATCTTGTGTTGATCCTATGCTATTGCATGTTGATTAATACATGTGGTTGGTGCAGTGTGTAAGCAATATGTTTAGCTTATGAAGAGAAAGTGTAACGAGGTGAATCCTGTAGTGCATGGAAAGGTGTCAGCAACCTCCTTTCAAATCTTGCATGTAATGTAGACTGTTTCATTCAGCATAAGCATAAAAAAATGGAGCAGTGCTAAAATAAGTACAAAAATTTGACTTTTAAATTTTATTTTAGCAATCATCTGAGGGGCATATACTGGTTTTTTATTATTATTTTTATTTGAAGTGAAAATATCTGATTTTTCTTGATAATTGTGAGGGCTGGAGATTTGAAAAAAGGTGAGAGTTACTCATGTAAGTGCAACTCCTGGAGCTGTCCCCTAAAGAGAAATTTGAAACATCTCATGAGTTGCCACTGTGACAGTTAATGTGTTTAAACATATTAAAAGTAATTACTTTCTTCTTTTCCTTAGATACAATCATCTCATTAAGTTTGAGTAGCAAGTATTTAACCTCAAATGAAGCCGCCTGCCTGCAGTGGAACAGATGTGTAAGTTTGTTTGGTTTTCTCAATAAACTAGTGGGCAGCTTGTTTGTTTTGGGTCTTGTATCATTGTTTTTATTAATTTAAAGGAAGACAATGGATAAAAGTAATGAATAATTGTATGCGTGTGCATTGACTTGTATGGAGCTTAATAATTTAGCAGGAGGTTTGTATGAGTGCCTGACCCTTAAAAATGAAGTTTGGAAGCCTGGATATCTTTAGAGTGGTACAGAAATAGTAGCTATTTTATGATTTATGGGGCACCTCTTACTCTGTGGTATCAGTTGGCATATATACATCCTTAGCTTGAATTATACTGCTTAAATAGGGGAAGTAACTTAGATGCTGCATTCATCCTGTACTCAAGTTACAGGTGTCTTAATCAGATTTCATGTCTTCACTGAGAGACTTAGTTTTAATAGTTTCTTTTAGGATTTTTGTCTGAAAATATTAAAACTTTATATATTCTGTTTGAGCTTTCAAGTACAGATTTTATGGAAGCCTGAAATTCCTGAGTAAGATGCACTAGAAAAAAAATTGTTCATATGAAGATTAGCACTTACATGTAGAGTAACAATAAATGTTGTTCTTGTACAGTATTTCAGAGCTTTGTGTTTATTTCTTATCCCATCCCCTCTGTGCCCTGAATAAAATAGTTAAATTTTTAAGCTGTCTGTATTATTGGTTAACATGCATGTTAGCAACAGATGGACAAAATGTTTAAGACAGAGAAAATGCTGAGCTAGGAAATCTTGGTGGGGGTCATAGAATCAGAAGGGACCTCTAAAGGCCACCTAGTCAAACCCCTTGCCATGAGGAGGGACATGTTAAACTAGACCGCATCTCTCAGAGCCCCATCCAACCTGGCCTTGAATGTTTCCAGAGACGGGGCATCTACCACATCTCTGGGAAACCTGTTTCAGCATTTCACCATCCTCATTGTAAAAAATCTATTCCTTATATCTAGTTTGTCTCTACCCTCTTTTTTTTAAAACATTACCCCTTTTCCTATCATTACAGGCCCTACTAAAAAGTTTGTCCGCATCCTTCTTACAAACTCCTCTTCCTGAAAGGCTAGTCTAAAGTCTTGCTGGAGCCTTCTCTTCTGAACAACCCCAACTTTGACAGCCTTTCCCTGTAAGACTGTGGGCTCTGTAGGAAGAGAAAATTAAAAGCATGATTCACAGATTCATTCCTTGAAGGAAAGTTTTCCTGGGTGACACTTACAGAAGATGTGTGAGATTTTGTTACATACTAAATCTGTCTGTGGATTGTTCTTCATCAGAGTCTCAAGCAAAAATGAACTGCTAGTGCTTTCCAAATCCAGAGCAGAGCTGAAGAGCAGGAGAGAGTAGCTGTCATTTGCACCAGCCTCTCAGGTCAGTTTTAGACCACTATAAAGAAATCTGATAAAAGGGACAATGTTGTTTTTCCAGAATATCCAGAAGTTCACTCTCCATGTAGTTAATGCTGTATTTTAATATACTCATCTCAAGGTCACTGAATGCTTTGCACGGTTTCATTACATGATGTCAAGCACTGTGGTATATTATACTTAAAGTGCCTTTCTATTGTGACTCTCAAGGTTAAAAGCCTTCAATAAAAATAATCCACTTTAGTACTGCCTGTCTAATGAAAGTGAGTATTTGGTCTTGGTACCTTCAAGAACTATTTCTTGATTTATAGTCCCATATGAAATAATTGTTGACTGCAAGCTCACTGTTCTGCTTGATGCTTTCTTCATTTGTGATTAAGGCAGTTCTCTTGACAGTGGGTACCCTAAAAACAGATACTTATAAAGAGCTGCTGTCTCGTGAGAACAAAGATTCTGCTGTCCAGATGTTACTGTCTCTGTTAAAATTTTTAATTTTTGTAGGTCCGTGGTTGTTACTGGTCCACATCCTTTAGCATCCATTGTAAGAGTTCATCTTCCAGTGCATATGCTATACAGAAATTTTTGTGTAGTTTAGATCATTGAAGAAAATCTAGTTCCTGATTAAAAGAATCTAGTTGTGTTAGATGTGCCATGAGAAGGTGGGAGAGAACAAAGCAATGTGAAAGCTGCTGCCTGTTTATGTCTCACACCCAACTACTGGCTTCTAGTTCATGACAGCTTTTCTTAAATTAAGATTTGAGACTGAAAATCCCAGTGCTGCAATGTGGCATACCTCATGGCAATCATATAATATTTTCTGGTTTTTACTCTGTGGTTCCCTTTCTTTATTCTGCATTAAAGATGGAAACATGATATGCATGATATGGGAGCTTGTGTACCGACAGGAGGAAAAAAAAACCAACGAAAAGACAACAGTGTAAAACTCATTTCATGGGAGGTTGTCACTTGCTGTGACTTGCATTAATAGCTGCTGCAACAGTGAGAAGAGTGGGTCAGCTTTCAGGGAGCCAAACAGTGTGCAGACTGTGCTGTCAGCAGCATCCTTGCTTTTGATAATGGGAAATGGGAGGAATTGAGGTTATGTTTGTTTCCTTTCCTAGTGATTTTGAGTTGTCTTCTGTGGCTTACTTACCATAATCCATTTATGACAGGAAATAAAATGATGCTCATAAAGAGCAGGAAGATTCCTCTTCCTTTTCTCTAAATGTTTTTATTTATTTCCCTTTTCTATGCCTCACAAAAGATTAGGTTTATTAAAATAATTATTTATAATAATAAAAATCAACTGAATGGGACGGGTTATCCATTTCTTTACCTGTTCTTTACTAATAGTGCTGTTCTGAATAGGACACCCATGTAGTCATACTATGTAAAACTTATTTAAAAACCAAGTTGCATTACATGAATTAAAGCTCATGAACCGCATGGGTTGGAGTAAGTACTACAAAAAGCTTTATTCTTAATTTAAAATTTATTGTATTTTTTGCTCCTTGAGCAAAACCTTATTTGGTCAAATTAAGATCTGTTTATGGCAGTAGGATGGTTCTTTTGGGAGAAGAAGCTGTTAGAAGGAGCTGTTTGTTTGCCTGGGGTGGGAGAGTTTTCTTTCCTAGTGCTCAGTGTGGTGCTGGTAGAAGCAGTGTCAGCTTCCTTTAGCTTGGTTATCAATCAGTTAAGTCTTTGCAAAGTCTCACCTTCCCTTGAAGAATGCAAAGAGAATATACCCCTAAAAGAGGTTAAGAGGAAAATACCTCTTGTCATGGAGGCTAGGAACTGGCTGGTTGACAAGTGAATACGGAGATAAGCACACTTCTTTCTCCCTCCCTCTCCCTTGTTCCATGAATAGGAAGGTTTGTTTTGAGAGGGACAGAGATGTGATCATTGTTTTTTAAACTGGGATTTCAGGTGAAAATGTCAGATGCTACTGATGAATGTACAATTTACTTCGAAAATACAGAATGACAAAAAATTCTTGAAAGAGGCATAAGAAGTTCACCTCTATCATGGGCATGTGCATTATGCCTGTATGTGATATGAAAGCTTGGTTTTAAAGTTACCTCTTTGTTTTTGTTACAGTTCATGTACTCACTGGCACAGTGGTGAAACTGAGGGTTTCTGAACTCTAAAAATTACCTTGGATAGTATTGTGACTATTGCTTTCTGGTTTATTTAGTAGATTTAGTAAAGAGATGATCTTTTCCTTACTTCAAGAAAAATCTAGACATGCTTCTATATATTTATTACGTAAGGAAGAAAGACAATACCCTCAGTTGCAAGTGATTCTCCAAAGAAATATTTCTTCTCCATACCAGGTGTCTTCTGACTTGAAATAAAGTTTTGTGACAAAAGAATGATTAAGCTTAGGTTTAAAAAATCCCTATGAAGTATTTAGACTACCGTTTATACTCTTGAAAAAATTCTTTTGTCTTTTTGGGCACTATGAATTACATTTTCTGTCTAACCTTCCTTAAAGTTCACAAGCATTCCAGGACACAAATGTTTTAATACAAGCACAGTATTATGTCATGTTACACATACACAAATATAATGTATACAAATAATGAAAAACCTCTCAATAGCACCGTTGAAACTATCTGAGGACTTATAACCAACTGGCATCAATATGAGCACAGAACTGGGTTGATGGGTAGCTGTGAAGGGTTTTTAAAACAGACATCTTCAGACTTCATCTGGTTAGCAGGCAAATAAATACTACTATATGGTAGTCTTAGTTCAACAGATACAGTTCCATTTTTTATATTAGAAAAGTTATGGTTGTAACAGGTTAATGTAATATATTCTGTAAAGGACTCAGTTTACATTCTGTGAGGTTTTTTCCCCACTTTCTATTTACATGGATGTTTTCAGTAAGAGTTCCAAGAAGATTGACTACACAAAATATGGTGTGTCTTTCCTAACTGTTTTTTTGTTTCATCCTGCCTATTCAGCTTTCTAAGCCTCAGCTTTCTTCTTTACCGGTGTCTCGTTTCTTACTGTTTGAAATCATCCATAAAGTGCTTGAAGTTTCATTCTTACTGCATTTAAAGATAGACATTTAACAAAAAACCCACAAAAGTGGGGTTTTATTATGTTGTAAGCTAGGAAGGTAGAGTAGTCAGTAGAAAAATCATCTGTACTAATCCTATCCAATTTATTTTGTCAGTTGTGGGCTGCATGGGAGGAGAAAGAGAAGAGTCTAATGGGCTATTCAGAGAATTGATCACTTGGAGAGAAGAGTTATTAGAGGAGCTTTGCTTTGAATTTTCTGATGCTTTTCTGAAAGCGGGCTGCTATTCTCTAGCAATATGGAGTAAATCTTTAGGTTTTTTGCCTTTCATTCTTTTCTAACTTACCTATTGTTACTGTGGTTTTGGTTGTGTGCTTTTCCTATTCTGCGATGATACTGATGCATCTTTCCTACTCTGTTCTTATTTTTATCTTCTCCATTTTACCCTTGTGTTGTGTTACTGCAACCTTCATTCATCTCCTGTCAGCCTCAAATTGTACAGCATGTGAAACTAAAAGCAGCTTTGATGTCCTGCTCTAAAACTGCTCTAAGCCAAACAATACATGCTTCAGCTGTGTAAAAAAAACCTCTAAATTTTTTCTTAAGAGAACCATCTTATTTCTTGTAACATTAAGCATTTCCCCATCATATCAGCATATGATACTGGTTTGTCAAAAATTATAAAAGATAAAAATATCAAAATAAATGTATAATTTGCTGTAGCAACACTGAGCTGATGTGTAAGACATGGGAAAGTCCTGCTTAAAGTTTTAATGAAACTATTGCTTAAAACATTGGCATTTTAACAATTGAAAGATCTGACATTTGGTAGGTGTGAACAATAGCTCAGAAACATATCCTGCAAGTATTGCATGGCTGATAATAAGAAGTAACACTTCAACACTTGAGACAGTTTGGATCGTAGGTGCGTGTTGACGTGATTTACTTTGTGTGGTAGATCTGTTTTTTATGAGTAATTTCTTAGTAGAAGCTGGGACAGAAATTATTAGCATGTGTAGAACCTGCTTTTTTTGTCCTTCATTACAAAGTGTGCTGCAATGGGAAGTTAGCAAAGGACATGTGAAGGGATATAGTCCCATTTGAGAACTGATGGTATTTTTAGTGCACTAAGGAAAAAAAATAGCAACAATTAAAGGCTTATCAGGTGGTTGTAGGTGTGAATAGTGCTACTAATTCTAGTGGTACATAATGTTATGTATGGTGGTAATGCAACATGCTTCTTTTTTTACTAAAAGTTGGGAGTGACATTGTTTTGACCAGGGTGATTGTTTTGTTGTTGTAGCTTTACATTTTTATTTTACTTATAAAATAAACGCTGTTCAAAACCGTGTGGAATGGGGATTTATGTGCTATGGGCTTTAGCATATTTAAGGGTGTTACTTATAAAGTCTAGGTGGTGGAGGATGATGCTTCAAATAGATATATGCTTAATAAATTGGCAGATAAACTATGAAGACTGATTTCTCCAGAAATAAGGTTGAGCTTTGAACTCGATACCCTGTGTCAGACACCTTTATTCTTACACATGCTGAACAGTCAGCCTGCATCACTGAGTCTGATGAAACATTTGGGTACTGAGCTTGTTTGCCAAATCCAGTGGGCAGAGTGGGAGCTTCAGACAAAGTTCGTTAAAGAAGCCCTCCTGTTCAGTCACAGGGTGCAGAAAGAACCTTTGTGCTTTCAAACTCCTTCTCAGAAAGGATCCAATCTTACCCCACACTTTGTCAATGGCTTTTGTTTAAAGGATTATACAGGTGTACTTGAACCTTTATACAACTTTATCCTGCAGGATTAAGGATGGCAAACCAGATATATTTATATAAATATATATGTGATGTATTATGATAATCATTAGATACAAATGATTTGCAGAATTATTTACTACACAGTATAGAAACTGTAACAACTATTATATAGTATAGTGCACTATCAAGCAGTATTCAAGCAGTTTTATTAAAGCAATTTTATTAAGCTGGCAAAAATTAAGTAGCTTGATGTTACCCATAAGAATGACCTTGGGCAAATCTCTTTAGCTCAGCCTCAAGGAGTAAGAGGAGTAATCTTGAGGGATGTCTCCACTCAGGGAAGGAATCTCCATACATATGCTGCAAGAAGGCTTATGGCAAAAGACCCTGCATTAAAATTTGGGATTCAGCTTTTATAGTGTAAAGTGACTGATGATGGTCAGATGTCTCCAGCTGTGAGAGCTCAGCAGCTTTGGATAAGTTATCAGTAGTATCACTTGTTTGTTCTTTTATCCAGGAACAGATCTACCAAACCTTCATCTCACTATCAGGATGTTTAGCTTTGGGACTGATGAGTCAGACTGGTTTCAGCATTATTCAATGCCAAAAGCAGCATGATGCTCCCTTTTTCATTTACCACTTGTAGGTTTGCAAATAGGGCATTGTTCAAGTTGGTTTTCACCCATTCCAGGCAGAGCATCCTGCTACACCACTAAAGAGGGCTACTAGAACTAAATGTCAGCCCAATGTCAGTAATACATGTGCTAACATGAACATCCTTATTTATATCATGCTTTGGTTAATATGAAATGTATAATACTGTATAATAGTAATGTATCATATTTTAAAAGCATTATCTCAATTCTTTTAAGAAGTGTTATGATTGAGGATATGAGTGTAATAACTCAAGAACTGGATCCCCTTTTTTTAAAATAAACATTGCTTTAAAAATTACATCTTCATTTCCACTTTGTTCCAAAGTATTTTTTTTAAATGGTGCTAATTTGGAAATCCTGTTGTTTCTCTTCACTTTGACCACTGTCATGAATTATTTTCAACCTTTTACACAATGGAGTAAGAGCCACTGTAGTTTTGTGCAGGAGGAGCTGGCATGCACACTGTGTTGCAGATGATTTAGGGTTTCAGATGGAGATACTGGTACAAAGCTGGAGCTTTTAGTTTTGAATCTTTTCTGAGGTTTCAGGGAATATCTGAAAATTATTAGTAAACAGCATCCCATTGACTTTTCATGTCATACAGCAGCAAGAGAAGAAAACAGTTGTACAGATAAAAATATATTTGAAGAGTGAGAGGCTAAATTTGAGGCGTTTGAGTGTGTACAGTGTTAGGTGTTTTCTGTGTACTGGTTAGATTTTAACTCAATGCTGTCCATTTAACAATAGTCTATGACAAACTTTCACTTCTGAGCTGTTACCTTCTTGAATTATTATTAATTTAGAGGTGGTGGGAAAAATAGAAAACATAGAGAAGAGTCCACTAAACCAGGAAAGTGTAACTTGACCCTAACAGATCTATTTTACTGCTTAAAACCATGTGTGTTCACAGTAAAATTATTCGATGTTTTGTGGGGCAAGAGGCAAGAAAGAGGGGAATGTTTACATTTAGTGGCCATTTTTATCTTTTTTAGTCTCTGATTCAGGTAAATTCCTGCATTTGTAATTAGAGTTGAATACTCAGAGTGTAATGGTGACTGTAATACTCAGCTCTCTATGCCTTGTTTTTTTTTCTCTGCTTGCAATGAGTGATTTAGGCCCCAGCTTACACCAAGCCCTGAGTTTTCCAGCAACATGAAGGGGCATGAGCATCTTTATACTTCATCAAATTGGAGATCTCTGCGTTTTGTCCTGACAAGTAGCAGGAGCGCACCAGGGAGCTCATGGAAGACTATTCATGTTAACAAGGAGCAGTGTTCAATATTGGTGGTGCTGTTTCCACTCTTCATTCCTTTGTGTCCAGATGGAGCATATGGGGTTGTGAATGTCAGAGGGTGTTTTACAAGTTGGAGAGAAAACCTTTGGGAAACCACAGCAGTTACTGGTTTTCATAAGGTCTGCCCTTCAGGTGACTAAAATGTAATGGAAGGGTAAAGGTGTCACCTCTTTTTTCTTCCAGCAGTTCTCTCTACTAATCATACCTCCCATGGAGTCCAGAACAACTTTTTTCTTCTATTAAGTGTGACTTTCTGTACTTTATTATTAAACTATTGCATACCCCTAGTTCATGCTTGTACATCTGTGCCAATTCGTGTGAGCTTCTGTGAGACTTGAGAGTAGGACCCACCTTGTTTCAATGTAACTAACATGCCAGTTTTGCAGTTCTAATTCTGCATTTTGATTGATCAGTATCTTGCAGACCTCTGTAGTTCCTTATGGGTGAGTTAGTACTGATATTTTGTCACAGAAAATTTCTATAGAAAAAATGCACTCTTCTTAGTCTTCTTTCTTCAAGGGATTTACAACTTTGAAAATCACTAAGGTTCACCTGGACTATAAATTTATACGAATACGTTCTGCTTATTTGTTTAGGATTTTGGATGTGTGTTCTGTGGATTTTTGGAAGGGGTTTTTTGTGTGTGTGTTTCTGTTTTGTTTTGTTCAATTGTTTTGCTTTAGCAAATATTTCATAATTAGCATAGTACCTGCCATTGCAGTTGAAGCAAATAATAATTTCTTAAAGTATGTGTTTCTTCTTGCTCATATTGTTTGCTCTTAGGGTTTTTCTTTTTATTTGGTATTCTCAATGATGCCTGTACATTTCCAAAAGTAAACAAGATTAATGCTATTATAAAACTGACATTGGTTTGTACAAATTACTTTTAATGAGCTTTTATGTACATCTTATGCTCAAAATCTGTCACTACTTCTGATTTTTTTTCAAACTAGTACATGCTTTTACTTTTACTGTCTCCACAATTTGAATCTTTCTTGAAAAAACTTCTCTTGCATTTTGCAGGTGTATGTCTTTGTATTTACACTACTTCCTCTTCAATAATAATGTAAAGTTTTTTGTTTTAAGCTACTTTTTCTAGACCCTTATTTGCACCAAGATTCTGTCATATAATCAAGTTCAGGATTATTGCCTGACTATTCAATCTAAAATTGTTTAAAGCTTATAGGCTACTCTCTACTTTACAAAAAATAATCAGCTTATGGTTCAGTGTTCTTGCATACTTTTCATACTTCTGTGTGTTAATGTATGTCTCTGCAATTCTGAGACACCAGTGTCTCACTTTGTACCTCCTTCCTTCAGCAGTGATTTCTTCTGGTCATGGCAGTTTGCTGTGGCACTCAGGACCAGTGACATTCTCCAGACGTTTCTTGTCAACCACTGTACTCTTTCAGTAATCCCATCTTGAATGGAAAATCCTATAAAATGTTTCTGCAGGCTTCTTACCACAGCAAGCCACTGACTGCAGCTGCTCAGGAGCTAATAGTCCAGAGTAGCGCATTTGAGTAGAGAGTTGTTCTTTAGTTACATTTATTTTCTTTGAAGATTTTTTTGTTGCAAGGTGACTCTGTATCTCATTGTGGAGATTTCAAAAACATAAATCACTTTGAGCTGACTGCCTATAGCTTTTTATACCTTTGAGAACATTTTTCTTCTTGAATATTCTGTTCATTTAGCAGTAGTCCTTAATTTTGAGTTGCTTGGGTCCAAGAGTAAATAAGCTATGTAAACGTGGTCATAACCAAATTCATACTTTGTTCCAGGTGACTTTAAAATTTTAAAACACTCCCGTCTTTTTTTGTTTCTTATTAAGACAGATTGACTCTTATATAGAGTTGGCATGGGAGGAGGAGACGAAAAGCATATCGATGTTTCTAACCCTGAGTATTCTGGGGACTGTATTCTAAAGAAAATTCAGTTGAATGTGCAAGGGTGTTTGAAGGGAAGTAGCTTGACTTAATTTTACAGCGTCATGTAACATCATAACACAGAATCAGAGAATGATGGCGGTTGGAAGAGACCTCTGGAGATCATCTAGTCCAGCTCCCCTGCTAAAGCAGGTTCAGCTGGAGCAGGTTGGAAAAGATCTTTGTCCAGTCGGGTTTCGACTATCTGCAAAGGAGACTCCACAACCTCTCTGGGCAGCCACTTCCAATGCTCTGTCACTGTCAAAAGAAAAGCTTTTCCTTGTATTCAGATGGACCCTCCTGCGTTTCAGGTTTGTTCTAGTTAGGTTTCCTCTGACTAGACTGCCCTACTGATTGCAGCCCTCTGAGCTCTGCCATTCAGGCACTTATCAAAGCAACAAAAATCATGCTTAGATGTTTGAAAGAAAATGGAAAAAAATACATTCAAGGCCTTCTATGGGGCATCCAACTTTGGGGATTTCCCAGGAAGTGGTTGTCTCTTCTAATCTCAGCTATTTCTGCTAATTTCTTGAAGACAGCAAACAAGGCTGAGAAAAATATGTACTATGTAGCCAAAGACCTATAGCAGCCTTAAAGTGGGCAAGATATAAATAATTTTTTCTTGTCTTACACTCAGTCATAAGTACACTAAAGTAGTATAACTGACCACAGTCTGTAAGTGCTTTCTAACGCTGCTAATAGCATAATAACCCTGTTAACAGCATGGAGGCATTTTCGTAAATGCTAAGCATAAATATATAAATAACATGTAGCTGCAAAGGGAGATCAAGGTGTAATTGCACAAAAGGGGGACAAAGACCATGTGAATCAACAGTTCAAGCAGTAAAGCTGCAGTCAAAAACTAAGGATACAGAATAATCAGGAAAGATTTCTGGTGGACTGAGAAAAACTTTTAGTCCTGAAGAAATAAAGGTAATAGGATCAGGAGCAGATGAGATTGCATCCCACATTCTTTGGTGGAGGAGAGTATGAATATTAAAAACACACAGTGACAGCAAGGAGAAATAGGGAAGGAAGAAGACTACCACCATGGTTCCTGCTTCAAAGTCCAAATAGCTCCCTCACCTCTTCACCTCAGCTTCAGTAATTTAGGACTGTCAAGGACCACAGCCATCAGTATTTAACTTACATGGCATCCACTCAATGGTATTGTGTACTCAAAGCTAATTTAGGATAAGGTGATTAGGGCCTAAGTGTTTGAATATGTAGTGATAATGGCTGATAATGACTAAGAACTTAACCCCTGGCAATGTGTTGTTAATGAATGTCAATCTAGTTAAGTGTGGTTGTAAAGTTCGAAACTGGTCATATTTATCAGATTTTCAAATCTTCCCATCACAGCTACCTTAAGCTTCACTGTGTTAAGCAGTCACTGCTTATTGGGACAGAGGCACTTGAAGCATCTCTGCACGTTTTTCTGTTTAAAACCTAGAACTGGTTTTGCATAGTTGAGAAATTACAGGAATTGAAGGATAAAGATGTGATTACCTGTTCTGAGCCAAAGAAATTGCACACAGCTTCATGAGAACCCGATGCCAGTAGATATATGTGTTTATTTTGTGCAAATCTAGCTAGGATTCTGTAATGTCCTTACTGTAACTTGGCACTTCTATGCATAATTTATGTCCTGTAAGCTCTGCATCAAGTCACTTGCTTGTGAGCCTTTCTGTTCTGTGATCCTAAATCACAACAGCTTATTATATTTTCTTGCTTTTCCTGTTTGCAGTACAAGCTCCAAATTCACAGATTAGATCAAAGTAAAGATGAAACAAAAATCCTCTTGAATTGATTGCTATTAAAAAAGGTTGGCTATATTACACTCTCTCTTGTCCCAGATCCATGTACTTCCGTATCATGAGTATGTGTGTGATCACTAATTTCTCTTTCATTCAATTTTATACTGAGTCATGTAAATTTAGTCTGGCAGCCAGAATTGTTCTCACATGAGATTTCACAAGCCAGTGGAAAGTCCTTTGTACTGTAAATTTCTTCTAGAAATATAAGGCTTTTCTTCAAGTCTTTCCCTTCATTGTTCTTCATGCCCAACCCTCATACCTTTTGGTATCTGAAAATATCTTTTTTTTCTCCCCCCCAAGAATGAAAGGCACAAATACTAAAACTCACACAGAAAGAAAAGCAGACTTGCTCCCTACCTCTTAGCAAGTTCTGACTGCTCCATCTCCCTTTTCTTAAAATAGCTGCAGTAAGATCATTGTCTTTCTTTTTCCCTGCCACTTCCCTTGCACTGGAAAAGAAAGGAAGTTATCACTATGCTAGGCTTTCCATAAATCAGAAGTTCACAGAAAGTGAGTGTTTCTAATTTCTCTTGTAAACAGACCTCAGAGAAAAATTAGTTAAAATAGGTTACAAAGCTAATATGACATTGATCTTGATACAGGGAGAAAATGTCGGTGTGAGTAACAGCCTTTTTAATGTGTTTTGTGGCTATAGCTAATTTCACCATTGCTGAAATCATAGAATATGCTGATTTGGAAGGGACCCATGAGGATCATCAAGTCCAACTCCTGGCCCTGTGCAGGACACCCTAAGAATCAGCACAATTCTTCTTGTGTTTTAGTAACACGTAAAAGCTGTGAGAAGTTTTTAAAATAATCATTTTAAATTTGTGTTTTGGCTTCAGCTGTGGAGAGTTTAATAAAATTTAGTTTGCAAAAATTGCAATGCGTAGTGTAGTATCACCAGTGTGGCCAAAAATGTTTATCTTGAATGAAGGCACCAGTAACTGCATTAATGACACAAAATAATGAATTGGAAAGGGTTTGGCAAAATTTAAAATTCTAATATAATTGTAGTGGGGAAAAAACTGACCGATAAATGCAGACAGCTTCTTCATGTTTGTAAGGGACAATTGGGGGGGTTCCAGTTTTTGAGGCTGCAGTTGCCCTTTTGTATGCAACTTTATATGCAACTTCAGAAACCTACTGTTTGTACTGGAATTGGTGGCGAAGAATCTTTACTCAACTGAAATTAGCTGTCATGTTATAAATGGGCTTTTTAGTGTAACTTTTGGGTATGTGAGGGACTTGAGCTGGCAGTGCTGCACTAGGCACCAGCATATGCGACTGTGTGTGTCTTTGCTTCTGAGTGATGTTGCTATGCTTTTGGAAGACCTCTCTGTGTATATAGCATTTATACAGCCCAGTTGTCCTAAATTAAACATTTCAGTTTTTAATAATGAAACTCTAAAAGTAGCTTGTGTGGGAGTGTTATGGCATGAATACAGATGTGTGACTATGGTCAGAGGAAGAGTGATTAGTGTGGCAATGCTGGACACCCTTACAGAGGTTTCTTGGTTTTTTTTTAAAGACTGCTGTCAGTAATGAGGGGCTCACATGTACAGGACTGTGAAATAACATTTAAGTACATAGTTCTGTGCTAATGGGATTAAATGCCTGCTTGTATTCACATATATTGGTAGATATAGACACCTATATAGTATATGGGGTTAGGTATGTATGTGTGTGTGTATTTCAGTACATGTGTGTGCATGCAGTGGTTGAATTATGATGTAGGATGAGGCATAGGTATGTGCAAGCAAATACAAAAGTGATGCTTGGACTCTAGATTTTGTCAAAGTTGAACCAGAGCTGTCTGTATAGACACATATTTGCCCACAATAAATGTATTGAGTAAATGTTGGGCTTTTGCTTTTTTTCAATAGTACACTGAATTGTTTTTATCTCAAAGGAGAAAAAAATCCCAAACCTACAGAATACTTAGCGCCTGCTTTCATTTTGCCTTTACTGTAGTTCTTTAATGTGTGTTAGTCAACTTTGTCTTCTGATTTTTTTTTTCTAGATGGTGTAAAAGAATCTCAGTTGCCCAATCAAGATGAACAGAATGGCTTTCTTCAACAAGAAAATAGAACATTCATTTTTTAGGATTATATTTACAACATGAAGCATTTAGCAGTCGCTGTCTTTGAGAACATTCATCTATGACCTGAAATGTCCTGATCCTGGGAAAAAATGAGATTCCATTAATTAAGTCTATAATTTTTAAATGCATTTTCATGACTAATTATATTTGCTTATGCAGAACACGGATACAGAATTCATAAACCAGAGATTATTTTAGCACATGCACACATGTTGTTTTACATTCAGTATACAAGATACATAATTTTAATCAAATTTTAAATAATCTTTTAAATTATCTATATTTATTAATAAATGAAGTCTTGGCAAGAATTTATCATCCATGGACATGAGTAAAGCAGATTCCCCCGGAATGGATGATAATTTTGTATTAAGTAAAATCAATAACTTGAAAGTAGAGCAAGAAGACGACAGCATTAACTGTACTCTAGAAAGAACGGATATAAAGACAGAACAAGATGATTTCAAACATGCAGACAGCAGCGATGAACAGGAAGACAAAGAAAAGAACTTCATTACGAACAACTCTGGCAAATATTTGTCTACAGAAAATGAAGATGATTATGGATCTCTTTTTTCTCAGTATAGTAATACGCTGTACGATGTAGCAATGGAAGCTGTGACACAAAGCCTCCTTTCTAGCAGAAACATAAGCTCCAGAAAAAAGTCACCTGCTTGGAACCATTTTTTTATATCTCCTAGAGATAGCACTAAAGCAATATGTATGTACTGTATGAAAGAATTTAGCAGAGGTAAAAACGAAAAGGACCTGAGTACAAGTTGTCTCATGAGACATGTGAGGAGAGCACATCCCACTGTACTAATTCAAGAAAATGGAACTATGCCAGGTATATCTTCGTTTTCTTCATCTACGTTATTGCTGCCACCTCAATCTGCAGATGTTGGAGATCTGAGTTCTATGTTATCCCCCATAAAACTGGTCAAGAAAATGGCTTCTAAAATACCATCTCCAGATCGAATAATGGAGGAATCTGTTTCTATTGTTTCTTCTGAAGAAATACCAGATCTCTCAGTTTCTGAGAAGTGCAGCAAAGAAGAAGTCATGGTTGGTTCATCTCCACAGCAAGCAAACAACCAATATGATGACACTGTTGAGAATGTAGCAGAAAAAACAGTTGTAATTCCAAAGAGTGCATCAGGTTCTAGAAGGAGATCTGCTGTCTGGAAACACTTTTATTTGTCACCTCTAGATAATTCTAAAGCTGTTTGCATCCACTGCATGAATGAATTCAGTAGAGGAAAAAATGGAAAAGACCTAGGAACAAGTTGTTTAATAAGACACATGTGGAGAGCCCATCGTTCCATTGTCCTGCAAGAGAATGGGGGTGGTACCAGCATACCACCTCTCTACACTGCACCTCCTACTCTCTTGCCTTCTTTATTACCATCAGATAGCGATCTGAATTCTATGTCATCCTCTCCTGGAAAACTAATGAAAGAACCAACTTCTGTTTCCTCTTCTCCAGACAGAATCTCTGAGGAGATCCATACTAATATCACTTCTGGAGATGCTCTAGTGGAAGACTCAATGCTGTCATCTTCTGATGATATAGGTGAAGTCTCCTTTGTTTCGTCTCCTGAAAAACAATGTGAGGGATTAGGTCCACTAATATTTGAACCTACTGCTGTGTTTCAGCAAAATAAAAGGATTATGAAAAGGCTTAAGTCAGAAGTCTGGCACCATTTTTCACTCTCACCTGCAGACAGTCTAAAAGCAGTATGTAGATACTGCAGTTGTATGATAAGTCGTGGTAAGAAAGGAGATGTGGGCACAAGCTGCTTAATGAGACATCTATATAGACGCCATCCTGATGTAATTGGAAACCAAAAAAGCTTTCTTGATGTGAGTTTGGCAAATTCTCCTTATGCCACTTTGGCTTCTGCAGAATGTTCATCCTCAAAGTTGACTGACTTGCCTACAATGGTTACACACGATAATCAAATTATATTTCCTGTTAATAGTAAGAAGACCTCAAAACTGTGGAATCACTTTTCAATTTGTTCTGCAGATTCAACAAAAGTAATATGTACACACTGTGGACGTATAATAAGTAGGGGGAAAAAGCCAACAAACCTAGGCACAAGTTGCCTTCTAAGACATTTGCAGCGGTTTCATAACAATGTATTGAAAACTGATGTCCCAGAGACAGTATTATCCTCATCTACGGATAATCACATGCCACTCCGCACAGAATTACTAGGATCTTCAAATTTTGATGAAACCAATGACAAGTTTTGTGACTCTCACCCAGTTGCCAAAAAAATCACAAGTCTTGTAGCCGAAATGATTGCACTTGACCTTCAGCCATATTCTTTTGTAGACAACATTGGCTTTAACAGGCTGCTTGAATATTTGCAACCTCAGTACTCTTTACCTTCTCCATCTTACTTTTCTAGGACAGCAATTCCAGACATGTATGATAATGTAAAACAAATAATTATTTCACATCTTAAAGAAGCCGAAAGTGGAGTGATCCATTTTACATCTGGAATATGGATGAGTAACCAAACACGAGAGTATCTAACCCTGACGGCTCACTGGGTAACATTTGAGTCTTCATTTCGACCACAGTGTGAGGATTACCATTGTTCAGCACTATTAAATGTATCACAGATTGATTGCGACTACAATGGAATCAGCATTCAAAAGCAGTTAGAATACTGGTGGGAAACATGGATTACTTCCATTGGACTTCAGATTGGGATTACTGTTACTGATAATCAGAGTATAGAGAAAACTTTAAATGAAGGTGATCATTCAAGTGTACAATGTTTTAGTCACACTGTTAATGTAATTGTAAATGAGGCCATTAAAAGCCAGAGAATGGTTCAGAATTTGCTTAGTATTGCAAGGAAGATCTGTGAACGTGTCCATCGGTCAGCAAAAGCAAAAGAGAAGTTAGCTGAGTTGCAAAAGGAGTATGAGTTACCTCAGCATCAGCTAATACAAGATGTTCCATCCAAGTGGAATACGTCATTTCATATGCTTGAACGTCTTATTGAACAGAAAAGAGCAATTGATGAAATGTCAATAGAGTGCAGCTTTCGGGAGCTGATAAGTTGTGATCAGTGGGAAGTCATGCAGTCAGTGTGTCATGCTCTCAAACCTTTCGAAGCTGCAAGTAGGGAGATGAGTACACACATGTCTACTCTAAGCCAAGTGATTCCAATGATTCATATACTTAACAGAAAAATAGAAATGCTGTTTGAGGAAACTATGGGCATAGATACTATGCTGAAATCTTTGAAAGAAGCTATGGTGAGTAGATTGTCCTCCACACTTCATGATCCAAGGTACATTTTTGCTACACTTCTGGATCCCCGGTATAAAACATCGTTATTTACAGAAGAGGAGGCTGAACAATATAAACAAGACTTAATCAGGGAGCTGGAAATAATGAGTTCTACCTCAGATGATGATAAACCTGTTTCCAATGGATGTGATATAGGTTCACCATCTACAAATTCGTATGGGGAAGATAATCTTTGGTCACTCATGGGTGACATGAAGAAAACAAAAGACCTGAAAGAGAGAGCAAAGTTACCAGAGGAAATGGTGCTTTCTTACTTGGAGGAAGAAGTACTTGAGCATAACTGTGATCCTCTAACTTACTGGAACTTTAAGAAGTCATCTTGGCCAGTACTGTCAAAATTGGCTGTCAGGTTCTTGGGTTGTCCACCAAGCATTGTTCCTTCAGAGAGATTGTTCAGTACATCCAATGAAAGCAACAACTTTAGTCAGTCAAGGTTAATGATTGAACACTTTGAAAAGCTTATCTTTTTGAAAGTGAATCTTCCTTTAATATACTTCCAGTATTGAAACTAATGAACAAACTGCTAGACTAAATCTATTGTTGCTCACTGGATATTAACTATCTATAACTCAGATTTTTAAATTGCTCCAGTAGGGGCCATGTATGACATCTAATCAGTGACTATAATTCCAAATTTTAGATTCATTTTTTCAGCTTTCAATATGTCTACATGTGCCTTATTCATAGTACTTCAGGCCAGATATTGTATATATGTTTTTTAAAAGTTCACACTAGAGATAGCCTGTCTCGTCAAATTATACAAAATTATGTAGGTTTTAATCCATAATTGTAAATGAACTTTAAAAAGCTCAGTCATTTGTTTTAATAGAATGGCAAAAAAAAAAAAAAAAAAAAAAGATGTAAACAGTTCTATTCTGTAGTTTTTTATTCAATTATTATGTAAAAACCATAAGCCAGGTACTGTATTTTAGTTGAACATTGCTTTAATTGCAAGAAAACAGGTTTTGTAGTTGTCAAAAGAAAGCTGTACATGAAAGATGGGGTTCAAGCTGTCTTTTTATCATATGGTGTTTTTAACTGCAAGCCCTAAAGTACTTAAAGGATTAAGAAGAGTTATTGAGGAAGATGTGTTTACAGGAGAATGTTGACTTAATAGCTGAAAATAAATCTTAAATTTAAGATGAGATGGAATGTGAGTTATACAGCAATCGGTAGTAAAACTTCCCGTTCTGGGTTCTCCTGTTCAGGTTTTACATTTTAAATGAATTACAGAAATATTCTGGGTATTTATAAAAGGTGTTGGGAAGTTCTCTCAAAGTTTGTGAATTAATGCTTGTTATTTAATGCCATGTACAAAAAAGGCAAGAAACTTACCACAAAGACTCTAATGTCATTCTGAAGCCTTTTCTAATCTTTAGTGCATCAAAACTATGAGGTCCCTATTGTAAAAATTGAGCCCTTACTCCTAATGTAATTTCAATTGTGTAGAACAGCCTCTCTTAAAGCTCCTAGTACAGAAATAACTGATCTTCTGGTTTTCAGTAATAGCCTTATGGATATGGTGCACTGCTTAGAACTTTATGTAGTAGGGTTGATTCTTAACTGTTGGTGTCCATCAGGCAAATGGGATATAGAGCCCTTAAAACTTCAAATAAGATGGAAAAATAGCCAGCATTTTAATTTGAAAGGAACATTCTCCTTAGTTTAACTCTAGAATGGTTCATCTTTTCATTTCAGTTTTCATTGAATACATTTTTGGGAAACAAGTCATCATTTGCCTATGACCTTTTAGAAAAGTTGTAGCTTTGTTAAAATACTCTACCTATGCCTAATCTAATTTTGCATTTATTATGTTTTAGTGTATTTATAAATGGTGAACTCCGTTTCTGAAATTAAACATTTTATTTGCAATTTTCCAGTGGTAGTCAACACTGCCTTTTATTTTCAGATGGATTTATGACAACCATTGAATAAAAATTATTCAAACAATTGTAATCATAAATATACCACAGAACAAGCTATGTGAAAATATGGGTTTTCCATTTGGCTCTTTGGACTTGAGCCTGGATTCTGGTTCTTTTCATTTTCCAAAAGCTGTTTTAACCTCAGGAAAATTTGTTGAATTACTTGCCAAGTGGCTCTGGTTTCCATGTTCCGTTTCTCTACACATTTTATGGTTTCAGGTATTTCAAGTGTTATTCCATCATATTATGTTTATACCTGTACTATTTAAGTAAATCACTACATAATATACTTGGGAAAGACTAATGCTGCTTTTTTCCCCGCAGTATTTTAAAATACAGTGTTTACTTCTATCAACAGTCAGCATCTCTTTGTTCTTCTGGGGTTAAATGAGAACGGCACACATTTTTTCTGCAGTAATAAAACAATGTTCTAGTTTATATATAGCTGGAAGTAAGTGAGTTTGAAGCAGCTTATTGGGAAACATGTTTAAATGGTTACTGGTTAATTATTATCTCAATTTTTTCCCCTACATTTTAACTGTGAATATAACCTTGACCCTTGTAAAGGAGATTTTTAATCTCCAAACCAGGGGAGAGGAGAGAGCATAAAAAAATTATTTTCTTTTTAAACAAGTGATATAATTTTCACTCAAGGCTTGAATGTAAATACAGCCTGTGACTTAAAGCATTGTGGAGTCACATCAAATGAGGAGGAATGCTGGCAGTGAACAAGCTTACCTGAAAATCACGGTTCTCTGGACGCAAGCATCTTGGCTCTTCTGAAGGGAGTCTTTGCTGTAGCTCCTATCAAACTCCCTGTGTGGAAAGTTGGATGTGGGTAGTGATGGCATTTTGTAGCCCCAAATCTGCTTCTTACTCAAACAGATAATTAATTGTATAGCCATACTTTTTGTCAAAACTTCCTGAGAACACAAGAACAAGTCACTATTTTCAAAAGCAAAATTTTATCAGTTGAAGTTAGTCTACTTTATTTATACATGCAATTTCCTTTTTGGTTTGGTTTTTTTAAGGGCTTAGTTCTTAAGACCACACTGTTTCAGTGTCAGCTTGGTTAAGAATTAATTAAAGGCTTATGTTATAACTTTTTTAAAGATAATATGCTGGCCTAAAAGACCTTAAAATTGAAACACTTAATTCTTAAATAAAAATAAGGGAAACTGAGAACATAAAGTTGCTGTTTTCAGTTGTAAACCTTGATCCTTCTGTAGGAGTTACAGAAGCATCTCCTTCAGTTCAGGCACTGCTGCCTGTGAAAAAAGAATGACTCCAAAGGAAAGGCTAAAAACTTTCATTGAAGCTTAAGGTGAGTGACTGTGTTTTGTGTTAGGTTTGCTTTATTATTTTTAATGTAAATTCTCAGTGATTGCTAAAATTTTAGGTTTTTACAACCCTTCTCATATTTGTAATAGATAGGATCTCCCCTATTTTTACAGTGCTTTCCCTCAGACTAATAAAGCTGTAAACAGTGGGAGTTCTCATCAACCCGAGTTTGTGCTGCACCAATCCCCGTGGCAGCAGACAGTTCCCTAATGCATAATATGGTGACCCTGTAACAGTGATACTTAAACAGGTAATTTCAGTACATTAGCAACTTCAGAAATAAATTTAGTAAGCAGACTTTTTTTCAGTGTTAGCATAGAAAGTAAAGTGTAGATGATAACTGGTCATCATAAAAATCTTAAAGCTTTTGCTTCTTTTAAAAGTAGGCAGCAAGTACTGCAGCAAGAAATAGTTTGTAGTAATAACGGTAGGAAGAGGAAGAAGTTGAGATCTGCAACAGCCTTTTCAAAGAACTCAGATCTTGTGAAAAGTATATAATGGAAAGTATCTACTGAGATGTATATTATGCTCCAGAAACCTGAGATAATGCTTCCCCCACATTTGCCTCTTTATATGTGGTCTCTTTCCCTACCCACCAAGTCCAAGTCAAAGAAATGTGTTTGCAGAATTTAGTCAGTGAGTATTTACTAGGAATACTCATAGTTTCCCCTTGCTCCCCCAAAGTAGCTTCTGAATTTATAAAGAACTGAAATCTCAACTAGAGCAATTTCAACACCAGCATAAGGATGTAATTGATTAAATTGATGACAGCTCAGAGTAGGTGTTTATAGTTGTTGAGATCTCTCCCTTAAAGTAACTTTTTTTTCTGCCACTATGCAGAGCTGACAATATTAAACTTTCATTTTGGTACCTCCAATTTATGAAAACTAAATACACATATATATATATATATATAGTATACAATTAACAAGTAACACTTTCTAGTTTCAGATTTAGATTTTATAAACTAAGCATTTTACTCTTTCACAAACATATTCATCTTTTGCTTCATTCTTAGCAACAAGAAAGTGATTCTTTACCTTCTTGATTTCATTGCAAAGCTGACCCAAAAGTGATTTCATAAAATGAGTTTGCCAACCAGAAACAGTAACCATGGTGATGTCCCCAACTCGAGTATCAGCTTGGGTTCTAAGGAGTGAATCTTTGTCTAAGCAGTCCCTGACTCCTACTTAATCTATGAAGCAATGCCTTCTTCCAGCTTCTTAAGTTGGCTGTTTTAAAGGAAAAGGGGGACTGCATTTCGGCAGCATTTTTACCTTACACTTGGCACAAACCGACAGATGACTCCTTGGTACAGAACCAAGGGCAGTTGTAGCTGAAATAAAGCAGAATTGGTGAAAGACTGTCCATGACAGTAAGATGTAGAATTTCACAGGAAACACTGACTGCCCTTTCTATCATAAACAAAAGTTGGAAATGAGCAACCAAAAGAGTTGTTCATGTTTATCTAAAGAGCTGATCTAAAATAAGTAGCTGCATACAAAATGGACCAGTTGCACTTAGAAATCATACATATTTAAATAGGAAATGAAGAAAACCTTTGCAGAGGTATTTTTTATTTAGCTTAAGGATTTTTGCAAATACCCTTTTAGTCTTTGGTGTCCCATGTTAAGCAGATAGTGATACATTTCATGTATCACTGTTCAACAGCCTCTTAACATTAGTCTTGGTATAGTTGAGACTAACCAGCTCACTGAGCTAGCTGTGGCTAAACCCTCTTGCTTACATCAGTGATAAACTCAGCCTGTCGACAAGTTTTCTTTTCTTGCAAACAGACAGTGAAGTCACTTGTACAAGAGCCTTTGAACAGTAAGAAGGAAAGCTCTTTGAAGGTGGTAGTAGAAGGGGAGTATTTAAGGTAGTAAAGGAAGGGAAGCAACACTAGGCTGTAATTTGTGGAATTTCTGTATAAATTATGAAAAAATGCTATCAGATGCAAGGGAAACACTTTCTTGCATTGAAATTGATACAACAAACCAATGCTAAGACCTTTTATCAGTTTTCAAGCTCCTTACCATTATGGGAAGAACTATAAGTATTCAGGAAAATAAGAATGGTTCTGGAACAACTGTAACTGCAGGAGTGGCAGCACAATCTCAAGCTTGTTCTGTCTCACTAAGGGGATGTGTGAAATGGCCAGGGAGCGAGAAAAAGGAGTGTGCTCAGTGTTTCAGAATGTGTTGTACAGATAGGTTGCACTGAGGTGGTGTTCTGATGGACGGACAAGGGAAGAACCTGAAACATATTCTGGTTTTTCCTCAGTGGTAGCAGATAAATGTATTTGATGTCAGATCCAACACCACCATTCTCCATGTCTCCTCACCCCAGTTTAGCTCAAGAGAGAAGACCCATAGCAAGTACTTAGGCCAGGTATAAGGTAAATACACTCTGATTTTTTCCCAGCTCTTGATATTAGAGACTTTGTGAACTGGAGGTTGTTCCTTGATCTTTAGTTCCTTTGGTTCTTGATGCGAGAGCGATCAGTTTATTTTGAAGCGGCTTTTACTTTCAGCATCTAGAAATGTCCTCTATTGGCCAAGTTCCACAACTTTTTTCTCTTGCAGTTACTTTTAGTTTTATAACAAGAATGTCCTGTATCTCAGGCTGTAAGATCATGATTTTCACCTTCTCCATGTGAAATGACATGGTGATGTGTTTTTGACCAAATAATCTGTTGGACTTTTTACAGGAACAAGCATTGCTTGCAAGAAATTAAGTGGAACTTGAAAGAGCAATGGATGATGCTACACATTTGACCCTTGGAGATTTTAACAAGACACCCTAAAAAAAAATCTCATTCTATAGCAGCATTATAGATGAACTGTACTATCTGTCTTTTTGCTTTATTCAGGTTAATTCAATCTTCAGTTAATTCAATATGTTCACCTTATTTCTGCTTTTGTTTAGAAAAGCTGAACTTTATGATAGGATTGTTTGTAATCATTCAAGTCAAAAGGTGTTTTTTTCTTTTAAGAACTTAAGTCATGAGAAATTTATTAAAGTCCCCTCAGAAATTCCCCCAAGTGTTCAGTTTCTGTCCTACCTGTCCCATTCATTCTTCCTCCTATGTCCCCCAAATGCAGAAGAACTTACAACACCCCACTTCAAGTTTGTAGGAGCAAGAGACTTCCTTCATGCCCTCTTAGATAACATCTAAGGGAACGTAAAACTCACCCTTCTTTCTTCCATGCAAGTATACTGAATATTAATTTATATTAAAGGAGAAAAGCTGTATTGTTTTTGTGGAGCTAAAGAAAGGCAACACAAGATCTGGAGATGACAAGATTCATTTAAGAAAAAGGAGAGATGGATTTAGTTTCTGTTCCAAGGATTGCTTGTTTTATTGAAAGCAGCCTTTAGGGAAAAACTGCAGTAATCTTCATCCCAATTTGCCAGCTGCCCCTTATTCCAATTGTGGGCCACCATAATATTCATGGCCTGTGCCTGACGTGGATATCCATAGAACCATAGTTGGAAAGGACACACAAACATCATCAAAAGTCAGCTCCTGGCCCTGCACAGGACATCTCTAAGAGTCACACCATATGCCTGAGTGTGTTGTCCAAACCCTTCTTGAACTGTGAGGCTGGTGCTGTGACCACTTCCCTGGGGAGCTGTTCCAGTGTCCAACTGCCCTCTGGGTGAAGAACCTTTTCCTATTATCCAGCTTAAACTTGCCCTAATACGTGCTGTTAGAGAGGTCATATAGCCACAGGTACTGTGGTGCTCCATGTATTGCCTTGGTCACAATCTAGCCCTTTTATCTACAAAACCGAAGTTGTAGATTTTCAAACTAAGCACTTTGAATACCCATATATGGAGAACAAATATAACAGGGCCCAAATAAACTTGAGACACTTCAGATCTACAGTATCTCTTTCCTGTCTCTTTGCATGTATTTTACTTTTCTCTACCCCAAATAGAGCAGATGGTTTCTATTTCCATGAACAGTAGTACACTCAAGCTCCATAGCTGAACACCATCACCAGTGCAAGTCCCACAGGTAGCACCTACACACCAGAGTCTGTGGGAGGACCCTACATGGTGTATGATAACTCAGCAAGGTGAAACTCTTCAAATGCCTCATGTCTACATATTCTACGCCACTTCAGACGGTAGCTTGAGATGCCTATTCTGCAAGCATAGTAGCCCTAGGTTTTCTCTGTAGGTAACAGAACTAAGTTCCTGCAGAGGGATTCTGACAACCAGGGATTTGGAAAGCTGGAGTAACCACACTGACATTTGTATACACCTGGGCAGAATAAATTTTAGTTTGGGTTCTTGAGTTGTGGATTACAGTGTGGGGGAGTTGCATGAAGTCCATGATTAGCCTTAACATGAAGGCCTACCTACATCCTTAAACAAGTTTCCCTTTGTGTGGTTCCAAATTTGCAGCTATTTGCACATGTATTTCCTTCTGTCTCTTGTGAATTGTTTGATGTTCAGACTGGCTTTGGAGGAAGCTAAGTTTTCTTCCAAAGACAAGTCAAATAGATAATACTTGAACGATTTAAATTTCAAGAGCGGCCAGAGACTGGACCAACAAGTTCTGCAGGTTGCCTTTGCCAGATCTGCTCAGGCTGAGGAAGCCTGGGCAACAACAGCCACCCACGACTGAGCAGGCTCCACCCCACCAGATCAGTTCCTCTGATACATAATCTAGAGGATAAAAAGAAAACATGGTCCCAAAAACGGAAATATACACAGGTAAAGGTAGTTCCTGAATCAAGCAAGTTTAAGAGTAAAAAGAAAACAAACAAAACCTAAATCACTTTATTCCATAATTACATTTTACTCAAGTTTTCAGTCAGCAAGGAAAAGTTTTCTGCCCTTGATAACTTCAGCAATTCAGGTATTTTACACTAATGGAGCTTCTGTCATATTACAACTGGCCCTAACCAAAATTTTAACTTTTTTTCCTTGTTCCATTCAGCAATCTATGCAGACATCCTTAATAAAAACATCTAATAAAGAAACTACAGAGCATGCAATCTTATTCTAGTTTATAGAATGCAGCACATGGCACATTAGAGTACTCCTTTCCAAAGGGATTACTTAATAAAAAAAAAGGAAAACAGCACCTATCTTGAACTGAATATTTTCTTAGGTAAATTTTTGCACTGCAAATTAAGGTATAATTACAGCAGAAGAGGGGAAACATAATTTTAAAAATTCATTTTCCTGGAAAATCCAAGTTGCTGCTTTTTCATGAACTGTTGGAATGAAGATAATCATCCTCAGTACTCAAATCTGTTATAAAACAGTGCTTGTTAAGAGGTCCAACTGCTTTTAAAGTGAATGTTTCACTTTCATTAGTTTGGTAGCCTACAGGGCACAATTAGGTATGATGATGAAGCTACAATGAATATGGCTTTCCTATGTTGATAACATCACTGGGTTTCACACAGGCGATCTGACAGCTGAAGGGGTTACAATCCTGCAGATACATTAAGTAATACATCTTTGTACACACAGATTACATATCAATTATTGCCATAGCACAAGCCTGTTGATTTTGTATTTTATATGGGACAATTAGGAGATGCCTGTGCTACATGATGAAACAGACTACCAAACCAAGTAGACAGGTTTTACTTAATACCACTGAACTTGCAGGCAACCTCTCTCAAACACATCTAACAATACAACTCAGTATACTGAGTATATACCGACTAGGAATGCACTGTAATATTTATGTAAGAAACAGGACGGAGCTAAATACCAATAAATACAGAGATTTTCCGTGCCTTTCCAAAGAAGCTGAGTTGCAGTGCTGGAATGACAATTTGCTGCTGTCTTACATATTTCAGTCATCAGCAAAATCACATCAAAAGACTTACTTAAAATTCACAGTCAAGATGATAGAGGAAGTTTTTCCAACAGTACTAGTTTTGGTTTCAAGTTTAAAGTAAAAGGAGGTAGTGCAGTAAGGTTCAACCCAATTTTACTGATGCCAGGTATATTTGCCAGTGGCCTGTGGGTTGTCTTATAATGTGATATTTGAAGAGGGTTTGTTTCCATCAGTATATGTGTGTAAGAAAACATCAACTGGTCTCCTGGTTTAACATCTTCTCTTTTGTCATACCTGTAAAGAATAAAGAAAGTTCATTTTTATTCCTTGCTTTACCTATTAAACATGGCCATTATTGCAGAGGCATGTAGTATCCAAGATGAAACACAAAAAGGAACATTCTCAATTACATCTCCTGATCAAATAGTACTAGAAGAGGAAATAGTAATTTTGAAGAATTTAGGGACTCAGTCATTCCATGCAAGTCTTTCTGCTGCTATTGTGATATAAACCACAACTCCTAGAAAATTTACTAGTTCCCTATTTGAATTCAGTGGAGAAAGGACACCAAAGCCTAAGACTATAGGAAACTGGGCCAATTTTAAAGTTTTACTCTACAAGAACTGCATTTGGAGAAAGGTGGGGTTTTTGTTTTGTTTTGGGGTTTTTTTGCTGTTTTTTGTTTGTGGGTTTTTTTTAGTAATTCTAAAAAGTACATTATGTGGTACTTAAGCAGAAACCTTTTTCTTCAGGTAGGCATACATTAGAGCAAGAGCCTCAGAGAGCAGCAGGGAGAAGACCTCCTTGAACACTGGAGGAAAGAAAGAGCCTGGTAGTTAACAGTACTAATTTGGCATTTGTTATTTGTAAGTTCAGTTCCCTGATCTACTACATGTTTGGGCAGGTCACTTTGGGTCAGCTTTTATAAACTGCTTAAGTACCAGAATACATATAAATCATATATTAAAAAAATATATAAAAAAGTAACTACTGAGTTCTAGGATTATTTATTATGTACACTTAGAATTATTTCTTAAAAGGACTTATGTTAAATCTAGCTGTGGAGGAAATTTACAGGATGAGAAAACAAGTGACTTAGCCATTTGGCAGGGATGTGAAAGATCTAGTTTCAGCCACTTTTCATCTGATCTAAGCCCAAAACTGAAGTTCATTATCTCTTAAGAGCTGTATGAACCCCTTTAATCTCCTATGAATTGGGACAGGTCTCCCTCCCTGTCTCATGAGGACATGGTTCTACTTTGCAATAGTTATTTACTCATTCACTGAGGAGAGTCTGGTGCACTTTATATAAAGCCTGAGGGTTAGGATATTCATACTGGACATGGCAGCCTGATCAAGTCCTCAATCCAGCAACTTCAAAGGAGAAGAATAGAGGTAAGTTCACTCCAAAACACTCCATAAACCACTGTTAGGCTCTGTAATCTGAGTGAAGAGCAGTGCCCCATTCTTCACCTTTTCTGGTGCCCTGTTCTGTGAACTGTTTTCTACCAGCACCTGGAGCTCCTATTCTTAGGCACCTGAATCCTTGCACACGTTTCACAGGCATCTTACTCAGGCTGTGACTTTCCTTGCAGGCATGGACAAAGGTAGGGAAGCAGTGCAGTCCCAGCCCTACATACCCTAAAATGCACCTAGGATTAAATCCAGCCCGCATCTTTGGCAATATATGTCTTTGCAGGCCTGGCCTCTCATCTACCTGAATTCCCTGAAATCTCTGTTGATATTTTTGTAATGCCGCCTGACAGGGCAGTCATTAACACTTAAGATATTTGAAGGAAGTACTTTATGGAAAACTAAAGGTTTTCTGTGGATTGTTAACTAAAATTCTGGCACCTCAGAAAAGTCCCCAGGCTGACAGAATTCGTGTGTGTCACTAAACACACCATATAATGCAGAATTAGACTTTGCACACTGAACAGGTGTTTTTTTCTTCTTCTAAAACAACTGCATGTTGATTTCACCTGCTATTTCCAAAAATATCACAATACCCCTTAGGTTGGTAGATCCATCCAAACTGGCAGAAAGAACAGCATTACTTTGTAACAACCTTACCAACTACTAATTTCACATTTTCTTCATCAGCAAGTAAAAGGCCTTTCATCTGGCTGCAAGCATTTCTGAATTTTATTATTTTTAAATATTTTAAGCTTACACAGCGTATTTATTCAGGGTTCAAAGAGACTGCACTAATTGAAGACAAGATTGTAACACCTGTTCTGTGCAAGAACCTGCATCAAGCTCCTTTCCATCACCCTTTGAAGAAAAATAATAGATCGCTTGCGTTTTTCTTGAGGCAAATAGATCTAATCTGAGCACACTACTGAAAGCTGTTAACTTTAAGACACTTATTTATGGATTACAGTTTATCTGATGAATCATCAGCCTTCATAGCCACCTCATCCCTAATCTGTTTCCACCTGACATACACTGTCTATGAAGATGCTAAATTATTTTTCACCCATCTGAAAGGCTGTCACTTTCTTGGACAAAGAGAAAATGGACAGTTTGTGTCACTAAACTTTGCACTACTGTGCTGTCAGACCAAGAGGTAGTCTTGTATATGATGCTTAGTTGTGGATTTTGCCCAAATTTTTTGATGTGAAACTATGCTGAATCAGCCCTTCCTTGAGGCTTTGTTTTGCTGAGTACAGATAAAAGTGAGAACCTGCTCTGAGAACCTGCAACACTATGAAACATCCATCAGTGACAGGGATATTATTCATTCACCTTCCAATCCCACTACAGTACAGCCTAACAAGCCCAAAGCAATCCAAAACTCACCAACTCAAAAAACGCATTGGAATGAAGCGCTATTTAGAGAGTAGACTTGTATTCAGAGTAGTGTGTGTATTTATTAAAAAACCCCAAAAACTGAAACATTTTAGCTATCATGCATGTTCTATCCCCTGTACTCTAGCAGCTTAATGTCTCCTCTGGATTCCTGGCTTAAGACTTTCTCTAGATTCAATATACAAAAAATAATTTGAAATAAACAGTAGTTAGGTAATTGGGAAGGCTTTAGACAGTCTATACCATTATGAGAGTGCTTGGAAATAAAAAAAGGCATAGCAAGATCAATGATTTTTGTAGTTCCCCTGGAAGCATTCTTTCCCCTTCTTCGGCTTTACTTCCAAAGTCTCTAAACATCCCAATAATTAAATTATGTTTGTTCATCTGGGCTTCAATACTGTAACTGCAGAAAAAACCCCTCCATGCTCAGAGCACCTCTTAAACCAAAATCTGCTTGTGTTGCTTTTGTTTTGTGCACTACAAAGGGAGGATCTGTGTCACCTTCTAACAAATCATTTTCATTAAGATGATTTTCATTTAAATTAAAAACTTACACTTCAGCTGAAGAGGTAGGCCTAAGAATCAGAAAGGTTTTGGTTTGCATCCTGAAAAGCAAATAATGCCATCCCACAATGTTTCCTACGATTCATTCCAATATTCCAACTCTTAGAAGTGTCTATCTATCACTGCTGGTCATAGTAACAAAGCACTCAACAGCCTCCTCTCAGAGCTAATGAATATGTTCACAGCTGCAGCTTCAATGCCATCTATATGAAGGATGTTCCACATAAAAACAGACTTTCAATATTAAAATGTACATGAACCTCACATTGCCACACATCATTCAGACAAACAAGTAAATATACGCTGTTCTGCCAAGAACATCTCTGTTTCACAAGGTGAACAGTGGGGTACCAAACCTAGCTGCATTTAATACATTGGTGTAAATTTTGGTACGCTAACAATTTCTGTGCTGTTTCTGACATCTTTAGATTCAGAGAATCATTAAGGGAAAAGATACCTAAGAGCATCAAGTCCAATAGTCACCTTAGCACCACCACCATGTCCACCATTAAACCATGGCCCCAAGTGCCATATCCACACATTTTTTTAACATTTTCAGGGATGGTGACTCCACCACTTCCCTGGGCAGTGTGTTACAGTGCTTGACAACCCTTGCCATGAAGGAATTTTTCCTAGTGTCACATCTAAACCTCCCCTGGCACAACTTGAGGCTACTTCCTCTCATCCTTTGAAATATCCTATGCTTTATAGGCAAATCAGAATCAACCAAAACAATGAAAAAATACTGCAGTGCTTTATTTCTGAAATGGCAGCACTGCAGACATCAACAATTCTCTGAAGATTCACATTGTTCTTGAGCTGGTTTAATAAATACGCTGTACCAGAAATTGTGTTTGCAGTGCTTGTCCCTGTGCATATGCAAAAAAGGAAAAAGCAGGCTACTGTCCTCAGATCAAACTACCTCGTTCAGAACATACCTCCAATCGGAATTGATTTCTAGAAACCGAGAAACTCCCGTTTGTGCTGCAGCCACATCAATATGAACAGAGACATCTATATAAATAAAGAAAACAGAATACAGTTTCAAAATTCTTCTAAGTACGCTCTGATTAATAATAAATTAACAAAATAGTAACAAAAAACATGCATGTACCTAGTTTGAAAAAGTAGTATTCAATACATGAAAAGACATACTGGAATTAAAATCAGGTGAACATACCTCAAGCCAGCTTTACATACCTGCTGTTGCAGGTACCAACTCATGCAACTTCTGAATTGCCACTCCTCCAGGATAATTGAAATGTGAAACATATAAAGATGTTCCTGAATAAAGAGCATTAGCTAGAAGATGCATTATAATAAAGAAAGATCCAAGTTTGTACAGCCAGGATCTCCGGTAGTTATTCAGACTGTTGAGGAAGAGAAAAGGAAGGAAGAATAAACTATTATTTTCTTTCATACTGGTCACTAACTACTGTGACACAACTGTTATGGAAACTCCACTTCTATATAAATAAAGATTAATGCAAATTTTATTAATCCTGTATGGCATGTATTTATTAGCAATTTCTAGAAGATTAACTTCTAGGGACACAGTTTATTCTCATTAATAAAGCTAAGACAAACTTATCAATAAAGCTAAGTCTTTCTTTGTTTAAAAACTTCAGCTATGAATGTATTCTCTTTCAAAGAAGTTACTCTGAACTTCAGTTTGTTTACTCAATATACCCAAACACAACTGTTTAACTCCCTGTTTCACAAGCCTTGTCTGTGTATTGAACTATCTCCTAAGCTAAGTTGTGTTCACAGCACAGGAGTACATTGGAATATGTCTTTTTTCTGGTAGATAAAATAAACTGCATTGTAACAACAGAACAGTAAAATTAGGGCTCTATTCTCAACTCTCCTCCAGACTTCCCAAATAGTCCTGTCAAAGGTTTTGACTTCTCTCTGTTTCCACTTCTCTCTGTAGTCAAATGGATACAAATGACCTTGACCTCCTTTCTACGGCACATGAACATTTCAGTATGATCCAGACTTCCAGGATGGAAAAAAGTGCATAAAAATAGTAATAATAGCTTTTCTTTTGCATTTTTAGAGGAAAAACAACCCAACAAACAAACAGGATTTTGAACTTACATTCGTGAGCACATTTTAGCAGCCACTATGTTGAAGACAGGGAAAGTATAGATGATGAAACGCAGCTCTTTGTGTGGGAGAAATGAATACAAGAAAATAAAGCCCAGTGCTGGCAAAAGTAAAATCCGAGTTCTCTTTTCTGTTACCCCTAAAGGTACAAATACTATGCTGCATCCCAAAGCACGAGGCAGGGCTGAATAGAAATACCACAAGAAGGGAGAGGTCTTCAAGGTGAAAAGAGTTAAGGATGCTTTCACTGCTAACAACTAAAGTAACTATTCTTTACACTAGTCCCACAAATTTTTGGGTATATATTTGCAAATATGCAGTATACTTTTTGTATACACATTCTTCCGGCCTTTCGTTTCCTGCCTTATCTTTGGAGAACTAAAAGCAGCTGCTTAACTGTGTTCACATCACCCAACAGAGGCACATCAAATGGCACTAATGATGGGCAACATGAAAAACCAAGGGGAAGAAACCTGGCTTTACATTGGTAGAACACAAAGAGGCAAGAAAAAAGTTAGCAGAGGAAACTTAAAATTTGCAAACACCTACAAGACAGACATTGTCTCTCGTAAGTTTCAAATAATATAAAGTAGAATCTAACACCCTGAGTCTCAGGAATAAGTCACATCACGACTTTGCTTTGGCTGGTAGTGTTCTTTTACCCTGGATGTTGCAAAGGATACTCCCCAGTTGGAACTTTTGTTTAGAACTGTGTTATACCAGAGCACTTTCCCCTCAGGCCACACAAGTTGCCTCCAAAACAGAGAATCCACAGCAACTGTTAGCCCTAGAAGAATTAAAGTGATACAAATCTGCATGAATTAAAAACCAGGGCAAAGCAAACTAACACATCCAAATAGCACATATACAGCATATTGAGACCAACATTAACTGAAACATGCATTGTAAGCCTCACCAGAAACCATAGATAGAGAAGGCTGAATATGTCTGTCTTGAAGAGGAAATGCAGGAAAGGGAGATACTTCTGAATAAAAGCCTTAAAAGAAGCATGTTAGATATGAATCCAATTGGGATTCACCCCACTCCAACCCAAGATGTGAAAAAAGTGGTTTAATTGAGGTTTGTTTTAAAAGAGTATTAAGAGCATTAAATGTAGTGAACAATAAGAAGTTCATGTTAACTTCAAATAGTACTAAATAAATTTTTATTGTAAAGCTGAAGTTGTTTTTTGTTAAGTCAGAAAAAACAATCATGAAGTTTCTATTTTATTACTATTCATTAGGTGGAGTGAGAAGGAGAATAAGGAATGAAAGGCAAGAAGAAAAGCAGCAAAACTGTCAGCCCCATCTCCTCCACTCAGCTCTGTGAAAACTGCTCTGGTATTTAGGGATTTTGCTCAGATAGGAAATGGGAGCGCCAGTGGTTAATTCCCACTGGACATCCAAACTCTTACATCATGAGGTGCCTCCAAATGCACCTGGCATAATTGTGAAGTGTTCCTATTGTGCACACTTTGAGGGTCATCACCACGTATCTGATAACAGCATTTTTAACTAGGCAGGTTGGCAGAGCAGCTTAAGAGTATTTAGCTGCATATATACACAGGTCTTCCACAGATGGATAGACAAGGGAATTCTTCAACCTCTTCAGCATGGAAATCATTGAAGCTGTTAAATTTAATTTAATAAGGGAACAGAGCTGAACTGTAACTCTCCCCACAACCCTCTTGCTTGGTATCTCTGTCAGTCACACCGTTGGATTTTATCCTGGGACTCAGCTTATCACCATGGCAATAGATACTACAACCGATAATATGCACAAGTAGCTACAGCCAAGTACTAATTGTACTGAAGTCAACTTGCACATCTAAGCCTCTTTAAGATCAGGACATTACACTGTAAGCATCTAAAGACAAAAGGCCATAGTAGCTTTCTCTGCTCTTTGCACACCTATTTCCTCACATAGAAATTTTCAAAGAAATAAAAGATCTTGTCATATTATTAGCAAATAGAGTCAAACTAAAACAAAAACAACCCACAACACCCCACCTACCCCCTCTCCCCACCCCCATCCCCCTCCCCCAAAAAAGCACCTTAAGGGCCTTTCACCAGATAAATCAGTCAAAACTCCAGACTTCTCTTGAATTCAATGTCATTTGCTTTCTTCCAAGCAAACACTTACCCAACCAAAACATTCCAGCAGGAACAGCATGGGAAAGCACCTTGAAAATGGAGATTCTTTTAGTTAATAATGTCACCAGGAGCATGAGGCCTAAGAATATGCAGAGCTCTGATCTGAAGACTATGATTGCCAAAGCTGAGAACCAAATGAATGGCCTTTGCTTTTGCTGTATCCAAAATGTCAATGCCAGAAGCACTGCAAAAAACAAACAAACAAAAACCCCAAAATACATCATCCGACATACTGAATTATTAATTTTCTAAATGGTAACACTCAGTGCTATCTTTTTGTTCCTAACTTCCCACCAATCCTCTCTTGGTCTTCTTAACATTTCGAGTCCAGAAATTCTTCCTGTGTTAGAAAAATGTAGTTCGGAACAACGCACAGCTTTATATTGTTAATGCTTAAGTAATCAGGAAAAGTATAACCACAGAAGGAACACATGGGAACTCTTTCTAGACAGCATATTTAATTGAATGTTGAGAGGAGAAAAAGGAAAAACAAACCTAAAGGAGTACTGAAAGCCTCTCAAACTACAATTCATAATTATTATTGCTCAGTATCAGCTGAGCAATTAATTTATTCTCTTGGCTAAGTATATTCTATATTAATGATAACACAAACCCATTTCAAATATGAAAACAAGACTACAGGCTACTGCTGAGGGAGAAAGATCTATAAATTCATTTGCATGATTAGGTGGGACACACTATATCTCTACAGATGAAGCTGTCTCGACTTTAATTTAAATCTCTATATAGTAAAGTGCTCGTGATCCTAAGGAAAACATGTGAAATATTAAGAATAGAAAATCATGAAATAACTTGTATTTTTTAATACCTGTAGAAATTACCTGAGGCATTTATTACTACACAGTGTTTATCTGACAATTCATCTGCTTTTGTTTCTCATTTCCGATCTATACAGGTTCTTACATCAACCTCACAATTTTATTAGCAGAACAACTTGCACTGAAGCACTCAGTGACTCAGTTAATATCTCTCACATGTGATTAATTTTCCTTCTCATCAGCTCTGGGGGAAAACTATATGTAAAGAAGGGTTTTGGTTTTTTTCTTTTTTACTTTAAGCGTAGAAATTGCTGCATTTGTAGACAACTTCAGAAGAGGAATGTAGAGATGTTGCAGTAGGAATTTCTTCCACAGTCTCATGAGAAAGTTGTTTCCTGTGCAGCCTAAGTTCACAGGGTTTTTTGAACTGCAGGCGTACCTCATGCCTTTCCATAGCTCTATGCTTTATGCATTAGATATGTGTACTCAAACTTCTAGCTAATCAAAGCCATCTGACAAAACCCACACGTACACAGATTCAATAAAACTTGATTCAACAGTCACTGTAAGCATATATGGTTAAAAAAAATAAAGAAATCTCAACCTAAGCTTTCTAGTCTTGTTATCACACAATCTAATCAAGTAGATAGGTTAATTTGGTCTGACCATACTTTTCCTGTGCTTTAACTACTGATACATTTGAAAAGAAGTTTTAGGTTTTAAAATTTTTCCCATTAAATACCTACCAAAAGGAAGCGCAAACACATTAGGGAGGGTTCTTGTACAATAAAACATCAAATGAAACTGAGTAACAGTGATGAGACAGAAGATTGATGCTGTAGTTGCTCCAAACTGTTTTCTAACTTCTTTCTGAAGCTTCCATAACGTGTAAATCACACTGAGCCCCAAACTTCCTCGGACTATTAGGAGAATAAAAGCAGGAATTAAAAAGTAGTATCAGATAGATCACTGATGAATGGCCACATTATACAATGTAATGGGAAGATGTTCTGAGGATTAACACTTAAGATACCACGATGTAACTACCTTCAAAGAAACAAAAACCCAAACAAAACTCCATATAGTTTATTTATTCTAATCCACTTTTAACTTGTCTGGTAGTTCTGCACAAAGGTCAGTGCTTCCATGCTGAAGTTAAGGATCCTTTCTGAAGCGTACATGGGAGTGTACTCTCTGAAAACACTTGAGACACTTGTTTTTTCTACACTGCCTGACATTTGTTAGCACAGACTTTCTGTGTGCTGTTACTCCCCAAAGAGGGAGCAGAATGGCCATGTTTGGGTTTTCCCTCATTGAGGAGAAGAACACCACGATTTAACCATTGATCCAAACACTGTAGCAACAACGTTTTTACCGATGGACTAATGGGTGACATCTCTGAGGATGTGAAGTTCTCATACCTATCAGCTGGGAGTAAAACTTGGACATTCTTAGCACAGAAAGTAGGTAGATAGCTGGGCTGGAAAGAGCAGCAATAAAAATTGGTCCAAGGAACGTTCTTGGGACAACTCCAGGAAATTCATGATGGTCATACTGCAAAAAGGAGAATCTACTTAAAATAGGGAAGTCAGAATCAAGGGAAAATAAATCATATTCACACCGCATTTATCCTATACATATTGCAGGGAATCGCAATACGGTCCAAAACACTGTCCAAAATTGAAGACATTCTTTTTAATTTACCTTATCCAAGTCCAGCTGGTGGTACACCACATCATGGATAGCTTGTAGGTTAAAGCTTTCCTCCACTTTTGTAAAAGGACAGACAGTTAAATGAATAAAGGCCACAACAATAAGCAGCAGCAGCAATGGAAATGACCGTGCACTTGAGCTCCTCTTCTGAGCCATCTTGGCTTTGAAATTCACATGTATTCTACTATTATTACAAAGAAAATAAAAAGAAATTACATTAATAACATGGCATAAAGTGTACTACCATTAAAAAAGATTGATGATGCAAGGAAAATGTACTACAGCAGTTGAAAAGTTTAAACAAAGACAAATAAGTCAAATAATCCAGGAAATTTTTCACTACATTCAATGAATTATGGTAGTCAAAAATATATTCAGGAAGCATTTCAGGATTTATGCAACCCTTTGTAGATGTAATCGTTTTAGTTTTCACCTAAAAAATCCTCAAAACAACATGGACCCTACCTAAGAAGGTATATCCCTTTGCATTCCATACTGCCCCCACTGCTGAGAGTGTCACCTCAATTACGCCTGTGCTTTGTGGGACAGACAGCTTTGTACCTTACCCTCACTTTAACTGCTCATTGGATTTACAAATCATCTGTAGTACATACTCTCTTATTTGTTCAGGGCTCTAAAAACAGTGGGAGAGGATCCACGAGGATGAGAAATTATTCAGAACAGAGCACTTTGATCTCCTGTGCTTGCCAGCAGTTAGGTCTGGACTTGGCCAGAGAAGGACAAATCGCCTCTGGCACCCATACATGTCACTATGGCATCAGACAGTCTGTACCCCATCCTTCACGCTTCCACCCAGAAATGAAGGTCCCCTCTCCCTAGTGCTTCATCTCACAACACTGCTGAGCCATTCTTCTGGTAGTATTTATGTTGTACTTTATCATTACGATAAAATCATGCGTCCAGGTGATGTCAGAGGAAATCTGTTTCATGTTCTTTTAATTTAAGCTTCCCAATTTTTAGTAAGTTTACGATTTAATAAAAGACAAGAGATTTTGGTCATTGTTATTCTTGCTCTGTTCTCACAGAAACGGTATTTCAAAAACAGCACTTTGAAGGTACAACTGGGGTTTTGGTTAGAGATGTTTTCTCCTGTGTTTTGGTCTAAATATGTCCATCAAACAGATGTAAGATAGTTGGCAGATTTCCTAGCAACTGCCTCCTAGAGCTACCTTTTCCTGAAATGATGTTTGTGCTGCTCATTAGTAAAAATAAGAGCAAGCTCATGTTCCTTATATGCACAACTAGCACCAATAAATCCTGAAATTTGTGTAATTTCCTGTAAACTTCCTGTATCTACATATTATTTTAAATATCTCACTGACTGCATCTCTTTTTCTGATGATTGCCTCTCCTACAGGCTGTAACCGAACCTCTACACCTGGGCTCAAAGACAAAGCATTGCCAGGAACCTAAACAATCCCTTCATCCCAGGGAGTGGGAATAGCCTTTTTTACCTCTGCCTAGTATTCTTTATAAGAATGGATAAAGATGGTTTATGCTACAACAGAATCCTTTTCCCACAGGAGTAGAGGACAGAGGCATGGGGACTGACATCAGGAGCACCTCAAAAAGTATCTGGCAAGAATTAAGTCCTTGCACAGGGCAATTTATCTTGCACAAATTCTTGTCTATAGAAGGCAATCTTGCTGAATTCTTCCAATAAATGCAGACGAATCTCATGTTTCTGGCCAAACTTTAATGAGGAGAAAAATGGACACTGAAGGGTGAATCCACTGTTGCACACAGCTACAGGACACTTGAGCAGCTCATGCATCAGGTGAAACAATACATAGGTATTCACCAGCAAGGTAGGTATTCCTGACTCCAAATTCACACCTTCTTAACACTGCAGGTATTTTAGGACCCAACAAATCCTTATAATAAATCCTATATAAAAATCCAAGTGCCAAGAAGCTCAATTTTTTCCTTCTTAATTACATCAGCTGCATAATAAAGAGCTGTTACCTTCACCTATAAATACTGCATTCATTATCCTCTGGCCAATCTACAACACAGCCTGCTCCTGGTATGTCTAGCTGATAACCACATGAGTAATCAGTCCACAACTTCCTAAATCAGAATGAAAGTGAAGCTACATATCCCACACACAGTTTATCACAAGCTTTTTTTTCTTTTTATCCTGTTGACTCCAATTCTTTTGTATGCCTGAAGAAAGTGAGCATGCCAGCATACTTGTACATCTTGAAGATAATTATATGCATTATAAATACTGAAATTCCCTGAAGGGAAACATGCTAGAAGATAAAAAACCAAAGCATGAAGACAACACCCAGGTTTCTGAGATAAAGCCTAATAAATTCAGTGGTCTTGTCAAGACCCAAGATAACTTGCTCTGTTGAAAATCGATGCTGACAAGCATCAAAATTCAAGTGGAATTTATGAAGACAGGTAGACACTGAATTTGATGATTAAAATAAATTTGCCATATAAAAGCAAAATACTTGAAATTATAGTTTTTTATTTTATAAATGCCAAAACCACAGAAACAGATTTTCACTTAATAAAAATAATTTAATAATGAAGCTTAGAGTAATAATCATAAGCAAATACATATAGGTTTGTCCATTGATCATATTCTGGCAACTTCAGATGAATCTTCTTCAGGCCTCTACAACATACCCACACTGACTGCCCCCAAGGAACCTACATCAAGGCTGAATCATAGAAGAGCAGGGGTTTTTAAAATAAAGAATTCATCTTTTCCTGGGATTAAACTGAGTGAAAAAAAAAATCAGATTTTTATGTTAAAAAAAGGCTGAGGTACTTCCATCAAAAATGGTTTGTTGCCATTTTATACTTTTTCAGTGGAATTATCATTAATTCAAATAAACTTTTTACTCTTCCCGTGAAAAACCTACCACATCTTTATCTCTTATGTTTTTCAGGCACTCATCAGAATAGATATGACAGAGTTTGGCAGCCAAACTGCACGTTAAATCTGTCTACAGAGTCATTTCACTCCCTCACACAGAGGCGTCTAAGCAGAACCACCAAGCGCACCCTGCCATAAGGTCTTCCCTCTTTAGCTTGATCTGGCTTTGGCAAAACCCATTTGTACGATCTTAAATTTCCACGGCTTTTTTCCTACACTTTAAAAGCTCCTCCAACCTTCTTCTAGAGTTAACACCTCAATGAGGTCAGATTTAAACCTTGTAATTGCTGGGATTGCTTTTTCCTCTTGCACTAGGAAAAAACCGCACCGTTACTATTCTTATATACACTTCCTCATGAGTTTGGGGACTAGCTGGGAAAAAACATAAAAAGCTAAAAGAAAAAAAGAAGATAAAGTTGAAGCAGGAAACAAAGTGTGGGACACTACCAGACACAAAGGTACGATGGAGCTATAGAGAAAGAAATGTCACTCTTGGAGCCGGGGAAGAACCATGCAGAATGCTCTCTGACTGAAACCTACCGAAATTCAACCCGAACACCCTCCCCGCGGCCCCCTCGTCCCCGGGAGCCCCGGCCCCAGCAGGGAACACCGGGACACCAGCCCAGCCCAGCGCAGCCCAGCCCAGCCCAGCGCAGCCCAGCCCAGCGCAGCCCAGCCCAGCGCAGCCCAGCCCAGCGCAGCCCCCCAGGTGCGCGCCAGGGCGGGTGTGCAGTCCCGCCCGTCAGGTCGCTCCTGTGAGGGAGCTCCGCGGGGGCTTCAGGCCAAGACCAAGCACCACCCGCTGCACCGCGCCCGAGCCGCCAGGCCCCCGCGGCAGGGGCAGGGACGGCGCCCCGCGCGCACCGCTCAGGAGGCGGCTGCCCTGCCCGGCCCCGCTCCCTCCCTCCACGCCACAGCTCCCGCGCCCTGGCAGCGCCCGGCGGGGCTGTCGGGAACGCCCTCTGGCCCGGCTGCAGTAAAGGCACGGGCGGCTGGCGGCTCTCCCGCCCGGCCGCTGCCCCATCCCTCCCGCCGGCCCGGGCAGCGCCCGCGGCCCGCCTCGCACTCACCGCGCGCGCCCACGTGGCCACCCCGCAGAGGGCGCCGGCAGCGCGGGAGCGGCAGCGCCGGCCCCGCGAGCACGTGACCTCCGCCCCCGCCGGCCATATTAGGTGAGGGCAGGGCACGCCCCCGGTAGCAAAAGGTCTCCGCGGCGGCTGCCAGGTACGGATGGCGGGCGGCTGCCAGATAACGGATGGCGGGCGGCTCTGAAGCCCCTGCGGAGCCCGTGCCTGCCCTTTCTCATGATGGCGGCGGCGCTCGAGCCCGGTGGGCGTCGCTCGCTCATGCAGCTCTGCCCCGCCCCCCGCCCGGCTCTCTGGGCACGCGGGAGCCTCCCATTGGTCCGGAGCGTGGCAGGCGCTGATTGGACCACGTCCCTTCGCTCCGCCGCCTCGACCAACGAGCGCCCGGGGCCGGTGCGCGCGTGGGGCTGACGCGGAAATCTGAATGGAGCTCGCGGGCCGGCGGGGCCGGGGCGGGGCGAGGCGAGTGTGGCCGCCGCTGAGGGGGCTCGGCTGGGGCGGCCCCGCTCCGCATCCAGGGGTCCCGCGCCCTCGCCATGGGGGCCGGCCCCGTTCCTCGCCCGGGCCCCGCGCCGCGACCGGCCCGTGTGGCCTTGGCCGTGCTGCTCTGCGCCGCCCTGTTGCTTCCGCCGCCTGTCCGCGGCGCCGGTGAGCGGCGGCGCTTGGCGTGCTCCACCTGCCGGGGCATCGTGGACAGGTTCAACCAGGTGGGTGGCAGGGCCGCGGGATCGGTCCCGAAGGGGGGTGGCCCCGTGGTGGGGCCGGGGTTCGGCGGGGCCGAGTAGCGGCGCAGGCGGCTCCGCGCCCGCGGTGCCGAGGGGCAGCGCCGGCCCCTGCCCGGGCAGCGCCGGCGGGCGCGGCACGAGTCAGGCCGGCTCTGCGCCCAGAGGCCGCACTGCGAGAGCGCCTCCGCCCGAGCCGCGTTTCTGGCGGCGCCCGGCCCAGTGACGGGGCAGCGGCGGGTCCTGCTCCGGCAGCGGTCGCAGTGCTGAGGCTGGTGGGTGGCAGAGCTCCTCCATCTCTGCCGTCAAAGGTGTTTTGGTACTTTTTGTGCAAAAAGGCTGGCTCCGTTGGAGCGTGCCCGGCTCCATGGGAAGTGCTGGTGGAAAGCTTCGTCCCCAGACATTCATTCAGTGTTGCCACTTGCAGCAGCCGTACATGTGGCACAGTAGATTCAAGCGTCGGCAGCGAGGGGCTGCTGCGCCTGGTGGCAGGTGCTTAGTGCTCTCCGTACGCACATCGGCTGTTGCAGGCTCGCTCGGTCGCTTGAACTGAGGGATTTTCTGCGAGGGGTCGTTTGGTGGCATTGGCTCTGATTGGGGACAGCTGTGCTCATCGCCCTGTTGTATGGTTGTGTGCTTAAGTTACAACGTGGTGCAGATTGGGCTGTTATCAGAACTGAGTGAAGTAGAGGTTCTGTTCAAATGATAATAATAAACTTCCTGAGAACTTGAGGGAGAAGGGTGTAAAGTTTCATACGTGCATGGGTTTTTTTTGTAAACCAAGACTGTAACAAAGCCTTGCTTATTTCTTAGGAAAATTTAATCATGTTATGCTGTAACCTGCACTTTCTCACTTTTCGTGTTGTCATTAGCAGTTGCTTTCACTCAGGAATTTGATCAGCAGCTTGAGGGCTCTAATGTAGTTTCTGCATGGCATTTTTCACAATTTTTATATAAGCGTTTATTATTGCCCTTAATTTTTGTTAGAAACAAATCCTGTGTAATTTCTGGTACTTTTTATCTGTAGGGTTTAGCAGATACAGCTAAAAAAAACTTTGGTGGTGGAAACACGGCTTGGGAAGAGAAGACACTGTCAAAGTATGAGTCCAGGTGAGCTGTCTCAAGTACTTCTCATTCAGCTGTGTTTTGTGTCCACTGTGTGTAACTTCACTGTACCACTGTTTGTTTGGAACTTAAATACTGAACTTCGCAGTTAAGGTTTCTCTTGTCCAAATCTTAAATTCTTAATTCTTATTATTCTTAATTATTAAAATGTTACCTTGCATTGTAATCTAGAGATTATAGTAAAGACTAAGTGCCTTATTAATGCCTTTATTCGTCTGGTTTCTGAAAACAACAGAAGTTAATTCTGTCATTAGTCATAGTAGGTTTTTTCTATTTAGCCATTAAAGTCTTAAAGTAATGATCCTAAGTAATGGTCAGTACTTTATTGCTAGTCATAAAAGGTACAGAGTACTGAAATACTTGGTTTAGAATTGAAGCAGGATCTCTTCCCTGGAGTTGTCACTATTTCAGTGCCAAAGAGAATACAGATTACTGTAGCACCGGTATATATAATTGACCATGGAGCAAAGTAACCTGGTATTCTTCTCCTACATTTGAAATGTTTATCTTAGTTGGAGCACTGAGATATTACTGTGAGATTCACAGGCTTGTATCAAATAAAAATATATTAAATTTATTGTTGAACATAAGAGAAAAGTACGGCATTCCAATTTTCTGGGAAGCTAAAAATCTATCAAACCTACAGTCTGCAAGCATAGTAAATGCAAGCAAGTTACAAGGTTCATTATTCTGGTTTTGGATTTGGGTTTTTTTTGACTGAAGTAATGTTTATTAATTCTTCATTCTGATACTTGGTGTGTTCTGAAACTAGTTCAGGGCACCCCATAAACTGATGAAATATTCTCACTGAAGTCTGGCTGCTCTGTCATGTCTTGTGTTGAACATTTAAATCAAATTTACAGTTTTCCTTCTCTGCCCATAGTGAAATTCGTCTAGTAGAGATCATAGAGAATCTGTGTGACAGTAGCAACTTTGAATGTAACAACATGGTAGAAGAACATGAAGAACTTATAGAGAAATGGTGGTTCAAATTGTAAGTATCATTTTTTTTGGTAGAGATCTTTGTGTGAATAAGTTATCTAAGAGGATGAACTAATAATGTTAAATCTTGTTCCTGAACAATAGCAGTATGGGTAATTCTTCATTATCCTTCAAGAGTTGCCATTGAGTACAGCTGGTTTCAGGCTGACTTTTAGTATCATGTGCTGCTGTACTGTGTTCATTTTGATTTTCAATTCCAGTAGTGTTGCACCAAAGCATCTACACTTGTGTCTTATACACTGTCTCCTTAGTTACCAGTGGGGTGTTGAGGCAAACTAGCATTGGAAAATTTTGAAGTTTATTGCCTTATTTGTTTTCCTTTGTCACAAAAATGCAAGGGACTCTGGCTCTTGTGAGTTTTTTGTATGCTTGCTTTTTTTTCCTGAAACTACTCTTTGTCCTGCTGTCAATCAAAAGAATAGTTGGTGCTAGTCAGTGTAGAAATTGGATCTCATGAGTATGGTACAGTAGCAGCTGATTTTCCTACCTGCCTTTTGAGCTGGACTGTGATTTCTCTTATAGCTAAGCATTTCATGTACTAGTCTTAAATATAATTAGTGCAAGGATGGCAGTATAGCATTTAGCTTTCTTAATATTTGGGTGTTTTAGTTCCAAATAATGTTTCTTCTAAGTATTTTTCACTAATTTACACTGTCAGCACTCCTAATTAGCTAGAATTCAGTAGGGTGAACTGCCATTATAATGTTTCGTAACTGGATAAGGTTTTTTGATAGTCCACTTTTTTCTAAATGACTACTTTATCCTTTTACCTAAGTATACAGGATTGTATATGTGTTAACACCTCATGAAAGGAATAGAATAGCAGAGCAGAGAATAGAATATTTCAGTTGGAAGGAACAATGATCACTTAGTCCAACTGCCTGACCTCTTCAGGGCTGATCAAAAGTTAAAGCATGTTGTCAAGGACATTATCCAAACACCTCTAAAACACTGACAGGCTCGGGGCCTACACTACCTCTCTAGGAAACCTGTCCCAGTGTTTGATCGCCCTCTTGGTAAAGAAATGTTTCCTAATGTCCAGTTTAGACCTCTCCTGGTACAGCTGTGAACCCTTCCCCTGTGTCCTGTCATTAAATACAACCGAGATCGGCACCTCCTTCTCCACTTTCCATCCTCAGGAAGCTGCAGAGAGCCATGAGGCCACCCCTTCCACCTCCTTCTAGACAAGCACAGAGTCCTTAGGTGCTCCTCATAGGACATGCCTTCCAGAAAGGTAAACTATGCAACCCAGCGACTTTAATTTGGCTAAAATTTGCAGAACTGGTCTTAAACTAGAAAATTTGACAAAGTAGACTTCCAAAAATAATAAAAAAAGTTTATAAAATACATTGGGTTTTGGAAAGTTTTTGTATAGACATTTTGAATGCAATTGATTGTTCACCTTCCTTTCTTTAACCTGCAATATACAAATGTCATTCCATTTCGGTGGTAGCTTCCAAAGACAGTTTCTTTGTCGATTAATACCTTAGGTATTTTTTACAAGTTGTTACATAAAGGGTGGTCGATCACTGGAACAGGTTCCCTACAGCACCAAGCTTGTCAGACTTCAGGAATCATCTAGAGGACACCCTTGCTCATGTGGTTTAGTGTAGGAAGTCCTGCGAGGAGCTGGGAGTTGGACTTAATTTGGGGTATTTTCTGGTGCTCAAGTAACATATAAATGACTTCTTAATTTAAAAAATTTCTTCTAAAATAATACTCGATCAGTGCTAAAAAAGAGGAGGAATTTTAACCCTGTCGTCAAGTTGCCAATAATTTGAGCAAATGTCTATCTTCTGTATATTTGAGAAAAAGATGCAGCAATTATCTATAAGAAAGACATAAATAAGACTGTTTAAACTAAAAGTAAGGCGTTTTAAAAAAGGAGTGTGTGTGTGTGAAGATGAATTGATTTTATTTGTTGCTCTTACTTCACTTTTTTCTTTAATATAATCTATAAAATTTGAGTAGAGTTTGCTAATAGTATTGTATTTTAAAAAGTACATTTTCAAGTTGGAGGACTTCTAGAAATTGGTTCCTGAAATCTTCAGAAGAAACAGGTTTCTAATCTATCATATGCAATAGATTTCTCTTCTGTATTGTGCTGGCTCAATTGTGTGATGCTTTTAAAGAATCTCTGTTCTTTTTGTTTGTAAATGAATGTCTTTCATATACAGAAAGAAGAAGTATCCTGATTTGTTTAAGTGGTTTTGCATTGAAACAATAGAAGTTTGCTGCCCTGCTGGAACATATGGACCCGATTGCCTTGGTAATTTTTCTTCTGAAAACTTCTGAAAAATTCAGTAGCAGATATGTTTTTTTACCTGTTTGTTTCAGTCTTTCCTGTCATGGACAAAAGCACGATGTATGATACTTTGCATGAGACACTGGCTGCTGTGTAGTGTGTACCTGCCTGTTGCCTCATAATTAAGTGGCTTGTGAATATCCTGCTTGAATAAAAGTCTTCTGAGCATGTAGTAATGTACAGAGCTGTCAAGGGTACTGAGATGTGCAGAAACCATCGATCTGATGCTCATATCCACACCTGATCCATCTTTAAAGGCTTTCTCTGACATGAAGGCTGTTGTTTAGGTGGCCTTGCAGAATCTGTGTAGACAAGAATCCTTGACCAGTTTCAAGAGTAAAACAGCCAAAATGCTGCTGGGGGATTAAATGAAGGAACTTGCAACTGAGGATCAGTTAAAAAGGCAGTGAGAGAAATTAGGTAAAAGTAGGTGGTAGATGAAAGTAAGGTCTTTGCAAAAGTGATGAGAGATATTTTGGCCTCTGAAGCAGGTATAATTTATAAATCTCTAAAACTTTGCACCTTGTTAAGACATCTATTTTGGCCGCTTAATATATTGGTAAAAATTAAATCGTCATTCCCTATATGGATCTAAGTGATATCTGGTAGATTTTTACAACTGTGATATGAGCCTTCTCAGAGACCCAGAAAAAATAAAGATACCAATTTTATCCAGGAAGCTAGGAAAATAAATAAAATTTTGAGCTATGGTCTTTACCCAAGATTAAATTGATAAATGAACTTTCCTGGAGATGGTTTTGAGTTTCTCTTGTACTTGAATATATTATTGAGCATTGCCTTATTGCAAACTTTTTGGTTACTCACAAGGATAAAAAAGACTTTGTAAATTATATCCTGGTTTAGTGTGACTTTTTTTTACTTAGTTTTTATTTTATTTTTTGTGAATAGGGAGGGACTTTGGGTGCTTGTGTCTGACAGTAGAAAGTTATTTCCTTAAACATCCTATTTAAAAATATTTTTGATCCTTTTTAGCTTGTCATGGTGGGTCAGAAAGACCTTGCCATGGAAATGGTCACTGTGATGGTGATGGTACCCGAGGTGGAGATGGCTCCTGTAGCTGTAAGAAGGAGTACACAGGAGAATTTTGTTTGGACTGTTCCAGTGGTTACTTCAGTTCGTTGAGAAATGAGACGCATTCTGTTTGTACAGGTAACAAAGTCTTAATGCATGCTTATATCTTTGTGTAACTTCTTTAGTTTTTGTAAGCAAAACTAGAAGCAGTTTAAACTAACAAATGCAGGAACAAAACATAATTTGGTCACTCAGCTTTAAGCATAAAAGACATGTCAGTTAGTTTGGTGGATTTCTAAGGTTTTGCTAAGTCATCCTTCCAGATTGCCCTTGATTTTTAATTTTTTTTTTCTGCTTTAAGAAGCAGAATTCATAAAAATCTTTGCCTCTCTGCTTCCAAAGTACTGTTAAAATCTTGAGCTGAAATTACTGCATACTGAACTACTTTAAAAGCTAGGTTTTCCTCATGTCTCAGATAAGCTTAAATGGAATAAATAGGCATGGAAACAGTTGATCTGTACTGCAAACTACTTTGATTCCAGTTAGGTATGCCTGAGTTTAATTTTGAACAAAGTCAGGCTCATAGAAATAAAATTTTGCATTGGTCAGATTTTCAATTGTTCTTAGGCCCTTGATGAGATTCTGCAACTGCTACATCCTGACCCTGAGATCTAATAAGATTGTTTTTAAATAGTCTATATTGTTGTTCTTTTTAATCTGGTTGTGTAGTAATTCTTCTATATGATTCATTTTATATTACAATATATAGCATATGTATATTACATATGGTGCATTATATATGCTTGTTTTATATATATATGTATAAAATATGGATCTACAATTGGATTTCTAGTATATTTCCTTCTGAAGTTCTTCAGAGTAGTATCAGTTCACACACTGCTCTCATAGCTAGTTGCAAATGAAGTAGTGTGAGGATTCATTAGGTAGAGAAGTGCAGAGTTTGATGTTTAAACTCATGTCCCAGCTCTGAGGGGCTGAGTTAAATTTGCCTTCCTGATCTCTTTTCAAATATTTTAGAAATTGGACCTGCCACTTCTAGTCACTAGAATTTCATGGCAGTGTTCTCGTGGTGCAAATAACTGTAATTGCTAGGTTTGGTTTCCAGGGGTATTTTGGGATTTTGCAGTTGTTTTGGACAGATAGCTGCATGTTTCTAAATTAAATCTTGACCTTATGGAGGTGCCATCTTGTGAATGGGAGTTTCAAGCTGCTAAAAGATGATGGCTTCCAGTGAATCCTAAATAAGGTTTTCTTTGAGAGTTTGTGTGCCCAAACTTGTCTTGGGATCTCTCAACAAAACTCAGCTTGTAGTTTTCTCCTCTCAGCCTGCCATGCTGCCTGTAAGACTTGTACTGGTTCAAGTAACAAGGACTGCCAAGACTGTAAAGAAGGCTGGATTAAAAATGAAGGTGGAGCTTGTGTGGGTGAGTAATGCTTGGCAGACTTCAAACAGGTTTTGTAGTAACAATGGCTAGTAAGATTAGATGACATCACTTCCAAGTTTTATTGTATTTTATGGAAACGATCTTTCACTTTAGATTTCTACAGTTTTATTAGTCTCTGTCTTCCTAACTTGTTTCATGTTGCAGGAAAGCAGTATTTTCTCACCACTGATTGCCTGGTGATGATAGTTATCATACTGTTCACTGTATGTTTTTTTAGTTTAGTGGAATACATATAGCAGCAAGCGGGGTGTTTCTTTTGAGACATGAGTTTTCTTGGTGTTTATTTGAATGATAAACAATGTCCTGCTCTTGATTTAAGCTATTTTGTCAACTACTAGAAGATTCCTGTAAACTTAACTACATATTTTGTGCTAATTGCACAATTGCCTTCACATAACTTCGACATAAATGCTCAGCCCTAATAGAGTTCAAACACTTTGCTAAAAGCCATGCATGCTAACTTTTCTTGTTGTTGGACAGAAATACTGGGAGACATCAAGCTCACTCATTCCATTAATCTCTTACCTGCTTCTATCTTATAATTTAAATTGGTTTATGAGGAGGTAAGTGTGAAACACTTCAGGAAAAACGTGAACACTGAAAATACTCCCAATGCAGGAAGGCACTAGGGGAGACTAACACATTCTGTTTAACTGGTTGAATTTGATGCCTTAAGGACCTCTAACATAAGGCCTGGAAACAGTGTCTTAGAACTGCTTCCTTTTCAAAGTGCCAGTGAGAACTGGGCTTGAATTACAGCTCTTGCAATACCTGCTTAGGCAACTATTGAGCAATCCAAGGGCATTTTTAAGATGCTTTGATATTGTCTTCTGTACAGCTGGGGTTTTTCCAAATAATTATTGTCACTAATGAACTATAAATCAATTGAGTAATCAGTAGGAATGATAGGTGCAGCAACAGGATGAGAGTGACAGCAATGACAGGAAGAGAGGGACAGCAATAATAGCCTTTCTTTGTCTGAATTTTTTAATGAAATACTCTTGCAGCCTTTCCTCAAAATCATAAGGTTTGCATGTTTTGACTGTGCAGTGGAATTGGTTTTCAGCTTGCCTGGTCCTAATCATAACCTGGTTTGCTCCAATTTGCTTTGTGTAGAATACTAAGTGGTGTATGTATGTGCATTTATGTAAGTTTTTTAGTCATATAAAAAGTTCCGTAACTTGGTAACATAGGAGTAGAGGAGAAAATAGTGTTCCAGAACAGTGGGCTGTCTGCTTGTTTGTTATGATACTTACATAAATACATGGCTTGAAAATGACAAGGATTGCAGGTATCCTGGAAGTTTATTTAATTTGAGCTCTTGAATTTCTGGTACATCTTTTATTGCCATCACAAAACATCTAAGGATCAGTTTTGATTTTCTAATGCAGGTTTAAGCTGAACAAAACAGTGTATGTTACCATGCTAGTTCTAACTAGCTAGTGTCTAACATGTTGCATACCTGACCCCAAACTCATTGCAACAACTATTCTCAATGCAGTCGGTTTAAGTTTATAGCATTCAAATATTAATCTGGATGTTAAATCATGACTACTATTTTAGGTAACTTGTCACTTTTTATCTTTCAGATTTAGATGAATGTGCTGCTTCTCCTTGCAAAGAGCACCAGTACTGTTTGAATACAGATGGATCTTTCTCATGCAAAGGTTTCTTTTCAATCCGCTGTTGTATTTTACTATCTAGAATCCTAATTTAATGCTAGAGGTAATGCTAGAAAATGCATGATAGGTATTTGGTACAGTGTGGTCTGATCCTCAGTGGGCATGGGGAGGATGAAGCTTTAGACCTATTGTATGAGTAAAACAAGAGATTTCTGGTTATTTCTGCTCTGCTTTTGTGGGACCCCCTACCTCAAGTACTGCATCTAGCTCTGAGGCCTCCAACATAAGGGAGGCATGGCCCTGCCTGAGTGGGTCAACTGTGAAGATCTTGATCAAGAAGATCACCTTCCCTGTGAGGACAGGCTGAAAGAGCTGGGATTGTCCATTCTGGAGAAGAGAAGAGAAGGCTCCACCGCCTTTCAGTACCTAAAGAGGCCTGCAACAAAGGTGGAGAGGGACTTTTTTACAAGGGCACGTAGTGGACAAGACAAGGAGGAATGGCTTCAAGCTGAAAAAGAATAGGTTTAAATTAGATATTAGGAGGAAAATCTTTACTGTGAGGGTGTTGAGGCACTGGACCTGAGAGTTATGAATGCCCTGTCCCTGGACGTGTTCAAAGACCGGTTGGATGGAGCTCTGAGCTACCTGGTCTAGTGAAAGGTATCCAACCCATGGTGGGGGGTTGGAACTAGATGATCTTTAAGGTCAACTTCCAGCCCAAGCCATTCCATGATTCCTTGTGTGGGTAAGCCGTCTGACTTTAAGGGTAATATTTTAAACCCCAGATATACAATTTTTTAATGCATAAAATATTTTATCTTTAGCATGTGATGCCAGCTGTGTAGGTTGCACAGGAGAAGGTTTTGAAAAATGCAAGACCTGTGCATCTGGATATGCGAAGGAAGATGAGAAGTGCACAGGTTGGTGGACTTGTACCTGGTAGAACACTGGTTTGCTCACTCTTGCTTAGTCATGCTGAGGAACTCATAAGTACGTTGACATTTGTGTGCTTCAGCTTTCATGTCTGTCAAAATGAACCTAGTTGTTCTGGTATTAGCTGCAAAGACATTCTTAATAACTTCCTTTACATTACTGAGCTAATATGCTTGGCAAGGCTTAAAGTGAATGACTGGTATGAGGGAACAAGGTATTTTTATAGTAGGTTCAGGAAACAGGTACATGAGTCTTTCATCAGTTACCTACCACTTCAGGTCTGTGTTTCTATTCATTTTTTAACAGAAAGGCAGGAATTCTGTTAATCCATCAATGTCCAAGTTCAAATGGTATTCATTCTTAGTGAATTATAATGTGAAATTAGACTTCCTCTGTGGGAAGGAGCAGAACATATGCATAATCTGAAGTAGCTATTCACTGTGCTGATGTAGTATTTACAAGGTCTGTTCCCTTTAGCTATACTTTGATGGTATAAATAGAAAATGACCGTAGGGGAAATGTTCAGTAGGGTAAGATGAATTGCCTGATTGTGACAAACATAATTGCTTAATACATTTCTCTGTACAGGGACCTGCAAAACATTAAAAACAACAATCCTGGGTGTTACCTGAATAACTTTGAAATGTCCAAATCATGAAGAATTAGATTATTTTAACAGAAGTAAAGTCTGTTGCAGCAGCATTCTGTTTTTCAGTGTTTTTCATATTTGAATAGAATTTTGTTTATATGACTGAGCACAAATAAGGTTTATAACAAAATAATAGCAGTGGACTCTTTCTTCCCCTGTGTTATCTCTAGATATAGATGAATGTAACCTTCCTGAAAAGGTCTGCACGAAAGAGAATCAAGACTGTGTTAATACGACAGGTAGTTACAAGTGTGTATGTTCAGAAGGGTTTGAAGATAAGGATGGAACATGTGTTCAAACTGTTAAACCAGGCAAGTAGCTTTTCAGGGACAATTTTTTAAAAATATGCTGTATCAACAACTTAAGAGTTTTATTTCAGTCTAAGGGTCTAGTTGCTTGTAAACCCCTCTGTATAATTTGTCATCTTCGTACAGCTGTGGTCTGTATCAATAGTTCATAGTGTAGGCCACACTCTGTCATGTTTTTTTGCTTAAAGATAGTTTATGTTTTTAAAGATTCCGTTCTTGTGTTGCTACATTTTTGCTTAACTCGAGGTTGTGTTTTTAAGTCACTTAAAGGTTTGGCTTTTTTGCATAAAATAAGCTAGCAAATTTCTGCTGTCATAAAAAGGAGTTTATCCTCCCCACTTCTTTCCTCTGTCGTTAATTGTAGTGACTTAAGGGTTTACCTGATTGCATGCAATCTTCAACTCATTGAAATCTCAGAAAATTATGAATACTTTTTGCTGGATGGCAAAGCTGAATTTGTTTATTTTGCAATCACATATGTTCCAGTGCTGGTGTTAAGGTGAAGACATCCATCTGTCAGTCATAGGGAACTGTTTAGCTTCACTTAAACTATACCTTCAGTCAAAAAATGCAACTGTCCTTTTTTTCTAGGATGTATTGACCCATACAGACAGAACTACATTCATTAAAGATTCCATTACTCCATCCAGGCTTCTTTTACAATTCCAGAGAGAAAGATGGGATTATTTTGCAGTAACAGCTGTAGGACAATAATGAGAGACACTTAATTTCATATCTTTATTTTCTTTCTACTTCTTAGCTTGTTTGGATTTTTTGTCCCCCCATTTCCATCCCCAAGACTGATTTTTCATCTTGTACTAATAAGTTGTAAAGATGCATGTTGTTTTGCTGCTCAAGGCCACTCAGTTCATACCTTATACTCTCGGTGCTCACTGTTACTACTCCTTTAGAATTAGTTAGGTTACTTCTCTGATGTGCAGGGTATCAGGTTACTATGATTTTTAATGTGGTCTGACATTTTGAGACTAAAAGTAAAATGAAAGGTTGACAAATTGGCTTAGGTTTTTTGGTTTAGATACTGCTTTTCCCAATAGAATAAAATTGCTCTGCTTTTTTCAAGGTTGTTGTAACATCTGAACTGACAGTTTGTACTATAGAAAACAATTCTAAGTAAGACTTGCCCTATTTTTTTCAAATATCGGAACTACTACTGATAGATTGTGTGAAAAGAAGGAAATTCACTGTGAATAGCTGAAAACAAAAGCCTAGAATAGAAATACCTGTGCTGATTTTTTTTTTTTCCTTCCACTAACAGTATAATACCTGTTTATTTGAAAAATTTTGTTTGCATATAGTAAAAAAAATAAATACAAGCTTAGGTTAGGAGAATGGTGCAAGTGGATGTTATATAGGGCTTAATTGCTTCTCTGGTCTTGATAAATATGTTGATTTGGGTTGCTCTTTAAAAAATCCTAATTTCAAAAATCATAGTTATATATATAATTATATATGTATAATTCATAGTAGATTTGTATTCTAATTGTGATGTTTAACTTCACAGGAGAGGAAGTAGAGAATGAAACAACTGAGCCTTCACATACTGAACATGTTGACTTATGATCTGCGTTCAGAACCAAAAGACATTCCTATCTCAAGTTTTAAATTATTGGACTAAGCCTCTGCTAGCTGACATACTGTGGAAGTCGTATGAAATATGCAGGTTGCCATTAAGACTTTTTTTTTTTTTTTTAATGGTGACAACCTGCTGTTTAAGCTGCATTTCTTTCTTAAATCCCACTTTTTATATAATTCTTCAAGAACAACACTCTAGATGGGTTAGTATAAAATTTGAATGAACATAACATTGTACCCAGCAACTGTAAACAACTTGCAGGCTTCTCATTCTAGTGCCTACTGAAAACTATTATCTTCTGGAAGAATTTAATTGCACTTCATAATTCAAGGAAAATTTAGACTGAAGTTTGTTGTTTCTAATCATGAGAAATATTTCTGTAACTGAAATACAGCTTTTGGAAATGGTCAAAGGGAATCTCCTGGGGGGTGGAAGGGCTGTTCCCTTAAACAAAATAGAATGCCTAATATTGCATTCAATAAAAGTTTATTTTGTTGGAATGTGCCTTAAAATTTTTAAGATGTTAATACCTTGATGTGTTGTCATACCTATTTTTCTTTTAAGTCAATGAAAAAAAAATCCAAAACCACAGAAGCAACCCAAACAACCCTCAAAAAACCAAAACCCCAGAACCTTGTAAACTGTATTTCAGTTCAGCACTGAATTCTAGCACTCAGTTGTGTTGGAATATATATGGAAAAAACCCCAACAGTATCCCCTCTCTCACACGCACTTTCCTCTAAAGGAAGAATTATGTCAAACTTAACTTTTCAAAGGCAGGTTGACAGGTCTTACTGATGGGTACTTGCATTAAATATGTAAACTAGTTTATAAAGTGATGAAAAGTAGGTTTGGCTAACACATGCTTGCAGTGGCTCATAGTTATTATGTGAATACTCTCTAGAATTGATGAATACAGGACTTTCACTACAGCCTACTGCTGTGTGCAATAGCCTCCTGTCTACTGCAGAGCAAGCATACTACAATCAATCTTTCATCTTGTCTCTTGTGCCATTTCAGAGGGAGAGCTTATCAGCACAGCATAGACACAGCTTCCTATGTGTTGTCTGTAAGCTTAAAGGCAAGTATAAGAGCTAAAATGGATATATCCTGTAGGACTGTCAGAGCTGTAAATAAAGCAGGGACCGTCCAGGTACAGTCTCTGGTGGAAGTGAGTAAAGCTTAGAATACATTGTGGTGGTGGATACAGGGAGTATAACGAGGGGTTGTAGAATACAGCTAAGAAGAACACAGTTTAGGCTTGACTATGAGAACTTATAAACAGTACCCTGAGGTAAGGGGACATAAAAAGGCTATGAACCATAAAAATCAGACATCTTCTGTATGCTTCTGAAGACTTTTGTTCAAACTAAGTCACAGCTCAGTTTGTGAACAGTGCATGTAAGATTTGTATGTGCAATGGAAACCTAGGTGGATATTGTACAAAACCTGATTCTGTTGGATTCTTATATTAAAAGCTGCCTAAGGTGATCTTGTGCATGATAGTTTAAATACCTAGTGGTATTAAGGTATCTGTAACAGTTTTCTTGAAGTCAGTTTTCTTTAGCTGATATATCTAGATATTTTTTAACTTGGCAGTTGGAGAATGAAATCTTCAGTGCTTTCTCAGCTGTAATTGTTAGAGATGGGCCTATGTGCCACAAAATCTTGCAAGTTGGAGGGTAGGCATTGTATTTAATGAGTACTAAATTAAAAGGAGGAAAAAGTAGACAGTTTGGGAAGCACATGGAATACAACCCAAGGATCTTCAGGGTTTTTTAGTATAGGTGTAGCTGGTTACAGTAGTATTAGCCCCCAAGGATCCTGCAGGAGTGTCACTTGTCTCTGTTACTCACTCACTCACATTTAACTCCCAGGTGTTGCAGGTTGTGGTAAGAATGCTCGTTAATCATATCAGGAAATGTTGGTTCTGTTTAGAAACTACCATCAACTCATACTCAAGGGAATTGTCTGTCCAGTACAAACCCTTTTATTAATGTTCCAAGCCTGAAATAATGCTTCCCTGTGAAGAATTTGCTACTCTAAATTCCTTTCAGCTTACTTGGGACTCTGGGGGATACCTAATGACGTTCTTAACTACATGGTGGAAGCATTTGCTTCCTACCTGCCAAAGCTTTGGACAGAAAGCCTTAACTGAATTGCTCAGCTCTGAGATGAACTGGTAAAAACCAAAAACTTCAAGAACTTGTTTTTCTGTGGTGATAGAGAGGAAAAACTCTTCCTAGCCTGACCTGCAGAAGTAATGAGAGTAGTGTGGTACAACCAGACTTTTTTTCAGTTCTGGAGAAAAATGTCTCAGCTTTCCATTATCAGAGTACAAACATCAGTGTATTGTTCCCTACAAAACATACAGATGGGGTACTTGGGTATTAGGAGTCACTAATACTCCTATTTTCCTCAGTTCTCCCATTCTCCTGACCACCAGTCACAGGCATCTGTTGCTCTGCATTAAATTATTGTGGGGTCCAGAAAGGTGAATTCAAATATTTAGAGCTTTCATTGAAGGAATATTGGCTGCTGCCTTATGCCCTCTTGATGCTGAGTTTTTAAAGAGTTAGTTCCCTTGTTTTATTCTGTCTTCTCCTTTTACTACTTCAGACTGTAATTACTGCTCCATTTTAGAAGTTGAAACTAAAAATTGTTTTGACTGAACTTAGTATTTTTTGCCCCTCTGCCTTGAATACAGTGGGGATTGGACTCTGAGTTGTCTTGGGTTTTGCCTTATATAATCAGAATGGAGGGGTGGAAGAGCAGGATCTGGCAATGAAGGTCAAGTGCTTTTTGTTAACCAAGCCACTCCAGGCTATAAATGCTTTCTACTGTATATGTTAATAGTTTAGTGCTAAAGGAAAATGAGCTGTTTCCATTAAATTTTTCATTGCATTGTAAGGACATCTGGTTATGTGGTACAATGCTTTGTACTTAGGGTTGTCTGGAATTACAGGTCTTATGTCCAACTATACAAATATGTTGGTAAATACTTCAGAAGTGATCTGAAATATCCAACAAACAAGATTTTTGCCTTAGTGAAATGTTGGTTAGGTACTTCTGTCATAAGTAACAAGGTGAACTTCTAGACCTGTACTTATGATTTATTTTGTAAACTTTATACTGTGGTATCAAATTGAAGGTAGCATCCCTTTTCCTAGATTGTTTTGCTACTACTTTGTGGTTTCTTGACCTAAGTGTTTTTTGCAATGGGAAATAGTACTGAATAGTGTATCTAGGCACTTAAAAGGACAAGATTCTCTTGTATGTGATAGCTGGACTCCACAGAAGGTCCAGAAGCACTTTCCAGGAGCAAGCAAATGTAGAGACCTGCATGTTTCATTTAAGGCTCTAAACAAGACCAGGAAAGCAGTATCAAGTATGCAGCATCTATACCACAATCCTCCTGCAGTGGCTAAACTTAGAAATCAAAGTATGTGCTGAATTGTTTTCTGCTGAACATTGGTACATAATACTGAATATTTTCTTTGATGTGCATTCCCAACATGTCTGTAATAGACACTGAGTTCTCTTCAAAGTGTAATACCATCCATTCCTAAATAGGGTATATGAAGTCTCTTTTGCACTTTTGCAGAATGCCTTGATGACCTAGGTAATTTAGGAAGTCAGCAATCACCTGAAAGGGTTCAAATCACAATCTTCTTTCTCAGGAAAGGTGCCAAAGTCCATAAGTTATAGATAAGATCAGGACACGGGTGACTGCAAAATATCTGGGATATACTGTACAAACACGTGACTTTTTCCTTTTATGGATGGTGAGGACTGATCATACATCATCCTAATATGTATGGGAGAAGTACTTTTCAGTCAGGCAGTTGACAGTTCAAAAGTCAAATATCTGTAAGTTGGAAAAACACCCGAGAATTGTGAAAATCACCAAGTCACATTTTTAGCATAAAGTTCTCTTGGTGTATGGGACACTATGTGCATAGGTTGAGACAATTCTCCCTGAAGAACAGGGTGCATTGCACCCTGCCCTTCAGGTTTCTTTTAGACCATTCTTAATACTGCACAAAGTGAGGCACACAAATAATTCAAGTTTGCCTTAACAAGTGACTAACTGAAAAAAATGTGTTGAGAGAAAAATAAACAACAAAAGAAAACCCCCAGCAACAAAATAAAAGCTTTAAAAAACCAGAGAAGTCCTGGATCATGTGTAGCATGAGTGTAAATGACAAGTTGTCCATAATGGTCCTAGCTGACCTCCTGATACCCCTGCCTTCCCTCTGTCTCAGACTGCTATGGATTGTTTCCTAAGTCTATATTTTATCTGTTCTGAAAGGAATCTTCTGAGGTTGTTCAAAGCAACTGCCTGTGCTTTTTTTTTTTTCTTTTTTAATTCCTTCAGTCAAAATGGAATTTTTCTCATCCCTTTCAGCAAGTTCACACCTTGTCTAATTTCATGGTTTTATTTGCTGCTGCTATGCCTACAACAGCCCTTAATACTCTTCAAATTGCTTGCTGGTTCTTCTCCAAGAGGGCTTGGGCTTTCTTGATTCCATTCCTTTGTGCTAAGACAGTGGCTCTGTATTCCTTTCAGGTCACTTGCCACTGTTTCCACCTTGTGTGTTTCTTTTTATGACTTTAGTTGGGAGCTCGTTGCTCATTCTTGTCAGCTTCCTGCCATCTTTGCTTGATTTCCCACACATCAGGATTGGAGAAGGTGATCACTGAAAATCAGCCAACTGCCTTGGACCCTTCTGTCTAGGACTGTCTGCCTTAGCTTTCCTCCCATGCTGATCCCTGAACTGCCCAGGTCTACTCTTCTGACACAAAGGGTTATGATCCTGCTTTGAAGGCAAAATAGTATTTGGTTACACTTCTTGATCTGCTGCTGAGGTGAAAATACTGTCTCTCTACTTAATGGTGCTTTTTTGTTGAATCCAACCCTTCTTACTCAGCCTTGGTCAGTGGGGCAACTCTAGGCTCTTAGGGACTGAGGGTCATCTTTTTGATCTGCTTTTGTTAGAGATGTGCCCTAATCCTCACGTCCCCCCCAGTTTGCATCACAGCATTTGATATGTAGGATTCACATCTAGCACTGCATCCACTAGTGCAGAAACTACATGAGCAGTAGCTGGAAAGTTGTGCAGCTAGAAGAACATGTTTCTGTTGCTGAATTCTGTGTTAACAGCGCACAGTAAATCCAAGAGGGAAGAAAAAAAAAAAAAACAGTTGGATCTTTAAACACATATTGGGGCTGCTATGTCAGTATTCTTAAGCATATTTGAGAAATATGGATACTTGGTTATGGTGCTTCATGTTTTGCAAATTGTGATGTCCATAATTTTGGTAGATTATGTATACAGCAAATTCATAAATATTTCTGTATTTCAGGGGGGGGGTTGATAGATATTGTACTTGGACTAAGCAAATTTATCTTCCTTGAGGAAAAAAGCAAAAGCTCCTTAAATAAGGTCAGTTCTGGTTCACAGTGATTTTTTCAGTGGCTTCTAGGAATTTGGTCCAGATTCTGTTATTCTTGCCCATTCTGTGTACCTGTAAGAAGTTCTTTCTAATTAAAAATGAAACAAACATTGATTTTCTTTAGTATTTCTTAGTTAAAAAAAAATCTGGGTTTTTTTGTTTTTTAATGAGGTGGAGGAAGAAGGAATACACACTTTAAGAAATAAGGTGTCCTACTTATTCAGGTTTTTTGTTTTTTGTTTTTTCTTCATAGATAAAAATAGCTGCCCAAAAAAGGGATATGTGAATAAATTGGTATTCTAACAAGCAAGACCTAGTGGGTCATCTTATTCTTCCCTGCCAATGTGGAATTATTCTCTCTGTGCTATTTGGAAATGCAGTATCTAATTACAAAATTGCTGAGGTAATGTATTTTCCATCATTCCACATTATTTTGTCTATCAGAATATATTATCATTTGATAGTAATTCTTTTTGATAACTAGGACAATAAACAAGAACTCTCTCACGTGCAGCTCATTATGCTTCATTTCTTTGAGGTAATGCACAAAAGATAGTCCTGTATAAGATCTTTGCTTTGCAAAAGGTGGAAGAGGAACATGTTCAGGGAACTGAGACTCATCTTTGACCTTTAGCATAAAAAATGCTAGAAAAAGCAGTTTTTTGGTTGGCTTCCAAATTTTTTGGTTTCTGGAATAAGCAGTGTCACATTTTCAAGCACTGAAGCGAAGAAGACCAGAAAATACCATTTAGAAAAGCATAACAACAGCTGACATTTTTGTATGAAATGTAGTTACCTGAAGAAAATGGCTAACCATAGCTCTTGGCAGCAGTGAAACACAGTTTCAGTACTAAGATAAATCAACTTGCTCTTGGGAAATTCTGAATTTTTTCTGTGTGAGTGTATCCCCTCAGTGATTTTGTAACTTTCTAAGAAAGTTCTTTTCATTTATTTATCAAGTAACAGCAAGGCAGCTCAGCATGGGCAATGAGCAAGATCGCACATCACTGGGAGTGGAAAAGAGGGAATACAAAGTCACCAGGTGTATGGAGCAGCCACCAGAAGGGGATGGTGTGGTGGCAGTCTTCAGTGGCAGTCTCTCAGAGCTCTTCAATAATTTTATCCAAGAGCTTGGACTGAAGCAACAGCTTATTAGGTTAAAAAATAAAGAATTGTCTCTGCTCCATTTTTACGTTTACTCATCTGTACATCAAAATGGTTATGTTTATAATGAAACACTTTCATGGGTAGGTATATATAGACCTATGTGCCGTAGAAAAACACCTTCCAATTTAAGTATTTCATAACTTTTTAATTTTTTTTCACTATGCATCATAATATATGCAGCAATGAAAATAAATTCTTCCTACCTGATGTCAACTTTTGCAACAAGAAATTTTGTTGCAGTGTGAGCTGTAGAAGCTGGATAAACTCTTCCCATTTGCTTGCAAGGGAAAAAAAGATGAGTCATTAAGACACAAGCTGTTGTGTCTTTTAGGACATAATTCTGTTATCAATTCATTGCACACTGTTCATGTTCATAACAAACACAGTGTCCCTAGAATAAGTTTTGTTTTAGGCTAAAGCTCTTCACCCAGATGGTGTTTGACAGGGTATTTTGACAAGACAGTCATTCTAATGAGACAGCTCTGGAATTCCAGTTGTTTGGGAAAGAGACCTCTGTGGCCCGTGGTGCAATGTTGCTGCAGGCCTTCCCTTTGTAGGTGATAAATGCTGCAGCACAGCTGTTTGCCCCATGCAGAGATGCACAGCTGTGCTACTCAGGAAAAGGAGTTTGTCTCTGCCATGCTGTTTCAGTATATTGTGCTGCAGATTTTCACAACTTCAGTGTTAAGCCAGCAGAGGGTACTCTTAAGCTTCCAAGAATAAGTTACATTGTATGCCTCAGGAGGTTACTGCCTCAGAGTTACTGTACTGAGGGGAGAGGCTGGAAATGAGAACTCTTAATTATATGGGCCTCATTGCACTTAGGTAAAAGCGTTGTATAGGCCACATAGTTTATGAGTAAACCTACACTGCTAATTTTCCAAAAGCACAAACCAAGATCTCGTCAGTATAGTATAATCTTAAAAATGGGGAAATTCAGGTTTGAAGGGACTCCAGGTTGTTTCTTATCCAGCCAAGTGGTGATGCAGGGTTGCTGTGAGAGCTGAGTGGTTGCCTTACCCACTCTTGAAAACCAATAAGGATGCAGACTTCACGGCCTCTTTTGGCAGCTGTCCTCACAGGCAAAATGTTCATCTGTGTATTCAGGCTGAACCAGCCTTGTTCCAGCTTACACCTGCTGTTTCTTGGCATCTTGCCGTGCACTGCTGTGGATCCTTGATCTAGTGGCCCTGCTTTTTCTAATGCATCCCAGAAGGCTGCTGGCCCTCTCTGCTGCCAGGGCACTGCTGGCTCACATTCATCTCACTGCCCACTGGACCCCCAGGGCTTTTTTACACGGAGTTGCTCTCCAGCTCTCAGTCCCCAGACGGTGTCACCGCAAGGGGATCTTCCTTCCAAAGGGCAGCAATTTGGGTTTGTCCTTTTTGAGTTTTATAAGACACTGTCAGTCCATTCCTCCATTTTGGCTAGATCCCATTTTTCTATGAATTCTTATACTTACACTCCATTTTCATTTAAATCAAGAGTTCTGCTGCCTTTAATAGAATAAATTTACTAGAATCATGTACAAATTTTAGAAGTTTGTAGGCTTGTGGATTGCAGATTTCTACACAATGTTACTACAAATTAAACTACAAAATTAGATCATGGATTTCCAGCCTGTTAAGCAAATAACAGAGGAACAGAGTTTCATCTTTTGCTTGAAAAATAATACTTCGAGAAGAAAAATAGTCTTTCTTATATAGCTTACATATCTCTCGTGTGATATGATAGTCAAAGTACAAGGCACAAATGCACATTTAACTGTACTTGACAGTGATGAAAATCTTACTGTACCTATGACTTTTAAAGGCTCATAATCCATCTCTAAAAACCAAATACATTTATGTTATTACTCATGTGTACAAACAGATTATTTAAAGCACAACTGTTGCTCCCTCACTGTTCTTCAGTCTTCCCCTCTGCCAGTCAGCTATATCACAGTTGCTCCTTCTGTCTACAGCTGTATGTTTTCTGCAGATCAAAAGCATAGCAGTGAGGTGGCAAGAAACACCTGGGACCTTTTCAGAATTCTTGCTAATGCATCTGGAGCTCCCAGGATTGTCAGAGCACTGAGACTAATGGAACCACATTTATGACCAATTTGCAACCTGGCACCACACGAGCCAGATGAGTTAATGAAAGCTGGTGACTCAGGGGCAGTATAGCAGTGTTTTGTACAGGACCCTTGACTTGACACTATGGTCAATTAAATGCTACCTATTTCTTCCCCAAAACGTTGTGGAAATGTACTGGGTCAGCAAAAATATGGTTTTGTGAAGGTCACAGTCTAGCATACTTCACCTTTCATTTCATTTTTTATGGTTTCATAGTTGGAAAAAGTGAGAGATGAGAAAGGAGGGAATTAGGTGCTGTAATATTTATAGACCAGACAGTTACCATTCTTGTTACCTGAAGAAAGGTCAGGTTAGTCTTCTGCTACTTGTTTCATTTTAAGGTTATGAATAATCTCACTCTGTAACTGATGCAAGTAAAATTTAATGGGACAGCATTCAGTATCAGCCTGAAGGGTTCACAGTGCTGCAGAGAGAGAGGTGTACATATGGCTGAAATGTTTCCATCTAAGGCAAGGGTCAACAGCATACAGTGCCACAAGTAGGGGAGAGGTCATCCCTTCAGATGCAGTATTTTCTAGCTGCCACTGAGCTCCTTCAAGTGCACTAAGCCTCTATTTGGGGAAAAAAATAGTCTGGCACACTGCACTTGAAAAGATGCTGACCCCTGTTCTACATCTCACACTTCACGGGAAACATCCATGGTTGTTGAATTTAGCTATATCAGAGCATGTGTTTCAAGTCCTGTGAACTTATGTGTCCGTTAACAGCAATTTAAAAACCTGCCAGTTTTCATAGAATTCTATAAACAAGAATATGTAGTACTTCTGAAGAGTTATCTGCTATTACTCTGAAAATAGTCTGATGTTTACCAGAGAAGGCATCACCAGTGGAGGTACACGCTCCCTATTGGCTTGCATTCTGTATTGTAATAATATTTGGACTTCCCTCAATGTGAAGTAAGAACACAGTGTTTACATGAGCTAGACGCACAGTACTGGAAAGAAGCAGCTATATGAGTTAATGTTGTTTGAATAGCAGTTGAATAAACTTCCATGGGAAATATGTTTATTTCTGAACTTAAAAATGGTTCCAGGAAATACTCATGCTGTGACAAAAAGTTTCACTCTTCTTTGGAACAGACAAGGATTTTATCACAGGATCATGGACTTCTGAGTTTGCCCGTAAAAGAATGAATAGGCAACACTTTTTGAGTCCTTGTATTTACAAATATAAAGAAGAAGAAAAAAAATCATAATTCTGCAAACTAAGTGTGACAACTGTATTTAAGGTTCCAGGAAAGCCTTAAAACCCTTACAATTCCTAGTAGCAGGTTGAAGGAAAAGATGATGGGTGTTTGTTAAAATAAGAAGTTGTGGGAAACTATCACTGGTGATTTTTGTCATTGCTAATATCACTTCTTTTAATCCTGCTCTTCTCTATGAATAAGAAGCAAGCAGAAGATTTTTAGCAAAGCATCCAAACCAAGTGAGCTTCAGCAATTCTCTTTTTTTAAAACCCAATAGGACTATAGGAAAAACAGATGTGATGACATGTAGAGCAAAACATAGAAGCTTCTGAAAACCAGAATAGTCCAGATCATATGGTGAAGGTGATGCCAATGAAATGGAATGAGCAGGCCCTTGCCACAAAAGTCATTCCAGTAGCACACTGACATTTTGCTTTAGTTCTTCCACAGGAAGAGCTGTGGAACATGTCTCCAAAGTTTTTGACTTACACCTGACAGCAAGGACAGGTGACCGATGAATTGTGTGTAATGGCAGCACACCGAGGTTGTCAGTTGTATCCTGCAAGATTTCACCAAAGATTGCTCTGAGTTTGTCCAGGGCCACCTTTGAAGTACCTTTTTTAAAGCATAGGACATTCATTCAGATAACATGTCTGTGAACAAATCCATGGTGGAGTGCAGGCAGGGATGACATCCCTGAGTTCTGGATCTAGCCTTCCTGTAAATTACTTGTGTGATTTTTGGATTGTTTCCTTCATTGAGCTTTATCCTTTTGGCAGGCCTGTACTTGATAAACTGGCCTGGACAGTGTTATCCCAGTGTGAGGAAGGAAAGAACATCTCTTAATACAGTGAGTGGAATGACTCTAGTGCCTCTCATTGAAGGCCAGAATCAGGAATTAAAAGCATTGACCTCAATGAGGAAATTTAGTGGGCTAAGTGGCCACACACGGGCATTGTTATTCAAGGCCTCCCTATGGTTACCTGACTTGCTCTGGAGAACCTGACAGGCCTGTGACATCCTGGGCTTTGGATTAATTCAGTGGTATCTGGTGCAAACCAAACATCTTTAGTGAACACAGGGATCGTGGTGATTTTGTGCTTTCTAGTGCTGCTGTGAAATTTATATCACTGCAGAAGTGGGAGGACCACTCGCAAACCCCAATGTGAAGTGTCCAAAATGATGAAATAGCTCCAGGCTTTGGACTGTGGAGCATAATACATATCAGTTCAAACAAATCCGAGAATTAATGTAAACTTTTTAAGGATAGGCACCTGCAATTTTGGCGAGAACTGAAGGAAAATAACAGGCAGGGAGAAAAAGTTGCTTTTGACAAACAGGGTTTGGTTGTATGGTCATAATTGGAATTTACACAGTCTCTTGTTCAGGGAATCAGTGTTGCTGTATGCCCACAGCAAGAACAAAATAGATGGACAGAGAAAATTATAAAATGCAACATGATGAATGCATATTGTCTCAATCTCTTCTTTCCAAATGGAAATTCCTGAATTTTTCCCTTTATTTTGCCTAAAAGGTAACAATTCTAAGAAAAACAAAGCTGTTTAGGGGATGGCATTAACGGCAGGACAGAATGTTCTTTCTTCTTCACAGAGCCAACTTATGAGGACCTGTTAAGAAATGCTAAACTTCATAAAAGTTTAAACTCTCATTCTTACATAACTAGTGATGTATCTTGTGGTGACAAGTGATGAATGATTTTCTAGAATACTTGTTTCTACTAGCAGGAGCCACAACGTATTTTCCCACATAAAAGCTCTTAGATACAGTGATTAGTGTTTAAAGTAGAAACTGATTTTCAGAATTTATATTGTAGTGGAAATCAATGAAACCAGACAAATGAAATTATTATTCTTTTCCAGCTGCAAACACAGCTTAAGTTAGTATACTTAGATGGTCGAGAAGGCCATCAGCTTCAAAGTTAAAGACAAACATTTACCTAATTAGTAAAGTTGTGCACGAAGGCAGGGAGAAGTTGAAGAATGCTTTCCAACACCAGATAGATTTTGGAGATGGCAGGTGATACTGATTAAGTGATGCTGAGGATCATTTTTTCTGGCTAACTTCTTGGCTTTCTCTGCCCCTCCCTTCCCCACCTGCTGCATTCCTCCCCACTCCCTTCTTGCTTTTATCTGCAGCCAGTCTCCTTCCTTGGACCACAGCTGTCCAAAGCCCTTTGCTTGCTGCTTACTTTTTTTCCCACACTTGATATTGTTTTACTTCACTTCTGTTGGTGTCTAAAGAGAGATATTGGATGCTTTCCCTTGCCAGTAAATCTGTGGTGATCCACAGCGATTCAACACCACTGAAGGGATGGAACTAGTCAGCCAACCCTGTCACCTGGGGATATCACTGTAAGTCAGGTGTTACCATTGCTGTGAGTCAGTGGGAGACTTGCCCACAGTTTTTAACTGGACCATGTCTGAGACCGTACAGCACTGAAAATGAATGGGTGAAACCAGAAACCTTTCTGCCACTGTTTTAAAGAGGTCTTTTGCAAGGAGAACACCCTAGTCACTGGGACTTGCCTGTATTGGAGTGAATAAGCTTTCAGAAAGGAACAAAAGTTCAAAAGAGAAGAAAAAGAAATGGATTTTGTCTGAATACTTGAATTAGAGAATTAGACAATAGCATAAGAGATAAAACTTTATTTATTCTGGCTCTCTCACAAAGAGAAATCTCAAATTCCAAAGATACACAAGAGTAGAGGCTAAACAGAGGGATAAATTGAATAACAGATGGGTTTGTTTGCCCATATGTAAGAAAAAGCAAAATACCTTTATAAGCCAGCCTCAGGTGGGAAGTTCTTGCAAATAAGGACTGAATGTGAGCGGAGCAGTAACTTGGGTGACGCTGGTAGCTGCATCTCTGGGCGTGCTGGTGCCAAATTCCTCTTAAAAATTGTCCTCCCAAAACACTCAGCTGGGGTGGCTGAAAATCTCTTGGTATGGTGCCAGTCCACGGTAGGTGCTTCACATAGATACTACAAGTTGTTTATTATGACTGCAGAATTCTCTGCAAGAGTTAAGCAGTACTGAGTGGGGCTGGCAATGTGTTTATATACCTTTACCAAAGCCTGGTTGTCTGCTGAGTAAAACTGCAAATAGAAATATTTATGAAACAGTTGCCCAAGTAAAACATAGATAATATTTTTGAACACAAAAGCTATTACCCCTCATTAAAAAAAAATGCTGCTACCTTGATGATGATTCTTGTTTTGGATGTGTCAGGAGACTTAATGCAAAGTCAGATGATTATATCCCCAGTGAAGCTGAGAAAATGGTATCACTCAGCAAACAAAGACAGTCCCTCCTGGTTTAGAAATTAATAGTCTTTTGTCCTGCAGGGAGTCTTAATTTGTCTTGAATTAGCAGAAATGTCATTGTAATCGGTATGCAATGATGGAAATCAAGTCTGGCTGTGAAGTATTACACCACTTTAAATGCAGGTTATCACAAAATAAGGGTACAGATGAGGCTTGGATGCAAAAGCACTAAGACTTCAGAATCAACATACAGTTTTCAAGGCAGATGTGCATTGCAGTTTCACCAAGGAAAAGATCAGAAAAAAGTGTCCTTTTTTAATTGGAAGAAGTTCTTCTGACACTCTGAACACCCCTCAGGCAACTGAGAGACATTTTACAACACCTATTTTATAACGTTGATAAAAATTTATGCTTGCAGAAGTTTCATGGTACATAGCAATGATAATTAATCCCAAATCCCATCAGTTGTATAGTAGTTTCAGTGTTATGCTATGTTATTAATAAATAACATGCCATTTCTCCAGGGTGAAGCTTCTCATGCAAGGAGTATATTTTCAATGTAAGATTTTATTTTTATGCTGGTTGAACATGTCTACCAATTCAGTAAACTGTATTATTAGTTTTCCATTATTTTTAATGAAATAATTTTCTATTCAATTATCAATGGAAATAATTATCTGTGAGAGTCTGCTTTCTGGACCAATTTTGTAGTTTCTCCAAAACCAACAAAAAATGTAATTACAATAGGATAGTTTATGATAAGATATTAAATGCCATAAGTACCTGTCAGGATCAGACCTGTATGTTTCAATAAAATTACTTGGTATTTTTGATAATACCTGCTTAATATCTTCCAAGTCTTCTAAAAAAAGCATGAATTTTCTTTGTCCAGATTTGTGTATACAAAATTTGGGGTGTCCAGCAGGGATGGCTTTTAGGGCTACTTAGAAATTATCTGTTTCCCTATCACATCTCTCCAAAAAGACTTTACAAGTGTTGTTGTCATATCTAGTTTACAGTATCTTGGGTGCACTGTGTGATAAGCTGCCCATGTGGAGATAGCCATACTGCCAGGGCTGTTTAAAAGGGTCAAGATATTCTCAGGGACTCCTCAGTGTAGATGTGTTGACTCTGGATCAGCACTCATGTCTGGCATTGACCCATCTGCACACTGATCTCCCTTCAGAGCAGCAGCACAGGGACCTCAAGTCAACTTCGTCTGTGCACAGCAGCTGAGTTTGAGAAATCTTCACCTGGATGTTTGTGGATCTCATTCAAAACCAAAACCTTTAGGTTCAGAAGCTCTAGGCAGTTCTGTTGTCTGGTTGCACTTAGTTCAGGATAAGTTGGTGTTGATTTACCCATCAGGGCAGCCAGGGATTCCCTTTGCACAGAAACCACCAAAATGGATTAATGCAGCATAGCAGCAGGAAAAATTTGTTCCTTAATTAGAAACATAACTCTTTAGGGTAGGTCTCACTCTGCTAAGTTGGAAGTAACCTATTTGCTGTTATAAACTCTGGTAGGAGCCACTTTGACCTCTGGTTGGGCTAAAGGTGATGGGAGAAGTACAACACTGTTCTCCATATGCTCCCCACTGTGGAAATTCTGCCCACTCCTTACTCATGGCAAGCCAAACGTTTCCTCATGAGGCCCCTGATGAGTCAGCCAAACCCCATAAATGGCCCCTACCCACACAAGCATCTTCAGTCAGAAATAGACCTCTGTATTACAGAGCTGTTTCATAGGGTAGCTTTAGGAATGGTTTAAGCAATAACAACTACCTGTGAAGTGTTAGAGACCCATTGCTTATACCAGATCAGATCAGGAAATTACATTCTTCTTAGGATATGCTCCTCTCCTGAATTTACAACTCGGCAAAGCTATGGTATGGTGTGTCCGCTCTTTGAGACAAGAAGCTGCTGAAATTACAGGAGAAAAGGAGAATCTTAGTTCTCTTAGAATTCAGAGTAATTAAACTACACTGGAAAAATGCTGTATTCTTGTCATCCAGTACTTGCTGAGCGTTCATTAAAAAAACAAGAAGACAGAAAGAAAAGCATCCAAAACGCAATTAGATTTTTGCAGAATACAGCAATTCATCAAATGTAACCCACAAAAGTAACTGAAACCACCTGTTTCCACTTTCTCCCTAAGAAAAGGGAGATGCACGCTGTATGAAACACAGAGCAGTGAGTGCAGCAATTCCTGCAGATGACTCTCAGCAAACGAGTCACACAGAACATTTTTAGCAGGAAATGGCAAATCCCCCTCTTTTTCACTTTGAATCCAAGCATTTGTGTTCATTATGTTTTGTATAACTTCAGCCTGCTAGATGATAAGCCTCACCTACTGCAACTTGGCATCAGATTATCTGCACTGTAGAATTTTGTTAGGTTTTAGGATTCCTTCCAGGCTTTATATTAATTGGGTTGTGTTTAGTTTGGAATCTAATGATGAAAATGGTCATGGGTTATCACTAAAGAGCTCAAAATACATTTTATTCTCACTCCAGCTGAGGAGGTAATGACCATGACAAAACCTTCACTTTCTTGTGGTCTACTGCTTAGGTATAAACTTAATGCTGTTAAATGGTGCTTTTCCTTGTGAGTGCCCCATCAGTGCATGTTGATCTCATCTGTGTGCTGACTGGGTAATTAGTGCCTCTGGTCAGCAGATGATGCATTCGTTCTGTGTTCTCCTCTCTTGCTGACTGATACTGAGGTGTTTTGAAACTTTACTCTCCTCACATTCTTTAAAACACTATAAAGAAGATTTTCAGGTATTTAATAGGTAGCTGTCATTATTAGTGCTGTCCTTAGCAAGATGATTCAAACACCAGTTTTCATAAATTCCAGGTTCTGATGTTTCACATCACAGTCTTTGCGTTATATACATTAGGTGTCTCTACTAGGGTGCTCCTAAAACTGCAGCTGATTCTTACCCTAATATTTGAAACCACTATGTCTCCAAATATCAAGACCTCATAACTTAGACTGTTTATACTTTGCTATTTTAATTAATTAATGGAATGGAATAAGTAAAAGAAAAACATAAAACCCCTTTTCATTGTAATTGGGCAGATCATTAATTGGCAAAACTTCAGCAAAATTGCATCAGTTTACAGGATGAGGCCTTCAGATGGTGGAGAAATTACCTCTGAGAAGACTGTATGCTACATGCATTATGTATATAATGGTTTGCTGTACAGTAGCTTCTAATTGATCATTAAAAAAATCATGATTAGCAATTCAGAAATCATTACAAATTTCACACATTTGCACTTCTTGATCTTTCCTTTTGACATCCTTTGACTGACATTTATGTTGTCAACTTACTCTGAAGCATGCATAGTTACATAAGCATTAATGTTACAAAATCTGCTTTTCATCTCTGCTTAAAAGCCACAGCTATCCCTCCTGCTTCATAACCGTGGCACTGGAGCCTGTTGTACTAGATGGTGGAATGAGTTTGTGATTTGATTCCCCAGAGCTGGTTTCCCTTCAGTCCTCCCGCAACATTCAGGTGACTCTGCAGTGAACATGGCCAGCACAGCTATGCAGGGTGTGTTTGTTTGGTGTCTCTTTGCAGTTCTGGTCAGGTTGCCCTGGGGGGGCAAAACAGTTCAGCAACAACAGCAAAATGACATATACTTGAACTAGGAGCACATGGCATCTGTAAAACTTCCATCCTTAATGGTTTGGCAGTGGATCATTTGGGAATTAGGGATGAAAGCAACAGATGTTATACATTCAAGCACCTGGATAAAGAAACGAAACTACATATATTAAGCAAAATAGTGAAACTTGCATTTGTCTGTGATGTTCCATTCTACTCAGATAAGGTACTGTTTGTTTTTAAATGGAAATATGGCTTGGCATAACATGACAAAACCATAAAGGCCCTTGTGGCCATGTTACATCTGGGTCAGATGTATTTGATGTTCCTACTTTGATCTCCTGTCTAATCAGTGTGTTTTCAGCTTAGATCTGGAATCCACATCTCTTGTAAACATGAACAATTCCCAGACCTTTTGATCTGCAAAATGACTCATTCTTCCACAACTCTACTTCAGGACAGCAGAGAGAAGTGACTGCTCCCTCTTCCTAGAGGTTTCTTTGGCAGGCTCCCCTGAGACATACAAAGCTCTCCCCTAATAAAACTAAAGAGGCTAAACAAGGTCTCCACTGGATCTCTAGGAGCTGGTTCTTTGGCATTCTTCCCTTGGCTTTCCTTGGGACTTAAAAAGTTGGATAAAGTTTGCTATGATGGCTGGATTAATTTACTGCATTACCTGGGACTTGTTGGATAAGGAAACTGGGACTGTAAAGTAAGAAAGTGAATAATGGATAATATAGAGGCTGATGAATTCTGAAGGGAGCAAAGAAACTGGACAAGGACCATGAAAGTGCAAGATGAGGTTTGACAGAGGGAGAACAGAGACAGCAGAGCTAACAAGGACTTGGTAGCAGGTGGAGCTTTGAGATAGGCTAGGCAAGGACATGAGGGGAAGGGACTGAGGTGCCCCCAGCCAGGGCGTTGCACCTGGCTGAGGAGTTTGGAGAAGAAATTAGAAATCTGTACTCCTGGATCAAGACCTGTGGGTGGAGAGGACTGATGGGAGGTGAGTGAGAGTGGAGCCAGGCTTCCTGAACGGACCAGAGCAGGGGTAACTTAACTCCTTACTGCCCAGCTGCCTACAAGGGAGAGCAGTCCTGGCTCTGGGGTAAAATAGGAACAAACTTCAGAGGCAGGGATATGGAAAAGACAAGACTGACACCAGCCCAGAGGGACAGGGAGCCCTAGCAAAAATGGGTGAGAAGTGGTGACCACTAAAAACATTCTTCACCATAGGACTACTCTCCTGACCTTCACCATGCATCCCCACTTACCACTTTTTGTGGTACAAACTGGTCCTGTTTCTTTCAGAGCTCATGAAAATCTCTCACTCTCCTCCATAAATTTAAGGGATTAGGTTTTATATTAACCCCCCCCCCCCCACATTAGTCTTATTAAAAGTGTGAAGGTTAATTTCAAATGCAAGAGAGATTTTTTCTTTGGGAACTTACAGCCATTTTGGAAAAACATTTTTTCCCGCCTGTCTCTATCCCATTCAAGCTGCAAGTACTAAATAAGATATGAATCTTGCTAAAAATAGGATGAGATTGTGTAAGGAAAGACAATGCCAATGCACTTACAGGAGTCTGAATTACAATAATCCTTTTTACTTTGCCCATGATTTCTATTTCTGTCTGCTGCTTCTATGGTGCTTCTTTTGTATGATATATTCATAATATGGGTAGGAGCTGTGAGCTATTTTTGGTGTGTAATACTACACATGCAAGCAATGGATCATGTTTATGAACAGAGGAGGGTTCTGCAGAAGATGTCTCATTAAGTGCTATTGAAAGTATATAACTTCCAAATAATGTGAATTGCAGCAGCCTTCCAAGACAGCAAGGCACAAAACCTGTTTGTGTTGTAAACAAACAGAAACAGAAGGCAATGCTGCATTTTTCTAAGTGATGGGTGCAGTCCACCTTCTAAACTGCTTATTTTGACACAAAGTCACTACACAGCCACAAATCTAATTTTTTTACTTTGGTTTCCCAGTTAAATTTCTTTCTGTTTCTTTTCTTCAAGTAGAGGAAAAGCCAATGTTTATGTGTTATTTCTTTTATGTGCTTTTACCTGAAAAGCACTTACTGAGCTGTGCCAGAAAGCTGTGACGTGTCATCCTTGAGTGTCTCAGCAGCTGCGTATCTGGACCTGTGGCATCCAGAGGGGTGCTAGAAATCTAGGCTGATGAGTCTCCCTGGCATGGCTTTCATCATGCACAAATCCGTGCTTAAAATATGCCGGGTGGGCCACATCAAGGCACTCCTGCTGCCATTTCCCTTACTGAAGGTCCCACTTGCTCATCAGGTCGTTTTTAGCTTTTGGCTGGAAAACTGCTGGGGCTTACTGAAGGGCCTGGGGAGTTCCCTGGGTGTTTTCCATTGGAGAAATCTACGTCCTGTTATTGGGGAGCTTTTCTACTTTGCTTTGCAAAGTGAAAGAAGTCTGGGAATGCAATGTTTATCTGTTCTGAACTTTTTGGCTCATGTCTGTCTATGAACAGCAAGTGCCTAAATAAAAAGGAAAAGCTATCTAGTAGGGCACTGATTTAAAAACCAACACAGAGTGAACAGCACTAAGAAGTGTGTACATAGATGTAAGTATATGCACGTGTATAAATGTATTAAACACTGCGTGATGGATGCTAAAATAACCATCCTTCAGGCCAAAAACATTTCCATTCCTAACTGAAGATTTCTTGCACATGCCTATCTTCACCTATTTCTGCACAGCACACACAGGAGTGTATCTGTCCATATCACTGTGTTACACACCCCTGTGGGGACCCGACCTTTGGTGTTTTCAAACTGCTGGTGAGGTCTCCAGGGAGTCCTGCAGCCGCTAGAGGGAAGTGCGGCTCTGTGCCAGAGCAGCGGGATTTGGGGCTGACGAGCACGGACTTTTTGTTGCTAATACGTGTTTGTTTAATGTTTCGTTGCCAGGCCTGGTCTGTGTCTGTGATAAGTCCGCAGAGGCAGGAGCAGGTTGTGCTTGGAGCTTTCCCTTTCACCCAGCTGGACAGCGGAGGGCAGGGACGGGGTTTCTGGTGAGGAGCTGCTGCCCTCGCCCCAGCTCCTGGCCTCACAGTGGGAGGGCAAGGGGGTCCCAAAACCTCCTCCAGTCCTCTGGACATTTGATTCTAGATACCTACAAGTGCTCCAGTGGTGTTCACAGGGAAACCGCTAAGAACATGAAAACTGGTCAGGCAAAAGTTTAACCCATGCATATCCCCAACTCTCATTTCCATAATGCCAAGATGAGTATATGCACACTTGGCTGCATTAGAGCCCATTCAATGATACCTCTTTAAATGGTAAAGAAATTGCTATTTCGGTTTTTATGGAAAGGAGAAAGCTTAAAATATGCATGCATTATCTGGATATATTTGGAATATAGCATTCCCTCATGCAGTTATGATATTTATTCAGAAACAGTGGATAAAGTAAGCTTGGATTCTGGATAGACTTGAGACACCTGGTTCATGTCCACTGTTGTTTTCATGTTCTGTAAGTTTATTAGAGAGACATGACAGCTTAAAAGAGTAAACCCATGTGGATGAAATCCTCTGCTTCCCTTGGGGCCAAGAGAAGGGCTCTGAGCTCAGAGATACAGTAGTAACAATACTAATACCTTTTCTGTTTCTTTTCAGGGTAAATGCTACTGTCTTGCCCTTTTGTGGGATATTTTATTATGGCTGAGTAGAGTGCCATGTTGCTGGCACGTGGTCCAAAAATGCCAGAAGTCTTGTCACCTTCCCAATTTCTCACAGCTTGCTTTACTGCACTTTCTTGGTATATTGTCTTCAGTAGCTTCCCAAAGCTCTAAAAATGCCTTGAAAACCTTTGGGAATAGTCCAGTTTAAAAATCTGTGGAGTCAGTTAGGAATGTTTCACTGATTTAAGTTAATTTGAGCAAACCTTCCATCCTGCTTTAAAACTTGTAATCTTTTGTTTTTCAAGCATTTGTGAGATGGAGAAGCATGCTGATGGCTTTAATGTATTTAACTGCTTCAGCACAGTTTACTCTCAAAATCTCAGCTGAGCAGCAAAGCCAAGGGCCAGGGTCCAAGGGCATTCTCACTGCTCTCAGATCATACTGGAGATTTGTTTTTTTGTAAAAATCAACCTGAAGACTTCTTCATCTGAGCTCTGGCTGAGTTTGACCTATGTGATGGATGAGGTGTCTCACCATGAAGCCTTCAAAGGGTCTGGCATAACTATGGGAGCTTACAGCTTACAGTGGTACTGGGTTGGAGGTTCCCAGTCAGGAGCTGGCTGATATGTAGGAGCCTCTCAGATGGGGTAAGGGACCAATAAGCAGGGACTCCCATTCTCTAAATGCATCTCTAATCTGAGTTATATTCAGAGAACCAAAGGTACTGGAGACATTTGCAAGATTATTTAGGAGCTTCTCAGAAGCCAGATGATAGAAGAAAATCATCTGGAAATCCCTTTTCTTAACAAAAAAAAAAAGGCAGGGATTGCAGGTCAAAAATGTGGCGTCATAATAGCCAGCAGTGTGTTCAGGAAGGGGAAAGTGAGGACAGCCTAGGAACAGCTCTTATAAAAGCAATAGAGAGGGAATCCTCTGAGCTCCAATTTATATAAGGAAATCCCAGAACACAGGAAGCCACAGTGAGAAAGAGGGCTTTTGTGGCTTTCTGTGGTCACCTAAGGTGAGTTGACATTTTAAGTACTGATGGTGATTGAGGTGAATCACCCCAGGTAGAAGGGGAACGAAAGCTCCACAGTCCTGCAGAGCACATCCTGGCCTCTTGAATCCAGCTGGAAATACTCTTCTTGCACTTCCAGGGAGTCCCAGATATTGTCATTTTCTCTTTCCTGACAGTGCTTCAGAGGCATCATCAGATGTCATGGTGGCTTTAAGCTTACACCAACCACACTAGAAAACAACTTCTGAGTAACCAGGATATGGTAGAAAAGTTCCAAACCCTGGATTTGAACAGGTGAATAAGTGCTTTATAGCCTGTGCTATGCACATCCTACCCCATCCTACTCATATCCACACTAAGCAGCATGCACCATTTCCCTTTTTTCACTTATTTGTCTTTGTGCCTTTTTATTGGGGTGTTTCTCTGCTGCTTGGTTACATATTTGTGTTGAACTGTGAATAATTGTCGTGGTTGATTTCTTGCTTGTTGATCTCCTTCATTTAAAAAAAATTAAAATGAATATAAGGAAGAACTAAGGTGACTGCAGAGCAGGTTTTTTCTCATGTCCTCATTTTCACTTGCTGTTTGATTTTGGTCTGCCATGAAGGGCCAGTTGCCAGTGATTCTATCTGCACACACACACGTACATGCACAGATACAATGAACTCTTTCATAGTCAGGCTTTACAAGTAAATGGAGGGTGCTTGTGTTCATACAGTTAGTTTGGATTCGTTCATACACGCTTTTGAATGCTGCCTGTAAGCTGCTTCATGACCTCAGATGTCACACAACATCCCTCTTACATCTGATAGTTAAGTACCAAGCTGCTGAAGCATCTCTGTGTGAAGTGGATTTCAGAGTCTTTGCAAAAGAGGTTTTTGCTGAAAAATTCCATAGAAGTATGCTCCAATAAATATTACCGTTAGTTCAGATAAAAGTATGAAAGGCTTCACTTAATAGTATTGCAGAAGTCATGTAGTAGTGAAAAATGTAGGAGTCCAAGAACTTATTCACAGCAGTTTTTTTAGCAGGTTGAAAGTTAAAAAGTATTTTAAAAAATTGCACATAAATACTCCTGTATATATATTTTAAAGTGAAAGAGCTCAAGAAAGATCAAATTCAACACAAAGTTAATTATTTAGATGTAAATGTCAATTTACAAGCAATATTGTAGCCAAATCATACCACTGTGGAAAAACAGGGCCTCTCTTGCTTACCATGTTTCTCCAGATTACTTTGCACTGAGTTGCAGGCATGTATAAGCAACACCTAACTTAACAATTTTCAAGGTGCAGTGCAAAACACAATTTTTATAACTAATAATCACAAAGAGCTGGCCTGGGGAGTGAGAAATTACCTAGATACAAGGTTAGCTGAGGACATAACTGCCAGGCATACTGTCATACTAGTAAAATGCGTGTATGGAATAGAATGATTTGAATTTGCATATTTGACACTGTTTATTTTCTCGTTCCCTAAAGCATCTAGGATAGGCATTTCATATCAGCCAAATCTCATAAAACTGGCTCCTGCCTTGCACTGGCATGCTGTAAAACATGTATTTTAAACCCTACCAGCAGTCTCCCTTCTGCTCTGTAAGTACAATGCCAGCTGCCACCGGTCAGCCTGATCTTGCCCGCTCACAGAGCTGTTGCTGAGTAGGAGGAAGGCCGGCAGCTGGGGTAAGCATGTGCCCAGCCCAGAGCCAAGATAACATTGCTGTGAATTTTTTTAGGTGTAGTGGCTGATCTGACTAAAGCTATCTGGAGACACAGTCATGCAACTTCTATTCATATTGAAGATACATGCAGGGTGTGTATATTTAATGCTCGTGAACCTAGGGGCTGTGATCTCATACTCTGCCTGGCTACTTGGGAACAGGAGATCACTGATAGTTAAAATCATAGCGTAATGAGTGTGAGGTGATAAGAAAATGTGGAGGAAACATATATTCATTACATGAACTAATATGATAGGAACAAAGTTCATCTTACACCAGTTGCTCGAAAAAGTTATCTGTTTAAATCTAAGCTGCCAAAATTCAAGTTTATTTCATTCTAGAATACACTCATGTGCATCTGGATTCAGTTATCTAAATGCAGATCCTGTGTAATTTTAAATGCTTGTGAGACACACCACCTGCTGTTCCAAGAAATGTCAAATATTTTGCAAATTTGGTGTCATATGCAAGCCCCGTGCTACCTCCAAATGGCTTGGAGTACCTAAGTTATCTAAAGAAGTGCAAGAACCTACAAGTATTCCTTGAATACTTAAAACAATTTCAACATCAAGGCCTAGTTGTCTTAATCCAAAGCTAAATCCTCCTCCTAAAAATTCAGTGACATCCATTCCAAAAAACAGACTTTAGAACTTCAGCTCTGCAAGTGTCCATCACTATGCTTGCACTAATAGCTATCAGTATCACACTGTCTTAGTAACGATGAAGACTTTGGTCAGGAGTTACAGGCTTGAACTAAGATGGAAGACAGTGGATCTCATTATTCTTTGAAAATATGAAGGAGTTAGATTTTTGCTTCCTTGAACAGCTCAGGAAAAAAAGAGCCTCACAACTCTTCAAATTTGGAAAGTAAAAAAACCTGTTTTATATATAATGATGAATGGAACAACACTGTATTCTCACACATAATAAGCTGTCATCAGTTACTGAATCCAATCTGGAAGCTGGAGATATTACTGGAGTCTTCTCTGGAACCTGTTTTCTTCTCATGCAACATTTCATCCAGCAAGGATGAAAGACCTGCAAGATCTCCTTGAGCCTTAAGCTTCTTTCTGAAATATGGCAAATCGTGATTGATAGCAAAATGAAGGTTGAGATTTTTCCCTGGAATAGGAACATCTGTTGCTACAATCTTGTGGGCCCCATTTGTATACAGAAGCAGTCACCCAGCCTTGCTAGAGCCGACCAGTTACCTGGGTGCAGCCAGATCCTAACAAATCTCATTATTGGTTCATTCAACCAGATACACAGATGAAAGAGTATTTCACACTAGTTTTTACCTTATTTGAGAACACTTCATTGTCTGATGTTACCATTTTAATTTAGGCCATTTAGTCTATAGTAACTGATGTTATTGCTTATATGGAGTTAAACTTTTAACTAAAAAAGACATGTTTCTAGCTATGATATAAAGGGTATGTATTTTTATTTTGCGTGGTGTGTTTAGTAGGTGGCAGTCTGTCTCTTCCTCTCTAAATGTTCCTGATTTATTGTCATGGTAAAACTACACCTCTAATTTTGTAAAATGGAGGAAAAAATGTAATTTTTTTCCTTGACAGAACTTGGGGATGAATGAAGCAATTTACTGAAGTGTCTTAAAAAAATATTTCACCTTGGGACAGAAAGATTTAGTCTGTTGCAAAATTCAGGGGTGTTAGCCCCTATATAATTGTGTACCTATGTAGACAAAATAATAAAACCCCAGTATTTTCTAAGAAATCACCAGTGTGCTATATGGTTTCTAACAATGTATCTGAGGAAGCTGTAAATCTCCATTATCCAAATGTCTGCAAGCTTCACAATATTCATGTTTTTTCTCATACCCTCCATGTTAAGGAGAAAATGCCTCTAAGGAGAGAACACCTCTAAGGAGAGAATGCAAACAGAGAACCAGGAAGGAGTTCAAAGCACTGCTGTACAAAGACCACGGCACTGAACTTGAACATCTGAGCTTGTTTCTGAGTTTGTTCCAGCACACAAGCTGCTGTGGCTCAGCCCTGTGTGCTCTGCTCCTTTGTCCTCCCTGCTGCGCGGGCAGGAAGCAGCCAGGAGAGGATACATCTGTCTGACACTGTCAGCAGTCCCACAGACAGCTGCGTACCTGCTTAGCCCTGCTCATGCAGGCATCAGTCTCGACTAATTCTGAGCAGTGCCAGTTGGCCCACACAAACGACAAGGACTGCAGAACTCAGCCCGGTTGCTCAGTGTCCCTGGGTGCCTCCAGGTGGCTCTGCACAGCCTCCCTTCCTGCACTTGCAGGGCTGGTCAAAGCTCTGTGGCTTGTGCCTCGAGGCACTGGCTGCCATAGCTAGTGAAGCTTTCTGGCATCTGTCTTAAATCTAAGCCAATTTTGCAGCAAATTGGACCCGTCTATCACACAACACTGAGTTCAGCACAGAAAAAAAGCAGTATTTTCCAAACCACAGCTAAAGAAAACAGATAGTACTGCAAGACTACAGATGTTAATCAAAAAACAGGGAGATCTGGTTTAATATTCCTCTCATCCTGATGAGATTCAGATTGTCCTTTCCAGGATATTGCACTCCTTGGCAGTCTAAAGACAAGACTGTGTTGATGGTCATCTACTCTACAGGCAGAATGTGAAACTGATGGGAGCACAGAAAGCAGAAAAGTGTCTAAATCAGCAGGCTACTATTTATAGGTGCATCCTCAGCAAGGAGAAAACCTTGTTTCTGCTTCCTGCTTCCACACTGGTCTGTGTGCTTGATCCAGTGATCTATAATGAGGTAAATTCAACACAATGTGGCAAGGGTTTTATGTTGTATGAGGCAGTCATGGCAAAGTGTGGAGTGGGGTGATGTTAATCAATAGTCACCATGACTCCTAAGTTGTTTCTCTCAGTCAGAGATCGGTGAGATTGGAGATTGGTGCTAAATTATTGCTAATAGTCCCTTCGCACATGGAAGGAATGCGAGAGAGTTAAGACATAAGAATGGGATGAGATCAATAGGTCAGAACATGAAGGCAGGTGCTGTGAATGCTGGAAGACAGAGCTATTGCTGCCAGTGGAGGTGGCACTGGACAAACAAGAAGTTGGAGCCAAGATGGAGCTGTGTCATGCAGGGGGTTTGCAGAGAGAGTGGGCTGTGCCAACATGAGGAACAGCTCAGTGGGGAACCATTTCTTTAGGTGAAAAATGAGAACAGTGGCCTTTGCAGATGTCTGAAGAGACACCTAATCTTTCTTTTATCTTTCTCTTTTATATATATATAAAGCACTTTATATATATATAAAAAAAACATAAATATATATATATATTTGTATATATAGCACTTTACTTGGGAGCTGCATGTGTCTCAGGCTGGGCCAGATAATGGTAGTGCTTCTGCTTTCTCCCCTCTGTGTTGCCTGACGCGATAAGGGAAGGACCTGTCCATGATGCTGCTATCCCAGCTCTGGAGCCTTCCAGTGGTTTCTTGGCCTCCAGGATCTCACTGCCAAGGCTGTTGCCCCAGCTTCTGTTTGTCTCTGCATCCCACAGACACTCTGAAATCATGCAAGAAGCTTTGTCCCTGTGCCGAGGCAGTGCTGGGGGCTGCAGGGGCAGGTGGGCACCATGCAAGGGTCTTCAGCTTGTAGAGCTGGGTATGTCACAGGGCTGCATGAACCTGGAATGAATTCTCATCTCCAGATAGAGGGATTTTCCTTGGACCTGTCCACATTTTAGCATATGTAGAAGTCCTTCAAAGCAGAATCTCATCTTGGAAAGACTTTAAGAGGTTTCAGCAGTCAAGGCAGGTGATGTTTAAGATTAATTATGTTCCTGCCAAACCATGCTCATGGTGCTAGTCATGTATTCCATGGGATCTATTAAGAAAATGGAGTCAGTGAATCAAATGGCTAGTGTCCTTCTCTGGTAGAAAAACAATCCAAAACATCCTGCCAAATATTACAAATGAATGGTCTCCCCTTAGTTCAGGGAATAATGCAGGATATGCTGGTGTTTTTCTTTATATGGATAATATTGCTTGCTAAAATAGGAGAATTTAATAAAGGATTTTGGCAGTATCTTGAGTTATAGTCAGCTGTCATTTATTATCTGTGATCATAGCAGCATGACAAGTTTTTCTTAGCATTCTAGACACTTTCAGAGGACATTGGAAAGATATTTAAGTTGGGTGAGAGATACAGTACCAAATGAGTGTACGACTATGAAATCTAGGCATTAAAGGCAGGGATGTGTATGATGACTAGAAGTTCTATCTCTAAACTGCCAGTGATTGGTTAAACAAAATTTAAGCCAATTTTCTTCTGGTTGATGGGCACCAAAACCTTCCTTTTGGCAGCCACCAAAGCCTGAATGAGCAATATGATAGTGGGTCATCCTGCCAGTTATTCAAACCATGCTAAATAAAAAAAATGCAAAGCTGAAGTGTAATGAAGCATTAGAACTTGTTATCAGATATCATTTACAGAAAGAATAGACAGAGTAGTTGGTTTAGCAAAGTTACATAAGCAGTATTTTTCCTTACCACCACACTTGAAATTAGTTACAATACCTCTGTTAAAATATGTCAGATCAACTATTTTGAATTGCTGAGTTATAGAATAGACTTGGTTGGTGTTTATTGTCTCAGGTGGCCTGCTATGACTGTTTCTTTGTACTACATTTCTTAAATAGTCAATTATAAAAAATAATTAAATTTCACGATTTGCAAATAGTTTTATACAAAGAAGCAGTACATTTACTTCAGTAATGTTACGTCAGTTTTCAACACTTACTAGGAAATTTGATTTCAGTATCTACTTTTATGCCCCCGCTTTAAAAAATGCATCTGTAAAAAATACTGAGGAACTAAATCAAGTGTTCATACAGAATCACCAAATGGATAAGGTTGGAAGGGACCACAGTGAAGTCATCTGGTACAACATCCTTACTCAAGCAGGGTCATCCCAGAGCACATGGCACAGGATTATGTTCAGATGGTTCTTGAATATCTCCAGTGAGGGAGACTCCAGTGAGCAGTGAGTAACTGAAGCAGTAAGTCAGACATAACAAAGTCAGCATTTAATTTCTGACTCTTGAACTTCAGCCTGGCACTACTGAGGCAAGACTAAATTTTGCAGTAGTGGACTCTCAGGAGACCCCTAAGCTAGCTAGCTCTGAGCGATAGCTTTGTCTACAGCCCCACTAGGTACAGATGTTGACTTGGCCATAGAAGCAGTGAACACTGCTCTGAGCCTGAACTAACCCTGCCTGTAGCCTGGTTTCAGGGCTTCACAGCACAATGCTGGTGCTCTCTTGCCTGTGAGGATCAGCTACACAACAGCTGTGTGCTGAGTGTCCTGACAGACTGCCAGCACATCCTGGGTGCTCCGCTGGCCTCAGACCTTGCTGCTGCAAGTCTGCACAGCTCCACTTGCCTCTGGGCTGTGGGTCAAAGAATGGACAAGAAAGAGAGATTTGCTGGGCTTTGTTTTGTTGCCAATGCTCTTTGAAGGTTTTATAGACAATGCAGCCTCAGCTTATGGAGAGCAGTGAAGGACACCTCCTGTATGGCGATACTGACCCTCCTGTGTAGTCATTCATTAACACACTAGCTGTTCTCCCCTTTTTACAATTTGGTTAGTCAGAGACTTTTAAAAATAGATCCTCTTCATAACCACAGTGCATCAGAGAAGAGTCACTACCTTCCTTCTTTCAGCTTTGAATGAATCACAGAGTTAATCCTGGACACCTAGAAAGCTGTATTTCTAAATATCAGGCAGCTATTTAAAACCTGCGATCAGATGTCAATATGTCCTGATGGAGGTTGTATGGCTCTGAAATGTTGAAAAAATGCACTATTTGAAAATAAAAGCAAGATGTAACACACCAGACTGCAAGCATCTGTACTGTGAAGGCTGGATGCAAAGCTTAGAAAAGAATACAGAGTGGAATTACATGCTGACAGTTCTCAGGCATTTTTATTCAAATGTTTCATTTAGGATGATTTAAGACCTCCATGAGCAATGCCAACAAAATAAATAAATAAATGCAGACAGTCTCTGAGGATGCCGCTATCGTGGGAGAATGATGAACAAATACCCACACATCACACTCCCTAGGGTCCCAGCTTGTCCGCCGCCCTCGTGAGACAGGCCCTGTGGATTTCTGAAATGGTATCAAAGCTAGGCACTGACTCCTGATGGTGCACAGATGTGACAGCCTTGAACACTTGCAAGTGTGCCTATGTTCGCACATGCAGATGTGCCCATTCCCATGCAGCTGTGATTAATCCTGTGGCCTGAGTGGTGAGACACTTAATCTGTATGTAAAACACTTCTTCTGGTCTCTCCTCAGAGTCTGTACATCCTTAATACCACTGAAGTAATTAAGAGGACCTTCACACCTAGGGAAAAATATGGAAGATGGGGGTCTAAATATCAAGCACGGACTTGATCCTGCTATTGCCTATGGGTGTCCTAGTTGAGTACTGCCTTTTGGCTTAAACAAACCCACCATCACAGTGATGGGTTGAAACTATCCCGGTTTCATATTATGTCTCCCATTTTTTCCTCTACTGACAGTAATAAGCTATTTAACAAAACCTGCAATGTTGGGAAATAGAATTATTGGGATCAATAAAAGAACTGTACAAGCAATAGGCCTGGAAGCAAAAGGCCTGTGTGTGAGAAAAAACTCTCCATGAGAAAATTCTTGTGTGAAGAAAACAAGCAGGGCTGGAAACAAAGAGGGAGTTTTGAAATGATACAGCTGTCCTGATAAGCTGTGCTAACCGGGAGAGAAGGAGGGGGAACACTGAATTCTTTTAATCATAACATAACTAGTAAAAGCTTGCCAATGTAAGTCCAATTACGTAGAAGTAGAAATGCGCTTTGATAAGCTTTAAGCCACTTAGGAGTTAACAAGCTGGTATACTTTATAAGTGCCTCTGGATTGCTAATAAACGGAGTTTTGCTCTTATCAACCAAATTGGTTTTGGACTGCTTTTCTCCCCCCGCCGGAGCCGGGCCTCTCTCCTTTTTACAATTCCAACACTGCAATATCTCCTATCATCAAAACCAGGCTCTGCCATAGGAGTCCATGCAGCACTAGTGTAAAGGGAAGGACACAAGCAGATCAATAATCAGAAAGGATGGACCTTCCGGGTTTGCATTTCTTGAATGTTTTCTTTCTTACCATTACAATATCCATTAAGTTGGTAATAATGTACACGACAGCTTCCAGACCAAACAAAGTAGTGTTCTTCTAGATTGCAAGGTCTTGCAGTGCTCATGTATCCTTCTGAAACAGGATACAGGAGAGTGAGTGCATTATTTGAGCTTATTAATTCACCTGGTCTGACACATGAGTTAAAAACTTGAACATTTTCCTTTCTTAGTTAGGAAAAATCCAAACCTAATCTTTGATGTTCTTTGTTATGAGCAAACCAAGGTATGACAGGTTACTGTAGATTTTTAGGTTCTGTGCTTTGGCCTCTTCTTATGTGTTCCCTGTGCTCCAAAACTGAAAAGCAGATGTAAAATTTTTGGGTCAGAGATCATGTCTCCCATTTAGAGTGTAGTACAGTGGCACCTGTGAGACACATTACAAAGTACAACTGTAATAATAGTTGACATTCCAGAACTTAACAGGAGTCAAACAGACTTATTTACAGACATTTCCCTCCTTTTACTTTTGAAAATGTTTGAGTTTTTACTTTTGAAATGTTTGAGTTAATCCCTGACATAATGCAAAAATAATCCTGGGTTGATAAAAGAAACAATTTCTGGATTTGTGAGAAAGTTGTGGAGTAATTTATGAGAAATCTTTTAGAAAAGGCCTCACCATACTTCTGCTCTTTGGCACTGTGAATACAAAAGCTGTTTGTTTTCTGTACAGTAATCAGAGATACAGGACTTTCATTTCAGTAATTTTCATGTAATCATTTCAGTTAATATAAGAGGAAAAGCCATTTGTCAGTCTCAGTCTCAGTGTGAAAATAGAGAGTTTTTCAATTTGTAAATTCATTTAGATAATCTGGGACTCACTCCCTTTTGTAAAAACTTATCAATCTGTCCCAGTGCCTAAAACTAATATACATCCAGTCAAATACATTTCTCAAAGGATATGGAAATTTCATGGATTTCAACTAAGTAGATTCAAAACATTTTAGTTAAATTACTGTAATCTCTATGCACCACCCTCATTCACAGGGTTAATCTGGATGACTTTTATGGGAACCTTTCTTCATCTTTTATTTTTCTACTAAGCCAGCAGAAATTAGTAGCTTCATTTTGAGGTGACTCAACAAAAATCAGACAGTGTTAATCAGTGGGAGCAAATCCTCATTTGCATGAACATAAACATGTGTCCTGAAATAAAGCAAAAATTACATAAAACTTCACTAGCCTGCTGCCATGACATCAGAAGGTTACAGCACCCAGCCTTCTCACAGGAATACCAGTCTTCCTGGTGGCTTTTCATAGAGGGCTTTCTTCAAGAACCTGTCTAAGATGAGGCAAAGAGAAGATTTGACACCTAGCCATGGGCAAACCTCAAGGTATCTGAGTCCCTGATTCATGCATGGAAACTCAGTATTAGATTACCCAGGCTGATGTGTGCCATACCTCATGGCTTTACACAAACAGTCTGTTGTGCTGAAGGGGGTTGACAGGTCACTGATTTCAGGATGCCTGATCCCAGTGCAAGTAAAAACAGGATTCTTTAATTGGTACCTGTTGAAGAAAAGTTTCCATGTGACATGAGAGAAAACAGATCTACTGAGGTATGTTACCTCCCATTTGACACCTTTCAGATCCTACCTCCCAGACATCACCTGTCAAAGGTCAGGCAGCTGAAGGAAGACTGGCAGCAGAGACAGCACTAATCCAGTCATGGGAAGGCACACACCAGTGGAGGACTTTCTGCAGTGGTATTTTATGACCACTTTCTCTTGAAGATGGTTCACGTGCCCCACATGAAAAAAATTGCATGTGTTTGAGGTGTCAAAAACAATGGAAAGACAAAAAACTATTCGTGGTGCAAATTCTTCTACTGACATCTGTGGTATTCTGGGAGAATAGCCTGACTCCAGGGATAAAAGACTCTGCTATTCATTTGAACTTGTATTTGAAGTCACTATTGTATACACAGGAAACGCAGAGAATAACAGCAAGATTAGCAATAGAAATAATTTCAGTATTGTATCATATAAAGGGCCTTGGACACTGGTAAGACTTTGATTTCCCCTACTATAAACAGGATTACTGAGGAGCTTGAGAGTATTTTGACCCAAGCACTGAAAAGATGAGCTCAGAGTTGGATCTAGCTTCTGTGATTGGAGGTGAGAGTACATCCAGCTGTGTGCTCCCACCTCCTCCTCCTTGTTTAAAAGTGAAGCAGCAGGGCACAGACTGTAACCATTACCCCTTTGCCTGGCTGCAGGATCAGGAATGTTTGGGATAAGGAGAGAGTAAAAAACTTTGTGTGATAAGCAGCTTAGCTCAACTCAGGGCCTTTAGGCATTTCTTTTAGAGTTCTAAATTTAGATATTTAAACATTTGGGAAGGGTAAGTTGATGAAATGTAATGGCCTGTAATGTGTCAAAGTACAGACTAGGTAATCTGACCTTTTCTATAGAACAAGAGAAGTTACAAACTCTGCATATATTCATTATTATTATCATCATTCAAGTGAATGGTTTAGATTTTTTCTGGGCTCTGCTTCTGATTCCCAGAAAGTGCATATGTTTTTGGTAGGGAAGTGATGTGATAGGGTTTGGCTTGTGTGCATCTGGAGGGTGGATCTCTTTTGTGCTTGTAAAGTACAGGTTGGATGCAGAATTTTTATATATTTTGTAAATTTATCAGCCAGAGAGAGAAGGAAACACCCAAAATGAAATATGGATTTCCCCCCCCAAGGATTTGCTAGAGCTAACATAATTTTTTTTAAACATGAAAGTGGGGGTTTTTTGTGCTTTTCTGATCGTTGGTTAGAAATGAATACTAACAATAGCCAAATGTATAACTGATAATGTCTACAGTGAGCCAACCTAGAACAAGGGACACAGAATCAGTTTGGACTCGCAGAAGATTGATGTGCAAGATTCCTGAGTTTCTTCTGCAAAACCCAGTGAAGATGCCCACCCTGAAGGAATTCCATCACTCGGGCTGTCTCCTGAAACCTGCCCAAGCTCTATCCTACAAGCAGCACCACTTTTACCTCCACAGAGGTGGTCTTCTTGGGCTTATTTTAATTATTATATTTAACCAAAGAAGATTTAAACATTAACTTAAAGGGGATACATTCCTTAGTTTGTCCTAAAATGGAAGAACTAGAATGGTTTCACATAAAATTTTAGTTATATCACGTCCTAAATATGGCATATGTTGAGAAGTGGTGAATGAAGTCAAATAAACGACAGGAAAAAAAATCTTCCTCTATAATTAGAGACAGAGTACAAAAAAATTCCATCACACAAATGAAACATAAATGCTAAGTGAAACAATATCATCAGGTTTAATGATTTATAACCTATTGTGGTGTATATATATATATCCTGTAACATCAAAACTACTGCACGTATTTAAAAAGAAAAGAAGAAAAAACGTATCCAAATATTAGTGATTAAATAGCATAGGCAGTGCTTTTTTAGTGCCAGAGATCTCTCTTTGATAGTTTATCTCTGGTATTTATGCCTGTCTGTTTTTGTTTTTAAAGCTATCCTTGTATTTCAGTTTCAGCCTTGCAAAAGTACAGACTTCAGTGGAAGTACCGACACAGAGAAGTGCTTTAGTAGGGTTGTTGTGCTTTTTGTGACAAGATTTAGGTAATACACTTTAGGTAATTTTAATATTTTTAAAAATTTTCTGTTTGATTTAGTATTTTCATTCTTCCCAACACTTAAATAAACCTTCACTTTATTTATCCCTATTACCCAAACATTCCCTTGATGAAACTGAATTTTTTCTGTGTACAATCTGCTGGGGGCAAAATCATTGCTCTTATGAAATCCGTGGTTACCCCAAATTTAAATTAAAATATTTATTTCTGAAACTCTGAGGAGACACTCTTGTCTTGAAATGAACTGAAATAATTTAAATTGTGATAGTGAATGCCAGCCTCCATGCTGCCTCAAAATCAGTTTAATGTTCTTCTAATATTAATGTTTACTATTAAACATATAAATTCTATCACTTCTTCCAGTGTGAAGCCAAAATAAACCAGACCAGACCCATTTATCCTTTCACTACGGTTTTGAACTTTTGGCTTGCTGTGCTGAAGAAAAAAGGTAGTTTTCTTTTAAACATGAAGTTTAATGTGATCTTTGATCTTTACACTTCAAAAAGACTTTTTTTTTGCCTGGAACAGTCTTCCACAGATGAGTTATAAATCCCTGAAAACAGAAATTTGTAATGGAAAAGCTGTCACCACATTAATTATGATAGCATAAATGCAGTGCTGCTTCTGTAGTTACTGCTTAAAAATAAAAACAAGGAAAAGATGTTCTGACATAAAGTCTATCCTCACAGTACTCGATGTCAAATGTTCAGTGTTTAGTTAATTGTGTTTTTAAAAAGTGATTGCTATAGTGCATTCCTTTACTTTTTTTTCCTTTGAGAACATTAATCTGTTGGTATATAAAAGGCTACATTTCCACTGACAGATAGGAGCTGGAAAAGAGCAAAGATTACATATATCAAAAAGCTTCATTGCATGATAAAAAATATCTTGGATGTTTACTTAGAAAAGCCATTAACTGGTTTGCTGGTTTGCTTTTTTTTTTTTTTTTTTTTTTTTGAGCTTGCATTTTTTGTCAGCAGTTTGGATTCAGAGACTCTAAATTTAAAATTTTATATTGATCTCCTGTAGGTCTTGGCTTCCTTCTGATTGCTTCTGGACTTGTGCCAGTTCTTTGGGCTTTAAATGAATTTGGAGGATTGAAGTCACTTAAACATAATTTAAATGATCTCAAATGGTAAACTTAGCAGACATTTAATAGATTGTGTGCTTTTTCTTGGTGATACTGAGAGCATATATTATAGTATATTAGTATGTATCTATTTGGCACAGGGAAAAAGCATAAATCATGGAACAGTACAAATTTCATGATGACAATCTTCCAGGAAATATCTAAAGAAAATTCTAAAGGAAAAATGGTGTGGTGTGGTGATACAGCATGCTGTGCTGTAAGGTTTTCTGGACTTCAAAAGGCATACAAAAAGCATAACAAATAAAAAATGCTTATGAAGTGGAAATAGATGAGTTTGGTGCTACAAAGCACTATCGTAAAGCTGACACTGCAATCCAAAGATTTTGGCCTTGGCTGCAATATTTGTGAACCACTGAATTTTAACTGTACACAGCATTATGTATTTTACCCTTTTCATGTTTCAGAATGTGACAGAAGGATCTTTTAACATGACTGAAGATAAAGCAATACAGAGAAGTAGCTGTAGCAGTCCCACAGAGGTATCTGCTAAGAAGCTGGGTGTACCACAGAAAAAAAGGCTTCATTTCTTTTTTTCTGTTTGTTTTGAGTTCTCCCAGACTGCTCTCTGTGAAGTCTTCTGTGCTATTCTCTTTCTGCATAATTGTGTCATAATCATCTTTTCTATTTCCAACTCTTGTTTTAAAACACATTTCTTCCTAACAGACTGCTGAACATTAAACCTTCCGTGGAAAGGTGTGATTGGAATAATCTTCAGAGCGAGCAGCCCTTCTCATTACTGATCCTGGGTGATATTATGGGATCTGGCATTACCACAAAACATGTTCATCTTATTCCAAGCATTGCTGGGCACAGAAGAACTGTTAAGTACATGTCAAAATTTAAATGTTTTCATCATAATCATCTAATTTATGCTACTTTTTGACTGGTCCTCATTTTCTCTTCCTTATGTTATAACACACAGACTGGCCAAAAATAATGGTGTGAAAATGCTATTACTAGTGGTCCTGGTCACAAACCAGCATAGGCAAAACATCATGCTTTCCTATCATTGCACACAAAGCAGCAAAATCCTAACATCTTCTGCAGAATTCCTTCATTCTCCTGTGGCACTGGAGTTCTGAGTGATATCTCTCATCTTGGGATCCTGCCTCACTATTGCCTCTGAATATGTGCAGTGTGCTAGCAGCACAACCAAATGATAAATATCTTAACATCCAGTGCTTTAGTATTTCTCGTGTTTTTGAGGTTGGAATTAGGCCTTGCTCATGTATTTGGGTATTTTCCTCACTAAAGATAATAGGTACCCATAACTCAGAGCAATTGATGCACAACAATATTCCATTGAAGACAGGGCAGTTTATGGGCTTCAAATAAGTTAAACATTGAGCTGGTGACTGTAGAGAAGCCAAATAAAATCTGAGTTTCTTTGCATTTGCTAGAATTTAACCTTTAGTTAACTAATTCAAAATGAGAACACACCTTTTGCTTTTTTTTTCCCTTTTTCCTTTTTTTTTTCTTAATGAAGGCAAGACCTTGCATCTGACATACCAAAGCAAAAGAATATTTAATTCAGGATCCAGATTTTGCAGTTTGGGTCCATCTGTGATAAGAACAGAGTGTGAACTCATGGAAATGTTTGTGTGAATTTTTAATAAATTGTCACTACCCATTTTGATACAAGGTAGAAAACCACACATAAATGCAGCAAGGAGCTGCCAAACAGAAAAGAGGTGCTTCCCTAGCAGAGTCCAGGCCAGCCCAGTGCTCTCCAACAAGGTGCAGAATAACAACTCCTGACAGAAGCCTTTGACTCCATCTCAGAGCTGCTGAATTGTTATAATGGGGCATGGTCAGAAGCACTGAAGTCTCTTAAGGACAGAACAGAGAACAACAAACACTGAGAGAAGCATTTGTATTTAATCTGCTAACCTGATTAAAACTAGTTACCTTATTTTCAGAAAAAAAGATCCCATACTAACAAATGCAAACATTTGTAGTAGGTTGAGCTTATGAAAAAGACATAAAGTTTAAAATTTTTGTTGTTGTTGTTGATTTTTTGTTGTGTGGTTTTTGGGGTTTTTTTTTGTCCTCAAATAATTTTCACTGATTTGTTTGTTTTTTCCAAGGAATTAAGAAAAGTTCATTTTAGGTCAAAGTAGTTTTAATTTCTTTATTTAATCATTTTTTGGCAACAAAACGATACAAACAGATATTCACATAGCTTTGGCTTGACATTCTGGTGATGGCTGTTTTCCAAGACGTATTTGGGAAACTAGACCATTTATGAGGAAGGGAAGTATATTTGAGATTTCACAATTCTTTCTTACTTATTTACTCTTGTATGCAGTTTTCAGGATTGCAAGGAAGGAAAAGAAATAAATCTCTTTTTGATTTGAACACACAAATTTGAGCTTAACATGCAATGTGAAGAATGAAAATTCCTTTTCTGGGTAGAGTTTGAACACTCCTTTAGTAAATTTGGCGGACACACGGTAATAATCTATATTGTGTTAAGATACGCAAATAGTTTTCTATGGAAACTAGAAAAAGCTGCAAACTTTAAATCCCAGATGGAGTTCTTATTAAGGAAACATCGTACTTTTGAAAATCCTATTTCTCCATCTGCTTATAATATCTTTGAAGTGTTTCTCTGTATAATTGTAATGATGACTTTTTTGGATCATATTCTTTACTGTTTATTGCATAACTCTACTCCTTCCTCAAAAATGCAAATATTCACCTTATCAGTCAGTAAGGACTTAATTCAATTTCCTCTTGCTCTGATCTGAGTGGGAAAATGTGCTACAATTGTGGCATCCTGGCAAAAGCTCCACAAAGGGAGCTCCATATGTGGTTTGAAACTCCCTTCTTCCTCAAACCCTCTGCAGAGAGAAATTCTGTGCCAGGGACCCTCTCCCGCCTTGTGCTCTGACTCATTCTGACTCACTGAGCTCAAGAAAGAAGTCAGTGTTACTCCTTTCTGGGAAAGTGCAAAGAAAAAGCAATTCTGCTCCAAATAAATGCAAATAAGTCAGCTGCAAGCATCTGGGGAAAAGCAGTTAGAGAAGTGAGAAATTACATCTTGTCATCTCATATTCAACTGCAATGTAATTTTGATCATTATCTTATTTTTCTTTCCTGATGGAGGGAATGAAGTTCATAGGTTGTGAATCCAAGCTCAGTACAGGAGTTGGATAAATAATAGGTTTCATTTAGTTAAATTTGTTTTTCAAGCTGTTGTTTGGAGGTGCTTATCCAGTCATTTCAGTTTAAGAGCATGAGCATTGTCATTGACTTTGGAACATTGTTCAAGTGCATTGGCTTAAGCCTCGGGTGATTTACTGCGAGAAATGTTGCAGTTTCTCAAAGAACACTGGCTTCTCACCTGATTTTCTTGCGTGCTCCTGGGAAGATACTAGAAAATCTAGAGGTTCACCCTGCAGATATAAAAAAGCCAAATCAGTCTTTACTAGAAACTGCTTACACTAGGAGACAGCTTTTAGCTGGCAATATTGCAGAGCTGTGGTGATAAAATACCTGCACCTGCTCTGAGAGCAGTGATGGAGGAGCAGCAGGAGGGTGTCTGCTGCTGAGAAGCCCTCTGCTTTTCCAGCTTCCATAGGGTGCACACAGGTGGTGCTGACTGTTCACTGGGGATTGCCACTTGGAACTGGATCTCAAAATACTGTCGTTTTCTGGGTTTAAAAGAAATATTTCACACAACCATTGTAAGTCCTGCAAACTCTTGTAGTAGCCAGATGGTGTCAGTCTTGTATTGAAGCTTTATAATTAGTCTCCCCAATAGACTCAGGTGCTAGGCACTCAATAGACTCTAATAACTTCTGCTGCTCACATATTTTTTTCACCTGTACTTGCCTAATAGCAACACACACACACACACACACGCAAAAAAAAAAAAAAAAAAAAAGGAGAAAGTAAAATGAGTGACTTGCCAAGATCTGCTATGAGCAGATGACACAGAGTCTCCTTGAATTGCAGTGAACTTCTGCAGATGAGTGCAAAATCTGCATTTCCCTTAAATCTAGGAGCTCCTCTCTGAAAAATTACATAATCTGTATGTCTAGAATTTTTTGTCAGCATAAACGACTCCTGCAGAAATGTTTATCAGCAAGAGACACAGAAGAGTGCCTGCAAGACTTTAAATGGATTAAACCCAACCAGAATTAGAAAAACCAGCAGCAGTGAATGACAGACCATTTTAAGCCAGGCACCATTACCACCACCACCACCAAAAAAAATCATAATATGTAGAGCTGCAACTTGTCACTAAAATGGTAATTATTATATAATCCATTAGTTACTGCAAGCATTATGGGGTTTTGGATGAGCTGTAAAACCAAGTTCTTGGCCACTCTTAACTTCCAGAAGTGCTTTGGCACTTTGGCCAGGAGCTAGGGTGTTAACACGAGAGCTCTGTCCAAATTCCATGTGGGTAACTATATTTTGTCTAGGTGACATTTACATGTAATTTAGTTAGATACATTATTATTCCTTTCTTGTCTCAGACTGTAGTACCGAGCTGCTGTATTAAGAGCTGCTGCTGCCTTGCCAGAGGTTTTAATAATCCAGGGACCCTGATCCAGGGATTCCTGTTAGCATCAGAGCAGGGATTTCTCTGGTGGTCAGTGTTTTGGGAGTTTGGAGTGAAAGCACTCTATAAACAAATGTTCATAACCAAAGTTCTGTTTTAAATATCACAGATACCCTAAAATTCTTGGCATTTGCTAGTGATGCTGAAATCCTGAAACTGCTGGCAATACTAAGGAAATTGGTTAGCATCCCTACTGGGCCCTGAATGAATAAAGCAAGAAAATTGGCAAGAGGGCTCAAGAAATATATGTTGTGTGTCTTTTTCTTAGTCGAATTTAAACTAATTATTTTCAAAACTGTTTAGCAGGCTATCAAAAGTCTGTACACTGCATCAAATCTGAGCATGTTCTTTCTCCAGAAGCAGATTTTACAGTGTCCCCTGGTCATTCTCCCATGGGATTGGGTATAGTCTTTTATTGTGACACCACTGTTGTTTTTTGGACAGGATGTTTTGACAGGTGTCTTTAGGAAATTTGCACCATATTCTCTGGAAGGTTACTCCCTCACTGGATCCTCTGGAACAGCAATATTTTGTTGTCTATCTTTTATGTACATCTTAAATATTGTGACTGGGGCCGTTTCACGGAAAGTCAATCACATGGGTAGCCAAAGCTCCTCCGAGCACAGTAATGCAGGGCTTCTGTGGCACAGTCCAGTCTGCACGGCAGTGATCAGACAGAGGAGAAGCTGCCCATGACAGGTAACAGAGGGTGACCACAGGTCAGTGCCATTACTGCTGAGTCCTACAGTCTCTCCTGCTCTTTTGGCCTTCCAAAGGGCCATGAGTACACCAGTAAAAGGATCACAGCTGCAGTGAGGGCTGGGGGGTCTCCTGCAACAGCCCAGCCTAAGGTATGTGTTTGACTGGCCCATCCAGGACTCTACCAACAAGTACCTGGCCTTGTTTCCAGGGATAGAGTGATCCTGGAACTGCTCTCCCCCTGGGACTACTCTGCTGTGGAGGGGCAGAGAGCTAAGTTGAGTGGACGTGACGTCTCCAGAGCTGGTTATGTCTAAATTTTGGGAGCAGGAGAACTGGCATTGAAACCAAGCTGTGAACATCAAATTCTTGTGGTTGTGTCCTATGTCTCAGGATTGTACTTGTTTCTGTTCACAAGAAGCTATTTCAGTCCTTGGAAACCAAGACAAGTGGGGCAGAGGAAGACACAGCAAAATTTTTCCTGGCTCATGGATTACATACCCTGTTCTGCCTGACGTAGCTAGCCATATGAGAGACTACAGCATCTGGCTGGTTTCTGCAGGAAATCTGAGATCTGTCAGCTCTGTCAGCCAGGGATTTTGGGACCTTTTTGTGACGAGAAAGCCATTCTGCTGTACTCTCACAGCTCGAATTCATGGAGACAGACAACCCCCCCGTAAACCTTGCAGTTGCTTTCCTCCTCCTGCTGAAGAGAACCTCTTCACTAGTCTGGATTTAGCTTTCTTATTTTATGCCTCTGGAAAAAATGGTGACACCTCTCTCTTCCCATCCTGATATCAGTGGGGACTTCCAGCCGCTGACAATTCATAGGCAGCATCAGTGTGCGCAGCATGGGAGCCAGAGACAAAGCTGTTGGTTTCCAGTCTTCCCTGTTCTATCTTGCCTCTGTGAAGTAGGTTGTTCTTTTCCAGTATTAATGACCTTCATTCCCCCCATCCTTCTATCCTAAAAACATTATACCAGGCTTGGCATTCTGTTATTTAGTCTTCTGTCCCACTAAAAGTATGATGAAACAAACAGTGAAAGCTGGTACTGGGTTGTACATAGAAAAAAAAGTGATACTTTATGAATTTGGTGATGCAAAGTGTCACTTCCAGTGGGTAGCTCTCAGTTCATTGTGCTTGTTGCCATGCAGAATCTGGGGAAACACTGGCTCTCACACAAATGAGTTTTACTGCTTTTTACATGTTATAAAGCAGAACTTGTTTCCAAAGGGAAATAAGTACAAAGAAAACCTATTATACAGAATGAAAACTTGATGATTCTGCTTTTCCCTTTTGCTTTATTAGAGTTTGATTTGTCTTGCTTTTTGATTTGTTCTCCCAGGAGTGCAATTCTAAGAGTTATAACCTAGTAGTACCTATTTGTGTTTTTGGTCACTGTGTAACAGTGCTAAGAAACCTTTGTTTTTCTGGATTACTTTTTCCATTAGTTCATAAGCCTAAAAAAAGGGTCTTTCCAAGTACTTTGTAGTCCTGAAACCATGATGGATTTAAGCAAAGGGGTATATTCTGTTTGTGCCTTATTGTGATGCAGCTCCACAGGACCTCCTTTCACTTTCACAGAGTTTATCTGGGTCTACATAAGCGGAAATCAGACCAGAATTCGGCCACTAAGAATGAAGCTGATTTATACATTGGCATTAGTGATCTCACTGTACTTAGAGATTCATCCAGCTGTCTTCCAACTTCATCTCCTTTCAGTACTTTTTTCTATATTCCCTGGTGGCAATATGGGTTGACATGACGAGTTGCCTTTCCTAGCAATGCAGGATATAGAGGGACAGAAAACACTGAAACACTGGGACAGTGTTGGCTAGTGCTGACGGTAAAAGTCCCACCTACACCCTGCAAGTGCCTGAATCAGTGAAGACATAAGAAATTTTCCAATTAAAAATGCCTTCTACGCCCTTGTTATTGACAATGTTGTAGAAAAAGGAAATTAGCAAATTGAAAACAAGGGCCCTTCCCTGATTAAGCTCTTCCTTATCACAGGACATGCCACACTTAGCCCTTGTTACATCCCAGCTCACTTTTGGCTTTCACAAGTCAGAATGAGCTTATCTGTGTTTTTTTCATGTTTACTCAACCTCTCAGCTTGATAGTGATGCACGACTAATACTTGGGTGGTACCGCATTCCAGAAGATTTGTAAAGTAAATGACAGAGAGAGAGAGAGAATTTCATTTCTATGAAGTTAGTTCTGGAGTTTTCCTTTCCACAACCATTGCTATAAAATCTGCAGGCAGCAACTTCAGCCCCATTTGGAGCCCTCTGTCCTCTGCTGACAATGCAGAGGGTGCCAGAGGCTGCATAAGCAGCTACCGGGGATTTTTTTGTGGCTGCACTTTGCCATTTGGCTGCATCCTTTTGTGGACAGAGGAAGATTTGCCTGTATGTGCTGGGGCAGTTTCTGCACATGGTGAGGTGCTCTGGCCATCCAGCATGGGTTAAGCTGCCCTGAGATGCATCCAGATCAACTGGGCATGGAATCAGTACAGAACAACCCCTTGAACAAGCAAGCTGCAGGAAGTTTCCTCTCCTTTGCTACTGCATAGCTCCCTTAAGTATTTGTTGGAAACAGCCAAGGAAAGAGCCTCGTATCTTCTGTTACTACACTTAGAAGTACTTCCAAGAAAATGCAATTTTTCAGTCTAATGACCTTAAATGACTGTGGTTTGGTTTATTTTTCAGTTTTTAAAGTAAGAAATCTAACTGGAATTCATGATTTCTTTGGAAAAAAAGATAACTCATGTCTTCTCATGTTTTTTAAATTATTTTGTTACATGTAATTTTTAGAGCCTCGGAATTGCCAGGAATCTTCAGGAAGACTGGATCTTTACAAAGAGAGAGTGAATGATACAGTGTTTTTATTCTAAAACAGTGGACATGTTTTTATTCTGAATTTCCTTTATTATTTTTGGAAGACAAGGTAATGGACATGCATTTTGCTTGGTACATACATGAAAAGGAAAAAAAGCATCCTTGCTTTTATTAAGTATTTCCTTGTGATAGTGGTGCAAGGTATTTTAAGGTGGGTTTTTTTAAAATTGTTTCTTGGTGTCTCCCCTAATGGATGGGTTTTCCCACCTTCTAGGGATGGTTGACTAATGGAAACACAAACCAATAAACTCACCTCTATTTTTATGAGATCTGAAAAGGGCAGAAGAAATAGTATGCTCTCTGCCTGGTGATCACACTGCCACTTATACCTTAGTCTTGATGGCAAAGTCAGCACAGGAAAATTTTGCAGAAGAGGTCTCCTTTCCCACTCACAAGATAAGATATGTATGCAATGTAAATTCTCTTCACACAGTAATCCTAGGGTTCTGAGCTTGTTGACCAAGAAATCTTGCTCTGGCTTGTCCTGTCGCAATGTTTCCAGTGGCCCACTAGGCACAAATTCTTTAACACAGTGTCTGAGGAAAGTAACCTCTGGTGTAGGCTCTGGGCGCCTTGGAGCATGTCAGCTGGTGTATCCACTGATCCCAGCTCCAGAGACCTGCACCAGGTGGGGTTTATCCCAGGCAGAGTGGGTTACCCCACCCTCTGCCACATTTGCCCTCTCATGCTGAACTCAGGGCACTGTTTCCATTCATTCCTCACAGAGGTGTTTTGTGTAGCCTGCACCCATTTGAATGGTGTGGTCCTTCAAAAACTCTACTGCAAGAACACATAGCTATTTCATTTTCAATATAGCACCTTCCTTACAAACATACCAGCATCCCTTACTGTTTGGGTGAAAGGGAAAGATGGACATGAGGGTAATCCCACCAATCCCTGTCTGTAAGTACAAAACCCCAGAATTTAGAGTTTGTCACTCCAGTCCATGAGGTGATATTTATTGATATTTTGTCCTCTCTCCAGTACGCAGTGATGATGCTTGGTATCATATCCAAACATCAGCTGTAGAGGAGGACTAGTATGGAATGTTGCAAATTTCCATGAGAAGACAAATACAAAGGACTTGCTCATGACAAATTGCTGCGCTACAGAGCTGTGGGATTCAGGCTAGATTACAGAAAGCAGTGTCAAAACAAAGACAGATGCACTGTCACTGCAGAGCTCCTGACAAACAAACAAACAAAAAGTCTGAAACTAACAGCCACTTGTTCTATCATCCATGTAGGAGTTACAGAGCTCTACCTTCCAGTTGCATGGCTGGAAGAGTGGATCACATGCCTGCTGAGAAGCAGTGTAAAATAGGGTGGAATAAGGCAAAGTGTGTGGAAGGGCAGGAGAGTATGTTAATGTGAAACAAGTGAATAGCAATTCTGCATTAGTGAGGAGAGATGTTTGCTCTGGTAACTTGTCTGGTTTGTGGGAATGCTGAGTTCCCAATGATCCCTGTGAGCATCCTACCCCTCTATCTCCCTAAAGAACGCCAAGAAATTCACTGGGCCAGAAAAGCAAAAGGAACTAAAAGAGCTCACAAACAAGTGCTTGGCCTCCTGAATAGATACTTCATCTGTGGTTAGGTATTTAACTGCTGTGAAGAGACTTCCAAAATCACTAACACATTAAATGCACTGCTACTCATCACTAACCAACAGAGCACATTGAGGATGGGAGCATGTCTAAATCTAGACCTTTAGTCTGCTTTTCCAGAAATACAAACAAAATTGCTCTGGAGATGAATGCTTTTCTTTCTGCACATGGATAGAAGAGGAAGCACAGTAACAATTTTTGTATCATTCCATTCATTATGGCATAAGATAAGGGAGCAGAAGAATTTAGTGTTACAGTGATGGTTTGAACTTCTTCTCCAGTGAAAAGCCTTTCTGTAAGATGCTGCCTGCAGTATCAGGAAATGCTTTTCAATGAACCCAGTGCTGCCTTTCCATGATTTGTTTGGTCTGAGAAAACTTAATGTTGGAATAGATATTTCTGAGATCCCTCTCTCCTTTGGGAGTGAATATTAAATTCCACCTGTATCTATCTTAGCAACATGGTAGGTAATCAGAGTGTCCTCTGAGACAGAGTGTAGTAGACCTTCCTTGTCTCACAGGCTCTGAGAGGATGGGGTGCTGCTGCCATGTATGGACCATCATTTACCCTCACTTCAGCATATTTTAGCAAGGCCTGTGATTAGCTCTTTCATTGGAAACATCTGTATGGTTTTTGTAACTGGTTACTGTATCACCTTTTTCATACTCGTTGGTAAAGTTTAATAATAGCATGCTTCAGCAGAGGGCACAGAAAATCTGATGACTGAAGTTCTTACTTGAGCAAATTTTAGCTTTCAAAAAAGAATTGTCTTTTAGGGCTCTGACACATTTATAAATATTTCTCTCCCTTTCAAAGCGAGGGTGATATTATTACCTAGGAAAATTGCAGTGTGGGTGAAAATGCTATGCAACTGAAAAATGAGATTGAATAGCATCTCTAGGAAAACTCAACCTATTCCTGTGTTTCTGTGTTGCAATTAGCCAAAAAAAGTATATTTTCTGCAGGGAGGTATATTTTCAACATAGTCCCTGTGATCCTCAAATCAGCAATCATGGGATCATTACAATTAGAAAGGTGGAAGAAGTCAGTGTGCTACTCTTCACATTGATGATGAAACTTCTGCTTTCAAACCAAATGCTCTGTCCTAATAAATGTCTATATGTCCCTGATATACCAGAAGGCAGCCACAATAACCAGAACAGTCAGGAAACAGCAGTGCTCTTAAAGCCTCTGTGAACAAAGGTAAGAAGTCCGAGTACAGGTAAGAGCAAAGAGATGAATAAGGGAGAAAAGAGAGAAAGAAAGGAAAGAAAGGAAAGGAAAGGAAGGAAAGGAAAGGAAGGAAAGAAAGAAAGAAAAGAAAGAAAGAAAGAAAAGAAAGAAAGAAAGAAAAGAAAGAAAGAAAGAAAGAAAGAAAGAAAGAAAAGAAAGAAAGAAAGAAAGAAAGAAAGAAAGAAAGAAAGAAAGAAAGAAAGAAAGAAAGAAAGAAAGAAAGAAAGAAAGAAAGAAAGAAAGAAAGAAAGAAAGAAAGAAAGAAAGAAAGAAAGAAAGAAAGAAAGAAAGAAAGAAAGAAAGAAAGAAAGAGAGACAGAAATAAGGATGTAGAAAGATTGTTTGGTGTAAATTTGGTGCAAGTTTCAGTACAAAACATGGGGACCATACCGGAGGTTGACAAATATTCTAAATTATGGATCAGAGTATTTAAGATACCTTTAGTAATTCTTTCCATTAGTACCAAGATGATACTAAAGTGATATTGCTCTGAAATAGAGGTTGGATGAACTGGTAAACTAAAATACTTTTAGAAAGAATATTATTTAACTAAAAGAATATCATTTAACTGGAGACTTTTTAAAAGCATTTCTGCTTCTTAGTTCCCTGTTGTCAATCTCAACTGAAACAGTTCATATTTTAAAACATACAAACCGAAATTTATTTTAAATTATTCAAACAATAATTTTGTCATTTGAATTAATATAACAAAAAGGGATTTCAAGTTTTTGGCAGAAGGCCAGAAAGAATTATTTGAGTTTTACACACACATTTATCTGACATTTATAAATATCAGTGGAAATTTAACTCTTTCATAGGAAATTATATTATGTTGTGTTCATGTGGGATTTTAAAATATGTCAGAGGTTGTTGTAGAGCGTTTTAAGATTTTTAAGGAATTCTGTCATTATCAATTAAAAAAACCCCACCGCCTCCCCCCGAAAAATTGAAAAATAAAAAACCAAAATAAAATAAAGGATGGAACCATATTGGAGGCTGTTTTCAATTACAAAAAATTGTTGACAGCTTGGTTCAGAAGGCCCTGTAGAAAAGCAAGAGCGATGCTTTTCAGTAGTTACTGAGTTTGCAGTTTCAGTAGATACTGAGGGTTCTGATTCAGATCCGAATTTTGTAACGCAGAATCAGCTTTGTCATAAATTCAAATATATCAAGGTTCAAAAAGCTTTAGTGCTAAATCCAAATAGCAGAACAAAGAGCCATCTTTAAGTCTGAGAAACCTCCTAATGTCTGTTTGACATCTCACAGTGCTGTCAATTAAAAGTGACTTCATAAAATGCACTAATATAAATGGTAAACTTTGCAAACTAATGTAAAATCAGTGTAATGACAAAAGAATTGGGTGCTTTTTTAGATGAAGGTTTAAATAATTCATTTTCTTCTTCCATTTTTGACATCTCAGCCCAGCTCAGGCAAAAGTGTGGGCCGAGAAGACAGCTACACTAGGTAGGCAGCCAATTAAAACAGACTGTCATAAAAGAGCAGGATGATTTTTCAGGACAGGCATCGTTATTTTCTGAGCACCAATATAACTTCCTAAATGTCTCACAGATGCAGTCTGAAAGAAATTGCATCCCCTTCCCAGTAAAAATATCTTAACCACCTCAAAAGAAGAGACCATCTGGAGGCTTACTCACTGCGGGGGATGCTGAGTTAATTGAGCGAAAGTCCAAATAACTCTTTAGGAGAGACATACTGAGGAATAGCAGTAGACTCTAAAGAGATTTGAAGTAATGTAACTCCAAAAGAATTTGCTTCAGTATTTCTATTACTTAATCAGTAGTATTATCACCATATTTGGGAGGCCTAGGCATAAATGAGGGCTCGTTTTGAAGGACTGCAAAAAGGAATGTGTTGAGCACTGTTGTATGTATTTACACTAGAAATTCAGAAAAAATCCAGTAATATTTCAATAATAAAATCAAACAGCAAAAGGACCATGCTCATTCTTTTGTCTGAAGAAGTGACTCCATCTGCCCAGAGGAGTATCTAAGCTGTGATTGAGAGGTGCAGCACATGCATCCACCCAAGATATTTGGGAGTAATATAAGATCACCAGCACTTTGGTTCCAAGCTTTCCTGGCTGCCTTTTTTCTGGGTTTGCTGGTTGCTGTTGGGAACTGCTCTGCCTCTTCAGACCTGTTTACATGTTCAGAGCTGTCAACTGTCTGATCAGTTTTGAGAGTTTTTTAGTTCAAAGTGGTGATACTGTGCTGAAGAGGTGCTGAGGCCTTTCAGTTAAGAAATCTCCAGTGTCATTTAGAAAATCTACAGATCACTCCTCCGCCTGTTGTCTCCAGTCTGGAATCTCATCAGCCCTGAGCATTGTAGACTGTGTTTGCAATCTCTATGCCAAGAACTGACAGGGTGAAAGATAGAAGACTGTCTTGAGAAGAAGTTGTTCTTACTGCCTGCGAGTGCAGGATCTTTAGTTTGGCATTTTCTTCTGTTTGTCCCCTTTTAATGCTACCTTGGCTTTTTACGTAGTATGAAAAGAGTAAGTTTTGCCATGTCACCTACATAATGCTCTTTTCTAGCCAGATACTCCTCTTTGATTCTTTCTTTGCACAACAATTCTTCTTTCATTGGTTTTTCCCTGGGTAAGTTGAATGGATACTGTTCCAGTGACTGGAAATTTTCATATCTCAGACCTTAGCCTTATCCTTTAAGCCCTTTTTTTTCCCACTGCTGTAGTGGAATTACTTATCCACATATATTTACTCTTTAATGGATCTAGGATTGTTAAAAATTGGGCAGACTGGGTCCTTTCCAGTTCATGTGAAATTCATACCAAAATAAATGGGATTTAGGAATCTAAATATATTTGAGGATCTATGCCTATCTGTGTCTTCTTGCTTTTCAGTGATATACACAACCGGCTTAAGAAAATGTTCTTAAAATATACTCTGATAACAAATTGTTTTTGGTTTTTTTTGTTTTGTTTTGTTTTGGTTTTTTTTGGTTTTTTTTGTTTGTTTGTTTGTTTTTTTTGGGTTTTTTTTTTTTTGGTTTTTTTTTAAGAATCAGTTTCTTCCCACATATTGCAATAACCTAGCAGTTGGTAAGAATGGGCCTTGAGAGAGAAGCTCAGTTCTCTTTGCTGCCTGAGAACATTGTAAGCAAAGACAGGTATCACCTCCTAATGGTTGCTGGAGGTGGGACTCTGTTCTTGCTCACATAAAGGTTGCAGCAAATAAAATTAGGAGTATTTTCCCTAGTGATAAAAGACTGACTCTGTAAAATGGATAGAAGAGTTAGAGCTTCCAAATGTAGGAAGAGTGCAAAGTGGCCCTAGGACCTGAAACCTCCCTATTACTGCATTTTTTTTTCAGCAGTAAAATGCAAAGCCAATGTTGCTCTTGACTTTTGGGTTCTGCAGCCTTCCAGTCTTTCCAGGATTGACAGAATTGCTTCATAACTTGTTCGGCCCATTCAAAAAGGAAAACTGCTCAATTCCAGGCACACTTAGCCTATAGTACTTCTTGCTTCTGCTTTTCCTATTTTCAGAGAAATGACTTTTTTAACACTTGAATACTTTCAAGCAAGAACTGTGATGTCTCCTGTGTCCTGTACACTGTCCAATACATAGACAGTATGGTGGGAAACAAGCAGAATTTACTATACATCTCAGAGAAAATCAAAGCACAATTTACCTGAGGTCTGCAGGTGCACCCTCCTATCCCCCAGTCTGGGGAAACTGGAAGGGACTGCTGTGTGCCTGTGTTCTGCTGAATGGATGCAGTCCTAGTCTATTGTCCAGGTTGAAGCACAGTTTGGAGAACAATAAGCATTCCTTCCAAAGAAAACCTGAGTGCACACATGGGAGGTTACACAGCAAGGTCCTTCCTGATCTGAAGACAAGAAACATGGAAAGACTATCCTTCCACCTAAACTCAAACTTTTATTTTAGTGATGGCCTAGTGGAGCTGAAGAGCTGTGGCACCATTCAAGATGTCCTGTCAGGAGTTTTGGGTAGCTGCAATTTAGAGGACAGGTATTTTTATTCTTAGTAAAATTAAGTAATTAGTAAAAATTAGTAAATTTTTTTTTTTAGTAAATTTAGTATTAGTAAAATTAGTAAATTAAATTAGTAAAACCTGTAACACTGGACAATCACTTATAGAATGGGAAGGAAAGAAGAAGAAAAGAAGCCATCAAAAAAATCCCAAGCAAATTCAAATGGTAGAGCAAGGACATCTAGAAAGGGTAACAGACATAGAGACTTAAAAAAGGCAGATTCAAATGAGGGAATGAGAGCAGTGACAGTGAGAAGACATCACAGAGGTTTACTGATACACAATAAAACACGTGGGAATGGAGGAAGAAGAAAAGGAGAAGGAGTTTCTTGTAGAGAAAGAGAAAGGAAAGATAGGAAGAAGTAGGAATGTGACAAAGAGGGATAATAAGGGAGCTGGTACATCAGAGAAGAGGGAAATGGAGGAGGAAGGTGACGGGAGGGAGGGAGGGAGGGAGGGAGGGAAGGAAGGAAGGAAGGAAGGAAGGAAGGAAGGAAGGAAGGAAGGAAGGAAGGAAGGAAGGAAGGAAGGAAGGAAGGAAGGAAGGAAGGAAGGAAGGAAGGAAGGAAGGAAGGAAGGAAGGAAGGAAGGAAGGAAGGAAGGAAGGAAGGAAGGAGATGGATGTATGGATGTGCTGGAGTCAGAACAGAGGAAGAAGAGAATTTTAAAGTAAGAGGATTTATGGAGAAATGGAAGCAATCACAGAAAAAGAACAGTGTAAAATGAGAAAATGAGCAATGAAAGCATGAAGAGAGAAAGAATAAAGGTATCATGAAGTAGGGCCTCTACATCAAGTGATAGACTTCTAGATGTTAGAATTAAGGTAGATGAACCCCATTGTAAGATGTGAAAAGAACATTTCTTTATTTTTAAACTTATATGTTACAGCTGAAATGCAATATTTTGTAGAAAATATGAATTGTTGTGATTTTTATAAATGTTGGTCTGTGCTACATATTGCTTTGTAAAAAATGCCAAAGTAGAACAAATTACATCAAAATGTTGTGCAGAAATCAGAAAAAGAAAACAGAAACCTGATACTTTGTAACACAGGCAGGAAAAAAGCTGTCTCATGTACGCTATGACTTACAAATCTGTGGAGCTATTGTAGCCAGGGTCCAGCCCTCGCTTTATACTTTAGTGAGTGCAAAGGGTGATGTCACAGAAGGATTAGGTCTAATCCTGGACAAAAAAGCCTTGTGATGACTCAACAAGGAGCAGAAAAGATGAAGCCAAATCAGCTTAAAGTCAGGCTTTATGGGTTTGGATGGAATCAGCATTTTGCATGTGTGGTCATGCTTTGCACGTAACAACACACTCAGTTCATGATGATACACTGTCTAAGCTTTCCTATTCCTGCCTCCCATTTTGGCATGCTGCTGGCCCAGTGTCTGGCTGCCACTAACACAAAATAGGAGACTCCAGAATCGATACAAGGAAATTTTTAATTCAGAGCTCTTGGCACCACGTAAGTTTCACAGTGCATTGGTCAGTGCAAATAACCAATACATCAGGGGAGACCTTTGGTTGCCATGCAGTAAAATAGGTGGATGCTTGATAAACCAGCTTTCATTCTCCAATTCTGTTGGTAGTCTTTGAATCTTTTGTCTGGCAAAACACAGGCATAGTATGAAGTGACTAGATTTACTCACCTGCTAAATGATTGTTGTGGATTACCTGGTTCCTCTGACCCCAGAGCTCTGCTGAATGAATGGCAGATGAGAGGACAAGTCTTTCTGGATAGGATTGCAATCTGTGTAGAAGATATTGATGAGCCCTGGAACATCTTTGCAACAAGTCAGACTATCCCATACATGGGAATCAGACAGACAGTAAGGAGCTCAGGGCACCTCTGTGTCATCATTTCCTGAATCAGAAGCAAAAGGTGAGTGATTTGAGTGTTGTCTGAAGTGGTCACTGCATAGAAGGCCTGTTCTCTGACTAGTGCTACAGATATCTTCCTTGTATTGAAATGAAAGCAAACCATTTGCAGGGATTTATAGAACACTTAATTTGACTTTTACTAGAAAAGCACCAGAATCTTGTTTGGGGAGGCTACAAATGGAAAATTCTTTGCAGCACATCATGGTTCTGATATCTATTTCCTTATTTATTTATTTTTGAAAGTAGTACAGAAGTGAGTGATAAGTTTTGCTGACATGATTTAGTTTCTGTTTCAGAGAGGTTCAATTTAATAGTTTTCTTTAGGGCTCTAAGCAGATCAGAGAAATAGGGACTCCAGTGATACCGTGCAGTGTAATGTTTCTTTACTCACACTTGGTTTTAGTCTCAAAAAACAATTACCTCATTGAAAAGTGCCATTTTAAAAAGACTTGCAGGTTTATTTCACAAGTTTGCTAGACAGTGCGGGGGCTGCTCTAAAAGCTCTGTTTTGCAACTGACAGTTTAAAACTTTAAATGGGAGAGCCAAGTCTGCCCCAGAGGTACATTCCCTAATGTGGATGTGACAGTTGGAATAAAACTGGTCCATTATTTTCAGTGCTAGTTACTCAATTATTAAATTACTACAGCAAGCCTTGGAGGTGTAGGAAAAGACTATAGGAAGGACATTCTAGCACAAGGAATAAAAATGAGAAAAATAACAATTTTTTCCAGTAGGAAGTATGCAATTAGATGATATTTCTCAGTCAAAATATTGTGTAAATTGAAAAAAACATAACTACAGAAATCAATGACAATGGTTATCTGACAGCTCTTTGTCACCCTTCACGTGACAACTTTGACATGCTTCATTTGAGTCACTTCCCAAAGGACAGTTGTCAGTCCAGCTGTCAAAACCACATCCCATCTGGAACAGTTCTGCAGAGAGGCTCCAGATGCCAGCCTGAGGACATGAGGGAATCCCAGCACCCTGGGCACATAGAGAGGAAGTTGCACTGTCCTCATGTGCTACTCTAACAGAGGACAATAGACAGAGCCAGCCCAACAACTGGTGAACCTCTCTGCACTATGGAAAAGTGTTCTGGCAAGGGGAATCTCCTTTCTTCCTTCATCTGGAGAGGCTTTTCTTGTCTCATGAGTTTCTTGCTTTTGTGAGGGGGCAGCACCAGTGTTGATCAGGAACTGGTAATTTACCATGACAACATCTCATAATCCCTCCCATAAAGCTTTCTGAGGTCATTTAACCATTGTCTTGCATCCAAGTATGGAGGAAAAAAAGCAGAAAACCACTTCAACCACATGTTTCTGAGAATGATCTGGAAGAGATTTTGGAGCACTAAAAGGAAAAAAATCAAGATCATATCTGTGAAAGGACTCAGGTTTGAGGAAGTTCTGGAAAAACTTGGGTGTAGCTGAGCGCAATTATGATCCTGAAATCCCCATCTCAGCTGCAGCTAACCCAATATAGATACCTAAACTCACCAGGGGCCCCTCTGTTTGATGTTTAACATTACTATTATGAGAATTCAGTTCTCTGCAGCCCATCTCAAATTGCTCTAGTATGAGAAGTTCAGCAGCTGGTTCAACACCTGATCAGGTTTCAGGAACAGGATTTTTCCCCTCAGTCTCTCTTTAAGTTGGAATATATTGTCAGAACATTCACAGCAAACACACAGAACAGTGTGCTGCTTGAAAAACACAGTTATGAATATTTTTTAAAGGAAACAGAGTTTTTAAATTCCTTCATAATACAATACAATGGCTTTTCTAATACTTGGAAAAATTGTGAATCTTTGTCTGTAGGCCTTCCTTGGCTAGACTGAGAAAGTTCAATGTCAAGTCTTTCATTTCTTGATCAAGCATCAGACCTCTTCAGATGCAGGTTGTTCTGTGTATTTTGTTGCATCTTCTTGAGTTGAAGTTGGAATAGTCACAGGAAAAGAGAAGACTAACAAGACGAAAAGGAGAGCACAATAGGGGGCTCAATCCTGAAAATTAGGGGCTATAATAAACATCACAAGGAGAAGAAAGATTTCTTGATTCTCGTTACTGTTTGCAGGACTGTTCATTTTATCCAGTGACTACTTAATATCAAAACAGGAGGAGAGATGAGTTTGAATTCCCATTGGCTTAAGAGGAAATGAAACTTGATGCTCATACTTCTTGAATAATTACTTTTGTCTTGGGTTTGCATGGCAAGTTTTTGGTAGTTGGGTGACTACAGGGCTGTGAGAAGCTGCCAAAATTTTCCTTTATGTCTGATGGAACCAATGCCAGCTGGCTCCAAGTGTGGTGCAGGACCTCCAAAGAGTTTTTCTGAGGGCGGCATAAGGAAGAGGAGGGCTCTGCTGGAGGCAAGGGCTGATGAGGAGGTCATACTGTCCCTTGGAAGTCAACAGGGAGGTAATAAATGGATTATAAATGAATGGCACCACTCAGGAGGTGGGAACTAGGTTGGTAATACTAAGGATGTGGAGCACAGGGACTGCAGGACAGGAAAGGAGAATTGGGAACAGAAGGGGAACTAAAGGTCTGGATAAATGCTAGATAAAGGGTTGGGAGAAGAAAGGTGAAAGATGGGAAAGGCAGGTTGGGTTTCAAAAAGGATTAGGAAGGCCTTATTTCTCTAGTTTAGAGGTTTGGGGATTGCAAGGACTGGCTCTGGAGGAACAGGGTTAGTGAAAGTTATAGGAAAGTAATTGTCAGAGATGAAGTAAATCTAAGCAAGGAGAGATGGAGAGGAAGATGAGTGGTTTTGTATGAGAGGAAGGTGATTTGAAACAGCAGAGGCCTTGGAAAGGGACAATGTGGAAGGGGAGCCTCAATGGAGAAGACATTTGAATGAGTTTTTAGGCAGGAAGGATGAGGGAATTTGAGGCTTGGGAGAGAAGGGACTGAGGACAGCATGGTGTGAGGGAGAAAGTAGGGTTACCAGTCTGGGGAATATTATTTTCTGGGCTCTGATGTCAGAGAAGAGGCACACACAGTGAGAACTGCCTCCCTGTCCAAAGAACAGCTCTTCTCTTTTTTCTCTATTTGTAGAAATTAAAATAGCATTGTTTTGGATAGAATAATCCAGAGATTACCTTTAAAGTCAGAATGACATGAATTCCAAGTGATCTGTGGAATTATTGTGCCATATGAAAATTCTCTACATGACAGCCAATTTGACAGACTGAAACTTAGTGTTTCTGGACTTGTTTCACACAGAAAGCGTGCCCAATAAATCCCACTTTTAAACCAGACACTCTTCCATACAATGACATGCATCAATTTAATTTTCACTATTTCTTTAAATATCTCTTCTCTGTAGGAAACCAGTCCCAAATCCTTCTGTCAGATCCCAGATCCTTCAGTAGATGGCCAGATAATCCTACTCTCCTTATGCTATGAGCACTGAATTTGCATAAATTCATGTCAGCATATTATAGCTTTGCTCTGCTTTTCTTTCTGGATAGGGCAACACTGAGCTCTCTTAAAATCCTATCTGTAATACACGGTTGTTTACAAACCACTTGATACAGAAGTCACAGCACATATTTGTGTTGGCTGATAATCCCTTGTCAATGATGGATGAAGATCAGGTGTCATTTCTGATTCTTTTGAATGTGTCAGCTGCCTCCAGTACTGTTGACCATGAACTGACCTGCACTCTGGCAGTCTGGAAGCAAGGACAAATGGGATGAGTTGTGGAGCTCAGAGTAATGTGCAGCTTTGAGCCCTGAAGCATGTTGGCAGTGGGTTGAGGCAGGGATCATTATTAACATCTCTTCTGTGTTAAAAGAAACTCAGATGATTTTTCATTTCACAGAATTTTTATTAATATGTTTACCTATTAGCATTTTGATAATGCAGCTTTGGCACTTATATAAGTCTCTGCTTGCTTGCCACATAAATTTTTAAAAAAATCCTGTAAGTTTACACAAAATATTTTCTACAAATATTTTCCCCCACAGTCTTTTGCCTTTAGCTCATACTTCCTTCAGCTGACTCAAAAATAGATGAAAAAAGTCTCTGTACAGCAAGCTCTGAAATGCCACCCACCTTCCCCCTCAATAAGCAACTAAACTAGTCTCTGTTGGACCTGGGAGTATGGGATAGGTTTTATAACCAAAGATGGAGGCAATTCTGCTAGATAGTTCCTCTCATCCTTTTTGGTTCCATTGCCACTATCTCTCCTGCTCTCAGGGAGATGTTGCAGCATACTAATTTCTTCGGTTCAGTCAGAATTTGGGTTATACACAGCTCCAGGGGTCTCTTCCATTCTATATACCCAATTTAAATGATGGGGGAGGAGAGAAGGATTGCCTGTGCTTTTCTGCCTCCACTTCTCTATTCTCTGTGCAAAGTTGCCTCTAAGTTGCAGACCAAAAATCAACAGTCTGAAGTCCACCTGGAAACAGCTGACAACTACTCAAACATGGGTTCAAGCACTGCCTGTGTGTACAGCTCCCCTTGGGAAATGCGTGTGAGCCATCCGACAGAACCACCACGTGATCCCAGCATCAAGGGATACCTGGAGAATTTTGCATCCAAAGGGGCAAAAGCATGGACGACACTGATAACCCAGTCTGAAGGGAACTAGTTTCTTGATGCAATTCCTATGGCAAGGCAGATTATGCCATGTTAGGTCAAGCTTGGGAGGAGCCCATGTTTAAACTGCTTGTCAGGTGCAAATATGAGATAAATAGACACAAACTTCTCTACCTTGCATTTACTGCCCTTCCAGATGCAATTAGTCAGAGGTAGGTAATTAGGTGGAGAGATAACTCAATGATTAATAGCAAAATCAGATCAGATCAGACATGCTGAGTAAGCACTATGGGGACAGGAAACTTTGCATTTTACAAAAAGGTCCAGTAGAGGGATTTTCCTTTCCTTTCAAAGATTCAGTTATACAACAGCATAGATCTATGGTTAGACATGGCCTGTGAAATCCTACTATAGTAATAGACAGTTAAATCCATGCCCTCTACCAAGAGAAATAAGACATTATCTCATTGCTTCCATACATTATACTAATTTCTCTAGTTATTTGCTGAAGAGGAAAAAAAAAATAAGGTGGTTGATTACACAATCCTGACATTTGCCCACTTGCTGCTGCTTTTTTTGGCCCCTCTTGAGCTAGAAAGACATGAGTGTTGGGAAGCAAACGGGTTTCCCTGAGGACCCTGAACTAGGGCCGTGCCACAGCCAACAGCTTCAGCCACTTGGAAAAAGTGCAATGTTGTGTCTTCCAAAAACTGTTCCCAGGGCTTCATAATATTTGATGATTAGACCAGGGCTGTTTACTGGAGGGTGGCAGCTATGCTTGGTCCAGACTTGTTGCTTTATTATGCCCTGGCTCAATCTGTTTGTGCAACACTTTGCATGTGGTGATAAAGCCAGTAAAACATTGGCCATGGTGTAGTGCTATTTAGTAAACTATGAAAGTCTTTGCTCTTTCCAGAATGCTAAGCATAGATGGATTTCAACTGCTTGAAGTTTTATAAGAAATAAAATGACTATGTGTAATTGATTACTGTTAGATTGGTCCATTATCTGACCTCAAATCTGCCCAATTATGTTATAATACTCCACCTCAGCCTTCCCTTCATCACCTTCCCCAGCCATCTTCTCCATCAGCTGTTAGTAAGCACTTCTATGTTTTCTCTGTAAGACATCTACCCAAGGTTCCAGAGGCAGGTGCAGGAGACAGACACAGCTGCACAGGATTGTTTTAACATCAACTCTGTGTTTTCCCGTTGTAAAGTGTTTCCAAAGTTTGTTTTCCTTAGTGAAATGAAAACAACAAAGAGAGTAAATCTGGTTGTGCAACTTTTTGTGTAACTTTTACTTACAATTTTTGTTGTAAGTCTTTAGTTGACTAGGTTTCTTTGGTTTAGTTTTGTTTTTCATTATTCTATAATCTTCTGTGGCTTGAGACAACAGGGATTGAGTTTCATTTATGTAGACAAGTTATACAAGGAACATTACCACAGCAACTAAAATCCTGATTTATAAGACAAAACATAGCTCCCTCCTCTATTTAAACAGGATTTACAGGTATTTCCTAATCCTACATCCACAGTTACTTTGATTTCCAAACGAAGTGCTGCCTATATTATTAATAGTACTGTCACCTTGACTGATGCAAATTCAACTGTCTGTTTTATGCCACTTGAAGGGTTGGCTTTTCAATTTCAAATTTTCTGGTTCTCATCTTCCTATGCCCTGAGCCAAAACACTGTCCTAGAAATATTTACGTTACATTTAGTATTTCCTGAAAAGCACTCATTGTGGCAGGGTCAGTATGACTGTCCCTTTGATTTTCTTCTCTGAGTAACAGACAGGTAGTACTCTTTCCCTGAGAAAGGATTTTGTCAATCACATATCGTGATCTCATTATGGGATGTGTTTTAATTACCTTTTCCTGGTTTTTTTTATGTCTGAAGTATGGTAATCCATGTTACTATCCAACCATGCAAGAAAAAAGCCCCCTCCAAAATCCAAGACAAGCCTGGGATGAAAGGCTGAATCCCTGCTCAGTTTCACATTTTCTGTCATGCAGATCAGTCCCCATAGTCTCTATTTTAGCTCCTGAACTTCAAAACAGGGAATCACACCCCTCAACTTTGCAGACCTCTGTCAGGCTATGAAATGTTCAAGTACCCTTCCCTAGTGTAACTGTGGCAAGGGTAGGAGTGACATCAGTTCCTGTGCTGGGAGCTTGTGTAGATTTCCCTATCATAGCAGAAAAATTAGCCCACACTGTCTTGATTAAGTTGTGTGCAAATCCAGGAGGTGTTGGATAGTTTGGGTGGTGTTTCTTGTTTAAGCAGTTGTTGTCACATCCTCCAGGGGCTAGCTAGTGAGCAGACTGATGTAGCAGTAGCAGTAATATGTCCTGAAGCTTGAAACCCCCAGGGACGTTAAAAATTACTCGTCTCAGAAATACCAGATAAATTTTCAAATAAAGATTGCATTTTGGACTCATTTATGTGCAACCTACCCTCCCCCCTATTTCTGACCCTGAAAGACAAAGTCACAAAGACCCAGCCTTATTCACTGGAATGTGAAATTCTAAGAGCTTACTGGATTGAACCTTTACAAAAAATCCTTCTGGTTTGAGGCACTTCCCATTAAAAAAGTAGGAAGAAAGTTTACAAAAGAAAACTACTCTATAAATTTAGGGAAAAAAAATAATACCTCAGTTGCAAATATATGCACTTGAAATACAAGCAGAACTCAGCTGATAGCAAAGACATGATACAATTCCAGTTAGTTTGTGAGATTGCATCAGCTGAGAGCGTGCAGGATGGCTAGGAGCAGGTAAAATGGGCCTGTGGCATGGGGGCCCTGTCATTCAGCTTACAGAAAATTGCATTTTCTACATCTATGGGAAAATGAGAGATTGTGCCACCCATGATCTCCCTTACCATCATAAGAGCACCTGTTGCAGCTTGACTAATGGTATAAATGTAGGTGTGAACCTCATCAAGTCCAGACTTATCTCCTGCAGGATGGTGAGCATAAGCTTAGCAGAAGTAAAGGGAGAGCCAGGCATCTACAGACCTGCAGTGTGCACAGGTCAGGGTGCTGTGTCAGCCTGGCCTTGATTGTACTGCCCACCTGCCTTTGGGCTGGTGCCATGTAGCACTGGAAACCTGATTCCTGGAACAAGACTCCTGGATATTCTGCCACATGCAGAGAGGGCTTTTCTGCTCTTTGTGGGAAAGTTTCTATCTGTAGTCTGATTGCTGATGGCCAGCACAGTCAAAGTTTCTTTCTGGTATCAGAATAGTAACACATTAAAAACATTAAAACCTGGTGAACATTAAAACTTTGTGACATTGGGGCACTGACTGGTGAATATTTTCCGTGGATCAGCTACATTGCCTTTGAAAATAGAGGCTGGACGTGTCTTCAAAACTCATGAAAATGAAGAGCACCTTGTTAAGAGTAAAGCTTTTTAAAAGGGACTCAGACTGACTTTTATTTTCACTTTTTCTTCTGTTTGAACATTTGCAAACACTTATTGGTCTTCCTATGCAACAAAAATAACTGAAAGAAAGTAGAAACAGCAATACAGAGCCTAATATATGCAATTGAAGGTATGCTTTGTTTTCATCAACCACAGAAAATAGCTGTAAAAAAAGGCTAAGGTGACCATCAAGGTTAAGAGTATAATAATATAATGCAAATAGTTTTTGTTTGCTTGTTCATTAGTCGTTAACTAGCACATCTGTAATCCTCTATTTGCTGATAATTTAGACTATGGTCATGTGAATTCACTAAAAACCCTGGACTTAGTTACAGAACCTCCTAATGTCCAACAACGTGATATTTCCAAGAACAGATAGATGAGTGTCTGTGTTAATTTACTGTCTGTCTACCTGGAACAGGCCAGTCACTGATCAAACACACACTGAGGACTAATCAATAAAGAGCCATATCTTTGATCTATTTGGTGCTGTTTCTGACTACATAAAGTAATGCTCTTAATGAAACATGGCTCTCTTACTTTTTCAGTGTAAAATCTTGTGTTTCAAATGGTTGCTTATTTAAACACTTATGAAATTATGACAAGAAGTTGCTTTTGTTTGCTTGTTTCAAACAGTGCAATAGCAGCTTGCTCATGTTGCTCTTAACTGGTTTAAGGTTCTGTTTAGAAGTTTTCATATGTGACCCAGAAGTCATGTTTTGATCTTTGGCAATAGCAAATGGGAGGATTTCCTAAAGATACAATTTACATCTATTTTGTAATGTTAAAAGGGTCAAGTCAGTGCCCCAATGTCACAAGATACAATTGCTGAATTCTCTTGGGATGAATCCTGGCTTAGCTGATGGAAGAGCTAGGACCAGCACTGGCCATCTGTGTGCTGTCAGTCTGCTTTGACCTTGCCTCACACATGTATATTTTATTTTCTTGCAGAGTAATCAAACATGTCTGTTCACTAGCACTGAACACCCTCTGCTCTTAGCTGTCTAAATGGTTTTTAAAAATCACAAGGGACTACCCCCACTGCACCATCACTCCAAGTGCTGCCTCCCTGACAAGTATCTCACTGGCCTCTTCATAGTTCTTTTGCAAATACCAATTGAAACAAACTAATCTTTCACTGGCTTTAAGCTATCTGCTGTAAAGGATGCTAAGGTGTTTTATTGTTTCCCAGACAATATCTGCCACAGCGAGCTGAAATGACTCTGAATTTAAGTATGAAAGCAGAAATTCACTCTTCCTTGCCAGGTATAGTTTTATTTTGTGTTGGCAGACTGTACAGACTTTATAGACTTGCTAGACTTCCTTCTGGTGTTCCTACCATTTGGGATGGGCGAAACTGTTCTCCAGTAAAAATAAAAATAAGATAAGGCTGCTGTCAATGCCTTTCTAGACTTCTCTCTGCTCTCCCCTCCTGCCCAGCACATGCTGCAGATGTGAAGAATTTCTACAGAAGGTTTAAGTGAGTTATGGATATAACAACCTCTCTTATACCCTCCAGATCTATTTTCTGGCTCACCTAGATCATAGCCTTGGCTGGAGCGTACCAGAACTCCTTGTTGGCTTGTATGTCCACCAAAGAAAAATCAGCCATGTGTAGGGAGAGAAGGGGGAAAGGGAGAGGCAGAAGCTGATTCCTGCTTTAACTCCTGCCAATATATTTTTCATAGTGACTCTCACCTATAAAATGATGCTGGAGGTGTTCTCAGGAAATGTAGAGAAGGTATTTTCCCCTCTAATCTCTCTCAGAGGATAGGTAACTGTGCATTAGCAAGAAGGACATGGAGCAGTGTTGGATTCTCAAGTGTTCTTGCTGGCACTACAAGCCCACGCTGCTATCTGGGGAGGGTGCTCCTGAGAGGTGTCATCCTCAGTGAGTCACAAAAGGTACACAAGCTAAATTGATGGGGCAGGGTGTGCTGTGGGGAGGACAGAGAGGCAGAAGCAAGATCCTTGGGTTGATTAATCAGCTGGGAAGAAGCTGACTTCTCAGAACTGAGATATTAATTAAAATGCTCATTTGCATTTTAAAACACAGCTCAGGATATGATTTACATACTGCTATGAGGTATTGATTAGTACCTCACTTTGCAAGTTGGGACTGAGACTTGTGGCACCCAGGTGGTTCTTTCAGTCTTTCTTAGAGTGGGCCACCATTCTGGAATTGCTTATCAATTCACAAAATATTGAGCACTTGACACACATTTTCTAGTTCATGTGTTCCTTGTGCCTCTTTATGAGTTGATATATTCTCATCCTGGTCATCATCAGTTCTCTTCTTATGAAGGCCAATTAAATAAATCCACAGTGAAGGACAGAAGAGTGGGATAATGGCAACGGTTAGCAGAGAGGAGGGGTGAATAAACCCTAAATGCTTTATGGCAAAACTACAAAATGGTGAGGGCAGTAGCAACAGATTTTTGGTACAGAAAACCATGGTGACTGTGTTTTACAGTATAACAAAGTGTTACTGTGTTATTACTACAGAACTTGGACAACTGTTTGGTCCCCAGACCAAAACACTCCTGGGCATCCATGGGAGCAGCTTCTGGGCACAGGTCCATGGAAACTTTTTGTTCTGATTTGAATGTCATAGTTGATTTTAGGTTTTTCTGGGGTTGTCTGGTACTTGTGAGTAAGCCTCACAAAACTTAATCACTGGCAATCTGTCAAAATGGAGTTAGGACCTCAGGCCTTCACCAGCAGGGACAAATCTTACACTGACCCCTTTCTAATTAGTAGATGAAAAATCTTCTTTGGTGCCCTTTAAATTTTCCTCTTATGTTTCTATTGACAGGATTTAGTTCATTTCATAATCATCAATGTTGATGAATCAGGTCCCCAAAACTATTAGGAACTTAAAGATGCACTTATGTTAAAAAGAAAAAAGGTGGGAAATTCTATTCTTCCTAATTAATCTGAATAATAAGAAATCAAAGGAGTATCTTACCCATAATAAAAATAAAAAGAAAAATAGGCAATATTTTCATTGGATCTCTGGTCAAAAAATAAAGATAAAACTGACATATTTATTTGTACAAAGTTGATCATGCTCTTTCATATGCTTACAAAGTTAAATGTAATAAAAGGGGCCCAGGTTGTTGTGTATTTGTACTGAAAAAAGAGTTTTACATTGAAATCAGGAAAAAAAACCTGAAAAACACAGAGAAGAGTTCAGTAAGGTGACAAGCGTGTCTTTCAGCTGGAGCATTTCTAAGGAATGACAGTCAATACCTTGGGCCCTAGGTATCTACAGTGCTGAAAAGATCAAATTGAGCATCAAATGTACTATAACACAATCACTTTTCTGTGAATATAATCGGCATTTTTGCAATTATGAAAACTCCTGATATCATTCTTATTTTGTGAAGTGTCTTACCAAAATTTATATACTTTTCTTTGTGATTTGTGTCAGTCACAACTCTAAGAGTTCTATTTATCTCCAGATTGATCCAACAGGTTCCCAAAGATTGGAGACATTTTAATTCTGACAAGTTTAAAGGATGTCTGTCTTTGAATAATTTTCCTAACTAGTAGTTGCTGGGAAATGAACCTCCATCAAAACCAGAACAATGATCTGCTTGACCTTTGAGATGTGAACCACACATTTAGCTCCTTGTATTTGAAAGTCCTCACAGTAAACAATTATTTGCTTGTTTATAGGTCACTGCTTGAAGTATATTATTGGATACAGAAGCAAAAAAGAAAGAAGAATATGAAGGGAAAGCTGTTAATATCTTTTACTGACTGTTTTTCAGTTTCACTATCTTGATGTTATACCTCTCTTCCTTTGGTTGTTGACCTTGTAAATATCTGATGCAAATACCTGTTCTTTATGGTAGATTTTGTTTATATGTTACAGCCTGTCACATGCCTTTATAGACCAGCACTTCAGACAAAATAAAAAAATCTCTGAGCTTTTTAAAGAATTATTTAATAAGACCAGGCAGACCTTTCATGGCTTCTTTGAGATGTTTTCTTCCAGTCAGACAGTATTCCTTGTACTTAACATGTTCTGCTATTTGCCTATGAACAGTCATTCAACCATAGAAGGAAAGCGACCAAAAGGTCACCTCAAATTTACCTTCATTTATGAGTCGAGTACTGGGGGAATCAGAATACAAGTGTGTATGAGACCACTCTCCTGCTGAATGAGCTGTGGTCCTGGGTACCAACTATTTCTCTTGGGTAGAAAATAAATCCTTGAAAGAGTGATATTGAAATCATCTTTTCCTATTAGGATCTGCAGCAAAATCAACGCACTTTTACTCAGAGATATATCAAAGCTGTCAAGGGGTCTAAGGTATTAGTATTGATTCCTGCATGAAGTTCTGGTTCTACTGAGTTCAACAGAAAAAATCCCATTGATCTCAATGAGGACAAGATTTCATTGCTTATCTTTCCTTATTAATAACAATAGTAAATTTCAGACAGTCTCATTAAAATAACCTCATATTATATTACATAGAAGGGTTTTCTTACCACTCATAATAAATAGTGGGAATAGAAGGGCAACAGAAAAGGCAGAAGTAATATGAATGTGAACAGGGATAGGAGCTGAGATTGCAAATATTAAGAGGTTATTAGTCCTTTTCATCCTTAGAGATATTAATGATCTCTGGTTTAATTCTCAAAGAACCCATTTTCTATTCTTGCATTCTTTTCCAGAATTAAGTTCAAATTTCCATGGGAAATATAAAAGGGATCAAGACTTATCTATATAACAATTTATAAGGCCTTCATTCACCACCAGCAGTTTCCTCTTTTGCTCTCAGATATTCATACAACATCTGAATGCCTTGAAAATGTAAATGAATTTATGCTATAGCCTCCTGGAGAATTAGAGGAGAAATATTATCTCTATTTTACAGCTGGAGAATGGAGACAGAGAGACTTTGTGATGTGCCTGAGGTCTCTCACTGGATTTTTCAAACTCTGTATTTAAACCACAACACTTTCTTGGCTTCTGATTATCTTTGCTTTGGGGATTCTAGCTTATTTAAATTCTGTTCTCTTGAACGCTTTTCTGTAGGCCAAATCCATCCAAAACTGATTCTTAACCTCAGCAAATATCTGGAAAACCCCTTGTCCAGAAGAAATCTACAGTTTTTACTGGCTGCTGTAACTTGTAAGGCAATGAAAAGAGAGGCCAAAAACAGACTGTGAAGGATCTCAAAACGTCATTGAAAACATAATAAATGCCTACAGACTCAGACTTAACAGATTTCCTCATCTTAATTTTGCCTGCAATAGAGTTACTAGTAGTTCTTCGAACCGAACTTAAGTTATATTGTTTGCACTATTAAAGTTATTGGTATTTTGCCACTTTTTTTTTTTTTTTTTCTGAAGCTCTCTCCTTTTTAATTAACTGTGAGGAGTTTTTGGGCTACCTTTACATATAGCTTTCATTTTATGAGGGCTGGATTGCATTGTCATGATGCCTTTCACTTTGCAGTGAGTCTACACACCTCATAAATCTGTCTTGATTTAAAGACTTAAGAATGTAAGTGGCTGTTTTGTCTGCATTCTGTTCTGTAAGGAGGACAGGAACAGCCAGGTTTGCTGTGCTACTGCAAGGAGTAAGCTCCATTATGGGGTACTCAATGCTGCTGTGGTAGGACTGCTTCCAGTTCCCAGCTGTTTTGCTAAGGGCTAAGTGTGCTATACCTACATATATTTACACATACCATCATTTACTAAGTGTTTTATTTGTTTTGTAATCAACTGCATCAAGCTAAGTTTTTTAAACTAGAGATTTACTCTTTCCCTAGGACCTACTTTGCACAAACCTAGTAGAATTCAGTTATGCCTTTGTGTAGGTGTTTATACAAAGCTAGTTTATTCTATATGACAGAACACACACATGAGTTTTGAAACCTCTATAATACAGAAACCTGCATCCTAAAAGAACCAGCATGCCTTCTCCCTGAGTACATTGAAAGCCAGCATGGTCATAAAGTGTTTTCCAGGCCTTACAAGGTGAGACATGCAGTAAAATGAAGCAAAAGAAATGAAGTTACTGGAAAGTTTCTTGATTCAGGAAGGATCAATACACACTGCTGTGGACTCCTTTCCACCACTCTTGGCTTGGAGAACTATAGAGTGGAAGCTTTGGACTGAGCCTTGGGGATGAAGACTAAGGAAAAATCCATGGAGCAGAAGTCTTCTTCCCATAAAATTGCTGCTGTAAATAATATCTGGCTTTGATTCTCCTTTTACTTACACCCATTTCACATTATGGAAGTACTACTGACATATTGAATCTGTTACTGACTTCCTTAGGAATAACTAAAGTTAGAGTTGGGTTCATTATATTTTTGTATGAAGCAGTCTGTCAGTGATAAGGCTGAAGGACTGAGTGAACTTACTCTGTCATTTTCCTAGTTTCTTCTAGATAAAGACTCTTGGACATTTAGAAAGTGGAAAATTCTGGACACCACCAATGTTGATTGGTGCAACGCAATATCTGCCTTTCAGCAACCTGAAATGTCTTCAAAATAGGCCCTGATTTGAGAAGGTGTTTGGATCAAATGGTTTCCAGGTGTCCTTCTAAACAGAATTGTTCAGTGATTCTGGGTTCCTACTCACTACTCACTGTAAAGCTATGACTATACAGAGACATGTCCATGACATTCCACATGCCCACGTTTCCCAGTGCTTCCAATTCCAGAACCTGGAAGTTTCCAAGTCAGGCTCTGCACTAGTCATGCTCTACACCTGAGTTAACGCACCCTGAGCAACATGGTACTGACACTGTCACCTTCTTTTGCTTCCACCAGCATCTCTCACTTTACCACCAGTCTGATACAAAGCATAACCACAGAATCATAGAATATCCTGAGTTGGAAGGGACCCACAAGGATCACAAGTCCAACTCCTGTTAATAAATTAATTAACCAAACCTCACCTGTAGTTACTAAGTCTGGAGGTCACCGGTTCTCATTGTTTTCTTATGGACCCCTGGTTCTGGGAAAGAATTTCAAGTCTGCCCATTCTTCATGAAGCCAAGTAAAATTCTGGACAGATTATTAGTTTGGACAGGTTGTGATATGAAAACCATAACACTAACACCAGACCCAAGACAGTTGAAGAAGCAGGGCAGCTGTGTTGTCATGGTGCTTAGTCAGCCAATGCCCGCTGTACAGTTAATCTGCCCAAGGATGTGACTGTACATTATAAAGAAGTGGAGGTTTCATGTGCATGCTGTTCACTGACATTTGCAAGATTTGCAACTCCACTGGCAGTCACTGAATGAAAATGAAGCAATTTGGTTTAATAATGCAGATGTCAAAATATTAAACATTCAGGACAATTATATTGGGAAACTGTCATAATAAATTTTATTTATTTTTCCTTATTTTGGAATGGTTTGAACAGTATATTTTCCACTGTGGTGAAAGATGATAAACAGAGGAACTGAGCTGAAGGTAAAGAACTCATAAATCCATCTTTCAGCAAGGTGAGATGTCATTAATTCAGGCACTGGAACAAGTAAGATCATTAAATATCGTGACACACTTCATCCAATTCCTCCATAAAATAATTTTCTTAATGTTGTTTTTTGTAAAGGAAATTAGTATCAGTCAATCAAACATGGACATGCACAATTCTAATTATGTATTTTGCTATTATAATAAAAACAGTATGTTTGGCGCCTTAGCTAGTATCTATCCAAAGTGTGTCAGAAATATTTGGACTCACATTTATAAGAATAACCCATTTTCCAACATAAGAATAACCCATGGCCTATTTCTGTCATATATGACTCAGGGGGCTTATTGCCCTAAAAGAGATGAAGAAGCTTGAGTAATATAGGCTGAAAGGTGGACGGTTAAGCCAGAGGAAGCAAATGACACCATTCCACTGAGGGCTGCACCCAGCTGCAACCACTTTTGATTCTCCTACAGGGCAGTGAGAGTCTTCATCATGATGATATTGCTTGGGAATTGACACTGATCTGAGATTATTTTGATCTGATGCTGATGAAGATATGCAGAGCAATTCAAGCTATTATTGCTTTAAGCACACATAGAATCCTGTCAGGTTTTTGAACTTTGTGGAGGGTAGAATTAGGGAACAAATAATTGAAAATGTAAAAGGAAAGAGAAAATGCTACAGAATTCTTTACATGAAATGGAGTGTCACTTTCCAGAAATAATGTTAGTGTCATATTTCTATGATCAATGTTTTAGAGGTTGCTAAGTACTAATAATGTTATTACTAAACCTGCAGAGAAGACCTATTTTTCTTTGACCTGTAGACAGCCCAGATATTTCTAATGAGTATTGTGCTTTGTTACATTATTAATACTTGCGAAGTGTGTGAACGTATCTATTAATTTTTCTACTTGGTCAGCTTATTAACTGTTCTACATAATTTCCCCCTTCCTGTTTGAAAAATCATGGGAACTGTCCTAAATCAAATAAATTCTTTAACTGAGTAATCTTTTACATACTTTTGTGAGGATTTATGGGATCTATCTAGGTAAAAATGAACTTTTTTTGTAACCACTGGGAGAATGGGACTATCAATTAGCAGTAAACCAGTGTGCCAGTTGCAGCACAGATTTGATCTAGCCTATAATTATCCATACAATTTAACTGTTAATACTAGAAGGAAATAAGCCCCATGTTAGAGTTTTAGCATACTTACACTACCTAGGATAATACCAGAAGCCAGGATAGGATAGCACGGGCCAAAGACCATTCCCTTCATGGGTGAGGCTGCACAGTTTAGCATGGTAAGGATTCCTGGCTGTATACCATGACCTCAACTGCCTTATTTTCTCTCAGCCTGGCAACAAAAAGCTCCCAGTGCATGTCTGGGCAGTGCACTGACTCACAGCCATGCTGCTGAGGCAGAAGGTCAGATTGGAAGCTGCAAGGGTTAAACAAGAAGGTTCAGCCACACCTGAGGGTGAGTCAGGCAAGAGAGGTTTGCAATAAAAAAGAGCAAATGGGCTTGATTACAATCAATCTTAGATGTTTCTGAATCATTTGGTCACTCTTCTGTGCCAGCTCAATACTGGATTGTAATACTTATAATGGCCATGGGATGGGATTGCATGAGCAAACAATCCTTGTTCCAGGCATGATGGTACAATCTCTTTCTATGGACAGCTCCCAGAAACTAGAAAGAGAGCTAGGAAAAGTCCTTACCTCGTGAAAATGCTGGTAGCTCTTGATCTGATCGCTGATCCTGATCTCTGATACTATAAATTCACAGAATGGTTAGGGTGGGAAGGGACCTTAAAAATCATCTAGTTCCATCTCCCCTTCCATAAGCAAGAACACTTTCCAATAGACCAGGTACTCAGAGCCCTATCCAGCCTGGCCCTGAACACCTCCAAGGATGGGGAGTCCACAGCCTCTCAGGGCAACCTGGTCCAGTGTCTCACCACTCTTATAGTAAAGAATTTCTTCCTAATATCACATCTAAACCTACCCTCCTTCATTTTAAGGCCATTTTCCCTTGTCCTATCACTACATGACATTGTGAAAAGCCCTTCCCCAATCTTCTTGTAAGTCTCCTTTAGGTATGGAAGGAGGTACATCTATGACAAGGTGACCTGCTTAAGGATGAGGGTCTACCTGCACTTTATTAAAGCCTTTGAAGCTGTCTTCCAAAGCATTCTCCTGGAGAAACTAACTGCTCATGACTTGGAGAAGTGCACTGTTGCCTTGGTGAAAAAGTGTGGCCAGCAGGACCAGGGCAGTGATTGTCCCCCTGTACTCGGCACTGGTGAGGCTACACGTGAAATCCTGTGTTTAGTTCCAGGCCCCTCTCTACAAGAATCACATTGAGGTGCTGGAGCGTGTCCAGAGAAGGGCAACAGAGCTGGGGAAGGGTCTGAAGCACAAATCTTAATGAGGAGCAGCTGAGCGATCTGGAGGCATTCAGCCTGGACAAAAGGAGGCTCAGGGGCAACCTTATTACAACAATTACCTTTATCTCTACAACTACCTGAAAGAAGGCTGTAGCCAGGTGGAGGTCAAATTTTTCTTGCACATAATAAGTGACAGGATGAGAGGAAATGGCCTCAAGTTGCACCAATGGAGGTTTAGATTGGATATTTGGAAGAATTTCTTTACTGAAATGGTGCTCAACTGTTGGAACAGGGAAGTGTTGGAATCACATCCCTGGGGGGTATTTAAAAGACATGTAGATGTGGTATTTAGGGACAGGGCTTAGTGGTGGACTTGACAGTGCAGGGTTAATGGCTGGGACTCAGTGTTATTAGAGGTCCTTTCTGACCTAAACAATTCTATGATAATTCTGCTCTGAGTGGAATTTCCAGCGCAACAGCTCTCTGGCAGCTCCCTTTAGTTCCCAGGGGAAGAAGACATCTACCACTTTCCTGCCCAAGGCCAGGGCTAACAGCACTATTGTATTTTCTCTCCATTCTGCCCAAAACAGAATTTTAAGTTCAGGGCCCCTTTTTGTTACCACATGTAGGTCTAAAAAGAGTCTGTAACAACCAATGTAAGTTTTTCATGTTAATAGAGAGTCTGCACACAGTAAAAGAGAGACAGAAGAAAAGAAGAAAGAAAGGAAAGCAAACAGGACCTTGATTCCACTCACTGCAAAACTTAACAAGAAAAATTGTCCTCGCTTCACTCACATGAGAAAACAAAGTACTCTGAGACACACAATCACGCTCTTACAGCCTTTCTTTCTCTTTTCCTGATGCTGTTAGAGACTTCTGTCTGTAGTCAGTCATCCTTGCTGTAAGTTTCTTTAAATTGTAATTGGGCAGTCTTCCAGATTCTGAGGGACCCCTTTGCCAGAGGAACTCCTGGGGACATAGCCCCTATTTTTTTGAAATTGAGGACTGATAAATGAATAGAGGACTGACTACCAATATGATTCTTTGTTCATAGCAGAAATCTTGTTTTACCAGCATCTCTTTTTAAGGAACCCCATTATGAAATATGTATAGTTGTATTTTCATGTTCCTGTATTTAATTTTTTGTCAAAAAAGACCCCAGATTTAAGAATGTCATGGTCTGTGTTTGTGTGCGTGACACTGGGAATTTGAACCTTAGCCTCTTGACCTGCTACCCACCTTCTTAAGGATCACAAACATAAGCACCATTTGAACCAATTTCCCCAAATCAGCTTAATTTTTCACTCTCTCTGTGTATGTGTCTCTCAGTCACATGCAAAAGCCCCACACATACCAGCCTGAAAGGACGGGTCAAGGCCTGTTTTATTGACAAGCAGAGCTGGCCTCGGTCACTCTGCTTCTGCTGGCAGCCAGCCTTGCCTGCAGCATGTCAGCCAGCTGGGATGCCTTCGGAAGTCCTTTGGCTTATGAGCAGAGAGGAGAAGAGGCAGGGTTGAGAAGATTAAGAGATGGGACCTACCTGTTTTGGAGAGCAGTGGAGCTGCCTAGCACTACTTCCAGCTGTCCTTTGGATAGCGAAGAGCTTGTATCTAAAGCATATTTTGTTTTGTAGCCCACCCCCTAAGCTCAGCCCCCCTCTCCCCACGTCAGGGACTTGCTGTGGGTGTCAGGAGGAGCAGTGTTAGCCCAAAGCAATCATAGCCAAATTCAGTCACCTGCTTCAGTGGGCTGACCAGGGAAGGACAGTGAGGTTTGCACCCATGGACAGGGCTAGCCTTTACCCACTGTGCCACATGCCCTCAAATGGCTGAAAAACTGCTGACTTTGAGCTTCTGTTCTGGTGGGATATCATGGTCACTGGGTAATGTCTGATCTCTGTGGTATCATAACCTTCTCTCTTAGGCTAAGTTTTGGCCTCTGGGTTGACAAATCATGACTGTTTTTGAACTCTTTTATTACAGCAAAGTTGCATCAGCTCACCTCTGCTGGCTTCTTACACTATGCTAGGGAAAAGTGCAGCAAGAGCTGGCACTATCTTTCCAGCCTAGGTTTGAACCTTATTTTAAATACAAATATCTCTCCTCTTCAGCATAGTCAGGCAAGATAGGATCATCTTTATACCTGATATCTCAAGCAAAGCAGTGGGTAAATATCAAAGATGTTAAGGCAAGGCAAACATACCTCTTTTATGTTTGTGGGCAGCACTAATGACACAGGGTGAAATTTATCCTCTTATCGAAGGTCAACACAAACCTAGGCACTACTTCAAAGGTGCATTGATCCTATAACTGGCTCCTGGCACTGAGCTGGATTTCACCAAAATCTAAAACTTATGAGAACTGATAGATTTTATATATCTGTATAAAAAATAATAGACTGTGTTCAGATACAGACATACTTAGCAATCCATAGGAGCTATCTTGATTTTGCTGGGACAATGTATGCTTCTTTTATCTTGTGTTCACATATTTTGGACAATATTTGCTAGCCAGCTGTCCCATCCTCCCACCTAATCAGTTAAAACATCCATATTGGCAAATACACAATATTTGCTCCAGCTTTTTGTTTACTAAGAAGAAGCTGACAGTCCAGTGACTGAGTGTTTAGTACTGCAGGTACTGTTCAGTTTGAAGAGGAAAGCAAGAGTGAAGGCACTGTTAAAGCCATTCTTTGAACAATAATAAGAACTATCCCGTTTCCTAACATGTTCAGCCATTGCTCCAAGATACCAAAAAGGTCTTGTAGACGGGAAAATGTGAAAGTCAAGGGAGAGGGCAGTAAAGTCAATGTAAGAGCAGGTAAAAAACTGGTGTCTTTTTGTTAGTGGTTGTTGCAGTGGGGATTCTTGCAACATGTATAAGACAGCGAGGCCCGTGTAAAAGTATAAGGACTGATTCTTGATAGATGTTTCAGAGAGGTGTTTATTTTCCAGCCGCATTCCTCGACTGCCGAGGATTGTAGTAATCATGGGACCAGCAGGGTCCTTCCCGGGCAGGGGAACACAAAACAACCAATGCGGAACAGGATTCACCAGTGAGTAGGGAAACCCCATGCCTCCACCCCAGGGTCCCCTCTCCCAGGACCCCATGGCAGGGGGAAGGAACCCCAACAAGTGGTCATACGCGTAAATGTGTTGCTGCATAGGAGGCATGGGATTTTTGTGTGTTTCAATTGTGGTCATGCTGGGTGTGAACATATTAATTGTAAATACTTTAGGAGAAGATATGGCATCTGCACTTGGGGTTTCTTTTCTTTCTTTTGTGTTTTCTTTCTGTGGCTGTATTTGAGCAGGGTGTGCCAATATTTGCACTCTGAAGAACAGCATCAGGACGCCTGGTATTCGCATCTATGAGCAAAAACAATGGCAACACTTCAGCTAATTCACAGTAGCTTCATGCGTATTAGTCACCAGTCCCTGTGTGCTCTAATTATAGACTGCCTTAACATTGCAAATACAGGACATAAAGCAAAGACTTTACAAAGGTTGTCTTGGTATCTCTTTTTTACTTGCTAGGCTAATAGACAAGATGTTTTAAATACAGATCCAAGAATGAAGTTGTCCTTTTCTTGGAATGTGACTGTGGCAGTTAACATGATGACGGTAGTACCAGATGAGATGGATTAGGAGATAATTAGCTCAGGATAGGAAAACCTACCTGGTAGTGTGCTCTTCCTTCAGTTCTGAGAAAATCAGACTTTTTTTTTTGATTCACAGGAGTAAGACATAAAGAGCCTTTTCATAGCTGAGCTGTATTTTTTAACCTGAGTTGCTCTAAATATATAACCAAGGGCAGCTAAATCCCATGTGCTGTGGCTCACTGTACAAGTCATAATTTATTAAACTGTTATATTCATGAGATTATGTCAGAATTCCCTTGTTCTGTCATGTACATAGATTGCTTTGGGGGCTCCAGGAGGTCAAACTCTGACAGAGTCAAGCATAATTATCTTCTGAATATATTCACACCCCCTGCAAAAGCCAATGTTTGTTTGGTTTTGCCTTATTTAAGAGTGTACTCATTAGTTTACAACCTTTGATGAAGCTTTCTAAGCTTCTACTTGAATGACTAAAATCTGTAAGAAACACAGATTCTCTGAAGATGGTATTATGACATAAAACACATTGAATACAAATTTTGTATTTCCATAAAAAATTCAAGACATAATGTTTATTTTTGCACATTGATGCAGCTATCTGTATGTGTTGGGGCCCATGGTGGTAAACACACAGTAATGCACATCAACTTGTTCTTCTGAATTAGTGATTTTATACATATAGAATAAACTAATAATCCCCCACTTCATAATGAATTTGAAGCTTATAAAATGTGACAGCTACTGATATTCTCCACCAATAGACTGGAATGGTTGGTCCCAATATAGTGAGTACTATTTGGGTGGCAGGTTTGCATAGTGAAAATGTGAATTATTAACAGCATCACTGAAGAATTAATACTACAATGAGTGGGACAGGTGGAAACACTGCGTCTATAAGCAGAAGACCAGGGCACAGAGCCAAACAGAGTTGAGTTTGGTAAGCTAATAAGTTGTCACCTATCCATTGAATCAACATAACTGACCTTGTGTTTGCTTCAGCTTTGGGGAAAATCATATTAATGTCAAGGTCTTTGATATCTTATCCACCAATTGTAGAAATACTGTTTCACTCTGAAATTCTAATAATTCATTCTCTGTTATCGCAGTAAGCTTGTGTTAATAACTATACAGAATCACAGAACTGTTAGTGTTGGAAAGGCCCGGAGGTCATCCAGTCTGATCCCCCTGCCAAGGCAGGGTCACCTGGAGCAGGTTACACAGGAACACGTCCAGGTGGGTTTGGAACGTCTCCAGTGAGGGAGACTTCATGACATCCCTGAGCAGGTGACGGAGTTCTCTGTCACCCTCAATGTAAAGAAGTTCTTCTTTGTGTTGAGGCAAAGCTTCTTGTTTTATTTTATGACCATTGCTCCTCGTCCTGTGACTGGGCAGCACCGAAAAAAGTCTGGCACCATCGTCTTGGCACCTGCCTTTGAGATATTTATATGCTTAAGGAGATTCCCTCTCAGTTTTCTATAGACTAAGCAAGCCTGGCTCCTGAAGTCTCTCATCATAAGAGAGATGCTCCAGACTCCATCATCTTTGTGGCCTCCACAGGACCCTCTCCAGTAGCTCCTTGTCTTTCTTGCATTCAGGAACCCAGAACTGGACACAGCACTTTAGATGTGGCCTCACCAGGGCTGAGTAGAGGGGCAGGATCACCTTCCTTGACCTGCTGGCCACACTCTTCCCGATGCACCCCAGGATATCATTGGCCGTCCTGCTGCAAGGGCACACTGCTGGCTCATGAACAGCTTGTCATCCACTGAAACTCCCAGGTCCTTCTCAGCAGAGCTGCTCTCTAGAAGGTCAGCCCCCAGCTGGTATTTGGGGTTATTCCTCCCGAGGTGCAGGACCCTACACTTGCCCTTGTTGAACCTCATTTTCTCTGTGCCCAACTCTCCAGCCTATCAAGGTCCCACTAAATGGCAGCACAGCATTCAGATGTATCAGCCACTCACCCCAGTCTCATAGCATCATCAAGCCTGATGAGGGTACATTCTACCCCTTCATCCAGGTCATTGCTAAACAAGTTGAATAAGACTGGACCCAGTATTGATCCCTGGGGAATGCCATGGACTGCGGGCCTCCAGCTGGGTTCTATTCCACTGGTCACAATCCTCTGAGCTCTGCCATTCAGGCAGTTCTTGATCTACCTCACTGTCCATTAATCTAACCCACATTTCCTAAGCTTGCCTGCAAGGATGTTGTGTGAGACAGTGTCAAAAACCTTGCTGAAGTCAAGGTAGACAACATCCACTGCTCTCCCCTCACTGAACCATCCTGCCAAGTCATCATGGAAGGCTCTCAGATTGGTCAAGCATGCTTCTGCCTTGGTGAATCCATGCTAACTACTCCTGAAGATCTTCTTTTCTTCTGCATGCTTGGTGATAAACTGAATAAATAACATCTTTATGCTGAAACATTTACTTGCTACTGTATAGTAGCTCGATCCTGGCAGTTGGTGATCTTTGTTCCTTGCACTGAGAGAAACGCACAGCTACTTTGAGGGAAAGCATCTTTCAGCTCATGCCTTAGTGGATACTACATAAAATGTTATTTAGGGAAAACCATAGCAATACCCCTTATTTACTTTGAGCCCAACCAGTTCCATAAGTTCTGCTCAGTGTTCCACTCATTGTTAATTCTTTTACAAAAATATGCTTTTAAAAACAAATTTCTCAAAAGAAAAATTCTGACAGCTAATGATCAGACAAAAAAAATTAAGTTCATATACATATTGATAAAATTAAAGAAAATAAAAGAAATAAAAGAAAACAAATATAAAAAATTGAACACAATTTTCAGCAGAATTCAAATTTAGCACTACATGAAATACTGAAATGGTACCGGTATATGAAGAAAAGTCAGTTACAAAAGTCATATAAACCACATACTCATTTCTGACTTCCATCTAACCGTTGACATTCCCTTAGAAATCAAAAGGGGAAAAGTAAATAAGAACACTTTCTCTATCAGTAAAGAATAGTGATATCTGGGAAACACAAGGAAATGCCTAGGAAAGATCAGCAGAACTAAGGAATGTGGGGACTGGGCCACATGAGGATGGGGAAAGTGAGTAGGGAAGGATCGGGTCTCTCTGGGTAGGAATGAGCAGAGTGGGCTGAGCAGGGAGGATGGAGAGAAGCACCCTGATTGGGTGGGACATGGTTTCTGGAAGAGCAGGGAGGACTGGTTTTAGTCAACCAAGCAAATATTTCTCTAGTGAAACCCCATGTAAATGTACGAGGTATGTTTGGCACATGATCAGAAATCTGACTGATCATAGCTAGATATTTGGAAAATAGAAATCCATTTGGCTCAATTAAAAAGTTTGGAAAATATTTGCCTTCAGAATTGGGGTAAAAAGTATGATGTACAGACCTCCCTATCTCTTCCAGTTTCCAACATCATATTTTTTTTTTTGTATTTACTTCAACAGAAGGAGATTTCTTTAAAAATTGAAAAAAAAAAAAAAAAAAAAAGGTGTTTGCAGAGAGTTTTGGCTTGTTAGTTGTCTGCCTGCCCAGAAAGTACTGCTCACTTTCCTCTTCCTTTCCATAAGTGAAAATATTAGTCTTCAGCTGTGGTTACCAGCAGCTAAATGTGTTTTGTCCTTCTGCTCCTCTCTGCTGATGCTGCTGATGCCCATCCAGGCAGTTCTGTTAGCTTTGCAGCTTTCCCCAGAGGATGAAATGCAGGGGGCTATGGCATGGGGAGCTGTAACTCCCATCAGTAACAGAAGAGAAAATGAAGATAGCCACTAGAAAAACTCAATTTCATGGAACTGATATTTTCTGTTTTGATGAAAATAAACTTAATGAAAAATTGCTGGCTAGCTCACCACTTGAGTCTTCTCTAAACATTTCAGTATTCCATTTTAGTTATTTACCTCTGGTAGAATCACTGAATCATTTAGATTGGAAAAGACCTTTAAGACCATTGAGTCCAAACATAAAGCTAACACTGCCACAATAGGTTGGAAGCTAAGTCTCTGGAAGTTTAGCTTTTATATTAAATTATGTATTTTAATGTGTAGAATGCCCCTTAACTCACTAGTATAGTGATGCTTCAAGAGGAGCAAATTATCGTAATGCAGTAGTAAGGTTTTGTGACATTTGCCAGTTTATCTGTGGTTACGTCAGGAAGGGGCACAATACCTGTTTTCCTCTTCTGAGTAATTACTTTTTGCATTGCATGTCATGCTTCACTCATTAATCTCTGAGCTTCCTGAGATGACAGATCAAGAGGCTTCTATGTTTTGTTTGGAATTTATATTTTCTAGATATTCTGACGGTGTACAGACACTTACTCACACATGTATGTATGAGTGCTTGTGTGGCTGTACTTCCCTATAACAGAACAGCAAATCTTTCCATAGAGATTCCAGTTGATTAACTTCTTGTCAAATACTTGACCTTCTTCCATTTTTCAAAACATTATATCTACAATTGCTGCAGTTAGGGCTTTAGAATAATATATTTTTAAACCTTGCTTTCATATATACATACTTACAATTTTAATCACAATAATAGGTATTATTATAGCACTATTCAGAGATGCATCAGATATTTTCATGAGAAAAAATAGCAAAAGAAAATAGAAGCTCATCTGAAAAAGAGTTTATGGGTTAGGCTTCAGTATGAGATGACCAGTTGATCATCAATGTTGTCCATTTATTATCAATATTGGTGATGACCATTACAGTATGTGAAATAACACTTCTCTCTTCTCTGACTTCATATCATACATAAATTTTCGTCAGAAGGTATTTTTAAGGTTAGCATAAGAAATTTTCCCCTAAAAATATTAAGTAACATGTCTCATATTTTCCTTTCTGTATCATCTCTCTTTTCTCTCTCTGTCTCTCTAATTTTTTACTGAGTTTACTGGTTCAATTTTAATAGGGAAAATTTTCAGTCAAAACTCTAGGCAATTCTATCCACTGGGGGGTATTTTTAGAGAAAATGTTCTTAAAGACAAAAGTCAGTACTTACATTACTGAGGAGAGAAAATAGGCTGAAAAAGAGATGGGAAACTAAGAAAACAATTATCAACTAAGAAAGGCCATTGCATGAAAGGATAGTAGAGGTTCACTCCCCTTTGGGAGAAAGGAGAGTCAGAAGAGAAAAACATGAACACGAACAGGCCTGTAGGAACCCATAAAGTAATTTGTGGTTAAAAAGAGGCTATGGCTCACAGCTGAAGTATCCAAAGGCTAAAATTAGTAATAGAGTAGAGGCATGACTGTGAGCATAGTGCCAGAGATATACTGCAGTGAGAAGAGCAACTGAGACTCAAGCGCTGGAGAAGCGTTTTGCTTGAATTCTGTTTTCTCCTGGAGCGAGAGAGCTTTTCCTGCTTTGAGCAAAGAAAAATCAGAATGAATCATCAGCAAATACCAAATCAACCTCATGAGAGAAATGGGAAATCAAGAGATAGACAACTTGATACTAAAATAATAAATAGTCTTATTCCTGCACTAGACTTTCCTTTTAGAATCCTCTTTATCCTCATAGCAGACTAACTTCTAACTTCTGTACTTCTGAAGAAGCAGCAGTGCTGTTTTAGACTTTAATTCAAGGTCACTTCATGTATTCAGTACAAATTTGGGGAGCAACAGATCAATATTGTCAGTGCCTTGTCTTCCCTGTTAGAAAATAGTTTTGTTAGAAAGGTGATGAAGCAATCAAAGGAACATATTAATCAAATCACAGACACATATGTTTCAGATAAGGAGAGAATTTTTTTTTCTTATAGAAACAAGCACATCTGGTTACACACTCTGACTGGGCAAAGGCACGTATCATCCTGTGTTTTTGAAGATAGCAAGAAAGATTTATGCTCTAATTCTGTAAATCTGTGTCAGACTGCTATAAATTTAGAAGTAATTTGCTTTGATAACTAACTGGAAAATTAATGTCATTCCTAACAAGAAAGAGCATGTTTATAACACAAACGTGCTGTGATAAAATGCCCTAAGAATTAAATATCCTGGAAAGAATTTTAATTCTTATAAAGATAAGTGATTGAAGGAATGCTAATTCTCCCTTTACTAGGAATGATGAGGAATGACTATGCACTACAGCTACATACCAAATGTCTTCTTGAAGAGACTTATTTTTACAGGAAAGTTTATGAACCTTTTTTTTCAAATGTGTTAATGCACTTTACTAAGTAAAGAAACATAAGGAAAATGAATATTACATTGTGAAACATGGCCCCACAATTTTATAAAGAACTGTTATGAATAAAACACTGGAACATGCCTAGCAGTGCTGGAATCATTGCAATCAGATGTTAGGCAGGCAAAAGAACTCAGAAGAAGAAAGGGATGTCAGTAATTTGGTGATCAGTAAGTATTTCCAGAATTACAAATGGAAATAATTCAGTCTACAATAATGATATTGAAAAAGCAATAAAAATGAAGCATTTCTGAGGGATATAAACCAGTTTCACACTAATGATGTTGGAAAAAACAGTCTCTGCATTTCAGATAAGTCCACGAGTTTGTAACAAGTATTTGGGCAAATTAAGGGTAGAACAAAAGAGCTGTTGAGGAGCTTTATCTATTTTTCGGTCTTGCATTAAAGATGAGGGTAAAACACAAGGACAATTAGGCTGATAACCATGAAAAACATTAAAATTGTCACATTTGGAAAACAGGAAAAGACTGTGGGTTAGATGGCATTGCCAGATATGCAACCCCTAGGTGGTAATTTTATTAATTGTGATAAGATGGTCATTTTCAGAGATGGTCATTATTATGGCATTCGACATAATATTTCTTAGTTTTTGAATAGTATCACTGCATGATTGTGCAAAACATGGAAAAATTACTTTGGTAAATTTAGAATTTTTTTTCAGGGACTATTTTGTTTTGTTTGAATAAAAGATTTATAAGTTTCAAATACTGATTTTATTTTTTATATCAGTATTAATTAAACATTAAACATAAGGGTGTGTACTTCATCAGGAGTTTTCTTTCTGAGAGGGAATTTCCTAAAAATAAGACACTAATTTTTACAGAAATACAGGGAAAACCCCCAGAATTCTGTAGTGTGCACTACCAGTACATACTATGTATCTAATAAAAACTTATAGACATTTAAATATCATACAAGTATTCCAAATAAATCCATTGACATCCTTATAAACTATGGTTTATCCCTAATTATAATTGGTTTCTTGGCCATTAAGGAAATATAAAGTCTTCATGAATGTTTTGTCTCCTGTGTAATGAAATTTGGTTTGTCTGATCAGTTTCCTGAAAAACCAGAAAAGGGACATTTATTCATTCAGCACAAAATCATGGCAGTAGCCACATCCCTCAGCTGGGAGTTCTTTGGTCTGACAGTCTGTTCTGAGGAACTCTCAAGGTGTTCTGAGCTCACAGTATATGAGCTGTGGCATCCTGAAAGTTGCAGCATTCACCTGCTGCAACCTTCTAACCTGCTAACCTGGCCACGGTGAGTGATGTAGGACAGAGCTGGGCCACTGCATCATGTCACTGATGTTTGTGACATCAGCCCTGCCCTTCTTGCTCTTGGGGTAGGAACTCTGAATGGGAAACCTGTGCCAAAATTAAGCCCAGTGTTTGCTTTGGTGTGAGCCTCTCTGTGGTGGGTGTAAGGGTGGAGCTGCCTGATGCTGTGAGATTACAAAAGGGAAAATGGTTATGTAATTGATAAATTTTGAATACTACTGTCCAACCAGTCCTTGACTTCCCATCCTCAGGAAGCCAGCAACAAATGGGAGGGAACTGGAGACTGATGTTGATATCCAGCAAGATCAGGAGAGAAGTGGCTAGCACAACAAAGAAAACCCTAATTTTGGCAAAATAACCCCAGCTCCAAGTCCAGGTTAAGTCAAAAGCTCTCCTTCTTTGCTGAGGGCAATCAAATACCTTCTGTGCAGAGGTCCCAGAATTTTCAAGAGCAGATGGTGCCTTTCTGTATGAAATGTTTAATGATGTGTGCTAATGAAGCTGGCTTTTACACTGTTTTGGGACATAGGGGCCTTTTTCAGGCTCCAGGTACACTTTGTTCTCTTTTATCTGGTGGAACTCAGTGAATGAAAAGACGTAAAAGAACTGTTACTTTGCTTGAAGGGAAATTCACTGCAGCCAGGGTGCCAAATATCTACGTGTATGTTAATCAACTCCAAATGTATCTGCAGGAAGAAAATTGTTTAAATGAACTGCATAATTCAGCTTACCCCCCAACCCTCTTTAAGATTTTCTTCCTTCTGCAGCCATTTACTATAGGAATGTGTTATTTTATCCCAAAGTGCTCAACAGTAGCAACTGTTATTGAGCTCTTTTCAGCAAGAGATCTTTGTGAATACCAAAGTATGTACCAAATACCCTTGCCATACCAGCTTCCCACATGCCTGCTTGTAGATCTCCAGACACTGAGTGGGACATGGGCGACAATCTTTTCCAATGCTTTATATAAAAGCAATTTGTACAAAATCTTGTAAGGAAGCTGTAACCCAGCCAGGAACAGAGCAGAGCTCTTCTGTATGGCAGTATCTACAGGAGCCACAAAAGTGACCATTTCCTTCTGGAGAAATCTTCCAGCCTTCCGGAAGAAATATGCCAGGTAAAACTTTGGTAACCAGCTATGGTCATCACAAACTCAGATGTCCTCCTTTGCACTGTCTCACCAGCAAAAGGACAGAGACTCCTGAAGACTCCTGAATTCACCATGCCATCTCATGAAGAATTATCTCAGCTATAGGTACAAGAGGACTGAAGTAAAATGAGTCATATACTCCTAATTCTGTCCATTTTTTAGCTGACAGATTTTTGACTTTTCAACAAGTGTCATAGTTTTATTTTCTTGTTGTTAGATACATCTCCTAGGTCACTCACACAGGTTGACAATAATTCTGTTATTAGTATATGTGGCAATGTTATTATCAAATGTTATCAGTCTTATCAAGGTCTGAGCATCCACAGTTCGCCTGAACTCTGAGTAACTACTGCAGCTGCCAGGAGAAAGAGCTTAGCAAGCAAGGAAGATATATTTGGGCCTTGTACTGACTTTATGAAATACTTGAAAAATCCTGCTTTGGGTCTCTGCTTATATGGAGACAGTGGGAAAACTCTTGGTTCACATGGTTCCTTCAGAGCTGAGAATGCGACCCTCAGGCCATGCAACACATCTGAGGGAGAGTCTGCAAGGAAGGGAAGGTGGTTTAGATTTCCCTCCCTGCTCTTTACTAAGGGAGGTTTCCTGCACAGAGCTCCTGATGTAGCAGGTGTTTCTGGTTATTTTGTTGTGTGTCTGAGCATCCCTGTTCAGTTGTTATTTTGGCATGCTGCCATGGCTTCGCTGACAGATGGGAATGACACCACACATGTACCTGGGACATAGACAAATGGAATTTCATGAGAGACACTAGAGGTATTCATCTTCAGAGCTTTCTTCTTGCTGAATTTCAAAGGCCTCCTGTAAGCAATGAAAGCATGAGAACATTGAACTGAAGGTCAAAATAGGATTCTTTTTGTCTGATAAGAAATACTTGGCAAAGCACAGTTCTCCCACGAAAAATAGGTAGATATGAATATATCTAGTTTTAATTACATAAGTGTTTTTTAGCTATTCAATACACTAAGGATTTTATAATATTACATTTATCATTTTTTCCCAGCATCTTTTACAGTTTTCAGTGAAAACAACAGTGGAGAACAAGATCTTGTCCATGACACAGAGTATGATGGCACTGGAGTGCTCCTCTCCTCGCAAATAAGGACAGTTACCACTTGGTAGATTGGAAATATGAAACAGATGGATTAATTTCTGGTTTAGATTTAAAACTACTACCTCTTTCTCAAAATTTTTTTTTGGCTGCACAAGGATCTGAGCAGAGTTTCACATGCTAGAAAACACATGGGGAAGTTTATGTTTGCATCGACTCCCAGTGGGATTTTGCATATGCACAGAATAATTATTCATATTTCTTGAAGTGGGAGTAGAAATGTAACCTTCCACGGAGTGAAGGCAGGGAGTTTAGAATATATCTCAAGCTTTACTGTATGTTTTCATTCATCACTGCAGTGCTCTGGGATAGCCATGGATTAACCTCAGCACATTTCCTGAAGATGGAGAGTTTCATTTAACCAGAAAATTCCTATGATTTGTTGTTTTTATGAGCATTTCTTTTAAAGCAAGAAGTGTACAGATATTCAAAGTGTATTATTTGTGAAAGACATATTACTGTCATCTTCCAGGTGTTATAAGTTCAGAGGTGTTCTGTTCAATCGTGAAATAAGGAGTGACTGTAAAGCTAATAGAAAAGAGCCATACACTGAAAAATGGTCAGCATGCTCCTAAAAAGAGCTATATACCTGGTTAATGTGGAGTGGACTATCAAGTTTGTAATCTCCACAAGATGGCTAGTACCTGCTCAAAAGGCAATGAAACATGTAAGTTGTTTCCCCTGGAGTCACTGTGTCTCTTTCCACTGAGTCATTGGTGCAAAGAAATGTACCTATTCCATTCCCTCAGCTGGCTTTAAAAATATTTTGAACAGCCTGTCAGATTAAAATGGTGCAAAGTAGGCAATTTGCACTGAGGTAAACCCCTTCTATGAGGAAATTATGAAAAGTTTTTCCTGGTTCTGTTTCAGATAATTAGAAAAAGAAAAAGAAAGCTGGAAGAAAAAAACCCCAACCCAAACCACCAAAAGGTACTAATGCTGATACCAGGCCTCAAGACTATGTCTTAAAAATTATGCACAAAAATGTATCACAGAAAGAACACAGGCTATTTCTTTGATTTCTGTGCTATTTTTCAATATAAATTTATGATTTACTGTCACAGGATTACTTCCCCCCTCAAGACTTTTTCTCCCCCAAGAGTTTGCACAGGAATTTTTAACAGCTCTATATTGTGTGATTGAAGTCACAATTTTTTTTTAATTGACATAGTGTGACACAGTATTAACAGGGGAAAAAATCCCCAAACCTATTTGCTAATTAAATCATAATGGATCCCATGAGGAACAATCATTTATAATGAAAAAAAAGTTAACTAGTCGCATAAGCACAGTGGTCAGGCCTGACATCACTTTTCCTGTGCATTGTAACTAGATGATCTGTAGGTGTGAGAGTTTCAAGGGGACCAGCCAAGGCTTGCAGAGCAGAGCTCACCCTTTCTGATTTGACTGTGATCTCAGAGCTCTCAAAGGCGTTATGTTGCTTGAAATCTCTCAGCACTGCTGGCTAGAGCAAGTCCTGGGAGATGTGTTGAACAGGGGCTGAACAACTGCAGGAAATGGAATAACAAATAAAATTGACCATTTGCATCAGGGGTAGCAAAGCCCTGTGTGCTTGAGGCAACACAAGGCAAGAGGCAAACAGACACCTGCTCTTTACATGGGAAAGCAGGAGTGGACTGAATGAGGCAACAGAAAGGAGAAGACCCAACAGATAGAGAAGGGCAGAGGCAGCCTCCCAGGCGCTGGCGTGACCCACTAGCTGGGTGCCTGTGGTGCTCTTGGGTGCACCAGCTCCTACAGGTTGATTTTGGGAGTGCACATTATGCTCCCCGTTGCCCCAGAAGGACTTGATGGAGCAGTTCCTTTCATCCTTCTGCCACTGAGGCTGGCAAAAGCCTGCAATGCAGGCTTTGGAACCTGGAATCACACCCTTCTACCCTCCCACTCTTTGTCCATGGCACTAGTCACACCTTTTCAATAACTAATAGCAGTTTGCATGCTCCAGGCTGGGAGCCACTCTGTGGATAGGTGGGGGAATTCAGCATGGGAGGGCATTTTGTCCATCATTTTTCATAGAGAGTCAAGCTTTATGAGCAAAGATACCAATTCCTATTAACAAAAAACCCCAATCCAAACCAAACCAATAAACCCAACCAAACCACACGAGGTCACAACTTCAACACCAGAGTTTGCTAGAGTGCTCAGGAGCCCTGGGTTCCCACACTTGTCCTTCCTTTCCTGTTTCTCTCAGGAGTGATGAAGTTTCCCTCAGCACTGATCCAAACTGAAGGCATAACTTGTCTATTGTGGTCACCTTCACTTCCTAAAGGGGGTAATGATCCAGGGAATAAAGATCTAGTTGTACCAAGTCATGTTAGTAATGTGGGAACTGAGAGGTTCCACTGACTGTGAAAAATCCTTGGCTCTGGTTTCATGTCCACCACCACGTCCATGTAGCATCTAACACAACAGGATGCAAGACAAGCTGCGGGTCACAGATATGCTGATATGACAGCAGGCAATTTAATCACAAACCTATTGCAAATTTATTTTTGAAAAGGCTGCTTTCAGAAGCGTCACTGATAGCAGAAAATACTCACTGGCAGGATGAAGGAGCAGATGTTTAGCTCTCTGGAAATTTCTAAGGGCTTTCTCAGCAATGGGCAGGAATCAGTTAGGGAGACTGAAGGAGAGCAGAAACATGAGTAACGGCATGGAGTTAAGGAAGGACAAAAGTTAACTGTCTGGATAACCTCTATGACAGCAAAATCTACAAGTCTATGGAGAATTTTCCCAAAGGAAATGGTGAAAGTCTTCCTGATTGACATTCATAGACTAGATTAAACAGAATACTTAATGTGTAATAGACAAAAATCATGCTTTTAGGCAGATGGATAGAATATTTTAACAGTTTTCTGTAGCTGTGATGTGCAGTACAGAAGCAATAGAAAATTGAAAGACTTTTTTCTCCTATTTACTTTTTCTGATTTTCTTTTCCTTTGGACAATGAACTAAAAAAAACCCAGAGTGTGCAAATAAAATCTAGAAGCCAAATGTTTAATTTATGCTATCCTATCTGGCTATTGCACTTTCTCATGAGCTCCCAAAAGAACCATAAACTGTGTCCAGCCCTCTTATGCTTCATTCTGATCAATACTGTAGAGAGTAGTGTACCTTAATTATGACTTGTGTTTTAACCTGGTGATACAGCAAAGTTAAAACCTTGATCAGTTTACAGATCAGATTTTTATTTTGTTCCATCATAGGGTATTTATCTGAGAACATTTTTTTACCTCAAATTTCAGGTTATTCCACATTAAAATATTGTGCTGGTACTCCTTACCAGCAAAATATTTTGCAGTGTTATGCACTGGTTCAATATGTTTTTGTAGAAGGTCACCTCCATAATGTGAAATTGTAGGTTTAATATTTTGTTTATTTTAGGCAGATGACTAAGGTCTCAGATAGGATATTTTCAGGTGACAGTGTAGGAGAGAGGTTAATTAAAATGAACAATATTTTGTCAGTTGTAAAAGCCTACAATTATGTAGAACCTTTTTCTATTTTTAAGCTACTCTCAGACGTAGTGATTTTTGTTTATAGTCTGAAGAACAAGATGATCTGACACTTCCTGCACTTGCAGACATTCTGGAGCTCATAGGCTGGTGTCATTCTTCCATAAAAGTTGAAGAATCAGATTTAATTCCACAATGTTATTCTGGAAGTCGGTAACTACAGATTCCAGAAACTTGAAAGTTCTGTCAGGACTGTTTACTGTAGCCCAAGTCACATCTACACCTGGTTTTACCTCTAGTAAAGACAAAAAATATACTTGTCTCTTTACTGACCTTACATTATTATAGGAGAAGAAAAAAAAAATCCCCTATTCTGTGCACCATTTAAAATATTGTTCTACCCCTTTTTTAATTCCACTCTGATGCACAGATCTTTTAGCTATTCAGGCATATGCTTGGGGGAAATAGAGAGTCCAATTTCAATAATGGTAAGAGCTCTATAAAAATCACCAGAGCAATTGTATTGAGCTCATGCTGCTGCTTTCTCCTAGTAATGATCTGGAAGTAAAATAAAACCAAACAAACCTAGACACAGACATTTCTTGTGATTACATCTACTGTAGCTGTCTATTTCTACCCAGCAGATCAGCCACATATTTTATGAAGACAGTTTTTGCAAGACTTTGTTTTTTAAAAAAAAGTTCTGTAGGAGAGAGTACCAACAAAACACCACATTCTTAATAATATAATCAATTAACAAGTAAATTTCTGCTTGCAGCTGAAAGACCTGATATTAAGGATTATTGAAAATCGATCCTGCAGAGCCTTTTTCATGCTGATACTTCCAGTGAGCTCATTTTCACTAAACAGTCTGGCAATGTTCATCTGCCATGTAAAAGTTTTTGAGCATTTAAGAATTTTTAATGTTTATTTTCAAAGACTGGGAAGTTTCCAGATATGGAAGCAGATATGCTTCTGTAATATGTAATGAGTGACATACCTCAGAGTTCTAGAAGATGGTAATATAATACATACATTTTTAGACTGAAAATTTTGCAGATGAACTAGTTTTTCAGTTGAATCATAAGTTCAATTTTCCTTGCACTAGATACACTGGTGGATGGTTGTTCTAAAGAAAACAGGTAATGTTGATATCTGTGGGGTTTGAGTATGCACTGCCATATTTACACAATTTTGCTTATAAAATATATTTTTCAAATTATATGCTATAGTCAGATACTACTACATTATCTGTTTTACTAGTATTCTAGGCATGATATTAATCAAAAGATTTACAGGATATTTAAGCAGCTTGAAATCCTAGTGAGATTGAACTAGAAATATAAAATTATGTTGTGTTTGTGTTTTTGAAATACTACTTGCTAAGTATTGAACAATTTCTCTTATATTAGGAAGTTCAACATCCACCAAAGGAAATGGCAGAGGAAATGCAGTCTCCCTGATGAGGGCTGGGGTAAGATGAGCTGCCTTAGGAAAACTGAAACTTGAAGGTTGGAAAGCCATATTTATTTCAATAATGTTATAAAGACACTTCACTTCTTTGAGATAAAATTATGGGTGTAGAGGAGGAAAAGCCTCCTCACTTAGCTTTCAGGAGCTGACAGTCCTATAACATAACACTTGACCTCTTTTTAATTAGATGTTTCTGAGATGTGGCCACTGTGCCAGTCTGATCATTTCTTTTTCCACACACCTGAGGTTTGTTGGTGCACTGCTGGTTGTGGTAGGATCTCCCTCAGCAAAGTGTTATGAATGACAAGGGCCACAGTGAAAGGAGTGAAAAGATCCCACTTACCCCAGAATCTCCTTATGCTCACCTATAGTTTCACTGTTATTCATAGTTTTAACCACCTCTGCTTCCACATCCCTTAAGGAATCCACTGATTGACATTTGTCTTAATTTCCAGTGATGAAAATCCTCATTAATTCCCTTTGGGGAAGAAGCCTGACCAATAGCCAGCTGCCCAGAATTGTGCCTAGATGTTATTTCACTATCTATAAGTGAGAAACTTCAACCTCCCTGGACAATCTGTGACAGTGCTTGGTTACCGGCACGGTACCCAAGTGTTCCTGTGTTCAAATGGCACCTCCTCTGTTTCAGTTTGTTCCCATTACCTCTGTTCCCATCACTGGGCACCACTGACAAAAGCCTGTATCATTCTTCCTTGTACCCTTCAGATATTTTTTCATGGATGGGTGAAATTAAGAATTAATAAGCAATTGGTGAGGCAAGATGTAAATTTTCTGGTCAGAATTGAAATACAGAAAAACTAGGCAAAAGAACAGCTACTGGAAAAACCAGTGGCAAGCCGAGACAAAATCCAGAGATATACTGAAGTCCCTGTATTCAGAAGGAAGGAGGAACCACAGAAGCAGGAAGTAAATCTTCACTGTAGCTACTGGACATATGCATAGAATAAGATGCAACAAAATGCAAACTGATTTGTCCTGTTCTGCTGCTGCTGCTGCTGCACTAAGTATGTTGTTACATTGCTGATAGTGGTGTGAAACAAGCATGATCAACTACCCCAAAATGGGCAGACTATGACATTAAAAGAACATTGCAAATTTAAATAAAACAAAACCTAGGTTGTGGGTTCTGTAAGTCAACTGTATGGATATGAAATTTGTGAGAACATTTTTTTGAATTCTTTTAGGAAAAATATATTGTAGTATCTTCTGGAGGGGTTGGTTTCATTGCAGTTGGGTATCTGATGCTTCATTAGGTTAAGGTCTGTCCACTTGAATGACAGGAGTGATGAGCTGCCTGGATGAGATGAAGGGCTGTAATGCTGAGATCACTAAAAACTGCACAAGAGCCAATACAGAAGTGGAATGAGATTGTACATTAAAAGGCTATAATCTGGTTGCTTAACTGCCTACAATCATCTGAGGAAGGGGTGAATATATGCATTATGTTCAGGTTTTTGCAAGACTAAATCAGCTGTTAAACTATGATACATAACATGATTTTCCAGTAAAATATACTATGGTTAATTACATAAAAAATTGAAATAAATCACTATGCTTTAAATTTATTCCATAAAAATGGTGGTTTCTGATTCTATCAGAAAAAAAGTTGCATGCAGTCACAGTACATGAAAACTTACTTTGTGTAACATGGTGCATAACAGACCTCAGAGAACGCTGACCTCAATGCACCCTTAGGCATGCTTACAAAGGATACTTAAATGAGCATTTCTAGCAAAAATCACAAGCAGCAGATTTAGGACAAAAATTGCCATGTGATAGTACCTAATTCTCCAAGTGTGAACTGGCCAATAACATTTATTTTGTAGTAATTTTCTTCGTACAAATAAGGTGAACTTCTAGCTTTACACTCAGTCTTGTTTTGAAATTTAATATGGATTCAACACAACAATTTACACATAACCCTCAGAAGAGAAGTTAACTAGAAGCAGATGTTGAGCAAGATGCCACATTTGGAGAAACCCACTTTAAACAACCACCTTTCTGTAGTGGCTTGAGTCAGCTCAGTTTATGGCAAGCAGAAAGGAGCTTTTCTTAGCTGCTATAAACTGGTGCACACACTTCAGCACGTGAAAACAACACCCCCTTAAAAGGCACAGTGATTGGCTGTAGGATTTAGAGCTTTATAATTTGTTTCCCTGGTGACCAACTCTGGATGATACAAAAGCAAAAGTCTGGACAATATTACGGCTTCACATGACAAGAATTGTGTTTTTGTTTTTCTTTAATCTGAATCTGAAAGATTATACCTTTGTTGTGCACATTCCAAATCAAAGTCTCTGATACTGCTAGGGAAAAAAAAAATTAAACTTGAGAGATGCTGACAGCTTCAAAGCTACACTTCAGCCTGAATTTTTATCTGCTATTACTACATGCAAACAAATTAGCTGAAAGAGACTTCAGGAGGAAAATATTTTTCCAGTTGCTTTTACATTTTTCCTTTTTTTTTAAAGCAAGTACCTGGGTTTCTGATAACAGGATGGATCCAATGCTATTTTTGTCTAATTCTTGTTTAGATGCACTTTACACAATCTACCAGCTATTGTCTTTAGGGAGGAAAGCAGGAAAGACCAAAAGAAAGCCTGAAATCCAGACTGGTTATGGCAGGCAGTGGAATGGTTGTACAGAATTGGAGGCCAGAAAGAACCATTGCAGTTGTTTGTCTGATGCTCTCTTTGCACTCAGCTTGGGAGTGATTCCTGTCCCTCAGGCTCCAGATGTGCAGCCCTGGCATCGGTGGGACAAGCTCCCAGTGGTAGCAGAGGCTGCATCCCACACTGTGTCAGAGATGTCTGCTGGCCTCTCACATTGCTCACAGTGTTTCTGCTGCTCCCATGTACCCTTTCTGTTACAGCCTTGCAAACCTAAACTATGGGAATCAGCTCCTAACCTGAAATATGGTGATTAATTTGTTCTGGAGAGTTCCATGAGGCTGCAAAAACAGACACCTGAGAGTGAACTTACTCTACTTGAGTCACAGCCTTTATGGCTCTTCTTCCCTCAGATTTTCCTTCCTCAGATTTTCCTCTGTGGTCTGCAAGGCCAGTTGATGCTCATCCATCAAGTGGCAAAACCACAGTACCTCCAACTATCTGAGGAAACACAACTTCTCCAGGATGTTTTAGAATGGATGTGTTACAGGCATTTTCATACTACAGAGCTTCAGGAATGACGAGAACCTGAAAGGCAGTGCAGGTTTTGCTTTCTCCCAAAAAAGATGGACTCACAGTTTCCCATAATTAGATATTTCCAAGAAAAATTGTCATGACCATGCTGCATAAATGTTTTAATTCACAGTCTTTAAGGATTTTCTGAAGAAACCAAATGAAATCCATAAAAATATTTAAAGTGACCACTTCAAGACGTTGAGACCACCACTTCCCATCATGAACTGCTTACAGGTCAAATTCAGACACATTTTGCTTGTTTGTGACTTTTTAGGCATATGATTGAGATTATTCTTTCACAGTGATTTTTGTCCCCAGTTATATATTACCCTTTCAAATATTATGTCTTCTAGGTAGGGCAGAAAAGGCAATTGATCTATTTATACCACTGGTAAAAGAGCGCAGGACTACAAAATAATATCTGGAGGATTTTGCTAGAAAAAGTCCTATTCATCAATGACTTCACACTGACTGTGTTCTAAGATTTCTCAGTTAACCAGTGTTTTTAGCCTCTCAAACACACAGCTTGCCAGTGCCATGTACAGCTACTGTTTTTTTAAGTCAAATGTCCAGGTAATAAGTCAATTAACTCAGAAGAATCCAGGATTACAATAAGGACTCAGTTATATTTTCTAGCTAAATTTAAAATGCTTCCAGAAAATATAACAATAATTTTGTGTCAGGAAGACACAGAAATAAATATACTAACTGTTCTTGCTTGTATTTATAACCTTAAATTCTTTGCTGAATCTCCAATTAACCACTAAGCAATTCCACATAGAAATCCACAGCCAATAAATACCCCTTATTCTTTTCAAATATTGGAAGAACATTATTGATTTCTGGCTCTTGAAATTTGTCTGAATTTGTTTAAACCAGTTTGTAGTGCTTCTCAGACACTTTGCTAAATATTTGGTGGAAGTACAAACACAATGTTCCAAACCTCCTTAAGTGTTTGTTCTCATCCTATTATTTTTCAAAGACAAACTTACTATTCCGCTGAGATGGTGCTTTTATTATCTATTCTATTCAGAAGTAGTAGAGATTTTTTTTTTCCATTGGCAGTGTGAAGTTTGAAGTATCCATGACATTATGGCTATTCATAACAGCTTCCTCTTTTCCTACGTGTTGTGGGTAAGTATTTGTTGAAACATTCATATCACTGTTTCCTGAGATTTAAGCAATCTTTCTGACAACACAGTGTATTATTGATCTGTTATCCCATAGGAGCTGACACGTGAAGCTTCAGTCTGGGGTTCTCGGGTTGTCTTTCCACTTCTGCAACACTTTCCTCATAAGGTGTGCCACTTTCAAGGAGGAATTTAGAGCAGATCCAGTGTGGCAGATATTGGCTTAAAGGAAATTTGGACCATAGCGAACAACATGTACAAATAACCAAGAAAGAATTTGCATGGCAATTAAGAATGGAGATCACATCATGTGGCTTCAGCTTTTTTTATTGACCCTAGGACTCTCTTTCTTCTACATTATTTGGAGAAGAAGGAAGAAGAGAATGAAAAAAGATTTGTTGGACAATAAAGAGAAATTCTTTCTGATCTCTTTCATAACAGAGTATTATCATGCAATATCCACACACATACCTCATGATCTATACCAAAATTTGAGATTTTTCATCATTTATGCAGTATATGAAGAAAATTCATAAATCTATAACCCTAAAATTGAAAGTCATGTGAAGTTTTAGACAAGTAGAAACTGTTTACAGAATGCACTTCTAACTTTGAATTAATTTATTCTTTTTTTTTGCTTGAATAATACTTGGCACTTCCAATTTTGAGGATTACTGGCAGCAATGCCCTCAGAATGACATGAAAAAGATACCTCTGTTCTTGCAGATTTCAGTATCACATACCCACCCACATGCACAATTGTCATGGTCATTTTAATCTGATACTTCTGAGTGGTTGATTAAGAAACTGTGTTTAACCCATCAACTTTAAAGGACATATCTAACAGGAAAAACTGCTTACGTATCAAACAGTGACAGAAAAAAAAGTAGTTTTCTTAGTAGGGAAAAACTCTCTTTTATATTATTTTCTCTGTTTTCCAAAATCAGCACTCATCACCTACCATCTGTTCTTGCGTTCTGCGTGGATCTTCTTGATTTGATTGACGTTCTTCCCAATGGCAGAACTTTCAGTGCATGTTAAGTTACACAAGAGAACCAATTTAAGCATCTCTTGTGTATAAATTAGCTAGAGAGTCTTAGAGATATACTGCTTATCTGATGGCATAATTGAGCCCAAAGCTCTATCATTGATCTTTCACAACTTGGCTGTCAAACATAAAAAAGTTAAAAGAAAGGTAAGGGAGGGTATCTTTTCATCAGAATTATAACTTTCTCAGCTTCTCATAGAATTTCATTTCTTTTGCAGAGAAATTGAGAGAAATTTAAATGTAACAGTAAAGCTCATGGTATATTTCTGACAGAAAAAATGGGCCATTGAAGTAAATGACAGGAAACTCTGTATGTGGGAAGGTTGGTGCATTATCCATAGTCATCAAATGTCATTACTATTTTTTTTTCAATGTGTTGGTATTGCAAACATACATTTGTGACAAAACTGACTTACTCCAAGCTGCTAGCTAAGCAGTTATCAGGACTTAGGCAAAACCCCATGAAATTTCCCAATTTTGAAACAAGATTTGAGATAAAGCCATATTAACCCTTGACTGCATTGCAAGAAGATCACTCTGGCAAAATACCTGGAAAAAAAATTGGTGGTCATACTCCTTTCCCCACATCCTGTCACATAATTCAATATTTTTGAATGCTTCACTGTGTCCATTGTAAATGGTTTGCCCTCCAAATGTTTCCATAACTTAAAATTGATGCTCTTGTCAGGAGTTCTTACTATATATTTACTATATATGTTGTTTATATTATTTCAAATGCACTGAATCAGGGGATAATCCAGTAACAGATCTTCTATAAAACCACTATGGCCTAAGTTTCTCGTGAATGTGTAGTGCATATGGAAATAACAATTAAAATGTATATATGCATACACATACACACAGGTATATATATATGTATGTCTATATAACTTTTGTTGACCACAGTGGAGTCTTTACCCAAAGGATGGATTAGATAGCAAGCATGTGACCCTTTTTTAGTAAGTTAAAATAATGAGTGACGAGACAACGGTGCTGCTGTTGTGTAAATGTGCCTCATCTTGCAAGGCAGTAATTTTCTGTGGGGTTTGAACTCATCATGGGGCTCAGAGCTGTGTGACCACTCCTGTTTTCCTGCAAACTGATCTCACATCAACAATAAAATGTACACACAGACACACAGAAAACATGCACGTGTGAAGGCATTGAAACCTTACAAATAAGAGAAGTTTGTCACTACAAAATACAACAGAAAATGAGATTATAGAAAAATTCAGGCAAAGGTATAAGATATATTAGTACTATACTGCTAACACTAATGACACTTACCAGCAAACTTCCAGCATTTAATTCTTCTTTCCCTACACACCTATTCTCCAGGTATGAATTTTCCCAGCTCTCTCTGAGTGAATGGTTGGATTCCAGATGTGGGTGACTCAGGAGTTACACGTGACATATAGGGAATATCTTGAGGTAATAACCTTTACAGATCACTGCAGAATTTACATTTAATGAATTATGGTGTCATTAACCTTATGAATGTCCTATTTAAAGTAATCTAACATACAGTTTTATCTTCTTTCATTCCATCAGAAAAAAAAATCTAAGAGCTATATATTCTAGCTTTGGCTGGGACAGGTGGACAAAGCCACCCCTAACTCTTCTGGCTGGGTGCATTACTGTCTTTGGCCACTGGAATAGGGGAGTCTATGCAGGACATGTCATCTGTGTAGCAGATGAACTCTGCTGCATGGGGTAGTGTGCAGCAGGATAAAACAGAAGGGAACTCCTGCTCTCAGCAGCTTTGGGCATGTAGACCCCTCTCTCCTCATTCCTCCTCAATAATTCTGCCCAAATTGCCTTTTATTGGTGAATTTATGATTTAATGATGTTGAGCTTAGTTCCCCATATAAAAGGAATGATCCTTTTCAGTTTTTCTGCAGGACAGATCCTCATTTTGCAAGTATTATTAATTGATGTTTGTTTTTTATTGTGGTGACTCTAAAGCCTCTGCACTGTTTATTCTGAACTAAATTAATTTTACGTAGTAGCAAATTTTTCCAGCCAGTGTTTGAATAATCCTGACACCAGAGAATGAATATTTTTTATGTTCAAATTGATCATTTTGACAGCCAATGACTTCAAAGTGTTCTTCAAAATATATAACAGTATAATTTTTTGATATTTTTACCTGGTCTAGTGTAAGACACCCCTGTCCATGGCAAGAGGATTAGAACTCAATGATCTATAAGGTCCCTTCCAACCCAAACCTTTCTAAGATGACTTTATTTTTTGCATGCCTTGTGTTCACCATATACCATGTATACAGTGCAGAATAATCTTTCTGCAGATCTAGACTGGGTTTTCATCTAGCTCCCTTCTCACTTCTATGGTCTATAACAAGACAGGTCTGAATTCACATTAACAAATCAAACAGCTTAATTTAAATGTTACTAAAATAAGATATGTATGGAGACAGAGTACACAGCATGAAGGCTGAGACTAGGCTTGGTCAGAGGATGGAATTTCAGAAAGTAATGCATTTCCAGAGGACAGCAAAACAATCTGAGTGCTGGCTACATGCTGTGCTGGCAGCCAAACCTCAAAATCCCCATTGACTCACACTGGTCTTAGAAGGTGCAGGTTTTTGGTAGCTATGGGCTGGTGATGGGAAATAAGGGTGTCTGTCCTCTTCGGAGGCAGTAAGCCCTACATTTGATGAGGTTCTGACATCTCTCTGTCTGTTCTGCCTTGTCTTTTCATCCCCCAGACAGAGCTCATAGCTGTCAAAGTGGCAGCATACTAATTTCTCAAGATACAAAGCCTGGAACTGGCACTGCACCTATCCTGAAGAGAATTTATATATGATCTGTAAATCTGTTGGCATTAATAGTTACAAGCAGGTAAGGTCCTATTTCACAGAAGAGCCTTTTGACAGAAGTTCCCAGCTTCCCTTCAATCTCCTTGCCAGGCATTCCTTAAACAAGGTCTTGTCTCTGCATCTCTCTGGCTTTGCCTTCCTCTCTCAATCTGAATTCAACAGTTACTCCCCTTGAAGGCAGCAGAAAAATCTGTAAGCTCCACTGGCATTCATAATATTAAGCACAGCCAGCTTTATAGTGTGCCCTTGTACAATTCTGGAAGAAACAGGATTGTTCAGAATCCTTTGTTTTCCATCATTCTTCAAAGAGAGCTGATAGCTGCATCCACTCTGAGGCCACTCTTGGACATATTTGGATGTGAGGAAAAATGAAGACAGTCTGTAGCAGATCCAGCCAAATATGGAATGGGATAGGAGAGTGTTCTGCACACGTTTGAAGTATGTTATATGAGTTTCCAAGAGGCCTGGGCAGAGTTCATCACTGTCCCTCCAGGAAAAACTAGCTTTTGTACAGTCCTTTGCACCAGAAAGTCTGGACAGACACACAAACAAGCAATCCCAGCTTAGACCCTTTGATATGCATGATGCTACCAGCCAATACATCTTTTTATCATAGCTGAGTCTCCAGGTAAATTGTGAGAAAGAAATTGAGTATCTGGAAGGATCTTGTTTATGGGAAAACTCAGCTAAAGCTCCTCTCCTCAGTGAATCTAAATATATTTTACACCCTTCCTTAGAATCTTGATGTAACCTTGCTTCTGCTGAAGTTTCCTGTCTGACAATCAGCTGGAGTCAGAATCAAATCCATGTAATTTGGACATTTGGGCACAGTTATATCTCACGTACATCTGGGTACAGTACAGGACATAAAATTAGAAGCAAAATCACTGCAGCTTCCTCAACAGCAGGTGGGGAGAGAGGCACACAATGAAAATATTTGCTTCCTTATATCACCTGGCTTTCATTGACTCATCCATTAAATCAGGAAAGGTGAATCCAGGAAAAACTGGGCTAATTTTCAAAGCAGGTAGCTACCAACAGATAGATATAACATAAAGTATCTGTCTAGGTAACTGTTCCTAAATGATACAGGTCTGAGCGCAGAATCATGATCGACCTTATGTTCTTGGGATAGGGACTTTTTTTTTTACTCCATATTCATATGGGACATTTTTATCAAAGACACAAAGTTCTTTTGGTTTCAGCTTAACCCTGTTTGAAAAAAAAAAATCTTTTTATTATGAAATATATTTAAGCAATAAGGAAAACCCGGTAAAGTGAACTGGATAGAGAGGTAAATCTGAAACTTGTATGCTCACCTGGGCTCACAGAACATGAATCTTCTTGAGCTGGTTGCAAACCTAGTTATGGTCTTTTCTACAGGATGTTTTTCTACTTTCATATTTATCTTGAAAAAATGAAAATTTTTTGTTGTACACCATTAGCTAATAAAAAAAACCTGTGGGCATGTGTATTCTTGCTTCTTCCTACAGTCTTTTAACTGTAAGTTGCCGAAGAATTTCCACACTGTGATGTGATAAATAGAGGCAGTGTGCCTCAGAACTCCGGACATGTGGGCATCTGCTTTTGCCACTGATCCTCAAAGATGTGTTTCCTTAGGAGGTCACTTCACCTTGCTGTGCTCCATTGCTTCCAGGTGTAACAAGGCTCAATTTTGTGAGAAGGTTGTAATGAGGTGAATGGAAGTAGAGGTCCTGTGTCACAGCAGATTTGTATTTATGACTCTTGGGCAAAAGAATTTTGCTTATTATGTAAATTCATTCTAAAAGGAGAGACATTTCCCTTACAGGTTTGAAAAATAATCTGCATAACTCTTTCACTAAAGGCTGTGTGTCCTCTCTTCTTGAAACAGAGAAAGACTAACATTATGTGTTTTTCTGATAAAAAACAACATGCTGTTCCCAGCAACTATCAAGGACCTGCTCCTACAACAGCAGTATTATTGGGAATGACCTCACTCATTTACAGTCCTGATCCTATTCTGACAACAAATCCCATCTGCATGTGTTTGTTTTCTAAAGAATGGTATTAGGCCAGAGTGAGGTGTTTGGATTGAAGCAGCTCACCGATATTCACTGGTGGTGTATTTACAGGACTGAAATTGTAGTACTTGATGACTCTATTGTTTGTTAGTTGGAGAGTGAGTTCATTACTGTCAGGTTCTCAAATGTTTACAAACTAGTTGCTACTAGAAACTATTTTGATTCTGTATTGGAAACCACAATCACATAGACAAGTGTTAAGTCAGTGGCCCAGGGAGACCTGGACTTTCCGTTTCTCCCTTGTAATCCCTCTGTTCACTCTGCTGCAGGCTGGGGGCGGGGGGAGGGGGAGGGCGGGACTGTTTACTACTTTAGTCCTTATTTTTGGCCCTCACCAAAGGAGGTTGAGAAGTACTAATTGTTTCTGGAACGGTTGGATTTTTTCTCATGTTAGCAGCTGCTTTACAGGTGACAAAGTCTGGTTTGCTCCTGTGTGGGAGCAGGACTGTCATCCATGTACTTTTTCTGCCTCTGGACAGCCTTCATGAACCCCTGTCACTTACAGAGCTCATAGGTATGCATGGAATCACTTGTTTATGTTACTACCTATAATTTATCTTGGAGGCACTAAACCTGCCATAAATTGCTGTAAACCCGGTGGTCTGGAGCCATGAAAGAGGATGAGCTTACTCTTAATACCCAACATTGAAGTAGGAGAAAAGCAGCCCAGAATGCCTGGAGAGGTACAGAGGCTCCTGCCAAGTTGGTGAATGCTCTGCCTGCATCTGCTTTTGAAAAAAAGAGAATTACTGGATGGGCCAGGCCTCTGTTGCATGTCAGTTATGTAACAGTTTATAAATTTTCTGTTTAAAAATAAGCTATGAAATGTTACTGTTGAAGTGAATATAATGTTGGCATTCATGTTTAAAAGTGTACAGGCAAACATGCCCAGGGTAGGGGAGGCCCTGGTGCTGTAGATGGCTTATGAGGAACAAAATGACATTTGCCTAGGAAAGTGTTTCTCTTGTAGGCAGAGGGCTTACTCACGACCTTTAATTCTATTCTGAAAAACATCTGAAACCTTGGAGGGTGTGTGGGACATGTGTCCGGCAGTTCAGGGTCTGAACAAGAACACCAGCAGGCCAGAGCAGAGCAGCTGTGATGCAGCCACTGTGCCAGGGGTATCACTGAATTTGAAATCACCCATGGAACCCCATAAAATCATTCACAGGGAATCCTGTTAACCTGGACACTGGATGAGGAAGAGATAGCAGTTAGCTACTTTGGCTGTGGGGAGAGGACTGGGAGACTGGGATAGAAAATGGTAATCCTGCATGCTGTCATCTAGTTCTTCTTTCCTAGTGCCACTGTGTTGTCATGTTTTCCTTTTGTCCCCAATAAACTGTGTCAGTTTAAATCATGATTAAACACAGGGAAATGTCAATTGCTAAATTATGGATATAAAACAGTTATTCAAGTTCACAAATGTTCACAAGAGCACTGTTTGCTTGTAGAAGCTCTTAAAAATTGAACACACCACCATGGCACAAACTTTCCACCATTTTTTCCATTGAGAATGACTCAATCCCTTTCTTTTTTTTTTTTTTTTTTAATTTAGGAGAATTTGGCACTGCAGACATGAACCTGTCTCATGTTAAATGGTGTTTTTCTCCCTGACTTTCCAGACAAGTTTCTGGATGACAAAAAATATTAAAAAAAAAAAAAAAAGAAGAAAGAAAAAAGTGAAAAGAAAAAGGAAGTTACCTAGAAGGTAGAAATAGCATAAGCTGTTAGCCATGTTTTGAGTCGAAAACTGCTTTGCCAATTAAAAGTTCCTTTTGATGTATCTATGTAACATCATCACCCCAATAACCTAAGGAATTGCTATACAACCCACTTTAGGGACTGTGCAAGCACCCTGTGCACCCTCCCCTTGCTCATGCCAGTAAAGTCTGCTGTGTTGGCTCTGATGTCTCATCTGAACAGCAGTGGAACTTGTTCTGCAAAATAAGTATTCTACTACCTTTTAGGGGAGGCCTGGCTGGCAGCTGCTTCTTCCATTAACTTTTCTACTTCCCCCATACTGGGAGAGGTACAATATACTTCCCATCACTAATAAAGATTGCATTAAGGACTATCTGGATATAGCCAAAAATAGAAGTTGGTTTTCAGACAATGTTTTGGAAAAAACACAAACTCTTTTCTTGAACTTTTGCAACATAAACCAACTAGTAGGAAATTTATTATTATCTTTGCTTGCAATTTTTGTATTGCAGGTAATTCTAACATGAATGGATGCACATTCATAGCTCTGCATCCATACTGTGACAAGTATCAGTCATTTAATTTCCAGACTGAACTGTGTGTAGTATTTGAGCTTGCCATCGTTCCAGCTGGTGTTGAAACACAAGTCTTTAAGCTAGAGGTTTCCAAGGATAAAAATGCCCATTTGGGGCCCAAAACAGATGTTAAATATAGGTCACACAAATCCCTTTATGAAACTTGAACAGGTCAGAGAAATTACAGTTTGATATTGTAAGTGAAATAAATATATTTTCTCTCACATTCTGTCTTTGATCCTCAAAATATGTGTATCAATAGGAACAACCTGATGGGTATACTGTTCAAAAATGTGGAGCCGGTTTACTCTCTCTCATGAAAAAGTATGCTAGAGGAAAGAGATCTGTGCATCCAGATAGATGCCTGATATTTTCACACAGAGTGGAATTGCCATATTTTCATGGGAAATGCGTTTGCACACTTCTCACCCTTGCACAAACCTTGTGATCCAACCATCTGGAGTGAGCTGAGACCTGACACTCCTCACTGGGTTTCTCAAAACATTGCCTTAGCTGTAATCTGATTAATAAGGACACCAGAATTAGAGAAAAATAGTGGGAGATGAACTCAGTCTGCCTGTGTGAGTGTTTTTTTTTTTCTTGTTTCTGGTTTTTGACTACCTATTTGGTATTTTTGATGCTGATAATTGCTGGTCTTCTGTTTCTGTCTGACAGTTTGTTGCTTTGTCCTATTTGCTAGGATTTGACATATTTTTCCTATTCCTTTTTCAACTTTTATCTGCCTAATCTCCCTAAAGTCTCAGCTCAGTCCTCCTGTCCCATTAAGACACAGTATAAGCAAAGCATCTTGAACTTTAAAAGGCTCCATTGCCTAAATATTTGTTTACTTCTGAATCCTCCCTCTCTTTCCATGTATGCCATTGGTTAACTCTGAGGATTGCTCATGCCAATGCCACACTGAGTCATTCCAGAAGAGAACACAAGAAGTGAAGGTCTGCTCAGGTTACATAAGGTCAGTGATGCCATTCCTGCTCCTGAAGTCCACTGCCTATGTTGCTGCACATTCCCAGTCAGATGTACCATTCAAAACTTGCCCCAGACTGGACATGGGCTCAGTTGAGATGATGTACAGCAATTGGTAATGATGAGAAAAACCAGAGATAGCCCATGGAATCACAGAATCACACAGAATCACACAGAATCATCTAGGTTGGAAAAGATCTCCAGGATCATCGAGTCCAAACTTTGACCGATCACCGCCCAGTCAACTAGACCAGAGCACTAAATGCTGCATCCAGTTGTTTCTTGAACACACCCAGGGACGGTGACTCCACCACCTCCCAGGGCAGCCTGTTCCAATGCTTGTCAACACTTTCAGTGAAGAATTTCTTCCTCATGTCCAACATGAACCTCCCCTGATGCAACTTGAGGCCATTTGCCCTCATCCTATCACTTGTTTCTTGGGAGAAGAGACTAACTGCCACCTAGCTGTAACCTCCTTTTAGGTACTTGTAGAGAGTGATAAGGTTTCCCTGAGCCCCCTTTTCTCCAGACTAATCAACCCCAGCTCCCTCAGCTGCTCCTCATCAGACTTGTACTCCAGACCCTTCACCAGCTTTGTTGCTCTTTGGGCTTTCTCCAGCACTTCAATTTCCTTCCTGAATTGAGGAGCCTGGAACTGAACACAGCACTTGAAACTGGGCCTCAGTGGTGCTGAGGAAAGCCACGTTGCCACTGGTCTTCTTGGCCACCTGGGCACACACAGTGGCTCATGTTCAGCTACTGTCAACCAGCACCTCCAGGTCCTTTTCCTCTGGGCTACTTTCCAGCCACTCTTCCTGCAGGTTGTAGCTCTGTACAGGATTGTTGTGACTGAAGTGCAGAACCCAGCACTTGGTCTTGTTGAACCTCATACCATTGGCCTCGGCTCATCAATCCACCCTGTCCAAATCCCTCTGCAGAGCCTTTAACCCTCTAGCAGATCAATACCCAATTTAGTGTCATCTGTAAACTTACCAAAAGTGCACTCAGTGGATGAAGATCAGCACATCTGTACCTACAGGACACATCCACATGTCACAGCTGGAGGCTGTGAACCCCTTCCACTCATTAGAGAGTAAAGTTGCATGTGCTTTCCTAAGGTGATATACAACACAGAAATGAAGTATATGTCTGTCCTTCCAGCTTTTTAAACTTCCTGTTTCAGTTAAGCCCTTTGAGGGAAATTATTTTGCTCTTGTCATTCTTGTATGGTAGCTCTTGTAGAGCAAGACCTTCTTCTTGTGCTTTTGTAGGGCATAACGTGGTGGGATCATCTAGCCCTGGCTAGACTACTTGCTATAGATTCTATAACAGTGCTCCTCCTCCTAATATCATCAAAAGATTGCCAGTTTTGGGGGTATGTTGGAAGCTGTTGAAACTGGTGCTTCAAGGCATCTGGGAGACATTGATGTGGAGCAGAAGAATGTGTGCTGACTTGATAAGGTTTTCTAAGAAGGTTTCTTCTGCCTCTTGATTCAGTGGCTGGAAGAATGCCCACTCCGGAAAGTTAAGGATAAAACTGAAGCTTTTCCAAATGTTTTTTTGGTAGCTGGCATACACGATAGAAAGAGTTTTTAATTTAATTAAATTAACCAGTTAACCCTCTTCCTTAATTATGTGCTTTGGAGAATTTAGAAGAAAAATTACCCAAAGCAGAATGTTAAAATGAACATCAGACAAATACCTCCCCAAACAGGAAACCATGTGAGCACCCTGGTGTACACCTACTCTCTCCCATTTCAGAACAACACAGAGACTCCGCACTGTCTGCTGTGAAAACACCGAGGACATTTTGTTCAGCTGCCTGGGATTTGAGCACAATGATACTTTCTAAAGCAGAAGTATTCATCTGGGACATCTTTGCACATAAGAGCAGGCATTCATTTAGGCCACTGTAGTTACAGTTGCAAAACAGTTTCCACTATTACCTTCTGCTTTCTCATGCTCATAGCTTTCCAAAGCAAGAGACATTTGGACTGATTTTTGGTATGATGAATGCTTTCTGGACCAGAGCTTTCTTAGGAAAGACAACAAAATTAGACAACTTAGTTTCACAAAGCAAAAAAAAAAAATTTATTCCATGATGGAACAAGGCAAATGTAGTTCTTGCTTCTCTAGTCAATATATTATTAAAACTATGCAGTAAAAATCATAGGATGTCAGAAAATAATAATTTCAATAATCACATTGGACATGCATCTTTTTCTTTTCTGGTTATGAGTAACATTTTGCTATTGATCTGGAAACTGTTTTCTTTCTTCTTCGTGTCTCCAGAATGCTGTATTTTATTATACCTAAATGATATATTATATGTATATGCTTAAATGATGTATTTATTATATTTAATATACTTAGAAGTAATTCCTTTATTACTGAAGACTTATATCAGAAGAAATTATTTGAATGAATGTATCAGTAACTCCCTAGTCCTGATTAGATCAGTATTTTTCGTTGCTTACTATTCTTGTACAGCATTTCTGTCCTCTGTGGTTGCAATGGGTTGACCTTGAATGGTGGTCAGACACCCACTCATCCACTCTCTTATTTCCCTCTGCAACAGGACAAGAGGAGAGAATAGGATGAAAAGCTTGTGGGTCAAGGTAAGGACAGGAAGATCAGTTGGTGGTTATCATCATGGACAAAATGAAATCAACCTGGGGAAAATTAATTTAATTTAGTCCAAATTAAAATAGGTTTGGATAGTCAGAAACAAAAGCAAAGTGAAACAACTTCCTCCCACCTCCCCATATTTTCTCAGGCATTGCTTCTTCATTGTTGACTTCTCTTAGAGGAGAAGAAGCTAAATCACTTCTTGTCTCCTCTCTTCTTGTGTCTTGTCAGCTGTAGACTGTCCAAGAGAGAGGATCTTAATTCATGGCTATCTATTCAGCATAGTGCTCTCTAGCCTCACTTGGGTTTCCTTCAGCCGTGTTTACCACAACAGAGGTATCCTTTGCACAGTCTTTTCTGCTGGAAAATATGTTCTTCCTCATAAATCTATGTTTATTTCAACTGAGAAACAGAGAACCATGTAATCTTTCAGCTGCAGATGACAGAAAATCAGATGCTGAGTTTTAGCTACAAAGAAGGCTGATACTGAAGCTAAGCATTTTGGATATGGTATGTGAATAAATATTTCATATTCTAATGCTTAAGACAGTCACTAAGAACCGTCTTACTAGTATTTTCTAATTCTGAATTATTTTCAAATAAATGCATTTTGATTTTTCTTTAAAATTATTCATGAAAATGTTGTATATGATTATCCTTAATTATTCTATTATTTATTTGAATTTTTCTTATTCATTGATATCTATTAATTAGAAGGGTTTTATTCCCTTAATAGATGTTTCAAGGTGTAAAATTTATTTCCCACTTCAGCCAAAATTTTTCTTATTAACTATAGAATTGATTCTAATTTCAGTGTCTCAGCATCTGTTTTTTCTGACAATATGCTTCAAAAGCTTTCAAGTATACAAAAATTTTTAGAAAGAAGTATAAAGTTAGGTGGGTAAATAAATGGAACTGTGATTGAGGATTTTCTCAGCTGTAGTCAAATCTGTGGCAATAAATGATGTGTAAAAAATCTAGTCATTATTCCCTTGAATAAACAGGAACACCTGTTCTTATAAACAAAGAAAATCAAGCTATTTTTAGTAGTTGCATTTATTTATCTTTTACTACTGGGCTATGCCACTTCCTAGAATTTGAGTCTCACAATCATATTGTATACTTTTTTTAAGGGTTTCCATTTATTTTCGAGTTTCATATAAACTCTGTCCAGGAATGCTTTTTTGACGCTTCAGTTGTTCTTTCCAAAGATATAACAAAGCTGCAGAAGAGGAATTATTAAAAAAAACCCCAAACCAACCAAAAAAATTTTAAAAAACCCCACAACCCACAAATTCCCAAACCTCAACAGTTATTTGGGAGAATATTTATTTCTGAGCTGTACCCACTATGGGTACTATGGCAAAATGCACCATCTTATTTACTCAAAGTTAAGATGACATCCAGGTGAAAGCTGTAATATGGAATATATTTCGTGTGTCTTAGCTTCCTATCTTGATAATAAATAGATTATTAAAAATGTCACTTCAAAAAGAATTTGTTTCTCTAGCCTTTTTCTGTGGCCACTAAAAAAGCTGCGTAATTTCTCTTTTCTAGACTGAAGGACATACACCTTAAACTTTGCATTCTGGTGAAACAACCTGACAGAAAAAATAGCAAAGAGCCCTCTGTCTTATGCCCAACATTCCATATTTGCAGTGAATCTTTTTTGGAAGGTTTTAAGCTCCTCTTTTTTCCTGGTGCTGAAACAGGGACCTGCCTCACAGCACCACTCTTGTCTGAGATGGGGAGGGATATAAGTTATGAAATAAACCCAAGATGCACAAGGTGGAACAACATGGCCCACATGCCCATGAAAATACACCCTAGACACAAAAAAATGTAAGTTGGCAAGGACCTCTGGAAGTTGTCTGGTCTAACTTTGAAAGACAGAAGGGCGAACATCAAAACTAGACCAGATTGCATGGAGATTTGTCCAACCAGTTCCTTCAACTTCTCATTGTACACCATGCTCTCTCCCTCTAGCTGTCTTGGTAAACCTCTGCTGTGCTCTTTTCAGTTTATCCATAACTCTCTTCTACTAATACAATGATTTAAGAAGTTATCAAGTAAGATGCCATACACAGCATACATAATTCTCCCTATTCCAAAAACATATGCATAGCTGTTTGCTTTTCAGTTATCCTTCATGCACTGCTCTCTCAGATGTAAGCAATTCTGGTTGAAAGTAATCATTATGGAAAATTACCTTTCACATTTCATATGAGCAGATATAAGTGTTTACTTTGTGCCCTGCATTTTGTGCCCTTTAGGTGTTATATAATTTGACATTCACACAGATACAAATATTATGTTTTCACAGACAAGCTCTTGGTGGGAAGGTAGGCCAGGATGACAAAATGTATGCCCCAATACATGGAAAACAGTTTCAGTGTGATCGGGCAGCAGAGGCTGCTATTCTTGTACATGGATTAGTATTCAAAGGGTCTGTGTACGATGCACTTGGGCAGTTTTGTCTTGATATTTTGTTATTACCCCTTCTGTGAATCCTAAATAAATACTTTTTCTGTTGTGATGGTTTTGGTTGGGGTAGAATTAATTTTCTTCATAGTAGCTATGGGGCTTTATTTTGGATTTGTGCTGAGAACAGGGGTGATACCACTGGGATATTTTTGCTGTAGCCGAGCAGAGCTTACACAGAGCCAAGGCCTTTTCTGCTTCTTATATTGCCCTACCAGTGAATAGTCTGGGGGTGCACAAGAATTTGAGAGGGCAGCTGACCCCAACTGACCCAAGAGATATATCCAGACCATGTGACTTCATGCTCATTTTATAAAGCTGAGGGAAGAAGGGACAAGGACATTCAGAGTGATGGTGTTTGTCTTCACAAGTAGCTGTTACACGTGATAGAGCCTTGCTTTCCTGGGGATGGCTGAACACCTGTCTTCCCAATGGGAAGTGGTGAATGAAGTCCTTGTTTTTCTTTATCTACTAAACTGTCTTTATCTCAACCCACAAGTCCTCTCATATTAAACTCTTCTGATTCTCTCTCACATTCCATACAGGGGGAGTGAGCAAATGTCTACTTGATGCTTCATTGCTGGCTGAAGTCAAAGCACGACATCTATATAGCCAGTGCCTTAGTTTATCAGGCACAGGATAACACAATTTCTCATCTCTGATTCCACTGGGACACTCACAGAGTCTGGTATATTTTTGCACTGAGCTGAATCATCTCTCTGCTACACATCCCCAAATCAGCTGTTAAACAAATCTTTCTCGTACAGCAGTAGATGAGAAATATCCAGGAAGACTTACTAAAGAACCTGAAAGATTCAAGTCAAAGCATGGCAATAACACTGCACTTCCACCGTGTTGTGTTCAGGCTCAAACCTCAGCTCTTGGTTGAAGGGCAGGGTTTTAATCCACCGGGCTGTCAGAGGGTGGCAATGTAGGAACACAAAATAAGCCCAGGGCCAATTAGCGGTAGCTGCTCCAGGCCGGGAGCAGGCGGCTTTCCCGACACTGCCACAGTCATCCCTTTGTTTGCCACCGTCACACGAGGATTTCTGCGAACGCCACGCAAAACCAGACAGGGTGGTCCCAAGGAAACACTGCGCTTCATCTGGGGCTGCTTCGCATGCAGAAACCCGTCCAGACACATGAACACGCTCCTTTTAGGCACAGATCAGCCGTGCCTTGAGCCAGTCTGAATTCCTTCCAGGCATGCCCGAGGAAATGGAGCAGGCAGTCCCGTGATGCGCTGCCGGAGCCCCTCGGCTGCCATCCCGCTCTGCATCCCTCAGAGCCTGAAGCGCTCCTTTATGGCTCTGCCTCTCTACGGAGACGTGCAGGACTTGCAAGGTAGATGTCTATTACAACAAAACAAGACAGAAACTGAGAACAAGACAGAAACTGAGAACAAAAACCAGAGTGCTGGTGACTCCTTTTAATGTCACCCTTTCTTCCTTTGCTCATAACTAAACACCTCTCTCTCCTTTAACTACCTGTGCAGTCATGTGTGGTCCCGGTGCTCCCAACCTCCAGCTGTTCCCAGACAGTGGCTTCCTTGCTGTTACTGGGCTTAGGTACCTTCTTACTTATTTCCAACAAAACGTTCCCGTGGTGGGCAGCTCAGGTGACAAGAAATGAAATACTCTGCTTTGTGCTAATTTGGCTGGAAGGATTAAACTACATCTTACTTTACCATGACAAGGAATACCAACGAAAATAAGTTCTTTCTGTTGTCCATTACTACAGGTGTACAAGGTATTAACACTGTGCAGGCTGGACAGCAAAATCTGCCATTTGCCCCAGTAAATAATTGTTAGGTTTGCCTTTCAAAGTAAAAATGATCTTTCCTTGTCCTGACTTCTGGTGGTAGGATTTGTACTAGTAGATGCTGCTGAGGTACTGGGGTGGCTGAGGGGAACAATGGCAGGGAGCACCTGTAGGGCTGGAATAGGTTTTCTGTCAGATCCCTGTGACCTGGTGCAGGGCAGAGGGAGGAGGCTTTTTCACAGAGAGCACTTCTTCTCACTGAAGCAAAAGAAGTGTTCACTTATGTTTTTGGAGTACCTGTAATTTTGTAAAAATATTTGTTTCACACCTGTAGCATTATGACTGCTATTCTTCTCCCTCGAGGGCTGAAGTTTGGTGCCTAGTGAGATGAGTCATTATTCATTTTAGTATCTCTTTTGGTGGATAAGAAAAATTTTGTTGACAAAGTGCTACAGGACCTTCTTTTGAACAAGTTCTATCCTTCCTGCACTTGCAGAAGAGCTTAACTTGCAAGAGGAATAGGTCTAGTCCCATTTTGACCATAGTATATTATCTTTTATTTTTGAATAGTATATGTTGGACAAAAAAGATGCAAATATAAAGGGAATTTTTCACAAAATCTTTCAATAAATTCATATATTAAAATGTATTCCTTCCTCAGTCATTTTACTGTTGTCATTCCATGTGCCACATCTAATTTGTAGGGTGAGATCTCTTGGAACAGTGACTCATCTTTTCTTTATAAAGCACCATGCACGCGGAACTGTATTAATAAAGGAATAATGATGGGATCTGCTCATCTCTTAGGGACTGGAGCAGAGATAACTGATTCTGTGTCAGATGCCAATAAGGTTGCAGTATAGTTCATGTGGTATCTTGGATAAGGCTGGGGACTGATAATGCCAGGACTATAAAGTACAGACGCCCACAGATGAGGACTCAAAGCAATTGGGTCTTAAAATAGAAATCAAGGGTCAGGACCCCAAAGAAAATGCACCATGAATGCAAGCAATTTGGATTATATTCAGCTGAGATTGTCAATATGACTGGCAAGCAACCATGGCCTAAAACATGGTAGATCTCGTGCGATAATGCAATAGTGCTATTCCACTGAGTAAGGAGAGCATATAAAAACAGTTATCTGTCAAAGAAATTAATGTCATTCCTGAATGTGGAAATTAATTTCTTTGCTACTGAGAGATCATTCTACATAAATAGTTAACCTTGGATAAAATGTGGTGAGTTTGCAATTCTTATTTCCTGAAACTCCTGCTGATTATCTGAGGCATGAAGTTATAAATTTATTGAGAAGGCTGTGGGAATGACACAGTCTGGTGCTTCTCAACAATAAAACAGAATTTGAATACTAACTGTAAGCTGCTTAAACCACAGTCTCTTACATACACACTACTACAGTATGGTGCTATTGGCATAGTATGTCAGTACTTAATGTTTGAAGCAATAAGTACAGAGTGCTTTTAAATAATTGATTTAGACAGATTCCAGACAAACTAGTTCACACATTTTCTTTCTTGAACAATATAATCCTTAGCAGATGCTCATAATTAGGGATACAGATATTAGAAAAATACAGTAAAATGCTTATATTCATTCTCAGATCTATCATATTTACATAATTATCTGCTTTAGTTTAGGGTGAGCTTGACAAACTTAACCATTTCTTTAGTTAATATCAGGTATTTATAGCTTAAGCAAAATAGAAAATGACAGGAGAGTGGACAAGCTGTTTATATCAGCTAAAGAAATAATTATCAGATTATTCATGGCACTGTAAAGAGTAGGAATGATAAGCAGCCCAGCCGTTGTAATGTGATTAGCTAATGTTAGTTAAGCATTGTGGAGACAGAAAGAACTCTACAAAGGTTAAGCATTATTATTATCACTGTTAATTCAAAGTGATGGAAGGCACAGTGAAACCTCTTACCATGTGCTGTGTAAAGCTTGCAGAAACTGAAATTTAGAACTGAGGGATGGGATAAAGAGCATTAGCATCTGGTGAGCTCTTTCTGCTTGTTCCTTGCTGAGGTCTGAGTAGCTGATCATTTGAAAAGAGACCTCACAGAGAGTGACAAAGACACAGAATCCATCACAGTAGGAGGGATCGATGTGGGTCAAACTATGTGCCAGACTGACTCCCTACAGCTACCCTGGGGGCTGTCAAGTCCTATACAAGGAGCAGGAACCCTGATAGCTGCAGGTTGCCACTCACAGCACTCTTTGGTCCTGGTAGGCCTTTGGACATAATGCATATGGGCATAACCATCCTGGAAACATTAACTTTCTTTGGCTGCAGCCTTGTACTTCTGAGCACCTCTGCATTTATGTCAGAGATTGTTGCCTTAGGCAAGATTTCTTGTATGTATTGCATAAAACAAAGGTGCTTCCCTATGATGGTTTGTTCCACCATATTTTTTTTTATGTAGAACAAGGCAAAAATAAGCATTTTTTTAATCCTAAAGGAAATTCTGGTGTTCTAAAAGCTGGTGTTCCAGCTTGGAAACTTAAAGTGCCACAAACTGTTGCTATACTAAGTACTAATTCTAATACTAATATTACTAATTAATCAATTCATATTATTGATTTTATATTTTTCTGTTCAGTTTTAAAAATAAAATTTAAATAAAATTATTTGACATATATGACTATAGGAAAAACACATACTTTGATAGAAATTAATTCTGTCAAGTACTTAATCTTGTTCTTCCATGCTAAATGTCTCTCTGGTGAACAGCATTGGACAAAGGTCCAGTCTTTCAGAAAAACCTAGTTAGAAATCAATGTTGATGAATGAAGACACAGTTAGGAATCAGAGTTGATTTTAAAACATGAATGCAAGGTCAGATGAAAATGCTTCCTGATCAGTTTCTATATTTCTATTTCTGATCTTCTATATTTTAACGTTTCTGAGATGTATTTTCAAAGAACATGCAGATGCCTGGTCCATCTGGGATGGGAAGCTACATTCGCTCTTCAGACTTATTGCAATACCTGTGCTAAACGGGACATCAATAGTGTTTTGCAGATTCACTAACTAGAGAAATTGTCCATCCCAAAGTCTTGAAAATCTGGCATACTGGGCAGGAGAAGGAAAGAGATGAAGTCACAGAGGGAGGAGAAAGCAATAAAAAGAGGACTGTTAGAAATCTGATTTACCATGTGATATTTGGAGCCTGTTCCAGCTATTGGTGAGTCTTACCAGTGGCTTCAGAGCTTTTGGTTCATTGAGAGCTGACATTCAGAATAACAGTATTATAATGGCTCTTAAAAGATCTCTGAGAGAAAATCTGAAGTGATTCAGAGCATGATTCACTTATATTGATAGCAAAACATTAGCAGTAGCTAAACATGACAGATACAGTGTGTACAGAGACAGCCAAGCCAAGTCTAAATTGGAGTTCTGAGCATGCATTTGTGATTTAGTCATCGAAATAACAGGATAACAGGCTATGGACTGTGATAAGCCAGTATTAAATAAAGAGCTTTGCATTATCTCCACTGTGCATATTCCCAAATGTACAAAATGTTTGTCCTTTAAAAATTAACTGTTGTCAGTTTTGGGGTGTGATTCAGACTAATATTTAAAAGATTATCTCTGTCATTATTTTCCAGCTAATTTGTATTATGGGAACTGAATTTAATTTAACTTGAGCTTCCTCTGTGTTACAGAGTTTGGCATGCATACTTTTGCTGATTCATCACCTGCGGTAACAAAATTGAGCTGCAAGAGCACCACGGGTCAAAGAGTCTGTACCAGCACTGCGTGTCCTCACAATTTGCACATTTGCTGGTAAAAGACCACACAGGTCTTTTGTCACCTTTTGATGCAGTGCACTATGGGATGTCAAGTAATTTATCACAAGAAAAGCAGTTCACACCACAGGCACAGTGGGTAGAACTTTCAGTTTTTCTACGTGGTACAAATAAGGAATTTAGAACATAAAACATGGGGGAAATGGACAATCTCCTTCCCAGTGTGTCATTCTGACACATTCTGTTCTCTTATGTTTGTCACATCTGCGAGTCTGAGTGTCCCTAGTCTCTGGTGGTACCTGTGTCAATGGACATGCTACTAGCTTGGATTTCAAAGAGCTACCCAGTAAGACAATATCCATCCTGGTGGTGAACCATGCCATCAATTTTTAGTTACGTCCTGGCCTGCCGAAATAATGAAACTTATGGAGGAGGAATTGCCTGGCAAGGAAGAGAAGGGGTGCTGCAGCAAAGATCTTGAAATAATTCGTGAAGCCGTTCATTTACCACTTGAACTTTTTGAACTGATTTAGCTCATCTGAAGAAATTTCCATGTATTTGTGGATCTAAAGCAAACAACAGAAGTTGCAAAATCTTCCCGTATGAAAGGCAACTTTTCCAAGTACAGACAAAAAGATAAGAAGAACGCTGACAGTGAGCCCCAGGAAAATTCCCATTGCAGACTCTGTAACTTTGGACAGTGTTTGAAGGGGTGGTTTTGGTAGGGAGAAAGCAGGAGAACAGCAGGGTCCTAAGTGGCAGTGGGACAGTGGGGGGTGGAAGAATTGCCCACCAGCTTTGGAAGCCCAACATCGGACCATAACCAGAGTTTACTGTGATGTTGGATAGTGCTGGAGTGCATTTCCAGTAAAGTATCAAGAACACATTATTCCTGAAGCTGAACACAGGGACCCTGGTATTTTGGGAAGCCCAGGTTAAGTTTCTTGCATATTTAGATAGACATGACCATTTTGGGAATTCTACTGGAAGAGATTTATTTCTTAATTATAAATTATATAAAAGTGTTCAAAAATACTATGAATCTTGAGAATCTAGACAAATAAAAATATTGTATGGAATGAAAGAGGTTGAAGTGGGTTATTAAAACACAATATCCAATCTGTTGTTAAGATATAGACAGGCCCTTCATTGATCATATGTTGCCTTTTCTTTACAGGACCGTCCATCTATCCCAGGATGCAAATAGATCTTTGCATCATCTCTTCCACTGAAAGCTTTACAAGGTCACAAGAGAGATAATCAGTGGGAGCATATATTTCTGATTTACCTTGTATTTTTTATTAATACTATTAAGTTGCTATTGAAAAATGAGGTGAAGACCACTCTGCTTATAAGATGAACTTGCTAATAAACATCTGGCATGGCATGTTAAACAAGCATGCTTCTTTACAGTGTAGTGGGGAGCTTGGGAAGGCACTCAGGACCCTCAAAAGGAGCCACATGTATACCAATAAAATGATAAATTCTGTTGTTCTTAGACTCTGCAGCCAGAGTAAACAGAATACATAGCAATGTATAACTTCTGAAAATAAACATCTCCATCCAATCTACCTGCTGGAAAGGCCACCCTCATGCCAGGGGACCCTACTGTTAGGTAGACGTGCCATCCCAGGGACTATACTGGTAGCATAGCAAGATGCAGAGGAGCAAGTTCCTGTGCTTGGAACGACTCTTTAAACTGTTTACTCCACCAGAGATACTATCAAAGAGTACAGAAACCTCTGAAGGTTATTTCCATTGCTATTTCCTCAGGGTAGCTAGGGCAGGATGATTTTGGGTCCAAACACTCATCCTTCTTTGTTGCTCTGTGAGAGTGGGTCAAGTTCCCCTCCTCATATAAAGTTTTTGTCCTAAATCTTTTTCTCTTCTGTGGTCTTTCTCTGTTGTTTTTGTACTGTGCTCTCAGTAAAAAGAGCCCCTCTGATACAAAAGACAGCTTCTCTGTTCTTTGGTTTGGGGATTTTCCTTTTGTGTGTGTGTGTACTTCCCCAGAGATAAACAGGTTTTCCATTGGGCATTCTCTTTAGTTCAAGCACTATTCATCCACTGCTAATGACATTTTTGTTTGTGCTGTAACATTTTCCAAAAGGGTGGGGAGAGGTGCTGGAAAATCTTCTGATGGCTAGCTGTGTATTTAAGTGTTTAACAACACAGCAATTTCATAAAAAGGATTGGGATTATTTACATTACCTAACAGAAAAATTCCCCAAAACACCAGGCTACACTCACATGGCCTAATCCTGGCTTAAAGAGCAGCTCTGCACTTTCTGTTCACCAAGAGGTTCTTTCATTGTTTAATTTGAAGATTTTAGCTATCTTATTTTAAATAAATACGTTCAAGTGGCAATTCACGGGGAAATATTGAGCCAGTACATCCTGGGTTTGCCAGGTTCTGGTGGCAGGGGGCCTACAGGGGCAGATTCTGATAGAAGATTCCTGAAGCTTCCCATTTGTCCGATGGGGTCAATGTCAGCCAGAAACAAGACAGACCCGCTGCTGGCCAAAGCTGAGCCTTTCCACTGGCAGGAAGGAGGTAGAGAAATTGGGAATGAAGTTGAGCTCAGGAAGAAGGGAGGCATGGAGGAAGGTGTTTTAAGATTTATTTTTTGTTCTTATTATATCGCTCTGGTTTGTTTGCTAATAAATTAAGCTAATTTTTCCAAGTTGAGTTTGTTTTGCCCATGACAGTAACTGGTGAGGGATCTCTCGTTGTTCTCATTTCTACTCATGAGCCTTTTATTATATTTTCTCTCCTCTGTCCAGCTGAGGAAGGGAGTGACACAGTGGTTTTGGTGGGCACCTGGCATCTAGTCTAGGTCAATGCACCACACAGAAACACAAAGAATACTGGCAGAACTGCTTCTACCAGCTAACAGACAGCTTCCAGGAACATGAAACATTTATTTCCTTTGATATGAAACAAGAAATTTCTTGTGTAAATTGATTTCCCACAAATGAGAATCTTGATGTTGATACATAACTCTGATGGGCAATCAGAAAAATAAGCATTTTTATTTAGTACTGATATGGTGTTACAGCATTCCAATAATAGTCTTAATGAACAAGCATGTGTAGTTTTGCAAGAAAATGTGATGAAAAATCTCAAATTTCACATTACATTAACAAAAATCTAAATTATATAATTAAATCCTGGATCTTCATCTCCTGTGAAATAAATATCAGTGGCCTAGGTTAGGAATATGAGAAAAAATACAGAATTTATGTTCTTGGGTTTTTTCCCCCACCAATATTGAGTGAATTCCACACTGCTCTTCAGTTCTCTTTCCATTTCCTTTATCTGAAGAGTGCCTTTGCAGCAGCCGGATCCAGCTCTAATCCTCTGAGGTTCTCTGAGCTGGAACCACTGCTGTGCAGCATTACACATGCACGGAGCTGCCAGTGTGGGCTCTGCAGACTCTGAAGCAAAGCATGTGTGGGACTTCTTTTACTGCTTACATACATTATTTGTTTGACTAACCCATAATGTTGAATAAGTTCTCTTTAAACACAGCAGTTTGGTTTAGGCCCTGTGGATTTTTTTCCTTCCTTGAATGATTTATTATTGAAATCAGTGGTTTACATTCAGTTTAAAAACATGCAGTGGAAAAAAGGTCACAATCTCTTTTCCACATAGCAATTTTGCAGACTTTTTTTCACTCTATGTAAGGAAAATAGTCTTAATGATAATTTCCAGGAGGAAGGTGGATAATTATTTTACTTCCAGCCCAATCTCCATTTCTTCTATGCAAAGTATGACATGGGCTAAATAACAAAGAATAGTAGGTTTTTGCCTATCTCTGGCAGAACAGTCAATGATTAATGCAAAATAATTTTAAATGATGCTGAGTGTCCTGCAACAGTAGACCCAGTACCTCACAATTTCTGGTTGTTTATAAAAAATAAAAACCACCCAGTTAAAAAGCGCTCATAAGGTCAGACTCTTAGCATGAAGATAATGGATTTATGCTCTTTAGAGCAAGAATCGGTTTCAATTCTAAATCTAGTTGAAATTCACAAAGCACATCATGATTTATGTTTTCAGCCTAGAAAGTTGAGGGACAGGTAAAATAATTATACATTACACAAAGATTTTATAGGATTGAAGATTAAATATAAAGAAGGCAAGAAATCAGAAAAGCATTACTGTTAAGGTAATGGACTACAGTGCTCCACATCTACAATTTTTCATTTTTAAGAAATTTTATATTGGCTAGTGCATTTCTGTATTTCTTAATTCCAAAATATCTCCCAAAGGATCCATATTAAAAACCTTTTAAGAGCAACAATAATAACACCAATATTAAGGTTGAGGCAACACAGAAAAATATTGCAGAGGTGACAGTTATTAAGATGTTTCACAGATTCATGCCATCTTCAGCTCATTTTCTCCAGCACTTCAGAGAAGTAAAACGGAAGCCCAAATGCAGTGACAAATAACAAACAGTAAATATGGACTATTTGTACTTGCAGATCTGTTCTGCAATAGATCATTTTCCGTTTTAACTTTGCTCCAATAAAATGGGAAATAAGAAAGATAAATAGGATGCAATTTTCTGTGCAAAATTACAGCATCTAGGCACTGCCTGCATGGGTTTACAGCTTCCCTTGAGAGCCTACTTACTCTGCCTCCTGCAACTACTTCCCATACTCCAGCCTTCTGGAGGAAATATTCCTCCCCTCTTCCTTTCTTCTGGCCCACAGCTGAGGGTCCCTGCAGTTGTATCAAACAGAGACCCATGGGTAGCTTGTACAAGATGGTCATTTTTTGATGGGTACAATTAGTTTTTAAAAGTTCACTTCTTCCTTGTGGGGACTGAAATATCCCAGAGAACGGATCATACACTGTTTGTTATAAAGCTTTTAAGGAAAAAAAGAGAAAGTCTTGAAAGGCTCTGGTGGCAAAAATTCAAACAATTTTACTGGAATTCAAGTAGCAAAACCTCTGTGCTTTTCTTCGAAATTGTATTGGGAGTACAGATAAATTCTCATCTACCATAGACATAACTCTATGTGAAATATGACTACACTTCTTATTTTTTTTATCTATTATTTCCCTCATTGAGATGGTAGCAACTTAAGCAAGGAGTTTTCACAGTCTGTGTATCAGTTGGCTTTGTAAATACAACACAATTTGCATTGAGTTGCTAAGATGGACTCGCACCACACAGTCAGCATCTGGGTTAGGAAGGTTACTCTTGTGTGCCCATTGGCTATGTGAAAAGCCTGACTGCCAAGGAATTCTGCTGGGAGAAGCAATTACTGTGCTCAGAAAAACGATCAAGACTTGGAAGAACTCTAAAAGCTGCTGAAAAAAGTATGGCTTTATAATCAGTTGTCTCTTAAACTGTGGGTGGCAGCAGTGTCTAGGTAGAGGGAATTTTTGGAAGCCTCCCCCAGGGCCTTGACCTCCACCGAGGGTTTCAGGAAGAGGCAGCATTAATTGCTGCCCCAAGACTGTGGAGTCTGAGCTCACAATAGGCAAACACATTACTCTGTAAATGAAGGATTAAGTCTGAAAACCTTGCTAATAACCTAGTTCAGTAACTCCATAATCACCAGGGTGTGATGGTGAGTAATCTGCAGTGTTTGTAAGCATGAGTTCAGTGGCCCTAATTGACTCAGTTTCCTATTCTGGATAGCTGTGCTGATACTTGGAATCATTCTGTAAGATGATCTTTAAGTACTGCTCCATGTGTCATGGCACATGTGGCATTCCTGACTTCCACTTCTAGCTTTCCTCATTTGGACGATTTATGGGCTTGTGTAAATCGGTCTCAAACATAAGTGGGTGGCTGTCCTTTGCTGATTCATACTCCCTCCATTGTAAGCAAAGTTATGCCCTCAGACAGTCTCCATTATTCACAGGCTTTGCCTGCCTTGAATTTGAAGGGAAGAGCATGGGTTTGCAAGGATTTCCAGCTCCAGCCAATACATTTACATTTTGTGTGCCTGAAAAGCAATCTGAATATTTTATGAATAAGCAGGTGTACAAAGCACAGCTTCTGGGGCAGAATCAGCATTCCTACTTGTCCTCCTGGTAAAAAATTGCAGAACAACTGGGGAGAGCTGAAATGAGATGAAAGTGAAGATGTCTCTGATTCACCCACTCCAACACAACATGTGCAAAAACACTTGAAGGTCACCTCTAAAGATTCAAGTTCTGTTTAACTATGCTTTCACATGCTGGCTTCTAATAATGATTAAAACACATTGACAATGACATTTTTGCAAGGGCACTAGGAAAGGACAAGGCAGTGTATGAAACAAGTATTTTGTAGGGAACACTGAATTCCTGCACTTGTAATGAACACTGCATGCGATGAACGATCCACAAAGTCCTCTATGCTTTCTAGATATAAAATGTAAATAAATCTTTTAAAAGTGTTTGAGGTTTTCAAACTCATTGAGGGGATTTCCCTCATTAGCTTTGGAAATCTCAACCACTGTGTTTGAAACATGCAGCTTAATCCAAAGTCATGCTTCATAACATTTCTCCCCAGACTCAGTGGAGCTGGCTGTGACACAGGAGGATAAGATGGTTTAGTCATGGTTTTTCATTGAATCAACTCCTCTCCTGTACTGGAACTTTGACCTTTTACTTATAAGACTTGCTGAAATCACCAGACCTCACAGCCTTCTCAGAAGAGCAAAAGAATGAATAATAGTGTAGAATCAGCTTAACAAACTTGAGTAACAGGAATAGTTTGCAAAACCACTGTTACCTAAAAATGAGAAACCTAATGTCAACTGCAAACTAGGTTGTGAAAGTTTCTTTCTTCCTCTGCTGAAAGCAATTAAAGTGAACAGGACAGGGAAAAGGAACAGTATAAACTGGACTTACTACTCGTCATGTGTGGAGGGTTGGGAGTTTTCAGGAATGTACTATATGACTCATACTCTTCTCACACAGTATTCAATGTAAAATGCCCATTGACAGCAGTGGGAACAGTGTGAAATTCTACCCTACAATTTATTGATATGATCTCCCTGCAAAGAACAGAACAAAGGCCCAGCTCCCACACTAGACAATTCACAGCCTTAACACAGCAAATGAAGGGTGAGAGTTGCAAAGGAGAATGATGAGGCAGTGCAAAAACTGTAATAGTAAAATATTAGTGTCCCACTTGCACTGTATTGACACATTGTGAGGTGTCCAAGTGTTTTGATTTTAATGTCATTTTATTTGTTTATTCTCATCAATGGATGGGTACAGTTGTGCATCATTATTTTGAGAAAAATGCTGGTTCCTACATAGTGAAATAATTTGAGTTAGTATTTGATTAATGGGAAATTCAGCTGTGAATTAACAGTGCATCTCAAATCCCACATCCCTCCTCTAACCTTTTTCTATGGAAGAGTGAATTTCAAACCATTGTTAACTACACTCCACAATTTATCCAGAAGTCTTTGCTAAAGTCTTGCAAAACAGAAGTTTTTCACATAATATCTACTAAGAGAGAAGTAATATAGAGGAAAGAAAATAAAATATTTAAAACTATCAAAGAACACAAAAACATTTTAGATACCTTCCTATTGATATTGAACACTAGAATTTTAAAGGAGACTTTGGGAAGTATCTATCAGGCCGATTATGTGAAGGGATGTGGTAAATATCTTCCCACTCAGGAGTCAGTCAATGAGCATAAAACACCTCTTCAAAGGAGATGCTATAATTCAGCACTTCCTATCCTATCCTATCCTATCCTATCCTATCCTATCCTATCCTATCCTATCCTATCCTATCCTATCCTATCCTATCCTATCCTATCCTATCCTATCCTATCCATGTCAGGCCATATGCCACTTTGAGGGAGGCTGTGGACAGCTCTTGACACCTCTTTGCAGAACTCTATGTGAACATCTGTTTTAGCTCATTTACAAGTGATTTAGTTCAGCTCTTCAGCTGTGCTCTTTAGGGGTCAAACGTTTAATTGTGTTCAGAGAGTTAGCTTCATTCGTTTTCATGAATGTTAAGGTGCCTCACGTTAACTGAGGCCTGACCATGGGGTCCCAAACCAGCTCTTAACTTCTTGGGATAGAAGTGGTAATAAAAATCTTCCAAGAAAATGCCTAAGAGCAATTCTAGTCTCCCATCTACTAACTGTAGCAGGTTTAGACTTGTCATGGAGAGACAACTGAAATCTTGACAAGGGACACCCTCCAGTAAATAGAGTCTGATGGTTATGGTACTACTTTGTTTCTATCATTCCTGTTCTGAAAACAGGACAGTTGTTTTTACCTATGTCCAGAAAAATCTGATAAATAACAAGTTAAGCTGGTATTTTCTATCAGTTGTGAAGGCATGTGGGTTAGTCTTAACCCAACTCAAAATTTGAAAATACATGATGGAAACACTCTGTTAATTTTTTTTGCTTGCTTTAAGAGATTTGCAATACTTATGGTGATAGAAGGTCAGAGAAAAAAAGGCTATTAATTTGATAGTTTTATCAACAGAATGCTTAACAATAACCAGTGAGCCAGATGCAAGCTAACCAGAAGAGAAAATTTGAAAAATGTTTCTGCCTTTTTGATTTATTTCTGAAATGGCAAATGAAGAAAATAATTTCTCACTATATTTCTCTCTCCCTCTATCTTTTATTTTCCTCATTACACTCTTGTTTTGGACAATTCTTGTGGGCAGCTTAAGCAAACCTGCAGTTGTCTTTTTTCATGTGCCTAAAAAAAAAAGTGTAATGTGTAAATATCTGTATTTATAATTGGGTGCCTTTGGTCTGTGAAGAGTTACATGTTTGGGAGTGCAGTGCTTAAATGGCTTGCCAACATCTCATCATTCCCAATTAGTCAGAAAAATTGGCATAACTATGGCTCAATTAAATTTATGAACCAAAGAAACTTCCTCATGCCTTTACTTCTGCTCTTTGTGGAAGCAAAGTGCCCTTTTAAGGATAGCTTGTAAAACATATTGTAAAAATTAGTCTTCTTTATTTTCTATTTTCTATTTGTTTCATCAACTTCAAGCTGATCTTTAATCATAAACATTAAGAGATGTGGTAGAAGAAATGTCCAGAAGTCCGCACTCTTGCCTAGAGTCATCTGATACTGGTCGTGGGAACATGCCCTCTTCATGGAGCAAATGATGCCTGACTCAGTGGGCCCAAGAAAGACAACAAAAAAATTTAGATCTCATAGAATATGTTTGGGGAGGTGGGGAAGAATGCCTTCCTGACCACAGATGTGGCAATCAGTTCACTTTTATAGGTGAGTAAAGAATTGCTATATTTACAAGTAACTCATTCATACCCCAAGGTATTTTTTGTGTCCTGGTAATTTTCCATTCCCATTTTCCCCCTTTTTTGTTAATTTCCCCTTTTTAGTTAATTTTAAGCAGTCCATTTGCTTCCATTTGCACAGAATTTGAAGCCTAGTCTTTAAGGACTTGATATCCTCAAGCACTCAGGCAGTAGCATTTGCAGGTGGGACTTGGGTCTCCTAAGCATAACCATTTAAAAAGGAGACCTCGTTACAAACTCACATTATTGTCACTGAAGAAAGCCTAAGAAAACTAAATTCAAATGAAACCAAAGGGAAACTCACTCCTTTCTAAGATTTTAGGAGAGGTATAACAACTTCCCCTGCTCAAGATCCCTGTCCCTCACTTCTGGCTGTATTGGAGCTACTTATCAGAGCAGATGCTTGATTTTCTGATGGCTAATGATGTCTGGATGAGCCCCAGGGTCTTTCTTATATTCTTGGTGCTGGTGGAGTCAATGTGCCTAATCAGAGTGACTGATGAACCTTCCCAACTGAGCAGTGAGTTAACATATTTACTCATTTCTCTCTCATACGACACAGAAATTATTAAACATTCAAATTTGTGGAAAACTGTGCCTGATATTCAGAAGGGGACAGGAGCTGATCCAAATATAAAACTGTTCTTTGAATGGAACAAATTCTGCTCCTCAGCCACACTAGTGTAAACCCGGAATAGCTACATTAACAGCACTGTAAACCAGAAAGGACTTTGGATCAATGTACCAGTACTTTGCTGATACTGTTTACGTTGCCAGGAGTGACCATATTTTACTGTTCTTTGTTTGTTTGTCATACAATAAAACTCTTTTTGCTTCCATATCTTTATGTTTTCCAATGTAGGTAAGGGAATGAAAGGCCTATATTTATTCAGATGTATTTTTAGAAAAAAATTATGGGGAAAAAAGCCATAATGAAGAATACAAACCAAGAAATATGGTGTATTTCTCCTCAATGATTTAAAGTATCCTTTCTGTAAGGAAGTGGAACTATTTACTGTTATCTATTAATTTATAGGTAATTGCACATTAAAATGATGTTTACAGTAATAAAATGTACAGTTCTGGGTTTTTGTCATTATGCAGCCTTCATTTCTTGCATGTATTGTTTTTAAAGGGACTCACTGTGTTCTCAGGAAAGTATGTGTTAATCTTTTTAGCTTCCAAATACCAGACAATTAAAAGTACCATCCACGTAAGAAAAATTCTTCCACCCTCATCTGAACAGACTTAAATTATGCTGCTGATGGTATTTACAAAATATCTGTGGCAAGTACAGTGTGTCTGTGCTAAAGTCAGTGAAGCGTACAATGAACAGGACATAGTCACATGAGGCTTGAATTCATTCCAGTTTGTACTCTGGAAATTTTTTTTTAACTCAGATGATTGCAGTGACCAACATGTGATTTGGAGCAAGGATCATTGGGGTCAGGCCTGCAGAAGCAAGTGGCAGAATGCCTGAAAGCAGTTCAGACCGGGAGAGTTTGTGTTTGGTAGCTCAGAGAGCATCACATGAAGACAGATACCATTTCTGAGAGAGTGCCAGTGCAGCTGGGTCTGTTTCATGCTGACATACTAACAAGGTGTTCTGTTGAGTGGTAAGCACCCCCGAGATAAGACCTGAATTCTGGTTACCCTTTGCCACTGAAGGGAGGGCAACTGTTCCTTTCTCTCAGCTGTTGCAGGGGTATTGTCCTGGGTGTGGGTCTGTCCTGTGCACCTCTCAGGTCAGGGCCCAGCTTCACCAGTCAATTTACAGAGAATTTCCTTGTATTACTTAAATACATTATGTGTGTACATATGTTATACAAATGCATTATACTAATTTCTGTAACTATTTTAAAAAATGACATAGCTTAAAATAGAGTCACAATGATGTCACATTTATGGAAAGACAGGTCCTAAGGAGCTCTGCTGTTAGACCGTGTACATGCATTAGACCACTGCTGACTTTAAGCCCAGTTCCATGTGGATGTGAATTGCTCTGCTCTGCCTGGGTTTTGTGCACCACTGCTAATCCACTGTGCTCTCATTTCATGTGTTGCATAGACCACTGCAGCCTTAACACAGCTTCCCAGGGAAGAGTGCTGAAGTGTTTATTAGAGAAAACTCACTGATCATGTCTCCAGACACACAGAAACTGCAGAAACAGTAATACAGTAATCTGGGAACAGCTTTGGTGTTCGGATGCTCCCAGCTGAATTGGCAATAGAGATGTCTTAAACTACTTCTGTCTTTCTGACTCATCTTGTCCAGACTATTCTGGGTGTTTCCTGAAGATAACATTTGAAAGCCATTGTAACCATTTCTCTATCAACAGTGGCTTTTATTTCCCTTTTCTTTTCAGAGGCAAAATCTGTCCCATCAAATGTCAAGGGTGAAGAATCCTCATCCACATATATGATAGAAAGGGCGCTCAAGTTTAACATTTAGTATAATTATTTAATAGCTCCCCTACATTAGTCAGACCTTGGATATAGGAAGACTGGTAGTATTAAGTTGCAGCATCCTTGTCATTAAGTTGTCCTTATGAAGGAAGCCACACTGTATGGAACATATAAACAAACATAATTTATGCTGGAGTATTTAGGGAAGTGGAACTAAAGCACAGGTGTAGCAATGCCTTCCTCTTTCTGACAAATACTTGTGGAAAATAAATAGTCATAGGCAAAGGCCATGGTAATATGAAAGTAAAGACAGATCTTTGAGCCCCGCACCAGTGTTAAGTGTAGTAACACTGCATGGCAGGTGGCAAGCAGGCAGATTGCCCGTGAGATGGGCTGCCTGCTCCTGCTGAGGCGTGTGAGAGGACAGAGCTATGACACCAACAAATGATGGTATAAGCAATCAACATTGGTGCTTATTACTCATATGGGACAAAATTTATAGAAACCTAAAATCATTAGGTAAGTAGTTAGAGCGAATGGCAGCCTGCCTTTGTGTGAGACAGACTAACACATCTGACAGTACACTCAACAGAATCAAAGAATTACAGAATCACAGTCACAGAATGACAGAATGGGTAAGGTTGGAAGGGACCATCACAGTGGGTCATCTTGTCCAACCTCCCTGCTCAAGCAGGGTCATCCCAAAGCACGTGACACAGGACTGTGTTCAGACTGTTCTTGAATATCTCTAGTGAGCTAGACTCTGCGACCTCTGTGGGCAATCTGTTCCAGTGTGCAGTCACTCGAACAGTAAGGAAGTTCTTCCTCATATTCAGGTTGAGAATAACTTACTTAAGTAATATTAATAACTTACTTAAGTAAGTTATTGCTTATAATGACCCTTACTTGCACTGCTATTTCATTTAGTTAACTCATGTGCTGGTATGATCTTGTGACTTGAGAGCAAAGTACTCTCATTTAGGGGATAGTTCATTTTTGGAAGTCTGGCAGCAGATTTTTTCTCTAATGTTGTGCTGCAACTTTTGTCTCCTGCATTCACTTTCAACACATGCAGTGGAAGAGAGATGAACTGCACGAGGTACATTCATATTCCATGGAAGTATTAAGAGCTTAGATTCCTCTACTTAAGATAAAAGTTGGAGAAGGAATATTGTATTTTAATAGACATTTACTGTTATCTATTTCTGTTGTTACCTAGCTAAGTGCAGCATTCTTGATGAAGAAATGGGAGCAATTCTGAGCTTTCATTGAATCCTGAGGCATACAATGCTTGAAACAAGCTAAAATATAAAAAAAAAAGAAAAAAATATGGTACACTGGATCTGTTCATCAGTGTGGCATAGCAGCTCTATGATGCTGTTGCTGGGCACCATATTTGTCAGAAGGGAAGAAATTAATTGACAATATACTACAATAACTGTATCTGTATTGCATTCATAGGGTTATGTTCACTCTAGTGTCTAATTACTAAGAACAGGGTTTTTTAATGAAGAATGTGGTGTAACTTGTTAACCATAGTTATTGAGCCAAACTTTTCCACTACTTCATGGTCATGAAAAAGTAAAATGGTGCAGAAACAGGACAACATGACTCTTTGAATGCTGGTGATAAAAATTGTTTGTCATTGAGCTGAAAAAAATCATTTTCTAGACTTTAATAAGCAGAAAGTGGAAATAACATTATTCCAAGCCCAATGTTTACTGTGATGGTGCTCTTAATTTGTCAGCTGTCTAGGCAGGTATGAATCAGGTTAATATTTTGCAACAAAAAGGTCTAGGAATAGGATTTTAGACTGCATTCTGGCATGTTGAAATTAAGATTTCATTACTGTTTCATCTGACATCTTAGTTGTGATTAAATGCAAGACTTATAAAGTTGAGGGCTTCATTTAAACTGCATACCTGAACTCCCCTTAATAGCAATAGATCTGCAGTGCCAGAATCTTATTAAACACATCCCAAATTATTCATCTAACACACAGCAAATCAATCATGATGTAGAAATGCCACTTATGGTTCATTTGGTACAAATACCTCAGATGTTGCTATAATAAAATAATAGAGAAAACATGCTTTAAAAACCACACACATAACCTCCCCCCCCAAAAAAAAAGCAAAAAACAAAACAAAAAACCAAAACAAAACAGAAATTAAAAAACAAAACAAAACAAAACAAAACAAAACAAAACAAAACAGAAGAAAAAGAGAGGTGTAGAAGTGTATTATCATGGTTTTAAATTACAGTTTCCCTCTGAAGCAGTAACATTTACAAGGTGCAGTCTTAGCGAACAGAGAATCACAGTTAAGATCTGGACAAGACCAAAACCCCCTTTCCCCTTTTTTTCTTATAAGGACTATAGATTAAAAAAAATGTGTACACAAAGTTGTGTATATTTTTCTCCATTATACCCACTGGTCTAATACAAGGTGTTATCCCTTCCCCAAAAGCTGGAGTAACCAAAACTGCAGTCAAACTAAGTTGTTTCTCCATCTTCCAAGACATGAACATCCCAGAGGATATGCTGGATACTCATGAGAGAAGCTGCCATATTTGCAAATTTACAAACTTACAATAAGTAAATCTTGCAATCATAGGTCATCCTGAATTTTTTTCCTAAATAAGAGTACTGAAGATGTACAGAAAAAATGCTGTAGTTTTCTGAAGATCAGGGGAGAACTGCTAAACTGCATGAATCATTGGTTTTGCTGTGCAAACTGATCAACAGCTAAATTCTGGTCAAAATGCCTAAATGCCAGTTCTGATGTGTATTATCCTGAAGGCAAAGCTAGGCTGGACAGAGTTTTCCTCCAGGAAGAGAGTTGTCTCATTTGGTTGATTTCAATTAACAACTTCCTTGAAAAATTGTTGACCTTTCTGGCATAGTACACTTTCAAGTAAAATGCAGGATGCCAGTCTAATCCACTTAGCTCCAGAACAGTTTAACCAATATCCCTAGGGCACACATCCTGTGACTTGATTTAATCTTATGATCAGGGGAGTGTCACTTGATGTGTTAGGTGTTGAAGACTTAAGAGGCCCTTGACCTTTTCCAGAACTGTAAGATTTCCTTGTTTTCAGAACAAAAAAAAGTGATGATGAAAAGTGACTCTTCTTGTATTTTTTTTTTATTTCATGAACACAAAGCAGATGAGAGCTAGCAATGATTACTTTCATAGAAAAAAAACCCCTATATTTTAAAATTGAGGATTTTAAGAAGTCTCTTTTCAAAATGAACTTGATGATGTTCTAGAAGCATTCAGTTACTAATCACTGCAGCATTTCATTCAAGTAGCCATAGTTGAATAGTGAACTGAACATTTCCACAAGTAGGATAGAAAGTTGTTGCTACTTGTCACAATTTCTGCTATTCAAAGCAGATAACTGCTCTCCAGGAGTAATCTGGAGATTCTCTGATGTTACTTCAAATTATAATATTTATAGGGAATGCTATTAGCTTTTATTTCATTCAGGCAATGTGACTGGTGAATTTCTTGCAAATTTCTAAGTCTTTTGTTTGAGATATCTGGTAACATAAAAATAATATGACCTTTGTAACGATAAAGCTCTCACAATCTATGTGATTCTGAAGAACATTGTATAAGCATAAATGTGCACAAATATTTCTCTGCACAAGTGCCTCCACATAAATGAAATGTTTCAGCCATTGTTCAGAGATTGAGCCTAAATCTGGGAACTCTTCACACCAATGAGTTCCCTCAACATAACACTTTCTCTGTCATCTGAAAATTATAGAACTATTGGAAAAACCAAACAAACAATATTAAAAATGCCTTCTTCTTTTGTGTTGCGATTTCTTATTCTAAAATTCAAAGTAGATACCTGAATAAACACTGTAGTATGGACTGTTCCTGAAGTCAGTGAGAGTTTGTCTTGGGAAATGTAAACTTTCTCCATGGCTGGAACACAAAGACCTCTACCTTCTGAGTGTCAAAAGCAGAGATTGAGGATTATGGCTCTTTCACTCATGGCTTTGTAACGACCAGGAGTGTTTGTGGCTGTGTCAGTTTTTTTGTTTTAGTCTTTTTCAGTCTCAATACTTGCTCAGGGGAGTGCATATTTAGCTTAAGAAATTCAGTTTATGGGATTACAACACTAATGAATGTATGACCATTTTCAGTTAATTTCAAGAGTCGGTAATGTCTGAAAGACCATAATTGCTCTTAGAGGCTTGAGCAATGTATAACCCATGGCAAGGGCACAGAGAGAACAAAGCTGGAGAAATCCATCCAGAAAGGTTGAGTTACACAATTCTGGTATGGCAAAGCAAGAAGTCTGAATCACCTGCTTCACTTTAACAGAGACTTTTAATTACAAAGCTGACACCCTCAAATATCTTAGCTGTCGAAACTTTAATTTTGATGAAATAATTTCAAATTTATTTTAGGAGTCAAGGTTTTGGTTTTTTCCTCCCATTTATTTACAGACACTATTTTACTGCTGATAAAAACACACAGTGATCTGGCTTTGTTAAGTAATCTTATACATAAAAGTAAGCATTCTTGAGAAAAGCTTCCTGTAAAAGACTATCTGTTCTGCTGCTTTTTTCACTTTAAAGGTAATCAGGTACATAAGAAATCTTAGATGGTTCCCAGGCTTCGTTATAACACTAACTCTGCTTGTAATAGACCTGTAATGATTTACTCATTCACTCACTCACTCATTCATTCATTCATTCATTCAACCATTCATCTACTGAGATGACAGTAGTCATGTGGCTTGGACCGCACTTGTTCTAGCAGCAGCGTATAATCTAGCTCATTAAAGAAAGTTATTCAGCTTTCTTGGGCACCTTTTGGGAAGTCTTTGAACTTCTACATTATTTTGAGATCTATATCTGCAATCTGGACTCTCACTGATGTTAGGAGGCACTCAGCATTCTGAGAGATTGAATTCTAGACTATTATTTTATATATCTTCAAAAGGTTCAGTCTTATTTCTCCCAAAGGCCAATTTCAAATTTTACATGGTTTGACCTAGGAAATACTGATCTTTCCTGAATACATAAGGTTTTCTTACATTTGATAGGCCGAGGTATAGCTGTATCCCGCACTGATGTTTACCTTTGGCTGCTAATACAAGCCTCCTACTTCAGTTTTGATGCTATTTTTGGCAGTGTCTAGCTGTGTCTGGTCAGCGCCATGTAGAGACTTGACACGAGTGACTCTCAGAAAAACTGCATCAGCATAATTTTATGGCCAGCACATCTTTTGTGCTGCTACAGCGACATGGCTTCCAATTTGAGACCCAGCTTGTGTGGCACTACCTGGAGTATCTTCTCATGTTGCAGCATAGTGCAATGCAAATATAACCCTCTCACTTCTGATTGACCTTAGGCTCAGCACAAACACATTACCTAAACCAGCTTAACAATAACAAAATTATTAAAAAATGTCTCATTCAGAAAGTAGACATTAGGATACAACTACATGCCAGAATGTAGCTCACTCTTGCAATCCCTTGGCAAGTGTGAATGGTGCTCTGTATTTCATTAAGCAATCACCATAATTTCATAAGGTCTTTGCCCCACTCATTTGCTGACAAATAGAAACATGGGGCATTTGAGGGAGCTGAGAGTGGTCATTGTAATCAAAATCTTCAGAGAATTCTGCTCTTAGATTTCAAGGCTCTGTTGAATGGAGATTTTGTAATTACACAATACAGATTAGATTAGGCTTGTCAGTTTATTGGATAGGAAAAAGTGTGTTCTTGCAAATATGATCACATTATACTTAGGGCACTGCTCAGAGATATGGCCTTTCAGTAAGAAGGTTTAAGTAATTTTTAAAGATGAGCAGACATTTTTGCATTTTTCTCTACTTTCTTGGATTTGAAATAGCTGAAAAATATTAGCTGAAAAGAATTAATCTGAGCAGAAAATTTTCCTAGCAATTTTGGGAAAACTATAGAAGATAAGCCCATGAAAGCTTAGGGTATAAACTTTTGGAGAATCTTATTAACTTAAAAAACAACATCATGGAATTGTGTCTATTTGATCATGCAGGGGTAGAATTCTTGTTTTGTATAAATGCTACCATAAGAGGTTTAACTGTGCTATTCAAAAATACTCAAGTTATATGTAGAGTTGTGAAGAAATCTCAGTTTTTTACGGTTTCTGATATGTTTTGTGTAATAGCACTTTTTGTTCCATTCAGTTCTGAAGGAACAAGCTATTTTATATGGCAGTTTCTTAGTTGTTTCCTCTCTCCCTACTGAGCGTTTGCTGCTATTGCAGGATTGCAACAAAACTGACTTGCAACATCTGGAATTTGACCTTTAACACACAGCTGCCCATTTACTTTGAGACATGCACTTAGTACATTTGGGGGGGAGAGAAGGGCAGAGGTGCTTGTTTGGCTTTTTTTTTTTTTTAATTTTGCTGTGGTGACTGCATTTGATCTTTATAGTAGGGATTCACAGACCTGTGCTGGCCAGAGACCAAAGTTCTTGGTCTAGCACAGAGGCAGCTGCCAGGCTGCTTGTGGAAAGGAAATGACATGATCACGCTGCCACCTGTTTCCAAAGGGCTGAGCTGGCAGCCAGGTCGCTCGTTCACCAGGTCACCTTGTTGTAGCAGGGCCAGATCATGCTGGATGCTGAGTTCACTGGCTTTCCAGCACCCTGGGTGCCTTGGGCAGAGATTGCCACAGGCTGGCCAAACAATTGACACTGTCTGTGGGAAGTATGATGCAATCTGTTAAGAACAGTAGTTTGGAAATGTCAGAAACAGTTTCTTACTACTTTTATGTGTAGATGTCAGCAATAAAAAAGGCAAAGAGGTCAGTGATGCCAAGGAAAGTGTCAAGTAGTTGTTCTTAACCACAAACCGATTTCAACAAGCTTCATACAGTTTTTGCTCATACAACAACAGTTTTTAAGACTGAGATTTATTGTATGAGTTCAAAACAACTCTGTATTAAGTGTACACTGAAATTAAGCTCTCAGCACAGGTAATGAGCAGTCTCTAAGGCATGGCAGATGTGTTTGAATGGCTGACTAGGAATCCAGTATGTACTTTAGGCTTAGTTTGCCAGACCTCCTTTCCATGAACCTGGGAACAACCGCTGGCTTTTGTGCCAGTCTCTTGTGATAGCCATATCAGAAAACCAGCTGATGAAGAAGGAGTGGGCCCTGATTGGTGGTTTTAACATTAAGCCTGTCCTGATAACATAAGGCAGAATAAAGTCTTTTTGAGTGGCTTTGAGAAATTTGGCATTCTGGTGTTATGCTTACTCAGAAGCAGATGCATTTTGAGATCGATAGCGCAAAGTAAAAGCAATGTATGAGGAGAAAAAGATGGACTGTGCAGTGACTCCTCTATTTAGTAATTTGGATCACTCATTGGATCACAGAGTGGAAAACTCTGAAGGTCTTGAGGTAAATCTGCTCTTGGTCTCCTCTACACTGGGAACATGAGGGATATCCCAAAGTGCTGCACTGACACTGCAGCACCATGCAGTGCTGGTGGGATGCAGCTGGTGGAGCAGCAGAGCTTCCCCTGCGGTAACAGCTGCACTTCACATCTTCTCTAGCCTGGTGTGAGGCTCAGCCATACAGATTCTTCTTGCAATGACAATAGCTGGTCTTGTTTGCAATATATACTTATGGACACTTTTGCTGGTACTATTTGGTCAGAGCTTGTAGCCATGCAAAAGTAGGAGAGCTCCTCAAAACTCTCAGAAAGAAATTTGACCTGGAGGGTTTCCCTCAAATGAAACATTTTGCACTAAAGCAGAATGAAACAACATTGCTTGCACATTGCTAGCTTCCCCCTCCACAACATACACACTGACACAGTTTTTGACTCAGCAACCGTGCTGACAAAGATCCATTATCCATGCAGCTCTAGAATTTAGACTGAGACCCACAAAGGACTCAGGGTACATCCATGCATGCACTGCAGGCAGACACAAGCAACCTCTGTCCACACTCTAAGCTCACAAAAAGCCCACATGACCAGAGTTTAGTGAGTCACTGAACCTCAGCTAACATGCTCTGCTGAGATGAACAAACACATATTCTAACTGTGGGGCAGAATATTTAAAAATGTGTTTTCTTCTGTCACATTTCTTGGTATTCAAACAAATGTTTATCAATACCATTTTATGCAGCAACTAGAGGCCCCTGGCTCCTGCTGTGGTAGTCTGAAAACAAAAATATGAAAAAGACATGGGGCCTACACATCACAGTTTGTCTTCTAGCAAGAGAAGAGACAGCCAGCAGGTAGAAGAGACAAAATAAGATGTTGTATTACACGAAGGTCACCTTTAGTTTGAACAAAATGGTGTCTGCCTATCCCATATTCTTCCTGCATTTTCTTTGGGATGATGCAAAAGAAGTCCTTTCATGGTTTAAAGTCATATATAAAACACTGATGTGGCTAGGCAAAGAAAATTAAGGAAAACACTCCCTTTTTGGCCTTGGTAATTAAAACTTACTCATATTCATTTTGACATAACCTTAGTGGAATTGGAAGGTAAAATTTAATGTGTATGTGCACTTCTGTGACAGTAGAGTAGATGCAGAAAATGCATCATCAAACTTTTCTGAAGCAGAGCCAGCCTTTTCCTTTAACCTTAGTCTCTCGTTACATATTACATTAGCTATTGACAGGATTTGTGGGGGATTAGGGAAGCCTGCTATCCTCTGGGTTAAAGAAGGGGGAGAAGATGTCTGAAGCTCCTCATAGAGGGCATTACTGCCCAGTAAGAGTATTTTTGTCAAACTGATGGGTATTCTTATGCATACAAACTAAATTCTCTCTATAAGTAAATTGAATAGTGCTTTTGTATGTATAGCTCTCAAAAACTAGAAAGGGCTGGGCAATTTCAAATTCCCAGTGCTCAATATCTTCTTGAAATGAGCCTGCCAGTGAGATCCTTGAAAAAGCCCCAGGCAATCAAATCACAAGTTAATTTAGAAAATCTCTGCCTAATTGAATGTACATTTTATTACATAATTTAAAATAAAGGCTGCGTTAAATGATCATATGTTCTAAAATTGCTTGGATATTACATGGATAAGCATACTTATCATCAACACTTACTTCTCCAGCGCCCTCCAATCCTGAGTAGATATCTGTTTTATTGCTCTCTTTTCTGACCTCATGGCTGTGTGACACAACTGCTCCATTTGTCTTCCAGGTAGGTTGATACTTGTTTAGTGACAGTGTCACTGGGGGAAGTATTCCTGAGTAATGACTTTAGGACGGAGGTTGAGGGAAATCCTTGCTGATAAGTTAATCTGAGACAGTCTTCAATTCTGTACCTATTTACAAATCTTGTTCATTGTCCCTTGATAAAGAGTATTACATTCCTTTTAGCTGCTTCAGGATTATGCTGTGTAGGTTTTCAGGAACAGAAAATAAAGCTAGTTTGAAAATAAAAGGTCTGTTTTCTTTTGTTTCATGGAGGTGGCCAGTGAAGAAGTTTATTCTTCTTCATTTTTATACTTTTATTTACTTTGAAATGGAAACTACACTATAAGAGCCATCATGCACTGGAACATGTTGTCTGGCAAGGCTGTCCCATGCTTGGGATTTCTTTTAAAAAGAGATCTGGATGTAACTCTAAGCAACCTGTTTAAAGCTTTGAAATTAACTTTGCTTTGAGCAGGACTGGGAGTAGATGGCCTCCAGAGGTCTTTCCCAAAACAATGTATTCAGTGATTCTCTGATACTACCATTTGGGCCATGAACTTTTTGCCAACCTTCAGGTGTGTTTACACATTGCTGTGGATATAGACCACAGATCTAAAACTAAAACAAAAGCTGACCTTTGCAAGTAAATGGCACAGAGCATCACCTCATAGACATATTGAATCCAGTCTCAAAGCATTATGATCCAAAGCATTATGATCTCATCTGATCACTCAAGGCTCCTTTAAGAGGTTACTGTACAGGTTATTTAAGGCATGATGCTCTAGAACTTCTCTAGGCCTCCAGGAACCAGGGGAAAGCCATTGCAGTAAATACAGCCCAGGTTATTTTACTTCTGCCCCTCTTGTCCAGTGTTGCTAATGCTACCCTCTCTGTTCAGCCTTCTTTTTGCTCAGCCACTTTGCAGTGTATGATTTGACTCTAGCATGACTCATTCTGCTCTCAGACTAAGGAAAATATCCACTTAGAAGGATGAAACTCAGAGCAGCTGAGAAGCTCAAGGATAATCACCTGATGTCAGTATTAACTGAGGATACCTGCTAACGGAGTTACAAGTGGCAATCAGAAGGATGGTTTTCTTTTTTAGCTTACTGTGAAAGGCATGGCATTTAATCAAGATGTTTTGAGCTAATAGTATTTAGTATCATAGTGGGAGTAACATAAGATTTCATAAAGCTACTGGCCAAAGCATGAAGTGGCTTTTGGAGAAATAAAAGCTTAGTTGTGATAGTTCTTTGCAGTCTCTAAAAAAGGAGACATCTTCCTACATTTCCCATCACTTCTCACGTAGGTGCATCCTGGGTGAGGATGCTGAACTGATCATCCAGCAATATTCCGTTGTACTCTGCTGAAGACAACAGGAACTGAAGGCACTCAGCACTTCACTGTTGGATACCTCATAGTGCTGGGCCTTGTATTACATCAGATATTACATCACTGTCAGGAAGAACATAATTCCATCTGTCTTCAAGGACTATCTATTCATAACTAGTAAACAGAGATACACAAAGGATTTGAATAGACTGCTTAATTTTCTCACAACCAAGAAAAGGTCTCATAATACAGATTTGTAAAGAATCCTATCTGCTTGTGACATGTATGGTATATGATTATTACTTCTGGTATTTGAATATTATTTTACACATAATTTACAAGGAGCTTTTGTTTATTGGATGTTTATAGGAATTGAGGAAAGTTAGCAGGTTACAACATGCTGGTTTTAGCTAGGATCAGGGACACTACCATTCTAGCAGCTGACCTGCACAAGAAACAGAATTCATCCCACCTAAATTTCACCACCCTCAAGTCAGGTGTATCCTCTGTATTAACTACTAAGGCTTCCTCCACAGTCTGTGAGAAGAAGGAATCTGAACTAGGCACAATATTTGTCTGCAGATACCTGATTCTCTCCACTGACTACAGAGAAAGAGTTGACTATCTGAGAACAATATCTGATGATTAATTCAGTGGAAAATCACTTAAGTTTGTATATGCACTATTTGAATGTGCTCAGATGAGAAAATATACAAAGTAAGTTAAAGAAGATTTGAACATGTAAAGGGGTTTACTTTTCAGTTTATTAAAATATTGAATGCTTTACATTAATCTGAGTTGTATGTCTACACTTTAGTTAATACACAGTGGAAAGTAGCACTGCAGTTTTCAGAGTTATTGCTATTTTAGGAGACAGTGAGAGCTGAGTGTCCTCAATAACTCTCAAGATAAGTCCTTTAAAGTAGTTATTTAAGACATAAGGTTCATGAGGTTTCTATGGAAATGACTCTTTTTGTGTAGGTGTATCTAAACAAGCATTTGCATCAAAGGAGTGTTCTGGAAAATGTTTGTTACAAATTCTGTGTTTTCAATCCACAGCTTGTCATGCCATATAATACATTAACCCTCATCTAAATATTGAAGCCAAAAGGAGTAGCAGGATTCCACCACGTATGCAAATCAGATGATACAGATGAAATCCAATCTTATCAAATCCTGCCACAGCACAGAAATGCCTTCACTACTTATATCCTAGATGACAATCCATAGGACAACATCTGGCTCTTCTCTACCTTGATCTAAGATCCTCCTTTACTGCTTTCCACAGCTTCCCTTCGTGGGTACCACACAGCACTTGAATTTGCTCAAAACTGTGCTGCTTGGTGGGACCGGTGCTCCTGTCCTGTGACAATTTTGGTAAATTCCCTACATCCTGCCTACCCTGGAAAACCTTCTAGCATTGCTGGGACTTCTTAGTAACTGAGCCAAACATCTAGTGGTGCCTGACAGCCTGTGCCTACAAGGTGGGGTGAGAACATGGATGTCCCTCAGCATCCCCCACAGCTCACAGCATCCCAGAATTTTGGGATCCATTTCCCTGATATAAGCCCCAATTACAAAAATGCAGGGAGACCTGCTTGGGCAGATGTCCCACCTTGCTGATGAGCTGTCACAGAGGTGAGGAGCACTGGCAAGTGGGACACCCTAACAGGGCTGCAGTGCCGGATATACACTGCAGTGTGGCCGCATGCCCTCCAGCACCAGGCAAGGTTGAGCTCAGAGAGATGCCTTTGTCTCCATTAGCAGTGAATTCAGATGCTTCTCTCTCCCTCACAGAGATCCTCTGTGCTTTTTCCGACTACTTCTTCTTCTTTTTTGCCTTGCTTCTCAAAGAGCCTCTGCTCCTTTTCCCACTTTGGAGCTCACATCTCTGCTAAAGTCTAACTTGAAAATTTCCTCTGCTTCTGAGTGCCTGCAGAAGTCTTTGTTTGGGATGGTGTAACATGGATGGAGGCCCACTTGGGATTAAGGCATCTACTGGTTAAGCTCTCAGAGTCCATTCAGAAACTTAAATATTTGAACAACTATCTTCACGAAGGGCAAGGGGTAACACCCCTCTGTTTTTCAGAAAAGAAAATATTTTCAGGCTGCACTGTTTTTCTAAGCCCTATTAACCATACTTCCTAGTGAAGTTAGATAGCCTGCAGACTAAAGTTCAAGAATGTGTATTTGTTGAATCCATGAATATATGAACATACGCTAAGGTATTGATTTGCTGTCATCAGCTACTGAAAACCAGAAAAGTATTTTACTTTTAAAAAACCACAAGTTTTTAATAACTTGCTATACCTTTAGACCTCCTCCCCAAGTTAAAAATTAATTACTGTAGTTAACAAACTTTTATCAGCTAGCAGCAAGTTCACTTTGCTGATTCTCCAAATATTCAAATAGAATGACATCTGATCCACAGCAATTTCAGCTCATGTGATTACAGACATCTACCACATCAGATAGGTTCAGCTTTCACTGTTCACTGCCACTTGGCTAAGAGTTACCCTTGACCCACATTTTTCATCTGCTCACATAGAAAAGAAATGGGCAGGTTATAGTAGAAATTCAAATGAGTACTGCATACCTATGGTTCAGTGCATACATAAGACTTTGCAACTCAGTAAAAGGTGAAAAATCCATATATCAGCACCAAATATGAAGAATTTAAAACAATGCTCTAAATATTTCATATATACACAGATGTCATAGTAAACATACTCCAAAGAGCACTAAGGGAAGTAGCTGATGAAATGTTCAATGAGAACATTTTGTACATTTTACTGTAAAAATTACATTGTCTGGAAGGACAATTTGAAGGAATTATTGATACTATCACTGGCTTCTGTGAAGCATAATTGCAGGAGTCTAATTTTATTAACTTAAAATGGCATGCACAGTATCTAGACTGTATGAAAGATAATATAAAGAAAATAATGTTGTATATATGCAGAAAAAAAATGGACTATTAATTAGCAGTCAAAATATATATTACAATGTATAAGGAGCACTTGAAATCATGGGGTTTTTTGATAGAAAAGGTTTTCTGGATTTTAGAGTAATTATTACATGAAGTCATACAGCAATATATAGAATACCTGTTTCTTTCATATACCGAATCAGAGCTGTAGAGATTATTGCAGTAACTATAACAAGTTTTCTAGTGTGAACTAAGTAAGCCTTATGAGTCACATTATTTCATCTCTCTGTGTGGGGATTTATGCACATCCTTCCCAGCACCATTAACAGAGATAAGACTTATGTATGCAAATTCTAAAATAGCACAGGGAGACTAAATCGGTAAATTTTGCAGAATAGCTATTAGCCTGAAATTATAGGGAAAACACAAAAGGCACTCTCTCGTGAAAAATTAAGTATTCTGGGCTTGATCTTTATGCCCAGAGCACAACAGATGGAAAAAAGTATAAATTGTAAGATTAAGATGTAAATAGTACAATGGAGAGTGTTTCTTCCTGTACTCTGTGTCAGGGGCAGGCGGTGACAGAGTGCACTGCAGGTATGAACTGAGAACATGTAAATCTGAATGTGTGCTAGGAGTGGGAATAAAGGGCTGTATTCGGATGATGTGTCATAGGTACCTGGTGTAGGAGTTGGAATTACTCTGAGATGTAAGGTCAGGAGGGTGACGAGTGTTCCAAGCTCAGACTGGCATATCTTACTGTCCTGCAGGAGCCATGGGAGGGCACTCGTACAGTAACATTAGTTAGCCCTGTCCCTCCTTATAAACTGCAGGATATAGCTTCTGTCTATGGAAAGCAAAGTTTCAGAAAAAATTTCGAGTTATAGGGGTACATGTGTTAAGAACCCACATCTCTCTAGAGCCTTTCCCCCAAAGCAGTTCATGAAGCTCAGGACTCCCAGTATCACCCTGGGTTTGGGGCAAATGTTACTTTACATGTGCAGTCTCTACTGCTTTGCCAATTCTGACCAGTTAGCAGAGGCCTTCTATAAATCTTTTTCTTCCTTTTCTCCCTCTGGGTTGAGCAAGTACTGAGATCCTATACATAATTTTTACTTTTAGAGTAGCTTTATGTCCAGGATCTCACCTTGCCTATGACTCAAACTGTGCATGCCGTATCTTTTGTGTGTGCCTTAGGTATTTTCCAAGAGATGATGTGACACGTGGAACTATTACACAAGGCTGGATAGATATTGCATGTGCCTTTCTGGATCACAAGCTAGTAGCTGGTGCCAGAAAGCATCTCTGACACCTTCTGCTGTATTAGTCATGGTTTCATGCAATTAATGTAAATAATGTCAATTTTTGTACAATATGTAATTACAGTACATTGTTAATCATCCCATCTGGGGAGCTATTGAATATGAAGAAACATATGATGACTTTGTTTTGTTGATTAACCAAATAATTTTAAACAATATATAATGTTTAGAAAACTTGTGGTTTAGGGACAATCCAGTTGGTTTCATTGAAGTTCCTGTTCTGACGATGAAAACTCCGGAAACATAATAGCCCTACTAGATTTCTGTCATTATGTTGGTAAAATAATCAGTCTTACAGTAGCCTACAGGGCCCCATGGACAGGTACTAGAGCTCAGTTCTACTGGGAATGGTACAAACAGGTGATGAAAGTTCTTATTCCTGAAAACCTAAATATATTTTCTGGTATGAACACAGCCATATGGAGCAGCTAACAGTTTTGGCAACCCTTCTTCCTTCTAGTATATAAAATTAATTAATATTTATTTAAAAAAAATAGTATTATTTGTCAAGAGACAATGGCCTTTCCAGTTTTCCTTTAGCAAGAATAATTTCAAAGTTCAGATAATATCTGCTTCCCTACTGCTTGTGCTAATGGAGAATGCTCCTTCTGTTGTTTTGAGCTATGAAATTTAATTGCCCAGAGTGGCTGATACTTATTTTCAACAACTGCTGAACAAACACTTTAAAATGCTATAATTGCATAGACAGGAATCCTTAATTTAATGTACGCCTTGTGGCATTAAAATGTCAGCTTATGTGAGGGAAATAAAGAGCTCAACGGGCCTTCTGAAACATCTTCTTTTGGGGAGGGGCATATCTTGTGCTTTATTCAGCTCTCTTATATTTATTATAGACAGAAGTAAAGTACATAATTTACATGAACTTTTTCTCTTTTGCATAGGTAGTAGTGAGAGGCTGTTTCAGCTCTCCCTTTCACAGATGGCTTTTTCAGTGAACCTGGGCACCTGAATGTCACATCTCATCTTTAGGAGTCACTGTGTAGTGCTTGTTTGTAGGACAAGCACAACATAGTTTCTCCCCAGAAATATTTTTATCTCATAATTTGTAGATCATATACAAAATTTTTTCTCTGAAATGAAAGGTCTTTGGATGAGGTGGAAGTGAGTTGGAGGTAGGTAAACATAGAATTAGAAAGATGGTCTTTATTATATAATGCTTCAGTTAAAGACATTTTACTGGGCTGAAAATCAAACATTTTGGTTTCCAACTCTGCCTTTGCCACCTACCAAATATGTTTGTGTCCTTCACAACCACTTCTGCTTAAACAAGATCTCTTATCCTACATGATGGAAAAGATTATCTTATGACCTATGTAATGAGTAAGATAACTAAGACTCTGCATAAGGCCCACTGTCAAAACAGGAAAGAGATCCATCAGCACTGCCTTGCTTTTCAGTGGACTGAGGAGTGTGCACACATTCCGCTGGCTCAGCTCCACTTGAAAGTGGGGAAGGTATCGCCTCAAAATATGGTAACTGGGTTGTTTGTGGTCAGATAAATATTTCTTCATAGAGATCCTAGACTTTAATAAATTTGTTAGATTTGAGTGTTTGGATGAATTAACCTAGAATAAAACACCTAGGGCTGCCTAATTATCTGAAGGAACATAGAAAGCATTCGTGTCAGCTTCTGATATCTCTGTTCCTCTAAACAACCTGATTCTCAAGTACTTCCGCTCACACTGGGAACAAACACATTTCCACTATGATTTGGCATCTCCTCAGAGCATCTTATAATATTCTGAGGACATCCCTAGAAAGCTCTTTTCCTTAATTAGAAAAGGAAACAGCAATTCAGGGTTACTGAACATGCATAGCTTGTACCCACTTGTGGTAGAGAACACATTACAGAATGTTTTTTCTGGTTTAAACTTGGCCCGATTTTCATGCAATTCTTTAATGCAATTTTCTAGATTTTGTATGGTTTTCTTACACTCTTTGTTTGTTTGGTTTTTTTTCCTTTAATTTTCTCTACTGTTTATTAACTGCTGGTTACTCATGATTGCTCTATCCTCATCCTTGAAAGGTCAAGGTACATTTCAGGTGGATATTATTGTAATTAAATGATTGAGGCTGGATAAGAGCTGGAATATAATTGAAGCAAAATACTACATATGTTATATGTTGAAATTCAAACATGATTCCAGGTCATATTTAGAAAATCACCTCTGTCAAAAGTAAGGGCAAAGCCAACCTCCACTTTTTGCAGGAAGTCTTCCTGATAAAAAGGAATCACCTTTCTTCTGTCCGGGAACGAACAGCTTCATTGGTCTCCTCTGGCAGAGGAAAATCACTCTAAAAGTACAAATATATTGGCAGTTCCTGCAATGTTACAGAAGTCATCCTGCTTTGCTTTATTCCCTGCCTGCAGGATACCTGAGGGAGCAACTAGGGAGACACGAGAGATGCCACACAAGACACGTGTGAGTGTCAGGAGTCTGTGGGCAGCAGTGCCTGGGCTGGAGGCACCAGGACCATTGAATTGCCCATAGCCTCATGCCTGAAAGAGACCTGGTCTATGCCTGGCAGGATTTCCACCTGTTTTCAGGCAACATATTTTGAAGGGGTTCTGCAGCCATCAGATGGCAGCAGCTTTCAGTGGTCTCTCCTAGTCTAGTTTGTCTTCCAAACACGGGGTAAAAAGAGAGGTTAAAGACTGCATAACTCTTCAGTTCCTACATAAATCTCATTTTGCAATACAACTAAAGCCATAGCATAAAAGATAAGTTGGGCTTATTTACATTGTAGGGTGTGAGGGTGAGGTCCCCTCTAGGGGCTCATTCCAGGTGCTGAGTTCTGGGCAGCTGAGTTTGTTGTATAACTATGTCATCATCAGCTGAGTTTTGGTATTTTGTTTTCCAGAATTACTAGTGCAATAATAATGAGCCCAGTAGTAATCTTTGCAAAATCCCTTCTCATTGCCTACTATACTGAAGTAGAATGAAAACAGGTTGGCAGCAGGCATCTAGAAAATTAGATATTAACTTTCAAAAGTGCATGCTAGTTTGCCCTGTAATAGCTGGGAAGCAAGAACATTATGTTTTGGCACTGAACCTTTTTGTGTAATCAAAATATTCCCTCACTATAGCCTGGTTCACATCTGCTGTGGGCTTTAATGTTGTTAACAATACTTGTGATTGCAGTAATAGAAATGTAGTCAGGGAAAAGAAAGGGAAAAGCCCTCTTATTTGTATTCAGAACTCTAACTCTAACAATGCAGTTAATCCTACTGCAATTACTGGGGAAAAAAGAAGGGAATGAATCTGAGAAAATAAATTAATGTGAAAAAAACCACTCCTCTGCATTTAATTAATATTAAGGATGTGAAATAAACCCACATAACCAAAGAAGTGCGGAACTGTGACAGACAATTTGGATCAAAATCAGGATCTTGATAAAGACTGTTATTATAGAAATAATGTAGCTGACCACAGAGAAAGACAAAGGCAAAAAATACTCCCTTTGACTATAAGGAGTTTTAGGGCAAATCAGATAGCTGAGACTGTTATTAAACTGACTGTGGGTTGCAGGTTAGAGGTAGCAGTGTTACAGGAAGGGAAGTTGCATAATATCAGAGTTACTATTCTGCCCCGTGCCTGGGAGTTCAGATATTTCACTGAGCAGTGCTGATGAGGCAGAGGAGCTTCAGCCTCTTTGCTTTCTTCTTTCCAACAAACCTTACAGAAGAGCACAAATCATTTCCCTTGAAAGGAGTAAAATAGAAGGTATGCCCAGTCTCCCTGTTTTCAGCAAAGGGACACTTGTCCATTTTTTCCCATTTTTTCCATTTCGCATTTTTCTTTGAGCATTTTGCTAGGCTCCTAATTTCCTTTCTTTCACTGCTGCCTGCCATGGAACTTCATTGGCCATTTCCTGCTTTTGTCGTCTGTGGCTTGTACCCCTCATCTCAGGAACTCAAATATGAACTTTCTTTCCTAGATTTGCTCCTTCCTGTAACTCTTGTCATGTGAAAACCCAGCCATCATGCTTTCTAAAGTCTCTTATTACTCATGATGTCCACTTTTTTTTTCTGGCTGCTGGTGTCTCCAAACTTCCTGAACGGGTTTCATCTCCCTTAAGTTATTTACACATTAGACTTTTGAACTTGAATTGCTGACCAAGGCTTCCTTTGGCAACTGTTCACAGGAATAGACACTCCTGCTGTGACTCATCTGACTCATTTTACATCTCTTCATTGGGATGAGATGCACTCTGGAAATGCCCATATACCTTACTGAAAATAACAGGAAGTTATAAAAGTAGATTAGGTGAACTTGGTGACATTGTAGCTGTGTAAAATGAGGTGAGATGAATGCCTCTGCTATGCTTCTTCAGAAGGTAAAATAGAGGAAACCTATAGCAAGAATTAATTTGAAACTTCTTATAACTAAATCTGAAGTCAATTTATGTGAATTATTAAAGAACCCAATAAATTTTACACAGTACCTGATTTTTATTGCAAAAATAAGTCTACTATTTTCAGACTACTAAATAATACCAAGAATGATTCAAAAGCATGCTTTTCTATAAAATATATGCTTTTTGATACATTATAAATGCATCTCCCTGTCTTTTCCAATGAACCACTGCCCTGCCACTGGGTGGGTTCTTTGGTCCTGTTCACTAGTGAGGCCATGCTGAGATCTGTCTGCTTTACCCCAGTTCACCTCACGGAAAAGATCATTGTCTGGCTCATCCATTTGAGTCAACTCCCTTTTATTTCTTTCAGTGGCTTATGCTTCACTGGTGCATCTAATCAGTGCCTTGCCTTGAGGTCTCTGCAGAGTTCATCCCTTTCCTATGTGACCATTCTTTTCTTCTGCTCGATCATTCCTATCCCTGTTGCTGCACCAGTGACTCCACATCCAGTTTTCTCTTCATTAATTTTTTTGTCTTGTTTGCACTGTCTCCCAAGCAAATTGCTTCACCTGGGACTCCTCTCCTGATGTGGCCTTCAGGTTCCATCATCTGCAGATTGCTTCTCAAGATGAAATTTTGTCAATGTGGCTACAAATTCAACCAAAATTCAACCAATTAAAAATTTCTTTATAGAACTGCAAACAAGGGTATATCTCTATTTTATAACATGGAACAAAAGGAAATCTGAAATATATCCCGTATATTTTTGCCTTTCTTCCCCTTCTTGCTACATTCCCCCCTCTGTAATGATAAGTATTTTCAAAATGTATTTATAAAGCCTATCACAACTTGTGTGTTACTGAAATATTGAAGATTAGGAGAATGTTAAAGGTGAAAACTATAAACATTTATGTTGATTATGGCACAATATTTGCTACAGCACTATATGCAAAAACCAGATGTTTTTGAAGAGTGTTGTCTTTTTATCTTGAGTGTTTCTATGAATCCTGTTACCATTGCATCTCCCAGTTATAATTCATCAATTAAAGAATATTTGTCCTCCTAATTTCAATCCAGAGCAAATGTGTGCTATTCTTTCCATTTAACAGAGAGAGAACTAGAGAACAGAGAAACCAAGATATGACAAAGAACACTGACATCGAAAGCAGAGCATAATTAAGAAGTCTTGATTATTAAAACCTCAAATGAACATTTGATAAACTTTACTCACAATAAACATCATTGTAACTATCTGCACACTGCAACTCCAAGTGAAAAAAAAAATCAAAATAAGGATTATTTCTAGATTTATGTCTTGGAATTTAATGCACAATATCTGATGAAACATTAGAGTTACCCAAGAGCCACCATGCAACAGTGGACACAGAATATTCAAATTTCATATCCTTGTAAGTGGGAAAAAAATACAGTAACAGTAATCAACAAAAAATACCAAAAAATTCTCATCATACTTGTGTAATATGTACCACTAAAGAATAACATTGTGTTAAACTTAGAAAAGTAGTTAAAAGGAATACTCTAGCTAAAAGACTAAAATACTAATAGTTTTACACCACCTTAGAAGCTTGGAGAATATGCACTACTCATCAAAAACACTTCTAAAAGGACAATGTTCTTGATTTTTTCTTTCCTAAACTAGTGATTGAACAGTAGAAGACAGGGGATTATATGAAGAAAAGAAAAGAAAAAGCCTTCTGTCAGAAATGGAATAAAGCTTTTCCCAAAAAGAAAAAAAAAAAAAAAAAGAAAAAAAAAAGGAGAGAGAGGAAGCATTTCAAACATTTTAGAAGCAAAGGAGTCTGCTAAAGAAAGGGTTAAAGAAAGGGTTCATTAGTGAATAAGACTGTGGTAAAGAAAGACTAGCACAAACCTATACATTAATTTTTTTTTCTTTATGGTCATTACAGGAAAGGTGAAGGAAATGCCTAAGTGCCTATACTGCAGATTTTCTCTATAGGTAAAAATCTGAGGGCTGCATCATTGTGAACTGGGAAGGGTTCAAGAGACTGATACCTAGCAATTTGACACCAAAATAATAGAAAGTGACAAATGGGCAATCAGCCATCAAAAAGGGCTCTTCCTTGCTCTAGCAGGTCAGTAGGTCTGATGTGATTATCAGAAAAATTGGTAGAAATTATGATTACAATTAATTAGTAGACAAAAGGGTAAATAAAATATATTGAACAAAAATCAGAACAACTTTTGTAGAAGAAAGCCCTACTTTGCAAAATTATGACAATTCTCTGAAGAAACCAAGGATTATTTGGATAATGTTGATTCAAACGTACTAACTTGAATTTTCAAAAAGATATAAACAGCATTAATGAAATGGAATTGTCATAGGGTAGAGGGGTATACACTCTTCCAAATTACTATGTGAAAGATAGAAATCAAAGGGTAGGGAGAGCCATAATTTTTCACAGCAAGGAACTGTCAGCACTCCAGGGATTTGGATACAAAAACTGTGGAAAGGTGGTGAGCTGAAAGGTAATTTTATGTGTAATGATACAGAATTAATCAGGATAGTAAAAGCATAAGCTGGATGCGAGGAGTGACAGACCAGTCTCATGATACTGAGCAATGAAATGACAGATGAAATCAATGTCAATAAATGGAAAGTTATGCACTGAGGAAAAATAACCTTCACTGTTCATACACAGTGATGGACTCTCAATTAGCTACTGCTGCTCTTGAAGGCAACTTTAAAGTCCCTGAAAACATCAGTGAAATGTTTGGTTGCTGAGCCTTCAACAAGAAAAAAGTGACAATTAAAGTAGGAATTATTGAGAAAACAACGAGGAACTTAAAAATTCAGATGGATATGTAAATCCATTGTACACTCACACCTGAACAATAAATTGTGTTCTTGGCAATACATTTCTAAAAGGTAGCAATAGAATTAGAGAGCACAGAGAAGGATGAGAAGGATAAATTGTGCTACAGAACAGTGTCTATACAAGCAGAGATTGAATAGATAGGATTGGAAAAGATGATTAAGAGGAAATGATAAAACCTGTAAAAGTAAATAATTTTTTTTTAAGTTTAGAAAAATGAGTAAAAAAGAATTATTCAGTGTTTTTTATAACAGCAGAATTAGGAAGGAAACAAATGCATTTATTAGGTATCAGGCTTGAAAGAAATGAAAGGAAGCACATTTTCACACAACAGAGCTGAAAAAGACGTGGAAGAGAGTCATCTTCATTTATTAAATGGGTCAACAGCTTCTGGCTCAGGAAGTCCCAAGGGTGCTGAGCTTCAGAGGCTGGGATGCTGCATCAGAAAAAAAGATCATTTGATTTGATCTATTTCCTATCTGCTTTCCATAACAATCTATCAAGCTACATTTATACTAGGAAACTAAATATAGCCAGAGCAGAGACCCAAGTCCAAGGAATGTAGGTGTTCTGACAGAAATTTTGTTGTGTTACTTGTCTACAAGGCCAAAAGATATTTCCTGGCTTCATTTATTGACTGTTAGAGACCACCTCAGTGACCACAGTGAGAGTGGCAGGCAAGGAAAGTCTTTGGCCCCAGAAGGGGATTTTTTGCTTCTAAAACTATCCTCCCTTTCTTTGCCTTGTATAAATTTTTTAAACCTCTTGGAGCTAGTTAAATCCATTACCTCTCTTAAATCTATTACCTCTTTTCAACTGCATCATACATAAGTGTTTTGTTCAAAATATGAGATTGTTTTTCCTTCTGCAGGTTTTTGTTTTAGTTTCCAAAGATGTGCTAGTAAATTCTCTTTTCTGAGAATTTTTCTTGTCTTCTTACTTTTCTGGAGTCTGGTTAGACATCTCAACCATGTATGTATGGGAGATGCATTCTGATGTAACAGAAACATTTGCTCAGATATACAGGATAATCTGTTCAGTTCAAATCCAAACTACCACAATTTGAACTCATGTCAGGACAGAAACAAAACTAACTGCAGATCTCTCACATGGATTCTCTTCCATTTCCACCCAACCACTAGGGCAGCCCTAGAAATAGAGAGAAAGGAGTTCTCACACTATTATTGCAATAAAATAAAAGCTTCCAATGTTTGGAGGAATATTTAAAAGCTCTAACATTTCTTGTTTTACTTTCTTGCTAAAGATGAAAAGTGTTTTACTGAAGAAGCTTTTGATATTCTCGTGACATTAATGTCCAGTTGTTGGACTGACTCTCACAATTTCTCATGGGCCAAGTGTATGTCTACTATCACACTTCTAATCAACCCCTTTGTAAATTTTGCTGCTGAACAGTGTTCCATGGGCTGTCTTGCAAACCACTGTGGTTTCAGACTACAGCTTGATAACCCATAATATATTGGACAACTCAATTTAAATTTTCCTATTGATGCTTCTACTTCAAGGTTATACCAGGACCACTGAGTTTACCACCATTCAAGAGTCTCAATACTTAAAGTGATCACAGAACTGTGTTTATCATACACAAAGCTGGCAGATCACTTGGAGAGAGTCTCTAGGTAGCAGATCACTTCTTATAGCTTGTTTAGGTGCAAAGTCAATGTGGACTGAGGAGCTGTGTGCCTGTAGACATAAAGCTTTCTTGGACTCGTGTTCCCCTCTGGACAACATTTGCTGGAGGCTGCTGTCTCTCCAGCCCTCCTTATAACTCCCCAGGTGTCACCTACCTCTAGCTATTTCTCCAGTATTTTTTTTTTTCACAAGCCCACTTCTCTGATAGTAGTGTTGATTATGACATTATTATGAGGCAAAAAAAAGCAAAAAAAAAAAATTTAAATAGAGATTAGTTATATCTTTCACTGAAATCAGATCATTTCACTGATCCTTAATGGTTTTGGAAAAAAAACCAAAACCAGGACAAGAAGCTCCTTCATTAAAAAAAGGTAGAAAGGCTTTAACCTTTAACTATATGTTTATTTGAAGTGCATTTTTCTGGAAAACAAGAGCATTGTTAAAATGATGTTGATGCAAGTGATTTGTCAGGAACTGGTCATATGATGAAGATATACAAACAATTAGAAATGAAACAAGTATCAGAAGTGAGATTATAATCATGAGTATTTAGATAATTGTTTAACAATGTACAACCCAATCAATTCTGAGAGCAATCATTTGAGTACATACTGAACTGAAAAAGAACACTCCCCATAAGAAATTATGAAGAGGCTTTAATTATTACATAAATAAAAATGGTGCACAAAGTGCATGGGTATGCCATCAGCAGAGAGGAGACAAGCTGAGATAAGACAGGAATCAGAAGAATTTTGTCTAAGGACAAGAAGCATTATTCTCAGACCCTAATGTTATATATGCAATTAGGGCTACATTGTTAGAATATCATAAAGTGTTTCATTGTCTACATTGTGATATTGCTGTTACATAAATTATATCCATGGCTCCAGGGAATTCTAAGCATTTGACCTTGACATGTAACACAGGTATGATCCATTGATCTAATTAATACTTCTAATGAAGTAAATTCATTTGTAGCTAAATACCTCATACACATCCATACTCACAAAGGCCTGTCTTTCTGTCAGTAAAGCCAGTGTGATCCTCACATGCATGAGTGTGGCTTTGACACAGAAGTGGGCATTTTGCTGAGGCCTACTCCAGCCCCAAGGGTCTGGGGCTCAGTCCAAGCCACGTGCCTTCTCAGAGCAGTATGGGAGTGATATGTCCTGGAGGTGTACACTGATCAAAAAAAAAAACCCACCCAAAAGAAGTACTTTCTATCTTATTCTATTTTTAAAAAACTTTTTGCCATTCTTTTGAATTGAGGATTTACTGCAAATAGTCCATATTTGAGTTGTGTTGCTTGGCCAAGTCAGGCTTATAAAGCACATAGTACTACTTCTAATTCAACATTGTGTGAAGTGTTTTCAGAACAAAGAATCATTGTCATTTAACTGTTCGTTTTCCACAAATGTATGGAAAAATTATCATTTCCCGTAGGAAAGATAGCCTCACAAAGTAGCCTCAGTATTGCTCTGAACATGGCTGAAGAAAAATCTTTTTTAAAAAAAATCAAATATCTCTTCACCAAAAGTCTGCATGGTTGTGCAACTGTTCAGCACTCCTGAATAGATACAGTGAAGACTTCACAAGCACTTAACAGAGACTGGATGGTCATGGCCACCTGAGTTTTAAATCTGGTGGTCTAGGAGGATGACAGATGTGATAGTGTGGGCTGTTTACTGTGACACATTCCTAAGAATCTGTGTAAGTGCTCAGGTGGCTAATCTCAGCTATGCCCCTTGTGGCACCTATCACTTTCCTGCCTAGGTCACTTAAATTGTTTTAGTTGAAAAAACTATAGATCCCTCAGTGGCAGGGCACTATAAATGTTATATAAACACCATGGAAAACCTAAAAGTGCTTACATCTTGTCTTCTGCTTATCTGCTTTTCCTCTGCTTATAGAGGAAACTATATTCATGAAATGTTTCCTAAGAGAACCTTCAAGGGTCTACACCAACCTCTATCTGAAACCAGAAACAGTGTGAGAACAATGGAAGAGAGCCTAGTGGAAAGGGACAAGAATGATCAGGTCACTGACTAAAGGACTGTGGCATGGAAGGAAAAGCTGAAGCACCTGGTGATGCTTACTCTAGGAAAAAAATGGTGGGACGTAGTCATCTTCAAGGATATAAAAAGCCTGTTGTAGAAAATCAAAGGCTAAAGTCAAAAATAAATATTACAAGTCTGACACATTTAGGTCAAGAAATAATAGTCTTAAGCTGAAGCAACATTTAGTATATTAAGAACAGTTAAATGGTGTAGGAGGTTACTCAGAAAAGGTATGGGACGTCCATCACTGGGGACAGACTAGAAAGAATAGAATAACTAGATAGAGCTTGTCCTGCATATAGGGAGAGAGATAAGCTGGATGACCTCTTGAGATCCTTTCTGGTCTTAGTTTCCCTGATCTTATGACCATGGCAGTCTTCCCAGACTGATGCATTTGGGTGCAAGATCTTTCTAATATTACTATGATGCATTTCAAGGCTGAAATTTTCCCTGAATTAATGAACCACTTAATGGCAGCTTGGGGGTGCCCATACCAGAGTCCAATATGGCCTGAAGATCTGCTGTTTTGCTTCAAATAACTGCCTTAGACATCCAAAAGATACACTGTGAGAAGGCTGGGTACAGCTTTTATTGAGAACACCTTTGTGCTCAGGGGTCAGCTGGGGAAATGTCTTTGTTAACTACTGTCAAACACTGTCTGCAGGGAAGTCACACGAAGTGACACTTCTCTGTCCCAGGCATCGCACATTCTTTCCACAGTCCAGTGCATGTGACCACTTGGTTCCATCTGTGACAGCCAGCAGTACAGGAGGGGGCAAACAGCTGCTGTAGCTGTCCTCAGAGTCTCTTTTTAGCTCCTTCTCTTTGGGCTTGTGCTTTAGGGGCTGCACACCTATGTGCTGAGTGCTGGTGATACATGACACTCTGCTCACAGACCACAATCTGCTGTTCTCTATTGTAGAGGTTGGCTTTCCAACCTTGCCTCTTTTCCTTTGATAAGCTACTAGCATTGCTGTGCTATTTCTGATCTACAGGGAATTCCTAGGAAATACTGCAAATGCTGTGGTGATATTGCCCAGTGTCAGCTGAAGTGTGTGAGCAGGTTCAGTTGCCTTGCTGGGGAGAATAAACTGGGTCAGGTTAAATCCAGAAGGTGTGTCAGCCATCCTTGATTTGGTAAAACTACAGAAAGCAGTGGTGGATGAAACATGCTGCATGCACAGCTACTGTGCAAAAAAGGCTGTGGATTTGGGGCTGCCTGAGGTCCTTAAACCATATCTCTGGAGAGTAGAGAGGTCTGCAGGGCCTCCCCTTCCTCAAATTCCCACTACAAAATCATCCTTCGGTTTCATACCATACATCAGCTCTGGCTAGTAATAGTCACCTGTGAGACATAGTGATTGGTTTGTAAGTGTCCCACTAGCTTTCAAACTACATCCTTGTGAGCTCTTCAGCCACAGTTTCTGTGTCCCTGGGGTAGGTGGAGCAGCCTGCAGGGCAGTCGTCCTTGTCCAAGGAGAGTTTGATGACTTTTAAACCCAAAATATTGTATGATTATTTAAATCCCCAACTGTTATAAGAAAGAAGACAGTGAAGTTTTCTGCTGCAGCAAAGATCACAGGTTTTCTTGAGAGCTGGACACAGAGCTAGTGATGTCCAGCCTTGCTCTGCAGTGTGCCAACCATGACAAGAATTTAGGAGAAAGATACTTGATTTATTTTATTATGGTAACTTGTCTAACTTATCCAAAGAGGAATTGTGGGCAAGAGAGAAATTTAGCAGGGGGATTTCAAAGCATTACTTGATGGAGAACCTGTGCTGCCCTAGAGGACTATTCCTGCAAGGAGAAAGTAATGCTGGTGTTTATCTGATAAGATAAGGGACCTTGAATAATGAGGTACCTTGAATCCCTTAGGAAAAACAAGACCCATGTATGAGTCTCTTAAACCTTTCAACAGAGACCTAATATTGTACTAGTGAAACAACATTCAGATGTTATGAGGAATTTCACAAGGCAAAGCTTTTGTCTTCTGTCTGTAGTTCATTTAAAACTACTGAGTTGTGATTTATTCAGGGCTGGCTCCTTTTACTGTTAAAAAGACTAAAGTGACTAAAAGTGTCACATGAACTTCTTCCTACTGGAATTCAATAAACCTGAGTGCAGGATTTTAAGATCACATGTTCTCATTCTTGTTCTGAAGTTATTTTTGTTTTCACAGCTCCCTAATGATACTGTCAAATACCAATTCAGGTTTTCATGGCAGAGCACATGCTGCTACATTCTCTACTCAACAGTTTTCAAAGTTTCTTGCAGATCCTAATACACTTGCACATATGCAACAAACACAAGCCTGCAGGTGTCTGTGTAAAGGAGTGTGTTAAGAAATCAAACAAAAAATGGAAAATAGCATGAATTCTGAAAAGTGAAAATAGTTTAAGATGTTCTTAAAATATGATTATCCTCCAAAGGATAATTTACTGACACAAATTTTCAATCATTTTTGATTTCTAGTTTCAGTTACTAAACAAGTTTTCTCCAAATATGCCACTATGCTCCTTGTTGCTGCTTTTCTGTGATGCTCAGTTGGCCTACCTTAATGATGATGAGATAGATTGACAGTAATCTTTTGCTGGTACCAACCAGAGTGAGTCTGCAGAGCAGTGAGGTTTTGTAAAGAGTTGGAGGGATCTCTAGAGGGACTTTGTATATTTGATTCTGGCTTTTACTGAGAAATATGTTGGTCACAATGAAATGTTCTCCCTCTTCAAGGAACTTTTTTTTCTTCAAGGTTTTAATAAGACATTTATACTATGTTTTATTAACAAATTAATGGATAATATTTTGATTTCTAATGAAGGTATTATTTCTTTATCCTTAGTCTTTTAAAGTTCATCTGATGCATAAGATCACATCATGTTCACTTCCTTTTTATTTCCCTGTGTGAGCTATATTGCAAGACACACATTGTTTTGCCTATAGACAAACAAGCTGATTAACCCTGTATCTGTGCAGCTACAGTGCTGAAAAGTACAGATCATAAACACAGAGGCATTTTGTTTTTTCTTGTATTTAGACAATATAGAGGTCACTACAGACAACACCTGCACAGATTATCAACAAACTCCAAGTCCATGTGATAAGGTTTTGGGTTTGTCTTTGGTCAAACTTTGATTTAAGAGAAAACAAAAGCCCAAGCTAATTCCCCACCTGGTATAAACTGACGCAGCTCCACTGAATTTGGTTGACACCAGCTGAGAATGCAATCTTGTGTTTGCTGACTGGAAACTAGATCAAATATCTTATCCAGGCTAAGTAGGGTTAAACTGATTGCATCCATTCTGACCTGAACAGCTGAAGGTGTCTCTTTCAGCTGCAGAAGATTTTGTCTAAACTGAGTATGAAGCAATGAGCTTCCCAGAGGTCTCAGTTCACACCTGGGGGTGCTGTGGCATGGCTGCAACTTGTTCATCACTGGATCAGCAACTGGTCAAAACCTTGGGATGAATTAAATATAATTTAGGAAGTTCTATTTCTGTTGCTCAAAAGCCTTTTGGGCAAACCTCATGTAACTTTTTCATTTGATTACCCTGATGATAAGTTTAAATCTACGCTAACTGAAAACCAGTTTCTGTAGCATAAATATGGAGCCCACATTAAAAAGACCAAATCTTGCCTGATTTGAAGGTTGCCTGTCTACACTTATAGGATCTGAATATTGGAAGAAAGAAAAACTCCCTAAAACCTGCAATATTTGAGAGTTTCATATAGAAGTAAAAGATAAAAAAGGAGAATTATTGAGAAATAGGTTTAAAAATTAACACACACACACACACCAATTTCTATTTGTTTTCCTTATATATTAATTTTTATCAGTCAAGGGTTAATTTAATTTCTGTAAGTTACACGTACCAAGTATAACAGACTTGGAACTGAGCCTGAATACAGTAGAATACAAGGAGTCCCTGAATATCCTCTGTGACATTAACCTCCAATGCTGCTTGCTACTGTTATTAAATCCATCTGATTGGTGATTGGAAAGAGAATTTTTCCCAAACATCATCATTTTCTCACAGATAGCTAGAAATGAGTTATATATGAGAAACTTTTTCTGCTGCTTTATGGACACATGTCATTGGCCTTTCTATCTGGACACAATATTCTTCCACAGTGAATATTTCTTTCATTGGAGCAGGTGGATGGAGAGCTAAGAGGGAAGTTGACAGATAGCTTAAGGAAGTGACCATCCTAATTTCACAGAAGGAAGCCAGAGACTCTCATTAGGCTCTAGACTTTGTAGGAAAACATGCAGTGGATGTCCACACTGAAAAAGCTATAATATTTTTGAATATTTTTACTTGATTGTTGTTACTCATAGGTAATCAACCTACAATCTCTCCTGGACAATCTAGAAATAAAGGTCTTGCCACATATATTCCCAGTACCTGACAGATAATGAATCACTTTAAACACAAGTTCTCACTAGTATAGAACAATTTTCATCAGCGGAAGAGCAGGCATTAGATACTGTTTCTTGTTCTGTTATTTTGCTTAAAGGCTTCTTGTACATCCTTGATAAAGTGAAGATAGCTTTAAAAGATTTTCAATGGATATCCATGTGATTTTTGTACAAAGTCAAAAACAGGTTTGTCATTTGTCCATTGGAATATAGGAATGACTTGGGAAATTGATTGTTTATTAGCTATGCATTTATTGCTGCTCCTTACTATTTAAAAAAAAGTCAAGATTGTAAGGAAGAGGCAAAACCTTACATTTTAAAATGTATGTTAGATCAGATTAAGAGCTTCTTTTTATTTGGCATAGTAAAAAGGAAAAACCCAAAATGTAAACTTTTATGCTGGAATTATAAGAAAAGAAACTTCTCTGATACCCCAGGTTGCACAAAATCTATAATATTATTTGTTATTTTATGACAGAGCACTGAATTTATCATAGAAAATTACAGTTTACTAACCATTTTCCTATTTAGTTTTATAATGTTGCATTTTTCCAAGCAGTTTTAATCCACTGGGCATCCCTGTTTGGGATTATTTGTCCATTAAGTAACACATTGACTCCTGCCAGCCCACAGGCTTGCCTGGAACCAGTCATGTTTGTTAACCCTGGGCCTTTGGTTATTTAAAACCTCTTTAGCTTTGTGTTGTTTGGAAGTTCAGCATGAACTGACCTCCTATTCTAAATCAGCTAAGCAAACAGGAACAAATTTGACACTTCCCTTAAGAAAGGGAATTAAAAACAAAATCAAAAGCCAACTACTAGATATTATACTGTTATGTAATATGCAGAAATTACGTAAATACGAATCTCAACATTTGATATTTCTGAGGTAATACCTTATAGTGCACACAGTCCTATTCACCACCTTAGAACCATGCTGAGGCATGGTGTGTTCAGCATAAACAGTGGTGTAAGAACTCAGACATATTCCCAGCTGCCAAAACATACAGAACCAGAATTAATTTTTTTTAAACTTCAATAATATATGATATAACCTTTTTCTTTAATAGCGCCATGCAAAGGAAAACCAATTCAAATTCTCAGTGGGTATTATATTCTGCAACAGAAAAAAATGCAGAGAAATGTGGGGCTGAGAGAGGCATGGCCAAAAGAGGATCTTCTAGGGCTGCCTCAACATTTTACTGAGCCAGAACTGGAAAATTGCCTTTACAGAAGGCTCCCCAGCAAAGGTATGTTGTTTCTTTAATACATGCAACATGCTTCCAAACGATACTGTATTACATTACAGAGCATCAGCGGCTATGTTATATAACATTTTATGTAAACATCGTAAGCTACAGACTGTCCCCAGCTAATTTGCGGTCCATAATAGCAATAAATGTAGTAGAAAGCACTTCATTCTCCTGCCTGAGTAATGCATAAGATCTTTGAAAGATTTTTGGACTCTCTCTGTTCCATCCAAATTGCTGTTTACTTTTCTGCCTTTCCTTTTATCTACAAATCACTTCCCTTTCCTGATACCATACGTTGGTCACAACATTCATCTTGCCTCTCTCTGCTACAGTTCCCACTGCCTACATTGCTCATTTCTAATTGTTCTTAATATCAATGCCCTCATTTCTTGCCTTTCCACTGCCTGGCAACAGATCCCCACTTTTACCACGGTTGATCTAATTACTTTTTCTAGATTGGCATTTAGTGGAAATATTCATGTCTTTAGCAGGATTGATTACCAGCACACCTCAGAGAGCAGTGCTACTGCTTGAGGGGAGAACAATTAGTAGCTTATATAAATAGACAACTTCTGAGGTGATTAAAGTGATATGTAAAACTGTCACACTAAGTGAATGCTCTAAAGGCCTTTGTTCCTCAGGAAAAAAAAGAAAAAGAAAAAGAAAAAGAAAAAGAAAAAGAAAAAGAAAAAGAAAAAGAAAAAGAAAAAGAAAAAGAAAAAGAAAAAGAAAAAGAAAAAGAAAAAGAAAAAGAAAAAGAAAAAAAGAAAAAGAAAAAGAAAAAGAAAAAGAAAAAGAAAAAGAAAAAGAAAAAGAAAAAGAAAAAGACCAACCACCCAACCCAAAACCTCAGCAGAAAGTACTGTATTTAGCAAAACTGATATTGTAACTCAAGAACTAAGCAGATTTACTATGCCGTAGTAACTATATATTGCTTAATTCTTCTCTTTTGGCTTGATTCTTATTTAAACTATTGAAGGAGTAGAATGTCCTTTTCACGATGATTTGGAGTGGAACAATTCAGAGGAAATCCCCAAGTGAGACAATGATTCATCAGTGGTGAGTCAGTCAGGATTTGTCCCTTGAAGTCAGCACTAGGCCAGTGCTGAGCAGATGGTTTGTGTGGTAAAAAGCCAAGCTGCAGTCCCAAACTCTTCAAGCAATTAAAGAAGCCAAAGCAATTTTTGTAAGAACAAGGATTTCACCATGCTCCAGCCATGTTTGGTCATTGTCATATTTTCATGTTTTTCTAGGATCTTCAATTCAATAAAACGTAGGGTTTTTGTAAAGGACAAAATTATTAAGAGGTTTTTAAATATCATTTTCATCTAAGCTGGATGCAAGCAGCTGAAAAGCACAGTGACACTTGGTGGCTGAACTAAATGTTTAGGATTCTCATTTGGGCTCTGTTTCCACTGACTGTTAGACATCCATGGATGAAGCAGCATCAATCTAGTACATTAGGGAGGATCTGCAAACACAGACTATAACAGCAAAATATATCAGTCCCTGTGACAGGAATCACACTGAGGTGGTGAGGCATTTGTATGGAGAAAATAGGTCACTGCAGTGTATTTTTGATCAAAACTCTAACAGTTTGTAGAACAATGTCTGCACACAGTTTCCAGTGAGTTCAATAGAAATGGAAGACCTTCTTTCCCCATTAACCTGGCTAACACAGCTTGGTATTCACAATACGGCGCTGCCTCTAGGAAGAAAACTCAGAGTTCAGAGTCAAAATATCTGTTTATTTCTTGTATGTCAAATCATCACAGATAATTTTAAGCCTGCTTCAAAAGTGCAAGAGACAAAATTTTCCATCATCTTGTTCCCAAAAGATGAATTAAATTTCTTGGATCTGGTTCTCTGTGATAGGAAAGCAGGCATATATATGACATGTGAAGAACTCATGTTCAGACCACTGAATAACTAACAGTATCAATAACATCTGTCCTCCCTTTTATCTCCTTAAGTTTAGGTGGCTTTTTCATCTTCTAATTGCAAAAATATTTTGAATGCACATGTATATCCAAGAAGAAATTTAAGCCAGAAACTTGTATGTGAGTTGTTCAGCTAGACTCTCCCTTTCCTTAAAATGACAAAAGTTGTGTATGAAGTCTTGGCCAGTTCCTGCAAAACCTCTATCACACTGCTAAACCATGGGGCTTGCACATACCAGGTTCTTCAGTTCAGACAAAGCTGGAATAAGAGAGCAGGCAATATGAGACACCAGTAAATATCAATGCTAATGTTATTCAGCAAGCTGGCTACTTCTAGCCGTAGCCAGGGCTCCTTCAAGCACAGTCAGCTAATCTATACTATTGCTCTGTATTTGTGGTAGGAACAGCGAGCTTGCTTGAGGAAGAGATAGCAGGAATAGTCAATCCTGTGTGCAGAGAGCTGAGTAAACACTGAGTCTGAGGAACAGTGAGCCATATTTTCAAATTGCTTTGTAGGAACTATGCTTTTGTCTGACAATTGCAGGGAAAACAAACCCTTAGCAATATGAGGACAAGCATCCCTCAGAGGAACAATGAATTCCTACTCCTGGCCAATTAGGCCAAGAATCACATTTACAGTAATAATTTTATTCCATAAAATTTGCTTTAAGAATTATTTTTTCATGGACATAAGGGTCCAGATTCTGCATCCAAGTGCCTTGCTACATGTTGATCAAGAGGTTATTTCCAAAGGATTTTTAAAGGTCACTCCCTTCTTGGCATGTTGCTCCCAGGTCCACTTTCTGGATGGTTAGGCCTGGTGCCACTGATTTATTTTGGAGGACTTGAAGTGGAGGCCAAGGTGAATGTGCCATAGGAGCACTGAAGTCACTTGAAACTACTCATAACCATTTGTCTGGCTCCATAGGAGCCATAACATGGGTGCAGTTATCCACAGGCTAACTGCAGTCTCCTTGGGTCTGTGGAGTGCTGGCCTGGCCTCTCTTGTATACACCAATTTAAATATATGCTGGACTGAAGTCCTCGTCTACAACACAGAAGGTTTTTATGACATTATATTGTCTTGTTTGTCCCTCCATGTGCCTGATGCATCTGGTTGCAAATCACGATGTTAACTTTTAAGGGATAAGAATTTTATTTCTATTTTGTGGTCATAAGAAACTTGGTACAGAAATTCTGTTCCTCATATGGATTTAGATAATCGAATGACATATGCTTTTAAAAAATTGGAGTAATTTAATTCCTTTTATGAAATCCAGGTCAAGCCTGTGTCATTACAGTTTCTCTTTTCACAATTTCTTATAATAGTGCTTTATCTCCTTCTGTGCTAGAATGAGGCTTCTAAAAATATAAAGGACTTGGTGAGCTGGTTGGAAGTAAGATAGGTGGAGAAAAGAAAATAAAATTCATGGATTGTTGTTTATCTATTTATTTTAATGCTTGATATTTTTCCATGAGTGCTCCATGTGAAATTATGAAGAAAATACTTATATGAGAATTTAAAATGAAATAAGCAACAATTTCTAATTTAAATATTGAAGACTAGAGAAAGGCTTATTATAAAAAGGAAACTGCAGTCCCAAATGTGATACATTTCCAAGTTCCCAACCCAACTATTTCCCCACATAATTTTTACTGTTGATTACAGTATGTTACAGTCATGTGGTTACCTACTAAAGCATATGACCAGAGTTTGAGAAGCTCTGTGTAGCTACCTGTTTATGTTCTTTGGGGTACGACTGCAATGGAGTTCAAAGGGATATCCTCACTTCATGTGAGGGTATGTAAGCTGATTTTAAATGGTCTAGGTCAAGATCAGAGAGTAGTGTAAATGACAAGGTTAGATACCTGGTCTAAACTGCTGTTGGGAAGGTACAGTCAGCATCTTATCTGAATAGTGTAATGCAAAGGTAGAGAAATTTTCATGGTACAGGACTGAATTGACTTCCCAACAACTTTTATGCACCATAAAATACTATGCATTTTAAAATCATGAGGCCATAGATTATATGAAGTGCAGTCACAGGCTTTATTCAGTTCCCAACCTAGAAGTGCCTTCCCGCTTTGATGTTTCCTGCTTTAAAACTCCCTTCTTGCTAAAAGCATTGACTCAATGTATGTATAAATGCAACGGACCAAAATCAACACCTCCTCAAAAGACAAAGGCGAGAAGGAAAAAAGCAAGCGCAAAAGTGATATATACAAATTACTGATTTCAACTCGTTAGCAAAGTCAGGCACTAAACTCAGGTATCCTGAATCTTATACCTGCTGCCTGGGTGTGCAGGAGAGGAGTTTAACAATAGCCACGAGTGATTTCTCTAGAGTGGTTTATGAATGGAATTTGAGGTAAGTACCCCAAGGAATAGTTTTAGTTCTTCTGGACTGAAAAGGAACATAAGGTATCCAGCTACTGAACAAACACAGTACAAATGGAGAAAGTTTGTAGTTAAAGATCAAGAGTCAAAGTTACATGCTGGCCTCCCAAACCTTTGTTGAGTTTTCTTGACAAGCTGCATTTGTGTGACTCTGCCAGTACACATGCACAAGTCTCCAAGAGTAGACTCACAGAGCATTTCCGAAATGCATCATGGTGTCTGTGGAATTTGGCTGTTATCCTGGCAGTCTCCACATACTTTCCTGGAGCAGATGTATATCTGCACCTGTTTGCCCTCCCTGTTCATTCCCATCACTGCTTCAAAGGAACCTGAGCTTCTTAAGTGACTCTTTGCTGTGCCCCTATGTCCTCGTGCAGCTCCCAGGGGGTGTCATGGCAGAGGGCTGCTCTCTGCTGCCCTGCATGTGGCCAGATGGGCTTGAGGTGCAAAGGCAGGGTGTCTCCTTACAGAAACATGGGCGCTGCCATGTGGGAATGGGTTTCACCATGATAAGGAGCCATACTCTCCTGTCAACTCATCACTTTTCAGCAGACTTTGTGTTATTACTGTTTTCTCTTTCCTTTTTTTTCCCACTTTCACCGGTGATCTGCCTTCTTCTTGTGTATTTTAACTTGGTTCTCACAAACAGGAGTTATCCAGGTTGCACGTGCAACCTATCCTGCACAAATCCTAGGATGCTCCTTGCTTGACATGTAGCCTGATACTTCAAGAGGGACAGTGCAAGTAAATGTGTTAGCAGAGAGCGAGCACCCCAAAGAAATGAAAATACAAGCCTTTAGGACCACTTGATATGAGATAAAGTTGATCAAAAGAACTGACTTGACATATTGACTGGTTCCTGGGGAAGTGGTGCAATGTCACACAAAACCCAGCATACAGCTTCCAGGGAGGAATTCGATCATTTCCTTGTAGATATAGGGGTTAGACGTGGCTTTTGCTTCCTAAGTTTAGAAATTTGGATTTCATGAGAAAAGCCTTTTTAAAGAGAGCTAACAGGTTTTTGTTAAAATATGTAAATGATGATGAAATTTGATTTTGAAATTTAAGAAAAAAAAGAAAAAAAGAAATATTTATATTCTATGTCTCTTTTAGCTCTTTAAAATCTTTTTCATGATTGTTGTTTTAAACTTAAAAGGTATAAAAACTAAAAACCCACAAAAGCATTAAGCAAAATATTTTTGATTCATGCTTATGTCAAATGACCTGTATTGAAGCATTGTCAAAATGTCATTTTGTTAAATGATTTCTAAATTATGGCTTTTTGTATTGATTTTAGTTTTTAGCTTCCAATATTTTTTAAGGAGATCCATTTACATTTTCAAATTTATTATTATTTAATTACCTTTTATCCATTTTTGGTCCAAGGAGTAGACTGATGACTGAGCCAACACCCAGAGAATTTGGTTCTTTACCCAGATTTTGAGTACTAAGTGATTTCTCTACTATTCCTGCATTGAATTACAAGGCAAAACCATCCAAAGAAGTTCTTATAGTCCAACTTTTTAATCAACATACTTTACGTTAATGCTTTGTGTCATTTTGCTGCTTTAGTAGGACAAAGCAGGCCTGGATTGGGAGAGCCAGACAATCAACTCTTCTGTTCACGATCTGTCACAAGCCAACAACTCTCAAACATTTCCCTAGTGCTCCTTTCCCATCTTGTCTCCCCAGCAAACTCCTGGCGTCTGCTCCCATAAGGTGCTATGAGAAGGAACTGACACGGGTGAACCAGCAGTTGAGGTGAGGAGCTGGATGAGGAAAAGGAGTATGGCATCTCAAGAAAAAAGTATAAAGCCTTCCCCAGCTTGAATTTTTGATAGAGGATGGAGGAGGCCTACATCTCCTAGGACCTCCTAGTTATCCCTTACCAACCACACCTCCCTGAATTTTCTCTGAGGCTGGTTCCAAAGCTCATGGTCTGCTCCTCTGTGCTGAGGTGATGAGAAAAGGGATTTTCACAAGTGGCTAACATGTAGGTGAGTGAGCAGTGGTGCAAATTTTGCTAGATGTGTATTGCTGAAATATAAAACGGTTCATAAAGATATGTTCTGTCTTACAAAAAAAAAGAAACAAAAATCTCAGGAAGCCATGAAGGCATAAGCGCTGTATCATAGCCTGTATCCAAGGTACACTTGCTAGCTAACACACACACACACAGAGTGTGTATATATGCATATATGTGCATATCGTCAGGAGCTACTTCTCAGTTGTGCCTGTCAAAATGGTGTCTGTGGTGGAAGTGAACCATCTGCTTCACAGCACTTCTATTTATAAGATCTGCAGCCTGGCAGCGTACCACATGCAATGTCACTTCAAGCCCCAGATGAACTCCAGTATGTCACTGGGTCGTCCCATCAGCTCCAGTTGATTCTGTCAACAGAAACCCTATCTCCCTGCAGTCTGAGTCAGCAGCTGTACTGGAGCTTGCAGAATGTGTAATCTGATGTCAAAAGAACCACAGAAAGGTATTTGCCACCTGACTCTGGAATGGACAGCAGCCCTTTAATAGGAGTTTCTACAAGTCTGTCTTCATGAACATAGATTAAACTTCTGTGGCATTTGCTTGACTTTTCCAAGGCTGGAAGAAACCCTTCCACTTTAAACTATTTTTCTGGGAGTTCTGACTCTCAACTTCTTACCTGACTTTATTCCATTTTAGGATTGATGTGCTAAGTGCTTATCAGTTTTGCATATTAGATATGCAATGTGTATGTAATATTTACCTTTGAATTTGGGATTTAGACCTAAATCCCCCTCAGGCATCAAGGAAGTAAAAGTAGCAATACAAATCTGTCTGAAAAGTCCTGTTGTACAAAACCTGACAGGAGCATGAGCAGACCTAAATAAGCATTATGAAACAGCATGTTGACGTACAGCTGCTTGCATTATGGATGCCATTAGAACTTCTACACAAATTTTAGTGCCCTCCTGCCAGCACAGATTATATGAATTCCCCTCTAGCATTAACATTAAACATATTCAAGAAGTAGTACACAGTTTATGGTAGATAATGGTTCTTGTTGACACTATGGGAAGGCAAAAGTGTTTGTGCTAGGAACTGTTTGTGGTAATTTCCGGAGGTGGGACATGTAATGACTATATCAGGGTAAACAGGCTCCTTTTTCTTCTTGCATTTTGATGGCAAAGATGAATTTCTTGCTTTCTTTGGCCTCAATCCCTGATGGAATGGAAATATAATTAATGAGATCACACAAGATTCCTGTGAATGAGGATATGTATTATTGGCACCAGTCTCTATTCATAAGAAGGCAGCACAGGTTCATCAGTATTTTTTGTCTTTTATTACTTGAAGGGGTTAAGTCACTTATACCAACAAGCGACTTCTCCAGAAAAAAACAACACAATACTTTGTCACAAGTTATGTTGTGTGGGAGTCCAGACGAAATGGAATTAGCAATGTTCTCCACATCAACAGCGCACAGCATGATCTTGTTAAAGAATTATACTGCTTCATAATCCTCAAACAAATAACATTATGGTATAATGGATTGTTTTTTACTTCCTAAGCAGAAGATGGTAGGTTTGTTTTTCATATTAAACCTAATTTTCATTTCAGACACAAGATGAATGGTACATTGATGCATTTACTTATCTCTTTCTTGAAGTTTACAGCTGCAAAGAGGAAACATATTTTGTGGATTCTTTGGTGTAAACAAAACTTACTCTCCTGATTCATAATTTGTCTTTTTTTTTTTCTTTTCTGCTGCTTTGAGTCTGAGTATTGATGGAAGAAACTGGAATCAAGTGCACTTGCCATTCTTGGTAGCAAGCAAGAATGAATTATTAAATACATAATGTTTTTAATCTTGCTTGCAGAAATGAACAAAAAGTGTTCTTAGGTCAAAATAATAACGATTTTAAAATCTCCATTTCTTGCTTTTCTCTGCTGCAGCCCTTTGGCAACAAGATTGACTGGGAAAGGGGTCCCAACTGAAGCTTAGTCCCTTACCCTGCAGAACCTCTCCCTAAAGTATAACTGATAATAGCACTATGAGAATGGTGTCAGGTCAATTAAAATTTTTATATTTATTCTTTTTTAATCTTCTTGTTCGATGCTTCAGTCTTCAAATTAACATTTCCAAATAGAAAACTAGAAGTGTATCTCACAAAAAACATTGGAACAATGCATTCCAGATTTAAAATAAAAATAATATTTTTAAGGCAAAATTGTTTAACAAATGTTATCAAATACTTCTAAGTAATGTTGATCTACTAATGTATTACTTAGATGTAAATTTAAGAGTCTGAAAACATTATGCCAAGTATTTAAAAATCCTTAGACACTTTGTGCCTCTGGTTATTAGCCACTAATAACTATTTTACTGCTTTGGATTGAGAATGGAGTAATCTTCCTGCAAATTAAAATACCTTTAAGGCAAATACAGTATGTAAGAGCTCATTTTATTCCTGAATTTTCAGGTTTTATCCCCTTTTGTTGTCCTCAGTTTCTTTTTGCCATGACAGTGTTTTCTGTCAAATTGAAAAAAAATAAAATTGTGCAGTAGAAAAGATCTTGTCATTTTTCTTTTTTTGGTCATGCTTTCATTATGGTAGCTCAGTAAAATATGATGTCCCCAAACCCTGTCATCAGCAACTAGTTTGGAATAAAACTCAGTCTCCAGAAACTATTAAATACACCAAAAAAACCCAGTATGTCCAAAAAAATGTGAAGGATGGTTCTATCTTTCATAGGGGATCCCAACGTGATATTTTAAATTAATATGTGCACATTTGTGTATGGCTTTCCAACCTGCTTTCCTGAGAAGTGATGAAGACAATGACTCCTTGTGTCCCGGAAAGACTATTGTACTTCAAATAGCACCAAGGTGTCGGTGAATTTAGTCCTTTATTTTTGAGTCTTTTGCTGAAGGTTACAAATTTTGCAGGAGATTCAAGTATTACAGAAGTTTTCCAGAAAGTGCAGAAGATCATGAAGACAGAAGAGCTTCTGTCTACACCTGCTTATCAACACACATAGTAAAAAAGGCCAGTCTGAATTTGATAGTATTCGTCCTTTTCTTAAAATAAAAAGATTCTCCCTCAGACTTTCACAGGGATCAGGTAGATGATGACTCAGAATACACTGGGTAAATTCACTAGTTTGCAGTCTCAACTCTGTCCTTGAGTAAGCAGCATGTAGAGCCTCCCTCTCAATCTTGTGTCTCCAGTGTATCCCTTTCATGGATGAGCAGATCTGGCAGCAGGGTGGAGGGACAGCTGCCCCTATGGTACGGCCGTAATCCAGTACCAAGGTACCAAGAGGAGGTGGGATCATACATACCTAACAGACACATGCCCCATGGGAATTCTGTGATGTATTTACCTAACCACCCTAAGCATTTCCCAAAGCCTGGAATGGTATAAACAAATCAGCAACAAACTATGAGGAGGGAGAATATTTTTGCAAAAGAAGTAGTGTCAGTAAAGGAGACAAGGAAAAGATAGGTAAAAACAGAACCAAACAAAAGCCCCAAATAAAATTAAGGGTATATTTTCAGATGACAATAATCCTCACTATAAGAGAAAAAAAAATCACTCATTGCTCACAGGACCTGGAAAAATGCATTCATTGTGCTGCTGTGGATTTCTCTACCAAAGGGCAAACTCCAGTTGGAAGAGGCACACGTTGCCTCTTGCCACCAATACACATGATGTCCTGGGCTTTTGGTTTGCAGGTGGGGGGAACTCCCCCACTGTCTTCTACGGGGCTGCCATCTGCACACTTGCTTCTAAGGGGCTGCTGGCTGTCAGCAATGCACAGAGCAGCATGAAGGCAGGTGAAACTAAAGCCAGCATAGAGCTGCATTACTGTCCTAATGTTTCTTCCTGCTGCTCCTAGTGACCATTTCATAGTGTTCTGTGCAAGTTTAGACCTGATGAAAGGCCTGATTGCACTGACCTTGGATGCTAAGGCAGCTAGTATTTTAGGAGTCAGGTCAAGAAGGTGACCCAGTCCCAGTTAAGGGCACCAGTGTTCTGGACTGAATGCAGAAGTCAAGGTAGGCACCTCAGAATGACGTTCACTCAAAGGTGGAATTTGCTTACAGCTATCAAATAGAGAAAGCTGATGCCTCCCCTGAAACTGAGCTCCTCATTTAGAGATGCAGGAACTCATGGCTGTCTCTTCCTATCATACCCTTTCTAGACAGTAGGCATGAGGACAGTTTCAAAGAACTGGGCAGGAATTGTTCTTAAGAGAATGTATACCTTTACAGATGGACACAGTGCTTTTTTCAAGGGACAGTTTCGGAGTGGGAGCACTCAGTCACAACTGGGAGACATTGCCCAGGTCTAGACCACAAAGCAAAGCAGGGCATGGGACTGTTATTTGTCTCTAAGACCAACTTGGACAGACTGATCATGTCCATGTAACAGACCACTTGGCTCTGCATCACTTTTTGTGCAATACTGGCATTCCTAAAGCCCTTTACGGAATATTTTCTTTTGAAGTTCACTTATTTCTCACTGGAGTTGCCTGAATAAATGGGGAAGTTGTGGTGCAACCCATCAGAGCAGTGCCTATATATAACCTGAGACTGAGGATGTGGGCAAATGTGGTCTAAACTACACAGAAGTTAAGCCAGGCTATGCTAATAGGCAAGCAGGGAGGATGACTAGCAGTGCCTTGCATGAGTTTGTTCTGTGTGACATTATGAGCTCAGATTAGTATTCTAGGTCTTCCCACATTTCCTTTCTCTCAGTACAATCTCAGTCATGAACAAAAGTAGAGGGAGGATAGTCTCCAACTGTCAAGTGGGAATGCAGGGCTTTGTGAGGGTGGAGGATGCAAGGCTGGCCAGATCTAAGTGTCTGCCATGGAGAAGGGGTGCCTGGGGTGCCTGTCCCTCCCTCTGGGCTCACATATCTTACAGTGAACAACCCTGGGTAGAATGCAGAACTGCACAACTAGCTCCCTGCCTGCCTGAGGAAAGAATTTGCCCTACAGCTGCTGACAGATCTCCAGTCACTTGGCAGACTTTTAGAAAAGAGAAACAGGGAGACTGTCCCCATGTGCATATGTATGAGCACATGTATGTGTTGGAGGGGACTATCCCAACACCCACTGTTTCAAAAAAAATGCTGCTTAAGGATGCATTTTCTGAGGGTCTTAATATGGATATGTTTGAAGCCCACTCACTGGGCTGACACTCCTCCACCCCTCCCTGAAAATTTCGGCAGTGATGACTGCTAGCTATGTCCCAGCATTAGAGACCAAGCTGCTCCAGCTGCTCCAGCTGTATGTATACAGAAAAGAACCCTTGGCTCCCAAGGAGTTCAAAAGTCAAACACAGATGTTTGCAGAAAGCAAAAGTCTTCTAGGGTGAGAAGGTGAATGTTTTTTTAAATTTTTATTTTTGCCCTCATTTTTATCTCTGATCATTTCCGTGTCTTTTATTGTTTGCATTTCTGTCTTGCCCTGATTCTTGCATGTTGGTGCTGAAACAGGACAACCTTGCGTCTAAAAGCCACGAAAGAGGAAAATTACTTTCCCCACTGGTCAGATATAGAATCTGGAACTGATTTTTCAATTCTCTGCTCTGGGAGTGGTATGGTTTAGGATTATTAGAAGACTGACCATGGAATTATGGATCCCCTTTTCCTCTGATTTATTCTGTTATATCAATATTTATGTTATACTCAAGGGAGTCTCTTTATTTGTGTTTGGGAACTTATCCAAAATTTGATTGTCTGGGAGAAAATAGTCTGTTTTGTGCATGTAAAAGCTGTTTCAGGTCAAGCAGAAAAGAAGTAGGTCAAATTTTGTATCCTCAAAATTTGATCTAAGGGATGGGAAAACAAAAATAAAAAGGCATCACATGACTTAATGTTTATGCTTTGAGACTCTTTTTCTATTAGTTACTCTGAGGACACTCACACAAATCTGTATATGGAGATACCAGGGCAGTGACTAATAAACAAGCTCAGTTGTGTGAAATGGGGCATATCAAGTTCAATAACGGCTGTATGATCCAGGTAGCCGTTTATTCTCACTTCCCTTTGTCTTGGAACTGCAGCACAGGTGGAGACAGTAAAAGACAGAAAAATAAGTTTTTTGTACATTCAGCTGATATTGCATGGAGTTAATATCTGCATGCAGAAAAATACTCTCTGTTCATCTCATTATTATATTTATAAGGTCAAGCAGCACATTTGCTGTTATTTTTTTTAAATGGTCAAATATAGTTTTAATTAAATTAGCTTAAAGCTTTAATCACAAATTGTGTAGCTGAAGCCTTTCAGATCCTTTTTCCTTCATACGTTACAGCTTCTGAAATATGATTGTGCAGTGACACTGTTTCTAGGTAAGTATTTTAAGGGCAACAACAGAGGCAATAATGTCCTGGACCTTTAAGTGCCAGGTGTCCGTAAACTAGCTCTTCTCTGGGGAGCTGAAAAGAATGCAAAGGGAAGCATTAACTGCCTTGGCTGGTAGCCTAACCTGCAGTGCTTTTGCCTGTACTGTGGGAAAACTTACTGCAGTGTCACAGCCCTGCTACTATCAATTAGTGTCACTATGAACAAAGAATACCAGATATAAGGCCAATGTTCTGGAAATATAACAAGCAAAATGATGTTTTGTAGCAAAGCTGAAATTCCACTTTGTATGTGTAAGAGGATCCAGGAAAGGGAAAACAAAAGCAGATTAGTCATACATCTAAATTTAGGGGTTTTTCCATACATGCTACTGTTTCAGATCAGTCATGGAAACTAATGAGTTCAGTGTTATGAGACGAAAAGAATCTCATAGTGACCTGATATGAACTCATGGAAACCTGATAGGAGGATTTGGCATGGAATGTAGAGAACCTTTTTATATCATCCAATGGCTCCTTTTAACAGCAACTCCTATCATGTTGTCAGCTGAGCAAATAAAATTGGCCCACTTCTCAGGCCTCCCCTTCAGTATGTTCTAATATCAGAGAGCTGGCTTGATTTTCTGACTCTACTTGAAGGCTGCACATGATTCTTCCCAGAGGAAAAGGGGATCTGTTGACCAGGAGAATTGTTGCCTTGGACTTCATACAGACCTTCTCAAAGAAGTGAAGGACAGCATGATGGACACCTGCTTGCAGAGCAAGCAACCTAGTCTTTGTGTTCAGTGAAGACAAAGTTTAGAAATAAGAACAGTTAACCTCTGGTTTTTCATTTTGCTTTGTAACCTCTGCTCTGTGTCTCTCTGTGCTGTGCAGTTCTGCACTGGTACAGTAAAAGTGAACATAAAGGCCTATAGAAACTGAACCTCAAGGTATACAATTGTCATGGGTTAGCAAGCATAGTCCTGGAAGGGATGTCCTTGCTAAGGGGTGCTTACAGTTTCCTCTGTGACCTGACAGAACCTATCAGCTGGCCAGTTTGAATATGGACAATTCTTTAAGCCACTTAAAGTTGTGACCACCTCTGTGATACACACTTAAGAATAGAAACTCCGAGGCAGAGTCTCTCTGTCTCGTTTCCGATGCTGGGACAGGTGGCTGCGGGCCCTGTGAGGGGGCCAGCGGGCCCGGCCAGACCCTTCTCGGGCCAGGCTGGGCTGGGCCACGGCCATCCTGGAGCTGATGGGCCCTGTTCCACCCTCGGAACCCCCCCCCAGCCCTGCTGTGGGCAGCCAGAGCGGCCCGGCTCCCCACCCCCCCATGTGCGGCCAAGATTCAGCCAAAAGCTGCACTGCTGTCCGGCAAAGATCATGTGACCAACAGCGATAAGCGACATTCCAGCTGCAAGGCCTAGGTGAGATTAACCCTTTTAGTGCTGTGAAGAGCTGAAAACCTGAGGAAGGAGAAAGAGGAGATGCTTAAAGCTGAAACTCTGCTGTAAAGCTATGATATACCAGAGTACCCATTGTAATTTCATGAAGGCATGGGGGGTGGAGTGTTCAACTTGTACTTGTGAGCAAAAGCACCTGCACTGAGGTAGGCAGATGCTGAAGCAGCTGTACTTTAATGAGAAGTTTGAACAGGGAGAGATGGAAGGGATGAGGACTTTCACTCCAAATGGAAAAGGAGAAAACCTCAGTTCCTACAGATGCTCCCAGAGATAGTCCTAAAGATGAAGATGAGAAAGACCCTTTGCTCCCAGGGAGGAAGAAGGGCCTCTGTTCTTAGAGATGAAATGCTCCCAGAGATGGGTGAAGAGAACTTTTGTTTCTGAATGGCTCAACCTTAAAATTTTACCCCAAAAACTTCAAGAGTGGACCCTCAAAAGCAGTTGCGGGAAAAGCTGCAAGTCGGGGGAAGGGACTCACATGCGAGCAGAGAGACGCCTCCTCTTCCTGAATGGACTGAACAAGATTATTTGGAAGTGAGCGGCTGTCTCATTGTGATAATGTTTTCATAGCATGGGCAAGAGAGACTCCTCTTCCTAAATGGACTGAACAAGGTTATTATGGAAGTGGTAAACAGACTGAACATCTCAAGGGTTGTCTTTTTACATTGTCACTGGGAGAAGGGAGAAAGGTGGGGGGAGGAGAAGTGTTCTGAAAGTATGGTATGATTTTTTTTTCTTCTTTTAGGTCTGTTAATAAACTTCTTTATATTCTTTCAAGTTTGGTGCCTGCTTTGCATTTCTCCTAATTCTTATCTCACAGAAGGTAAACAGTAATGAGTTTTTTGGACCAAACCACTACACTAAATTGGTGTTTCTGCCCGGGAACAAACCAAACCCGCTACAACAATTACTCTAATTTACATGTTTGACACTATTAACTGCACCCCATGGGTAGCAGGGACAACACTGACATAGCCTTACCATCAGTGTGTACTCGCCAAGACCAGAACAGAGATTGCAAATTGGAGAAGCTTGGCTAATGGTCACTGCAATCAATTTTCCAGCATCTAAATTAATCAACATAATTAAACAGCTGAAGCCCAGGTTAAAATCCAACCAAGACTATCAGTATTCCTCTCTCACCCTGGTATACACTATATTTGCTTACATTTCTTTAATTCACGTTTTTAAATTGGTCATTAAAATGACCTTGTTATATGATTTTAATAGGGTTCAGAAATTAATTTTTGCCCTGTCTAACAACATATTGCTCAGTTGTCCAGTGTGTGTAAATCAGAACCAGCCTGTAATTAATAATAATTTTGTATGCCTGCTTAGTATATTATAGTGTTGAAAGTGTTATTATTGTTTCCCTGTGCATTTTTCTAGATAATACACAGTTCAGAGAACACACATGTGCTCTCCTCCTCTCAGAAAAGGGTAACATGCGTGACTCCTTGCTAGTGGTAAGAATAATGCAGTATTGTGCACAGTTGCCGAAGCCAACACCAAACAATCCATCTCGGACACTGGAAACAGTTCAGATTTGTAGAGGGTTCTGACTGGGTTAAATGTATGGTCCATAAAACTGCTGGTACCTGAGCAAATTCACTTAGAGTCATCATCACCATCTCCCCAGGACATTGCAGGATCATCAAGGCAAGCTTTGAGGCCCAGGGACTTCAGTCATTGCTGGGCAGCAAACATAGAGCTTTTGAGAACCTAGGGCTTGAGATTAGCTCCTTGGTGAAGTGTCTGAAAACAGTGCCATAGGCCCTGATGGATAGCTGGGCTGCATGATGGTGTAAACTTGTGAGGACCCTCTCCAAGCTGTTGGGTTTGGTACCTCTACCCTGGAAAGCAATGAAAGAAACCCAGGATGACTCAGTCAGGATTTCTTTTGACTAAAACAGTTGTGATATGATTCCCTTTGCAATCACCACTCTCTCCAGTTTACTTGAATCTTTGGCAGAAATCTTGCCACAGTGATTATGCAAGAGAAAGAGAAGTTCAGAAAACTCACTTTCTAGTAAAACCTCAGTATCTTGTATAGAAGTATTCTCCTTATCTGAGTACAGCCATTGGAATTGCCTATGAACCAGCAGCTCTTTTTCTTTCAGGTATTCTGTTACATAAACAAAACAGTTATAATAAAGAGGAAAATGTTTTTTTACTCAAGGTGGCCATACCATCTTGAATAAAAATAAAGTATTTCAAGGAACAAAAAGGAGGCATTGACCTTCTCAAACTTGGGTCTTCATGATTCCAGTACATTATAAAATACTTTCATGACTTCATGGTATTTTTCAAGTTTTGTTTGGTCTTCAATCCCCAGATGTTAGCACTTGTGATGTAGACCAAAATTCTTGCTTACCTGTCTGCCATTATTGTCTTCAATTTTTTTTTTCTAAAAGAAGACTTGCACTTTTCTAGTTTTTATCAGTTTTTCTTGATATGGTATTAGATTTCCCAAAGAAACAATGCAAAGTTGCCACCTCAAATTATCAAATAGTATCCCATGTACTACTCACAGGTTTGTGTATGTCCATGAGTGGCTTATCTTGTGGGCTAAACTCTGTCCATGCTTTTGTAACAGATACTGTTGTTTGAAGGAAAATTCTCCTTATCTTGTAAGCAGATAATAATTTGTATCCTAATGTGTTTCTCTTTTTGACATGGATTTTTATTTTTAAGAAAAGGACAGAATTACACCACCATTGTTTCTCTTACCATGGAGATGGGGAAGATAGTAGCTCTCAGTCCCAGGAATAATGAATGAGAAAAATTTCTTTGACAAGGTAAGTTTCTGCTCTGCAGTACTTCAGATATCACCACAAAGGTGAATGAAGGGTCCTCATACATCGTCTTGTGTCTGTATAAGCTCATTGTGTTAGTCCTTAGTTATTTGGGTCGGCTTTTTTCTTTTTTTTTTGGAAATATATGCATAAGGGTTTTGCTGTAAAAAAACAATAATAGATAATGTGCAATGGAGTACTTCACAGAGGTAACATTTAAACAGACTGGTAATCATATTATTTTCCTTGCTGCAGTGGTTTTGCAAGAGGAAAACATATTCTGCCCTTATGTGCTCTATTGCTAAATATTTATGTAAACATTAATAATATTTTTAAGCATGTCTTTTAAATTTCTTTACTCATTTATGTTCCTCCTTCAGAAATTGGAGGTCTGACTATCCTGTTTTGCATAGTTCTTTTATCTGTCTCACACTGATACCTGGAGCATGACTGGACAGCAAGAAGAAGAAGCTGAAGCATTAGATCCAGCAGCTCAAACAACGCCAGAATAGTCCAAGACATAACTGATGTAATTGAGCTAGAAAACACCTCAGAAGATCACTCAGCCAGTCTCCCTGCCCAAGAAAGTATCACTTCTGTCTATGGTACTCCTGACACCTTAATTTATCCTGAAGGACCTTCAAGACTGGAGATTTCATGATCATCCCACACAACTGATTTCAGTGTTTTACTATTTAATTGTCAGGAACCTCTTCTTGACATCTTAAATTAAGTTCCCTTGTTGAAATTTAAAACCATTGCATTTGGTTGTAAAAACACACACGTGAAATTTGTAGTCTAGACACACAGACTTTAAAGTAACTCCCCACAGTTTTTACCACCTTTCCTAAAGTTACAGTTATGTACCACTTCCTGCCTTATCTAGATTATTCCTTCCAATGGTGTGACTTTGGCCTTGTTCTTAGAGGGATGACATTTTTTTTCTCCACATCATTTCTTCAATTAATCAAAATTATTTTGAATTCTGGTTCTATCTTCAGAAATGCCTTCTGTCCTTAGAAACTTTTTCTTTTTTCTATCATTCAGGATTTTTTAGTGAAAATATCAAGTATCAGGGACAAGATACACATCCCATAGGCTTCACTAAATATATCCTTTGAACTTGAGGGAACAACCTGTGATGATTTGCAAATTGAACCAATTTACTTCTCTCCACACTGAAACAAGAGGACAACCAGTGATCAGGCTACGAGTCAGGTACAACTTTGCTTTTCATGTTCTTTTGAAGCACTGTGCTCAGCTGCTATGCTAGGTATGTAATAGTGCCCAGCATAAGTCTTTCCATGGAAGGAGAAAAATGTATGCACTGGAATGTTAAGTAGAGCTTTTGATACAGTGACAAGGAAGATGCAGAAATCGATTATTAGAATATTAAATTAAAGAATGTGAAGGATATCTCAAGGCTCCTTGAGTGTGTGTAAGAGGAAGATTTCTATATTAAATTTGGAACATCATGACTGCAGTCTGGGTTTGAAGTGAGACTATATGCTGAATGTTGGACAGAGATGCTTTCGCAGAGGACAGAAAAGAGAGCAATGACAGATACCAAGGTTCAAGGAATGATCATGCAGTGAAGTGGTTTACCTGCATAAAATTATTTACTTTGCCAATAAGAAAGAAGTTATAAGCAGCTATTTAATCCTTAAACTTGATCCAGACCCCCTGACACCAATGAAAAACTTATACTAACTTCATGGGGTTTGGAGTAAATCCCTTAGAGTGTGTCACTGAAACATTACAGGATGAATTATTCCCTGGTGTAACTTTATTAAAGTAAATCAAATTTGTCCTAGGAGTCTGTTATGTCAAATATACGCTCCTTCTTTCCTTTACTGGTTCTTCCTTTCATTCATTCATTCAAATGAGATCTTAGTGTGCTGTAATTAGTGTGTTTACTGGAAAAAGACAGGAAATGTGCACTGTGAAGAACATTAGCTAACAAGAATTATGGTTTTGAAAATTATCTACTCCAGCACATATTTTTAAAATACCTTTCATAATTATGAAACTCAAAAAAAAATAAAGCCGCAAAAATCCCCCATACACCATCGAGGGACACTCCTCATATTCCAGTAGATTTGTGGTTCCTATCTGATGAAAACAGCACTGAGCTGGAACAAACAATGCGTCAGGGATGATTATGCAACATGAGATGAAGAAATATTTCTCAACCCAGTGCCAGGAAAGCTACAGGCAATTCTGGAAGTCACATGCTTTCTGGTGGGATTTTTTTGCATTTTTGTTTTTGTGTCTTGTACAAAAAGATAGCCCTATTTCGGAAGTCAAGTTGCAGGAGGAAACAGCCAGTAGAGAGGATCTTTTCTGTATTTGTGAATTCCGGTTGAACGACAATGAGCACATTCTTCCTGCTCTCTTTGTGTGTATGTTTGGAGTTTTGTTCTTTATAGTAGTGAAAGTTTAATGGATAGAAAAGGATCAATGGGGGCATTGTTGAACTGACCTCTGGTGACCATCAGAAAACGAATGAGGGCCAGCAGATGGACACTGCCCTAGCTAGCTATATCTTAAGTGTATGACAGCTATTTTCAGTTGAATTATTGTATACTGGATTCTATACAGTTATGCTTTGCTCACAGTGTCATTAAAGACTAAATGCCTGTAGGAGACTAAACACTGTATTCTAAGAAAACAGCAGATAAGTGTCTGGGGAAAGAACAAAACAAAGCAAAGCAAAGCAAAACAAAACAAAACAAAACAAAACAAAACAATGATTTTGCACAGTAGCATATAATATGTCTGAAAAGTAGTGATAAAATGATAAACTCATTTTCATTTCAGCTATGAAAAATTTAAATAAAATCAAAACAGATTACTGTGATCATTGTGTCAGTTTCAGCTGTCCCAAGCTAGCAACAACATGTCTGTGTGAGGGAGACAGGGGTCGAACAAATCCTAAACCTCAGCACAGAATTTGATCGGGCCACACATGGGTTGGTTACACAAGGCTGGCAGAACCATCCCCTTAAGCAGTTTTGTCCAACCCCATAGCTTGGAGATAGTCCCAACTTCATCTATATAAGCCATTGCTACAATACAGAACAAAACTACTAAAACTGCTTTTAGAACTGGGATCCTTTTATACCAGCATGCATACACTTATTTTTATTTTGATAAATTCCAAAATTTCCACAAGTGTTACTAACTCCAGTCTGTGAAAGGCTTAATTCAGTTCCCTCAAAATATTGTCATATGCAATCTGAGACTTCAGCATTTAGATAGTGAGGGCTGGATGTGACAGAAGAACTATGATAGACAATCTTCTTCTAAAAAGGACAGCCTGAAGCAGGAGCAGCAATACAGAATCACAGAGCCATAGAATCACAGAACGGATCAGATTAGAAGAGACCACTGTGGGTCATCTGGTCCAACCTCCCTGCAGGGTCATTCCAGAGCACATTGTACAGGATTGCATTCAGACAGTTCTTGATTATCTCCAGTGAGGGAGACTCCATAAGCTCCCTGGGTAATCTGTTCCAGTGCTCAGTCACCCACACAGTAAATAAGTTCTTCCTCCTGTTCAGCTGGAACTTCCAGTGCATCAGTTTCTGGCTGTTGCCTCTTGTTCTATTGCCTGGCAGCAATGAGAAGAGCCTGGTCCATCCTCTGACACCTCCCTGCAGATACTGATGACACTCATGAGGTCACGTCTCAGTCCGTTTTTAAGGCTGAACAGGCCCAGATTCCTCAGCCTTTCCTCATAAGAGAGATGTTCCAGTCTCTTAATCATCTTTGCTGTCCTCCCCTGGACCCTCCTCAGGAGCTCTGTGTCTCTCTTGTCCCGAGGAGCCCAGAAGTGGACACAGCACTCCAGGTGCAGTCTTACTAAAGCTGAGTAGATGGGCAGGGTCACCTCCCTCAGCCTGCTGGCAATGCTCTTCCTAATGCATCCCAGGACACCATTGGCCTTCTTGGCAACCAGGACACACTGCTGGCTCTTGGACAGCTTGTTGTCCACCAGGACCACCAGGGCCTTCTCCACAGGGTTGCTTTCCACCAGGTCACCCCCAGCCTGTACTGGGGTGTGGGGTTATTGCTCCCCAGGTGCAAGACCCTGCATTTGCCTTTCTTGAATTTCAGACAGTTCGTCTCTGTCCGTCTCTCCAAACTGTTGAGCCCCTCTGAAGGGCTGCACAGCACTCTAGGCAATCAGCCACTCCTCTCAGGTTTGTCCCATCAGTGAACTAAACCACCAAACATTCATGCTCTGGTAGCTGAATCCCACTGTAAGCACAGAATTCAAATCACAAAGGAAAACTGCACTTAGGTATCTAGACATGTGAGATGGCACCTGGATACCTAAGTTTGGTTTATCAGTTTTAATTTTTCATAGACAGTAGTGAACAAATCTCAGTTATTTACAAGGCCAGTTTAGACACATATTTAATGCCTGTACAACTCTATGTTGGTGTCTTCATTTGAGGGCTAAATCCTACCTAAAGGTTCAAATACTGCTAGTATTCTTCATGTTATATGATATATAACATATATAATATCCTAGCCACTAAAATGTCAGATTCCTAAAGAAGTGGATAGCTATTGTTGAAATCAGAATTATAGTGAGTAAAAACTTAGGGACAATACTTTAAACAAGCCTATTATCTATTTGTCTCAGGGGAACTACTTAGTTGTTATGAAACAGACACTAAATATTAATAGTCGGAGAGCTATTTCAAATTTACACCTTAACCCAGATTCCTTTGCCAAGTAGGTAAACAAGATTAATTAGTCAGAGGATTATGTTTTGTGTTGTGGAAGTGAAAAAAATTGTTTAATCGTGTGAATCACTGGTAGTATCTAATAAAAGCATTTACTCATTCCTGTGGGTAAATCAGGTGATCAAGAGAAACAAAGACCACTAAAGGACAGGCAGAGTTGCAGCTTCCTGTCTCTTGAATGAGGAATCTACTATGGGTACTGTAGGGTTTTTCTTCCTTATTTTCCATAATGTCACTTTCTCTTCTAAGAAAAGGAGAAGCAACCTCCTCTTCCCACATCCCCAGCATAAAAGGGGAAAAAAAAAGAAAAAGAGGTGTGGTAATGCACATCTTTCCTTTCATTGTTCTATGTTCTATTCTATGGAATGACCCTGGATGGTGAAAACAAAAGACAAGACTAAAACAATCCTTTTATTCTCTTCTGTTGAGCTCTAAACCAGATGATGTTTTGATTTAAGTTATAAACTTATATAAGGAGTGGTAAGAATTCTATAGAAAACCTCAGGTATTTTCCACGCAGTTTTGCTTCTTCCTCTTTTTGTTAACTACCCTTTATTAATTGTTAATGAGGAAACTGATATAAAGAGAAATATGTATTGTCTTTTCTCGCTTGCAATTTAAATATACATAACCACAACCTGGCTCCGATCCCACAAATAATCTAAGAGATATGATTCAAATATATTATGCATCTCTCTATTTTGAAAATCCTTCAAACAGCTTTTATATCTTATTTTTTTCTTCCACAGCAGATGATCCAGTATCTTGGAGAAGGATGACAAGCACACAGAGTGACTTTCCTAACTTCACAGACATCTTGAAAACATCTGACAATGTCAAGTAAAAGAATAATTTAAAAAATTGACAGAATGATATGTTAAACAATCTTGATTGATGAATGGATTAAGCTGGTGCTCTTTTATGTAAATCCGAGCATATTTGTGTTCTGATGACTTCAAGGCTATAAACACTATCCTAAAAATCAGACAAAACAGGTCAGATTATTCTCTCAGTTATACTGTTACACAGGAAACCTGTATTGAATTCAGTACAGTGAACTGAGACAGAATCTTCACCACAGAATATTAAAACCCTAGATTAATTGTTCTTAGCCTATTTTGAGTGTCTATGCATATTAGCAAATATAATAGGTACTTAATTTTATTTCTTTTTGTATCCATTTCACTTGTACTGTTTGGTGCTTGATATAATAAGCTAAATTTCAGCAATGAGAATTACTCCCTAACAGGAATATGCATCTAGAAAATCTTCAAAAGTTATGTCTGCTTTTCTTGAGCCCTTTTGGGCTTTGGCCAGCAGTGAACAGATGTTCTGGGGAAAAAAAGAATGGGGATGAAGTATAACATAAATATGTGCTATATATTTGCTACTGTTCTGAGTTTTCACACAAAAGGTGATTGAGATCAGTCATGTGCCTGAAAGGCATCGTGGTGGAGTGCTGGGAGCCCAGCCCCACTGTACTCTGGGCACAGGATCTACGCTTACAGTTTCATGGGTCAAAGTTAAAGGTGATTGTTAACAAGTTAATGACTATTTTTTTCTTCCTGCTTCACCCCATATGCAGATCATTTGAAACGGCCTAAATACATACTAGGCTGTACTACCCTCTGTCTTCAGGAAAATCTACTGAGAGGAGCCAGCACATAGTAAACAAAACTGTTGTTGTTATGTATGTGCTGACATGGACTGCAGTTCAGTTCTAGGGGTTTTTTTTATACTTGGGGGAAAAATCTTGTTTTCCATTCTCAATAGTTCAGGCTAACAGAAGTGAGAGAGCCTCATTCCACAGAGAGGAAACAAAGCAATTTCTGAAGAAACTCTTCACTGAAGCGTCAGTTAAGCCCAGACCGCATATATGAAGTAAAAGACCTCACAACAACAGTCATCTTCCAACCAGAAAAAAACAATGTGCTCCCACAGAACACTTCCTGCCAAGTGACCTGATATCCCCTTCAAAGATAAATATGTGAACTTGTCACTTATGTTCTTAATATAGGCAATGAAATCACAAAATCAGAGAATATGCTGAGTTGGAAGGGACTCATCAGGATCATCTAGTCCAACTCCTGGCCACACACAGGACACCCCAAGAGTCACACCATGTGCTTTCCCCTGTAGAAATTGCAGGATATGCAGGTAGAAAGTATATATGATTTAGCCTACTCTACCTTTGCCTGTGCATTAGCTTTCAATTTAGCTCAGAGAGTATTCCAGACTTGCAATTGGTTAACATAGTTCTCCTGTATTTCTTTTATTTAATGTGCAACATAGACAAGTGTTTCCTCTTCTGGACCCAAATATGGTGTGCCCCCAAGTTACTCTGACCAAAAGCAGCACACTCAGGATGAATGAAAACCAAATGAAAGTCAATAAACATAATGGTTTAATCACTGTAATTTCCTGAATCCTAGGGGTGGCCTATATTTTCTCAAAGGTCATTCAGATTTGAGGTTTTAGGGTGAGTACTTTTCAGCGCTTGCTACTTAGTGGAATTTCCAACCTAGTTTTACATTTCTAGGTATGTGAAGAGAATTCATCACCTGAAAAACTAGTGGTCTGGAAAGGGTTTTAACCATTATTTGAATACTGTGCTTGCCTTGCTCTCACAGCATGGAAGACTATCACAACTTTTCATTGTTTCTTCCACTGCATGTTTGGAAATGCACTATAAAGGCTACTTTTTATTTGTTCAGAATTCCAAATATATTGGTGAAAAATAGTATTTTCTATAAGTGAGCAGACATTTCTGACTTCTACTGCATTTTAAGTTCTAAGTATCATCCTCAAGTGGTTCATATTTTATGTGGAAAAATAAAACTCCACTATGATTTAGACTTTTTTTCTTAAACATGCCAGTATATCAAAACCAGAGAGACATTGAAAGCCTTCATTTCTACATCCTCTATTGACCACCCTGAAGCAGTTAAATTCAGATTTCTCCCTAAAGAAGTACAGATGCACTCAAAATCTCTCACTCCAGCTAATAGTTTGATACACAGGAGTAAAATCAGAAAACTTACTGAATTTATTTGCCCTTTCAAGGACAAGTTCCTGCACACAGCGTGATCTGTGACCTGCAGTAAATCAAGCATGCATAACTATGAACTAAGCTACTGCTTTTGTGTGGTGCCTCCCTCCTATTAAACAGATGTATGGTTTGTCTCAGCAAAGACTGTAAGGATTACCCATCAACCAGGAGCTGCTATCCTTCTTTTTCTTTTAGCTAAAAGCTTCCCCCTCCTCCAGAAATTATATTACTATATCTTCATAAGTAAAATACATTTTTACACTATTTTCTCCTTACTTATTGCTTCTTTTTAATTGCACTAACTTCCAACATGAACATTCATTTAATGTTGCTTTGCTTTCTATAGATTTGAACAATGATACATTGCACCTCAAAGCTCCAAAGCATGTCACAAACTCTATTCTGCATCCTCAGAAGATAATGGGGAAAAAAAAGAGAAACTGCATCTAAAAGTTGATAAGGAGCAGAATTTGGAAAAGAAAATAAAGAAAAGCTTTATCCAGGAATCTTAACAGACTTAAATGTCAGGCACATTCTTCACAAGTACTGCTTGCATGTTTGAAGGCCACTGCAGTCAAAATAGGACATTCAAATCTTGTTCTTATTTATATAGTACTGGAGTGTATGAACCCTGGATGTATTAGTTCAAGGCCAACAAAGCTCTCAGTGGTTTATATTTGAATTTGATTTATGTATACAAGAAAAAGTTTATTTCTTCTATAAAAACATGTGAGAAGTTTCTCAGAGGGTTTTCCAGGACCAGGGTACTCTAGGCCACTATGGCAACATCTGTAAATACCTGTACTGCAGATACCGGCTTTAGTCACATGTACTTTTGCAAAAATAGAACATTTGCTGAGGTCTAAATGAAACTTTAAAAAGTTCCCCAAAAAAATGGAAAAAGATTGTGGAATCCGGTGGGTGGATGGAACACACAGTGATGGTGTAATGAACAATAATCAACAAGATGGGATGGATTTTAATTCAGTTGAATTTCCTCTTCAACATATAAGAAAAAGAAACAACTTTTTTTACTACCTTTAGTAATCCTGTTGAGTGAGACAAGGAGATCTAACATTGGCAGTACCAGACCCTAGGTTTAAGGGCTTCCTTTTTTCTCCATATCCTCTCCCACTTACCCAGTGGCAGCAGCAATTTGGAGCTTTTCCAGGCTGCTTCTGTTTTCTGGCCTCCCTCACACAAGCAAAGTTATTATTAGCCTCTAAGGAAAGAAAGAAAATGTGCCTCACACTGGTCCAGAGCTCTGAGCCTCCTGTGCACATTCCTGGGGCTGTGCTTGGTGCTTGAGTAGCTCTTCCCTTTGTCCCCCAGGAAAAACAGGAGCATCAGATGTGTGTTGCTGCAGCTGCAGGTTGCTAATGGGGCTATAATGAATAGGGTTGTGCTGGTTTGAGACAAATTTGGAGAAAAATATCCTCTGATAGAAGGTGGTTACAACCATCCCTCCCCAACCAGGTTCAGCAAAAAAAATTCATCCTAGCACAAAGAAACATTGCATGCCTAAACAGACCTGCAAAACTGAAGAAGGGAAAAGCAGGCATAAAGAGAGTTATTATGGCAAGTGGAGAAATAGGATCCATGGCCAGAGAAATGAACCTTAGAAAGGCTTGGCAATGTGAAGGAAAGAGGAGGAATGCCTGCTCCTCTGCGCTTTCTCCAGAAGTAGAGAGTGAAAGAAACTTAGGGTCAGGAGATGAGCTGGTGAAAGAAAAAGAGTTACTCCTTCAAACTCAGCTCTACAACTGGCATCAGGCCCAAAAGCTGTGAGGCTCCTTGTTTTTCTAGGTCTCGTCATCTTGCTGGCAAGTGAAGGGCAGTCAGAGCTGCCACGTGTCACAAATAACACATGGCACCTGAGCATCTGTCATGCTTTCTCCTATCCCAGGTAGAAGGTCACTCATTGTACTCCCACAGAGCACTATTTGTCTCACAGAAACATGCTGCAGGCCGAAAGTCAGGCAATCATAGGCTCCAGACTCAGTTGACTCTTGTTAATAATTCTTTGTAGTTCACAACCTTTGTAACCAGCCTGGGCTTCATTTCCCTTAGAAACTTGTCAGGCAGCTATCAGGAGATGTGTGAAAACAGAGATAAACCAAATATATTATTTAACAAATAGCCTCACACTTAGGAAATGTGGACCTTTCAAGCTTTAAAAGTAACATGCTCAGGTTCACCTTGTGATTCAGGACCTCGTGCAGTCCTGTCTGGTGTGAGGGGTGTGTGGAGCATGTTCCAGCATGCTGGAACCCCTCCAGACTCACCCAGAGTTCTGCAGCTGTCAGCTGAGCACAGAAAAAGGAGTGTATCCAGCGTGGCTTCTCAGAATAAATTGATCCATACAAGTGAAGCAATCCTGAGAAGATAGCCTCAGCCTGAAAAAACTGAAAATCCTAGAAACCAGGAAAATGCTTACTGTGCTAATCTGTGACCCATTGGTTAAGTGAAAGATCAAATCCTTTGGGATTTGTCCTAAAGGACATCGTGAAGCTCTTTCCGTTCTTAAGAGGCTGTAATCTCTTGAGAGTAAAAAAGCCACAAACAATAAAAACCAAGCTGCTCCCATTGGGCCAGCTTGATTGCTATCTCTGCTCATTCTGTTTTCAGTGAAGTGTGCTGTAGCTGTAACCACTGAGCAATAGAATAGAATGAATGTATTAATTGCTAAGCTGTATTAAGAGTTTAGCCAAGTGATAAGTGTGGAATTTCCTTTAATGGCTTATTTACTATACTTAAGTAATGTCTTGAATTATGTACTGAACTTTTAGATCTGTCATAAGACTTATTTTGCCTGGAGACACATAACATGTCAGCCTGCTGCTGTGAGCTGTTTTGCTGTGCATTGCTGGGGATATTGTTCACTCTCACGCAAATCAGCACAGACTGAATTGCACTTACAGAACAATTTTGTTTTCAGTAAGCAAGAATGAAAGTTTCAGGAAACAAATTCAGGTTTCTCAACATGAGATTAATTTTGCCCTGTGAAGTCTTCTTAATGCCAATGGAAGGCTTAGTTTTCCTGTTCCTTAAAAAGAACTAAGATGAATTATGAGATTTGCAGTAAGTGAAGTAGAATCTGTGAAGACATAAGGACAAGGTGTATAGAAAGCTGATACATTTAGAAAATACAGACAAGCTTTTAGACTTCAAAGCACCTTTTCAGAAAGAAGAACTTTCTGGAGTTTTTTATAGTGAGATGTATTTGCTGAACTCTAACACAGGAGGTGATAGAATACAGAGAAATTTCTCTGAAAGCTTTTGCAGACTGACAAGACTTAACTCAGGAGATGCCACTGTCCCAGTGAACTATCTGGTGGGAGTTTGACTATGGCAGAGATGGGGAAATGCATGTGTGACAGCTTTTTTGAGTTTTAAATATTTGCTTTGCCCCAGTGTAATTTTTGCATAATGGTCTATAATTTCAGGGCTTCAGGAGAGGTTACAGAAGGGCTTTAGTCAAATAGTAATGCAAAGGTGGCACAGCAACTTAAGCAAAAGCAGTTCATTAACTAACTGAAGTCACCCTCCTCTGACCGCTTTGGTAACCAAACAGTCACAGATCGTTTGACAGCCTCTCTGTACAGCTACACTTACGGAAACTAAGTTGCCACGAGTGGCATAATGCAAGTGTGCTAAGTCAAGCTAACTCTTCAGCTTTGTGAGTGGGTATCATGCATGACAGTGTGCACCATTAATTTAGTAGTCACAGATCTACTAATTCATCCCAAAACATTTACTAAGTTTACCATAAAATTAAAGTATCTAGAGTAAAGAGAAGTCTCAAAAAAGAAAAGCTCAACTGATGGAACTGTGCCATTCCCTTGAAAGTTATTGCTTCGACAAACCTGTTGGCTAGCTAGGGTAAGAGTAATCTAATCTAAGTATAAATGTCTAAAATTTGGTCATTTCAGTCTGAGATGGTCATTTTAGCTTTTTTGTATAGCAAGAAGTGAGCAGCCGGCTGATTCATGTGTCCTGTCTTTTCATCGCTATCTGACCGTGAGACAAATCTGACTCTGCCTATTTCTCCTCAATGACTATAAAGAGTTTAGGGAAAATAGTTCAGGCTTAGATGTTTACATTTTAGATGTGTAAGTTAATGTAGACTAAATCTTATCCTTTCTCTCTATTCCTTTCCTTTCTGTTTTCTATATTATTCTGGTGTAATAGGATCTCTAAAAGTTTAAATTATCAACCCATGCATTGGGTAATGATTGGAAAAATACATAATAGTAACTAAGCTTTCATTAGTACAAAAAATGCAGTAGTAGTTTATTAATTTTCTCACCTCACTCTTTGACCCTTGGCTTTAGTGTGTAGGAGCTTGTTCTAGGCATGAAATAGGACCTCGGTTCTCTTGCTTGTTGAATATTTGAGTATTATATTTTGTTTGAACTAAAAGCCCAGGCAGTGGCTGCTTTAGAAGCATTCAAATAGCATAAAATATGAGCAAGGGAGCATGCATAGCAAATAAAATAATTCATTTTCACACAATCCACTAGAATCTAGAAAATCATTACTAGTGAAATTGTTTCAAAAAATTCCCACTAGCAGCACTTACCAGTCTGCCTGACTGGTGGCCTTAATTTACAAATCAAGGCAACACAAAACAATACAGAGCAAGGAACTTCATCAAGCATATTTTTCCTTCTGTTTTTACTTCTATCTTAATATAAAAGCCCAAAATGCATAGTCAGAAATGTAAATAGCATTCTTCAGTCTTACTACTTTTGCTTTTTGGCAATTATGTTAATTCATTATATGTGAAATATATTGTATTTATTATATGTTTGAACTGTATAACTTTCCACATTTCTGTACAGTACGTGTTACTGTAAGATTTGTTAATGACGCAGTAATTGTGTTTTTCTGAGCTGAATTGTCATAATGTGTCTGAGCTCTATGGTGAGGGTGGCTAATATGAGTTCCCATTGGGAAAACAAAGGAAAGGAAGACAAAAAAGAAAACCAAATTGCAACAATTGAAAATTATGCCTATCATTCCAAAATGACTTATAATCCATGAGAACCAATAGAAAGCCAGGTGAAAATATTGCATTATCTACAGGGAAATTGTTGTTCATTTTCTTGTTCCATTCCTTAGCACAGTTCTCCACAAGAACTTCTGCAGACCTTGAACAGGATACCGCAGGTTGTTATTGGATGTATTAACCCAGAAAGCAATTAAAATGCAGCTCATTTAACTGTGTAGTAAAACCGCTGAGAAAACTGCAGGCAGCTGAGGAATCTGCAGAGATCTGCGGTGGATTCTCACCAGTTCTGTGCTGGACAGAAGATGTAGGTTCTTCTTCACAGCAAACTTTGGGGTTTGGAATTTTCAGGTTAAAACAAAATATTTGGAACACATATTCTCAAAATGTTGTTGTAGCAAAACACTGGTCAAAATTTTATTATTCAGAAATCTCACTGTACACCTCTTCAAAAGCTGTTCAGGCCATTAATGATTCAGCTTGAATGAAACAACACCTTTCAAGAATTAATTTTTTCAAAAACTGCCTGACCAACTCTGCCCTGTGTTTATAGAAGCCATTTAAAAATAGGTTTAAATGCATTTTTAAAATTGCAAATTAGGGGAAATCTATTTACTTGAGAAGTGTAGATCCATAAATAATGCTGAACTTCTATCTTCATCTAGCAACAACTGGTATTTCTGACAAGTTACAATTATTATTGAAGGACAAAAGTTACACGTGACTGTTCAGGACAAACCCTTCAATTCCTGCTCAGGTCTCAGCAAACTTTCTATTACTGACCTCTGCTAAAGAGCTCTCTGTCCTTTGTAGTTTTGGTCAACTACCTAATCTTCTGCAGAAAAAATAGTAATACTAACAAACTAGAAATATATTACAAACAGAATAGCTCATAGATCTGCCCATAAAGCATCTCTCTCTGCTACCAGTTTGTGTCTCTGCTCTTTATTTCTAGTTTCCCTGTTCTCCTCTGCCTACTATCATCAGTTACAATTAGGTTGTTAATGCTTCCAGAAAAATTCTCCTCTGGACAATATCTTTGTATTTTACATATCTGAAGACTGTCTTGCTCACAGTTGGAGTGTTAATAATAACAAAGGGGATTTGACATACTCACCAGGATTTCAAACTGGCCTTGAAAGAGAAATGGGGCTTGTCTCTGAGGCATATTTACAAGGAGTAAAAAATTTTAAAAATTCAGAGCTGCTTTAAATTCTTTTGTGAGACCGCTGTTTTCAGGAAATGGAATGAAGAGTGAATGAAGAGAGATACATATTTCTCCCTCTGACAGTACTAATCAGGCAGCTCTAGTCTACACATAGTGTTCATTAGGTCACTTGAAATAAACAGGACCATAAGTACCTCTAACCACATTGTAAATTTTTCATGCTAAACCATTCTCTCACAGTTTAAGCTAGATCAGACAAACAAAATTATGGATGACTTTTTAAAATATAAGCAATCAGGATATGAAGCTACAGTGCTAAGGAATTCTCTCTGATATCTGTGGGTGAGAAGATCATAAAAAAAGAGAATGAGAAGCTCATGTAAGACTGGAGCTAAATTGTCCACTCTACGAACATTCCCTTAAGGTTTCAATCCATGTTTCTTAGGCAAAATTAAATAAGATTGCAATTTTCTGTAAGAAAATAAGTAAGCACAGTAAGTACTTGTGAGAGATTGTGAAAAAGGCTGATTTTAAGGAATTCATTCTGGTGGGTTAAAGAGCTCCATCTGAAAATAATTCCAGATTCAGAATAATAGGAGTTGAAGAGCCTATCTTTTCATCCAGTTTATGTTTGAATTTAGGAAGCCTAAGGCACTTTTGCCATGTTATTGTCAGACCTTAAAGGATTAAAAGTACAAAATCCTTCAGATGACTTTTCCCTGTTAAGTGGTTTTTTTTTTTCTGAGGTACCTGGAAACGGGTCTGGTTTTCAGTCTGTTTAGCCCTCTGTGAAAAATAGACCTGAGTGATGTTTTATGTGTTACAATCTCCTGAGAAGTGCAGGCCATGAGGAAAGGTCTTTAGGTCTGCCCTCACAAGCAAATCCCAGGGGAAAGGATCTTCCAGATATGCAACACACCAGCCGTTGGACTGCCATGGGATTGATGGCACTTCAAACACACGGCACCTGAGCACAAGAAAGAGTGATCAATAATTCAGGCAATGCCAATTTGGAAGTGCTAGAAAGTCTCATATATAAGGTATTTTGAATGTTTTGGACCTGAAAAAATAGAAATCCCCAAAACTTTGGTTTCTGCTAAATTTTCAATATATTCTAATTAGAACGATCACCTACTGCTAGGTGATAACTCAAGAGATGTTCAGGGAAGGAGCACACTGTTTGACCTGGACTAATTAATTCAATTGAAAAAACAGAAGTAATTTAAAAAAATGATAAATATACTTTCTCTGACAGACAAATTCCTACCTCGTCACTTTTTTGTGCAACCTACATATGTGATTGCAGATGGAAGGCTTTCGTGTGCTACCATAGATGTAATTTTCTGAAAGAAAAAAAGAGCAAGGTATGCAAATGCAAGAAAGAAAAATACATATTATGGATAAGTGTACAACACACTTTTCTTTTTTTCAGTCTGAGAGCTTTAAAAGCACTTTAGTGTGGTTAATATTTTGTCTCCACTGACCTGTGCTGAGTTGCTTAAGATTTATGATCAAATATAGCATTTTTCAGAATCAATAGTTTGCTGGTCAGAAAGGATTTCCTCAAGCACGTGCAAGTGGCTGCCTGAAGATGCTGACCACCTTCCTTCTCTGCAGCAAACAGCCATGGTGAATTTTATCATAAGGTCAATTACTTACAGGTGGATGCCGTTTTCAGGTCTTTTGCACAGATACTTTTCTCTTCATTTTCTGTACTCAGGATGAAACAGGAAATGCAAATGTCTCGGTAATCTTATTCAATGTAGTGGTCAAATTCCTGTTATAAGTTATTGTGACTCAGTTTGTTTAAGAAAGCAGTTGTGATTTACCTCAGCCAAATATACACAGGTAGCTGTTTTCTGTTTCCTTGTCCTTGCTTCTCAAATACTATGTTGTAGCAAAACATAGTATTTTGTATTATCTTTTGAATTTGATGGGGGCTTTAGTTTTCACTGAAATCTTTATTGTTAGTCTGTATAGTTATTTGCTTATTGATATTCTTCTGCCAATTGATATTCCTTTGCCAAATAAGCTTCAGCCAGTGGTCAGAACTGCAGGGATGGGGTGGCCAGGAGGTTTTCAGGTGCAGAGGAGAGCAAGACAGCAGCAGTGCAAGAGTGTGAGAGCTCTTCTGTCCTCCAAATACCCATACTAACCAGAGAGAAGCAGGGTTGGGGTTGCCACATCACAGAAATTTGCTTGAAGAAACACAGTTAATAATCTCTGCTGCCCTGCCGGGAATGGAACGCTTTTCCAGTGTCTTGGTCAGGTAAAGAGCATTTAGCACCAGCAGTCTATCAGCCATCTGTGATTTCTGAGATTTTTCAAAAGTTGTCAAGTACTTAATTTCTGTTGAAATCATATTGCATGTTAGTATTTTTTATACCATCTCATTCCTTCCTGTCAGCAGATACCTCACTACTGAAAGGACACTATCTCCAAAAATCCAAACAGAATCTTTTAGAAATCCAGTACAGCTTTCCATATACCTCCATAAATATACTAACACAGCTGTACTGCGGAAGTGATGAAATACCTACCAGAAGGAAATAAGCCATTAGGAGAAACAATAATGCCTAAATCTAGAGAAAGAGAAAGCATATTGAAATCCAGGCAAGAAGAAAAAAATACCATTTAATCATTCGATTAAATGAGAATCCAATGGGCAAATGAACTTTTTATAGTTTCCTGAGATGGCATAACATACAGGTTGAGCAGACCTCCTCTGAAGGTAACAAAATGCAGGCTTTGCTTTTATGAAGCAAAACATGGTAGTGACTGCTTGCCCAGATGTAGATCTTAATGTATTCACAGAGAAGCATTTGGCTGGCTCAGCCATTTTCAAAGTGTACATCTAGATGAAAGCAGTGCAATATTAATGTCCACCAAAGGCATTAACAGGAAATGCAGATATAGGGCAGAGATTTAGGATTCTCTGAATAAACACTCTACTGCAATCAGAAGTGGGTGAGTGTTGGATAGTGTCTTGCTTGCGTGAGAAGCAGAAAGAACAAAGAAATGTGTCCCTTCACCTAGTAACTCTGTATTTGTCTTCTCTCATATTTGTACTCTGTCACCTTTTTTCACTTAATTACTGGCCTAATTACCACTCATAACTGATCTTTTCTAAGGCTCAACTTTATTTCTTTGTGGAAGAGAGTATTTTAGGACCACCCAGATTTAGTAGGCAAGTTTTTTGTTCTATCTTCTCTATACAAGGTGAGATGGTGGACTATCTTCTAGTCATCACTGCTTACTACTTAATAACACACAGTAGACTTTCACACAGGTATTAGGAACTGGTTATCCTTTTTCTTTAATGTTTTCCCACTTACTAGTTTTTCAGTACTCAGCTGGTCATATATGTTCTCCATGAGCTGCTTTGTTATGTATGAAAGTACACTATAATATCTACCTTAAACAAAAAGGATTGAATTTGTCTGATTTTTAATCACCTTATGTTTCTTCAGTTGAGTTTGTCTTACACACCCTGAATTCCCACTACAGTCAAATCTGGGGTATAATGAAGGAAAGATTGATCCTTGCTAATTTTCTCAAATAGGTTTTTGTGCAATAAACCACAGAATATTACTGAAAATAACAGTTCCACTCAGGATTAAAATTTATCAGTTAATGAATACTTTCTGGTCTTCTCAAGTTTCCTTTTTTCTCTAATTTGCAATTCTGTAGACAAGGCCTATGATGCTGCATCATTTCACAACGCTTGTATTTCTTGTTCATCTGTGTTCTTATGTGTTGTTTAGTGTGCTAGTAAAACCCTCCTTAGTATTTGCTTTCAGAGAAAATCTTTGTGTTTAGAAAACAGAAAAGAAAGAGGGATGGAGAGTCTTCTTTCCAGGCTGGGACATTGTTTTCCCAGGGTTCTCTATTCTGTGTTGAGGAAGGTTAGATTTTCCCCTCACCAGATGGTCTTCTGAATCATGTGACATCTTCATCACATTTACAGGTGCAGACTATTGCGTACTGAGCTCCCAGGTAACAGCCAGTTGCACAAAAAACCTTTGAGAGTTATTAGCAACTTTAATTAACGGCATGTGAATCATGTACTCACGTCTTCTAATTATGACCAGTTACCTGAAACCCGTAGCTATGTTACAAACTAGCAGCACCCAAGAGAGCACACTATGTCAAAACATTTCTGATTTGCAAAAGAAACAACCCTTCCAGAGCTATTATTAAATATTGGAGAGATATGTTTCCATTATCAACTAACAAACTAGTTCACCATCCCTTCAACCAAAAAGGCACCCATTTAAATGAAAGACAGTCATACAGTTTATTTACGTGGATGCTGATGTAGTTCAAACAGGTGCTGACTTGAACTCTTTTAAACTGTTTCTGCTGAACAAGCATAAACAACTTACCAGTAATACATACAGCTGAAGCATAGTAAGGTTATTTTCCTTAAAGGAAAAGCAGTTAATGACATCACTAAAATATTTTCTGGAATGTCTGACTAGGAGTGTCTTTTATATCCTACTGTATTCTCTTATAAAAGGCCTTTTTTTTTTTTTTTTTTCAAAAAACCTTGTACTGGGATTAATAAAGTAAATCTGACATTTGTGTATTACAGATTCCAAGAAATCTCTGAATACCCAATGGTGTGTTACTTCTCCTTCCCTAACTCATTTATACTATGTTAAAAGCAAATAGTAGAGTAAGCAAAGAAAATACAGATAATAAAGAAATGGAAATCCTTGTTGTTTAAATATCTGGTTGGGGAGCACAGATATTCTAGAAAACTTTGGGTATTGCCTCTGTTGATACATATGATTAAGTGCCCTCCAATGGTGCATGAAAGTGAGCAGCTGATGATGTGAAATCCTAGAGGCACCTCATGCCTTTTCGTGGGAAGCTCTGTGAGGAGGGCTCAGGGAGCCTGGGGATTTCAGCTTTCTCCAGTTTCTCACCGATGGGGACAGGGGTCTGTTGGGTTGAGAATGGCTTCCCCCGTCCCTGCTGACCCAGCTGCTCCAGGGAAGGTTAAGCCTGTGTTGTGCAGTGGTTTTTCCCTGTGTTTTTCCTGGGACTTCTCCTTTGCCCCAATTCCATACACTTTATCTTTTCTCCAGAGAGCCATTCCTTACTCTTTCTGGGCCTGATCCCAGAAGCACTGGGATGACGAGAAATCGCGGAAGAGAGTTGCACTAATTTTAGTAAGCTTGGGAACAGTTTCTGTGGAAATCAGAGAGAAAAAGCCCCCAAAATACCTAAAGAAAATGATGAAAAAGCTATTGATGAAATCCTATTCATCATGGAATTGAACAGGAATATTTATTATTAATGTAATTTACTTCAATTGTTTTATGATTTACCTTTGTACATTCTAAAGTGTTTCTAGCAACCAATGAAATATTTCAGTAAACAGAAAGCATTTTGATTATTTCACCATAAGAAATTTTCAAGTCTTTTGTGGAGTTATATTTTTGTCTTTATTCTCCTACAAGGAATTCAGCAGAGAAAAAAAAAAAATTAACACTGGGATGCACTAGAATCCAAGCATTATATGATGTTTGTTTAATGTTTTCCTTTCCTAGTCTTTGGGTTTTACCTTTTCCTGGAAGAAATGAATAATCGATTCCCTGAATAATTGTCATATAGTTAATAACAATTCAAAAAGGAAAAATGCGTCAGAATAATCTCTTCAATAAGATGGTTTGTGTTACAGTAGTTATATAAATATAAAGGGTTTTAAGTAACTAAAAAGTAAAAATCACACCAATGATGTTCTGTTCAGTTCTTCTCTCAAACAGGCACACTCACACACACTTATATATATGTACACATATTTATGTATACGTTTTTTTCCAAATTTGTACCCAAAATGGTTTTGTCAATCGTAGATCACTCAAAATGACTTTTCAGCATATGAAGATCTCACTGAAGTTAAACTGGCCTCCATAAATTGACTTTAGATCTTGCTGTGGATGTTCCTCTCTTGCCCAAGGAAGGTGTGGCCAAACTTCCACACCTAACAAGCCACACACTTAAAATTTCCCCTAGCAGACAGTTGCACCTCATCATTTGATGGGTCAGAGGATGAAGGTGATTATCCATTAGTCCGTTTCTCTGTAGATGGTCAGGTACAGCAACTACCAGGACAGTTTGCCAGTGCCTATCAGAGCTGATATTCCCTGTCCTGTTGTGCCTGTACTGAAACAAAGCTGCTTTCTACCATCCACACATGCGCCATCTGGGGTATTCGTAGGTGACACCTCCAAAAAGTCCCACTGTGTATATGGTAGGGACTTCTTGTATCCCCTGGAGCTCAGGAGTTCCTCATGGCAGTGACGATGCATTGAACTTGTATCTGGTTCATGGGTGAGAAGACTCTGAAATGATTCTCTATCCAGTAAGTAGTGGTGTACAGGGCAGAGACAAAGGGTGATGCTTTAACAGCAACACCTGTGGCTGAGCAGATGGTCTGTTGTGTTCTGCACTAGCTGGAGCTGTTTCTGAGTGTGTAGTCTTCATTTTTATGCTTCAAAATGCTTCCAGTATTTTATTTGTCTATTTATTGCAACTGGAAGAAAAGAAATTACATGTAAATAAATGTTCAGGAAACACTTGGAACTTGGCACTCTCTGGGCCAGATCAATCAAGCTTGGTGGAATACCTGCCCACCAAAGTTTTATTATTTGGCAGTGGCAGATCTCACCTGGCTTTGCTGATGATAATGATCCCTCTGAAATAGAATACCTGCCACCATAAACACCAGTATTATCTTTTCTTTTCTCCCCTCCTCCTGTACTCCATTATGAGACAGAAATGGGGTCCCAGAAACAAATAGAAAGGCCTTAGCATTTGAATTTGTAATTGTCTCTCCTGAGAGAAATGTTTGATCTTGTAGTCACAAAAGCAATTTAAACATAGGATAGCTTAAGGAGGGAGTGGTAACCCCACCAGAGAAGAATGAGTGAAACCTGTGGAGACCTGCTTATCTGAGAGAACAGATCTGTTAAAGAAACCAGATTTGGTCAGAATATACAGATTTCCCCAAATCCAATCATATCACAGGAAAATACAGTTTTGGACAAAAAGTGGAGAGGGGGAAGAGGAGGGCAGAGTTTCTGGTCAGACTGGGAAGACTCACTCCATAACTGTGCTTGTGGGTACCTGTCTGGTCAGTGGAAGAGTGAGAAAACACAGGCTTGAATGTTTATCTCTTGCACCCCAGAGAAATACCCTTACCATAGACATGCTTCCCCTACTGAAATGCTTTGAAATGTTTTGGTTTCCTAGTGATATGAAAATGGAACATTTTTGTCATGTCAAAATATTTCATAGGTCAGACTGTTCATTCTTAGCTTAGCTCTGTTGTGCCTGTGTTTTATTCAAGCTCTGTCCACTAAAATAAGTAATCCAGAAATAATGCACATAGAAAGAGCCAGCAAGCACTATCAGTAAAAAGGCAAACAAGCTAACTGCTCTGTCAAATTATCACTTTATTCTTCTACTGAACAGTGTATAAATAAACCTTATCTCTATAACTCTTACGTACCATCTTTTGTTTTCAGATATAAAGCGTTTTGTAAGCAGTAAGCTCTAATCCAGGATGTCATTTAAGCACATGTTTAAACTGTTCTTTAGAAAAAGGCCTAACTGAACACTTGTTTAAGTGCTTTTCTAATTAGGGGTTAATTAATGAAACTGCCTGACTTTCCTGTGAAGGGATATTTTTCAGATGGAAAAACGGAAGCCAGACAAGTTGTCTTGCCAAGGACTGCACAGAGAGTTACAGGCAGAGCAAAGATTTGAGCCCCTATCACCTCCCTCCAGACAGTACTGTTTTCCCAAAGATCCGTGCAGTCTTATTTCAAGCATTTATACTGCATTCATGGGATAACTGGTGCACCACAGACTTTGAAGTCAGGAAGTGTGGTAGACTACAAGGATACTAGCTGACAACTTTTGAAACATTCTCTTATATATCTTTATGGGTCAGGACACAGCAGAATAAATGAGAACCCAGGTACTATTTTATTGACACCTTTTCTTTGTAATTCTGAGACCCTGTAAATCACTCAAAAAAAAAAAAAAAAGTCCACTTTTCTGCAAATCAGACAAAGAGAAAGTGAGAAGCATTTTATTTGACAGAGAAGGTCAAGGATGTTTTCCACTTTCATCTACAATTCTGGCAGCCAAGGGAAATCTGGATTCATGAACAAGGAAAATTGCTCTTATGGTCAATTAATCTATTGATTTAATTCCCTCCAGAGTGATTGCTGTGATCCCCAGGTGTTTTTACCCGGAGCCTGGTCTGCCTGTCTTAGTCTTTGGTGACAGTCTGACAAATTCCTTATGGACAAGTGCTCCCTTATACACATGTTAATGCATCAGCCACACAGCAAAATATTGTTAGGTTAACTAAAAGCCTACATATTAACTGTGTGTAAAGGCTATTGCTATAATTTTGTAAATAGAGCTGGGTCTTGTTGTAGCTGTGTATGAAGAAAATGATATCTTAACATAATATTTTCTTAAAAATATTTAATTTCAAGCTATACTTCTGTCTTTGACAGCAGCAGCCTTTCTGAACAAAGCGCGGAATACTGCAGTAAATTTATAGAAATATTTATCAAAACCCAGCAACACCACACTACTAATTTGGGATTCAGCACTTTACTAAATGTGCTAGAAAGTAGCAGCAGGAGATGTTCCCAATTTGTGAATGAATTCAGTGCTCAGAGAAGTGAATGAGCCAAGAACAGCCTGGGCAGAGGGAGGTGTGTGGTTCCTCACCCAGCTTTCCCTCTTCTCCACATGACAGTTCTTTCTCAAAATTGGACCCGCGGATCTTGAGAGTTGGTTCCATAAATGAATCACTTTCTGAGCAAAAATAACTTACATGAAATTTAGAGTCTGAAATGGTTAGACTCAAAAGAATATTTGGTTTATTCAAATATATTTGATTAAATAGTACCCAGCTGAGTATCTATCTGGAAATTCCTGGATCTGCCTTCTTACATGGTTTGAGTCATCTTTTTGATATTGTCCTTTTCTCAGCATCAGAGACAGTAAACTAATCTTTTCCACTCACTGGCACATTTACTGGTTCTTTTCTCTCCCAGCTGCTCACCAAGCTTCTTACTTCACCTTTGTACTTCTGTAGCATTTGTGTTCAGCTTTTCCTTACATTTCCACATTCTTTATCTCAAGTCGTCCTCTTTCAAAGGACAGTCTCTTTTCTGCTGGTTTTATATTTTATCTGAAATCTACTTTTTAATCTTTCTCTTACTGAAGGTTAGATTTTTTGTTTGTTTTCTTGATAGCTTGCTTTTTTGTTTTTTGTTGCTATCTTGTTTTGTGTTTTTCTTGAAGGAGATACACTGAATGGTTAGAAATAACAACATTTTTTAAAAATCACCTTTTTAAAATTATCTCTCTCACTTGAGGTTTGCATGAGAGCTGTTTGAACACAGTCTCCAGCAGGGCCAGCTAAGGCTGCTTTTCATTTTTATCTTGATCTTTTTTTTTTCTTGTTTCTTTCTTTCTACTCATTTTCACTTCAGCTCCACTTCTCCTTTAAGCTAATTGATCACATCTCCTCCAAGGCTGATGGGAAGAGCTTCATTCCACCCAAAGCTCTCATTATATGTTTCCACGGTTTGCTACACAAGCTAGATAAGCATGGATACTGGAATTATAATTTCACTTCAGCTCCAAAACAGATGAAAACTTGTAGATTTAATCCATACACATAAATTTATAAAAGAAAAGGAAGAAAAAGAGGGAGTATTTTTCTTGAAATTGTCTCTACTTACACAGATATTTAGCTGATATTGAACCACAGATAGTAACCACAGAATGACCATGTGCTTTCCCTCCTTCCCAGGAGTCCCGTTAATCAAACCCTCTCTTGCATTAACTGGTACAGTTCTGTTAAATCAAAGGCAATGCACTGATATACTACAGCTGAAATATCTCCAGAAAATGTTATCCTTCTCTGGTTGTATTCTCTGCATTCTCTAGTAGGCATATCACATCAACAAATCCATAAAATGAATTGCCACACAATAAAGCAGCATGGCAATAGATCTATTTCTCACCTGTGCATTGAAGTGTGGCTCTTCTGCAGTGTAAATGGGGCCAACATGTTTGTCACTGACATGTAGAGAAAAGCTTGTGTGCTGATAGAAAAACTCTTGTGCTGACAGAGCAATTCAGGGCTGAGAAATCTGTCAGGAGAAAGGCATGGAGAAGTTGTTCTGCTGAGCAGCAATGAACATAAATCCACATGTATTTGTGCTGCTGAATCACCATCTCATCTACTTTCTTGGATTTGTATATAGAGTATGTTTAAATTCTTATGTGCGAATCCAAAAGTGTACCTTTAATTTTACCCACCTTCTTAAGTCTGCTTCCCTGTCTCTTTTCAACATCACAGGTTTTCCCTCTCTTAGCTTTGGCCTTCTAAGAGTTAATCATCTCCTTTAAGCTAATTGATCACATCTCCAAGGCTGGTGGGAAGAGCTTCATTCCACCCAAAGCTCTCCATAAATGTTTCCATGGTTTGCTACACAAACTAGATAAGCTTGGATACTGGAATTATAAATAGCTGGTACTGAGTGAGAACATTCTCATCATTTGTGGCTGCATCTTGTATAGCACAGTTGTTGTGCAGAGTCAAGCATTTTGAGAATAAAAAGGAAACATCAGAAATCAGAGCTAGGATGTTCCTGCAATCCACAGATGTGTAACAACCCATTTTCACAGGTACAGACATAGTAATATATATGCACCTGAAAATCACAGGAATTGTTGTTACAGTATATTAAACAACATTTCCTTGTGTTCTTTCATTTTAATGGCCTGCCTTCTGTTTGTTCCTTCACTTTCCCAGTGAATGGAGAACAGTCTCATCCCACGCAGTTCATGAATCCACTCAAATCCCATCTAAAAATTGAATTTACTTGTAACTCCATGGGTAGTAGAAAATGCAATCTGAGATCAGTGAGTTGAAACTGATTGACATTAGTTGATTTTTTATTCTTTTCCTGAGTCCAAAACTCTGTATTTCAACTTTTTAATGTAATGAATTAGATGGAATTTGTTAATTTGTTTAATTTCATATAGTATTTTCAGTACCTTATAAATATACCAGTCACAGTGAGGGGCATGCTTATTTGCAAAGAAAAAGTGCTGTCAGGTTTAAATACCAATGGTTTATTTGTACATGGGATTCATTTCCATTATAGTCTGAAGCTGTTTTTCAATGCTCAGGTGAAAAAGGCACACAGTTCCTTATTCCTGCAGATCTGGCCAGGTAGATATAACCCCAGGCACCCCATCTGTGACAGACTTGATGTTTGGCATTTTTGAGAGTGCTAAATGTATCCAATAGATTTGGGTAATCACAGCAAGAATAACACAATGTAGAAGCACTGGACTCATGTACAGATCACCTTTACCTTGTGATATTAAGAACATGTTTCCATATTTTTTAAAATCTAGAAACCCAAACTGCTGAGTGGCTGTAAATCCAGGGAGGCCCTAGCCAAAACTGTAAGATTACTTTCTATGGAAAGGGGCAAAGTGCCACACATTGAGATAAAAAAGAAATATCTGAATGAGTAAGGGAAGAGGTACCAGTTCATAGAGAAAGAATCTGGAGATACAGGTGATTCAATGTGATCTTAAGGCAATGTTGCCCTACTTTTGCAAAAAGGTGAAACTTGTTCTAGGTTAGGTGATCAGCAAGTGATATAAAATGATCTTTCCATACCAATGAACACTTGTAAAGTCTCAGGTGGATTACAGCACATGGGTTTGGGTGTAACAACTCTGGACCAATGGAAACTAATTGAGGAAAAGTTACCAAAAGCCACAATAAATGGTAGAAGATTTAGCACTGTTTATTGCACAGAACATAGAAAATGGAATGTGAAAACGATTTTCCAGTTCATTTGCTGTAAAGTGGACCTGTGTGTTCCCTGTGGCATCCATTACAGGACAAGAAACGGTGGCTTGCATTTCAAAGTATGGAAATCCCAGGGAAGGAGCTTTTATGAAAAGGGTCAAGAAGCACAGGAATTGATCGTTGGGCAGGAAGATGGAGACTCTGTGACTTTTAAAACAGGTTCAGAAGATGTTTCTTATGAATGCTCCAGTCTTGAGGACTGGCCCTTATTGCCTATCCAGCCCCCTCCACAGGGATTTCTCTATATATGTGCTGAAAGTGTACTCAGTCAGCAAAAGCAACAGGGTCAGCATGTATCTCAAACCCTGTCTGACATCAGCTGAAGCAATGTTCATGCAAAGGAGTCAGAGATTAATATCAAAATGAACATGGAATCAAGCTAAAAATACCCTGAAGTACCCCATTAATCCCCATTAATCTTTGCCCCTCTGCCCCTGACACAGGTGGGAGGGCTGGAGCTGCCCCTCTGCCCCTGATACGGATGGGAGGGCTGTATCTCATGGTACTGGTTGCTGCCAGACTCTTCCACCACACAGCTCCTCTGAGTTCTGCCCTCACTGCAGCGTTTTCTACATAGCACTGGGGGCACAGTCCCACTTCCATCTAAGTCCCTTTTTCTTTCTGTACAGACAGATCAGCTGCAGACTGTCCTACACTAGGCGCAGGCAGCAGCACCAAGGACGGCAGGGGACAAAGTGGCTGGCACTTGCTGATCACGAAGAATACAGTGGGCTTCTGTGGAATTATTATTATACAAGGTAAACTGCTCTTACAATTTTTTTAGAAGCCATACCTAAAAACCCTAACAAACTCTAGAGCTGGCCTCAATAAATGCTTTTTATTTTAAAGGCTACAGCTGATAATGTGGCATATACCTCTAATTAGAGAGTACAGGGGAAAAAAAGGAAATTAAAAGGCCTGCTCTTCTGGAATTTCATTTTTTTTTGGTCTTGTGAATGTTTGTGCCCTGTTTAATCATTCCAGAGGTATAAGTAATAACATCTAAATTGTTTGAAATTTATTTTTCACATGTAGGAGTGGACAAAACTGGTTTCTCATCTGCATGTGACACATAAGTCCTTAGTTCAAGAGGTTCTTCATCTTTCTTCTCTTTCTTGTCTTAGAAAAATGGAAAATGTTACCATGAAGGAAGTGAACTGAAGGACTGGCTTGACATGTGGCACGTAAAGAAGACAGCTCATCTGTACTTCTTTGTAAAATGTTCTGCCATCCTGCTTCTGCCATGCAGGACCCTCAGCATCAGCAGTGTGTACTGTACTACAAAGAAAGCAGGACAGCTGAAGTTACACAGGAAAATGATTCAGCTGAAGAAGCTAAACTGCCTTCTACATCCTTCTTCAGTAGAACCCACTGTGAGTAGGCATTAGGAAGGTACAACTTCGGGCAGCTTGGGGCAGTTTTAGATTTTTGCTATTTGCAAAGTGTGCCAGAGAACAGTTGGGACTTTTTTTTCCACAGATATGTGCCCAACAGTATCTTTTGCTTTGGCCCTTCTGCCAGTGTCTTGTCTCCTTAAGGCTTGTCTGTGCTCAAAAGGGATAGCTGCACTGCTAGAGCTAATGCTATCCCTCCTCCCTCCAGTGCAGAAACAGCTCATACAAGAGAAGGAGCTGTTTTGCCAGTACTACTCTCAGAATAAGCTGCACAGAAAAAAACCTGTTTACTTGTTAAATGTAACCTGTTAGAGTTAGGGTTTGGAGGTTTTTAGCATATTTCTGTTGGTTAAAGCCCTGAGATATCTTTGCTCCTAATAGACTTAGTTGTGCTCAAAGATTCAAAATATGGGCGTGTCTTGGGAGTATAATTCAATGGCTAATTCAGCAATAGCAAGAAAAGTTCTGTGGGCCTTTGTCTTCTGGAATTTTTCAGTGAAAATACTATACTGTATTAACAAAGACACCTCAAAAAATCTCAAATGGGTTACTCCTTAATTCTGTGCAGCCTGCAGCCACAGTTCTTTTTTTTTTTTTTTTTTTTTAATTTTGTGTTATTATTGAGTAAAGATGTGGATCACCAAAGGGATATGTAAAGCTTCCTTGGCCCTCAGGATTGAAATGGCTTCTTTCACCTATTCCACCCAGCAGAACTATGTTAATTTTGTGCACTATTAGAAACATTTTACATGACCTTTGAAAAGCCACATAGGTTCAGAGCACTAATTTCAGGGGAAGTCAGACACAGAATAACTTTTAAGGATGAACTGCCTCTGCTGTACTTCCACCAACACCATGAGCTGACATAAAGCTCCTCTGGTGCACATTGTACTCTGGCAGCTCACAGATCATAGCTCCTTCCCCTCCTGTTCACAAGCACTCTCTTCCCTTTCAGTTACATAAGAGTTTGTGCAACTGTATAGTGAACTGGAGCAAGAAAGTCATCAGGGTAAAACTAGTGATTAATTGAGTCTGAGCCAACTCCTTGACAGAGCTGACTCTGTGGCCTCCCAGCACTAAGTGTGGCTTTCATAGGTGGGGAATAAGTCCCCTGTGAGATGGCTTCTGACAGAGGTCCTCACTTGTATCTGCCTGGTGGTCTGGGAGCTGCAGTGTAGACGTGCACATGCCACCATTTCTCCTCCACAATATGGGTAAACCAGTTCTTTTTCACATCTCATTGATGCTGGGAAGACAAAATTTTACTGACTCTGATCTTCAGTTTTAACAGGTGTTATATGTGTTACATAGGTAAATGAAGGTGGTAACTCCAAAAGTAAAACAGAAATATATCTTCAGAAATACAACAGGAATACGTCTATCAAATTTCAATCCTTTCACTCACTTTACAACTGGAGAATAACTCGGGCATCATGTGCCTGATCTTGTGCCATGCACAAGCAACTCAGGAGTCTCAGTGTGTGCAAAGCCCTTGCACTTGAATAGGAAAACTCATGTTTTCATGTATTCATCAAACCAGTTTGAATAACTCCACTGGGAGAAACATTGATTTTGGTGGTTACTTATGACAATAATTCACTATATGCTGAAATAAACTAATATTTATGAGAAGAAAAATGTGTCACCTAAAACATTCTCTTTTCTGAAACACCTGAATCTTTGCAAAGTCTAATGTAAAATACCCTTTGGGCAATTGGACAGTCACTGCTTATACATACCAATAAGAGGCTTCTGTAGACACATTCTGTAAAGTAGGTCCTCTAAAACTGATATGGTAAAAAATGCTGCTTTTTAATACTTTAATTGATTTTGGAATGGTTCTCAAGAGATGCTGTAAATATGCATTTCAGTTAAACATTTATCAGGCTAATATTGAGTTACTCACAAGTTAAATGTGTGATTATCAGAAAATATACTATTTCTCATTAGGTGTAGAGGGAGCACAGATTTAAAATCAAAGGACTCAGTGGATCCCTAAATTCTCTGAGGCTATCCTGACGGTAATGAACACCAGCTGTTCCACCCTGCTGGTCAAGATCCCAGAGGGTAGAGCATGAATTAGGCATTTGAAAGAGCATTTAACAGCAGTTACCAAGCTGCTCAGCTTTTCAGAGATAACAGAATTAGTCTTAAAAACTGCTTCATGACAGTCTTTCACAATCAGAGTCAGTCAGGAGACAGTCAAAGATTTCTCAATTGCACATACCCATGTAATGCAAATTTTAGTGGTTTATTTTACCTGAAGATCAAGTATATATGACTGGCTTTGTTCCTAATAGCAGCAAAGGTTATTTGCACTTTTGGAGAAAGCAGTAACCACGATATCATTTCTGAGAGGAAATGATAAAGAACTTGGAATATTTCAGTACATGATGAAACTTTAATCTCAGCACTGTATCATAGATGGGCCTCCCTTGTTTTGGGGGAAAAAATTGCATGTTTTTTCTAAACATAGATAATTTTTGTGTGAATGACTAGATCAGTTAGGGAAAGCCTCTATTTCTCAGCAGTAAGAAAAAGACTGAAAAATGTTATGAAAGGAAGAAAATAAAGACAACCTTTTTTGTAGCTTTAAGTTCATATCAGGATATTGTTTCCTCACTGATTTTGTCTATAGTGAGTCAGATTCATAGAAGTATCAGTCATTCATTTTCTGTAAAATTAAGCCAACTGAAGCCATACCAATTGGAGTTATTAAAAAGTCTTCCTGTTAAATATATTGTCAGATATCTGTACACTGATGAATTCACTGCTTTACAATGCAGATTGCATATTTTATGAATATTCTCAGAATCTACTGAAGCTCTTGTGTGATAACAGAAAGGATGCTCAAAAATATCCTTTCCATCTCTTTCTTCTTTAAAATAATGAAGAAATACAGGTCCATCTGAAGAAATCTTCCATTTTACATTTTTAGTAAGGCTTCATTACAAGTCAGCCAAAATAGATGGAAAGACTGGTACTTACCTAAAAAAGCTTTGGATAAGCCATTTGTGTAATAGAATTTTACTTCTATGAAGTCTTCGCCCTCATCTGCAGTGCCTAGAGCTGAATTTTCAGAAAGCCTTGAGACGGAGGAAGAAGTAACGTTAAATGGTAAAACCAAAAAGAAAAATAAGGAATAGATCCATTACCTTGCTCTGAAAGAGGCTGAACTAAACCAGGTAACACACAGGTTTCCTTTCTACAGGAAACAACCATTTGAGCGAGTCTGGATGGTGGAGAAACATCTAATGAGTATGAATTTTGTGTCCATGAGGGAACATCTAACAAAAACTGTTTGGCTGATGATTTAATGATGGAAACATATAAACAGATAGATAATTTTGTACATGCCCATGATCTTCCTGTCATATACTCTCTTTCAGATTGTTTCTATTAAGCAATAGAAAAAATTGTCAGAAGGTCACCTTCTGAAAGAATTGTGGGTAACCCAGAAACCTTCAAAGGCTATGCTGATATCTTTGAGTTACTACTTCCTTGATATATTAATTTGTGTGCATCTAGACTGATTTCCACAAGGTTGGTAGTTGTCTTTGGAGGTGGAAACATAATATTTAAATGATTGTTTATTTCTTGAGGAACTATAAAAATATTTGATATGTTTTTTCATGTTGCTTCTTATGAAATGCACTATAAAAATTTGATTCTGTAACATTACTCAATAATCTGAGAAGAAACAGATTCTGTTTTCATGCTACTTTACTACTAGCTCCATGGAAATAAAGAATGTGGATATTGTGAACCTGGAAATCAAGATCTAATCCAGTAGACTTATGTTGCCATTACAGGATGTTTAATTCAGAAATTGAAATGATAGGGATTTTTTTGTTTCATTTTTTGTCAAGTAAATGTTTCATTATTTATGTAGCATATAAAATACACCTCCAAAAGAAATATTAAGCTTCCCAATAAAGCATATATTTTAGTTTCTCACTCTCTTCTTCATGTCAGCTAATTTGTTAATTTCTCACTCAAAATTAATTTCGGAATTCAAACCCAACACTGAAGTCACCAGTTGATGTATTAAGCATATCATGTCATATCAGTCCCTATGTTTGTACTACTAAAAATCAGTAGTACATGTTTTTGAAGATCTTTAATACACATTCATTACCAAGCTCTGTGCTTATTACTGACAGGGATTCTAGGGTGTTAAATGATGATGTATATTATATGAAAGATACTATAGCTCATCTTTCCAGAGATCAGTATCTGGCTACTTATTTGTATTTTGATATTGACTACAATTTTAGTAAATATTTACTTTAAGAAATGTGTTGCATTCCAAATAATTTTTTTTTAAATGACTTGATTTGCTTTTCTAATAGCTCATATATCCTTACAAGCAACCTGAATTTGATATATCTATTTTGTTCCAACTGATAAAATAAAATGGTCATTAGAGTGTCTATGAGAAAATGACATGTCTACTAGGAGTTGAAAATCCTGGTCATTTGATTAGAAAACACTGGCACATTCTCTCCCTCCCCAAAACACATATTTGTTCCTAATGGATGATGAAGCTAATTATACAGTATCTCTTTGCATGCTGACTGAAGCTGGTTTGCATGTTAATGTGGAGAAGAAACAGCATTAAGACTGTCAGTGCTGGACATGCTTCAATGTTGCCTTTTAATTAAAAGTTCAAATTTCTGAGAGAATAGCTGGAAAAGAATGTACCGGAATCTTACACAAGAGCTCGACTTACAAAACACAGCAGTCACATGGGTTTGTTTCCTGTCACACACTGTTAGCATCAATGGCACTGCTGCTGCCAAGTTCACTTGATCTATGCATAAAAGAGATGCTTACTTTTCAAGAGTTATTTGCCCAGCAATAATGAAAACATCCCAAATTCCTTCATAGTTAACATGCCCCCACCCCCAGACATTATTAATATGTGGCCATACAGATCAAGAAAAACAAGTATTGAATTGCTGACCTCAGGACTTTTCCTGGGGGGTTGGGTTGCTTTGATTTGGGGTGGTTTAAGTTTTCGCATCAAGAGCAGAGTTTTCTTCTAATGGCTGTTGCATGAAAGCAGATTTTCTCTACTTACTGGCTTATCTGTAATGTTTTGCATGGATTTCTAGATTGAAGTTCCTCTCATTAATAAAAATTGAGATAGCTAGCAATTCTCTCAAAGCTAGGTTTATGTCCTGAAAGTGTAACAGCCCAAGGAAAATAATGCCCCAAGTTTGTGATTTAAATAATTCATTCCTAACAGTAAGTGAATATCATGTTTTCCAAGATAACATGTCAAAGTTTCCCAGAGATATTCATTCCAATGGCTCACATCTGATTATCTGTTGCATGGGAGTAAACACAAAGAAATTTTCCTTGCACAAGTAAATCAGCTCTGTCATCACGCAGCTATAAATTGAAGCACAATTGGCCCACCCTTTTATGATTTTCAAGTGTAATGGCTCAGCTCAGAACAGCACTAGGATAATATTTGCATATTTGGTCCATTTTAAAATCAAATACCATTATTTAAATGATAATTGGAATACTTCCTTTAGTAAAACAGCATAAACAATACACATATGAATTAATCATCTTCCCTTATGAACTTTACAGTTCAATGAAGAAGATCATTTAGCCAATGAACAACTACATTGATCAGCATAATATGAAGAAAATCCTTTTAGTGAAAACAGGGTTGACCTTGGTGCAGTCTTGTAATATTTTTGCAACCTAAACTCCATTTGATAGTTTTCAAAGTATTTTTTTAAAGAAACAAGTGTCAGATCAGAGGACAAGGCAGTCTAAACCAATGTCCTCTCTGACTGTGAGTGAAAGAGGATGCCTAATTAAGCAAAATCATATAGACATGTATAATCTCTCAATCTGCTAAGTTCTTATGCTTCTTGTGTTCTGTGATACAGCTTTTCCAGTGGATTTTGAAGGCAGATGAGGCACTTGAGAGACCACACTTCTGTTACCCATTCAAAAATTTGCTCTGTTGGCTTAATTTTTCATTTTATTTTCCCAAAAAAATTTTGCAATTTTTATCTTTTCCCTTTTTCTGAACTTCAGAATGCATGTATACATTTTTGTTGTATTATGAATACATGACAGATTGCCTGATCACATGAAAAAGAAGTATATGCCAAAATCACCTTTGGCCTGGTGACCTTTCTAAGATTTTGATCTAGATTCCTCTTCAAGAACACTTATTCTAGACAACCAGATCAGCTCAGAGGCTAGCTCCTCCTTATAAAAGACCCTCCAAATGCTAACATTTTCTGTTGCTTCATTTCTGATAGCTATCAAAACATTCTGCTAGTTAGCCAAGGAACAAAGTACTAGAGAACTAAGTCCTCACAGCTGCTCAGGTGTTGCTTTAAAGCCAGGACACTGCACTCCATGCATCAGTTTGAACCTTCTCCTCAGGAGGCTTGGATCCTGTAGGCTCTCGACACATCCAGTTCAGAGGGAGAGGCAACCCATAACTGCAGCTCAGATCTTGGGTGACCCGAGTCACTTCCAAGGGGCAAAGCTGTCTGTACTGACTAGTCAGACCAGATGTTCCAGTTGTGGACACATCTTGTTCAGGTGTCTGAATTTGGATAAGTCCAGGCAATATAGCTGAAAGACAAGTAATGTTAAACAGTTTAACAAATATCTGATGATGAATTTTATCGACATTTTTTGGTGGATTATATATATGGGTTTTTTTCAAATTCATTTCCTACACAAGTCTCAATAGAGTTTTTAAGTTGAAATAGATGTTTATGAAAAGCTATTTTCAAAGCTTCATGCCCACAGAACACTGGAACATATTTCACCTGTGCATGTGGAAGTGTCCTCACCAGACACTCTTCCATGCCCAGACAAACATCAGAGCAAAATGATCCCACTTGAGCAACGTGAGTAACCGTGTCTACAGAACACAGCTTGATTTTCAAAGGTCCATGAATGATTATAGCATTAAATGGTTCAAAAAAGTGGTTACTGGAAAAGTTGAGTAATTGATTGTTTTCTCAAAACTGAATTCTCTAGATATTTGACACAATAAAGGTACTAAATTTATCAAATAAAGCTTTTGGTGTGAATTAGTCACTCCATGACAGCTACAAGCACAAAAAGACATAAACACACATCAAGTATTGCTTTGTGAAATTTGTCACAATTGACAGCCTTCTGGTAAGGTCTCTGACAGAATGTAAATGGGGTCTTTATTATTCGAATAATGTAAAAAAAGAGGAATATGTCAAGTCTATTGAATTTATTTAGACTTTATCACTGTAGGGCCTTCAGTTATACTAAAACAGCCAAGTGCTTCCTACAAACATTTTTCCAGAGACAATATTCTACCTTTAGTTCACAAACAACAATTAATAACCTTTAAAATCTGAAAGATCATTTTAACTTTCTCCTATTCGGTTTGTTTTTTAAACCTCAAAACAGAGGTAAAAAGATAAACTGTATTCAGAAAATAGCAAAGGAAGATTAGCCAAACAAATTCTCTTTACCCAAAAATAGAAAAACTATTTGGCTTTATTTATTTATCTGTTTATTCATGCTCTCACAAAACATGCCAGAGAATTAATAATGTATTTTGCAAATAAGTTATGATCTAAGACATCAGTCTGAGAAAGCACATATGTATGCCTGATCAGGGAAGTACTTAGCCATATGCCCAGCTTCAGTAGGGCTCAAGCATATTCAATGGGATCCTTTCCAAAATTAGGACCTGAGGCAGTGAGATACTGAAGGAGAATATTAGCACAAAAAGTCATGGAATCATAGAATCGTTTAGGTTGGAAAAGACCTCTAAAATCATTGAGTCTGATCATTAACCCAGCTCTGCCAAATCCACCAGTAAATCATGTCTGTAAGTTCCACTGGACTAACTTATCCTGCAGAGTCAGACTGACCAAAAAATGTACTGAGGTAAAAAATAGACTATTTTTTAAAGGGAATATTTCAAGGATCTCACTCACAGCACAGGCCCCTGTGCTGTGGTTGCATGACCAGGTTGGTGATGTGCCATGGGAAAAGGGTGAGTGGTGTGCGGGGACTGAGAGCTTGTGCTGGGCCTGAAAGATGAAGATGAAACCACCACCACCACTACCACCACTTGGTTGGAGCCTTACACATTCCCTCCGAGATGTGAATGTAGTGAATGGCTTTTCAGAACCTCCACATTCAGGTGCTGTTTGCCTTGATTTGCTAGGTAACCTTTTGCATGTTCATTCATTCTTTGGTTTTCTGGGATGTAATTTGTGGTTCTTAGGTTTGATTCTCATTCCTGCACTTATAGTCTCCATTTTTGTTGCTTAAGGAGTTTTACATGCTCATGACACTATTTTTAGAAGCATCAAGCCTTGTCTTTATTAGACAAATGTTTGACTGTTCTAGATTAAACTTTCTACTCATCAATCATAAAATTTTGCTTCAAACATACTCCTTTCTTTAATGCAATTGCATTTATGGGGATTCACCTTTCCTCCCCATTTTTGTCACCAAAGATTTTTCTGTGAGAGCTATTTGTTACAATGGTTGACTCTGAAACCCTTTTTTGCATCTACTAAATAAACGGGCTCTGTCACTGATTTGTATTGAACATAAGCCCAGAAAGCAATAAAATCAATTGTAGAAAGAAAATTGCAATATTCTTGAATTCTGAAGTCAAGCTCAGCATCATCCTTATAGCAGAATGTGTTGCATGGGGAAATAGCATTTGGGATTTTTGGCTCATTCTGTCCCTTCTTCAGTTGGCATATGCTGAAAACTGAAGAAGCACATTAGCAGCCAGACACTCACTATACTCAGGGGTCTCATTCCTCAAGCATACTTAGTACACTTAGGCACCAAATGGAGACCTTTTTTTTGGTGCTCAGATGAAAATTATGTGATTTAGGTATTTGAGAACGTGGTGCTGACAAGTTTGAAAGTAAAAGAGGAAAGCTGATGATCTTGATGCTTGATTCTTTTTGAAATCTATCTGTGAATTCTTGTGAACAAGGCAAACGTTCAAATTTCTTTGAATTCCCTAATATTTTTCCAGTGTGAGATGTTCCTTTGTGAGAGTTTTTCTTTAAAAAAAGCTACTAAGTCTGTCATTTGACCCATATTTATTTCAACTCTAATGCAGCACAAACAACCCGTACTACTTCATACCTCAGGTTACTCATTCCCACTCTTCCATCACTCCCTCATTTTGTCAGTACAACCATTTGCAGGGCTTTGAAGAGAACTTGATTAGATAAGTGACCCGGGTTAAACATAAATCTTTCACATTTACTCATTTACAGAGTTATTTTTCAGCTATATCTACTCCTGATCCAGATGACCACATGAGCCCTAGTCTGATGTGGATGTGAGGTGGTGGAAGAAACACATCAGGTGCCTGTCACTGCAATTGGCACTGTGAATGGCTTAAACAAACTGTGAAAATGCACCAACCCATCTGCTCTTCTTCCCCTCTCTCCATGGCTGTCAAACAAGGACCTTTTCTTTTCTACCCTCCAAAAGAGCTATGTCTTTAATTTGGTTAGTTCTTCAGCCTGTCTCATGATGTTGCAGCTGGAGAGGCTGAGATGGGACAGCATGTCGGACTGTGTTTGGAGGATCAGGCAGGATCCTATATGTCAGACCCCAGTGCGTGAGCTGGGTGAGGAGCACTGCATAGGCTGCAAAAGGTGAAGAAACACCTAGAGATCTTCCACCTGTGGGACAATGTGGGAACAGGTGGTGAGGTGAGGATGAAAAGGCGGAGTCAGGGATGGCAAAAAAATAAACATCAGTTTTGAACCCCTCTTGATTATTGAGCTGACCACTCTTTATACAAAAGCCTGAAATCAGGTTAAGGCACATAATTCTAGGCAGAATATTTACACTGAAGCTGACTGCAGTTTAGCTCCCCCATTCAAATTTCACATGTTTCAGTTATTTTATCCTGCTTTTCTTGAGAGAGACCATTAAAATAAACCCCAGGAAGAACTGTGGGCTTGAGTCTTGTGCACTCCATGTGACTTCAATGCCCGGTTTTTACTAGCAGTCTTAGTTTACGCACTGGTCTCCCTTTTGGCAGGCCGCTGCCAGTCCTGCTCCATTGCCTGTGAACTGGCTGCCCACACAAATGCACCAACAAGCAGGAGACACGCCACAGTTGTCAGGCAGTCCTGGGCTGTGTGTTGATTGCTGGGGCAGATTACTCAGAGCAGAGCAACCAGAAGCCATGATGTCCTGCTGCAGCCCTAAGACATGCAGGTGACAACCTGCTCTCCAGGAGTTTCCCAAGGTATGTTCATCATGAGGCCCCTGACTCAAGTGTACCCCTCTCTGGCCCTCTATCTCTGGTTTCATAGTGCAAGGCAAAAACACAATAACAAGAATTTCAGTTCTGGGGGGGATGCTGGTAGGTGAAGGAATTCAAACAACTAACAGTTACCCAGGAAAATGTGTTGCATATTTTTGAAGAGAATTGAGCCGTGAGGTCTCAAATTTCTATTGGAAATTCTTGTTAGATATGACAAACATGGTTTGAATTTACACTAGTTTAATCAAGGATATTCACTCATCACCCACTGACATTTTTTCTCCCAGGATAGCATTTACCAAATAAGATTTCTTGGGCGTTTAAGAATTATTTTTAATTTAATTCAGTTATGTTTAATTTAATTCATTTAAATAAATAATTTCAAGATTTTTGAGCCGTTTTTAAATCATTAACCCATAAATTTACTTACTATAAGGGATTTTCAAAACTCTTAGGGTTCTAATTAAATCACAAAGCCTGTTTGGACGTGATCATCGTGAGTGTTAAATTGACTTCTTGAGAGCCATTAACTACACATGATAATGTCAGGTGTTTTACTTTTTTCTTTAAGTGACAGGAGAAATGAGAAATTCAGCTGCTGCAAGCTTGAGCTTAAAAAACCACTAAACTGAAATAATTTGCGGTTAAAGGTTCGTTTCTTTAACCTTTTGTTCAATAAAAACTCAGAACCGGTTAACTCAACAGCTGAAAACACATTTAATCTTGATTGCTTCATTCTAGCATTACTTAATTTAATTCTTTTATCTTTATCCCTAGCTTTGAAATCTTACCAGCTCTTTCCAAGCCACTGTGATTGATAGTCATATTACTCTCATGTGAATTGGTAGTGAAGGTGATGTTTCTCTGCTTTGAAAGCAACACCACAAATGAAATTGAAACCCATACTTTTAGAAAGAGAAAGAGTGCTTATGATTTGGGTAAAATTATCAACCTTGGTGCCAATACAAAAATTGAAGTATAACAGTAGCTTCATTCACTCATATCCTACATTTAATTTACATTTTATATCAACCCTTAAGTGCCAATTTTAATGCTAAATGAGCTGTTACTTTGGAAATAGATTATCTGGTTTGGTGGAGTGCCAGAAACTTTAACATCTAGTTCAGCACAAGGATAGCTGAAGAAAGCCATCTTAAATGTAACAGTTTTCAAGGACAGTGGGAATATATTGCTCTATTCAGGAAACTCTGTATGCTAGACACATGCTGTTTATGGTTTCTATGGACTGAGAAGTGGTAAAGCACTCCACAAGCATTTACTCAACATTTCCATTACTCAGATAGCCTCGGTATTAGCTTGTCCAAGCATGTGCATCTTTTCAGCTCTTCCATCTCAACTGATTCAGAGATCTAGTTTTACTACAACATACTCACAGCAACAACAGCAAAGAGACTAGGGGTCCACACCAAGGTTCAGGTTACTGATTTTGTGTCAAGGCTGGCAATAAGACAGCACCGCAGAGCTGAAGCCTCAGAGAGCAGTGTGGGTGGCTTCTGCAGAAGTACCTGAAATCAGTCCACTTTGGAGCTTCAAGTCCACCCTCTGCCTGCCTGGGCATGTCCCAGTTTGTGCATTTGGGCACCAACCTTCTGGCTAAGCAGTTCAGAGATGTCTAGGGAAATACCTAAATGTCTCCTAACTTTCCTAGGTGAACCATCAGGCATGTTCAGAGTGTGTCTGACACACTCTTTTAGGAAAACCTAAAAGTTATTATTTTCATTCAGAAACACTTATTCACCATCCTTGTGGGAGCCAACCAGTTTGATCACCATCCTAGATACTCTCCATCTTGAAGGGAGTGAGTCTATAGCTCCTACTGGCAAATCACTGTGGTGGACACCAGCCATGAGGTGGCTTTCCACAGAGGCTGGGCTACTTCACAGAGGAGAATGAAGGATTTGTGCAACCAGAGAGAAAACAAAGGAAAAAGGTGCACCTCTATCTGCCAACATAAAGGGTGATTACCCATAAAGAAAATCTTAGATTGTCTTTTGCTTCCACAAATGCTTGTAGATTTATTCAGTGATTAACTTTTTAATGTGACATTCCTAGATTAAGGACTACAGAGGAAGTCAAACTTATTTACATAATTTGTATTACATTAGCATCTAGAGTCCCTAATAAGGTTGATCTCTAATATTCTAGTCAAGGTATTCATTTGTTGAAGGACATTCCCTAATAGTTTACAATTTAATAAAGAAAACACAGCAGTCAGGGAAGGATGGAGGTCTTATGATGTATATGGGTTTAGACCATTACGGACCCTTTTCCCCTTGTGTGAATTTCACTTAAATTTATATACTTTTGTCTCTCCTATTTTCATGATGAGCTGAAATTCTGTACACACCAAAACATCCAAAATTTTTCTAATATCTACCATCATGCAGGTATTATTTCTGAAGGGCATTAGCAAGACACGACATACTGAAACTATTCTTTGTATCAATAAAAACAGACTCTAAATGAGGTGCATAAACTCAGCCATGTAACATTTTGCATTTGAAAGATTTACAGGCTACTAAGCATACAAACTACCCTAGATCTGCAAAGACCATAAAACATATCCCTACAAACTGAAAGCACTAACAATTCTGGGATATTAAATTTGATTAATGATATCAATGGCTGTAAACATTTGTTTTTCAGATTTTGACCCTAAACAATGCATGAGCCACTGAAAAACCAGCACTCATCACATGTAATTTACAGTCCTGTCTTCTTCTGCTCTGTCTTTTCAATAATGCTCAAAGTTTTGCCAGAGTTAGACCTAGCCACTATTTTTTTTTTTTTTTGGTATGAGGCTTTGTAACAAGAAGAGTTGATTTTGATAATTCATAGAAATTAAATCAGTGCTGAAGCAATGACCTATTAACCTTGGAAGAAGGGATCACAGTAGGCAAGATGTGAACTGAGGCCTGTCCTGCTTTTAGAGGCACAGGTTTTCACATTAGTAGACATTCTACCTATGCCATGCAAGCTATGCTAGTTTGAATTCACTCAAACTACATGAAGCCAAATCAGTGTGCTGCATGCACTGCCCTTGAGATTCATTTGGAATAAAATCTGTATCAATCTGTGTACCAGAGCTCTTCCTCATTCTCTTCCTTCATTCTTTGTGCACACTTCAAACCCTGTGGAAAAATCTTTTGACAAGTAGGCAATCTGTCCCTTTGATTGTATGCACCTCTCTGGACCCAACTTCAAGAATCATTAGAAGCAGGTGAAATTTTGTTATCAGTGATGAAAGATTCTTTGTATTATTATGTTGTCTAAAATATTCTCTCTCTCTCTATATATATATATTTTTTTAAAAGAAAAGACTAAAGAAACTCACTAGTTCAACTAAAGATCTTTGTGGGTGAACGGGAGGAAAAGTGTCATGTCTCCTCTGTGATGTCCAGAACTGCACACAGGATACAAAATGAGGCTGGACCAACACTGAATACAGAGGGATAATTACTGCTTTTCACCAGCTGTTTATGCTGTGCTTGATGCACCCCAGGATGGGGTTTGTTTTCTTGGCTGCCAAAGCAAATGTCGCATATTTGCATATGTATTATTGCATTGTATTCGTACTCAAGCCTCCTAGTTCTTCAAAGATCCAAGAAAACTACTATATAGAAGACCATTAAGTAAAAACTAGATTAGCCCTGAATCATGCTGGAAAAAGGAGTATGTGGTAGGAGATATTAACAAAAGCTTTTTCAGATATTAACTGGACATCACGGTTGGCAATGCAAGTTTCTTGCTCTGTTTCAGAAGTTTGATATACTACTAACATTAAGCCCAATTTTGTGGCTACACTGAATGTAGCAGAGCCCAGGATAGGTTAAGATTCTAAAAAATTAAAATATGAAGGTGGGAAAGATAGAGTTGTGGAGTATTTTCTAAGAGCAAATATGTAGAGAAGGATCCTGATGGAAGAGGCTGAGGATGCTGGGCCAGATCCCTGCCTTTCAGCCCCTGCCCTCCCTGCTTCTGCCTGTGCAGGGGGCTGCCAGGAGCCATGGCCACCCCTCTGCTCCCGCTTTGCTCACAGCTCTGCACCCTCTTGGCGCCTCTTCAACCACCTCTACCCAGCCTATACAAATGGCTTTCAAACTATAGGTAAGCAGAAATATGTCACAGTTGTGAGGGAAAAGGCAACAAGAAGGAAAAAAGTAATTTAGGTGGAGGAGATGAGGACTTCTCCCATCTTTATAGTTTGCAGACTGCTTTAATTCTTGTCTGTGAGTAGCTCCCACAGAGCAAGTAAAACTACAGTGAACTATGACATAATTGAGGAAAAAAACAGGATCTTATTTGATGATGACCATATACTCCTGTCTGCCAATAAAATTACACACTCACATTTATTTCTGCTTTCACTGTAACCACTCATACCACTTTTCTGCGGTTTTATTTTTAAAAGTTTAAAGAGTCTGAAATAATACATTATCTAGTCAGATTTTTATATGTACTTCAACAGTGAAGGCACAAAAGGACTGTTTTGACAATTTGCTGAAAATGCTGCTATAGTTTCTAGCTGTGAAACTGAACTTACATTACCTCAACTGACCGGACCCGTAGCAGACTCTCAGATGGAATGTATGCATCACTCTTTGCCAATTCAGAGGTTATTTAATACGGTATGTCTGGAACCAGCCTTTTTGTTGAAATTGTTTTGGCTAAGAAACTATCCAGATGAGTCTACCACAAAACTATGTGCTTTGACTGGGATTTTCAGTCGGTCTGGAATCGCTCTGCTCAAAAACAGCAGTGTTAGAGATTACTTATTTTGGAGAATATATCTGAAATCAAAGGTTTGGTTTGGTTTTGCTCATTTTTATTTTATTTATTTATATATAGGATCAGTGTAACTCACGTATGCATATATTATTGTATACAAAACAACTTTACCTTTTTCACTGTCTCTGCTAAAAGTATTCAATAAAATATTAGCAGAGACAGGCTGATAAAGATAGGGAAGAACTTTAATTTAGTCAGGTGGATGGAAGATATAATTTTTCAGTATTCTGTTTAGCCATGAATCATATTATCCAGAAATGGTTAGTTCCTATGTTAATGGGAATAGCTGATGTATTGCAGTAAGTGCTGGCATTTTTCTGCTGTGATGGTTTTCTATTCAGACTAATGAGCATTTTTCTTTTAAATTGGTTGCACTGTTTAATTCATTGTCATCCTCTTTGACACTCCAGAACAAATTTTGCTCCATCATACTTGTGAAAATCTAGCTATCTGTTCTTGTCAATGGTAGACCTTGATTTGTCCAGTGTTTTAAACAAGACTTTAGGCAAATTTCCATCACACAATGATAGCTAAGAAGAATCTGAAGGGTTGGGCTTTTATTTCTTTATGTTGGTGAAAGAAAGAGCCTTTGGTCTTATATAGTTAAAGGTACTATTTCATACCTAAGTGTACAGCTATGTATATAATAGCCTACAGTAAGTAATGAGTCTGAGTTATCCTCGAAAACAGCAATCATGGTGAGTGAAATATTAAGCCCAAGTCAATAGTCATTGCTGAAAAAGCAGAGCTTATTAGCCTGGGCATGACAGCCCCTCTGCTGCTGCTGCTGCTTCTCTTTGAAAGGTGACTGAAAGGCTGTGTACTCTGGCAGGAAGGTGTCGATGAATTTAGTGGAGGTAACCTTAGGTACAACCTCACCTGCCCCACAGCTGGGACATAGAGAGAAGTGGCACTTGTGGAAGAGGCAGAGAAAATGAGTGTGTCAGCTCCTCCCTCAGACACTGGAGTTCACAATCTGGCATATTAATTTGAGCTGCTTTTCTTGGATGAGATTTGTCTGGATGGTTTTTCAAGTCCTGCGAGGTAGATTGAATTCAATTTTTCATCTTACTCATCATTAAGTGTGTAATGGGCAGTTTCAGGCTTGTAATGAAACTAGGTCAAACAGTAGCTGGATTGTATAAGCTCCAAATATCTGGTTCACTAGAGTCTGGTATGTTTTAAATGAGAATAGATGGTATTTTGATGTACCTTAAAAAGCAGAAAAGGATAAATGTACATTAGCCATGAATAGATTTTTCTTATAAAATATGCTGGATATCAATTATGTCCCAAGTCCAGAATTTCCCTCTTCAGGCCTTTGGGATGTGGTCACAAATGCAATTGCAATGACCAAAATTCAAATTATATAGTTTAAATCCTGCCAGCTGTCACTGCACTAATTCTAACCAACATCACAGAAAAGATACATTGAAGTCCAGAATTTAAGTCTATATGGGAATATAATGCAAAGTAGCATAAAATCTTTATATAGTCCCCCAAACACTCATTCAGTGTTACAAGTACTTTGTCCAGCTTGTGATACAATAGATAATACACCATGAAACGATCTCTAGCAAAGTTAATGTGGAAAAAAAAAAAAAGTCCAAACCAAAAGAGTTCACCATTCTCATTTTTGAAATATTAAACAGGTCTTTCAGGCCCACAGATGAAGAAAAACATACAAATTACGATTTGTACAGTTTGCAAATGCACATCTTTGTACAATGTTCGTAACAAAGGAAATAGAAACAAAGAAGTGTATGCTAGACACTGAAATACCACATTCCTAGGCACAGTCTTGGGGTTCTCATGTCAGCATTCCTGCTGAGCCCTCAGCAAGCCACCAAGCCATGCTCCACCATTTCTCTTCACACCTTTTATTTCCTCTGAGCTTCTCTGGATCAAAACTGCTTTTTGCCCTGTGCTTACAAGAGCACTTGATTTAATCGGGAACTAGATAATGAATTATGGTAAGACCCCCTAGTTGTGATAGATAACAGGCTATGATAGATAACAGCATACTCAGTCAGTAGACAAAGTGTCAAAAGCCATGTAAATATCAACAGTGGCCATGATATTTACAAATTCACAGAAAATGTGAATGAGGAAAGTTTTCAGAAAGTGCTGGTTCCCCATCTTCAGAGTCCTAGAGTCTTTTAGTATAACCCACTCTTTGAAACAAAATTTAAGCTACTAAAAATTGCTACAGGTGCTACTGTACCTTTCCTGGACTAAATCCCCATCTGGATCAGTCTTGCTCCAGTGCCTTAAGTCTCACTTTCCCTTCTGCTCAGCATCACACCTTTGGTATCTCCAGGGGTAGGGATTAGTCTTCAGCTATTCCACAGCCTTGCAGGAAGAACACCTTCTTAAAAATGGGATCTGCAAATTCAAAACTACCACATACCAAAAAGAGTCAAAAGTGTGGGTTTCCCATATTGTAAATGTTAGTCTATTCTGTTGGACTATTGTGTGGAAGTCAATGGATGACCTGAGCATGTCTAACGGATCACGCTTCTCTAAGAAGTTAGGGTAGGTTTAACTGCCTAGTGCCTTTTATCAGCTTGCACTGGAGTGTAGAAGTTTATACACTCAGCCAACGCATCTCTGAGTAAGTGATATGCCAGTCCTTAGGAACTTCGTGCACTGAAAGAGGAACAAATTGATTTTAAGCACCTCCAAGGCTTAGACAGGACCTGAGCATCATCAGTCTGAGAACTATGGACATGGTACTGGGGACATGAGGAGTGCGAATGAAACACAATCAGAGAGGCAGGCAGCTGGTCCCTGGGCTTGGGGTAGCAGTTCAAATGAATACCTGACTAGCCATTCACATTCTTGCCTTTTTGTAAGGAAAAAAATCAATGTATTGTTTTTTCTACTCTGACCCCACTTATTACTTGAGCTGAGAGCATAATTCACAGTATATATCTTTCCTGACAAACAGAGCTGATTTTTCTCTTCTTGGGCATGAAACCATCTGCCTGTAGCTATGAATAGATTGTAGTTTCCTCATGTTTATCTCTCTAAAAAAAGCAATGATTTCCACCTCCCTCTCTTTCACCTCCCTTCTCCCAGTCTTATTATCTCTATGGATTGATCCTGACCTAACCTCTGAACTGTTTTCTGGACACAGAAATCATCAGGGTAGTGTCTTTCAGCCACAGGTATAGGGACCTCACGTATGTTGCTATTTGCTATTTGCTATTGTTCAATATTTTTTTTGTTTGTTTTGTTAGATGCTCTCAAGATGAGCAAGATGTTATGATGAACACTTTTACACATTTCTAATACATTCAATATATTAAGATCTGGGGGAAGATACAAAAACAGGTGCAGCATAAAATAAAATTGAAAAAGGTTGGTTAATAGCATAAGCACTTTTCTGAGTAATTTCTAGACCTAAATCTGACATGGAAATTTTAAGCCAAACATGTTTGAAACCTTACAAATATTACTTTAAAATGAAATTTTTGCTATCCTTTATTGTAGTAACATCCTTTGACAAGCAAGTATAGCAGTGGCAGGGTGTAGGTTGAATGAACCATAATAAATATGAATATATTAAAAAACTCACAAGTATTTTTGGAAGGACTTATGTTTCATTTGGTATGTATTTTGCTATAGTCATGCCAGCCTTTTTTATGCTTGATTAATCATTGCTAATTTGTGAACTGACTAAGACAAGGGTTACTTCTCACTGCAAGCATGTGAGTCATCTTGGTGGATCCAAGGCATGTCACTCTCTGTCTGCTGTAAAATTATATTTTTCTGTCTTTCTAGAAGCCTGTTGTCTAATTCAGCCCTACAGCTGGATCAACACAACAGCACTGAGTGAATCATTTGCTGTCATCCCTGTAAGCAAGGTTCTTGCAGTAACTCTGAGTCAAGTCTAGAACTAACGCCAAATTTAAAACATGGCTGCATCTGAGCTGTTTCTTTACAAGTAAATATAACATCTGCACTTATCTTACAGATTTATTTTTATTCTCTGGAATCAAATCTGAGAAAAGAGATGGGAGAGACTTGCTACTGCACTGAAATCATGTCAGCCTCAAACAGAAATTCTGATAGTGATAGATATATATTACAAGATTTTATATCCTTAACATGCTGGACACCTCAAAGTATATTGACTGCTTTTGGTTCACTGATCTCAATGGCAGTTTAAAGCATTTGCTTTAGCAGGAGACAAGAATCATTTTACAGGATGGAATGTACCAATATGTGAAAGACTGTCATGTTAACCACGGCATCTTGGGTTTCACACAGAATCTTAATACTTATTTAGGCTACTTAAGTGCACCAATCACTGACTCTCAAGAGATGGATCCAGGTACTCAGAAGTGGCCATTTAATTTCTCAGATTTACTTTAGACACTTAAGCATGCAATGAGTCCTGATTTTTCAATTACGCCAGCTGGATGAACATTTTTTGGTTTTGTTTTGGATTTGGTTTTTTGTTTGTTTTGGGTTTTTTTTTGGTTCTTTGCGGTTTTTTTTGTTTGTTTTCTGTCTGGATTTTTGGTTTTGTTTGGGGTTTTTTGTTATTTGTTGGGTTTTTTTTGGTTTTTTGTTAAAATTATTGCACCTTTTTAATAAAACCTCTAAAAATGAAATAATTTTGATAAACATTTCAGTAATAGTTGCTTTCACTCTTGAGATGCTTGAAAATATTTCAGGTCTTTTCTGTATTTCTTTAATTAGGAGTTATGTTAGTTATAAATGGCCACAAGTTATATTTTCTGATTAGCTAATCTAGCAAATTATGGTCAGGAAATTTATCAGAAATGGTACTGACTCGTATTTCTTTGGGACTATTCCAGTGTGATCAGCTCTGAAAGAGTGAAGGGGAGGTAATGTACCTGAAACCCTGTGGACTGCAGCAAAATTAGGGAGAGCAACTTGTCATTTCCTGTCTATTAGCTGTCTGAGTGTATTCCTGATCTATTCTTGTGACAGTTATCTCACGGCCTGTAGTGCTGTACCCTTCTTCCTGTGTAGGAAAAATGGCATGGGATCCAAATAGTGATACAGTCTAGACAGATTTACTGCATGACTTATTTTGAACAGCTGAATTGTCTATATTCTTTGCTAATATTAAGGTACAATTTTGGTGGTTAGGTTGGCTGGTTTCAATACTTGTTGGGATTTTTTTTCTGTTCCTGCCTTTGAGGACTCTGGTTTGCAATATACTCTCACTTCTCTTGTGTCTATGACAGTTTTAAGATTTGCATAGTCCCTTCTTTTATGCTTCTTATTTTTTTTTGCACCCTTATATTAGTGCCATGTCAATAAAGACTCCTTTGTCCTCATATCAGCATAACATTGGTCCAGTGCAGTGGAAAGTCCATACCAAAGTACACAGATTCTAAAAATCACTCATTTTTTAGTATTTGAGTCATTCTGGAATCAGGGTCATAACACCTTTACCATATGTAAGTTTCCTTAACTCTACAGAGAGACTCAGTAGTTCATGCCCTCATCCCCTTTATCAGGCTTTAGCAACACAGGTTTCATACACCAAGATCACAGAGCTATGTGGACATATAAAAAACCTCTTCCATTTTATTTTAAATGTATGTACTCAATTCCTGTTTGATATCAAGTCAAGGAGAGCATTTACTGACCTTGTACCTTGACGTAATGAGATCCAATACTATAGCAATTCAGAAGTTAAAAATCCACCAGCTACTCTAACAGATGTAATTAAGGAGTCAATTGTCAAATACCAGGGTAAAAGACTGAAGCCAAGACAGACCATTTCTGGAAAAGCAGACTTAGTGGTGGAGTGGGAAAACCTTCATAGGAACATGAAAACTTTATAGCTAAAACAGGGATTCTAAGTAGAGGACAGTCCAAACATGCAAGTAAGGATTTATGCAGCTGCCTCGTTCAGGGTCTCTGGGGTAGAGCAGAGGAAATTTTTGGATGGAATGTCTGGATGTAATTCTCTCTGTATTTTCCTTTTATTTGAAATCTTTGTGAGAGGAAACAGCCAAATGTGCTATAGAGAAGGGACATGAGGTGACAGAGAAAAATTCTAAACTGTTTTGCTAGCTGGAATTGAGATTGACTCATGTTCTGACCTGAGATATTTGGCTGCCTCTTCATAAAACATATTAGCACCTACTCTTCCCTGTTTGGAGATTTAATGGCTACTACCTGTCAGCAGAGGAATCCTCCTTTTGTTTCTCACCTAAAAGTCTACCATATATGTGGTGACATATAACTGTGTAGGAACTGACATACTTTTCTCAGGAGAATCTAGTAATTTTTCAGACTTTGACAAACATAGCCATTCACGTGTATGCTTTTTGTTTTGTTTTGTTTTTTTTTCACAGAAGATTAAAGGCTAATACATACTTGGCCTATGAAATGACAGTATAATTCTGCTGTGGTATCAAAGGCACATATCCAACAAACACAACTAAATTATCACAGTCCTTATTTATTAATTATTTACCAATACAAGACCTGAAGGACTCTTTGTATAGAAAAACCACTGCTTGTGAGAAATTTTTATCTGTAGAAAGTGGTATAATTGTTTAGACATGCAGACACATAGTCATGCTTAAGAGTTCATGCATTTGGGGACATTTATTTATTTCTTAAGAGTAGAATTAACTAAACATCTGGCATAACAACTCATCATCCTGTGAAGGTAGCCCACTGACTACCATTCAGTAAAAATGGTCCTTCCACTTCTGTGACGAAGTATCTGTAATGTTTACAGGTTAAAGAACTGTTCTACATGTGGCTAGAGTGTGAAAAAACTTTAATAAAAATGCTCCCTTAACATTTGGTAAGCAAAAAAGTGATGAAGCAAATGAATTAGACATATCAAAGAGCTTTCCTTTGGTCTTCTGTTGTAGAATTAAAAAGGATGACTTTAAAGAGCTTACGACAAGGGACTCCCTCACAACAAGCATTTCTATACAAATGTCATCTTTAGGGAACTATATTTAATTGGGTGAAAAAACATATAAAAAGAAATTATAATCAATAATGTGAACAAGGTTAGGTCAATGGTAGGAATGGTAGGAACTCCTAAAGAATGATCCTTTAAGCTTCCTAATCTCTTCTTGAGAAGATGTCAATATGGGCATCACATTAAAGAAATGCTAACAATATAATCTTCAGCTGACACTAGGAAAGACATCCTTACCCAGTTTAATGGAATCATCTCTTTACAAGTTTAAGAAGTGATTAAAAGTTTGAGTTACTAGGATAGCATATTGTAATAGAAAATTTTCAACTGTAATAGAAAATATCTGTGCAGAGTACAAAGTGAGGTTGCAGTCATTTTGCATGTCTAGATGAGAAAATTATTGTGACACCGAAATCACAAGAAACTATGTGGTTTGATACTCTAAAAATTTCTTTTGAGTTTTTAGGTTTTTTTTATTATTATTTACTTATTATATTATTCACTTTATGTTTTTATATCTCTTTGTTTAAGCAAACTTGCAATACTTGTATAATTCATTTAATCTTCTGTTTCATAGAAATGCCATGGTCTCTATCTGGATGAAATATTTAAATATGGACATCAAATTAAAAAAAGAAAATGGTATATCCCTGTGATGTAGGAAGAAATGTTCAGGCTTGGTATAGAACTCCATGTTAGAATACCAGAGTGGCTGAAGGAATTACTACACATATTTCTAATGGAATTTAATAAGTTCGTGTGCAATTTGTGCTTAAAAAAATTCCTTGAAAGAGATACTTCCTGAATTGGGAACCAAGGGACAACTGAATGGGACAAGAAACAAATATAGAGATATTAAGAAACAAACTCTGATATGCCTATGACAGAAATAAACTGCCAAATACTGCACTAGTCAGTGAGGGAGAAGAATAAAGCAAGATGGAAAAGAAATTATCTTTTTGTGGCAGTTTTTTTCTCCACAATTCTGACAATCCAATGACAGATTTAATTCTAATTTATCTCCTGTTGAGGGTAAAAAGACTTAAATACTTCACTTCTGAAAACTATACTCTTGTTTCAGCCTCTTGAGGGATTTTGAACAGTGGAATGAGAAAACTTTGGGAAGGGTGCTCATGGTTTAAGGGCAATGAGAATATTTAAGAGATGTTGAGAGGCATCTTTTACCTCATGCAGAGGATGTTAGCTTGTGGAATTATAATACAGAATTTAAAATGTTTCTTCACATAGAAATGAAGCTTTGAAGCATTCTGAAATACAGTAATAAAGAAAAAATGTCTTTTTATCCTTAGGTCTAGATCAGCTACAAGCTTACATTTTAAGGGGTTCTCTCATAAGAGATCACATCCTGATTGAAACCTAAGAAGAAAAAGCAAAACTCAGACTACCAGAAGATCCAAAATTAATCTCTAACAAAGCAAGAGATTTACCAAAGTCCAATCTGTACATCAGTTTATTTTCAACTTAGAGTTCAAAAGAAATAGCAGCTCTGTGGTTAAGCAATGATTGAAGAGGGTAGTAACAGATCAAAGCAAAGGATAGGAGAGAGATGGGTGAGCATCTGGGAGGGAAAATGGATAACATTTTCCTTCATCTAGTCTGAGAAAAAAATGAGAATGTGGGGGAGAGAAGGTGAATGAAAAATAAGGTCAAACTTCTAAGGAGAAATACTTTTGCTAGAATGAATTGTGAAAATTTCCAGACAAAAACTTGAAAGATGCTACCGCTGTACTTTAATCCTTCAAAATGATTTCTGCTACTAGTTGCTCATTTGAAACCTCTTACTTTGTTTCAAGACTCATTACACAATTAAAATGCCCCAAAACTCCAAGCCAGAGTTATTTTTCCTTGTTAGTGTTCTGCTGTGTTGCACTACATTATGAAGGGATTTTTGTGTTCCTTTTTTATTTCTGAGATTTTTCTTCTGGAAATGAAAGAATTTTCCGTTAATTAGCCTTATAACATTAGGTCTCTATTTGCATAGCATTCCTATAATTTAAGGATATATAGTTCCATGTTTTCGTTAATATTTGAAAATAATTTCACTCCCATTTTAGAGTCAGAAGGCAAAAATAATCCTTGTTGTTTACCACAGGCAGTTTATCTACAGGCCTATAGCATTATTCACTATTAAAAAGTAAGTTTCTTAAAATAGTGAAGTTTAAATTCATTAAGCAACTAATTGTTCTATATATCCCACATCTTTGCAAAACAACTTTGGTTTTAGGCTTAAGGTATATGTATTTTTGTACTACAGTAAACACCTCTGAAATATTAGATTCTTGGCCTAATCCCATCTTTCTGTTTTATCTAGTGGACTTCTATTTATATCCCGGTTCCTTTTGTTGATGGTACCCCTGACCTGCACATGATAATTGATTGATGCTTCCTTTGGAAGAAATTTGTGTCTGTTAGGAGGGCTGTTTGTGATTTCATAGTGTCTTAAACATTTATCTGTATATTACAGCTCAGAATCAAACCAAAATAAAATATTATATGTCTGACTCTTAAAACATGAAGGAAAGTGTTGTGCATATCCTGTTAGCAGAATACAGGCTCCTTATAAAGGCAAATTCTGTGGGTGGAACAGGGAATATGCTATAGACGCATAATTACTGAGAAGCAAACGTGTCTCCCTATGGTCCAGAGGAATTTCTCAGGCCATTTGATAGGGACAAATGGACAAGATACTAGCCATTTCTGTAGGAATATTGTACTTCAGCGTTTTTAAGGAATGAGGTACTTTTTCACAGGATGAGGGCTCTAATCTAATGAAACACTGAAAAAAGTAAATTATCTCCTTTGGATCACTTAAAAAACCCCATGTGTCTTCTATTGCATTTTGTACAGAGCCCAGTTCCATGGTTATGGCTTAGGTCTTGGGAGATAATCACTCAGTCTGAGCATATGCCTCCAGCGTTGGCAGTAGTTGAGCAGTGGGGTTTGAAAGCCACAATTTTGGACTTAGGCACAATTTAAGTACTAATTTATGGGATTTAGAAGTTTTCCCAAGATCAGAAGCTGTGGTGTAACACAGAATGAAATCCAGTTGTCTTGTGTTGCAACCCATAAATACTGGGCTCTAGAAGGGACTATGAAATAATTTGGCTGTTAAAACACTGTTTTAGTGGAAAATAAAAAGATTAAGAGGTGGTGGGTTTAGGAGTTTAAAGATCTAGTTGCCAAGTTTTTCTTTTTGTATACTGATAAAATAGATGATATTCTGACTGTGAATATTTTAATCTATTGAAGTAAGTACTGTGGGGAGGGGGGATTACTGCAGTCTCTGTGACAGACCTATCAATGCCTTTTCATAGTTATAATTTAAAATTACATTTTGCAACTAAACAGATGAGGGAAAGGAATTCAGAACAACTTCTTAAAACCAGGCTTGTGGAAAAGAGTGATGAGAGTAATAGTATTTTTAGAATTCTATTCTCTGCCACTTTGCTAAGATGACAAAAAGCAAGAATTCATTGAGTTTAGGAAGGTGGAAAAAATTTTACTGAATGCTATTTGCAAAAAATTGTGCTCAGCAAAAAGAAAGAGTTAGTGCAGGAGGAGTCTCAGATACCCTAAATTCCCATTCAAGTGCATTGTTATTGCAGAATGAACTCACATCCTACTGTGCCTTGCTACTCAGTCATGGCATTCATCATGGTTAGAAATGTTATTTGCTGAGAAGGAAGACATGGCTTGGTAAATCAGTCTACATATAAATTAGGTAAGGGAAAAGACTTACACTGACTTCAGTAAGGGGAAAGATAGAATGTCAGATTTTTCATAACAGGCAGTTATTCAGCATGTGTGGATTAGAGCCACACTGCTGTAAACTCTTTTCTATAATCCTTTTTATTATCTGTGAGGCTGTATAATCAGGCACCTTATCAGTTTCTCTAAAAGGGAGAATAATTGCATCTTCAGAAGTCAAATGGGGGAGACATTATTATTTTGATTAAAAACACTCACCTTTCCCCCAGTGAAGGATCTTTACATGTGAAAGTGCTTAAACAACCTAAAAACATATTCCACAATTAAAGCAAATTGGAAGAATTTAAATAATCAGTGACAGGTTTGAAGTGTGTCTGGTACTGAATGAGGGAGGCAGACTACAGCTGTACTTAGCAAAGTGTAGTTTAATGTCAACTAGGGGAACAGGAGACTAATATACCTCTTTTTTCTTATTGCTTCTATGTAATGGTTGGCTCTGTGATGGTTTGATATCTCTAAAACAAATTTCCCACTCCCATAAGCACTGGAAAATATATCTGTAATGTTAATTGGCTGCAGTTTCAGTTTATCAGGAAGAAGAAAGAGTTAATAAAATCTTCTCTACTCTTCAAGTGCTAAAAGCCAAGAGTTTTCACTGCTTTCATTTGTAAGAAGAGCCTGATTGAATTTACTTCTGTTTCACTTTTAAAACTTCCTGGCTTTTCATTCACAAATCACACGTTTGTCTTCTCCCGGAAAAGCATTGCTTTTGTTTTTGTGACCTACATTTGTAGGGCTCCTAATTAGCAGGCAGCACTGGGATCTGCTGTCCCTCAATAGCTCTACTTTGGGATCTTAAGCTAAAAAGAAAACATGTTGCTGAAATCTCAGTGAAAGTAACGATCCTACTATGGGTCAGCACCTTTATGTGCGCCGCGTAAAAAAAAAAAAATCATAACTTCAAAATTCCCAATATATTGCATTCATGTCCTAGTCTGGCAGCTGCTGGAGTTAATATCAGAAGGATCAAGCATAAATGTGAGGTGTTTTCATTGTCCTTAAAGTACAAGCATTTTGTTTGGCAAAAAATTCTTCTCTGAACTGGTGTTTTCAATCACTTCCTTGCTTTTCTCTCTTTTTTTTTTTTTTTTTTTTTTTCCCCCAAAATTCTTTCTTTGGTTTCTGCAGATAAGCTGACCATTATTTTTACTTTTGTGTTCAAATGATCATTCTGGCTTGTGAGAAAGTGGCACAACATCCTACTTATATAGCACTAGACCACACAAGAACTAAGTCTTCTCTCTTTCAGCTGTCAAAGTAAATAGGAGTTTGGCTGGAATTGGAATGCAGCATTTGATCTGCTTTTTGTATTAAAAAACTTGTTACGTACCGTGGTGAATTGATATGAACTACTACATTCAAATACATCAAACATCCAACTCCTCCCATCAGGAGGATCTTGTTACTTGCTAGACAACGTTTGCAGACTCCTGCCATGTCTGTCCTCAACAGTGTCATGTCAGTAGCCTGGCATTTTGTCCTGCAGAATAACTAATGACATTACCAATAGAACAACAAAAGTTTCATTTTCTTTGGATTTACCTTCTGCTTGGCTGCATACTCTGAATTTGCTCTGTTTAAAGACACTTTTTCTCTTAAAAATTTGCATATGGTGAAGGCTTTTCCTAAACCTCACCAACTACAACATATTTCAAAATTTATAGGAACTTTAATTCTGTGGCCACTACTTCTCAAAATCAAGATAAGCTGAAATTTGACAGTATATTCAAAAGCTGTTGGGAGAAACAAGTGGTGAAACAGTGACTGCTGTTAGCCTGAGAATTTAGGCTCAAAAGGCTTGTACCTGGAAATATATACAATTTATTCTACAGTAGTGTCTGTGCAATGCAAACCAGACACTTCAAGCTAGAACCACAAGGGCAGGAGACCAGTATCAAGACACCTAAATTCTAAGCAATTTCCCACCTAGAATATGAGATGTTCAGTCTTTCCTTGTTCTAAGATTATCTAATAGTACAGCAGAAAATCTGTCAGTGACAAGACTAACTTGTTTACAGAAACCATTTCCCTTGGGGTTTGTCTACTCCACTCATACTCCATCATCTGTCACAAGAGTAGAAGGAATGTGTTGTATATCAGGTAGCCATTTTATATTTATGCTGTTGTGCTTGCACTTTATGGGAAGCTTTAGAATTCATTGTATATGGACGTTAAATAAAGAACTTTTTGCAAAAGCTCTAGTCTTCTGTGTCTACCTGGGAGCTCCTGCTTCTGTTGCAATAGGAAATTTTCTCTACCTGATCAGTAGATCTGGAATGCCTACAGGCTGTGTGACATATTGCACAAAGTCAGAAACAGAGCGGCTGCTGCGTAGGGCCCTCTCCCAAGACTTGTGAGGAGAGTCATTTGCAGCCTGGATGCATGTTTGTGAGCAGTGACTCATCCAGTCAAAAAGGTTGCACAGTGGAGACGGAGGGGAATTGATGTTCATGCTGAGGAACCTCTACAGTGCCAAGAGAGACTTGGCCTAGATATCACACTCCCAGGGGAAAAAGGAGGAAATATTCCTCTTTTATTCAGTAGTCAGATGGTTTCAAGAAGAGGAGATGAAGTTTCATCTTTGTTTAAATGGATATTTAAATGTCTTTAGCAGTGCAGTAAAATCTCAGTAGCAGAAAATTAAGTATGTTCTCCTTAAAAGCAGGTTTCTTATTCAGCTGGACAGTTCAGTACATGGATACAAGTCACCCCTTCTGTTGTGCTTTGTAACTCTGGGGCTGTTGGCTGTAATAAGACGATTAGGTGAATACTGGCTTCTCCTGCCCTGCCTTCTTCAGTACATCAGATGTACTCCTCCTCACACAGGAAAATCATCTCCTAGCTTGGCTGTGGTTGAATTGGCTGCTCAGAACTTTCCTACTTTAGACTTTTTGGTGCCCACTTTCTGGCAGAAACACAGAGCATGCTTTTAAATCATAGAGGAGTTAAAGGTCTCTGACCTGACGTGCCTGTATTGTGCAGTGCGGTGCCAGGCAGAAATACAAAACCGAAGTTCAGAGAAGCAGTGTAGTGTTACGGTGGCACTGCAGTCACACTGGTGCATCCTTCTAGAAGGAAAGGCTGGCTTGCTCAGACCCAGCAGTGCTGAAGTCAGTAAATTGCTTCAATTTCTTTAAAAGACTCAGTCACCACCAGCTCCAGGCTTTTTGTGCCATATTTAATTTACATAAACATGTGCTTGTTTGCACTTTTACAGTCACTTAGGGCCCTTGGCCTTTACTGATATTCATCACAAAGCACTTTGCCTGTGCCTGAAAGATTTTTTAGCAAATGCTGGCTGCTGAAAGAGAGCTGCTTCTTGAATTTTGCTTGTTCTGTCAGCTCCTCAGAGCATCTGTGTGATGCACATCTTGGATGCAATTTGTTACTATGTCTGCAAAGCACCCAAGCTCTCACTCTAGTCAATTGAAATAGAGTCTGGGGAGTACAAAGAAATAGTCAGCTGACCAGTTATAGATATCTATTTTAGGTGATCTGATTTGACTCTCCATGTAGGACTTTTAATATGCCAACCTGCAAGTTGTCCCCTCATGCCAATCTGTTCTCTGAGAGCCAAAGTGACAGGTATCACAGGAACAATGCAGATCTGTGGCTACAAGAATTTCCACTGCACAGAAATGATGCCTGGATGTTAGTTGTTTGCCTTGAAATTTTTCTTTACCCTGAAATCACCTTTCATTCAACCCACATTACAGGAACAACAAGCAATACTTATCTGTGAAGTCTGAAATAGCACTTGCAAAGGTTTAGAAAACCTGATGTGTGATAGATATAAAAATGATCCTTACTGAACTCTGTCCTTCTATGTGCCCAGCAGATGAATTGTGGATGCTCTGATTACCAGACTCAATTCTAGGGACTTTCGTACATGAATGTTAGCTTATATTTTCCTTCTTCTGCAGATTCACGTATAGATTTAACAGAAATCTTTTCTTCTCCTTTCATATGAATTGTTATTGGGCCTTTTTTACAGGAGAAAAATATGAGCCTTTTTCTTGTCTTCTGTTTATTGGCAATTACCAGCACTTCAGAAAGCATGATGTCTCAGTGGAAAAGCTAATATTGATGCCTTCTCCTGGACTTAAAATCAAGAGTCAAACACGGTTAGAAGGTGAAAAGGGATTTTACCTTGGTATTTATTTTAAGGATCCTTAGGTGCACACGTCCAGGTGGAATGCACCGAAATGCACACCACAATGCCTCTTCAAAAGACCTGGTATAACATTATAGGTTTTACTAATTAGCATATCTATCAAAAATTCCCCAATGAGAGGCTTGAATGAGCCACCCCCTCCCCAAGGAACCTTCCCTTGGATGGTTCTATCTGAGAGGACCTTGGGCTCTGGGGCACACTAACCCCTACCTACGAAGCTTCTAAAACGTTTAGTCCCCTGGCTGAACAAACGAGTCCAAGAATGTAGGCAAAAAGCAGTAAGAATACAGAAGTTGTAAAAAAGGTATAACAGGGGTATAAAAGAAAAGGCAAAAAATCTTCATGGCATCAACATCCCAGTATCCTCTCTCATATAATCCAGAGGGTTCAAAGCTCTTCACTGCCTTCTTCACTTCCCTCCTCTAAGAATATCAAGCAATTCTCATAGGATATTTTCTAACCTTAAATGTTATTTTGATAACCACACAACATCTAATGCATAAATCTAATGAACTTCATGCAGTTCTTGCCATGAAGTCTATTAGTGATTCTACACTGAGATTAGAGTGAACAGGAAACAACCACTCTAGAATAATAACTGACTTGGCATGGCTCTATCCCAGCTTATTCTCTGTAATGGCCTGTCAGCTTCTTAGATGGTCACTGCAGACTTTAAGCCCTAGAAGTCTCCTGAGTGGAGGCAGCTGACATTTTAGCAGTGGGACTGGGTGCATTCAACAAGTTCTGCTCTTCTGCATTAAAGTGAAAACAATTGTGGATGCTTCTGAACTGCATGCATTTCTTTCCTCATACCTTTTTTATGTCATAGTGAACGACTGATAACCATGCAATAAAAAATGCACCCTTTGAAAATAAAGTTGCTCTCTTCCTCTCATCAAGACATTAGTAAACACATATATGTGCACACTCAAATGCAATGCTAACTGCAATAACAAGCAGGCAAGTGAAGCCAAATTGTCTAAAAGACTCCCAAAATCAATAATTTACAGCTGAGTTGGAACTTGCAGGTTGATTTCTCCTGTTCCACATAAGCTGCTGAGTCAGGAGCTAGTTTGGACTCAGACAGTCCCTTTTCTGAATTACTTTCTGGAAACAAATTCAGTAAATGTTTCTCTTCCCTTCTGTCCTCTGGTTCAACTCACAGCACCTACTTGGCAGTGAATGTCAGCTGTCTTAAAACATCGACTTGAATAATCAGAGAAAAATATCTCTATTTTTTTGCTCTTGTTTAAATTTTAAAAAACAATCTTCATGCATTTGGAGGCAACTCTATATCCCATTTTCTGTCAGAAATCTTGTTGATAGTCTTTATTGAAGAGGTTTTCCATGTAACCAGCCACACAGAGTGTTTAACTACAGGATAAAGGGCAGTATATGTATGACTGGTATTGGTATTGATAAAACAACAATAGCTACTGAAACATACATGTTAATAATATTGAATGGTTTTTATTCAGAATTTTTATTTTGAAGTTAAAGAATTCTGAGTTTTTCAGAAAACCTAAAATTAAAGCCTGCAAATTCTTCATACACATAACAGTGATAAAGTGCACAGCAAAATTCTCCTAATATAGCACAAACTCTCCTACTACAGCAGCAGCAAGGGTGTTGTTTTGTAAATAGACACTTAGTAGAAACCTGAGTCCAGCTTGGGGTTAGCAAAATCAGCCTTTAAGTGCTTTATATAGAAGTTTTGACAGTTATGTGACTCAAAATACACAGGAATGGTTCTTTGACTCGAATGTCCCCTTTCAGTTTTATGATTATTATATCTATGTTTGTTGATCATTTTATCATCAAGTTGCTTCATCAGCTTTTAAAACATAAAGTGCATACCAATTTCTAATGCTGAAATATCATGGTGAAAGAATACTGATTTCTCCTTACACCATGAAGAATGAAGGTTGGCTTTGGTGAAAAGGAGACATCTGCACTAAGACTCTCACTTATGTAAATGGAATTGCCCTCTATCTTACCAGGTAAGTTTAGTATTGTTAATAATATAAAACTACCATTGAACTGCATATGTAATCTAACTGGAAAGAAAAAGGGGGAGAAAAAAAAAGGACAAATTTGGCCTTTGTCTCCTCTTGAATATTTGTTGTCTTATCAGAAACCTGATACTGACAGTAACACCCTTCTGTGTATGAAGCTAAGGTGGCTAATACCCAGCCATTCAGCAGATCTGGGCTGCCAGAGTAATGGAATGCATCTACAAAACACCACCAAACCACTGGAGGATATGCTGCTGTGTGGCCTGGAGCTGCTCTGTCCTGGTGATGGGCCATCTCACTGCTCTGATTACAGATTTTTGCTGCACAGCCTGCATCCCTCAAGTGGTCTCTGCAGCAGAAGTCAGACTGAAACAGATTTATGCTATCACCCATGTTGATGATGTGTGATGACTTTGAAGCACGGTGAGGCAGAGGCTGGACCTCAAGCCCTTGAATACCTATATGAAAGGACTGTGTGACCTACCACAGCCAAAAGACTAGGCTCAAATGTAGAAGAACTTCGAGGGTTAAGGCTATGATAATGTATATATACAACACAGAAGTTTTCCAAAATGTGTTTCCAACCTATCATATTAATTCTTTTCTTCTATAGGTTTTATTGTTTAACTTTGTGTATGGGACAAGATGCTCACCTGATGGTTAGGTGATTTGGGATGGTTGACACCACCTGGGATTCTGATCTGTCGTTTGTTCTGAAGCTGGGCTGCCGAAGTCAGCTGGGTTTTGGTCTCTTTATCCCCTTATGTACAGCCTTTGTTTCTACAGTGCTTTGGCTTCGTAAGAGAATGAGAAGGTTTTACTACCTAACAAAGAAAGCTTTGACTGGGGCCCAGCTAGGAGAGTCCAAAATTAATGTTCTCAACAATGATGCTTTGTTCTCTGAATCTTTTACTTTTTCAGATGGAAGAAAGTTAAATATAACCTGGATAGGGCTATTCTAAAGAACTACGTGCCAGCATTTGATTAAATACATTTTTGCTTGGTTTTTTGTGGAACATGATTTACGCAATCACTCTCAGAAAGTCGCGCTCAGCCTCTCGGCTAATTTCAACACAGTTTGATAGGCGAAAACATTTAGAGATAACTACCTTTTTATAAGTTTTGTTCAAATAGGCACTTGCGTAAAGGAAATGGGTCCTGAAAGTCTTTGAAGTGAACACAAGATCACAGAATAGTTCCGACTAGACCAGAGCTCATGAAAGCAACTGGTCTAATTCCCTGCTCAGAGCAGACCTAACCAAGTCAACTTGTCCAGTTGAGCCTTGAACAATTGCAAAGGTGGAGATGCCATAATGTCTCTGCATGGTCTGTCCCTGTATTTGGGACAGAAATTAAAAAAATTAATCTTAATATACAACTGAAAATTCCAGTGCTCTAACTGATGTCCTTCACCTCTTGTCCCATTGCTGCAACTCCAAGAAGAGTCTGGCTCTTTCTTCTCTGTATCCTCTGATCAGATTATTATGGAGTCTTTGAGTCATTTAGGATGGAAAATATCTTTACAATCAAGTCCAGCCATTACTCTAACATGGTCAAGTCCATCACTGAACTATGTACCTAAGCACCACATCTGCATGTTTTTAAATACCTCCAGGAACGATGATTCTACCACTTTCCTGGGATGCCTGTTCCAATGCTTGAAGAAACTTTTTCTAATATCTAATCTAAACCTTTCCTGGTGTAACTTGAGATCATTTTCCATCATCCTATCACTTGTTACTTCAGAGGAGAGACCAACTCCCATTTCACTACAACCTCCTTTCAGGTAGTTGCAGAAAGTGGAGTCCCCTGAGCCTCCATTTCTCCAGACTCAACACCTCCAGCTCCCTCAGCTGTTCCTCATAGGACTTGTGCTCCAGACCCTTCACCAGCTACATGGCTCTTCTTAGAACACTGCAGTGTAAATTCTTTTTTCATATACAATTTGTATTTTTTTCATATACAACATTTTTTCATATACAATTCAGTGTTAGCACATACTGAGCAGAACTGTTTGAGAAATATAGTAATTTACAAATAAAATCTCTGATATAAATAGTTTTGTTTAGCAGCAAGTGTTAAAAGTTTTAAATAGTAGGAGAATTAACAGATTTTTCAGATTTGTGCTCATGCATCCAGACATTAAAATGAATTTTAACACAAATGCAAAAACACATATCTAGAATATTTGCCTTTTTTTCCCCCAAGAGGTTCATGACCTGTAAATATTTGAAGACTATGAACCAACAAGTATCAGTCATGTACTACAAATGGAGATGATTGAAATAAACAATTCAGTGTTAATCAAATGTGTGACAGTTGAATTCTACGTATGAATTGTTGCCAATTTAGAAGGGCCTCAGAACAGATTTCTGAACATACACTTTTCAGAACTGAGTGAAAAGATCCAAATGGTGTGGCCACTAGACAAATAACACTTAGGAAAGGAAGAGATTAGCAAATTTATCAGCTGTGGTAAATAGTCTAGGAAAACCCGGGTCAGATATTTTTACTATGATAAATCCCAAGAGTCTTCACGGATCTTGGATGAGCTCTCTTTGATCCGTTCAAGTACAATACATAAGAATCGGAACCATGTGTTTTAAACTCCGACTTTAGAGAACGTTTAAAAATGTACTAAATAAACAACTCCTCCTACTAAATGGAATTTACTTTCTTGTAGAAGCAATTCTATCAATAATACAACACATTTTACAAGAAATAACATGGAATAGGAAAAGGAAACAGTTCATTACTCATAATAAAAACATTAGCATAAACAGTTCAGCAGGCTTTAATCTTCTTTTATTGTAGTTATTGTATTGTAATATGATCCTGTTGTTGATGAAAGGTGGTTGTAGTCAGGTGGGGGTTGGTCTCTTTTTCCAGGCAACAACTGACATATCAAGAGGACACAGTCTTAAGCTGTGCCAAGGGAAATTTAGGTTGGATGTTAGGAATAAGTTTTTTACTGAAAGAGTAGTAAAGTTCTGGAATCGTCTGCCTGGGGAGGTGGTGGAGTTACTGTCCCTGGATGTGTTTAAAAAAAGATTGGATGTGGCACTCAGTGCCATGGCTTAGCTGAGGTGGTGCTAGGGCGTGGGTTGGACTTGGTGATCTTGAAGGTCTCTTCCAACCTGGTGATTCAGTGATTCTGTGATTCTGTGAAGCTGAACAGGTACAATGTAAGCTCTCAAATATATGCCTTCATATGTGTGTAACGGCATGAAGAGGCAAAGCCAGCTTATGAGTAGTTCAAGAGAAACTTCTTCATTCAGTTTTGTGTTTCTATTTTAATGATGCTTGTGATGGAAATGAGCAAATGTCTGCAGTGGATGTGTTTCCATGCTATGCTGGAACACTGGAAGACCATTCTCGTTCATATAATATATGATATAAAGATATTCAAATAATTGCCTTTACAAAATAACTGGTGTCATTTTTTCTGCAGGTGATATTTTCACTTCACTGCTACTTTGTTTATTTTATTTCTGGCATTCTATTTATTTGGTTGTGAATTTTCCTGGAATTGTGCATGAAGTGCAATTTAGACTCTCACAGAGGAATCTGACAAAGAAAGAGTTCAGCAACATATGTCATTTTTATTTTGTTCCTAACTCAATATAGTAGTGTGCTGGTTTGGACAAATTTGGAGGAAAATGTCCTCTGATAGCAGGCAAGTTACAACCAGCCCTCCCCCACCAGGTTTGGAAAAAAAAAAAATTTCCTTGGAGGAAAGTGAAAGAGATAAAAACTATTTATTTAACAAACCAGATAGAAAAGGATAATAATGCTAAATAATAAAACCTCTCACTGTGGAGAGAAAACCTGGGAAGATTTCAGAGTCCTTCTGTAGGTGTGGTCTCTCTCCTCCTCCTTGGAGCTGGATCAGTGTGGGCTGACCTCCGGGGCCTTGGTGGAAAATTCTCCTGGTGTGTTCTGATATTGAAACAGTCCAGAAGAGAAGAAGGGAAAAACCAAAGTCCCAGGAAAACAAAGTTCAGCTGGCTGAAAAGCAAGCAGGGTGCTTCCCCTGCTCTTGCTGCTGGAGAAGCAGAGGAGTGTGCAACCATGTCCTTGAACAACTGTTTTGAAAAGTTTGCTCAGTTTTTTTCCTCTCCCTCCTCTCAGGCTCAGTTTAAAGGCACAGAAAGGCACAAAATTAATTTCTGGACATAGAGCAGCAATAGGGGATACACATCGTAAAGTCACCCCAAGACATTCCACCCCCTTACCCCATATTGTCAGCTCAATGCCCAAACTAATATATTCTAACTCTACACACACACATTAATATTTAGTGTTAATAGTTAGTGGTGCAAGTATGCTGAATTCTGTAAATGAAATAAAAGAAGTGGTGGTATTTACAAGTCAGTGCATTATTTAGACAATTATTGCTACTTGCTGTCACATTTAGATACTCCCCTATGGCTTGCAAAATAAAGCTTCACAACAGAGTTCTATTTCTCTGCCTTTGATTAGCCAAACAAAAGACAAGGAATGAAGAGCTAGTGTTTTACTTCAGACCACATCAAGATTTAGCTTGCCAAACCTGATTCTGCATTTACTTGACTTCCAGTCATCACTACTGAATATAATGCAAATCAATATTTTCTGAGCTCTCTTTATCATGTTTCTAAGGTTGTCTATGAGAATGAAAAGCTCATAAAACATGTCATAATGAAGGGCCTGGAAGTCTCTTCTCACCCACTGTATTCACATTATCTCTTTATTTCCACGCCTTGCAAAGAGAGTAATCACTAAGACCTCTGCAAGAACCTCTTCGATCCCAGTAATGCCTTTTAAGATTTGGATTGAAATAAAATTTTAGAGACTAACCCGAAAATAACCTGTACACTTTTCTGTAAAATGTTAATGCTATTTTTAAGCAGAAAGTGGAGTTAAATTTATATATCACAGCGATAAAAGGTCTTAACTAATGCTTGGATAAATCCCACTCCTGTCCATATAAAGGGCAATTTATCAAAGTCATGACCATATGCTATTTAAAGACCAGCCAAGCAAGGAACTGGAGGCCTTCAAGACTGCACTGAGTAGAAATAAAAAAGGAACATGGTTAATATTTTACATTTTGTTTAAAGAATAGTTTGAATTATACTTTTTCTTGTGAGCCAGTTCAAAATAAAGATCTGGATACAGAGAAGAGACAGGAGCAAGCTGAAGATGAAGATGCATCTCCCTACTCCTGAAGCTTAGCAGCTTTGGGAAATTCTAGAAGATGAGTTTCCAGCCACAGAAAACTTGTCTTTCTAACAGTTTTGTAGATGGCATGGACTTTCACTACTTCAAACTGGTCTTCAAGGTCTAATCCAGTCAATTTTAACTTCACAGCATTCATCATTAAAGATGGATTTTCATGTAAACAGGGAGACTAAAGAGTGGGCTACCACATTCTACACCTCATTAACTTAAGTAAATAAATTTTGCATATATTTTGTAAATTGTGTTATTAAAGGGATAAGTTTTTTGTCTTCAGGAGGTCTTTGGAAAATGGTATTGAATCCTACTTCACTGAAAGTTAGAAATCTTTAATTTGAAGTCTAAATATATAATTGGATTAATTGTTGCCAGTTGTTACAAAAATTGTTTAGTTTAGTAATTTTGACCCACTTGCAGTAAACCTCATAAGTGTATACAGAGAAATCATGTCAGCTTAGCTGTGTTTAAGCCCCAAGTGTTTTAGGTGCTCTCATAAGAAAATATTTCCACTCTTATCATCATAAAGGACATTTCTCAATACATCTTTCATTTTGAATTTGTCTTTTCTGACTGGTGAGATTTTTATGCAGTACTCCTCAAGCTGGACAAATCTTGATAATATCAGCAGCTCTTCTGAACTGTGCTGCAAATGCTTCAGCTTATGGACTCTGATGTCATCTGTTTTCCAGTTGCACAAAGCCAGCAACTCCCAGTGATTTTCTGGTCAACTAATATACACAAGTGCATCCTTTTAAACATTCATTTTCAAATTTTGAATTCTTGGATCACAGCAGAAACTCCAAGTTAGTAGTGGCAAGAGTCCAAATTCAACCTGCCTCAAAATAAACACCTGCGATCAAAGTGAACTTGGGATAATAACTGTCCCTGTTTAATCAAAAATAAATGTTACTTGAGCCACTTTAAAAGATGGGGTAAAGGGAATTTTTCTATAAATTATTTATGACAAGAAATTTTTTAATCATATTTCAGTCTACCATCTAGTCTGATGCACTCATATCTCTGTTTCTCAATGGGGCGAACATATCTATGGTTACAAATTGTTCTTCTCTTCTTGCTGTATTTTTATTCTGCATAAACTTTTTATTTTCTTTTTTCACCACATAATCTTAAATTAAGAAGATCATTAATATGTTTTGAGGTGTCTCTAATGTTACAGTCTTTTAAACTTCTTGACTAAATCTCACTGATTCCCACAAAATTAATTAGGCGTACTTTTTCCATTATTTTATGGTGTGACAAAAATATGTTTTTAACTCTCAGCAACATTTTATGTTAATCAATGTCTAATATATGACAACATTTCTATACCTTTGAACTGCTTACAGTCTAATGCTGTTGAAAGAGTCTGTTGACCAGACTGATACTTTCTTCCAAAGAAGGTGGAAAGTTATTTTTTCAACACTTGAATTTTTACTGGGCGAGAAGGATTTGTATTGTTTTGTATAGTGGATCATACCCTTTCTTTGGATTAGGAATGCAAGTATGAGCTGGTTATCATCCTTCAAGAGATACATCAACATGCTTAATACAATACTGACCCAAAGAATAGTGTTTCTGGAGGAAAAAGAAAGGACAAAACCTAGGGTACTTGGAAAAAAGATGTTCTTTTCACAGTCCCTGTGCCCCTCACACTCTCCTCTCTCTTCAAACCAAACACAATGGTAGTATTCTTAAAGATGAAAAAGAAATGTGTGATTTTGTATAAACGTGTTGGAGTCTTTGTATAAACCTCATCCCCTTTGAAGGCAAGGGCAGGCAGACCCAGCTGCAGCACCTCACCTTGCAGAGTCACCCTGCCCTACTGCCTTCTCTTGCTGCTTCCCCCACACCAACATCATGACCAACATAACAAAGAAGGAGGGGAGGGTGCAATGATATATTTGGAGGATTTGTTCAAATATTTAAAGTGACATGAGAGGGAACAGTGAGAATCCATGTTTCTTTTAAGAGAAAGGTCCTCAAGGGAAACTGGGAGCTACTGAAGGAACTCTCTGGAATACATTTGGAGATGATAGGTACTTTGAAGAGAAAAACAAACAAACAAACAAAACAGAGAAACTGATAGTTTAGAGAAAGTTCTGAATGTTGGTGGTCACTGATAAAAGTCTTCTGCTTCAGAGTTTAAAAATATTGTCTTACTCGGCACCGTTCAATAACTCTAATTTGGCCATTAAATTCCTGTCACCTTTGCCCTCTCCTAATGATTGTGACAAAATGCTGTCTGCAATCAGTAAGACTCAATCGTTGTGGAAATGATTTGAATAAACAATCAAGTCTGCATCTCATCCATCACCTTGACTGATTTCTCTATTCCCTGTTCACCTCTTCATGACATTTGTCAGGTCACTTGATATAAAATATGCAACCAATGAACTGAAATAGCCCACGTCTGCTGAAATATGCTGACTGAAACTATTGTCTTAAAGTATCTTGAATCTTTGCATGGCAAGCACAGATATTTTCTGTAGGTTTTTTTTCCTTGACACCTAGGCCAGTGTGGTATTTGTCCCCTTTACGTTCACAGCACTTGTACTTACAAACCCACCTCATGTGAAGATGGATACTGTCTGTTAAATCTCCTGGATTGGTGCAAAAATATTTTTAAAAAAGGAAGGAACAGTTAGCTGGAAGAAAGGTGGTAGGAGTAGAATCAAAGTACTGATGAAAGCAAGTAAAAGAATGAGGTAGGAAATTAAGCCAACAGAAAATTATATGTAGAGTTTATCTTTTTCTTTAATGAAATTAGTAAAGATATTTTTAATAGGGTTGAATAGGTCTATTAATAGGCCTAAGTTATATTAAGGTACCTCCAGATGGAATCATCTGAGTATTTCCAGGGCTCTTGGGGTACTTACTGACACCCTGCCATCCACCTGCCTCTCTGCCAGTCTCCCTGAGCTGGCTGTACCTGTCAGCAGCCAGCATCCCTACAGCTGCTGCACAGCTCAGCCACACATCACATCACATCAGTGCAAGCACAAGCCTAAATCTGAGTCAGTTCAAAGTGGTATGGGCTGCAAAGGATGGGGCTGAGGTCTGGGCATATGGTCCTTTTTGCCAGCTGTGCTGTGTGTGGCAAGAGGCTCCTCAAGAGAGCGACAGGCAATAGCAATCTCTAAAACAGTCAGAGCTCCCCTGGAGGCTCCTTAAGACTAGTGTCTCAGCACAGGTAAAATGATCTGAATATCTCCTGGGAGATCTACAGAAAAGCATTCTTTGGGTTTTTTCACCCCATTCTCCTCTCTCCTCTTCCCATGGTCTTCATTTTCCTGTGTCAGCATGTTCGCGTGCATTTGTGTTTCTGACATGCCTATGAAAGAAAAAGAGATGAAAGAAAGAGTCAGGATGTCTTAGTACTTAATAAAGCTCAGCATCAAATCACTTTATAAGATGGGCCTTTTTCCTTTAGCTTCTGTATGGAAATATACCTAATTAGGGGCAAATTTACCCTACTGTGGAATCAGGAATGATTCTTGGTATGCACAGGTGCTAGAATATATCAGTGACCACCTGCGAAATACCTGTGTGACTGAAGTTCAAGAACCAGTCTTACCTGTTTTCCACAAGAAGTCCCGATTCCAGAATTCAGGGTTTGAAGTACAAAGCCAGACTGATTTGGGAAGGAATTAGTTCTAGTTTACATTTCTAGTTTACATTAATTCTAGTCTACATTTCAAACCAACTTTTTCTCTCAATAGCACTGCCCAGAACTGGCCCTACCTGCTGATTTCTGCCTTTCCTATCTGTGTTGGTAGGCTCTGAGATAGTTGCATTATAAACCAAATCTTTTAAACCAAAGGAATTTCAAAATAACCCCACCAAAGGAGGGGGTGCTTGGAAATTCTTTTTCAGAGGTAATTTCATCTATCAGCACAAGCTCAACTATGCCATTAAAGGCAGTACTCATGGAGCTGTATCTCCAATCACAGAAAGAGTGGCACTCAGGTCTGCCTCAGCAGTGGGCATGCCTCATCCACTCATCCAGAAGTCAGCCCAGCTTCTCATTCCTGTCCTCTTGCTACCATCTGCACTTCCAATACACAACAAAAGAAAAGGATATTAAATATTTTATGGCAGAAAATACATATATATTCCTCCCACCCCCTCTTTTCCAGGACACTTTCAGCCAGGCAGATGCAGCCCATCCTGTGGCTGCACAACCACATGCATGTGAAGGAGCTATGAATTGGGAAGATTTTTTAAGCAATCTCTGAATAGATGACACAGACTGACCAGTGGGATGAGCTGTCCCAACAATGGCTGCACCGTTAGCAGGAGTCACAAGTGACAGCAAATCTGCTTTGTCTATGTCTAGATTATACTGCAGGTACAGCCATGAACAGTATGTGAAGTTGTTTGTTAGGTCAATAAAAAGAAGATTATATCCCCCTTTTGAATTATTCAACTTTTATTGCTGGATAACATATCTGAACATATTTTCATATATCAAAAATATGTAAATACATAAACCAGAAATATTATTCAATAATTTTATACATTATTTAAAATAAATCTGCTTTTAATCTTTAAAGTTTCCATCTCTAGGTGTTTCATGATTAATTGTAATAAAAAAGGATTTTACAAACTGAGAAGAAAATCTACTTTTTTTGGGAAGATGTATTCACAAAAGCAAAATAATAAGCTAGTAAGGTATGATATATCATGGAACAACTACTATCTTCATAAAAATTACATACGTTTTTGTTTGACAAATATTTTATTGCATGTCTCACAGCTATTAAATAATTCCCAACTTAATTTTTGTTGTGTCCTAAACAGTCAATAGTAAATACTACATTCCCTTGGTCTCTTATATTTTTCATCTATATTCCCAAAGAAAACTTACAGTTTTTCTGTTGTTTCCTTTTTTATTTTATAAGCAGAACACAGTAACTTTTTACCCTAGGGCTCAGTTCTTAGGATGAATGGTGACAAACTTGCAAGCAATCAGATACAATCCTGCATATCTCATCCTCTCTTCCAGGCTAGATAACTGGAATGCATGAGAGTAAGGAAGCTCAGTGTGTACACTTAAGAGCTCATTTTCTGTCTCTTCCCACTTGCCCATTCTGTATGGGCTCCTTAACCCAATTCTGGTTCTTATCAGCTTCATCCAGAATTGTATGTTTTCCCTGCAAAGATACCAAAACATGAAGACTTACCTGAGCATGTCGCAGGCGGATTAGTCAGACATCAAAATGGGGCATCAGGGGGACCTCTCCTGTGATGGCAAAACACAAATTACCTGGGAGACTGAGGATGCTGTAAGCCTTGTCATTATTACCACTTGACATTGTACTCCTCCTGAGGCCCTGTTTTGCTCTCTGGAAGGGGAATAATCCTTGTAGCTGATGCTTTACTATTTTGTGAGTTTTGCGTCAGACAAGAGACAATCCTGTTGATGTGTTCCTGGTGTGCCTGGCTGTGCAGCCACACCTACCTCTGGTCAGTGTGCCAGGGCTGCTTTGAACTCAGCAGCCCCCAGCTGGGAACCTGCATGCCACTCTGCTTCATTTCTGGACCCTGATCAGATGTGGGCAAGAAATAGAAACACAGCTGCTTACTATAGAGTCATCCCAGGCATGTACAAAGCATTTGGAGAACTTTCAGGTCACATTGGGATGCCCCTTACTCTGGTAAGTGACTGAGCAAGGGCTTTCCAGACTACAGTGACTTCTGTTCTGGCCATACTTTTCAACATATTAGAGCAGCTGAAATGCATGTGACTAAACAGAAATAAAAGACTGCTGAGGCAAAATGTTTGATCCATTGATTCATTCATAAGAGTGTTTCACTCGATCTCAACAGAGATAAAATGGGATCCTAAGTAAGTGACTAAATAGCATAAAGCTTGGAAGAGACCTTTGTCTGCAATGAATTATAAACAGTGGCAAAATGCATGTGGCAGGAAAATGACCTCTTTTTAATCTAATTTTAATATACCTCTATAAAACCTGACCACCTTTCTCTAGTGTGACATGGCTAAATATCTATTAGATCCATCTGATTACCAGATTTGCGTATTACTACATTACTTCCTAGTATAAGAATAGATTAAAATAAGGCTGGCATGTGCCAGCCTTGCAGTTACATTAGGCAAAAAATGCAATACGCCATTTATTCTAAAAAATGGATAATATCTGATGCAGGAAAAAGTCAGTCTGTCAGAAATTCAAGACGAAGTCTGAATTGCTAGATTTATATACTAAATCAGAGTTGTAGTGTGGCCATAGTGTTTGCAATCCTGTGTTGGAATGCATTACACTGGATTTAAGGTGTTTTTCACAGTAAGCCTCATTGTTTTCCCTGGAGAGAAATAAATGTAGGAATGAAGGATTTTATTTTGTAAGGAAAGCAAAAAAATGTAATGGCAGGATGCATCACAAGAAAAGCCAGCAATTTATTCTATAGTTTATGTGTTTGAAGTCTTTCAACAGCAGTTTGTAGCTCTGTCATCTTTAATATTTTAGAGCTTAGTCAGGTGCTCCTGGCTTTATACCAGTATCTTTAAATGCTTGCTTTCATAGACTATAATGATACAGTCTTGAGAGAAGAGAAACCAAAAAGAAGTGTTGTCCTAGAAAACAGATGATGGTACATACTCAGTGTTCATATATAATTTCAGCTAAATAATTAATACTAACACCATTTCGGCTGATAGGGTGCTTTCATTAGTCTGTTTCTCTTAATTTCTGTTACAAGACACCACAACCTTTGTCTTACAGAGAGCAAAACTGAGTGTCAAAGAAGCTTAAATGACTGGTTTAGACCAACCCAGTGAGCCAGCATTACTGTCAAGCAGGAAAATGAGACCTTTCAAGTTTCCATGGTAGGAGATAGTCGACTACAAAACGTTAGGACTCTGGTCAATATTGTATAACATGTTAAAATGCTTCAATTGGTGTATGTTCTCCTTTCCAACACACAGCACCTGAGTCATCTTGCAAAGAAGTTGTATCTTCAACAGACTTGTGTAGCACAGTACAGAAGTCAGCCTTTCCCACCCAACCAACAAACCAAATACACAATGTACTGAATCTGTCCAACGTGGTACTCACTGATGTTAAAGCAATGTGCATCTTCCCAGCATTTCAATATACAGGTTGTAGCTGAATGTGAAATCTGAAGGTTAGCTTTTGGGAAAGGGGAAAACCTAAAGGAGTGTCACTTATAAATTTACTTTCAGTGGAGAGATTAGGAAGTTTAAATGCAACACCTATTTCCAAAAAATAGCAGAAAAACTGCTGTGCTTTTGTTTTTCTTATGTTTGATAATGCCAATTTAATTTTTTTTCTCAGTGGACAGCTGTCCTGGCACCTTGCTCAAATTCTAGGTGCAAAATAAAAAACATGCTGTTTGCTTCATGATGGAATTGCCTGTGGTTATCTCCACACAGATGGAAGAGAAAGATTGAAGAGGAACTGCAGTACTCATTAACAAAAAAACTATCCCCCTCAAAAACCCCCAAAACTACCCAACCAGAACAACTAAAGAAAAAAACAGTGTCTCTTTCTTGCCTATCTTATATAACTTTTCAAAGCCTGAAAACTACTTAGTCAAAGGTCCTTTTCTTTCTAGCAAGGTGAAGGTCTGTTCTTTACACTGTTTGGAAGCCAGCAACCAGGCAGAAGATTAAAGAACGAATACTCAAGTGAGCACAACATTTCTACTGACCAAATTACTGTATTACCAGTATAGCACAGGAATCTGTGTGACCCCAATCAGGTGTTTTCAGCCTTTTACATATAATCCAGGATATGTCAGAGCTCAGATTTACAAACTGAGCCCTTCAAATAGTTAGAACTAAATAAATGTATCAACAAACTGGGTGATAAAGGTGGTAGCCATGCCTAAGGACCATCAGGAACATGAAATTTTGAATCTAGCTGTGGTATGGCCTGCAAAAAAATCATGCAAACTGTATCCTGAATTAAAAATTTGCTATAATGGATTCCTCTAGTTCTTTGTTTTATGAGCTACAAAAAAATAGGCCTACCAGTTTCAAATAGATAGATAGATGGTATTTTATGAAATAAGTACCTAAAGTTGTACTACAAAAGACATTGGCAGTCACTCTGACACAAAATTAAAGAGCTTTTCATCCACTAGAGATGTGCAGTTTTAGCATGTCCACCCTGAGATTTTTCTTAAAAGTTCACATTAAAAAAAGGACAAGGAAGGAAAAATTAAAATTGCAGAAAATAATGTTATACTTGCTGGTTACAGATCAGTTTTCTGTGTAGGAAAGTATACAGTCGATCACAAGATATATTCATTGTCAGCAAAAGTTCAGTGAAATTTGTTACCATAAATAAACTAGTTGTTAAAAGGTACTGCTGATAGGATTGTCAGCAAGAGAAAATTATTTTAGCTCTGTCCCAGTATTGAATTGTTACAAATGGAAATTTCTATAACCTTGAAGACTGAGAAGTTTATTAAACCAGCAATAAAATTTATCAAAAGATGGCTTTGGACAGTCTTTTTAACAGAGTTTTACATCTGAAGTTAATGTCTTAACGTCTAAGGTGTAGACATCATGGAGATAGCAGTACCTTGGCTCTGATCATTACAAGTCTAAGGAATTAATGCTGTTCAGAAATAAAGTGTCTAAAGACTAGACAGTGCAATTACATATATCCAGACACTTCAGTCACTTCTAAAAAAATTGCTATAAAAATTTAAATTTAACTTTTGACAACAAAACATTATTATTTCTTTACAACTAAAAAGACAATAATCAAAATTAAAAATGGTGCTAAACAAAATGCAGAAACCTTATTTTAGAGAATGTTCTTCCTAAATTTTACATCCATTGCTACTAAACTCAGAGGGTCTTATAATCACATATCTGAGAAAAAAGTTTTTCCTAGCTGTCCCTTCATGTTTTTCACTGGTACCACCCTTGTTATAAATACTAAATTATCAAAAAATAATATGTGAAATGTGTTACATAGATATAAATATACGTAAATGCATTACATAAAGAATATTTTTATTTCTAATTTATCAACATATAGCAATGCAGACCTGAAATGTATGGCCTTAAGATTGTTTTATATATGCTTATAGAGATACACGGTTTATATACACATATACATAAATTTACTGAAACTTTTGGTCTGCAATTCCCTGTCAATGTCAGTGCACATTGCCCATATTTATTCCAGCCCATAGTCTGATTTTTCCATTCTGTTCTTTTATAGAAACTTGTAACATAGAGAAACCTCTCTGCATCTCTTGTTCAGCTTCCCCCTGATTTGTTTTGGCTCTCAGTCCCACTTCAGATGTACTCTCCTCATGAAGACAAAGATGTGGAAAGGACATTCAGAGGTCATCTAGTCCAAGGTGGGACCTAAAACTACGTCACTGCTGACATTCTTACAAATAAGTGTGATTGTGCCTCCTCCCTCACAATCTACTAGAGCAGTTAGCTGTCCCTGGGACTGAGTTTCTTCCCAGGGCCTGTAAGATTTGTACTGCTGCAAACCCATTACCTTAAATTTTCACTGGGCAAGAAGAAAAAATTAATTATTTTTTCTTTTCAACATCTTTTCATATTTGAAGATTACTATCACATCTCCCCTGAGCCTTTTCTGTATTTTGAGCGACGTTGTTTCCTTCAGTGTTCCCTGGCAGGCTGTACCTTGTACCGAACCCTGCTGCTCACCTCCGAACTTGCCACAAATCCATCTCAAGTACCTCAGACCAGATATATTAATCCAACTACTTCTATCCAGGGCTAATCACGAGGGAAACACTAATTCATGCTTTGCAGTCTCTACTCCTGTTTTTAAATCCCAGCATGAAATCTGACTTTTTCACAATAGCACACTCTTACCAATTTGTGTTCAGCTTCCAATCCACCTACCTGGGTCTTTCCTTAAGGAATCAGAACTACACCACCTGATCCTTGTGTACTATTTGGCAGTTAATAATTTTACCTCATATTACTGCATACAGAATTGAAGATAGCAAACATTTCTGGATGAAGGAAACCCTTCTAAAGATCCCAGTTCAGTAAGTGCATTTTTCTGTTAGATGGTAGATTAATGGCAACTAAAGTTGTGGGGTTTTTTCTTTTTTTTTTTTTTTTTTTGGCACCATGCTATAGAATTTGCCTCCAGACCTGATTTTCTAACTTGTTAATGAGAATGCCACATGAGAATCAAAAGCTATATTAGAGTCAAGACGTATTACATCTTCTGCTTTCCTTCTCTCTACAAAATCTGTTACCGTCTAATAGAAGAAAATTAGATTGATTTGACACAATTTGTACTTGACAAATCCCTCTTGGCTATTGTTCATCTCACTTGTTATCTTCAAGGTGCTTACAGACAGTTGATGATTATTTGTCCCAGTGTTTTTCCAGGAACTTAAGTTGAACTTGTTGGTCTGTAATTCTTTGTCTTTCTCTTGTTCTATCTCCTCTGTCTCTCTCTTTTCCTCTACTCTCCCAGTGCCTTCCTATTTATTAAACTAGACATTATATTTACACTTTTAGTATTTTAAGTTCTCATACCTTTCTCTGAGCTCCCAAAGAGAACAGAAAACAATTTGTTTTTCTAAGATGGTTTATAGGACTATTTGCAGTCTCTTCAAAAGAATTACTACTGAGACATAAGGACTCAAGGCTACTCCAGTATTTACTCTATCTTCATGCCCCAGCCACTTCAGTTAACTATATGTGACAATTCATTTGCATTAAGATGTCAAACCATTAACTGAAGCAGCTGAAGCTGCTTTTTTCTTGTTCCACTGTTCCTGCTGCAAAGACAGTGACCTGGAACAGAGGATGGCCATGACAGGCAGAGGGATTGTTTTATGCTGTTCCTGCCACACTCATCTGAGTACAGTGTTAAGAGCCCTCAGTATCATTAAACTAGTGCTGCACATTAGCAATTTACTGCAGCTAGAGCCTCAACGAAATGGAACAACACAAGACTATTCTTGCCCTTCTGGTGACATCTGTGACTACAACTTCCTCCCACTTACTACTGAATCAGCTCTCCACCGGATTTTCCACATGCTAGTAATGTATTTACAGATGTTTTCTTTTTCCTCCTTGTGGTCTTTTCTGATTGTTCCACACTTCACAGCTTGGCTTTTCTAATTTCATCCATACATACTTACACTGTTCTTTTATCCTTGTCCCTGATACACTGACCTAGTTTCAATTTCTTCATGCTTCCTTTTTGTGTTTGAGGTTAATGAAGAGCAGAAGATTTAGTCAAGCTGATCTCTTGCATAAGAAGAGTTTGTGATTGTGATCTTAATAGTGTTTCTGTGAGGAACTGCCAAATTTCCTTTTTTCTTTAGCCTTGTTCCTCAGGAGAACTAACCTAATAATTCTCTGAGGGCAGAGCTTTGCTCAGAAGCTTTTAACTCCATTTATTCTCCATTACTTTTATTTAAAACAATCTGTCCTGCTTCAGATGAGACAAATGGGACAAGCTGTCTAAATAAAAACAGTCAGATCAAGTCCATGACTAAAATTCAGCTGTTGCCTTTGGAATAAGTCTTCAACCTAAGTTTCTTCAGGTAGACTCTGATTTTGAAATGTCAGAGTATATTTCAAAAGTAAAATAAGAAATTTTAACTCCTGATGGCTGGACTTCTCAGTTTCACAAGGAGAATGTACAAATACTAGCTTTCCCTTTCAGCAAGTTTGGAAAAATCAGTATTACAAGAAAGAATGTGAAAAGTTTCCCTGCTGCAGAAAACAGCTAATGCAACTCCGCTACTTATGTTCTACATTAAGAAATCACTCTACATTTTATTCTCCCAGAAATATGTGAATTTCTTTGAGCTTTTGTGCCTTTACAGCAGCTCTCAGGCTTTAAAGGAGATCACTTTTTTAACATTAAACACCATTATGCATCATGTAAGCTTCTTTGATGTAGGATGTAATTTCAAGTATCCATATGCAGACTCATAGCTCGCAGCAGTCAGCACTGCCACTTAGAAGTTATTATCATGGGTTTACATTTCGAAAATTTCTTTTAATCTTTGAAGTCTCTCTAGGGAAGTCACTCATGTTTGTCAATGAAAAATTGAAATAGTAACAATCTTCTGAAAATACTATACAGACAATTTCAGTATTTTTAATGACATTGATTACTTAAATATATTTCAAGTCCTAATATGAGAGTTTCGAGCTTACGGTAATGGGCTAATAGATTGCCCGTAGCAATTAGTTGCTCAATGTGTAACATCTGTAATGTTTTTCATTGCTGTTCTGAACCCATCCAAATTATAAAGAGAAGATAAAATGGGAAAAACCAGTTACTGCTCATATATGGTCAAGACACATAGTCACTCACAAAAGGCTGAACAGCCACTCTTGCATACAGGTGAAGGCCTTATTCATTCATTCATCAGCTTTAACAGTTGCTATAGTAAGTTGCAAACACCTAGCATATTAAAATAAAATTTTGGAAATTCATGATAAGTTATCTAGTATTGAGAATACTTTTTGGAGGTGAATAAGAGAAAACATATCTGGCATTGCGACCAACCAGAAAGGAGAACAAACTGATTTCCTTTGGTCTGAACTCTGTTGTAAGTCAGAATGTTGCAACTGTGAACATTCATGGGTGTTCTTGCAATTTTTTTCTAGTGAGATCAAGCCTTGAGCACTCAAGTCAGAAGGGTGGAACATCAAGTATTTGAGAAAACTAATATGGGTAAACACTTGAATTAGTAAAGAGTGACTCTGTTAAAAATATACTTTATTGTCTAAGAGAGAACTTAGCACTTTAATGAATATGTATTTCTATGAGTTGTGCACATGTGAATAATAACCAGAGATCTACTTTTTGTGAGATCTTTAAATTCTCTGTAAGACAAGCTATTGACTAAGGCAAACCTGAGGTCAATACATTCTTCAAAGGACAATAAATATCTGTGTTCACTGAAACACAGTTAACTAAACATAAAACTACTGCAATGTAAATGTAATAGGGCAATCACTAGCTCTGGAAAATAAAACTATTTCATGGTGTGGTTTTTCCTTCCAATTGTACTGACTTTTACAGATAAGGAACAAATAATTGTAATGAAAAGAAAAAATATGGAGAATTTTGCTTGTGTGAAACTAATGGACTTGCAAAATTGCATCTTCAAAAAATTTATAGAATGTCAAACATCTGTAATGGCAAAAAAGCTCTGACTTTATTTGTGCAGTCAAGGCCTGGCTTAGTTAGCTCTGATTTCTGCCTGACACTCTGCTCAATCACCTTCTGAGAGTCCAAAACAGGCAATGACTTACCTTCAGTGCTCTGCTAAAAAGTGCAGCAGCTCAGGGGAAGGTCAGTGAGCTGCATCACATCCAGGCTACTGGACCCAAGCATGCCACTCACCATGGAAATCTCCAGGGGTGCCTCAGGATAAACTGTAAACATGTGCTGTCTCAAAGCTGGAGGCAAATTGCTGCTGTGTTATTTTTTCTGCCTTTAGACATGGATTTCATTTTTCTCAAGCTTTTTCACTCAAATGTGAGAGATTTTTATGAAAGGCTTGGACTCTGATTTTTCTGGTATTCAAGGAGTTTCCAGGTTAGTTCTGCAGGTTCTGAACTCCCATCAGAGATGAGAATTCTTGTCTGAATCTTACTGAAGTCACCTGGAGTTACTGTGATGTATATCCAGGCAGGCAACAATTGGCTTTGGTCCCATGAACTCCGTGACAAACACAGAAATATCTCAAATGTTCCCAGACTCTATATTTAGTCAGTTGCTGTTTATGGATACACGTTGGTTGTGAAAGGATGAAGTTTGACATTTTTAAGGCAGAAAAATTAAAAATATATTTCTGTTTTCATCAGGTGGAAGATCTAGTTATAAATGCTTGCTTGGTAAGAGAGTGCAGTCTCTAAAATAACTAAGGATATCTTCAAAGGAGTGATGTAATGATGCTAATACAAATTAAATCAGTCTGATTTTCCATCTCTGAAGGTACAGTAATAAAACTCTCTCTGAGAATATCTCCCACAAAAGACGAAATATTTGGGAGGGAAACTGGAACTCAGTTATCGTAAGCCATACTGGGAATTACCATTTCATTAAATCAGTGGGGACATGGTTTTGAGAAAGGTAAAGCAGTGGAACTGACATTATAAAGATATTCCCAGCTGCAATTCTGGCTATCTGGAATGGAACTTTGTGGATTCCAGAAGTTTGTTCTGGGGCAGCAAATCCAGAACCCTTAGAAATGTACAGTGTCTACCCTTTTCTGTGAAAGTTGTGTGCCTAAGTAAAGTAGTTATATCACTGGCCTGTTCTAGGGAGTCCAGGGTAGCTGTTTTAAGCTCATTTTGATAAACACACACAAAATATTTGGAAATCTACAGTAACATATTTGGATGGGCAGTAAATTAAGGGCTGAAAGCATCATAAAGGACATTGACATGTAGAGGTATACTAGGTCAACCAGTAAGAGCCCCCGACCATGGCAGATTAATTCAGTGAAGTTCAGAGTATTAATCTTTGCATGCATTGCTGGGAGTGGGGCATAGGCTTCCCCTACCTTGGTACCCAGTGCCAGAAGCCTGCAAAGCTGAGCGTGTGCATGTCTCACAGCCTACCTTCCTATGCAGGTGTTGTACTTTCCTCTGAAAAATCAGAAAAGTCCAGCTCTGGTCTTGGTATAGGTCCCATATTTAATTTATTGTTTAATTTATTGTTCAATTTATTGTTCAATTTAAAAGTTAAAAATACCACCTGTCTTCCAAAAGTTTTCAGTGGTCATTTACTAATTCTTAACACAGTTACCTATTTTCATTTGTCTAAGGAAAAATATAAATAATTGCTATGCTAGTTTCTGGCTGTATGTGTATGACTCACCAGACACTGCTAAATTCCTTTTTCAAACAGATGAACTCTTATTTTATATTTAATTTCTTTTATGTTCACAATGGTATTTAAGTCTGCAAACATGCATACCTGAATTAACCCTTAAAGATTTATAATAAGATTATCTCACTCAAATTCAGCTTCTCAAAACTGCAGCATGTAGCAGGGTTGTCTCGACTTTCTCCTAAGTAATAAAGACAGCTATCTTTGGATGATGGCCTGCTCATCCCATGCTATTGTGAGTGCCTAAAGTAGCTGAAATTAGCTGTCATCTGAAGACATTTCCATTAACTCACTATGGGGAGACCCTAAGCAATAGCATAACACCATCAAACTACATTTTGTCTTCAGTATGAAAACTGACTTTAAAAGACTCTGTCCATCACTGTCCACTCCAGCCACACATTTACTTCCATGTTAAATTGCCGGAGCTATAGAGATAAGAACTGCTGCGGGCCAAACACAGCTGTTCAGTGGGTGAAAGAAGGTCTTGCGACCTCTTTTGCAGAGATATTACAGGTCCAATAGCTACTGTTCTCTCAATACAGTCAGAGCTACAGAGGAGTAGAATCACCTTAAGTTAGAGCCACGGTTCCTTTTAATTAACTCATTTGAAAGAATGTATCTTTTAAGGGGCTAAAAAGAAATGAAATGCACATTGCTGAGCACACCCTTGTCAGCATGTAGGAACAGCAATTCCCAATTCAGTGCCCCCCCGAGACTCTCCCAAACCCGGTGCTGCTCACTAGCTCATTCCCCCACCTGCCCTCCCTCTTCCTGCTCTGAGGATGGAGTTGAGAATTGGAGGCACAAAAGGTGCAAATCACGGGTTGAGATAAGAACAATTTACTGGAAACAGAAATGAGATAAGAAAACTAACTGTAACTGCAACCATATTAATCACAAAAAGTATAAGACAAAGAAACGATTTACATGGAAAACTGCTACAGATACTGACCAACTCTTCCCCACCATGCCACCATTTCTCCCACCAGAAGGAAAAGCCCTTCTGGGAAGTGTCTTTCCCCCACCTAGGCAATGATGCAAGATGGTACTGAGTAACGTTATGAAGTTGGCCACACCCTATCCCACTGATTTGATCTGTAACCAGGGCAAGAGGGCATAAAATTTAATGACTTTCTAAAAAAAAAATCTTCTGTCTTTGAACTAAACATTGTAAAGTTAGCAGTATTTTAAAAATTGTTAAGAAATCGGTTTGGTTTTTTTTCTTCCTTGACACCTTTAATTTTTATGACTTTTCACATATGTTGATGTAGCAACTTCAGAATTCTCTGAGATAAAAGCTAATATAATCAGCAGGATGAAAAGAAATGAAGAGCAGAAGCTTTTTGGTTACAGAGGAGGAGAGGAGGACAGGGATCAAAGTGCAGTAATTTTTATTGGATTAGCAAATAAATTATAATACAAAAGCTTTTTAGAACTGACAATTGAAAGAGGAACTGCAGAAGTCTGTAAAGTTATAATTGGTTCATCGAATTCAATCAGATAGTAAAATATTGGGTGTCACAATCTCTTCTACAGACTGGCTCTTAAACAGCCACTTTTTATTGGATTCATTTTCTGATGAGATGAGATTCATTTCAGCTAACTTTAAATATCTACTTTGTAGCATTCTACATCTGAGGTAGCCTCCCTAACATCCCTTTCTATCCCTGATAAAAAAATGACAATTTAGAGTCCAATTAATTTGATTTATTTTGGTTGCCTACTTTGACATGAGATGAATAACATGAGAGAAGAATATTTTTTTCTCCACAGATTAAAAAAAGTCTGTGGGAGAACAAGGTCAGATATTTATGCCTACATTGTGGAGTTCTGAGTTTGGATATGTTCATTTACATGGTTCACAGAATATCATCTTCATAAACCTTATTTATTTCTGTTACTGGAATCACTTAGGTGAAAAATGTCTTGTCTGGAGGTAAATGATATAATATCTGGAGGTAAATGGTAATATCTGAAAGAAAAGGGTAAAAGGACATGAAAAGCTTTTGATCAAGTCTGTTGCTCGAAGAGGATTTAAAATATTTCTGCTCTTATTCAAACTTAATTGCAAAAATCCTCTGTCAGTAAAAGTCTGTGCATGTATTCACCAGTCTTCATTTCCTGGATAAAGTGAATGGGCTCCATGTATGGGGGAGGTAATCCTAGCAGAGCAGTGTCAGAGTTTCAAAAGACAACGAGACCTGCAAGAAGACAGCTGTGGGGTGGTATCTTCTTTTGGATAATCTAATGTAGTTGGAAAGAGCAGACAAGGTTCCAGCACATCATCTTATCAAACACCTGCCTTTTTTGTTTGTGTTGTGTGATCTCTGCTAGATGACAAGATTTCAAGTAAGAGCTGGAGATAATGAGCATATGATTGCTTTTAATTTCTTACACAGAGAAAACAATTGTGATCACAGGGAAGCAGAACTTTTCTTGTGAACAACATTTTGAGCACCCTTCATTTAGGCATCTGGGGGACTTGAGTATTTTTGTGGTGAGCATTTGTGTGTCTTTTGTTTCACACATTAAGCAGCTGTCTCTTTGAGCTTTGGAGTAAAACAGGTTAGTGTTAAATCAATTAGTGATTTAGCAAACACAATTTGGACATCAGAATCACACAGATATCAAAACTTCCTTATACAATATGCTTTTTTAGACCTTGTGGCTCCCTCAGACAATTCAAATAGGTATCCTATTGATATAAATGTCTACATGTCAAGACAAAGTGCTCTAGGAATTTTACATAATCACATAAGAAACCACATATATGCTCAGAAAATAAGAGAGTACCTGCAATGAGCTGTCAGAAGGAAGATTGTACTGAGAGTTTCTCCATTTTTATCAAAGGACGTTGAGTTTTATTTGTATTCTTTCATATATGTTTAATTCAGTTTCTTCACAAAGGAGAAATCCTGAGGTGCTTTTCCATGGAAACCAATGGGACTTGGCTGCCTGTTTGCTGCACAAATCAGTACTGCTCAGAATTTGGCAGCGCCGGAATCAAAAATCATAGGTTTTTGGTCCCTTGTGGATTGTCACAGAATGATGCATCTCATTGCTGCAGCTCCCAGTGACCTGTTCGGATTCTGGTCTCCTGATTATCTCATTAAAAATCTGCCCGATGGCTGCTTCACCTCTTCAGCCACCACATACTGGTTCCTGTGTGCAATCCTACCCTACCACACTCAGATTCCTCTCGGGATGGTGAGGTCTTTCCCTTGCCTAGGGACCTGAATCTTCCTTGCAGCCTTGAGAAGGAAACTCAAGAGGAGAGCTCTTTGAGCCAGTGGTAATTCTTGATGCAGACTACCTTTGTGGTGATTACTTCCTCTGTACTCTGAACTTCTAATTCTTAACTCTGAAATTCTAATTGGATCAGGATATTAACTTGAATGTGGTTCTGCTTTTTTTACTAAGCTTTGGTATTTTTAGGGCTGGTACTTTGCTGTTGTAGCTTTCCTCCATCTGTATTTTATGTCTCAATTAAAGTGTACTTTTTCTTGAGCCTGGTATAAAATGCCTTAAATTTTCTAGAACTCACATTAAAAATTAAGCTATTAATATTCACAGGAAAGGAAAAACAAGTTTTTTATTGCCCATTATTCAATTAGAAAAAAGTCTAAATCAAGTTCAATCTTCTTCCTTTTCTACTCAGATGCAATAGAATATTCCTTTTCATTTCTGTACATACAGCATGAGTAAAGCTTTCTATTGATTGTTTCAAGATCTTTGATCACATTCAAGAAGATATCTGGGAGAAAATTTTATTCTTTTTACATTTAATCCCAAAGTCTACTAAAAATTCATTTCCAGTAGAACGAATAGAACTCTGCAAAATCACTTTGTCAATATCAGTGACTTCTCTGATTAGCACCTAGTAACAATAAAAGGACTTGTCAATGCAAAACTAACAGGAGCTCCCAGTCCCTAGAGCGGTGATTCACAGATGGTAAGAGTGACTGGAAGCTGGCTTGAAAGAGAGGGAATGACTGAAAATAGTTCAGATACACTCAGATATTTGGTGAAGTTCAGGACAAAGCAAACATGCATTATCTAATTATCTGGAAAAGGGGAGAAAAAAATAGTATGCTCTGAACATTTGTTGATTTTATATATAAATTCTGAAGGTACAAGAAAAAGGAGCATCTGTAAGAGATTACTTTTAAAATTTTTTTTATCATGCTAAAATATTACATCATTATTTTAGAAAATAGGCTAGAAAACAAAGGGTTCTCAGAATTTCTGAGTCTCAAAGTAACATTTCCACAGTAAAAAAAAAATTCAGAGGAAATTTAGGGGTGGATTCTCATGAAGCTTAAGTTTAGTTAAGTACTAGGAGAAACATCTTGCAACTTTGATGAAGAAAGACAATTTATTCTTTTTGTGTGGGACATAAAATCTTTCATCAGAATAACTCATATGAAAAAAAAAACCAAACAAAAACTTCAGCTGCTATTCTTACAAGAAAGTTTCAGACCAGGTATATTTAGTCTTCCTTAAGAAGAAAGCAAATCAAGGGTTTCATGAAAGTAAATAAAGTAACAGTAGTGAAAATGTGTTTTTTCTGCAGATCAAAACATATTGGAAAAGTGAAATTAATTAGATGCATTTATTACATAGAATAAAAAACTTCAGGTTAGTCTATCTAGTGATCACCATTGCAAAAGGAATCATGTAACCAAATACACTCAGCACTTTGTTTGGAAATGTGATTTATGATTCAAAGAGCATTCTGCTCTCATTCACCAGTGGAAATTTTTCTCCATGTCTATAGCTTGTAGGAGCCATTATGTGGTGGTATTTACCACACCTAGTATTTACTATGATTCTGATACTTAAAGTGGAAATTCTGGTAAACTTTTTAGGAGTGTTATGCAGAGAGTGCACCTGCTGTTCCTTCCTACATCTGACTTTTCTGACTTATGATACAGGCATAGAAAAGAAGAGATTTCTGTGGTAGCAGGAGCTGTTCTTACCTAGTCAGCACTGTCTGCAGAAACAGACTGATTCACTTTGATTGCCACTCAGCAGGACTTAGGTAGAAGTCATATGTAAATAGATGGACTAGAAATGGATGCCTGTATTCATTAATCTTTCATTAGATTCAATCTCAAAATTACCCAAAGGTTTTACAAGGACTTTTTAAACTCTAATTTGGCCCCTGGCCTTTAAACAAAATGAAAGCTATTGATTGATGTTCTGGCCAGGATGCAAATGAGCCCATCAGTTCCTGAATCAGGCTTTATTGGTTTAGATGCACTTTCATATATCTGAACAGGAAAGCTACTTGGAGATGAAAATTTTTATAAAGCTTCATAGTAAGGTTAATGTTGTGTTAAATTATCTAATTGTCTCAGTAAAAGCAAAGACTTATTCTGTTATTTCCAGAAATTTACAAAAATTTACTTCGCTGTCCTTTAAAATAAGAAAAAGCACAAGACAGGTTTAAAGACAGGAAAATACATATTTTCCAAATTAAAATTTAAAATATTAGTTCTCTCTGTCCCCAAGCCTGAAAAAAGCACAGATATTTGGATGCAGATCTTACATTCATATTCCTTATGGAATGATCCATACTCCTAAAGTGAGCATTGCTGTGCACTCTACCATAAGAAGAGGAAGTGTCTTCAAATTTGAAGAAGCAGTATATGATCTAGATATTTTCTGTGTTGAAGTGTTAGAAATTTTTTTATGGGGAGAACTTAGTGTTCCTTTTCCTTTGCTCCATTTTAGTAGCTTAGCAGTAAAAAGACCTCAAGAATCAGACCTGTATTCCCAGTTTCTTTCAGTTTGAGTAGGTCTAACTCTCCTTTTCTAGGTTCTACTCAGCCACCAGTCTTCAGAGCAATCTCATCAGCAAATCCATTACAGTGGATAGAGGAGTGCAAAAGAAACAAGTAAAAGAGTTTTAGCTCCAGATAAAAGAAGAAAAGTCAAGTTACCTGACATTTATTTATTGACATTGGACAGAAAGTGAAAGGAATAGTCATAAACATGGATATTACAACTTTTACATCTTTTGTCTCTTCTGAATATCCCGTACACCAAAGGAGAGCTAGACAGCTCCTGGGTGAATGTTCTTTCTCATACTGTGACTCTCAGGATCTTGGCTGCATAGAGACTCAGCCAGAGCAGGGACAGTGAGCTTAGGAGAACTCAGTACCGAAGGTCATACCTGGAAAAGCTGTTTCAGTAACCCTAGATTCAGCTATTCACATCTTGAGTGAATGTACTAACACTTCAGATGGTTGTAGTAATCAGGACCATAACCACATTTCAGGTATCCTCAGTGACTTCCTTGGCACAGAACAGTTCAGTTGGATTATGGGGATGCTGAGGGTTGATTCAATATGTGTGTCAATATGCTTTGAGAAATTACACAAATTAGTGCCATGCCTTCTGGAGAGAATCAGAGAGAGCATGATTTTGGATGTGATAAAACCTTCTGCAGGGAGAATGTACTGGTAGTACCTGTTGTAGGCACTGTACAGAGCAGATGTAAACTTTGTTCACAGGAGGACAGTCCAACACTTGGAGAAGTTCAGCCTTGGAGATGTTGAAGACGCAACTGGATAAAAACCTTAAGCATCTGTGTTTGACTTCAAGATGACCCTGCTTTGAGCAGGAGCTTGGACTAGAGATCTCCTGTGGTCCCATCCAACCTGACCTATCCTGTGATCCTAAAATCACAGAGGGAGAGAGGACAATAAGAAAAGTGATCTTAAAAGTGGTTTTATAAATGTAGAAAGTACAACTTTGCCTCCAATAATTAGAGCACAAGTTGGTGTACTGACCATCCCAAGGCCAGTGGGAGCATCAGACATTATACACAGTAATTTTTTTGCAAAACAACATACAGCTTAGAACATTTAAACCTAATAAAGGGAAGGAAGAAAAAATGAGAAGGAATGACAGATACATAAATTTTTTATATATGGAAAAGTTGGTAAGTTCTAATTATATTTTCATGGAAAAATACTATCAATAACATGATAACATGATCTGTGTCAGTGAGGTATTGAAGTTTATCTGATAGACTACTTGGTTTTGTGGTAAGAAAATTTACTATATTTCCCACAGAAATAACAGTCTATTCTGACCAGTTTTAGGCAGCTTTCATTGGAAGTGATGATATGTTTCCCAAAGTAGAAAGCAGAAATGAAATACAAAGACCTTTGTATGTGAATGGCCGAGTTATCATTTGGAAGACAACTACAAATCTGACCAGGGAATAAGGAGCAACATATATTTTATCTAGTGTAGTAGCTAACCCCAGTTTACTTTGGGTCAATGTTTCAATGTTTTTGCCTGAAAAACAGAATGTTTTATTTTTCAGAGGTCAGTTGTTAAAAATAAAGTTAGCTGAAATTAGTGTTTTACAAGAACAGCTTGTATTGAAACTTCAGTTCTCCACTGAAAAAAATCTGATTGAAAACTTCAAGTAATTCTTTTAAACACCTGGTTGAGGCTTTGGGTCCTTCAAAAGCTTCAAGAATGTGGTACCTTATATGTAGGCACAAAAACTTCAGTGTGTTTTAAGTTAGTTGTCAATTAATCTTTTTTTTTAATCTATGCACGTTCAGTTTAGTTAAAAACAGTATTTTCAAAACTAGCAAAGGAACAAGAAAGGTGTTGTTGAATCAGTGCTTCAAATGGATTTTTACTTGAAAATACTAAGAGAAAACTGCGGAGCTGGAGTAATATATAACAGAACAATTATTCCTACTGCTATTCCAAAAGCCACACTTAGAATCACTGTAATTTAGTAAAACCAAACATGGACTAGAGGATACAGGGAAGCATAAAACACAATAATTGTTGATAACATATTGCTAGCAATATTGAAATGCTTGTAATATTGTGTTTTCAATGCTGAAAATAAAGGAGTTCACAAGGAATAATAATAAAAAAAGCCAGTTTTTGATACGTTGAGAATAACATTGGACTTAAAGAACTCTATTTGTGTGTATTAAAATAACTAAGTAGAGAGTATCTTGATGACATGATGCACTTTTTTTTTCCCCCTATAGATATATTGGCTATCCAGGGATCATTTGTCAATACTTTTGATCTCAGTAGGGTCTTATTTAACAGACAACTTACCTGAAGCTAGATGGATTTGAAAATTTTTGTCACATGAATTTAGTTTTCTTTGGATGAAAAATGTTCTGCTGAGCAATTAAAAGCATCAGAGTCTGACCTTCTCTAAATGCTGATGAGATCCAAACTGCTGCCATGAACTTCAGAGAAGGAAAAAGCATCTACCCTAAAGAGATCTATGCAATGCTTATAAAGTTTCCTTTACTTTTCAACCCTCAGGTCTTACTACAAGGAAAAATCACATCCAGAGACACTGACTGTTCCTCCTCATAGTCATCAGATTTCCTCAGAGAGGGTGGCAGAAGCTGGTGGAGTTGGTCCCTGTCCTGTACCTGTCTTGTAGGTAGCTTTGGGTTGCAGTGCTGTGAAGCTGGCATCCTTCCACAGTACTCAAAATTCATTTTGGCTTCTGGGTGTGTTTTTCTGTTAATCAGCTGCCAATCCATTGTATAAATCTTTCCAGAGTATTTTTTAAAAGTTTCCAGTCTAGCAAGGCAAGGCTCTATAGGCTATTTCCAGACTTACTGTCTCAGTTGTGTTGGCAGGATCCCAAGCTGGGGACATGGAGAGGCAGAAAGCCTGCTCACAAAAGGGAGATAGGGAAAAGAGGGGAAAACTGAAATGTGAGGTACCTTTTACCACTGCAGAAGAAGGAGCTAAATTCAAAGAAGTTGTCATAACCTTGGAAATGGGTAAGACCATGTAGAAACAGGATGGAGCAAAAGAGTTTGGGATACTCAGTAGCCAAGGAAGGAGTTTGCAAGCTGCTAGTTCACCCTTTCTTCTCAGTGGTACCCTAAGGAGAAAGTGGTAATGCCACCATCTCCTTTAGCTCTGGATGTTAGTCCTTCCTTGGCAGGCAATTCCGGAGACACAAGCAAAAGGGAGCAAAGAGACCATAGCTTCCAGTGACAGAAATATTAGCAATCTGTTGGATAGATATGTGAAATGCCTGTGCAAAATAGACTGTTAGACTGAAGCCATAAATTCTTGCTTAAATAACTCTATTTGACGGTTTGTTATAAGTCTCTAAGAATGGCCATCCCAAAAAGTATAGGGTGGCAGGCAGCTGCCACTCATCCTTGCATCTTTTGGACTTTCAATTATTAACAGGTTTGTGGGGTTTTTTGTTTTAATATGTTTTAAGGAAATGCATTCCTCTTCTTTCAAGAATCAGAGGGCACACTCTCATACATGCATGTATGTTCCTTAGGAACAGAAACTACATTGACTGCATATACCACAGAATATAAAACTTGGATGATAAGTTAGTCAAAGTCATATTCTAAATGGGCCTCACAGGTCTAAATGGTAATACAATAAGATTTGTTATTTTTCCTGTTCACATAATAAAAATGATAATTTCAAACTTTCTGTAAAAAAGAATCACTTGAAAGCTAGGACAGAACTTGCAGTATTTCAGGCTTTAATCAGGCCTGAGGTGTGTGTAGTGGCATGTCAGCAAGGGTAGGTGCAGAGAGATCACAGCAGGAAGTGCAACTCTGCCTTAGCACACTTAAGAGTTTAGGGTTGTGTCAAGAGATCTGTGTCCAGTTTAAACAAACCTGCGTTTACACACATATAAGGTCCCACATTTTGTTTGGGGAGGTCTTTGTTACTGGTTTGGGTTTTTCTTTTACATAAATAAATCAAAGAAGACCCACTGCATGTTATGCTTAAAGAAAAAGTATGCTATTCAATATTGCAAAAGGAAAAGTTGCATAAACTGGAAAGCTTTTTTAAATGAAGGAAAAGGAAACCTCTTATAATTGCATTTAATTTGTAACATGACAGCTGTATTCTCAGTGATAGTGAATACCACTCACAGGACATCACTTAGTTGGACAAATTAATGGATTCAACAGAATTCAAGATCTTTTTCCAACACACACTGAATATCCCTGCTTCTTTCTGTAACAAAGGTTTAAATATTTAATGCACAAATTATTTTGAAGTTTCTGTTGTTATTGTTTGATACACATTTTTGGTAGGGCTCTATCTAAATAGACAGTGTGTGCCCTTTTATCTACTCTCTAGGTAGCAGTGCAGTGTCTGTTTCATTTGACTGATCCTAACACAGCTGATTTTCATCTGCCACACCTGAGTAAATCTCAGCAGCAGTTGTTGTGTTCAGTCAGAGATGTCAGCTGGAAAATAATCTTTTGATCTGTGACTGAAGTGGAACAAAGAGCATGTCCTGTGTACTGTGAGGAACAGCTGAGGGAGCTGGGGGTGTTCAGCCTCAGCTCAGGGAGACCTTATCACACTCTACAACTGCCTGAAAGGAGATTATAGCCAGGTGGAGGGCAGCCTCATCTCCCAGGTACCAAGTGAAAGGACAAGAGGACACAGCCTCAAACTGCACCAGAGGAGGTTTAGGTTGGACATCAGGAAGAAATTCTTCACAGAAAGGTTGATTAGATATTGGAACAGGCTGCCCAGGGAGATTGCAAAGTCACTGTCCCTGGAGGTGTTTAAGGAAAGACTGGACATGGCACTCGGTGCCATGGTTTCTTGTCATGGTGGTGTTAGGTTGCAGGTTGGACTCGATGATCTCAGAGGTCTTTTCCAACCTAATTGATTTGGTGATTCTGTGAAAAAATAAAACTTGGGAGTTATTTTCTTTCTTTTTCAGAATATTCATAAGAGGATTGAGAAACTTTCATTTTTTTTTTTCATTAGTTGAAAAAGAGTCCAGAACTAATTCATCAGCATTCTGTTGTGAATATCAATATTCAAAATTTCTATATTTTTGGTTATTTACACAACTCACATGTTAATATCTCTTGATGGATTGATCTGTATAATCAAGCATCAAAAATCAAGGTGTAGAAATGAATAGAAATAATAAATATGTTTCAGCAAACATTTTAGCTTGTCTTTTTTTTCAAATATGTCATTTTAGAAAGCTTGATACCTTTATTTTTATTTTTTTTAATGAACATAAAAGGATATAAACACAGCTGAAGTGACATTTTCCTGACTCAGTATTTGCAGGATACAGAGAACACTCACAGAACTGATGATGCTGTGAATGACTCTGCCAGCAAAACACATTTCTTTGTCTTCTCAAAAGCTATGTGTATGTTTTGACACCAGCGAAACAACAAAGTTTCCTTTACAGTGTGCTAAATTCACAAGACAGAAACATGCTTTATGAATTGTTCTGCTTTTGGCTGGGATAGAGTTAATTTTGTTCCTAATGGCTGGTACACTGCTGTGTTTTGGATTTGATATGAGAATAATGATACCACACTGATATTGATGTTTTGGCTGTTGCTGAGTAGTGCTGACCCTAAGTCAAGGACTTTTCAGTGTCCTGTGCTCTGCTAGTGAGGAGCTGCACAAGAAGCTGGGAAACCTAAACTGGTCAAAGTTGGTATTCCACACCACAGAATGTCATACCCAGTATTTAAACTGGGGGGAGTTGGCCAGGGGGGGCCAAGAGTTGCTCAAGGCCAGTCTGGGTATCAGTCACGTGGTGAGCAACTGTATTGAGCATCACTTTTTTCTCTTGAGTTTTATTCCTCTCTGGTTTTGTTGTCTCCCTTTTCTTTGCTATTATTTTAATTAATAATAATAATTATAATATTTATTTCAATTATTAAACTATTTCAATTAATAAATTATTTTCTTAGCCCATGTTTTTCACCTTTTTTTCCCAATTCTCCTCCCCATCCCACCAAGATGGGAAGGGGATGAGTGAGTGGCTGCATGGTACTTATTCACCGAGTGAGGTTAAACCATGACATGAATTCACATTATCTGGGGAAGAACATTCTTATTTCAACAATTTGAAAGAAATCTATTGAAATATCTAAGGATATAGGACAGGCTGGATTAGGCATGAGGGCATGTTTACAACCTAAAAAGCACCCCTTAAAATTATGGTACATTGTGGGGAAAATAAAATCATGCATATGCCAGAGAATGGCCCACTAACTTCATTGCAGCTCTGGGGTGTGCAACACTCCTGCATTGCTGTTGCTGTCAACATGAGAACAGGTACCATCTCACTAGTTGCTCCCATTTGGAAGTCTGATATACCTAGAGCCTGGTAGTTTTTACATTGTTCAGTGGATATACCCCAGCTGAGGTGGACTCAAGGAGGACTGAGTGCTGGCTTAAGCACTTAATATATGACTTTATATCTCTTGAAGATGCCACACAGAAACTTGCTCACTTGTTTTTTACCACATCTCTCAAAAAAAGTACAACTTGGATACTTTATTTCTTGCATTGTGGTCTGAATACTTTTGCATAGAATTATTAAATTAAGAAATTGTAGTGAGTATGTTGATTTACTACTGTGTATTTCTTGATTAAAATTTGGAGGTAAATTTAATTTGCATCTCTGTATCACCATTGAAAATATTTTCTGTTCATTCTCATTTCTACTCTGAGTATGTGGATACATGGGTTTCCTGTGCTTTTGATGAATAAGTGTCAAAGCTGCTTCATTTACTCCTCAACTGTAGAACTGGGAACTGACATGAAATATCTGTCATTCTGTAGTGGTAACAAGGATCTTGGCCTTGTAAACTCTGTTCTTTACTCTTTCTAAAAGAGAATATGCACTTTTCTGTAAAGAACATAAAGAGCATAAAGAGCATAAAGAGCTTTTCAAAAGCAAGGAGGACCATAGCCCAAATAAATCTGTTTCTTTTGCTTCAGCATAACAGCCTGCTGCCATGAATTTAAATCTCTTCTGGACATCCAAAACTACAAAGAATGCAAAGTTTCACATCACATGTCCCTGGTTTTGGCTTCAAGTGAAGCTTGGTATTAATCAAAGATTCTTGTCATGATCCTTAACACAGGGAGAACAAAAATATTTTGTAGTAGTTTAGTCAGAAGTGAATGGATAGAAACAGTAATAAATATAGAAAATACAGAACATACAGGAAAAAAAATCCTCTGCTCCCTCAAAAAGGAAATATTCTTGCTTCCTTCTGTGCTTATTAGGGGGAAATAAAAAGAACTGGCATTTTGTTTACAAATATTTTTGTTGTTTGAGACCATGGGTGACTTGTAAAGTATACAGCTTTCATGATGTCTAAGACACTGACACAAGTTCTTCAAAGTACTAATTTCTGGCATTAGAAATAAATCTAATTATGTACCATTTATGCTGCTTTAAAGCAACCAGCAGCAAAGAGTGTTGTCTCCAAGAGTATCATGGAACATGTGCCTCTGAGTTTTAAGGACTGATCACTGATTAGTGACTTTTGCCATCATGGTGTGAGAGCGGTTTTAGGTAGGTAGTTCTGCTTGCTAGATGGACATAGGGAAAACCCAAGAGGCATGAGTGCAAATGTGAGCAGCAAACCAAACTGTAAATATTGAAGCTATAAGTATCATCTTTCTTTCCTCAGGTCACTTCTCGATGCCTGAGCTGATCTGCTTGCACGGTTTCTGACTGCTCATTAGGAACAAAAATATAAATGCTGGCTAGGCACAATTTTCTCCTCTTCTCCCAGAGGAGGATGACTATGATATATCGAGCAAGCCTTGGTGATGCAGGTACCATTCCCTACCAGTTCTTGATCTGAGAAAAGAGGGAATTTCCAGAGCTACAGGAAAAAGATTATGCATCAGATTAGTAATAGAAATCAGTGGGTCAAGAATTTAAAAGAAGCATGCAACCATCATTAAGCTAATGCCGAGTTCCCTTCATGTCTAACAAAGCAACCATTTGCCACCTGCTATTGACCATAGAAATGAGGAGGGTGACTAAAACCCTTCTGTTAGCAGTTTGTAGCCAGTCTGTTTGGATTGAGAATATCAGTAGCTGGATCTGATTTCCCAGAGTCATAAAGAATTTCTCACACCATATTACCCATATCTCACACAATTCATATGTCATTGATGGCTTTGTACTTGCTATTAGGATGACTTGGTACTTAAAGGCAATGCACTTATATCAGGGCTTTTCAGGGCATACATATCCCCATACTTTTATTTGTTGAAATAATACATCATAATAAAAGATTTTTTTTTTCTGAATTCTGCATAATTTGCATACTACCGAGGCCACTAAATGTCCCTCAGCTGTAGCTCACCACATCAAATGTATGACTCAAATTTTCTACAGGCCCTCTGTGGATGCAGAAAGGAAAGTACATTCATTTCTAGCTTTTTCCTATGCAGCTAAACAGCTTGTTATTCTTATCAAGTATCTGGTGAATTGCTCATTCCTTTAAGGCTCATGAAGCTGAGAGAATTTATCCATCAGCCAGCTGAACAGCTGCAGTATGGTGACAGAATGTGTATCTGGCTGACAAAACCTACCTAACAACTTCTGTGCCATTTATCAAATTTATACACTTTTTCAGCACTATCATATGGTTCAGATTAGAGAGTGTCTGCAAGAGCCCATTGGTGCTGTGTATGAGTATTGGGAGACAAAAAGATGATACTAAACCTGTAAGTCTAATTTGAATAGCGGTGTCATGTGAGACATTGTGAAAAGTTAACTTATATCTCACCTGCATGTTCTCTATCTGCCTTCTCTGCCTGAATACTGAGCAGAGCACCTGACCTTTCCACAGAAATGTATACATGGATCCAGCTGAAAGTGTTGTACTTCCAAGAAGGAGATTTGTGCTTGCTGAAATCCTAAAAGCACAGAAATCAAGAACAACTTCCAAACTTGAGACTTTTGATATCTACACCTAAAGTTCAGCAGCATCTTTTGAATAGTGGTTCATGTTTACAGAATTGGCAGAAGAGAAGGCTATGTGTGAGACTGGGGTTTTGGATTTTGACCCAGTGATAATTAGGTTGGTAATTAGTAAACAACTGTTTACTGAATCTGCTGATGCTATTGTATTAGATAAAATGCTATAAATTAATATAAATGGACAAGAAGCTGTGTGGCTCATAAGAGCCTGAGATCTGGACCAAAGTGGAACAGAAACAAGTTAATAGCAAATAGGGTCCTGTAATATAAACATAGGTATCACCATATGGGAGGAACCAACAGACTTAATCCTTGAGAAGTCACATCTCAAGCAAGTAAAACCACAATCATTAAAAAGCACCATTTTTTATCTGTCTCCTTCTTGCTTATTAATTTATTTAAATTAATTTCTAATAATTAATGAGATAAAGGACATGTGGGTGAAATCTTCTCATCAGTAAAATCCCAAACTTCAGGGTTTAGAAAACTGAGCTGACCCTGATTATGAAGATGTGAAATAGAATTCCTGACTTGGTTTCATCTGGTGAAAGTGGAGGATACCACTAAAGTCCTGCTATTTGTATGTGAAGTAGGAAGAGCTGGAAGTCTGTGTCCATATATAAAATGACATTCAACTCCTCATCAGCTTAATGCTAGAATGATTAACTTTTACACAGTTTTAAGAATATTATCCCTTAAACAATTCAGATACTGGTATGGCTACCCACCTCCATTCAACATAGGGGTATTTTCACCTAAAAAAAAGAACTCCAGGCTGCAGTGGCTTTACCATGTTCCATCTTCTGGGTTATGGGCTTTTCCTGTTTTTGGATGTTTACTTTTTTGTTACACTGGAGTGATGAAAATAGTCACAAAAATGGTTCAAAGGCCAATTAGTGACTGGAGAGCCGGGAACATTCAAGAACTTGGCATTCCTAAGAAAATCATTAAGTAGACCTTAGACATTGTGGTGCACTGATAGGTCAAACACCCAACATCTGTACAGAGGGACAGCTGTAGGATGAAGGGAAGGGTAGACTTATTCTCTAGGTCTGGATAAAACCCTAACTTTTCAGCAGAAGAACAAACAAGCCACCTGAGAATACTGATAAGAGGTAATATGAAAATTAGGTATAAAGTTGATAATGAGGACACTACATGATGTGGTACAAGTAGACAGAAGCAAGTACTTCAGAAGCAACAGTCATTCTGATTTCATCTTGCTATTACATTGGGTCAAGAAGCCAAATTTATGGTGGCTGCATGGTCTATGTCAAGAACCAGTTATCATTTTTGGAAGATTTAATTTGGCAAAAGAGTTGTTCTTAACCAAGTAAAAGACAACATTTAGAATTGTTGATCACATTTTGGAAAAATAGATGCAATTAAATCTTCTGTTGCTATATATAATGAAAAGGCAGATAAGTAATATTAAGCCATGGACAATGTTAGTTGAAGGAAACATCAGTGGCTTGGACAGAAGCTAAATGTGATTAATAGACTACATTCTGCTTTTAGAGATAATGACAATCTTCTCATTAGAAAAATTTTATTGCAAGTATAAATTAAATACCCAAACTAAAGATTTTTAGAAATTTTGATTTTCTTTTTTAAATCCCAGGTGTCCACACAAATGGAAAAAAAACCAAATATAACATAATTCTGCAATTCTCTAATGCCCAAATGCTAAATTGCTACTTTGACAATTTTTCTGCTCTATCTACTGGCTACATCAGGTCAGAAACCTCAGGTTCTTTTTTTGACAAAGGCTTTGTTTATACTAGCATTTGCACATATATTGTGATATACTCTAGTCTCTATGTCTGACTGAAATATGATTACAGTTATTAAATCTGGGTATGAAATTCTTGTACAAACAAGTTTATATATTTTATTTTGGATACAGGAGCAAAAACATACAAAATCTGGCTAAACATTTTCTTTCTACATTTGACTGAGAGTTAAGCAGGTGATCTTTTCCACATTTGAAGAAGCATAAGCTTGATGACAATTGCAGAATATTTTATCTTTGAGTACTATAAACACAAACACTGCCTAGATGATTGATCTATAAAGATAATGTTAATTAATGCATCTCCTACATTTTTAATTACAACTTTCTTTTCCCGCACAGTCCCTAGTTACTCACTGGGCTGGTTCTGGCTAAGTGTCTGGGATTGAGTTAATTTTCTTAACAGAAACTAGTTATGGGACTATGTTTTGGATTTGTGCTGGAAACTGTGTTGATTGCAGAGATGTTTTAGCTACTGATTAGTGCTTACATGGAGTCAAAGATTTTTCTGCTTCTCACACCACCCTACCAGCAAGGAGGCTGGGAAGGTACAAGAAGTTGGGAAGGGACACAGTCAGGACAGCTGATGCCAAATGACCCAGGGCATATTTCAGACCATATGGCATCATGCTCAGTATATAAAGCTGGGGGAAGAAGAAGAAAGAGGGGAATGTTTTGAATGATGGCATTTGTCTTCCCAAGTTGCTGCCACATGTGATGGAGCCCTGCTTTCCTGGGGATGGCTGAACACCTGCCTGCCCATAGGAAGTGGTGAATGAATTTCTTATTTTGAATTATTTGTCTGCACCGATTTTGCTATCTCTATTAAACTGTCTTTATCTCAACCCATGAGTTTTCTCATTTTTACTCTTCCAACTCTCTCCCCCATCCCACCAGGGGGAAGTGAGCGAGCCTGGTGTGGGGCTTGGTTGATGGCTAGAGTTAAACGATGACACCCAGGGAAGTTATTCAGAGCTACAGAAAAGTTGCCTTCTCCCCTCATGCAGAAATGCCAGGGAGGGACAAATACTTTGCATCATAGAGCTACATTACTACCTGGTGCTTCTTTCAGGCCTGAAGATGCACTAAGAATATAGTGAGCATCAAATCTGGAATAAAAGAGTAAATAAATCCATTTTATGCTGTTTCTTCTGATGAAAACATGTAGATATGTGTACTAAAGTATGTTGTATTTTTGTGCTGTTTTTAAAGTTACTTTATTTTGACTTGTGTTATATTATTTTGTTTATTCTGACACTGTTAAAATGGAAGTGAAAGCCTTCTTATGTAATTTTAGTACATATTAAATAAGAGGCAAAGACAAACTTATTTTTAACAATCTCTTGAAAATCACCTTTAAGAGCATTTGGCTTTTGTATTTTAAACCCTTTCCTTTTAGTTGTTTTTATGATAGCCACCATTGTATGTATAACCCGCAAAATATGTACTAATAGAAGTCATAAATTTTTGCCTTAATGTAGACATGTGGCAGAGCAAACAAAATACTGTCTTTACTCCTGCCTGATAAATGCCACCATAATACTGCTATTTATTCTCAAAGAAGAAATTTGCCTCCTGCATGAGTTTTCTTTTCCATTCTTGGGCCACTTGTACGTTTCATGGACAGCTTGTCAGTCCAAGGACACTGACAATGACTTTCCTCAAAGAAAGTGAAATCAAGAACTGATATTTCTCACATAAAAGAATTATATAAGGCTCTTTTAATATGTCTTATGAAGGAACAGTTGATAATATAAATATATGTTTCATTTGTGGTTTGTAGCTATATAACTTCTCTTACTGAGCTGAAGGGTAATTAACCTGGGCTCAAGTAAAACCTTTAGTAAAGGTCAGACTCTCTAGGCCAGTACTGTTGGCCAATAGTGTTTAGATCACAAAATTATGGGGCCAAGTGAGAAAACATGTGATAATGATGGAATTTATATAATGCATATGCCTTTTTAATATGTACACATTAGAAAGGCATTGTTGTTTTAGGGTTGTTAGAAAGGTCATCTGTTTCTCTGAAACACTTGTCTTACTAGATAAAAGGTGATCTAGTTTTAGGTTTGCAAAGTCTTAATGTTGGGAGTGTAAGTAACCCACTTAATTTTTTTTTTTGGCAATGTATTTTTTCTTCAAAAACGTCTTGTTTGGATTCTCCTTTTGTTTCTCTGTAGTAATTCTACTGTTACATAAATAAAGTGCTTGGATTTAATTATATCCCATGCTGCTGAAATGAGTAGGGTGTGTTTTAAATAAAGAGCCTTACACAAGAAGAATGGCATGTGATTCAATTTACCTTTAGAAATATTATTTGTTTTATCTGGCATAAATCTCAGTTTGCTCTAGGGTAGAATTGTGGATTATTCAAAGTGCATCTTATCTTGGAAAAAAACCTAAATTCACACCAGAAAAATCAATTATTTATAAAGATACTAACGGTAAAATACATTATTAATTACATTTTTTATTGTGACAGTTCCCGTCAGAAAAAAAAAATACAACAAAAAAAAAACCCAAACCCCTCACACACTTAAGATTCTGGGATTCATATGTTTTTAATTTTTTTGCAGATCAAAAACATGATTAGACACAGCTATTGAAGTTTCATTCAGTGCTGGGTGCTTGTGCACTGTCACTGTCTAGATACAGCTCCTGCGAGGAGCTGGGAGCCACTTCCCTGAGCAGAGCACGTGTGGGGATGCTGCTGCCGCTCCAAACCCCGGCCTCGTTTCCTTCCTCAATGCACTGTGGTCTCTCAGCCTAATTGTACTTGAAGCAATGAAAGTGATGTGTTCCATGTGACATGTGCCAGGAACTAATTGAATTTTTTGGATGAAATTTCTCTAAGTACTGAACAGATATGCAGGGATTTATTTTCTTCCCTTCTTTCTCTGTAACATTTAATAACATATAACCACATGGTCATTTTTCTTGGGTTTGAGTATCTAATGATCAAATTCCACTGCCACTATTTGGCTAACAGGCAAAAAGCCTAAAATAAATGTGTGACCTTGACATTCAAAGACCTGCAAATGCAGATGAAAGGGCTGGAAGAATATACTCCAAACCTTTTTTTTCCTCCCCAATAATACAGAGAAGGTTTCTACTGACTGAGAGTCAGAAAGAGATGCCTTCTTTACTTTCCAGGTTTCTACAAAACCTTTAGTAAGTAAAGGCAGCAAAAGTAACAAGTGTAACAGTATTAAGAAGAGGACAAAGGAGATTGCTTTCTACAATTGCATTGATTGTTAAAATCACCCCCTCCACTGCTAGTATTGTGCATTTTTGACAAACACCATAACTGCTTGCCAACTGTTTAAACCCAGTCAGAAATACAGCTCAAATAGTACTCAAACTAGTTTGGGAAATTAAAAAGGAATTTGATGTGAGTGTATTTGTTGGGGGCAGGTAGTAGAGGACAACAGACCCTGAGACAGAAAGGATATTTGGGTAGAGTTGTCCCATATTTTCCCAAGCAGGAAGAGAAGTTCAGGAGGCAAAGGGATGAGACAGGAGAAAGTGAGGATGGCATGGAAAAGGGAAATCTGGGACATACCTTCAAAGCCAAATGCATGATAGGAATGAAACGTGTGTGTTTATGTGTGTGTGTGTGTGTGTGTGTGTGTGTGTGTGTGTGTGTTTGTGTGTAGGTATGTAATATCTGTCTTCCTTCATGAAAACAGGTCAATAAAGGTCCTTGCCTCTCCAGCTATCTCATGGATTCTCTACATACTTTCCCAAGGGAACTGGGAATCTCTGCATACCTTTTCTCTTACTGGAAACAAGATTTGATGGTTCCCCTTGCCACTGCAGGCATCCAAAGTTCTCTCCCTTCTCCCTGTCTGATCTCAGTGGCCAGTGGTTTAGTGGCCCTTCTCTCTTCAGGCAAAGAGGCATGTGGGGAAGGAAGAGAGGAGGGAAAGGGAGGACTGAACATTTCCACTGACCGCTGGGTGTTTTCGGAGAGCAGAGGCTGCAGGGTCTAGGGTCTCTGATACACTAAAATTGAAAACTTGAAAACTTCTCTCTGTTACCATGGTAATGATAGCTATGACATAACTATATGAGTGTAAACAACCACAAAGCCGCACTGTGTCAGCTGCTAACAACTGACAGGATCACAGACTGTAAGCACCTGACCCCAGGCAGGGAGGATGAGAACCAACCAAATTGAATGAAGCCGTTTACACCTCTGAGCGCTGCATTGTTTTCTCCCTGTACTCATCCCCATGAGGTGTTTTTATTAATGAAAATCTCCTGCTGAGAAGATGGGAGCACTTAACACCTACTGAAGAAGTTCTCTTGAAGTGTTGATTTCTTCCAGACTGACTAGATGCTTTACAGTAGTACATAAGTATTTTAGTTACTTTAAAATTTTATGACTCCTGAAGGTGCTGGAGAGAGGACCGAGTTACTGGAACCTCCTCCGTCTCATTTTCACGTGTTGGAGCCTTGCTTATCTTAACTTTCTGGAAAGGCTCAAGATTCAACGATGTAAGTGAAACCTGTGTTAACAAAATCATTTACCACTGAGCACTCAGGATAAAGAGATCTTTGCCCTTAACAAGTTTAACAAGTAGTGAATCCTTTTGAGGAAAATTACAGCTTGTTGATGTTGTTAAGGTCAAAGTACTTTACTTTCATATGTCTTCACATTTGCACCTGAGCAGGAGCTAACTGATTTAATGATATCCTAATGAGCCCTATTTCTTTAATATCATGAGTAAAAGAAAAAAAATAAACCGAGGGACTTTATCTAATCTCCCTGAAACCTGTCTAATCTAGGACAGTCTGTCCTTGGTCTCCAAGCCTAGACAGAACTTTAGATAGTGATATTATGTGCTATTATTGCTTAAAATCTTTGCAGTACTGATCCTTAAACCCATGAAGAAAGGACTTTTCCAAGACATCATCCTTCTACATTGTCACCCCATCAATGTTCCTCACCCTGTGTCCACTACTGTCACCAACAGCATGAGAGCATTTGATTGCCACTCACCTTCTGAGCTTTTCTGCTGCTGCTCAGTCTTTCCTTTCTTTGGGGAACAGAGGGAGATATAATCTTTCTTTTGAAATGATACAGGGCAGAAAGGTTCCAATCAAACTTTAGGTCTCCCCCAGCTGGAACAGCTCATGAAGTTAACACAGTTAAGGCAGATATCTACCTTTGCCTTTGCTTCTGCATCTGCCCACTTGGCAGTTTTCTGCCTGCCATTTCATAGGCCTTCCCAAACCCTTTAGAGATGGTCCAAAGCAGGCCTGGGAAGACTCTTACTTTGATGTGCTCATGTTGTATACAACAAATAGTTATTCCTACATTCCCTGAACTTGACTGATTTCAAGACAAAGGGATGTAACTACTTGTCTCCAGCTCACTGATTTTTCTGAAAGTCAAGTTTGCTTTCATTATGTTAACACTTCACTTGATGGCAACATTAATTTCTGAAGTCAAGATAATCCAGACCTGAGATCTCCTTTCTGGTCAACTTGGCAAGATAACTGCTGGCAAAGTGAAGACATATTGGTAACAGCAAAAATAGCAATGGGTAAAGAGATAGAGGGGAAACCTGATAATGTGGTAAGGTTTGCTTTTCATTTTAAGAAGGGCAGATATAGGTGAGAAAACCACAGAATTCATATGCATGAGCAGTAATAGTTTTTACAATACATATGAATGAATCTTAAACCCTTTGTTCCAACAGGAACGTGTAGGCTTCATAGGCACCTATATATGTGGTAGATGAGATTTTGCTACTTGTAATACTAGAGTACTAACATTAAGTAATGGGAGCATTAAGTTAGGCAGTGAAAGATCTCCTCCAGTAGCTCCATTCTGCCAGGGCAGTCCATTGTGTAGCTTGAAAGAAAGGCCTACCTTACACACCTACTTTTATAAATTTTTCTGCTTCGCTGTGTCTTCTGTTTTAGCAGACCAGCTGTGGCTCATACAATTTCCTGTTAGAAGTGATATGGTTCCTCTGACTAGCTTTTTGGTTTTTTGTCAATGAAGAGGCGATGAGATCAGCTATCAACTATGACTAAGTCTCATTGCTGTCGGGGGATAAAATTAGAGAAACATGTACATGCCTAAAGTAAAAATAAGCCCATGTGTGTGACAAAGGTGGGCTGGTTCCATTGGCTGCTCTTGTCCAAGGTTATGCTATGTCATAAGTTAATGCAGATGGTTATTGAACAGATTGGGGCCATCCAGCAACACCTAGCAATATCTAGCAACATCTAGCATCTGTTCACCTAGGAATGTCAGATAAGGGGGCAGTTGCCTCTAAAAGCCATTTACATATTAATCCACTCAACTGTTTTCTGCTTGTACATCTGGGGCTGAGGCAGGATCAGACTGTAGCCATGACCTCACATAATCCTCCTTCTGTAGTGACACCCTTGCATAAGACAGAATAATATTTGCAGTGTAAGGGTCATATGTCACAGCAGTACAGGAAGTCACAAGTGGCATGACTGTGTCAAGGAGTTTTTAAACAAGTGTGACTGGCATGGAGCCTTACACATATCTGTCATATGGCCTTGTAAGAGAGATTTGGGAAGCCCTAAGCAAGGTTGTTCCCAGATGTAAGGTCACTATCACACAACAATAGTGTCCCTGTGAGGTGCTCCAAGAGACAGTCACCACATTTGACCATCAGATTATCAAAATGGATGTTGTAACAACATAGTGTTGAGTTTGAAAGGAAATTATTTTCATATCTGAGCCAAGAAAAATTTTCCAGTAACAGCAGGAAGATCCAACTTGGATGCCTACAAAGTGCTGCGAGTTAATAATGGCCAGGCAGACGGCCAGTAGAAATAGATGGTATTGTTTTAAAAAACATATATTCATCCCTTTCCCCTTACACTGTGCCTGCTGTTTGCCTTTCTGGACTGCAAGTCCTTCAGAGCAAAGCTGCGTTTATTGCCTGAGATCAGTCATATTACTTGCTTAATCAATGGCTGCTAATGATAAATAGGAAAAATACAAAACATTAATGGCTTTTTACCCATGTCTGCATCTGGCTCTCAGTGAGGTACTGCACTTGTTGCTGCTGCACCTGACCATATATTCCCAGGGCAATCCCTCTAAAGTCTTCACAGCAGCAGTACACCTGGGACATGAATGCTGTTAGCAAATCCCTGATGTCAGGGCTGGAGACAAGAGACAGAGAAACCAAGAAAATCAAGAGATACATGAAACTAAAGGGTGTGGTGTAAAAATGGTAAAGAATAGTGGAGGGATAAGAAATCCATGTAGCTAAAGGTGTACCCTGGGGCAGGGAGCAGGGATGAACAGAGTAAAACTTGTCAAGCTTGATAACAATGAGATTCTACAACATACAAGAAGCAGTGGACATAGTGATGAGATCGGTCTAACAAGCCAACTCTTAATACCAGTTTTGGCCAAATGACTGACTGCAGTTCAGTCATCTTGATGGATAGAGCAGCGTCTACCACACTCTGGCAAGAACTTGGGGCTGATATGAAATTCTTCCCAGAAAACAGTAATGAGATATGCACCTCTTACATGTTCCTACATAATGGTGATGCAGCAGGATGCTGATGTATTTAAAAAGCCGTTGAAAACAAGCAATGTTTTGCAAGTCTTTGCACCTCTAATAATAAACAGTAATCGGTCATTGTCATTTGCTGATATTTTTCCTTCTGAATCTTTAGAGGAATCTTCCACCAGAGCATTGAGGTCTTATTAGCTTTCAGCAAGCTGCTGTTGTCACTTCCCCAGAAATGGCAAATATACCAAAAACCCACTTTTTTCTTTTGCTTTTGTAATAGTAATTCAAGCAGGAATGATTGTACAAAATTCTAGTGCCCATGTCATTCACAAGACCAGACTATCGCAATGAATCCCAAAATCTGTGAAGCAATTTTTTTTTCTCATTATTCTTCACTTTCTAGTTTTAATCCCATTCAATTTCATTAGTATTCCTTCACTGTGTTGTCAGTGTGCATTATGGTGGGGGTTTGGAAGACCTTCAACAAAAGAATTCTTGACTGTGCTACAACCCTCACCCTTTGTATCTTCATTCAGTGCCCAGTAGAATGAATTTCTAAATGCCTACATGTTGCAGGAAACCAACTCTTAATGAATCTTAGGATACAAGTCTAAACAGATGACAGTACTTTCCAATCTGCTACGGAAATAATATGTTTTAATTAAGTATAAGGTTTAATAAAATTTTCACTCCTTGTGCAAAAATGCATGGTGATTAACAGCTGACAAGCCAACTCTAATAATTTCTGATTAAATGCTTTTGTTTAGTGTTTTCAGTCCCTCTCTACAGGGAATTAATTACTGGAAATGAAAAAAATGAAGGTTCATGCCAGTTAATATCCTTGAGAAAGTGGAAGGTAATCAACTGTATAAATTACAGTGGCATATGCAGGCCAGCTTGTGGTCAAAATTTGTACAACATACCCCAGCCAGTTTTTGAGATAGTTAGACTGAAATGCATGTGCAGGGTAAATCTGTTCCAAGTAGCTGCTCCATAGTTTTAGGTAATCAGTGAGCAGCTGTATTCAGAAGAAGGTGCCATTGCAACTTTTATTCACTTTGTGATTTTTTAAATGACATTTACCTATTTACAATGGCCACTACTACTTTGTACTGCTTTGTAGTTGCAAAGCATATGTTTACATAACACTTTCATATCCCATATTGCTCTTTAAATAAGCAAATCACCTTCTAAGGGCAAATCTACATGGAAATATAGATAAGAACCAGCTATCAGTCTGCAGTGAGTACTGATCTACCCACCCAGAGCAGGGTTTCAGTTACCCCCACTGAAACAATTCCAGCTAAATTGCTTTAACAGGTTCTACAACAAATGTTCTCAAACACACTTTACATAAAACTAGTGAAAAAGGAGAAAATTAACTACTTGTTATTATTCAATGTCCTCAAAGAGGTGTTAGTTCAAAAATTTACCTGGGAAAATTTACTTGCAGTAGATTTGTTTAGACAATCCCTTAGTCCATGAATCTGGACTTTCAAATCCTCTGAGTTGATTGCATTAGTTTGAGTCAGTTAACAGCATTGTAAATGTTAATCTAGATATGCCAAGATACTTTCATTTCAACATAAATGTTTGTATTTTTTTCCAGGTCTAAGCCAATTATCTTGAATTTTAGCAGCAGAGAGCAGAAGTACAGTACTCAAGAACAAACATATTCCTGTGCAAGGTGAAATGATCTTTCCCTGCAGAAAACCAGCACCAAGCCATTTGATGCCTTATCACTATGCTATTTGAAGTATCTTCCATTCCAGTTTGTCTCCAGTGCCATGCAAGCTTTGTACTGGCCAACTGCAAGAATAGGGAGAACTTCATTTGCACCTCTGATAATCTTGTGTTTGTCCAGGGATTCTTTATGACTTTTTAATATTGCCTTGGTGACCACCATTTGTGGTGCTCAGTTGTCAGTGAGCTTCAATTGAACTAATCTGTTCATTGGAGAAGACCTACTATAGGAGTTTGAAATATTATATATATAGTCATATAGACGAACTTGCGTCATTCGAAATTTCCATTAAAGAAATTCAAAGTTTTCCAAGAGAACAGAAAAATTGGTCAGAAAGAGTAATTAATTTCAGGTCTGGCTAAATATTCAGTGTTGTCAACTATATTACTTTGTTCTGGAATTAAGAAAGTTATACTATAAGATGGCAGTAAGATGTAGACAAAAGTTGCTATCATATATATATATTCACCATCAATGAATGGAGTTTCTAAAGGACTGTGAAAACTATCTGGTTGAAAAGAACTATTGTCACCAGTGCAGTTTTTGCCATGACCACATTAGTTTTAAAATAATATTAAATAATAAGAATGTAACTTAGTAAAGAATATGAAAGTGTGTATTATTTGTTCTGAAACTGTGACTCACACATGTTCCTCTCATCACCTATATTGGTAGGAGTTTGTCTCAAGCCATAAAAGGAGTTGGATCATGCCATTAACTGGTGACTAATGAAATTCTGTTCGGCAGAGGAAAAGAGAGGTATAAATTATGATCAACATTGTTATGAACTCTTTTTCACACCAACAGGCAGTTATATGGGGAAAAAAACTGGTGTTATTAGCATGCTCTAACCAATTGAGCTAATCTCAGGGGTGAGTAACTGCTCTTTGTGGTATTAACAAAAATGCCACCAAGGACTCAGGTTTTGACATAGTTTTTATGCTCTACTTTTCTTTCAAGTTACCTTGACCTTGCGGTCCAAATAACATTTGTTGTCTTACAGAGGCAGCTATGACTTCTGAAAGACAGAAGGGCTTCTTTCTCTATGCTTTCCAGCATTTCAGGAGAGGTTTTCTTTACAGCTTCAGGATTTCTTATTTATTTTCTTTCTGGGGCAGACATTCTTTTGTCACAAGTTAAGAGATAGCTCTGTAGTTATCACACAGACAAAATCCCCCTTGAAATGATTGGAATTTTTTTACAAGAACTGCAGAATTGGGTCACATACCACCAAGAATGTTTTGGCTAGGAGTTGTCAGGGAAATGGTGATCCTCAGCTATTAGAGCTACTTGAGTGCATCACCACAACAAGCACTAAACTGGGAACAGCGTATCTTTAAAATGCACTCAAAATTAATGGTTTACACAGGGACTGACCAAGATTTTCAAGATCAGCTGCTGAAGTTTTCCTTTAAGTATATTGGAATCCTACATATTAAACTATGAGTACTGGTAAAAATATCCTAGAGAGAACAATGGAGCTCATGCCAGCTGAAGACTCAAAATGACAGAGAAATAGGAAAATCATAGATCTTGAGATAAAACAATAAATGAAATTATGATAACTCATTTATTTGCATTACTTTTTCTCACTGCAACTTATCTTTTCTTCATGAATAGCTGTAAAGTGTTGTCACCAATTAACAATTCTGAAATATTTAATGTATTTTCTCATTTGCAAATGTACCTGTGAAGCTGGTTAAAAAGTAGGGCATACTGCTGAGATACATAAATGTAGTAATGAATTAAGTTTTGACCTGTGTAGGATTCTGAGTCATGTTAGTTCTTTCACTTAATCAGTACTTGGGGTACTGTATACCTCTCAAGCAAATACTCAGTACCTGAAAAAAGCTGAAGAAAAGACATTTAAAATAAGTTGCATGTAAGGTTAAAAATAGAAAGATTCATCATATTCCTTACAAATTCCTTGATGCAGAAGTAATCAAATAGAAACTAGGGGGTATGTTTGTTGGTACTGACTAGAGAAAATTTTGTTATTACACATATCCTTTCTTCAGCAGTACCATCTCTCTTCCATCGCATCCCAGACCCAAGCAGTTGTGCACATTCCCTCATGCTGAGTTGCTGTCAGAGAGATCAGTTTATCGATCTTAATATCAGTGCACCAGCAAAAGGAAGGGATAGTGGGAGGAACAATTTAGCTGATGCTGGCTTTGGGAAAGGTCAGTAGCCCCATAGCCTCACCATCATGAGAAAATCTGTCACTACTTCTATTGATTAACTCAAATCTGCATTAAAAATTTTGGTTTTGCCAGTAGCAAAACCAGCACTGTCAATAAATTTTATATTGGTTCAAAAAGCACATGAAAGTTGTGACTGGAATCTCTCTTTGTCATTCAAGATAATTAGGCTGGTGAAATTCAAAATTAATTTTAAATTAGCTGTAACTTCTAGATGATTTATGAAAAATGCTTGTTTCTAAAAATATTGATTTACTACACAGGCTGTTTACCCTGGTGTTCAGCTAGCCTTACAGATATAAAACTCTTCCTTACCACATCTTAACCTGCCTTCCTGTGGATTAAGTTTTTTATCTATTTATATCTGCCCGGACAATAGACAACTTCGCTCTGCAAAGTAGTGATCTCTTACACTTTTCTATGCTGATGTGAATCTTTGTATTTTAAGGCTTTTGATATTACTTAGCTATTATAAACAAACAAACAAACAACCGTCCCCTCTCTCCCCCCCAAAATCTTTGCATGGAGTATGAACACAGGAGTATTTCCCCCCAGGTAATGGACATCTTTCCTTAGGATGATCTTGAAAGAGACTGTTCACTTTCATGACTCTATTAGGTTTGGAAACTTTTGGAAAAAAAATTATGGGGGATCACCACTCTAATCTTTTGTAACATATGCTTGTTAACATGTTTATATATTTTAATTCAAATAGACTGATATTTGATGCTTAGATTTTCCTGTCCTAAAAGAAGGGAAGTAGAATAGTGGAGAGATAAACTTCAAGCCTGACACCAGGCCATTCATAATTACCAGAATAAGTGTTTCAAGCAAACCTTTTTTTCTACAAAAGAGCATTTTTTTTTCAGTAGAACTAACATACCAAAAAAAAAAAAATCTACCTAGCTATTACACAGACAGTTATTCATAAAAAAACCCCCACATTTGCTTCAGGATTCTGTACATATTAGAGCAAAATACTCAGTTTTCTGTATAATTTTCTGTAATCTTTCCATACTCCTGATTGGAGACTTAAAGTGACTGCTGAGTCATTAATAGTAAACAAAGGATCATATTGATCCACAAGTTACTTTTCTGCCTATGACTTAATTCTAACTTTGATGTTTAACACAGACTTACCTGAGAAACAGTACAAGTCGAAGTATGCATCTCACTAATTCTCTTAGTGGACTAGTATAAGCAGCTTTTTACATAATGGTTTGTGTAGTCAATTAGCAGAGTATTAGCTATAATAGATAACATTCTTACTAAGACCATATTAATTCGATCTTAAACACAGCTAATCTGAGACCTATATTGAATTTATATTATTATGTAAGCAGAATGTTTCCACAGGCAAGTAATTTCCTTCATAGCATTTTAAGGAAAAGGAAATCCTAGCATCTGAGATATAAACATGCCGATTTTATCAGAGTATTAGAAACCACTTAATGTTTCTTAAAACTTGAGTGTGCCAGGCTATATTACAAATAATAATTATGACCAGTAAAGGACACAAAGACTGAATACCTTTTAAGTTTATTGGAACACAAGGAGTGGAATTGCAAGCTAAGAAAATGTCTGCAAGAATTAAATGGATGTATGTTTCTGCTCCTCATTTTGCTTTGAGTTACACCACAGCTCTGGAGTTCTCTAGTCACTTCATCAAAAAAAAGAGCTAGTATGTCTATATGGACACATTTTTTAGTCATAACATGAATTCACCAGTTATGAGACAAACTTTCTCTGAAAATAATTATGAATCCTGTCTTATACAGATTTAAGTTCATTTTTAGTTGCATGGATTTGTGGCCTCCTTATCACTTTGTTCAGCAATTCTGCAATAACACCAAAGCTTAATATGTCTCTGGTAAATCAGCTACCTGGAGGGATGCTGCAGGCAAAAATAAATTTTTAAATCACAGACAACCATGAAGCTAAGTAATAGCAAATTTACAAGCAGAGAAAATTTTGGGACAGCATCAAAAACTGTACTGCCATGAAACGAAAACGCTGCCATCTTGACTTCTGCTAGGAATTGTAGCATCACTGCTGTTAGTAGAAAAAATTCCATCAACACTAGGCTGCTTGGGCCACAGCATTCTGTTATCTAGTTACACCACTGAGAATTACTGCCCATCTGCATGCCAGAAGACAAGTGCTTCTCATGGTTACTGAAATGAAGTGGAAGAATGAGGCCTAATATGCTTGTAAACGCTCATGCCAAGAGTCATGTAGGTGACTGGGGGCACACTAGGCAGGTTAGCACTATCACATCAGATGCAGATTTGACAACCTTTTGAATACATACTCCCCTCTCCCATTTTTATTGAGAAGCTATGTTCGCATTTGTAGTAATTTAAAATTTTTCGTTTTTTAATGAAATATCCTTTCAAGCATTATGAGTTAATTAAGTATTAGCCATAGTCATAGCTATATATACCATAGATATGGGTATATCTAAAAATATCAGCCAGTGGTGATTTAAAATCTCCACAATTTATGTATCATCATTTTTGGAACATGTACTTTAATTTCACCAACAGAGGTCAGTAAACCATTGAGAGAGAACCATAAGTGTTTGGTGAGAACACACCCTAGTCAATCTTCCTAACATCCTTCGATAGTTATGTTCAAAGGGCTCTTGTTCAGCTGCTTCAGTAAATATAAACTCAGTTAACAAAAAGGAAAAAAAAAAAAAGAAAATAAAGAGTGTATGGTTATGCACTCAGGGGAATGAGCTTTATTGGAGATATGAATGACACAAAACACTACATTGTTAGAGATATTTCAGCATTAGAATATGTTTAAAATATCTGTTATGAAGCCAGTAGCATACATACATGCATAGGTATGAGTATTGCTATGTCAATTTTTCAAGGTTAAAACAGGCCCTGATTTAAATGATATGAATGACCTGCTGAATTTTATTTTTCAAGCTTTGTGCTGTTGAAAACCAGCCTAGTGCGGAGAGAGCATGAAAAGGAGGATCTCAGAGAAATAACATTTAATGATATTAATACCAGATAGAAGCACAGGAGAAACCAAGAGCTGTCACCAACTTGATCATTTTGGCAGAAACACTCAGCTAATGGAACTATATTAACACATCATTTTCCAACTTTCAACTGTAATGAAAAGCTATTTTTACAAATCGTTGCTTTCAGTATATGGTGTTTCAGCCACATGGCTTCTATTAGTGTACAGGGGAGTTTCACAACCAAAGCTGCCTGTGCAGCACTGAAAGTGCACCTTTTATGTTGAGCTAATCCCAGAGGGGAGTCAGCACTCGTGCCCCTGTCCTTTTGACCTTTATCCTTTTAATGCATTTTGCCTCAGTAGCAAAAGGTGAAAACCTAGTTTTTATGTTTCAAAACAGAGCATTTCAACGCTGATTCTTAGTGAAGCTAAGGAAAGTAACAGCTCCTGTGGAAATGTTGAAAGTCCCTAGCTCAGCAATCAACAATAGCTTTACAAATGTGTTTTTAGAATCGCTTTTCTGGTAGCCCTTTGAAGCTCACCCGTACAGCCCCGCTGCCATCCCTCTGAACAGCTGTGAACATGTGAAGCCGCTGGAGTGGAAGATGTTAATTACTGTCAGCGACTGGAATTTCTCCAGGGAGCACTTGTGGTTAGAAACATGTTTCCCTAAAGAAGTGCAGTAGGTGCTGGGATCATCTCTCCTGTAGCATACCTCCCCTCTTAAGCAAAAGGAATTTCTCATTCCAAAGCAAAACTCAAAATATTCACTTTTAAGTGTTTTTCTCATAGGACACGGATTTTTCTAAGCAATCTTAACTGTAGAATCTTTTATTTCTGTGAATAGAATTCCAACAATAGGTAACTGAGTTTTTCAGGGACTAGGTTTAGCATATGTACAAATTTTCATTAAAAACTGGAGAAACAATTCTAAAATAAAAAAGGAACAAAATCAGAAAAAGTAGAAAACAAATTGAGGGACATAACTGTGGCTAGGGTTTTTTCCCCCCAACTAGAGTAATTTGAGCTTCCTTTTTACGGCCAAGAAAAAGCTACACACCTTCCCTCCAATGACATCAGAAAAGTGCAGACCAAAAATGGTCTTTTTTCTTCACATTTACCTCCTGCTATTCATTGGCATTTTGAGTCTGAACTAGTTAGCATCAGGAGACTGATGTGATGTCAGTGAGATATTCCCCATAGGGAACCAAAATAATAGCAGATGAGCTGAGCTGGCAGAAAGATCCCCAGAAAGGGAAATAACAAAACCAACAGATTCTAAGCCTAGCCCTTTACTGTGACAACTACAAAGCACCTTTAACGACTGAACACATCCTCAAATACACCTCATAGATCCATCTGTGGTAGTTAAACCTAGTAATCGCTACCACCCCCGCAAAAAGACCAAGTCAGGTCAGTCTCTGGCTGCAGAGATGAGGATAAAATCGTTAATCTGCAGGACTTGACTCCCAACCTGTCAAGACGAATGCTGAGGACATTTCTCTTTGTCCTTTGCTATAGGTGAGAATGGCACGTGCTCCCCAGTACTCTTACCAAGTGACAGACACACCAGTCTTTTTTTGATCATCTAAGGGAGTTGAAGGAAAACAGTAGCCCTGATCTTCAAAAACACTGTCCCTTTCCCATAAAGGCACAGGAAGTCCTCATCCACCCCCAGAAGGAAGGTGTATGCAGGAAGAAGGAAACTGAATGTAATGGAAAGTAAATATATCAACTGTGAAAACAATAACCAACCACAAGCAGCTACAGAAATCCTTCCTTGTACTTAAGGACAAGTACACTGATATTCAGTGTTTACAGAGGTAAAAGTCCCACAATTACAGGGCCAATTCCCTTTTATGTAGGCCATCAGTGCTGCTGTATTGTACTCCTTTCCCCAGTCCAACATCAAACGCAGTGAATGAGGAGTAGATAGAGCTCAGGTGATGGATTGCTTAATTCTTTCAAAATGGTCACTGCTTAATGGCATAGACCATCCAGTAACTCTGGGTCAGCTGCTGCAGGCCTTTAACAAGGCTTGAGCTGGTGTTCCCCAGTTCATCACAAGTAACAGTGAAGATAAAAAGTACACAAACACAGAACTGTTATATACAAAAAGTTTAATTGAAATACCTGTATAAAAAATATGATCTCCATACATTTCACACTGTTAAACAGAAGAAAAAAAATCCAAATCCAAGCTGCATAAATGCAACCAGATCACAGAAACACAGCTATTAAAATAAATTAAGGTTTATGACTCTGCCACTCTACCTTCCAGAGCCAATGCACGGAGACTGTACAATGTCAATAATTTAAAACCCTTCCAAACAGCATTACTTTACACTTCTGGTACATTAATACCAGACAAAAGGCATACTGACTAACTTAAAAAAGTCATTCTATTTCCCTTAAATTAGACTTTGTACAACAATTTCCCATCTTCCAACAAAAAACTGGTAAGGTCAGAAATTTTTTTTTTATTTTTTTTAACCAAAAGTTGACAGGAATGCAGAAAAAAAGTGCCATGGGCAAACCACTAGAATTCCCATGGGGAGAAGGAGAGGAAAGCACAGTGTTGAATAACTCTAACCAAATAAATTAACCAAATAAATAGCCACAGTTGAAAACTGTGGGAGGTCTTCTAAATTTCAAACAATAAATAACTGTATAGTACATGGAAAAACCAAGCTTACATAAACACATTATACAGGTATGGAAAAAAAAAGTAGAAGTCCTTGAATATTGCATTGATTGTGCATTCGACATGCCCATACATACTTTTAAGACTCGCAGGGTGACAAAAGGCCGGGGGGAGTTGAGAAAGGGGCTTCTCATGCCCAATGGTAGAGATGATAAAAGGAAACATGAATAAATGTTTCTGATAAAGAAGCCAATATACCTGTTCATATTTCTGTGCAGGCTATAGGAAATATTTTGAGCAGCAGAGGTGGGTTGGGTTTGTAAAGGGCAGGGGGGCAGGAGTGAAATGTCTGTGTTCAAGTATTCCATCACCAGTGGATGGGACTACTTCATTCAATCACCGAACAGGTTCTCCAATGCATCATAGGAGCTGCTTCCTCCAGCACTGAGTCTAAAGGGAGCAAATTCCTATAATGAACTGGATCTTCTTTGGACATAGACAGCTCAAAAAGAAAGTCCCACTGAAGCAGCTTTCAAAAAGGCACTCAAAAGCAAATAAAATCTAGTCCAGGCTCTATGAGAGCAAAAAAGTTTACCATGTATTCAAGAGGTCACTGCTTTCTTAATAAGGTCAGTCTTTGACTAAGTACTGGCCTGCAACTCCCAAACATAAGCGTTTCCAAAGGAAATCTCTCATTCCAAAGCAGAAACCAGCAAAGGGGGAAAACAAAATCAAGTCCCTCAGACAAAGATTCAACTACAGAATAATGAATGCATTTTTCTAGCCCCTCCTATGTATTGGCAGCAGCACTGTGGTCTTTCTGCTTGTAGCTCCCCCTCCCAGTGCGAGGTCCTTAGTAATTCACAGACTCTCATTACTTGAACTTGTGCTAGATACATCAGTATCAAGGGTCCGTAGCCTTATGTCACAGTCCTCAGACTTCACTACTTCAGATTTGTGCATCCATTGATGGTCAAAAATCTGCTCAAGTGTTGGTCTGTCTGAAGGCCTCAGTGAAAGGCACCATTTGATCAGCTGTTGACATTCTGCAATAAAAAAAAAGCCATATTAGACTAAGAAAGTAAAAAAAAAAGACAATTCTGATAGTCTTTTTAATAACAGAAATCCACCCACACAAGCTCAAATTTACAGGACTATTAAAAAAACCCCAAAACCAGAAAACCCACTTAACTTCTATAGAACTTACCAGGTGAAATTCTTCTCCTGAAGTATAATCGTCCCCTCAAGATTTCTTCATCTTGCTCAAAAGGGATGTCTCCACAAACCATATCATACAGCAAAACTCCCAGAGACCATACTGTTGCTGACCGCCCATGGTATCTGTGGTATCTGATCCACTCTGGAGGGCTGTATACTCTTGTTCCTGCAAGCAGAAAAATACACACTATTAGAGTAAAAGTTTAAAGTGTTTCCCCATTGTTCAGCTCCTTCTGGCAAAGCTAAATTAAATTCAAAAACTTGGCATTTGGGAATTTAAAAAAAAAACAAACAACAACAGCAACAAAAAATACCAAACAAAAAACCAAACCCAAAAAACTAAACAGCTTTACATTTTTTACAAGCCAAAGCCATTAACAGTGTAATTTCAGGTCATCTGCAGGGTTACACCATCAACAGACTTGGCCCATCCGGTTGTTCTATTTTGTTGCAAGGAATAACACAGCCCCATCAGCTGACTGTTTACTGAGGCGAGCTCCCTTTCACTGACCACGTGGCGTCTGCAGCATCACACCAAAAATAGACACAAAAGGACAAAGGGGGCTGTCGGGGAGGAGGAGAGGGCGACAAGAAGGTGAAACACAGGTCTGCCCGCATTACACGGGGCTAATCTGCTTTATCCAATTCCACAGGGCAGTAAACAAAATAGGGCTGCTTACGATTTCTACGTTTTTAAGGCCCCCCCAGGGCTTCTATGCAGCAGCTTTTCCCAACCCGCCCCTCTTCCCCTTCCTCCAGTGCCCAAGAGCTCCTTGGATACCAAACAAAACGGGGAATTCGTGATGCCGAGGGTCACGTGCAGCGGGGCTTCGGGTTTCACAACAAACAGATGTGAGTGCTGCGGCAGCTGGGGGCGGGGGGAGCGAGACCCCGGTTACATCAGTCACACTCCAAGGACTGGGGGAAATGCTCCCTCTGGTCACATGCTGGCTTATGTTCAGCTTTCCCACCTCTAAAGCATCGACCCTAGCCCCTGTGGCAAGTCATTTCGAGAGAGTACATTTATCCCCATCACTTTAAAATCTGCAATGCGGGATTTCCAGGACACCGGCAGAATGGGAGTGGGGGAGGTACCACTCCGAGTTAAAAAAAGCCACTGCATATAAAAATTGCATATCCACACATGGAAACATCCGACACTGGCAAAACCTCCATGTAAACAGATCGCCCTCTACGAAAAATAACCCGCTTTTTCCAAGACAGGGAAACATAAACTGCTGCGTCACTGCTTGGAATCGCTTCTTTCCTACGCAACTGAACACCCCTAAGCCACTTCGGGTCCACAGGTTTCCATTACTGATAGACCTGATATGAACACCCGCGTCAGGGGCTCTGCTTGCTGTGGCCGGTCACTGGGAACGGGCTAAGTGGCAACTAGAGGGAGGGAATCACCCCGGGAGGGGCACGGGAACGGTGGGCACGTACCGTCAAAATCGGTATAAACTGTGTCCTTGAGGAGGGCCCCCGAGCCAAAATCAATGAGCTTCAGCTCGCCAGTGCGGAGGTCAACCAGCAGGTTCTCGTCCTTGATGTCCCGGTGCACCACACCGCAGCCGTAGCAGTGGCGCACCGCCTCCAGCACCTGCCGGAAGAACCCGCGGGCCGTCTCCTCGTCCAGGGCACCCTTCTCCGTGATGAAGTCGAACAAGTCCTTCACCAGCTCAGGCCGCTCCATAATGATCAGGTACCCGTCGGGCCGCTCGTACCAGTCCAGCAGCTTGATGACCCCTCTGAAGCCGGAGCCCACCTTCTTGAGAAGGACGATCTCCAGGGGCACCATGATACCGCTCTGGGCAGAAAGGGGGGGCGCGGGTCAGCGGGGGAGTGGCGCGGCCCGGGGCACCCCCTCGCCGAGGGGAGGGAGGCGGGGAAGGGAGGGAGGGAGGAGGGCGTGCAGGGCGGGGAGGAGGGCGCGGCCGGCGGGCCCCCTCCGCCGCTGCCGCAGTCCGAGGGGCGGGCGCGGCGCTGCGGCGGCGAACCCCCGCCAAATTCCCTCCCGACGCAGAGGCCGCGCCAGCGGGGCGGGCCCCGCCGCCCACACAATGGCCCCGCCGCGGCGGAGCCCCGCGGCACCCCCGGAGCTCCCCCGGGTACTTACAATCGTGCCCCACTCGGTCACCCGCTCCTTCACCACATGCTTCACGGCGACCTGCGGAGCGCGGAGAAAGGAGGCGCCGTGAGCGGCGGGGCGGGCTCAGCCTGCGCCCCGCCGCCGAGGGCCGGGCCGGCCGCGCCCGCCGCTTCCCGCGCCCGCAGATTCCCGCGCCACGCTCCCGCCCGCCGCCCCCGCCCGAGCGCCCCGTGCCTCACCGGCAGCCCGTCGGCGATCCTGCTCCCCGCATACACGGTGCCGAAGCCCCCGCTGCCCAGCACGGAGCCCACCTGGTAGACTTTATCAAACGGCTCCTTTTCCACTTTCACTGCGGAAAAGAGAGGGAAACACCCGCGTTAGTGTCCGCAGCCGCGCTGCGCCCGAATAACAATAATAGTAAGAAGAATAAAAATAAATTAAAAAAAAAAGCCCACAAATGCTCTGGCTGGCGGACCCGTACGCTGCCCTGATTCCAACCAAGGTTTTATTTTTTTAAAAGTAATCTTCTTGAATAACAAAAAGATATAAATATAAGGAAATAAATGCAGCTCTGGGGGCTGCGAAACGCCGACCCCGACACCCCGGTAACGCAGGGCCGGTCCGCGCCCTCCGGCGCGGCGCTGGCAGGGGACAGCCCAGCCGCGTACCTGGCTGGAGGATCTTCACCGGCAAGTGGTCCATACTGGGGCTGCAGATATGCGCCAGCGAGCCGAACTTGGAGAGCAACATCTTCCGAGGGGGGTGGGCGAAACGGCGAGTTCCCCACGGCAGCTCCGCCGGCGTCCTCCCGGCTCAGCGCGGCTCTCGTCTCCCCGGAGCCGGCGGAGGGCGGCGGGCCGCGGAAAGCTTCTGCGCGGCTCCTTCTTCGGCCGAGAGCGGGAACCCACGGAATCCTTGGGGGTCCCCGCCGGCAGCAGTCCAGGCGTCGGTCGCACAAAGTCCTCCGGAGAAACGCAGTCAGCGAACGCGCCGCTCCCGCGTTCCTTCTTCCACCCGGCGAAAGCCGCTCGGGGCGCAGGCAAGCGCAGGCAGAACTAGAACCCTCCGCAGAGACAGACAAGTCCGGGGGCTTCGGGTCCGCGCGTGGAGCCCGCCCCTGCAGGGGCCGCGGCGGCAGGAGCGGGCTGGGCGCCGCAGTGGAGCCGTGGCGGGCGGAGGACAGACCGCGCCGCCGCCGAGCTGCCCGCGCGCTTCTGAGCCGGCGGCGCCGCCGAGCCGCCTCTTAACTCCCAATATTTTGGTGCGGGCAGAGTGCGGCGAGCGCGACCAGGATATCCCTCCGCGGGGGAGGAGGGGGGGGGGAAACACCTCTCTCCACCGCCTCCGCCGCCCCCTCCCCTCTGCGCCGGAGCCCCCGCGGGGCGGCGGCCGCGACTGCAGCGTCCTTGTCCCGCCCCACCACACGGGCGGGCACGGGGAGGGCGGGGGGCTGGGAACTACTTGTTCTGTAGTAACCGGCGCGCAGAGTTACACACCGTCTGAGAGGAACGCATCACACATTAGCGGCAAAAAAAAAAAAAAAGGGGCTGGGGGGAGATTCTCCCGTGTGCGTTAACGCTGCCGCGCGGCCAATCGCCGGCCGCCCTTTCAAAGGGCTCCCGGGGCGACCCAATGAGGAGAGCCCTCATTTGCATGCGGCGGCGCGCGGCCAGGCGGCGGCAGGGCGGGAATGCCGCGGCGCGGTGCGCCGGGCCCGCCCCGCCCCGGGCTGCGGGAAGGTCGCTCCGAGCCGCCGCGTCCGGGGCTGCGCGGGGGCGGGGCACCGACAGCGCCGGGGCACGGCGGGCCGCGGCTCCGCGGAGCCTCTCTGGGGCGCGGGCAGCCCCGGCACAGCGGTCGGAGCCCGCTCGTTTTGCCAGCCGGTGCTCCCCAGTGAGCATGCGGCGCGTTCCCTCGCCCTCAGTAGCGATTCCTCCTCCTCCCCAGCGCTGCCCCGTCGCCTCGGCGCAGTTCGGCTCCGTGCCAGCGCGGGGGGACGCCGGCGCCTGCCCTCCGCGCCTGCCTCTGTCAGTCACCTCCCCTGCGCGGAAGCCCCGCGGGGCCGGTGCGGCGCGACGGCGGGCGCCGGAGTCCTGGCAGCGCGGCTCGGAGGAGCCGAGGGTTTCCCGCCCCGCCGAGGCGCCGCGCCGGGAGAGGGCACGGAGCTGCTCCGCTTGCCGGCGTTGCCGCCGCCCGCCCCGCCCCGCAGGGGGCGCTGCATCAACAGGAATGGGGGCGCGTCCCGTCCGACGGGGCTCGCGGGGGGTCCCCGTGCCCCGAGGCGGCGGCCGCGCTGGTCACCGCGGTCGGGGCGCTGTGCCTGACGGGCCCGCGGCTCCGGCCTCCTCTGAGGGGAGACCGAGACAGTTGGCCGCGCCCAGGCGGAGGGAGAAGCCCGAGGGCGTCCAGGGGATTTTGACGAGTGTCTGTCCAGCAAAGCTGTGGGCCACTGCTTTAGAAATTAATGACTGCGCTGCTGGGTGGGCAACAGCGTCTTAATAACTGCTCCAGCAGCTACTTAAGAGCCCAGCCCAGATGCGCCCAGGGCTGGCGCTCAGGCGGGGCGCACCCCGCCGTTTGCAGACAGCTTGGCGGCCGCCCGTCCACACCCTGTCACCCCCCAGGTGCGTGGCAGTGAAAAGCAGCGGCGTTGGAGGTACCGGTGCTCCGCGGGGGATCCCCGGCGTGAGGGTGTTTTTGGCAGCCCCTCCCACACTGGGCTCTCGGGGAGAGCCTTGCAGTTGGCATTGTCTGGTAATAGCAGTGCTGTGATCTCGGGCAGTCGTGCCCATAAACAAAGCAACGGCTTCTAGGGAGAGGTAATGTCTTTTATTAGATTTGACCAGCTGATGTGAAGGTCAAGTTTGCAGGCGCAGTTTCAACCCTTCATGTCCCAGAATGTATTTTTTGAAGATAGATCAGTTGGGCTATAAAAGTTACCACTTCTCATACAGACCAATTTGCAGAGGCTCCAAAATAAACCACAGAGTTTATTGAAGAATTCAGGAGGTTTCATGTTTATGGATTTTGTTTTTCCTTAAAGCAAATGATTTGGATTTATGAGATAAAGCAATAAAAAAGCTGGGGATTTTTTTTTTTTTTGTATTTTTTAAAAAATTTGTGGTAGACCATGCCTTTTGGCTATCTCAGATCACATTTGTAAAAATTACTATGTGTAGGTGCTAATTATTTATGGAATTAACATTGCAAGTTGTTACTAATTCCTGGGTTTTTTACATGACCAGGCATGAAAAATCATGCATGTATCACTAGTCCGCAAAAACATCAGGGCTTGTCATTCCAACTGTATTTGGAATTTCTTAAATTCATCTCAGTGCATGGCCAATCTATAGTAAGTCAGCAATACACTTGCCTTGAACCTGTTCTGGAAATAATACAGTTCTCTCAAAATCCTGTTGCATTTAAGCTACATCTTGTTAAGCTGTGTCAGCTGTCAAAAAAACCCATGACATACCTTTACACATCTACATTTGTAACAAAATGGTAATCTAAAAATTCTGGGATCAATCCTGGCATTGGTGTAACTCCTAATCTGATTTGTATTTTCACACCAGTGTAAAAGGGGAGGTTATTATACATTTAACATTAAAGAAAACAAGGTAGTTACTGTAAAAAAAATAAAAATGATAAGGGGGTATTTGTTCTTTATTCACTTAATTTTGGCAGACAGACATTTAATTTGTATACAGCTACAAGCGCTCTTGGTTTGACAGAATTACAGATGGATCCCAGACATGGAATTTACCCTGTCTTTACACATAAGCCTTTCATGGGTTTGTGGTGCTTCTTTTGATCTGGCTTGGAACATGCAGTTCAGTGGTCCTAAACAATTATAGCTGCAGAAATATTTTATAAACTAGCTTTGGCCACTTTAACAGTGGCTTTGCAACTATAAATGGAAAATCATTCATGGGTAGGATGCCAGTTTGATTTAGAAGTCATTTTTCTGTGCAACAGTCCCTGAGCAGGAGTGAGTTTGTCAGGCACAGAAATATGGAAGATCCATGGGAGTTTACGCTTGCAGAACAGTACTACCTTCAGGCTACCTTCTAATGTCTGTATGGAGCTCAGCTCAAAGTTTGCTGTGGCACATCATCAGGTGCTGCGCCAGTGACATTAATGGGCTCTAATACATGCTTATAGCCATTGTAGGTCTTCTTGGGACTACCGAAATACATCTGTTCTCATAATGTGACCATAAGGAATGTTGCTAAGAATGCTCTGGCAGTCCATTAAACTTATGACAATATTGGTATTTCTAGGTCACTCAACCTCCTTATATGTCAGAGCTCCTAGCTCCCTTAATGCCACTTTGCTTGATTCTCTTCAGTCTCTCTGTTATTTGGCAAGAGAACAAACTGAGCACAGTTCTCTAGATGTGGCTTCATCTGTGCTGAAGAGAGGGCAATAATCATGTCCCTTGACCTGCTGGCTGTGGCACTCCAAGATGTGGTCAGTATTCATTACCACAGGCGCACACTGCTGACTTTGTTGGTTTGTGGTCCACTGGGTCTTCTCCTGTGGAACCGTTAGTTCCAGCCTGCACTTCTCCCTAATTACATCCTGTCCCAGATGTGGGACCTTGGCATTCTTGGTTTTGGAAGTCCATTACAGATGTATTTGTTATACATTTATTCAGCTAGTTGAGGTCTGAATAGCAGCTATACCCTCCAGTATACCAACAGCCCCCTTGATTTGGTGTCACCTTGTATTTCCAAAGGTCATGGATGAAAAAGTTAAATAATATCAGCCATTTTATTGATCCCAAGAAATAGCCATTGGAATCACCTGCTAATTGGACTTGAAACAGTTATTATGGATGCTTTAAGGCCCATGATCTGGCCAGTTTTTAATGTATCTTCCCAATTTGGCTGCAGATGCTGAAAAACTCTCAGAGTTCTGGATGAAGACAAGGGGACCAACACCTCCTCTAATCTCACCCAGAGAACCTGTAATGTAGTTGTAGAAGACAATCAGTGTGACTAAACATAGTTTGTCCTTGGGAAATTCAGGATGGCTGTTCCTTTGGACAGCCTCTGATAGCTTAATATCTTTTCTATGTTGTGGCACCCAAAACTGCCCCCAGGACTCGAGGTGAGGCTGCCCCAGTGCAGAGCAGAGTGGGACAATCCCCTCCCTCACCCAGCCAATGATGCTGTGCCTGATGCACCCCAGGATGAGGTTGGCCCTCTCGGCTGCCAGGGCACTGCTGACTCGTATTCAATAGAAAGATGTTGACAACTTCATCAGTAACACACCATACTTTTCCACATATGGCACATTCTTTTCCCTTTAGAAATCAATATCCTGAGTGTATTCAGTCAAAGTTGACTCCTACCATAAACATTAGTGAGACCAGTATTGAGGGTACTATTAAAAGAAGGTTGAAAAACTGAAAAGGCTTTCAAAGAGAATACAAAGTTTAGGACTGGTATGTTAAAACATGAAGCTCTACTAGCTCAGTCTACTTTGTTTATTTGATAGAAGGTTAAGAGTTAACCTCTTACCATAACAGTCTAGAAGTATCTACAATTTATTTTTTTTTCCCCACCTGGTATTCTCTAGCTCTTTAAGTCTCACACAGGAAGAGTTTTCCAGGCTAGAACTGAGAGAAAACAACAAGACCTAGAAGTAAAGTACAGGCAGGTAATAGAGCCTCACTGTGTATGTAATTCTCTGGTAACTGAAGACTTAGTACTGAAGCTGGATTTAAAATAATGCAAGAAGATATGGCCATGTGTAAAAAGAACTTAGAGGTTTGATGAACAACTTGCATTAGATACCATGACATTGTGTCAAGTGAAGTCAGACTGGAAAGTCTCTGGAACATTAATATTTATGGTACAAAAAGCATGACTCTGCACAGAACTGAGTTATCAGGACCTCATCTTCCACTGTTATGCAGGTGGCATTTTGTATTCAGTAGAGAGATTGCACACTTTCAGCAGCTGTTTTCCCTCTTTCAAAAGCTGTATTGAAGAACTAAAGTGGGATCAAGGAAAGGTAATGAGAATGACTGAGGATATGAAAAAAAACCCTCTTTTGAAAGATTAGGCCACTTTAGAGGGAAGATCAAGAAAGGGGATACAGTAAAATAATGGTCTAGGTACCATGGATCAGATGACTGTGTTCTCTCTCATTTAACATGAGCTGAGGAACATCAAGGAGAATTAAAAGGTAACTTTCAAAACTGAAAAAAAAACCAAACCCAACCTATAATTACTTCTACATATAAAACTTGTAATTAGACCATGGAACTCACTGCCAAGTCACAAAGGCCAAGAATGTAACAAGATTAAAAAGAGTATTGTATTTTTAGTGATAACAAGTGTATTCAGAGTTATAATTGGAGGATAAAAATAGTAGAAGGGATATTAAGTATCAAATTTCAATGTGGAAACCGACTTTATGTCTTGTAGAATGAGTTGATACTGGCATCAGCAAATTAATGAATAAAGAATGTAAGTAAGGAGTAAGGAATATTGTCCACCTCTGCCTGCTCTGGAGTCTTTATTATATAGAGTGAGCCAAAGTGGTAGAGTAGTTTGTGTAACAAGGAATTTTTAATAAAGTCCTATATTTGCTCCTGTAGTTCTGTTTGTGCCAGTAGTGTTATATTTAAACTGCTGCAATGATGTGAAAAATTTATCTCGGTGTTTTGGTCAATGGGTGTTTTTCAAAATGAGTGTTTTTCAACCTATAATCTATGTATTGATGGAAATAGTAAGACATCACAAAGTGTTCAATGAATTTTGTATTTGCCCACATGCACCAAATAAAATCAAGGAGGGAAATAAGAGAAGTAATAGCAAAAAAGCCAAGGTTTGCTTCTATTTGTTATTTTGTAAAATTATTAAGTTGCAAAAGTAGGTGAATAAATAATCCTTCCATCAAAATTAAAGAAACACTAGAACAGATGATCTCAAGATTTTGTATAGAAATTTAGGGGGACATTTATTGTATCGTTGTATCATTGCTGTATGGGATGAAGCAAATAAAAAGCATTGTTTCTGTGACTTTTATAGAATTTTAATTGAATTTTATAGACATGTTAGAGTATAGATGAAACTGGATTCTGTTCTACCTTCCCTTTTCAAAATTCTTGTATGAAAATTTTGAAGTGTGAAGATATGAAAGCCTTATCTGAATTGTGACCACCACAGTTATAAGATTTAGATCATTCCATTGTATCTGTGACCTGACCCAAAAGGCTGTACACCCACTAAAATAATTCAGCAATTTGTTAATAATAAATTCATTACAACAGGCAGTGCCAATATGAATGTGTCTTTCTATATTTGAGAATGGATAGAAAAGTTTAATTGGTTTTAAATAATTATAATGATAATAAGTAATAAAATTGCTGAAGACTTGCAAAAAGACAATATACAGAGCTGTCAGCTCTTCACTTGATCTTTCTTGAATCTTGACACTAAATTTAAACTCAAACATAATACCAACATTGTAAACCAAAATATTATGTTTATGTGGTCCTATGCTACTAATTTCTACTCAATATATAGATACATTTCTAATTTTAAAAGCAAGAGGAGTAATTTAAAGGAGACTGAAAGGACAGTTGGTGGGCGAGTTAAATGAAGACCTGTTATAATAATATGGTAGTTGTAATATGAACACAATGGAATAAGTTCACATTTCAAATGCAATAGGTGGATGCACTTTGGCACAACAGTTTAAATTGTCAACCAGTTTTATGACTACATAAGTTCCTAATTAAGGCTTGATGAGCCAAAATTCAGCAATATAAACATTCAGACCTTTCCTACTATCTTAGCATCACAACCTGTGTGCTTCCACTTCCACTTTCTCCTCTTCAGCTTCTTGACCACTGTGTAATGAGAAAAATACTATGGAGTTACTGTAATTACAGCAATAAGATCTGTTCTTTGAGCCATATACAGGAGGGAACCACCAGATTACTTTGTATGTGTGTGCCCCAGCTCTCTGATTGACAAACTACTGGTGTTTCTGGTCTTTGCTAATCTAAAAGGTTGTAATTATTAACCAGCAAAAACTCCTCTCCTGCACATGCATCCCATGTGTAGTCCTCTGCAGAACTGCCACAGTCATGGCTACTGTTGTTAGTGTTAGATACAGAACAGCATTAGCAAGCTGAGCTGATGTCTTTGTACAGAGGATCCTCAATACTGTGCTAGTGTGTGTAATTGGAAACAGACGTTCACGTGGAGGAGAAAGTTACGTATTGAGTAAATTTTTCTGTAACTATAATTAGTCATGGCAGAATAGGCAGCCTTTTCTATTTTTTGAAGTTAGATTAAGTCAATGAGAAGAACAGTTCCATTTAGCATATACAGAAAGTTGGTACCTGATTTGTTAATGTACTATTAAAGTAATAGTAACAAAAAAAGGGAAGGAATAAGTATCCCTAAATGATCTTTGATCAAGGCTCAGCAGAATGTACTTTAATACTTGTATTATAATCAAAAACATAGTGGCTGTCCTTGCTCAGTGTTTTATTCATAGGTAACTAAAGTATGTACCATAAACCACATGACTGTATGACCAAAGGACACCTTGTGTGTGTCTTATCAGTAGTAGAATACTAACTTTATGATAATAATATTTCATTTTCTGTTGTGTTTCCATGGACTTCATAAAGAATATCATAGTCTATGTTAATCAGTGTCTTATAATTTTTAAAATTGTCTTCCAAATGTGAAAATCTAGTAAAAAATATGCTATCATGCTATTACATTTTCTGAAAGGATGATTTCACTCATATTTCAAGCTAATAAGTCTCTTATGCCAATCTAAAATATGTCCTCAGAAAAACAAGAAAAGATAACACAATTTGGCAGCAAAAGCAAAGACACGGAAGACAGTAAGTCCACCCTGGTTGAAGAAGAGCATGTATTACTTGAATTGTTTGTCAGTCACTGTTGACCAACTCTCAGTACTGTGGACATTCATCAAGAAGAAGTGTATGTCTAAAAAGGCACCTAATAGAGTTTGGCAGTGAACAACAACAAACATCCACTTGTGAATGAAACTTTGTGTGGTGATGAAAGTACTAAAATACCCCAGTGGTTAAGGCCATATAAAAGAAGGAAAGATCTATTTTCTTGACTCTTGGCACTAAGAAGAGGCACAGCTGTAGCTTCTAAATAAGGTCTTCTACCAGGCTAATGGTACTCTGGGTATAGCACCCTCTGAAACAAAGGGTGTGTGGTTTTGAGCACAAGATTCCATGGACACCATTGTGGAGTCCACTAATAACTTTTATTTATCTCAGGTATGTTCAACAGTAAAACAATTATTGAGGGTAGGCAGTGTTGATTATTCTTGAGCGTTGAGTATTTAAATTTCAAATGAAATCACAATTGAGGCATTCTGATTGTGTCCTTCCTGGTTAGGGTAATCTTGTGTGATGAAGGAATACTGGTCTCTAAATCCTGGTACAGAGGTATTATTTTTGTATTTGTTGTATAAAAGGACACTTATACTAAGATGTAAAATGCATATGTCATGTGAGGTGATGCCTTGGTTTGAAAGACAGGTGTCTGCTAAGGAAGGCAGGAGCCTCCCTTGGAATGGAAGATGCAACCCCCTTTCCCTCCGAATTATTATAATTTTAAAACCAAGGGGCTTTCAGGCAAAGATATGGAAAATAGGAATAACAGCTCTTTACAAATATATATATATATATGTATAAAACAAGGCAGGGTAAAAAAACTGATTTAAACTGATAGAGTCAGATACAACCTGACCCTGTTAGTCAGGGTGGCAGCAGCAGTCTGATAAGGTGGTGGCTGCAGTCCTCCTGGAGTGAATGGATGTGGTTCTGTTGAAGCAGTGATCCTGTGTAGAAAGATCTGGTCTTCCTCAGAAGGTCCAGTGGTAGGTATGTAGCTTTTGTCCTCTGGAAATCCAGTGGGAAAGACTGCTTGTGGTCTTCAAAAATCACAGTTTATATGCAGGATGGTTGCTCCCTCTGGGTGGAGCATCGCACAATGGAATGATGAGTCATGAGATAAGGCCCTGATGGGCCATTAACAGGACATAGTCTTGAGGGAGGAGGCAGGGAACACTGCCCCACCTGGTTTTAACAGCTCATGAAGATGGTGATAGAATACATGCTTGTGGGCACATCTTACATTGTAACCTAGGACAGGTGAAAAGGAACAAAGTTATCTGCATTTAAGACAGATACTGAAAAAAAAGGTATTGAAGGAGCTGGTAGCAGTATTGAACATGCTGCTAAAAATGTCTTTTAGCTGCTACTGAAGTAGAAGGTATCGATAATTAGTAGGTTGATGGAGCTGGAAACTCTAAAAGATTGAATGGCTTGACTGCAAGAAAGTGGGTAGAAAAGCCAAAGTGTATCCAGCACTTCTTAGGCTAGGAAATGGTGACTAGGCCTTTTTATCTTGATGACACTCAAGAAGGAAACTGATGACAAGCACCACTCTCTCTTCCACAAATAGCAGGAGCAGATAACAGTGTCCTGCTTCTGAAGACTTTGGTTGTCATAGTAAGTCAGACAATATTTAGTTCTCCAGATTTTTATTTAAAATACATGTGAGAAAGCCTGTGCAGACAGTTCTAGCTAAGGTCAGAGACAAAGGTATCTAGCACTTTCTGTTAAGACCTGTGGCTTCTGTTACTGTGTAGAGTTTAGGTTGCTGCCGCACATGGAGAATCTCTGTGTCTTTCGCTCGTTATTCTTGCTTCACTCAAAAGTGCTGATACATTTAGTTAGGTGGGCTAGCAATGAACTACATAATTTTGAGTCAGTTTTCCAGGATCAATGCAGTCATCTTGCTGAAACACTTCAATGAGATAGCAGTCATACTTCCAGAGAGGCAACCAACAGGAATATGTGGCAACAGGAATGCACACATTTGTATAGTGCCCTCGCATAAATTTAGACCATATAAATGAAAACTGAAAGAAGCTGCCCAGAGAAGTGGTTGAGTCACCATCCCTGGAAGTTTTTAAAAGGTATGTAAATATGGCACTTAGGGACATGGTTTAATGGTGGACTTGGAAGTGTTTGGCAGTTTATGGCTGGACTCGATGTTGAGGGTCTTTTCCAACCTAAATGATTCTATGATACTGGGAGCGGAAGTGGTATTTGATGGGATTAGATAACACATATTAGCAATTCCCCATTTAATTGATAGTCCTGTTGCAGCTGTACCATTCGTTTCCCTTGCATCATAACAGTTCTACTTTGAAGCATCAGAAAAAAAAATTCCAAAAGGCAAAACAAAAGGCAATCTGGAGTCTTCAAAATGTGTTGAAATTTTCAAGGATCCAGATGACTCATTCTTTTTGGGAGAAAGTAACTCAGGCCTGTTTATCTTTTTGTGATAATTTTTACTTGCTTCTCTTCGACATCATCCTTAGCTAATATTGGAAAAGGAAATATATATCACCATTATTTTATGGTACAAATGCACACTGAGCTTTGTTCTAGATACAAAACAGAAACATGCTGAACACCTCTGCCTTTTCCCACATGATTAACAATTTTGTCGTCTTCCTTTTCTGATGTAATTTATATTCATGTTACTTTTGTAACAACATTCACAGGAACTAGAATTTCTTTTACTCCCAAATTTTATTAAAAATCAATTCTTGTCCTTACTGAATGGAGAATTTTTCTGCCTATGGTTTTGATTTCCCCTGTTACCTGGTTTTCTTAACAAAAATGTTTTACTTTTTTTGATTCCATATTTAATTACTGTTCTTTGCCATCTGTCTGCAGGGAAATTTGGTTTATCTGTATTACTGATACTTAAAAAAAAGAAAAATGTGAGAAACTCAATAATAATTTCCTACATTTTGAAAATGTGTCAAATACATTGGCTTGAAGGTAGTGTCTCTGAAGTTTAAATCTAAACCTTCATAATTACAAATCTGTCCTGTAGTAAAAAAGAAGAGAGTGAGTCAATGCTGAGTTGCTTGCTATACGATTACTTTTCATACCATTTCCTAGAAGATGAAATTTCCAATGAAATAGAAGATTTAAATTCACTATATGAGTGTTGAAGTCCGTATTTAGGTGTGCAAAAAGTACATGTCTGAGAATACTTCCAGACTTGTGGCACCAGATTAAAATCTAATATTTATTACTTTGTTCAATTTTGTCCCTTGCCCCTGAGAAAGCCACTGCCACCCTTGGGACAAAGGTGGCAAATGCACCTGTTGGTCTGATCATTAAGATAAAGCATTTTAAGGCTGAATCCTTTTAGCTGAGAACTTCCCTTAGAATAGTAAGTCCTGTGTTATAAAAAAATATAAAATATTTATGGTTTATTTAAATTCTGTGCAAGTAAAAAGCAGCAAATTACAGTGATACCGGTTTTGCCTGGCCACCTCTAATTCCCAAGAGAAGCTGTTAATGTCTGCTGACATTTATTGGCATGTTATTATTTGTGCTTTTGTGTTTGTTCCCATCTCACAAGAATTTCAGGCTCCGTTCTAATTTCTCAAATAATGGGTTTTCTCCACTGAATTACAAAGGATTTCCATTGCTAACAGAGAGATTTAAATAAGACAATTGCAGACACATCTATGCAATTGTGGTCTTGCTGTCCCATTGGCTTTTTATGATTCCTATTTCATATTTAAGTTTGCTGGAGCAAAGGGGCCTGGTTTTTACCCCTTTTTTCACCTCAGGTCAAAGAGCTAATAGAAGAAAGATTTATCAGTCTTGAGGGTCATATATTTGAAAAATAGATTTAAATGAGTACATCTTGTACTTAGTTTCATTTTTAATGTCACATGTCAAATGATATTTTATTGCTCACTTTTGTTTTTGTTTTGGTTTTTTTTTTTTTTGTGTAGGTCCGTGGTTGTCCATATTGCTGAACTTTGCCCTTTGACAGGAAATAACAATCAATGTAAGGATTAAAGAACAAGTGCAATTCATTGCTTGGTCTGGTTTCAGAGTTACATTGCAGATAACATTGTCATAATACATTGTGATCTGCTGTATAACATGATACAAACTGGCATAATGTGCTTTAAGAGCATGATAAGGAATCATAGAATGCATTGAATTGAATGGAAAAGCTTTCCTCTTAGACTAGTTGTTACTGTAATGAGTCTTTTCTTAATGCCATAACTGTGTTAGTAACAATGAATGTCATACCAAGTCCAGGAGCAAACCAGCTTTCATAATGTAGGAAGGAACAAGAAATGTATGAAGGAAAAAGAAATGTCTGATACACTTGTGTATTAAACTGTACCCCTAAATGTGCAGAAAAAGGCAAAATATTGCCTACTGCTTGCTTCATACAGAAGCAAGATGGCAAAAATCTGGTATTCAAAATTCACTATGTATGCCCTTAGTATGTCTTTGTACTCCAACAAGATGAGCATTATATTATGATAGAATATATCAAGAGTCTACTACAGACTATACCTACTAATTCAGCAAATTGCAAATGTAAACTTATTAAATTGCCTTTAATTCCAAAGGTTCCTGGTGTGCCTGCTCTTATACCAATGATGAAGAGCTGCATCCGCTGCTTCATTGGCAAATAGGGTACCTCTCCTCTAACCTCTCTATCTCAAGATATCTGAATGTGGAACAGTTTGATATTGTTTCCTCCTTGTTTTTGTGATGACATCTATTCTTCCCAAAGATCTGATTATGCATTGTCAAGAACATAAAAGGCTCTCCTAAAATATTTTTTATGCAAGATATTGATGCCATCCACCAAACTTTTTTGGCCTTGTTAGAATAACTGGCTCTGGGAAAGTGATAATCACATGAGATTGTCTCAAGGCTTCAAATATTTATTGTGTCACAAAGTATTCTTTCTGGATTGTCAAATGTGGAGGAATTTGAAGGAACATGGATGAATTTCCTATGGAATCAGAAAGGTAGTGTACCACATCCTTCACTGTGGAATTGCTTTAGTTCTCTTCTTCTGTGGGAGAACAGTATAAACACCCTGTTCAGATCCCATAAATTAATAGGAGTCCAAAACACTGCAACATTCAGTTTCCAGGTTTTGTAATTGTGCAGAAGCCCAGGTTCTCTACTATGCAGATAGAATCAATAAACAGAAAATTGCAGAAAGAACCATTAAACATAAAAATCCAATCTCCTCTTTTCCCTGTCACCTCACTGGAGGAACTGGGACAGACTATATCTAGTAAACCATAGTGATTATTGTGCTAGTTATGACTAGCAGCATGGGAGCAGAAATGTTTGACTTAATATGAGCTTGGGCAGGGAGGGAGATCTCTTTCTCTAAGTGTAATTTAATTATGCTCTCTCTTTTTTTTTTTTTCAATACCTGCATCAGTGATCAAAACTTGTACTAACTGACAATGCCTTAAGTAAAAATCTGAGTTGTACTGGTTTGTCTGTGACATTGTGTTTGCAGGTATACTCTACAAATAGCTATTGCAACTGAAGGAAGGTAACCTACTATGGTTTCCTAGGTGCATACTGTTACCTTCTGTTATACTTTATCTTATCCTGGACTTCAGCTGGAAATTTCCATTTGCTCTTTCTAGTTCCTTCTGACAAAGTCAGAGAAGTTATTTCAAATACTTTATTTAACAATGGGAAGGCTGATGTTGCTTGAAGAAAGCTAGGAAGAACTTTGTCCAGTTTAAAGCAGAATTGGTAAAGGAGTGCTGTCATGGAAAAGCTTTCTTGCTGTTCTGCTAATGACACTCACATTTCATAAAGCAAATGAATTTTCTCTTTACCAGCAGGGCACTGACTGTCCATTGCTACAGCATGCCATTTTGCAAAACTGTAGGTGTAGCAATCTCCAGTGGCAGTGTGATGATGGAAAACTGGGAACCACTGCACTGTTGGCTGCCATGGGGTATATCTGTTCTCCTTCCTGGCTCTGTAATGCTGTGGATTGATAGCACCAGTCATGCCTGCCAACACCGGTTGAAGAACCTACATTCTCTTCCGAATGCAACTAGACAGTAGATCTGTGAGTATTCCCTAACATACTTCAGGCAAAAGTGTTAGCAAGACCTGCTATTTAAATCCTTTAAGGCAACTTATTGTGACCAAAGTGGGTCAGGGACTTCTTTTAGGCTTATATCTGGAAGTGTCAGCCTGTAGCTCTTCACAACCGCACTACAGAGTCCAGACTGCTATATCTTCTGTGGCTAGACTGCATCCTGTACCTGAAGTAAACTTATTTAGAGCAACTTTTAATATTTTGATTAATTTATAGATACATTTTCTTTCCTCCTTTTAAGTTAGTTGTGCTTCACTTAAGAGCATGTTCTCTGAGTCATATTTCATTCTTCGTCTCCCTAGGCTTCTTTGGCCTCTTTGGAGATAGAAGACATGATCATATCTCTGAATCACAGATACTGGAGGCTGTGAGAATGTACAGAGCTTATATATTCTATGCTTGCCCTGTTTGTGTGCTCTCCCCTAGGCACCTGCTAATCATCACTGTTGGGAATTGAATACTAGGCTAAAGAGATCTTTGGTTTTACCTGTTATGGCTGTTCTTATCGTTTATTTCTATATGGCTCCAGGAAGATAGCAGCTACTTTCTGACTTTGCAGCTTGTTGTTCAGTAGGGAGATGCTTTTCAGTTTTCTGGCCATGTGCAGTCAAGAAGAGGGGGAAGTTGAAGAAAACTGTGAAAGTGTGAAGAAAAGTATTTGGCCTTTCCACTTATAGAGGATACATAAGCATGCAAGAAAGAAAGGAAAGACAATGAAAGCAGGGAATACAAGGAAGAGGTAGGGTAGGTGCTCTTCATTGATACAGAAAGATCAAAGGAAGAAAGAATCTATTAGTAGGGTAAGGCACAAACTGAGGAAGACACTGTATCAAAGGGAAGCAGCCAGCACTGTAGCAAGCTACAGTAAAAGCACTACAAAGTGTTTACATAGGATTTTAAGAACAAATAGAGATGTTAAATTCTGAAACTTATTTTTGAAACTTTTAAAATTTTAAAAATAAAAGCATTAAAGAAATGCATTTTATGAATATTGTGAGTTCTCATTTACACGGCAGTGTTTTCAATGATGCATTAATTCACCTGTTCAAAATGCTTCAGTCATCGAATTATGGAACTTAGAATTGCAGTGTTTGTGTGTATGTGTGCCTTTGTGGTTTGGGTGAAACTGGTATTTTTTCATTTGAATCAGACAAAGGTGGGGCCAGGGTGTTTTCTTTCAGGCATTTATTTACCATAGCTTACAGTTTGCTTTGTTGTTCAAATGGTATGTGACTCCACCCTCACCCATTATTACCCAGCAAGGATACAAGGCAGCTTTAGAGAGTTTCTATGTTCATGCTATTGAATTCTGGTATCAAGCTGCTTTCTAAACCTTTGGGAGCAAGACTTTGGAGGGTAAATTGTAAGCATTGTATCTTGACTGAAAAAATCTGTCTCTTTGGAAGGAAATGTGATGTTGAAAGAAAATTCTATTCTATTCCTTTTTTAATTGGAAATAAATTGTCCCTTTCACTCCATTCTGAACTGTGTTGTTGGCATGTGTGTGTGTCCAGGATTGCATCTGCTGTATTTAAGAATGTATGGGTTTGATCTCCTGAAAGTATTTAAAATATGCTGACAGTAAGTGTAAGCACACCTTCATCTCCCCCACAGACGAGCTACCAGAAGTGGTTGCTCATGCTGGAAGGAAATAGTGCTTTATGCTAAGGGTGACACAAGTCACACCTCATGTCTCCAATGCAAATGTAGAGCTCCAGGAAGCAATCTCCTTCCTTCTATCCCTGTAGTCCCTGCAGGCTGATGCAACTCTACTGTCTTTAGTGTAGTAGCTGCAGACAGAGGTAAGTTCATGAAAATTATGGTTGAAAAGGAAAATCAACCCTGTTAACTACTTCTGCGTATGAAAGTGGGTCATGAGCCCATACAAATTTGTTGTGCTTGGACCTCTTATTATAGCATTTCCGATTTCCTCAAGTCCCAAAAAGCAGGGAAGGACAGAGTGGGGTAGATGAAAATGAAGGTAAATTGTCAGTTTCCTTGGGAAAGCTGTCAGTATGTTTCCTGCTAATGAAATAGATTTCTTATGTTTTTGGAGGACAAAGTTCCATGTTTCAATGGTGGCTGCTAAAAATTAATTTATTGCAGGATTTTGCTGTGTTCCAATGTAACACAGAGAATGTTGCCTGTCTCCTCAGTTATAAACTTTTCTATGTCTACTCAGTAAAGCCTTTTTTCTGTTCTTTTTGCTAGATGTAGGTTCACTCTCAGAACAAAGATTCCTCAAAGTCAGTGTGTGTAGCACCCTAACACAGAGTACCATAACCAAAAGCAGAAGGAACAACTGCAAGGGAGCGGATTCATCAGAGGTCAGGGAGGAAAGATTCTTGTAGATGACTAATGGTAAGGGATGGGCAAACCTTGTGTTGTTTTGAGGTTTTGTGAACCTTGTGAACTGTACTTTTGGTTTCACAGGGTTTGTGAACTGTCCCCTCTTCTACCTTGTCCTTCTCCCTTTGGTATTTTTCAGAATGGGGGTTTTGTTGAATTTTTTTTACTGTAAACAAGGTGTCCCTTTCTGTATGTAGTAATGCTTGAAAAGTCTTTCCACCTCAGCACCTTCTCAGCAAACTACTGGGTGTAGGAAGTTTCTGTCCTTATCATCTTCTCTTTTCTCATTTTAATGATATTTTCCTCTCAGAACACAATATGTAAAAGGGGCATTTTGGGCCTGTATCAATAGAAACTACAGCTTATTCTTTTTCTAGGTCTATCTAGCTCCAGTTTTAACCAAGTTAAGTTTCTTTCCTTTAGTCTTCATTTAATCTGAATTACCTAATATTGTATAATTCTATAGTAGATGCTTTGAAATTATGTTTTTGTTTGTCTCTCCTCCCCTTTTTAGTCACTCAAATGATCTTTAAATCAGAATCAGAACCCTCCTGGTTTCATTATGTTCTTGCATCAAGTGAGGTCCTTCAACTCCACAAAATGTTAAGGGAATTTTAGAATAGAAAATCATATTATTCCATAATTGTCATCTGGAAGAATGAAAGTCCTCAAACTGACTCATAAAGACATAGTTTTATAATACTACCTTCTCATTTAAATCTCTGCTATACCATGTCTGTGTGCTGCATGTTTGAAGCAGGTTGATTTATTGTGTAAACTGCTACCACTTTGCATCTGGTAAATTGTCAGAAGCAAAATTTTCTCAAATTTTACATTGGGATGGGCCTGCAAGATGACCTGAAATAGTTGGTAATTTGGAAAGTTTGTCTAATGAATAGTGTTTTGAATATCTTTGTCTTATAAATTGAATAGATTTTTTTCCCCTATTTTTGGCATAGTATTATGGTAGATTTGGTAGGTTATTGCTGTGTTGTAAATTTTACCATTAGTGAATGCCAGTTATCTTAATGAATTTTAGCTGGCCAATCAAAGAAGAGCCAAAGCTATTTTCTGTTTGTAAAATATATTAATTGAGATCGCTATACAAAGTTTAATTGTGTTGGTAAATACTCTAATGTTTCATTTCTAAACAGTTCATCTTTTAATGGAGAAAGAAGAGTGGGGAATTTAGTAATTTGCCAAAAATTAAGACATATTTTCTAATTACAGAGATTATTCATTAGCACCAATGCTTACAAAAAAATCCCTCAAGGCACAAATATATATATAATTTTTTAAAAAGGAGGTAATGCTTTATATAAAATAGAACTTAAAACAGAAATAAAAGCCAACTTTGATGAAAGCTTTGTGCATTTTAAGCTGACTCTAGGGTATACAACAAATAGATGTGGAGTGTTGGAGAACTCAGATGTTGAAGCAACAGAGAGCAGTCTGAATAGTGCTGAGATATAGGAGAAGAATTGTCCAAAAGACCTTGGGCCAATTATAATGAACGAAATATGCAAACTATGCTGTGTGTGCAGCATTTCTGCACTGTTTACTACCCTGCCATAGAAGGATTTCTCTATGAAGAAAATGACTTTTGCAAGAATTATAGATTTATAATGGAAACAGGCATCTGTCACTATATAACTGGAGAAAAATTGAAGGCCTTTAGTTGAATTCAATTCTTCATTCAGGAATATCCTCTTCATTTACATTACTGTACCAGAATTAATATTAGGGCCACCGACAGAGAAGTGATTTACTAAGAGTAAAAGGATAGATTGGCAGATTTATATTCACTAAGCACTTTCCCACAACAACTCTTCTGATGACAAGCCAACCTAGCAAGTTTTGGCTTGCAGTTTCGGTGGTTTGGAAACTGTTTCATTTTGAAAGTATGGGAGTTACTCAACACCGGGGGCCAAATGATGATCTGAGTTGTGCCAGGGTTACATTCATGCTTCTCTGGTTGCTATTTTGGATCAACTGCTAATGTACACTGTTCAGATCGTGATCCGGTCCAGTTTCCTTTATGTTGTGGAAGGTGGTGGAAGAAAGAAAATGAGATTCACCTCATCCGTGGTAGATCTTTGAATGTGTCTGTCTTTTTTGCATTAAGTCTAGGGAAAGCCTAGGGCACATATTTTATACACCTACTGAACTGCCCTGTTAAGATGTGTATCTCTGCACTGACTGTAGGAGCAGTCTGGTTGCCCAACTACGTTAGACCAACACTTCAACCTTTATACAGCTAGAATAAGGCAAAAGCAGTCCCACCCTAGCAAAATGGACTGGAAAGGGAGATTGTATATTCTTCATCAATGCTTTTGAAAGAAAATTTACATTAGCAATACTTTTGTATTAGATAAATGTTAAAAGCTTGCTAAACCTCAGAAGGCATTGTAATGTCGTCCTGAAATAGGAAATTTTAAAGAGTGGGTTTTTTTGAAAAGAAAGTGGAAGAACATGAAATCTAATGGAAGTACTGGCCTCTCATTTTTGCTGATTCTTCCCAATCAAGAGCAGAAATTTGAGTTTCCTCATGGAAACTGCTGAACTACTTTTAAGGGTAGCAGAAAATGAGAATTTGTTTGTATTGTTTTGGGTATTTTTTTGTTGTTGTGGGTTGTTTGTTTTTGTTTTTGTTTTGGTTTTCTTTTTTCAGATGATTGCAATGGATTGACTTTGTTTTCCTGGAAATGTGAGCTCTGGTTGAAAATATTTATATAGCATTTCTGCTTCTCTCAATGTCTATCGTAGAATGGCTTCATGCTGCAGTCGTTCTTTCAGCAAGGCTCAAACAAAGCCTATCGGGTAAGTGAAGAAATAATGAGGTACTGTAAGAAAAACTCCAAGAGCATGTCAAATGTAGGCTAGCCAAAGAAGATCTAAGGGAGGCTGGAATGTTTCTTGTATCAAAGAGCTAATTACTGGTGTGTGGAAAAGGGAAAAGGATGGTCATGGCCCAAGGTAAAAGTCATAAATCAATTTAGACTTTGAATCTGAAAGGCGTTTTCAGAAAAGAAATGGGGCTCTGGGACAGACTTCTGGGTGGCAAAAATAAACCTACTGTTGAGCTTGGTCACTTTAAGAAAAAGTTTATATAATATTATATAACAAAAAACTGCCCTTGGTGATCCAAATTTTGTCTTTTGATAATAGATTTTGAAGGCTGTAGAACACAGAGCACTCTTGCATTCTCTGCTTCTAGTCAAAGCTATTGCCAAGTATCAATATATAGCTTAGGATACTTTCCTTTTCGTTGAAAAAACCACCTGAAAATATTGAAAAATGATCACAATCTCTTTAGAATTCTGTGAGTGAGAAAATGTTCTACAGTTTGATGGAGAAAATAAAAAAATTATATTAAAGCCTTATCTGGAGTAGGAAAATTTCTTACCTATTTTTGGCAGTTGTTCAGCTGCAGAAGTAATATTTGTTACACAGATGAGTGCACATAAAACTGGAATACCCCCATTATACCCTCTAAGTCAGATAATATTCCTGTTTATGTCTTGGGTTTTAAAACTGATTTTTTAACATTCAGGTTATGTCATTACTATAGCATTGTTTTGCACAAATAATGAATGTAGTCTAACTGGAAACTAGTCTGTAGTTTAAAATAATGACAGAATTTGGACTAGTTTAACTTCTAGCTATGCAGGAAGATTTGTGTTCATGTTCTAAAAATCACATGAGTACATGCACACACACTCTGGTATATGCTCTTAACCTATCAAAATGTTATCAATTAAGATTAAGAGTCAGACTTCAATCTGCAGGTGCAAGGGCACTTTCAGACTATAGCCTGTCCTTAAATCACCCTGTTGTTAATAAGTGACTTTTTCGAAAACATACACATACCTTCAGATAAGTCAAAATAGCGAACAGAGGTCTTGACAAAAATCCTGTATATTTGAAATATTTTGCAGATATGTGTGTGTCTGTAGCGCAGCATTGTGCATGTACTTGGAAAGAAGGCACTGCAATGGCCACACTGAAAGGGATTACTGGAGTCCTTTAGCCAGAGACTGGACTAGCAATGTCTAAGCTCACTTGACTGTATAGCAAAGTCAGTTCAGTTTTGGTTTCTTTTCCCTGTGCTACATGCTGTTGTAATCCATATGTGATGATTAAAGGTTAGTGAAGTGTTACTTTACTATTACTGAGCATACTGAAGATTTCTCTTTAAATGGGATAACCATGTCTACAGTGGTTGTTGTTCTGCTCAGAACAGTATCTCAGCTGTGCACACCTTCTTCTCCTCATGTTTGTACCTTTCTTGGATCAACCAGGTGTTGTTGAATCCTGTTGTAATGGTTTAAATTGTTTTCCTCAGATATCTGTCTCCCCTCTCTGCCAAAGACTGTTCTGTTCAAAAAAATGAATAGAAAATAGTGTTTGCCTGCTCCAAGACACTATCCCACCATTTTGGTAAAACCTATGGTTGTAGACACTTAATATAAGAGGCTTGACTTTTTTGTTTGTTTGTTTGTTTTCTGGATTTATTCAGTGACTTTTATTTATTTCTTCTTCTAAGTCTTTTCCAAAGACAGTAATCTCCCAGAAGGTGATAGGATAGTCAGTTTAGAGAGCAATACTAAATTAAAACAAGATTTAACATGATTTTTTCTGTTAAAGACCTTAATAAAAAAATATTTTATGTCTACTCTTTAATTATTTTATTAGTCTTTTATCTATGTAAAATAAACACATACCAAAGAATAGGGCTTGACAGTGTATCAAGCTGTATGACTGTGTTCTCCACCAGAGTTTTAATATGACTTTTGTTGTTAGAAAAATTAAGAGTATTGTTAGACAAATTTTAAAAGAGAAATGGGAAGGAGGTTTTAAAGGGCTGTATTGACAAGTCTAGCCACTTCACATAAGAGTTTTCACTACTGTATTCTGTAATCAGTCTCCAAGATTAAATATTTACTGACAGCAGAAAGAATGATCTGGAGCTCAGAATTATGAACAAGTTCAGTGAGTGATCTGGAGCTGAGAATTCTGAGCAGAATTCTGAACAAGTGAAGTAGGATTTTCTTCTTAACCTTGAAGTTAAATGTTTCCCATTTTAATCAACATTTTTCTTGTAATGTAAGAACATGGCTTAAAGAAAACAAAATCACCTCTGGAATACTCAGAGCTTGAGCATTTTCTTAATTAGAGTTCTGTATTTCAGCTACAGCCCTGGAACCTTGTCAGAGTCCCCCTCTGGGATGTGCATGAGGTGCATGTGATTTACAATAATCTCTTAGTAACAATATTTCTATGAATTGATAAATAACTGCATATTTTTTTCTGTTTAAAAATTATGTCCTTTGATAGCGCTCTGTAGGAAATGTCACAGAAAGAAGCAGAACAGTCTTGAAAAATGTAATATGGTTGCAAACAAGAGCAGATAATTTTTTCAGTCTCAGTCTAAAGAGGTGAGCTGTAATAGGTATTAAACACTTTGTGAACAGCACACATTGCAACTCTCAGTTAATATTATTGCTGTGTCAGAATAACACATTTACAGTAGAGTCTATGGCAATATAACACAGGGTCTACCTGGTTCTGTAGTCTGTAGAGTCTACCTGGTGTACAACTCCTCTAGCTAGAACACCATTAAATAAAGTGATGCAAATAATACAGCCTCTGATCAACATCTTTGGCAGTGTCAAGAAAAGTAACTGGAACAAAAGTTGCTCTTATCTAAGTCTGAGAAGAGTTAGATTACTCTTCCTGTGGCCAATGCTAGTTGCTCAACAGACCAGAAACCTCAAAAATTCTAGAAAAATGTAAGTGGAGAATGGGTGATTTCAGAGACAACTGAGCATCAGTTACAAGCTGACAGACCCCCTTGCCCAAATCCATCCCTCATACATAAATGTTGTCAGCAAGATGAGCTGCTTCCTCTGCCAAAGACACAGTTTGTTCATCACTGAGACCTTCTGAAAGGTGCAAACAGCAGTTCTGAACTTTTGGGAAACTCATAGCTATTATTTTAAAGTTATTGGCAAATACTTGTCAAAATCATCCCAGGTCTTAATACTGCTAAACATAGGAATTTAATGTTTTGGTTTTAACAGTGGAAAAAAGGAGGAAATTAATCCTAGGAGACTAAGGTATATAGAAAATCACACACCAAGTGACCTTAAAAATGCAGTTGTCTTGGTACCCCATGGTGGTGGGCCACCTTATGGGTCTTCACTTCTAATAGCAGAATGAGTCAATACATGGTGTGAAGAAAGGGACTTTCCAGTTTTCAGCTGTCACCTTTGCCAAATGAGACATAATTCACTCCCTAATCTGAAAGCAAGAAATAGAGACAAAAGATAAGGAGTGAGTGGATTCCTTGAGATCAACAGTTTGAATCCAATGACAGAGACTAAACAAGGAATCCAGATCTCTTGACCTCCAGACAGTTATTCTGTGCATGATGCTGCCTGGCCTCACCCTTTGCTCTGTTTGTTTTCGAACATCACTCTTTCATCCTTGCCATGTAACAGGTTGTAAGAGATACTTGCTTTTATATCACTGGTGGGGAAAAAATGAAGGAGTAGTACTGAGTCAGTTGGCCTGTTTATAAAATGTCAGAGAACAACACCTGGAGAGGTAATATGCATTGCAGGTGCACTATTTAAAAAAGATTAAACAATGACCTACCAGATATTTGAGACCTCCAGGGTAATAATCTACCACTTGTGAAAATTCTTCTGCATCCTAAATCCATTTTAAATAGACAAACTATGCATGTGTCTCTGAGCTTGTTGATAGTACTCTTGGATACACTGACAATAATTGCTGATGTCTGCTCAGAGCAGCAGCAGTATTTTATGGCTTTCGAATTGTTTCCTGAGCAGGAAACATGGATTGTGGGTAGATTTTTTGGTTTTCCCTCATTTTTCCCATTCTGTAGCAGAAATTGAGGGTTTTTCTCTTTGGATATTTATTGCTTCATATTTCAGTCAATTTGACTACCTTAGAACAATACTTTACCATACATAATCACAGGGCTGTTGGTTACCCACACAGGGATCCAGAGGCACCAGGAAGATATGGAAACTGTCATATTCAGCCTGTGATAAAATCTCAAGCCTTGTGATTCCCAGAGCCTGGCTTATTATCATGATGAGTCTCTTGCAGTACAAACCTTTCCACTAATGGCATGCAAGCTGAGACAGTAAGACAGAATTCCTCTCAGAATTATCCAAAATCTCCAGTACAATCTAAACAAGGTACTTTTCAATATTCAGAAAACACACAGTGTGCAGAAGGGGAAAGCATTACTCATTCCACTGTTTATGCTTAGTGTGAAAGATTCATGGAATGACCACAGTATCATGGTTCTTGTGTGATGTATATACTTCCCATATGCTGTCCTGAGCTAGGTAGAAATTTGATACCTGAAATATTCTACTTGATATTGAAATCATGGTATCCTTCTATGGAAGTACTTATGGAAGTGTGAGTATCAGAGGACTGTGAAGATGCTTTACATATGATGCCATTACACTCAGGGTTTGTGGGACTAAGAAGGGCTTTTAACTTGGCTTCATAAGGCTCAGGATATGATGGCACTAGGAAGATGGCATATGGTTCAAAGATTATTTCCATAGCTTTTGCAGAAAACTTTATATATATCTCTGTAGGACTTCAGTACAATTAATACTGACTTTTTTTAATGTGTTGTTACTGAAAACTTGTAACAAATTAACTGTTAGTTTCCAAATTCCAACTGAGCATAAGGACTTCCCTGATACTGTTCAGTTGATGGCACTTTTGCTGATTGTGGAATCCATGTTTGATTATCCTCTGCTGAGGATGAAGAGTTAACTCCACCAATAACCATGTAAGAGAAAAGAGAAATGAGTCATTAATATATAAAGGCAAATAAAATTTAAAAATTGATAATTATTCTTTGTTTCTTTTTCTTTCTTTCTTTCTTTCTCTCTCTCTCTCTGTCTCTCTTTCTCTCTTCTTTTCTTATTTTTCTTCTGAGCAGAGTAGTATGAAAATACTACTTATATAAGGAATATAAGTGAATCAAACATGTTTTTTGCCCCAGGATTTCTTATTTGCATCAAGGTGTAGTAATGCTACATAAGTCATTATTTCAGTTTCTCTATTAATATAAATCCCTAGAGATTAGAGTAAAATCTCAGACCTGTCCATTAGACAGCAGGAAACATATGGTTACAGAAATGTAGTTACATCTTCATAAGCTTATTTTTTAAACACACTGAAATTAAAATGATTCTATTGGATGTAGTCCCATTTTTTACACACATACTTTTACCTTGCTTAAAGTGCTTTTACAGTAGAATCTTTCTACTGTAATGTCCTGAATTTTGTGAACAAAGTTGACAGTCAAGAAAATTACTATATAATGACTAAGTAGCTTCTGTCCATCGTGATTTATTTCTGAAACACGGTAAAAACACCACAGATGCATATTATATTGTACAGAGAGCATACATATGCATTAAAGACACATACATTATACATTTTAGTGATGTCATTGTGAAATATGTTCTTTTTGCATTCCTAATTATGGAGCAGAACAGATGGCAAAGACTTAGTTCAAAGTAATATATATCCATTAAAATAAACGATGTTGCCAACCATTCATCAGTGATAGAAGAGTTTACTACTTCCTTGGAATATAATTAGGCACTAGTCTGGGCTGCAAAAAAATGTAATTATTTCAAAGTTTATATTCTGTAGTCATTTACAGTCAAAATTAGTTAGAAAACTGTTTGAAAGTTTGCATTATCAGGTGCAATGCATTTAACATGGGTTTGTCATTTGACAGCATGAGGCGTTTTGCAGGGAATGTAACTCTGAGCAAGGACTGTGAGTGACATTTATTTTGGCTCTGTGTGTGACTCATGTTTACACCATTGTAAGTAGTTGAAAACTAAACTCTTCCTTCTAGTAACAGGTTGCAGGAAGGATGTGTACTGTGAGGAACTCTCAGAAGACTGAACAGACTAGTCCCAAAGCAGTCCTGGGAAGGATCTCTGCTGTACCTTTTGGAAGGGCAGAATTTGCAGTACTGGCAGGCTAGCACATTTTGATAAGTGCTGTGGAGTGATATGTTGGTCTACAAGTCTTCCAAATCAGTTTATGTAATATTGCTGACCCTGATCAACATTTGCCGTCCCTAGGCAAAGTGCCTTGCAGCTGTGGTGTTGCTATTTCAGAAGTAATACGTGGTTCTGGTGACGTGCTGAGCAGGAATGCCACCCTCCTTCTCCCTGGAGACATAATGGAGGGTAGTAGGTGCCTCTGAAAAGTCATCCAGAAGCACCGAGAAAAGTACCAGTCACTTTAAACTAACTCCATAAGCAACTATGTTTTGGCAGTTCAGTAAAGACAGAAAAGAAATTTCATTCCTTAATTTCTTAACAATAGATGCTGCAGCAGATGTTTAAATTTAATTGGAGTGCCATACAGGTCAGTGTTTTCTTAAAGTGCAGAATATCAAGGATCTCACCTGGCTCTTCCGTGGAGGCAAAAGGCTAGAGGAAGCCCCTAGCTCTGGGGCTACAGGCACACTAGTAAATGAAACAGTCTCAGGTAATTTTCCCAGGCTCTAGAACTCAAATTTTCTACATCATTAAATTGCTAGTACAGTCCCCATCATGGTTTTTGGCTTGAGCTAAATAGTATTTCCCTAAGCAATTCCTGGGCACAGGACAGAAATGTTCATGGGCCAGTCAGACTGTTGGCAGCAGGCAGTTTTCATGCAGCCGTCTTCTCATGGGGGCTGGGAGAGCTTCTTGACCTCTTGCCCAGGATCAGCCAGCTGCTTTCAGTGCCAGAGAAAGGTTTCTGTGTATTTACTTTCCTTGTACAGACAGCTAAGTTAGATTAGTTAGCCTTAGTTAGCAAGTTGGAGATAACAATGAAAAAAAAATAAATTGAACCTTAGATAAATCAGAGGAGAATTTGTTGACATTTGTAATAGGCGATGATCTATGAGAACTTCTGTCAGAAGTTCCATCCAGGAGCAGCACGGCAACATACCTCATTCCACTGTCTCCAAATTCACACAATAATCAGCTTGTACATGTTCATGGTGAAACTGCCAGTGGGCCTAGTGCCTTAAGCACAGGTTGTAGTTTGCATTCAGACCCTGTATATTTGGTATAAACAGTCTTTACTTAAACACAAGTCTGAAATAATCTGTAGATGACAATTATTTTTTCCAAGCTGGCTACCCATATGCACGGCTGGAACTAATGAACAGACTTGAATGCGAGACTGTCTATGACGTGATTATAAACAAATCCTGCTGTATTTAAAACACAACCTGAGCATAAATATAATTTTCTGTACTCTGGCAATGAATTAGACACTGTACAATACTAACTCCCTGAACTTTGCATAATTATTGCTTTGTAGAATGATTGCTAGGATATTTTTTTGGGTTATGGGATTCTTTTCACCCTGTGGTGATACTTGCTCTTCCTTGATCATATGAGCACCTTGTCTTTGCAAAAAGATGATTGCAGGAATTACAAATCTTCTGTCTAAGTGGAACTAACTACTGAAATGAATCAAAGCCCTTTTTGCTACTGCAGTGCTAGTAAATCCTCCACTGACTGTAATTGGGGGAGTTTTGCCATTAATTTCAGTACTTGAAGAATCAGACCTTAAGTAAAAAACAATAATAATATCCATAGGTTTTATTTCCCAATTTCTATTAATTATAAACAAGAGGGGTAATAGATGTGGATAAAGTCAATGGGTTTAATGTGAGAGGTGGTCATTACTGTGACATCTCTTCTTATTGCACAGAACCCCATGGAATGTTCTAAAAGGGTTCCCACAACTTTTCGAGCTGATTGTTCTTAAAAAGCAAAAATAAATACAATACAACTGAAGGTGATGCAATGCAATCTGATGCAGTATGAAATGCTATAATACAATGCAGCACAATACAATACAAAACCTAAGTTTCTATCTGATCACCCTGCTGATATTACTGAATTGGTGGGAGTGTTTTCTGTACCATCTTGGGCTTTTCTCTTTGTTTAAATCACCTTGAGAAATGCTTAAAAAACCTAACTGAAAAGATTTTCCTAACACAGGAAATGTAATGCCACTAGAATAGCATGTCTCCCAGGTCCACACGTTAATCTTTCATGTGCAAAATTGAGTTCAACAGCCCTTAGAAAACCTCTTTCTTCCCATTCTTAGTCTCTGTAGACATCTCCTAGAGAAGAGTCTGACTTTTCTGTAGGCTGATGATCCTTGTTCTGCAGGCATCTAATTGAGGTATATATAATTTCTTGTGTGAGACATATATAATTTTTTATCCTACCAACCAGGTTTGGAGCAGAAAAATTAATATGCCTTTCAGCAAAACTGGCTAGGTTTTGTACATTACATCTTTCTGGATAGTTTGGCATTGGGGAAGTCTTGACTGATTGGTATAGTGAAGAGCTTGTGTGGATCCAGAGCGGCAGTTGGAGGGAAAAGGGCCCATTCCCACAAAGAAATAAGGCCTATTCCCATGAAAATTGCTGTGGGAACAAAAAAACCCCAAGGAGGTTTTAACAAGACTATTGTAATGACAGAGTCCTGCTTTGACTCCCCTTCCATTTTTGTTCAGGGAGGATGACAGAACAAAATCAAGTATGGAACATGCATTCACGTGACATGATATATCCAGAAAGTCTCCTTACGTGGTCTAATACTTCATGTATATATATCTATGTCACATATCCCACAGCCACTGATTATGCTTCACCTCTGGAACAGTTACTGGTTTTGATTAGATGCATCTGTTTGTTTCTTCTTTTCCTTTAGTACTTTACACGCTTCAGGAATGCCAAAGAACTTTGCCTACTTTGGTCACTCTTTCCTCAGAGGAGTGTGCTCACTGAAAGGCAGATTTATCATACATAAGAGCAGAAGTGTATTGGAAATGGAAAGAGGAAATTTATAGTACTGACTGCGTAAGAACAATCACTGTTTTGAGTAGTACTTTGTCAGGAAACTCTTTGGAAGAAGACTTGCGGAAATGGTAGAGAAAAAGTTTCAAAGTGTTATGAATTTTTCTCTGTTCTGTGTTATCTGGTGCATCTAACAAACCATTCACATGACCCCTGGCTGGTGCACATGGATTCTCAGTGGACAGCTCCCATGGAGACGGCAGATGCCACCTACCTTGCTTGCCCCTTGTATGATTTCTTATGATGTTTGTCTTTGTGGTTTGGTGCCTTAATTCTTAAAAACTGAGACAGAAACCTTGTGGTTCCCAGAAATACAGTTTGTACTGAGATCTTTACCAAGCCAGACAGAATAATCAGATGAAGATGGAAGGAGAGAAATATGCAGAGAGATCATTAAATGTGCAAACAGCATCACCAACAAATGTGCTACACAACTGAAATTAATTACAGCTTGTATTGATTTTAATGGCAGAAGAACATATTTATTAATGAACAGAAGGAGAACACTGTCCTGCAATACATTGCTCAGATCTTACTGTGAAGTGCAAGGTAAGAAAATTCTGGATTCATTTTGGTGTTGGTTTACATTCAGACTGAGAAACTCAAACTGTGACCTGCAAGACAGAGATGTTTCACTGTGTCAGTAAAAGACCACAGTGACTTTTACTTCTAGGCTGTAAGAGAAGTGTTCAAGGTGATGTCACTGCAGAGTTTTTCAACTCTGATATAATTGGTAGGGTTTTTTCAGAAAAAGAGCTCCTGTGTGACCAGAATCTTATCATAGCTACACTTGACAAGTAAGACGTTTCAGATGTGTCTCCTCAGAAAAAAAAAGAATGTTTCCTGAATGTCATATTTTTTAGCCCCCAAATCTCATCCTTGGCAGAAGTAGGATTTATACCATGATTTCCTCCAAGCTCCCAAGAGAAGCTCTGCTTTTTAGACACTGAGTCAAACAAGTTCTGAGAATAAGTGATCCATCTTGCTTAATGAGCTCACATGGCTGTTTCCAATGTACCCTTACGTGGAAAGAAGGTTTGATTTCCTTGAACTGTCACAGCTGCATCTTCTTGAGCATTATATTAACTTAAAGAAGATGACAGGACACATTATGAGATTGTTTATATATTCTGACATTGACAGAGCAAATAATTAGTAAAACCATCTGAAATCTGGAACTGTACCTTTTGGAGCAAATGGGAAAGCTTCATTTCAGTTACTTGTGATGTTATAGAGTTTTGGTTTTACCAAGCAAACGTCTGTCACAAAATGGTTGGCAGGTCATCTGGTCCAAGCCCCCTGCTGAAGTAGGGTCACCTAGAGTCAGTTGCCCAGGTCTGTGTCAGACAGCTTCTGAATATCTGCAGGGATGGCAGTTCCACAATCTCTCTGGGCAACTTGTGAGTGCGTAACTGAGCAACAGTAGTGAGTAACATGTACCAAGTATTAAACTAATTGCTACCTCCTTATTTATGAGCAAATGAGGTGAGGAGAACATAACAGGATGCTGTCAGACGAGCCAAAGGACCAGACATTGTACAAAAACCACTAACAAACCAAGTGACCATATCTCTTTTGTACATTGGTATTATTTAGATTTTTAGCCCCTGTGACACTTTGGTATTTATGACTTCTTTCTTCCTGATTTAGTGGTAGTTTACTAATTGTCCACAGTTTTCTTCTCTTTCTGCTGCTTTCTCTCAGGCATGGATTTTGAAGGATGTCTCTTAATGTTCTGAAAGAGTCTACCTCTTCTTTGTGATTATCATTCACATATTTGGTGAGTGTAAAGGTAATTTTAGATGGGTGGTTTGCTCACCTCTGTTAAGAGAATGGAGCCATTGAGTCAGTGTTTGCTACCAACCGTAAAATAAACTGGATTGCATGTTTTGTCCTCTTTGTTTTTTCAGTAAAGGATACAACTGATGTTTTGTTTAAGGTGGCATAAAACCCATATGGTTTGTCATCAATATTGATTACCAGAAACAACTTCTTACAGTTTTGGGTTTTTTAAAATTATTATATAATCAAATAGGTTCATATTGCTAAAAAGAAAAGTTTTATTTTATTTGTTATAAATTTTAGTATAGTACCCAATTTTAGGAGTAGTTGCATCTATATTTTCAACATTCTCTGTGATCATTTAGAGCAAATCAAACATTGCACTAATGAAATTCCTTGCATAACTGAGTTGAATCATGCAGAATGAACTATGCCATGCATTAAAAACAGAGGTATTAAAATTGTCAAAAAATTGTTATTCTAGAGATGAGAAAGCAAAGGTATAAAAAAAAAGGCAACAACCCCTAAATCCTTTGAAATCAGAAAAGAAAATGTGTATGTTTGGTATAAAAAGCCTCAAACAACAAAACAAAATCCAAACACGATGTTTCTCTCCTACCCTGTTTCACACATACCTACAGATGCATTTGACTACTGATTCTGTTAGACTTTGTGCTGACTTGGTGTCTGCAGCAGGAATACTGGCAGGCAGCACCATATCAGCAGTCTGAAATTACTTACAGGCACCTATAAAAATTAATGGCTATTCTTAGGTGCAACTTTCTTTATTATGGGAAGACTTGTAACATGACGGGTATGTGCCCTTGTGGATAAATCTGTTACTATTTTGTAAACTTTCACTCTGTGGACTTGCACTCTAATTAAAAGGAAGATTGGAAGTAAGTTTGACAGTGCACGCTGATAAGGACACATTTGACGTGAAACACTTGGTCCAACTCAGAGGACACCAATATTCAGATTAATCTGGCATGAATAGGGATCAAGCTATCTCTTAGTGTGTTAGATTATTTAGCTAGGAATCAAAAAAGCTAACAGGTTCTTAAGAGCTTCTCAATCCATTTAAAAAAAACAAAAGCCACACTAAAGTGCCGTGAGTAATCTTAAATATCCAATGCCTAATCCAGAGCCTACTGATTTTAAAGGAAAGATGTTTGCTGTCAGTGGGTTTGTAAACAGTTCCTTGAAATCCTTATGACAAATCTGACTGTTTTATTCCCTCTGCTGTATGATCAGGCCAAATTTTATATTCTTCTGTGTCTAACAATGTTACAATGTTATTAGAGAATCTGCTCATGCATTAGGCATTCCAGTGCCTAACAAAGGGGGAAAAAAGGGGCAAATTTAGTCCTGAATAAAGAGACTAAAGAGATGAGGGAAGGCAGAGATCAGAAAAGCTGTGTGAAACGGAAGTTCTTGTCATATCAGATGTTGCTGTGGGAGATGATGGCCAAAGTATTTCCATGCCCCTTAGTGGATATATATTAGATGAGAATCATTGACTTTAAATACACTTCATGAGGGGGATGAAGGGTCAGGGCTCTCAGGACTAATATGCTTTGGATGGACATAATTGACTGTACTTTGACTGTAACTTGGGCTCGAAGGCGAAGTTTGCACTGTATTGAACTAGTCCCATGGGGCGAGTAGTCCCACAGGTTTCCTGAAGTGTGATATGGTCTCAAGATCCGGCTGTTCATATTAGTCTTTGTAAATCCCACGTGTCTGAAAATGTGGAAGCACTTCCAGGGTAGATATTGGCCGTCTTGTCTGCACAGATTGATGGCATGGCATTGATTGGTCGGACAATACATGAAAGGGAGATGAGCAGCATATAACTGCTGGAAAGAAATTTCCCCTTTAATGTCCTGCATGCTCTAAATCTAGTTCAAAGAATATACATACCTGATAAAAACAGGATAGATGTGATGAAAATTATTGAGTCTAGTCTTAAACCTGCAATTAAAGCACAGAACTATACTTGGGACACCTTCTGACGTAGTGAGTTGAGCCTATCTCACATCCCACCATTCTTGGCTTCATTAACAGGAGAGTGAACCTATAATAGAGTGCTGGAGATCATCAGTGCCTCGTCTCCCTCTCTTGAGGGTCTGGGTTTCTCCAACTGCACCAGTCTGCAAGCAGGGGCTTAGTTGTTCCTCATCTGACCAATAGATCGGAGGAGAATGTTTAGAACAGTGCTTGGGCAAATTGTGAATCATTAATCATGTTTTGAAAAATATATTATAAGGAAGGTTTGCAATAAATGACACACATTTATGAATAAATAATAAGTTTAAATATATATGGGACATAATAAAAATAGTCCAGCAAAGGGCCATGGAGATGATTATGGTATTGGAACATCACTTCTAGGAGGAAAGGCTGGAATTGTTTACCCTGGAGAAGGCTCAAGGGAGATTCCTATGTAAAGGGTAAGGGTAAAGAAGATGGAGCCAGGCTCCTTTCAGTGGAATCTGGTGACAGAACAAGAGACAATGGGGGCAAGCTGAAACACAAGAGGTTCTGTCTAAACATCAGGAAATACTTTTTTTCTCTGAGAGTTGCTGAGCATTTAAACAAGCTGCCCAGAGAGGTTGTGGAGTCTCTGTCCATGGAGAAGTTCAAAAGCTGTCTAAATGTGGTTCTGGGGCAGCTCTAGGGGACACTGCTTGTGCAGGGGAGTTGGACATGACCTCCGGTGGACTCTTCCAACCTCAACCATTTTGTGGTTCCATGACTCTGAATACATGCGAGTGATTATGCTCATGCTTTGCAAATTCTCAGTGGAAATAGAGAAGTGTGAGTGCATAATCTTTTCCTCCAAAGTCTTCTCCTTTAAATACAGGTGCAAAATAAAAGATAAGAAAGCATTATTTAATGATGGTACTTCCAAAATTTAAGTATTAATTTCCAGTGGAATCAGAAAGGCAGAACTAAACTCATTATAGATGAATCAACTCAGTTACATTGTTCTCCATCTATATTCATGTCTTTGGAAGAATGTATTTTTGCCGTTGTTCACTGTTTCATTGTTTCATTTATTTCATCTCTTCCTACCTCATTTGGAAGTGTAGTAAGAATAGTGGATTACTCTGTAGAATTGATTAGTTGACAATAGGGATACATCTTCTCTTTTATTTTCTCATGGTGCGTTTCTAAATTTTCACGTGCCTTGTCAGTTGTCTTTTTTTTTTTAATTACATTTCTCAGGAAAATGTTATACTAAAATGACTAAATTCCACAAGACAGTAAACTGAATGATTGAGCTGAATGAACAAAGCAAATTATATAGTAGGTTAATGACACTCCCAAAAACTTGGGTGAAAAGCTAAAGCAGGAATGGAATACTAATCAGAAACTGCCTCTAACCAGCAATTACATATGCTTGTGAAAAATACTACTTTTACATTACATTAAATCCCTTTTTTTAGTAGCAGCAGCAGCAGAAGCCATGATTTCTTAATGCTTAATTCTTATGAAGCAAGGGAAATATTTGATCCATAATAAGCCATTATTGAGCATGGAGGAACTAAATAAAGAATGTGTTTCATGCAGCAAGCAGTGCTGTATCTAAAAGGCTCTGAATACAAACCTGTGCTTACTCAGGGTGTGGCTGTGAACGGCAATTTGGGGCAATTTGGCATTTCCCTCCGTGTCAATAGTGTACTGCTTGTTTCTAGCAGACAAGTGTCTGTGCTGCAGAAACCACCATAACATCTTGCAGTAACTGCTCCCCTTGTTGGCAGTGGCAGCAGAGCACACGAAGGGAGCCAATGTGGAGATAATTACCCTGGCTCCACCGAGGTCGGGCCTGGGAAATGTTTGTGGGGGGGTGTCTGCTGGAGCTGACTGGGCTTTAGCTGACATAAAGATTTCATACAGAAGACTTCTACCACTAGAGTTATCTTTCTGACCCCTTTCAAGAAATCTAAAGTAACATATTTATTTTCCAACTATGCACTGGTTGCAGATATTACAGTGCTATTCTAGAGGCCATGGGTGTTCTTATTCAAAGGTTTAACTACTGCAAAGTCAGCGGGAGGTATTAAAGTATTCTCACTCATGAATACTACAGCAAATTTCTGAAAAGAAACAAAGAAAACTCCCTTTCATACCTTTTACTAACAGAGCTCCAGAAACCCCTGTGCCAGTCATGGCATGCACATGGAGCAGGAGACAGTATTTCTCTTGATACAAAAGACAGACAAAATACAGTGGGGGGCAAATAGGGCTCTAGGAAGTGATCTGCTGAGGATCACCCAGAATATTGACTGAAGAGAAGGGAAGAAAGTATGAGTCAACTAATACTGCTTTAGTCTCATATCCACTAGATCATGGGATTTTCATGCACATCCCATAATGGTATCACGTCAATGCCCTGCATATTATTTGTATATAAATTATTAGTTGTAACATATTCCATATGTGTCATGGTTGATCAATACAGAACTACAATATTAACAGGTTACTGGTTAGATCCAAAATCCACTAATATGAGTGTATAAAGAATATTTGTAGGGAGCTTATGATAAACTAAAAAGCACAGTCCCTGCAACTCTGTATGCCATTTGAAAGATGAAAGAAAATAAAAATAAGAGCAAGGTAAGAGCAATAAGTTTATCAGTCCTTAAAATAAAATAATATTTTGTTTTGTGAAACATTTGTGAAGTTCCCAACATCCTTGCCTTGTCAGAAAAGCATCTATCTCCCAAAGTTATGGAATCCTAAGGAACTTGTGAAGACTGGCCTCCTCACTTTATAAATTATACATTTCTGAGGACCTCATACAAAAGCCTTGGGATCAGAGCTCAGATTTTTGAGGGCTTGCAGCTTTTCAAGTTGCTCTGATTTGCCAGCTGAATTTTGCCTTCTGAGAACCTTCCAAGTTACTAGGAAGAAGGTAGGTGGGTGAGCAGAAACTGGGCAAGAAGTCTGTGAAATATTTTGATGTCACTGAACTGGCATCTCCTGGGGAGAGAAAATTGTTGCATAGGAACATTTCTGATCAGTTTGGTTATGATTCCCTATAATAATGCCAAATGCATAGAATCCACTTTTTATTGCATTGCATGCCTATAGGCCAATCTCTTTGCATATGTGCATGTGCACATTGCAGAGGGTAGGTATACACCATTTCAATATGTCATGCTTGCAAAACAGTGTAAAGCTTCTCTAGCAGCAACAGGGCTCAAAGACTGAGATGGCTGGGACGTAATCAGACCCTGTGCTACTCCACATCTGTAGGCCAACCCAGGAAGATATTTTGTGCTGATTATTTGTTATTAACATGATTTGTGCATTACCAATCATTCTGAAAATATGCATGGATCTTCATTAAAGAGTCGATGACTATATGAAACTAATTAATAAAGAAATAATATTCTTAGAAATGGAAACTGTCAACGTTGCTTTCTTTTTTGATTTATATGAGTAATATCATACATGATTATTGTAATAAGTTAAGCTAATGGAAAATGTCTACGATTTATAAGTGCACTTCTAACTAGTTCCATCTGAAAGAGATAAATATGTCAAGAAATTATACTAATTCCCTTCCCTAAATATGAGAAGATGTAAAGATATGATTTAACATGTCTCACTTGCAATCAGAAAAAAGTCCTACAATCAGGAATCTGTAATAAATATTTACATCATGTTTTTTGAAGACAGGGAGAGTGCAAACATATTTGAAGCAGACTAAACATGTCTGGAATAAATTCTAAAAATAATTTCCTCTGAAGAGAGGTTAATTCTTGCTTCACAAGGCAGGGCTACAGCTAACAGTGTCTTTCCTGACTATGAGCTTCTGAAGCAGGGTTTTTAGATAAGCAAGTGGTTTACTCTAACAGACACATATCTGAAAGCTGAGAAGATGTAAGAGTAAAGCCCAGATGTGGGTTATATATCTTAGTGCGAGTGCTCTGGGTTATGTAGTGCAAGTCAGAGGCCTGTCACAGAATGCATATGTGGGGAAAGGTGTCATTATGCCACATCCAGGTTTGGATTATTGCTAAGGGTGAGAAATGTCTGAGATGTCACAGAGCCAGAACTCACACAAGACTCTGTACAATATGACTGCTCTGTGGCTCTGCTGAAAGCAGGGAAGGCAGGGAACTCCAGTAGGCTCCCTCTCTGCCTTGTGAGAGAGCTCAAGAGAGAAAAGGAGGCACATGTGGAAACCTTGTCACCATGCTCCTGCAGTAGGAGTTCTTCAGTGCCTGAGGGACTCCTTATAGCTCATGCAAGCCACAGGAGATGTGACGGGCCAGTTTGCTTAGAGACCATATTACTGATTTAATCAATCAGTTAAGGTACTTTCTCAAGAAAATATTCCCAATTTGAAAAAAGGTTATGGCTGGCAAAACGCCTGAAAGTAAGGCATATTTTCTGGTCATATTCAAAGTCTTATATCTGATGCCTGCTTATGTCACAGAAATTAATTTCTCTTTTATTTCCTGTTCAAATCTCTCATCTCCTGTATAAGATAGTGAAATTCTCCATCGTTCAGTGATTTTGCATCTGGCATGGAAAATGGGTTGGAAGCTTTCCCTTGCATTAAATGTCCAGGCAATCCTTGTTAGCAGGTGTGCTGCTCATTTTTCCCGTAATTACCTATGGTCTTGCAGTAGACCTTCCTGAGATAAGGTGGCCTGTCAGCTGTAAAAACTCGGTGCTTTGGTTTTGCTCCTCTTTACCGTGCTTGTGTGAGTGAAGCTGATCCTGAGTAAGGCTGGAAAAAATGAAGCACTGTCAGCAAGTTTTCAGTTATTAAGTTAATGGCTTCTGTTAGTACATGGCAGCTGGGCTGGAGACACAGGCTGTACTGCCAGACTTGAAGCAGGAGAATGAATCCATAGTGCAGAAACTCAGACAAACCAAGGGTCTCACTCTGAAACTGTTTGTGAATTTGGGCAACACAAACAAAGCAGGTTCATCCTTTAGAGCAGCCAGGAAGTTGCAGTGATGGGGAAAGAGGATTCAGATGGGCGGTGGTGATGGTATTTCCAGAGTGACATGGGAAGAGCATAGCTTGGTAGATACATGAGTAAAGGAAACTGAACTCTTGGTCTGCTGGCGTTCAAAATTAGTAGAAAGCTTACAATGGTCTTCAGGCCTTGTAGGCAGCAGGGAAAGGTGATGAATGCTGCTGCAGGAATTCCCCATGTTAGCAGCAGAGCTCTGAGATGTGTCCTCTGGTTTGGATCCACAGATAGCACAGAAGGAAATGAGGTTTTGGTCTCAGGATGGTATATCAGAGACGTGAGGTAAAAGGGAAGCTTTTACTACTTTGCTTCTTAACTGATCATTGTGTGCTTTTAAAGGGAGACATTAAGAGATAGGGGGAAATGACTAAAATAACTCATAATTTGTGCTGTGATGCACTTATAAGAAAATGTCTCACCCCTATAATTTTTCTAAATCTTTATGAGCAACAAATACTGAACCAAATTTCACAAAATCAGATAAAATACCAAAATTGAGTCTTTTGGAATTTTTAAACTCTAAGTAGCAATATGTTTTGGAAAATATCTTGTCTTCAACAAGAAAAAGCACCACAGGAACCTCAAATATACATATATAACCATATAAACCTACAAACAAGCAATGAAACACTGAACTGTTTGTCCTGTGTTTTTTTTTAATTAAAAAAATGTACTTAGTGAAGATGGATTTAGCAATTATTTTGGAAATGAAACAGAAATATGTTTCCACAGAAAACTGTTGTTCATAATTTTTTTTCTTATTTATATTTATATGAGATCATAATATAACAAGCATTTTTAATTTTTTTGAGATTGCAGTATAGCATTTGTTTTATTATTACTGTCTATAGTTGTGATGCTTTTTCTTCTACTAGATTAACTCATGTAATTTTATTTTTGTATATTAATTTGTGATGAGAACACCCATTTAAAATTAATTTTTATAAAAACTTTAAAAATAATCTTTCCTCTGTCAACTGTCTTCAAAGACAAATAGAATTTTCGTCTTCTTTCTTTATATTTGTAGCTTTTTGCACTACTGTTTTTTAATTTGTAATGAGCAATATTTGTGCAGAGACATTTTGTTATGAAGACAGCTGAGCTATGCCAAACATTATCCTACTAGCTCAAACTGGAGTTGCAAGAAAAAAATCCAGACTATGCCCTTTTGAGTGGCCATTTATTCCAAACAGTGATAAAATAACTTCTTTTTAGATGGTGTTGCATAATTCAGACTATTTCTCTACTAGGCTGGGTTTTGTGTCTTTTTCTAAAATGAGAAGAATTATTGTATGTTTCCCCTGCAAAGTTTATTTTCTTCCCTGGAAATGCAATAAAATTCTGAAAAAAATTGATATTGTAAGTGATAATAAGTATTTGGAGACTCAGTTGGTAAATACAAGATATTCAGATGACACGTTGAAGGCACTGTTCATCCATCATCTCCTCTTAGCACCCCAATCTTGAATTCCTCATTGAAGATATGGGAATTTTGTCCTGGTCGAGGAATATAGGAATATGACAGCATTTACATAACAGAGATAATCAAAAGTCCAAGCTACATAGATAATTGGTTTAATACAAAGGTACTCTTGCTGTTCTTTTAAAAATTTATTAATTTTTTTTAATATCTCTAATGCAAGTGACAGTGGCAATATAGCACTGTTTATAATCATTGCAATCTGGAAGACCATTTAAAAGCTATCAATGCTTTGACATTCGATGCAGATCTGTTACAAAAACAATGTCTTTCCAGAGTATTCATAATTTCTATGTATCAGAAGCATCAGAAAATACATAAATATATATTTTTCTCAAAAATCTGATCTGCTTGCAGATGATTTACTGTAGAAGACAGCTGCTGATAAAATCCAGGGCTTTCTGTTGTGCAGAACTGACTGGTTTATAGTAGCAGAAGACTGGATTAACCAATATGGCATGAGTCTTCTCTCAGGAGACCAGCTCCCGACTCATCTTGTTATGGTGCCAACACAGTGGTCAGTTGAAAAGATCTTCAGAGAGAGCCCAAGCCCTAATTACAAAGAAGCAATTGCAATAGCAAAAGTTACATACCTTTGAAATTGCTCAATTAACAGAATTGTCATCACAAATAAATGAAGTATTTTTGACTTTGATCTTGAAGTCTTACTACTGAAGCAGTTTTAAGCTTGTGGTGCTTTACAAAGAAATGTCCTCTCAATAATTATGTCAACACTTCTTGTGATACTGACCATTAGAAATGAGAAAAAAAAAAAAAGAAAAAATGTTTCCACATAAGCATTCGAACTTCAGAATTAATGTCTTGGCTATATTTGTTCCCACTCATACTCAGTTTTTGAGATCCCTTCAAACAATCTTTTGATCAGTCGTGGAAGTTAGTGGAAATACAGAATTGCCTCACTGTTTATGGAGACTTTATATGAAGGTTTTAGAAGTACTGGCATGTCAAGCCAGTTGGAGAGCAATTACCTATCAAATCTGGTAACAAAGACCAACAACTTTCCTTTTCCATAGTTAAAATATATATTTGCAATCTGCCTGTAGAATTAAGCAATTTCACCAGATTGAACAACCTCACATTGGACAAAATCAGAATTCGCTTTCAAATGTGCACAGCAACAAAGGTGTGCTGTGATGGAGCAACTTATCTCTTCCCATAGCAGCCCTCACAGTGCTGTGCTTTATGGTTGTAGCTAGAACTGATAATACTCCAGTGTTTTGGCTGCAGCTATCCAACCCTACTCCAAGGGCCAATAGGCTGGGGATGGGCAAGAGTTTGGGAAGGGACATAGGGACAGAGGAAGCGGACCCAAACTGACACAAGGGATATTCCATACCATATGGCATCATGCTCAGCAATAAAATCCAAAAGAAAGGAGGAGAAGTGGAAGAAGGTGTGTCTTTTATTGAGGTGTTTGTCATCTGAAGCCACCATCATGTGTACTGAGGCACTTCCACCCAGGAAGGGGCTGGACATCACCTAATGATGGGAAATAGAGAATAAACCTCTTTGCTTTTCTTCCATATGATCTTCGCTTTTCTATATTAAGCTGATTTTTTCATCTTGTTTTCTCTCCCTGTCCTGCTGAGGAGGGGGACTGAGACAGTGGCTTGGTGGCACCTGACAGAGAGCCAATGTCAACTCACCGTGGAACGGCAACACATTTTTGCAATTAATTATAAATTGCTTTTCTAAGCTTTACTTCAGTCATCATAAATAGTGTGGGACTTCATCCTCTTCAAGTCTTACAGGATATGACTTCCTCTGGAGTCTCCTGTTGAAAAAAAAATGCTCTGGAGTGTATAACTTAGAAAGAAGCAAAGTCAATTCAAGTTTATGAAGAATCATGGCCAACAGCCAGGAGACAGGAGAGGCTGCAGTGAAGATTGGGCAGCCCTGGAAGCCAGAACTGGGAGCTCTGAAAGGATGAAGAGCTCAGAGGAGGCAGCCAGGAGAAATGGCAGTGTCAGGACAGGACACACCTAGTAGTGCTACAGGGTGGAGTTACTTCCAGTGTACTCTACAGGAACTTTTATTACACAAACAAAATATTTTTAGCAAAAATCAGCCTGGTGGTTGTAGTGCTATTAAGTTCTACATACTCTCTTGATAAGCTGAGAAATGCTCTATTATCAAAAGTGAAATATCCTTTGAGTAGGGTGCTTAGATCAACTGCACAGAATGAATACAAAATCCTGAACAAGAGAGGTCTCTGACCACCAAGTAACTTGAGGCTTTTGATATAAGACATTCTGAAAAAATTCAGTCATGAAGTCTGAGAAGCTCCACAGTTGGGCTTCCCATGTGGCCGGCAGACAAGCACCTTATGATAAGTCATGTGCCATAGATTTATTTTGGCCAATAATTTCTGAACAGACTTATGAATGGATTCATGAGATGGGATAGGAAGAGTACTTTGGAGAACAAATACCCTGAGATACTAGATCTATAGACTAAATAAAAAATATCTTATAAAAAATAAACACATTTTGAGGCAAATCTCTAAATAAGCCAGGACTGTAAATATGTTTAAATTATGGATGATCATCCACCAAAAGGGACAGTTCCACCCATTCCTCATCTCATGCAGTTTCTCATTTCAGTCTGTGGAATCCAATTTTCATTATGCTAGGTTTTTTTTCTTGAACTGACACCAGTTCCTTACTAGTTTTGAGTGCAGCTGCCCAAATGTTTACTGCAGCCCCAGGGGATACATGGTGTCATGAAACTGAGCAGGCTGGTGGTAAGAAAAGAGTGGGATGGCCCTTTTCAGTCGCAGCACTGTATCTTGCTGTCTCAAACAGATCATGAAACTGGACTGTAAGAGAAATTTCCCTCAGGACACAGACATGCTGTGGGATGAGAAAATCCCGCCTGTTGGTATTTTAATGATCTGGAAGAGTGCACATATCTTCTGCTGGACTGAGACCAGTGTTATCAGCTCAAAGTTGTATATTGTATTTACTCTAGTTGAGTTGTGCTAACTGAAAGACATGAAATACTATCCCTTTCTTTTTGACTGAATCAGAATGTCCAATAGAGATGAACTGGGCTGCTGTGTGCAGAATTTTGATTGTATTCCCCAGGGAAATAAAGAATGAGTTAGGTTAGATATCTTAGTGTAAAGTAAATGAAGTTGGATTAATCTATGCACATCAAATTCATACAGTGTTAACTATGCAAAATACCCATTCAGATTATTTGCAGCAGATTTATGGGGACAGAATGGTATGCCCTCTGATAAAAACTTGCTCTAGTCTAGAGTTTGAATAGGTGAAGACATATGTTTATATTTAGAACTAAATAATATAAATTTTGACATGTGGGCCTTATATAATCATGGTCTTTTGATAAGTATAATGGCATAACTAAGCACATGATTACAAATCTCATTTCTAAGTATTTTTATTAAATTAATTATGGCATATAAAAAGAAAGAAAATAAGTTTTAATGGTAGCGAGCTATATTTTAGATGACTACCTATTGACCACAGTACTGACTGACTGCACAGTCTTCTTGGCTTTGCTCTTTAGACAAAGGCAAGTCACTCCTGAATATGCCTCTTCCTTTCTTGCTATTTTTGGTATGCCTTGTTTGTAGACTCCTCAGTACAGATGTTATTTTACCATGGTGTGTACATAACAATTGGCAGATTGGAGCCTGGCTTTTAGCTGGGAAATCTAGACATGAATAAATAATGTTAATACTATGCAGTTGCCTGACTACATTGTTTTTCATAGGTTGAAGGATAACAGCTGATCAGGAGTCCCACAGCTTTTTTTGTACAGACTGGGCATGCAAGTAAGAGACCTAGCACAGGTGTTTGCAGCTGCCTAGCAACCCCATACCCTGTATTGTGGATATCATTCTATGACTTAGGAATGGGAGGTGCACAAGAATTGCTCAGGATCCTGACGAAAGATGTGTCCTGTTACATGCTGGTTTCTTAATTCACTAGGTAGTAGGCAGTGTACATATGGGTGAGAGAGATGATTGCTGGAAAAATCAGTTTCTAAACTCTCTACAAGAAATCTTCAGTGAATTGGGTTGAAAAATGAAAGCACTAGGTCAATGGGAAGGAGAAAGAAACATTAGTACACTTGTAAAAGCACTTTTTGCTCATTTAACAGGTCAGCTATGCACAAGTAATGCACAAAACAGAAACAGAGGTAGTTTCCTATCCTAAAATAAGGCATCATTATGGAAGCAAAAATAAATAATGACAACAGTATAAACATACATAAATGTACAATAGTTCCCATTTCTTCAGAGAAAACTTATGTTTTCTGTAAAAATGTGTGCTTTGTATGCTTTATATGCTTTCAAAACTTTTCACTACAAAAACCTTGATTAATTATTTCCAGGGAAGAAAATAATTGCCTTTTCTCATTTACAAAACCTGCAAGTAATTTTATAGGAATTTATGTTTTTTATAGAATGCCTTTTATTACCAAGAGTTCTTTCCACAGCAGGACTGGAAAGAAAGTTAACAGGCATAAAAATCAGAGGTAGAAAAGCATTTTCTTTTCCCTGCCATTGAACTGGCTGCTCTCCATGGCAGACCATATCATGCTTTCTGCAGAATGCTCCTAAGGGCTCAATACACTGATTTGTTACTGGGAGTGGCATAAAAGTGCCAGTGATTCAGTTCCTAAAATGCCCACACAGTATGGGTTGATCTTCCTGTTTCCTTTCCTGGTATTAATTCTATTAACCTTTGTTAATTTTATCCTATAAACCCCAAATAATATATATTGCACCCAGTATATTCAGTCTGCCACTATGTCTCTATGACACTGATTCTGGGCAAGACTAAATTTTTAAAATATTTCTTAGTAAATTAGCACCTAATTTTATTGCTCTTTCCTGAAAATTCTCTCCTTTGAAATTCTTTTTCTTTTAATGTGGATGTAAAAACTCCATAAGCTGCTTGAATTTCTCTTTTTATTATAGCTGAAGAAGAAAGGAATTTTGTGCTTTTTCTGACTCTGTGATGTGTACATGCATAGGTAACCTCAGAGTACCATTTCTAGTAGTTTATAGCTCCAGCTGCTATAGAACATAAATAACTAGGCAATCCTTGACTAGGCAATTGACTAGTGAATCAATATTTGACCTTCTCAGAACTTCAAGATCAGAGAAGGGGAAAAAAACCCCATGCAATATGTTTTAAGTCCCTTTTCCCGTAAGCTGTTCTTTCAACCAAGTGTTTTTTGACCTTTGCCTGTGTTGTTGGTGATAGATAGTGATCCAATGATCTGGCTGTTTTATTTAGGACTAGTAACAAGAGCTGAAGCCACTGTGCATTCTGATTTGCAAAGCAGAAATACCACCTGGCTATATGGCATTGGACCTCTTCTGGTTATTTAAATGTCCGGCCTGTTGCCTAATGGTCCCTATGGAGGCCTTTCCACTCATCCACTGCCATTTCAAATGTGTCTTCCTTTTTCCTCTTCAGCCACAGAATAAAAGCATCCTCCATCCTCAGTATAAGGAATAACAATCAGAGCTCAAAAAATGGAAACTCAAGTGCTTGGGATCTTTTATATATTGTAAGCAGAAAATGTAGTTGCCCTCTTGGGTTGTCAAAGTGAGGTCCCTTGGTAATGTAATTGCATTTATATCATTTTGTGGCAATGGCTGCTGAATAGAGCGTTTTTCTCCTGCCATCTTCCTTAATACAAGGAAAAGCATACTCTTAATGCAGATTTCTTTGATACACTGCAGCATCTCACAAATCTCCATAGGAATTTAAGTGTTCAGCAGAAAACTATTTACTTAATTCTCAACTCTTTTATGAAACCTAACCTTCATTGCTCCCCCAAACCCTGCAAATCCTGAGGAATATCAAACTGAAAAAGCAGATAAGCACTTTTAATTGGAGGGTAGATAACAATATTTTTTCAGTTATACATTTCTCCAGAATATAAGTATTCATTTCAGAAATTGATGTTTTCCATTGTTGCAACTCAGTTAAATGGATGTTGGATTCATGGTGATAAAATGTTACACTAGTCATCTGGCACTAGAATTTTCCAATATAATTGAAATCTGAATCATATATAGCATGAAGTCTAACTATCATTGTAGATAATTGCAGTGGTCTTACACATTTGTTACAAAGCAAATATGGTAAAATAGCCTTAGATGGCTATGAGTGATGCATAGTTGACCTTATTACATGGTTTCTTGAAGTGTGACAGCAGACTAATACTTTCATGTGAGCAATGCTGATAGTAAAGGTCAAGGAGTGAAGATGACAATAACAAATCTGACTTTCAGCACTGTAAAGTGAAAACCATTAATGATAATGTATATTATTACAGCCAAGACATAATGTAGAGCTTGAAACTGTGCAATGTAATTTATTTGATTTATTTCAATTTACTCTTATTTTATTTGTGCACTTAAGAATAGGAATTGGTTATATAATAGGGAAGCAGGAGGATAAATTGCTTCCCACCCTCTTTGTCTACAAGGCAGTTTTTATTTTTTTCCCTATCCTCTGAATAACTTCATAAAACAGCAAAGCTAGAAAATTATTTGCATTTTTTCTGTGTTCCAGTTAGGTCAAATAAATTTACTATGATACAAAAAAGCCTTATGATCTGTATATTAGAAGTAATAGATGTAGGAGAAATTGACATTTTCTCAGAAACAGTTGAGGACATTTTACAGTAGCTGTATTCTGAGCAGTAATGTCACTAGACAGACTTTTTTCCAAAGAAGAATGAAGTCAGAGACTGGAATTTCTGAGAATTTTGTTGTACTTCTTCTTTTTTTCTAAGTAACACCGTAGGCTTAGTCTAGTCTAAAGGTTAGTGTCACCCTTGGAAGAAATTTTACTAATATATATCCTAAGGGCTGTGGGCACACACATCTGGTGATTCTCCTTGGAGGGACTTCAGGTGTTACAGTGTCTGGCAAGCTTTGTCTGTCTCCCTGGCAAAGGCCACCTGTGGAGTAACAGCGGAGTAAGATGGTGTGTGGGTCTGTCAATCAGCTCAGTTTTCTATCAGACATTTCAAAATAAACCTAATTTGACTTTTTGCACTTAAAATGAGCTGGGTTTTAAAAGATTAAGCAGTAGTATTTATATGGTTTAGGATAAACTGCCTCATTGTCTCATTTTGACTGAAACAGAATAGGCAACACCCATAGGCACAGCTTTGTCCGAACAGATAATGAGTTTAGAGTCAGAGTGATGAAGAGCAGGTGGGAGCAGATCTCCAGTGGCACAGGAGAGAGTGGCTGTCCACAGCCAGAGTCCTTGGCTCATGGCTCTGTGCTTATCAACACCATGTCCAACCATTCCTGGATCATCTGACAGTTTAGATTTGAGCCACTCAATGCAGGTTGCATAACCACGTTTCAGATGGGCACTGCTGAATCTGCACGATAGTTGTTTTCATCCTCAGGAGGTCATCCTTTGTGGCAGTCGTAACACTGTTATCAGCATCCTTCTGAAGATCCCGTTGTCTGCCGTCTTTTGACAATACTCCGGGGATGCCATTTCCTTCTGCAATAATTACAGCAATGTTTGAATCCTTTCTGAATTCTCTCCACCTCCTTCAGTGTAAAAGCAACAACTATGGAGGGCCAAAAGAATAATCCTTCCATCCTGAGAACAAGCACCTGGAGGATGTTTCTGTACCACTTCAGGTTAAAGATCAGTCCCAGTTTTCCAGCTTTTGAAGTATTAGCAGAAATCCTACACACAATCAATGATAATTTGATTGAGTATCAGACATACATGTAAGCAGCAAACTGCTACAACTCACTTCATTTTACTGACTTTTTTCTCAATTTTTATTCAAGCAATTCTGATTAGGAAAAAGTGATTGTTTTGTCTGTGTGTATACACGTGATTTCTGTAATGATAGTGGTAATTTGGAAGGCTGAAGGGTGTAGATACAAAAATGCTGTTAGCAAGGAATTTTCCTGCTTCTTCTAAGCCCATGGGATGCTTTTCTCTCTCATGGAAGATAATAGCAGAAGTTCTGTAAACTAAGAACACCTGCGACCTTGTAGAATTATGTTTATGGTACAGTAGAAAAATATTTTCACAATGGATGTTTTAGGATTTTAGCCTATCACTCCCAAGGGGTGGATGATCCTTTGTCCAATTAGACTAGGAAAAAACAAGTCTATAAAAGAGTTTGTAAAATAATTAAATAAATCAATCTTGCTGCACAATTCCTGCCTGCTGGATCTTCTCTCCTCTTCCCTACAGCTGCAGGACATGGTAATATCGACAACAGAAATAGAAGGGAGGTGGGAGGAAAGGGATGGCATGAATCTTCGGGTTACTATGAGTACAGGCATAGTTTGTAGCAAAGCCTAAGCAAAACCACTGGAGCAGAGCAGAGAACAAAGGTCCAGGTTGTCAGGTCTGGAGGAGGGCTAGCAGGGCTAGCCTGTCTTTTTAGCAGCATGACCAGACCCTCGCTATGTTCCCAGGGAAAGAGGAAACCAGGAAAAAAGCGCCCTCGAAACAACAGCCAAAACATAAACAGCAAGCAGCCCTGGAAGCAAGTTTCTTTGCCTGACGTGTGATGATGAGATTTATCTTGGGAATATGGATTCAAAACCAGTTCTCATACCACCAACCCTCTGCTACCCAGCAACCTGTTCTTATCTCCCACAATAGCTTGATCAGCCTCAGAGACATCTGCTCTTTTTGAGGCAGCAAAATACTCTGGAATTCCAAATCCTATTGTACTCCCAACTATCTTTGTATCCTATTTTTAAGATATAGAAAAGATTCACATAAAATGATTATAAAATCTGTGGCTACAGAAGTAAATTAAACATGTCTGGGAATGTTCTAGGTACCAGGGCAAAGTGCTAGTAAAAAGGCTTCTCTTCCAGAAGAAGGCAGACAAATGGTTTATTAGCAATTGTCACTGGCTGGTTACAGCAGCTAAACAAAATCAGAGAATTTGAGGGGCTTATAGGAGCAGGAATGTGCCAAATCCATGCTGGGGAATATTTTAACAGTTTACTACCACAGTAGGTCAAATTCACAAGTAAAACTTAATTTATTCACATAGACACATTTAGGGAGTTCAGTGTCATCCTTGTCTCTGTTGTACCTCCATGTAGAGCCTTGATTCTGTGTGGTCTGCCTTCCTTTGCTCTCCATACTAAAGGATTTCTAAATGAATGAGTTGAATTAAATTGAGTTATTCTTCATACTGTCAAATCTAATCATTCTGCATGTTGGATCTCATGGACAAAGTGTCCCATCCTTCTGCATGGGACCATTTTGAATGATAGTAGATGTCATTTAGATGACATAAACACCATTTAGATACACCTGGTTTCAAGTATGACCAAACACAAATGTGGTGTTGGTGTTTGGATTTGCTGAATGCTGAGACTGGGTCTTATGCAAAAAAAAAAAAAAAAAAAAATGATGTTAGCAAAATCTGAATAAGATGTCCAAAGTAGAGTCACTGGGGTTGCAATAACCTCTGCATATTTTGTCCAAAGAACTCCAGCCTGTCTGGGTGTGGGAGGATGCTTGACTATGCTTTCATTTGGGGTGCTCTGTGTGTACCTAATTGTATTATACAGGTAATGATCCAGTGAAGTAGGATCCTGGCACAGAGCCTAACTGCAAAGTATTTAACAGTGTAAAAGGTAGAAATAATTTAATTTACTTTGCATTATTGGGAAGAACTTTTTCACTTTAAAGAGCTTTTATTGATTAGTAGAAGAAATAGAGAGAAGAAAACCCATATACAGTTGGCTTCTCATACATCTTGCAACCCTCTTTACTGGGTAACCCAGTTCCAGTTTGCAATAGGATCACTCACAGATTAAGAGAGTGCTGTCTCTTCTCTCTCACGATGGCAGGCAATAATGTTTAAAGAAATAAAAAATATTTCACGATATATATTTCAAATGTAGAAAAGATGCCTGCAGATTTTAAATAACTCTATTGCTAATATTGTTACTTTGTCTGATTATTCAATAAGCTCACATACCCTTTATTTATTTTGAAGGGTTCACTTGTCTCTGCACCAAAGTGAATTTATTGCGCTCGAGTTGCCTGTTTGTTTGTAATTGACTTTGTTCCCACTATTCAAAAGCAGCTTACTATACACATCGAGCACCAGTTTTTCAGATTTAAGTCCTTATTCTGAGCCCAGCACTGAGGCCTTATTTTTTGGCTGGAAGTGGTGAAAGAGAACATTCAGCTACCAACTAGCACATCTGCCTTCTCTGTGTGTTTGGATATTACAGTTACTGAGCTGAGCTCGGGAGGGAACTATTTTTAGCCCTCATCATCAGAGAGGAGACTGCTGTGGGTTGAAGCCATTGAGGGAAGGCAACAATAAATCTAATCCAGAAGGATCCTGATATAGGATGGGAAAATAGAATTCAGATGGCCTACTGACAGCTCTTGTGGTGAAATTCAGTAGGAGGGATGTAGCATCTCATCTATTTTAAACAAACAAATAAACCCTAAGACTAAGGCAGTTTCACTCTTATAGTAGTAAAGTGTGCCTTTCCACTCTGAGCTACATTTGCTGGGAAGTCATAAATAAAAGATACATAACTGCCAGCTACCATAATTTAAAGTAATTTCCTGGTTGAGCAGTATTAATGGAAGAGGTACTGCAGTCATTTGCATTGTTGCAGTACTAATGTTGGAATTTATTCATATTAAAGTTGAAAATGTCAATTGTCTTGCTCATGGTAGTAATATTCTGAGCAAGCACTCTATAATGTTTAAAAATTGTCTAAGTAGTAAATACATCTCAGCTTGTTATGACTCAGCTCATAAAAGACAGAATATTTTTATGCAATGAAAGAATGCTGATGTCTTTTTTCCAAATTTCTCCAGTAATGATTTTAATAGCACTAAACCAGAGAGTTTCTGATTGCTACTTGTCATCAACCCATCTGGCAGAATAAAACAGTGGCTGGGATGTTCAAAGGGGCTTAGGAGGGTGAGGCACACAACTTCCTTTTAGCTTGTGCTGATGGGGTCCATTCCTATTGAATGCAAACTGAGTCACTCTTCTCTATAGCCGTACTCTTGCTATGAGCTCAGTGTGGGCAGATGCCCTAACCAGATTAGATACTAAAACCAGGCCATTCCTTTTAAAGATTATTATCTTTACTAATGTCATGTGTCCATGGGCTACATTGAAATCAGTCACTGGATTATTCACCATTTACCACCTTGTTAATGATTTTTCTCCTGTGAAAAGCCAAGTCTTTCTCTAACTGGTGTCTTAATTCGGAAGAAGTTCCTATATGTTGACAAATCAACAATAAAACCACGAAGAACTAAGAATTTTGGGTATTGTTTTATAGTCTTTGACACTTGGAACCCCACTCTGATATGACAGAAAACTGCTCTTTGAGTTTAGGCTAATAATGATAGGGCACACAGCTACACAGTGCTTGTCTGAGAAGCACAAGAACAAGACTGTCTAATGCCTAAGCTGTAGTAATAGGCAGTTGTAAGCTTCCCCATTACTGCTCCTATTAAGCACATCTAAATAATTGTATATACAAGTGCTTGGTTTTCTTTCCAAAAAGTGTTATTATCTGCCATCAAGCCACAGGTGGAAAGGAACTCTGTCTCCATAAGTCTCTTTTCCCTTCCTCCAAAAATTAGGCTTTCCCATAGATCTCTTTCTCTCCTTGGGAACCTGAACAAACCCGTACAACATTGTGTGTACCTCAGGCCTGGAACTTGCTAGGAGAAAGTCTGAAGGACACTGAGTTCTGAAGTCCAGTCCAGAGTTCTCCAGTTCCTTTTCTTTTTTTCTTTGCCAGTAGTGCCCTATAAACATCTACCACTAGAAGGAAACTGCAAAATAAGGATTCTGAAAACATGGCTGATGTCTGTAGCAGTGGTATGACTTGACATAGTCAAGACTCAGTCAAGTCAGTGTGTCTCTTTAAAGACCCTGTTAGATCCTTGCACGTTCCTGGGGCATGATTAAGCCAAGTTTTCAAGACTGAAACACCCATATCTTTATTCAGCTCACAGTATCCTTGCTGGTAATGTGTTGCTATGAACAGAGCGTTTTGTTGAAGAACTGGCAGAAAACCTTCACTGAGCATCCTGACAGATTTCATGTTGCTGCCATGAAAGTGCATACTCAGAAAAGCTAAACACTGGATGAAGCCAAGGGTTTTAATAATTAATGGTCTCCTGTAATTTTGTCCCTGCTAGAGGCAAAGTGATTTTCGAGGCAAATGCTGCAATAGTCTTGATTGTGTTGCAATTTCCCTCCTGTGATCATGATGAGGGAAGGCTTAAAAGTGCATGTGGTGATAGTGTAAGACCATCATGGGGTACAAGATAAAGATGCTGGCCATACAATGAAGAATAAATATTTTCCATCCTAAAGGTTTACTTCTCTCATCTTTCATTAAGTGTTTCCTGACACCCTGAATGTTCACAGCTACCCAGTGAGGAGGACCTTTTCTTTTTTTTAAGTTCTGGGAATAATATTACTCTGATGAATGCAACTGGCAATATTTTAAAGTGTACAGTGAATTTTTAAATTTTGTCATATAAGAAAAAAGAGATACATATTTTCAATCCACAATGTTACTGTATGGTCAGACACCCAGACAAACCCGACCTTTCATCTTTACAGCCCTAAATATACTGAATTTTATGGGGAAAAAAAAAGCTGTTTGATAGAATACGTTGTTTTAAGTGCTTTGCTAATGGTAGAGTCTTCAGACTTCATATAAGCAGAAAGACACTGAAAGTCCTTGGATATGTTTTCAATAAAAAATAGGGACAGTTCATCAGCTGAAAGTTATTTAGGAATTTTAGAAATGTCTGTTCTTCAGTTCAAAAATTTACAAGCATTCAGTCAAGGAGCAGAAACATACACATAGAGAAACACTCAGGCCAATAGTGGCAGGATAGTTATTTTAACAAAATGTCCTTTGGAGAAAATCTAGAAAATAAAAAATAATTTAAAAAAATCTTCAATTAAATCTATTTCCCTTTATAAATCCTCTGTAATTATAGCTATGTCAGTGAGTGTGGCCCATTAAAACTGTACAGATTATTGAGAAAAGTCCTGAGTAATGCCCTTAACCAGGACAGACCTGTAGTTCTCATGAACAGAACCCCTAGAGGGTAACAGCTCTATCTCCAAAATAAAACATTGCGAAAACTAGTTCAAGGTTTTTGGAGATGGGTAGGGAATATCAACTGCTGTAGCCTATAGGTTTGGGTGTTCAGCAGTACAGACATACAGGAGCAGGAGGCTGCTAACACAGCACCTGGCTGCCTTTGCCACCCAGTGCAAATGTCCAGGTACAGAATGACTGAGACTTGACCAGGGTTTCTAGGAAGAAATTCAAATAATGCACAGGGTATGAGTAGAAAATGCTGTATGTATTTTGCCACTTTTGTTATGGAACAAGTCTTGCCTGCAGCATGACATTAAAGTCCTTTGTGACTAAGGACTGTAAAATTTAAGCATTGACTGTAAAGCAATTAAAGTAAAATGAAAGAATTTATTTTTCAAGTATTCATGAAATGCTTTTTCTTTCATGCTCTGTTCTCAGACTTAACAAAGACAGGTTTAATTCTGTATCCGTCTTAGTAAAAAAAACCTTACTAAAAAAAACCCCAAAACATATTTTAAATAGGTGCCACCTTCTGTTAAACACCACCTCCTTTTTTACAACCTCTAGCCTCCACCCTCAGAGAAAACTCCAGACACGCGTTTAGTAAGCCTTACCCTCTTTAAAACACTCTGTTATGTTTTAATGCCACAAAGTCTCAGTTCTTTGCTGTCCTGCTTCTGGCTGGGAGTTTCCTTCCTAGTATCTGGTACAGTGCTATATTCTGGATTTAGTATGAGAATAAAGGTGATAACACATTGATGCTTGAGTTATTACTAAGTAGTGTTCACTCAAATCAAAGACTTTTCAGTGTCTCATTCCCTGCCAGTGATCAGGTGCACAAGAAGCCAGGAGAGAGCACGGCCTAAGCTGGCCAAAGGGATGTTTCATACCATAGAACATCATGCCCAGTATATAAACTGGGGGGAGTTGGCCCATGGAAGCTGCCAATCACTGCTTGGGAACTGATGGGTTCCTCATCAGTCAGTGGGTGATGAGGAATTGTTTTTCTTGTGCATTATTTTTCTTTCTCTGTTATTTCTGTTATTATTATTATTATTACTACTGCCACTATTATCATTGCTATTAGTATAAATAATATTATTATTTTTATATTTTATTCTATTTCAGTTCTTATGGTATTCTTATCTTATCCCATGGCATTTTTTTTCTTTAATTCTTCTCCCCACAAGTGGAGAGGTGAGATGGTGCAGGTTGCTGCATGGTACTTACATGCCACTGGGGTTAAACCATGACATTTACCTAAGTTCTCAAGATGACCCACCAGCTCCAGCACACACATGTATGACTGATCCTGATAGGAGTTATCCCACTGTATGGTGATGTAAGGAAATTGAAATTTTGGCAAGGTTCTATTTTTTTCTATCTCAAAGACCACTCTACATCTCTGAATGCAGTTTCCAGACTATTTAGATTTCAGGGAAGCTGATTTGGGGGCATATTGCTTTTATTTTTAAGATTTCTCTCTAGTTAGTAATTTTTTGGAAACACACATCTGAGTCTTCAGCAACAGACATTGAACCATAAGGTATTTATGATTCCACTAGAAGTTGAAAGGTCTCTGCTAGGACCCATTTAATATTCTCGGCTGATGGTAAAGAGTGGGACAGGAGTAGGATTTATGAAATTTCTGAAAAGGTTAGCTTTCAGAAAAGAAATACTATTCATTCAGTTGCTGAAGAAATAATTTCTAAGACTAGTAGTAGATTTGTTAGTCTATGACTGTATTCATTAGGTAAATGATGACAAGAACTATTGTTATCCCCATAATGCACTAGCACAAGATACACATTTCTAATTGACTAATTTTTCCATGTCATCCTTAATTCAACCTGATAACATTTTTATACCCAGTGTTTGGCTAAAGCATTAGTCCTGCTTTTCAAAATGTTTTCATAGGGCTCACTAAACAAGGGAAAGGTACGGCTATACTTATCCTCTAATGATATATTCGAAATACAGCATGAACTAATGTGAATTCAGTTAGATGGTCATTGGTCTTGATTCCAGCTCTTACAACCTTAGTTCAATAGACTACAACAGACCAGAAATCCTGAGTAAACTTACAGAGACCCTTACCCACAGAGACAGCAGGTCTGCAGGGGCTGCCTCCATAAAATACAAATGTGCTTCTTTTAATACTTGCAGAGTAAGAAAACCCTGGGGTCCCTCTGGGCCTTGTGAGCACACCGAGGCTGTAACCACCTCCATCAGCCTTCCTCTGGCCCCACCTGTCCCCCAGAACTCCTGGAGGGGGTAGAACAGTATCCATCAGTGAGGGCCTCTCTGGGGTCACCTGCAGGGCCTGGCTTGTCCCACACAGAGCCTGGCAGAGTCATCCTCTCAATCCTGAAATATATTACCTTTTTTTTTTGAAGTCTGTTTCCAGAAGATATTTCAAATGGGCTGATGAAATCCTCACAGTGAAAATAAAAAATGTCCCAAGACCAAAACATTAATGTCTAACAGGTACACACTGAAATATTACTTTTCATCTCTGTGTCTATCATTAATAACAAATAACTACTCATACATCCCTTTGCAGAACAAGACATATATACAGGAATACCATAGTAATATGTTCGATTGCCTGCTTAATTTATACAAGCTCTGTTAATCTATCTGCTCAATAGGGAGACAGTGTACAAATTTTCAGTGTGTAATAATTTCAGAACATTGACAATTTATCTAGGCTCAAGAGTCATTTATAAATTTTTCATCACCCACAAGCGTTGATGACTTCTAAGTGATTCATTTTAGCTGAATGTTTTTATTTCTTCCCAAGTCTTCAAAATTTGGGGACAGCAGGTTTGATGGATAGTTGCCATTATTTTGCAGTATGCTGGGGATTCTAAGACCAAACCTTAGCAGCAGGAACAGCAGCAAGAACAAGTTTCCTCTGCTGGTTCTTTCGCCAGATCTGTTCTTCCTCTCTCCTTCTTCTGCTTCCCATGTCAGAAGCAACTGGGTCCAGAGCCATCTCTTCATTTTGGGGATCTCACTGTTGTCAGTCAGATAATTCAAAGGTCTGTGAAACCCATAAGATTAACAAAACCACAGTCTGATTGGGATATTTTCTTGTTCTTCTTTAGAGTCATCACTCTTAGTGGAGATATGAAACTAGCTGCATTTTTTTTTCAGAAATAATTATTTTCTCCCTCTTTGTGGTCTGACATTGCTTGTGGATGTAAGACTTTGGAAAACAATCAGTTACCAACCCTTTGCAGTGGTTTAACTGGTCACAGTCAAGCTTTTTGTTCCACTTCTCTGCCATGAAAATCACCACAGATAACGAAGATTATGAAAATTTTTTATCCCATACAGTGTAATATCAAACTTAAAATAGTTTGGGAGGATCATTTGGACTGTTGCAGGTGACTTACTTTTCATGTGCATTAGCTGTGAAGTTGACAGCCTCTAACTGGGGTCCTCCAGTGAGAAAATGGCACAGTAGTGTTTGTAAATGTTCTAGCTACAAGATGAAGCAAATTCTTCTCAAAACTGGGATCTGTTCCCTTTCACTTGACAGCACAGTAGATGTGTGACTTATCAGAAACTGTTTTCCAAAACCATAAAAATTAATGATTGTTTCACATCTTGATCCATAACTGAGAAAAAGCTTTTATAATTTTTATTTATAATTATTAGTAATTTCCTTCAGTTATGAAGTCTCTTGTGCTCTCTGCTTTAAAAATTGTTATAAATGGAAATGTGATTAGAAAAAACCCTTCTTACTGTACATCATGCATAGCATATTCATTAGTGTGTATAGTATCTTGCAGTTTTCAAATCATCTGCTTTGACCAACTCCTATCATAGCATGACTCTGGAACATGAGAAGACCTCATTTTTAAAACCACCACGAAATATTTTCTAGTTCCCTTTTTATAAATAAAGTAATTTATATAACTGTAAAAATAAATAAATAGCACATAGCTGTCTGGTTTTAATGTTCACAAGCATCAGTTTGCATGTACTAGCTGCCAAATCCCAGTAGCATTTTTACATAAGAGATAAGCATCTTTACATAACATTTCCATTTTACTAGTCAAGAAACACCTAAACAGACAAAGATTCTACTTCCCCTACACACTACTGACAGTGAAAAAAAACCAAGTTCAGGAATCAGTTGTCCAAGGCCACCCAGTTAGATCTGGATTATAATTGAAGCATGTCACATCTACAGTGCTGTGCCCAGACCAATGACAAAATTAAAGGGTAAAATCTTAAATGAATATTACAAAAGAAAAATTAAATCAGCCTTTAATGCAGATGCTGTTCTCATCAGTTATGTTTGCCAATTTTGTAAATAACCTTCTATTTTTACGCGTATAAAATAGACTTGGTTCATTTTATAGTCTTATTAATGTTTGATTTTGTTATCTATGTCTGTAAATACTATAATAATTTAAAAAAGTATTTACATTGGATTTTTTTCCATTCAATAAATATCAGGGATTTTTAAAGGATCTCCTAATTAGGCATTGGCATTTAAATAAAGAGTGAAAGATACTAACATATAATGCCTAAAGTAGGAACATGGTTAGATTAAATTTTTTATATTTGCACATTTTCAATATAGCAAGCTTTAAAAACCGCCATAAATAGATACTACAAAGCATCAAATAATATTTATATAATTCAAAGATAAGCCAACTCTGCCTTCTTTTCCCATTTTGTGCTTTACTGTACAATGATAGAAAATATTTCTGCAAGAAAGCACTTTAATTATGCAAACACTTTAATTATAAAGCATTCTCAGTGAATGCAAAATATTGCTTCAGGTACATAATAAATATGCATGTGTATATATACACATATACAGACCTATGTACTCACATTAAAAACACACTGATTAAAAATAAGGGATAATATTCCACCTCTGAATCAGTTGGATTCTGACAATTGACTTCCACACAGTTAGGATTTCATCATCAAACCGTATGCTTCCATGCTTCTTTCTGTTCCAGAATTTATTTCTCAGCACTGCCAGAGGTATGCTGGCTACACCCCAGAGGGTATAATGATGCCTGTGATGCTCATTTTAGATGTTGGCCTTCTGTTGACTCGAGGGAAAGGACTCATGGATGTACAGTCCGCTTTGAAGCAACTTGTGCTCGTGGTTTTGTAGCTGCACAGTCATTCAGGGGCACAGCCTTTGCCCGCAGGTGCAACTGTTCCCAAGGACCAAGGAACTAAGGCTGGAGAATGTGAGAGGTGACAAATTCTGGGACAAAGAGGGCACTTTTGGCCTGGCCTATTCTCCCATGTGGCTAATGAGGCCACTCTGTGTTGCATCAGGAGAGAGTCAGCCAGCAACTCATGGAGGTTGAGGAGACATTTCCTGGAAATCTCTAATCACAGTTAAATACCTGCACAGACACTATGCACTAACGTTTATGTAACATGCTTACACCTACCGATGTCTTCAGTAACATTTACCATATTTATTTCTACTCCCTGATATTTGCCTTAAAATAATGTTGACTTCATCTTTATTTTTCATAATTAAATATAGGATGTCATGTACTCATGTCTTTTTGCCTTCTTATGCTTATCTGCATATTTGAACGACATTTTTGTGGTTGCACATTTTTCATTTCCACACATTTTGAGAAAAAAAAAAGACTTAGTTAAGCAGACAATTTAATTAATTATTAGAGTGTAACATAGCTGTGAAACCTATGTATGGGATTTTTAATCTGCCCAGGCAGAGCATTTGGCCAACAGAAAAACAAGGAAAACACAAACATTGAACACTACTGAGGGGTTTTTTTCTCTATTTAAAGCTGTGTGGGGAAAAACAAAAAAAGTTTTACAATTTGTATTTTGAATTCTCTGGTGGAATTTACTTGCTCAAGAGGTACAAGTTGTAGAGGAATTCCTTGTGGAACAGGGGCATATGATACCCCAGGAGAGCTTGGGCACCCCAGGGTTGTTGCAGAAGTACCCCTGATGGGGCCTCAGGCTGAAGATAGGCTTGCAAGGCACCTGCTAGCCAGCAGCCTTGAACAGCCTTGGGAAAAGGTATACACTGGTCAGCTCCCCCGCTGCTTAGAGGCTTTCTCATGGGAAAGGGGTGTGAACTTTGCAAAGTATAACTTGGTGTAAGTAAACAATAAAACTGGAGCACGATGCTCAAATCGTATCAGTGTTCGTGTCGTGACTGGGCAGTTCCCCTGCACCCGGGACCCGCGCGCCCCCCACCCCCCTCCCCTGCTAAACCAAGTTTGGAACATGTAGGTGAAATTTTTCTCAGAAACATGTAAACAGACAAAGAAAATTTCTTCCTAAAGTCATACTTGTAAAAAAACTAGATTTGATAAATCAAGGAATGAAGAGAAAGTAAAATAAATAAATAAAGTGTCTGAGACAGGAATTATATTTGCTTCTATTCCTGACTGTGGAAACTTGAATAATTGTATCTGGTAATGTAACACTGGAGCAAGTAATAGAAAACCTAGAAAAATCTCAGATTACTGAGCTGAAATGCAAAGGTGTTAACTTCAAAGAACAGCATCTACAGCTCACAGCACCACATTAGCAATGAGGTAAAAGGGTATGCAGGGACACATGGGTGGCTATCCATGCCATATGGAATTTAGAAGTAAAATGTTAAACCATTCAGCCTGAATAGAATAGGCTTTGATGGGAGGTAAAGCTTTTTCTACATTGAATCATATAGACCTGTAGTTAGTAGTTTCTAAGTAAAAAAAAATCTTGAAAATCTTTCTTGGGGTTCAAAAAAGAAAAAACAAGGAAGGGAGAAAGACAAAATACCCTCTTGATTGCTTAAAGATTGTGTTTAAATCCTATCTTTATAAAAAGTATGTTATTTTATAGTAATGGAAGATCAGTTATAAATTATTTTTATGAGCAGTAAGCAAGGCTAAATAATCAGTACTTAAAAAAAAAAAATGCTCAGTGTTCAATTTGACTTTTCAAGACCTACAATGTTCTTATGGTTCAGTTTATATTGCTCTTAATTTGAGAATGTAAATATAAATGCAGGTGGGTCTGTTTCTTTTCTGCTTGATGAGAAGGTAACGGTGTCATATTACAGCGTCTGTGAGTCTCTCTCATCTCTAAATGCTCTTTTTCTTGCTTAGACTTCTGTTTAACGAATAATGTGAAGCAAAAGCCAAACTTAAAAATTTATTCTAGGAACCCAAACAAAACCAGAATAGCAACTACTTTGCCATGGTTAACGTAACCTAGAATTCTAGAATAAGATTATTTTTTCTCTTCAATTAAAATCCTACAGGCTTTTGAAGGACTTTCAATTGTCTTGGACGAGTTGGACCTGATGGTGTGATCTCTGTCTTCTCCAGGCTGGTGAATAAAAGAGGTCTGTTTGCAGATTTTTCATTCCTTATGTTGATCAAGACCATTTCTGGATCAGCTGCACTACAGATCTAAGCATTTTATTGACTGTTTCAAACTTTTTGTTACATTAATCTCTCAAGGACCAAAGATTTATGACAGGTATAGTTGTATGCCTTCCCCAGAATAGTCAATATGCTGAAATGCTCAGGAATGTATAATGTAGTAGCATATGTTTATCTGGTATATCTAAAGCCAATTCTAGTCTCCCACTTGGAACTTCTATGTACTAAGAAATCTGCATTGGAAAGAAAGCCACATTTCTTTGAATCATCAGAATATAGAGGTACAAAGCTGAGAACCTGACCCAGTATTCTTAGAAGCAAAATTTTATGTATTCAGTGAAATCAAGCGTTTAACAACTAGAACCAAAACCAAATGTGACCTGAATTCACATATTGAGAAGTCAGTGTGGGGTTATTCCTCTTGTCTTTATCCATAATACTATCCTGTCTTGGGGTGACTTTATGATGTGTATCCCCTATCGTTGCCCTATGCCCAGAAATTAATTTTGTGCCTTTCTATGCCTTTAAACTGAGCCTGAGAGAGAGGAGAGGAAAAAACCAAGGGAACTTTCAAGGCAGTGTTTCAAGGACACACAGACTCCTCTGCGTTCTGCTGTGGCGAGAGAGAGGAGCGGGAGGAAGCACTGCTTGCTTTCCGGACAGCTTTTGGCTTTCTTTTCTCCGGAGAGAGACAGAGAGTCGAACTTTTGTTTTCCTGGGACTTCGTTTTTTTCCCTTCTTCTTTTTTTGACTGTTTCAACATCAGAACACATCGGGACTTTTTCCACTGAGGTGGAGGCCCTGGAGGAGGGCCCACCTTATCCCAGCTCCAAGGAGGAGGAGAGAGGCTACCAATGGAAGGACTCTAAAATTTTCCCAGGTTTCCTCTCTGCAGTGAGAGGTTTTATTATTTAACATTATTATCCTTTTCCTGTGTGTTTGTTAAATAAATAGTTTCTATCTCTTTCACTTTCCTCCGAGGAAGAAAATATTGTTTTTCCCGAACCTGGTGGGGGAGGATGGTTGTAACCTGCCTTCTATCAGAGGATATTTTTCCTCTAAATTTGGCCAAACCGGCACATGTCCTTATCCATAATATTGTCAGAATCCAGGCAACATAGAAATATGGCTAATTTCCTGTGGTCCATAGCATGTATAGTAAGAGCTGTCTACAGAAAATCAGTGAGTAAAAATCCCACTTGTTTGTAAGTTGCAATATGAGAAGAAAGCATTGTGTTGTTACAGGCTTCTGAGTGAAGCTTACAGCTCTAAAATACTCTTCAGGAGCTCTGCTGGGGCTGGGACTTTTCCAGAGCTCTGCTGGTGTGAACAGTCAGCAGTGCAGCTCATATCAAAAGTACCCTGAGTGCTTTTGGCCCTAACTTCATGTTCATGAAATTTGGATGAACTAAAATTTGAACTTAATAAAAGAGAAAGCTGTCTGTCTTTGCAGTACTTTGGGTTTGTGCCCATTTCCTAAGGGCACTGTGATCACTTTCCTTTAGATTTGGTGACAGAATGGCATTTAGGCGCAAACATAGAAGACAAAGCTTTCTAGTCTTAATCTGTTGGATACATTTTCCTGCTTATACTTTATAGCTGGCTCTTTACTAACAATAAAATTTTCCTTGGAGAAAACTTAGGAGGATCCTGTCAACAGTACCAGTTAGCTTATTTTACAAATTCAGCCTCTTTGTGGGTTGTGATTGAAACCAGATCATTAAAATAATCCACTACAGTAAAAAAGAGACTAACCTGAATACATGGATATTTAATCACACAGCTCTATTGCAGAGTGTGCCTGTACAAATTGCCAGATCATTATGACTGAGGAAACAGTAGCTGTAGGACAAGAAGGGAAGTCCAGGTGCAGGCAAGGCTGGAATCTTGTTAATGGGCTGCTGTGAAAGGATTCCAATATATAACCACACTTTTGACGCTCTGTAAAAATACCCGTGATAGAAAATTTGCATCAAGGGATAACTTTCAAAATGAAATCATGCTGTGGACTTCTTTCTCATAATGCAAATTTTCATTATTCCTGGAAGTCCTAGCATTAGAACAGACCATTAAAACCAGTACTTTCAGTCACTAGGTTTGATTGCACTTACAGTAAAAAGCTGCACCGGGAAATTGACTGGAATAGCTTGCAAAGAGAGACTTTTTCTGGTTATCTCAAGTGGATTAAGGTAAATTTGAAAGAAGGACAAAGGAAACATTCTGCAGAATAAGAGTTCCCTCATACGGATCTACTTCAGAGTAGCCACTGCACTTTAAAAGTGGCACTCTGATTTATTTTGGAATAACTTCTACAAGCAGATAAGTCTAAGTTTCTTTCGTAGCTCTTGTAATATGAAGGATCCTTAAAGAGGGTGTGAATGTGATTAAATTCAGCGCCAACACCCCATTATAATTTACACCCTCTTTTAGGCTACAGTACACTGCCAGAAAGGTGGAAAGAGACATTTCTATCAGTTACAGGCTATTTTATTTGACAATTATTCTGATTGCAGCAGTGATGCTCTAACAGCAAAGAAGCACAGTGTTAGAATAGGGCCTTACAGGATGCATGGTTGGATGTTTCATTGGTTTTGGTTTGTGTTTGTTTCTTTCCCCCTCCCCAAATTGTTGTCTTTTTTTCTGTTAGAAGAGGACTTCTAACACGTGGAAAAATCCTTTGCACCTGCAGGTGCTTCAGATCTCTAACTGGGGATCCCCATTCTAAAATGGTCCACACTGTTATTACTGGCTGTGTTGCCATAGCAATGCGAACTTGGTTTGATATGAACATTCTTCCCTACAATTACTACAGCTGATGAGCACAGTAATTATTATAGCTTCCTAAGGTGCACTTAAAATAGCAGAGGCAAGAGAATGCATTCTTGGAATATACAGTATGTTCTTTGTAGGCTGTCCTGAAAACTCTCTCTCAGTGGGAAAGTTTGGCTTGTCTTCTGGGATTATGGATGAGCTATTTTTGATTTTTAAGGGTGAAGGTTATATTGGGAAAAGATACAGCAATAAGCATAAAAATATTCATTTACTGTAACACAGCATGATTTATATTATCACTGCTTAAATCATCTTATTATTGCTACTTCTACATACCCCCAGACATGACAGAAGAGGCTCAAGAGCTACATAAACTGATGTCATACAGTTGAATGGCATAACAAGGAGTTTTCAAATGTCAGAAAAATCAGTACTTGGGTACACCACTGAACAAACATCTTGAGGCTTCACGGGTGAGAAGCTGCTAAAATAGCCAGAATTCAGACATAGCAAAATGGCAAAAAATACATTGAAAGAAAACCTGAAAGCTTTTGTAGCCAATATTTATAACAGTGGAGAGTGTTTTCAGGATCTTAAAGGTTCACAAAATCACTGGGACTAAGCTTCTGCAGATACTAATTTTCTTCTTAATATACATATTTGACACGAATTTTCAGACTGTGATAATGCCTGAATCATTGAAAAGGAGTTTTAAGATACAACATTTTCTATCTAGATTTTCTTCTTGTTTTAAGTGATTTCAAGCTCTAATACAAATTCTACTTTGCCAGGGAGCTGCTTATCCTATCTTACATTATGAAATGCATTACCGCTCCTGTATTACATATGATTATAACACCACAGTTTTTCTCTCTGCTGAGTGAAGAGTCATCAACAGATTTAGCAGAAAGAACAGTTGTAAATGAAAAGTAGCATATTGAAGAAGGAAGGCATCAGATGGACAGATCAAGATATTGCCTTCAGAAATTATGAATGTTTATTAATTCAAGACATAAGCAGATTTTACTGGAAGGATAGAAATCGACTTGCAACTGAAGAAAATAGATGAGTAAAAATGACACATTGAGAATTGTTTGGGACAAGTGAAGGGAGAAATCTGGGAGTGCTAATGATTTGGCTATCCATAGTTACCTCGGCCTTAATTCAGATGCCTTCTCATTCCAATAGGTTTGAGTTCTGAAGCTAATGTCTACTATTTTGTGATTTTTGGGAGTGCTAATAATTTCTAACGATTATTATTTGAGTATCTTTATTAATAGGTCTTCAAAACTCACCCTTTGCTGTTTATCCTTTCCAGAATAGGTAATGTGCATGATATTCACAAAAGTCTTTAGGTATAAATAAAGCGCTATTGAGATACAAGGGGTATTGAGATACTGACTACCAACTACCACATGAAAGTGCTTTGAGATATGAGTTATCTATCTCAATGTAAAATTCTATATGAGAAGATATAGAGGTCATCCCTAATCCAAAGACAAAGTATCTATCCTATGCATGATATGTTCCTGAATAATCTTATCAATAATCTTATCTGCTCTGTCTCCACTGGTATTTAATATAGAAAAAAATACTGCAAAGTAGGTGTAATAGTGTAAAAGCAAACCATTTTAAGGCAGACAGAAGCAGAAAGTATCTTTTCACAGTGCCAATATTTTGTGCTTTACCTCTATCCTAAAAACATGTTCTCTCTGCTCAGGGATAGCACTATAAAGCTCAAGCAAGTGCTGCTTCCATTTATGGCTGGTTGTATGTGCCTTTCAACATGTTTCATTTTCTTTCAGGATTCATTCAATGTGTGAAAAATGGTAGTAAGTGTAGTAATAAGTAAAAAAGAATAGTGCAGTGACAGAGTACATCAAAGAGCACCTACACTCCTTTACAGCCATTTTAATTATCATGAAAAGAGAAAAAAAATACTAAAAGTTATATATAGGTGAGGGTGTTCATCAAAATCAATACAAAAGGGAATTGTGTTCTGCAGCTTGAGGGCTGCTTGCAAGCCAGGCTGTGTAGACTTCTGTCGACCAAAGTGATCATGTTTTCCATCCCACTCTAGAGAAGTATAGTCAAGCAGTGGGCTGTGGTTGTTCCCTCAAGGAACCAAAGAACAGGAATCTTAGATTTCAGGAAGTTTTAGAGAATTGCTTCTATCAAAGTAATTATAATTCTTACTTGTGTTATATTTTCAGGAAATATATTCACAAAATGTGTTAAATTTATAGTTTTACATTATATTTTGTAGATTCTAATGGGTATAATCAGTACTTAAATAGCACTGTCACATGCAAACAATTCTCTCACCACAAGATCCTTAGGATTCTGGTACCTTTTAAAAGATCCTGAGTGTACATGATCTTGTCATATGTGACAGAACAGACATAATTCTCATAATTGCTTTGACCTGCTTTTGCTTTCCTATTTTTGACTGCTCTTTGAGTAGCCATATGTATTACTAGAGAGGCTTTCTGTAGTATACCATTGATTGTTCATCTGACTTACTAAAAGGATTTCAATAATTTACACAGCTGAGTCATTCTTTTCCATTTGTACATTATTGGCTTCATACCTTCCTTCTTGATTTCTGAGAGCCTATATCATTGTTCACTGATTTTGGGGATCTTTTTCTCATACAGCATGTAGAATTCTAGGAAAAGGTTATGAAGTTGATTTTTCCTTTTGTTTTCTTAATTTCCTGGTCGTTGGAAAAGTGCCTAAAATGTCAATATGCTTTGAGCTCAGTTTTGTGTGTTAATGTTCTTCTTGTTATGTAGGCAATGACATATACCTGGATGCATAATCTCCATGAAACATGACATATATCTGATTTTTAACTTCCAGAAAATATCTGATTGTTGGCTTTTTTATTCAGTGTCTGAGCTGTGTGAAAAAGCCTCAGGATTTGTTTGTTCGTTTCTTCCACAAGTTTTCTAATACTAAAATCCTTCCAGAGTCAGTACTGTAACAATTTGTCTGTGAAAACTTTTATGTGTGCAGGGGGTGTTTGAACATAAAGAGAGAGCTATGACAGTCAGCAGAGTTTTCTATCTGACTGCTGAACCAGGCATCCATGGTTATGTGTACTATATAAACTAACCTGACATTATTTTCTAGGGCACTTTGTTATGAGGTTCCAGTGCTGAAATTGCCTCGGTGACATCTTCAGAAAGAGCAGAGTGGTCTAACACTGCCCAGCATCGTGTCACTTACAGTGGCTAAAGTAAATATTGTCTTTGTAGGATTCTACAGCTCTATTGCCTATGTTCCAGAGAAAGACTGTCCTCACTGTAAGTTACCCTGTCAAACTCCTTTACCTTTCACCCAGCCTCTATGACCTCCTTTGCAGATCTACTATTTAGAGACTTCCAGTACTTTGCTCATTTGCCCTCATATCAACCTCTATCCCACAATGGAGCCAAAAGCTGATGTTCACCACTACCTCTCAGACTCATTTTTCATCAGCCTACCTGGCACTGGTTTCAGAAATCTAATAAATAACTATATTAACATCCGTTTAGCTATAGAATGCCTTCATCATATTTCTTAACTCTCACACCAAATAGCTATTTTTTAAAAATACCTAGGTAAAAGCAATTTTTAATATAATTTTTTTTGCTATATTAGTTTGAGCATAAGGTTGAAAATCACAGTTTGGTTTTCTGGAAGCTGGTTGGGCTGAAATGAAATGAAGGGTTGGGGCATACAGGGGTTAAGAAATATCCAGACTTTACAGAACTGAATGGTACTGGTGATCTGGCCTGCAGAAAGGGCTCTTTCAGACAGCATTGACCAGCACAGATGCCAGAAGTCCTGTTTTTCAGACATGGCAAAACTGACTATTTGTGGTTTATAATGAAGCCATTGCATGTAAGAGAGATTGTTAACCCCAGAATTTCAGCCACACTGTGACCAAAGGGGTTGTGGGAGGGTTGCACTGAATCCTGGGTCTATCTACATCCCGCTGCTGGTCTTACACTGCTCCAGCAGCATGCCCTTTATCCAGCAGCTGGAAGTGTATTGTTTTTCCTAACTTTTGCCATGCATGTGACTGTATTCAAACTCTTTAAATAAATTCCTTACAACAGTTTTTACTTCTTCTCTGCCCAATTCTTTCAAATAAGTGGTAGGTATACTGATGACTGAAGGGGTAAGTTATGCAGCACCTATTGATGTATTCATTAAGTGAATGCAGATTCTCTTTTGTGTTTTAATGCATGAATAATTATTCAGACTAATTATTCTATCACAAATGGAACCGTGTAATGTATTATGTGATAGCATGTGACTACTTTATAGGGTTAGAAGAGGCTGATGTATGGTAAAGTTAAAGAATTTGCTACTTCATCCAGGACAAGTACATAATTTATAGTTGCCTGGGGTAATTTTTAACACATGCATAATTTATTTGCTTGATTATCTGTTAGAAAAATATGTGTAGATTACTAACTTTAGGCAGCTGCTCTTCTTTTAGTTGTTTTAGGGTTTTTTTCCCATTCATCAGCTGTTTTGCACTATGTTATTACTTGCAAGAGGCAAAATTTTCAGCTATGGCCCCAAGAAAAGTTAGTTTTGAAATTAAAGGAAGACAGTCTTCATTAAGCACCAACACAGAACTCCTGTGGTGTTTTGGGAGTGGGAGGATTGCACACATTCACTGAACTATGGTGCTATGGAAAATTCATCACTTTGAGTGGAATAATAAGGACAAAATCCTGATTAACATTGACTTCAGCCATTGTCCCTGGATTATGCAAAGTTAATGCTGATCTTCTGTTATAATCCACTTGTCCCTTCTTCATCTCCCAACACAGTGTCCTGCACACTGATACTTATGGTTGTGGGTATAAAATATCACTGCTTATAAAAAATGGAAAATGTTTACAAACCTTTAAAATATGATTATGTTATGAATTTTATGTGTAATTTAATAGGGCCATCTTTCCGTCTGGAGACCTCCTTTGAAGTATATTTACAGTTGGCTAGAATTTCTTTTAGAATATGTATTTTTTCACATGGAGTAGGTGACCTTACTAAGGACCACAAAATAATTTCAAATCGTAAAACTGACTAAGCTTCTGTACTACAAACTGGTTTTGGCTCTGACTAATTTAGAATGCCTGATCTGATATTAGATCCTTTAATTTGTGTTACTTGGCTGATAATGGTTAAAGTATTGTAGAAAAACATATGATTATGGAGGCAGAAGCCATCCAAAACTGTACTGAAATCAGTAGGAAAAATTATAATAAAGGAGTAGTACTAAAACTTTAAAACTCTAGGTTAAGAAAGGTATTGCAGTCAAACATTTGTTGAAGACATTAGAATTGAGTGCCACTATATATGGATCAGACCTGTGGAGAGTCAAATGCTTATCAGACAGACCCTGGAGGTATTTGAAAGCCATGCAGATGTGGCACTTAGGTACATGGTTTAGCAGTGGACTTGACAGTGCTGGGTTAATGGTAGGACTCCATAGTCTTAAAGGTCTTTGCCAACCTAAAAGACATTATGTTTCTATGATTCTTGCTTTCGTGTAGCACATAAGTAGCAAAGCGTTAGTGCTCTCTGCTTTTAAAAGGAGAGGCATTTGGATTGCAACCCAGAAAAAAGGTTTGGTAACACAAAATGTAAATATGACAGGGAATTTTTCTGCTTCATTCATGTCATTTGTCATTTATAATCATGATGTTACCTGAGAAGATGACCTTTAGTATTTGTTGTATTTTGAGAACCATACCTGTGCAATAATTAATACCTGGGAACTTCACTGTTGAGCAATGTTAGTAGACTCTTGGCTTTTGTGCAGTCACTGTGTCCTGTAGACAAATAATAAAGATTCCTTTTTTTTTTTGCTTTTGACAAGGAAGCCACAGTTTCCTGGTTTCAGCATGATTTCAGCTGAAGTTATTGTACCTTTACTAAGCTGGATATTTAATTGAAATGCACATGATTTTTCAGAAGAGAATGAACCTTTGCAAATAAATAAAACAAATAGAAAATATTTATGAGAAGAGTTTCTGTGTTATTCTTTCCTTCTTTGGTTACAGAACAAGGAAATAAAGCATAAATTATTCCTTAAATAAAAAAAAAGAAAAAACATGACAGTTTTAGCCTTACTCACCTGGATAAAAAGAAAAGAGATCATAATTTCTGTAATGGTTATATTCAATGAGTAATGGAAAATATCAAGAATGCTATGTTTTTATTTCCTGTTTTGTTTAATGTTTAGATGGAGGATCTAGTGATGTTCATGACCTCTTTTAGATACAGTTTTCAAGAGAGGTTATATGCTTGCTCAGTTTGCAAAAGTTGAATGTCCCTTGATTGCATGTTCTACTTTCAGTAAAAATATTACGTGTTTGCAGTTTGGGATCTAAAGCCTTAGCCAAATGGTGAAGGAGTTTAATCTTTAATAATTGTTTAATATTTTGTCAGGTTTTTATGCTAAGTGAATGTGAAAAATAACAAAGGACACCAGGACCAAGCTGTCTGAATAACAAATTACTTTCCTTTCCCATCTCTTTTAAATTGCTTTGTAGTAAAAATTGAATGAAAATGCCAGGTCTCTTCTCGATTTTTGTGTCTGGAATTTCTAGCTTGAAAAGTGAACATGAATAAAAGTAGAGTAGGCAGGGTAGAAGGTGACTTTACTCAGGCTAATAAAGTAACTTTTATTTCAGTTTCTAGATTTTGTTAATATTCTAAAGGAAGAGAAAATGGATCATATTAATTACTTTACAAATTAATATATTAAGACTGGTTGCATTGTGTTCATTTAGACAAATATGCTATTTTTCCATCTATCAATTGTTTGATGAAATATCCTACACCCTTCTCTTCTGTGTAACAGGTATAATATATGTAATGTAATACATATTCAGTGTGAGATATTATACTTGCTAAAGTTTTATGTTGGTGAAATTCGGATATTTAATGAATAATTTAGTGGAAAATATTTTTGTCATTATTTACATAACTTAGAAATTTTAGTTATGCTACTGAAATGAAATACATTACCATATTTTACTTTTCTGTCCAAAATATTTTTTCTAAATGTATATTTTAATTTACTGAACATTGATGTCATCTCTTTCTGTTTCTGAGAATTCTTCTATGTACTGTCGGAAGAAGCTATAAATACCTTGAAAAATGGAGAAATAATGACAAAACCTAACTTTATATCAGCATTCTTGAGCTTCTAGGATCCTTCTGTGGGTAGTGAAGAAAACCACACTTGTCTCCTCCCAGCCAATGTCTTTCTCAGTGACTGAACTGCCAGCAGCCATCACGATGTGACACCACAGCCTCTCATTGTCTTGCCTGTGGCTGAACCTTCCTGTCTGTGGGGGCACAATCTGTTTGCCAGGCTGAGCAATTGGGAGTATGATCCGATCATCTCCCTGATGAATCTGGAAACTGGCACTCCAAAAAAAAAAGTGTTGTAGTCAGTTCAGTACCACAAAACTGAGTTGATAGATCCATCACAAGGTTATGTGAGGTATAGATGAGGAGGAGAAAAAATATCTTTGCCTTTTGATCACCAGTGGTAGCTCACAGTTAGATCAGATGAACGGTGTTGTGAAAATGTTGGTCTGCTTAGACATTCAACTCCCTTTGGAATAATGAATCTCTCCATTGGACAATGCTGGTGAAATTAGCTCCTGTAGACTAATGTAATCCTGTAAATACCTGCTACTGAAATGCAGTAAAATTTGGAAATATTCGTCAACATTCACTCAGAAGACCTGTGTCTCTACATAGATCAATACATTTAGTTGCCTCTGAGAATGTAAGACCCTAAACAAGGACCCGTCGTTACTGCCTAGGAGAACCTACCTTTCTTAATCACACCCAGATTAATAGATACCTTCTGAGAAAAGACAATCTAAAATGACAAGTAGCCTGGAGCAGCATTCTTAGGTTTTGTTTTTCTTTTTTTTATCCACAACCATCAGGGACTGTTTCTGATCTCACACAGAGAGAAGAGAAATGTGCAGTGAGAAGTTTAGTGGATCCAGATGCTGAAACAGAAGACACCCAGATGTATCTGCATGGGGAAAAAAGACTGATAATGGCTGAACAAAGCTATGAAATAAGTAGCCAGAAGAGAGGAGAAAATGGTCAGGCATGCAGAAGTCATAAGGAGTAGCAAAAGGCAAGAGACAGGTACAGTGTGAAGGAGGAAAATTAAGTGAAATTAAATAAAGTCAAAGGAAAATAAGCTCTATATGTTACTAAACACATTAATATACAAATACATAATGATGCAAAATAAGTAAGGATGTACATATATGTATTTCTCATATGAAATAAATGGAGACCTAAGACAGAAAAATATTATAGATCAGTGGTGTCTCCTAATCACATTCTTTTCATGTGAAGATCACTCTTAGAAGCCAATTTATCTAATCAAAATAATCTACTGTTTCTCACACAACTGTGCTGATGCATCTTAAAAATCTCCCAAATCCACTGCTTTTTTAGCAATTTTCCTGAATCAGAGTTTACTTTTGACCTATATGAAAATTCATATTTATTGGCATCTACTTTACTCTCATCTATCTATTTGCATGAAAACCTAAAAGTCTGAAGGTTATTTGCTTCCAAACTGTCTTCAAAAACTGGCAATAGTTTGAAGTACATTTTCAGTTCTCTGACAAATTGTTATGCTTGACGTCATCAAGGAAAGGCATAGAGTTGCAGTCTGAAACTTCTTGAGATGCTTGCTCCAGGCACAGAATATGTCGTGTTACTTGTGTACCACCGGTGGAATTTAAACATGTTGCATAGAATACTTCAAGTCATTTACATGCTGCATTCAGTAATTCAAGGAATTTATTAAGGAACAGAAACATTAGCTTTATGTAGACTTAGTCAAAAAGTCCTCAGAACTTATTGCTTGAAGTGATTAGGAAAAAATATTAGATTGCTGCAATTAAAGACTTTTTCCTACTGGATAAAATAAAAAAGTCTAGGCTTAATGCATTAAATCAATTGCATTAAAATGACAGCAAGTTGTATGACTGAACAGAGTAAGCCATGTGGAGCAAGCCAGCTTGTGCTGGTGACATGATTTCCACAAGTCCTGCACTAAGAAACTCTTCACGCTCACCTGGTCCTTCTAATGACAAGACCCAAGAGCTCCAAGGGCCAGATGGGCACATTTGGACCCTCTTGTTCATTGTCCCCCACATGGAAGCCAGTTCTCACACTTTGGAAATGCTTCATGTGCTGAACCAAAGTTCAATGAAAAACTTAACTAATAGGGCACTTTTCATATGCTTCAGGTGAGTATAAAATTATATTATTGCTATAAAACATAGTTCAAATGATTTACTAATATGCACTCAGGTTCATGAAGGAATTGCAAGGGCTATATTTCTGAGGAGAACATGGTATAGGATTGCTTGGACATAGCTATCAGCTTCACCTGGACAATGGCTTCCACTTCCAAAAGCTAGGATTTTACTTCACTCCCAGCTCGGGAATGTATTTCTTCTGTATGCAGTAAGTGGATTGTGAGAAGCTGGACACATGCTGTGTTTTAGAGTGCAGCAAATTAATACCTCTTATTGGATTACAGTATTCTCTGACTTGTGGAATTACTTTTGAGCATTCCAGAAATTTTATTACAGATGGCTCATCTCTATCCTGAATTTTGGACATTTTTGAAATAGTTTTCTGTTTTGGAGCTTTATAGCAACAGCTGTGTGATCTTAGTAAATTGGTTCAAAAGAGGTCCACATTAATGCTTTCATTTCATGTGGATTCATGTCCCCCAAGTTTAGCTTTGAGTACTGAGTTCAAACAAACCAAAAATTCAAAGGAGAGCTCCACCCATATCATTGAATTTTGTCTGGGGTACATTTTTCCTCTTTGAGTCATAACCAGCATAATAATGAGTAACAACTGGTTTCCATCCAAACAATGAGTGACCTGTTTTTGCTAAAAATTAGGTCTTTATCTGGGAAAGCAATACATCTTGGTGACAATCTTGGTCTCCCAGGTTTAAATTTAAATCTTTCTCTGCATGATTCACATAAATATTTAGTTTTTATATAGCTGCAACCTGCTTTGCATATATTTGTGAATTTATTTATTTATTTATTTTTACAGAAAGGATGATTTACTCACTTTTTCTCCTATGATATTTTTCTGTGTGGTATGACTTCATCATCAGCTCGAATACTGAGTATGGCTTCTTTCACAGTCTACTGCCAAAGGAAATATTTACAAGTGCAACTGGGGAAAGAGAGACTCTATGACTGCTATAAATTTATTGCTGGTTACAAATGTGTCATGATTCTTAGTGGTGCCATGTCTAATTTAGAGCAAATGTAAACCTTTGCATAGACAGTGCTCTGACATTCCAGTTAAATCTGCAGAAAGACTAGTTACTTAGATAGAAACATATGACCTCATTCTAAGATCTGAGTGTTAGTATCAACGGGCCAAAATTCTTTGGGGAAGAGTTAAGAGTCAGACATTCTTTTACAAGGGTCTCATCCATACCCTAGGTCTTTCTTTATTTTGGTTTCAAAATATTTTCAATAAATTATCCCATATGTATACTTAAACTTTAAGGGATCTCATACGCATTTCCATGGGAAGTAAATTTGGGTTTTTTTTCCTTGTTTTCTTTCCTTAATTGTTATTTAGCTACCAGAAATCTAATTTTTGAGAATTAATTTTTTGTGCTGTTTGATTTTTGTTTCTGGCATTTTCTTACTCTTACGTATTTAAATTTTAATTAGTTAAGATTACTGATTTCTTCCAGGATTCTAATCTTGTATTCTTCTCTAATATCCTTTTCTGCCTGTGTATATGTTTCATTCATGTACTAAATAATTCCTCAATTGTTTAGCAAGTTACTATCTGTAGAAAAGGCAGCTTTTAGTTTGTAATAGTTTACTGAAGATAGACTTTTGTTGCATCTTAAGTTGATAGGAAAATTTAAAATTGTACAAACAAACAGATTTCTGAATGAATATGATTTTACTTAATGAAAATAATGAGTATATATATTGTGAAGTGAAAATAAATCATTATATATAGTAACAGCTAAATAGATAATGAAGCCTTAATTTCTTTCCAAAATGTCATGCTCCATGAACAGCCTTCAAACTCTTCAAAGCAAGTCTCTGGGAAGACTTGGAGCACAGTAGGCCAACTTTCTTGCCACAGTAGGACTCCTTAACTCCAGTGGAGGCTTCTGAAGACCATGATGCTACTCTTTTTCCTTGTGATTGGATGTGCCGCATATGGAAACACTGGACTTCGATCTACTGCCCATATATGAACATATATTACGTGAAGACAATTCATCTTTCCATTTGTACAGCTTCTGCAACAAAAAATTGCCGGAGGTGGCATGTTGCTACTTGAACAGTATTTGGAGTTTTTTCCTGACGACTTTGTTTCTCAACAGAACTTTAATCACTGAAAAGGAAGTGGCACTATGACAGATTAATTATTCTGGAGATAGCAGCTTGGTTTTGGACACCGTCTTTCTTCAGCATGTTGGTCTGTTGGGTCCTTTGGGACCACTGGAACTGCCAAATGCCGTGTGGGAGTTACATTGCAATTTGGTTGTGTGATGGAGCAGAGACCATCATTTCCCAGGAAAAATGGCATTAGAAAGCAGCTCGCCAGAGCCAGAACATTAAATCTGCTGTTGCTCCTGGCTGATATCTGGTGAGCCTTCAGGAAGGAGGGGAGATAGATGGAAGCACTATAGGTGAAATGAATCGTCATACTCAGGGACAGGTTTTGTACTCCTGCTTTTGCACAGCTGTGCAGTGAACAGAAGAGTATGATATCTGTGCTGGTTTTAATTCCCTTAGTAACAGTAAAAAACACAAACTTTGGCAGTAGGAAAATACATGGATTTTTTTTATGGCTCTTGGCAGTTCTAGGCTTTACTGAAACTAATGTCTCATCTTCACTCCTATTGCTATCTGTACTAACCAGATTAAACTAGTACAGCTATGACTCCTGATATTGTAAAAATGTCTTAATTTGCAGTGTAGTCAAGCCCTAAACCCTTGAAGGGGCAAAAAATGACAATTACATTTTCATGAAGAGCCATTTTAATAACAAGAAGGATTGCATGAGCATTTAGCTGTGTTTACTTTTGTTTATATTTTTCTTATTTTATTTTAATCTTCCAGAATATGTACAAATCTCAAAGAATTATTACTTGCTTTCTGGAAAGTGTTTTATGCACTTCCCCTACTCCCTTCCCATTTTTTGCTATTTAATTCTGATCACTGGAACTGAAAGCCCAAAGGAAATACTGTTATTGGATTCATATAATAAGTTAACAGATTTCTTGTTATTGCTGTGTACAGATGTTCAGTATATATTTCAGATTATGTGTAAAAAAAGCTTTTAGAAATATTGTGTAAGGGATTAAAATGCCCCTTTGGTTTCTGCTCTCAACAGATTCCTGTAAGATTTGAGGAACCCTAGAAATGATTTGGATTGGAATTTCTGGGGGAACAAATAATTAATAGATTGTTTCACCATCAATAAGAACCTGGATTAAATTAATGGAAGTCAAAAGAAATTAATTTGCATAAATCTTAATACTCAAGAAGTGTCTGTTCCTCAGCAGGAAACAAGTGCTGATGTCACAATTCAGTATTGTGATACACTCTGCCAGTCTTTTTTGCTGATTTTTATAAATAGTTCACTGCTCCTTAAATATATGAAAAAATGAGTTATGTTGAAAATTACTACAATACATTTTTGTTCTTTTCCTGTCCTTTTCCTTAGAAGTTTTGGAAAGTTAGCTATAAATAGCTTATTATTTAGAATGAATCATTGTTCATTAAAGAGTTTTAAGGATTAAATGTTTTAACACAATTATGTCTAATCTATTAAGCATGAAGTGTATTCAGAAAAGGACATACTGTTTCATAAGTGTTCCAAAGAATGAAGTATTATAGACTAATAATAGAGGAAAATTTAGATAGAAAATTAAATTTAAAATCAAAATGTTCCAACTGGGAATTTTATTCTCTTTAAAGACTTCAGTAAAGGATATTTATTAATTTTGTCACTCTCTTCTGACTTATTTCCTCTACAATTATCAGACAGGTTTATTTTTTTATGACACTTTTTATGCTTTTTTGTAGCTTTTTTGTTTTAGTCACTTCCTGATGAATTATGGAGAATGCACACAGAAGCCATATAAAGTTGTTCAATAATTTCAACTCTAGCATTTCATTTGCTTGTAAGTTTGCCAGATTTTAACTGTTTGAACTAAAATGTTGCCTCCCATGTAATTTCGCTGGTGAGGGAAGGGGATAGAATTTCCAATCAAATGTGATTTTCTGGGGCTTTTTGAGCATGGGAAAACTGCATCTAATTGCCAATGTCAGTAAGTATTGCACTGAGTTACATTTTCTGTCACAAAATACAGTGAGGTCATTCTGATGTCAGAAATACAGTTGGTGTGACACCTGTGGATATTTTGCCAAATTGTGAACCTTCTTAAATCTCGAGTCTCATTAGAACCACATTCACAATAGAGACTGTTGGTGTTGGGAAAGATTTGAAGATTTCATTTGACTTGGGCATGCTAAAATCCAGGACTGGAAGGTGTGAGCAGAATTGTCCTTAGAGTTGTCCCTCTCAGCTGTCAGGGACTATTATAATATTAGGTGCTGAAAGATGGATATGAACTTGTCCTTTGTTTCTTGTACTGCTGCCTCAAAAGGAGGATGCACCAATATGTGGAATCAACAGTTGTAAAAAGCTAAAGGGAGGGTAGAAATGACAAGGAGATTAGGGTGAAGAACTAGGTGAAGGCTAGATGAAGATAAATATTTTGCTTAGGCATATATTGGACTCTTAACAATAGTCCTTCTGTCCCTGAGACATGGAAATAATAATGCCAGTAAATCTCACAGAGGTGCTGATTTCACGATCATTTCCAGTATATTCAGGTATTATAGTGCTGATTTCACGATCATTTCCAGTATATTCAGGTATTATACACAGCACAAAAAAATCACAAAGAAATAGAAAATAATATATTCAGAGATGAATGATGTACAGTAAATACAGGCTCCATACTGAGTGACAGAAACCACAAAGTATCAATTACAGTATTCAAAGTATCTTTCCATCATAAATAAGTAGGTACCCTATGAAAAAATAATTGTAATAATTGTATTAAAAAAAAAAATCCTTAAAAACTGTCAGATATTTATGAAGCCCTGATTCATAAACTGTCCCCAAATCTCATCAAGAAAGCAAAAGGAGCAGTCACAAATCAGTAAGATATTTATATGTTCTGAGGTTTCCAGTCATCACTGTCAAATGTCTTTGTAACTTACCTTTTGCATACTGTCTCGAGCATAAGGAGCAGGCAAGGGAAAGATCTTTGCTTCCTGTCAGGAATTCTGTGTGCATGTTACTGTGCTTCACACTGTTGTATAAGATTTTGCAGCCTTCTTCATCTGAAGACAGACTTTTTTTTAACACACCCCTTAATCCACATGTGTTTAGATTTCCGTAGAATATCTGGAAGTCTTTTAGCGCTAAATGATGCTTTATCACTTTAGTACGGGAATTAGAAAATATTGCTATTTTAATTGCAGAAGTGTGTATTGTTGACAAAACAGAGAGAGCCTAATGTACTTTATATGCCCTCTGTTGACTGATTTCTCTTTAATTTGTAGCACATTTTCTTTACACTAGTTTGTGTGCTTAGATGTGTCCTCATTTGACTTTTGGCTCAAGCAAATAACTCCAGAAATGAAGGATATGCCTACTGAGATCACTTCCTGCTGAAGTCTGGTCTCTTGGCTGGGAAACTGGCTTCTCTTGTTCCTGCTGGAAAGTATTTACAATGGGGATGTTGTAGTATAGTGGCAAAGTTATTCCAGGACATGTTCATGAGTATAAATAGACATATGAATAGTTATGCTAAAGAATCATAGCAGGCAATGAAACTAAAACCTACTCATAATAATTTTCAGTCTAGGTTTTAACTTACCGTGTTAGGAGTTCCATGGCGACTCATCACTAAAGGATGTTGGTATCCCAGCCAGGGAATGACCATGCTCTATTTCTGCTCATGAAATGGCTTTTGCAAATAGCCAATTATCTAAATACCTTGAAAAGTTAGAGTGATACACCAAACCTTATTCTTGGGAAAGGTAGTATTTATGTCAAAATTCCTTTGAGTGCTCCTAATACCGGCAGGGTCCCTGTGTGGTGTGTTTTCTCTCATGCTGCTGGTCGCAGAAGTGCTGAGTGCAATAGTGCTGAAACTCAGCAAAAGCAGTGTCTGCAAGGCATGCCTGCTCTGTGGAGCAGGGCCTGGAGGCACAGGCACAGAGGTGAGGAGCTGGAAATAGCTGGGAAGAGAACTCATGTTTGGTTGCATCATTAGACTGTTTATTCCTCACCGCAGGACTGGTATAAACTGTTCTGCACCACCTTTCCTAAAGGTGATTCAAAAAGTGGTTTTCAGGAGTTGAATTGTCATTGGCCCTCTGCTATCTTCAGGTATTTCTATTGCTGAGGAAGAAATTTTTACTGCCCTGTTTGCAAGGCAAAATACAGAAGTCTTAAGCAATTTGTAACCCATTTTAACTTTTGATATGAGGACTTGTGTAGTTAAATCTGATGGAACATATTTTCTGTAGTTGATATTCTGGCATGTTTACTTATTACTCATTAGAAAAATGGTAGCGTGACCTTTTCTTTTGACTCCTTTCATACCTAACCATAATATTTAGTTGTATTCTTATTAACAAGGTTATTTCCTGTGTTCTTCTGCTTGTCCTGATATCTCTTACGCTCTTATGCATCATCTACTTCTTTTAAAGCTCTTGGTATTTGCAAAAAAATTTACAGTCCAATAATAACAAATAATAGCAATTTTTTATTAAAGATGAATTTTTCTTACTTTTTCATTAAGTTGCTGCTCTACCTTTCTGAAAAAAACACCCCCAACAAACAGATCTACAGGAAAATCATGCAGATAATATTGATTTGTCAGAAACATTCCATTAAGTAAAGATTAAAAGTAATTCCTTTGTCTTTATGAATTAATGTGTTTACAGTGCACTGTTATCCAATATATACAAGAATGTGCAAATAAATATGTAGTTCCTGCTCATATTACTGTTGTCATCATTGCTATGTTTTTCCCAGAAACAGATTTGAAGTCCCTCTGGCTTCTTCCTCCTCCTGAGTTCACAAGAGTCTTGGGCAGCCTGCCAAGCAGATGAAATTGCTAACTTATAGCTGGTTTGCGCTCATTTTCCTCCCATGCCTTTTGTGTATTACCTTTCTCCTATACAGAGGCAGAGCTTTAGTGCATTGTAAACCTTGAGTCAAAATGAGGTGCTCCAGCCTGTGTCCTCCTGTACATAACACCTCAGCAGCCAGCGCTCATCTCAGGTCTCCAAATCCCTATTGTGCTTCCATGGCATGTATGTACTAGACAGCATGACAGACTGTTGATATTATGGATGTTGCTAAAACACTAGTATTAAATTTTTATAAAGGAGATAATACCATCATTTATTTCCAAGTTTATATTGGAGAGAAAAGAAACATTTCTCCCCAGTCCCTCATGAAGTGTATTGAGCTTGATATTTGAGCTGTTACTTCAGTGCAGCAGAAAAGTCTGTATATGAGGTGAGAGCCCAGTATCAGTAATAAAGACACTGTGCAGTTCTGTAGAGAGAACTTGCCCTTTATGTAGGTATTCAACATTAGGAAACGTTTGTTCACAAGAGCAAAAAGACCCAGTGGAAAGGCATCTTTTCAACTGGCATATTTTCAACTATTTCTGATGAATTAAACTGACCTTTGGAAATACGCATCTGGGCTGGCACTAAAGCCAGAGTTTCTATTTTTTTAGTGTGTGTATATATGAAGGAAACAGTAAGCAGGGCTACGAGCTATTGTTTGTGGCCAGGCAGGTACCTGCACAGGTACGCTCTGTGTGCACGGCGGTGAGTGATGGCAGCTCCCCCGGTACGCTCCCTTCCCGCATGCAGAACAGAGTGTCGAGCTGTGCAATCAACACTGCCAAGGTGTTTGAGGAAGGGAACACTGTGATCTTTCTTAAGGCAATGCCGGCATTTTAATGATCTGAAAGGTTATGTTGAATTATAACAATATCTGTAGACAGTCCACTAAGGGAGAGAAGTGAGGGGAAGTCTTTGGGTGTTTGGTTGGTTTCTTTCCAAGAAAAACATTCCGAGTAATTTTTATTTTAAAGACTAGTGCAGATGTGAAAATTCTACTAAGAATTCAGAATTTTGTTACCTAAATGAAACTCTGTAGACATACACAGACTTCTGGCTTGTATCCAGTTTTCTTATAAGGATTTGCTGTATTACAAACAGGTCAACTTAGAGACAAAAGGTCATACTTCTAGTGCTTACAATGAGGACCATACTTTCAGAGAAACTCAGAATTTGTTCATAAACTGGAGGGATTGATTTTTTTTTTGAGAAAACTTCAGTGTATGAATTGGTGCATGTGTTGAAAATCCATGCTTGGAAAATCTTTGAAAAACTTTAAAAATACTTTTTTGAGCAGTTAGAGGCTGAGGCCCAAGCTCTTATGAAGGTGGAGCTTGTCAGAGGAGAGAACTCCAACAGTGTTTCCAAAGCTTGCTTTATAACACAAGCAATAGAAAATATCAGTTCCAAAGCCCTGATTCATCTTACTTGATTTTAGCTACTTGAATGAAATATTTAAATTAATGCTAATATTAATTAGCTCTCCCTACAGAGAATACTAAGAGTAAGAAGCACTTCAGAGTTAGTAACTTCCAACAGGAAAACCTTACTCTCTGTAGGTGCTTTATTTAAATTTCAGTCAAATCTACATACAAGTTCTTTTCCTTCTCTCTACTGTCTTCTTTTTTTTGTTCCACAGATGGACTTCTGACATTTTTGTACCATCAAATATGTGATGGAAAAGAAATGACCTTGTGTCTAAAGTGTTATAGGTTCATTGACAAGAGGACCAAGTGTAGGAACTTGCCACAAGAATGGGGCTATTGCCAGGAAGTAGCAATGAAGAAAGAACACAAAGCCTTTACATATTTATTTGCCTGTTATCTCCTAAATACATATGTAGGATGAAGACTCAAGGCTAGAACAAATACTCAGACAAGACCACTAAGTTGTCAGCTAAACTGCAAATAAATGTTAAGCACAAAACTTCAAAAATTCATTTGAACTTTTGAACTACACTGCAGTATAACTAATATTTGTACATTACTTTTCTTGTGCCAGAAAAGAATAATTGCCTTTGTTGGAACTAACAGTAGCTGGTAGGTATATAAAAATTTTGTTAGTTAAGAGATGCCTGAAGGATGCTTATACTTACCTGTTGTCTCAGTTACGTGAAAGACTGGGAAGAAAGAAACTCAACTGATGCAAAAAAAAAATCTTCAATCAGTTTGGTTACACTGAACAATTAAAAGCAGGAGATAAAATAAAGATTAGTATAAGAAACAGCGTAAGTATTGCGTGTTTGGAATGGAGCAACAGATGGTTTCAGGATAAGCATAGGTATAAAGCTTTTGCAATGGTTACTAAGCCATGTAGCAACCATAAAGAAAAAGAATGTCCATGCTTTTATTTGGCAACAGAAGGCCATTGCAAAATTTCCAACTAGTTCACTCGAAGAATCAGGAAAAGAGTGCTGCTCTAGTGTCCCTTGTTTGGTGTTCAATTGTGATGGAAAGATTTCAGAAAAAGACTATTCCTAGGTTTTTTAACTTTCTGAAGCAAAAGTTAAAAAACCTCATGATTTTGTGATCTGAGGACGGAAGCTGGAAAAACTAAGGTATACCAGATTCTGCAGAAGCATTAAGCAGACAATTCTCCATCTGAAGGAAAAAGACTTAGTACAATACTGAAAAATAGTATTTACTTACAAATTGACTGTCTTATTGTTAAAGCAATTGTTTGTAAAATTTAGAAAAAAATGTTTAATATACTCTTAAAAACGTAGACTAATGCTCAGGAATTTTTTTTTTTTGATGTTTGTATGTTTTTGAGCTAATGTGTTTCATAATTTTTTGAACAAACCTGCAGTAATGAGTTGAATCCTGAAATGGTCGAGCAGAAATTAAATTTCCTCATATCGTTGTGTATCTTTATAAGGACACAAAAGGGAATGCCAAAGAAAAGAGATTATCTATGTTTATTCCTAAGGAAACCTGTACTCTGCTTACATATGTTGGTGAAGCTACTATTGCCTCCTACCTGGTGTCTTATTTTTGAAATCTGTCTTTTCAATTGCCAGGTGACTGCTTTGTTTTCATCACTGGGAATACCAAAATATTTTAGATGATGCAATGCAATACCAATCCACTTTATAGAAAGCCAGAGGTACACTACTTAAGTGAAAATTCTGCATTAAAATACTGGATTTTTTTCCAGAATGATAAACCATTCTGGATACTACAACTTCTATTTATAAGAATAATTTATCTAGATTTTGACAAATAGTTACAAAATATTTGAGATCCAGAGCAGCTCTACTAAGAAAAGATAAAATATCTCTTCTTGGGTCATTAACGGTGGCTATTCTGAAGTTATCAATCAACGGAGTTCATTTGGTCTATAAAACAATCATCAGGGACATAGAATGAAAAAAAAAGCAGATTAAGGCTCTTTACACATTAGTCATGGAAAGAGGTAGATATACACATTGCCTCTCTTAGTACATGCAAGTGGAGATTGCAGTAAAACAATGTTTCCTCAGATCACTGTCTACTTAAAAGGGACATGTTCAATGACCGAAGGGAATGTCAAGAAAAGAGAGGATCTGTGAGTGGATAAGAAATAGATGAGAGCACTTTCCCATCTAGTCAATCTATCTTCCAAAAATCTCAAATAAGAAAGGAAATTTAAGTCAGCCTTAGGAGTATTCAGCCTGCCTCAGAGCAGGAACTTTAGACATTTTCTCAGTGTTAAGATGGATAAAGATCAGACACAGAAAAATGCACCCCAAAACCCAAAACTTGGTTTATTCTTCCAGGAATTTCTGGGAGCTCCTGAAAGAACAGGGTCCTTGGCTGTTATTCTCACCAAAGAGCTTCCCTGGGACCTCTCTACAGCCATTCTCTGTCCCAAGATTAGCACAAAGTGGCTACAGCAGGTGGTAAAAGCTTTTTGGTAATCTTTTATTCCACCTTGTTTCCAGGTGATAATTGAGGAGCACTGTTCATTCTAAGGCTCTGTGATTTTCCTGCAGTATTTGTAAACTGGAAATTTTTCTTGTGAACTCTTTGCACACAGGATTTTTCCCTCCTGCCCTCAGCCCTTACTCATGTTCTCAGTTTGGTGCTGTTGTGGTTTATGGAGCGCTGCACAGGGTGAGGCCCCATCACCATTATTGTTGCTGATGGGCTGTGTGAAGGATAATTTTTAAATGGCCCAAGATGCATTCGTGTATTGATGCTTTCAGTTGTCTGTCCAAAATTTGCAAAGCAGATCTGTATCCAAGAGATAAAAATGAAAAACATAGAAGACAAAAAAAGATGCTACTCCAGATATTAGCATTTCAGATTTAAACTAACACCTCCCAGGAAGATAGGCAAATAAAGTAGGCGAAAATTGTCCTAGGCAAATTCCAAGAAAATACCTAGAATTCTGCCAAGAGCAAGAGTGACACTATAAATCTTAATTAATCCAAAGACTATACATTAATATATTCCACCCCAAATTTTCCTATTCTCCAATAGATCATGAATCAATATTTGTAAAATGCTTTGAAGAGGACAAACACTGTTTAAATACCACATATTAGTTATTATTATTATGGGTAGTGTTGTTGACTTGATTTGAATAGTTCTATGTGATGAGTGTTTTAAAATAAATTGCTAGTGAAATAACAACTGAACAGTGTATGAAAGGAAGCTCAAAACATTCAATTAACACAGAGTTCTACATTCTTCTTGAAAACACACTGATTTTTACTTCTTGCATGTCTTTCTTATATTAAAGGAAAATATCTCTCAGGATTTCTAAGAATCTGGAGAACAAATGGAAATGAGATGCAGCATTCCTTTCTTTCACTTGTACTCTTTATTAATTGCAGATCAGACTACAATCCAAGCTCCAGGTGCAGTGATGTTTTTAAGGGGAGGGCCCCAAACAATCTACACATAAAATGTGTGAGAGCACATCTATACCACTCTGGAGCAACAAGGGGCCAATATTCTTCAGTTGGGTCCAGAGGGAACCTTCCATCCAAACCTCACAGCTCAGCACTCTCAGATGAGGTCTTGAGGCCAATAAGGCCGAGTTAGATCAAGTTAGACCACTGCTGTGCCCTAGCAAGGAAGCCACATATCCTTACCATCAGTGCTTAGGGATAGTACTCATCTAATTTTTTTTAAATTGACTTTGCTCAGTATAAAAGTGAGAGATGGTTTTAGAAGCCAGGTTCAGATTTGGAACTGGTCTTCTACCCAGGAGAATGAGGATTCTTACTGGGGACTAATTCAAGCCCTTCTTGGTTTCTGCCATTCAGTGACTTCATTCTCTAGGCTCCTAGGTGTTCTTCCTTGATCATTCTTCTACCAGAATAATATTTTGAATTATCATTATATTTACAAATAGAATTTTCAAGCAGTGTCCATGGAAAAATCTGAAATTAATGATTGAGCATATATGATTCATACACCCACCAAGCATGATTTTAAATTCAGAAATCCCCTTTTGAAAAAAACTGCTTCCTAAATTAAGGGAGAAAAAATATTCTTAGCATAGACTAAACAAGAAATAATTTGTTAATAATTTGTTTATTCATTAATAAAGCCTTTTGTACGGTTTATTCCAGTTTTCTTAGGTCAGAGTATTTTACAATTAGATTACAGGATGTTGATTATTAGGATACAGTCTCTTCTCATATTCATTCCTTTTTCCTCTACTTTCTTTTTCTTCAGTAACTTGTTAAATACATTCCTCTGTATGTAACTTAGTAATAGAATACTTGTAATACACTAAGATGCAAAGAATACAGACTTTTTACTTGAAATTTATAGCTTTGTAAATAAGTTTTCTATTTCTGTAGTTCTGTGAAATGGACACTTGTTCTTTTCAAGATATTCCTAAGATTGAATTTGGTCCTAATTTATATTATGTAAGTAGTGTCAAGCTTTGGTTTTATAAACAAAACTTTTAGTGGTGAAAAACGTCTGAGCAAGGTTTAATTTGGGGGATGTTTTAACCCAATTAAAGAAGATAAAAGTTGCAAAGAATATTGTGCTCATTGACATAATGAAAGCATTACTTTTCTGCTCCTGCTCTTAAGCATCCTTAATGAATATACCTGCTTTATTAAACAGTTTGCAGTTCCTCAAAATAAAGCTTAAGTTCCTAGGAAAAAAATGTACTGATGTCATAGTGGTAGTAATACCTGTTACCAATCACAGTCTGTTACCAATCACATAAATTCCAGAAGTTCATTAGAAGTTCAAATGAATTATTTGTAAAGGAATCCCATACAAAAAATAAAGCTTGATTTCAAAGCTTGAAGTCTGTAATGGGATCTGAACAGAACATTTAGTGTTTAATTGTTTCATCCCATATTAGATAACAGCCCTGCTGTGAGATAAAGGAGATTCTGCAATAGTAGTCCAGTTAAAATATATGATCTTTGCTCCAGACAAGGGTTGACAGATAATTAGATGCAATACCTACTAGAATAATACTTTGGAATTGAGAAATCAAAATTACAAAATGATACTTAACAAAGCTTAGTGGTCATTAACTATTTAATTCTCACAGCACTTCTGTGAGAGAGGGTAATTGTATTTCCCATTTACATTAAGTACTTCATGCAAAATTCATAAAGGAAATCAGCATATTCACATATAAGAAGATGAGCCTTATTCTTGGCATGATGGCTCTGCACTGCTCTTTCTACTAGTCTTGAGAGCCACAAAGAAAAAGGACAGGTGAGGTGAGGAAGAGTGAGGTGAGGTGAAGGAAGAGCTGGAATTCTGGGGGACAGGCGGTGGGGAAAGGATCCTAAGGTTATGGCACATCCACTTGATGCCAGGGTGAGAACCCTATGTGAGGGCAGGTGCAAAATGAGAAAAAAAGGGGAACCAGGGAAAACTGTATGAACTCAATTCAGAGGTGTAGCTACCCTTTTTACAGCTGTGTGGAAAGGTCTTGACTTTTTTTCTTGATATCATAGACAATTAGTTAAACCTTACTACCAGGCACTACAGATTTTTAACTGAGGTATTACAGCCAATTCTGAGGCACAGAACTTCCTGCAATACTTGAGAAGCATCAAGGCTAAATTGCAAAGCTTTTTAATCCCTTCTCAAAGTATTTCTGCAGGATGCTGTAATCCTACTCTCAGGGATTTACAGTGTATATACAGCTTTATTATCTCTGTTCCAATGTTGAGCATACAGAAGTAGAGATGTTGACTGACTTGTCCAGGGCCAAACTTAAGAGTCAATGTCATGGTGAGAAATATTTTCACAGCTTCCAGAGTAATGTCATTGCCATTGCACTCATGACAAGTGAAAAGTGGGAAAAAAAGAGATTCAGAAAATAGTATTTTATCTGTGAATTCTCCTACATGGGACAACTTACTTTTTTATTAGCAAATTAATGCCTATACTTAATAATAAGAAAATACAAGCAAACAAACCCAAACAACCTAGAATGCATTTTTTTAGACAAAATTTAGATGTCTCTGATTTGAGAAAAATCAGGATAGTAGCATCACCTTTACACAATTTATGTTAACAATATAAATAAGATAAATCTTGGTATTGTGCTAGGTATAATTTTCTTGTTATTCTACACATTAATTACTTCATCTGTACTCTTCCTTTATTACTCTTTTGTGTAGTTGTAAATACATTCCCAAATTCCTACTTGGATGCATATATTTTTAAATGTGTTGGCAAAAAATGTCATCCCCTTAATTCCTTAAACTGTAGCAGCCCCAAACCACACATTAGTGATATACCATACTAAGATGCAAGACAGAAAAATCATGTCCTATTTATTTACCCTGCCAGTGCAGATTCCCATTCTGGGAAAGAGGAGATTTCCAGGTTCCCAGTGGGATTTTATATTCATCTCTAGCCTTGGAATGTCCCAGCAATATCAGATTTTTAAACTACAAAATTTTGCAGTTCAAGAAATTAAAAATAAAAAATTTTAATAGGTTTGTGGTATCTGATGACTCTTCTAGAGAAGGTCTGATGGTATCTGGGGAAATTGGGTTTATAGATGAAAGGCTACAACAAACAGTCACAATAAAAATGCAAATGCTTTAAAGTATTCTAAAATGTCATTTTGTAATAAAGGTAGTGTTTGTCACTCGTATAGTAGAATGTTTTAGTCTTGTGTAATGTTTTATTGTTAGTAATCTGGTTCTCCAGTTGGAAGGTAATGAAGCCTGCCCAAAATTATTCATAAACATATATATAAATATATAATGTGCTTGTGGGATTCCTTGTATGTAAATGAACCTAGCTATTCAGCTGAGATCAGTCCTTTCATAAGTCCTTCTCAGAACTTGGCTACCATGAAAGAGCCTGATTTTCATGTGGGAAAGGTATGTGTAATAAATTAAATTCACTTTTGTATTTAGATGTCATTGTAGGTATTGTGGATTTTTCCTTTCTATCCCTTAACAGCTATTTTAAAAATAATTCTGTTATTTGAAGATATATTTTTCTCATATGTCAAACAGTACAGATGGAACAAAAACTTTTCTACAAGAATACTTTATTTCCTCTCTTCTTGCCTGTAGTAAATACAGCAGGAAAAAAAGTAAAATTATTATGAAGTGACCTAAACTAGAATTAGATGATTGTTGAACATGAAACTTTAATCTGTATAGGATCAGATTTGTGTGCATGCTTGCATCAAGTGTGACGAAAATACTGCTTCAGGAAATAGCCACCACTCTATTCCCAGTCTACTCTGTTGAACAGTGACATTGTTGATGGCAACTGAAAGTGGCAAACAAATTAACAGACAGTATTAACAGTTGTAGAAAAATCCTGGAAAGATATGAGTTTGCTTAGTTGCTCAAACACTGCAAGACAAAGACAGTCTGTCAACCATAATTTGAAAAAACATTGTGGTTGGTTTGTGTGTGGGTTAACAGCACGAATGTAAAGTCATTACAGACTTTACAGAGATTACAAAAGTGAAACTGAATAGTACATTAAAGCTCACAACTGTTAGTTCTGGTCACCAGGCAATATTCTGTAATATTATCAACTCTTTTGTATTAAATGGAAAGAAAAGGGCACACCCCAATTTCACAATTTATTACAGTCTTCAGATTTGTCAAATAATTTCACACTATGCTTTCTTTAAGTTTCCCTTCTTTAGTTTAAAAACTAATGCTTTAATTTTTATAGCTCCTTCTTTATTCTTTCTGCCTGAAAAATGATCTCATTTTCCATTTGTTCAGTGTTGTTAGCTACCGTCACCTTCCAGGATACTTTGAGAATGTACTTATGTATTTGATGTATGTTGAAAAAGGCACTACATGGACCATACCTCACTTACAAAGCAAATTAGTTGTAGTGTCTGTTTCTCTTTGATAAATTTATATAATGTTTTTAAAATGTAAGCTAGCATTCTTTCATGGTAGTAAAGCTACCACTTTGCTGTAATATCAAACATCTGTCTTTTATTTGAAGAGTTACCAGATATTTTTTGTTCATTTGTTTGTTTTTAAAGAATGATAAAACTCAACTTTCAGGCAGAAAATTTCCAGCTGACTTGGGCAACAGCAAACATTTATGAGAGTAGTGCTAGGGGTGTTTTGCCACAGCTGTCTGTAAATGGCCATGTATTGCAAGTTCACATTCCACAGTTAGTGCAAGAATTTTCCTCAATGCATTCCCCTCACTCCAGAAGTGGGGAGAGGACTTTCCTTTGCATTTTAGCAGTGCTAAGTAACTTTCCCTTTAGAAATGTTCTTGACATAGCACTCCGCTTAATGACTAAGTTTGGAGACTGAGCTTGCCATGCAAGAGTAAAAGTATGAGCTGAACTCTTCACTTGGATAATAGTTTTTTATTTCTTCCTGCAAAGCAAGTGATTCACTGAGTTTCTATCCAACACAATGCATGGGATCTGATAAGACACATCTGTGGGTCCTAAGGGAACTTAAGTGGTTAAGCCAGTATCCATCGTATTTGAGAAGTTGTGGCAATCCAGTAAAGATGTTCCTTACTGGAAAAGAAGAAACATAAACCCCATTTTTAAAAAGAAAAAAAAAAAAAGGAATACCTGAGGAACAGTGAGTTTCATGTCTGTGCCTGACAAGATGGAGTAGATCCCCCTGGAAAATATGCTAAGGCACACGGAAAAGGAGGAGGTGGTTTGTGACAGTCAACATGGCTTCATCAAGGGCAAATTGTGCCTGACAAATTTAGTTGGCCTTTTACAATGTGGTTACACATGATGCTGGTGGATGAGAGATGAGAAACTTATGTCATCTACCTGGACTTGTGCAGAGGAGGGAAGGGATGCCATCCAGTGGGACACTGGACAGCCTTGACGGGATTTTGAGCAGCATGGTCTGGTGGAAGGTGTCCCCAGCCATGGAAGGTGTTTTGGAACTAGATGATGTCTAAGGTCCCTTCCAACCCAAGCCATTCTATAATATGATTCTATGATAATCCAAGTTTTCTCTTTCAGTCCTGCCAGGATATATCTCTGGGTACACCCCCAAATGAGAACTTTGTACTGTTAGCAGGAAAGCTGGCAGATCACAGAGCAGGCTCACAACACAGGATTTTTCAGGACTGATTTTAAAGAAGTATAAACTGTCAGTCATTTTGTATTTCCCTGAGTAACAAATCAGTTAAAACTTGGAAGGTCATGAGGAAACATTATTATACCCCTACCCATTCCTCATATTCTCTTGCTGTTATGTTTGCTGCCCAGGTTTAGACCTCGTGTGATCATTCAACTGTTTCTCATCTTCTGACAATCTGAAATAAATATAATCTCAAACACACTTGAAATTGATGTCATGTTGCTGATCAGCATTGGAGGCATTTAAAACTGTAAATAATGAACAGACTGATACTATAAAAAGAAGCGTGGATTCTTTTGGCTCTGTTGTCCACAGTAAGAGGAGCACCTCCTGGAGGCAATTTCAAGATTTCTCAGGGTTGTCTGTTTAGGAAGTCTGTCTCTCCTGGCAATAAAAGGAGCCTACAGTGTTGGAGTCTTTCACCAAAACTGGCCTTGGTGAACAGCCTCTGTCCTATACCAGAGCAGGGTGCTAAAAGGCAGGGACACCTCTGATAACACAACTTTTGTTCCTGTGTAATTTTGGGAAGTTACTTTTATAACAAAACCTGTATGGTTTCTAAGCACATTAAAAGGTCACTCTCAGTTATGAAATTTTTTTAGTCTTAGGAGAAACTATAGGGTTAAGACCCTTGCATATTGTAAGAAAAGCCACTGAGGATAGCCTTTTGTCTCTCACTTGGCACTGTATAGCATTCATGTAATGCAACTGTTATAGGCAATTTAGCAAATCACTTAAAAATACCCTATGTGCAGCCAGAGGGTATAAAATGGTAGAATAGATTTTCCTTTGCTCCCCTGGGGAAGGAGCAAGGCAGTCTGACCCTGGTCCTCCCATTTTGTCCCTAAGCATCTACAGAGCTGCATTAAAGAGAGATCTGTTAGGTCAGGTGGAGATAATGTAATTGAAACAGCATATCCACAGGCACAGGTACATACACATACAATAAATATTTTGAAATATGGATGTCCCCTTACAGGATAATCCTGTTAAAACTCAGCACTGCTGGCAGAACACTCCACATCCTCTGATTCCAGAACACTTTGCAAATGGACTCAAATACTCCAAATATTCTCTTTTAACAATTCCTCGTCTATGTACCTTATTATTCAGAACACTGTGTAGTACTCCTCTTATTCTTGAGCCTCCTCACAGATGCAGGGACTGAGATGTAAGGCCTGGAGCCTATAAATACATGCTTTCATATCTTATCACTGCTTCTTTTATTTACACGAAAAAATACAAGGAAAAAGGCAGTTTTCCTCAGGCAGACAGAGTACTTGGACAGGAGCATTGTTGCAGAATCATAAAAATGTAATTTTCTTCCTTTCCCTTTCCCTTCCCTTCCCCTTTTTAAGTTCAGTGTAGGTTTTCTCTCCTAGTATAGACTTAGCACTAACAGTTCCAGTTCAGGAGGGGAAAAATGTCATATTGGGAAAATGTGTAGACAGATCCATCAGATAACAAATAACCGAGTAGAAAGTGAATTGAGAGTGACAGCAGCAGCTCACTGGAGGTAACAAGCTAAAAAGACAGGAAGCCAGTGAGACATGACAAAGAGAGTAAATGAAATTAATCTTCTTCCTGCTGACAACAAATTTCAGGCCAGCTACAGCCACCCAGCTTTGCATTACCCACAATTATATTCTGGTTAAATATATTTCTGAATGAACAGGAACTTGCTGTAGGTTTCAATCTTGGATTTGTGATATACAGGAATAAAATCTAAGATTTGTGATATACAGGAATAAAAAGGAGGGTTTTCTAGATAAGGTTGTAGATTAATTTTCTATAAAGCATTAGGCTTGTTGTACTTGTCTTCCATTAAAGATTTTGATTTACGTCTCTTGGCTTAATGTGAGACAAGCATGCAGTCTGTAACTGTATTGCATTTCCCTCGAGAGACTTCTGAGAGTGGTCACTTTTGCAGAGTAGTAAGCAAACACAAATCAGAACTAAATGTCTGCTTTAAGTAAGGCATGGTCTTCCATTTCTTTGCAGTGTCATGATCACAACTGATAAAGAGAATCGGAGTCTAGAAGCACAGCACAGGATGGAAAGGTCTGACTTTAAATTAGACATGCACTGATTGAATCTAAACTGTGAGTAACTGGAAGCAATCCCACTTGCTTTGACAGGAATAATTGCTTTTATTGGTGCTCTTCCTCTGCTAAGTTTGCCTGATATTTCTCTGTCAGTCATTCATGACATGAAATTGTTTCCAAAGAGAAAAATTGTTTCTAAAGAACATAATACTCATTACTAATGTGTATACTGCTCATCTTTATAAATGAATATGTTGAATTTCAATGAAAATATTTCAAAATGAGGTCTATGAAACATAAAATATCAAACTAATTTTCTCTTTATATGTAGACGTAAATGCTGAGACAGTTATATGAGTAGTTTTAAATGTATTGACCTACACAGCTTAATCCAAATAAGAACCTGTCCCATTCTATCTGGTCAACACAGACATCACTAATTAGTTAATAATCTAATGAAAAAAAAGAGAGTGTTGTATGCCAGTCTTGCTTTCCATGCTTGATTGCTTTTGGAGAGTTTTCTTTTTTAATTTTGTTTTATTAATTCTTTTACTAACATACAACTATTAACCACTGCTTTTGTCACTCAGATAAAATGACCATCTGTCAGAACTTCGGCTTTTAAAGTGTTGCTTTCACAGAAAAGATTTTGTAAAAATTAGCTATAACATATGAGGGATACAGAGGCCCAAAGTTTCACCTAACACCCCTTTGTGTGTGCTCGTGCATGAAAATGGACATACACTTGCACTGGAGAAATAAAGAACCATTTACTGCAGATGTCAATGGATGCCTTTATGAAAAGGTTAGACAAACATGTGCCAGGATTGCCATAGGTATATGCAGATCAAATCAAGCAGTGGACTAGATGACCTTCTTGTAATTTTTTTTTATGATTCTGCAAAACATAGTAGTATTGCAGAAGCACAGATTTCTTATCATAGGATAGCATAATTTTCTCTCACTGGGACCACCACACTTGAATTATTTCATCAGTTCATCCGATGATGGAGCTTTTGCCAGAAATACATTGACTTGAAATTCCCCAAAAATCTAGGAAAGCTCTGAAACAAAATGTCATCTGAAAAGCACTATGTTTGATTTCTCTTAGTAAGCATTAAAAGTAGAGCTGCTTGAGCTGTATGAGCACATGTGATTATGGTTACAGAATAACAATTTAGAAATTAGGTGGATATATAGGGGGGAAAAAAAAGATTTTGGATGTAAAAATAAATTTCAAGATCAAAAAAACATCAGGCAATAGAAAAAATCCCTGTAAAAGTAATAGGTATTCTCACAGGTATAATTTCTATAATTAGATGAAAGTTTGAAAAAGATGTTTTTTAAGAGCCATCACTTGCTAGATAGTGACAGATAGAGGTTAATAATATTCTAAGGCATCTCTTATCCTGTGACTGTCTGTTCCAGTTGGAATGCAAAATATAAGGTGTCCAAGAACACAGTTCTCAATCTGACTAGGAAACTTAAAACATATGTTGGAAATCTCAGGTGAGGTTCAGAGCTGGCAAATCTACTCACAATCTGTGTGTAAATGGCTGACCCCTCATCCCAAGGGTGAGAAATGTGCTGCAGCCAAAGCATTGTAGCAGGTAGTGACTACATGTAAGAGATGCTACATAGGTTATGCGAAGATTTGAGGAATTTGTCTTCCTAGACACGACACATGAAAATAGGAAGAAGATTCCAGCTGTTTAATTTTTTCTCTTTTTAGTAGAGGCATATATAACAACTTCAAACAAACAACAAGTTTTAAAACGAAGTCACACTTAACTTTTTTTTGAAGTTTGGGCAAATATTTCAGTTTACTGTTAACACCAGGTATCTGAAATGACTGTAAAGGATTAAGGACTTTTTACACCAGCTGATAAACAAAATGTTGTGTATCTCCTAATTATTCAACAGATTTTTCAGCATATATTTTCCATTTGAGGCTACGACCTCCCTCAAGTCCTACTCAAACTGTTGAAAAGGAGTAAGAAAGGGTGAGATTATCTAGAAATTATCTAAGAAAATAATAAAATGTTTTAAATAGACAGGATAATCTTTAAAAGTTTGTAGAACACCTTACAAACATATAGACCTTATCCAGCAAAAGAGTGTACTAAGAAAATCTTTAGCCCAGCTGGGTTTGAGATATATTTTTATTCCAGGTTTGAGCAACACCAAATATGGGATGAGAGTGTTGCTAATCAGTAATTGTAGAATAATATGTTTTAATAACAATATAAAAAGGCAAGCCTGTTTTAATTTATGGGTTAAGTCTACATATAAAAATTGTTTAGCTCATTGCCTTCAGATTCCTTGTCACATAGGAGAGTTGAATTTCACTTCAAGGCCCTGTCTGAGACTAAAATCTGGTTTTGCCACAAAGGGGCAAAAAGCAAAGGAGGCAATCCCTCTATTTTCTTGGTTCATAGGCTTATTCCAGAGCCTGGACATCCCCAGAAAGCCTGTTGCACTTTGCTGTTTGCACTGGCAAACTCTTGCAGGGTTCCTGTTTAGTTCTTCCTTAACAGTGTTAGGTTAGTGGTTGGACTCAATGATCTTAAAGGTCTTTTCAAACCTAAATGATCCCATGAATCTATGATACTGTGGAATGGTCCATCTTCAGGATCAAAATATTATAAACGAAGACATGATGAAAGTACATAGATCCATTTAATTCAATATTCAACAGTTACAAGTTTCACCAAGGTGGGGTTTTTTAGCTAGGCATGAATTGCACCACATTTATGGGGTTGTCACACAATCACATATTTTTACTACTCACACAGCAGGTATCGATGTACCCTGACAAAGGTGTGGGGGGGAAGGAACTACAATAGCATGATCTAACTTACGAGGAATAGCAGTACAAACACATGACTGTAGGGATTTGAAGCTCCCTCAACCTCTTCCATAGTTGTTGCCCAGGATTGTTAGTTTTGGTCTAACCTCGATAAATTTGACAGTTTATTTCATCTGAGACATAGAGAGACTTTGCCAAACCATATCTGAATTAAACATAAGAATTCTTCTTTGCAAAAAGAATGAGCTAGAAGTGTTGGCCTGTTCTCCATGCATCATTTGATTTTATTTTTAGTCCAGACCATAACCAAGCAGGCCAGTAAGTGAATAAAAAAAAGAGGGGAGGGGAGATGGAAACAGTTCATGGTAGGAAATTAGTTTTCATCTCTGGAAACTTCTATGTGGCAAAAATTCAATATTTGATCAAAGGTTCAAATAATTTGCTATTTTTTATAAGTATCCTGTTTTCTTAGGTCTGCAAAAGATGATGAAAAGTTTAAACTTTTAGTTATAACTTTTATTATATTATGCTTGAATTATTTGATAAAGGAAGACTTGCCTTTATTATACCTATCACCTGAGGAAAAAGTCTGTTCAGAGAGTCTGTTGATTTACATAAACAAGTCTTCAGAAAGTGTCTCAAACACATTTTGCCTCACTGAATGTTCAATTTTTTTACACTTCTGAGTTAGTTGAAAGCCAGGTAAATTTAAAGGTAGCCAGAGATCTTTTTATTAATTTTGCAAGGTTTGTGTATGATACATTCTAGGGAATTTATATGATGTTGAATGCTCACCGTATTCTCCTGATAGTATAAAAATAATAATATAGTACAGTGGAAGATAAGCAGCACTGGCTTTCCCCAAGTGTAGGATATGACTCACCAACACATATACATCTGAAAATCTGTGAAAGTATTCAGTTGTAAAAGACCTTTTGCATGGAGATTTTCAAACTGCTTGCTTCAGACAGGAGTCCACAGGAAGTTTTTTCAACAGTTTAAATATCTCTCTTGGTTCTACTTATGTCTTCCAGTCCTGGGATTTCTTCCAGTAAAAAAGCAAATGATGTCTTATCAACCCTCCTAAGTCCAAATTGTGACTGTGTGTGTAGAGGGTTCTCCCACCACTGAAACCTCTCCAGCTGTGGTGTTGGTTGTGTTGACACAGCCAAGTTAAGCACTTTTATAACAGGGGCAACTACAGCTCACCTTCTTCTAGTTCATTGCTGCCCAAAATTGCTCCTGTTGAAAATCCAAACACCATCCACAGCCTACAAATACCAGTGTAGCCCTTAAAAAAGAGACTTTGACTTAAGAACTTGGTTCCTACTTAGCACGCAGGTGTCCTGCTCCCTGCCACTTTTCTTCCTGGGAGCAGAGCTGTCTGCCTCAGCATCTGGGAGAGCTCTGGCAGCCTGTGTCTGCAGGAGAAGCTGTACTTACAGAAGCTCCTGCCCTGGACTGCCTGCCACAGCCATGGATAGTCCAGGGTAGCCTCACAACACTGCTCTTGGTAGCCAGGACTAACTGCAGCAAGCCCAAAGAAAAACTGCAGAAATAGATTTCAAAGCTTGGGATAACAAAGGCAGCTACAGATAAGTTAAATAATCTGTGACCAGAGACCAGATGTAAACTTCTTTTCAATTCTAAACATCTCCTGTGCCAAGTTTTCTAGCTTGACCATCCCATAGCTGTTTGAAGCAAATGGAACTCATTTTTCTCTTCTTTCTTTCTTTCTGTTTTTTTAAACAACAGATGGCAAAGCTGTTCACAGTCTCCGTTTAGACTAAAGTTTGCTGTATTGTAAATAATCATGAACTGAACTTTTGTCCAGCCCTCAAATATTTTTATGCAACATATGATAAAGTGGTTCTCAGAAAAAGTTCATATGTTGATGTTGTTACATTGTCTAGTTGTTGGGATTAATTGTGTCAGGTGGATGAACAGCCTGCCAAACTCCAGGAAGCCAAAGAGCACAAGACTTTGTGAGCTTTTGCTATTACCACTTTGTTGGAGAGTAAATATCTGTGTTAGAAACTACAGACTGTGATATTGCCTTAGGGGTCTAGGGTATCAAGAGCAATGTATTATAGTTTTCAAGTTCTGACATAATATGCTTTGGTAATTTACTACTTTGAAATGTGGTGACTTAACATGACAGCTATGTGTATAAAATGATAATAAGTTGATCTACAGTTTCTGTTTCTGTATGCTTTTAGAACTTGAACAGGGCTAGCTCATCCTGTTCTTTCTCCAATTTTATTGTACAAAATGGAAAGATACTAACTGTGACAATGGCAACAATATAAGTGTCTTCATTATGAAAATCATCTTACATACTTCTATTTGAACAATTTTATTTGTTACAATGTCACAAGCTGCACTTTTTATATTAGAGATATTTTTCAAAACCAGTGAGTTTTCCCTGTAGAAAATTATCTCCAAAGCCTGAAGATACATCTAATGGATTTTCTATTTATAGTCCCTTGGAAATATTGATATATTTAAATCTCTATAGGTTTCCACTTTTTTATCACCAACAATAAAAAAAGGAAAAAATATAAAGACAAGTCCAAATTCTATCTAAAGATAAATAGTCAAAGAAAGACCATATATCTGGTGCTTGATAAGACTTGGGTGACAGTTTATGGCATCTGTCACCCTAGGAGAGAGGAGGAAGAGATCCTGTATAGTCCTGAACTTTTGATGTATCTGTATTTATTTTTGATGTTTGACTGTATTTATGCTTCATTGAGTGATGCTAAATAGAAAAGTCTGCTAAATTCTTTGTTTGCTCTTCCCTACCTAGACCAATGCAAATCACTACCTAATATAATGATCACCGTGATCACATTGAGGAAGCACTCAGATGATGGCACAGTAAAATGTAAAAAATACAGTAACCATTAAAATATCTAGAAAGAGAACAGAAGATCGATAGAAAAACAAAACAAAACAAACAAAAAACTCTAAGAAACCCAAAACAACAGTACTTTTTAAGTATTACAGAGGATGAAGGTGCTTCAGTCCTGGCCAGTAAAAGAATTGCTGAATTCAATACCACACCCTGCATATGGAAATTAAGAATTCTCTGAAGAAATTGCTGTAACTTTCCAAAGACATGGAGACATTCTGATTTCAGAGAATTACTCTTAATTGTTTATCTCTATCACATAAAGCACTGTCTCAAAAGCTATGACAAGAGGCATTAGGGAATTTGTTAATCAGCAACTTAAATTCTCAGAACATTATTGAGGGAGTTCTACAAGCATCTCATCAGCATAGAAATAGACGAGTGATAACAAAGAAAGCCACTTGCCTCTTGGGACAGAAAGAGGTGAAACCAAGACACTTATTCAAGAAGCAAGGGACAGAAACTCTGCAACAATTCCATTATTCCTGTTATCCCAATTGACTGACCCACATTTAATCGTTCAATCATTTGAAAGTGTGTCAGATGGGTGCTGGACTGGTGTTAAACACTAACAGCTGTTCAGCAGCATCACAGTCACTGCATCCACCTGGCTTTGAGATCAGTGTGAGTGCTACTGCTGGGCTTTCTCCTGTAGAAAGAAACCCATCTCTTGGTATTCCTCAGTGAGACAGCCCAAATAAAATAGAAGCAATTAACAAATTTTCTCTGTCCGTGTGAATGCAAAATGCAAAAGAATGCACTTCATAGGGCCCTAAGAGAGCTGCACACATATATGCACTATTTTATATCTGGCATAAGTAGCAAAACCTTTGACTGTTGCAGAACAACATAGTTGCAATTATTTCAATGATGTGATAGTAATTGTTAGAGATGGAAGATGCTTTCCTTGTGGACAATTTCTAGAGATGGTCTCCCTTACACTGCAAAGGAAGTGTCTACTCATAAGAGATCATCAGGCTTTTGGACACAATTCCTGTAGGACACATAGAGTGTTGTCTTAGCTTCACTTCCCACTGATATTTGGGAACTGGATTTAGTTTGGGCCCCACTTGAAGGATTTCTCCAAGAGAATTATGAATTTTTTGTGCATTTTGAATCCCACAGCCCAGGTTAGGATGTGTGCCTGGTTATGTTTGGAGCTTAGGTGACTGTTGGTTGCCTGGAGAGAATACCAATAGCCTGCAGCCTGTTGGCTCTATCTACACTCTCAAAAATGCTACACCTTTGTCCCTAATTTTCTGTTCACTAGTCACACATATTGCATATTAGAAGTGAGCCTGGCTCTTCGAACCTCAAAGAGCTGTGACTGCAGCAGAATCTTTAGATTCAGTGCTGTAAGGCACTGAGCACCCTAGTCCCGCTCCATAAACCTATGTAAATATCCAGGGTAGAAGAGCAGGGCTGCTCTTAGCCAGAGTTAAATATTTAAAAAATTGTTAAAAAAATTTATTCAAATTTTGAAGTCCAGTAAGGGCCAGTGTGTCAATTACCAGTATAAAGTCAGTTGTTTTTGTCATTGCTGCAAATATAATCACATAAGCAAGAACCTCAGTATAGTTCTAATTCTATCTGCAGCTACTAACATACTGTTATACACCAGCTTTAAGGAAATGAAACAAAACCGAAAAAATTCCCCATGAAAATGTTTGTACACAACGCTGACACATCATGCTTCAAATTAACATTGAACAAAGTTCAATGTAACATATATAATGTTGTGTAATGTATGTACAAAGTTTTGTTACGTCTAGAAAGTGAGAAAATGGTATCTGTACAAATAAAGGACAAAAATATTGAGCGAAAATTTTAAGGTAGTAAAATATAGATTTCTGTATAAATTTTTTCTTTCTTAAATGACAGATTTTTTTATAGGCAGTTACCAAAAAGACCCTGGATTAAGAAGATGAAATAAACAAATATTCTATTTATTTACTAAGATATTAATGTGTGATTTGGGTTTTGTGGGTTTTTTTTTGCTTCATTTCTGAGCAGAATAATGAAGAATTGTCATCATAAAGAATATTTCAGAAACAAAATAACTGAGATTCATTTCTTTAAACTGCATTTAACTCTGTAGAAGCAATATGTGATGTAAATTATTATTATTTTCTCCCTGAATTAATGATTAAGAGTAGATTTTCATTATGAACTACCAACACAAGTTGTCTTATGAAAAGATAAAACACAGAAAATCTTATAACTAGATATATTATTTTGTATAAAACTACTTAGCACAATAGAAGTAAAATAAAGCAAAACTGTGACTATACAAGTCCTTCTGCAGGCCTTATTTGAAGTATGAATTGTGTCTGAAGCCTTGTGAAAACTTTTCATCTGTACTTGTTGATCTAATGAAGTATAACACTTGTTGATTTACTTACGAACTTTGCTCTGCCTAAGTCCTAGATGCAGTGAAATATTACTCACACACTGATTTTACAAATACATGAAAAATGGTTTTGTAAACATTGAGACCAATCAGTCTTTCTTATGAGGAAACATATGGAACTGGTTGAAATTTTCTGTGAGAATTTCCTTTCTGATGTTGTGGGGATCTTTTCCACATGGTAACGATTTCTCCTCTGCATCCAGTGAGAGAGAGATGTAGTGAATTTTTCTTCCAAAACCATAGAGATATTTATATATCTACAGATGATTAAGAAGAAAGACATCCACATCCTCATCCTATCTCAATTAATATTTATCAAAGCTGGCATTACTATAACTTCATAGTGCCAGATAAATATGATCTCTAACTGCACCAACAAAAGTCTTGTAGTACCTTGCAATCTTTCTATATTTTAAGAATAAATAATGCAAGACAATTCTACTGGGAACTGATTGAGGGAAGAGGAAGAATGTATTTTCACCCAGTCAGTTCTCACTTCTAATGCCCAATATCTTTACTTAGCAGATGAATACCTGGAGCAAATTTCTAGATTTCTTGTAAGCTCACAGATTCTGGTAGTGTTCCTGAAAAATGTGTACTCGGTAATCTTTTTCTTCTACCTTTTTTTTTGTCACCCAAATGGACACATGATGATTGACCAAAATCAACATGTGATTTTAAGGCAATTTTTCCAGGAAAAAAAAAGATAATTCTATATTCTCAATTTCAGTAATTTGAAACAATAATTTGCTTTCAAATGTGCTCAAAATATTCTTAAAATCATACCAATTGGGAAAAAGAAATTACTCATTTATCCGTTTAAAATCACTGAAATGAAAAACAACAACAACAACAACAACAACAACAACAACAACAAACCAAACAAACAAACAAAAAACAAACCCCAAATATTTTCTTATTCCACCCTTTTCAGAACTTTTGGTATTAATGGACCAAAACCCCTTGTTTCAAATAGATGTATCCAGAAACTCACAGAGACATAGTATTCAGTCCCAGAATTAGTAATTCTGAATATATTAGGAAAATACGCTTTCTTTGTTACAAGAGATGATTCCTTTGGACTGGATTTGGCTGAGACTTTCTTTGGAGAGTGCAGTGTCACTATCTCCATGGTCCTGCTCTATTGACTGCCAGTCTATCCCTTTTCACAACTATAAGACACTGAAACATAAACTGAAACAAGCAGACTACAAATAATATTGTCTGGAGCTTTTCAGCTGCTAATTTTATTTTTCCATGAGAAATGTGCAGACCTTGTGGTTCAGATATGAGAAGCTTCCTCTTCCCAATGCTATCAACACAGATGTTCTCCCAGTCAAATGTTTCAGGAACATGTGTCAAGAAAGTAGGAGCATAAATAAACATTGAAATAAATGGAGGATGATCAGGGCACATTTTGGAACTACAATCAACACTAAAATACTTTGAAGAATTAGAGCAACAAACTAACTTAAAATTCTTCCTTTTGGCAAGAAAAATACACAAGTGAAATTAATCTCTTCTGATGGCAAAATAAGAAAACACTAGAAGAACTTAGTTTTCATAGTTTTGTGACAGAAAGACTGATTATTTTTTTTTACTAACTTAAACCAACAACATACTAATAAAAATCACTTGATGGTAAATATTAATGGAGAAATATTGAATCCAATTTTTAAGCATAAATATATGACTCTTAAAATATTATCTTACAGTGAACCCCTGAGACTGCTGAAGCTTCTAGATTTTCAGGAGTACCTTCATAGGCAAGTTAGAACAGAAGAATTGTAGCCACGTTGTTTCCAAGTTACCATCAAACATGTCTTTTATGAACACATATCTTTTATTATACCAACAGATATTTCTTCAAAAATTGTACAAGCATTTGGATCAGAAAACCTGTAGTAATCATAAAAAGGATACTAGAGTCCAAACATTTCTTTCCATGTACTGCAAAAATTTAAAAATTGCTACTCTATTTAGTGTGACCTTAGCTTAGACAGAAGTAAAAATAGGTATTTGCTCAGGTTATTGCACTTTTCTCCAAATTTCACAATCAGGATTTGGTAACAAATCTTTCTTACCGAGGGTTTATTTACTTATTTATTTCTTCTTCCAACCCTGATAGAGCAAGCATCTTGTTCGTCCTTGGCAGCTTATTGAAAAAAATTTATAGATGTTCCTCATACTTTCCTGATACCTTTATAGGAATGGCTGACTATTTTTCTTTTCCTTAGGAAGTATATTTTATCATAAGAATTCATGGTGAAGAAAAGCATAAAAGCTTAAGTGTAGTTAAATACCTCTGTCTCCTGCCCTTCTGAGTTTAGTCACTGAGATGAGAAAATGTTTCATCTATAATTACCATTGTTTCCAATCAGTTTAGCAATGCTTATCATATCCATTCTATGGGAGTTCCAACAAGCCAGTTTGCCCTGTTTATGTCTGAAGGCTTTCACAGTGGCCCAGTGCTATTATCTAGTCTAGACACTTCAAAGGTAACTTTTGGTGAACTTAAGCTAATTTGGGATTTGAATCAACCTTAACAGGCTGCATGCTGTATTAGAAAGGATTTAGGCAGTTTCTTACAATCCTTGAAAGCATATATATAAACCAATAAATAAATGGCTTCACATGTTCCTTGCAAGCACATCATTGCTGAGGGTGGTCATTAGGAACAGGCAAAGGAGAACAAGTTTCCATAGATTTTCCATTCTGAAGATACTGCTGGTGATGAGAAAGGGGATAAGAGGGATTGCTTAATGGAAGACAAAGGAGAACTAAGACTACATCCAGAAAGGACTGAGTAAAACTCTGAGATAGTTTTCATACTATGAACACTTTTCCATACATAAATACACACACCTATGTAACACCTTGCTTCCCCTGAGATGCTAGTCACCTGCATTCTTACCTCTACCATATTAAACATGAATGTGGAGAAGGGCAAGGGCTATGACAATGAATATAATGGTATATAATCACTACTAGAAGGAGCTGCTATACCTTTTTAATTAACATAATTGAAGTTCAATAACAATGCTTTTGTAAGTGCTGATACATGTCAAAATGCATTACTTCTCATTTAGTAGTTTGTTATTTTGCTATCCAATAAAAGAATGTTATGAATTTGTTATACATTTACTAGATGTAGCAAAATAAAATAAATTATAATGAAGTGAATTGGCACACCCACTACAGATATAGCAATAAATATTTACAGCTGAGAAAGGCAATACAAGTCTTGAAGAGAATGTTAGTCAGTGAAAGTATTATAGAACTTGTACATAGTGAAATAATAGTCACTGAAAGGTCCACAATACTTAAAAAAAAGAAGGAGAGTGCAAGGGTTACAGGAATATTAAGGAGATGATAGTCTGTACAGAATTAGGAATCAGCAACATCGTCAAAGAAGACTCAGTCCCTCAGTCTGTTTAGAACTGAGACTGAAGAAGCAACTGCAATGGCCTTTGAAATTTGAAGGCAATAATTATTTACATTTGACACAGGAATTATATACGGCACCAGTGAGCTGTGCACTTCTTGTCTTATACATATTTGAGCATGAAATATTAAAATTGGATCTTGCTATGAGGATTATTAAGGGGTTTTGAATCTACCCTAAAGTAGGAAATGAAGATTCTCAGTTGCTTAGCATCGCCAAAATAACCTTAAGATTACTGAACTCTTAAAATACAAGTGAAATAAACCCTGGGGAGTGAAAAAACAAACAAATAAACCAAAACCAAAACTAAACCAATATTTCATCATAATAATTATATAAAAACAATACAAGTAAAAGAAAAGGTTTACAATATGTCTAGTGTACCTGAGGTTCAGAGTCAGAGAAGATGTTTGGATTCAGTGAGTGGAGAGATTTCTTACAGTTGTACATTCCTAAATTAACTAAGCTAAACAACCAACAACAAAAAAAACCAAATTGAAAATTGTATATAAACCAAGTAAATGGGGAAAATGGTTTCCAAGAACAACAAAAAAAAAATTGCACTAGCAGATATTTCATTCAGATATACCCCATGGTATAAACCCATTTTCTCAACTCTTGGACCAGGGTAGCAGGACAGCTATGTGTAACTGGTTTGTGAGTGCCTATAGCATATGCAGATTTTCCTTGGTTTTTTTCTTTAGCTTGTTAATCTTTTTTGTAGTACTGAAGATCAATAGGATGGACACTGGTATCTGCAAATATTCAGGCTATGAACTCCATCTCTAAAAGGAACTGAAAAAGAATGGTATAAATCAGACAGTTCTATGTTTCTGACAACAAAAGCATAGCAGAGACAAAATGAGCTATAACTATCAAAAAAGTACTTCAAAACCCTAGAGGAAGAAGGAAGGAAACTGTGAGAAGTGAAAGCCCCTTCCCTGCATTTGCTTTAAGGTCTGAGAGCCAGTCTGGGACCCATCTGTACCTGAAAAGAAGTGTTTAACACTCGGGTACTGACCTACGCCACACTCTGTGCCTCAGTACCTCTTGAATCAATGACATGGAACAGGGGAGGACAGGGGAGGACAGGGAACAGCAAAGCACATATACCCTGCAAACCCTACAGTATTGGCAGCTGTGCCTTGAAAGAAGTCCTATTTGCAAGATTTTTATAGGTGTGTCTTGTGCTCTGTATATGTTGAAAGCAGTTTTTATGCAGATATAATCATATATTAGTATAAATGGCATAATGGTGTCCTTATCAAGTGTGTGCATAGTCATTATGTTTATAGTTCTTCTGTCAAAGGAGTCCAACCAAAATGCGATGGGTTTGTACTCAACACTGAATATATGCTGCTGTATCAGCATTTCTGAAGGTCATAAATAATGGCACAGGTATTTTGCATGCTGTATGTATGCCTAATATTGTGGGCATAGAGCAGAGTTTTCATATGTTTGAAGACACAATTCGGTTGTTTTGGGGTTTTTTCCATTAATTTGTGAAAGCCGAGTATTACCAAATATACATGGTATGACAAGTTGTGTCCAGTTTCCATAGAATACATAAATCAGAAGAATTCAAAGCACATAATAATGTCCCAATATATCTATTTCAGTGCACCAGAAAAGGCCTAAACCAGTGTGTTGCTAATGACTAATGCAAGCTAATAGCTGTTTGTGTACTTCAAGGCGGTTGAAGGGCAAGCAATTCAGCTGTTGTAATAGCAAAAGTACGTCATTAACTCATGGAAATAGCTCAGCTAACTTGGTGAGTAAAGAAAGACCTAAGAACTACTTTATTTTGCAAGGCAAAAGTACACACATTTGGTTTAAGTGAGTTTTGTTAATTACAGAGATAGGCAATTTTACTATAGAAATATAATCTCTAAAGTTTATAGAAAATTCCTAAATCTCTGACACTCTTGAAAAGCCCTATATTTTACTGGATAGATATGAAAGGAGCAGTCTGTGACAGAGGTCTGAACAACCATTCTTGAAGAACAAAAACCAAGAACAAGATGCTTATTATTTGACTGCCCTACAGTACTGCAGAGCTTTGTTTTGCCATGGTGTAATAAAGTGTACTATGGAAAAAAATCCTAGGATACATAAATGGAATTTTTATCTAATTCTGTCAGTACTTATAGTTAACCTGTTGTTCACATATTCCTCTGGTCTACAATCACAGTCAGAGTTCTCTGGGTGAAACACTGCTTTTCTCCCTGGTTGCCTTCCACAAGAGGTCAAAAGGCTGCTACCCCCCAGAAAGATGTTGGCATGATCTTACTAAAGATATAAATTGAGGCTCAAAAATCTCATGAAAAATAAAATAAAATTTAACATGGAAAGGAATAGCCACATAAATATTTGATTACATTCTTTGTTTGTAATATATTAATGACCCCAAGAAGTATCAAGGCCCCATTTTGGCTAAATGCTATGCAAACTTACAGAAACCACTTGTGACAAAGACAGTTGTTACAGTAATTACAGCAGCAAGTCCAGCATTGTAGAAGGAAACAGTGGGAGTGGAGATGAGTCTTTAAAACAGATAATGGTACAGTGTTAAGGGCTGACAGGGTATATCTTTGCAAACTCAGCAAAAACAAGTTCAAGAGCTACCGCTGATAGATACGCAAGAAGAGGAATACGAGTTTGTCAAGCATCAGCCCTTCCCCTGGCATGTCCTGTTCCCCTGATCCTCTCTGTGACAGCACACTCTCTACATGGCCTGCAGTCCTGATGTCTAATGTCAGCACCTCTCCACACCTGACTCACTGCACTGCTACAATTTTTAGATTTCTTTCATGTGCTTAACTTGAGAACAGCCTCCTATAAAATTGAGTTCTCCACATTTCGTCAAAGCTCAGTGGTTTTTCTATACTGTGTTCATGGCACATTTTACAAAGTTATCCCTATTGTAATTATTTTTTGGATGTTCTGCTGTGTACTTTACAAAGATCTATCCTTGTTTAATTTAGCATTTGTTTTTGAAACAGGTTAATTAAACCAGTAGAAATACTTCTTTTTTCAGCATACATAAGGCGTATTTTAGTTTGATTTAGGTAAATTAACAAGAAATTTGAGCTAAATGAAGCAAAACAAAAGAAGAAAGAAATGAAAGCAAAGCCTAGTCTATATGTTAAATTTATGCCAGCATAGCTAAGTAAATTAGGCACATTAAAAATCAGTGCACTAAGCAACATCACTATCCTAGTTGGATAATGGTAACATAGGTATGCCAACAGAAATGTCCTCACTGTATGGTTTATTTCATTCAGGTAAGATCTCTGAAGAATTGTGACGAATTTATTTATATAAGTGCAAAGGAATTTCCAAAGCAGAAGATGGAGTAAATGAAAATTGGTATAAACAGAAAGCTCTAAAATTTTCTGGTTTGTGTTTTCAGTATGCACAGGCTATCAGATTCTTTCTGCTCTAATTAAGTGTCTGAAGATTGATTTGAATAAATGTAAGAGCACAAACAGACCGTTGGAAATCTCACTGGGATTGTGATGACAATCCCCTTCAGTCCTCTGTTTCTCAGAGAGGTTACTGGTCTCCCATTCACCATCAGTTTTGGACCTGTATCATAGTCTGTTATAACCAGGATTAAGTGAGCAAGAACAAAACAAAAACAGAAACATTTTTTCCCACATGATGCCTGACTAAATGATGATACTCTCTGATGTAGAATGTTGTATAAACCACAGATACAAACAATGTTGAAAACTGGCTATTATGGTGGACAGGTTCACATTAAACATGTGGCTTGGTTACAATAAGCAGTGAAGGAAGCCTGAGAAGCACAGGCAGCTAGAAACCACGAGGCTGTCCTAGAAACAATTCCTCTAGGCATGCTCAGTTCCTCATATCTCAGTAGTCCATGCTAAGAGGAGTTGGTCAAGGCAACTGTCATGCCTGTTATGCCTGATGAGGTGTTTGCATGCCTGGTCTGTTCCCTTTGCAGGAGCAAAGGAAGTGTTTGTGTAATGATCCCACCATCAGATCAGAGGTGAGCAGGGGGCTGTTGACAAATCAGCCCAGGGTGAAGAGGTGGCATTTACCAAGCACATCTTTCTCTATCCCTTTACTACCCTGCAAAAATTTTGCATTTAAACAAAGCCAGAACACTGCAGCTTCTCAGAAGATGTATTTGTTCTAAGTGTGGTTCAAGTCAATTTCCACATCATGATTTCCAAATAAATATTCCCTCTGCTCCATACAGCTTCTGTCCTTTGTTCTGTCCTTGGAGACTTGCTTAGCCATCATAATTCCAGACAGAAGGTGTCCGGCTGCATCCAGTTGAACTCTGGGTTTAAAAACTTAGGCCAATACGTGTGTGTATGTGTACACATCAAGGTAAATGCATAAAGGCCCACGTATATATTGTATAAATCTTCCATAATATAAATATGTTCTATATATCTATATATTCTATATAGTTTGTTGAAGACTGTATTTATCTCCAAGCTTTCTTCTCCTAGATATGAAAAAGACCTCTCATACATTAAACACAATCAGTCAAAGACCGATGTTAGGTATTCTGAGGAAAGACATCCTCTGTAACAGTTTTTAATAAGATGAAAAATGAGAGATTTTATAAGTTAGATGTCCCATATGTTGGTGTTTGGGCAATGATTGTTTTTAAAATATTGAGGAAAACCATTTCTGCCCCTTAAGCTTTAATAAAAGTTCCTCCTCATGGCTTAATTGTATGAAAACTGATTTATTTTGGGGTTTTCTTTTTCTTCTATGATATTAAAAAAGTAGACACACGTTAAAATGTTAAAAGGAGAAGAACTACTGTCAGCTTTCTGAACTGACAACAAAAAGACCATCGAGAACAAGATCTTTACCTATAGTCAGGAAATGTTCTCATCAACATTCTAAACTTTGGCTTGGGGCCTTCAAGGGGATTTGGATCAAATGAACAGTTTAATCACATAATAAAAAATATTATTATGGGCTTATAAAATATAGTGCAGCAAAGCTCTCAAATTTATTTATCATGTTTAGTTTTCATACCCACAAATGTAAGTAAAGCTACTTATGGTTTTCTGGAAGACCTAGTAGTAGAGGGAGATAACTACTTTGAAAGTTTGTGACATTTAAAACAGGTGAAAATATTCAAGAAAAAACTGTCATTTACATTCATAAAAGTGATTATGGAGTTCTTACAGACTTGTCATCTTCAAACTTCGAGAACATAAAGAAGTTAATAGAATTACATTGATTCAGTTACACTGGAAAATGCTTCTTAATGTCAGCCAACACAGCATGCACAGACACACTCTTTTCCAATTATTTTTCTATCATATAATACACATGATACAGTAGGGCAGCAATAGAGTAATAGAAACTGTGGGGTAAAAGGGGTAGAAACTCATAAAATGTGTCATTTCATACCCATCACAAACAGTATCAAATTTGTTTCTGTGGGTCATATATGGATATCATTCCATGAGTCTAATCTTGAGTGATGTTATTTGGTTTGTGGATCCGAAAGCTAAATTGATGGCTGAAATCAGAAAGTTCCGTTCCGTGAGTGCAGGGATTTTTCTGCTCTGTTCCACTTTTCCTATTTCCATAAGAAGGCTATGTGTTTAGAGAAGAGATCCATGAAGTAAGTCATAAGCCCTGATGACATTTCCATCTGTTGGTCTCACTGCTCCTGCACAAGGGATGTTTTTTCCACCAGATTTATCTTATTTTTCTCTCTAAAAAAGAGCATTACAGTATTACCACAATGTGGACACAGTAAAGCATATGAGAAGCACAAAAAATTGTGCATGAATGGTGGCATATCAAAAATCAGAGAAACATCAGTGACCAGTTATTCTCACTCTCATGCTGAGATTGGTTCTTGAGAACAATAACCTTCCCTTCCATGTCTCTGCTTGGGCCATTTTGATGTTTACAATGCTTCCACAACAAAAAAGAAAGCTAAAAGAGGGAGCAATATTTTTTGACAAGGAGTTACATGACCCTATTTTCATCAGTGATTTAGTTTAGAGATCCATGATTGGTGTCAGTGACAATAATTGTCGTTAGAGTGCATCTCCCCTCTGAGCCGCCTAGGGAATAACACTCCATCAGTTTGCTATCTTTGGTACTTTGCTACTATTCACTAGTATAGAAATTGTCAAATAAAATCTGGACAAAGACCTCATAAATTCAAACTTCCCGTTTGGACATTTGCTGTTCTTCAAACCTCAATTTTAGACAAAATTTCAGTATACTTCTTACAGGGAAGCCCATTTTTATGGAGTGCTGTTGGAGTGGAAGCTTTTCTGGACTCAGGCCCAGAAGAAAGACAAAGCACAGGGTTTGAATTAAAACCTTTGGATAAGCTGAGATACATGAAATCACACCAAAGTGAAATAGAAATATAGATTTTTAACTTTTAGTAGATATATATGCCAAGTGCCTTAAACATTGAAAAGCTGCAGCAAAGAAACCTTAAAACACAGTTCTTACTGCAGCAGTGTTACCTTTTCACTGAATTCTTTTACTTTAAACAAAATATAGATGGAACTATACTGCTCACATTTTTTAGATAGTGTTCACATAAACAATAAGAGCTGATAGAAACCGTACACCCAAATCTGTGTAACACCTATGTAACACTTGTGTAAGGCTTACGACTGTTAGAATTAGATGAGGAGAGGTTAAGAATAGAAAAAAGTAGAATTGTGTTTTAATCTTATTGGTCAATTAACAAATATAATCCACACTTCTCTAAGAAAAAAAAATAATTAGAAAAACTGAAATTAGAAGAAGAAGCTATTTTCTGCCTGCTGTTTGCTGTTGCTGCTTGGCCTTATCATGTAACCCTCTTGAACTCTGCCTTCAAGAAAGCTATGAGACTGTGAAGTAAAGACCTTAGCAGAACAGCAGCCTCCTCTGCTCTTTTACCCTAGTCTGAGAAAGAAGAGTATCCTATCAAAAGCTCAACAGAGTGCCTTGAGTGCTAAGGGAGTTATGAACTGAAAGAAAAATGTTCCAAGCAAATAGGGTTAATAAAAATCCCTTCTTAATTTACAGGGTCAGATTGTGTTTTTGCTCATACCAGCTGTACAGCTGTATAGTCATATTAACATGAAGTGATTTCTCTCTGTGAAATAAATGATTTCTCCTCCTACCAATGAAAAGAAAGAACTATGAGCATTCTCTTATGTTCTTTCCCCTCTTCCTTTTTTTAAATAAATTTGTTTATAAGAGCACACTTACCACATTTTGTCATGAAGAAATTAAGAAGAGATAAAGCAGGTAGTTCTTCATTTGTGGTATGTGGTGATTTTCAGTTTCTTTTCACTTGAATATGGCAATTGGGGTCACATTTCAATAATAATTAGCAGCTTCTTTCATAACAGCTGCAAGACCCTGTGATCCTTTTTGTATCTTTCCTGTATTTTCACAAACATGGAAATTAAAATGAATGTGGGTAACATACTTAGGAAACTATTTCCTCTTTTCAGAGTCTCTTTTCAAATGAGAGGTATGACTGGTCTTATAGGAGTCTTGTTCCAAAGTCCCATGAGGCTTTTCACTAACTTTTCAGGTACAAAAATTTGTTGATAAATGCAGGCCCTATCTTCACTCATTCCTTGTAGGCACTGAGGTGAGTAAGGATGTTCTCCTATTCAAGCTTCTTTACCAATTCCATACCTTGTCAGAATATCCCTGATGACTTTGAATGCTTTGTTATGCAGATCTTTATTACACAGATAAGACTCAGCTTTCATTTAATAATTTTTTTTTTACAATTTTTCAGACCTTGATATGAGAGTTTTCCAAATTGGAGGTTTTCTGACAGAGAGCAGGAATTGTGTTACATCTCAGACACAACAGTTGTTTCAGTAATTGTGATCACAGTAGGGTTAATGCTTGTGTCTCTCAAACTGTGCAAAAGAGTGTTGCATAAAAAAATTAAGTAAATACAGCAGAAGTTCAGGCTGCTCCTTCTGTCAAATAATTGTGTTTGTTCTTCATAGAATAATGATTTTTTTTATCATAATGAATCCAGATTTTAATTTTCATGAGGTAAGTACTTAAAATAATGGCCAACATGTTCTTTATAGAATCATAGAATCAGTAAGTTTAGAAAAGACCTCTAAGCTCATCAAGCCCTACCGTTAAGCCAGCATTGCAATTCACCAATACAACATATCCCCAAGTGCCACATGCATATGAGTTTTCACAGACAAATATATCTCCATCCTTTCCAAAGTTTCCTGAAGCTTTCTGGGAATATCATGCAAAGACTTCTGAGTTGGCTGCATGAAGGCAAACTTGGGTCTGGAAGTGGCATAGCCACAAGGAGAATCTGACCTTCTCAGTTCTCAGATGTTGACTCTTCTCTTTCCAATTTTCAAGTTTGTACACTGCAAAGCCAGGCACCCTTGTTCCATGTTCTCCAGTCCCTTGTTTCCGGTTCTAGGGTTAGCATGGACGTTTCTTTTTGATAGTGTTAGCCATTTCTTGGAAAAGGTTTTTCCAGCAATACTTAGTGCTCTGGATACAGCATAAACTATTGCACCTGTAGTGTCTTCAGGGCCACAAACCTGGGCATGTCCTGGTGTGCTTTTAGCTGAGGTATACCAACCTGAGGTTTCCATCATGTCACTCAATTGTGCAGCATAGACACAGCCTTGGGCAGAATCCCAAAGGCATTTACAGAGGGAAGGAGGGAGGGAGAGGGGGAGGGTTCCTTTTCTGCAAACAATACAGTAATCCACATCTTTAATTTCACTTAGGTACTGTGGGCCACCCCTTCACTCCTCAAGTCTCTCAATACATGTGCCACCATCCTGCCTCAAACCTGTACAGGTGCATGAGGAAAAGGAAGAAGCTGCCTGTGTTCTTTTCCCTACTTGGCACACCTTGCATTGCAAGCCAGGATTTTGCCTTGAGCACCCATTCTAGGAGAGAATACCATACAAATAAAAGCAAAGTCTTTCTTTCCATCATATCATTAAATAATAATCCCAAAGTAGAAATTATATACAGCGTCTGCAAAATTTATTCTTTATATAAAATGTTGCCTGTTTTTAATGTTCACTTGTAAACCCTCTGGCTTTCATTGCAATAAAACTAATCTTCAAAGTTCTGAAGCAATATGAAGTTTCCCAATGCTCTGTAAAAAACCTCACCCAGTTTCGAAGGTGTCAGATTTCAGAAGTTGATTACTTGGCTGAATAAAATATCTTTATTCACCTGTTCGAGCTGTAAATTTATGTCATCCTAAAACGCTCTTTTTTTGTATGGAAAGAAACTAAGATTGACCACAAGTTCTAGGAAAATGTTTCTCCACTGAATGAATGGCTGACAACATTCAAATTAGTTATCTTGAATAATGTCCGAAAATAGCAAGTTACCCATAGAATTGTTTATATTTGTCTTTTTCCACTGATGTTTTTATTTGCAATACAATTGTGCCTGATCCAGATCAAGACAGGTAATATGCTGGTGCACAGAGAGATGCCTTTCCTTTCCTGAAAAATGGTCTCTTTTCAGACCAGAAATAAGAGGTGCATGCAACCAAAACAGAAATGGGGAGAGGATAAAGGTAAACTGAAAAGATAATGCAGCTGCATGGGTAATGGGTGTCTAATGGTTTTGATTAAATTAATTTGGTTCTAATTAGTTACATAACTCTTGCTTGACTCTCCCACATTGTGTTTGCAGAGTTGGCAGTTAGGAAAACCATCTCCCTGTTTTCAGATTTCATCTGGAAATTGTTTAGAAACAATAAGCAGCTATACAGTGCCATTTTAGTACAGTGTAATTTTTTTTCTCAGAAGCCTATGTCTGTACAAAATTATTCTTCTCGTTTCCAGCCCTCAAATCTGGTACTGAGGCACTCATAAAAAATACAGGCTTTCACAACACTGTACCAAACTCTGTGAGAAATAACCGAATTGTATAAACAAAGAAATAGCACATTGCTGTACGTGTCAAATATAAGCATAGAAATTAACTAAATACGTCTTGACTGTCTTCTCCCTTCAAATTCTCCCCCGGCATGTAGGAGGAAATGGAAACTCTGCCATGTGGAATACAAGAACACAAGAGAGAAAAAAAATCACGAGACTGAAGGGATGATATCTCCAGCAAGCTGAGAGTAAAACACTACATGAATAAAGTTGCTAGCTAAGGCTCCAAGCCCTTATTTAGTAAGATGCTGTAAGCACCCATATGGTCGTTCTAAAGTTTAAATCCCATTTCCATGCTTGTATTCCTGATTAGTCATGTGTAGCTCTTTGCTGAATTGAGGCCAGTAAAAAGACATTGGTGAGTAACCCCAATACATTTAATCAGTACCAGTGATCTGAACTACATGCCTTTATTTGGTTTAAACTGTTATCCTAAAACCCCACAATGTACTATTTCTGATATATCTCATACTTGCTTCTTTTAGATATTTATTCCTTTGTGCACTTTAAATAGTTAAGATGGGAATAATGTATGTTACATACTATTTTAAAGTATAGTGGGTTTTTTTTTGTGGATTGTCTTTGGTTTTGTTTTGATTTTTGTTGTTGTTTTGTTTCAAGTTTATGGGTTTTTTGCACATTTATAGTTTTTTGTTGTTTTTTTATTTGTTGGGGTTTTTGGAGAGGTTTTTTTTTTTTTTTTTACTTTACTGACTAATCTCTGCTATAGAAACCTTAAAAAAATGAGAAGGAAAAAAAGACATTCACGTTTGATTTGGGAGTAAGCCAGTGTCAACATGACCAATGATGGGAACACTGATGATATGTTGGGTGAGTCTTTCAAGTTCAAATTAACACTGAAGCATGTAGAAACCTGCTAAATAGGACTGAGAGATCCTGACAGAAGAGCTCAGCTGGCAATAAAACTCACTGCAAGGAATAAGGAAAAAAAACCTAACAACAAAACCTGCCAGATTTAAAACTTCTCTCCCTACTGCACAGGTCTCAAATCAGAGAAGCAACAGTAGCTGTTGCAAGTGAATATTCTGTGCATCCCTGATATATGAAAATATAAGTTGGTATTTCTTTTTCAGTAATATCTCCAAAATGCTCTTTGCTCTCGCTAAAATGACTCATGGGTGTGGTTTCCTTCATACTTAAATACTTTGTAACTTCTGTTGTTTCAAGTGTAAGAAAAAAATCCTGACAAATATGTGACCTCTCTTATTTTTCTTTGAATTCAGTATTCACAAAAATTGTTGGTTTGTCTGTTTGTCTACCAGATGGCCTAGACAGAACTGAGTTGTAGCTTATACCATATACTGCATGTTTATACAACTACAAAATTTCAAAGCCAAAATAGTCCTGTGAGGTTCCCACCTCCCCTGCTTTTAGTATTGTGCAAGTTCTTCCCTCCTCCAGTTCTGTTTGCCAGTGTTCCTCTATTCCAGTCTCAGCAGGTGAGGAGTTTCCCCTGAGCAAACCCTACTCTGTTTCTCTACTGAAACTGAAACAGGGTATGGCTATTTTATCCGAGCCAAAGTCTGACTGTGCTTTCTTGAATATAGCTGAAATAGATAACAATAGCAGCTGGGAGGTGCTGCCACAGGTTTCTGATCAGGCTGAAGGTGCAGAATGCTAGCATATTATGAAACTGTACACTGGAGTTTTGTGGTTATGTGCTTAAAATTGTATCCCATGCAGGTATTTATGCAATGCTGCTGCCAGGTCTATTTTTATGTTATTTGGCCATTGCATCTAAGGTGGCAATGCTTATTGCACCTTTGTTTTGACGTGTTCATACACTCTTGTTGCCACTTTAGTGCTGTTTGTTGCTTCATGATCTGGCCAGAGGATTCGGATTGTAATTAGAAGAGTTTTTGTATTTGGTACTAAATAACCATTATGGCTTCATCTATCTAGGAGCAAAAAAACAACATGTGAAATAACTTGTTCTAAAAGTGCAGTACAAGCCCATTATATTTCCCCCACATTTACATGGATCCCACCTATGTGCTAAATGGTGAATTTCACCACCTCTTCTAGATAAGCTGGACTTTTCAGTCGCTTCTATGTTAATATAGATTCAGTGTCACTGAAGCCCTCATGTCATCCTGCACATCATATTCATTGTCATTAAATATCATTTTGGAAACAAAATAATCAAATCTTCCTTTCTACCTTTGGGGGTGTAAGAGGAGGAATTTAGCAGCTTGAAGACTAGAGGATGTAATACTTCACATGGCGGTCTTCTATAAATGCAGACAGCTTAAGAATTATGAATCAGAAACCTACTAAAACTAGGAAGGAATGATCTGATGAGAAACACACCAGGGAAAAATAAACCATAGAAAAAAATTGCATCTTTCAGTCATGCAGAAGAGGGACAGAGTGTAACACAGAGTGTAACACTAGAAGTTAATTTAAAACTTGGACTGTATGGAATCTCACCAGAGATTTTGCTTGGAAGGTAAAATAACAGGTGACTACCTGTCTTCCATCTTTACTCAACTCTCCTGGTTTTAATCTTGTCTTTGTTATATTTAAAACAAAACCAAGCAAATTCATTTTGTGTTACACTGTGGCTCCACTGGATTTCTTTACTAGATTTAAATGCAAGTTATCCTGGCAAATTAATATTTCTGAGTAATATTAACCTCCTACTACAAAGAACCCCCTCACCTCAAGTCCCCAAACCTCTGTCTTGAAGAAGAGAATAACTAACCTTTCGTTCTCAACACGAGCACTGAAGTATTTGCTGTGGTCATTCATTCAGAAAGAATAAAAAAGACAATAAGCAAAGGACTGTAAAAGCACCGTTCATAGCAATAAGGTTTTCTTTAAACTGCCTGTTTCTGTCCATCCATCTCTCATTTGCTGTATGTGCTGTCATTCTTACTTAACCCACTGTATTCTCTGTCTGATTTGGACTGCCAAATGACAGAGTAATTCAGTTTGGAAGGGACCTTAGAGTGCTCTTTCTTCAGAGGGCAAAACTGAAAGCAGATCAGGCTGATCAGGACTTTACCAGCTCTGCCAAAGGTGGAGATTACTTGACCTTTCTGCACAACCTGTTTCAATGCTTAGTTATCCTTGTAGTTGAAAACATCTCCTTATATCTGTCTGGAATCCCTCTTGGTTCCATCTATGTCCTTATCTCATTCTCCACTGTAGGTTCTGTCTTCATCTCCTCGGTGTCCATGGGTACTGGTCAGTCCCACTGAATCCAATCCTGCCCCAGGGTGGACAAGTGCAGGTCCTTCAACCTACCCTCACCAGCCAATTCTCCAGCCCACCCATTGCAGTCACCCTATGCTGAACTCAGTCCATTTTATCAGCATCCTTGTTGTCCTGGGGGCCTAAAACTGGATGCAAGGATCCAGATGTAGCCTAACATGTTCCAGGTAAAGTGGGACGATCATTTTCCTTCATCCACTGGCTATGCCTCTGTTGATACAGTCTGGTGTGCCACTAAGCCTCCACCACTGCCAGGGCACACTGGTAGACCTGACCTCTGGAACAGCTTTAAGTGATAGCTTAAACTGATTTGGCAATTAATGTTTTAATTGTTCTCCTCTCAGTTCACAGCATTTCCCAGGTCAGAATAAATGAAACTGGGTACAGAATGTGCAAACCCTTAGCAGGAGGTTGTAAACATTATTATTCACCTGAAAATCATGGGCCCTTTACTGTGAGCAGCAGAACAGATACTTACAGCATATGATCCAGTCAGTGAGGACCTGAAAGACAGCTTCTGGGAATCTCTGCAAGCCCTTGGTCATTTAGTAATTTAGAATCCTTGCAGCTCAAGACTTAATGCTCTTTATGTATTGATCATCTTAGTGGAGAATACCACTCATCCTTCTCTACAGTGGATGCCTTCTTTTGATGCTTTCCATCATGTTAACATTTCAGTGGATTAAAGCTCTGTATATTTGGGCAACCTTTGTCTAACATTTATACTATGCTTTATTGTATAACACTGATTACACTGATGAAATAAGTGGCCTGTGAACTGATCTGCTGGTCAAAGGCTTTTAGATGTGCAAACGTGTATGATTCCAGTCAGAATTGTGAGAGGCAGAGCTGTGATCACTCACAGTGGGGAATGGAATATGCAGTGGGACACAAGGCTTTACTATGCAGGTCTATGAAAATATTAAAACAACAGGCAAGAGACTGTTTTAGTAAAACATTGCAGCACATGAATAAAGACTTGCTAATTTTTTTCTGGATAGGAATTGATTGTAGCTATTGCAGAGATACTCATCAAGTACTTTTTTAAATGCCCTGTTAATGACCATAGGTAAAGTCTACCTCAGTAGATACTATTTTTGCTTTATCCCACTTCATCTAGTTTTTTCTGAAATATTTTATTACATTTCACTACGGATATATGTGTGTGTGTGTGTGTGTGTGCATGTATATATGTGTGTGCACATGAGACAGGTAAGGAAGAAGGAAATCCAATTATGCAACTGAAATGTCAAAAAAAAATCAATGCTTATGAAATGTGTCACATGAGAGAAAATTGCTGAAAGATCCCAGTATATTCCAAATATTTGTAAACAAGCGGTGCATTTTTAGTTTAGTTTTGGTTTGGTTTTTTTTCTGGAAGTGTGGAACCTTTTTTTTTTCTCTCTGTTTTGGTAGCAGCAAGTGTTCTTGAGATGATGAAGATTGTGACTACTTCCTTTCCAGTCTAAACTCCCTTTTTGAAAAGTCCCTATAAATAGCTCACTTCTTTTTCTCTTCCTCTTTACGAGTTTATAAATTCAGAAATTTTTTCCCTAGCAAAATTTGCAACTATATGGACAAAAAACCCAACTCCAAAGTCTTCTACTGGAAACAAAGGATTTCCTTTTCCATGCTGACTTGGGCAAGTTGCAGTTAAAGGCTTAATACCCTACTTTTGCTCAAGTGCCTTTTTGGCCTGGCTTTCCATGATAACCTCTTATTGAATTGCTGCAAAGGACCATGGCTACTCCTAACTGTACTAAATAATGGGAAATATCTGTCTAAGGAATCTGGAACATTGAACAGAATGAAAGCAAGAGATATACAAACACTGCAATGGCTAATTAAATAGACTGCCTGCAGTGGCCAGGTCTAATAGACGTCACGGCACCTTCTCTTCAGCAACAGCTTAAGAGGCCAAAGACTGGCAGACTTGTAAAGTAATCAGTCTGAACTCTTCATTGTTTTCTCTTTTTTTCCTTTAAATTTTCATGTTCTTTTCATCGTAGTTACTTTCCTATCAGATTGCCTGAATAAAGTTCATCATTCTTCTTCTTTGTAGCAATATTTTTGCAGAGCATTGGAGCCAAGAGAATCATGTGGAAAGGAACCAAGAATACTTTCTGTAAGACAAATCCAGGTTTCATATCGCTATGAGGAAGAAAGAAAGAAAGAGATCTTGGAGATTAGAATCACTAACGTTAGAAATTGCTGCAGCCTGCAGAACCCAGACAAGGTCTGGATTGTAGGATTTTGTGAAAGAGGAAGTGATTTTACACACTTTCATATGGAAAAAGGACTTCACTAAAAGTGGAATTTCAACATTTTTGCAAAAAATGTTTTACTTGCTGGTGCAAGTGAAGAAAATGCACTGTCAACAACATAAAAAACAATCCTTTAAATTGTTTAAATAAATGACTATAGCTTGTACAAATAGAAATGCTTTTGAAAAAAATTTAAATGTAATACTTACAATAAGGTAATATAAACCCCAGGCTGTTTAGTGATTCTGAAAATGTTGTACATCAGGAGATAGAAAACACTTGTTTATATATTTAACTTTAAACGTAGGTGGTTGATGTGGAGGACCATGGGTTTAGTCTTTTCCAACTATTTTTTCTCTACTTCAAGTTGAAATACAGGTGGACATCTGCCACCAAAAGTTAATCAAATCTTTATTGGTTTTCTTTCAGAGTGAGTTAGCCTGTTCTATAACCAGGCTGGGTGCACAATGCAATCCTACCCATGGCTACATTCATTTATTTAAATTGCTTCAGAAGGTGACAGTGATAGATGATAATATGAAGTTTGTGTTGATCAACAGCAAACTCCCCACAAAACAGTTAAGTACAAGCAGTGCAATAATGTGAACAAATCATTCAGCTAAACAAGCTGGCAGGTGGAAGAGCTGGTTTTAAATACTGAGACTGCAATCAGTTGAAGTACTGACCTACAGACACTCTTGATTAGGATGTGATTCCAAGAGAAAATAGGAAGGGACTGGGTGGAGTGGAACATTTTCTCTGTTAGGGAAAGCCGACATTTAGTTATCTTAATTACAGTGGCTTATAAGCAGAAACCCCCTTTTGACAAGACTTCCTATAAGGTGAAGTGCTACTTAGTTTGCAAAAAGAGTCAAGATGGAAAGTGACTGTAACTGGCAAGTGAATATTCAGAATATGAAATATTGTTTAATAGCATACTTGAAATAAAGATTTTGTAATTCACAGTGCTGAGGACATCCAAGTCATGATATTCATGTTGCCTACTATTAGTTAAACAGCAGTTTAGGTACCTTGCTGCATTAGTGCCACAAATAATAGCATTGAAGTTCATGTGTACTGAGACAGCACAGTCTGTTCCAATCTAATTTCTTTTTTTTTTCTTTCCCTTTAAGAGCTGCTAGATCAAATGGCTATTTGAATTTTTCCAGTATTCTCAATAATATGCATATATGCCCAGTAGTTTTCTTTGTAGGGCAGTGGTTTGGCTTCTCAAAAATGACAGCCACTTTACTAGCCAGTAATAATATGAACTTTCTTAATGGTTTATCTATAAACCCTTTC